>NC_136462.1:198534674-200934674 GCF_902686455.1 Sciurus vulgaris
GATGATGATGGTGGTGTTGGAGGTGGTGGTGGTGGTGATGGTGATGGTGATGGTGATGGTGGTGGTGGTGATGGTGATGATGATGATGGTGGTGGTGGTGGTGGTGGTGGTGGTGGTGATGGTGATGGTGATGATGGTGGTGGTGGTGGTGGTGGTGATGGTGATGATGGTGATGGTGATGGTGATGGTGGTGATGGTGATGGTGATGATGGTGGTGATGGTGATGGTGATGGTGGTGATGGTGATGGTGGTGATGGTGATGGTGGTGGTGGTGAAGGTGATGGTGATGATGGTGGTGGTGGTGGTGATGGTGGTGGTGATGGTGATGGTGGTGATGGTGGTGATGATGGTGATGGTGATGGTGGTGGTGATGGTGGTGGTGATTGTTGAGCTCCTTTCAGTTCCAAAGATGAAAAGATGAAGTGCTGTTCTTTTGATTCCTGAGTACATTTGCTTCTATGGCACGATGGTAAGTTACCATATGCCAGGTGGATTTAGATAAAACAGATTGATTCTGTCCCAGGTCTGGAGTCAGAAGCCCAAAGTCCTGGGATTGTAGACCTGGCTCCTTCTGGAGGCTCTGAGGGAAAACCAATGCACGCCCGGCTCCTGGCTTCCCCTGGCTGTGGCCGGCCCTCAGCCTTCCTTGGCTGGAAGGAAGCATTTAGTGAGCACCTACACCACCATTACCATCACTGTTTCCATTTGGTGTCAGCCCTGTCCTCTGGGCTCCGGCTCCATCTTCCCGTGGACTTCCGTCTCCCCTGTCCTTTCTTGTCTCTCACAGGGACACCCTACTTAGTTCACACCCCACCCCATCCAGGATGATCTCATTTGTGTCATTACCTTAATTATATCTGCAAAAAAATCCATTTCTAAATAAGGTCACTGAGGCTCCAGGTGGACATGACTCAGAGGGGGCAGTGTTCAGCCCAGACCCTGACGCAGGGCGGGACCCAGGGAGGGGCTGCCTACGGCCAGGGCCCTGTCCCTGCCGGCCGGGGTGCAGAGCCGACGGGGGCTCCATGCTCCTGGTGCTCAGGGGCGGCTGTTGCCGCGGCTCTTGTTCAGTTCTGAGAAAACTCTGGGCAACGCGTCCGCGCGGCTCTTTGAACTGCAGGTGCGTGACTCACGCCTGGGCTGTTGTGGCGTGTGCCGGGCCAGGGCGTTGCTGGGAGAACCCAGGCCCAGCGCTCCCGGCGGCTGGAATGACCACCGAAGCCCCCCGAGGACCCAACCGCCACTCGCACCCCCAGCTCGAGGGAGCGGAGGCGGGTCCCAGCCTACGTCCATGTGGGGACCCTGGGCACGCGCTCCTTCCTTCCCTTTAAAACTGGGGAAAGAACATTGGCGTTTTACCAGGGCGGGCAAGCAGGGACGTGCTCGGGAGCTCAGCCGTCGCGCCGGCTTCCTGGCAGCAGGAGGGGAGCTCAGACCGTGCTGAATCTCAGGCCGGGCCAAGGCCGCGCCCCTGCGGACAAAGCTTCTCCAGTGTTTTCTGCCTCGGTGCCCAGCGGGGTGTGTGTCAGGAGGAGGGAAGAGCGTGGCGCGAGAGAGGGGGCCACTTCTCCCTGCTGGCATGCGGTCAGCCCTGAGGCAGCCACTCACCCTTTAGTAAAAGGACAATAACTCGGTTGCAAAGGGGCTCTCTCCCACCTTCCCCTGTCCCACTTTTGGGGACCCCCACACCAACCTCCTGGTCTTTCCTGACACCTGAGGTGAGACCAAGAGATCAATGATGGTCACACATGCTCTTTTTATAAAGAAGACAGTACCCGGGGCGGGAGCGGGTGGAGAGCCTTCCTTTGGGGCGAGGCCCTCGTGCTGGTGGAGGCTGCAGGGCAGCGAGGTGACTGGACGTGAGCACCCACTGCCTCCTTTTGGGGGGTGGACGTCTGGAAGGTTTTCCCTCTGTTACCGTCCTGACCCCAGGATTCAGGGAGCAGAGAGGGACTGGGCACCGTGTGGACGTCGCCAACAGCTCCTCAGAGGGACACTCCTTTACGAAAGCCGCATGTGCCGTTTTATTTCCTTGGTGGCTGCACAGAGGCTTTCTCGGTCCTCGGTGGGCTGCTGCAATGGGGTGTGGGCCCCTGACCACGAGGCTGGGGGGAGAGAGAGGAAGGAAGGAGAGAGGGAGGGCGAGAGAGGAGGAAGGGAAAAGGAAGTCAAAAGACAAGCCAGGAAGAGCAAGCGGACAGCAAGGGAAAGATGGGAGCGGGCGGCACTCTGGGTGGCCTGGGGCAGGCCCTGCGGCCCTTCGAAGGCCTCGGGAGTGGTCCAGGTGGGAGCATGTGCCCTGGCCCCGAGCCTGGCAGGGGAGCAACTGGGTCTGGATCACAGGTCCAGTGCCCTCAGGGACCAGGTGTGGCGGTGCAGGTCTGTAAACCCAGGGACTTAGGAGGCTGAGACAGGAGGATCCCAAGTTCAAAGCCAGCCTTAGTGGTTTAGAAACCGTAGTGCCGCAAGGTTTAAAAAGGACTGGGGGTGTAACTCGGTGGTAAAGTGCCCGGTTCAATACCCAGTACCCCTGACATCAATTCCTACAGGGCCAGGAAGGAAGAGGAGGCAGGCTGAGCAGTGGCAGCTGGGAGTATGTCCCAGCCCGTGGCCGACAGCGGCTCCTCAGCCCCAGCCACTGCTGAGCAGGCTCGGTGGGCGGGCAGGCTCAGCCTCCCAGGTCTTCTGCCGTGTGACATCTCACATCTTTGAGAGGCCGGCTCCAGACTCGAAGAGCCAAGGGAAGCTTCGCATCTGAGCGGGGGCCGTGGCCTCCTCTCAACTCCAGGGCCTCAGTGTGCAGTTCTCCAGGCCACGACCCACATGGGCCGGGGACTCGGTCATCGTGGGATGATGTGGCGTGTACCAGTGTCCCCTTCTCAGCCATCCCCAGCAGAGGCTGGCCAAATCCCAGGAACCATTGTTCGCTTCTCCAGGTGTGAAGCTGGCCAAGGACTTCATCCAAAGAAGGGTCAGCCAGAAGGAAAGGGTGTGTCTTCCTCGGCAGCCCTGAAGAAAGGAGCCCTGTTCTGGGCCTGAAAAGGCCAGTGTTGGGGTGAGTGGCAGCCTGTCGGGGCAGGTCTGCGTGCGCAGTGACCTCTCACTTGCTCAGCACGGCTGCTGGCGAGCTCACTACCCTGCCAGGGCAGAACCTCCTCCGGCCACACCTGACGGTCGGCTGTCCTCTCTGCTCTGATGCTGCGTCTCTTACCTTGGGCATTAGAGAAGGGCCCTCCGGGCACATCTGCTTCGTCCCCTCCCTCCCTCCGGGCAGACAGCTGAAGCTGAAGAAAAAGGTTTCTCCAGGGCCTCGAGGAGCCCGTTCTTCATCCTCCCTACAGTGGTGCGGTCTTTCCGCAGAAAGAACAGGAGGACTGGTCAGGGCTCTTGGGTGTGAGGGGCGAGAAGCAAACTCAGAGTGGGTGAACCAAGCCCAGGAAAGGGGACTAGGCTGGCTTTTGGCGCAGGAAGCCAGTCCTGGCGCTCTTCTCCCTCCACTGGTTTCCGGGAGGATGGCCGTCCTTCAGCACAGGGACACGGACTGCTCCTTGCCCAGCAAGTGCAGCTGATGGAGCACCCAGTAAGGCCCCGGGGGTTGTGCTTGCTGGTCTAGCTCAGCCACATTCCCTCTGCGGACCAGCCCTGTGTGGTTCAAGAGTCCCCCTTAAGTGAGGGGTTGGGGCCAAGCCCTACAGTATCACAAGGCCCAAAAGTAAAGGAGGAACAACTTCTTCAAGGCCAGTCAGACACGATTAGCAGAAGCAGGAGAGGCTGCTGGGTAGGAAACAGCCACAGGAGTGGTCAAGAGTAGGTCCTGCATTTTAGCCTGGTTTGAATATCTTTAACCTAGGGGTTCAGGAATGGCTGGATCCAGGGATTTAAATAATGTCTGTGGGGTTCGATAGCTCTCTCCCTTATCCCTTTTCTCCCCTTGCTTTCCACTGCTTGGTTTCATTCTCAGGTAGGTCTCTTCTCTGGCAGCCTGAGCATCTCCCAGTTTATAACCAGTTTAGCAATTTCAGTGGAAAGAAACTTTTCTTTTCCTAAAATAGCAAAAAAAAAAAAAAAAAAATCCCGGGTTTGATTCCTGTTGGACAGACTTGGGTCACATGTCCATCCTGAGCTACTGGCTGTGGTCAACAGTGGAGTAAACAGGTTGGCCAGGCTGTGCCACATCAGTCTGGAGCAGTGGGTAGATTCCCTTCTGAAAAGGAGCATTCAGTGTGAGGAAGAGGCTGTTCCCCTAAGGCAGGCTGGGGTGCCGGTCCCAGAGGAGGGGATGCTGACCAGCTGACACCGTGGACGTCCCCTTTGGAGGGGAGGTGCAGGCGGGCTGGGCAGCTCCTCCAGAGCCAGCTGGTACACACCCTGCAGGAACCCAGGCAGGAGGTGCCCGGCGCTGGTGCTGGGCCTGTCAAGCACAGTGGTCTGTCACGTGCCCGTTAGGGCCTCGCAAGGGAAACTGTCCCGCCAGCATCTTCTCCCACACGTTTACCTGGGAGCACACATCTGGAGGCTGTGGATCGTCCCCAGAGGACGCTGTTGGTGTGGCAGCAAAAGGCTTTGCCTGTGTGGCGACGCGCAGGGTGGAGGACAGGAAAGCCCCCCAGTGCCGCTCATTGTGCTTTGAAAGACCTTTGGATTTGGGAGCTGGGAAGAGCCTTGCTAGGCTGCGCGGCCAGGGCCTGCAGGACCGGCCCGTCCCAGGGACGCTGAGCGCACGTGTGACCGGCGATGACCCGGCTTGCTGGGAACCTGAGCCATCTCCCAGTTTACCGCTTAGGCTCACTCATCCCGCTGCGCCCCGCACCCAGGGAGCCGGGGCTGAGCGGCTGCTGCCAGCCCCTTGCCAGCTGTGTGATGCGGGCTTCCGGCCCTGGAGGAAATGCACACGTTTGGGTTTGTGCCCGGACACGTGTTCCATCCGTTTGGGCGAGGATCTCGGGTGCTTTCTGCAGGCTCAGCCCGCGCTCTCCTCCACAGTCCCACGCGCACCTCTCTTGGGCAGTGATACCTGCCCAGTGGATGGTGGTAGAGATGAGTAGGTTAGGTGTGGGAAGCCATGATCTCCTGCCTGGGACATGCAAGCCACTCATCTTTGCTGTCGCATTAGGGAAGAACAAGCGTCACTCTACCTAGGGTTTCTTTTCTTGCTAAGGCTGGAGATGGACAGTTACTGGGGTGCAGCGTAGGCTCACGGGTACCACAACCGGGGGGATGTGCTGCCTTTGGGTTTTTCCTTCAGTACCAGGTGGCTGTTGATTCTCCAGCCATCATATCCATATCTAGCCAGGAAGAATGGGGAACGGAGAGTGGCAATCGGGCCCACCGACCAGTTGAGTCTGCTTCTTGAGGAAAAACTCTCATGGGGTGCTTCCCCGCCTACTTCAGCTTGAACCTTGAAGGCCATGCACATTGTGAAGGAGGTACAGAGACAGGCCCTTTGGCTGAGCTAATTTTAGGACTTTGGATTCCTCTGGAACAGCATCCAGCCGTCTCTCCCACCAGGTGTTGTCCTTTATTTTCCTTTTCTCGTGATCTGCTTGGGGCCATCATGACACATGGTTTGGGGCAGGAGTCACCCACCCATAAGCCCATGGGCAGGCACCCTCCATGCAGGAGGCAGGTCCAGGGGCAGAGGCAACAGGGAGCGGTGCGGACCGGGGCAGGCTGAGGGCTCACGTCCCGTGTCTGAGCAGCTGCCAATCAGGTCCTGGTGAGGAAGAGGAGCTTGGGGTTGCCAGCATCTGACTTTTTTTCCCCAAGAAAAGTAAATATACAAAGTTTTAGATGAAATCTCCTGATTTTTAGATGACGATTCCAAATACAGTCAAATACCACAATATGGACTTGGTCTTACTCGGGGCTGATTCTTTCTGAAGTCAGGGTGGCTGGCGTCTGATTCCATGTGGTGACGCTCGCTCCCTCTGGGTTGTGCCACACGCAGCTCTGCAGCCATGCAGTTTGGGTGACGATGAATTAAGCCCTTCCAAACATGCACGTGCAGGTTTGCGCCCGGACACGTGTTTCCATCCGTCCGGGTGAGGATCTCCATGCTTCCCACAGGCGCACACGCACCTGATCGGGTCGGCATCTCTGGCCTCAGTCTGCAGCTTGTGGTGACGGGGCAGAGCCTCCTTGCTCGCAGGTTTGCCCCCCGGGCACGTCCCTTGGTGAAGCACTATCCTGCTGGACGCCAGCGTGTTCCCCGCGATGTGTCTGGCCTGTGCTCCTCGGCCTCCGCGAGCCTTTTCAGTTTGTAACTGTCCTTGGGACAGCAGCAGTTTAAAAATCCGAGTCCTGTTTATGGATTTGCTCCCTTACGTGTTGGGCTTTTTGTGTCCTATCCAAACAGGCCCTGCATCTCGTCCGAGGGCGGGAAGAATTTCTGTCCTCTCTCAGGAGTTCTTTAGACCTAGGATCCACTTCAACCCTTTTGCTTCGTACGTGGGAGAAAGTCCGAGTTCTTTTCTGCTTGTATATGGATGTCCAGTCCTTCCAGAACCATCTCTTCGTTCCTTTCGCCTTTGAGTCCTGGACCCTGGCTGAAGACCTGGATGTCACATCTGAACTCCGCCCTCCTACCCAGGTCACACGCCTGCCTTTTCACCAGTCTCACGCTCATGCCTGCGTGTGGTGAGGACGGTATTGTGTCGGTACTTAACTTATTTTAAATTTGATTTTTGTGTGTGTGTGCTGCTGGGATTGACCCCAGGGCCTCACCCGTGCCAGGCAAATGCACTACCACTGAGTTACAGCCCCAACCCCAGTTTGATCATTTTTTTAAAATGAACTTTTATTTTGGAATAATTTTATTTAGAAAATGTATCTTGGAATAATAAGGTGGGAAGAGTTGCAAGGGTCATACAGAGTGCCCCTTCTGTCCTGCTTATCATACCCAGCTAGTTCTCTCTCTTTCTTTCTTTTTTTATACTGGGGATTGGGAATGGAACCTGGGGACACTCTACCACAGAGCTACATCCCAGTTCTTCTTTATTTTTTAAATTTTGAGACAGGGCCTCACTAAGTTGCTAAGGCTGGCCTTGAACTTGCAATCCTCCTGCCTCAGCCTCCCAAGTTACTGGGATTACAGGTGTAGCCACCGTGCCTGGCTCTCAGCTTGTTCTCATACTAACATTCCACGCACCTGAAGCTTTGTCAAAGCCAGCACGCCGACACTGGCATGGACCACCATTGAGCCTGTTTATTCACCTATTTAGTGGACTTCACGTTTCTCCTCCAGTATCCTCCCCATCTTGGATCTAGTCCAGGACAGTGCCTTGCGGTTGACCGTGGGCTTTTTGCACCTGCGCCTAACGTCTCTGAGCTGAGGTGCGTCTGCCATGATCTGGATCCCGAATGTTCCCTGAAGGCCGTGTTGCAGGCTTGGTTCCCACTGATGGCACTGTCAGGAGCTGGGGACCTTCAGGGGGTGTGGCCTCGTGGGAGGAAGTGAGGTCACTGGGACATGGCCTGGGAGGGGACAGTGGGACCAGGCCCCTTGTTCTCTCCTTCCCTCCTTAGCAAGGGGAGCAGCTTCGTCCCCACAGGCTCCATCATGATCCTCCCACCTCAAGGGGCCAAGTGCCCGTGAACTGAACCCTCTGAAACCAAGAAGCAGAGTGAGCCTTTCCTCCTCGTGGGGGACGCAGCCCGGCTGTTCTGTCCAGGCTGGCGGGCCGATCACCCGTCTCGGTCAGCAGTGTCCACACCGAAGCCGGGTGGACCCTTTCCCTGGCGCTGTATCCAGTCAGGTGAGGTCAGGGTCGATGGAGCCCAGCATTGTCGTGTGCCCAGCCCCTGAGCCTTGAACTGCCCATCTGTGGAATGGCCAGTGTCAGCCCCACAGACAGGGACGTGGCAGGAGACCTGGGAGCAGGGCCCTCGCGCCTGACTGCTGGCCAGCCTGGCCCCGAGGGAAGTTTCACCCACAGCAGCTGCTGGGGGACATGCCTCTGCTCACCTGCCCCACCCCTGAGGAGGTTGCACAGAGCCCTGGGGTTTTAGCGGCGTTCCATCAAGCGAGGTCCACGGGGCGCAGCTGCCTGCCAGTCAGAACAAGGGACCTCAGGTGGAGCGTTTGCAGGGGAAGCTGCAGAGGTGTAGCGAAGCCCAGCCGCGGGGAGGCTGCCCGGGACCCCCTAACAGTCTCCCCTCCTGGAAGATCCCAAGCCACACTCCAGAGCTGCCTGAGGTCTGCTTTCCTTAGTGCAAGACCCTGGCCCCCTCCTCCTTGTCTGGGGCCACGGCCCCTGTCCTGTGACACATTTTCTCTTTTTCTTTCACATTCTGGAACATATTCCCTTTTCTTGACTTGAGCTTCTCTCAAATTACATAACCAACACTTTTTTTTTTTTTGGACAGCAGAGAATTTTTAAAAAAATAATAAAAATGTAAAAGTGATGTGTGACCCCCCAGTACTCAGAGATTGTCACTGCAAAGGCAAAGTATTTTTATTTTTGTTTTTCTGGTTGTTAAAAATAATAGTCATTGTAAGACTGGGTGACCTGGATCCCGGGGCTCAGGAGGCTAAGGCAGGAGGATCTCGAATTGAAAGCCAGCCTCAGCAACGGTGTGTTGCTAAGCAATGTAGTGAAACCCTGTCTAAATAAAATACAAAGTCAGGCTGGGGATGTGGCTCAGTGGTTGAGTGCCCCTGAGTGCAACCCCCGGGCTAGTCATCATCATCATCATCGTAAAAGGAATTAGGAATCACAGAAAAACCCAAAGGAAGGCGTCTCCTTCTCACTCTGTCCAGATGCCCGTGTGTCACATGCACCTCTCCACGACCGTCATGCCGGCCGCTGCTGCTAGGAACCCCTGACTTCTTCCCTGCCATCTCTGATCTCCGACCACCCCCAAGCGCTCTTTGCTCATGTGACGCTCACAGCCTGTGGGGAGGCCTGGGTCCTGTGTAACTTGGCCAAAGCCACACAACTAGAAAGCACCAAGGTCAGACGGGCATCCAGCACCCTCCCCGCCATGGCCCCTCTGGACAAGCGAGCCCCCCACAGCACGGTGGCGTCCGGCTGGGGCGGGGGGGGCACCTTTCCTCTGCGTCTCTGGGCCAGTGGACAGACGGGCGGGTGGGCAAGAACATGGGTGAGTCAGGGCCTTAGACATCAGGGCCCAGACACGTGCCCCTGCCACGGGGAGTGGCCTCTGCTCCCATGAGCCCTTGGACCTGAGCCACCGACCCTGGCCTTGCAGGTCCCCGGGGTAGGGTGGCTCATCCTCATCATTGTCAAGCAGCCCCAGGAGGGTTGGCAGGTGCTCAGCAGGAGGCGTAGAAGGAAGGAGGGCTGGGGGTGGACAGGAAGAGGCTGAAAGCCAAGCGGGCCCAGGACCCCCCACACAGCCAGGGTCTAAGGCAGTGGCCCCAAAGTCTCTTTCTTCTGGAAGATTCTGCAGTGCCACTGCACCTGTCCCAGCAGCTCTCCTGGGGTCCCTGCTGCACCTGCTCCAGTTCCACCCCCTCCCAGAGCGATCTCGGCGAGTCCCTTGGAGCCTTTCTCACCCTTTCCTGGGGCAGCCTGTCCCCGCAGTGGTCAAGAGCAGGGACCTCACTTGGGTTTTCAAGTGGACCTGTCCAGGCCAGGAGCCTCCTGGCCACAGGTCCAGACCACAGGGACACAGCCCCAGGCTTTCTGTGACTTGAACCCTCTTTAGGGAATGGGCGGATCCCCCCAGAGGAGCAGGGCCCTGCCTCGGAGCACCTGTTGAGGACTCCTGTCCTCCCTGAGGGCGGGCTTTCAGAGAGCATGGCCGTCCTCGACAGGGCCGCCGCCAGCCGGAGCCACTGCCTCCCTCCCTGAGCATGGGAAACAGGTCAGTTTTCTCCCCCGTCTCCTGAGATTGGGGGTCTGACTGGCTGGGATGGCTTCTAGGGGAGACCATCCAGGCACCGGGAGAGGGCGCGGAAGGACGGATCCTCAGCTCTAATCCTAAACCTGGCGGTGTGGTTCTCCGGGTAGCGCAGCAACCCACGCCAAGAAGCCCGGCTTGGAGCCTGGAACTTGCAGAGGTGAAGGACGAGTCTCTTCACGGCAAATGTTCCTGGGATTTTTATTTTCTTTTAAAAAAAAAAGTGCCATGAGAGCGACCTAGACTGAAGTTGCAAATATACAGAAACACAAAGAAGAAACAGAACCCCAGCCCCTGGCCATCGCCACACGTCACGTACGTGGCTTTCTGTCACGTGTAGTATTTTATAACATTGCTCTCATGTTGCACATGACACTTTAAATTATTCATTCATTTATTTATTTATTTTGTGGTGCCGGGGATCCAACAAACCCCAGGTCTCAAGCGGGCTGGGTGAGTGCTCTGCCCCCAGCTGCACCCCACCCGTTTTTCGTCACATTCAGATTATTTTGCCACTTTAGTGTGCAGTACCTCTCTCCATGCGCGCTCAGCCCCGCATTGGAGCAGCGAGCCTGCGCTCACCTATTTCGACACACCCCCGTCGTGGGCGCTTAGACTGATTCCGGCCCTGGGCTGGGGAGCAGCTCCAGGTGCACGGCCCGTGGGATGGTTGGCTATGCCTGGGCCCCGCTCCTCGGGGGAATTTCCTAGAAGCACAATCGCTGGCGCAGTGAATCACACGCTTTAAGACTTTTGATAAGCAGCATCATATTTGTCTAGAAAGTTTATGGCACACAACATTGCCGGAAGCAGCTGGGCTGTCCTCGGCCTGCCCCTCCCGCCCCAGCCGGTTCTGGTATTTATCAGTGGACGGGGAGGGGGGACAGCCACAGAAACTGTCCCACCTCCCGAAGAGAACCGCTGTTGGCGGCTTGGTGCGTGTTCTCTCGGGTTGTGTTCTGTGCGTGTGGATCCATGGGTGTGTGTGAAGACGTCCGGGAGCGCGGGAGGCCTGCAGGCTGTTCTGCAGCCTGGTTTTTATTGGACTGCGTGCTGTCTTGGTCCCTCGTGCTTTCCACAAGCCTGTGCCCCCGCGCGCTCCACCAGCTCCTAAACACCGAGCCTGCTTCCCGCTTCCCCCGGGACGAGATGTGGGATTACATCTCCTCCCTCCTGCACAGTTGTTGCCTGGCTCCTTAGGCTGGAAAACACTGGGACAAAAAGAAAGAGCATACTCGCTGAACGTCTGCTGGTGGCCTCAGCTGCTTCGTCCTCTGTCTGCACACGCAGCCCTTCCCATCCTTGCTCGCCAGCGCCCAACCCCGTCCTCTGTAGGTGCTTCCCCTCTGAGAGGCGTAGGGAGAGGTGTCTCTAGTTTTGCTGCAGGAGCCTGATCACCAGGGAATGGACCCATTTCTCACGAGAGTCTCAGCCCTTTGCATTTCAGCTTTTGGGCTGAATTTTTCTTTAGCCATTTTTATTGCTCTGTAGGAACGTTTTGTGTTTCGGGAGTCTTCCTACTATCTCGGGTGAGTTGGAAGCATTTTTCTTAGTCTTTAGATGTCTTTCAGTTTTATTAGTGATGGTTTTTGATGTCCAGGAATTTTCAAATTACTTAATTAATTTTAATTGACAAATAAAACCACCTATTTGTGGTGTGCGCCGTGGTGCTTGGAATGTGTCCTCGCTGCGGACTGGCTAAATTGGGCCCATTAGCATGTGCGTTGCTGCACATATTAACATTCTTTGTGGTGACAGCCCTTGCCTCAGCCATCTCCGAGAACACCATGCTTTGTTGTTAAGTATAGTTGACGTGTTTGCATCTCTTGAACCTATTCTTCCTGTCCAGTGGAAATTTTGTGTCCCTGGAGCCACATGGCCCAGTCTCCCCACCCACCTCTACCCATCCAGGGAACAACTTTTCTGCTCTTGGCTTCCATAAGGTGATTGTTCCAGAATGTTCTATGCTCACCTGCCCTTCCCCCCCTGGTGTCTGCCTCCTAATCCAGGAAGGGCTTTAGGGAATGACCTCACAGCCACAGTGGGACAGTTGGGCAGACATTCAGAGAACCAGATGATACTAGTTATGGGGGAATAAAATGGCCTTTGGTCTTTGGCCTTGGGAGCTGCTGCCGTCCCTTGGCAGTGCAGCTGGGGAGCTCCAGGGCCTCCTGTCTCTTCTTAATTTTATTAGGAATCTGTGACTCACTGCACAGCAGAAAGAGCCCTGGTCAGGGAGTGGAGGCGCTGACCGGCCTGATCCTTCCTCACCAGGGTGCCTCAGTTTCCTCACTTGTAAGCCCTGGAATGATGGAGGATCTGTCCCTTCTGCCCTGACTGTTCATGACCTGTGACCTTAAGTAAGGTCTCAAGAATCATTCCACAGCAGAGCCCTTCCCAGATCTATAGGGCCACAGATCCCAAAGGAAAGACAGAAAGATTGGGACATAAACGTAAAGCATTTCTGGAGGACAGGAGACACCACAAGCAGAACTGAGAGACAAGGGAGAAACCAGGAAAATAAGTATTTCCAGCCATTGAGTTAGCAAGCTCGGTCACTGCCAGTGGACGGTGAAGGCAGCAGCTGGGCAGGGCTGGGAAAAGAGCTTCCTGGGCCGTGTGCAAGGCCGTGCTGGACAGGACAGTGGTCTCCCCACTGCTGGCTGCAGGGCCGAGGGTCCTGGAGCTCCAGCCTCCTCTGAGCTCATCTGGAAAATGGGTTCGGAACGGTTCACTTCGAGGCTGGCGGCTCTGCTCCACCTCCCGCCTAGGATGTGGGTCCAGATGACTCAGAGCGTAGGTATCTTGGCCCAGCCGTTGTTTTGACAATAAGGATGATTAAACAGATAGTTTATTTATTTTACGCTCATTTCTGTACCCACATTTCCAGAAGGGCTTAGTTCATAGGTGTAGACAAGAAAGGAACCTCCAGATGAGTCGGAAACTGGTCATGGGAAGAAAATGAGAGCCTCGTGCAGGAGTTCTATCTTCTCACTTCAGACTGGTTCTGCTCTGCTCCTACTTGACCCAGAGTGGTTGGAAGTCTACACTGCCGCTGCTGCTGCTGTCCAGGCCTGAGGAAAGAGCCAGGGGAACTGACTGAGTTGCAGCATAAAAGATTGGATTAGACATCAGGAGGAACTTTTTGCCTACTGCAGTGATGCAGATGGAGGAAGGAGTGAAGGAAGAAAACTCAGACTTCCTTCCATGATCGGAGGCAGTTTGTCAGGAGACACTGGGTGCCTGTGTGAGGCATATGGCCACATCCCCAGACATCTGGGAAGCAGCAACGGAAGCAAAGCACAGCACTGTGGAAAGGGTCCTGATGGAAGATGCAGCACTTCCCTCCAGCTCGCCTTGGGGAAACTGAGGCAGGACCCTGCAACAGATGGGAACCAGGGGCCTCCTGCACGCACATCCCCGCAGTCCTGAGCTCTGCGGGTGGAGCCGTGAGCAAGACGCGTGCCCATCAGACAAGACCGTGACCTGGAACCCGGGTCTGGCCAGGGACAGGAAGCGGAGCGCAGTGTGTGGTCAGAGTGGACCTCTGACACAGCATCACGCGTTGCAGTGACTCACCCACCGTCATTCAAACCCTGCTACAGCCCAGGCTGCCTCCCTGGCTCCCTGGGCGGCACTGCTGCCCTGCGTGCCGGCTCCGGCGCCCCAGGGCCCTGCAGCGGGAAGCTGAGTGGGTGAGACCCTGAGGGCGGACCTTGAGGTTTCAGGAATGTCTTGATCCAGGTCCTCAGACCACGTGCCTGTGGCATCAGGTTGCCGGCTCCCGCCAGCGGCTCACAGTTCTCGGGCGGTGGCTTTCTGGGGAACCCGGTCAAATCTGTGGGACCCTGACACCACTGACCTTTGCAGGATGGCAAGGTGGGGCGCGGGCAGATGCTCGATTTGACAGCGGTCATTCCTGCTGGCTCTCACCCACCAGACCCGGCTCTGAGGTCTAGGAGGAGGCCGAAATGAGCAGGAGTGCCAGCAGCCAGGCCGGGGGCAACACGCTGCGGAGCCCCTCGTGGGGTACCGGCTGGCCCGCGGGACAGTGTGGGTGTGGGCTGCCTGTGTCTGGGCCCGACACAGCTTCCCAGCCCGTGACCCGTGGACCATGAGCACGGGCGTTCAATGCAAGTCAGTGACCAACAAGGAAAAGGAAGCGGGCATAGAGGGGACAGCTGACAGGCTGGTCCCCGGGAGGGACAGCAGAGTGGGGGGAGGGACGGTCATTCTGAAGGACACTCAGAGGGTGATAGGTCCCCCTGGGACGACGTCTGAGGACGTGCAGTGGCCCGGCCTCTCCCATCTCTCCTGCCCTGCTGGCCCTGGCCAGGGCGTCCCCCCAGCCCCAGCCAGGCCTGGCCTCTCGCCCCACCGAGGGCTTTCTGGGAGACTGAGCACGGGCAGCTGGATCTGTGCTCCACGGATCTCATCTGAGTTGTTTATCTTTTAAACACCATTAACCACAAATTAGCTGGTTCCTTCATGGCTGTAAATTAATAGACTCCATTAGTAAACAGTCAATTGCGGGATGATTACTTTTTCTCCCTGAACCTCGAGCTCCTCATGGCTGCTGGAGAGGGCGTGTGTCCTTCCTCTTCTCCCCGCCCCCTCCTTTTCGGGTTCTGGGCTCGCTGGACCGGATCCTCCAGGAGGCTGAGGGTGGGCGGCGTGGGCCGTCTTGGGGACGAGGCTGGAGTGGGGTCCGTCTGGCGTTCCAGGAAGGCCAAACCAGCAAAGCCAACGCCTCCTCCCCTCCTGTGTGGACCAGAAACACGTCCTATTCGTTTTTCCTCCTGCGTCTTTGCTGCTTCTCAGACCTCGTCCTGGTCAGTGCCCGGTGACCTGTCACCCATCTTCCGGTCGGCCCCTGCGCTTCTCTTCTTTCTTTTCCGCCCTCCTGGTCTCCTCTCATCCGTTCCTCCCTCCCTCCCACCCTCCCTCCCTCCTTCCAGGTACAACTCTCCTTTGAAGCTCCGCCCAGGCTCTGGCTGGAGCTGCTTAAGGGACCCTGATCCGCTGACCCATCTGCCAGGTCCCGAAGCATCAGAGTGCTGTGGGTTTGTTGCTGGAATCCATAGCCACGGGCCTAGTGAAGGGCGGCAGCCCTGTGCCCGCAGGGCTGGGCAGGTAACAAGCAGTCCGTCCACGGCGTCAGTGGACACTGGGGTTCCAGCCGCTCCCAAAGCTTTCTGATACGATTTTTTTTTTTTCAGTGCTGAGGATTGAACCCCGGGCCACACTTGCCAGGCCAGGGCTCTACCATGAAGCCAGGTCCCCAGCCCCTCAGGTTCAAAAGGGGGATGACTTGAGATCTCAGGTTTGCACTTTTTTGCTGTATCAGCCAGAATTTTGGGGGGTAAGCAGCAGAACACTTGTGGTAGGTCCAAAAGTGCCCACGCCCGATCCCGGAACGTGGGGGTCCCTTCCCTCCTACCGTGAAAGGGGCTGTGCAGATGTGATGGAGCTGGGGTGGGAGAGGGTGCTGGATTATCCGGGTGCCATGCCAAGGGAGGCAGGAGGTCAGCGTCAGGAGGTAAGCCAGCAAGGAAGCAGAGGCTGGAGGGACACTGGACAGGGCCGCGTTCAGGGAGGGCAGTGGCTGCAGACGCTGGGAAAGGCTGGTAGCGGCCCCCTCTGCGGGGCTGGGAGGAACGCAGCTCACCTGATGGGAGCCACGGAGAGGGACTTTGGCCAGAGCAGTACTGCGATGAATCTGCGTGTTCCGAGCCATCAGTGTGTGGCGATCGATCGATCGCAGCGGCAGCGGGAAGCCAACACCGTGACAGAACCCGTGTAGCAGGCTTCAGTCTCACCTGGAAGACACTCGAGAAGTGAGTTCCAGGGGGAGTCCTGGTACTTTCCAGAGCTGACCCTCAGGAGCCTCCACGGCCGGAATCAGCGTTTCCCGTCCACGGGGGGCGGCTCACGAGGCCAGCTCCCAGGAGAGAGCCTGACTGGCTGAGCTCGGGCACAGGCTCCCACCTCGAGAGGGAAGGTCACCTGGACCCACAGCCTCCCGAGACCCAAAGGTCCCTGAAGCAAGTCGGGTGCCAAGACCAGAAGTGGGCTAGCAGTGCTGACCCCAGGAGAGGCTCCATCGCTCCAGCTGGTCAGCTGCCACTCCTTGGCTGACCGGTTGGCCAGGGCTGGCCATGGATGGCACAGGCCCTCCTCTGTAAGGACGGAGTGGGGCAGACCCACCCTAAGGGCCCTGAACATTCCGGCTATGCCTCCCTTCCCAGCTGGAAGCCTGAACTCTCGGCCTGTGGGAGGGTGACCCAGCCCCGTGATCTCAGCCTGGTCTGGCCCTGTGCTGACTCCTGTGGGGACTGGAACAAGCGTTTCCTGACGGGCCCCCTCCGGGTCTCCTCTTGGCAGCCATCCAACTTTCCAACACACGTCCAGTAAACATAAACTTATTTAAACAGGGGCTCTCCTGTGCTCTGTGGGATTCTGAGCGGCTCCACCCACAGACACCAAGAGTGCCCGCCCCCAGCGGGGACCATGCCGCTCCAGACATGGCCCAGACCCTGTTCTGTCACCTGGACAAGCCATCTATCCTCCTATCAGTCTCTGTCCCCTCTGTCCCTGTCCAATCTATTCCATGAAAGACCTCTACAATGAAACTGCAGAACACTGGGGAAAGAAGCCGAGGAAGAACTTAAGACCTCCCACGCTCCTGGACAGGTCGAATTAACCCTGTCAACGCGGCCAAGCTGCCCAGAGCAACCTGTGGATTTCATGGGATTCCTGCTAAACTCCTTACGACATTCTCCGCAGAACTGAGAAGCACCCTCTCATTCCTCATGTGGAAGAACGCAAGACCCAGAGCAGCTAAGGCAATGTGCAGCAAGAAGCTCGAGCTCACACACCTGGCCTCAGATTCTACTCCAGAGCAAGAGCAATGGCATCCCAACAGACCCGCAGGCCCAGCAGAAGACCAGGGATGAGCCCGCATGCCTACAGCCATCTGCTACTTGACAAAGGTGCCGAAACACGCGCTGGAGAGAAGACACGCTTTGTAACAAATGCTGCTGGGCCAACTGAAGACCCATGTGGAGAAGAAGGGACCCACCTCCTGCCTCTGCCCTGCACAAGGTCAGATTCAGGTGGATCAGCGCGTGGTGTTAAGGTCTCTGAGTTCTTCATTCATCCGGGACCTTCTCCCTTGGCCAGGAGCTGCTGGCAGAGCCCAGGCCCCCTACAGGCTCTCTCCTCTCGCCCTCGGTCCGTCGTCTCCTTTTCTGTGCACAAGATTTTCCACGTGCTGCCGTCCCACTCACTGATTCTGGGCTTTATTTCTTGGGCTTTGGGAGCTTTGTGGAGGAAGTTGGTGCCTAGGAATGAGACGAGAACTTTTCAACTGACGGAAGGACACCCAGGGTCAACTCCCCGGGAACTCGGCCCCGGCACTGACTCCTTAACAAGATGCCCAAAGCTCAAGAAGTCAACCTGAGACTCCGTCAAGCTGAAAAGCTTCTGCACAGCAGAGGAAACCAGAGCGTGAAGGGAGAGCTCACGGAATGGGGAAGAGTTCATCCAGGGGGTCGATGTCCAGGGCAAAGGAAGAACTCAAAGAGCTTAACTCCAAACAGACAGACAGACAGTAACCCAGTCAGGAAATGGAGGAAGGAAGTAAACCGACATCTCTCCAAAGAAGAAATACAAATGGCCAACGAATACATGATGAAAAGGTCAGCATTCTTAGTAATGGGGGAAATGCAAAGCAAAACCACACTGAGATTTCCTCTCCCCGCAGTGAGCAACAGCGGCTTCAAGAACACAAATCCTTGCTGCTGGGGAGACTGGCCTCACGTTGGTGCACACACTTTGGGAATCAGCGTGGAGGTTCCTCCAAGGCTGGGGAGGGAAGCTCGTGCTCTAAAATCAGCACAGTGATACGTGCAGACCCGTGTTTACCGCAGCACAGTCCCAATAGTCAAGTTATGGGAGCAGCCTCGCTGCCGGTCCACAGATAGATGGTAAGAAAATGGGGTGCGGATACACAGGGGGTCTCGTCCAGCCATAAAGAAGAAAAAGTCCTATCCTTTGCTAATCAATGCCTGGGACTGGGGAACGCCTGCTAAGTGAAGTAAGCCAGACCAGGAAGCCCAGCTACGCCCCGTTGCCTCCTGGAAAGGTGATCTCCAGACCCCAAGCTGAGCTCTGGCACCCACTGGCTAAAGCCCCGCTGGGCCTCTCAGGAGTGACTTGGGTGAAGCCTCAACCACTCAGTGCACTTGGCAAGGCTGCCAACCTCCCAGACCAGGCCCCTTCGCCCTCTCTCTCCTTTAAACGTCAACCACAAAACAGCCTGTGGGGTTCTCACCCGAGGGCCTTTGCACCTGCTGTTTCCCGGGAACACGGTGTCTGCCGCTCTTTGTTCAATTGACACTTATTGGCCTTGGAGGTCTACTTCAGTTAGAAACACTTTGGGCTACAAGTTACTGTGGTTTAAAATAAAAACAGGCGTGGTTTTCTCACATAATGAGAAATCTCTAGGCACCTGGTTTCTGGTATGGGTTTTGTGATCTGGGATGACGATCTCTGGGATCCTTGTTGTCTTGCCCCAGGGTCACAAGATGGCTGCCTTGACTCCAGCCATCCCCACCCCAGTCATGGCAGGAAGAGAGTGGAGCCAGCAGACTTCAGCTTGTATATCATTAGTCATGCTGCCCTTTGGCAAGCCCAGCTGTGATGCAGGCTGGGGAAGGGAGCGTCTAACCTCTCAGCCTTGGCAGGAGGAGAGTGGAGCCGGCCGTTCAGTACTGGCTTCCCTAGATCAGGGTGGTAGTTCCACCGCATGTCCTCCCAGCACCCCGCACCTCGCCGTCAACCTTATCACAGCTGTAGCTGACCAGTGTCCTTCAGTGTTAACGGGCATCTGGTTCCTCCTCTGGGCTGGGAGTGCAGCCAGTGAGTCCGCTGCTGTCTGCAGCCCCAGCACAGAGCCAGGCACATCCTACTCACTGCTGCCAAATCCACTTCCCAGAGTGGGGGGCTGGGCCCGTCTGGCCTGGGAGCAACCTGAGCCCCCGGGAGGGCAGCGGGCGCTTCCGTCCGCCATCTGCTGCGGGCAGTGGCCGGCCCTGCCCAGCAGCACTCCTGCCGCCTGTTCTGGACAGGGTCCAAGGTGTGTCAATTGCTCCTCTGTCGCTGAGCTGATAAGGGGAGGAAGGCTGTTGGCAGAGCAGCTCTGACACACCGGCTCATTCGAGCCCACGGGACCCGCGTGGCCGCCGCCCCGCCTCACTCTGCCGCTGGCACCTCTGGGCTTTCCGGTTTCGTCCTTCATTGATCTGCTGACTTCGCCCTGGCTTCTGTGAGTTTTTCTGTCAGAGGGCAAGCGTCACCTCCCAGGGACTCTGGCTGTGGTCCTGGGACGCGGAGGTGAGCCGCCAGGCCCTGGGGCTGCAGTCTGGCCTGGGAGGCAGAGGCAGGCAGGCATCGGGCATCCGTGAGCACAGACTGCGGCGGCCGAGCCTCAGCCAGGAAGAGGCAGCTCGCCCGTTGCTGTCAGCTGGGCCTCAACGGGGCTGGAGCTGCGGGGAGGGACCAAGGGACCTGGTGGGGAGACTGGAGGAGGCTTCCCAAGGCCGAGAGGAAGTGAGTTCCCAGAGGGAAGAAAACAGGTTCATAGTGGGAGGGACCCGGCAGGCACCGGATGGTCCCGAGGGTCAGGCGTGGTGGCGGTGGCACATTCCAAGACCTTGGTGGCTTACAGCCATAGAAATAAGTTCTTCCGAGGTCCAGGAGGCTGGAAGTTCATAACTAGGCCCCCGTGGTCCTGGGGGAGCCCTGCTTTGCCCCGACAACTTCTGGGGGCTGAGGCAGCCCCTGCAGTTCCTTGGCTTGCAGACGTGGCGCCCTGGTCCCTGGTCCCTCCTCCCTGGGCCTCTTCCTGTCTCTGCATCTCTCTTTCTCTTATGAAGACTCCGTTGGTGGATCTCAAAGACACCTGCAAAGGCCTTTCCCAAGTAAGGCCCTGTCGGCAGATGTGTGGGGGGATGTGGACACGACTTTCTAGCGGGCCCTATTCACCCCACTCCCTGAGTTTGAGGACCTGACAGGAGACCTGTGTGAGTAGGGTGAAGGAGCCAGGGCTCCTGGTGTGGCTGGGCAGGTCTTCAGGGTGTGATGTCAGGTGAGGGGTCAGCGGTGACTTGCCCTTAGAAAGACCAGGAGGCTGCAGCATGCAGAGTGTTCAGGGTCAGGAAAGCGGGCGCTGGAGGAGGGTCCCCTCTTGAGTGACCCCCTGCTACCTGCCACCTGCAGGTCGGTGTGGCTCAGTTCCTCCAGTTACAGGGAGTTAGACAGACACTTTCCTGGCAGAAGGGTCTAGAAGAACCAAGGGGTCAGCAATGGGGAGGGCCTTCAGACCAGAATGTGGGTCCAGCTCCAGGGACGGGAAGGAAGGACCGGAGGAGGCGGGCTGTGGGGAGAGCCTCAGCCCTAGGGCAGCTCCAGTCCCAGCCAGCTTACGGGAAACCCAGGGCAGGGCCCGCGTCAGAGGCGCCCCGTTGGGCAGAAGCGGCCCGTCACCCCGCAGGCCAGGAGCCGCCTGGGCAGCTGGTGTGAACACTGGTGCAGGTCAAGAAGGTGGTGTTAGAGCCTGCCTTCCCCATCCCTTCTGGGCCCGGCCTGCTGGACACCTCGGGTGCTGGCCAGGGGTAAAGCCGAGCTCAGCACACCCAGCGGGCTCTCTCGCCCAGAGCAGGGCCAGTCCTGGATCCGCTCAATGTCAGCTAATCAAACCACACACAAGACGAAAGAAGACAAATTCTTTCAGCTAGAACCAAACAGAGGGGAAAGAAATATTTGCTTTCCTGACTGATTTTCTGGTGAGTTGCCAGCGGTGGGGTCTGCTTAGTGCCAGTGCCTCAGGGCTGCCTTTGTGGGCACCAGGAGGCTCCATGTGAGCCAGCAGGACTGAGCTGGGGTGGGCCGGGCCCCAAGGGCTATGCTCCCAGGTCACATGGAGTTTTTGAAGCCACCACGTTGTTTTCTGAGGTGCTGGGGATTCAAACCCAGGACCGTGCACACGCATGGCAAGCGCTCTGCGAACTGAGCTATTTGTCCACACCTCGTGGAGCTTTTGAATGACGCAGAGGCTGGCCCTTAACAACACCTCACATGGAGGGCGTGTGGCCAGGACACTGTGGGTCCCAGGAGAGGCAAGGAGTGCCCAGGACCTCTGTGGCATCTGGGTTTCTTGATTTTCCCTGGATGTGTTTCTGAGGCTTAAAAGAGGAAATTTGTGGAGCTTTTGGTGGTACTGGGATTGGAACCCAGAGTCCCTCCACCCATGAGCCACACCCCAAGCCCCTTTTTATTTTATTTTTTGGCAGGATTTCTCTAAGTTGACAAGGCTGGCCTCAAACTTGTAATCCTCTGTCCTTAGCCTCCTGACTGGCTGGGATTCCAGGTCTGTGCCACGTGCCTGGCAACAAAAATTTTTTAAAAGACAAGCAAGTTTATCTTTTGGTTATGAATGTCTTGCATTTCTCCAGAAAGAAGCAAAAACACACATTGCCATGTAGCCATGTTGGCAGAACAACAATAAAACAAAACAAAACAAAAAACCCCCAAAATGGACCACTCAGCAGCTTCCTTGCGTCCTCCCAGAAGTGCTCGGTGAGCGGGGCTGGCCTGACCTGCAGCGGGTTGCGGGAGACATTCTCTGAATAGCTCGTCAGAGCCTCCATCCGTAGAAGTTCTTCTTCTTGGTTCATGACAGCGAATCAAATATTTAAATGTGATTTTTAGACTTAAAGGCGCAGGGAGAGCTCTGTTTGAGGAGGGGGTGTGGGTGAGACAGCCCTGCCCCATCGTCGGGGAAGAATTTCCTGCAGGGCGGAGGCCGGCTCCGGCACACGTTCCTGCACCTTTGGGGCTCCCATTACGTAGGAAGGGCCCAGTGGCTGGACCCACCCCTGGGGAGCTGGGGAGTCATGGTCCCCTTGGCAGTGGGCCCTTCTCGGCCAACACCTGCCTCCCTGCGAGCGACCCCTTGGCCAGCTTTGGAGACCAGTGCTGACAACTCCAATTTGCCAGCAAAACGGGGACAATCAGAAGCGATCCATCCGCCGGCTTGATGCAGTGGGAAAGGCCTGACGGGCTGCAGCGCAGGCGTCTCGCTGGGCAGAGGACACGCTAACGGGAGCCGACAGCAGCCTGCCTGGGGGTGGGGCTGCGCAGAGCACAGGACCCACCCAGAGGGCAGAGAAGCACGGTCAAGTGGGTCAGGCCAGAGACCCTGGGGCACGTGGCTGGGGCAGGGGCTGCCACAGGGGTCCCTAAGTCCTGTGCCCAGGTTCTACCCAGAAGCTGAGACTGGTGACCACTGTGTGATTTGGATCTGCTCCTGGAGGGACAGTTTTTGTTTAAAAAAAAAAAAAATGTGTTAGTAAAATCACAACTAGAAGTTCAAAGCTTCAATTTCCAGTGGCAGGTTTATTTTTCTTATAGAATACCCACAGGGCGGGGTGTAGCTCAGAGGCGGTCGCTTGCCCGCACGTGCAAGTCCTGGGTTCTGTCCCCAGCACTGAAAAAATAAAAAATAAAAAGGGAGGGAAGAAAGGAAGGAAGACCAAGAATGCCCTTCTGCTAGGATGTCAGCAAGCTGGGCAGGCCGCAAAGCTGTAAGCACACGCCTGTGCCTGTGCTCCACTACCTGTGCACACCTGTGCACACGCACACCTGTATCTATCTCTAAAGACTGAACGAGTCATCGCACCCAAGGCCCCCGAGTGACAGACAGGACACTAATGCCTGAGAGGCTGAATGTGTCACTCAGCCTGCACCAGCTGTTGACCTTTGTGACCCAGGCTAGCCAGTCCATGCAGCCACCCTGCCAGGGGTCCCGGAGACCTGGTGGCCCGCGGCTGTGTCCTTGCCGTCCAGGCCTCAGGCATGGCTTTGCTTTCTCCAGCCTGCTCGCCGCCACCTGCCAGGAATCCCGTCCCTCTCCAGGAAGAGCCGGCTTGCGTGCAGTTGCTGGTGCAGGTGAAGCGGGAGCCTCTAGCAGGGCAGAGCTCGGGAAGTCTCGCTATTCTCATGCTCCTGGCCTGGCGGTGCTCTTGGGAATATGCAGGCGGGACCTGAGTGAGGCCGCATGGCGCTCTCCAGATCCCGCTCCTGACCTCCACTTCCCAGGCTGGCGACTCCTGCTGTAGGTCAGGTCCACCCCGCACCAGCTGCGCAAGGCCGGCAGGCATCCTGCCCAGGGACGCACCCGCATGTACACACACAGACATGCTCACACGCCCGCGGGCCTTGGCGCACACTCCCAGATACACACAGGCACACAACAGTGCACATGCAGACGCTGAGTGTACACACGTGTATATGCTCAGGCACATTCTCGTGATCCTTGGCTCACACACGTGTGCGCACACACACGTGCAAACACACGTGCATTCTAAGCCCACCTAGGGGCTGCAGGAGGCTATTGGAGTTCATGATCAAAGCTGAGAAAACTGCATGAGTTTTGGTGACAGTCAGTCCTTCAGTCACCCGAATCCAGAAAGCCACTGCCGGCCCCAGGAGCCTGGGGGTGCTTGGGGGCCACCCAGGGAAGTAGCCGTGAGGATGACACCCGCCCATGAACAGAGCGTCAGGACCCACAGCCCCGAGCTCTCCAGGAGGTTGACCCCCTTCCTGGCCCCAGTTCCCTATCCGTAAGGGCCTGTGCCTTTTCTGTCCTGGGATGCTGAGGGCCGTGGCCACTCCTGTCCGGCGGGCAGCTGCTTGGCGAAGCTTCGCCTGCCGAGCTGTGCTGGAGCCTCCCCAGGTGTGACCCCCAGGCTCATGCACGCGCCTTGCCTCTCACACGCTGGGGGCCTGGGCAGGCCACTTCATCGCCTGCGAAACCGCCAGCTCCACAGTTTGCTGTGAGACCTGAGGACCGGGTTTGTGAGGAGTCCTGAGGACGCCAGGGCGCCAGGTCAGCGAGCGTCCAGGGCACACGCCACGCCTCTACCAGCTCCCTCCTGCCCTTCCCATGTCACCAGGGTGACCCCCCTCAGCCAGGCTGCTCAAGGCCCTGGCCATAGTCTTCCTTCCCAGTAGACCGTGTGGGCACTCGGAGAGCAGGGACCAGCTCAGTTCGCCCCTGTCCCCAGAGCCCAGCAGGGTTGGGCCTTCCTGGGCACTCAGTGCCCTGCTGCGGAAGGTTTCCAGTCCCCGCTGGAGAAAGCCCAGTTCCTCAGCGTGGAGGGAGCGGGGCCTGACCAAATCCCCAGCCGGCCTCCAGGGGAAGGTGACTCGGGTCCTGGCCTTCCACCCTGTCTCACCCCAAATCGCCCTCCCTGCTCTTTACGCAAAATCACGTTCGTTAACTCAACCTGCCACATGCCAGGCACAGAGGAGCAGAGGCTGTGGCTTCCAGTGGAACAGGGAGTCTGACACGGAATGGGGCAAGTGCCACCGGGCACACATGGGCGCGGCAGGGTTCTCTACGGAGGACCTCCTGCTGTCCAGGCAATGAACGGGGAAGAGCATTCTGGGCTGAGGGAACAGAACAGGCACGTGTCTTGAGGCTGGGGAGAAGTCTGGGACCTGGAGCGTGGCCATCTGTGGAGAGAGCAGAGGTGTCTGGGGTGGGCAGGGCCTTCGAGCTGGGGGCCAGGCAGGACATCCAGAGCAAAGGAGTCTGTCAAAGACCCCACCTCACCAAAGGCGAGAAACAAACTGGGAACACAGTGACACACAGAAGCCATGCTGAGGGCCAAGAGGTGCGTCCAGCTGCTGTGGACAACCGGGAAGGACGTGACCCCTGGGCTGCCGTTTGGCACGTCCTCCCCGGCGTGGGAATGAATTGCAATTGGCGGGAAGTTTCTGTGTGTTTCCACTTGGGAAGACGCGGCTGGCTGCAGCGTGTAGGAGCAAGGCAGAGGGAGTGTCCCCTGTGCACCAGCCACCCAGCTGTGCCAGGGGCTGTTCAGGCAGGGAGGGTGCCAAGGGGAACGTGACAGGGTTTCTCTCCTCGTGGGGCTTATGCTGCAGTAGGGACCCAGACAGGGATGGAGGAAAGCAGGAACTCGATCCAGGAACTCGCTATCATTCAGTACAGTCAGAGGAGACAATCCCCATGGGGTGGGGGCTGGGAGGGGCAGTGGTGGGTGCTGCTTTATCCGGGAGCTGAAGGCCCAGGAGACAGAGGCCAGGGCAGCCTGGCCTGAGGGAGCAGCAGGGGACTCGACTCTGTGCCCCCAGAGCCAGGCACCAGATACGGGAGAGTGGGGGTGTAGGGCTGGCGGTCTTAGGCGGGGCCCCCAGTGCCCAGGTTCCTTGTGCCCTGCAGCAGCTGTCGAGCCCATATAAACATTTAAAAATGGATAGAACCTGGCTCTCGCTCAGCATGTAAATAGTTGTCAAATCTTCAGTCCCGAAAGGATGGAGCCCTGGGGTTTGTATAAATCTTGAAGCAGAATGGAGGCCGCACACGCAGAGGACCAGGGCCCTCTGCACAGGGCCGGGGCCAGTTTCTAGTCACCATCCTCTCAGGCCTGAACTCCAAGGGCAGAGGTCAGAGGCTGCCAGGGCTGGAAGGCCGGGTGCCTTGCAGGCAGCAGATATCTTCCCTGGGCGGGAGAGATCTTGGAAACACAGACTGGCTGCTTCGAAAGGCTTTGGTTAGAACCCACTTGATTTTAACCCGATGTTTCCAGGTATTTAGCATGAGGTGCATTTTCTTTGGGACCATCCCAAAAAACGTTTCTGAAGTTACACTTTGAGATGCCAACCAAGGTAGGTGAAGCAAAGGGCCTCATGGAGTCACGTGATGTCACCAATTCCACCCACCCTTGTCCCCTCTGTACCACCCAGTGGAGCTTGCTGCTGGGGAAGAAGAGGGGGAGCTGGCCCCCGGGCGAGGGGACCAGATGGCAGTTCGCAGGATCTGGCAAAATGTCATATCAGCTGACCCTTCAAACTGGGCCATCAGCTCCTGGGATTCGCAGCACAGAAGCATCCTGGATGCTGAGCAGACATGGAGGGCTCAGATGCGCATTTGGACATGGTTTCTAGTATTTAAAGAACTACCTCAATTGATTAAAAACTACACCTCCCCAAGATGGAATGCTATTCTGCAGCTGCTTAAAATCTGGTGACCTCAGCCTGGCGATCAGGGTCAACCTCAGCAGCGATGGTTCACGCTAACAGCACGTGCCCTGGTGTGACCTGTCAGAGAAGACGTCACCTTGGTACCGTCCTCCCCCAACCCACTCAAATGCAGTGGAGGGCCCTGCCACACCCCTAGCCAGCGCACCTCCAAACCACTCAGGCCATCGAAGACAGGGAGTCCGAGAGATGGCCGCAGCCCAGGGGAGACTCAGGCGGCCAGGGGAGCAGCAGATACTGGAGAGTCCACATGGATCCTGACTGAAGAAAGGGCATCGGGTAAGAACTGGGGGACCCTGAGCAAGGTCTGACCCCAGGTAACAGCGACGCGTCCATGTTGATCCCTTAATGATACTATGAGCCAGCCCACTGATGCGAGAGGAAGCTGGGGGCGGAGTCCATGGGAAACCTGCACTTGCTTTGCAATTAATCGATCCATAAAAACTGTTGTAAAAAGCAAAAGTTTAAAGAATGAATGTCTATTAAAAAGGAGGTAGAAGTCGTGGGTGAATGGGAAAGCCGTTCAAGAGTGTGACTGAGTGAAAACATCATCCCGTTTTTGCAGAACAAAGCTGCGAGTGTGTTTGTGGAAGTGCAGACAGTGTGCAGGAAGCCCCGCCCTCCTCAGGGCCGCCTTCGGTGGTGGCACGAAACCCACTTGGATGAGGGAATCTATTACACTTCGGTAAAATTGGGGGCTTTTTGCTATGCATATGCAAGGCTCTTGTGTAAATTTTCAACAAAGATACACACATGCGCGCGCGTGCACACACACACACCCCTCAAGAAAAATTACACCCTGATGGTCAGGGGAAGCATATGGGGTCCAGGACCTCTGCTAATTTCTCTAACCTCCCTTGATTCCTAATTCAGAGGAAGCTGGAATCCTCTCCTGGTCTCTGGGCACAATGAAGTGACATTGTTTCTAAAAAGCTTGATTTTCAGCCTCCATGGACTCTGTCCCTGTCCAGCCGTCCGAGTGGCTTGCCTCCTGGTGGCTGCCTTTTACTGGGTACCCACTTGGTGGCCAGGTGAGCAGGACTCCCTTGCATGCCCCCGTACAGTCTGCAAAATTGCCCTTCGAGTCGGGTTATATTCTCTTCACCGTGCACAGGACAGACCCAGAGAGGGAGGGTCACTTGTCACCCGGGCAGCCAAGGAAGGCCTGCACCGTCCAGGACTTGGGGAGCCCAGGCCTTGACCCTCAGCAGGGGCCACACAGAAAGCTGCTGGGCTGCACGCCTCTCAGCCTGTAGTAAATGTCCCGGGAGTGGTTTTGGTCCCTGGAAAAAGAGGTCCCTGCTTGACAAGACGGTTGCGAGGAGCTCAAGTCTTGGAGGCCATTGTCCGTGTTTCTGGCGGGATGTTTTGGTCCCCTAACCGGCTGCACGTGGAATTTTGGTAACAATGAAAAAGCCCACGTGTTCCTGAGACCCGACCGTGGCTGCTGCGTTTGGAAAGTGTGTTTGTCTTCAGTGTTTACATTTTCTGTATTTATTTTTTCTGAAATCCCTTCAGAATAAAAACCAGCCAGGTGGCCCTGGAGCCCTTTCTGATGCGTGGAGGGTCCGCTGAGCTCCGCTTACTGTTCGGGGGGACAAAGAGCCACGAAGTGGGGGCTTGTGGGGAGGGGTGGAAGGGGGCTGGCATTGCTGGGAGGGCCAGGGACCGCTGTCATCCGGCCTGCTGGCCAAAAGACCGCTCGTTCCAGCAGACCGGCTGTCAGGCAGGGTTGGGCGAATTCTCTAGAAACTGCTCTGAGTGCCCAGCTGACGTGACTTCTGCCACCTGTGGCCCACTCCCATCTCACTTTGAAGCCACAGACCTGCCAGGGACAAAGTGTGAGCCATGGTTTTCCTAACCCGCTGCCCTGCCAGCGGGGCCCTGTGACCCGTAGCTGGACCCTTCCTTGGGCCCCTGTGTGGCGGGAAGTCCGCAGCAGCCCTTCCCGCGAGTGACCCTGCTGCTCGGGTTCTGCAGGGCTCTCGGCCTGCGTCCGGTGCCCTCTGCTTCCCGGGCATGGAAACAATGTCCTGTGTCCCCAGCGCCCAGAACCGGAAGCTATTCCCTCAGTCGTCCTCCTGGACGGGCCTGAGTTACGTCTGACCCATTTCTGGGAGGTGTCTCTTTTCTTCTCTTTTCTTCTTCCATTTTTATAGTTGCCCTTCATCTGGTGCAAAGGTTTCTCCAGAGCAGTAATTTGGAGCACCCTGGCACTTCCTCTCCTAATTGATCCCAACTGGGGCTCGTCTAGAGGGACTGCGGCCCTCGATGGCTTCATCGCGCGCTCCTCCGCGGCATTGGTAAACACCAGCAGGCCGGGCGCAGGCCGGCGGCTCTGGTTTGAATTAGGGCCCGGGCTCAGGAGCAACCCAGCTGTGCCTTCCTGTGAGCGCTGTCAGTTTTCCAAAGCTTGTTAACATGCTAATATAAAAGGAAATAGGACGAACTTCAAGGAATTTACAACTGGTCTTAAACTTCAAAGACCAGAGCTTCATCTATGCGACACACACACTAAACCAATATGTCCCTCCTCCCTCCTCCTCAAACACAGTCCAACACAAAACAGAAAACCCAAACTAATAAAAGTTCCTTCAGCCAGCAGGGACGGCCCGGTCGGGTTGAAACGGCGTGGCTGGGATCCATGATGCCGATCCGTGATGTCGTAGTCCAGTTACGATGACACAGGGCTTTTGTGCGTGGTGGAAGGCGGAGCCAGAGCCCACGGGAGAGGCGATAAGGCTCCCTCCAGCCCCCGGAGCAGGGCCAGCCCAGCCTGAGCGCCCAGCCCGCTTGTTCCCCCAGCGCTACGCCGGCCAGGTGGGCTGGGGAAGGCAGGGCCCACCGTCCTGTCCTCCCTCCCTCCCGTCTCCTGCCAGCCCAGCCGCGGACAAGGCTGAGCACATCGTGGGGCCCGCGCGCTGTGATGACGGCGAGTTGGAGGGGGGGGGGCAGGCTCCTGGCAGGCGGTGACTCATTTTCTCGGCCGTTTCTTGGAGATCTTGACAACAAATTGAGAAGCAAGACTTTTTAAAGTCCCCTTTGAATGTCCTCCTTCCTGAAATGGGTCTTGGCAGGTGGCAGCCACCTCGGCCCCCTTGGGGATGTGTGCTGAAGTCGGTCCGAGGTTCTCCTCCGCTTCTCTGAGCGTTTCCAAACTGGAACCCACACAGTGAAACCCAGGGTCCCCTTCCCGGTGAGGTTGACGGCTGTGGCCAGTGACTCCCTGGCTCCTTGGAGCTGTGTTGATTTTGACCATGGCTGAAGCTTGCCACCAATGCAGACGCCCACGGGGGTCACTTAGCTGCCCCACAGCTGCCCGTGACAGCGGTGAACGGTGGCTGGGGCACTAGTGGCATTTGGGCAGAGGAACTCTGGGCCACCCTGCGCTCTGCGGGTCTGCGGGCTGGGTGCCAGGGCGCGTGCCCCTCCCCATCCCCTGACAGTGGGAAATGTTTCCAGACATTGGGAATGCCCCCTGGGAGGAGAGGGGCCCGGCCACACGCAGGACGCCCAGTTAGACTCGAATTTCCAGTAAACAGGAACCATTTCTCGGTACAGTGTGTCTTATGCACGGCCAGGAGCGTGCGTCCAGTAAGACATCACGTGAGGCCTAATGAACCTCGGAGTCCACTGGGGGACACGCCCTCTGGGAGCCAGTGGCCTCGGGAAAGGCCAAGAGTGGTGCCTTTATTAGCCGGCTATCAACCTTTGCCAGGTCCAGGCCGTCCCTGTCTCCCCGAGAGAGGATTCAGTGAGTCCCAGCCCTGACGCGGTGGGTGGATCCCTGAGTCCACCTCCCTTGTCTGTCGCTAAATCCCAACCCCCAAGACTGGCCTTCCCCCTCATGGAGGGACACACCCCTGGCTCTTGACCAGAGAACCATACTCTTCCAGGCAAGGGTGGCTCAGGGTGGCTCAGGGTGGCATGTGACCACAGCAGGGCCAATAGGGCCACATGGGTTTTGCTGGGACTGTTCACAGGGAGCCTTGCTCTCTTCCCCTGCCCCTGTGCCCAGAAGCTAACTCAAGAGCTGCCCGCAGCCCACCTACACAGAAGCCAGGGCTGGGCAGGAGTCACGCCCAAAGCCATCGCTCCCTCTGGACTTTCCTCTGCAGAAACCCATACATTCCCTCTTTACCTCCGTTGACTGGAGTTGGGGTCTCTGCTGCGAGGGCCCCAAGTGGCCCGACTCTCCCTGTGGACAACAGGGTTTCACCTTGCCTAGCCTGTGGTTGGTGCCCAGTCAGAGGTGAGTGCTGCCACTCTGTGGCTGCCTCCTCGTCCTCCTGGTGTGACCGTGCGCAGGGTTCCAATTTCAATGAAAGAGCCGCCCCGTCTTCCTGTAGGTGTGGTCCTAACGGTGCCTGAGAGGCCAGGAGGTTCGGGGTTGACAGGGCCTCCTGCCTTACGTCAGGCAACTTCACTGGTTTTCTGCGTGGGAACCAGCCCCTCGGGGGCTCAACTCAAAATGGAGAAGTCAGGGAGCAGATGGCGGAACTGTTGGGGCGTAGACAAAGCCACGGGGTGCCGTGGGTCCAGGGAAGATGAATGCTGCCCTAGCTCTTCCCATACACTTGGATTTTAGGGGGCAGGTGTAGACTTGGGGTCTCACTGGTGCCCAGGCTGCCTTCGGCTCCTGGGCTCAAGCAAGCTCCTGCCTCGGCCTCCCAGGTAGCTGGGCTGGAGGTGACTCCGCCGGCCAAGCCACACTCTCACTGAACCACATCTGCAGCCCTTCCTTTCCTGTCCCCGCTCTCCTGCCTGGTGCTGCCGAGGCCCGTAGCCCTTGTACTATGGTGCCAGGCGGGGATCCACTGAGTCCAGCCCACACCTCAGGCCCATCACTGGTTCTGGCCCCTGCATCTGGACCCCCCTCCAGTGTCTGCTGTGGCTCCCACTTGCTCTCCACTACCATGCCACCTCTACCCTCTGCCCTCACAGTCCCCTTCCCTGGTGCTCCACTGCTTCACGTCCGGCTACCAGCAGCACCAGGAGCATGGGAGGCTTGCTCCAAAAGGCGGATCTTGGTCCTTAGTCACCCCCAGAACCCCACCCACCTAGAAGAGGCTTAATAAGTACTTGCCGAGTTTTGCTGTTGAATCTTGAGCTTTTCTCTCTGGCTTCTCCTGCCGAGGGAGGATCAGTCCCTGCGGGGCTGATGCCTGTCTTACCTGTTCTGAACCCCCAGGGTCCAGCCCAGGGCAAGGGACCAAATGAGGCCATTGTGCATGAGCACGGGACAAGTGAACGACTTTAAAACCACACTGGTGTCTGAGGATCCCAGGGCAGCGGGCAGCGGGCAGGTGGGCGTGGTGCTGGGAGGTCAGGTCGCGCGGCTTTGTCCCCTGCGGGCTGGGGTGAACACAGTTCCTCTCTCCTTCCAGCCGCCGAGAGCGTGACTGAGGGAACCCGTGCATGCTCCACCTCGCTGGCCTGGCCTGACGCGGCTCGGCTCCTCCTTCCCTGTACCCCTCTTTCCCTCACCCCGGGACGGAAGGGGGGTGCCGCTGAAGGGGTGAGCCGGGCCTGCCCCTGGCCTCTGCTTCCCCGTCCTCGGGCCTCTGCCCCGGCTGCTCTCCTGCACTGAGATCCTGCGGCCTTTTTTCCTGGGTGGGCACATTTTATTTTAAACAGAAAAAAATGACAAAGTCGCTCATAAACCAAGCTGTTTTTCACACTGTTCCGTCTCTGACAGGCTGCTAGGGAAGTTGGGAGGGAGGTGCTGCTGTTAGACTTTTGTTATTCGGTGCTAATTAGAGGAAGGCTGAGCTGGGGGCGGGGGTGCCTCTCCAAGGGCCTCATTGTCCCCGGCTCCTAGTCCCCGGATTCCTGTGCTTAAGCCATTAAGACTACCTGGTCCCTCATCGCAGGCACAGATAGACTTGAATCGTCAGGGAATAAATGTTTGGAAATTCCTGCTGGCGTGTGGAAAGGCATCGGCCGCTTTGTCTGTGGTGACCACAGTGAAGGCGCAGGGGGCGGAAAGGGGCTTTGACCCACAAGGTGCAGTCGCCATCCACACCGCGGACCTAGCAGAGAAGGCGCGGAGGTTTCCAGGAGTGGTCAGTGCCAGATGGGCAGAGTGGCAACGGAGAGGCTGAAGGGGGACTGAGTGTGGTTCTTCTCCAAAGTGCCCCACGTGCTTGCAACACGCAGAGCCAGGCAGCGGGACATTGTAGCCCAGAGAAGGGAGCTCACGACTCCGCTGTGTCCAATGTGGCCATATCTTATTGAAAGCTCTGGATGGTCTGTGGGACTTTTATAGAGGAGGAAAACGAGGGTCAGAGAGGTTAAGTAAAGTGCCCAAAGTCACACAGCAGGTAAACGGCGGCAGCAGCATTCGGTCCCAGCCCACTGAGCTCCAGTGCCTTTGGTTTTGGCTGCAATGCTGGGCTGCTTTGCTTTAAAGGAGATTCTTCTTGCCCATTGTCCAGGTGAAGAAACTGAGGTTCAGAGGGTTCTGTCCCAGCTAAAGGACACGCAGAGAGAAGGGAAACAGCCCAGCCCAGAAGCAGGAGGGCCTCCAGGCTCCAGGATGGAGAGACAGAGAACAGGTGGAGAAGAGGGTCCCAAGTCACTCGCATGTGAGGCCCGGCTCCACCTGCCAGCGGAGTGACTGTAGACAAATAACCTCTCTGCACCTTAATTCTCTCATCTCTGAGCCGAGGATTCCCGAGTCTTGTGGGCCATGAGGTCAATTGAGGCGATTCCCGTCGTGCTCGCGGGTCCTGGACTCGCTGAAGCTCACGGAGGGCTTCCGGGCCTGACGCTGCACACTTTGTCCTCCAGAACGAAGCCACGGTCCCCTTGGTCTCGTGGGCTTGCTCAGAGCCAGCTCGTGACCTGCTCCAGGCAGGTTGTCCCAGTGCTGAACCGGCACATTCCGCAGGCCAGGGCTTCTGGCTGCCCTGCCCCGGGTCCCCAACAGTCGCGCACCACACCCTCGGGCTCTGTGTCCACGGACTCAACCGACCTCCGGTGGAAAAAGTGAGGAAAGCGTGCTTCCCCTGAACGCGTGGGCTGGTTTTCCTGCCGTCCCTTCCTAAAGGCGGCTGTGAGACTATCACACAGTGTCCACGCTGTGTCCTTGTCATCGGACACCTAGAGACACTTCAAAGTCTACCCAGGGGTGGGCCAGGCTCTGCGCAAATGCGATGCCATTTTACCCCAAGGACTCAAGCGTCCTGGGGTTTCGCTATCCATGAAGGGACCCTCCCCGTCCCCATCCTCCAGGACTGAGGGACAGCCCACTAGACCTCAATTCCTGGCTCACCAGGGCCCGAGGCAGTGCCGGGCTCCAGAACAGAGAAGAGAGACCCCACCAGCGTGGAGCCTCCTGTGTCCGAGGCAGAGATGAGGGTGCTGCCCTCTGAACCACAGGGCTTCCTCCCGCTTCTCGAGGAGGCAAGTGGAGCTGGTCCACTTCATGTTCCAGAATGTTCTCTGTTCTCCCTCTGGGGCCATCTTCCTCAGGCTGCCTGGGTTCTGAGGTAGACTGAGCAGCAGTTGCTGATCCTCACCAGACGGGGGAGGAAACCCACAGAAGCTGAGACGCTGAGCTCACGGCCAGGGCAGCTGAGGGTCAGCACGCTGCCCTCGCCCCGTGCTCTCTGGCCTGTCACGCCAGGTCCGCAGTGGTCATCTTGGTCATGTTCTCACTGTCCAGGATGCACTGACTTTTCTCTGCTGGTAACAGATAATTGGATGGGGATCCTGGTAGCTCCCAGGTCACTGGGGCTCCTTGAGTCCCACCAGGCTGAAGGCCGAGAGCCTCACCCCCTGTGAAAACCAGCCAAAGAGCTGAGAGAGGCTGAAGGACTTTACTTATTTGTTTAGTACCTGGAAGGGGACAGACCAGTCCTAAGCTCAGCGTCTCACCTGGGGTGGCAGAACCATCAAAATCAACAGTGCAGTGAGCACCCCCTGGGTGCCGGGGTCACTGCACGCTACTCCAGGCTGGGGACCTGGGCCTGGTGTCCATGTCCAGACCCAGGAGAGGGGCTTAGTGAGGTGGCAGCACTTGGTAGGGTCACAAGTAAAATGTGAAGCACCCACAGGGACACACGCAGAGCGCCAAGTTTGCTGTGCTGGCTCCTGCACTCTGGTCCACTCCATCTGGCCACTCCGCTAAGCCAAGCAGGCACCCACCTGAGGACTCCTGTGGCCGGGCTGCCTGGCCTCGCTGCTGCCTGGCCATGTGGGCCCGAGGGCTGCTGGGAGAGTGGGGTGGGTCCGAGGCCCATGGGAACGTCTGACAGATCAGAGGGAAGGCCCCGTCCACGCTACCGCCACTCCAGGCGTGGCGCTCGGCCAAAGCGCCAACGTGGTCTGAAGATCTGTGGGGCCTGTCAGGACACTGGCAGAGATCGGGAGCTCGGGGAATGGAGAAGGGCGTCGGGGCCGGTGCTGGCAGCCGACGCTGAGGGCCGGAGGGGCGGGTGAGAGCAGCCCGTCCGGGGATCTGAGAAGGAGCCGGGAGAAGCCGCCCGTGGCCGGGTGCCAGAGGCATCCCGAGGATGCCGCTCCATCGCCCCTGCGGTGTGTGGTGCGGCCTTCCCGGCTCTCCATTTCCCAGGGGATCAGCTGGCCCAGCTCAGGCCCAGGCGGGCCCAGTCGGCATGGCCCGCGCCCAAAGCGGTTGGGGTGGGGCTGGACATGTGACCCGAGTGAGTTTCCGTTGCGGATGAGCGGCAGCCCTGCTCTGTGGCTGAGTCACTGGGAAAGAGACTTCTGTCTTGATTCCTTTGGTTGCACACACAGAAACTGGACCACGTGGACTGGCCACACAGGGCGTGTCTTCTTATTCTCCACGGCGGTTGGTCCTCTCGGCTGGGGAAGCCGCATCGAACACCACAGGGACTCAGGCGCCTACGGGGCCTCACTCCTCCATCCTCAGCATGTGGCCGTTATCCTCCAGGTTACAATTTGGCTGCCAAACCTCCAGCCATTGTATCCACATTCTAGACAAGACCAGGAGACCTGACAGGAAAGGGCATCTGTTAGCTGAATCTATGCCCCCCACGTTAAAGATGGGGTCCTTCTATGTTGTCCCTTCCCCAGGGAGTCCACAGACGTCCTCTGGCCACTTGCTTAGGATTCCAGGAATTTTGCTATGTCCTTACATCACCAGAGCTGATGAATGACTCCTCCCTCTGGGATCTCTGCATTTATTTTAAACCCCTCCTTTATCGCTACTTTAACCCATTATGTCCCATCGTCCTATATATAGCACACCCACAAAAACCCATACGATTTTATAGGATCCCTACAAAATTGCTCAATTGAGGTTTTTATAGGCATCCTATCTAGGGTGATGGGACATGAAGGGTCACATGGAAAATCAGTCCCAGTCCCCGTAAATAGAAGAGAGCAGTAAAAACAAATTTTAAAGATTGTCAAAAGAAACAGCTGTTCATCAGGGCGCCCTTTGAAATGTACCTCGTTGGCGTGAATGTCACCCTCTGCCCCCGAGGCAGGTGCCCTGGATGGAGGGAGGAAGACGCTGGGGCTGCCCTGGCGGAGGTGAAGGGCTTCCAAGTGGCAGCACAGGTGGACTCTGAAGAAGGGAGCTCCTGGAGAAAGCCACAGCCTCCACGGGTCTGCTGTGCTGGCCACGTCCCCGCGTCCATTCAGCCTTGACCTCAAACACACCGCGGGGCTGGCTGCGAGGCCTCAGCATGCAGAGGCCAGAAGGCCACTGCTGGCTCTCTGGGTTCGAGGACAGTTTCCTAGTCGGGACTCTGCCCATTAAGCAGAACCTCTGGAGTTGGCGTCCAGCTCTGTGACGGGCTGTCGGAGTGGAAAGTCTGTCCTCCACTGACTTCCAAGTTCGAGGCTGGCCTTGGGCAGCCGTGACAGAAGTGAGGGAAGCGAGGTCTGTCTTGCCTGGTGCCCAGAGACGGCAGCTCTGTCTTCCCTCCAGAGGGCCAGCTACCGTCGGGACTGCCTGGCTCAGTGCAGCTTCACGGGGCTGGCCCTCCTCGTCCTACAGGTGTCTGACTTCGGTCATCCCTGGCTGCACGGACCTGGGAGCTGAAGGACATCCAGAGACCGCTGCGTCAGGGGAGGGAGCGGTCGGAGACTCCGCCGAGACGGACTCTCCAGCCAGGGTCTCAGGACACCAAGCTGTGGACGCCGGCCTGGGGTCGTCTGTGGGCAGCTCTTCTTCTCTGTTCTCTCCCCCCAAGAACAAAGCTAACCAGAGGCTGGCGCAAATCCACTCCAGCTTTTGAAGTAAAGGGGATCAGTGGTCGCGGTGGAGAAAGGACAGGTTTAGTGTGGGGAGAGGGACACGGCAGGCCGGGCGGCTCTCCTGCCTGCTGTTGGCTGAGGGTCTGGAACCTGCCAGGCACTTTGTGTGATTTCCCTGTTTCACCCTTGGGAGGGCACCCTGAGCTGTCTCATCGTTGCTACTTTGAAGATGAGAAAACTGACGTCCCAATAGGGTGACAACCTGGGTCACACGGTCTGGTAAAAATGGGCTCTACCTGTCATGATGCCTGGGGCTTTCTACTCCCCAGGTGACGCCAGCTGTGGGTCCCGTGTCCACACCTCTGCAGCCAAGTCTAAAGGACGGGTAGGAAAGAGGAGAGGCCAGCAAAGCCAAGGAAGTGGGCTCGGGCACCATCCAAGAGCAGCTGCTGTGACCCAGGGTGGACAGCGGATGGTCCAGGAGAGACTGTCAACAGGCAGGTCTGAGAGTCGCAGGTCACCGAGGGTCTTGAAAGCCAGGCAGAGGGGTCACAGTGGGTGCAGCAGGCCATAGGGAGTCATACTTGGTTCTCGAGCAGGGGAGTGGCATGTAGAAATGACATTCCCGGAAGACGTGTCCACTGCTGTTCACAGGATGGGAGGAGGAAGGCAGGGGAGTTGCTCAGAGGGAAGCCATTTCTGCAGGCATTAACAAGGAGGGGACAGTCCAGGACCAGCATGGGCTTCGGGGGTCACTGAGAGGAGCAGGTCTGCTGTGGTCCTGCTGCCCGCCACAGCAAAGGAGTGGACCTGCGACCCACCCTGCGGATGAGCTGAGGGCAAGGCCGCCGGGGCCCCAAGGAGCATGACCGGTCCCTGAAGGCCAGGGCACTATGACTCCTTCCTCCTCTGGACATAGTTGCAGATGAACAGTAAACCAAAGCGTCCACCTTGGGGCCACCAGAGAGACTGCCTAAGGGCAGGGCCAAGGCCTTGCAGAGGTCAGAGCAGAGAAATGGAAAGAGCCAGGGTCTCCTGGCACTTCTGAGCCGTTCCTCTGGCTGCCCCTGGGGACCCCTGTCTCCCGGCTTCATGTCACCAGACCATAATGATCCTCCCTACTCCAAGCCAGCGCTGCTGGAAGTGGCTCGAAGGCCTCCTGACAGGCTGACCATGGGAGTGTGTGGAGTCAGGCCTGGGGCCGGAGAGTGACCTCGCCGTGTGGTGTCACAGCCCACAGACCCCAGCAGCTGGCCAGGGCTGGACCTGGGCATGTCCTGCCCTGCCAAGTTTCCTCTGGCGGGTCAGCACACCAAGAGAGGCAGCAGGACCTGCAGGTCCCCCCTGCCACAGTGTGAGGCTGTCCTAAGGCCAGGAAGTCACGCCACTCCATCCCCGGGAGCACGTGGTGGGTTGGAACAAGGGTGGAGCCGACCAGCAGGGAAGAGAGGAGCCACGAGGAGACACAGACAGGTGGACTCGAGAGGGACAGGGCCGTGTGAGGGCAGCCTGCCCAGACCTGGGTGCAGGAGGAGAGTGTGGCCGCTGTCCCCGGGGTCTGAGTCCCATTGCCCTCTGAGCTGGAGCAGGCCCAGGGGCCTCTGCTACTCCAACAGTCAGAGATCTGAGCCCAGACCACCCGAGGAGCCTCAGGCTTCCTAGCTGTAAAGTGGGAATAGCAACAGAACTTCCTGCATGAGGTCATGGAAAAGACCCCTTGGCATGATGTCCTTTAAATGCTCAGCTCTGTGCTGAGTATGTCCGAGTGCTTGGTAATCCTGAGTGCTCGGTAATCCTGAGTGCTTGGTAATCCTGAGTGCTCGGTAATCCTGAGTGCTCCGTAATCCCCAGTACTCGGTAACGGCACTTTGCCCTCCTCATGAGGCTGGAGCAGGGGGATGGTGGGAGTGGACAGGGGGTGCCTGGTGCCCTCGGCCTCTACCTGGCCTCACTGTGCTCCCCTGGAGGCCGGCGACCCTCCTCCTGACTCACCCCCAGACCAGTGGGGCAGGAGTGGGGCCCGGGCACCTTCTGGAGTGAACAGAACCCAAGGGTCACACAGGGCCTGTGGGTCTTCGGCCAGGGCCCAGCCCTCTGTTGGGCCTGTGCGGCGGGCACCCTGCGCCTCTGCCAGCTGAGAGCTGCCCCTGGGTGGTCCCCAGGGCGTGGGCGGCGACTCTGCGGCCCAGCCCCCTGACATCTGCCTTCTGTGCACACATGTTGTCACCAGTTGACACTTACACAAGCCAGAGCGGCCTGGCCCACACTCATCGCCATAATAAACACATGCGGAGGTTTTTCAGAACTGAGCTGTCCCATCCATCAATCCAGCATGACACCCAGGAGCCCCCGTGTGGGGGTGTGACTTCAAAGGGCAGGCCTCAAAGCCAGGTGTGCATGTCGGGAGGCTGCGTCCCCCGACTTGCCATGGGGCCTGTGTGGGTGTGCGTGTTTGTCCGTGGATCAAGGTGTGTGCATGTGAGCTCATGTGCGTGTACGTGGGGGTGTACGTGTATGTGTGCATGCATGAGTGTGTTCTCACAGGCAAGTGTTTATGCATGCTTGTGTTCCCTTGTACACATATGTGTGTGTGTGTGCAAACATGCCATATCAACAGCTCAGGAGTCCAGCACCCTTGAGCCAGCCAGCGTGTGTAAGTAAGGAGGGTAATGAGGTAGATGAGACCCACCCTTGCTCTCCAAATCTAGAACATGCCAACAGAGGGTGGTGGGGGCGGTGGGAAGGGTGAGCCAGGGCCCCTCTGCAGGGTGGCTGCGGCTCCGGGTGTGCCTCCTGCAGAGTTGCAGGGCGGATCAGAGACCCCCCCACTTCCAAGGAAAGCCAGAAAGCTGCACGTTATGTCTCGATGTTTAAGCATCTGTTGTCGGACCCCTGAAGGAGATGTAAAGTGTCTCCTGGTCACGCGAACAGCACTCAGGGCCTGGACCCGGCCAGCGGAGGCACAGCAGACCACACCTTCCCTCTGGAGCCGAGGGGCCAGCTCTCCCACGCCAGGCTGCAGAACTGAGTGCTGCTGGGTGGCTTGAGATTGGCAGCTGGAGGGCAGAGGCGAGGGAGTCTGCTAAGTGTCCTCCCAGGCCCGGACACACACATTCTCATCTCACAGACACCTGCTCCCAGTGTTGATGGTGAGGTGGTTGACAAGTGCCAAGTTAGGGTCACCGTGTGGTGACAGGGGCGGCCTCCAGGCAGCCTGAAGTCCTGACTCCAAGCAGTGGCCTTTGGGGTCTGTTGTACAACTCATTAGAAATCCCTTCCGAAGGGATCGCCATCTGGTGGAGGGGCCTGCACGCCCGTGTCTGCCCCATGCCAACCTCTGGTAAGTGTTTCACACACTGAGATCAAGCAGCTTCCCGCCCTGTGAGAAGAGAGGCTGGGCAAGACTCGGAGGACCCCCAACCCCCAACATGTGCGCCGGCAGCCTGGATATAACCTGGACAGCCTGGCTCCTGAGCCCGCCCCCTTAATGACAGGGCTACACTGTGAGAAAAGATAGACGAGATTCGTGAGTTTGCCTGCACATCTGAGAGTTTGAACTGAGTGCTTTCTCTGCGCGGAACATGCTTCTCTTGGAAAACGCCCACTCGTCTTTCGGCCTAGCTTAGAGAAGCTTCTAGGGAGTCCTCTCCGGCTGGCGTGGCACTGGGTCAGAAGCCCGGCCTGGGGTCCTCCCCATGAGGGTCTCCCATTGTGGGTGTTTTCTCCTTTGCTTGGACAGCTTCAGGGTCTGTGCTGACAGTGAGGGAGCAGTCGTCCTTGGTGAGCTCCTTCCTGGCACCTACGGGGCACTGACTCACACTTGCTGGATGGGCGGGTCAGTGAGCTGTTTCTGACGAGCAGGGTGCTGTTCTAAGTACTGTACGTGTGCTAACTCACCTGATCTCTGCAGCAGTCCCAGGAGGTGGGTATTGTTACCGCCCTGGTTCACTCCTTAACTTGACTTCTCAGGCGAGGAGAAGGTAGGGAACTTGTCAAAGTCACACTGCTAGTTAGCTGCAGGGACCTTCCACTGGTTGCTACAGGGGTTTTCTACAGCCCTGAGGGCAGAGCTGAGCTTTGTGCTTGTCCTAACTCTCTGGATCCCTTGGTAGGGACTCAGCGAGTTCTTATCATGTGACTCGAGACAAGCTCAGACACCAAACACGATTTTATTGAACATATACGGTATGGTAGGCAACTGAATTAAAATGGTTTTAATAGTGTGAGTTCTCTTGTCATTTGTAGTTCTTGTTTAGATATTTGCCTGTTTATACCCTGTACATATATTTTTTCTTATTGGTTAGCAATTACTCTTCACAAATTAAGGCTCCATGCCATGGATGTCACCTTGTACGTATTTTCCCAATGTCATTATTTCTTACCTTGCTAATAATATTTCACTTTCTTTTCAGAGACTAATATTTGGTAGTTAAAACTATTCTTCATGATTTCAGTCTTCAGCACTGTTTCTAAAGATTCTGTGCCCAAGATTACAGGATACTCATTCATATCTATTTTTCCGTTCCTTTTTGTTTCGTTAACTTATTTCTTTACCTACTGACAACACTCTGATTGGACCCCAGGAATAAGTTTTGGCACATGGTGTGAGAAAGTGATCTTTATATTTTTCACTTGCTCCACTTTTACACTCCCAGTAAAAATTCATTTCTTTGTCAAAAACAGGCAGCTACAAACTGATAGCACCACAGAGAGACCATCTCATAAACCGACTTGTCCTTCAGTTTCCCAAGGCGTGTGTTCCCTTCGCCACTGAGTCGTGGGCATGGCCACATCAGGCTGGAGTTTGGAAAGATGACGCCGTTTCAGGCCTTTCTCTGGAGAGGTGCAGCCATGCCGGAGTTGGCACGTCTGCCACGCACAGCTGCTCCTGCGCCGTACCCCTTCTCTCAGTCGCCACATGATGCATGGCCCTGGCGGGGTCCCTTGACGCACACCAGTAAAGTCATGTGGTGTGGGCGTGGGCCACATGGACAAAGGTGAAAAAGGCCGATATTTCTGGTACCCCAGCCATGGGGGTTGAGGGCTGCCTGGATCCCTGCTAGCTGGAGCACGTGAATGGCAATGGGACTCTCTGGGAGCCCACCCAGCTGGACACCAGTCACTGCGCCGTGCACTTGACGTTCATCCTCTGGACCAAACCGCCTTAGGAGTTGGGAGGGATAGTCAGGTCCGACTCACAGGCACGACTGCTGAAGCACCAGGGTGAAAGGCCTGTTCAGGGCCAGACGCCAGCGGGTGGCAAACCAGGCCCCTGCAGGTCCACTGTGTGGCCTGGCACGGTCTTCCACAAAAGCCTCAAAGCCCCGCTCACTCCCAACCTGGCGCTCCCCTGGAGGTGGGGCCCAGCTATGGGTGAAAAAAGAGATTTGGGTCATAGGCATTGGTCACAGGATTGTTTCCAACAGGGAAAAATTGGGACTCACCTCGAAGTCCGTGGGAAGGAAATGGCGAATTCTCTCGTAGTCCCCACATATCCTGGAGTGTGACGCAGCTTTACAGACACAATTGAGTACAGCTTTTTGATGCACATAATTTCTGGTATATTACCACATGTACAAAGCTGGTCATTGGTCATAGAATATGCATGAAATATCGTTATTTTGGTTAGAGACCAGAAAATAGAGGCTGGAGCTGGTGTCTCAGCCTCCGTGCCGTGTGACTCGGGCTGTGTGTCTCGTGTGGGGTGCTCAGCAGCACCCTGAGCTCAGGCTGCTGGTGCTCTGAACATTCCCCACCACTGAAGGACCCAGTTGACAATCAAAAATGTCTCCAGTAATTGCCAGATGTCCACTCGGGGGCAGTCACTGGTCACCCCAGCCTCCAGTGAGTTCTTTGTTGGTGTGGCACCCCTGGGGTCCCAAGGCACCTCCACCTGTCTGTGCCCTGTCTCCTTTGCTGGGCAGACACTCCCAAGGGCGGGCACTTGGCCTACTTCCTGGCCCGGGACTGTGCTCCAGCACAGTAGGTGATACAGGTGCACATAGGATGGGTGGACACCGTGGGCAGGACGGCCCTCCAGGGCCCTGGCGACAGCAGCCCTGCTCTGGCTGCTCCTCCTCCACCTTCCGCAGCCCGGGAGGTGGGCTCTACCAGGACCCTGTGTCACAGGGAACAAAACTGAGACCCAAAGTCGCTTAGTCGGTCAGGGTAGCGTCTGTGTGGTGGCCAGCAGAACTTGCTCTTTGACATGCAGGACTGTGCAGACCTTTGCACCTTTGCTGGTGAAAAGAAATTCTGCACTTTGGGGATTTTGAGAGACGCTGCCATGCGCTGTCCCCGCCCTTGCCCATTCCCACTGCTTCTGGCCACGTCCTGAGTTCATTTTCTGAGCAGGGACGTGGGGACACGGGCAGCAAGCTGATGGACACAGAGCCTCTGAGCCTCGAGGGCCGGACTTCTGCAGACCAGGAACAAATACAGCCTCCGGCCTCTGTGGCCTGGCGCGCGACTGTGTGGCTGAGCCAAGGCGGTCGCGCTGCCTGGCCTCAGACCTCTCACCTGGATTCCAGCCGGGTCCACCGGAGGCTGAGGAGAGGAGCAGAGGAGTAGCATATCAGCCTGGCCAGGCCACCTGTGAGTGCCCCGTAATCAGGGACAGCCTTTTAATTTTTGCCAATCAAGACTATGTCCTGAGAGGTCCTCAGTTAGAATCAAAACTGAGGCCACAACGCACTGTTTAGGTCCTGGGCTCCAAGATGCTCATGGGCCGTTCTTTCTATGCAGCCACCGGCTGTCACCCAAAGGGCAGGTGACATCCGTGCAGTGCAAGGGACACTGTGAGAGCGAACCCAGTGCAGAGACACCCAAGGGATGCTGCTTTTTCTTCTGAAAACACACATGGGCAGCCAGAGGAGAGAAGTTTAAATCCAGAAATACAGGCAGAGGGCAAGAGGTGGGAAGGGCAGAGGGACCGGAAGGTGTGAGGTGGGGGCTGTGCACCCAGGGCCGTAACACCAGCCCGGCATATGCGTGTGCAGCAGCAAGCCTTTCAAAATATTTCATGTCCTTTATCTCAATCCAGTTGGCAGCTGGAGTGAACTCTGAGCCTCAGATCCCATATCTGAACAGCTGAAGCTGCGCGGCCTGCAGCTCAGTGCGCGAGCTCCTGCCAATCACGGGTGAGGTCCTGGGTTCATCCCGGCCCCTTCAGGGTGGGCGCGGGGGAGGCGCAGAAAGGCGCTTTAAGGCCCACCGCTCGCTCAGCCACCGTCGCTGATGCACGTGGCCATCCCTCCACCTCTGTCGGGCTCCGTGTCCAATCCACCAGGTGGAGCTGCTCACGGCTCAGCACATGCCTGGCACATAGTAGGCGCTCAGCCAAGTGAAGCTGCCATCCTCACGTCGGGACAGGAGCCTTGTGGATCGTTTCTGGCCAGACCAGCTCCTGAGGGCCGTCTCCCCACCCTCTGAGGTTCCCACGGCAAGACAGGCGCCCCAGGTCCTGGCAGTCCCCGGGGCAGGAGGACGGACAGTGGGCAGGCGGGAGGGGCGACCGTCCAGCGGCCCTGCCGGGCGGCCCCATTTCATCTGCACGACTTCCTGGTTCAAAGACCAAAGGCCTCTAACAAAGAAGGATGAAGGGCTTCTGCACTTCAAATGCTTCTGACAAACACTGTTTTGATGGTTTAAATGTAAACAAACCCAAAACATATGGATTAAATTTCTCCTGACCGGCTCAGAAATTAAGGGGAAGAAAGGGAGTGGTCTCGAGCAGCACTCAGGCTGATTTTCACTTGTCTCCAGGATCTGGGAAGTAATGGAGGCGTGTCCTCACACCCGTCCAGGGCTAAGCTGTGCTTTTTGTTTTTTAATTGCTCTTATGACTCACTGTTGAGTTGGTGATTATTTTTATCCAGTTAACGAAGGTAATCTATAAATTACCACTGACCCAGATTCATTATTTAATAAGATTTAAATTACACACCCAAGTTCGCTCAGAAGCAGCGGGCTGAAGCCTCCTTCTGAGTGGAAACCTGCATCTGCTTGTTCTCAAGGTCCAGTGCTCGGGTGTTCTGAAGGCCCTGCCCCCACCTGAGAGCGTGGCCTACATAGTGTGATGTTTGGGGCCACCTGGTCAGTTTCCAGGCCCTGTCACCGCACATACTCTGTGGGGTTGGCTTGGGACTCATAAAGAACACCCCGTGAGGCATCTGCCAGCAGCCACCCTGTCCCTGGCTCTGTGGGCCTCCGGTTCCTCTGGTGAAGCACCCAAGAGTGCTGATCTTTAGGGGTTCCCAATGCGGATGTGCCAAGCCAGGGTTCCCCAAAGCAGCTCTCTGGAGCTCTGCTCCATGGGGTGCCATCTAGAAAGGTTTCTTCCTCAACCCCATGTGGGCAGGGTCACGCTCTGCCAACTGAGGAGTCACAAGGTACACAGGAAGGTCAAGGACACCACCACCTTGAACTCTACAGAGCCGCAGGCTCCCGAGAGCCCCCAAGGTGTCTGACTCCTTCTAAGCACCCCGCCCCAGCCTCACTCCCCGGGGGCAGCTCCAGCAATCTCTAGGCCCACCTGCATGGGGGCCCCCTCCACCCTGCAAAGGCCACTGTGTCCCTGTCCCCTCCAAGCAGGCCCAAGGATGCCCAGAGAGACCAGGGGAGCCTGCATCTCGTGGGGAGAGCAGGTGTCTCCTGGAACCCAGCTATGCCCACATGAAGCCACAGGGCAGCTATGGTCCTTCCCTGCTGCCCAGGTCTGCACCCAGTGAGGAGGCTCGCCTGTCTTTAGGTTGCTTCTGCTGTGGAACACCAGGCCACGGCTCACCCCCCGCCATTGTGTCTGCTGTGGAACACGAGGTCACACTCACCCCCAGCCGTTGTGTCTGCTGTGGAACACGAGGTCACACTCACCCCTAGCCGTCGTGTCTGCTGTGGAACACGAGGCCACAGCTCACCCCCAGCCGTCGTGTCTGCTGTGGAACACGAGGCCTCAGCTCACCCCCAGCTGTGTTCGAGGGAGCAGGTCAGCAATGGGGAGCACTCTTCTACTCTCGGGCATCCCATGTCCGAGACGCCTAAATTCTGAAAAGCCTAACCTTTGAACCCATTAAACAAAACCTCTCTGCTCCCACCCCTCCTGCCAGGCCCCTCCCTCTACCCCCGTCTCTGTGCAGCCCACCACCCTGGGCCTGGGGTCAGCGGGATCCTCAGTGCCCTCGGCCCGACTCCCCCGAGTCCAACTTTTGACCTTGGTGGTACAAAGGCAACGTGTGTGCAGCAGGAACCCAACTTGGAGTTTTGAGTTTGGATCTTTTCCTGGGCTGGCACCTGCCCTACAACCGTCCCTTGCAATGCTGGGCAGTGGCAGGGAGCTGCGGCTCCCGCCAGCCCCCAGCAGGTCACCAGGGGAAGTGCCCTGCCCTCTGTGTCACACTGTGCCATGGAGCGCGGCTGTCCCATAGGTGAAGTGGTTAGACGCACTTTCAAATGCCCGATATTTCCTACTTACCATGCACATGATGGGACCCAGCCCGGAGGCAGGTGGAGGAGCCCACATCTGCCTCGGCGTCGGGCCCTTTCCCGCACCATGTCCCTGAGCCTCATTCTTTCTGCTGCAGGTGTTGGAAGCTTCGTCCTTTTTAAGGCTGAACAATATTCTCTTACACATCTGAGCCACCTTGGTTATCTATCCATCCATTGATCCACGGATGCTCACATGGCTTTCATGACGATGGGCCCTATCCCCACTTTACAGATGAGGAAACTGAGGCAGGGCAGTGTCACTGGCTTGCGAAATCTGACTGAAAAAGGGAGAGACACCTAGAAGTGTCCCAGACCAGTGAGGTCACCTCAAAATCACCTGTGAGGCTTGCTGACTCTTTTGCAGATTTTAACCACCTGGGGTGCTGATTCCAGAGGGGCCCGTGACATTCGGGCCACGTCAGAAACGTTGACTTGACAGAGTGTCCTGGCAGGAAGGGAGGCCCGGGGACCCATGTGGGTGCCTCATCCGTCCAGTGTCCGGAGAGCCATCACCAAAGGCCCTCCTGCAGAAGCAGCCCTGCCGAGGTCAGAGATGGGCTGGGTCATCTCTGTCCTGAGGGGCTGGACGTGGAGCCTGTTGACAGCACGTGTTTTGCAGGGGCTTGTCCAGCTCCCTGGCCTGGCACAAGCACAGGCATCGTGTCTCGTGGTGAGCAGGTGGCTGGTTCTCCTGCATCATTTCTGCCAACAATCAAAGCCAGCAAAGCTTCCTGGGCCTGCAGACTTTCCCTAGTCGGTGACCAGGACGGCCGTGCCCAGGCTTCAGCCAGCTCTCTGCCCCCAGTGAGTCCAAGCAGGCCAGGGCCGTCCTGCTGTCTGTCTGTGAGAGAGACGCTTGCTCCCTCACTTCCCACGGCTTTCCTGAGCTGGGCAGTGGCGCCTCCGGGCTTCTGAATCAGTTAGAAGAGTCTGGATTCCTGGTCCCGGGCAGTTTTTTTCTTTTCTTCACAAAGTAACGCCTGTCTGTGGTCGGCAGCTTAGGAGATGCAGAAGATCAGGAAGAAAGCCAGCCCCTTCCACAGCCCAGTTCCCGACGTGACAAGACATGGAGTCCTCCTGATGCCCAAGTCAGAAATCCAGAGCCAGGCTGCGCCGGCGGCTCCCCTGGTCCCGGACCCTGTGGAACCAGGAATTCTGGAGCGCACCTGGGGCATGTTGCTGACCCTGGTTTGGGGGCCTGGAGGAGAGGTGATGGGTGAAGAGAACAGGGTGTGTTTGTGGGCGGACCCTCCCCAGGGTAAATGAGTTGCTACGGTCAATGTCTCCCAAGGGTACAAGCTGTGTTCCCCAGGAAGCTGGCCTGCTGGTAGTAAAACATGCATATTTTAATGGTTTTTGTAATATTAATTTTCATTTGTTCTAGAACTGGGATTGTCGACTTTACCACTACTGACATTTGGACCAGAGGGTTCTCCGTGGTGGGGCCGTCCTAAGAATTAGAGAAAACGAGCGGGAGCAAGCATGGTAATACAGCTAATGTTATGCTCCACGCGTTGGTGTGTGTGCGTCCACGTTGATATCCATTACATTTAATTACAATTAGGGTTGCATTACATTTAATATTATGTTACTAATTTTATTTAACCAAAAGGAAGAGCTTTGGGAAGATTTAGGCTTTTATTTCTTTTTTTTTTTTTTTCCATGCAATGACCAGTTTCCTGCCTGAAGGATTCTCTTACATGTCAGCTATAGAGTATTTGCAACAGACCTGAAACGAGCTGCTGATGAATAGAAGAGAGCTCTCTGAAGAGAGCAGCCCCCTCCGCCTCAGCTCGCAGCTGGGGGCCCGGCAGGAAGTCACAACGGTTTCCAGACAGGTCAAAAATTGGCATTCTATTTGTTCAATGGCAACAGAATTCCATGAGTGTCCACCCTGTGTGCCGAGTTTATGGCCATATCCTAAGTTGGAAAGCTTTTGTAGTTGGACTTGTTGGGGAGAATCCAGAAATGAAGAGACACTTAATACCACTGGACAAATAAGATTTGCCTTGCAGAATCTACTTGGCCACAGTCAAGAAATCATCTCACGCAAAGCCTTATTCGGGGTGCCCGTGACCATGAATTCATAGTGCATGTGTATGTATGTGTGTGCGCGTGAGCTCACGCACACGTGCATGCACATATGTGCTTACCCATGCAAAGTGGAGGCAGGCGCTATTTTATTTACCATCTGTCTCTTTGCCTCAGAAGCAAAGTTGACTGGGGATCTTAACAATTGTTTCTGTCACTGTCACCCTAGGAGTTAACCCACCCATGCTCCAAAAGGAAGGGGAGAATGAAGGCCTCGCCTCCATTTTCGAGAATATTCCATCATTTTTGCACATACCTCTTAGAACATCCAGTGCCTAGATCCATCCCCAAGATCATGGCCCTAAGGAGCTTAGCGTATTTCCCTCCAGTCCTTTGGTTTTATTTGTGTGTAGGCATGCACATTTAAGCACACAAAGATGGTCCATTCTTTGAGTTTCCTGAGCTCCTAGCTTCGTTTCAGTTCCCAATGTATCCTCAGCATTCCCTCAGGAAATAGGATTCTTAAAGACAAATTGCCGGCAGAGATGGAGGTGCCAGGAGACACTGCTGTGGATGGCGGGAAGGTCATGCAGTGCCCAAGCCCAGCTGACTGTACTTGCTTCTACCAGAAACGAGCCTGCTGATTCTGGACCCTTTAAAATGCACCTATGCGTATTTGCAAAGAAATCAGCCCAAGTGACAGGAAGGACCCAGCCTTGCTTGGCCTCCTGAACACAGGTGGGAGCGGCTGCCGCAGGCTGGGTAGGAACGGTAGCCTCTGCAGAGGTCTGAGGACGCTGGGGCTGCCGAGTGTGCTTGGGTCCCGAGTGTCCTGCTTACCTCTCTATACCGCTGCTCTTTGTAAAGGGCGGCAGAACAGGGAGCATCCCTGCATTACCAAAGCTTCAGGAGGGCGGAAGATCGTTCTCTGCCCTTACACAGGGCAGAAAAGTAAGCCCCCAGAATGTACCTCTGCCGCCCGGGCGCTGGGCAAGAGTTCCCGCCCTGGTCCCTGGCTGGAGCCTCCCTCTCAGCCCTTCTCAGCTGTGAAGTGCTATCAGCCCAGGGCGTGGGGCCTGGGGGCCTGGGGGCCTGGGGGTTTGGGGCCTGGTTTTCAGGCCTGTGTCTCCCACTTCCGTGTATTTCTAGGGTATAGTCTGTGGTTCAACCCGTTCCTGTCCCACTTCCCAGCTTGGGTGGCAAATCACCAGAGCCAGACAAAAACAAAAAAAAAAAAAAAAAAAAAAAAAAGAAAGAAAAAGAAAAAAAATAACAGAAAGCAAAGAAAGAAAGAAGAAGAAAGAAAATGGATTTAGCAAGAGAAAAGCGGGGGCCGGGCCTCCTTCACGCTGCCCTTGGTTTAAGGCAGGGCCCAGAGCTGCTGAGCACCGGGCTCTCAGGTCGGGCTTCTCCCCAGCCAGCCTCCGGGACGGACTTGATTTATGGCGGCCTTTGAGGGATCCTAGACAACACAGAGCTTCTGCTGGCCTGTCTGAGAACACACCCACAGAGCCGCCAACCCCGACTCTGAGTCACCCTCTGACTGCCGCGGGAGCCGGCGTAGAACACTGGCCTAGTGTCCCTGCCAGTGTGGCAGCAGCTTGGGGCTGTTTCCCCCGCGACCTGCTCTGTGTTTTGACGTGTCCTGTGCTGTCACCCTGCGGGGGCCCACAGGGAACAGGCTGGATATCCCCAGTGGGGCCTGTGAGACCCAGGACTTGCGGCCTGATTCCTGTGGCCTCTGGCTGGGTCCAGCGCACAGAGGTGGGGCAGCGACCTGTGCAGGGGTGAGGCCGTGGCTCAGGGTGAGGGCAGGGCTGGCCTGCCACCTGCACAGCGCCTGGTCCCTGCTTCACAGGGGCACCAGACACGAGCCACCACCCAAGAACGGCTGCCCCGAGCTCATGCAGAATGGCATGCGCTTTATGAAAGGACCTTGGCTAGATGCTGGGGCAGGATCAGACAGGGGACACTGTCCAGCACAATGCCACAGACGAGCCGCACATGCTTGTTGGTGCCAAGCGAGGTCAGTCTGAAAAGGTGGCCCACTCTGACTCCAGCCGCTCGAGCTTCTGGAAGAGGCAGGAGCGTGGAGACAGCAGAGCCATCTGTGGTCATCAGGGTGGGGCGCCCAGGAGATTCCACCAGCAGGGGAGCTGCTCTGAGGGACCCGTGCTGTCGAAACCGCTAACGGAGAGTGAGGACTTCAGCTGCTGGTAGCAGTGAGGTGTCACCAGGGTCCACGGGTCATGACCAATGTGCTGCGTGAACACAAGCCAACGGGGGAGACTGGCTCTGCACCTGCTGCTAGGTCTCTGTGAATCTGAAACCAATGGTTAAAAAAAGTCCATTGATTTAAAAGTCATATCTTTGAAAAGTTCAAACCTCAGTGGTGTCCTCTGGAATAAAATCCCAGGGGCTTCCCTCGTCCTTTGCAGGCCGCGGTGACCGGCCCTGCCCACCTGCCTGACATTCTCTGCTGCCCCGCAGCTCTCTCCAGCCGCACGCCTCAGAGGCCCGGTGCGCCCCCATCAGGCCGCTGCACACACTGCGCCCTGGGTTCCCCCCGGGGCTGCTTCCGTCTGTCTTCCAGGTCAAAGCTTTTATCCAAGACCCTCCCTCTCACCCTGCCTGAAGGAGGCTGCCCCTGGACTTGTCTGCCGCTCAGTCTCCTTTGCTTCCTCCCTAACTGCTTCAGGAATCTGTCACTGCATCATCCAGATGGGGGTCTGTCCTTCTTGGTTACTGTCTTGCCACCTCTCTCCATCTGAATGTAAACTTCAAGAGCGAAGAGGCTCTGCCTGGCCTCTGGGTGCGTCCCAGGGCCTGGAATTATGTCTGGCACCCAAGAAGCACTCCACGGTGACTGACAGACTGGCTGACTGACACCTACTGCCCTGGTTGGAGTTCAGCATAGAAATGAAGGTCATCTCAGGTCTTTGAAGCTGAAGGAGCCCTAATGCACACAATTAGGAACGGTACTGTTTGTGGGAGGGCCATACACACGTCCCTGTAGTTTGGATCTCCCGGGTCCCCCAAGCCTTAGTGGGACCATTGGAAGGAGGTGGAGCCTTTAAGAGGCAGGCCAAAGAGGTTGGGTCACTGGGGGCATGCCCTTGGTGGGGACTGTGGAACCCTGAGCCCATCTTCCCTCTCTTTGCTTCCTGGCTGCCATGAGTTGAACAGGGACCCTCTGCCACTTGCTCCTGTCATGATATACTGTGAGGTCACAGCCCAAAGCAACAGGGCCATGCAACCATCAACTCAAACCTCTGAAATCATGAGGTTTCTTTCTTCCTTTTAATTTGATTATCTCAGGTATTTTATCACAGTAACAGAAAGCTGATGAACACAGAAACCAGCCCCAGGATTCTTAATTTCTATCATGCCAGCCCAGCTTACCTCTGTTCCTATACCCTGTACTATGAATCCCAAGGATGCAGCTCCCCATGGTGCCTACCTTTCTTAGGCACCCCACACCTGGCAGTAATGCTGTCTTTGTGCCCTGCCTGCTGAGTCAGCAGCAACCCTGCCAGGCAGACAGACAGGGGTCAGAGGCCGGACTCTAAAATCAACTTGCATGTGATGAAACTTGGATTTTTTTAAACCTGTAAGACAGAAGAATTATGGGGCTGACCCACTGGGCTCTCTGGAGGATTAAATAAAATATTGCATGCAAAGTAGTCAAGCTGGTGCTTGGCCAAGAGTGGTGACATTGGTGGCAGTAACCCCGTCACCTCTCTGTGCCAGGCACAGGCCTGTCAATGATGAGGTGATGAGGACCTGCCTTGTGGAGGACAGTATGTTGACTAATAGTGCACCAGGGAACAGAGAGGGCAACTGAGGGGGAGGGATGCACGGGGATGAGAATCTGGGGGCAGGGACCACGGGAGCCATGGCGGGTGCTGGAGCCGCAGGGGTCCACCTCATCAGCTGGATGGAGCTGACTTGCTCCCTGCTTGGGTCAGAACCAGTCAGTAATTCTGGTCTGTGACAAAATCCTGCGTGGTGTCCCCAGGAAAGTGGTAGCTTGCCTTTAGGATTTGGTCTTTTTGACTTGCTTATTGCATCTCAAACCTTTCTCCTTGTGAGACCTTTGCTGTTCAGTTTCCCCTCTGTCTGAGCCAAACAGAGAACAGCCCAGCTGATTTGGTCCATGGGACAACAAAGATAGAAATTTATAATTCAAGTGGGGCCTAAAGGAAATTAATCTGTCTGGCAAGAGGCTGTGAAGTAATTCCCCTGCCAGACAGAATCTGCCGTGAGAAAACAGCTGGAAGTGATATCGCCACGAAGAGCCAGGAAAGGCCACTGTTGCTATTTGAAGGAGGTTCTGAAGCACTTTTTTAACTGTGGCTACTCAGAGCGCCAAGACAGGATGGGACGCCGCCTCCGTGCCTGCTGTCTGTGTGTGCGGACACGGTGGGACCCAGTGCACCCGCTGCACAGGGACCCTCTCAGGTGGCCCAGCTTACAGCTCGGGCGGCAGGTCAGGCAGGGCCCGGGGTCCTTGGCCCTGCGCGCTCAAGCTCTATCGGAGAAGGACTGAAAATTGTGACCAAAGATAAGTGCAGTTTAAAAAATAGCAGCATCCAAGGTAGGGGGGCCTCGCCAGCCGTGAACACACCTGGGAAACCCAAGGCGGGGTCCAGCCTGGGCGGGGGAGCGAGGCAGGGGTGTGAGGTCCGCAGAGCAAGGGGACCATCTTAGTCCCCATTACAGGGATGAGGACACGCGGGGACCTGACCCCAGGCTCGCCCCCAATGAGGACTCCAGCCTTGCTGGACTGTGGTCAGCCAGGCTCCGAGTCCTCCCCGGCCAGCAAGTCAGTTTTCCTTTTAACTATTCACGCGTGTCGGGAAACGGCTTAGAGTCAAAAAGACGGGTGACATGCCCTGCTGGCATTTTCTCAGCACACAGTCCTCGTGAGAACAATAGCGCTCCTGCCACCATCACAATGGCAACACCAAAGAGTGACGTCCGAGCACCGTGTCTTACCAGGACCACCCCGTGCAGACGGCAGCATCACGCTCCCATTTTACAGATGAGGAGACTGAGGTCCAGAATGGCCAAGGAGCTCTCCCCAGTATCACAAGCAGTAATGTTGGGGTGGGGGCAGCCCATTGAGAGGTGGTCTGCAGGGGAGACGCACAGCCCCCACCTTACGTGGCCCGGTTTCCTGGCTCCTCTCTGGCATGTCCTACAGAGCCGCTACTGCTGTTTCATCCCGATGAGACTCCTTAAAGGAGCCAGCTGCAGTAGCAAGGTGGACTCACACCAGGTGAATAGCGCTGGGGGACCATGGTGTCCATCTGCACGCCACAGGCCCCCACACCCAGCAAGAGCGCTCTCTGGAACGGGCCCTTTGGATGTCCACAGACAGCTGTGACGAGCCCGCTCTGCAGGCGTTTGGGAACAGCCCAAGTGGCCATGAGTACACTTACATCAGGCAGCAGACAGGACAGCTGCCGAGGGTCACGCTGTACCATTCTCAGAAAGGACAAGGACGTCCTCCGTGCACCCACTTGGGAAGACTGCTGGGACAGCTCGGGGACAAGAGCCAGCTGCCCAAGGGTACAAGCCCCCTGCAGCCCTTGGTGCTCGAGAAACACAGAAGGTGTATAAAGGAGTGTGTGCTGAGACATGCGGGTGGCCTGCGGGTGGGCCCCCAGAAACTCAGCAGAGGGAGCCGTTTATCTCCAGGAACGGGAAGAAGGTGGACAGGGGGCCCACGACCCTTCAGATCACACCGAAGTTTTACCACGTGCACCGCGCTGCTGACAGTACGTGTGCGCGTTGAAACACGAGGCAGCTGGGGAGACCAGGGCAGAAGCAGCTCAGAGCGCGGAGCGGGTGGAGCCCTCTGAGGAGGCAGTCGTGGGGCCTCGGTGCCCCTCTTCCCCGCGGCATCTGCCTCGCTTTGATCCCTAACCCCCAGACCCCCGGCACCCCCTCCGTCAGCAGTCCTGGCCTACATTTCTATGCCATTTTCGTCCTCAGAGCCTGCCAGCTCGGCTGAGCCTCTCCACTGAAGTCCCTCTGCTGCCCTGAGGCCTCAGGAAGGGTCAGCGGTCACTGCGATGACAGTCCTGTCCGTGCGGTGTCTACATCCATTAAAAAAAGCATCCCCAGCAGCTGGGGCCGCTTCAGGACCACGCTCTGCCTGGACTGCTCCGCTCAGCTCTGTGACTTTGCGTGACACCTCGATTTGGAGCAGAGTCTCAGCACTCCCTGCAGCCAGCCCCAGCCCCCCGTGTTCTCAGCACCCCCACTCCGGCCTGCAGGCTGCACTCCTGGGAGGGGCCTGGGGTTTTCAGGTTGAGGAGAGGAGGCCCCTCCAGGGTGTCCACCCCAGGCTAGGACAATTGCCCCACAGGCTGGTCTCCTTGCCCAGATGCCAGGCCCTGGCCCCTCCCCTGCCCGCCAGCTCCATCTCACTTGGCCGCTTCCCTCTGTGGCTTCAGGACTCAGCAATGGTCTGGCACCCAGCCACCAGCTTCCCATGTCCTGTCTGTGTGGCCGTGGTGACTGCAGAGGCAGCTTGTGCAGAACCCACGCTTAGCACAGCTGGAAATCGAGGCACAAAGCAGTGTACGTGACCAGAGTCCCACAGGTGCGGGTTGTGGGAGCAGAGTCAGGGCTTAAACCCGGGTCTCTCGTGTGGCCACCTACGCCTGTGACTACAAGACATCAGCAACAGGCCCAGGGCTCCGTCCTGCATGGCCAGCCAGAGTCGGAACTCGGCCCGAGCCCCAGGCTGGCACCTCTGAGGCTACGGCCACACGCCCAAGAGGGCAGGACCCAGGTGGTTCAGGGCAGCACCTACCCCGGCGCATGGCGTTTAGTGGCTCAGTGAACATTTATGGCAGGAAAGAGGGAAGCAGGAAGGGAGAACGGAAGCAGGAGAAGAAAAGGAATCAGAGGCCCAGGGAGGGAGGGAGGGCAGAAACGAGAAGGAAGGGGGCGCGGGGCAGGACGTGACTTCGCACCCGTGAAGCCTGAGCAGCATCGACAGGTGTCACGGGAACCAGGCTCTTGACCGCACGTGCTGGACCTCCCTGCAGCTCGACCTGGCCGTGAGCACATCCTGTGCACTTCCCAGCCACCCCTAGAGCGCTGGCCCCCGAGTCACTGTGTCAAACAGAGCCACTGGCCATCTGGATGTCTCCTTGCCCGCTGCCTGAGCGAGAAATAAGTGGCTGGCGTGACTGAGCCTCCACGCTTTGGGGTCTGTCACCGCGCATTGAGGTCAGCCTACCAGAACTGACGCTGCTCGGAGAGGAAAGCCCCTGGCCCGGCCAGCACGCTGCCAGCACGCTGCCGGGCAGCTCGGGCGCTCAGCCAGGGAGCCGAGGTCTGCGTCGCCCTGTGGTGGCCCTCTTCCCGCCTGGGCAGGGGTGACAGTCTGCAGCGGGCAGGCAGGAGCGTCGCGGGTGCCTCGGTCCCTGGGTGCGGCTTCAGAGGGACCCAGGGCACAGTGAACTCAGTTCTCTCTGGAGAGTCTAGCCGGTCCCACGTGTTCCTATTCGTCTCCACGCACATCACCGCTTCCGTTTGGAAATGAGCCACTTGTCATGGGCAGAGAAATTCTGGGAGCTGTTTTGGGCCAGGTTCCCTGGAGCACGTGGTCCCTGAGGCTGCTCTCCAGAGAACGCGTCCAGGGGAGTAGGAGGCCGCGCAGCACTGACCCTCAGCCTGACCTGGGGGCTCTGGAGCACCAACGCCGTCACCATCCCCCCACCCAGACCAGGGAGCTGGGCCTTCCCACCCCACCAGGGAGCCAGAGGCCCAGGCCAGACGCCTCTTCCAGACACCTCCAGCAGAAGAGCGCCTGCCTGCAGGGTCACCCACCCACGGCCCTCAGCAGGGTCCTGGCAGGGAAGCAGGGTCCTAGCAGGGTCCTGGACGCAGAGCGCAGAGGGCCACCTGGGACCATTGGCTGCCGGGCGCTCCTCTCACGCTCTCCTCCCTCCACAACCTGCTGCCCTTGCTATGATTCCATTCTACAGATGCGGATGTAGAGGCTTCAAGGGGGGAGGAATTTCCCAAGGACCCTTTCCAGAGGTTGGCAGAGGCCAAGCAGGAATTGGCACTCAGTTGGCGCTACCTCCAGAGCCGGGGCCTGGCCGCAGCCCTGCCTCCCTAAGAAGCCGCAAGGGACTAGGGCAGGGCAGGTGAGGCCGCACACTCGGGGGGTCCGCGCAGGAGTCTCCTGGTCTTTGTCTCCAGACCCGGCACCAGTGCAGCTGGCTGGCCAGACTCCACCCAGAGTGCACACAGGGGAGTGCCCGCGCACGCTCAGCTCCCCTGGCCGCTGCTCCGCCCTGCAGGTCCTGCTCAGCCCTCTGACTCAGCGGCCGCCCCGCCTCCTGTTGTGCTGATTCTGCAAAATAAGCAGACTGGGGATGCTGCACGTGTGTGTCCGGGCGCCTGGTTCTTCTGGGAGTGGCAGAGAGAATGTTCAAGTATGTATGAGAAAGTCACTGATCAAACTGGTCCCCCGACTGCAAGCACAGAGCTGAGTGCTCAGAGGAAAGCACAGCAGAGTCTCAAGCCAGAGTTCCTGGGCCCCATCCCAGGCCCCTCCCTCTCCAGCTGTGTGGCCTGGGGCAAGTTACTTAACCTCTCTGAGCCTGTGAATAATCACTGGCCCTTCCTCATGGAGTTTTTGTAAGAGTTCATTGAGACAGTGTGTGGAAAGTACTTAGCACATTCTAAAAAATAAATATTTATAGTCATTGTTTTGAAAATTATTATTCTCCTTGCGTTTAATACAGCAAGGTTTCCAGAAGGTCTTCTCTGGAAGGATCCTCCAGTCTTGTGAGAGAGACATGTCCTAGGAATCTGAGAAACCTGACTAAAGTTGAAAGGACACCCCTTCCTTTATGTCCGCCCCTTAAGGTGCTGTCCCATTGCCTCCGGCCTCCCGAGTCCTGAGGCAGAGGCTGCAGTGAGGAGTCACTTGTCAAGGGTGGTTTTGTTTCAAGATCTGCTCTTTATTTTGATGCTGGTATTACCAGAAAGGGGTCCGAGGAGGCCCCTGAGAAGGGAGAAGGGACTCAACTTGGACCCCGCAGGGTCTCGACTTAGGCCACAGAGAGGAACTTCAGGACACGTCCACAGAGGCACAGTGAAGCTGTACTTAGGCGAGGCGAGGACTGACTCGCGGAACGAGCACCCAGCAGGTCACACGCCCCCAGTGGGAGGGGAGGGCGCCCCTGCGGGAGGTGCTCCCAGGCGTTGGGCCTCTGTAAGGGAAGCCCTGTAAATGGTGGACGTGGGATGTCCATCTGGAGAGCTCAGTGCTCCTGGTCATGGGGCTCAGGTGGGCCAGGGTGGACGGGCCCTTTCAGGGTCTCCAGGCCGATGCCATCCAGTGCGTAGGTCTGGAATAGCCCTAAGTCTCTAACAGTGCCGCCCCCTTGGCCCTTGTTAGTCCAAAGGAAACGCGTGGTAGGAACTGGCCGCAGAGGCTGGACTCCCAATACTCAGGACCGGAGGGCTTCTGGGAACTCAGGCCTGGAGGAGAATGAGCCGGTGGCAGGAGCGGGAGGTGGCTCCCGAGCCTGGCGGAGTTGAAGTCGTAGCTCCTCCTCCCTCCTGTGGCCTGCTTCCCACCCACCTGGGTCTCCGTTGGACAGCAGTGGAGTGCCCGAGGGCTTTACTGAAGGGGCGACATTCCAGCTAATGTCTCTCCGGTACCTCTCCTCTCTTCTCTCCTTTTGGGACTAAGTTACATGTGTGTTTGTCACACAGGCGCCCGGCCCATTTGGGCCCAGGGCAGTGGGACAGGTGGCAGACTGGTGAGAGAAGGGCCCAGAGACAGCATGGGAGACACATCATTTATTAGGAAAGGCTTACAAGAGGTCAGTGACAGCTCCCGAAGAGCTCAGGGGTGACAGGTCACAGAGCGCCTTCGTCCCTCAGAGTGTTGCCCAGGGTGGCCGGCTGGGTGAGTGGCACTTACAAACCCTTTTGGCGGTGGCATCTTTCCACAGCCATCCCCACTCAGAGGGCTGTGGAAGCAGCATCATCTTGCTTGGTTTGCTACATGACCAGCGTCCCAAGGAGCACCTGCAAGAAAGCAGCTCTCTGTGGATGGCACCAGCTGGGCCTCTTGCCCAGTATGCATACAAAAGCCAGGTCCGTTGAGATGATGTGTCTGGACTTGGGCCCAGGCTTCTTTTGCCTTAACTAGGCTAGATTTGGAATGTCCCAAAGGGGACATTCAGGGACATGTGTTTTATTGACCCCCTTTTCCTTAGAGATGATGGTGTTACACTCCTCTATGTTGTCCCACAGTTTACAGAGGCTCTGGTTTAATTTTTTAAATTTGTTTTAATTAGTTATACATGACAGTAGAATGCACTTTGATACATCATATATAATGGAGTATAATTTCTCATTCTGGTTATACATGATATGGAATTCCACAAATCATATAGTTACATAAGCACATAGGGTAATAATGTCCGATTCATTCTATTATCCTTCCTGCCTCCAGACCCCCTCCCCTCCCTACCCTCCCTTCTACATAAAGTACCTCTATTCTTCCCTAGCACCACCCCCATTGTGAATTATCTTCCACATATCAGAGAAAACATTCAGCCTTTGGTTCTTTGGGATTGACTTAATTCACTTAGCATGATACTTTCCAGCTCCATGTATTTCCTGACAAATGCCATAATTTCACTGTTCTTTAAGGTTGAATAATATTCCATTTTGTATATGTACCACATTTTCTTTATCCAACTATCTGTTGAAGGACACCTAGTTGGTGCCATGGTTTAGCTATTGTGAATTGAGCTGCTATAAACATTGATGTGGCTGTGTCACTTAATATGCTGATTTTAATTCCTTTGGATCTGGCTTAATTTCTTAATTTCTTTGAATTCTTTTTGTTTTCAGACTGGATAATTTCTATTTATTTTTCAAACCAGACTCTTTTTTTGTCCATCTCTGATCTTATTGTTAAACTCCTCCCATGATTTTTAAAATTTCAGATACTGAACATTTTAGCTTGAGACTTTTCATGTGGTTCCTGTTTCTGTTTCTCTGCTGAGCTTTCTTATTCGTTTATTCATTACCTGCATACTTTCATTTGTAGTCCCCAAGTGCATGGCTAGCTTAAAGTCCTTGTCTGGTCACTTAAACTCTGGGTGCTCTCTAGATTGATTTCTACCAGTTACCCTTTTTCTTGCATATAAGTGATTCTCCTGTTTCTTTGGAGGCCTCATATTTTTTGTTGTGTTTTAAATGCTGTGAATTATACAGGGAGAGAGTCCGGATCCTGTTCTGTCCCTCTGAAGAGTGCTTGTTTGTTTGTTCTAGCATGGATTTAACTTGGCTGGGCTAAAACTGCAAACCCTGTGTCCTCTTGAGTATCGTGACTGAAATACCTGGTATGTCCCTTCACCTTTAAGTTTTACCATTTACAGAGATTTCCAAACATGGGACATTAGCGTACTAAAATTATTCTAGCCAGTCGTTCTAGTGCAGGCCTGGAATCCTAGCAACTCAGGAGCCTGTGACAGGTAGATTGTAAGTTCAAGACCAGCCTGGGCCTGAAGACAGCCTGACTCTGCCTCAAAATAAAAAAAATAATAAAAGGGCTAGGGATGTAGCTCAGGGGTAAAGCATCCCGGCATTCAAACCCCAGTACCAAAAAATAATCTGAAAATATTATATCGAAATTTTGAAGTTATACTAAATCCCAAATGTCTATGTCAGAGTATTTAGTATAAGTATTTCCTAAATATTACATAGGACATACAGATGCTAAAAATTATTCTGAACACAATTAAAGTCTAAATTATTATGATTAAAAACTTTAGTATGTTATAGATATTATTTATGGAATATACTTTTACTAAAATTGTTCTAAAATTATTATATGGTACTAAAATTTTGTAGTCATCGTACTAAATTCCATAATTATTATGCCATATCTTCAGTGTAAGTATATCCTAAATCTTGCATGGGATATCCTTATACTGAAAACATCACTCATTGTTTATCTGACTTTCAGATCTGACTGGTTTCCTGCCTTGTTTGGCGGCACTAACAGAAAATGAGTCTGGTGGCCGAAATGGGAAGCTCAGACCTGTGGGACCTCAAGGACGGGGAGCCCCAGCCCCAAGAGGTCTTCAAGTGTCCCTCCCCCAAGTGACTTTCAACAGGACATTTTCCTGGTGCCTGGACAAAAGTGAGTTCCCATTTTCCAGGAGGGCAACCCCAAATCAAACCTAAATGAACCCAGGTCTCTGGTTTAGGGCAGCCAGGGAAACGTGGGCTGGAAGGGAGGTCCTCCTTCCCGGTCTTGGCTGCCGTGGTCCTTTTGTCCCGGTCTTCCCGCCTGAGCTCTTTCTGCAGTCTTCCTCATCCCGGGGTCTGGCTGTCTCCCTCTGTTACGTTGCCTGCTCGCTCGGGGACTGGCTCTGGAGATAAAATGCCTTCTGACAGGTGACAAGACGGAGCGCACATCTTGGCGGGTTTGGGGCCCTAATCCAGGTGGCAGAAAGGGAGCAAAGCCGCCTCGGAATGAAATGTAGACACGCCCGCTGCCGAGGAGGCGGTGCGCAGCCAGGGAGTTCAGCTCCCCCTGAACTCGAGAGATAATTTCTAGGGGGTGTTATTGTCCAGTCCAGAGCCACATGGCCGGGGAGCCGGGCCCACCTCTGAGTTCCCTGGAGAAGTTGGGAGCGGCTCTGCAGCCACAGCTTTGGCAGCTTTCGTGGCTGCTTCGAGGTCTTCCTGGCTGCGAGGACCGTGCGGCCTGAGGAAGGGCCTGGCCTGGGGACAGTCGGTCAGCACATGCACAACGGGAGGCCCAGTGCCTCGCTGCAGGAGGCAGAGCCGGGCTGAGTGGAGCGAGCCCTCGATCCGGGCCCTGGTCCACCCTTCTGTCCTCACACAACTCTGGCCTCTTTGAACCTCGGAGGACCTCCACCCGCCTTGAGATCCTGTGGTCGAATGTCGGGGTTCCATCCTGCAATTCTGCAGTAACCCGAGAGCTGTTTTCGGGAGGGGCTGGTTGCAGGGTCTTCCCCACAGGGTAGGAGGCAGATCGGGTAGTGTGGGTCAAAGGGTGTGCCCAGCCCCGCGCTGGCAGAGGTACCCAGGGGCTCTTAGTTGGCGTTCTGAGCACGAAGTGGCAGTGCTGCCTGGACGTGCCCTGGCCTGCCTGAGCCGTCAGGAGGCTCAGCCTCTGCGTTGCTATTTAAAGCACACAGTCCCGGGACTGCATGATGCCTAGTAGGTGCTCAGTAAACGGCAGCTTAAAAACGCCCAAGTCCCCCTCCTTGTGAAACAGGGCTGCTGAGGCAGGCCGCAGGGGCAGCGCTCCCCCCTCCCTGCCCCCCAACAGGCACACACCCCTCTGGAGCAAGTCCCAGGGCCTCCTGCCTCCCAGCTCCCACGGCCTTCTCCAGAGCTGGAGAGCTTCTTATTTCCATACTCAGGAGAAGAGGCCCTGTGCAGACCTCTGAGAAATCGGTGAGAAGCAGAAAGTGTCTTGGGTCCCCCAGCACCCTTGGGGTAGATTCTGGGCCTTGTCCTCCTTCTCTAGGCCTCTTTGAAACAGGCCTCTCCAGTTCCTGTCAGAGCAACAGGCTCCAGGAAGCCCTGGGAGAGGCAGCAGGCCAGGAGGGCGACCCCTTGGTGCTATTCTGAAATGCAGACTCCAGGCTCCACCCCAAACCCGCCTGGTTTCCATGGCTGCTCGCGCTCTGCAGTTGCAAGGCCCTCCCTGCCCCTTGCTCATCAGAGAGGCAGAAGGCAGAGGCCAGGGCCTGCTCCTCACGGGACCCTCTCCCAGCCTCAACACAGCTTGAACTCCCCTTCTGGCCTCTCAGTGCTCTTAGGACACAGCCAGCGCCCACCTCCCTCCCTCCCAAGCTCCAGCCTGTGCGGCTCCTGGGTCTCCCTCCTACTCTAGGCTCTGACCCCAGGAAACTTCCAGACTCTGGTGCAGCTTAGTTTCCAAAGCTCCTCTCTTGGGCCCACAGGCCACTCCTGTGAGCCCTTCTCTCAGCTTGAGGTCATGCACCCTGTCTTAGATGTGATCTGCTTGAATGCCCACAGCCCCTCTCCCCTGGAAGCTCCCAGCAAGCAGAGACCCCAGCTTCGCTGTCCACAGGCACGCTCAGGCTGGGCGGGACACTTCCTGAGGAGTCCCATTCAGTGCTTCCCCCAGACCTCACCCACCACGCACAGCAAACCATGGAACCAGCCTGGCCAGGTCCCTGTCTGCAAATGGACCTAACCGTACCTCTCTCGGAGGGTTGTTCAGAGCATAGAAGGAATGACTGTGTGCACCAGGCACCTACTGTGTGCTGTGCGCTGCCTCTGGCAGCTGCACCAAGGACAAAGAGCACTCAGTTCTTCCCACCAGAGCAGCCAGCCCGTGTGAGGGTCTGGAGCAGAACGTCAGCGCCGAGCAGGCACGTGCGCTCTGAGGTTCACAGAGGGGCAGAGCAGGTGGCGGAGGACCTCCTCACTGGGGGACCCCCAAGCCACGCTCTCACCTCAAAGCGGCACCATCAGAGAGCCCTCGGGGTCAACGGGGCTCCTACAGTCAACCTGTGTGCAGCCTCCACAGCCACCGTGCTGGCGCAAAGCCACAACCATGGGGAGAAGCCAAGTGGGAAACAAGAACACGGCGTGGTGTCGGCCTCAGGTGCAGGAGCCGTCTCGGGTGACGGGAAGAGGGAAGAGGCGTCGAGGCAATGGCTCCATGGCAGAGCTGAGTGTCTGGTGGTCAGGGTCAAGGTCAACAGGCTGGCTGGCAGAAGGCAGAGCGGCTTGGGGCTGGGGAAGGGGCCAGTGTCTGAGGCAGCCTCGCAGGCCTGGAGGTTTGGTCCATGTGGAGGGAAGCTACTGGCCATCTGGAGCAGGTGAGGGACAGGTCTGCCTTCCTCAGAGAGACTCTTGGAGGTTGCTGGCTAAGGAACACGTGGGGATCGGGTAGAAAGGAAGGCCAGCAGGAGGCCACGGGGGCCGGGGTGAACGGTGGGAGCTCAAAGGGCACAGGAGACAACAGCGGTCCCCCAGGACACCTTGTGATACAGGTTGAACATGTGGCCAACGGGAAGGAGTGACAGATGGGACAAAGCACATAAAAGTCTTTGTCAATGGTGACTCCAAGACTTGGTCCACCTGAGTGAGTGGAGCCCGGGCCCAATTGGGACAGGCCAGAGCAAGTGGCCCACGTGGGCATTACCATTGAACAGTTTTATTAAACCATTGTGGCAGAGCTGTGGCCCCTTGGCCCATTCCTCGCCTGCCCCAAGCTCACTGGAGACATGAAATTAAAAACACCACCAGGGACAAGTGCCGCCCTTCCCAGACAGGAGAAGATCACTTGGTGTCCATCCCTAAGGAAAACCGAGCTTTCCGAGTGGGCACTGAAAGCTGTCACTCGTCCAGGACGAGTGTCCCGCTGCCTGTGGCTTTAATTTTAGCATTGCTTCATTATTCGCGGAAGTCCTGCATATAGAAAGCAACGTGAAAAGTACCTTCTTCAACTGCATTTGTACCTAGTTCCAAAGAGGGCAGGTCACCTGGAGTTTGAAATTGTCCACCTAAATGCCCCCTTCTTGGGTAGGAGAGGAGGCACACACGTAATCCCAGCTACCCGAGAGGCTGAGGCAGGAGGGTCCCAAGTGCAAGGCCAGCCTGGACAATTTAGTGAGACCCTGCCTCAAATAAACACAACAAACAAACAAGACCAGCTCAGTGAGAGAGCACCCAGAGAGACCGACAGATGATGCTTTTGCAAAATCCCCGCAAAGTCCAACATTCCTTTTAAAGCCATTACTATAAAACAGACATGAGTGAATGGTACTGATGGGGGCAGCATGGAAAATTCCCTTCCAAGAACCTTCTTCCATCCTCTTATGAAGTTCAGAACTCTATGCCCTGTCATTTATAATCATTTGGCAAATTTCATTTAAACAGAAAATCCATTTAATGAAATATTTCTGTTTAAATACCAGCACATTAGATTTGCAAAAATGTACCCATCTTGAATACATTTAAGCAAAAATCAATAAAGGTTAATAGCATATTGCTTGAGCATCACGATGACAGAAAGCCAAATAATTCCTTTTGTAATTGAATATAGCAGTGGAGTGTGGGAAAGCAGCAAAGACATCCCTGCCATGTCTTTTCAAATGGTGTGTGAAATCCAGCCATTGGGCTGTGATAGCCACATACTATTCAAATTTGACTAATTAGGTGAATTTGTGCAATTTTCCATTTTTTAATAGGAAAGGGGGTGGTGAGGCAATTTCGAGAGGGCTGGGCTGAAGGCGGTGGGGAAAATCATGTGAAGAGAGCGAAGTCTTTAGCAACAATGTAATTTAAAAAAAAGGATTTAATTGGAATCTATTAGGAGACAAGCCGGATGGTTTGAAGGACAAGATTAAAAATATTTCATTAATGCACACGTGACTTGAGAATAGATGCCCCAGGAGTTGATGGTTTTCCTGAGGCACTTACTGCCCAGAGCTTTCTCCAGAGGACAGGGAAGCCAGGCGATGTCTCAGCTGAAAGCTTTGCGGCTAGTTCTGGTCACCATTGTCCCCCTGGTGAGGGACATCTGTCCTTCCTGCTGCACGTCGGTTCCCAGTTCTTAGCAGCACCCTGAGGCTCCAGGGAAACCACACCTGCTTACCGTTTGCTGTCGTTGGAGTCAAATGCAGCTCCTCGCCGGCCCCAGGTGGGCCCTGATTGGCTGGCAGCAGCCCGCACACCACCCCGCCATGAAGACAGCTCAGTGATGAGCATCCGGGAAGCACCTGGTGCCATGGAGCATGCGGCATCTCTGCGGCTCGGTCAGAGTGCCCAGCAGCAGCGCATCCAGGCCTGGTGCAGCACAGCCTGCATCTCATGACACAGGAACCAGGGCTCTGTGGAGGGGGGCTGCTTTAGGACGGAGCCAGGAAGATGCAAGAAGGGCCTGGAGTGTCCCGTGGTGGCTGGAAGTGAGGAAATGCTAAGCTAACAAAAAAACCCCATAGCCGGGCAGACATGGGACAAGTGGACGAGCTGGGGCCACGTGAACTGGAAAGCACAGCTGTCCTGGGTTCAACCCACACTTCAAGGTCTATATTGAATAGGAGTGAGTGGCTGAATAACTAAATGGGGGAAATAGAGCAATCTCTCTTTCATGCAGAAAATCTCCAGGTGCTTTATGGAGAGGATCACTGTCATTGTGGGGGGTATCCCACTCCCTCCCAGAGACCACTGAGTGGAAAGGGGTGGAGAGGAGGCCTCCACCAGGTGATCAGGTCAGCGGCAGCAAGGAGAAGTCAGTCCCTTGTGAGGCACCTGACGGGTCCTCCTCAACACAGCCCTAGGAAGGACAGTGGGGTGAAGCAGACATTACTACCTCAGGTACATGTATGACTGCATGACCCGTGTGATCCTGCAACACGTGCAACCAGAAAAATGAGATCATTTTGTGTGATCTCTCAAAAGGCATAAATGCATTCTACTGGCATGTACCACTAATTAGAACAAGTAAAAAATTAAAAACAAAACAAAACGAAACCCCAGTCCTGATCACCAAGACAAGGAGGGTCTTAAAAACTGTCACAGCCAAGAAGAGTCCAGCAAGACCTGATGGTCGAATGTCCTGGGGTATAATTCTGAGTGGGATCCTAGATGGGAAAAGGCCATTGGGCAAAAGCTAAGGGAACCTGGATAAGCAGGGCCTTGTAACAATGTATCAACGTTGGCTCACCATCACAGAATTGCTGCACTCGCCTAAGATAATTAATCAGAAAAACAGGGTGAGCTTGTGGAAGCCCCAGCGCTATCTTTGCAATTTTCCTATAAATCCAAAGCTATTCAGATATTTAAAAATATTGTTCTAAGATTGACCAAATTGTGTCGTGTACGGATGTAGATATGTAACTGTGAGTCCTACTGATACGTATAATTACAATATTCCGATAACACTTTTGAAAAATTAGAATATTCTTCTAAAACTCTTGCAGGAAGAGAGATTTTGGGGGGCTTCTGAGGAAATGAATCGTGTGAAGATGTGGGTTTTGGGACCAGTTCTGTCATTGTGCAAGGAGGGAGGACCGGCTGCCTGCAGTTGCCAGGTGTGACTTGGGGTCAAGCTGCAGGCAGGACGGAGGAAGCAGAGCTCAGAGCAGGAAAATCCCAGTGGCGAGACGTGAAACCTGCCTAACCCAATGGCATCCTTGGCTTGCCCGATTCTGGGCCAATCCCTCCCTTTCCAGTTTGAGCGAGTTTTCTGTCAATGGCAACATAACCATGTACCGCGCATCACTGAGAATCATTCTGCATTGGCTCTGGTCTACTCAGTGACCCCCAAATTCTGACCTCACACATTCTGTGGTGTTTGGTACAATCATTCACCAACAAACCCTAGGTAGCCCCCTGTCTCCCCGGACCCCCCCACACACAGCCCCACTGTTCCCAAGTACAGAGGGTATGGGTGAGGCTGGGCTGGGGGTTCTGGGCTGGCAGGGTCTCCGGAGTGGCCCCTTCTGCAGCACGCGAGTCTTCGCAGAAGGACATGTTCTGGGCCGTTCCTCGGCCAGAGCGGGGCTTCAGCACCTGTGTCTTCAGTCCTGCTGAGGGAAACTGGGCTGGACACGGCCCCAGTCTAGGTCTTCACGTCTGACTCACCAGAAGACCAGCCCTTTGCGTCCCCCCATGGCTCCTTGGCGATGCTGTCGTTTGTTAATTTTTTAAAAGCTTTCACAGGACTACCCAACCTGGCAAAACTTTACAATGCTATTTGCACAAATAATCAAACATTTCCAAATTGCCCTGTTTCCCCAGGGAAGCCTGTGCCTTAATCATCTTTGTTTTCCTGGAGCCAAGGACCCGGACAATACAGCAAGTCAGCAAGTGGGCCAGCCTCTTCCTCCCTGTCCATGGGAGGACCCTAAGATACAGGCAGGCCAGAGGCGCGTCGTGGGCAGTGCCTCTGCCTGCCTTAACACCAGCCTTCCTGCTCTGCTCCCACTGTAGGAGGAGGCCCCTCGCCTGGGTGCTTAGTGACCCCGGAGCCTCGCAGAGTCCTTGAGCACCAGCTCTGTGAGGAGCGGCTGAGGGCAGTTGATCTGCCAGCCCCACCAGCACCCAGGATGGAGGAGCCCTCTGGCCTCTTCCCGAGGCTCTACGTCAGATCATCGGGGTTCCCGTGAAAGGTGTGCCCTCAGACTGGAGCCACGCGCCCGCCCGCCCTCCACCCTGTCAACCACAGGATCCAAGGTCTGGATGCTGAATCCTGGACGCCACCGTTTTCTCCCTCCTGTTTGCTCCAAAGTCCCCTTAGCTCCTGCTTTGCAGAAATCACTTGTTATTCATGCAAAAAATGCTGGCTGGGCACGGGCTATGGGCCAAGATGGCTCTAGGACCAGGGACCTGGCTGTGAGACAGGCGTTGTCCTTGCACAAGCCCACTCTGCAAGGCACCTCCCTGGTGTGCACAGACCTGAGGTCTCTCCAATCCAAATGCCTGTCGGGCATTTCCCCACTGCTGGAGCAGGGCGGCTGGCAGAGGTCCAGGCCAGCTCTTTTCTGGGGCAGGGGCAGGTAAGCTTGGCTGTGAGTGCAGGCAGTGCCAGGACTAGGTGCCCAGGGCAGCAAGGAGGCAGCCTCCTCTTGGGGTCAGGTGGCCCTGGGAATCGCTGGAGCAAGCGTTTGGCCCTGGTCTGGGCCTGCGGCTCTGCAGCGTGGTATGCGTGAAGCCTGGGAGCTGCTAGGGCAGAACGCCAGAAACTGGGTCATTTGTGAAAAAACAGAGACTTAGTCCTCACAGTCCAGAGGCCAGGAAGTCCAGGATGGAGGTGCCGGACTGGGGAGGGACTTCCTGCCCGTCATCTGTGGAAGGCAAGAGACGGCAAGAGAGGGGGATGGAGGCCAGCTCGGCCTTCGTGGTGGACACACTCTGAAGATAATGGCCCTTAAGATGTGAATCTTAAGGTCCCCTTGTAATTAATCCTCTGCGACGGCTGCTACATTTCAACATGGGTTGGAGAGGAACATTGAAACCAGAGGAGAGGTCTCATTTTTTAACCTGGACCATTTTTCACACTTCTTCTGTGACAGAGGGTGTGGGAGAGGGCTGTGGTGCAGGGGCCTCTGCCACGCTGCCCGCCACCCGCAAGGAGTGTCCGCTGGGCAGCCAGGGAACTCCTGTGGGCCCGGGAGCTCAGCACTGTCCTCAGCGCTGCCCTCACACAGGGTGAAGAAAGGCCCCTGCAGCAGCCCCAGGCCCATGATCTGCCAGCTTCCCCTGACCTCAACTCCTGCCAGGGCCGCTGCCCACCCTGCCTGCCAGGCTGGCCTCCTTTCTGGACCATCCGTCTGTTCCTAGTCTGCACCTGCCCCTCCCTCTGCGTGGTCCTTCCTCACTCCCGGCCTCCCGGTCCGCCCAGGCATTGCTGTCACTCTGAGCGGATCGCAGGTTCTGTCTCAGAGAGGCCAGCTGGCTTGGCCCTTGTCCCTGGAAGGCTCTGAGGAAGATCTGCAGGGCCTTCCCAGATAAGCTTCCCTCCTTAGGCAGCTGACCAAGGTGGCCCGGGGAAAAGATGTGGAGATCCCCAGCCTCCTGGGGAGCCAGGGTTCCCAGCCCTGGGGTGGAGGTAAGCAGGACCACGGGAAATCTGCAGGCCTGCCTGCCCCTTCCTCCCAGAGCCTCCTGCAGGATTCCCAGGGGCTCTCGATACTCGCTGCCTCCAAGCTTCCGTGGGGAGGAGGTTTGATCATTCTAAAGCATTTCTGGAGTTTATTATCAAAGGTCAGTTTTGCACAGCCCTACGGACCATTATCTATGAAACGAGGAGTTGCACCTCATAATTGGGAGAACTTTAATTCGGGGTCCCTGATTTATACCGTCACCCTCCCTCTCTGGCCATTCTGCATCCCCCCCAACCCCGGGGCTAACTAATATTTGTAAAGACCCTCTGCCACTCAAGAAGTCTCTCTTTGGACAGTGGGTGGGAATTTGCTGCTCTGCTGTGGTCTCAGGGTTGATTGTCAGAAACCCTTTGGCTCGGCGGATCCAGACGTGGATGGTACCCGGCTGTGCAAGTCGGTGCGTATGCAGGAAATCTTTTGAATAAGCTTGTTCTTGACTCAGCAGCATCCAGGGAGGGAGGTGTTCGGATGAAGTCTTCCAAACCGCCAGCAGCGCGCCCTACCGGGTTTGTTTCAGAACCAGCTAAAAGGTTAGAGAAAGAGGACTTCCAGTCGGTTTTGAATGGGCGCCCCCGGATGAATATTAAAGCCTGTGTGTCCTGGAATTCAGGCAGCCTCAGCGGCTTGGGAAAGGAGACTTGGGCTGCTGGTAGTTTTCAGGCTTTCAGAGAAAACCTTTCTTCTTCTGTAGATATGGAGGAGAAATAGGTATGTCAGGGGAATTATTTTCTCCTGGCAGTTGCGATTCCATGCTCATTCTTATTTAAGTTGGAAAAATCTTTTCTCTGCAAAGGGTGATGTCACCTTTCCAGGAGAACCTGGGACGAGTGATGTGGTACCAAAGCCCTTTGGCTTCCTGTTACCACCATTGAACGGTAGCGCAGCTAATTACTGCTTGGCGGACTGTGTGCCCTGCACCAGGCACCGTGAGGAGCTCTTCACGTTCATTCTGCCATTTAACCCACAGACGCTTCTAAGACTCCCGCTGAGCCGGACGGTGGTGGCGGTGACTTGCTTACATTCTCTGACCGCAGGGCCTGTGATCCTCTCTCCAGGGAGAGCCCAGAGCTGTGGGCCTTTCTTCTTCCTTCTGGTGTCGTGTGAGCCCTGGGAAAAACCAGGTCCAAGTCTGTTTCACCTGATCACTTAGTGACCATGGCCATGGAGCTGCCGTCCAGCTGTGGACACTCCCACGGTGTGCTGCGGGTGGGAGAAGGACCAAAGACCAGGTGGGCTGCTCCTGGTCTCCACTGTTCATGGCGTCTGTTGGTGAGGTGGCACCTCTGTGCCGACTGATGTGGAAATCAGCCAACAGCAGCAACAGGCCTGTCTCCAACCCTTATGTCCTTCCCGATGGTCTGGGGGATGTTCAGCAAGCCCCACCATCAGGTTTTCCAAGAAGATGGCTCAGAGACGACTGGTGAGCAGACACGAGTGGGTAGAGGAAAGACACATCCTTCCCTCTCTCCCAGAGGGTGGCAGACGTGCGGATGCAGAGCTAGGGAGCTGGCTAGGGGCATTAGAGCTGGGATCCAGGAACGCCACTTTCAAATTCTGACTGGTTCCTCCGCTCCAAAGTCCTGGGGACTCACAAGTTGTCTGTGCAGCAAGTGCAAAGGGCCTGAGGCGGGCTGGTGGGCAGCAGACAGAGGTCAAGCGTGAGGTCAGAGCAGCCCAGGTGTGTCACACAAGCAGAGCAAGGAGGGTATGCGGCAGGACCAGGTTGGCTGGGCTCTTGCGGCGGTGGTTTTATTCTGAATGGGGGGAGTCCGCAGAAGGCCCAGAGCAGAGACTCGTTCTGATCTACTTTTTAAAGCCTCCTGTGGATCTTCATCTGCAGACCCAGGTTGGTGAACTTGCAGCAATGGCCCCAGGGTCCCCCGCCTTAGCCCTGGGACCTATGGATGGCCTTGCCATTTGGCAAAGAGACTTTGTAGACGGAATTAAATTCAGATGCTGGAGGGGAGATGGCCTTGGACTATTCAGTGTCCAGTGTCATCACACGTGTCCTCACGAGAACAAGGGAGGCTGGGGGTGGTGTCCATGGCCCAGCGTGAGAAGGGCGTGTCAGGGCTGTGAGCAGGGGAAGCGGGGCCTCCGGACACTGGACCAGGGAAGGTGCCTGCAGAGGGACGCAGCCCAGGGTCATCATGGACAAGTGAGGCCCTTTTGGGACTTCGGGCCTCTGAACTGTCAGAGAGACATTCGTGTGGTTTTACGCCACCCAGCTGGTGGCAACCGGAAGCCGCGGTGGGGTCCCAGTCTCACTTCTCTCACCCCGCCATCGTGGTGAACAGGCGGGCGTGGCTGGGTTCGGCCCGGGGGCCCTGGTTGGCGATTCCTGTCGGGACATAGTAAGTCGGCATCAGCAGTAGCAGCAACTGCAGAATGTGTTTTGTGAGCGTTAGTGAGTCAACGCGCACGAAGCTCGCAGCAGGGCCTGGGGAACAGTGAGCAGCCGCCAGGGTCCTGGCCAGCCCCTCCTGACACCTTGCGCTGGCGGCGTGAAGCTGCACCTGCCCACCAGAGTCATCTATGTGCCAGGGATTCCTGGTGAGCCAGCGTGTGGACACCACATGAGGGGCACAGAGAGCTCGGGAGGAAGAAGAGAGATTAGTCCTTAGTGAAGATGACAACCCAGAACAGGTGATGCACAGCCGACACCTTCAAGTCACAGGCTCGTCCTGACTTTGAATGGCACCCGCAGCCTGTCCTGTTCTCCCATCCCGGCATTGACATATTTTATTACTAATTGCTTCTTCAAACCTCATCAATGATCTTTTGCACTTTCTGCAAAGAAATGTTGAAAGCTTTTAATGAAGAAATTAATTATGTATAGTCTTGAATGCAAATTAGCCTAATTAATTGTAGCATTGATACCCTCTCCTAGCGCAGAACACGAGAGCCGTGTTATACATATTTATAAGGCGCGGTGCATTTTGACAGATGCCTGCAGACTGATGAAAAGGTGGTCAAGGTGTCTGAGGGAGGCCTTTCCTCTGACAGATACGTATGGGTGCGTTTCGGGAGAAGTTTAGTTTGGTTGTCAACAATAGCGACTTTGGAATGTTGAGATGTGAAAACTTTGGGCATAAAATGGATTTTCCCCAAAATGGAAATCTTGGGGTGCACACAGGTGAAAGGAGTCCCCTGGCCGTGCCCTGGGCTGCGCATTTAGTAGGAGGTCACTGGCCTCCAAGAGCGCCTTCCCCTGGGCTGGGTCGGAAAGTGCTTGCGATTGCCTCTTCTGAACTGGGTTTTGTTCCATGCAAGAGAACAGGGTGGGCGAGAGGGCGAATGTCTTCCAGCCACCAAGAAGCAATGCTCTGTTCACGGGAATCTGTGCTAGATGAAGACCCCACTGGGGGAAGTGGCCACGGCTCTGCAGCTTCTTCCTTCAAGAGACAGGACTCATTTGTCCCTCCTTGGGCCTGCTGGCCACCTGCCTCACTCAGGCTGGCAGTGGGACTCCAGCCGACAGAGACCAGCAGGTGATTGCGAGGCGCCCTGTCCTGGGGATCGCCTTGGCTGCTGCTCTGGAAGCTCTGCCACCATAGGATGGAGCGTGTGGAGACGGCCTGGCCATCTCAGACACAGCCCAGACTCGGAGGCCACTAGACCAGCCAGCCCAGACCAGAGGAAGCGCGCCAGGGGTAAGCACCTGTTGGTGGCCGCGTGCCCTTCTGTTCGGGATGGTTTGCCGTGCCGTGAAGGCTGACGGTCAAGTTCAGCGCCGACACTTCAGAGCACCGTGGTGTTTGGACACTAAGCTCTCTGTGGGTCTTTGCTGGTGAGGGCAGGTCCTGTCTCCTAGGTCTTCCCTACCTGAGGCCAGATGTGGGGAAGACGGAAGGCAAAGAGCAAATGAGTCCGCACCTCGTTACCAACTGAAGGACATGCCTTGGGCAAGGGGAGTGCAGACCCTGCTCTGGGCAGACGTGACGGACACTACGGCGCTGTCCGGGGCCGCCTCCTCCCGGCGTCTCCCTCCTTCCTGGTGATGCCCGAGAGACGGCAAGCAGGCGAAGCCCAGCCCCCTGCGCAGCTGGCAGTGGGCCAGGGGACCCACGAGGCACCACTGCGGTGTCCTTACAAAGATTTCCCATCCTGGTAGAAAGAGACACGGTCTTCTCCAATGGTGTGGTTGGGTCCTGCTGTGCCAGACACAATTCCAAAATGTCCCCACCAGGATTTCCTGCCCTGACCGGGCACTGTGAGCACGCTGAGTCGTGTCCCCTGCGATGGTTCACACGCCTGGCGAGCGTGATTGCATGATGTCCTTAGGTCTGCTGCTCCATGGACTGTGGCCCAGTGCAAAGGGAGACCTGTGGGCGGGCCACGTCTAGTCCCCAGAACCCCCAGGAGCAGAGCACTGACCCCAGCTGGCAGCTACAGAAGCCAGAGATTGATCGTGTGCAAAGGACACGTGTGCTCGAAAGAGCTTCTGCTGCTGGCCTCAGGGAAGAGGCCTTCGAGTGGCCTCTGGGGACAAGAGTTCCCTGACAATGGCCAGCAGGACGGAGGGCTCCGTCACATCCTGATTATGACCCAGATCTTCAAGCCTCCAGCATGGACCCACTGACACGGCTGCTGTGGCGAGGACCTGCATGGTCTAAGACCAGCTCAGACTGGGGGAGTCTGCTTCTCTTAATCTCAGGGTAAACAGTTCCGGCTCCAGGCCCAAGGCTCCTTCTCTCTTCTTCCTCTTCTGTTCTCAACAAGACTCACCCATTTCATGGTCTAATATGGCTGCTTCAGCTTCTGCCACTGCACTTGCATTCCAGCCAAAAGAATAAAGGGCGGAGGGAAGAGAAGCGTATGCTCCTAGTTTTGAAGGTAAACAAAGGATCCATGGCTATGTGGCAAAACCCCACCAATCCTTCCTGGTAGGAAGCTCCTTAGTGGTAGACATGGCACGTGTTCACTGTCCTATTGTTCCGGTGTCTGGGGAGTCAGCAGGGCGGCTCTTCCCGCCCTGACTGGGCTCATTCCCCGTCTAGGACTCAGAAGCTCTCAGCCACGCTAGGACGTCTGCGGTGGGCCGACTGGACAACTGGACGGGGCTCTCCATGCTGCCACCTGCATAGGGCAGCAGGCACTCTCAGGAGGACAGCAGAGAAGCCAGGACACTGCCCCCTTTCAGCCTCTGCAGAGCTCATAGACTCCTCCCAGCCTGCGGCCAAAGCAGGTCACCAGCCTGAGCCCAGAGTCCAGGGCTGGGCAAGCCCCAGGGGCCCAGGGGACACAAGGTAAAGAGAGAAAAAGAGCAAGGCAGTGGGCAATCTAGGACCTGAGGACCTGGTGGCACCTGGTGACCTGGGCCTAGACACTGGCAAGGGGTCGGGAAGAGTCTCAGCAGACGGGCATGTCTCCAGTCGCACCATCCCCTGGACGGAGGAGGAGAGAAGGGTGGGCAGGCTCTCCTCCTGGCCGCGCTGGCAGCCTGGGCCCCTCCACCAGCAGCTCCGATCTTTTCAGAATTTCCCCTACCCCACCAGTCAAGAGCCATCCCACCCCGTCCTCTCAACACGCCCCCCCCCAAATACCACTGGCTCCCCTGTAGAGTCTGGTACATTCCACCTCAAATTAGAGTTCCCCATTTCCAGCTTCGCTCCTGGTGGACTCTGAGCTCCCCCACCTGTGAAGCCCCAGTGGCTAGCCTGGCCTGGAGAGCCAGAGAGGATGGGCACAGTCCCCAGAGAGGACAGGCAAAGCCCCTGCACAGCCCCACAGGCCAGCTGGACCAGCAGACCCACATGGCCTGAGCCACTTCACAGTGTTCACAAACTGCATCAGGTCGTCGCCAGCACTTAAAATTTAAAAATTTCTGACTTCTCTGGAACATTTGAGGGCCTGGCAACCCTGGACCCAAGCTTCCAACCCCAGGATGCTGTTCACCAGTGTGCCTCAGAGAACCTCCCTCTGTCACGTGGAGAGGGATGTAGTTTCCTTAGCTGTCCTGCCCCTAACACTGGGCTCCACTCAGCCCTGGTGAACTAGTGGGTGTGGCTGTGTGCCAACCAAACTTTACCTGTAAGATCAGGTGGCCAGTCAGGGTGGGCTGAGGGCCCTGGTTGGCTCCTCGCTCTAGGGTGCCCAGCTCACCCCCTCCCAGGACTGTGGCTCTTCCCACAGATGTCCCAGGACACCAGTTATGACTTTGTCCAGAGGCCAGCAAGCTTCTGCAGCCGGCTGCTGCGTGTTGGCTCTGGGGACCCGGACGGGGCTTCATTGGCTCACTGCTGACCCTAGAGCCAGGAACAGGGTCAGGAGGTCTGGGCAGTACCAGGGTGGGTGCAGGATGCTGTTGTAGGTGCAGGTGGGTGCAGGATGCTCTGGCCCCTCGCTCACATGCTCCCTGCCTGGATCCTGGGGCCAAGGCCCTGGGAGAGGGAGCCGTCCACAACGAGAGTGCAGCTTCACTGGTACCAGGGCAAGAGGGCCCAGGATGACCCAGCTCAACCAGAAAGGCCTCCCAGATGTGATTGCCAGCTGGAAGGTCGGGGGTAAGGAACAGTAGAGGGGAGGGCGTGTCTGGAAGGCCAGCGGCCACATACAGGCTCAGCAGGTGCAGGTCTCTGGGGCAGAGGAGAGGCTGGAACAGGTGGATAGTGACCACATGGGGAAGCCCCTGCCCTCTGACCTGATGAGCTTGACTTTCAGGCTGAAGGTTTTGAGTCAGGATGTACCAGGATCGGGGGAGGTTAGGCAGAGACCCACCTGAGCATGAGGAAGAGTGGGTGCCCACAGCTGGCCACAGGCCCCTGCTAGGACACCCTGCAGGGCCCGACAGGAGCCTTGTAAGATGACAAAGGGTCATGCACACCTGGGTCTACTGGGGCCAGGGCTGCTGGGGACTGTGGCCACCCACGGCGTGCCCTCCTGTCCCTGGCAGGCTTCCCAGTGGGGGTGCCATTGGCATTGGGGCGACCTGGGCACAGCTGGCTGTTTAATGGCATCCAGGCCTCCACTTTCTAGATGCTAGTGTGCCAGCCTAAAATGCCTCAGACTCATTGCCAGTTTCCCTGGGGGTGTGACGGCCCTGGCTGAGAAACGCTGGTCTGCCAGGAGTGGCCCCACTCAGCTCCAGGAAGGCTGCCCCACAGGGACAGAGACCTGCTGCTCCTGAGGCTGCCGGCCCTTTAAAACAGCTTCGTAATGAATGTTGGCAAATAATCCATTCTTAAGGACATGGGAGCCAGTGCCATCTGGGAGGAGACAAACGCACACCCAGGCCCCACTCGGCAGCCTTGGAGCCCGAAGTCTACTACCGTCCCCGGGGTGAGAGAGGGTCACGGAGGCAGCTCAGGCTGTTGACTTGTTGTCCCCAGCGTCCGCTCTCAGGGGCCTTCCGTTGCCGTGACTTGTTCAATCTTCGTCAAATAGCAGGCTTTCCGATGGCTCCCGCCCACTCCTCCTCCCCCGAGACTTGGTAGGTCAAGAACATCATCTGAACTCACCTCCTGATCCCACCCAGCTGCCCGCCTCTGCCAGCGCCCTGGTCCGAACCAGGCCCTCCAAACACCCTGGGGGCCACATGCCCAACCTCCTGGCCGCCCCGTGTGTGGGAAACACCGTCCCTCTGCGGCGGTCAGGACGAGTTTACGTTGAGAATGTTCTGCTCTGGATACGAGTAAACAACACAAAACCTCGCGCCTTAGAACCAACATCAATGTTTATTTTTCGCACCACTGACGTGGGGCGGCCGTCCCACCCTGTCTCGCAGGAAAGCCTCCTGGTGACCGCAGAGGGCCGCCCCTCCCGTTGGCTGGCTTGCCCGCCACCCACCACCCCGCCGCCCAGCCCTCTGTGTGCGGGCCTTTCTGACAGGCGCCGCCTCTCGCTTCGAGGTTTAGTGAGACTTTGCAGATTCAGCAATTGGGATTCCCAGTGGGTTTCTGGTGGGCCCTGGTGTTTCCTGGCTGGGGCGGCACAGAGCCGGGGCCCAGGAGGCAAAGCCCGCAGCAGGAGCAAGACCCGAGCAGGAGCTCAGCTCCCAGCCGGCCTGGCTCTGCTGGGTGGGTGCGGCATTGAATCCTGCCCACACCAGGGAGGCAGGTGGCCCCGATCCTGGGCCCTGCCCTCCTGCGTCTTTAGTGCCTCACCTTCCCCGCCTCTGAGCCCGGCCCCTGCTGCAGCCACCCAGCCTGCCTCTGCGGCTCTGAGGCAGGGGGTTGGCAAACTTTAGGCTTGGTAGTTTACAGGGACCCTCCGTGTTTTAACACAGAATTCCTGTGTTCCCCAAAACGATCTGTGTGCCAGGCAGCGATCAGAGCAGTGCAAGTGTGTGGCTTTGCACCGATGAAGCCCTAACTGTGCAACCGAGGGCCCATCAGCCTGGGCCACGGGCCAGGAGTGCTGACCTCGGTGCCGGCTCCTCTCCACTCGGGCCTGTGCCCTGCCTGCGGGCGCTCCCTTCCACCACCTGAGCTGTGCAGCGGTCACCTCTGCAGAGGCTGAGCCCACCTCCAGCTCCCGCGCCCATAGCCCACAGCCCAGTGTTGCCACCCAGCAGCAGGCACCTGCTTCTCCTGCTGGGACACACTGGCACTGGCACAGGGCCACAGCGTGGGAGCCCAGCACTGCACCTCCCTGCTCCCTGTGACAGCTGACCTGGGCACTGGGGACTGGCCAGGACCGGCGGGGCCTAAGCTCTGCCCTTGTCCTCCAGCTTTTCTGTGCCCTGCTCCCAGGGCAGCTTCTGGCATCCCAGAGACTTCCCTGGCTGCTTCCCTGGCCCCTTGTCCAGCTCCCCCACCCTCCTGGTGGCTTTTCCCCGCAGCGTCACGCCCATCCAAAGTGCTCATGGCCGCCTACTTGCCCACCGGTCTACAACCTGTCCAGCTCCCGAGGTCAGAGTCTGGCCTGTCTCCATGGCCTTTCCAGCTGGACTGGAGCTGAGCCGGGCACAGAGGGCTCTCTGACTGAGTCTGTGGCGACCGCATGTCCCCACCTGGCAGATGAAGGTCAGAGAGCTAAAGGGCCTGCTCAAGGTCCCGGGATCCACTCTGCCAGCAGCACTGTGACGTGGGAAAGTGATTGGCCCTCTCTGGTCACAGACGGACATGTGTCTACATGCAGCACAACACCCGCTACAGCTCACCTGAGCCTTTAGGGTGGAACCCCGTGCGGAGTCACTTCCTGCTTTCTCTCCCTTTGGCTCCACCCATCAGGGCCCAGATGTCATCTCTCTCCCTGCCTCAAGGATCAAGGGTCTTGAGATGCCGTGACTACCCTGGATTTTCCAGGTGGATTCAGGGAAATATAAGGGTCTTTATAAAAGGAAGTAGAAAAGCCACACAGAGGGGGATCAGAAGAGGCCATGGGGCTGACTTGGAAGGTGAACGGGCCACAGCCAAGGAGGCACACAGCCAGGAAGCTGCACAAGCCAGGACACGGATTCTCCCCTAGAGCCTCCATCTTGACTTTGCCCTGAGACCTGTGCTGGGCTTGCCAGCCTCTAGAACTATAAGATAGTAAATGCAAGTAGCTTCAAGCCACTGAGTGTGTGTTAACTTGTTACAGCAGCAATGGGAGACTAATACACATATGAAATCAGGGTTATTAGAGACCAACACCCAGCAAATCCAACTCTGCGTACCATCCAAAGAGCATAGCCCATCACTTTTGAGATCCACAGAGTACGTGAGACAAAAGCAAAACCAGCATGAATCTAAGACCTGAAAGCGATTCCTGAAGAGGTCTTCACAGCATCCGTACCTTCCCGATGTGCTGCTCAGAGGGCGGGAGCAGGGGCCTGAGCAATCTGGTGACCTCCAAGGCAAGGAAAGTGACAAGCTGTGGAAATGACATCTGCTGCAGTAAACAGATTTTCCTTTCTTTTTTTCCTAATGAAAATGAATTCACACATAGAAAATATCCCAGCGGCCTGGACAGTCTAAAGCAGGATTGGACTCACTGTGCCAGCTGCCAGGTGGACCGTCCATTAAGGCAGCTTCCGTCCGTACGTGACGAACGTCCTGCTTCACCTCAGTGAAGCCTCATTTAGGAGAGCTGACAGCAGCTGGACTGGGCCTTTGGACTATGGCTTGCCAACCCTGCTTCAGGCAGGAATGGCTTCCTGAAGCACGCTTGTCTGTCTTTGGAGTCACTCACCAGTCCTCAGTGATCTCAGTGACTTTGCCAAACCCTGGTGTGGAGCAGAGATACGAGTCTCTTCCCTCTTCTGGGTCAACCCCTGGGACAGTTCTTCGTGTGTCCTTCCAGAAGCTTCAGGCATCTGAAGCAGCTGCAGCTCCAACCCACCTTCCGTGCTGCACAGACGGAAGTGGGCGACCATCAGATTTCCACTCCTACTTTCCCGACGCGGCTGCCGCACACCGCCTGTCCCAGAGGCACCTTGACACCTGGCAATCACTCGCACACAGCCCGGGGGTCCGGCAGCCGCTCCCATGCTCTGGCCACCCTTCCTGGAAGGGCAGCCAGGCAGGACAGGAAGAGCTGGGCGTCTGACATCAGTTCTGCAATGTAGCAGGCAACGGTCCAGAGAGCTGACCGGAGTCAGGCTGGGCTCCAGCACCGGGCTCCTTCGACAGCGTGCTCAGGCTGACTTCCTAGTTCTTCATCCGAAACAAGGCAGCAATGGTCCCAAACTGCGTTTGTGGGACACCGTAAGTTGTGTAGCAAATGTGTCAGTGTTCAGTGACATGGTGGTTGGGGACAAACTGTTGTGTTCCTCTGAAACCAGGCAACCGGGCTCATTAAAGAAGATGGTGGTGGTGCAAAGTCCTGACTGACACAAGACCCAGCTTGGCTGCTTTCTTGCTGTGTGGTTTCAGGTAAGTGGCTTCCCTTCTCTGAGGATCAGAGTCCTCCTCTGGAGATGGGGTGATCACTCTAATATTAGACGTTGTGAGGGTTCAGTACAAAGTTGCTTATTAAATTTGAATTTCAGATAAACTATGAACAACACTTTTGTATCTTTAAGTCCCAAATATGGAATTTTGCCTGTTAAACCCAGCAGCCTCTTTCAGCACGATAATGCAGGGGGACCATCTGGCCCAGGGCCTGACCACTAGGGGAACTAACAACAGGTAGTACTGTGCCTAGTATCAGCACGTGGGGCTACTATGTGTTCACTGCCTGCCCACCCAGGTTGTTGCAAGAATTGGACAAAGTGAAGGTCTGTTGAAGCCAAAGCCACGTGGGCTGCTGCTGGCCCTGTGTGCCACTCACCCAGCCCTGAAGTTCACTGGCCCAAACAGAGTAAAGCTGCTGGTCCAGGCCCTGCCCCCCCTGCCCTCCTGGGGAAGACTCCCTCTGGCCTGGTGGGAGGAATCATTGGCGAGGAGCACTCACCTGCTCTGGGTGGGCTGGTTTCAAAGTCTGGAGCCCTGCTAACGTGAAGATGGCCTTGAGGAGGCTTCTCCCCAGAGACGGTTTACCTGATGGAGCCCCTCCCGCCTCCTCCACTTCCCGGGATCCTTTCCTGGCACCCCCTGCCCCTCCAGGCCCTGTGCCCCTTCATTCCCCCCAGCCACCTGCCAGCAGCAAAGTTTATTTCACTTTCTGTCTTTCCAGACTGGCTTATTTATTTTGCATTTAATTGTTCCATTACAGTTAACTTACGTCTGTTTTAAATGAAAGCACAGGATTTAAAAAGGCAAAGACACTTGGAATTTCGGACCACGGAGCCTTTGCTTGTCCTGCCTTCCCCACCCCAGCTTGCTGTCCCAGGACCAAGGCATGTCCCTGGCTCGCGGAGTTCCACGGTGTGCCAGCCTCCTCCGCTTGAGCTTCCCTCCTGGTCTCCGCGGAGGACAGGGACGGGGATCCACTCTGCCGTGGCCGCCCTCCTCACACCCCTCCTCACACCCCTCCCCTTCCTGGTCCCCCAGGCAGCAGCCAAACACTGCACACAGCTACTTCCGTGGTGGCCTGGGACCCAGGGGTGTCCTGGGGCCCTCCGGTGGCGCTGGGAGCTGATTCAGCAGGAGCCGACAGCATGGGGCCCGTCCCCCTGGGAAGGCCTTGTTTGTCCACGGTGGATGTTACTTCTGGTGACGGCGTCCACGCAGCCCGACAACCCTGCCGGGGTGGGAAGAAGGCGAACTCAACCCTGCATCCCAGACCACTGTCCTCTCTGCCCATCGGGCCACAGGTGGTGTTTCCACAGAGCCCCCAGGTAGCTCAGGAGATGTTAAAAGCAGCCCTTTTTTAAATGTGTGGGGGAGGAAGCCTTCCCTTCGACCCTCTCAGGCTCCAGGGCCCGGTCTGAGAATTTACTGACAAAAGACAGGTTATCAGAGGGCACGCAGATTTTATTTGACATCAATATTTTTGTGTGTACATGGAGGCCTCCATGTATAGGGCAGGAGACCCCAAGAGGGCAGCAGGCTGGGCAGGCCACGTGCCTTCTCCACAACACGCGTGGACTATAGGGACAAAGGGAAAGAGACTGAGCTAAGGGCAGTAAATTGCGGAGAAGATGGAGGAGGAAGTGTTTAGAGACACCGGTGGGCGACCAGGGGGACTTAGGAGGCTTGTTGGCACAGACCACGGGGTGTCCACCCCTGGGTGCTCCTTGGGTGCAGGGGGCCCTCCACACGGGGAATGTCTGCTGCTCCAGGTAGGAAGGGAGGTTGGGAGCCCTGTCTGCCCCTGCTTCTCCTCAGTTGCCTTCAGTTCAAATTAACCAGCATGCCGAAGGGGTGCATTTGGGGACGTGTGTTCTGATCCCCTTCAAATGCAAATGTCAGAAATAAGCCACATTTTTTTTAAAACCATATTTCTCACTATGCTGGGAATCCCAGAAAATGCGTGAGGTGTGTTCTGCCCGAGCCCCCAAGCAGTCTCCTGCGGCTTCTGGAACCGCAGGGAAAAGCAGGGCGTGTACAGGTTTGGGGAGAGCCTGGGTTTTGTTGGACTCTTGGGTGCCTCAAGTCAAAGCACCCATGTAAGCTGAGCAAGTCTTGGCCTGAGAGAGGACTGTGCTCACCCGAGGCCACAGAGCCATCCCGTGGGACAGGGTTTTGGGTCCAGGCAATCAGACCGATCCTCACGCCGAGTCACCGAGCGGTCCAGAGGAGGGGAGGGTCCCAGGCTGCTGTCATTACCGCTGCAACCTTAGGGGTTCAAAGCAACAGAAATTTATCCTTTTACATTTCTGGAGGTCAGGGGCTACTGCCGGCCTCCCTAGACTGAAACCAAGGTGTGGACTGGCTGTGTGCCCTCTGACGACTCAGCAGGAGCCCTTGGGACAGGGCCCGTCCCCTTTGGAGGGTCTTGGCTGTCCACTGTGGACGTGACTTCTGCTGACTGTGTCCATGCAGGGTGAGAAGCGGGCTTCTGGAACCGGGCTCTTCTGCTGGCATCCCTCCCCCCATCTTCCGGGCCAACAGCAGTGTCCCCTGCAGCCCCGTGGCCATCCTAGCTAAATCCTGGCTGCCTTTCTCTAATGAGGATACGTGAGCATATTCAGGACCCACGGGGATGGCCCAGGATAATGTCCCTATCGCAAGGTCCTAATCATAAAGTCCTTTTTGCCATATAAGTTCCCAGAGATTTGGACCTGGCTATCTTTGGGACCATTATCTGTCCACCCCCAGCCACTCTCAGTGACTGGGGAGAAGGCTCACGGAGGGCTCAGGTGGCCTGGGAGAAGGGCTGTGGGGATCTCTAGTCTCCTGTGGAGACAGAGTCCACCCACCTACACCCAGAAAATGGCCCTCAATCAAGACCAGCAAGTTCGGAGTTTTGGAGACTCAGGGGAGGACGGTCCTGCCTCCCCATCAGCCTGTGCACTCGGGAGAGAGAAGAGAGCCTTCAGCCCTGGCCTCTGCTGAGATGCCAGGGAGGATGAGCAGGCTGGGAGGGGGTGGAGGGGAACTGACCCCTGCAGACAGCAGGAGCAGTGTCTGCCAGTCCTGCTGTCTCGTGGGTGATCTAAGTTCTCTGAGCATTAGTTATTCCATCTGTCCAATGGGAACAATCCCCGTGTTGGCCAGGGCTGATCCATGCAAAGATTCACAATTCAAGCCGGAAAACACTGGGTAGAGCCCTGGCTCACAATCCTCAAAGCTCTGCCCACCAGCAACGCCCACCCAGTCACCCACCTTCACTCCATCAGCATGTCTCCTCCGGGCCACCGTCAACGCATGGACACCTCATGTGACACAACCCTCACCCAAGCCACCACCTCTCTCCTGGACTCCTGTGAGCACCTCCTCAGCCCCCTTCCCTCCTCTGCCTTCCTTGCCTCTCGCTCAGCACCGCAGAGCACCATCCAATATGGCAGGCATTAGCCCCATTTGGCTGGTCCCATTAAGATGTGCTGTACGTGTAAAATACACATCAGATTTCAAATGCTCAGTTCTTAGAAAAGAATGTAAACAGCTCTGCAATAAGTTTTTACATCAGTGACATGATAAAACAAAAATATTTTGGATACATTGCATTAAATAAAATATATTATCCAAATTATTTTCACCTGGCTCTTTTGCTTATTTTTAAAGTGTAACTATTAGAAAATTTGAAACCACGTGTGGCTCATCTGCAGCTCCTATTATGCTTCTCTCCGTCCGCGGCTCCACAGTAGCCTCGAAGCCTGACCTTGATGGTCCTTTGCCTGGGAGGGGGAGGTAAGCCACACGAGGGATCCACTCTGCTCCAGAGAAGGGCAGCAAACCTGTTCCCGAGGACCTGCCCAGGGTTCAGGCGGTGTAAGATCTAGTGTCCTGAGGATGCTCCGCTCACAGCTCCAGGGTGCCTGCAGGTCCTGTGCAAAGCTGAGCATTCCACCTGTAAGCCTGGAGCCCCCAGAAAGCAGAGGTGATGACCCCTCTCTGGGAAAAGGCCACAAGCACCTGAGGGCAGCAGCTAGTTCAGAGCATTCAAAAGTGACCGTATGTTTGGAAAAAACACTGCAGTGTTTTTAATGGTTGAAGTCAGTTACTCTCATAACCTGGTAGTGGAATGAAAAGTTAGGAATTCTAAGAGCCTAGTGTTGTATCTGAGAGGCCATGGGGTGTCGAAGGGCAAGAAAAGTCGTCATTTGCTGTGGGCTGTCTGGTGGAAGCAGAATCGTGGTGTGTGTGTGTGTGTGTGTGTGTGTGTGTGTGAAAGCTATCTAATTTCATTACACTGGGCTGTGGTCACTGATTTCTATTTCCCCAAGCCCCAAGAGAAATGCTGTCCCATGGTGACATTCTGCACTCTCCGAGGAAGTGACAGGAAATGGAGAGAGAAAATTCAGGAACAATCAGGAGTGCTTCAAGAAGGACTGAGAGGCAGTGGGTGTCCGAAGCCATCTGTGGGTGCAGCCGATTGCAAAATCAAAGGTTGCACAAATAGGGTGAAGTCTTTGAAAAAGTTTAGAAAAAGAATAGTAAATAGAAAGTAAAATAAGTTAAATGACTTAAAAACTGTTCTTTTTTAGAACGCAAGGGTCTTACTTAATAATGGAGACATCACCTGTTTTTTGAAAACATTTCGGTTTGGGTTTAAGAAATGAAAAATTCCCTATTCTTTCACTTTTCACTTCCTGAAATAACTGGGAGAGATTTTTTTTAACAATTGAAAATTATTATCTGTGATTTCCCTTTTTAGAATGTGCTGTCTTTCTAATGGAATCATCTGCATGAAAATTAATTTTTCACACAGATCCAAGAGTTTTTTTTTTTTTTTTTTTTTTTTTTTTTTTTTTTTTTTTTGACATAGGAGGAATAGGCTGAGATTTCCCAATCATACAGAACTTGTTACCTCGGAAAAAGAAATTCTTTTCTTTTTTCTATCACATTCTGGCGCCTGGTGTTCAGTGAAATGGTACCATTTTCTTGAAGACCCGGCCTCTTTGCAAATGGTTATTTTAACTGACACTCAAGTCAAAAGCTCGTTGGTAAGGTCCTTTCATTTCAGTTTTATGGCAAATTAAATTATGCTTGTGGTTAAACAAAATTACATTAGAAGCCATATGTGCTGAAGACGTTTTGAGGAGGGTATCAGGTTTATACTTTAAAAAGCCCAAACCTCTCCATTTAAAGTGGATCTTTCGTAAACTCAGAGTCACAGAGCAACAATAACGTCCTTCAACTGAGTCAAACAGTTTGGAAAGAAACAGACGCTGCAACGCTCTGGAAGAAAGCAGGGAACTGAATCCTCCAGGCGAGAGCTTTCCTGTCAACCCGTGTTTGAAATTTCGGTATTCCTGCAAATTGCCATCTTTTGCATCAGAAGGAAGCAACCTACAGTCTCCCGCTATATGAAGTTGTTGTGACATACGAAAACAGAATCTTTTTAAACCTCGAATTTAATTAATTCTTTAAAAAAAAAAAAATTTAGCAGCAGCGTGTTAAAAGGGAAGGAGGGAAAACTCGATTAGCTCCAAATAAGCGTCTCTTAATCGCCCTTACGAAGGCGTAATTTGCAAAACACTACAAGGAAGTAACATCTTTTTCATTTCAGGGGGGAAAAAGTGCATTGATAAAAATAAGTAGAACATTTTAATTAAAACTCATAAAGTTGTGGACATCTGCTGGGGATTGTTCGCCGCGCGGTGATTAGCGGGTCCGCGCGCCGGGATAATGAAGCGGCCGGGCGGCGGGACAATGGCCCTGCGCTCGGTGAGAACGCAGCGGGTCCTCCCGGCCGCGCAGATGCCTATTAGATCCCAATAAGTTGCGCCTAAAAGGCGGGGGCGGGGGCGGGGGCCGGAGTTAAACACAGGAAACAAGCGTTGAGTGTGTGCCAATAAAAATGATCACAAATCAGGGCTGCTGATGTCATAACCCGGGGTCGGGGGTCAGCGGCAGAGAAAGCCTGAAAGGGACCGCCTGTCTGCGGCCGGAGCGGCGGCGGGCGAGGGGGGCGGCGCGCGCACAATGGGCCCGGAGCGCCTCATTAGGGACGCGTTTGATGGGCTCCCGTGCCCCACGGGGGCCCCGGGCGATGTCAATGGGATAATTACGATGATCTAATGGCCGGCTCTTTTGCATGCAGGCCGGCCTGAATGGGGCGCCTGGAGGCTGCATTGAGGCCGGGCTGTGTAAACTGTAGGGTGCCTCGCCGACTTGGAGCCGCGGAGGCTGGCGGCGGGTCAACTTGGACCACTTCGCATTCACGCTTTGAATAGGCGGAGCGGGAGGCGCCCTTCGGCGCGGCCGCCTTTCAGCCGCAGAGTGACAGATTGGAGGTCAGCGGCTGGTAGGATGCAGCCCTCGCTGGGCAGATGGACCCGCCCCGGGCCGCGGACTCCCGCCCTGCGCGGAGGCGCGTCTACGCGGACCGCCGCCCCGGGCTGGCGCGAGGGCTCTGCAGCCCGGCCAAGGGTGGCTGCGCGTTGCTTCAAAAACTTCTCTCTGCGAGAAGCCGCCCCCAGCACTTGGCTTCTCTCCAGGCACCCGGGCGTTTCCTGCCAAGCGCACCAGCAAAACCAGCCCCTGCCTCCAGTGCCTCCCTTGGAGGAGGGGAGAAAATCGGAAGAACTGGATATTTGATGGGTCAGAAGAATGCTCTGGGAGTGAGGCTGCGCCCTGGGAATCTGCCTGTATCGGCCACTTGTGACCTATGCAGCCGGCAAGTTTATATGGCTCAACCCCTTGGAGTAAATGTGTTCATTGCGAATTATTCCAATGAATTATTATTCCAAGGGGGAGCCCTTCTAGCACATAGTAGGCATCATGGATATACTGGTATGAGTCGGCAATAAGAGAACAGAACTGTATGCAGAAAGTGAGTGGCCCCTTTGCCCTCCTCTCCCTGGTGGGCGTCTCTTTCCCTTTTCTCCTACAGCCAGAAACATCTCTGTTGGTAAATCTAATCATTTCCATTCTAGAAAACTTAAACCCTACTCAGGAAAAAGGAAGCAATACCCCTTCCATTGCCATTCCAGACCCGCACATGCGTGTGCTCCTTCTGCAAGACTAGATATGATACATCACATATCATGCTTTATGGGCATGGTCCTGTTTTTATATTAAGGAATCAAAGAAGACATTTTAAAATCTGATGTGATCTATTCTTCCAAACATTATTTTATATCAGTAAATATCTATGTGTATTTTCCTAGGAGTGGTTGCCTAGCACTTCAAAATGTGATTTATCCTTATTTCCTTATTTACTTAAACAATCCCCCATTGATGGGCATTTAGGTTACTTCCCCTTGAAAGCAACATTGCTATGAATATATCTGTACATAGTAATTTTGTACATTCTTCCAGTTATCTCAAAATGAATAATTAATATTTAAAGGGTAAAGAATGCTGTTCCTTCTTACGTGTTTTGTATTTAGAGCTGGAGTCAATACTAGATGATAATCTAGTCTCAGAGACTAGTCTCAGCACCTTGATGCTGCTCCAGTCCTCTTTCTCCAGCAAACACTTAAATTCTCTTTTCAACCCAGAAACTTTCTTCTTCCGGGAAGAATTGCAGCAGGCCACTCCAGGGGAAGAGCATCTCTGATCTTACTTGATCCCTTCTTGTCTTCAGCAAAGCCCTTTATTACAGTCACAATCAGAAAATAATTTCATCTCTGATGACCTCCCCGGAGTCATGACCCTTTCGCAGTTGAGCTGAGCACCAGGTTACCTTGAGGTCCCAAAGCCACCTTTGGAAACAGTACCCTGCACAGCAGATGACATGGCATGACTGATGAGATGAAGCTGCAGGCATAATAAAAAGCAGCTCCTGCTTTAAACTACGCTGCTACCGACATGATAATGCCCAAGATGTATCCAGTCAGTGGGATAAATCCATCATCAGGGTGAAAACAAATGTGGAATTAAGTGGTATTTAAACATCTAAAAGTTCTGTTCAATTCTAATAAAAAATATATGTACACGTTGAACTTCCCCCACAGACAGAAACTTTATCCTCCGCACCTCCTCCTGCCCCCAGTCTTCCTTTCTCTCCCCAGAGGCACTATCCCCTCATTGCCTCGCGTCTGAACCTTTTGCCTAGTAAGTCAGCATACGGTGCACTGTCCCGCACTGGGCTCTTCACCTGCATGTCTGAGTCAGTATCTCTCCCAGGACAGCTGGAGTCTAGCCAATCACGTGCTAATGAACGGTCTGGTTGGGCTCAGCCTTGCCATTACAAATGGTGCTCCTCTCCGGCTACGCGGATCTGTTGCTGGGTTCCTAGCAGTGGAGATGCTGGGAACCCGCAGCCCAGTCGACAGGATTCAAATTTTGATTGGCAACTTGCCTTTCAATGTGCACTCCCCAAAATGCACTAGGAGAGTGCTGCCCCCCCCCCTTCTTCTCCCACTCAGTGCCCCTTTGTCTGTCCACCCTCGGAGAATGTTTAAATGTTTTTAATGTTAAATGGACAATCTGAGTTGATGGAACCCAGGCTCCCAGAGAGGATGGGGTGAAGGGCTCCAAGCCCCCACTGCGCCAGGAGTAAGGTCCTTCCAGGATGGGAATGTCATCCCGGGGAATTTCTTTCCCAGGGAAGGGAACCCCGGGCGGGTTGTGTTTATCCTGCAGGAATGGCGCAGGGCCTGTGCCCTCCCTCTGTCACCCTGCCACCAAAAGTCACTTTACTCACAGGCAAAGGGCTCCCTGGGAACCCAGTGGCAGGGACACACCTAGCTGCTTTGAGAGGTCAAACCCTGGACAGGACCTGTCCACTGGGGCCAATGCACCTGCGCAGGCGAGTTAACCACAGAGATGGCTGGAGCCCCATGTTCCCAGGCTTCCTCCAAAGCCTCCTGGCGATTGATCCCCCTGCGCTCCCCACCTGGACCCTGCCCAAGCAGTAAGCAAGGTCGATTGCGGTTGGAAATAAACAATGCTCGTCATTTGCATCAGCAGAGATTTGGGCAGGACTGGCGCTTACACCATGACGGTCCCCTCCATTCCTTGTCTTCTCACATGGCAGCTCGTAACCCTGCAAAGATCTGACGTGAGATCTCCTCTTTCAGCAGCGATTTCCGGCAAGAATAAGGGACGCTGTGCATTTCAGCCGGGAAGCGCACGCGACCCCGGGACTCCCTCCGCACCCTCCCGCATTTGCTTCCCTTTGAACGCGCCCGCGGGAGGAGGGGGCACTTGGAGGGTTGCGCTCTTTAGCTTTGTGAAGTGCCCGGATTAGCCAGCCGCGTCTTCTGCGCGTGCATGATTCGCCCCGGGCATCCTTCTCAGGACCTTTCCACCCCCACAGAAAATGATTCCCAGCATGGTTTTGGCTAGGGGCACGAGCTCGGAGTTGTATTTTGTACTTGGAACCTGTAGACCTGAGGCCACAAAGAGACCAAGGGTTAAGCATCTGCTGTAAGAGAACCTCCGCCTCATTTGACTTGCTTGTTGTTTCAAGAAAAAAATGCCATTTCTGTTGCTTTAAGAAAAAGTTTACATTATTATTTTCATCTTCTCTTCCTTGTTATGCCTAAGTCTGTTTACAGAAGGAACTAGAAATAAGTTATCTTGCCGACAGCAGGGAAAGTGCTCTGGTGCCGAGGAGGGCACTCTCCCCTCCCTTGGTAGGAAGCGTGCTGGGCTCTTTGCTGAGCTCCTCGGGGTTGCTCTGCAAGCTCTGGTGGGTTTGAGCAGAGAGGCTGCTGGACGCCTAAGAGTTAAATGTAAATAGCGCCTCTGCAGGACGCTGGGCTCCTGCCGCAAGTGGGTGGAGTTTGGAATCCAGGGTCCCTCAGACCCCTTGCATTTTTGGTTGATTGTCTTTAATTACTTTTGAGGGCTGAGCAAGGTTGCTCTTGCCTGCAGGCGTCCTTGACTGACAAGGAATGTTTTTTAATGCCATTTATAAGGAGCACGTCATTAGGCATCAAACAGAGCAAAAATGACAAGAATAGCGAGTGTATCCAGTGTGTCAGGGCCTTCATTTAAGCAGAAGATGCAGTAAACAGAAAGAACACCCGTCCTGGGGGGGGGGGGGGGTATTTGTTTAGATTGCCTGTTATTCAGAGAGGTATTTATACCCGGTTCTCACAGCATCTGCTGAGGCCAGATTTCTCAGGTTGAAGGATGAGGGGACAGAGGGGGAGGAGGACAGAGAGCGGAGAGGTTCTGACCTTCCCTCCAGAAACCAAGTTTAATGCCACTCTAGTGGCTAAAGAGAGGGGAAAAAAAAGTTCTCCATAATTATTTCTTAGAACTTCTTTCTGGGGAGAAGAACAAACGAAGATGTCCTCACCTTGCCAGAGTTGGGTCCATCGATTTAGCCAATAAAAATACAGGATTCCCAGTTGAATTTGAATTTCAGATAAACAAGGAAGTTTTTTTGTTTGTTTGTTTGTTTGTTTTTTAGTATAAGTATGTCCCATGCAATGTATTTGGGACAGAATTATACTTTTAAAATAGGATTGCTTATTTGGAATTTAAATTTAATTGGGGGGTATTTAATTTGGCAACCCTATCAGAAGTAAGAATATCCGCTCTGATTCCTTACAATTACATTGTCTGTGTTTGGATCCCAGGAAAACTGTCATTCCATAAAATGAGAAACAGGGAAGGCACAAAGGCCAGCCATATGCTCAGGGAGCTGTGTTTGTCCCCAGAGCACATGTGGAGCAGGAATTATGGGAACCTGGGGAACTTGGGGGTAACCCCTGTGGTGGAAGGGGACCCCTGGACTCAAGGTGCAGGTTTGGCTTCCAGCTGCTGCCTCAAGACAGGACCCTGATCCCAGGCCTGGTCTCCTGGTCTGAGGGCAGACGGGAGGTGGGCACCTCTCTCCCCAGGGTATCCCCAGGCCTGCACGGCCTGGCACCAGGGCTTGGAGCTGGCTGCCACCTCACTGCTAAGGCTCAGGGGACAGGAGACAAGTGGGGAGCTGCTGTCTCTGGGCCAAAGACTTCACTTTAGGAGTATTCACTTTCAAAATCTAAACCATAATCGCGCTCTTAAAATAGAGACGGATCTTGTCATTACTCATTCTTGTCTTAATGGCTAAATGGCTCTGTATCACCCTCGAGATAAGCAGGCCTTTCACATGACCCAGGAAACCCCTTCCCTCTGCCCCAGGGCTCTGCCCTGCCCCCCTTGGACAGGTCCCTGTCACCCTGGCCACTCCGGCTTCCGCTCATTGTAGGCACGAGAGATCAGCAGGGCTGAAGGGGGCCCTAATGTTCAGGGTGCCCCTCTGCAGGAGCCTGTGCTTCTCAGGGATGGATGCAGAGAGGGTCCCTCCTGGGCTACAAGATGGCACCGCAAGCCTGCAAAGTCGGGTCTTGAGCACTGTGACGCTCTGAGACTGAGGCCAGGCACAGAGAAGTGAAATCAGCCCAGAGAACCCACCCCCAATAGAAAGGCATGCAGTCCTGGACCCCAGGAGACCGCCTACTGAACTGCTCACCTAGAAGGCTGGTTCTCCTTCCAGGGCTGTACCCCCCGGGCACCACATCAAGTGCCCTTAAGGATCACCCTGATGACACCCGTTTCTTGACTTTGGCTGAATCAGTTATGAGATAGCAAATAATAAAAGCATAATTACAATCCCAGTTGCACAGGTGAGCATAGGTGAGACCCAGAGAGGGGCAGTGCCTTCTCAGGGTGTCCAGCCAGCAAGTGGTGGAGCTGGGCCTGGACCCACATGGCAGACCTGCTGCAGCCTTCTCCTTCCCCAACTTGAGTCTCAGCACTGCGCCAGGATCGTGAACCCATCGGAAAACCAAGGGAGCGTGTTGGAAAAGTGGAGATGGGGTGACGGTCAACTCTGCCAAGGTCATTAGTCCCAGTCACCAGATGGTTACAGGGGAGGGTCCATCACCAACCCCCACCTGGGCTCTGTGACTGCTTTGTCCCCCAGTTGTGCAGGAAGGACAGTGGCGTCTTATGTGGACACTGCATAGTGTGGGGACGTTTGTCGGTCCCCTCTTCACCCTCAGCGCGACCCTGTGTGCTCAAGATTGACAGCTGTGCCATCCTTAACGGCTGTGGTGGATCTGGAATGTCCCCCAAGGCTCACTTGTTGACGGCTTGGTCCCCAAGGCAACAGTGTCCAGAAGTGGAACCTTTGGGACGTGACTAGACCATGGGGGCTCCAATCTCGCCAGCGGACTCACCACTGATGAGTCACAGCTGAAAGGACCACGAGGAAGGGGCCCGGCTGGAGGAGGCGGTGGCTGGGGCAGGCCCGTGGGAGGTCCCTGGCCCCTTCCCCACCCCCTGCTTCTCGGCCCCCAGGAAGCCAGCATCCCTGCTCCCCCCACCGCCCGCCGTGATCCTCTGCCTCAGCGCAGTGGAGCTGGCCCACCAGGGACTCGGAGCTCTGGAACCAGGAGTCCAAGACGATCTCGCCTCCTTTAGGCCGAGGTTCCCAGGCATTCTGTCACAGCCAGGTGTGTCTTCAGACCAAGATACGACATCGACCCCGTGGCCGCTCAGCAGTCACCCATGAGCGACGGCCGTGGCTGGGCCCTGTGGACCACCAGGAGGGCGGCTCCAGGCACCGGCTGGGCACTCGGCCCCCGCGCTACCCTCATGGTCCTGCAACCGCGAGGTCAGGGGGACGGGCCAGTCCAGGAAGACAGTGACATGGCGGGTACTGCAGGCAGCCAGGTCCTTCCTTCAGCCGCCCTCTCCGCAGCTACCCTTGCTCCCGTGACCCCCAGGGAGCCACCAGGCAGTGTCCTCGGGAACCTCATGAGAGCAAGGTACTGTCCGGTGGGGGCAGTTGAGGTGAGAGCTCTCAGGGAGCCGGGGGCTGCTCTCTGTGGCTCCTGCCTTCCACTAAGGAGAAGTACGGCCTTCCACACGGCTCCTCAAGGGCAGAGGCTGACAGTCATCTCTTGGGCAAGGCATATGGCCAAGCCAGGCCGCTGGCGGGAAGGGTTCTCGGGCCCCAGGACACCACACGTTCTCCATGGAGAGGCTTCCGGGACAAGCCTTCTAGTGCAGCGGACAGTGCGGAGCACCCTGCACAGTGGGACTCTCCTGGGCATTGCAGGTGCCTGGCAGCATCCTTGGCACAGACCCCAAGGTGCCAGTGGCAGCCCGCCCACCCCCTCCAGCAGGACAGAAATGGCTGGCAGGCCAAGTGCCCTGGATGGCAAGCACAGAGGAAGGGCGCTGTCCCCGTCTGTCATCAGCTCCTGCTCCGGGGCCCTGCTGCAGTGTCTGTCCAGGCAGGGGGCGTGCACTGTCCTCCACGGCCCGCCTGGGACCTGAGTGGGAGCCCGTGGGCAGCAGCGTCCGCTGGCACCAGTGACCCTCAGCAGAAGCAGACCAGCGCTCAGGAGTGCGTTCCGGCTGAGGGGTGGGCGGCGGTTGAGCTTTCCCAGGGCGTGGGCGTCCTGAATGCCTGGCCACCTACCCACTCAGTGACCTGATTTGGGCTTCGAGACGTAGGACTTGACCTGCACCAACTTGCCCCCGAACCTGAGCAAGAGGGCTGGGCTCGCGCTCCCCGACACGGGAGTGGGGTGGCAGGGGCATAGCCCCGGTAGGGCTGTGGCGAGGGTCAGCGTGAAGGGATTAGTGTGGCGACTGCGGTCCCAGCCAGATGGACACTCCCCATCCCAGGACCCTCAGCCGCATCCGTGAAGTCCCTTCTCCTGTGAGGGCCAGCGGCTCCAGGGACCCAGCCTCCTCTGGCCTGCCACATTCTGTCTGCAGCCGGCAGGCAGAACCTGTTCTCCTACGTGGTCACTTCAAATGGGAAGGCCAGGGGATGCTGGTGAAGGTGCTTTCGTGTAAACAGATGAGCAGGTCAGAGGGCACCGTGGGGCTCGCGGGGCTCCAGAATGCACTCCAGAACCTCTTGGCCTGAAAAGCAAGGCCAACTGCATAAAGCGAGGAACCGTGGGGACCCAACCTCATGGTCAGCAAGCGGGAGGAGGGCACAGCGCCCTCCTGGGGTGCGTGAGCACGGGCCACCGTCCATCTTCCCTGCTGGCATGCAAGCCAGTGTCCTGTGAGTCGCAGCTGTGGAGTCTCTAGGTCTTTGTCTTCCGTCTCTAACGCCCAGGTGCTCGGGCCCTGTAGCCCCGGGATGAGTGTCTATTGAGTGAATAAGTGAACAAAGGCATCCCCTTAGTTTAACCTCAACCCTGGGAGCGCGCAGCCCTTATCGGGGCCACTAGGATGGGGCTGGGAACCCTCGGCCGGGGTTGAGGTGGAGGACAGCATCCACTGAGAAGTCCTGAGAGGAGCCAGCCTGGGAGCCACCTGCCTGCGGCCACCCTGGCCTCCTTCACTGTATCCACAAGCACTGGCAAAGAACTAGATGACAACCTAATAAATCTGGAAGCTAAATTTCTTTTGGCGGCAGAGTGCAAGACTTGGAAGCTTCTAGCTGCACAAATTAAAACAATAAGCTGTTTATAAAAATAACATTTCTAAACAGCCATAGCCTCGAATTGACATCCAGCTTGGAGCCCATGGAGAGTCTGTCAGCAGAACACGGGGCCCTGGCTGTGCCCCATGAGGGCCCCCACTTCAAGAGACCCCGACCGTCCCAAGCACCCAGAAGGAGCCACGCCACTGAGCACAGGGTCCAGGTGGGGCGAGCCGCCACCAGAGCTGGCAGACACCCAAGCATCATCTCACACACCTCTTTCTCTTAAAAAGAAAACAAAAAAGAGTTGGCGGCAGCGGGCCGTTGATTTACTTCTGATCAGTCTGCCCACCCACCCCAGGCTGTTGTTTAGTAGGAGGGGAAACTCGGGCACAATATTGTTTTATGACTGTTTATCCTCAGAGCCCAGCCAGGCTGATTGCAAATATTTATGCGCATTTTTTTTAAAAAATCTCAGCTCATGTTTGGAATGCATTTTTTAAAAAAGAGTGAAGTCAGATTCCAGGTGGATGTGGCCACAGTGGAGGATCTGAAAGTTTTCACCAGGTATCACCCCCCCCGCCCTCCTGCACCCCCCCCAGCCTCCTCGGCCTCCGGGGGACCAGTCACGGTGGGCGTGGGGCAGCTAAGCTGACACCCTCACAGCAGGACAGGGACACACCGGCTCTGGGGGCTTGTCTAGTGCTCCCAGCGAGGCACAGAGTCCCTGAACCTAAGTCTTGGCACAGTTTGTATTAAAGAAAAGAAACTAACTGAGAAAACTTGGCATTTCTGCCATGTTCCTCCAAGAGCAAGGACCAGCTCGGCCTCAAAGACACAGCTCTGGGCGTGATTTTTCCACCTCCCAGGGAGTCGCCATGGTGGCGTCTGCCACTCCAGCAGAAGCAGCCGGTGGCCTCTCCCAGGGAGAGAAGTTCGCTGCTTCTCTCCCCGGGTAGCCGCCAGCGGATCTGCCTACGGTCACCTCTTCGGCCTCTTGGGTAGCACCGGGAGGGCAAGGGGCTGTGGCCTCAGAGTCAGGTGGCTTGGGGTTTGAACTCCAGTTCTACCAGCTGTGACCAAAGGGAAGCGATTTAATCTCAAACTCTACGTCGTCCTCTATAAAACGGGGGTGATAATACTCGATATTCAACAAACTGGCTGGAGAGATGAAAAGGAGAGTTGCTGGTCCAGGAAATGGGACTCCCAGGGGAGCCTCGGGCTCTGTCGTGCTGTGCCGGGACCTCAAGGCTGTGAGCTCACGCCAGCCTCCCTCGGCCTCCAGCTCGGCCCCGCCCCCGCCACTGAAGGGAGACTTGCTTGCTGGGGGAGACCCTGTCCCTGAGGGGTTCTAGTTGGACTTCCTTGCAGCACCAGGACGCCCAAGCAAGACACCTTGTCCAGTTCCAAAAGGAAGGACTGGAGGGAATCAGTCTAATGGACCAGCCTGGCCTCAGACCTGTGTCTGGGTCACAGAGGGTCCCAGTGGTCAGAATAGATACCTGAGTCTGTTGTCAGGCCACTCAGGTCCTCAGCCCACTGTCCACAGGCCAGGATGGGAGAGGCCCGGGAGGAGACGGAGGGAGGGGGCACTTCCCAGGACCCACCCTGACCAACACCTGCCAGGTGCCCTGGAGCCTCTTGGCCCCATGACACCAGGATGGGCACAGAGGACAGATCTCCGCCTTCCTGGGTCTGTCACAGGTGAGGGGCAGAGGAGACAAACGTGGACACAAATGGGTCAGCTGGGTTCCGATGGTGGTGAGGGCGTCAGGTCATGAACAGGCCGAGGAGGCGGAGACCGGGTCGAGGCACCGCGCTGCTCCAGGACAGGAGTTGACCTCTGGGTTGAAGTCTGAAGAGGAGGAGGAGCCAGGCGTGGGTGCTGGAGGGGGAGGGCGGGCGGGCAGAAAGCCTGTGCCCTTCTGCCCTGGCACTGCTGGGCGCAGAACAGAGGCCCCTGAGGATCAAGGAGGCAGGGCCGGGGGAGGGGCCGGGTCACAGTGATCTTTTTGCACCAAAGGACAAAGGTCTGCTTTCAGTGCTCTGGGGAGCCACGGGTAGGAGTCAACAGGGACCACGTGGCCTTATTTGTCAGCTGGGCAGCGGTGAAGTCCACTGTGGCACCATGTGTGTGGAGACTCCTCCAGGGTTCATCGTCCCCTTTCCTTAGCCAACAGGCACGGAATTTGATTGGACACACACGGCCACCAGAAATAAGAACCTCATTTCCCAAGCGTTGATTTTGGTCAGGGGAATACCAAGAGGAATGTCATGGGTGATTCCTAAGAAGTGTCCTTGAGGAGCGGGATCATGCCCTTTGTCTCTCCTTTAGTTCCTTCAGAATAGAATGCAGATGCAACAACTGAAGTTCAAGCAACCACTTTGGGCCAAGGGGTATTAAGTCATGAGCAGAGGTTGGCTGAGCAATCGGAAAGAAGGGGCCTGGGCTCCCAGTGAACTCAGTGGTACCCTGTCAGCCCCGGATTATTTTGTCCTAGAAGGAGAAAAATTAACTTGTATATTATTCAAACCGTGGTTATTTGGGGCTCTTGGTTGCCTGCAGCTAAACTTGATCCTATTGGATTGAGAGAGAGTGTCAGGAAGTGGATGTATTCCTCCATGCGACAGGACAGGCTCTCTCCCAACAGGCCCAGAACGGCAGCAACGGAAGTGGGTGCTGGCCTTGAGAAACCCTGGGACAGGAGCCGAGGGCTGCTTGATGCTCTGGATTCAGCTGGAAGGGGAAGGGAGGACCCAGGGAAGTCCAAATGCTCTTTGTGTCAAATACCGGGTCAGCCGGGCTGCCACAGAGCAGCTGAGAAGACCCGGAGGAGAAGCAGGAGTCACGGTGAGACACATGCACGGTCATTCTGAAAATCGCAGCTGACTTTTTCACAGATGGTCCTTAAATGCAAGATAGCTCTCCCATCAGAGATCCACTGAGCACTAACTCTGTGTGGAGCGTACAGCAGGGTCCACAGCAGACAGGCCCCTGCCTGGGGCAGTTTCTGTCTGGAGGCTGCGTCCTTCCGGCATTTCTGAGCCCAGTGTGGATGGGTCTTTGCACATCACCAAAACTAACTTCGCTTTTTTGTAAAACGTGTTTCCCGAGGCTGCAGACACAAGCTGCTGTCGGTGCTATGCCGTCCACGAGTGTGTCCTCACGTGCTGGAACCTAATCCCAGGGTGATGGAATTCAGAGTGGGTCTTAGGGGAAGTGGTTCAGTCAGGAGGACTCTTACAGAAGGCCCGGTCCCTCGTCCCCTTACACTCTTCAAGAGGGGACCCCGTGTGCCCCTTCTTCCATCTGGGGACATAGTGACAAGGTAACAATCTAGAAGCCAACAGCAGCCCTCCTCACGGGACATAGAATCTGGCGCCTGGATCCTAGACGCCCGGGCTTGCAGAGCCATGGAGAAGAATTTCCATTGTTTATAAATTACCAGTCAACGGTCTTTTGTTACAGCAGCAGGAATGGACCCAGACTGTTCTTCAAATAGCAAGCCGTGGTCTTACAGCGAATCGCTTGGGTGTAAGATGTTAGGATTCTGAAAATCTGCCAGTGCCTGAGACCACATTTGAAACTGGGCAGTTCCAGTCCACGCTTAGGGCCTCCTAGCTGAGCTGGGTCCAGGCCCTGGCCGAGCGCTGTGCTGAGCCGCCCTCTGGGTTCCTCACTTAGGACACATGCCCCTGGTCCATGGGGGGCTCCTGACCCGAGTAGCGCCAGTCAGAATCTCTCTCTCAGACTGGGATGGAGAGCGATGGCTGGTTCCCAAGCCTCAGACATGCAATGTCCACCTTCTAAGTAGAGGGTCAGGACCTTGGCTGCTGTTGGTGGGCCAGGCCGGACCCCACAGCTCAGGGGCAGGCAGGGTTAGGCACCAAGCTGGCTTCTGCTGCTCCTTGCGCCCAGGCCAGGATCCTGCCCTCCACGGGGGTCGGCTCTGGCTTCATTCACAGTCCCTTCCTCCCCCTCAAGGCACCTGCGCTATCCAGGGCTGCAGGAGAGGTAGGGGTTACACGTGGGCGCACTTCAGCAAGACAGCATCTCACAGGGGTCTCCACGCCAAGCAGTGATTTGCTACCTGCTGAACACTAATTGAGATTAATTTGCGTCTAAACTGAATCTCCAGGCAGAAGTGATCAAAACAATTCTTGGTTGTTCATGTTTAGAAGAAAAGCGATGAATGAAATTAAACAAAATCGATTCCCCCAGCCCTCTAGCCCGGCAACCAGAAGCCTCCAGTCTCCGGGATTCTCAGGATCTACTGACTATTATTGTTTTTTTAAGCCACAGAATGCGGTGTGTGAAATCGTGTGCTCAGCCAGCAGCAGTGTAACAGATGCACGCACGCTTCACAACTAAGTAGATGGACCTGTTGAGAAATACAAAGGATGGTTACAGGGGGCTCACCTTTCCAGGCTGGAACAGCACGAGAATATTAATACCACCGCCGTGCTCGTAGGTCCCTCTGAGCCGACCTGGCTGCTCGCCTCCCAGTGCACAAGCCTCGTCCATTCCCTCTGCACAGCTGAGAGGAGTGGGGCGGGCTGACCTGCAGAGCCGCGTCTGTGTACCTGCAGGCTCTATGCTTGCTCAACAGATGCGGCTCCCGCTAAGCATCACGTTCTCCTTCCAGCTGTCCAAGGAGGTGGTGAGGGCTTTCTTTCGTAATGTTGAATGTGGTAGAGATGAAGAGGGTGTCCTCTCCACCCAGTGAAGGGAGCGATTATCTCCTGAACTTGGCCTTGCAGGTCGTCCCACCCTCTGCCTCTAGCTGGGTGCGTGGCCTCTGGACATGAATTCAGCTCCCCAGGTGCTCCCGAGACAAGATGGACAGTGCTCTCACACCTGACCGAGATGGCACAGGGCAGACCCCTCCCAGAGAGAGCTCCAGGTCAGCACAAAAAGAAAAGGGGGAAAGCCAGAGCTGGCCAGAGCACAGGGGAACCACTCTCTGGTGTTGAAAACGCGCTCGGCAGTTTAAACAGCATTTTTTTCTTCAGATGGAGAATTGACCTGTCTGCACTGTGTTGATTCTTCCTCTTGACACTCGCTGCAAACTCAGGAGCCATAATCTGAAACTGAAAAAGACCTCTGGAGAAGTGGCATCCTTCAGAGAAAGAAAAGGCACACAAACGCCATGAGGGCAGGTGGCAACCAAGGTTTGAGTCTGTGTTTCAGCCTTAACCTCAGGATTTCTATTCCCTTTCATTTAAAATACCAGATCTTAGGAGCATTAAAGGCTCAACTTCACTTCCAGTCCCGACAGGCAGCACAGAGAAAGCCCTGTGCACCGTCACCCGGCTGGTCTGAATTCCAGTCCCACCCACTCACCTCTGCCCGTGGATGGCATGTGCCCGGGGCCCAGGCTCCTAGCCACTGAGCGGGAAGGTAGCACTCGCTTGGTAAGAGGTGGAGGGAGTAAACTCACACCCAGAAAGCCCAAGGCACCTGGCCGCACGAGGGGGACATGTTTGAGGTTTGGTAGTCACGGCTGTCGCTATTTTGTGACTTGTGATTAGAACGTCTGCATTAGCCAGGGTTGGTGGTGCTGTGTGGCCAAAGAGCATCAGAATCTAGCTCACTTAAAACGTGACTGAGAAGAAGCCAGTACCAAGCCCCTCCTCAAAGAGGAGACCCCTGCACATCCTGATCCCCCAACCTGGAGATGCGTGACCTTGCGAAGGGATTTAAAGTTGCAATGGAATTACGTTGGCTAATGGACCTACTTCAAAATAAGGAGATCATCCTGGATAATGTGGGTGAGCCCGGCGTTGTTATAGGGTGCTTAAAAGGGAAAGGGGGGCGGGAGGAGGGAGGCAGAGTGAGGGTAACCGTGGAGAGAAGGCCAGAGAGAAGCGGCCACGCTGCCTTCGAGATGCAGGAAGGTCCGAGGAGCCTGGAGGCCTTGAAAGGGGGAAAGGAGAGGCGAGGTATCCCCCAAGGCCTCCAAAAAGAGCGCAGCCCTGCTGTCAGCTCGAGTATGGCCCAGTGAGTCACAGCTCAGGTCAGAACCGAGACACAGTAGCTGTGTTGGTCGAAGTTCCTCTGTTTCTAGTAACCTGGGAAACGATCCGGACTGCAGGCATTAGGCAGGTGGAGTACTGGCTGGGTTCCCTTCCCTCTTCGCTCTAGTGTACCCTAAGGCAGCCGAGCGCACTTAAGCAAGACCCCGTCCCATCACACGACAGGCCAAGCTGCAAAAGTTGTCCTTTGATTTCAATGCCTTAGAAAACAAAACAAACAACATGTAAAAATGGAAACCGGTTCTTGCAAAAGGGGAATGAATTCGAACATAGAAAGTTTGAGCTTCATTTGAAAACTGTAAAACCTTCATATCCCAACACATCCCATTAACATCTGTGAAATTCAGAAGGTATACGGGACGGACAGTCTCCTGTTTTACATTTCAGATGTGAGTGCGGCTGTCAGAGGTAATCGCACACTTTCATGGTTGGCATTTTCCAAAAGATCAATTACGCACAGAAGAAGGGGATGATTTACAGCTACCACTCAAGGCTGAGACGGAGTGAGAATCTGGCCGTGAGCACAAGGCAGATTCGTGTTCACATGGCTGAGGAAGGAAGGCCCTTCTGGAAGCCCCGTGGACTGTCCCGTCGGCTTTGGCTCACGGGAGCTGCTGGCATGGCGGTGGGTCACTCCCCTCCAGAGGTGGCCCAGTCCTCCTGCCTTTTCTTCCCTGCATTGCTCATAGTTCCCCAGCCTGGCGCTGCCCGCTGCCCACTGCCCACCTCTGAGCTGGGACTACAGGACAGGAGGCTGTGAGGAAGCCTCCCAGCAGTCCACCCAGAACATCTGCCAAGAGAAACGCAGGCATCAACAAGAGTCTCCGCAACGGCTTAAAGTCAGTCTGTGCCAGCTTACAACACAAGAGGCATAAATTAAACAGTAAGTGAGCGCTCGCTGACAGCACGTGATGACAGGTGTTGTGAACGGGTTGGCGCAGGGGCCACTGCCCTACCTCACAATTGTCAGTCACGGCCACTCCTCATCTCTCTCCCACTAGCGGGAGCGGCTGATCTAGGCTGCAGGAGCGCGCGTTCCCGCATCTGGCGGGGAAGCCGCTCGTGCACACCTTGGTCTGCTGATGACACGGGCCCCATGGGGCCACTGCCTCTCCCACCTGGGGCTGGGCTGAAGCCCTTCGCACCTGACTACAGCTCTGGCACAGGCACCGTCCTCGATGCCTCTGCAGAGGCTGGGCGCTCCCAGGACGCAGAGGCCAGCAAGACCCTCTCCACCGAGCAAAGCCGCGGGGGTGGGAGCGGGCAAGATGCTTGAAAACCAAAGTTATCTCAAGGTGGTCGTCCTGGGGCATTTCAGAACTTTGCCGGGCTTCCTCTGATTTACGCGACAGTTTCTGGTAACTTCAGGATTGCCAAGGGCAGAAGGACCGCCCTCTTCAGATGGCGTCCTAGAAGGCTTTCTTGGACCAGCAGCTCTGACCCTCTCTGCGCTCCTTCCTTGGGACCAGGGTGAGCACTCCTCCTCCCTTTTCTCACACAGCCCAGGGCGGCCTTGGGGGCTGCTCCCGACTTCCACCTCCAGGTCCAGCACAGAGCTCCCTCTCCGGAGGGTCCCGGGAGAGCGGTCTAGTTAAAGTGGCCAGGCCCACTGCCCCGACCCCATGCTGCTCATCCCCTGATAGCACGTGCCACAATCCGAACGGCCTGCTCACAGTCCCAGGCGGGGGACTGTCCCTGCAGAGGGCAGGGGCCCCGCAGTGGGCCTCCCTTACCAAGTTCCCCAGCCGGGTGCGGAGCGCTGGCTGGTTGGCGCTGGCGGAGGGAGATGAATAGGTATTGAGTGGCCCGCATGCCCTGGGCATCTTCCCCTCCCAGACCCAGGCCTCGTCCCTGTGCTGGCCTTCACAGCACAGTGACCCAAGAGTTGTGACAGCTGTCACAGCCTGTTACTGTCACTGTGGGCCAGGTTGAACCTTGGGCCACTCAGAACCCAGCCGCCAACACTAGACACTTCTGTGCACACCCTGGAGCCTGCTTCAGTGGCCTAGGCTGCACCCGTCTACATGGTGGGCGTGCCCAGGAGGGAGGACCAGAGTGGCCACATCCCCTACCTGGACTCCCAGCCCTCGCTGGCCTGGAAAGGCTGGAGTGGACCCAGAGGGATAAGTGCAGGTGGTTTCAGAGAACTTGAAAATGCAGGGCCACAGCGGTGGAGCCCTGGTCAGACACAGTAAGTCCCTCCACCTGCGCTGGCCGTCACAGCCTAAGCAAGCAGCAGAGAGGCCAGCCTGCAGGGCACACTGCCCACCAGACACAGGGCGAGGCCCTGGCACGCGCAACGAAGGTCCGCCTTCACTCCCTATTGAAACTGCCACTCTCTGCCCTCCTTTTACAGGTTAGGGAGTTGAGCCCAGGAGAGGCCAAGGACTGGACCGAGGTCGAGGTCGCAGGCAGAAGTGGCAGGGGCAAACTTCCCCTCAGCCCTCTCCACAAGGAAAGCCCAGGGTCTAAACTTGTGCTCCGTGAAATTCTGCGGAAGGGTAGATAATCCCCCCTCTGAAATGTGTGGAGGCCTTTGCCAAAGACGCCCAGGGAGGAAAGCGTGTTCTCCCCTGGGCCTGGCGTGCCACACCTTACCTGGACCTCAGAGGAGAAGAGGCAGAGGGTGTGCAGGTGGGCAGAGACCCTCAGACCAAAGCCAAGACAGTCTTGTCAGATACTCGCAGACAGGGGCCGGCCAAGTGGCAGAGCCCCATCTGAGCCCAGCAGCTTTCTCCCCATGGCCTTCCCTGGAAGTAGGAAACTGAAAGGATCAGTAGCTGAGGGCAGGTCTCTGGCCCTCACGTTCCCGTGGACTTGCATCCAAAGTCCATTAATATGGAACTTGCCCAGGCCCTCCCTGCCCCAGCCTGGAGGACCTCCTGCTGGGAGGGCCACTGTGCCCTGCCCCCTGGCCTCCAGGAGGGTTACAGGGAATCCTGGGTTTCTGGCGGGGGGCTGACACGGTGCTGTTCAGGAGAAACGCAATAGGTGTCACAGAGAGGACTTCATTTTCTAGTAGCCACATCATAAAAAGTAAAAAGGAGCAGGTAACAGTAATTGTTTATTGTGGTAAAAAATACGTAACATCAAATTTGCCATCTTAACCTTTTCCAAGTTAACAGTTCAGTAGTATTAACCAGCACATCACTGTGCAGCAAACCAGGTGTCATTGATCCTAATAAGGCAGTTTATTTAACCCTACAGTTCCCAATATTACCTTTCAATCGTCATCCTCCTCCTCCTCATCATAGGACCAGGGGCCCTTTACACCTGAGCTACATCCCCAGCCCTTTTTGTTTTTTGAGACAGGACCTCTCTAAGTTTCTGAGCAGGCTTTGAACTTGTAATCCTCCCGCCTTAGCTTCCTGAGCCCCTGGAATTACAGGTATGCACCACCACGCCCAGCTACGAATCAATATCAAATTATTCATGATAGGTTTTACTTTGTCCTACCTAAAAATCTGGTGTGCATGATGTCATGCAGGCACTAAATTTTTCCAGGGAAATATTTAATCTAAACATCGAAACATTTAGTTGAAAAAGTAGACTTACACACCCAAAATGTTCCAAGTATTCTTGAAAATTTTCTAACTCACTGAATAGTCAGCTTTTAAATTCACATTGATTAAAGTAAATCAAGTTTTAAAGATTCAAGTCCATCATACAAGCCACAGGGCAGGTGCTCAAGAGCTACATGTGGTCAGTGGCAATTGGGTTGGGCACTGCAGGTCAAGAGCTTCTAGAAAGTGCTTTGCAAGTGTAGGTGTTCCTGTTGTGTAACTAGTAGAAAGAGGAAACGGGAAGCTGCAGGTCTTGACCCAGGGGGACCACACTGGGCTATGGAGCAGGATGGTCTTGTCCCCAGTTCAGTGGCACCATTCTGGACAAAAGAAGTGTCCTCAGCCTGAACCCCCATCTCCCCAGGCCCATACCCAGGGGGTTTGGGGTGAGGCTGATGACCCAGCTAATCAGGTGATTGGGCTGGAGGAGACTTCAGACTGAAAATCAAGAATCACCTGGCTTACTTTATCACTGGATGATCGCTCCAATGACTTCCTCCAGCAAATTGCAAAGGGAAGTCATTATCCCGAAGTGGGGGAGGGGCATCCCCCAAGCCCAGATGCAGCCCCCGCGTGGGTGGAGCGGGGGCAGCGCTGCTTTCTGGGCCATTTAACCAGGTTCCTAGTTTTTAAAGTTTCCTTTTCCACGATTATTTGTTGACCCTAATTGTTTCCATGCCCATCGCGGCGGCCTGCACGCCCTCCTGCAGCCGGCAGCGGGGTCGGGCAGGCTCCCCTAATTGCCGCGTTCCTGCTTGTCCCCTGAGTCTCCGGGGCAGGCCCGTTCCCACATGCTTCCAGAGCCCTGTTAATAGAGGGGCAGCAGCGCCCAGCTGCCGACATATGTCGGCGGCTTGCTGAGGCCGGCCACATTACATGAGGCGGTATCACATTACATGAATGAGGAGGTCAGCCCAGAGCTGCTTTTACAAGCGCGGCTGGAGGATTTGCAGCTAAACGGGGGTTAACATGGAGGGGTGGCTAGTGGGCCTCTCCTCCAGCCCCGTCTCTGTCTTCGTCTTGCATTGATTAGAAAGTTTTCTGTCTCCCAGGACAACGCTCTGGGGGAAAATGCCTTTGCAGCCGCTGGGGTTCCCAGACCAAGGTAGAAATCTGGGCCCTGAGCCTGGAAAGTGTGGGTTCAGGGCCCTGGTATCAGGCAGGGGCTGCCGGCGGAGCCGTGCGCAGGAGCATGCCAGGGAGTCGGGGCCTCTGCCTGCTCACAGAGGCGTTCCTGCTCCATTAACCCTGCCTGGCCGGAGGGGCGGATGGCGGCCAGGCAGGGAGGGAAGGGAGGAGGCCCCGGCTCTCACCACTGTTGGCTGGTCCAGCTCCAGGACAGACACAGCAGGTGTGAGGCCACTACTCACCTGCTGGGGCCCTGCACCCCTCCCCAGCCCACAAAGTGCACCTGCCGGGACTCCAGCCCAGGAATTACCAGGGGGCACCCCAGGCCCAGCTCCAGACTGAGCAGCCTGCCAAGGGCCAGCATTCTGGATACAAACCAATCGCATTTGGTGTCCCCTCAAGAATAAAGACCATAAGGGCGTTTCCTGAGATGCCGCAGCTCCCCGTGTTGTGCTGAGCCTCTAGGGACAGCTGACCTAACAGCCCACGAGGACAGGGCTGCCACCAGGCCCGTATTAAAGCCAAGGATAGCATTTGTGGATTTGCCTGCCTGCCTGGTTTCTTCCTCCCTCCCTTCCTTCCTTCCTTCCTTCCTTCCTTGTTTCCTTCCTTCCTTCTTTCCTTCTTACCCATAAAAGTTGCTTTTTAAAAAAGCCAATGATACCAAAACAAGTAAGGTCAGAGGTCAAAGTGTCCCTAGCCTGGCCTTAGAGTTCTCCTGGTGTACTAATTGCTCAGTGAGCAACCTAAGTGTACACACACAATGTCCTCAGTAAAATGTCATGTATTCATTCAACAAACATCCCTTGAGATTTCAGTACATATTGGAGATTTTGGTACAGCTGCAGATGGGGGTTTCCTGCTCTTAATATCCCTGCATTGGTGCTGGTCACTCTGTCTGCAGGGGCTGCCCCGTGCACTGTACTTAGCAGCATTTATTAGATGCCAGCAGTATCCAGCCCTAGTTGAATGCAGAAATGTCTGTGGACACTGCCACGTGTACCCTGGAGGTTAGCTACATCCCCAAGTGAGAACCGCTGGCCTAGGAGGATGGAGCTCTGTGTGATGTGAGTGCAGAATGTCTCATCTGACGGCTTCGCATCAGTTTCCAGGGGGCGGAGTTGCTTACCATTGAGTCCCGTTAGCCGACATTTGGTGTGGCTTCTACTTTTTCTCCCTGACGATTGATGTCACGGTGATACTTCTTTCTTATATCTACTGCTGCACACGTTCCAGCATTTCCACGGAACTGACTCTGCAGTGAAATTGTTGAACCAAAGGTGTAAGTGATTCAAGGTCACCACAAAATGCCTGTGTCCTGTCTTAGGGAGGGCCGGGTCGATTGACCCCTTCCTGACAGCATTAGAGAGCACTTGACAGCTGCCTGCTTTGGTGACAGGGATAGAAACATCAGAAGACCACGCTGAACATGTTAGAAAAAGGGGGTTCTTCCATGCCTCATTCACGGGGCCCTCAGGGCCTCTGTCCCACTCTGCCTTTGACGTTATTTTTATCTAAATGATCGTAATTACTCAAAGTGGCAGTTTCAGGATTTCTAACGTGAGCCCACAGAAGGTTAGTTAGCGTCTGAACTTTCCAAGAACGGATGAACATGAAGGGTTTCTATCTTCATGACTCTGTACAAAGAAAGGAGGCCAGTCAGACTAGTGCAAAGTCAGGCTCCTGCCACCCGAGAACGGAGGCTGAGCCCTGAGTCCAGAGAGATGTTGGTGACCCAGGTATGTCATCTTTGAAAACCATTCAAGGGGAGGTTGGTGCTCCTGCCCCAGAGGCCTGCACTCCCCAGAGATGGGCTGCCTAAGGAGGGACTCCTTGAGGTCGTCCCTGGGTCCAGGGCTGCGGCTACACAGAGGTGGTGCAGGGCCAGGCACTTAGACAGGGCCTTAGACATGCCCGCTCCTTTTGGGGTGATTTTACAGGGTTTGCTTGTGCCCCTTCTCCTTGCAGGTTCTTTTTCCAATGACAAAAGTTTGCTCAGCTCACTTCCCCCACTTAATGGAAGGAATTGGAAGACATCATGAGAGGAAATGACTTTTATGAAATCGCAGGATACCCTGTGTCTCTTTGCTCACAATGACAACCTCCAATCTTTGCAATAGTTATTTAAATGGCTCTTTAAGTATCCTTTTTTTAAAATTAAATTTCATGAATTTACAGGATAGTGAAATTGTGCATATGTATAATGTTCTAAAGGCATAACGATAAAGTTATACTGACAAAAGTTAGGTTTCTCCCAGCCCTAAATCTCCAGCCATCCAGAGTCAACATTGTTACTCCTGCAATAAGCAATATGAAATTGTTGACAGTTACCCATTTTGAGCAGTCAAAATGTCAGTTTTGTATGATTCAATCTGTTACACTCGGTTTCTCATCCAGGGACACTCTGCATGTAAAATCAGCACATAGGTAGACTTCTTGTTTTCCTTTTTTTTATACAAATGATAACAAATTATACACTGTTCTTCATCTTGCTTACTTTGCTCAACCATGTATCTTGAAGATAGCACCACTTTGGTTTAAAAAAAAAGTCTCATTCTCTTTTTAACAGCTAGGGACTATTCTGTTTAATGGATGTGTCATGAACTCTTTCACCAGCCCCAGTGATGGGCAGCTAGGTTGTTTCCAGTCTCTTTCCACTGCAAACAATGCTGCAATGCCTGTTCTTGTATGCACATTGGATCTTGCAAGTGGGGGATATTTGTGGGATAAATTCTTCAAAGTGGAATTGCTGAAGGCTATGTGTCATTTTAATTAGGAAATCTATTGCCTGATTGTCCTGCATAGAGGTAGCATCAATTCATACCCTGAGTAGATTGACAGGGGTCCAACTTGACACTGTGCCTGATTTTAAGGTCTGCAGAGCCGTGAATGATCTTCATGGCTCAGAGAGGGATGAGGAGGCTGGGGGCGGTCTGGGAAATGCGGCTTCTCTTGATAACATGCCAAATTTTGTTCTGTGTCCTCCAAAGGACAGATGAAGATAGGGAAGTCCCCCTCTTGGCAAAGCAGCTGCCCAGCCTGGAGGTTTGGGTGGGGGAAGGGAGGGAAGTCTCCATGAACTAGAGATGAAGGGGGAAAGGCAGGTTCTGGGTGCTGTGTGGACTCCTTTCTTCTCCTAGCCAGAAGGGGACCACAACCCCCAGCCGTCCAGCCTCAGCTGCCCACTTCACAAGTAGAGCGTGGAAAGCACCATGGCCACAGTATGTGCCTTCTGGTGTGGCAAAGGTATTTTTCACAAAATGGCATCATCTGGCAGCACCAGGAAAGAGCTCTGGGTCTCCAGCCTGCTCCGGGGAACCAGTCAAGCACCCTTATCCTTGAGATGAAAAGGGCTTGGAAGTCTGTTTAGCATGCCTGCAATGTTTTCCACCTCTCTGACACTATCTCTCCAGAAGGTGCGTCTGACTCGCTCCCCTCTGAGTGGGCCAGGCTGGAGGGTGGGGTGGGCTGCTGAGCCTAACTACGGGCTAGCCCCCAGGGGCTCTCTCCTTGCGCTGCACACTTGACAGGGAGCCAGCTGCAGGGAGGGCCGTCAGGCAGCCTGAAGAGGCCCCGGAGGAGGCACTGAAGTCTCTCATCAACACCCAGTGCCAACTTGCCAGTCTCTGGGGCGCACCACCTTGGGAGCAGTTTGCCCAGCTCCCGCCAAGCTTTCAAACGACACTAGCTTTGATCGACAGTCAGAACTGCTCAGTAAACCACTCCTGAATTTCTAACCCAGAGAAACAGGGAGATGATACACCATGATCATCACGTTAGGACACTGGGCTTTGGGTGACTCGCTGCACGGCAACAGGAAGCCATGCATGATCAATTCATGGACAGCCTGTTACGCCTGCTCCTTTGCCTCCTCTCCGTGTCATCTGTCCCTGGGAGGAGGCAGAGATCCTCTTCAAATGACATGGAGCAGGGCTGAAAGAAGATATTCACATCCCCCCTGAGGTTGACCTGAGGCAGTGAAGCCGTTATCACCGGTGGACCCAGATCCCGAATGCTCTAGCTCTGCCATTATCACTACCTGTCACTGCAGGGTGCAGGAGCATTATGTGTCCTCTCTTACCCTGAGCTGTCTCTTCTGCAAGATGCAGTGATAACCAAAGGCACAGTGAGGCCGTAGGTTCCTGGAGTCCCTTCAAGCATGAGCACTTGGCCTCTTATGTCCTCAAATCATCCACTTATTCTCTCAGCAAATTTGTGCTAAATGCCTCCCATGTGCCCAGTACCACAAGACGTGTACCACAAGGTACTAGGGACATGAATGACAGCAAATCAACCTCCCTATTGCCAAGGGAATCACAGTCCAGGGGGAGAGACTGGCAGGTGCCCAGGCTGCATGCTCATGGTGAGGATGGCATCCTCCCAGGTTGGGTGCAGAGACACACAGACGGTGACTCCTGGTGGGCCCTGGGCTTCAGGCACAGCTGACCAGATCCCTGCTTCACACGAGGGGCAGAAGCAGAACCAGAGAGCCGCGGGCTGTACGACCACCGTCTACCCTTTCTCTCATTTAACCTTCACATCAGAGCTTCAGGGACTTGTGCCTGATGCTGGCCTGCACTGTGTCCTCACCCACATCACAGCCCAGCCACAGGGCTCACCCTTCTCTGTGCCCCGAGGGTGCAGCCACCCAGCCTGGCATGTGCATGGCCCTGGTTCTCCACCAATGACGGCAATGCCACCCCTCGCCTCCGTGACTGGCTTGGGCACTTGTATACACGACGCGGCCCTGGCCAGCGAGCTTCAAGGGAAGCTCCTCGGACCATGCTACCCAGACAGCCAGGTGCCCGCAAATCCCCGGGCACCTGGTTAAGATGTAGATTCTGATGGGGCAGATCTGGAAAGAAGTTCTGCACCGCTGAGCAGCTCTCAGAACCAGACGCCATACCTGACGGCACCAGTACAGCTGCGCCTCTGACCACACCTGAGGCACGTGGTCCTAGGGAGACGCTGGGGGCGGCTTTCCTCCCCTGGGAAAGGCTGCCACGGGAGCTTGTCTTTCCTGCTGTGGTCTTGCAAGGACATGCGGCTTGGAGCTGACGCCAAAGCACTGCAGCTGACCCCGGTAGGACAAACCCAGCCCAGGGGAGCAGATGGCGAGCTCTGGAGCCGGGGTGGCATGTGGCACGTGCGCCTCGTCTCCAAGCCTGGAGCTGCTCAGGATACAGATAATTGGGGAGAACTGAGTTGGGACTCTTCTTTGTTGCCCAATGCTCATGGCCATAGCACCACAGTGTCACTCTGCTATAAAGGGGTACGCTGCCCAGCACAGCAGATCAGCTTTTGGACAAGACCAATCTGGGGCTTTGCCCAGCCCCTCCCTTGCTGGCACTGCCATCTCTCAACTGCATTTCCTTAAGCATAAGATGGGCTTTTCTCATGGCCAGTGAGAGAAGGGTTGCCTTGCGGATCCTCCAGCACAGCCTGTTCCACAGCAAGGCCAGGCAAGCCATGCCACAGGTGTACTTTTTTTAAATGTGCTAATCGTCACTGTCGCGACATAAAAGAGGCAGGGGAACTTAATTTTAACAATTTCTTTAGCTCAAAATAGTATCAGTTCAACATGAATCAACACACAAGTAGGTACTTCACATTTTTCAATACCAGGTCTTCGAAGTCCAGTGTGCACCTTCCCTGACAGTACATCTCAATGGACACCAGCCCCGCTGCCCAGGCCCTGGGGCCCTGTGTGGCAGGTGGCCGTTGAGTATCTGAGTTCGAGAGTGTGGCTGGGCTACTAAAAAAAATCACACGAAATGGATTCCCTCTCGCTGCTCAGCAGGGGTGACAGAGGAGAATGGGCTCTGGATTTGGAGAGAACTTCTGAATACATCGACCTGAGCCAAAGGCCTCTGGTGGTAAAAGTCTGCTGCTTTGGGTCCAGTCTGAATTTCCCAGGCATCTTCTCACTTGCACATTCTCATGAGAAGCCCCCCAAAGAGAGGCAAGTGACAACACAGAATGGCTCAGAGGCTCAGCCAGGAGTGGGACAAGGTGGTGCCTCCCCAGAGGCCGCTGAACACCCACCATGAGCTGTATTTAGGGAGGGTCAAATTCCCCCAGCCCCTGCCTTTTAGCTACCATGTCCTCTGCTCCATAACCTTCAATGGCTCCCTATTTTCTGTTGGGTTCATGCTGAACTCCTGGAGCTTCTAAGTTCTACCAGAGTCTGAGCCCATCCTGGTCACTAGGTCCAGCTTTCCCATGGCCCACTGTGGTTAAGGCAGCCCCGGGTGAGGCCTTTGAGTCCTCAAGGAGGAAGAAGAGACAGAGAAGGGACCAAAACCAAGAGCATGTGGACGGAGTCAGGCTGGCCAAGGTCACGGATGTCCACTGTGAACACGTGGCTGCCATTATGTGTCCTGCTTCACACACGCTCCCTCCCCCAGGCACCATGGGGGATGGCTGGTGCTCTTGTCTGCGGGGTGTCCTGCTCCGTCTCTGGAGGAGCCCCTCTCCTCACTGAAGTGCTGTGCCCTGTCTGCATGCCTCAGTGTGGCACTGCCACTTACATAACCCACCATGTACTCTGTGCCATAAGGGCCTGTGACCCAGGCCAGGCCACCCGAATGCTGTTCCCTTGGCACAGTAGCTGGATCTGGCGGCGAGGCGTGTGTCCTGAGTCCAACCTGTCAGAGTCTCCCTGGGGTCGCTATGTGCTGGTGCCGGCTGTTATACTGTGGAGAGGGACCTTGTTTCTGGTGGTGTGTGGGAGAAGCCCCTCTGCAGGAGGAGAAGCCCCTGCAGGAGGAGAAGCCCCTGCAGGAGGAGAAGCCCCTGCAGGAGGCGAACACGAGGCCTCTTTCAAGAGGAGTGAGAAAGAAGAAGACGGGGAGGGAGAGAGGAAGTGATAGCGCCTTTGAATGCCTAGATCCAGCTATGCCTGAAGCGAGGCCTATCGCTTTTGTTTCCTGTCTGCTTGGCGTCTTTTACTGGAGTCAGCTAAAGTTGGAGTTCTGTCTCATACAACAAAAATAGTTCTGACTACCGTAAATAAAAGACGGCCCCTCTGTGGCATGGGTGAAAAGGCTCCAGCTCCTCTGCCATCTACCCAGAGTGACCCAGCACGTGGCCACCAAGCACATCGTCCGTCTGAAGCAGCCTCCTCCCTGGGGAGGCCACGAAGGCCAGCCGTGGCTGCCAGCCGTGGCCCCTGCCCTGGTGTGACAGTAGCCCCTTCCGCAGGTCTGAAGATGCCTGCGTCTCGGGTGTGAGCACAGAGAGCCGCCCGGCTTGTTCACGTGGTGGGCGCAGCAGAGCCAAAGTTTCACGTCCGAGCTTCGGTGACCTGAGACTGAAGTAGGCGACCCCGTGTTTTAAGTGGCCTTTGCTGCCGCAGTGTTGTGATGTTCTGGTTTGTCCCTTGCTGTTGCTACTGTCTTACCTGCTTCCTCTGCGGTCAGACCTTATCACGGCACCTGGTGGCACATCTGCCCTCAGCCCCGGGTCCTGGTCCCACTGGCCTCGGGCAGCTGGGCAGTGGGTGGGGGCAAGTCCCAGGCGTGAAGCTTGTTCTGGCCCCACGTGAGGAGTCCAGGGCTCCAGCTCTCCGCTCGGCCTCCCCTCCCACCCGGCCGTCCCCACTTCCGGGGCCTCTCCACACACCTGGTTCTTACCTTCCTGTAGTTCTCCCAGAACTCGTCACAGCTGGGCCACACGCCCTTCCCTCTGCGAGGAGCCCGTCCCTAACCCACAATTGGGTATGCGCTGGGGGACTCCAGGAAGCCGGGGCTTTGCCGCCCTCTGTCAGCCTGGGCGTTGCTGTCTCTGTCCCCCTGGGAACAGCCAGGGCAGCCACAGTGAAGTAACCACACTGTGGCTAATGGCTGCGCTTCCCGAACAGCCGGCACCCCGCCAAGTGCGGGTAGGTGTGCGGGCCTGTCGCACACACGTGTGCATGCAGCAGCTTCATCGCACCGTGACCAAGCCGGCCACGGGGTCCTGCAACCCACCTCCAGTCTGCAGCCCACAGCCCCTCCGCAGGCTCCTTCCAGGCTAAGTAAATTCCAGATAAACATCGTGAACGCTGAGCCCAGGGTGGCCCCCGGCACCGCTTTAAAAATAGAACAACTGCCTTTTTTTCTTGATCCCTAGGTCAGAGCTGTTCATTATAGGAAATTAGAAAAAACCATACAGGAAAAAATTAAATCATCCATAATATTCTGGTTATAGCTCTGTCGTCTGTCCCCCTGGCTGTCTCTGGGCTTGTTCCAGGGAATTAAATTTAAGTCATAATTTTTAATGGCTTCCAGGTCTCTAGACTTCTCTGCTTGGACATTCGGCTGTCTCCACGTTTTCTGCCACTATACAATCTGGCAAATGCTCAGGAGCATGCATCCTTGCCCCACGCCCACGTACTTCCCTAGGAGAAGGGACTGGCCTGGGGGCTGCTCGTGCCCAGCACGGCCTTCCCGCAGGTCCCGGCGGTCCCGGCAGGGCCTGCTCACTGCACACAACTCTGGATCTCCAGTTTTAAGATTTCTCTTTAGGTCCTTGCAGGTGTTTTCCTTGCACCTCTACTTACCAAGGACACGAGTGTACCTTTCTGTATGCAGCTGGCTGGCCACTTGTGCACCCTTTCCTATTCTTCATTTTCTCTGCAGCTTACTTGGAATCCACCTTGGCCCCGATAACCTTGATCTTTTGCCTGCTTAAAAAGGACTGCTGGTTATGAGTCCCTTCTGCTTTAGAGGCTGGGCCTGCAGACGTTATGGCCACCCCTCCATACCAACGTCTGGCCACTGGCCAGCCGTGCTGCCCCTACCACTGGTCTGACCTCCTCAAAGACCTCGGCAGGTTCCGCAGGGAGTGCTAATGCCATGATGAAGTATCTAGAAGGAAAAAAAGACATAAATCGTTACCATCTCTGAAATCCACCATCCACTCCCCCGTTCCACAGAAATGATAGAATGTACTGGAAAACCCTTAGTCTCCTGCCCAGCACTTTTTCCCAGAGGAAATGCTTCTGTCAATAAATGCTCATCCGGAGCGTTTTCAAAGCTCTCTCACAGACAGCGCCTGACACAGGCGGAGCTGAGCTGGGTCAGGAGCAAGGAGAAGGCACTTGGAGGGAAGGAGCTGCGAGCTCAGGACTGTACTGGCCAGCCGTGAGCCCCAGCCCCACACTCCACGGATGGATGCCCACCTCGTTCATGCCCTCTGCGTGCCTGGCTCAGCTCTAAGGGACAGGGAGGGGGCCAACCACCTGCCCTGAAGGGCCCCTGAGCCAGTGCTTCAGCTCTGAGAGCCTGCATCCTTATTTTCCAGCTGGAAGTCTCTGGGAGGTCTGGTGGCCCGCCATGGCTGTCTAGCTGGGATGCAAGTGGTTCCCGGTCCCCAAGGCCCTCTTCCTCCCGAGCTGGCGCTCTCTGCTCCCTCAGTCCAGCTGGCACCACGAACATGGAGTCTCCTCTCAGTCCAGATGGTTCCTGGCTGCTTCCCAGATGCACCCAGTGTCCAAAGGGCCGACAGGGGCTCCCATGGAGACCAGCAAAACCTGCACCCAGAACAGACCAGAACGACTGGGCCCCGCCCTGACCCTCTGCTGCTGTCCCAGAGACATGACCTTCCCCCGGACCTAGATGACAGAATCAAGTCGGCTGACTCCTCGTTGCTGTCTACACTCTCCACATTTACCAGTATTTCCCTGGACTTAAAAGGCAGTGGGGGAGGGGGCTCTTGTCCAACCAGAAATGAGGCCATCCTGTCGCTGGGAAGAAATAAAGCAATGGGAAAATCGCTGGAACCTTGAGTCTGTCACCACGCCCAACCCCTCCAGGCCACACAGACAGCGTGGCCCTGGAGCCAGCCAGGGCCCCCACCCCCTGTCTGCTGAGGACAAAATGGGAATAATAATGCCAATAATGGTAAATACATAAAACATTTGCTTTCTTCTCGGGTTGTCCCCCCAGGCACAGCGTGCCTTGCCAGCCAATTTTTCAAGACCGGAACTAGGTCTTCAGTCTGCCGAGGGCCCTGTGTCCAGGCACTGGAGAGGGCTGAAGTGCCTGTGCCTTTTGGGGTGGCTTAGAAGGAGGAGCAGAAACGAGCTCCTAAGCATCACCTCCCAGGCCGGTGATCAGGTCGGCTCTTTCTGTTTTAAGTGTCTGCAGAAGTGCCGGCATCAAGGAGCACCCCTATCCTCGAGGGTGACTGGCAGCTACCACAACCCACAGCTGTGCCTCTGCCACAGGAGTGGCAGGCCCAGGACTGTCAAGGTGGAGTGGTGGTACTTGCCGTCCTGCCAGTGTCTGGGCTCGGGGAATTCATGCTAGGTTGGGGGTCAGCCCCGGACAGCCCACAGAGGAGCAGGTGGGACCGTCCACGTGGGTTAACAGGCCCCGTGACTTGCCCCAGAGTGGCACCATTAGCAAGTGGCAGGATCCAAATGGAAGTGCTCTGAGGTCCCTGGAAAGCAAGCTTGTGCCCACTGCCCTTCAACCTTCCCCTGGGAGCCCCATTGGGCGCTTCACCCTGTCCTGGCTGGCGGCCCCGGGCGCTGGGCTCCCAATGCAGAAAACTGGGTGCTGCTCTTGGAAGCGTGCAGGCTGCCCAGCCTCAGAGCTGGGCCCACAGCCCCAGCGCCCGGGAGCAGGGCCTGCTCAGCACCCCAGACAGGCCCCAACTGCTCCCCGTCTCCTTCCACGATCAAAATCCACTTGCAAATGACTTGCAAGTGCCCGTGAGGTCCCTGGGATCGGATCGCCTGGGAGTTCCTGGGTCTGGCTGGGTGGGGACGCCCCCTCCCAGTCCCCAGGCACCTTCTCCTTCTCCTTTCAGCTTTCAGGCGACAGCTCTGGGGTTTCTCACCAGGAGGCGCTTGGCCGACAGGCGTTTGGGGAGACCTGGGACCTGTGCGGAAGCTGTATGTTGTCACGCACCGACAGCGACAAATGCCATGCTCAGAGACAGGTCACTCGGTGATTTTGTGTGTGGACATCAGAACGTGTACTTAAGCCAAGGCAGCCAGGGCATCCTTGGGTAGCATGACCTACGGGAGCACCATACACAGGTAGCCCACCACCCACCAAGGCTGTGAGGCTCCGTCATGCTACCTGCACTAGTTGCAGAAGCAGCTCGGTGTTTGTCTTTATCTGTAGGATGACCCGAGTTGGTGATGCTTTGGGATGCTGGAGGCAGTGGGGCGTGGAGAGTCCCCAAGCTCTGCTCCATGTTCCCAGAGTCCCGGGTGCCAGGTGTGACTGCACCCTGGAAGAACTTATTCTCTGCCAAGGGGTGAAGCACGCACTCTGGCAGGTGCCAGTGTCCCTGCACCAGCGATAGCAGGCACCTCCCATGGGCTCGAGCCTCCATGTTCACCAGGCTCTGGAATCGCTGCTTCTCTTGTGAATCCGTTTCCAGATGAGGACGCTGAGGCTCACGGAGGCTGCTCCTCTGGGCACAGACCTTGCCAGAATCTTCGTTGGAGGGCTGGTCTCCACCCTGTTCTTGCTGAGGCTCCCGGGGCCCCCCGAAGGTCTCTCACCTGCATCCCCCAGCCTCCAGTTTCCATTCCACGTCCCGTATCATTTGCGGAGATTTGGCTTTTTTAATGGCAGGGCACCTGGCTTCCTGCTCTTATTTGCAGACGTTGGTTGAGTCAGTGAAGGACTGGACAAAGGCTCAGTGTGCTCGTGACTCCCCAGGCCCTGGCCCCAGCCGGGTGTGCACCGGACCTGCTGAGCAGGGAGCAAGGCCACGCATCGCACCACCGGCGGGGCGGGCTTGCGGGCACAGGCAGATGCCCTGCCCCACAGCAGCCCCTCCGCCCTGCCCCAAGGCTCCAGCTTTCCAAGCCTTCCGCCCGGCAGGCAAACGCTGCCCCCTTCTGGCCCAAGCAACAGGCGCGCCCTCAGAGCCCAACGTGAACTTCATTAAATCCAAACAATGGGTTCCTGGAGACAGAGGGATAGATGCAGGCAGAGCGAGCAGGCCAGACGTGCGGCTGGGTGGAAACGAAGGCTTTACGATTACTGCTTCACTTAATGGGACGCACACGGTCCCTTTGGGCAGCATGGCATCGGCCACCATTGCACAACCCGGGATGCACCGAGTACAGTCTGTTCTGTTCAGAGATTAGAAGAGCAGCTCTGGGTTCAGAAGAGGCAATAACGCCATAAATCAATGCAGGGCTCTGGAGGCGACCCGGTCCCGAGAGGCCAGGCGGCCACAGGCTGCAGCCGCCCCCGCAGGCCTCAGGCTGGAGGTGGAGCAAGATGCGTGTCAGTTGCTCCTTTGCCCAGTTTCGAAGACTCCTCACCTGCCTCTCCCTGCAGATGAGCCCCCGGGGATGTCACAACAGGCAGGAGCTGCCCAGCTCAGGTCTGAGTGGCCAGAGAGGGAGCGGGACACCAGCTCCTGGGAGGCTCTCCAGATCGCCCCCGACGTGAGGGCCCAGTGCCCAGCACCTCGCTCTCCCAGTGGCCACCAGGAATCCTGCTGTCTGAAGGATGGGGTGCCCTCAGGGAAAGAAAACAGGTCTCAAGACCGCCCTGTGACCTGTGACCCTGATGTCCTCCCAAGGGCTGAACCAAAGCCAGAGAATGTTCCCCAAAAAAGCCCCCTAGGTCCCACCTCCAGGAGGCCAGGCTGCGATGGGTGGAAACTGGGGAGATCGAATGAGGGGAGGAAGAGGGCGTTAGGTGGGGGAAAGTGGGTGTCAGATGGGGAGGAACGGGGGTCAGATGGGGAGGAAGGGGGGTCAGATGTCTGCTTTTCCCATTCTGATCGTGACAGCAGCGCTGTATCCCCAGCCTGGGGCCGCCTGGGGTGTGCTTCTGCCTTCCACCCTCTTTAACCTGCCCGCCTGGCCGCCTGGGCCACCTCCTACATGAGGACACCCCAGCAGGGCTTGGCATGCTGCTGATGGGGGTGGAGGGGTGGCCAGCAGCAGGGCAGGAGTGGCCTGGGCAAGCCGGTTCCTTCCCCGCTGGGGAAGGGGACTGGGTTTGGGTGCAGCGGGAGACATTGCACCTAAGTACGGTCCCCCTGGCTTTCCTCCCTGAGGTGCGTGTGAAACGCCAGCCCCTGAGGGACAGGACTGAGCCCTTTGCAGTTCCAGGTGGGGCGCCAGGCCCAGCGCAGCCTCCCGTTGTCTGCATCTGGACACTCTAGGGCCCTCGATACTGTCCTGTGACCAGCTCCCTAGAGGGGTGAGCAGGGGAGGTAAGCCTGCAACCACGGGTCAGGGACGTGGCCCTCATGCCCCTGCTCTCTGCCGGGGCAGGTGGAGGGCAGAGACCAAGTCCCCACTTCCATGGGATTCACAGCCTCCTGGGGGCAGAGACCAAAGACATTTTTGCACAAATGATCAATTACAGTTGTTGAGCATGCTCCTGGAGGGGAAGGACTGGGAACACCTGGGGACCAACAGCCAGCGCGGGGAGGAGCTGAGCGGGCACGGGGGCTGCCCAGGGCCCTGAGGCCCTTTCTGCGGCAGCGCCTGCTTTTCTGAGGAGGGCCGGGCCGCAGCCGGCACTGCTGCTCGCTCCTGCCCTGAGACAAGCCCAAGGGCACCTGCACCTCAGGCTGGGGAGCCCCGGCTGGCCCTGCGACCCCTGCTCCAGGGTCTCTGCGCGAGGCAAGCACTGATTTTCCCCATTCCATGCAACCCAGCCCCTCCCTACTGACTGGGGTGACAGGCAGAGCCTTGCCTGGCCAGGTGGGGAGGTGGTCAGGAAACCCGGCTCCCTCCGAGGGCACAGGGGAACCTCTGCGTTCACGTCACTCCGGCCATCTCTGAGAAAACGTGGCCCCAGGGACTCCCAGCTCGGGGTCCTGCATGACCCCCATTCCAGGCAGTATCAGATAACTTGTTCTGTTCGACGGCCCGCTCCTGCCTCGTGCCTCCCCCTCCTCCACTCCTGCCCGTGGGGTCACCTCGACTGCACGCCAGTGGGCACTGGTGCCCCGGCGCTGTTGCCAGGGGGTCACAGCTCCCACTCAGGGCACCTCCCACCCCAGGCATAAGGCCCACAAAGCTCCCCCAGCCAGGCCTCTTGGCAGAGCTGGTGTCCAGTGTCCCCCCTAATTACTCCGGGATATTCCCTCCACAACGGAGAAACGGGTGTAATTTGGGTCATAAAACATCTCTTTGAATTTCCTCCAGAGTCCACTGTGATCAGAGCAGTAAAGCCTCTGCGCACCGAGGATGTTCATCCCGCACCTCAAAGCTCCCGTTAAACACGTGGCGATTATGTTTCTCAACAGCCCCGCTCTCCTCTCCTAATGTGGACACGCAGGCAAAGGAGGTCAAGTGCCGCCCGAGGCTACAGCTTCTCCACAGGGGCAGCCTGAGGGTCTGCTCTGCGTTCCCTCTGTCCCTAACTCCTGGAGCTGGCCCGGCCCAGGACCACCTGTGCACCAGCGACCTCGGAAGCCCTGCTCCAGCCAGGGCCCTTTCTGTACCCTCATCCTCGGGTGGCCGTGGGTGCCACCTCTGACCTGTGACATTCTGTAAGATGATCACAAACAGCCATGCAGGTGCTGCCCGAGGATGCCGACCTCGCTCGCACATTCCAGGCACAGTGAGCATTCCAGGACTGTGCCCGGATCTGCTGGGATCCAGCCACGCCTGGCACAGAGCCAACAGTACCCCCTGCGTATTAACACATGGCAGGACGGGTGCTGGGCACAGGCGGGGCCACAGTGTCCTCTGGGCCTCCTCCCATGGCCTCCGCAGAATCTCGGGCAAGTGCAGGAGGGGTTTGCACGGTGTAGACTCGGGTGTGGTGTCCTGATGTCCCACCGTCCCCTGTGCCAGGTGTTGCTGTTTGCCACCGGGCGCAGCCGGGGTGTGTGTGACAATTGCTCTGCTTTTTCTCAGGTGGGGCCTGAGTCTTAGGTAAACCAGCCCCTTGGCAAGCAGAGCTGGGACACAGGACCTTCTCTGTGCCGCTCTGGGTCTCGGGCAGGCGTGGAGAGACAGGTCGGTTGGTGACGTGCTGCACTCCGCCCCGTCGGGATTTCGGAGGGGGCATCTGCCCACAAACCTGCAGAGGTGAACACGGAGGCTCTCGGCCCGCCTCGCCCCTCTGGTTTAGAAGATGACCCTAACAGTGGCAGTAAGGACATCAAGGAGAGCACCGCGTGCTGACTCTTCCTGTATGCGCGGGTTCCGCTGAGTGCCTCCCGTGCCTTCGTCCTTACAGGGTGGGTGCTACTAACATCCCCACTCTGCAGAGGAAAGTGAGGCTCAGAGAAGTTATGCGATTTGTCCAAAGTCCCCCGGCAACCAAGTGAGGAGGTTGACTTAGGACCTGGGTCTGACTCCTGGGACACAGTGAATCACAGTGTTGTGGATCCTTAATACTTACCAGACCTTTAGCGGAAATCCCACTTGCAGAATTTCATTTTACTCTGCAAAGAGTTCCCGGGGCCAGGCCGGCTTGGGACTCCAGTAACCGCAGGAAAGCTCCTTTCAGACCCCACCCTATGTATCACATAGGTGGTGGCCACAGAGGGTCGTGCTTGTTGTTAATGCCACTGTGTGGCACACGTGCGCGCGCACACACACACACACACACAACTACGTGTGTGATGGTTGAGTTGTGGTTGACAAGTTGACGCGCTCTTAGATTTTATAGGCGTTTAAGTAAGCAATTATTGGCTTTGATTTTCTGGTATCCTTTTCCTATTTTAGTGCCAACTGATTTCCATTTTCTGGACCTCAGCATTGTTCAGCTGCTGTGATGACAGGCCCTGCCAATAGACAGGCCCTGATGGTCTCGGTCCCATGACCTGTACCAGCACCTGGTGTCATGGAGGAGGTTGGCCCCGGAAGCTCCGGCAAGAGTGGTAGCCTCGGGATACCAGTCTTCTTGTCTCATGTCAGGGCCCAGGGCCGGGCCACAGTCTGCTTTGGCTGCTCCCCAGTGAGCCACTGATGCCCCCAACACTCTCACTTGCACCTAGACCAGTGGCCACCAAGCCCGAGGATGTTCCTAGACTCACAATGTGACCTGGTTTGCAAATTTCAGCACAGTGCCCAGGCCCAGGAAGACTGTGACTTCCAAGATCAGAGGCCAGAAAGCCCAGGGCCAGGCAGCTTTGGTGCCAGGGAGAGGCGAGAGTAAGAGTAGCTATTGTTGTGGACTGTGGACTCCCCATGTCCCTGTGTTGCTGGAGGAAGAGTCAAAGGGTTAATATTAATAGTCTCTGTAACTAGCCACTGCACGACCGTCCTGAGGGACAGAAGGGTCAGGAAAGCCAGGGAGAGCCCATTCTTCTGCCTGGGGGAAGGGCCTGTGACCACAAAAGCCCCCAGGAAACATCAGAGACACCAGGTGGGCCATTCTGATCTAGCTTGAGACCTGGGCTGGACAGTGACTCTCCTCCAGCCTTGCACATAAGTACCCTTGTGTTAGTCAGCTTTCTGTTGCTATGACAAAGTACCTGAGAAAAATAATGTAACAGGAGGAAAGGTTTATTTTGGCTCAAGGTTTGAGTCCATGGTCATCTGGAGGTTGAGTCCATCCATGGTCATCTGGCCCATGGCTTTTGGCCTGAGGGGAGGCAGAACATGGTAGCAGAAGCATGTGGTAGAGCAGAGCTGGTCACTGTGGCCAAGAAGCAAAGGCAGAGAGCTGGATTTTACAAGAAAGCCCTTCTCTCAAAACTCATCAAGCTACGGCTCATCAGTGGACTCATCCATTCTCAGGGTCAGAGTCCCCGTGACCCATCACCTTCCAGAAGACCCAGCTCTGAGCACTGCTGCACTGGGAACCTTGAGCTTTGGGGGGACACAGATTCAAGCCACAACACCCCCCTCATCTGCAAGGGTAGCCTCCACGACGCCCCAGTGCCCGAAATTGGGGGCCATGCTGAGCTCTGCACACCTCACGGTTCTTCCCGAGTCCCCGCAGCGCCGCCAGGCGGTGGCCAGGCTGTGTTCTCCGAGGCCTCCTTTGAATCACTACCCCTGTGCTTCGGAGCCGCTATCAAGTAAAACATGGGCCGTTTGAACCCAAGCAGTGCGTCACCGTGATCTGGTAGCTGGCAGGCAGCAGCCACAGGTTGGGGGCCTACACGGAGGACCGTGTCGGGGACAGCAGAGCGCACGCGGGTTCAGCACACCACCCAGAATGTCGCACAGTCCCACAAATTAAAACTCGTGGATTATTTCCGGAATCTTCCATTTAATATTTTCAGCTAGTATTTGGCCGTGGGTAACAGAAACCGGGGAGAGCGAACCCGTGAATGGGGCTTCTGCCATCTGCCCCGAGGCTGGGCGCTCCCACCACGTTCCTGCTCAGACGGACCCTGCAGGCACCGGCAGAGGTGAGCAGAAGGTTTCCAGGACGGGCCTCTCCTCCACCTGCTGCCCATCAGGCTTTTCTTGGGGCTTTGCCTTAACCCCAGTGTTAAAACCCATAACTTTATTCTTAGTAATTTTTAATTGCCTAACACGTACCTGTAATTTTAAAATATTGAAGCTCTAGGGGAGGGCCGATCTATTCTGTGGTTGTCCTGACGTTTTCCTATGCAATAAAATAACCACAAAAATCATAATGGCCCAGTGGGGTGGCACATGCCTGAAGCCCTCACTGATTGGAGGCTGAGGCAGGCAGGCCGTAAGTCTGAGGTCAGCCTGGGTGACGTAGTGAGATCCTGTCTCAAAATAAAAAACTAAAAGGACTAGGGCTATAGCTCCATGGTAGAGCATTTGATCCCCAGTACTGGAAAAAATAATGATGATAATATAATAGCAACATTTATAATTCATTGGAGATTTATTGGGTCTGGACACTGAATTAGGCATTCTGCATATACTATCTCATTTAATCTAAAAAAATCCTAGAAAGACAGTTACTCTTTTTGTCCCTGTTTTGCAGAGGAGAAAGCTGGTGAGGAGCAGCTCTCTCTTCAAGGGCAAACGTCCCGTGAAAGGAGAAGCCAGGACTCAGACGGGCAGCCTCACACTACAGGCACGCAAGCCTGCTCCTGACCACTCCATTCCCGTGCACTCCATTCCATCGTAAGCAAAAACAGAGTCCTCCTCCCTAAGCAAGCTTTTTGCAAACTTCGCTGTATTTGCAAAGCGAGCCACGTCACAAGATGTGTGTGAATTTTCACCAAGTGGACTCGCCTGGTCACTGGCCCCAGGTGAAGACCTAGAGCCACCCGTCCCCGGGGAAGCCCCTCAAGCCCCCCAGCCCCATCCCCCACAGGATCATCTTGTTTTGCAACTTGCTTTTCTTCTTTTCTGAGGACACCTTGGGAACAACTCTCAGGGGCTGTGGCCTTTCTTATTTGAATGGCCCCGCTGCTCAATTCCCCATTGTCAAACCTTTGGAACGCTTCCAGGTTTCAAAGCCTGATTTTCTTATTCCAAATAACACGTCCAGCCCGTGCAGCCTCTGCGCTCTCACGAGGCGGTGGGAGAGGACGTGGGTCCAGGCGGGCTGGGCCCGCTGCATTTACCTAAACGGCACTGCTCAGCTGCTGCCTAATTCCTTCAGGCTCAGGAGGGGTGGGCTCCAGCCAAGGGCAGGTACTGATGGATCAGGAAAATCTCAAGGGGACCCAAGCAAATGCCCCATTGACCTCTCTGGATAATGGAGAAAATAGCAGCCTCCTTGTGTACAAAATGATCTCAGCAAAAACCTTCCTCCTATCCTGCGCCTGGGAATTTCCTTCACCCCATTCTGCAGATGAGGAAACTGAGGCCCTGCCTGCTTACAGTCATACACTTAAAGAGGAACCAAAGCTCAGGATTGCAGCCAAGCAGGGGGCCCTGGGTCTGTTATGGGCCCAGCATAAAACAGAGGGGGGAAGAAGACTGGGGGTGCTGGACTCCCAGAGGAGCATACACGCAGCTGCAAGCCCCAGCGACTACCTGCCATGGGCAGCTGGGCACGAGCTGCCAGGAGTGGGCCTGCCTGTCTGTGGTTCCACCTTACGGCGAGCGTGGAACCAAGCCTGTGTAAGACGGGCCTCCTCTAATGCACGTGAGCACAGTCGACCCCTCAAAGCAACACGGATGGGGTCTTCCGGGCCAGGTTCTGGGCCAGGCTGTGGGTCATGAGATGCAATGGAACCCACATCCCAGTCGATAGTTTTCACTGAGCATCTACTATGTGCCAGGCACCGTTCTTAAAAGGGGGACTGCTATAGAAAGAGACTGGGCTCCTGCCTCATGAGACATAGCCCGCTTTTCTGGGAAGAGATGGTAAACAGTGCATGTATAATAGAATGTAGGGAAGCTGAGTAGTACAAAGAAAAACAGGAAAGGGGAAGGAGTCATGGGGTGTCCTTTAAATGTGAGCCCAGATCTGGATGCAAATGAACTGGGGGCAGAGCCTTCCAGGCAGAATCGAGCATGTGCAAAGGGCCTGGTGCAGGATGGCACCCTGGATCTGAAGGCACCCTGGATCTGGTACGAGGAGTAGTTGCTCAGGCTGAAGATTAAGTCCTGAACTTGCAGAGCACCTGCAAGACACTGTTCAATGAGACTGACCAGGAAGAACAGTTTGACCCACGGGATTCAGAATATTTACCTCTGGGCTTTCAACAAAGGTATTGGGCACACATGCTACACAAGATGCTCTGTTCTGCCTCCTGAGATTCAGACCAGTGGAGGCTGAAGAGCTCAGCCTGCGGCCCAGGGGCTCAGGCATGGCCCTGGGGGAGATGGCGGGTGGACGTGGCACATAGGGAGCCGCAGCTTGGGCTTGGGGCCTTCGGGCTAATATAGAAGTCCAGTGGACTCAGACCAGGGAGCTGAAGAGGACCCCGAACCAAAGCCCAGGCAGCTGAACCTCAAACCCCATGAGACACAGTCGAGGAAAGTTGGCCAGCTGAGGGTGGTTGCTCCCCGCTGGCTCTGCTCCTCCGTCTCTTCCCTAAAACACAGGATGGCTAGGACAGGCAGAACGCGGAAAGGCAGGAACGCCTGTCCACCTGCCACGTGGAGGGCAGTCCCCAGTGTCCCCTGCAGAGGTACCCTTGATTATCTGATTGTAAAGGGCCCAGGCTTCTCCTTGTCTTCATGACAGCATGCAAATGACTTTGCCCATAGAAATGCAAATCTCTGTCCCTTGCGGCCAGGATGGCTCTGTGGCTGTTGGCCAGTTTTGCCTCCGTTGTAAATGCATCTCGGTATTTCTGGTTGCTTATCCCTGTCTGGACCCTCCTTTGAAGCCCTGGTAACATCTTGCTGAGTCTCGTGTTCACTGAAGAGTTAATCAACTCTGATGCGTCTTTATTGTAGATTCGTACAAGAGACAAGGCTTGTTCTTTAAAAATGCCTCCTCTCACAGCACAGTCCCCCCTCTTTGCAAACCTGTGAGGTGGACCCCCATGTTATAGATGGGAAAATCTGAGACCCTGGGTGCCATGAAATCTGCACTTGAGCAAATCTTGGTGCATGCACAGCACAGCCAAGGAGCCGGCTACTGCAGATGGCGGGTGCCCCGTGCCATTGAATTTCAAGTTGGTGCTCTTGATGTTGACCCTAGATTGCCTGGTGCTCGAGGCCTTGGGCATGGGAGGTCCAAGGGCAGAGAGAACTCCCCCTCCTCCAATCTGCATCCCTGAGCCCCAGCTGGGAGCCGTGAACGTGAGCCGTGAACGTGAACGTGAGCAGCAAGGCCTGCGAGGCCCGGGAGCCTCCAGCTAAGAATCTACACCTGCTTCTTAATGACACCCAGGGTCTCCTTTTATTTGTTTGTTTTAACAGGAGAAATGTAAAGAAACAGGCTCACTGCGGTCCCAGGCGCCGGCTCTCAGGAGCTAGCAAAGAACAGCCGCAGAAAACCAGGCTGCCGGTGGAGGGGCTGGTTCCTCGGACCGCCCGGGACCTGGCAACACTGTCCACTGTCGAGCCTCGAATGCCACCTGAAAGGAGCATAAGCACGCTGGCCCTCCCCCGGTCACTGTTCTGCACGAGTCAGATCCCCGCCACAGCCGCGTGCTCGGGGTGTGCACTGGGCTCCCGCATCCCCAGGCTGAGGAGAAGACCTAGGCCGTGGCCCAGCACGCGGCCCAGATAAATCTACGTTCTGCCCCTGTGGCCCCTTCCGTGGGAGCAGCGGAGACGCCATCCGGCGCTGCTCTGGGGTTTGATTGGACAGTTTCCTTGCACAGATTCTTACGTGGATGGGCAGGACCTGGGCAGGCGCCCCGGCTGGGCGGCTGGCAGTGCAGTGACACCGGCTCACAGCACAGCTGCTCAGCACTTCGTACCCAGCCCACTGTGAACACCTGTGGCGTCTGTAAAATGTGGTCAGAGGGGCGGCCACTTGCCACAGGCAACAGATTGGTCAGGAGCAGACCCCCGAGGGACATGCTGCCCACGCTGCCCACCCTGCCCTGGAAGCTCGCGAGCTCAGGGAGGGAGTGGCTCCATTCCCAGGCCACTCGGGCAGGCTGCCCTCTGGCCCCTGAGATGACACTGCCACCCCTGTTTAGAAAGCCACCTCGTCCCCAGCCTCCTGGAGAGTAGCCAGCGTCCCAGTGCCCCTGAACCAGACGGCCTGGCACTCAGGCCTTGCGTTGACCCACCCACACCAGACCCGGGCTGGCATATGCGACTGGAAGTGAGGGCACGACGCCCGAGGCCAGGGCACAAAGGCATCGCTGCTTCCACCTGAACCTCTGGGCCACCTGCTCTCAGAGAGGCGTCCGAGCATCCCTGTGCGGGGAGCTTTGGAGGGGACCAAAGGCCGGCCAGCCACTGTGGGCACAGAGAAGTGGGCCCCCACCCCAGTCGGATGGCTGCAGCCCCGCTGAAATCTGGCTGACGGCAGGAGACGCCAGGGCCAAAGCCCAGAGCCCAGGCCCTCCAGCTCGGGAGCCAGGAGCTACGGGCACGTGCTTTCTAAGTTTGGGGTCACCTGTTATTCAGTAGAAGGTAGCTGATGTGGACTTGGTTCCTAGTAGTGGGATGATGCTGTGACAGACACCTACGGGCATGGGAGTGGCTTGGGGACCAGACAGTGAGCAGAAGCAGAGGCCTGCAGCACAGGGTTAACCAACACTCGCCGTGTCTCAGAGATGCCACAGAAACGCAGTGGCCTTCGGAATACCCCTGGGGAACCTGCAAGGAAGTCCAGGAGGAGGTTATTAGAAACAGGGCCAAAAAGTGGAGTGGAGTGGCAGACAGTTCAGCAGGTCTCAACACCATGGAAAGAGAAGACACACCCACCCGGGCGAGGGGCTGGCGAGGAGATTTCCAGGCACAGCGGTACCGGTGCCACCTTGATTCTGGTTGCTCCAGAGAGTGAAATATCAGAGGAGGTGCATTAAAAAGGCAAAACCAAAACCAAAGCCTATTTGGTACAAAAGAGCCGAAGAGGCAGGTACTTCAGGGTTTGAAAATTCCCAGCCTCTCCAGGTAACGGTGTGAATATTTTTAAAAAAGCTTTGGGGTATAATAAAACACAATAATACAATTAAAAACAAAATGAAATACATCATCTAAAGCTAAAAATGAGAGTGTGTCTAAGTCCTCCATCAAGACTTCAGAATCGTGCAGGTGTAGACTCTCAGCACCTCCCAGAATCCTGAGACAGAAGGATTTCGTCCAATGGAGTAAGCCTTGATAAGATTCATAGGAAACTCATAAAAAGTTTAAGAGAACTTTACCAAAAGAAACCTTGCCAACTTTGACAGAAGAGATGAGAAATAGCACAAGATAAAATGAAGCCTCCCCGGCTGCTGCGGGGGCTGAGGCAGGAGAATCACAAGTCTGAGGCCAGCCTGGACGACTTATGAAACCATATCTCAAAATAGCAAAGTGAAAATGGAAAGGACTGGGATGTAGCTCAGTGGTGGAGCTCTTGCATAATATGTGCAGGCCCCTGGATTCAATCCCAGTAATAGACTCGCACGTGTGCGCACACACACACACACACACACACACACACACACACACACACACAGAGATGGAAAAAGACTTCCACAGGCAAGTGAAGTACTTGGTGGCAAAAATGGAATCCCTTTTATGGAAAAGGAAGCATAATTCAAGAATTAGAACAAAACATCCAGAGGACAGAGCCAAGAGCTGTGGAGTATCATTCTCTCTCAGTGGTAGATGGAGTCCTGAAAATCTACCCATAACTGATCACCGGAACACCCAGGAACCAGCTGAAGCACAGAGAGGAACTGGTAAGTCCCCATCAGAGAAGTAAAGCTTGTCGAGCAGGTAGGAGGAGGGTTGATCTATAATAGATTTTTAAAAATGGCGGTGTCTCTACAGAGGCTTTCTGGAGTCACTTTCTTCCCTTCCTCTTCCTGATGACAGGTAAGCCAAGCCCACATTTCAGCCACGACACAGGCACAGAGAAGGTGCTGGTGTGATGGGTGCTGGGCCAGCGGAACACCTGACTTCTGGGGCCATGGAGCCCCGGCTTCTGATGAATGGATCAGTATGAACAAGGTTCTACACCACTTCCAGGTCTTCATCAACAACAGAATTATTTCAAAACAATTTTTAATGTAAATCGCTTCATAAACATTATTAAAATACATAGCATTATTACTCAAAAGAGGGCATAAGAGAGCCATAGTATGTTTTGCATACTGATTTTTTTAATTAAAGATATTTTGTGATTCATAAGAAACCACTGCATGCTAACCCAGAATGGCTAAAATAAAATGGGGAAAACCTGACAGTACCAAGTGGTGACGAGGACCAAGAGCAGCGGGAGCCCTCGAACACAGCGAGGAAAGGGTGAGCATTTTCGTGCACCACTTGGACAACGGGTCATTTTTGTTAGCGTTAAACACACACCTAGACACACACTCAGCGAAAAGATCTGAATGAGAACGTGCAGCGTGTCCTTTTCCTGTTGGTCGTGAAGCGGGAGCAGTGCAGTGACCCAGCTGGGCGTGGACAACAAGTGGCGCTGTGTCCTGCAAGGGCATCGACCGGGCAGCCAGAAGGATGGAGTGCCAGGGGCCCAGAGCACAGGGCGGTTGCCCAGCATCTCGCTACGCCAAGAGGCCAAGGCCAGAAGGTGCATCCAGAGCTTCCTCCCTGAGCTCCAGAACCAGCCTTCTCCACAGCCCCCGAGGGGGAGCACTGGGCCTGGTGGTGCAGAGGGGACCCCCGACGGGAAAGGGGCTGAGCAGCTGCCCCAGATGACAGCAGCCTTCCGGATCTGGATCCCAGCGGCGGGGTGCCCAGTCCTCAAGGTCCCTAATTAGAAGGTCACTCTCCTTGTCTGCGCCTCGTCAGGGCCCGTCTGTCCAGCATCTGCGGAGGGTTCCCTCTGGGGCAGGGACGTGCGGCTTGACCCCTCCTGTGCCCGCGTGCGTGGGGCACGTCCAGCGGTTCCACTGTCACAGACGGGGCCGTGATGGGCGTCGCCGAGCGCGGGTCTGAACGTCTTCTGTGCACATGTCTGCCGGGTGGATTCCTAGAGGTGGCCGCCGCTGTCGTGCTTCAGCGGTGACACCCAGCGCCCTCCGCCCACCCCACGCCCCCTGGAGGGCGCCGCTTCCCTCGCCCTCTCCAGCCCTGTGTCCCTGGGGACTCTCGACTTCCACGGCGTCTGCCCATCTGAGAAGAAAAACACTTTATCTTTGTTTTGACTTTTTTTTTTTTTTTTTTTAATTTAGAAGCTTCTCTGTTTTGCCCATTTGCCATGTTGGGTTTCTGCATCTGATCTTGTTGGAAGAAAAGGTTTGCTGTTGAATGAAGTCCACGTGAAGGCTAGAACAAGGGCAGGATCGTGTTTCCGGAGACGGCCGTGCCCAGATGAAGCCGTTCCTGTGGGCTCTTCCCTGTGCAGAGCCAGAGACCCGCAGAGCTCAAGCCCCAGCGGGGGAGCCGCAGCTGGCTCACCTGGGGAGCAGAGGTCGTCTCTGCTGGCGGTTGGATGATTCATCCTTCCAGTGCCTGGCCTCTCTCCTAGGCCTCCTGAGTCTCAGCTGTGGCCATGCAGGCTGCTGCAGAGACCTCCCGGGGGCTTGGGTTTCATCTTTATAAACGACATTGGGGATTGAGATCCCTCCCCTCTGCCGCTGCCTCAGGACTCCTGCTCCGTGGCTGCTGCTCTCACGGCTGGGAGACAATTTTGCTTCTCTGCCCTGGGCAGCATGTCCAGGCTCCTGACCACCCCAGCCACCACGTCCCACTCACGCCATGTGCCTCCAGCCACCTTCCGAACCCCTGGTCCGTCTCAGCTGCCTGGCCTAGAGCAAGGACGTCCCCCAAGGTCTCAGACTCCCCAGAGACCCAATGCTTTGGCTCCAGCTGCAGCCCCCTCTCCAGACAGCGGCAGCTCACAGGGTCCACCCTGTCACCTCTGCCCAAGGGGCCTGCCCAGAGCAGACTCCCAGCCTCAGTACCAGCTCAGCGTGCAGCGTGGTCCACGGACTCCAACAGTGCCGACCCCACCTCAGGTCAGGCGGGACCCCTCTCAGTGACACAGACCCTCCGTGATTCCTGCCGGTCCCTCTGCGTTGGCTGGCTTTATGGAACCCACTGGGTTCACTTCCAGAACATTCTCCTCCCCCAGGTCCTGACTGGATGCCAGTCCTGGATGGGCGGGCCTTATTCTCTAGCTGGGACCCCCCGCCATGTTGTAATGGGCCCAGACTAAAGCTCAGTCATTAGAGGGTCAAAGGCTCCCTGCGTCCTCAGCACCGCCTGTTGCCATTTCCCCTCCCCTTGCCACCTCGGCCCACCCCTCCGGGTTGAGAGGCTGGGCCTCCTGGCAGCAGGAGGCAGGTTTTCAACTGACCACCCGGGGGACATTGCCCGGGGGGGGGGGGTGTTGCGTCACATCCTTCCTGGTGCCCATGTGTCTGCAGGAGCCCAGAGCCCACCTGCTTTCCTCTGGACACTCAGTTACAGACTCACAGCTAGAGTGATGCGTGCTGGGTTGCCCAGGTTCGCTCTGACGGATCTTTTCATCTTCGTTTTGAGGACTGGGAAACAATGTGTTCCTTTTGGTGGGACAATCGTCACAGAATAAGCCCAGCGTCAAGAGGCCCACTCAGGAGGAGACCAGCCATTTCCACCAGGTATCCTGGAGGTTGATGGGTTCGTAAACTCCAAGTTCTCTGTGCAGAGGTTCTGCTGACTTCAAATCCTAGGCCCAGTAAGCTGGGGTGTGGTTCCGAGGAGAGGGTGCTTGTCCGGCACGTGCGAGGCCCTGGGTTCAACTCCCAGTTCCACAAGAAAAAAGATAATGAACTCCAGTTTGCAAAGACAGCTTTCCTTTGCACAGGTGACGGCCAGGCAGACGGGCAGTGGAAGCGCCTAGGAGGCTGCACTTCTGTGAACCCTCACGGAAACCTCCGTGCAGGGCATGGCGCGGGCGTGAGCGCTTGCCTTGCACGTGTCAGGCCCTGGGTTCCGTCCCCAACAGCACGTGTGTGCACACACGCATGCACAAACCCACCAGTTCAAACCTTTTTGGTGTCTCTGTCCTCTTTGTGCAAGTTGGGACCTGCCTTGGGGACCCTCCACAGACTGCAGTGGCTGCTGGAGCCTGCATCTGGCCAGCCAAGGTGTCCAGGCCTGGGATCTGTCACTCTGGTAGCATTTAGCTATTGTATGTACCCAAGTGGCTTGGGGACATTACAGAAAGGAGCAAGATCCAGCTCCACGCACCAACTGGAGCAGAGGCTGTGATCTGTAAGCCCCAGTCAAATCTGGCCTGGGGCATGTTTACTTTATCTCGCACAAGATTTCTAAAAAACTGAATTGGTGACCAATGACTAAAGATTTGAAACTTTCCTATTTTTAAATGAAAAAAAAAGTTCTCCAAATGTGTGGATGATGTTGAAACCCTTGCATCCTCTCAGGCCGCCTGTGCTGCCCCCCAGGGGCCTGTGCCCTCGCTCCTCCCCCTGCTGGCTCAGCCCCCCGGGCCATCCTGTGAGGCCCCACACCAGACACCAGTGCCGGAGGCTGGCATTAGTAGGTGGTCAGTCGGCACAGGAGCCAAGTCCCTGCCGATGGTCTGGAGCTCGTGATCAGCAGGAGAGGACCCGGGAGGGCAGGTGGCAGCACTCTTCAGCAGAGGTGGCCTGGAGCTGGGCAGGTCAGCAGGACGGCTGTGGCAAGCTGGGGCTTCAGAGGAGAAGAGGCACTTCTGGAGGGTGGACGCCCCCCACGTGGGGGGCACGAGTACACTCCTGTGTCCATTAAGGGGCCAGGGAGGGTAGCAGGCCCTCAGGAAGGGAAGCAGGGCCGCCCTCGCAGGCTGCCTGTCTGCAGCGACCCAGGCGCAGGCATGGAGAAGAGCAGATCCAGGAGCTCCCGTGGGCTCAGACGGATTCCAGAGCAGGCCAGCAGGGCAGTGGGCCAGGCTTTCCCGCCTTGGGCTCCTCCCTCAGGTCTTCAGTCTTTCCTCCTCCAGCGGAAGCGTTCAAACACCTGCAAGAATGGACAGAGCAGTGGGAGGAGGTCAACCTCCTGCCCCCGGCCTCCACAGCTGTCCACCCACGGCCAGCGTGGCTCCACCTGTCCTGGGTACCGCAGAGAAGATCCCAGACGCCCCGTGGCTTCGTTCCAGACTCTGCTGGATGGGGCTCACGTCCCCTCCCAGCGCTGCCAGGTCCTGCGTTCCCTCCAGATGGACGGGCAGTCTGAGCTCCCCTGCTGACCAGGTGCTCCTCCTTTCTAAGCCTGTCTCCCCGTCTGCAAAAGGGAGAGGATAAAGGCACCTCTCTCACCGGTGACGCAGGGACTGAAGAGAGGAAAGGAGGTTCTTGGTGCCTGGGACCCGGGAGCGCTGGGAACAAGGCTCCGCCGCAGCCGGCTCGGTCCTGCCCACAGGTAGACCAGATGGCCACGCCAGCTTAGCCGGGCACCCTCTGCTCAGCGGGGTGGCACTGGGGACGCAGCCTGATTTCCTTTGCCTGACCTCCCTCCCTTTGACGAGAGCGCAGTCTCTGGAGCCAGGAGGCCTATGCTTTAAACCTGCCCTGAGTGCTGGTCCTCCTCATGTCCTGAGTTCCTCGCCTGCTGGGTGGGGACTGAGAACAGCGTGGTGGCAGAGTGGGGCTGTGCCAGGAGCTCCTGGGTCTTAGGTGTCCTGTAGGGCTGGCCGGCTTCCGCTCTCAGCGGTTGCTCAATAATTGCATCTATTTTTATTAATGTCAACAACATGTCAGGCCCCCAGGCGTAGCTAATCCAGGGCCGAAGGTGAAGCACCCCTGGGAGCCCACGTGTGCCTGGAGAGTTTCGGCACAGAGGAGGACTCCTGGGCCGAGGCTGGAGCGGACAGCCCTGCAGCGAGGCACTTCCTCCAGAGCGGAAGTCCAGCTGGGAAGCAGCACCGGGCACGGCCTCCTGGGCACATGGCTGTCAGAGGGGCAGCATCTGGAGGCCCAGTTCCTTCGGAAAGGAGATCACCTTGCTTTCTGGAAACGTGGCTTCTTGTGACAGCCCAGGGGCTGCTCCTCCTGGCTGGGAAGAAATGGCGGTAAAGCACTCGGTGAGTGGCTGGGGGTCCTCGGTGAGTGGCTGGGGCTCCTCCGTGAGTGGCTGGGGGTCCTCGGTGAGTGGCTGGGGGTCCTCGGTGAGTGGCTGGGGCTCCTCTGTGAGTGGCTGGGATCCTCAGTGAGTGGCTGGGGGTCCTCGGTGAGTGGCTGGGATCCTCAGTGAGTGGCTGGGGGTCCTCGGTGAGTGGCTGGGGATCCTCAGTGAGCGGCTGGGGCTCCTCCGTGAGTGGCTGGGATCCTCAGTGAGTGGCTGGGGGTCCTCGGTGAGTGGCTGGGATCCTCAGTGAGTGGCTGGGGATCCTCGGTGAGTGGCTGGGGGTCCTCGCTGAGTGACTGGGGGTCCTCGGTGAGTGGCTGGGGGTCCTCGGTGAGTGGCTGGGATCCTCAGTGAGTGGCTGGGGGTCCTCAGTGAGTGACTGGGGATCCTCAGTGAGCGGCTGGGGATCCTCGGCTGGCGCACATCAAGGGAAGCCAGGCGGCGCGGGGTCTACCTGGTGACGGCAGCGAGGCTGAGAAACGAGTATTCACCAGTCTTAGGGAAAAGTACCTACCGCCGACTGCTTCCGTGGCCTAAGGATGCGGATGGGAAATTGAACGGCAGAGTTAGAGTTAATAACAATAGTGTCTGATAACAGGTCGCCCCTGTCCCGGCTGGAGGGCAAGTCAGCGCCCAAGTCCACATTTGGACAAACCGACGGTGAACCCGAGCTCCTGATCATTTCCATCTGGCTGGACTCCAGAGCTGGGCCCGGCTGCGGGCAGGACCGCTTCCTTTCCTAGTCTGAGTGAAGGAAGAACCTTGGGCAGTCTTTTTATTGGCATTTTAATTTCACAACATTTCTTTTTAAATTACGATGTTCTAAATGAAAATAACCAAGTCTTTGAATATCTCTCCTCCACTGGGTCCGCTGGGAGCTGAGGCCCCTGCTCAGGACTGTGTCAGGACCGTGTGCAGCAGGGGCATCGGGGAAACCCAGGCACAGAGGACAAGTGACCGGCTCACAGCTAGGAAGTGGCGAGGTGGGATTTTAACAGGCCCCCTGGGGTCAGGCACGTGTCTTCACCTCCAAGCTGTTCTGGAGCCAGAATCTGAACACAAACCTCCCTCTGAGGCTCTGCATGAGCGTGGGGTGTGGCTTCCCACCACACTCCTGCAATGGCTCCTGATCACTGTGTCCCCAGGCCCAGGGGGCTGGCTAGAGCCTGGGAATCAGATCCCTGACCTACCAGGTGACCTCAGGGCGCCAGACCTGGGAGCCCCTGCCGGCCACGGGGGCCAACCTGTGGGGAGTGGGCCCTGCAGAGCCGCTGGGTCCTTGTGCTGTGCCTGCCCACAGGGCCTCTGATCTGGCCTGGGACCTTCTTAGGTCACAAGGGACGTGCAAGAGGATTTAGGCTCACGTGCCCCTCACCTTGATGGAGAACCCAAAGGGGACTCACAGGTGTCCACTGCACCTCTTTTGGTCACATCTGCATCCCTGTGTCCCAAACACCTGACAAGAACAACTGGGAGGAGGAGAGATTTATTTTGACTTTGGAGGGTTCAGTCCACGGTGGGCTGGTTCCAAGGTAGAGCATCACAGCGGAAGTGCCTGGTGGCTGGGGAGAAGATGACCCCTGGACAGGCCCCTGGCCCTGCTTCCTCCTCCTGGCCCCCAGCAGTCCATCCAGCCACCAGAGGGTCAACCACTTTACACTTTCAACACCTGAGCTTCTGGGGACTGTCCAGGTCCAAACTCGGACAGCGTCTGGCTCCCTGGAAACAGCTTTCCATTTGCCATTTCACCCAGGAGTCTGCAGCCTGCCTCCGTAGAGGCTGGAGAGGAGCCATTCCAGGCTTTGTGACCTGAGAGGCGAAACAGAAGGGCTGTCCTCAAAGGGCTGGCTTAGGGGTCTTTTTTTTTAAAAAAAAAAAAAAAAAAACATTTTATATTTTTAATATAATTTTGTGTTTTTAACACAAAAATCATTCTTAGCTCTTGGGCCACATAAAAACAGACAGGGGGGTGACTTGGCTCGCAGGGTAAAGCCTGCCAGCCCTGCATCTTAACCTGCGTCTTTTCTGACCAACTAGACATTTCCCAAGGATGGGGTGTCCCTGGGGGCACTGCCCGTCCAGGCTGTGGACACAAACCTGGAAGGCATGGAGTCGCCCACCAGGTCCCAGTCCGCTCCCTGAGGGCCTTGCTCTGCCTACAGAGGAGGAGGGCCAGGAGCACGGCAGGGGGCCAGAGCCCCGGCCCCAAGGGTGTGTTCCAGGAGGGGACCAAGTCCTCCGTCGTCAGCCACCGGCAGAATCAGGCTGCTCGGGGCAGTTCCTCTGGCATGTGGGAAGGTCGCAGGTTAAAAGGACACGTGGCTGGTTGGAGACCCCAAAAGGGATATAAAACCGATGGAAGTGTCCCAGGTCCAGGAACAGCTCAGTGTGACGGGGACCTCAGCATCCTTCGACGCCCTGCTGCTCTGCCGCAGGAACCGGCTCCAGCCTGCGGGATGGGGCAGGGGCACCTCGGGTACAGTGGGGGAGCCGCCCCTGCATCTCAGGAAGCAGTTCTGGGGGCTGAGGCCTCCTGGGCAGGAGCAGCAAGCCCAGGGCCCAGCCCAGAGCGCGGGAGGCTGCGCAGGAGGCGGCGCCGGCCTGCACCACCTACCGGAGCAGCGGACAGGGTCTCTTTGGATCTTTGGCCTGTGAGGCTGGGGCTGGACAGGCGCCCGGGGCTGGGGGTCCAGGAAACGGGAGGGGGCCTTTCCTTCCCTTCCTCATGAATCAGCACTTTGTAGGTTTCGATTAGGCCCCGGCTCTGCAGGGGTTCAGGGTGGCCCCCGCCCTGTAACCCTGTTGCACTGTGGAGAGAGAATGAAGAGTGCCTCGCGTCACCTCGTGCGGTCAGGATGCCAGGGGTGGAGCTGAGCGACCTGAGCGCCTTCAAGACAGAAGGAAAACAGAGAAACTCGCGGCACCTCGCCTGCGCCCCCTGGAGGCAAGACTTGTCACTACTGCCACAAGAGCGGCCCCCACCCTGCTCACAGCCACCGGGCAGGGCAGGCAGCTGGGCTAGGGGGCTCCTGTGCCTTCGGCCTGGGGCCTGGGGAAGCCAGAGGAGGAGGCTCAGAATCCACGACGACCCTGCGGCCTCGGAGCGAAGCTGCTCTTCCCAGGGAGGCCTGGGGCTCTGTCTCCACTCAGCAGGGCTGTGGCAGCCCCCGGAGGGCCTCCCTTCCCAGGCTCCCTGATGCAGTGGGAAGAGCCCTGGCCTGCATTAGGGATGCAGAGTAGGGAAAAGCATCACCACGTGCCACTGGTAATGCCCACTGCAGGAGAGTGTAGCTGTGTCACCACCAGGGAACCAGAGACCTGTGACTGAATTACTAGTCTACCTCTTCCTGTGCGACTTGAGCAAGTAACTTCACCTCTCTGAGCGTCTTTGTTTATCATAAAAAGAATAAAAATATCCTTCTTATAGTGTCACTGCGAGGTTAAGCAAGATAACACCTTCAAAGGACTCAGCGTGGCATCTGACGAGAACTACCCAATAAACAAGCTTATTCATTGAGTATTCTTTCTTGTGCACTTACTTTCCACTTCTATCAGTTGATGAGGAAACTGAGGCCCAGAGAGGTGAAGTGACCTGCCCAAGGTCACACAGCTAATGAACTTCAAAGGTGAGATTAGACCACAATTCTGTCCATTCGAAGTGAATTGAAGGCGTTAAAGTAGACTTTCAGGCTGCCGTGATGGCACATCTGTAATTCCAGCTACTGGGAAATACTGACACAGGAAGATCACAAGTCTGAGGCCAGCCTAGCGACTTAGTGAGACCCTGTCTCCAACAGAAACAAAAGCTAACGTTCCAAGGTACTGTCACGCCAGGGAGCTGACCTTCAAGGGGCGAAGATGCTGAGTTATTCGGTTCACGGCAGGTCATTTGGTTCACGACAGGTGTGTGGTCAGCCGTGGCGTGTGGTGCGTCATAGGATCACCGGGAGGGCGCTCAGAGCTGGGGGGTCCTCGGGGAGGGACGTTGAAGCCACAACGCTCAGGAGAAGGGGGAGGCGGGGCAAGGGCAGGGGGATAGTGGAGGGGGGGGGACCCTGTTGGCTTCGCGGGGAGGGAAGCAGAGGCCAGGAGGTGGCACGGGCTGCGCAGAGAGGCTTTCTGAGGCCCTGAAGCACTCTGCAAAGTAGCCGAGGACTTGGGCCGTCCGCTGGAAGCCCAGGGGTGCGGCCCGGGCAGCATGGAGCGTGTGCGGACAGGGCTCCTGGCTGCCCGTGGGCAGCTGCTCTGTTCCTGTTTTATAACGCAAGGCCTGCACCGCGGGACCCTGCTCCAGAGGGCCGGCCGGCCCCACCGTCAGCATGCAGGCTGAGGACCTGCCTGTGAAGAGTCTCAGACGTAGAATCTATTTCGCCCTAGCAGGCAGCTGGCGGGAGGTTGCCGGCCAGGCTTAGCAGGCGGTAGGATGCCTCCTTCAGGCAGAGCGGGAGCAGCCAGCCTGCCCTGCAGGTCTGCACCGCTCCAGGCTGCCCTGCCCCCTGCTCTGGAGCCGCCGTCTGCGCTCCCATGAGCCTGCGTGGCCCTCTCTGTCCCTCTGGCCGCCGTGTGGGCTCAGCACGGAGCTGCCTCCTCTGCCTGCAGCTTGCCGGCCGCAGTGCAGGTGAGTGTTTGCAACCGGCTGGGCCCAGGCCTGTGTGCAGATCCCAGCTGCATGGGAGTCTGGGAAGGAAGTACCATCACTTCCAGGCCTGTGGCAAGAGGGGCCTCTGCCTTGTAAGTTGGAGAACTCGGACACCAGAGGAGGTTGACGGGTGTCCCAGGACCAGCCAGCCAGGAGGGGTCTAAGTACCACGCGTTCAAGCAACACCCAAGGCAGAACGGGCCTCGCACAGCGATCCCCCCACTCGAGACCCGGGAAGCGCATGGTCGGCTGCACCTGCACCTAACACCAACCTCCCCGGGCCACAGCCGGGCCCCGCCCGCCTTGAACCTGCCGGGCACTGCCTCAGGCTCCGTGTGACACAGAGCCCGACTTTGTGCAGCACTCTGAGCTCCTGATGTCACTCACAGACCACCTCCATCCAAACCCCGCTGGCATCACCGCACCCTGGGAAGGGCAGCCGCCCAGCATCATGAGAAGGACTCAGCCGCCAGCACTAGCCCAGGAAAAGAGCCCCGTTCAGAGTCAGAAGCACAGTCCCCGGATGTGAACTCCCGGGCACCATTGAAAGAGGCAAGATCCTGAGGGGAACAGCGGGCGCTGGGGACGCTGTGTCGTGCCTCCCCGCGACCGCCTGCCACCTCTGACTCTAGCGAGGCTCCTGCAGCAGAGACGAGCGGGCGTCAGACTCAGGCCCGGGCCTGTCAGACGGGCGCTGTCCGGCCGAAGCTTCCATGCTGACGGCCATGTCGCTCCTCCAAGGGTCCTTTCCTCACCCCTTTCCCTGATTCTTCTCCTGGTCCCCTCCCCAGGGACGGTCTTCTCTGCCCTGAGATGCTGGCATAGCCTGGCCCACCGGCCTTCTTAGCGTCCATGTTTCTTGGCCTCAATCCAGAGCTGCTGGTTTGGAAGCACCCGGAGAACTGGGGGGAGCAGTCGCCGCAGGTGCCAGGGGCTGCCGGGCAGGCGGGTTCGAGACCGCGAGGCATTCGCGGTGCTTTCAGAACGCGGCTGCACGCGGGAGCGCCCGGCAGCCAGGTTCCCGTCCCCCCAGGTCCTCAGCTAAGGGCAGGGCGTGAGCGGCCTGCTGGGCAGCGGGAGGGGCAGGGAAGCAGACCACATGGGCCGGCCGCGCCCCTCACCAGCTCTGCGGCCTTGCGGGTGGCTCGCGTCTCCCAGCTTCAACCCCAGGCCTGCAGAACAAGGACCACCATGGCCATTGGGAGGGCCGGGGGCGGCCTCACAGTGCAGGCCTGACCGGCAGGAGCACTTCCAGCAGTGGGGTTCAGAGGCAGCACTCTCAGGCCCCTGGTTCCCAGGCAGAGAACGTCCAGGAGCTGCTTCTGACCCAGCGGGTCTCAGTGGGACCCGCCGCCCAGGGGGTGCCCCCGTGGCCCGGCCGAGGCCCACGCTTTGAAGACCAGGCTCACCTAGGCCCAGCTTCTCTATCTCGGCCTCGAGGTTTTCGGCCGGGGTGTTCTTTGTGGGGGGCTGCCCTGCATCGTGGGGTGCCGAGCAGCTTCCGCTCCTGGGGACAAAATCACCCTGGTCCAGCGACAGCCCCAGAGCAAGGAGATGCTTTGGGAGCAGTCGAGGCTGACAAAGTCAGCGGCTCGGCCCGGCAGGACGCCCAGGTGGCCCGGCTCTGGACATGCAAAGGGTGGGGGATGGATGCTGGAGCCTGGGCAGCGGTCACGAAAGCCAGACCGCCAAGCTCTGGCTCCCCGGCTGCAAGAGTGGAGTGTAGACGAAAGGCAACCAGTGACTGGCCCGGGAAAACCAGCCTGGTGTCCCAAGCACACAGCACAGCCCGGCCCTGCTGGACTCGGACGGAGCGGGCAGTGTCCTGTGGGTGTGCACACCGCTGGCCCTGCTGACACTGCCTCTGAGGGAGGCGACCCAGGACAGTAACACCAAACCTGCCCCTGAGCCCGGAGGGACTTACCACCTCAACGTCCTGCGCGGGGGCAGAGGAGGCAGCGCTGGCCTCTGAGCAGGTGGCTTTGGAGACGCAGTCCCTGTGGGCGCCTCGCCCCCACGCCCCACAGCCCTGCCACCCAGGCTCCGGAGCAGCTACCGCTCTTGCCCTCCTTGTACCTGGGAACCCACTCCAGAGCCCAAATGCTGTCAGCTCCCCCGCCACCCTCGGAGCCATCTCACTTTGGTTACCAAACGATCACGGCCAGACGATGCTCTAAGGTCTTCCACGGTACATCCGCGCTTTGCAGTCACTGGCTCCGCATTTTACAGACCTCGCCTTCCTGAATTCTCCCCAGGTCAAGATAGAAAATGATCCACTATCTGCAGACAAGGACACAGAGAGGTTAAGCCACAAGCTTGAGGTCACACAGCCCATTTGTGGTAAAGCTAGGGTGTGAACCTAAAGCTAGGGTGTGAATCTAAATCCCAAGTCAATGGCCACAATGACAGCCCTGTCTGGCTCCCTCCTGACCCTAGACGCTCGCTCCCCAGTGGTCTGCAGCCGAGGCATCCCACCTTGGGCTTGCTAAATGCAACCTGCTCACAGCCACAGCTGTGCGAGGTTATGGCTCCTGAGAGAGGAAGGCCACCCAGCCTGGAACGCCTGGTCTCCACGTGTCCAGGGTTCCGTGGATATGGATTTTAAAACCTACCACAGAAGTCCACGCTTGTGGTTTCATGAGGAGGACTCATGATAAAAACGGGTCCCCTCCGACCCCTCCTCCTGCCCAAGGGGCCACCGAGAGGAAGGGTCCTGTGGTGCCTCTGAGCGCCAAGCCCGGGCCACGCACACTGGAGGGGCCTCCAGCACCCGTGAGGCCTGCCCACGCCTCCCTCCTGCTGCCGGGGCCGGGCGGCTCCTCCTGGGTCTGTGGCTGGAAGTCGGCTTCCGCTGCCCAGCCGTGGACACCGCCGGGCCCTGCCCACTCCCGTCCCCTGACGCCCACGCTCCTCTGCCCCCTTTCCTGTCCCAGGCGCTCCCCGTGGGCCTGGGGTCCTGAGAGGCAGGAAGGGGCGGTGTTTGGGTGGAGCCAAGCAAGCACGGCAGAGAACGAGACCTGGACAGTCCCTTCCCCTCTCTGAACCTGAACCTGAGGCCAGAAATTCTAGGCACCAGCTGTGATTGGCCTTGCCTCCCCTCGGGTGAGCCCCTGGCCAACCCAGCCTCCCGCTCCCATCCGTAAGATGAGAAGGCCGTTCTGTGGTCCGGATTTCTCGGAGTCACTGTCAATCCGTGGCTTTCAGCACCTCCAGCGTCCACACTCTGAGAGTTCCTTGGGAAATGAAGTCAGAGGCCCCGTTCCCTGGAGGCCAAGCAACCCCGCTCCAGCCACCCACGGCCTGGCCCTCTGTTCCCTGAGGTCCACTGAGACCTCGTACTCCTCTGTTTCTTAGAGCCCTGGCAGTCAGGTGGAAGCAGACGTGGCTGCTTGTGTTACGGGAGGGAAGCCACTCTGCCGTCTCCGGGCAGGGGCTCGACGGGGCTCGGGAGAGGGAGATGTGAGGCCGCCTCCCTCCCCGCACACCTCTGCTGGGCCCAGGCGCTCCGTGGTTGACAGACCCTGCGGAGCTGTGCAGGTGTGTCACCTGGAGCAGGGGCGGGAGGGAGCGGGGCCTGGGAGGGAGGGCGCTCCGCGCTGAGCCACCTTCACCAGGGAGATCCAGCTTCACCGCCATAGCACCTTCAAGCTCCTGGGTGGCCGCGGCGGGTGGCGCTGGGGCTGTAGGGTGAGCAGCCCTGGTAGAGTCCACGCAGCCACAGGGTGGAAGGGAGGGAGCCCAGGAAGCAGGACTAGCCAGGGACAAGGTGAGCAGCTCAGGAGGCCGAGGCCGGGACAGCTGGAGGCACAGCCTGGGGAAGGCCCAAGGCCACACCCTGCCAGGCTTGTGTCCCCCTGAGGGCAAGAGCCACAGTCCCTGCACCCTCCACAGCCACCCCCCTGGCGGGTCTGCTCCCTGCTCCGCTGCTCCAGCCACGCGGACCTCGCTGTTCCTCCCACAGGCCCCAGGCCCTTTGCACTCCCTGTTCCCTCTGCCTGGATCTCTCTTCCCCACAACTTGGTGTGCTCTCCTTTCCTTACAATGTTTCCTCCTTAGAGGGTTTTTTCCTGACCACCCTTCAAAGAATAGGATCCCTACCTCCACCCAGGCACTCCTGCCCCCACCTGGTGTCCCTCCAGAGTCCCTAAGCTCTGTCTGTACCTATTTCCTTATTTGCATTTGTCTCACGAGGGGTGGGATGCCTCATGCGGAGCTCACCCCTGCCTCCACGCCAGAACTTCCCGGCAGACCTCAATGCAACGGCCAGCTGTGGAGGCCACGCCTCCTTCCAACAGGGGAGCAGGGCTGGGGTGTGGCTCAGTGTGGGGCGAGGCCCTGGGTTCCATCCCCAATGCTGCAAAACAGTAAAAGGTAAAAATAAATGGGGAGAATGTGACCCCGGGCCCCCAAGACCCGCCCTGATACCATCCTGGGGCGGTCCTGCTGCATGGCTGACTTGGATGCAGATTCCTCTTCTTCAGGGAACCTCAGCCCTTCACCTGATGGTGCCAGGCCCCCCAGGTCACCCAGGACGGTCTCCTTTCCTTAAAGCCAGCTGCCCGTGGGCCTGAATCACAGCCACAAAACCGTGACAACTCGAGGAGTGACTGAGACCACAGCACCCGTCTCAGAGGCTGCGGTGGCCGCTGGGATTTGAGCAGAAGCCTGACCTGGAGCCGATTTTGATCAACATGAGCAATTAATCCGGGGCCCCAGCAACCCGGTGGGGCAGGTGTCACTACGCTCACTTTGTGGGTGAGGGAAGCGAGGCTGGAGCTGACAGCTCTCTGGCCTCCCACCTCAGCCCCTGAACACAAAGAAAGGTTTTTTTGTGAACAAATGGCTTTGTTCAGCCCAGACTCGGCCGTTCTGCTGCCGGCAGCACCTGCTCGCTCCCCGCCCGCCCACCTGTCAGCGGCAGCCCTGTGATCTGAGCAGAAGGGACTTTTCTCCCTTTTGTGGCTGGAGTCTCCGCTGGAAGTCACCATTGCAGCCAGGCTGAGGTGACAGAGGGACTAACTGGGACCGTGGCCTCTCCAGCTCTGCACCTACGCCAGCCGTGCGCAGGGTCTGGCCCCTCTCTCCCCTCCCCCTGCCCACCAGGAAGGCCGGGCCACCACAGGGCCTTTGTACACACGTCCCTCTGTCCGAGGTGAGAGTGGGGCTCCCTCCTCTGCGGCACCCGCCACAGGGCTCCTTTCTGCTGTTTCCAGCACTTCCCTTCTGACCCGCTGTTCTGCCTTGTTGGCTTGTTAATCCACGCCCAGGCGCAAGGCCTGCCAGTGGGATCCGTGTGCAGTGCGGGCCGGGTCTTCAGTCTCTGGACGCGGGCACCTAGGGGCTGCTGCCCTCTCTTCCGTGAACAAGCGAGTGAACTGGAATTGAAAGACCGTCTTCCCTGCACACAGTCTGCTGGCTCCTGGTTTTAGCATCTCCCTGTGGCCATCGTCTGACCATTCAAACACGCTCGGCCCCTTTAGAAGACAAGTCTCTGGCCTTAGTGGCCTGTGGGCTCACGACATTGGAGGCCCGGTAGGGGGGCATAGAGGCTGCAGGGGGGCCAGGGTAGTGTCTCTGGCATCTTGGTCACGTGACAGGCAGTGATTCCCAGACCACAGGCCACAGGAGAGCCTGTCTGCCCGGTCACACGTCACCTCTGCTCGGGTCTAGAGCCGGGTGGTCCTTTCAAACACCACCCCTCCTGCCCAGGACGAATAGTCCTGTTTCTCGGCTTTGACAGGATGGCACGCACCAGGCTTGGAAACCTGGGATTCCCGGAGAACGCTAATGCCCGGCCCAGGAAGGTCCCCTGACTGGGCAGGCGTGGGCTGCCTCCGTCCCGCATTGGCCCGTAGGGTGAAGAGACTCCGGGTTCCAACAGGAAGCGTTTTCTTCAGCTCTTTGGTGGATAATAATTCCTCATCTGCCCCGTGCCCAGCGGGCAGGGTTGGCAGGACGGGTGTCCAGACCTTTGAGAAGGAAACCTCTTGTATTTTGGAAGATTTTTTCCTTGCAGTTTGGGATTGGTGATATGGGAGAAATTTAAAAAGCGGCTATTTATCAGAACAGAGGCACTTGGCTTAGCAAACTGTCCCCTCCCCGGCCCCTTCCAGAAAAATCAGGGCCCAAGTATCTCTCAAAAGCTCTTTTTAGGGCAGTTCAGTTTGAAAATGCTCCCCAAGAAAACAGGGCTGCAGAGTTAAAACCAACGACCTGGGCAGAGAGAGAGGAGGCCAGAGGAACTGGGCACAGGGGAAGTTGGCAACGGGATGGCAACTGACCGGCAGCCTGGACGGTCCTCCCGCCAAGAGGAGAGACGCAGGAGCAGCTCCAAGGGCCGGAGGAGACTCGGGACCCTGAGCTCCCACCCGAGGGGCTCAGCCTGTGTCCCCAGGTCTGTGGGGTGGGGAAGCTCCACTGGGCACACAGGGACACGGGTGCTGGGCAGGTGACTCTAGAGGTGGCGCAGCAGAAGGAAACCCTTCTTCGCTCTGTTTTTCTCCCTCCGTGTTTTCTTAGACCCAGGATGATGTCATGGTGACTAGCCGCGAAAGGCATTCTCCGATCCGGATTTGTTTGATGGACTGTTATATATTAAATGCTGCCCCTTTGGCGAGAGCTGTCAAAACAGTTTCATGTGATCTTCCCCCGGAGAAGGATCTCTGTGAAGCCACATAACTCAGATTATACAAATACCTGTCAAAAGCCATTAGGCTCAGCGGCCAGGCGGCCGGGGGAGCAGAGGGGCCAAGCCTGGCTCAGGAGCAGGGCCAGACCGGCCGTTGCTCACGCTGGTGGGCACCGTCTGGGGTCCACCCTGAGCAAGTCCTCGATCTGCATCCCCAGAGAGAGGCCATCGCGGGTGGCGAGCCGGCCTGGAAGACCCACGGCCGCGCCTGGGACCCCGGGGTCTTGTTTACTCCTGTGACCTTGGTGCCCACCTGGCCCCTGCGGGCATGGCCCCCATTCCTCGACTCCCTCCGCCCCTGAGCGGCACCCTGGCCGTGTCGCAGGTTTGGTGAGAACCGAGCCAGATGACGGGGACGCGAGGGTGGCCCAGTAGTGGGACGCTCCCGTCCCCACGCTCACACCCCAACGCTGGGGGCGCAGGGTCCCCTCTGCACCCCCTTCTCCCCTCCACGCCATGGGGCCCAGGCAAGCTCGGATTTTTGGGCGGCCAGGAGACCCGAGCGGCCAGGGGCCCCGGGCGTGGGGAGAGGCCGGCAGAGACTTCTGATGGAGGAGAGACGGAGCCCAGGCCTGCCCTGCTGTCAGGACGGGCCAGGCCAGACCTCTGGAGGTCCGAGCCCGGTTCCCGGCACAGAGTGCAGGCCAGGTCCCCACGGGCACTGCACAGCCACCTCCCCTGGACACACGGCTGACCTCAGGGGCAGGGCTTCCCTGACTCTGCCCCCAGCAGGGCAGTGAGCGGGGTCCTGCCCACCCTCTCGCCAGTTCCCAAAGCACAGACAGCTATGGGTTTGGGAGGCATCCTGCTGATCGACCAGCCCGGGTGAGGACCCTCTCCCTGGGGGGTCGCGTCCCTCTCAGCAGGTGTAGCCTCAAGTTCTCAGCACCAATGAGGCTCCTCCTGGGAGCCGGGGCATAGCCTGACCTTTGACCCCCAACAAGGCCCTCCCTGCCTCTGTGGGTTCATCTCTAGATGACCCTGGGTGGGGGCCGGCCCTACTCAGGGGCCAGAGTGGTCTTTTCCAAAAGCCAATAGATCCCATCTGACCCTCACTCAACACCCTTCAGTGGCTCCCCACTGCCCTTGGGTCCCCACTAGCTTCTGACTGTGGCTTCCAAGCTGGTGGCTCCGTGAGGCCTGAAAGTCAGGACGCCCCTGGCCGCCCTGCCTCCCTGTGTCCCCACCTCCTCGGCTGAAGCCCCTGCCTGGTCCTGGGGACATCCAGCCCTCTCCACCCTGTGCCACCCAGGTGCTATGCTCAGTGCTGAGCGCCTGAGTCTCCAGGTGTGTTCACACGGCCAGTCGATGGAAGTGACTTCAGCCCGAGGACGGCTCCGGGCCCAGCCTGGTGGTCACTGTCCACTCAGGCCTCGCCCTGAGTGTCTCCAGCTGTGGAGGAGCACCAGGTGGCTCGCGGCAGTCGGCTCCAGGACTGCAGGCAGCTTCCACTGCATTGTGTCTTCCTGGAGGAGCAACGTGTCTTAAAAATACCAGAAGACGCAGAAGACAGGGAAAGGGAGAACCACCCGCAACCCCAGCAACCAGAAAGACCCCGGCCAACCTGCTGGCCCCGTGATTCTGGTCCCCCGACACCTGTGGTCCTGGGTGAGGATGAACAAGCGCACGTTCCCCCAGCAGCCGGTGTGTGTCTGTTCCTGTGGGCGAGTTCAAGCCGCTTCCTTCGGTGTGATTCCCACTCCCAAGCCCCAAGCCCGAAGCGTGTCTGCCCGAGGAGCGCCGTCCATGCGACACACAACCCTAATGGCCATCTGGTGTTAGGACTCTCTGTGACCTCTAAAAGATGTGTCATGTCCCTTAGTGGCCACCCACCCTTCTCATCTCCCCCAGCCCCCCAGCGGCCACGGATCCACTTCAGGCTCCTGGGTTTGCATCTGAACATTTGGGGTCCCGGTGTCATGCAGTGCACGACTCTGGCCTCGGGCTCTTTGGACGCCGTTCTAAAGTCTGCTCTCGGAGCGGCAGTGCCGGGGGCGCCCAGGCTCAGGTGCTCACGTTCTGCACCTTCTCCTGCAAAGTGAAACATACTCTCCCTGCTTGCAAGCTGCTTCTCCCACATTCTAGAATGTTCAAAGGTCACCGAGAACATACAGTGGGGTGGTGGCCGGGCCTAAGGGACTGAGTGTGTCGAGGCCATTTTCTGAAAGGGCCTGCCCGGACGAGCAGGCCTGGCTCCGCGGAACGAGGCTCCCTGCGCTTTCCGGGTGTGGCCCCTTGGGGCTGAGGCCCAAGGCCCCTCAGCGGTCTTCAGGGGTTCCCTGTTCCTGGCTGCAGAGCCGGCACCCGGGGGCACTGGCTGAGCTGGTGAAATCACACTGCAGGGCCAGCCCTGTGCCCTCCTGCCGCCTGGGACCGTTGCTCTCACCTGTTTGCAAGTCTCAGGTCGCATCCCTCCTCGTCCAGCCCCGAGGCTGCGCGTCACCCCTCCTCCTGGCCTCAAGCCTGTCATCCGGGGTTCGTGTGGCAGAGACCAGCTTCCCCTTGCGTCCTCTCCTTCCATGCTCAGACACGCGAGAGGGAAAACCCTCTGACCCTCTGTGCCCGGCCATTGGTCACCCTCCCCCAAGGCCACCAACTCCAGTGTTCCCCGCGTCCTTTCAAGGGTGCTTCACGGCCGTGTAGCTCATTTGCGTGTTTATTCCTCTTTCCTCCTTTTTGCACAAGGAGTTTGCACTTCACCCTCAGCCCCCAGGCTGCATCGGGGGCTGGCTCCAGGGCGCTTCCTGCAGCCTGGGTGGATGGCAAGTCACCGTCTCACTTCACTCTCACATAGCTTAGAGCAAGGCACACAGCTGTCGCCTCCACCTTGCATGTGGATTGGACTCAGAGACTCAGCGGCAGGTCTAAGTGACAAAACACACAAGCAAGCAGCAGTTACCTCTCGTCCAGCGTGAGCCTGGCACTCGGAGGCTCCCTGGGCAGAGTCTCTCCATCTCCCAGCACCCACGGAAGTGTCAGACATCGGGAGCGTATTTTAAGAAGTCCTGGCCTCTGGCCTGAGGCCAGGTGAATTCCAGTCACTTCCCAGAAGTCGTGGCAAACTCGAAATGAACGTGAACCTGGGGTTACTGCCGTTAGGTATGAGGAAATGGACACTGGAAATCTGGTTGAAAGCAGAGTCATCTTCCCAGCAGACTCAGAAGGAAAGCAGCTGCTCAAGTGGGGGACCAGGGATCTGAGGACCCACAGAGGGTCAGCACCACGTCTTCTCCACACCCCAACCCGGAGAAGATCCCCATGGTGTGGGGAGCAGGAAGGAGAGGCCAGAGGAAACAAGAGGGAGTGGGCAGCGTGGGACCCTGAACTGGTCACTTGCTTCTCAGCTTCCTGCTCCCTCCAAGAGGCCCTCGGTCCTGACCCGGTGGAGTTGACTGCGTGGCCGCAGCATTGGTCTCTGAGATGCAATTGCCTCACATCCTATATCTGCAGTCTGCAAACTTTTTTTTTCAATAAAGAGCCAGATGATAAATAAGACGGAGCGGCTTCTGTCGTGACCTCTCCGTATTGCTACTGTAGCTGATGGCAGCCCAGGACGGAGCTCTGCAGGTCCCAAGAAAACTTAATTCATGGACACTGACCTGGACTTTCATATAATGCCCCTGGGTCACAAAATATTGTTCTTCTTTTGATTTGCTCCAGCCATTGAACTCTGCGGAAGGCTTCCTTAGCAGGTGTCCTGTGTGGAAGCTGGCCATGGGCTGGCTCTGGCGCTGGGCCCCATTTGCTGAGCGCTGGACTCAGCAGCAAGGTCAGCGAGGGCCCCAACCTGAGGCAATGGTCACTTCTTAGTGTTCTGACCACGGATCAAACCCAGAGGCATTTAGCCACGGAGCTACGTCTCAGCCATTTCATCTTTTATTTTGAGACAGGGTCTCACTAAGTTGCTTAGGGCCTCACTAAGTTGCTGAGGCTGGCTGTGAACTTGCCATCCTCCTGCCTCAGCCTCCAGAGCTGCTGGGATCACAGGCACAACTGTCACTTTTAACCAGCGAGTTTCAGGGGAGCAAAGCCTTCCTGTGAGCAGAACTTGACAAATAGCTGTTGAAGGAATAAATTACAGAAGGGGGAGGTAATGGTTAGAGACATTAACTCATCAGAAAAATATTACATTTGCAAATGGGTTTTATTTGCTCTAAAGTGTCATTGCTTTTTCCCTCCCCTGCCAAATGTTATGAAATGCTAATTAGCTCCCATCAAAACCGCAGTTCACAGATCTGCTTGATCTTTCTCCGGGTGTGCACACAGCACCCTGTTTTGCAGACTGAAATGACTCGGCACAGTTGTGGACAGCCGCTCAGCCCTGCTGGTGGACCCCAGGAGCGTAGGCAGAGACCCTCGGACCCAGGGAGAGGCGCGGGAGCTAGTCCGCAGAGAGAGAAAATAAAACAGACTCCAGAAAGATCTGGAGCTAACATTGCTGAAAGATCTCCAGCTAACATTGCTGGGCTATCGGACATCTTTCCAAACAATCGGGAGGCTGTTGGCCTGCAGGAAGCGAAGGCACTGGGCCCCTGAGCCCACAGGTCTCCCCTTGGCTCAGGGGCGCCAGTGCAGGGCGCACTTCTCTGTGTCTGACAGCAGGCCACGCGGTTCCTCCAGCATGAACATGCAGTGTAGACAAGCAGCCCACTTCTCACAAACTCTGGTTGGCACATGGTACGTTTCCCATGACTCGGCACTGCTCTCATCCGGGACCAGGTTCTTCTGTTTCAGGGAGGCCGATGTGGCAGAGCTTCCCTGGCCTCGGCTCACCAGGGCCACCAGCAGCACCCCCTAGGCCAGCCTGCGAAATCCAAACACACCTCCAGGCACTGCCACCTGCTCCCTTGGGAGCAAAAATGCCCCACCTCCCTGGCCAAGAACCACCTCGTAGGGCAGGAGCCCGAACCCGGGTCCTCAAGCCACGGCGAGCTCAAGACACCTCAGGCCCTTGGCAAAATGAGAGAAGGACCAGAGTCAACTTTTAAATAGAACAGGATAGAATCGATGTGAAGGAAGGTCTTTTTTGCAGGCTTCTCCTTCTTAGGTCTGTGCAAAGATGTCTCCTGGAACGGTGAGCCTAGCCCACTGCACGCAGCCTGCGGGTCGTTTTCCGTACGCTCATACCCGTCAGCAGCAGAGTCGGCCATCCTGGGGAGGACACCTTCTTTATTTCCTGAAGTTTTGCTGGAGTGGGTTCCCATCTAGGAACAGGCTGTGAGAGAGAAGAGGGTCTTCTCCTCTCTTCCCTGACAGCTCTCTCGACCCCGGCCCCCAGCACCTTGCCTCAGTCTTCTCAGCTGCAGGACGAGGGGGCTCCCTGGGCCCCCCGGGGGGATTTTGCTGACAGTGAAGGAGAGAAGCACGTTCCAAGCGCAGGCTTCCTTGCCTCCTGTAGATCCTCCAGCTTAGAGGCTGTAATTCCCTGGGATTCGGGTAAGCCTGGGATAATGTCAGGGATTATCACTCTTGGTATCTTCCAACTCTGTCGGGTACCAATCGGTGTGGCCGTGCTTCCGGGCCTCCGCTCTGGCAGCCCGACCCTATGGTACGGAGGGCTCCCTGCAGGGAACCCAGGGCCCAGCAGCCCCCGCCCGGCTCACCAGGCCAGCAACGAAGACGGAGCTTCTTCCACCAATCAGGCCCTGTCCTGCAAACGTGCCCACGTCCAGCTCGGCAGCCCGAGAGAGAAGGGAAGCGTGATTACCAGCTCCCACCAGGGTTCCAAAGCGCCCGCGTGCCCGCGCTGGCCGCGCCCTTCAAAGCTGGTGTCCTGCCCTTCCAACCCCAGGCTGCTAATTACCGGCTGGGAACATGAAAGTGACCGGCGAGGGGTGGTCGGCCTCCCCACCCGCTCCCTTTCAAGTGCTCCTTAGAAATGCCTATCTGATTGACAACCCTGGTGGCCCCGCCCGGAGGTTTCATGTTGGAGGGCTCCGCGCCCCTCCCGCCAGGGCCTTGCCAGGGCCTCCCCCGCCAGGGCCTCCTGCTGGGGCCTCCCACCAGGGGCTCCTTGCCCTCGCTCCCTTGGGCGGGCTTGGTGGCAGGCGGGCCCGGCACTCACCCTCCGCCTCCTGGAGCATCTGAGGTTGGGGGCCTTGTCTACACCCACTTTTGGTAAAGCCAAGCTTCCCGAGGCTCAGAAGAGGAAGAGGAAACGTTGGAAGAAGCTATTTTTAAATGGGCATTTCAGACATGAAATGGTTCCCAAGAGCCAGTCCAGGGAGAAAAGTATAAATGAGTCAGAAACATACGGATCACATTTGCCTCGTGCAAAACCTCAAAAACAACAGAAATAGCAAAACACAACACACATGGGTCTGTTCTCAGCATCGGCCGCGGGGGGATTGCCACATCCCGGAGCCTTGTCACCCTCAGCCCAGACGCCGCGATGGTCACTCGCTCACTCAACAAACAGCCACAGCCCTACTGTGGGCCCTGGGATGCAGAGCAGCAGGGCAGGCAGGGAGGCCAGGGGACGAGCTGTCCCGAGAACCTGTGCTGCCCAGCGGGCTGCAGTGGCCTTCACATGGGGTCAGCAAAGCTCTCTGGGAAGGCAACATTGGCTTCCAGGACTTTTGTCCACTGCATGCAAAACGGAGGGGAGGCCGGGGCAGGGGCTGGGAGTCAGGCCGGGCAGCGCGGGGGCTTAGGTGCCTCTGGGGTCTCCTCCCCCATGGGAAAAGCACGAGGCGCACACTGCGTCAAAATGGAACACTTCTCCTCTGAGCCCAAGTTGGTGGCAGCTCCTTCCTCGCGTGACTGGAGAGGCTGGACATGGCAGGCGGGCTGCCCCTCTCCACACTTCCCGGACAAGGGCTTCCCAGCCAGGCCTGAGCGCGCCCCGCTCTCGTCCCCAGGTGTCCCCTACTCTCATGACAGTCACTGAGGATCACGCGCCACAGTTCGCAAGGTTCTCGGGAGAGTCACAGGGGGACTGCGGAGAGCAGGGTGGTGACCCTCACTTAGCAAGGAAAGCCACAGCCCAGAGAGGAAGTGACTTGCCAAAGTCACCCGACTGGCGTGGCACAGCCAGGACACAGATCCGTGAGAGCCCCCGGTCCACGTTCCCTCCACCCCCAGAGCCGCACAGGTCAGCACTGGGAGGTCAGCCCTGTTCACAGGGGTGCTCGGCCTCCTCGACTCTCCACCCGGGAGGTCAGCCAGGTAAGCCAACCTGTCCAGGTGACTGGCGTGCCAGGGAAGTCGGCCCAGGGCTGACCACAGCGATGAGGCCCAGGTTGAAGTGGAAGTTTTGCAATCAGTCCTGAGTGGACACAGGGCAGGTGGGAGAAGGTGGTACTCAGCCCCTGGCACTTGGGACCTGCCAAATCCCTCAGCTCCCTGGATCTTCAGAGCTCTAGAAAGGCTGCTCCTGTCCCTCCGTTGGCACCGCCGCCTGTCCTCAGAGAGGTGGAGCGTGTCCCTGAGGCAGCTGGGCACTGGGGAAGGCATCCCCTGGCCCTCAGACTGGAACTCACCTCACTGTCTACACTCGCTGTCCTGTGGTGGGAAGCGCCCAGCTGTGGAACCCAGGCCCTCTGCTGAAGGTGCAGGGAAGGAGGAGGGCCCCTTTGTTGTCACCAGGCTACCCGCCACGGCAGAGCCTCCTGGCCTTCTCTTCCACCTTCCTGCCTCTCCACCTCTGGGGTCTCTTCTCCCCTCCCTTTGTTCCTAAAAGTGTCCTGTCTTGGTTAGTCACTGCCTTTGGGCATGCAAATCCACCTTCTGGGTGTTTATTAGGGAATTTTCCTGATGCCCTGTTCTCTATTCTAGAAAATTCTGTTAGCGGCTGGGATGAGAGAGAAGTTTCTCTTCACTCTTCTGCATCAGAGCCTTGGAGACTTTTTCTCTGTGAAGGGTCAGACAGTAAATAGCTTAAGCTTGGGCCTGAGAGCCTCTGCTCCAGCACTCAGTTCATGCTGCCATCATAGAACAGAAGCAGCCGTAGACGGTATGGAGAGGGATGGATGGCCCACGTCCCAATAAAACTTTATTCATAAGATGGGTTGCTGGCCCTGGAGCTGTAGTTTGCAGATCTCTGTTCTACATAAGCACCTGGTTAGCTGAGGGTCAAGGAAAACCCTGAATCACAGACCGTTCTTGGGCTTCCACTGTGTGCCTTGTACTAGGTGCTGTGGGACAGTAGAGAATACTTTAAAAATCTGTTACACCAAGGCACAGTGGTGCACACCTGCAATCACAGCTACTTGGGAGGCTGAGGTAGGAGGATCCAAAGTTCGAGGCCAGCCTCAGCAACTTAGTAAGAGGCTGTCTCAGGGCTAGGGACGTGGTTGAGTGAGAGTGCCCGCCTAGCATGAGTGAGGTTCTGGGCTCCATCCCTAGGCCTGCAAAGAAAAAAGTCCTGCTCATGGTTTTCCGATCTCTGAGGCTGGGGTACAGTAAATGTGGTACCCGTTTATGTAATGGGGTGAGCAGTGTTCCCCAGACTCACGTCCGTCGGGAACCTCAGAGTGTGGCCTTACTTGGAAATAGCATCACTGTAGCTGTAATGAAGGTAGAGATGAAGACGAGATCACACTGGATTAGTGGAGCCCCTGAATCCAAGGAGGGTGACCTCGCACGAGGCAGAAGAAGACCCCCAGCGAGACAGAGTAGACAGGTGGGCACACAGGGGGTGGTGAAGCCCAGAGCAAAAGAAGCTGGCCAGGTGGAAGAGGCGGAAACAGACCTCCGGAGGCCGCACAGGGCACGTGGCCCTGCCCACACCTTGTCCTGTACCTCTGGCCTACAGAACTGTGAGAGCATTCCTGTGTCTGTACCACGTGCCTGTGGCCATTTGTTACGGCCGCCTAGAAACCCAGTGTGACTGTATTGAAAGTTCCCCAGCGTCCTTCACTGTGTCCCCTTCACAGGAGAAGCAAAGGGGGCACCAAGTTCATGGCCAGGCCTCAATTGTGCTTTGGTGTCGTGTGAACCCTGAGGCAGGATGGCGCCACACGGGTTTGGACAGTAGAGCTGTGCGGATCTCCACTCCCGCTGAAGGACTGGCCTGCAGAAAGGGACACTAAGGGCATCGCCAGTCGCTCAGCTGGCACCCACGTTGGGGCGAGAAGCCAGCGAGGAGGCTCCAGGCTCTGACATCACAGCCGGGGAGCAGGGGCCAGACAGGAGCGCGTTTCCAGCTGCTCTGGGTGCGGGGCTGAGGGCACAGGTCTCACTGCTTGTCCCGGTGGTGACGCTGCAGGGAGACCAGCTTGTCCCAACACGTCCTGCAGGAGAAAAACCCGGGTTTCTGAAGTGGAGACCTTGGCCAGCTGAGTCTAATTCTCCTTCCCCTGAGTCACTGTCACCTCTGCCACGTGGGATGGAGGACGGGTGTTGTCCTGAAGGGAAGACGCACAGATGACAGATGTCCACTACAGGAGAGACACCCGGAGGGGACAGGACCCTGATGGACCGTGGGCATGGCAAGCGGAAGGCTGCATGGCCGTGTTGGCACACACCCCCGCACCCATGCACAGCTGGGGCCTACGGGGCTGGCAGGGCAGGCTGTGCAGGGGCTGCAGGCAGGACCAGCGTCTGAGCCTGGCTGCGGTGCTCCGTGGGTGCGGGCGATGGAAACAGACCCTGGCCGAGGCCAGGAAGAGGGGACGTGTTGGCAGGAGAGTCGGTGCTGAGAGCTTTCAGTGAGCCCCTGGGCCACTGTGTCCTCTGGGAGTCACGAGGATGTGCCGCCACTGTCCTGTCCCGGTGAGCGCTCTGGAGCCTCCTCCCCTTCTGTGTGGCTGTGTCCTGTGCAGGAACAGGACAGTAGTCTTGCTATCTTCAGAGACTCCTTTATGTGTGGCCCTCAAGGGCCGTCAAACCTCCAGAAAGAGGGAGGACATGCTGGTTCTTACCCCGCTTCCTGGTCCAAAGCGGAAGCAGAGTCTGGTCTGGCCGACTGGCGACAGCCCCACTTGGCCTGCGGGTGTCTTATGGGGAGCAGCTAGGCCTGTGCTTCAGGACAACATAGGGTCCCGGGGAGCCGAGTTCCATGACGACTTTTTGCCCAATTATGTCATCTCTCTGGGGCAGCAGGGTGGGGCCTACCATCCCCAGTTCCCAGGTACTGTCAGGAAATCTCAGCCAAAGCATCAGCCCGAGTTCCCGCCACCCCACACCTGCCCGCGGCCAGCTCGAGGACGCAAGAGCTTCTTGGCCTCACCACAGAACTCGAGGCAGGTGAGCCAAAAGGAAGAGGAGAAAACAAGGACAGAATAGAAAGAGCGCTTCCAGCTTGCTCTGTCTCGCCGCTGGGCTCAGGCACATGTTTTTAGCTTTCGCAGAGATGGTTTTCTTCTCTTTCCCAAATTTCAGAGTCGTGAGGGACGGAGCCATTTCTGCTGGACACAGGAGGTTGGTGACCTGGGTTTTCAAGGTAAGGAAACAGTAAGCCTTCGGAGGGGCGAGGCTGGCTCCTCCATCAGAGACCCTCTCCGGCCTTCATGTCAGCCTCCGCGACTCCGTTTTGTCCACAGGGCCAGACCCTGCCATCTCTGCACAGCTAATCATCCTTGAGCCGAGTTGAAGTCAAATTCCAGAAGATCCGAGCTGTCCTAGGAAGAAGCAGTCAGAAAGCGGTTTCCATGGGTACAGATTTTGACATTATCAACTGCAAACATTCACCACCCCAAGATGACAAAACTCCAGTAACTTCAAAGCTGTTAAGGATAGCTTTAGGGCAAATTTTAATTAAAGTAGATAGCATATATGAAAAGCATCTAATTTGTACTCTATAAAAGAGTTTGGGAGGCACAGTTCCAGAGCTTCAGGACTGTGGCTGTAACAATTATCTTGCAACTTTTCACAGCAGAATCACAACATGTTAATTTGTTAATGAGTCAGTCAGAGCAGAAGAGCGCTCCTGACAGCGGGGAAGAAAACATACAGATTGCATTTACATTTCTATTTTTAAATAAATTAAATGTTTCGAGTCAAACTCAAACTTCACTTGAAAGTTTGAATTCCTGCCGATTTTTTTTAAAAAGCTCGATTTGACGGTGAGAGGCAAGAACCACGATTCTTAGACTTCTCAGAGAGAACGAGCAGTCTCTTTATTTGCGAGTGGCCGCAATGGCAGACCGGCTCCACGTGGCTGTCCAGGGGGTGAAGTGGCCTTCCCTCTCTGCTGGGGAAGTTCTGGCCCTGAGAAGAGAGGTGCACTCAGGAAGGAGAGGGAAGCACCAAAGACACAGCCAGCCAGCGATGGCATTCTCCGCAGGATAGAGGCAGAGGGCCGCAGGGCACAGGAAGGAGGGTGCAGGGACGCAGGCACCCTGTGGCCTCGTGGGCATCACTTCCTGTCCCCATCCAAGGAAGACCCACTCCCTTCGACACCACCTCACGCTAGGGGGCGTGTGGACAGGGCACCGTGGAGTGGAAAGAGAAACAGAGAACAACGGGGCCCCTGAATCTCTGCAAATGTCACACAGAAACAGATGCCGGTGGACCAGAGTGCCGGGAGTGCAGGACCGTGCGGGGAGCGTGGGCGCCTCGCCCCTCAGCCAGGCCGCCGCTGTGCGTCCTGCATCAAGCCCAGGAGACAACCCACCGTTGACCAGCAGCAGAGAGGAGGCGGGGCCAGGAGGAGGCCCAGACCCCAGGGTGTCACACCAGTCCCACTGAACCTGACTCTGGGGACCCCATGGTCCCAGGGAAGTGTCTCTTCATTCATGGTCCTCAAACCAGGGGGACGGAAGAGCACAGCACAAGCGGGACGAGACAGGAACGGGAGCAGTGTGCCCAGTCCAGTAGGACACACGCGTGTAGCAGACAGGTATGACACAGGTGTAGCGAGCTCAGGTGTGACACACGGGTGTAGCGAGCAGAGAACCGGTTAAAATTCCCCCGGAAAACGCCCCTCCCGCCCACAGGTGAGCAGCCCCTGGAGGAGCTGGCGGAGGCCCCAGGGCAGCTGGGAGGGCCGGCCTCCCAGGTGTTTTAGACTCCTCTTCCCCATGCCTGTCCTGGAGGGCAGTGGGAAGGTGAAGTAAGGAACTTCAGTACAGTGAGAAGGCGATTTTCCTCCCCCGAAGACTCTGCTCCCTGACACGGGGATTCCCACCTGCTTGGTGTGGTCCAGGTTGACCTGTCAATCCCCCACCCAAGGGGTGGCCACAGAACCTAGCTGGCCAATGAGAGTGTCCCATTTCCTTGGATGCAGTGATTGGTCAAGAAGTGGGTCCAAGACTCCAGAGGACCAATCAGAGTCCTTGCCTGGAATTGCAAAGCAGATGCTGGTTTGGAGGGTTGCTTGCTGCCTGGGGACCCTGAGCTGTACGGATGCTCTTGGGTGGACCACCAGGGCATGTCCTCTTGCCTTGTGGTAGAAGCCCAAGAGAATGAGAGGCAAGGACCTCAGAGAATCAGCGCTGAGAGCCTGAGGCGCAGAAAGCAGAGGGAATGCGTGCTGGCCGCTCCCAGCTGAGCCGCCCGTTGGTCTCACCAATGCTCATGTGGCCCGGGAAGAAAGTGCGCCCTCACCAGCCCAGCCCACACACAGCAGACCCACAGAGCACGAAGCTCATCACCTGCTCGTGGTCGCAGGGTTTGCAGTTTGGATGTGAGGTGTCGCCCACGCTCACCTGCCAGGCGGTGCAAGAACATTTCGAGGGAAGTGATTGGGCTGCGAGCGCTTTGAACTCATCAGTGTGCTGATCCACTTGAAGGGGCTAACTGGGTGGTAGTGCAGGCAGGCGGGCTGTGGCTGGAGCAGGTGAGTCCCGGGGGCCTGCCTGTGGGTGTATTTGTCCCTGGTGAGCAGAGCTCTCTGCTTCTGGTGCCACGTCCTGCCCTGCTTTCTTCTGCCACACCCTCTGCCCGGATGTCCTGCCTCAGCCCTGCCTAGAGCAGTGGGGTTGGCCGTCCATGGACCGAGGCCTCGGAAACTGTGGGCCCCACGTGGACTTTTCCTCCTCTGTGTTGTTCTTGTCAGCTCTTTGGGTCACAGCAGCAAAAGGCTGGCTGAGACATAGCCAGGGAGTGGCGCAGCTGGACTCTGAAGCCCAAGTCGTCCTTCGGCAGGGGCTTCGCAGGGTCCTGCAGTGAGCAGACCGTGTGCCCGGTGCAGGGGTCCACTGCAGAAGGCTCACCAGGCTGCCCTCAACCCAGAGCTGCGGGACAGAACGGGAAGACGCTGAGAGCCCAGCTCCAGGGAGTGGGCGGGAGGCTGGCGGCCAGCAGGCTGCCTCTAGGAGCTGTGTGGACAGAGGTGCAGTGGGGGTCAGGGAGCGGGGCTGGGGCGGAGGATGCAGGAGAGCTGGGCCGGGGAGGGGAGACCAATGCTAAGTGAAAAAAACAGACACAGAAGGACAGATGTTTCATGATTCCACCACGAAGTATCTAGAACAGGCACATGGATGGAGGCAGAGAGTAGATTAGCAGTGAACCGGGGCCGGGGTGGTGGGAATGGGAACTATTGCTTCATTAGTAGAGTTTCCATTAGGGATGATGAAATAGTTCTGGAAATAGACCGTGGCCGTGGTTGCACAATACTGCGAATTTAATTAATGCCACCGAATTAAATGGAAAATTTTATATTTTGTATATTTAACCAAAGAACTTTTTTTCATTATCTCTAAGAGTCAGACTGAAGAGTCCAGTTCTAGCACAGGTTCAAAAACCCTAAGGGAGGTCCCAGAGGAAGGGCTCAGATCTCCGGCTCTCCCCTGCTCTCTGTCCCGTGCGCCGTGATGTGGCCAGCCGGGTCCATCCCAGGGTGAACCACAGAGCAAAATCCAAACTCTGGGCAGACGCCACGGGCTTCTGCTTCAACAAACGATCCTGGCAGTCTGAGCCAAAGTTGACCTACAAGGAATGGAAAGAAAAAGACCTTTCAGCCAAATTCTGATGAGGGGATGACAGCCGATCTCAGGTTTTCCTGAGACGAGCACACAACAAGCTGGTCCCGTGGCCCTGGAGAACCCAGGCGGCCCTCAGCCTCTCAGCAGCGCTGCCCCGGGCTGCTCCACGTGCATTTCACGAACCGCCCGTAATTACAGCATCGCTTACTTAAAAAACAAACCAACGCTCCAAAGCTTGATGACAAAAGATTGAAGAAACTAACCTGGGCCCAGCCGCGTGGTGAGAGCTGTGGATACCGGGCTCCTGCCACCAGGCCACCCGGCAGGGAGGACGCTCACACCCATCACACAGCCCGCGCCTCACAGGTGGCCTGGGTAGTCTACCAGCTGTACCGCGTGGGGCCCAACAGACATCCCCAGCTACAGGCGGGTGACCTGAGGTGCAGCGAGGCTCCTCCGGGGTCACGTGGCTGGTCTAGAAGACCCAGGTCACAGACTCCCGTCCGCCTGGTTGCAAAGATGGAGCTTCTGATGCCTGCTGGGTGTCCTGTAGGAAGTGGCCGCCCAGAGGATGCAAGGTGGCCAGAGGGACCTCAGAGCCTATGCTCTCTGGGAAGCCTAATGGTGGCCAATGTCCCCCAAAGACTCTGTGCCCAGCATTTGGCTGCCAGCCTGGGGTACCATTAGGAGGGGGCCTGGTTGGAGGAAGCGGGTCCCTGGAGCCACATCCTTGAAGGTGTGTCCTGCCTGGCCTCTTCTGCTCTCTGTCTCTCCCTCCCTCTCGCTGCCATGAGGTAAGAAGCTTGGCTCTACCAGACCCTCCCCACCACGATGTCCTGCCCCACCCCCAAGACTGAAACCACTGGAACTCAGCCACAATAAACCTTTCCCCTCTAAGCTGATTTTCTCAAGAGTTTTGTCAGTCGCAGAGAGCTGACGCATAGGATAAAACGTGAGGATTTAAACCAAAGCCTCATATTAGTGGTATCTTCGAGGGGACCCAGGGGGACTTATTTTCCCCTGTAGGTTTTTTATATATAATTTTTTTTTTGATACCAGGGATTGAACTCAGGATCAGTTAACCACTGAGCCACATCCCCAATCCTTTTTATTTTTTTTATTTTGAGACAGGATCTCAGTAAGTTGCTGAGGCTGGCTTTGAACTTGAAATCCTCCTGCCTCAGCCCCCCAAGCTGCTGGGATTACAGGTGTCTGATTGTATATATAATTTAATTGTTCCAGGTCTGGGGGGTGTAGCTCAGTGGTAGAGTGCTTTCCTATTATGCCCAATGCCCTGGGTTCCACCCAAGCACTGTGGGCGGGGGGGGGGGGGGGGGATCAGATTCTTCTATTTCTGTGCTGTCCAATATAGCAGTGAGTATTCAGATGCGGTTATTGAATTCTAATTAACTGACCTTCAGGGCAATGAAGAATTCAGCTCCTCGACCACACTGTATGCATTTCAAGTAGTTGTGTGGGGGGCAGCTTGGAGCACCGCAGGCAGACAGAGAACACGTCCCTCACGCAGAGTGCTCTGTTTAGCAACACTGATTATAACTTCTTAGGTAATTAAACATGTTTGTAAACACGACTCGAGCAGCAGAAGAGAAGAGAGGCTATCAGGAGCCAGTTTTGCTCCACACAGGCCCAAGCGTGGCTGCACAGGAGGGTAGGAGTTGGGGAAGAAGCTCCAGAACTGGCGGGTGGGTGGGTGTGAGGTCAGCCTCCCCAGGGCCAGCGTTGCCCTTTGGCATCTCGTCCCAAATGACTTCCAGAAGCCCAGTGAGCTGGACCAACCGTGTGTCTCCACTCAAGGACCAGGGGCTGTTCCGCAGGAGCCACACCCAGCCGCCTTCACACGTCCCTGGCCAGGATGGCCTCAGAGGCCCAGGCCTGGGCCAGCCACCGACTGGCAGAATGGGAAAGCTGCCGTCAGCCTGGACGGGTTGGGACTCACACCTGAGCGGGGCAGGGAGCTGCGGTGAATGGGCGTTCCTAGCTGGGGAGCAGGCAGGCGCAGAGTCCGTCCAATGAACATCGTCAACTACTGAGTGCAAGTGACTGGAAACTCCATGTGGTCCAATGGGCTTTGTAAAGGACGCGCTCAGCCCTGGGCACCAGATGCAGCTCAGACTCGGGCAGCTGCCCCGGTTTGCACCAGGGCGTCAGATGCCACAGATCTCACATCCAACAGGCAGTGGAAGAGCGGGAGCTGCCATCCTCAGCCTACGCCTCGGTGTCTGTGGTTGACTTTAATTGGGTGCCTCAATCCCTGGCAGCTGATCACTGGAATCTTGAGGTACTCTCCAAGAATGAGGAAAGGTGTCCCAGGGACACTGCACTTCCACTAGAAGCAGAGAGGAAGGATGGTGGACATGCAGCGGTGGATTTCCACTACAAGATGGCAACCAATGGCCAGGTCAGGGAAGAAAAGGCTTGGGGGTCACCCCATTCCCCTTGCTGAGAACAGACTCCCCACCCTGGATTTGGACAGATGGCACCAGACACAGTGCAGAGACTGAACAGAGAAAGCTCTAAGGACAGTGCTCTAGGTTAAACCATGGATCACTGGAGCAAGGAAAAAAGAAAATACCTCTTCGAGACACCCCTCAGTGAAAAGGCCCATTCCTGTGAGTATTTGTCTAACCTTTTCTTTAATCAGGAAATCGCAATGGGATTAGCAATTTTCTGCAAGGAAACTTTTTGGGTGACCTTCTCTGGGAACAAATTTGCATGGCACCATATGCAAGCTGCATTATTTTTTGCCTTAATGGATTATGCATGCCTCGAAATGGGTTCCTGCAACTTCTACATTGGCTTCTATCATGACGTTCAACCTCTGCTTCTCTGGGTTTATCAATTTTTCTCCATTCACATCCACCTAGCATCCATCTATTTGTCCACCTGTCCACCTGTCCATCCATCCATCCATCTACCCATCCAAATCTTATGTGTTTTTATTATTTTTATGGATTTTCATCTGTTTTGATCACTGGGGGAACACTGGGGGATGGTTGGTCCTTCCCCTTGCTCAGCCTTACCCCTGTGCTCCGAGCAGACCTGGTTCTAGACCTGCACAGCGAGAGCCGAAAGCTGACTCTCCATCACTTATTCAGCCAGTGCTTCCTGAGCACCCACCACATACAGCCACCGTGCAGGCGGAGAGAATGCAGAAGCACGGGGCTCACAGACTGTCAGGGAGAGGGTCCTGATCAAGTGCCTGTGGGAGTAAGCGCCAATTTGCAGCCCAGCGAGGAGCTGTGGGGGAGGGGAGGGGCAGAAGGGTGCCTCAGAGAGCTGCCACGCGCACCCACAGAGAAGCGAGGTCAGCTCTCCTCCTGCCTGCTCGGTCTGCTCAGTCCCACAGCACAACCGGGCCACCCTCTGCGCTCCCACACGACCCCTGCACAGATTCAGGTGTTCCCTGTTTTGGTGGATAGACCCCAGGCTGGGTGAAAGTGGGGGGCCGTACCCTCTCCCAGGACATGACGTGTGATCTCTAAGCAGAAAGCACCTTGTGCAGTCTCACCTGAGGGCTCCAGCTCACCTCGCCCACCTGGACAAGTCTCTGCAGGACGGGGCAGTTCTGACCCAACTGCAGCTGTGGCCAGGAACAGGGCACGGAGAGAGTGTCACAGGAGGGACTGGTGTGTGACAGCCTGTGGGCTGTGGCTGGTGGAAGGAGAGCAAGGCAGGTTCAAGTTCACGGGGCAGAACTGAAGGAGAGCAAGTGAGGAGCCGGAGACTCAGCAGGGCCAGACCAGCAGGCACCGGAGCACTTAAGGAATTTTAGCCTGAGTCCAAAGAGCAGTGGAGGGAGAATTATGCCGCTCTACACAGGGAAGAACTGATCAGTAGTTTTTTAGCCAGCTTCAAATATCACAGAAAGAATTGTAATGTGAGAAGTTACACATACATGGCAGAGTGGCTGCCCTCGAAGGACAGGGCCAGTCCCTCCGTAGAGCACTCTTTCTGGCCGCCTCCTCGCTTAGGCCCACAGACTGGTTTCCAGCCTCCCTGACCACAGGGCAAGCCTCTAGATCCAGGTTCCCAACTCCTCATTCCCCCAGAACTTTCGAGCCTTTGGCTCATATGGTTGCTGTAGTGGATTATGCAGCTGTGGGTGTCCACCAGCTGGGCATCCACTCCGTAATGCATAACCCTTGGCCAGCTGGGCCTCCTCACCCAAGAAATGCCTGGAAGGCAGGCCCCCACCCTCGGCCCCCAAGTTGGCCTGTGGCCAGTGACTAATACAGAACATAAAGCCCCAGGCACTGAGCAAGTAACCTGTGTGGTCAGGACACTCTGGAGTTGCCTGTGGGCTTGGGCCATGCTAGCTATGAACTGAAACCACTCACCCAGCCTCCTCCCCAGCTTTGCCCAGACTCCCTCCTTCCCCAGGCGTGTCTCCCAGGAACCTGCAACAGGTAGGTACTGGCTTGAGTAGAATCACCCCTTCAAGTGGGTTCCTCAGCGAAGGTTGCCCGCTCAGCCCTGTTTCCCCTTTACCTTGGAAAGTTCCCTCAGGAGCCCACCCCCAGGAAGGGAGCCATAGCCCCAGCCCAGTGACTGATTCTCAGCCAACCACATAATCACATTCTCTATTCTAGGGATTGCTGCTCAGGGTGACTCACCTAATTCTGTCTGCCTGAGGCTTCTGGGAAATTTCCCCACTATTAAGAACAGGACGCTGAGAGCCAAGCCCTCACTTCTTACTCTGGAAGTTGGTGCCTCTAGAGGTGGGTTTAGAGTCACACCAGTGTGGGTGTGACCAGAAAGGAGCTGGTCTCGAGACAGCCCAGCACTGAGGGGCAGAGTGGGGCCACTGCCTGGGCCCCCCTCTGAAGCCTCCATCCCCATTTAGACAAAGAATTCCTCCTCTCTTCAAACTCCACAGCACTGGTGTTGCTGGTGGTGCAGGCGGAGGTCGCTAGCTGACCGAAAACTCCTTCTCTCCTAGAAAGAATTAAAATAGTTTTGAATACATGGAGATGCCAGAGACAAAAGTTCAAAGCATGTATGTTTTCACTTCCCCCTTTTCTTGTCACCTAGGCTGCACGGATTCTAGGCACGAACGTGCAGAGGAGAGAAATGCAGATGGCGGACATGACCCACCTGGCTCTCTCAGAGAAGGGATGTGGAGCGGCTCCCGCCAAGAGGCATCAGAGTCGGGCTGTCGCCTCAGACAGGCAGTACGGCTTGCTAACAATGCCACCTCCACCCTGCAGACAGGAAATCGCCGCGGTCTGTTCCTCCTGTCCAGGGGCGCCGCAGGGAAGGACGTGGGACAGTTGGCAAACGAGCTATGGCAGAGGTCGGTGTGGGACGTAAGGAGAGAGGGAGGGAAAGACAACAGGATCAAGACGGAGGAGAAGGGCCCTGAGCAGCCACAGGCCCCCTGGAGCTTGGCAGGTGGCAGGTCAGCCTGCAGAAAGTCTTAGGGAACCTGCCTCCGGGCCTGGTGAAAGCCCTCTTAATCCCGCGGAAGGTTCTGCTCAGGATAAATGTGGCTTTTCAAGGCTTTGGGGACCATGCGCATATTTCCTTTGAATTCAGCACCTTCTGATGCCGGCCCAGACATGCAGGTGGAACCCCCAGTGCACCTGCGGCCAGCGCTCAGGGTTGACGTGGGAGGCCCCACTCCAGCCCCAAGCAGCCAGGTTAAGTTGAAGTCTGGTCACTGTCAAGACTCCACAGAAAGGTGGAATTTAGCGTTTCTGGCTCCCACCGAGTAGGACTCCCGCGTCCATGGGACAGGATTCACTTAATTTAAAGCAACATTTTTAGGAAGCAGGTACATAAAGGTTGGCTTTTCTGCAGTGCTGTCCCTGCAGAGGAAGCAGGAGAGGAGAGGAGAGACCCCACTGAGAGACCCCCACTGGGTGCGAGCTGAGACCTGGCCCCTCCTCCTGGGGCCTCACTCAGCCTGGGAAGGCCAGACTGATCCAGATTGCACACAGGAGTCTGAGGTTCAGCGGGGTGCACTGGCTGAGGAAGACTTGCAGGCAGGACATGAGCACCAGGCCACCTGCACCTGAGCCATCTGTCCAGCAGCCTGCTCAGCAGGCCAGTGCAGGGTGTTCCGCTCTATCCCCCGGCCTCGACCCACTAGAGGCTAACGCAGCCCCCAAGTGTAATAACCAGAATGCCCAGAGACATCGCCAAACAGCCCCTGGGAAGGAGCAGGGGCCAAGGCATCCCCTGCCCCTGCCAAGAACCAAGTTCCAGGTGACCCCTGCAGAGCCCTGGAGAGGCCAAGACAGGGACCTTGCCCTCAGAGGCCACTCCAGGGCCCAGAGCCCCTCTTCCCCAGTCACTTCCTGACCTGTTTTGAGCACCCCTGTGTCGGATGAGGGGCAGCTTTTTGCTGTGGTGGCCGCCTCTGTGAGCCCAGCTAGTGAATGCTCCTTGGTCTCAGCCCCCCACCCGGGACAGCCATTTAGAGAGCAAGGTCTCTGGTAAACCTCCAGAATGTGACTTGGAAACCAGCTTCCCTCACCGGAAGCCCAAAGGGCCATACAGCCGGGAGAGGCAACGAGGTGGGATCGAGTGGTGACACCTGTGTGTGTCCTGGGGCCACCATGGGAAAGCCACACGCTGAAGAGGCTTGACCAGAGGACACGTGCTCTCTGACAGCTCGGATGGTGGAGGGTGGAGGGTGGAGCTCCAGGTGACCATGGCTGCCACGGAGCCAGCCCCCATGGCCCTCTCCAGTCCACACCTGCTGTGTGAAAGGCCACCAGGCATGCTGGACTCGGGGCCTCCCCCTAACCTCCTTGCCTCTGAATAACCCTGTTTCCCAGTAAGGTCACACTTGGAGGAACTGAGGGTGAGTCTTCAACAGATGGACTTGGGGCGCCCGGGACCCAGGTCCCCCCGCAGCAAGGGATGGCTGCAGGCCCGGCTGGCTCCCGTACACTGCCCTGCCCCCACTTCACCCCACAGCCCCCATGCACTTACTACCGTTCCAGCTGGGTGAGCTAAGGCTTGGAAAGCCATTTTTCAAGGCGGTATAACTACCTAAGGGCAAGGGTACCTACCGCGCCTCCCTTTCCTCCGCGGCTCCAGGCCCTCCCTGTAGGGCCCTTACGGTCAATGAGCGCATTGGAACTCGCGGTGCCTGGGTCTGAGCCTGGTCCACAGTAAGCGTCCACTAACCACGAACAGAGGTGTCCCTGAGCAAGGGGTAAACCTGAGGAAGCCAAAGCAGGCTGTGGCTGGGGTGGGAGCCCTGCAGCTCACAGACTCTCTGGGGTCAGCCCGTGCCTGGGGTCTGGCCCCTGGTGGTGTCCTGACATTTGAAGTCTGGAAGGCTTCACCCAAGAATGTAAATTTCTGGCTTTGTTTGAAGAATCTGGGAGGCCGGCACCATTCCCTGCTCTGGAGCACGGGTCCTGCAGGCCGTGACCTGAACCGGGGCTGGTGGCACTCTCCCCTGACTCTTTGAAGATATTTGCTGCCTCTGGAACCCCTTCCCCTCCCCCCCCCCCCGCCGACTCTGCCCCAGGAATCGCACTGAGTTCAGAGGGGCCCCTCTCATCCCCCATCCCGGGTGGCCCCGCCATTCACCTCCCTCTCCCAGCAGGGGGGCATCCCAGCCAGGCAGCCCCTGGCCCTTCACCCCCGGTGGATCCCAGGTCCTGGGGTGCTCGGGGAGGACTGCTCCAGCAGCTCCAAATTTGCTTATTTTTTGAGTCCTCTCAGGCTTCCCTCGGCTCTCGGCTTACATCTGCTTGATTTTATCTCATCAGGACAGCAAAACGCGCTCAAGAATTTGGAGAATTGAAACCAAATGTGCAGTGAGAGGGCCGTGCGGAGAGGCCCGGGCCTCCACGGAGACCGGAGCCCACTGCTCCTGGCCCGGCAGGGAACAGGAGTCCAGCCTCCTAGAGTCTCACGTGTGTTCAGAGGTGGTGCCGCCCCCGGGCACTTCGGAAAGGAGAAACCAGGTCCCAGAGAGACGACAAGCTCATCATCTGTCACCCAAAGTGGCAGAGGCGCGAGCCCGGTCTGATCCGATCCACTTCCAGGACATTTCCTTCCTGGGATTCATGAGAGACGGAGGTTTCTTTTCATCTAGTTTTGCTTTGGGATCCGACAGACCTGTGTTGAAGCTTCAGCGCTGCGACTGCAAGATCCTGCAACACTCGTTTCCACCGTTCTAGACGTGGATGGCTTCTCCTCTGGATGGGAGCAGCAAGGTACCCTAAATAGTCTATCCGGAGCGCTCAGGTGGGACGGAGTTGGCCACAAGCACAGAAGCCCCCAGGCCTGCTGGGCTGAGTGCTGGGATTCAGAGCAAAAGACACAGCAGGAGCTGCTAGGAGGCCCTCAGCAAAAGTTTATTGAGCATCTACTACATGCCAGGCACTGTCTGGGCCCTAGAGTCCTGTCTTAAGGTGCTGAAGTTGAGGAACTTGGGTCGAGTGCTTAGGGGCAAAGTAGTAGGACCCCCGGGGAAGCTGGGAGGCCTGAGGGAAGGGGAGGTGGGCAGAAAAAGTGAGACCCATTAGTTTCCACAGGCTAGAGATTCTCGAGCTCCTCAGCCCCGAGGACCCTCAGCAACGTCTGGAGACAGTTTTGCTTGTCAAACCTGGGAGGCTCCTTGCTAACGGTTTCTAGAAGGTAGAGGCCAGGAACGCTGTTATACATCCTAGGGCTCCGACGGCCTGCACCACAGGGCCTGCCCCAGGTCAGTGCTGTGGAACAGAGAAACCTGGTCTGGGGAGGAGAGGGCTGCAGAGAAGCCAGCAATGGAGAGAAGATTGCTAGTGGACGGAAATGGCCCCGGGCCCACTGAGTGTGCCCCAGGTGGTGGTTCATTGGGTTCGTCTGTGGTCTCTGGAAAACACCCGAGGCAGGAGGTCCAGAAGCAAAGCCCAGGGCCTTCCGGGCTCCCCTGGGGTTGCCGTGGGCAGCCTCTGCCCCACACAGGCGCTGTTCTGGGGGAGAGGACAGATACCATCAAATGTGAAGAGTGTGATTCCGCCTCGCCTTTCGGGCTGAAGGGGGCGACTGCTGTGGCTTATTAAGGGGCCTCCTAATTGCTCGGTTTCCGTGAGAAACTCTCCTGATCGAATGTGTGCCTTCGCGAGGGACAAGGGGGAGGAGGTCCTGCAACCGGACTCTGGATGGAAATTTTCTCATTAATTCAAACAGACATGAACCCAAGCAGCCACTAAAAACCCAACCCAGAGCTAAGAAAACTCAGTAAGTGGTTTTCAGGAAAACCCCAAACAGGAAACAGACCTGCTTAGCAGAGTGTTTTGGAAGATCCGATCTTGGCCTGGAACCAGAAGCCAAAGCCCCAGGCCTTGCCTGTCGTTTCCTGAGACACCCACCCAAGCAACGGCGCTCATTCCCTCAGTGCCGGCGGGGCTGGGGCCAGGGAGGACAGTGGGACAGACGGAGGCGGCCGCCCACACTCGGTGCCTACGCACCAGCCACTCACGAACAGCTCCTGACCCCGCTGGCGACCCTGGAATCCTCTGGCTGCTCCCTGGCTGCTGTTGGGTTCTGTGGATCCCCCGGCTGGACAGTGCCACCTCCTGGCCCACAGACCCTGACGTCGCACGGGAAGGAGGTGTCAAGGTGCTACGCTTGTGGCCAGCCCCAGGAGGGAAGGGCCGCCTGCCAGGGCCTGCGACAGTGCCCGTCCACCAGGGGTGCAGGGGGCTTGAGGAGACGCCAAGCAGGAGCTGGAGCTGCGGTGACCATCCCTGACCTCCCAGAGGCTAGTTATCTCTGTGTCTATCCCGAAGTTCAAGGACACAGTAAAGAATTAGTGGCCCAGAGAAAAGCACTTGACTTCTGACCCCGGGGCTGAGCTGAGTTGTCCTTGCATGGAGAGGTGAGGTTTCATTCCAGGAGGACCAAGCAGCAATGAGGACTCTGATCGCGGAGTGGAAGGGGCAGGTCAAGGTCAAGATGGCGCCTGTCTGCTGGAGCGTTCCCCAGTCATACCACAGAGGCTGGTGTCCGAAGACACCACCAGCGAGCAAAGCCAGTGGGGCAGGGCTGACAGAGGTAGAGACTGCCTGGGTTCAAAGCCCAGCTCGGCCCTTAGCTGTGCAACACCCCGCAGTTCCCGCTCCTGTCTGTCCCTGGGCCTGTCCAGGCTCTGGGCCTTCGTCTCCAAGCTGACCGGGTGCCCCACTGGGCCTCTCAAGGGCACCACCAGCCCGGTGTCAGCTGACACCAAAGGGGTGCTGGCCTCCAAATGGGCCCTGATCCTCCCCGGGGGTGCACCACGGGCCCGTGCGCTGGAAAAGGACCCTCGCCTGACCTGCTGGGAAGCCAGGACGGAGGGAGGGTCCCAGCCAGTCTCTGCCTCTCGCCCCTCTGCAGCCCCAACCCTGGGTCCACTCAGTCTTCCCCTTGGAAGTGACCTCGGGCCCTGGCCTCCCGTGGCCTCTTCACTCAAGGCGCAGCCTCCACCTGAACTTCTCCAGACACGCTCGAAGGCCTCCTCGCCTGCTCTCTGTCCCCTCCCACCGGAGCAGCCAAAACAAACAGAGAGGACTCAGCTCCCTGCGTGAAACGCATCAGCGAGTGACAGTTCCTCAGGATGAGCATCGAACTCCTGAAACCAATCCCTCCAGCCTCCCCGAAGCCTCCCAGCCGCCCTCGCCCTGCAGCCCTGGGCCTCCTCCCTGCACACTCCCTGGGGCAGGCTGCTCCCTCTGCCTGCAGGCCGGTGACCAAGCCTCGCTTCCTGCATGGCCTCGCCCCCTCTTGTTGCAGATGTGTCTTACGCCATCGCTGTATTTATACCCAGCCCCACCGAGGGTAAGCCCGCAAGGACCCAGGCGGGCCTCTTCCCTTCTGATTAGCACAGGGCCAGGCCCCGGGCCGGCAGAGAGGAAGAACAAACACGTGAACCATAAGCAAACACGAATCACAAAATGTAGAAGGAAGTCCTCCTCACTGTCCCTGGTGGCAGGAGAGCTGGCCCGGTGCTGGACGGGGTGCCTCCCGCAGCTCAGGGGCCCCTGCAGCTCCAGACAGAAGCTGGGGAGCTGGGCAGCCTGCTCCAGGCTGTGCTCCGCCTCCGGCCTGGCGGGGTTATTTCTCTGGCACACACTCGAGGCTCCTGCAAGTCAGGACGCTGCCCACCTTCAGAACTTCACAGCAACAGCAGTGAGTCCGGGAGGAGAGAGGGAGGCTCCCTGCCAGGTTAGCCTCCGCGGGATGAGGGGACACAGGACAGGGCGACCCTGACACAGGATGCACCACAGCAGGGCTCCTCAGGGTGGAGACTGGAAGGCTGTGGCGGGGCCTTCCTGGGCGCCGTGGGTTGCTCAGCAGCACCCTGGCCTCTGCCCACTAGATGCCAGTAGCACTGTTCCCCCCCCCGTCGTGACAGCCAAATATGTCCCCAGACATTTCCAAATGTGCCCGCAAGACAAAATCATTCCTGCTGGAAAAGCTCTGCTCTGGAGGTCCCAGGACCTCGCCTCGCCCTCGCCCACTCATTCCCGAGATGCCGCTGGGCGCCAGTCCTCAGGGTGCCTCGGAGACCAAGACAAGCAGGACTCGCCCTCTGGGTGCCCGGAAGGAACGTGCGAGGCAAAAGGCGGATAGCGCTGAGCTCCCGAGGGGAGAAGCCCGGTGCCCCGTCCAGGAGCAGGTCCACAGAGGCGCCCGCTCCTCTCCCCAGCGCCTGGCACGGAGCAGCTGCCTAGTAAACACGTGCAGCTTGATGGCCACCCGAGGTAACACGCTGTTATCTGCCCAGGGTGGCTGCATGGGACGGGCGGTCAGAAGCTCCTGGGAGGTGGCACCCAGCGCCTGTCTGAACATCGAGCTGGAGGGAAGGTGAGAGGACCGGGCAGAAGACCGGCCAGCCCAGGTGCAGACCAGCAGCGTGGTTTGGTTAGGGGTGGAAGGGCCCGGATTGTTCCAGGAGCTACCTGAGGTGCGCGTGCCCCACAGTCACCTGGCCAAGTGCCAAGTGCCCAAGGATTTCAGAAGCTCAACCTTTTCCTGGAACCACCAGCACAGAGGCAGCTCTGCCAGGCCCTCTGTCCTCCGTTGTGCGTCCTCCTTGATGGCACAGAGCACAGTCCAAACGCTCGCCGTAGGTTCCACTGCACGGGGAGGTTGCTGGGCCAGAGGGTGGGAGGCCACCCACTTCTGGTCACCATCAAAGCCCAGCCTCAGAACTGCACTTGGCATGCTCGGGGACGGTGTAGTGAAGGGGTGGGGTGGGGGTCAGATGGACAGGCGGGTGGCTGGATGTATGGATGGGTGAGTAGAACCCAAGCTTCCCAGATCCAAGGAAGCCCAAAGAAGACGACCCAACACGTAGAGGAACTCTCTTGGCCTCCTGACTTGACCACCTGGGCTCCACACACCTACCTCTACCCAAACCCCTCCCTCGCCTTCACCAGTAAATGCCAATAGCTGGAATCATTTTCAAGAGGTCAGGAAGAAGGGCTGGGGAGATGGCTCAGTCGGCAGAGTGCTTGCCTCGCAAGCACAAGGCCCTGGGTTTGATCCCCAGCACCAAAAAAAAAAAAAAAAAAAAAAAAAGAGAGGTCAGGAATTTGATGTCATCCTAACATCAGGGAAGGATTCAGGCAACAGCTTTATGGTTGCCATGGCAATTGAAGTGTCAGCACTGTCTGTAGATTTCTGAAGTGTGTGTGTGAGTGTGTTTGTGTGCCCAGGAGTGGGAGAATAGCATTCTTGAGGCCATTGGGAGGGATGTGAGCAAACTCTGCTGGATCTTGAAGTGTGTCAAGAGGGGGAATTTGAACTTGTTTACCAAATTCCAAAGTGTAAACCTCAAGGGCTTCGTTTGTGCACAGATAAATATCTACCACGTAGCAACCTCCTACGAGCAACATTCAGAGGGGCTCAACGTGCAAGCCAACACCTCCATTATGTGGAGAGGCAGCATGGGATGGCAGAGAAACATAGTCTCTGGAGACAGGCAGATGGGATTTTGCATCCCTGACTCTCATTCTTATGATCAGTTTGGATTTGGGCAAAGACAGGTTCTCCAAACTCAGTTTCCACATTTGAACAATGGAGTGAATGATGCTATCTCACTCCAAAAGGGGTGGGGCAAAGTGTTAGGCAGGAATAGTACCTGCAAAGGGCCTGTGGGCACTTAGAAGAGTTCTCTAGTGGGCGAGGGGAAAAGTGGGAGGTTTGCAGGGACTGCAGGACCTGGACAGTGCAGGGTTATGTGGAGTGTGTGGGAGGACGGTGGCTTTGGTCTGCATCCTAACAACTCAGTTCTCAGAATAGGACCCAGGATGGGCAAATTCTCATGCCCCAGCCCAGACCTACTGAATCTGACACTCTAGGGTTTTACAAAGCTCTCTAGCACATAGATTTGATGCACAGACCATGCAAACCATGGTATTGCTAAGAGCAATAAGAAGCAGTTTAAGGTTTTAAGCGAGACAGTGAGAGGATCAGCTTCAGATTTGGAAGTCTGTTTTGTGAAGTTTTGTCAGGGTGTGTTCCCTTCACTCAATAAGAATAGCTTATAGATATGGTTGCCAGAAAAAAATATAGGCGGTCCAGTTAAATTTGGACTCAGGTAAACAGCGAGCACTTCTTATGTCTCCTAGTGCGTGTGGTATCTTATCTGGCACCCCTACTACACTCAATGAATTTGCACCTCTGCCCAGCTCCAGTGAAGGCAGGACTGGCTGGGTTAAGACTAGTTTCCTTGGAATCTTCTGGAACCTGGGCGTCATCTTTGAGATGCGCCCATTGTTAGTCGGTGCACACCACCACTACCAGGGCATGGTCTGAACTTTTGCAAAGTGACTCATACTGAACCGATCCGTTTGAGAAAGAAAAGATAATAATAAAAACGACGGAGCTGCTGTTTATTACCGGGCTGTGTTTCAGACCGCTCCCGTGTTGCAATCTTGATTTATGGTTCATGCTGGGCCAGCCCCACGCTGGGAGAGGAGGCTCCTTCCACCCCTTGCCTGTGGGCCCTTTCACCTGCGGGGGGCGCCACTGGATATGTTGACACCGTCCTTGTTTACAGGGGCTGGGGGTGGCTTCCAGCTGCAGAGCCAAGCAGTCCTCCCCACAGGGCCTCAGGGTCCCTCCCTCCCAGCTGGGATCCCTGTTTCCCACCCCTTGGCCGAGCTTGATACACCAGCACTGTAAAGCGAGTGTTCCCCACAAAGGCGAAGGCTGGGCTCATACGCTCCCCCCACCCCGAGGCTCCACTCTGCTTTCTGGGATTTCACAAAGAGTTTCCGAGAAGACAGATTTGCCTCTGACCAGGGGTTCTACCCCTTCCTGGTTGGGGGAGCTTGCACTGATTCTTTGATCCTTCCAGCGTTAGCTTTCCCCTCTGTAAAATGGGGTAACATCACCATGACCCCTCCCCGCAACACCACCAGCCAGGTCGACTCTGGAGTGGGAGCACGCTGAGGGGCCCGGGTGGGGCAGGCCTCAGCCGGCCACCCCACGAGGCCCCAGACCAAGGCCTCGAGCAATGCAGTCCAGATGGGGAAGCAAGCTCTGGGAAACAGGGCAGCTTCAAAGTGCCCGCAGCTTGTTCCATTTCAGACACTAGAGGGAGGAGGCGAGGGGGTGTCTGAGCGCAGTCTCACTTCTGTGCCTTTGAAACTCCAGGGAGATGGATCTCTTCTTCTAGCTGGCGTTTGGCTCTGAGTTTCGACATCTCTCAAGAGCCTAGGATTACGAATGTGCCGAGGTCTCCGGAAGCCAGGGCGTGCGTGGTCAGCACAGGAAGCTGAAGATGTCCTGTGGCTTGGGCGCCACTCCCTTTCACGACACCAAATGCACCCCACGTACCACGGGGCAGGCATTCTAGCCTTTTCCCAGGACATAAAGTGACCATGCATTTATCCTTTTTAAGAATAAGATGCTCATGTTAGAAATGAAGGCAATTAAAGAGGAAGACCGCTCAGGTTCCCACCACTCGGAAAGGCGCTGGCTCTTGAAGGAACATTGTTTTTCTCCTGATTATTATCTGAGGTTGAAGGTTGGTAAAGTAGAAAATTTGAAAAACAAAGAAAACAGAACTCCACCACCCAGAGACCGCTGGTGACGTTTCCTCCCTTCTCTAACACACCAGGACTACAAATTCCAGATCTAATTATATAGACTCCTTTCATTACCACTGTAGGATGCAGTTTTTAATCATCCAATTCTAAGCCCTGAGGATTTTCCCATGTCGTTCTGTTCCCCTGGAACACAGTTTCTTCTGTGGTTGCCCAATCGCCCATTCTGTCCTGCCATTGCGCTAGGACCTAACCATCCCCCACAGCTGGGCACTCAGATTGTTTCCGGGCTCTTGCCTTGGTGTACCGCTCACGGGGGGGATTTGCCCACCAGTCGACACCCGTGTTTCTGACCATGGCCCAGTGGCAGATTTTCTGGACATCTAAGGCTTCAGAGAATGCAACCGTTTTAAGGTTAAAATTAATTAAATGCAAATCTGCTAATTTTATGTTGATGCTCTTTGGAACTCCAGAGTTGGAGGGGGGAAGGAAAGCAAGGTTAGATCTCCCTCTCTCGAATGTGATTGTGTTTTCTGGTTGGAAAGGTGGAAATCTTCCTGAGGAAAGCAGGCGAAACATCTGCCCATCTTTCAGCTTCCCACACAAACTTGGGTACAATAAAACCCGAAGCTACCGGTCAGTGCCCAACGCAGGAAGCCCAGAGCTGCACTAGAGATTTTCTGGGGGGTCGGCTTGCATGCCCCCAAAGACACAGCCTGCTCACACTGCAGTCTGCCTGGAGTCCAGGCAGGGGCTCCGGCCGGGGGCTCCACCTCTGCTGCCTGCAGCCGAGGATGGGTCCCAAACCCAGAGCCTATGGAAGTTGCCCAGGACGCAGCCATCTGCAGCTTGGAGTGGGTTGACGGCTGATCTTTATCTCACATGAATAATGCCAGGCTTCCTGGGATGAAAGGCAGTCGGAGGGGGAGGCAGCCAACTGCCGAGCCTCGTGCACGGGCATGGGCATGCCCCAGCTGGTATCCTCCTCCAGGCTGTCAGGACGCAGCCCTGCCCTCGCTGGTGAGACCCCGGCGTGGAGCTCTGGGCCTCCCTGAAGACCTTTAAACGCCGGCACTTTCCTGATCTTCCCCGGGATAGACTGTGCCATTAGCAGAGCTCAACCCCCAGTCCTGCTGTGTGACGTGACACTGGGGGAATCACCACTGTGTGACGTCAGGGCTGGTGAGAAATCTCATTCTGTTTAGAGTATTCTGTTATTGTTACCAGGAGGAGAAGACCCAAAGGATTGCAGGATGTACCTAACACTGAGTTTTTAAAGGTTCAAATAAAAGCTTGTCACCTTTAAAGAAAACTTGAGTTAGCCAGGCACGGTGGCACATGCCTGTAATTCCAGCAGCCCAGGAGGCTGAGGCAGGAGGTTGCAAGTTCAAAGCCAGCCTCAGCAACTTAGTGAGGCCCTAAGCAACTCAACGTGACCCTGTCTCAAAATAAAAAATAAAAAGGGCGGGGGGTGTGGCTCAGTGGTTAAGCATGCCCGGGTTCAATCCCCAGTACAAAAACCGAGTACACTTACCTGGCTTGTGTAGGCCTTTATGCTTCACACGACAACACACAACTGCAGAGCAGAGATGTCTTCAAATTCAGCACTATTTATAAGAAAGTTTGAATAAATATGGAGAAAATTTTTTGAATTATTTCAAAAAAATGACATCCAAAACAGAAAGAACAAGAGACACCAAGCTCAAGAATTTGAAGATTTCCTGAGAGCTTCTGTGTGATATTGCAGCTTCTTACGATTTTAGGAAAAAACTCCAGATGGAATCGGACTCCCCACACCATTTATTTCAGAATTATCTCGCAGCTCCTGTTTCCAGAATGTGCCGTGCTGTCAAGGGCGTGGGTGGTCAATGTGGTCAGCACTAAAAGGACTGGTCAGTGCTGGCAGGAGCACCAGGCCACTAGAACTTGTCCCTTTGGAGCCACGCCAGTCCCCCCTCCACCTGGCCAGCTGCCCCCAGGGTCCCAGCACCCCTGCAGGAATTCCTGCCCCACCCTGCAGGGACTCCTACCTGCCGCAGCACAGATGCACTTGCCGCTGTGGTGGCAGGCTGTCTCCTGGCTGGGTGTTGGGCAGCAGAGTCTGTGCCAGCTGTACTGGGCTGTGGGCAGCATCCATCTTGCCCAGCCTGGGTCATTCTCTAAGGACCCTGAGAGGAGGCTGCAGTGGGGAAGGCCAGGAACAGTTGACAGACTTGGGCCTCAGACCCCTGATTCTGGAGGGCTCAGGACCCCACCTCTGCACACCTGTAGTCATGGGCAGCACACCTGGAGGGCTAGCACGGTGGCTCTCAAAGCAGGGCCCCTGGACCTGCAGCATCCAATTCCCCAGGGAGCTTGGTGGCCTCCCCCAGCCTAGGATCCTAACAAGCCTGCGGATGATTCAGACGCTCAAGCTCAGGGGCCGTGGCTTGGACGCTCTCCTCCGTGCCGAGAACAGGTGGCTGGGCCAGGAGGAAGAGGGGACCAGGAAGAGGCTAGAGGGGAGCCCCAGGTAAGGGGAGGTGGCCTGAAAGAGGTGGCAATAGATCAGAGTCCCTGAGACTTCATCTTCTAACCCAGTTCTTCCACCCCTGGGGAATCGGGCAAGAGAAAAGGGGCTGGTAACTCCAGAGGGGTCCACAGAAAACGAGTGTTGTGATTGGAGAGTAACCAGGAGCAGAAACCCTTCGACACGAGGGCCCAGAGAGGGGCAGGAGCTCGGTCAGCACAGAGGCCGGCGCTGGAGAGACCTCCACCAGCATGGACGGGCACCGCAGCCACAGCGCCCAGCTGACTGAGGAGCGGCTGGGGTGAATCTGGGCAGGGCCTGGAGCAGGAGGGCCGTGGCCAGACGGCCTTCGTTCAAGTCACCAGAGCCTTCAGAGCCCAGACAAGGGCACAGCCCAGCCACCCTTAGGAGGCCAGGGAGGCAGAGGCTGCGGTCACGTTGGGGAGGCCAGGGCCCGCTGCCTGCATCTAGCTGAGGGGACGGCTGGAAGGGGCTCAGCACAGCCTGCTCCCTCTACAGGCCTGGCCCTCAGGGTCTCTCCTCCTCTTCCCACCCACCATCAGCCCCCGCCCCGCCCTCTGCAAACCTCAGGGCTGTGATTAAAGTCAGCAGTTTCGGGATGGGGCTCACGCAGAGCAAGTGGGTACAGGGCTCCGGGCTTGGCCTGCCTCCCAACGGGCGGGAGGTGTTTCCAATAAACTTCGGCATTTTTAATGAGGCCTTTACAACTGCTAAATGATTAAGCCAAAGATTGACAAGAGTAACTGGTAGCCCCAAATCTTGGCAGCAAATAAGAGGAGCAGGGGCCCGCCCTGCTGTCCCCTCGGGCACCTGCAGAGCTCGGCAACAGAGCCCAGGCGAGGGCTGCCTGGCCCGGCCGCTTGCGCAGTTTAATTAATAAACTAATAAGCACCTGTGTACTCAGTAGCGCCTGGGAGACCTGGCTCGAGTTCCCCTTGGCTTCCATGGACACTGGGGACAGCCTCTGCCCCACAGGCACCACAGGACACCAGGAGGCAGCGGCTCCAGGGTGCGTGGGATCACTGTGGGTTCCCCCGGCCAGAGGGACCAAAACTGTAGGACGCCCATGTCAATTTGAACTTCAGAGCAACAACAAATCATTTCTTAAAGCATAAGTATGTCCCAATACTGCGTGGGACACACCTACGCTAAAACATTCTTTGTTATTTTCAACATGAAATTTAACTGCGCGTCTGCATTTCATCTGTCAACTCTAATCCCCGTCAGAGGCCTATTCGAAAAATAATTTTGTCTGGGGAAAAAATCCAAAAAGCAATTACTGTTTTCTCATCCAGAGGAAGCATTGGCAAGAGTGTCGTGGAGCCAGGCTGTCAGAGTCCGAGGCCATCGGAGCCCAGGGCTAGCCTGCCACTTCTTTGCCGTGCGACCTGAAGCAAGTTTTTAACCCCTGAGCCTCAGTTTCTCTCTGTCTGAATGGGCACGACCTAGCTCATAAGAGATTCTGGAAACAGTAGAGTGTGCTTTGCACGCACATGGTCCCTGGCACCTGGGGAGCCCCTGAGCATGTGTGGCTAGTGTGTGACTTCCTCGTGGAATCCACAGCCCAGTCCTCCCAGGGTCCTCTTTGAAAGGGGCGGGGGCAGGATGCCTATGCTGGAAGAAAGCACAGCCCGAGGCCAAGGACTGGACCCCCAAAGACCAGACCTCTGGCTTTGAAGGTCAGCGCAGTCGACTCAGCGTGTCTAGAGTACAAACCCTCTCGAGCTCCCTGAGCAGTCTGCTAAGGTGACACAGGCCTGGGCGAGCCAGCGGGAGAGGCACCTTCCTGCATTTGGGAGGCAGTTGGAAGGTAATTCAGAGTGAGGTCCCCAAGCCCTTCTGCCTGCTGAGCACACTGCTACAGGAGATCGGACCGGGCACGTGGCTCTGTGCTGAACCATTTGAGGCACTTGACTTCCGAAGGCCCTTAGCTCTGAGCACCGGGTCAGGTTCAAGGTGGGAATCAGAACTCTGCCCTCCAGGAGCTGATGGTGTGGAAAGAGAGAAGCCACCGGCCACTTGCTCCCCCAGGGCATCTGCACATACGTGCCACCTGATACAATCCACAGAACAGCCCGGAAGGTCCTGGGCGTGGAGAACCAAGACTCGGGGGGAAGGAACTCACTGGCACGAAGCAGATTGAGATGAACCCTGGACTCGAGGCACCTGGAGGGATCAGGGCAAAATTTAAGTCTGGCAGAAACAAGGTGTCCAGATGAGGGGGGGCCATTCCTCCCTGCCAGGGCCTGAGGAGAAATTCCAGCCATCTACAGAGAAGATGGAGCCCATCTATTCATGGTGGAGACCAGAAGGGGTGTGTGGCCATTTACATTTAGACCAGTAAAAACCAAATGCAATGTGGAATCCAGCCACTCATCAGCACAGGCAGGAGTCAGCCTCCTCACTTGGCCCACAAACACCACAGCGGACAGGGCAGACCAGAGGGTGTCCCCAGCACACGAAAGGCCTTGCCCAAGCCCAAGGACAAGACCCAAGATCAAAGGGGAAGAGCAGAGAGTCCTCAGAGGAGTTGGGATGATGGGCTCCGGGACCCAGAGCTTCCACTGAGAAAGTGCCAGGACCCAGAGGGAGCAGACCTGAATTCTTAAGACAGAGTGTTTAGTTGCAGCCTTCGAGTTGCCAGATGAAGTGACCATCTTAGGCAATTCGGGTTTCAGGGGCACTATACACCCAGCACTGACTACTCCCCAGGGAGTGGGTTTCTGCCTGCATTTGGGATGGCTACATCCAGGCTGTAAGGCCACAGGCCTGAACAGCACTGGGAGTGGCACTGGGGTATGGCCTCCCTGGGCAAGGAGGGGAAGGGATGGGGTCGGAGGTGCACTGGGTTGCCTGGACAGGGAATCCAGGTAAGTGACTTAAACAAGGTGGGCCTGGCCCTGCTTCCTCTCGCCGAACCCCTATCTCCAAGAGAGCCAGCCAGGGTAGGAAAGTGGTGCCCTGTCTCTGGGAACCCGCCCTGCCGCTCTGCTACTTTTCTCCCTTGGTGTGAGACTTCTAGCCTCAGGCCTTCTCGTGGTCCAGGAGAGCTGCTGAAGTGCCAGCCATTAGGACTTCTCCCGGGCAGAAGAAAGAAGCAAAGGAATTTTTCACTTATTAAAAAAAAAAAAAAAAAAAAAGGCACACTTGTCAAATGAACCAGCCTATCCTTGAGAAGCCCACCACATGGCCCCACAAGATGACTTCTTCTTCCATTGCATGGGCCATGTTTACCTGTAGGGATTCTAGAGCCAAGTCACATTACTGCTCAGAGTAAAAGCAGGGCTCTCTTAAGAGGACAGAGGCAAGAAAGGAGGGATGGAGGGAGGAGAGACCTGGGCTGGCACCCAGCAGTCCCAGACACGTGACAAAGCCTAGCTGCTCTGTCCCAGGCAGGCCAGGGGACAGGGAGTGGATGTATCAATGGGCCTGGCTCCAGCCTTCAACCAGAGCCGGTGGGTGGCAAGGCCTCTTGGAGGTTTGCGTTTTGTTAAGAGAATCAAGAAACCTCGATTGTAGAGATTGCTCCATCTTCAAATAAGGAGTTCGTAGCTACTTTTTAAACTCATTTGATTGTTTTATTTGTTCTAATTTGCTGTACCAGACAGTAGAATGCACTATGCTCTTGATAGATCACGCATTGGGACACTCGGGTGGCAAGTGTGATCTGTGTGACTTGGCGGGGGACCAGGCGGGGAGCTGATGGAAAACAGGCAGCACCGCCCCCTCACAGGGTCACCGAGGAAGCAGGGCCTCACCTGGGCAGCAGGGAGGGGGACACTGAGCCTAAGCAGGCCCAGTGAGGCTGGCAGAGGTGGCAACCCTGCTGACCAGCACAAGTTACAAGTGGGGACCCCAGACTTCCAAGGGCACCAGGGAGCAGAGCCAAGCGGCACCGAAGGAGCCCGGGACCCCTCAGCTCCTGGCCCTCGTAGGCGTGCTGCCTCCAGCTGACAAGACGGGTGCAGGTGGGGGACACACACGCCGTCTGTGTGTGCCTCAGGGGCGGCCACGCCCGATGAGCCCCGGCCTCCCCAGCTGCTGGGTCATTCCTCTGGGGATGAGTCCGATTTCAAACCTGGAGTCCAGGATCTTGAGGCCTGAGTGACAGCAGACGGCCAAGGTCAACTGGGCTGAACTTGAAGACAAGTTCCAGGAGGGGCTTCTGTCTTCACACTGGCTCTCTGCATTGATGGCTGAGGTCACAATGTCAGGAGAGTGTCTGGGCTGCAAAACGTCACCGGCTAACTGCCAGTCACAAGCACTACCCCTTCTGTCGTGAGCACCATGTGGATGAATGCGCAGACCACTGTTGGGTTCCTGCCCAGCCACCGGCCAGCCCTAATGACAAAGGCTGTGCGGGGACCCTCCATGGAGGACCACTCCACTCACATCCACTCCCAGGGAGCACACTCCAGGGAGGATCACTCCACTCACATCCACTTCCGGGGAGCACAGTCCAGGGAGGACCACTCCACTCATATCCACTCCCGGGGAGCACAGTCCAGGGAGGACCACTCCACTCACATCCACTCCCAGGGAGCACACTCCAGGGAGGACCACTCCACTCATATCCACTCCCGGGGAGCACAGTCCAGGGAGGACTACTCCACTCACATCCACTCCCAGGGAGCACACTCCAGGGAGGATCACTCCACTCACATCCACTCCCGGGGAGCACACTCCAGGGAGGACCACTCCACTCATATCCACTCCCAGGGAGCACACTCCAGGGAGGATCACTCTCCACTCACGTCCACCTCTGGGGAGCACACTCCAGGGAGGACCACTCCACTCATATCCACTCCCAGGGAGCACACTCCAGGGAGGATCACTCTCCACTCACGTCCACCTCTGGGGAGCACACTCCAGGGAGGACCACTCCACTCATATCCACTCCCGGGGAGCACACTCCAGGGAGGATCACTCCACTCACATCCACTCCCAGGGAGCACACTCCAGGGAGGATCACTCCACTCACATCCACTTCCGGGGAGCACAGTCCAGGGAGGACCACTCCACTCATATCCACTCCCGGGGAGCACAGTCCAGGGAGGCCCACTCCATTCACATCCACTCCCAGGGAGCACACTCCAGGGAGGATCACTCCACTCACATCCACTTCCGGGGAGCACAGTCCAGGGAGGACCACTCCACTCATATCCACTCCCGGGGAGCACAGTCCAGGGAGGACCACTCCACTCACATCCACTCCCAGGGAGCACACTCCAGGGAGGACCACTCCACTCACATCCACTTCCGGGGAGCACAGTCCAGGGAGGACCACTCCACTCATATCCACTCCCGGGGAGCACAGTCCAGGGAGGACCACTCCACTCACATCCACTCCCAGGGAGCACACTCCAGGGAGGACCACTCCACTCACATCCACTCCCGGGGAGCACAGTCCAGGGAGGACCACTCCACTCACATCCACTCCCGGGGAGCACACTCCAGGGAGGACCACTCCACTCATATCCACTCCCAGGGAGCACACTCCAGGGAGGATCACTCTCCACTCACGTCCACCTCTGGGGAGCACACTCCAGGGAGGACCACTCCACTCATATCCACTCCCAGGGAGCACACTCCAGGGAGGATCACTCTCCACTCACGTCCACCTCTGGGGAGCACACTCTAGGGAGGACCACTCCACTCATATCCACTCCCGGGGAGCACACTCCAGGGAGGATCACTCCACTCACATCCACTCCCAGGGAGCACACTCCAGGGAGGATCACTCCACTCATATCCACTCCCGGGGAGCACACTCCAGGGAGGACCACTCCACTCACATCCACTCCCAGGGAGCACACTCCAGGGAGGACCACTCCACTCACATCCACTCCCAGGGAGCACACTCCAGGGAGGACCACTCTCCACCCACGTCCACTCCCAGGGAGCGCACGCCAGCGGTCACTCAACCTTCTGATTGTGGTGTTCACCCACAGAACCGCCGAGACGGGCCTGCAGGCTCCCCAGATCCACTGTGAGGCGGTCTGTCCTGACTGTCCCCAGGCAGTGGAGCCTGGGCCTTGCAGTTTTCTGTTCTAACCCAGGAAGTGTTGGCCCCCAACCTCCACGGTCACCTTCCTTGATAGCCCTGTTTCCGGGGATGGGCGAAGAGCCGTAGGGTCTCCTGGGAAGGGCTCGCACCAACCCTCCTGCAGGAGCCCGCGGGCACCCAGCACCTTGCTCCCGATGCCCGGCAGCACAGCCGAGCATCATGGGAGGGTCTCACTTCCCATGTGAGAAGGAGGTACCTTTGTTCAAGGCCCAGAGAGGCAGAACAGCCACATGTGCCGGCTTTCCCTCTGGTTTCTGGCACGAGGTGAAAGGAAGCAGATCTGGGGTGGTCCCATGTTTGTTTCAAAACAAAACAGGGCTGTGAACAGGCCACCAGGGGCTCGCGGGCACCGAGGAAGGAGCAGACTGAAAGGACCGTGAGGTGAGTGTGAACCGGCCTCCGCACCCAGGCGGCCCCTGCCCACAGTGCTGGGTCGCTCAAGGCTGTTCACTGATGTCAGAGGCCCAGCGCCTGCGAGGCTTTGAAACAAGAGAAAAATGTCCTAAAATGTGCCAAGCTTCCTACTGAAGGTCCACAGCCCCGGGCAGGAGCGGGACCCAGGGGCAGGCCAGGTGCTCAGCACTGCTGCGGGGTCCCCAAGGTCCACAGAGTGCAGACACTGGAACTGGGGTCAGAAAAGGTCCAGGAGGGTTCCCAGTGGGATTTGAACTGAGGCTGCTGCCTGGGAGAGGGACCAGGGATCACCTGTCCCTCGACGTGGCTCACTTCTGTTCGGCTAACTTTCCCCCTGAGGAAGGTTGCCCTGTTCTCTTCCTCTTGTTCAGTGACACGTGGAACTTCCAGCTAACACAGCAGGTGGGCTTCTTCATCGAAACCCAACCTGCAAAGGCGCCAACCTTCACAGATCTGTAAGGACGACAGGGTTCTAATAGGCCACCTCTCTGGTGCAAAATAGGACACCTTTTCAAGAGCAGCTCCCTCGTGTAATTAATTAAGCCTGTAATTATAGACCAATCTTTAAAAATGTAATTTGTAGTTTCCCTACAATACTCATTGCAAATCTGACTTCTGATGTGGGTCAAATTATATTGGAACCAATTTTTACTACTTGGAGAGTCAGGATGAAGCAGGCTTCCCTGGTCATTGATGAACACGTATCGGCATTTCCCCGTTTATGACTCAGGAGGGACGGGTGGGCCTGGAGCCAGGGCAAGGCGACCTTCTGGGGACACTTAGTACTTACTTCTGGGGTGCTCCTCTCTCCTCCTGCAGACAGGGCATGAAGGTCCCTGGACAGAAGGGACGTGTGCAGAGTGGGAGCGAGGGCTGGAGTCTGACTTGGATGAAGCTCTGCATGGGCGTCATGGCGTGGGGGACTTTGGCTCTTCCTGATTCTCTAACACTTACTCCGCGTTCGTTGTCCCTCCTTGAGTGGCAGAGTTACAGGACAGGCCACGTTCTAAACATGGCATTTCAAAGAGAGTCTCTGGCTTTGGGTGGAACCCCCCGAGCATCACTAATGGGGGGCTTTTGAAAGAGGGCTCCCTTCCGGCCTCTGAAGCAGCCTCTGTGGGTGCTTTCCTCCCGGTTGGCCTGCTGGGAGCAAGGAGGTGGAGCCCTCGGCCCTGGGCCACACTGCACGCAGTGGTGCTGCTGGACAAGGAGGCCCTTTAGAAGGGGTTAAGGGTCAAGGACCTTAGGAGAGAGGCGGAGGGGCCGTGGCAGTGGCCGGCTGTGGGAACTCTGCCTTCGCCCTCCCTGCTGGTGGGGAGCGAGGGATTTGTTCCTGACACAGGAACGCCATCCAGAACAGAGCAGTCCTCTTCCCAGATGCAGGTGGGACTTCATTCCCAGTAGAGGAGCCTCGCTCAGAGCGATTCCGGTCTGTATGGCACAACCTGCTCTGTGCAAAGGTCCTGAGGCTCCTGCGTTTGTCTTGGAAGCATGCAGCTCGGCGGGTCCCTGGCGCGGGGAGAGCTCTCTCCACCCCTGGAGAAAGAGTCCCCGCCTGCAGACTCCTGCCAGAAGGGGCGTCCAAACCAGCCTCCCTACCCACGATTTCCTTATTTTGGACTTTGGCCCTGGAGATGTCTCTGAGCAGCTGGTAATCTCCCGGGATTACTCACTCTGACCAGCGGGAGCCGCCACTCCCTGAATACCTTTTGAGTCACTTGGGGCTTCTCTTGCCTTGCATAAACTTTGAACTATTCTTTTTGTTGTAGAGATTATTAGGAAACATGTCCGCAAGCAGTCTGTACATGCCATCCACTTTGCTGGGGAGACGAGCCGCGCGGGGCTCTGCAGGAGGCAGGGGCGCCAGCAGCCTGATCCCAGGTGCTCTGCTGCAGGAACAGCCAAGCCCGGTGCCCCTTATCCCAGACACCTGCTGCAGGAGCCAGCACGGTCCCCCCAAGACGCAGGCAAGACAGGAAGACACCGAGGCCAGCGACAGCCCCGTCCTCCTGGGCCAGCCCCCGCCTCGAGAGTGGCCTGTCCGGCGTTGATGATCACCCTCCTTCTCTAAGAATGAAGTGGGGACAGATGCTCCAGGCCAGAAGGGGGGCACTCATTCCCTTCTCCGCACCATTAGAATTGGAATCAGGAGGCGGGTAGTCTAAGGGCCCATGCCAGGTAGGTGCCTGGCGCTGCTGCAGACTGGCCAGGTGACAGCTTCTGGGACCTCAGCTGGGCTGAGACCCAGGGAGGCAATGGAACCGACATGCAGAGAGGCCCAGAGCAGCCAGGTGAAGTCCTGGAATGCCAAGTCTCCCCAGCAGCCAGCGAGGGCCAGAGGGAGGCGGCAGGGCCATTCGGCATTCCTGTGGCCCCCTCTGCTGGCCACAGGGTTCTCCTCCACAAGGGGAGCGTGGAGGACCGCCCAGAGGGGGCCCCAGGGAGGCGTGGGAGCCAGGGCATCCAGCCCACGATCCTGTGGACGCGTCCACCATCGCCTTCACTTCCGCCAGGGGAGACGTTTTCCCAGCAAACAGCAAAAGGCAGTCGTAGGCCGGCCAGGTGCAGGGGTGGCCCGGCCTCCGAGCAGACATGGCGGCCCTTGTGTTTCTCTTGGGTTCTTCATGCCCTGCTCTGCACGCTCCGCTGGGACTGAGCGGCAGCTCTGAGGCAGATCGCAACTCAGCCCTCATCCTGAAGGAATAGGGCAAGCATGCTCCTGGGAGAGACCAGGACCCCACGCCCAGGAGGACCCAGCCCTGGACTTCAGCCCTGCCATCCCCTCCCCGTCTGGAGACCTGCTGACTTCCGGGCAAGGAAGGCACGTTCCATTCACCAGCTGTGACCGCTACAGCTGATCCTGACTTTGATCCGCTGACCTGTGTGACCTCAGGTCTTTCAGAGAGTCAATAAATGCGTACCACCCCTTCATCAGTGCCAGGGGGCACTGCTGGCATCTGCCCAGGGACCCTGGACGGGATCCGGAGCGTAAGAAGGGTATGCATGGAGCCTGGGAAGCGGCAAAAACCTGGCAGGTGTCGGAGCAGAAGCCCAGGAAGACTTTTGGAAGGAAGTGACAACGGAGCAGGGACCGAAAGGAAGAAGGAAGCCCTCATTTAAAGTGCAGGGCAAGCTGGGTGTGGTGGCAGATGCGTGTGATTCCAGCGACTCAGGAGGCCGAGGCAGGAGGATGATAGGTTCAAGGCCAGCCTCAGCAACTTAGCAAGACTCTGTGTTGAAATAAAAACTAGAAAGGGCTGGGCCGTGGCTCAGCGGTAGAGCTCGCGCCTACCATGTGCAAGGCCCAGCTCCCTCCCCAGCACTGCCATCAATCCACCAGTTGGTAAGAACAAAAAGAAGCAAGCGCAGGGGCTGAGGCTGCTGGCAGGCCGTTTGAAGGCCATGGGAGAAAGCCCTTTGCTCAGAGAAGAAGGGATCGCTGAGGCAGCTTCACCAGGGGGCTGCCAAGGTCGGTGGCATCCCAGGATGACTGGGAAGGGCCATGCAGAAGCCAGGAGCCCGGGGACAGCACTGTGACGCCTGTCCGTCCACCCAGTGGGGAGCTTGCTGGATCAAATTTCCTCAACTCAGCCCTGCCCACATCCCAGGCCAGGCCGCTGTCTGCAGTGCACAGTAGGGCGTCCAGTACCAGACCTGGCTCCTGTGACCAGCCTCCCCCGATGTCACAGCCAAGGTCTCTACAGACATTGTCCAATGTCCTCTGGGGCCCAAGTGGAGGCTGGCTGAACTTGGCTGGCTCAGGATGAGGGAGGCAGCAGGGGACGGAAAGGACTCTGGGTATTCCCTGGAACAGGGCTGACAGTGAAGGAACTGGCCGGCTGGGCTGGAGACGGGGCTGAGGGACGATGGCTGGGACCCCAGTTTTCTGGCTGGTGGTGTGAGGAGCAGCTGAGACGGGGGCCTGCTCGCTCCGCCTGCTGGATGGGCCTCCCTGCCCACAGCAGCTTCCCAGCCCCAGCAGGCGCCATCAATCCGCCGGAGAAAACGCAACGCACGCCATTAAATTCAAATTCCAGCTGAGCAGCAAAGATGGCAGCTGATCAGGAGCAGGGTGTGAGACCTACTTAGCTGCAAATCGTGATTTATCTGAATTCCAGTTTAAAGGGGCACGTACGACAGTTTCCTGTCTCAACCCTTTCTTGCTACCTCTGCAGGCCCGTTGCCTACCTAAACACATCCGTCCTGGTTTTGTGCTGCTGTCCATCCCTTGCCCCCACTGCTATGGTCCCCGTCTCCTCCCAGCCGCCAGGGTCTCCTCACTGGCTCTCTGCAGGCAGCCAGGGCCCTGGATCTCACACCCAGGATCCCAGGAAAGAGCAGCCGATTGGCTCAGGATGGGCCTAGGGCTGTCTGTGGTCTGATCAGCAATAACGTGGGGACACGGATGGGGCCATCCTCCCAGGAAGCGGCAGGCACAGGGCCTTTCAATATCGGATGTGGAGGGAGGGTCTCTGGAATGCCCGGAGTGTAGAACGCCTATGCAGGTCACTGGAGAGGCAGGTCAAGTTCACATGGCAGGGCCTCCTGCGTGGAAAGTGCTCAAAAGAAGGTAGCAATTTATTTGTGGCAAACAAGATGACTGATGGGTCTTTCAATTAAGCTACAGAAGCACAACTCAGTCTGACTTACACAAAAATCATGTTTATTGGTTTGCCTGGTGGAAAGAGCCCAGCAGAGGGTGGCAGGTGAGGCCGGACGTGGGCGCTCCAGTAGAACTTCTGGAAACTTCCTCACCCAGCTCTCGGCTCTGTGCTGCACGGACAGACCGCCTCCGGGCGGCTTCCCACCCCACCAGGCCGTGCGCGCATTTCTTAGGCTCAGTGCGAGGAGAAGCCCCCTTCCCCACGGCTGGCATTCAGCCCCGCTGGAGTTAGGTCCCTTTCCCTGACCTCAGTGTCCAATGGATGAGGGGGGACAGTGAGCAGAGCACAGTAAAGAGAGGAGGTGACGAGCGGGCTGCAGGCAAACTCTGTGCCTGCCGTGCCCGCAGCCTGCTGGAGTGAGGGAAGGCGCTCCCAAGGTCAGAGGCCTGGCCAACGAAGGAGCAAAGCAAAGGTGATCCCTCAGAACTGGCCTCCCCTGCACTAACCTCCTGAAGGTTGAGCTCAGGCCGAGGACATCAGCCTCAGAGCAGCGTGCCAACCAGGATGAAAGGCGGCCCTTCGTTCTTGAAAAAGAAACACGCACCTCCCTTGGAGGCTCAGCTGTGGGGTCGCCAAGGGTCGGAGAGAGGGAGCGGTTAAACCCGGCTCAATTTTCTCCTGCTTGCCAGCTCGCTGCCGCCTGCCCATTCCAGTAGCAGCTGCAGGGCCACGGAAGGAGGAGAAGACTTGAGCACAGCGCAGCGCTGGGCCTTCCTCCTCCTGTCCTGTCTGCTCGATGCCAAGGCCGGGGAGCAAGGAGAACTGGAGCAGGGGCTTGCCACCTTGCCAGCTGGGCGAGGGGTGGGCGCACACACCCGGCACTGGGGCTCCATCCTCACCCTGCCCGACGGGAAGAGACCCCAAATTCGGTCTGCTGATGGCCAGTGTGGGTCCCACGGCGGCCTCCCCAGGTTGCACGTCTGCAGCAGGCAGGCGCAACGTCACGGCTGCAAACCACGCTGGCAAAACTGCTGCAGGCCCTGCGGTACCCCGGGCCGTCCTGGAGCCGACCTCTGTGTTTCCTGTTTACGATTGTTCTGATGAGGGATGGGGCCACACTGACTGGGATAAATCACAACCAGACTCCTCGGGACGGTGGCTCGGGTTCCCTTGATTATGATTTTGTCATTAGTAGGAAGGCAGAGTTGATAGGGACCACAGGAGGGCACAGGGCTTGGGATCGGGCCAACACCCCAAAGAGAGGCAGACGTGAATTCCACTTCAGGATCCGCCGCATCCCGACTGGGGCCCAAACGGGACAAGTGGATTCACTTCTCTGAGCCTCGGTCTCCACACCTGGGAGTCGGATGTGGCAGGTGCATCCATCGGGGTTCTCCAGAGGAGGACCAAGAGAGCACACATAGCCTGAGGGACCCGCTCGTTCTGTTGGGGAGGCCGAAGTCCTGCATCCGCCACCTGCAAGCTGGTGGCCCAGGAAAGCCCGTGGTGTGACTCCTGTCCAAGGCCAAGGGCCAGGAACCAGGGGGGCTGGGGGTGTGAGGCCCAGTCTGAGGGCCGGAGAAGGTGGCAGGGATGCCCAGCGGAAGCAGTCGGCAGGAGGAGAAGGGCCAGACTGTCCTTTCCCCGTGTCTGCTTATGTTCTCCCTTAGGGACTGGATGACATCCACCCATTCTGGGGACAACAGATCCAAATTCTGGGCTTCCCGGAAACACCCTCTCACACACCATGGTACGCTCTCACACGGGCCCCAGCGGCCACCCACGTGGACCATGAAAGTCCCTTGACAGTGGGGAGCCCAGCTCTGCCACAGTGCTGAGGTGACAGTGTAGGGCTGCCGGCAAAGAGCCCAGTACAGAGCCTGGCACACAAGTGCCTGGCCAGGAGTGGACACCTTAGTGACGGGGAAGCCGGGCATTGACTGATGCCCTTCTCACAGGCCTCAGAGGCCTCAGAGTCTGTTGGTCCAGGGCAGTCATCTCCCTGTGCCCTGCCCTCTGGGGACATTGGTCTCTGTCAAACCCTTTGGGTTTTTGGGTCTTCTGAACAGGAGATGCTCAGGCGGGGAGCCTCTGGGAGGACCCAGGGACGTGCTCAAGAGGTGGGTCAAGACAACCTGCAAACAGCAGAGAGGCGGCAGAGAAGATTGAGTCACCTGCAGGACAGGGGCCAGGAAATGGACTGGGCTCAGCAGGCTGGAGGGTTCAGGGATGAAAAGGGCCAGGCAGTGGCAGGGAGGGAAAGGCATCCAGAAAGAGAGACAGGATACCAAGAACTGGTCAGCTTCTTGGCAAGACTGGGGTCTCAGCAAAAGGAAATTCCTCAGACATGCCACAGAACTAAGTGGAGGTTGGAGACCCTGGGTGGAGGGTGAGGAGGATCTGAGGTGGGAAGTTCCACTACAGTAGCAGGCACAGTCTGATCAAGGTGCTATGTCATGGTGGCATGAAGCCCCAGCTGCTCCAGACCCTTTGTCCCTTTGCTTGAAATCCAGATTGCAGAGAAGGAGCACTTGTTTTGCTTAGGTTGGTTCATGAGCCAGCTCTGTCTGGGGTGTGTGGTGTGGGACCCTGAATCCAGGGCTCTATCTATAAATGGAGAAGAGGACTCAAAACAAAATCGGCATGGGTGGGAAGGGGAAATGGACACCAGGCAGCCGGCGGTGCCAACGCCCCTTACACTCCATGTCCTGTCCCGGTGGCAGGAGGAGGTGTGTCCTGCACAAGGACCTCTGGAGGGTGGGTGTCAGAGGCCCGTGGGTGCCAGTCCTTGGAGCCACTTCCTCATTACAGATATAAACTGATGGGCAATGACCACAGGTGGGGCAGCCCCAGGAGGCCAGCGAGGGTTCCGCTGACAGTGACTGGGCAGAGCAGCTCGAAGAACCAGGACGATCCAACAGCAGGTGGCGGGAGGGTCAGTAGATGTCCATGCAGTTGAGAAGCATCGAGGACTTTACCCCGTGCACACAGGACCCACAGAATCCTGCTCCCCTAGGAACCCAGAGCAGACTTTGGATCGTCTCACCACCTGTAGCTTTATTTAACCCCCTCTCCTGCTGAGGTGCCAGGCACAGCCTCAGACGCAGTGTCCTCCTGTTGCCCCCACCCTCGCCCCTGAGAGGCCAGCTCATGTGGGAAGGGAGAGCACAAAGCTGTGGGGGGCGGATAGCAGAGCCCCAGGAGAGAGGGAGAGGCTGCAGGAGGCTGGGAGGAGGCATTCCAGGGCGGAGGCCAAGCAGGGGAGCAGAACGGAGAGCAGCCAGGAGGAGGGGGCGGGAGGGAGACGCCGGCCACGTCCTCACAGCTGAGTGCAGGCGGGGGGAGAGGTCTAGGGTGGGCCCCAAGCTATCAAAATAGCCTCTTTTACTTTTTGAAATACCAGCTTAATGGGGACTGAACTTACATAAGACTCTTTTGAAGTGCACAGTTTAGTGGGTTTTTGTTTTCACCACCATCTCCACTATTTCTTTTAGAAAATCTCCATCTCCCCCAAAAGAAATCCTCCACCTTTGCTCTAAACTGCTAGGAGACAAGAGGAGTCCGAGGAATGGGCAGCGTGGACCCCTACTGCACAGGCCCCACCGTGGCAGGGCTGGGGCAGGGGCAGCCACCGCTGGGAGGCTGCAGGCGGGAGGCGGGTCAGCCCACCCAGGTGGCAGGGGAAGGCCCAAAGCCCCCGGGGAGGCTGCTGCGCTAAGGCAGAGCCAGGGGCCAGCTGGCAGCCTGGTGTGGGAGGAGGCAGGGAGGTTGGAGGGTGACTCTAAAATGCAGCCTTGGGAAGGCTGAGCTGCCGCCGGAGGAGCAGGGAGGACGGGTGGAGCAGAGGCCCTCAGTGAGCCCAGGTATCAGGGACGGTCACTCGCCTCACTAGCCGTTGTTGGTCAGGGGAGGCCAAGGCAGGCCTGGACACTCAGGAAGCTCTGGGACAGGGAGAGGCTGACGACTCCCCAAGGATGTGTGAGTATGAGTAGGAAAGAGACCGAGCCTGCGGCCCAGGTCTCTGGCCCTAGGAGCAGCCCAGGAGTCCACAGAACAGCCAGCGGGCCTGCAGCCTGGCAAGGCCGGGACCTCCGAGGAGCTGCGTTCTGGGTGACCTTTTACCCCGCAACTAGCAGCCTTCAGTACAAGAAGAACACGGTGCTTTTATAAATGACTGCGACCAAAAGGTCTGACAAGAACAGTTTTAGAGGTGGAGAAGTTAGTTTGGGCTCACGGTTTCGGAGGTCTCAGTCCATAGACAGCCAACTCTACGGCTCTAGGCCCGAGACCAGACGGAACACCATGGTGGGAGCATGTAACAGAGGACAGCAGCTCAGAACGTGGCGCCAGGACGCAGAGAGACAGCTCCGCTTAGCAGGGACGAAATACACTCCCCAAAGGCAGGCCCCAGTGACCTCCCCCAGCCGCACCCTACCTGCCCAATTACCCCCAGTTACTCCATGCCAGTGGATTCATGCCCTGATTGGGTCGAGGCTCCCGGAACCAATCACTGCCCCTCTGAACTTTCTTGCATGGTCTCCCACGTGAGCTGTAGAGGACACCTCACATCTTAATGACAGCAATGTCTGAAAACGAATGATTTCTTCCAAAAGGACTTCCTTTATGGACACCTGTGGGATTATCAGCTCAGTAGCTCATCCTAGGAATAGAAAAGAACCCATGTAAGTCACCCACCGAACTCAGTGGCAGTAGATGCCACCATATGTAACGCCACCCTCACTTCCTGGTTTCCTCTGGTCCAGAGACCAGCATGGGATTCAGGCCCAGCCAACCAGATCCTTCCCTGGGAAATGTTCTTTGGGTATTTAGGTGGTAGAATGTGTTCCTTGCGAGTGGCTGATGGCCTTGAGAAGCCAAGGCAGCCAGTGTTTCTAGAAAGAAAAGAATGAGAGGGAGGTACAAGGAAGAGAGGTGTTGTGTCCAGACGCCCGGTTTCCCTTGGCTGGTCCTGGGCTGCCCTTTCAGCCTTCCCCTGGACTCCCCGTGTCTGAAGCTGGCTTGGGTGGCACGTTGATCGCTTGAGCCCACACACAGTACTGGCCCCTGCTCCTCTGGGCAGCATGTGTGTGGCACCCTCCTTGTGCTGGCACCAGTGACCAGGTCAGCCGGGTGGGCCCAGCGGTGCGTAGTCCAGCTGCACACACCTCCTGTGCCCCGGAGCCTGTGCGTTCCCTCTCGATCACCACCACCCAGTGAGGAGGGACAGGCCAGGGACTGAGTGTCAACACCAACCCTGCCCCTCGGCTGCGTGTCGGCTAGTTTTCACCCAGAGGCCGGGATTCCTCCCATGGTCTCCCTCCTTCTGGAAGCTTCAGAGAGGTCTCCCCACATCTCGGCTCTGGCTCCACAACTCTTGGGGGGGTGCTGCCTCTCCGGCTGACGCCTACACTGCCAGACCCCGGGCCTGGTTACAGGATCAAGTCGGTAGGTGCTGACTCACCCATCTCTGGCTGGGCCTGGTGGCATCAAGGGGATGAGCCCACTCCTCATTAGCTGTACAGTCCCCTCCGAGACCCGGCTCAGGAATCGGAAGTGCCAGGGCCTCCCCTCCCCCATCAAGTGGTCGCTCCTCCTGGTCAGTCCAGGGCTGCTCTGCCCTCCTGCCTGCAGCGATTACGATACTAACAAGCCCTGTGGTGGGCGGGCTGGTGGCCTCTGGAAAGGTCTGTCCCCGCCCTGATCCCAGAGCCTGAGCCCTCGCTTTCATCAGAAGGGTCTCTGCAGATGTGATTGAAGGGCCTCCAGATGAAAATCGCCTGGACCGAGGGGTGGAGGGATCTGAAGACGGGGCTCCCAGGAGGCCCCGAGAGCGGGGTCGCCAGGAGGCCAGCAGAGGCTGCAACCTCTGGCCGCCAGCAGAGGTCCTGGCACCCACGGCCGCTGAGGAACGGAAGGGCCTCCCTGTGGAGGCGCGGGCCGTGCTTCGCTGCGGGAACACAGGGCTCTGCGGCCCGGGCACCCTGTGGGTGGTGGTCACTCTCCCTGCCCAGGACTCAGGCCAGCAGGCTTCTCTCAGAAGATCTCCTCAGAGGCCCAGCCCAGGGGCAGCAGGAGGTGCCCTTGGCAGGAGCCCAGCCACTGGGCCCCGCAGCCACAGGCCATCCGTCTGCAGACCGGGGCCTTGGGTGGGGTGGCCGCAGCCAGCGGACATCAAGACTCTAGGGTGGCCAGGGGGTCCTGCCTTCGTCCAGGGACAGCAGGAACCACTGGCACTTGGGAGGCCTGATGTGCAGAGGGGCAGGTCCCCAGCCGTGGGAACGAGCGCTGGGTGTTAGGCTGGCCTGACCCCGGTGGGCTCAGGACCAGGGCAGGACAGGCCACCTGAGCCAAGCACATTGGCCCCTGACCGCCACAGGAGGCCCCTTGCCTGCTGGCGATGCCATGCTGACCCTGGGTCCTCCTGCCAGGCCCTGGCATTGGGAGGAACCCAGGTTTGAGGGTGAGGGACTTGCAGAGCCTCGGTGTCTGGTGAGGTCCCTGCTCAGACACCCCGGGCATGCAGTCTGGTCCTGCGGGCACCTCGCCCTGCTCTGCAGAGGCCCTTGCCTCCCGCCTTAGCAACCTTCCGAGTGTCTCTGGGCCAACCCAGCAGCATTTGGACAGGGGGACAATCCCGAGGCTCCAGGGAGGGGCTCTTTCTTCCTTGAGTCCTTTTATTTATTTTGTTTTTAATTTGAATAACAAAGGGGCATAAAAGGCTTCAGGGAACTGTGGGAAGTTCTGCTGCAGCCTGAAGAGGAGCCGGCTGGGCGGGGGCTGGTCAGAAGGCTCCTGCTTTGTTGTGGGTCCGACCCCCAAAGCACGGGTGGAGAAGCCAGAGCACACCCCTCCCCAGGGCTCCTCTGGCTGGCCACTGGGGCAAGCAGTGGCACCACAGGGGTGCTGGATGCAGACACACCACTCACCTCTGAGGCACGACCCCCTCTCAGGAGCCGGCATTGAGGGGCAGCTTTTGGTGGTCCCGATGGATAGAACTTGAAAGAAAGAAGCAGCTGGCTGGATTCTCGTGAACGCTGTAAAGAAGGGCATGTGTTTATTGAGCACCTACTATAGACACCTTATACTGGGCACCTTCCCGGGAAGTCCTGGATGCTCTCAGTTGTAAATTACAGTCACGTCCACCTCTATCAGCATAAAGCAGCAGGGAATGGTTCACACACAATGGTTACACAAATCACAAACTCCGCTGGGAAGCTACTCATTGGTACCCCCGTGGTTTTGTCTGCACTGGGCTGACTCGCAGGTTGCTGCTGATTTTCTCTGGAATCAAATCAGATTGTTATTGCTCCTACTTAGCACCATGTAAAATAAATCCAGTTAGGTCAGGAATTAATGAGGAGACTTTTAAGCTATAAAGAAATGAACTTCTACTAGAGATGCTTTAGATAATACAAATCTTTATGATTTCCCATTGTAAGTCCTGAGGAGGGGATCAGTGCCAGGTTGCTCCCTGAGAGATTCAGGAGGCCCAGGACCTTTCTACCCTCCACATGTCAACTTTGGTCCTCATGGCACAACAGAGCTGCACCAGCTCCATCTATCCCCTTCTCACCAGCTGCATCCAGGGGCAGGAAAAAAGTTTCCATCTTGAGTGTCTTCTTAAAACTAATGAAACTCTTTACAAAATTCCTTTAGTGGATGTCACCCTCAGGGTTGATGGACCAGAACTAGCCCATGTAACTTCCCAAAAACCCTTAGCAAGACCATGGAGTACACCGCATTGCTAGGGCCAGGAGTTAGCACACTGTGGCCCAGGGGCCAGTCCACACTCCACTGGGGTTTGTGAACAGACACACTGTTCGCCCCAACAGTGCCTGTGGCCAAAAATGCCTCTAGCTATTCCTCTGCAGAAAGTTCACTGAGGCTGGTTTAGACTCATAGGACGATGCCCAGCTCGGGGACCCCTGAGCCCCTGGGAGGAGGGGGAAGGTAGGCAGGAGCTGGTGTCAGAGAACCCTCACTTGGCCCCCGGCAGCCCGCGGGCTCCGCTCCCTCCTGGCGCAACTGCGCTTTGCTGAGGGTGAGGACCAAGCAGGCCACAGACCTGCAGCACCGGCACGAAGTGGCTCTTGAGTAGCTCATCCTCCCCGAGTCGTCCCAGGACTTCCTGCCATTAGACTCACCCCGAAAGGGAGGCCGCCAGCGGGACTGTGGTTTGCTAATCAGAACCAAAGCCCGGCTCTTCTTACCAAGGCGGCTCACCGGGCGAGCGCGGGCGTCGGGCTTTGTCAGAGGAAAACAGCTTTCGGCGTGGTGCAAGGGCGCAGGGGAGCATCAGGACGGGCGTCCGCCCTCCGGGCCTCAGCTGCCGGGGCCTGGACGCGAGCCCACGGAGGGCCTCCCAGGACCTCTCTCTGCATCGGGGCCGCCAGTGCTTCAGAAGGAAATGGCTGCGGAACAAGCCGCTTTTGTTAAGTCATTTCTTTCTTTCTTTTTCTTTTTGTTGAGCAATCAAGAACATGTGTTGGCCAGTCTGGACTTCTGCTGGGACCCGAGACCCAGGGGCACCCCGGCGTTGGGAAGGGACAGTGGGTCACACGAACCCGACTTGCACCCGGTTCTCTGCTTTCACTGGGGCAGAAGGCTCCGGCTCGCCACGCCTCAGTTTCCTCCTCTGTAAAATGGAGTCACGGGGTGCCTCCCTCCTGGGCTGGTGAGATTTGATGAGAACAATGAAGTTCAAATGTGCGACCTGGACGAGGGGTCCAGCAGGGGCCTGGCATATAGCACCTGCTGGGCAAGCGCGGGATGTTTTAGGTCTGCCCTGGACAGCTGCACCCCGCAAGGCGGACCTGATCCCTTTCCAGAGAGGCCAACACTCAGGAAGAAAATCTGTCCGAGGCCAGGCAGCCAGAAAGTGGCAGAGCCGGGTCTGGGTGGATCTGGAACACCGTGGGCAGACCCAGGCTCCACCCTGGACGGTGACAGTGAGCTGCCCAAAGCAGAGCTGGGTGACTGAGGTGGTCCGCACTGGAAACCTGCTTCTCCCCCCACAGCACCCACTGCAGCTGACGGTGCCTGGGCCTGAGGTCGCCCCAAGGTGGGACCCTGGGAGGACTCCCCACACCAGCCAGGGGAGCAGGAGGAGGCCGTCCAGCAGAGGCAGGAGGCCCATCTGTCTGCGCAGCCAGCAGAGGGCAGCAGTCACCTACAAGGGACCAGCCCCCGGCTGGCCAGCCTCAAAGGAGCCTCCTGCACCCTGGCGTCCCTGGCTAGTGTCCCAACATTGTGACAACTGCAGGGATCCTCCTGGCCCTGCCAGGGTGCCTGGACCAGGCAGTGAGGCAGGGCCACGTCCCCGAGGCCTGGGCTGTGCAGGCAGGGGACAGCCCGGGACCAGAGCCGCAGCTCACTTCAGCTCGAGAGGCGAGGGCACCCTCCACCCGGCGCTGCAGACAGTGCCCATGTGTCCTCACCCTGGTCCCCAGAGCCTGTGGGCCAGCTGCTCTACACAGCACAGGGACTTTGTGGAAGTGGCTGCCCGGGAAGAGGCTGGTCCGGGTGAGGCTTCGTCCTCACAGGCCCTGTGAGCTGCCCCTCATGACCTGGCCTGGGCGCTGCTGGGGCTTCTCCCTGCCCCAACTGGTGACCACAGACCCCAGCCTTGCCCGGAGGCCCTGGGCCATCTGGTACCTCTGAGGGGAGTCCTCGCAGGCCAGGCCCGTGGCTGCCAGGGTCTCCACCCCAAGGTGGACCCACAGCTGCTCCACAGAGACCAGCCCAGGTCCCAGTGCCTCCCATCCCCAAGCACTAGCCCACTGGCCCCCGCCTGTGCTGGCTCCCCATCACCCCAGCAGATGCTGCCTTTCCGCCTGTTTAAAGGTGGAGCTGGAGACACCGAGGGACCCTCTGGCCCCCATGCTCCTGGCTCTGGGGCCGAGGGAGGGACAAGCAGGGACACCTCTTGGTAGAAACCGCCACAGGGACGCAGTCGCACACCAGGCTCCACTCCGCGTGGGCCCCGCCCCGGGAAGCCCAGGCAGAGGGCATCTGAGGTTCAGTGCGCAGAGCTGCGGTTCCGTCCCGTCCAAGTCCAGAGCCGCGTCTCCTGGCAGGAATCGCCGCGGCCTGGCGGCTTCAAACTCCACCGCCTAGAGGGGAAGCTTGGCCCTCTAGTCTACACTGGGCCCGTCCTCTCTCTGTCTCTGTTGCCCCTGCTCCGCTCGCCTGCATCTCTGTCTCCCCTTCCTCCCGCACCTGGGCCTCCTCCCCGCTGCCACTCTTCTCCACCTGTAGCCCTGTCGCAGTGTCTCCGTCTCCTTCTGTCTCCCTGGGTCTCCTCTTTGTCTCTGTCTCCGTCTCCTTCTGTCTCCCTGGGTCTCCTCTTTGTCTCTGTCTCCTGTGTCTCTCTATGTTTGTCTGTCTCTATCTCTATCTCTGGCTCTGTCTCCCTCTAGCTCTCTGTCCCTCGGTCTCCTTCTGTGTCTCTGTGTCTTTCTGTCTCTCTGTCTTTCTCTGTCTCCTGTGTCTCTGTCTCCCTCGACCTCTCTGTCCTTATCTCTGTCTCCCTCCCTCCTCCTGTCTCCCTGTGTCCTGGAGTCTCCCATCACTGCCCCTCCCCAGGGGTGCCTGTCCAGCCTCCGCTGGCCTCCCTCACTGGGTCTCCCTGAGTCCCTCCACGCAGCCCCATCCTGTGTTGTCCTGGGGAGGGACAGACGTGGGGCACCCCCAGCACCGATGTGGTGGGTGTTGAGGTGGGACCAGGTCTCGGTGGAGGACGAGGGGCCCATGGTGTCCCCAGTAGCCACTGCTGGGACCCAGCTCCAGAGCATCCTCCACCCAGCTACCTTACCCACACCTCAGTTCCCGCCTGGCCCCCCCAGCTCGCCTCCATGCCCCCCATGGAAGCTCTGTCCCTTCAGAGGGGGACGTGGCGGAAGGGGAAGGCCTACAACACTGGGCTGTAAAGTTGTGCCCTGGAATTTGCCAGAAGCCCCATAAAATTCTTCCCATCCTCCTATTATGTTTCACAAGCCTGTCGCCGGGTGGTTGCAGAGAGCAACCTGGGATCAAAGCAGCAGCCCTGCGCCCTCCCAGTCCTGGCGGGTGGTCAGGAGCCGGCGTCCAGGCTGACCCGAGCCCTTCCCTCGCCTGCTCCGAGGGCTGGGTGGAAGGCTCCCTGGAGGAGGAGGAGCCTGCCTGTGCGCTCTCCTCAGCCTCGGCCCTGGCAGACCAGCCTGGGCTCAGGGCCTGCCCAAGGGAGCCAACCTGCCCGCCAGACCCTGCAGCACCTGTGCCAACCCCTAGGACAGACCCTGAGCACAGAGGAGCTGCCCCACTTCTCTGGCTGCCCTGACTGGCACAGGACATTGGCAAGGGGCCCGACCTCAGCTCCCTCAGCTGTGCCATGGCAGTGTCTTGGAAGTCGTGTGACGATTAGAGTGTCATCCAAATACAGGGCCTCTGGTCACCCTCCAGCCTGCAGAGCTCCTGCCAGCCTGGCCTGGACTCACTGCCCCCTGCTCCTGGAAGGCCTGTCCCTGCCCATCTGCATGACCGTTTCCAGCTTCCAGAGCTTGCTGGCCTGCGGCCTCCTCCCGGAAGCCTCCCTGCCTACTCCACCACAGCAGCACTGCCCTGCCATGGCCTGTTCAAGCCCGTCGCTGCCCAGCGCCGTCCCCTCCCGGGTGGTGGAGGGGTTGGTTCAGGCCTGTTAAGCAGGTCACGGACCTGTCTGCTCAGGGATCATCTGCTGACACGGCCTCCAGTGTCAGACGCGTCACATGGCTGGGGACTCCGCTTGCCTTCCAGCCCTGCCCCTGTGGCCTCTGCATGCCCGCCCTCTGGCTAGCGGCCAGCTCGCTTCTGAACAGCTTTCAACAGTTTTCCTTGTGCTGCTCTCCCGTGGACTTTGCTTCTTGAGGACGATTCTGGGGACCCTGAAGCTTAGTCTCTGAGCTGCCATAGAACTGTGGGTGGAGAGTCCTCCATCAGCCGGGGTGGAAGAGTGAGGTCCCGGGTCGGGCACAAGGGTTCACCAGGCGAGGAGAAGCCCGGAGTCCCTGGAGGACGTCAGGGGGGACGCCGGGTGCCAGCATCGGGTGATGACATGGGCCCAGGACGGGAGCACTGGGCTCAGAGCCTCAGCAGCAAGACCCGCCTAGTCCACTTGGGAACCGAGGACGGAGATCCCCACCACTGGGCTGGGTGCTGGTCAGCAGGGTTTGGGTCCTGACCCCACAGCCCCAGCCACCAGGATTCTTCCCTCTGGCTGCTGGTGTGACCTGGGCAAAGTCACCTGCCTCTCTGGGCTTCAGTTCTCCCATCTATAAAATGGACATTTTACCCTCTGAAATGCTTTTGTGTGGCTTCCCTTTGTTCCTGGCTGTCCTGTCTTGAAGGCAGCGGTATCAATCCCTATTTAACAATTCATTCCTTACTTCCGGTCATCAAAACCCTCTTGGTGGGCCAGGCAAAGCGGCGAACATCTATAATCCAGCAGCTCAGGAGGCTGAGGCAGGAGGATTGAGAGTTCAAAGCCAGCCTCAGCACAAGCAAGGCGCTAAGCAGCTCAGTGAGACCCTGTCTCTAAATAAATATATGTGTACAAAATAGGGCTGGGGAGGTGGCTCAGTGGTCGAATGCCCCTGAGTTCAATCCCCGGTACCAACAGATAATGATAACCTGGGCTCTGCCCCCTGGGATGGCATGCCAGCCCCTCTGTTCACACCCTGTCCCTCGGGATCTCCACGAAGGCGGTAACCAGAGTACGAGCTGGATCCCCTGATTGCGAAGGATGGAAACTCAACTCCCCACTGTTGAAGCAACAGGGGGACTTGGTTGGCTCAAGTCTGTGGGTCAGGGGAGGAGGGCACTGTGCTTGGTCACGGAAAGCAAGGCCGGGTCAGGCCCGTCCGTCAGGAGCCATCAGAGCAAACTTGACCTCTGTCCACAAGACGAAGTGGCCCTCCCGCCCTGGGAAGATGACCCTGGAAGGCCGGCACTGCCAGCAAGCTCTGGAGGATGAGGCTCTGGGGGCCTGGTAGGGGGCAGAGTCTCCAGGCTCTGGCGTGGCTGCAGCCGACCCCAGAGGACGGCCGTGGGGCCACACCCTCCTGGCGCCCCCCAGACAGGACGTCGGTCCCACCTGGATCCTCAGCCGAGGACCTGAGAGACATAAGAGCAGGGCCAGCCAGGGCCCGTCACCTGGCCTCCTCGCCTGAGGACAGGGGTGCCGCAGGGCAGAGGAGCGGACAGGCCCCCAGGGATGGGGAAGGCATTCCTCCAGGAGACGGGCTGCGTCAGGAGGACCAGGGGGAAGGGCCTGGGACCTGGGAACACGCGACCCCCAGCCACAGCCGCAGGCAGGAGGGCCCCAGGGCACCCCCGTCATCTCAGACTGAGGTGCAGCTTGTACCCCAACACCTCTGCCCTGCACTGCGGTTCTGGGGCTTTGGCATCACCTTGAGCTGGCGGCCAATGCCAGTGTCCACCTCCAGAGTGACTGCACCTAAGAAACAAACAGAACTCACAGGTGGTCACTCCTGTCCCCTCCCCACCTCTCGGCCCTGGCACGGCATGGCCTCAGGAGCAGGGACAGCGTGTTCCTGCACACGATGTTGTTCCATGGCACCGTCGAAGGACGAAAAACAACTTAGGGGACCTGCCCTGCCCACATTCACAGGTTCCCTGTGCTGATGGCCTCAGCCTCTGGCCTTCACAGCCTCTGATCTCCACAGCCCCCTTCTGCCCTGCCAACCTGACCGAGTTCTCAGAACTGGAAGCCAAGAGGGCTGAGCTTCTGTTCTGTAAGTCAGGGTGACTGGCCAGATCCCCGCAGGATGAGGGCTAGAAGCCAGGCCTGGTGACATGGTGCTGAGGCCACCTGGAGGCTGGGAGGTGGGCTGCGAGTTGCCAGGGAGACCATCGTGGTGGTGCAGGGAGGTTCTACCACAGGATGTGGCCATATTCTGCCCTCTCTGGCCTGGCTGCCAGTCACATTTGAGAGGGCAATTGCTCCCTCTCCATGTGGGCTTCTGGATGGCCAGGGTAGCACTATCCCCCTGCCGCCATGCACACAGCAGACTGAGGAGTGAGATGGGCCTGGGTGGGCCTGGCCTCATCAGGGCTCCTAATTGGAGGGAGGCCTCCTGGGAAGAGGTTGGAACCCAGACAGCAGTCAGAAGTGAGGGCTCTCTCTGCTGCCTTTCTGAGCAGGTGGCCACACAGCAAGGTGGCAGGCTGGTCCCCAGGGGCAGGGTGGAGGCCTCCCTTCACAGGGGACTGGAGGATGTAGCCAGGGAGGCCCAGGCAGAAACCCAGACTGCTGCCACCTGCCACCTGCCACTTCCAGACCGAGGGATGACAAAAGGTGCTTCTAACGCCAGTTGGCAGCTGTCCCTCCCAGAGCCCTGGATAGTACTTGGGAAGGGAATCCTTTGTCCCTATGAAGCTTGGAAGCCTGGCGGACACCCCTTCCCACCGCCCTGGTCCTCTCCCTGCCCGTGGGGGCCACTGGGTCTTCTTCAGTCCCTGCCCCTGGCGTTCCTGTGGATACAACGAGAACGTGACAGGGCTCTCTGGGGATGCGGGCCCCACGGGTGCAGGCGGCCAGCGGGGCTGGACGCCCGGCAGGTTGGCACGAGGGTGCCCGCTCCTTGCCAGAGCAGCTCAATGGGGGCTTTCAGTCGGCACAAAGCTCTGCCTCTGAGCATCACGGCCAACAGGGAGCCCTTTGTTCTGCGGAATTTCAGATCTCTGCTGGGATAGGAAGTGGGGAGGGGCCGGTGCCGGGATTGCGCCCGTGGATCTGGATTACCCGGAGCGCAGGTTTTTTCTAACCTGTTGGCAAAAGTGGACGCATATCACCCAAGGCTCCAAAACCCTGGGCGGTCTGTGGAGGGGTCCTTGGGGTCAGGTGTCACAGGTGATCCCTCAAAGATACACTCAGGCAGTGTGGATCTGGGCACGGAGGAAGCCCGTTCTCCCGCGTCAGCTTGCGGGGCTGCTGAAGAAAGGAGGGCGAATCCCCAGATCCGGGCTCATGCTTCCCCCGCAGCAAGGCCGGCAGGAGGGAGGGAAGTGTGAGCAGACCCCCGGGGCTCAGAGCTTCTGCTTGGAGCACCCCACTCTGCACCTTCCCCCGCAGCCTGCCGCAGGGCCTCTGCATGGTCCGCCCTCTGCCTGGATCCTGTTCCCAGACACCCACCTGGCCAACTCCCATTCTCCTTCCAACTGGTGCTCAAAATGTCAGCCCGAGAGAAGCCCAGCTGGCGCCTGCTCTCCATCTTGGTCTCACCTGTCGGTTTTCAGGTCCCTCCCATTTGGGGGCAGAAGCTGCATGCCTGAATTTGTACCACCTCTGGCCTCCACGGAGGATTTGGGCCAGCAGAGACGACCACAGCATATCCAGCCACAGTCCCCGCCCTCCGACGCTCCTGCCAGGGGCAGTGTCCTGGACACTGGGCAGGGTGGCACCAGAGGACAGAGAGCTTCCTTTCCCCGAAGCCTGAGGTGGCACGCTGGTGAGTGACCGTGGCTGACCGCCCTCCCTGCCTTAGTGGTCTTCCGGTCACTCGTTTGTCAGCTCTGCACCTGGCAGCCCACAAGTCCAGCTCCTGGTCCCAGCTTGGAGAATGGGGCAGGCGTGAGGGAAGCCGCCAGGGACGGGCCAATCACAACAGCCACAGCCGCAGGCCAGCCGGCCCGCCCAGGGCAGACTCTGACATGGGCACTCTCTTCAAAACTCACTTTTCATTTTCCTGGACCTGCCTCTCTTTATAGGTCCAGGTATCCTCTGACTTAGGAAAATAAGCCCAACGCAGGAAGAAAAGACGTTTTTTTTGAACTCAAATGTCACTTATCCACCAAGGTCAGCTCTGTGTACAGGACGTGCGGGCTCTGAGTTCTAACCAGTCTCCGAGTCACGTAACCACCCATAATTAACATGCAGAGTTCCTGGCCGCCCCGTCCTCACCACAAGCCCTGGGAGCCTCTACAGAGCCAGCACCAGGGGACGCCAGGCTCCTGCCGCCTGTGCTGAGCCTGCATGTCATCGAATCAGCATGCGAGTGACGCTGGTGTCATCTGTGACCAGCTCAGGCAGGCAGGGTCGGAGAGCTCAGGGACCTGACTGAACACCGGCCCGGGACACGCTGGGAGGTCTGCGGCTGGTTCCAGGGGCTCTCAGATCCAGACTGCACCCTTGAGGGACTCCTGGGCCTGGCCAGGGCCTCTGCCAGCCTCCGATGGACCCCGCCTAAACCTGAGCTCTGCCTCCTGCTCCTTCCCTGTGTCCCAGGTATCTGTGTGAGGGAGGCTTGGGAGGCTGGGGATGAGGCCAGATGACCTCCTGACCAAGCAGCAGGAGCCCTGGCTGGATTCTGCACCAGGGTCCAGGCGTGACTCTGGCTGGACTCTCTCTGGGCTTCAGTTTTGCCAACTCTGAAAGGAAGCAGACACTTCAGCCCAAGGAGGTCCAAGAGTGGTAGTGTCTGCGTGGTTCTGTCCGGTCAGAGCTCTCTCGGTTGCAAGTGACAAAACCCTCCACGCCGGCTGAGGGAAGGGGGCGCTCCTGGCTCTGTGGAGCTGAGGTCAGGCAGTCTCAGGCATGTCCTGATCCAGGTGCACTGGCGACGTCACCGGAGTCAGCCCCCCTCTGGTCCTCCCGGCTCGCGCTCTCTAGTTTCCCTCCTCCTCCGTGCCACCTCCTGTGTGCCCCACACGTCCCACGGCTCTCCTGGGGATGGCGGTGTCACCCAGCAGGTTCAGAATAAGTGGTTTAAAACAACACAGGTTCTGGAGGGCCAGAATCCAGAGTGGGTGTGCCGGGAGGGGTGACCTCCCGGCCGCAGGCCCGCCTTCCTGCAGCCTGAGGGCCACCTCCTGCCCTTCCCAGCTCCCAGGGACCCGCGTTCTCGGGCCGCCACCCTGACTGCAGGCCTCCCGCAGCCCTTCTCTGACTCTGACGCTCCTCCTCTCCCACAAGGACCTCTGGCTGCCTCGGGCCTCCGGGTGTCCGGGACTCTCCATCGTGTCACGGCCCACTTGGCTTAACCCCATCTGCAAAGCCCCTTGTCCTCGTAAGGCCCTGGGACCGGGACGTGGACAGCTCTGGAGGCCATTGTCCTGCAGCCACCAGGTCCTCCACTGGCTCCCCTTCCTGACCAGGCCACCTTGCGGACGGGCCTTGCGATGGGTGGGGACAGAGCAGCCTCCACTCTCACGGCTTTTCCACCCGGGTCCCTGGTGCGTGTGCGCACGCGGTCATTCATCCAGCCACTGTTTCCGAAGTGGCGGCTGTGCTGAGCTGGCGCCAGGGCGGAAGGGAAGGGAGACAGAGTCCCCCACGCGGAGCACGCAGCCCAGGGCAGGAGAGAATCGTGGCTCCATGACACCAGCGAGCGCTAAGCCGGCCCACTGGGCTGCACTTATTAACGGCCTCCTAGCACCAGGATGAGGCGCTGGCGAGGCACAGACCCCTGTGTCCCCACCACCCGTGTCCTCCTGGAGCATCCTCCAGAGAGTGGACGACAGACAGGTGGACGTGCCAACCCTGGAGGGTGGGTAGATGAGGACCAGCCCAGACCGGGCACTGCCAAGGGACGGAGGGCCACCGTCGTCCACCCTGCGCCACAGCCTCCACCATCAACCTCCCCACCACTCCTGATGAGCTGCAGCCACTGGTGCTTTCACACAAGTGCGTGCTGGCTGGACGGGTCTGCAGGCCCAGGCTGACCTCTGCCTGTCAGCACTGGGCTCCAACCTGTGTGTGGGTCAGCTGGAGAGAGAGGTGAGGCCAGCTTGTCTGAAACAGCGTCACTCTGGCCTGTGGTGATGGTCGAGGGGCTGGGTAGTGGGGCGGCCTCCACGGTGTCCGTCCTCTCTCAGGCTCACTGAGCACGATGGCCGCAGCCCTGGGCCTGAGGGACGGAGGGGCGGTGTGCAGCCCTGGGCCGAGGGCTCCTGTTCCTCCAGCAGGTGCATTTTCAACCTGTTTACAGGTGGGGAAACGAGACCAAGAGGGGGAGGGGACAGTATCTCTGCCACCCCAGGCCACTGGGCCTCCAGGAGAGCAGAGGACCCCACCCCATCCGTGGACACCACCATGAACAGCCAGAGGCAGCGGGGGGACTGGACTGCTTTCAGTTCTACCCAGGTGGACCTGGGGCAGGCAGGGGCCTGCCCAGGCCTTCCTCTTCCTGCACCTAGTCCCCTGGGGGCCTCTGACGTCACTCGAACTCTGTGTCTGGCCAGCGGAAGCCCTCCCTCTGGTGAGGTTTCCCTGCCTCCGTCTCCTGTCCCCTGACTCCAGCCCAAGGCATCTGCACAGACCTGACCCCATAGAACCAAGGAAACACCCCAAGGCCCCGCCAGGCTCCCGCGGGCCCATGTGCTGCCACCCTCCAAGGGGCCACAGGGTCCCTCTGCGTGGCACTCAATCTTCCAGCCACCAGGTCAGGCAGCAAATGGCCAGCAGAGGCCTCCTGTCCCTTCCCCGGAGCTGGCTTCTGGGTTGCCTGACCGCGGGGTTCTTCCCAGACTTGCAATAAAATCTGACCTTGGGTCAGCTCAGCTTCCCGAGGGCGGCAGGCTGAGGAAGGTGGTGCCCGGCCACCCAGCTGTGTGGGCCAGGCCTCCGGCATGGCCAGCCCTGCCCCATGATCTCAGTGTCCCTCCCAGTCCCTGCAGAGCCCAGCAGTTCTGAGGCGGCAGTTTGGAAGACAGATTGCGACTCCTTCTGCCAGGGGCAGAGAGGGGCTGAGTGCAGGAACCCACCGCAGCAAGTTGGGGTGACAGGAGGCTGCAGGTGCCGAGGGGTTTGGTGGGTGGTGGGGTCGCAGGCCACCCCCACACATCCTAAGGCACTGCTGACCCTGGGTTCCCTTCTGGCCCTGCACTGCGGCTGGGCAGGTAGCTGAGCCTCTCTGAGCACATCTGGTCACCCACAGGTGGGTCTGAGACCACCACTGCCAGGCACTGAGAGTGAGAGACGGGCAGGCAGGAACCTCCACACTTGTCACTGCAGACTGGGCACATGCCACCCACACAGCAGGGCACAGGAGAGCCACGCACGCTGCCATGAGAGGGCCAGCCGGCCAGTTCTGGTGCTAGAGGCTCAGGGACACACCCTGGAACACAGGATGCACCCCTTCTGTCAACCAGCAGAGCCGCCCAGAGGCGGGGGCTGTGCCAGGACCACCCAGCTGGAGGGCAGGCCCGCCTCATCAGGCCAACCACCCACAGATGGGGTCGGAGGGCCTGGCCGGGCTGGAGGTCCACCTGCGCCACAGCACACAAGGAAGTGCCCGTGGAGCCCCGTCCCCCCCAGACCCAGCTCCCAGAGTCTGACAGTAACTGGGGCCTGAGCGCCTCTGGGGACCCAGGCAGGGGCGGATACGAATGGCGGCCAGTCTAGAAAGAACCTCCGGGAAAGAAGCCCCTGGAAGAGCCAGGCGCCCCCAGGCAGAGGACGTGGGCCAGGCGGCGGGCCCAGGCCAGAGGGGCCTCCAGGCCGCGCTCAGCAGCCTAGGTGGCGGAGGGAGAGTACCGTCCTCCACCGGCTCCAACAGAGTCAGGCACACTGACAGGCTCACCGTCCCGCAGCAAGCCTGCAGAACCACGTCCTGTCACCCGGCGCTCCCGCCAGCACCGCCCTCCGTCCCCTCAGGGCCTGACGGCAGCTCCCCCTGAGCAGCGGGTTCAGACAGCCTTCGACCCTCTTCTGGCACGACGGCCTCACGGTTCTTCCGCGTATGGCAGGCGTCAGATTTCCATCCTTTAAAGGATCCTGGACAGGATGCGAGGCCGGGGTGTGACGGAGCCCAGGTCTGCAGCCGGGTTGCTGGGGACCCCACAAATGCACCCCAGACGGTGTCAAATACACAGAGGCACGAGGGGCCCTCGCCGGGGTGGCGAGAGGCCCAGCATCCAGCCCCTCTAGCTGAGTGTGGCACAGGCAAATGTCCAGTGCAGCATGTTCCGGTCTGCGCTGTGCTGCTCACGGGTGGCGGGTTGGTCTGCAGCCACTCTGGGCCAACAGGCCCTCTGCAGTTGGTCCCAGGGTGCGGGCCCTGAGCCGAAGCAGGAGGGCACTGAGCTGCAGATCTGCCTTAGGGTCGGGAGAGTCCCTCTGAGCCCGCCATCTTGCAGGGACAGAGGAGAGGAGCCAGGCCCAGTGCCCTGGACCCTGCGGCTGCTGCCTAGCTGAGGAGCTTGTCAGCCACTTCAGAGCCCTTGGCCCACTGGGGCAGAGCCGGGTGGACAGCTCTCCAGGTCCCTGGGCCCGGGCCTGGCAGCACCCGGTCCTTCACACTGAAGCCCGCCTGAGGTCAGGCACAGTGCTAGCCTGGGAAGTTGCTTCCATGCCACTGGTCTCCCGGGAGGCGGCCTCAGCTGGTCCTCAGAGGAGGAGAAGCGGAGATGAGCGCTGGGTCTCCACTGCCTCCTCTTTGGCTGCAACTGTCCTGTCTCTGTGGATGTTGGACAGGCGTCACCCAGGTCATGTCACAACTGGTTGGTGGGGTCAGGTTGTCCTTTTGGGTGGTGTTGGTGGGCGTTACTGGCGTTGGGGAGGTGGAGGCGAGGCCAGGGGTGGGTGGTGGGGTGTCGCTGGTGAGGTCAGGAGGCAGTTTGGTGGGCTCTCATGGCAGGCTTTGGAGCATCCCGGCTTCCATCCTATGCAGAGGTCACTTTGAGTTTCTCTTGTGGGAACTGTAACAACTCAAATGTGACCCGTTTGTTTAAAAGAATAATGAAGAAAGAGCTAGTTCCAGAACACATGCTAAGCATGTTAAGCTGTTAACATTTGATCTTCACAGGTAAGCATATCAGTGAGGCAATATGAGTGGCAGAGAACTCACAGAGTTAGGGGTCTAAAGAAAAGTTTAAAATTCAGAGGTAAATAACATGAGCCTCCATACTAATGGTCATCCTCCATGACCCAAGACGTCCGCTGGAGACCTAGCCATTACAAAGCAATTCCAGCCAGTGAAAAAGGAAGCAGCAACAAAGAAGGACACCTCCCCTTTCTGCTTTAAGGGCACTTTCTAGAAATTGCAGGTGCACGTCAGTCCATGCCCCTTTAAACAGAACTCAGGTGACCTCGCTGCAGGAAAGCAGCCAGAAACAGCCTTTATTCCCGTTGGATGCAAGCTCAAAAAGAGTCAGAATTTTTCTTGCTAATGAAGAAAGGAAAATGCGTAGTAAGAAACAATTATCAGAGTTTGCCACAAGGTACTATCGACCTCAGTTTTGGATGAATTTGAGGCTCGGGAAGATTAAATACCTCACCAAGGTCACTGGATGGACAGCTTGGCCCTCCGGCCTGTGCCTACTGGCCACTTGAGATAATTCCACTTAATTAGATTTCATAAATGCCGGTTATGTAAGTAAAGTCTGACGCTTGGCAAACCCTGTCTTTAAAAAATCTAGCATTCAAGCAAAGTGGATATTCTCACATTAGCAGTTTGTAAAACACCGAAGAGTAGAGCCAGTGTAGAAAAACAGGGGCGAAGTGTTTAAACCACACACATCCCGAAACAAAAGGGAAGAAAGACCCATTCCCTGCAGATCGGCAGTCACCGGGCAAGCGGCCCAGGGCATGTTCCAGAAGCCAGTGTGACTGGGACCACGAGGGACTGCAGGCGCGGGGGAGGGGCAGGGAAGTCACAGCCGAGGTCGCCGAGCAAGAGCGGAGCCCGGGAGCTCACAAGGCACCCGCCTGGCAGCGCCCTGCGCATCCTCGAACCCTCGGATCTCGGGGAAAAGGCCTTGGGAACGAGAAGGGCCTCCAAGAGAAGTATCACTTGTAGTTCGTGGCTGTAGACGTCAACAGCCCTCTCCCGTTCCTGACGTCCCCAACCAGAGGAGCGGAAATTTGAAACATGCAATTTAGAAGCCGGGTTGCGAGCAGGAGGGCATGGCGCCCAGGAGAGGCCGCCCAGGGCCGCCTTTGGGCAGGGCTGAGGAAATGTGGAGACTCCGCAGCCCGCTCGGCCTTCCTTCTGCAGGGACATGCTAACCACGATTTCATCACACGCAAAAAGCTCCGCAGAGCTTAGAGGTCGGCCAGGCCTCTGACGCAGCTGGGAGGGTGGCCGGACCTGGGGAGAACCAGATGGGAACTGGGGGGCCCCTGGTCACTGCTCTGTGCAAGAGAATGAGGCAGGGGCTGGACTGGAAGGGATAGAATGTCACTGTGATTGATTGGTCGTGTCTGCTGCGGGCACAGCACAGCATGGAAGAAGTCTGTGTGTCATATTTTCTGACCGTGAACTTGGCAAAGCCCCTCATGGTGCAGAGGAGGTAGGGGAGCCTCTCTGATGGAAGCCAGTTGCCCTCCGCCTTCCGGTGGCTGGGTGGGACTCAGAGGTCGATCTCCCAGCTCTGTCTTCCCTTTCCCACTAGAATCTGAGGTTGGCAGCTGGGATTTTCTCCAGAGCAATTCCTCGGGTCGCTCGCACACCACCAGAGGAAGACCTGCTCTTGCTAGGAGATCCACTTCCACTGTCCTTGAACCCCTCGGGCCTCAGCAGGGCACACCGACCCTATGGAGATGCTGGTCTTGGAGGTCAACGTGTGCCCACGGACACCAGTGGGAGGAGGGCATGCCCGGAGACAAGGGACTGGCCAGCATGGTGGCCGAGGGCAGGGCCGGCAGGAGAACAGCCCTCAGAGGCAACCACAGCCCGGGAGTGCCACGATGTACACAGCCGAGGGGCTTTGCAGCTGCAGTTAGGTGACAGGCCTCGACATGGAGAGGTGACCTGGGGTGTCCAATGACAGGTTTACGGGGCAGAGAGTCCTGGTCTAGGGTGGGGCATCTTTGCAGGAGTCCCTAGGGGACTTGGCATGGACCCTGGCATCTCTCCTAGTGTCCTCTGCCTGTCTGGTGCCCTCAGGCCTACAGGGGGTCCAGCCCAAAGTACCTGCTCCGTAAGTCTGTTGTCCGCCTGCGTCTGTGGGGATGGGCTCCGGGACCCGTGAGGGCATCGAGACCAACAGAGGTGCACAGCCGGGGCAGCACGGCACGAGCTTCTGTGTGCTGATCAGGTCTCGTCCAGCTGACGTGCCTGATGCAAGGTATGTGTGACACAGATGGTCCTCGGGCTGCGCCGTTCAGGGAAGATGACAGACGTCTGCATGTGCAGTTCCAATGCAGTTTTTCCACAGTGTTTGCAGAGCTGTTGTTGGAATCCGTGGATCCCACCTCTGGGAGTGGAAGCTGTGCACCCCGGGCCTTCCCTGCAGAGTGCCCAAGCAGCCGCACCAGGGCCAGCCCCGCATGGCCCTCCCACCCCGTGGCTGCTGCTCCTGCCCTCACTACAGGGGCAGGCCGCCTGCGCCGGGCCTGTCCGCACACCTGGCTTCTCTTCGTCCTCCTGCTCACAGGCCTGTGGTCGCATTGGTCTTCTGGGGTCCCAGGCACCAGGTTCCGGAGGCCCCTCGAGGGCATTATGCTTGGGGCCCTGCCTTCTGCTCCTGCAGGGCAGGCACCCCACCTGGTCATCTTCTGAAACAAGAGCTGCCCGTTCCTGGCTACCACGACCACCTTGCTCCATTTCCTGCGGACCCTTCCCGCTTTGCAGAGGGACTTTCTCTGGCCCGTGCCCGTCCATCCGTCTGTTCCACCTCTCAGGAGCTGAGCTCCCTGCTCCCTGCTGCACCACGGGGCAGGTTGGCCTGAAGCAGGTGACAAGGAATGAGCTCCCTGTTGGCAGGATGAACAAATGTCCTGACAGAACATCCCCTGGACGTGGGATGCCCAGTGCCCAGTGAAGCTGGCACCCGAGAAGTCCAGGGCGGAGGGTAGAGGGAATGGCGGCCTGCTGAAGGGTGACCCGGAATGGCCCTGGGTCTTCCAGAAACGAGTTGTGAGCAAACCCCCAGGGCTCAGTCGCCTGTTCCTCAGAACCGAGGGAGCGGGTCCACCTGCAGGGCAGGAGGTGGGCCCGTGTGCGCGGGGCAGGCTGCATGCGGGCAGACAGGCAGGACTTCCACAGGAGCTGTCCGTCCAGCCCGTGTCCCAGGACTGCCGTCACGGGGACGAGAGCGAGGCTCCGGGCAACCTGGGGTCCAGGGTCTACATTCCCCTCACTCTCCTGATCACCCGCCTCCAGCCTCGTGCGTCCCACACTCTGAAGGTAACCGGCAGTTGTACGGGGTCCCTCTCGCTGCCCTGGGAAAGGGCCAGTGTGCGGCCTCGCTCTCGGAGGATGCGCTCCAGGTTCCGTGGCTCCCTCTGACCTCCCGGCCGCTGTCCCCCAGGCAGGGGACCCCTCTGGCCACCTGCACCAAGTTGCCCTGTCCCTTGCCACCCTGCTTCACTCGAGCAGGAGCGAAGCACACAGAGGGACGGTGCACACCCACCAGCACCCACAGGCACCCACCAGCCATGCTCAGTTCACCAATCTGGACAGCACTGGGGGCAGAGAGAGGTACTTAAAGTAGAGATTAACTTGTCCGCCACAGATGTGGACCAACATCTGTGCTCGCTATGGAAGCAGGGAATTGACTTGGTCCCTGGGAAAGTGGTCAGCTCTTTGTATGTCCCAGTTCCTTCTGGACCAGGGTCAGCACATGAGTGCAAGGGCTGAACCCAGTCCACTGCCTGTTTTTGTAAATAAAGTTTTATTGGCACAGCCATGCCCCTTGGTCTGCATATTGTCCAGGCTGCCAGGACACAGTGGAGGAAACGGTCTGGCCATGACTCAGGCCTTGGTGCGCAGGAAGCTCATGTCCACTGAAGCACAAGGCCCGTGCTGGTCCCCGCCAGTCAGCCCCACCTCTAAGCTGGGCACACGGCTCTCCGCCATTCCCTCCCAGCCCAAGCCCGGGGCCAGACCCTGGTGCACCGGGGAGCATTTGCCCTCCAATCAGACATCCGGTGGTGTGGGGGCCTGTCCACGTCTAAGGCCTCCTCGCAGCCCAAGTGCTCTCGCCTCCTCCCTCACCCCATGCCTCTCGTCAGAGGCCAAGAGGAGAAAGAGAAGCCTCTGGCTTTGTGGTCCCCAGGAAATCTGCCCTGGCCGGACCCTGCCCAGCTGCGGATGCCAGCAGACGTCCAGCGCTGCTCTCCATTAATCACAGGCCGAATCTGCAACCTGAGCTCCGCGCACTGGAAACGAATGGAAAAGTGCAACCTGACCCCAGAAGCATGATTTTATAAATAAGGCCCTTCCGCAGTGGCTAACTGGATGCACATTTCGCAAGATCTGGGGGATCTTAAAACTACCACGCTCAAGTTGACTGGCTGGGTCCTGCGACAGCACTGTCCACCTTCCGGGCAGCACCGGGTCCCAGGTTGGAAACGCCAGCTCTGAGGTTTTATTTTTCCCAAGGGATGCTGCTTCTCCACCCCCATCTTTAAGAAAAACAAGGAAGATTGACTTAGTGTATGATTCACGCTCCACAAATCACTTGACAGACCCCAATCTCCTCGAAGCGCAGCCAGAAATGGATCCGCTGAAGCCCCGGCCCGCAGGGGAAAGCAGCTTAGATGCTTGTTTCTGCCAACCGCGATGCACTCCCACTGTGTGTCAGCACTGAGCCGGTGTTCAGTCCATGGTCCTGCGCCCCAGAGGACGCAAAAACTGCAGGAGGAAGCAGGAAAAGACGTTCAAGGACACAGTCTCCCTGCAGTCTCCTCGGGGGACACTCTGCGAGGTGACTGCGGTCTCCTTTGCACAGAACTGATGCACATCCTCCCTTGCAGAGTCTAAATCACCTCTAGGTGGCTGAGACGCCCCATGCAGTGTCAGCGCTGCCTGAGTGGCCGCTGTGCCCTCACGACAGGAGAAGGAGGCTGTGCAGGCTCGACTTCTTCAAACGATCCGATCTGCAGTTGTTTGAATCTGCGGCCGTGGACCTGCAGGCATCGGGAGGCTGCACAGCAAGTCCTCAGGGAAGCCACGACTGCAAAGCCCGCTTTTGTCCGAGGCGGAGTTAACCTCCAGACTTGGCAGGGAGGCAGGATGTGAGGTCCAAGGCCAGCTTGCCATGCCTCCTCCCCTGCGCTGGGCCCGAGTGGGAAGCGGGCAGAGATGGGCCCTGAGTGCGTCTGTTCCAGACGATTGGACAAGTGTGCAGGCTGGGGAGACCCGACAGCAGCCAGCTGGGAGGGGAGCTGGCTCTGTGGATGGAGAGAGCCAGAGGCCACTGGACAGGTGACCCGCATGGGGACTGGCATAAGCCACCCTTCCACCAGGGACAGTGAGCTTCAGAGCTGGGGAGGGGCCGACCAGGTGAGAAGGTCCCTGTGCCCTAGGCACTGAGCGGCCTGCTGAGCTGGGACGCCACCAGATCCCGCCTGGGATGCAAGAACGACCACAACCCAATCTCAGCTGGGTAAGCCCGTCTCCCTCCTTCCTGACTCTCCCACCAACCAGCTTTGGGGAGGGTGAGAGCGGGAGCCAGCCGGCCGGGCCTGGGGCTCCTGAGCCCACCACCACCTGCTGGGAGCTCCTGTGTGCCCACACGGTGGTTCTGCCCGCTCCAGTCTGTACTGTATCTCCATCTGTTTTACTACCAAGGAGACGTTCTTAATTGTCTATCAGTGAAATTCCACAAACTCCCCCCAGAAAACCTTCTGATAAAATGACTTTTCCAGAGGAGGAACCTCGTTTCTTCCAGGACTTTCCAGCTGACGTGTGCCCTGCGGCTGAACACACTCTAGAGAGCAGGCCTCATGGACTGGTAGACTTGGGCTCTGCTTTGGCTTGTCCTATAGAGTGTTTTCAAGTTTTTGCCAAAAAAAAAAAAAAAAAAATCTAGATTTTCAGGTCCTTTTGAAAAATGGTCCACAGTCTGAGTGGTGGCTGTCCCTTCTGACTGGGTCTGGGTTTGCCACCGTCCCTACCCCTCCCAATCTTATTTATGGGCTACATGACTGGTTGGTACATTCACCTGAACCCTGGAGCCCCTGAGTATATGCCTTTGCCTTGGAACCATTGGCATTTGGGGTGCAAAGTGCTGAAAAGCCACGGAGTCTTCCCTGGGAAGACAGAGAGGGTCCCTGGGAAAGAAAGTCCACCAACCAAATGACCCAGGTTGGCTGCATCTGCGCAGAGGGTGAAGAAGCCCGCTGCCCACACCGACTTTTCTCCCTCCCATCTGTCTCTGATGCTGCTCGAAGTAACGAATTCGAGAAGCTCACTTCCTCTGGTTTAAAGAAGAAAAAAAAAGCCAGAAAGCCAAAGGAAAAGGCCGTGCTCAATAAAACCCGCAGGAGTGACGCAGAGGCGCTCCCGGGCCTCGGAGCAGCTGTTAATTGCTTCCTTCCCCAGGATGCTGGTGGCCCCTCGCTCATGGACTCGGATGCATTTGTCAAAGAAAGTATCAGCCCCCATAACTCTCCTAAATGATACGATACATCACTCGAGGGGAAGCTGGGATCAACACGTTGTTAACTGTTTGATCTCGAGAGTCAGAATTAATGATAGGTATTTTGCACAAAAGGAAAAAGTAAACGTTAAGAGCCCACTCACGCTAACTGGAGACATCCCTGCAGCGGCCGGCCGGCCGGGGCGGGTCCTGCGCACAGCTGGTCCACGTCTGCTGGTCTGCGGGTGGGTGGCAGAAGCCAGTAATCAGAGCCAGACTGAGCGCGTGGGGAGCTGGAGAGCTGGGGGTCAGAACCCTCCGTAGAAAACCCCGGGGCTGACTAGGAAAGGGGTCCCGGGCCAGCCCTCTGAGTGAAGGCCTTTGGCGCTCCGGGGAGAGTGGGGGATCGGCTCTTCATCTGAAAACGATTTCATTTACTTACGGGTTCATCCTAGAATTACTCACAGCCCCTGGGCTGGGCTCGGGGTTCCACAGGGGACCATAGGGACTGGCTTCCTACATTTGGGAATCATAAGTCTGAGCAAAAATCTTGAACCAATCAGAAAACAGAATAACAAATAAGAAAACTCCAGGTCATGATCCACCGAGCAGGGCAGGGCGGGAGGACCCAGGGTGCCCAGAGGTGCAGGGGTCCATCCAGCACAGCGGGGAGGGGCTACAAAGGGCGCCCTGGGGAGGTGGCACTGGAGCTGAGCCTTGGGGACAGGGTAAGCTGAGCCAGGTAGACACCTAGGACGGAGTGCTCCAGCAAGGGCAGCAACCAGTGCAGAGGCCTAGGGCAGGTACAGCCGGGGGTTCCACAGCAAGGCCCCCCATGTGCTGGCCCCAGGGCAGGGAGAGGAGGTGGAAGAAGAGACTGAGCAGCAGGAACAGTGTGAGAGGCTGAGGCAGAGCCTGGCTGGCCTCCACGTGCCGGCCTTGACCAGAAGGTCCTGGGCTGGAGGGGAAGGTGGTCTGGCCTGTTTTCACGATCTCGCAGGCCCTGCTTGGACACGAGGCTGTGGGCACCCGGCAGCCCTGGGGCCAGGAGAACAGGCGCAGGCTGCTGGGGCTGTCAGGCTGGGACGAGGTAGGGGAAGGGGCCAGCAGGGCCAGCGCACGGAGCCAGGCCTGGGGCAGGTGAGGCCACCACAGCGTTGGCCTCGAGCCTCGACTTTAAGACGGGAGGACAAGGGAGCACTCAGGAATCAGACACAGGCCCAACCGGCCACTAAAGGTCCACTGCCTCACCACAGAGGGACGCGGAGCTGCCCTGTGAGCTGGCCTCTGACCTGAGCCATGACCTGGCCTGTGACCTGCAGTGACCTGAGCAGCAAGGTGACCTGACTTGTGACCTGACCTGTGACCTGAGCTGTGACCTGGCCTGACCTGGCCTGTGGCCTGAGCAGCAAGGTGACCCTAGTGGACAGGACTGCTCCTCCGTTTCTTTACAACCTTGGTATTTCGCTCATCGTGGGATGCTTTTGCGTTGGTTCTGATTTTTGGAAACCGCCCGCGAAACCCTCTACTTGGTTTGCGTGCGGTAACACCTGCGGCCGGCGCCTGGTCTGCCTCCCAGCCTGCGGGCTGCGCACCCACCGCCAGGCGGGGTCTCCTGAGGCAGAGGACCGCTCCCCTGGCTCCCGCCCAGGCTGGTTTGCAGGGAGGAGCCCGGGCCCGCTGCTCCTCTACCCCAGCGTCTGGTTCCCTCCCGTCAGGTCCCAGGAGAGCCCGGCCGGCCCGTCCAGGACACACGTCCCTCGGGGCCAGTCAGCCCTGGGTCTGCCTGCTGGGGCCCGACCCTCTGGAGACCGCTGGGGGCTGGGTGCTCCTGGTGCTCTGCCGACAATGGCTTCCCTGCTTCCAGGACTCAGGAGGCTGGGGCTCGAGTGGCTTCTCCAGAGAGCAGCCTCGGGAGGCCGCCTGCCCTGCCTCTCCACCTTGCCTCTGGAGGCCACCTGCCCTGCCTCTCCGACCTTGCCGGACACAGGCTTTCATTTCTGGGCCCCAGGGTTTGTGCTGCCCACCCAAACACAGGAGAGGCTTCTGGAGTCAGGGTGGCCAGGCCTTTAAGGCCGCCCAGCTTCCCACATGGGGACCACACGTCCAGGCTGCAGACAGCCCCTCAGGCTGAGCCCAGGCTGTCCTGCCACAGCTCCCTGTGCCAGGCAGGCGCCCTCACGCCACACGCAGCCTGTGGGGTGCCGCACAGCAGGCGGGACGGGAGACCCCAGCCCAAGGCCTGCGCTCGGAAGTCCAGTGGGCCTGTCCCCGAGCCCGGCTCGACGTACCCACGGTGCGACCTGACCGCGATTCTTGATGTCCCAGGAATTCCACCCGTGACTCGGCCTCAGTCCCTCGGAGGCCACTCTGACCTCTCCCGGAGCCGTGAGGGGCTTCAGGGAGGATGACAGCAGCGTCCCTGGTTTTACGAGTTTATTTTTAAATGTGTTAGAAAATATATAACAACCAGGGCAGAGAGGACCGCCGACGTCCAAGGAGAAGGCGGCGGGTGATCTAGGAGGGTGCTAGGTGACAGCGCGGCCTCCGTGCTGAGGACGGAGATGCGAGGCCGAGTAGCCAGAGGCTGGGCACGCTGGGCGGAGGCCCCGGGGGGGAGCAGCCACAGATGCCTCTGCAGGTGCCTGACGTCACCGTGCGCTGCTGCAGAGCCAGCAAGGACACCGGGTCCCCTCTGACCCGCGAGCCGGAAGCGTCTGCAGCGAAGTGTCCTCAGACGTGCCCCGGCGGCCTCCTGACTCCCTAGAGATGGAGAAAGCTGGGGAGCACAGCAACGACCTCTCTGTGCTCAACCTCCTTCTGCAGCAGTGCTTCTCTGCGAAGGTCCTTTTGCTCAGGGGACAGCTGGCCGTGCCTGGACCACTCTGTGTGGGGAGGGAGGGCCTTGGGGCAGGTGCAGGCCAGGGCTGGCCCAGCAGGGAAGGCTTGGCTCCCCTCTTCAGCTGCTCAGCCCAGGAGACCTGGCCTGTCCTCACCCGGCCTGCCTCGCCCCCCGAAGTCCAGCCAGCCTGAAGACTAGGGAGCTACCTCCCTGCTGTGCTTCTGAAGTCTGCCCACAAGTCCACATTTGGTAGCTGGAAGAGAAGCTGGCACGTTCTCTCACAGAGTTGTCGTGCAATAATGTCTTGAAGAAGAGCTGACGTCTATAGGGCCCTCGGTGGTGCCAGACACCGGCTCGAGGACTGTGTATCAAATTCTCGCGACTACCCAGCTGGGTAGGTAGAGATGAGGAACAGGGCACAGAGAGGCCAAGCCTCTTGCCTGGGGCTCCACAGCCTCGGAGGCAGGATCTGGCCCCTGAGTCCCCACTACTGTCAAAACAGAAGGTTGTAAGATTATGCCTTTGCTGTGGGACACACTTTAACGAGGGCTCGTCCCTGGATGGGAAAAGGAATGCCACAGGTAATAGCTTTGGTTTTCCCGGGTTGATCTTCATGAAGAGAAGGATTCTCCACTTGCTCTCTACATCTTCTCGGCTCACTTCCCTGCCATTTCCCTGCTCGGCCTTCATTTCCTTTCGGGCCTCGGGTGCCAGGTGAACCAGGCTGGAGGGGTCAGGGCCCACCTGCTGCTGGCTTTCCCAGGCCCCGGGTGGAGTGAGGGTCTGAGCCAGGCCTCCGGAGCAGGGCAGAGCTGGGCAACTCCGCGTGGCTCCCGGGAGCTCGGCTCTGCTCCATGCAGGCCCCCAGGCCCGGCTCACCAAGGACGGGCACAGGGGGGCTCGGGCACAGCCCGACTCCCTCGGGTAGTGGTGCTTGTCTGCATTCTTATTGAGGTAAGACTCCTCGGGGTCAGCTGTGCATCCCAGGGACCAGCACCTCCATCATTCCAGAACATTCCATCCCCTGAAGAGAGCCCCGGTCTCCAAGGAGCAGCACCTCCCAAACCCCTCCCGGCTCCTGGTCACTGGACCAGCTTCCTGTCTTCTGGGCCTGCCTGTTTCGGGCATTGCCCCTCACTGGGACCGGGCAGCATGTGGCCCCTGAGGCTGGCTTCCAGGGGTGGCTGTTTCCGAGGCTCAGCCATGCCACAGCAGGTGTGGCTGCCTCCTGCAGCATGGGCAGAGGGACAGCCACCGACTGGGTGGACACCTTTTGCCTCTCTTCCACCGGTGGATGCGGTTGGGCTGCTTCCACCTCTGGGCTATTGCTGCTGTGGACGTTCAGATACAGATTTTGTTTAACCCTCATTTTTTTTCTGATACTGAACCCAGGGTGCTGTGCCACTGAGCAACACCCCAGACCTTTCTTTTTATGCTCTGAGATAGGGTCTCACTACGTTGCTTAGACAGGCCTCACTCTTGGAATCCTCCTGCCTCAGCCTCCGGAGAAGCTCGCCTGCGGGAGACCCCTGCTCGTCACCCTCCTGGGTGTGTGTCAAGGAGAGGGTTTCTGGGTTGCGTGTTGGCCCCTCGTGAGAGATCTGTGCCCACCTTACAGATGAGAAATCTGAGTCACGGTGAGAATTCGCCAAAGCTGCAGTGCCCACGGGCAGGGGCATGGACCCTGGCGCGCCGTCCCGCCGCCTGCTGCCTCGGAGAGTGAGGCCTGGAGAGTTGCAGCCGCAGCTCGAGGCTCCAGCTTCTTTGTTTAACCCACGCGCTTTCCTTTTTAAAACCAACACGTGTTCCTTGCAACATGCTACACGGTTTTCAAAGGCAAGTACATGGAAACGCATGCGGTTGAAGGACCACAGACTTCCAGCAGCTCTGACCCAAGGCCTGGGTTTGGCGGGCTGAGATCCGTGGCTGGTCCTCTTGCCCTGACCCTGACCCAAGGGTATCTTTAACACCAGCAAAACAGGGCTGGTCCTGCCTGCCCTGCGTAGCAAGGCCCAAGGGTCAGCCCCTCTAAGTGCCCGCCGCCACCTGCAGCCAGGGCTGTGCCGTCTGGGAGGCTGCTGGTCCCTCTGCAGCCACGCCGGACGCCTGGCCAGCTGTAGGGCTTGACGCAGGCCATTTCCCCGCCGGCCTCCAGGCCGGAACACTCTGCCCACACTGGATTCTCAGGAAGACTGCTGTGTCCTCCCACTTTTCAGGTGGAAAGCGGAGGGTGGTCGGGACAGACTTCCTGAACCTCAGGGTGTTGCTGGAGCTGGGGTCCCGTGCAGGTCCCTCAGCGCAGACAGGCCAGAGGACTCTGCTCCGCGCCCATCGCGTCACCAAGGCTGGTCCACAGCCATCCTGAGCGGGTCCCTCACAACCCCACTCTGCAGACGGGGAGACTGAGGCTCAGAGATGGGGCGAGATCTGACGGAGACCACAGTCTATGCGGGAGACGCAGATATCAAGGGTTGGTGAAAACCCTTCCTTCTCAACTTCAACCCAAGTCAAGAGCTCGCAGGATCCCTTTGTGACTGGTTCCAGGGACTTCAGTCCTCAGACAGGCCTGGGGTCAAATCCCCACCCTGGGCCAGGTGCTTAATGAACAGTCAAACTAAAGAAATTAGGGCACGTGGGCTCCATATATGAAGAAAGGGATAATCAACTCACCTCAAGAGTTCACTCAAAGGCAGGGACTGGACAAAGCACTTTGTAGGTACAAACTAGATTAATTCTCACCACGACTCTTTGCTCTAGCTACTGATTTTATTCCCATTTCATAAAAGTGGACAGTGAGGCACAGAGAGGTTGAGTGACTTCTTGAGGTCACACAGCTCCTGACTGCCAAGGCCGCATTTGCAATCCAAGCTGCCTGACTCGGGTCTGTGCTCAGCTTCTCAGCTTGCAGGCTGTCTGTGGAGCAGCGTCTGCTCACGTGGCAAACCTGCAAGTTCAGTTTAAGAAGCAGATCACGATCAGCACGGATGCTTGCTGAGTTTTAAACTTTGACATGATGCTGACTCTCGGTGCTGGCAGCGCGGGGACTTGATTCTCAACACGTCCTGGCGTGGGCGTGGCCATGGACATTGGTGGCCTGAGGATGCAGAAGGCTCTGCCTCAACCCCGCTCACCTGCCACCGAGGAGAAGCTGGGGCGGAGACCAGAGCCGGGCTTCCAGGACGCAGGTGCTGACGGCAGGCGCACAGCCCCAGGGGACACACGCAGGCTCCGAATGGCAGAGGGCGTGGCCGTGCTCCCAGCCGCCCCAGCACTGCGGGGGCTCCTCTGAACACTCGCAGCGTGCTCGGTGGCCCCGCTGCGCAGCTGGGCTTCTCGAGCCTGAGTCGGGGATCCAGGCCAGTCCCACAAACCGGCAGCTTTGGCTGCAGCAAGTGGGAGCCAGTGCTGTTCTATGGCCACGAGAGCTGGGAGCCAGGTGTCCCCATCCGGAGGAGCGGCCTCCGAGCCCCACCCCAGCCCCACACGGAGCTCCAGACGACACGGGGGTGACAGGCTGAGAGGCTGCCCCACGTGCAGGCCAGATGCAGAACCAGGAGCCAGAACCACATCAAAGGGGCCACAGCCCTGGCCGGAGCGGAAGGGCCGGAGGAAACACAGGACGCAGTGACGAAAGCCCCAGCCCTGTCCCTCAGGGCCAGCGGGGACACAGGGATGGTGGAGACAGGCCCAGGTCCCCAGTGGGGCTGAGAAGCTGGGGACCCCAAGCTGCCTGCACCTCTGAGCCCAGGGGGCTGGGCTAGGCTCAGGGCCAGCAGGGTACAGAAGGGTCACAGCTGCTCTGTGACCAAGTGTCAGGAGGCACCATGCCCCACAGGGTGGGGCCCTGGAGCAGAGGACCAACGCTCAGGTCACAGCTCGGCCATTACCAGGCTCTCTGGCTGCCCGGAGCCTCGGTTTCCCATCCACAAAACGGGATGAGAAGCTCAGCCTCCTGGGCCAGAGCATGGAGCATTCGGCACAGCGTCTGCACAGCGGGGAGCACCCGGGAAGGCCCGGAGAGCCGAGCGCAGCCTCGGCAGGAAGGAGAGTCGGGGTCCAGGCCCCGCTCCCCTGCTCTGGAGGGCTCGTCCTGCACTGCCTGCCCGGGTCCCCACGCCAGGATCTTCTCTGAACGTGCCCGGCTGGCTTCCTCACCCCCTGGCCTCACCCGCCCAGGCCTCCCATGGCTGCCTCAGTGCCTTGCAGACCCCCGCCCCTGCTGGGACACCTGTGCCAGTGACCGGGGCCAGGGACGCACCTCCTGGCACAGGTCTCCCCTGAGCCAGGCAGATGCCACCACAGCTGGCAGCTGGCCAGGCGGCAGGAGGGCTCCCTGCTGAGCCAGGAGGGCTGGCACAGCCAGGCTGTGACTTGGGGGGCCACTGAGGGAGCCGTTGGCTCTGCAGCAGGCAGGGCCCCTGGGTGGCCTGGACACCGGGCGGCCTGGACACCAGGCTGTGCAGCCCCAGGAGGCGCCAGCCTGCCCGACACTCTCCTTCCTGCGCTGAAGTTGTCAGGGACTCGTAAACAGGTCTGAGTTCCCACCTGGCACCAGGGCTGGAAACCCAGGCGGCCGCTCCAGGGAAATTCTCTGGGCCTCAGTTTCTTCCTCTGCTCTGAGAGGGTGGCCCGGTGTCCGGCGGGAGTATCAGGGGACAGTCCAGCACGTGCCTGAACGAGAGCTGCTCTAACAACCGACAACCTGACGCCCTGGGCCAGGTCTCCTGGGCACCCAACCCAGGCCACACGTGCTGGATGCCCCCATGAACTCCTCAGCCCCAGAGAGCAGCCCCACGGGGAGGAACCAAGCCCCCGGCCCAGGAGCCCTCCCCGACTCACTGCCCCTGCATTCCAAGGCAGAAACAGGCCAGAGAGTCCCGGTGGGACATGTGTGATGTAGGCCTCCCTTGGGCAGGGCCAGCTTCCTGCCTGAGCCCAGAGGTCAAGTGCCTCCCTGCCTGCTTCAGGATGCTGGGGACCAGGGCTCAGGACATCGGTGCCAGACATGGGGCTTCCCAGAGCAGTGACATTCCGATAAAGCTGTGGTGACACAGTGGGTGGTCTCTCCCTTCCTCCCTTTCCCCTCCTTTCTCCATACAATCCCCAAGTTCATTTGTGTCTTTCTCCAACCCTCTGATTCTCAGGTGAGAATCAGCTCAGTAAGGGAGCTCACAGCTGCAGTAAGGTAGCTGTGCCTCCAGACATCACATCCTTATCCCAGGAAGGAAGGAAAAGTAGAAGAAACATTCATCAACATCTCAAAATATTTTTTCAGACACTTGTGACAGAGACAGAACAGAAATGGATGAATGTTTGTACGCCCCTCTTTTGCCTGTGCACCCTCAACTATGGCCATCTGCAGGGATGCCTCATGTTCACCTGCTCCATTTTGCCCCTCGTCTATGCCCTCAAACCAGCCCAGTCTGTTCCTGGATTTTGAGAAGCTCAAGAGGGAGAATTGATAGGAATGGGGCTGGGAGGCCAGAGGCGGGGAGGGAGCAAGGGGTGCCCCCAGCTCCCGGGGTCCAGGAAGCCGGTCAGTTCTGTCCTCTGGTCCTACCGACCCAGCCCCCGCCTGACGCAGCGAGGGCCCATCGTCCCTCATCCATCCTTCACCAGCTCGCGACTGGCCCCCGTCGTCCCGAGGCCCAGGGGCTTTTTGGGAGCCCTCTCCAGGCCACGCTGACTGACCTGTGCCGGTCAGTCTCCCCCAGGGGCCTGTGAGCTGCGGAGTCCCTCGAGGACAGCCATCCTGCATGCTGCAAGCCAGGTAGGAGGGTCGAGGGGTGCAGGGCACGGAGGCTGGGCGGCGATGCCTCCTGCCCAGGGGAAGTGCCGCCACTCAGAAAGCTCGGGTCGAGAAGTGGGACCCCGGGTGCTCCTGGCCACCTTTCCACGGCCTCCTGGAGTGGACGTCTTGCTGACAGCTGGGCCTCCTCTCCTCCACCGTCGACACCCCCAGCGTGGCTTGATCCCCCTCAGCGGCTCCAGCCCAGGAACTGGGAGCATCTCCTTGCTTGCCGGAGGCGGGTGGAGAGGCTCCCTGCCGGCTGTGCTCCGCTCGTCCAGGACCCTCGGAGACGCCTCCGCTCAGCCTGGACCAGCTGGAGCCAGGAGGGGCAGGTCTGGTTGGACGGCGGGCTGGTTAGCCGGATTTCGGTTAGTTGTGGTCTCAGCCAAAGCTCCGCTGGAGGCCTGTTCCTCCCAAGGCCTGCCGGGTCCCCATGGCCACCTGCAGCTTAGTGGGGCGTCAGCTGGGCCTTGAAGAATAGTCAGATACAGTGACAATACCGTGAGATCATGAGATCATCAAGCCAAGCTCGCGAGGGCCGTTTCTCCTACAGCTTCACACAGGCCTGCGAATCGGGCGCCATGAGCACACCCGGCTGCAGATGAGGAGACGGAGGCTCAGGGGAGCTAAGGGCACAGCCGGCAGGTGGTCAGGGTGTGGGAACCACGCGGCACTGGGTGGCCTTGCTCTCTGACCCCTGCTGCCTCCGACTTGGCCTCCGGGACGGCAGGGGTGGGGCGCCTTCCCCTGCAGAAGGAGCTTCGTCCTCTGCCCGAGCTGAGCTGGGCACACCCCAAGAAGCTTGCCTTCTGTCCCCTGCTACGTCACTGAACGCTTGGTGACTGGCTGGATGTGGGCGGCGGCGGTCACAGGAAGGCCTCTCGCACGCCCATCCCCATAGGGACCGGGGAGCCCAGAAAGGCCCGTCCAGCCCTCCAGCAGCACAGGGCCAGCCCCCTCCGCCCACCTGGGCCCCGCGTCCCCCAGGCTCCTCCAGGGCTGCCCAGCCGCCCGCTCTGCTCCAACAGTGAAAACGCCATCTCATATCACAGGGGTCGCGAGGCGGGGGCTGCTCACCGGAGCCCGCTGCACTCCCGTGTCCGTGCAGTCAGCAATTTCAGTAATGACAGCTGTTTGTCCTCGGGGTTTTCAGAAACACAAGGCCTTTTGCGGACACTTGCTGTGTCTGACGGGAGCGATCCGGTCTGCAGCGTTCTCAGTGGCCACCGGGGCTTGGGGCTCCGGGTGGTGATCAGAACAGGCGAGGCAGGGTCTGCCCTGGGGGGACATTTCCCGGGAGGCTGGACTTGCGTTTTAAAACCAGCAAGACCCAGGCAAACCAGGATCCTGGGTCGCCCTACTTCTGTGCCCCAAGGGAACTGAACCGTGAATTTTCTTCCTCCAGACCTTTGTTCAAAGGGAGCACATGGATTGTCACTTAAAGGGACAAGCCTAAAGGACAACAGGAACAGGTGAAGAGACGCCATGAAGGGGACCCACAGGACCCTGCAAAGCAAACAGAGGAGTAGTGGAGCCAGCAGGAGGAAAGCCCCTCAGGAAGGACCCCTGCACCACCGCAGGAGACCCCAGCTGAGCCCCTGGAAGGGGAGCAGGAACTTGTAGGGGTGCCCCAGGCTCCCCAGAGCTCAGGGCAGCACAGGGAGGGGCAGCAGAGCCTGCGTGGAGATAGGACACAGGCGCGGTCCCTGGTTACCGTGGGCACTCCCAGGCCTCCCGCCTCATCTAGGTGACCAGAAACCAAAATGCACAGGCAGAAAAGACCAAAGATGTGGGAAGAGAGGATGCCGGGAACAGAGATGCTCTCAAGGAAAAGGGGAAAGCCCTTGTTAACACCCTCGCCAAGACCAAAGCCCTCGTTTGTGGAACAAGAAGGAAAAGTCATCCAAAAAGAAAAGAAGATCGTCCAGAAGGCAAGAAGGCTCCTGTAAAACTGTAAGAGCTGACGGAAGAGTTGACGGATCAAGGCGAGTCAGACTCCCAAAACCTAGGAAAGCACGGAGAGAGGAAACCAGAAATAAGAGTCAATACAAATCCGAGGCTGACTCCTGGGACCGCACTTCCAGCTAGCAGGAGTCCTCAGAAAGAGAAAAGGGAACACAGGGGACGTCAGCGCTGCGCTGCTGCTTCCGGAAAACTGGGGACAAAGAAGGCGGCAGAGTGAAGGGAACGTTCAAAGGCAAGCTACAGAAATCAGAGCAGCCAACCTCTGGACAGCCACAGCAGGACACCAGAGCTCCCAGGGACAGGGCCTCTCCTGGCTGGCCCTCGCACACACATGCACGTACATCTGCAGCAAGACTGTCCCCAAGTGGGGCTGCGCTGACAAGGAGGGAGATGGGGATGACCCAGGTTCAGGTCTGGAACGATCCAGAAAGTCTCCTCCGTGCCTGTCACTAGGCCTCCCCTGGGGAACCCGCCCTGGCTGCTCAGGATTCAGGAAGGGGAGGGCAAGGGGACACACGGGTCAGTCACAGTGGGGGCAGCAATAGGTCCCCAACAGTGCACAGGCCTGGGAGCCACTGGAAGGAACCAGGAGAAGCAAATTAAAGACCACCCGAAAGACGACGGGGTGTTCCCTGGGAGAGTCGAGACGAGACGAGACAGTGGACATCAAGGAAACTCAGCATCATTTTCTAAAGGCACCATGACCTCCAGCACACGCAGAAGACTGCCAGGTGCCCAGGTACAGCGCACATTAGGCCACTCCTGCGGGGTGGTGGGATCCCAGTCCTCGCTGTCCATTCGGCTGCGCTAATAAAATCCCATGCCCGGGGAAGCCTACGTACAGCAGGAAATAATCCGTCATGGTTCTGGAGGCCGAAACCCCGAGACCACGAGGCCGGCACATCTGGTGCCCGGTGGAGGCGGCTTTCCCGTCCCGAGATGGAGCGTGTGGCTGCGTCCTGGTGGGGGCGGGCTGTCACCTGCGCTTCCTTTGTAAGCACTAATCCCACAGACCCCGCCGCCCACAGAACGTACACCGTCACCTTGGGAGTTAAGACTTCAACTTGTGAATTTAGGGGGACGTGGACACCCAGACCACAGCAGGGGTACGTCCAGGACAGGGCGGGAAGAAAGGGCATGTTACCTGGCAACAGTGGCGTCCATCACAAAGAAGAGCTGAAAGGGGAGGAGCCAAGCAGGGCTTCCTCTGCAGGGCACACCTGTCCACATCTGAAGGACCCGGCCAGTGCCTGTACAGTAAACTTCAACATGAAGGACACCGGTCGGTCGCCCACTGAGAGCGGGGCCCAGGACAGCTGAGAGTGTGGTTCAAGGTCACTGGGGTCTGACTCCTTATTTACCATCGTATGCACAAGAACTGAGCTGAAAAGCAACTGTGGGGAAAAACGCAACTGGAGTCCTGATGGGGTGCACAGCCGAGGGCCTGGGCGTCTGCCTCCAGAGCCCAGGAGGTGTCACTGGGGGCGGCCAACTCGACCTCAGGAGCACGGCAGTTCAGCCTCCTGAGAAAGCGCCTCAGTCTCAAGTTGACCAGACGGCTAGTCGCCCCACCAGGCCTCCAGGGTACCACCTGGCACTCAGATCTGACTGGTGGCCTCAGCCTTGGTGTGACTGTCCCGCCCCCACATGGCCATCACCTTATCTGCTACCTCTACAAACATGTCACTCCAATTCTACTCTCACCCCCTGCCCCCACTTCATGTTTAAGGTTTAACCCTGATTTTGAGCCTCCCTGGACTTTCTGGAGGCCGGCCATCCATAGACCCGGGATCAGTAAAAGCGCCCCTCCTGGGAGCAGGTTCACCGAGGCAGCTCTTCCCATAGACGCCGACCCCAAGCCTGGAGCAGCACCAGTCCCTGCCCTGCGGCCGGGACGGTGGCAGCGCTCAGACCAGCCTGGCCCCGGCCAGCTCACAGAAGACGGCAGGTCTCTCTCCGGCCTCGGTTCCAAACATGCCACTAAGCAGCCATGTGTGGTTGTGACCCTCCCATTAAAAAAAAAAAAAATGATTGAAATCTGGAAGTTCAGAATTCTGCGGCACAGCGCTGGGGTGGAGCTCAAGGGTGGAGCGCTGGCCCCGCATGCACGAGGCCCGGGGTTCCATCCCCAGCTTGGCAGAAAGAAGGAGCAACATCCAAACGCAAGCAAGACGCCGGGGCAGAGCTCACCGAGACGTGTGCCAAAATGAAGTAGACGGGGCGGTGCGCTGGCGAGGATGCCGGGCCCCGCTGCTGGCCAGGCGCAGGGCACCCACGCCCCTGGACAGAGGGTGCCAGAACCCACCCTGGAGGAGGGGCCGCAGCGACTGACCACAGCACCTGATCCGCAGTGCTACCTGTCCCTGGGATCAGACCCAGCAGAGGCGTGTCACCGCCCCAGCCTGCGGGGCCCCCAGCCTGCGGGAGTGCAGGGGGGCTCATGGTGGCCTCTCCCCTCAGGCAGAAGCTGGAAACCACCACAGGCCCGCCCATGAGCAGTGGCAGGGAGACACCTGGCTACCCCTGCTCGGGGACACGCGGGAACAAGAAGGGTAGACTGCAACTAACCCATCTACTCGGTGCTCAGAAAAAGAGGCCCGGACTACATGCTCGTTAATAGAACCTTCTGGAACAGCCAAACCAGTTCCCACCCTGAGAAGCCAGGCGGCTGCTGCCTGCAGGGGAGCAGCAAGGGCTGAGGGCCGGAAGGGACAAGGACGGTCTCTGGATCTGTGCCACTGCTGTGCTCATCTCGCGAACATCCGTTCCTGTAACTCTGGGCCCTTTCTGCATGGCTACCTGACCTCCGCAGAAAACTGGAAATAAAGACAGCTGTATGAACAGGATTCTGCTTCCTGCTGAACGAGGAGCCGAGGGTGCAGGGTGACGGTGAGTCCCCTTGTCACTCTCTCTGCTGAATGCCACCTCCCAGAGGAGCCCCTACATCTCCCCTCAGGAGCAGGTCGCCCCTGCCTGCTGCTTCCTGTGAAGAGCCCGGCTTCCCAGGGCCGAGGCCCAGTCGCTGCTTCAGGTTCTGCTGCGGGCTGCGTTCCATGCGTCTCCTCCTCAGAATGTGAGTGTCTGAAAGCAAGGCCTATCTGTCTCACTGCACGCCTGTTTCTAGAACAGTCCGAGGTGCAGCATAAGAGCAGAGCGAGGGCTCGCGTGTGTGCTGGTGGGAAGGACCAGAGTCCTATCTGCAGAGCAGAGTGGTGAAGTGTGTGCCTGAGTAGGTCCTGGCCAGCAGGCCCGAGTCACAGGAGCCACGGAGCCCAGGAGGAGGGGCTGGAGGGCGGCTGGCAGCGAAGGACAGGCAGGGAGAGGGTCCCGGGGCCTCAGCAGCACTGACGCCTCCCTGTGGAGTCGACAGGAGGCCACCAAGTATCATCCTTTGTAAAATATGTTCATTCATAGATTTTTAACTCACATATGTATATCTCAAGTGTATCTGAATACTTCCTTAAATATATACAGTTACTCATTGGAGAAAGTCCTAAGACTACAATCAAAAAGAAAAGAAAGAAAGAAAGAAAAGGAAAAAATACCCCTGATGATCCCACTAATCTATGAGGCCAATATCCACATTTTACGTATTTTCTTCCAGATTTTCTTCTATACACAATGTGGGCATGAGGGAGGTCGGGAGTCCCAGGGTCTAAGCAGGAGGCGGGCCACGCAGTTGCCTTGGACAGAGGCCAGCACAGGGGCAGGACCAAGGCCACCAGGAAGAGGCTGGTGGAGCCCAGGCAGCAGGTGGGGGCAGCAAGGCTAGAGAGGGGTGCCCTCGGGCTTCCTGTGGCGGGGAGATGACCAGACTCGGCTGGGGTTGGGGCAAAGGGAGACAGTGGGGCAGCTTCCTGCCTGTGGACCTCGAGGGGCCAGCAGGACCCTGCGTGAGGGGCAGAGGGGTGCGAGGCTCATCCCTGAGCACACCTGCAGGGGGTCCCCGCCCCAGCCCCCAGCTGGCCTGCCAGGGTGAGCACTTGTTCTCTGAGGTGGGGTGAACCTCTGGGGTGCTGGGGCCTGTCTGCTGACAGCCCTTCTGCAGGGAACCACCTCCAGGTCTCCAGGGGGACTTGACGTAGGTCAGGGACAGGGCAAAACCACAGTCACAAGAGGCCTCAAGAACTTCCAGAATCTCAGCCGATGCACGCAGTGTGCTGGAGCCTGGTGAGAAGGTCAGGGAGGGAGATTCCATCCCATGGTGCCAACGGAGCCCATGGACTGTCGTGGGGACTTGAGGAGGAGGATCATCAGGAGGGTATGAGCTGTGAGCAGGAGAAACACAGGCTTATGTCCCATGCAGGTGGAGCATCTGAAATACGCAGAAATGTGGGCATAGCAACACCCACGTCCCCGTGCCCAGAACAGCCCCGAGCATCTCCACGTCTGTTCCAGATTGTTAAAAGTGCTAATAAATAAAACCCACACCAACCTCATGAGATCAGCCCCAGGCTTCACAGGAGGGAACACAGGCTCAGAGGACAGTGAGTCCTGAGGTTCATAAAGGAGAGCCCAACCTGACCGAGAGGCCTCCTCCTGGCTGTTAGGCCCTGGGCGTCTCCTGGTCCTCTCCTGGTGTCACGTTCCCCGGCTGTGGAGCAGCTCATGTGCAAGCAGGTATTTGGCAGAGTGGGCTCGGTGCTGAGCTGGATGTTGCCCCGGCACCCGAGCAGCTCACTGGACGTCTGAGTTTCCCGGCCAACAGAGTGTGGGCTGTGGGCGGCCACCCCTGCTCAAGAGTGGCCACACAACTGGCTGTTGCTGGGTCCCTCGACTGCATTACCTCAGTATGCATGCACTTCCCTGCCCAGAGGAGAATAGGCAAAGGGAAGGCAATAGAAGATGGCAGTGATCATGATGGTGGTGGTGGTGATGATGGTGGTGGCGATGGTAGTGATGATACTGATGATGTGGTGGTGATGGAGACAGTGGTGATGACGATAATGGTGATCATGATGGTGGTGGTGATGGTGGTGATGGTATAGTGATAATGGTGTTGATGATGGGAATGGGGGTCGTCATCACGGTGATGATGGTGGTGGTAGTGATCATGGTGGTGGTGATGGTGGTGGTGATGGTGGTGGTAGTGACAGTGTTAGTGGTGGTGGTAGTGATTGTGATGGTGACGGTGGTGGTGATGGGGCTGTAGTGATTGTGATGGTGGTGGCGATGGTGATGGTGATGGTGGTGATGGTGACAGTGGTGATGACGATAATGGTAGTAATCATGATGGTGGTGGTAGTGATGGTGGTGGTGGTGGTGATGGTGGTGGTGGTGGAGATGGTGGTGGTGGTGGTGGTGGTGGAGATGGTGGTGGTGGTGGTGGTGGTGGAGATGGTGGTGGTGGTGGTGATGGTGGTGGTGATGGTGATGGTGGTGGTGGAGATGGTGATGATGGTGGTAGTGATCAAATGGTGGTAGTGATGGTGATGGTGATGGTGATGGTGACTGAGGACAATGGCAACTCTGCAACTTAAGCACTTTACGCATTAACCCATTGAGTCCCACAACACTCTTAGGAGGTTACAAATGGTTGCAAACCCCATTTTACATGTGAGAAAACCTAAACGGAGGCTAAGTAGCTGCACAAAGTCTCACAGCTCTACATGGTGGAGCTGGGTGTGAGCCCCAGACAGCTTGGCGCCGAGGTGCCTGCTCAATCAGACCAGAGGCCACCCTCAAAGAGGGTGCTGAAACTAGACTGTGGTCCTGGGCCTCATGATCTGGCGAGCGAGATGAGGAGAATTACAAAATAGAATATATTTTGTATTAAAAATGCTAACAGAGCATTATAACTGAGGTTAGGAAAAAATCTGGAAATAAGTGTAGCCAGTATCCGTGCATCCAGTGAGAGGAGCAGACCTGACTTGGGGCAATTTTCCACCTTTCCCTGCATGTCATTCCTCGTTTCCAGATCATTCCGGGATCTGGAATAGTAAGTGTGTACAACAAGAGCGCCTAAGATAAGCTCTCAGCAGCCAGAGAGGCACCACAGGCATGACCCTGAGGTGGCACCGCCAGCTAACACAGGGCCCGTGAGGTCAGTGGGCAGGCTGGGGGGCTGAGTCCCCTCCGGCCCCAGAGCTCGGTCCCAGCTCTGGTTTAGGACATGTGGACAGAATGGCAGCAGGTCTCTCTGTGCACGTGACGTTGGTGGATGTCACGCCAGGGGCCAGACTGTGCCCCACATCATGTGCGTAATCAGCTGTGTGGCCATAGTGGCCTGCCAGACCACTGGTGCCCCTTGGAATGCAGGGAGCAAAGGCCTTTGCAGTTTGCCCGACACCCTGGCCTCCGCCCCGTCTCGCCCATCTGCGCAGTGTCGTCGGCAGGCCCCTGCACAGATAAGAGCTCTGCCTTGGCCCCACTAATGGTGTTATTTTAGGGACCACTCAGGGGACAGGCTGAGACGGAGACCCAGCTCATCCGTCATCCTCTCCTCCATCAACACCCCACCCAAGCATCAACAACCAATAGCACTTGTCTGGAGGGCTGAGAGGCTCCAAAGGCAGCTGGGAACGGAAGCGGTTCAAAGCCGCTATTTCCATCCCACACGCAGCACCTCTGGGTGACTCACCCACAGGCCAAGGTGACCTTCAGGGTGGAAAGGAAGAGCATTGCTGCCTACCCCAGGCCAGAGGGAATCTGTAAGGTGACAGGCCACCACCCCTAAGAGAGATCGGGGCTAGATCCAGTTAGAAAGGTCAGCGCTCAAACACGGGCCTTCTCTGCTGCTCTCAGCATCCACACTGTTTTTCCAGACTCTAACTTAATTAGGTGGCACCACCGAGGGCCAGGTGCAAGGATGCGGACCCCGGAGACCCGGGCAAAGCCGCCCCTGCACCCACCCGCCTCTGCCCCACGCCCCTGGCGCGCACGTCAGCTCCTCCTGGGGACTATTTAGTCTGTCACTCGGTGGCTTGCTTCTGGCATTAAACAATGACGTGAATTTGGCAAACACGGCTGAGGTCAGATGTGCCTCACTCCCAAGCCACTTCCTTTCCAGAACAACAAAAGAAGCAGAGGGCTTGGAATGAAGGCCAGGGGGCAGGGCCACGGCTCCTTCAGCCGGTGGCCCGGGCCCTGGGTCCTGGGCCCACTTACTGTGAGAGCTTCTCTCCACTCTCCTAAAGGGGTGTCCAGCCGCCTCCCTCCCTGCGTCCTCCAGGGGAACCTGGGGCCAGACAGCCATCGCTGGTCGCCGGCCTGGCAGGCGGGCCATCTTTAGGGCCTGTAGGGGCAGCTGAGGCTCCTGGCCCAGCTCCCTCACTACAGGCCCGAGGGTCCCTCAGGAAGTGGACTTTACCCCACTGGCCACAGCCTCCGTGGCAAGCTCTCAGTTCTTCATGCCGGGTTCTCAGCTGGGAGCCATCGTGCCCACCAGGGGAGAGATGGCAAGGTCTGGGGCACCAGTGGCAGTCACAACTGGGGGTGCTCCCGGCACTGAAAGGTAGAGGCCAGGATGCTGCTGCACAGCCCACCACGCACAGGAGAGCCGGTCACAGAGACCCGTCCAACCCCAAAGAGTGCCGAGCTGGGACGCCCGACCGACCAGCGGCGCTCCGCTCAGGCCTGGACCTCGAGGCTGCAGCAGGCTCCACACTCTACTCTCAGCCCTGGGTGTGCGGCCTGGCCTCCTCCTGACCTCCAGCTGGCCTCCAGCTGGAGTGCAGTCCATCCATTCTCTGGGTGACTCACCCACAGGCCAAGGTGACCTTCAGGGTGCCACTCTGCCCGGCCTGCGCCCCTGACCGGCCTTTTCCTTCCTGACCTACGTTCTCGCTTGTCCTTTCTCTGCCACTGAAGATGCTATCCACGAACAGGGCCCTGGTCACCCTGCTGTCCACAGCATGTCCTCCATCCTTGGACATCACCTGCAGCCCACAGGTGCTCAAAATGTGCTTGTTGAATGACACACGTGGCAGAATTCAGTCGGACCTGGGACCTCGCGCTGCCCACGGGGCACAGGCCCTGCCACGGAGGCTGCGGGGCCCAGGGCAAGATGAAAACGAGGGGCCCTTGTCCAAAGTGACCAGTAAATCCAAGATGGCAGCAGTGGAACTTGAACCCCCAGGCCCCTCTGGGCTGGAACCCGTGTCCTGGCTGGCTGACGGCTGGACTGGTCTTGCAGCAGGGGCCCTGGGGCAGGCTGGGCCACCTCTGAGCAGGCCTGGTCCTCACACCCACCCACAGGCTGCCCAGTGGTCTTCATGACAGAGTTGAGCTGACCCTGTCTGCCTCGCCCACCACCTCAGAGCCGGCGCGGGGCTGGGGGGTGCCTGAGCCCCGGGGCCGTGCCGCTGGCCAGGTCTACAGCGCCACCTCTGGCCACGCAGATGTGGAGACGCCCAGGTCTTGGAGAGCTCTGTGTTCTCCTCTTCTACTTTTATTTCCTCAAATCTAGGACCAAAAGGGGCCAGCGCCAGAGCCCGAGGGGTCTGAGCCAAGGGGAATGGATCCACAGGCAGAAGGGAAACGTCTGGAGAGGTCACCCCGAGTGTCCCTGGTGGGGACGGACAGACACCAGCCTGATAGAGGGGCTGGGGACCGGCAAGGGCTGGGTCCCAGGAGGGAGGTCACCGGACGCCCCTGACCCGAGGTGGTCAAGGAAGCTGCACCCCCACGCCTGACGGTCCTCAGGCCCAGTCCCTGGGACACCACTTACCCGGCAGCACACACGGGTGCTGTGGCCACTTGGGCCGTGGTCTGAAGAGGGAAGGCCAGCCACGCCAGGGCGCTCAGGCCTGTGAGCACAGAGGCACAGCACGGGCCTTGGCAGGGCCCGCCCAAGGGACAGCTGGCTGGCTCTGCGCTCTCCAACGGCCCCCCGGCCGTCCCATCGCCTTCCCCGGGGCACCCGAGGGGCGGGGGTGAGGAGCGACCTTATAAAGAATTTTGGACTTCCGTTAACGGTGTCAGGGGCAAAAGACTTTCAACAAATTGCTCAGCTAGTTGACAAGGTGGGGGAAGCTTGTGGGAAGAGCACGGATGCCGCCAGAGCCCCATTAGCTCCTGGTGTCTAGTCATCAGGGACTCTGGTTGGCACCTGGTCGCTCTCTTCTAAATCCTCAGGTGTGCAGCGTAACTCAGGCGCTGCAGAAGGCCAGGTATGAAGGAGGCTCCCAAGAGTTCTGCCCTCTGTGTGAAGTCCCCACCCAGCGAGCATGGCGTTGTTCCCAAAGGAAACAGCGCCTGGCTTGAGCACGGTGTCTTCATTCCACAGGGTGAAGGTCTCCTGCAACATGATGGTGGTCCCTCGTTGTTGGTTTGACCTATGGCAGGGGTCATACTGGTGGGTCTGACCTCATCAGGTGAGCCCCTGAGCAAGGCTGCTGTGTGGTGAGGGCCAAGGAGCAGGCCCACCTTCAGAGCTGAAGGAGCCCTGGCTGATGCCCTCAGGAAAAGGGGGGACCCCATCTCATAAGCACAAGAAACGAGCTGGTCCAAAACCTGACCGGGCTTGGAAGAGGCCCCGCACTGCAGAGGAGGACACCGTACCACACCTTTCTTTCAATTGGAAGCTGCTGGGCAAAAAACCCAGCCAGGCCGCATCTGGACTCCTGTCCATGGGCTCCTAGGACAGCAGGTGGGCGTGGTGATGAAAGCCCCTGAATTTGCCGTCATTATTGCACTGCACAGAAAACTAGCCTAGAGAGCTAAAGAGGCATGTCCAGAACCCACAGATTCTGGTGGCAGTAGGATCCCGACCTGGCTTTTGGCTGTGTACACTACCACCCAGGATAAGTGCTTATAGTTCCCAGGTTTCCTTGCAGCTCAGCTTGACCACATGACTGCATTTTTGCTAAGGAGAGCTGAGTGGGCCTTTTGTGTCTAATCTTTGGGATGGTTACCAAGGCAGCATACAGCTTAAAAATAAATATGATGGCAAGCACTCCAGCAGCCTTCTTGGACCACGAGGTACAGAGTGAGGATGAAACCATAAATTAAGATAGCACAGCAAAAAGATAAGAAGAACCTAAACCCTTGACAGCACAGGACAGCTCCACCTTGACCTTGGAGGCTGACCTTCAGGCTTCTTGTGAGGGAGAGGTTTTGTCTTCTTCAAGCTACTAATATTTTAGGTTATGTCCAGCTAATCTTAAACATCCTTAATAAGGGTGGGGACCATACCCATCTCACAGAGGAGGAAACTGAGGCACAGGATAGGTAGTGGTTTGCCCAGGAGGAGGGCTTGCGGCTAACTCGGGAGTGGGGCGGGCTCTGTGCTGGGCAGGGTGGCTCCCTGTGTACACTGCTCTTGCTCTGCAGCCTGAGAAGCTCCTACATCTTGATGAATTTCTCTAAGAAGGTGGCAGGTGTCTTTGCCAGAGGAAGTGAGTGCCGTCCTCTTAGCTGCTGGGTGACACCTCCTGCCCCACACCCTGGGCAGAGAGGCCGGATACTCCCCGACTCCCAGCCTCCGCAGAGCTGCCTCCGACGGGGAGGGCAGGATCCAACTGGGGCAAGATGGAATTAGGATGCTGCTTCCTCCAGGAAGCCCTCCCAGGCCTCTACTCCACCCCCATCATGCCATCCCTGGCCTTGGCGCTTCGCGTGGTGCTCAGCTCCTCACATGAAGCCAGAGGCCCTCCGTGGCCCCAGGACCCGTGCCCAGCCTTATTCCTGCTGTCTCCGCTGCAGCCCCCTCGCCCCCGTCTCTCTTCCTCCCTCCTGCCTCTGCCCCTCAGGGGCAGATGCTCTGCCCTTGGGCCACTGTCCCCTTCACAGGCCACTCCATCCCCAGGGGCCCCCTGGGAGTGGCTCCTGGTGCAGGGCCCAACTTGGCTGCGGTCAGGTTGGCGTCTCCACCACGCATAGGACACCAGGGCCCGGCCAGGGTGCTGCTAGGGGACCACAAAAATATTTTAATGTCCTTTAAAATCAGAAGAAAAGAAACGCATATAATCCAACCTGGTTTATATTCGTCTTTATGCCGACGGGTCATAAGGTAGAATTCTTGTTTTATTTTTATGGAGGAGGCCCAACGAGCACACTGCCGCGGTGTGTTCTCTGGGTTGCCCGAGAGCAGCTTCCTGCCTGCAGACGCTGGGCTTTGCCCCGTCCCACTGCCCACAGCGGCACCTGGGCAGGAGCGGGCCGAGGAGCCGCACTCCCTGCGAGCAGCCCGGCTCCCCACACAGCCAGTCAGGTCCCCAGACCCCACCCGCGCCCCCACTCCCTGCCCAGCTCTAGAGCGCACCCCCAGCAGGCGGGCGGAAGCCAGGGGGCAGGGGCGGAGCTGGGAGAGTGACCTGTGCCCGCACCGCAGTGGGTGGTCGGTGCCTCCAAAACAGGTGTGTCCACCCCTGAGCCCTGGAACCTGTGCATGTGACCCCACCTGGGAAAAGGTCTTTGCAGATGTGACAGTTACAAATCTGGAGATGAGATGACCCCGGGTTGTCTGGGAGGATCCTGTGCCCATGACCGGTGTCCTTACCAGAGACAGAGAGCAGACAGGAAGAGGGCCATGCGGCGGCAGAGACGGTGGCACCGCCATCAACCAGGAGCCCCCCGAGGCTGGAAGAGACGGGGAGGCCCCCGAGAGCCTCAGAGGAAGCACAGCCAGGGTACGCCTCGACTTTGGACATCTGGCCTCCAGAACTGCAAGAATAAATATTTGCTTTAAGTCACCAGTTTGTAGAAATTTGTTATGGCAGCCCCAGGAAACACATGGTCACCTTCTCCAAAGACCTGGAGAGAGGAGACTCAAACGTCCACGGGAGAAGCTCCTACCAAGCAGGCCGATGGTCCCTGCCAACGCCCCCAGTGCCCAGCAAAGTCCATGCAGGGTGATCATCAGGCACCGGGTGGCAGAGGGGAGGGACTGCAAACGGGCAAGGTCCATGGGGTGGCAGGTTGGGCCATCGCCCCAGCCCTGGGAAAGCAGGGGTTCCGGGTCCTGCCACACAGGCTGGAAGCAGGAGGGAGACCTGGGTCCCGAGCATGGTCCAGACTCAGCCTGGACTCAGACTGACACTCAGGGCTGAGAAGGACATTGGAGGGTTGGAGCTAGGGGTCAGGAACCCCCACTTTTCAGAGCAGCCCAAGGGGATCCCGACTTAGGTGAGCACAGGGGGCCGCAGTTACTAGCTGGGGGACTTGGGACAAATTCCATCCCCTCTCTGCCCCACCAGCAGGACTCAGAGGAGAGATAAGGAAAGAATCCAAGAGGAAGATGCTCAGGGAGGGTGGGCTTGCTCCAGGGCTGCCCAGGGCCGGAGCAGGCCAGGCAGCGGGTGGAGGCGCTGGCCCTCCAGCAGCTCTACCCCTCTGTCACTTTCCTGCTTTACGGGGACGTGTCTGCCATTTTTAAAATGGCCACTGGCCCTCACCCCTTGGTGAGAGGGACCATATCGAGTGGTGGGGACTTCAGCCTGGGCTGCCCATCTGCTCGGCCAAGAGCAGCCATGCGGGAAGGGCCCAGGGTGGTCGCATCTGCCGATTGCTCAAGAGAAGCCAGATGAATGGATTTTTTGTTTCACCCCAAACTTCTGATTTTCAAAAACCCGTTGGCAATGAATTCACATTTTTAGAATCGTGTAAACAGAAAGCAGGGGACGAGGCCCGTCTGCGAAGCTACATCTGGGCCTCCGCCTGCGACTCTGGTCTTCGGCCTGGAAAACAGAACAAAAGCTAAACTGCACATCAGGACAATGTCAAGAGGGTTTGGAAATCACAGGGGCTGGAACTTGTTAGGAGCTTGGTCTGAGGCAACAGGGGAAGAGAGAGAGCGGCGTGTCCAGGCAGCAGGCTGAGAGGCTGGATCCTCAGGTGCCTGTAGTGCAGATTCAAGCAGAGAAGGCAGCCACAGTCGGCTCCCCACCCTGGTGCTGAGTGCCCCCCGGGGCATAGCCCAGCACGGGGCATCCCGCTTCACCAGGCCTGTGGCCAGGCACCCGCCTCCAGAGCTAGGCTCCGTGGCAGCCCCCAGCCTGACCACAGGACACAGCCCGGGCCACGCCGGTCCCAGGGCCAGTGGGGCTTTGGAGTTTTGGGTGTGTGCCCCCTTCTCTCTTGTGCCTCTGTTTTATTGGGATGACTGAATCTTTCAACTATGTTAGCAGTAAACACAGCTCATTTACCCCCTGCCTCTTTGAAACAGCTGCTGACAGCTGAACTGTAATCCGACCAAGGATCTCCGCAGCCCGGCGATCAAATGCATTTGTTGTTTGGTCCCATCTCCGCCCGGAGCCCACGCAGCTGCACCCAATACCGAGCAGCCAGCGCGGCTTTGCCCCCAGGCCTGCGCGGTCAACAGGCGCCCACGGTGAGGCCAGGGCAGGGTGCTCAGCAGCTGGAGAGCGCCCGCCGTCCAGCCCCAGAGCGCGGAGGGAGAGCGGCGCGCACAGACACACACGGGCCCGAGAACCAGAACCAAACGTCTCCTTTTATTACAAATCAAAACCCTTTTTATTTTGTCTTTGTACAGAATTTTCACAGAGGGCAGCCTGCCACAGCCGTGGGTACATCGGTCCAACTGTTAATAAATACTCTTAAATAAGAAAACAACCAGGTCAGAGGCCAGCGTTCACGGTCCTGAACGAGGGGCAGGGATGGTTTCAAAAAGAGCTTCAGACGGAAATAAATAATTTCTGTGTCTCGTCACAGCTATTTACAGGTTTAAGTGAACACAGGACGCTAACCGGAGACTGGGAGCGGCAGTGGGTGGGGGAAATCGGACCAAGGAGGGGACACAAAAGCCCCCACTCTGCCAACCAACAGAACAAATAGTAACAAAAATAAACTTTCCCCATGACCAGGCAGAAGGGGCTGCAGCCCAAGCTACTGAAGAAGAAAACAGAAAAGCAGAGGCCCGAGGTTTCCAGGAGAGACCTGACGGAGCTCCCCACTGGGCAAGGTGCTGCCTCCTTCCTGTAGATGCAGGAAACTCTGGCAGAGGGCCAGCCGCCCCCCCGGCCTTGCGTTTGCAGCAGAAGCTGGGTGAAACCACCGCCGAGGCCAAGGGGGTATGCACCCAGAACCACGTGAGAGCCGTCACCCCGTGGGGATTCGAGCCTGGTCACCCTCCTGCTTGGGGTCAGAGTCGGTGGCCCTGCGCCTGTCCGCCCTCCCACCGGGGTCTCTTGCCTACTTTAAGGAGCCAGTCTGTTTGCAGAGCCCTCTAATAGGGTCAGCAAGTGAAGAGAGGAAGCCACAGTGACTTCCTGTGGCCCAGCTTCAGATGCCACCAGAGGGGAGCTTGGGGTCCTGCTCAGAGGAGGAGCGTGCCCTGCTTCCTGACCTCAGGCTGCCCCCGAGTTCTGCCCTACTCTGTCCCAGCCCGTCTGCGACTTCACCCTGGTCTCCTCGCAGGGAAGACCCGTCCCCACGTCCATTCCTGCCCCAGCACACCTTCTTGGACCAACACGCCCGCCTTGCGGGCACATGGCCCTTCCCCCCGGGCTGTTTGGGTCCAGGTAAACACAGGCCCCTGCAGCCTCGGACTGAGACAGGAATGGAACTGGGGACCTCCAGCCCTCCGGTGGCCACACTGCTGTTTACGAATGATCCAAGAAACGGGGATGGATTGCTCAGGAAAATATATCTGTAACATCCCGGCTGTTTCCATTCATCGGCTTTATTGTGACATTTGTTACAGGACCTTCCCCGCCAGTTTTCCTTCAGCTCAGCCACACGGATCCGCCCCTGGCCACACCCTTCCTCCCTGCGCAGTGGCCTGGTCTCCCTGTTGCCTCCAGAGCCGACGAGTCAGTGCGTGGGGGACACCGCGCAGCCAATGACAGCGACCGAGATTTTCCTTGAAGAGATGTTTCCTGGTAGGTTTTGCCTAGTGGCTTGAAGGGTCCTGTCCACAGGGTGCTGCCAGTGCGAAACAGACCCCCGGCCATTTGACACCCAAACCCTGAAACTCCTCCAGCCTACAGCCGAAGGGGAAGGGAAGGTCTCAAAACAGGCAGCTGGCCTGTTGGCGCCCAGCCAAGGCCGGGGCGAGACACTGGGCAGGGTGACACCTGGATCCAGACAGACATGGCCCCAGGGTCAGCTTCCAGCAGGGGCTAGTGGCAGCCGCAGGCCCGGACCACCATGTTTCTGTATTTCTTCAGGATGACGTTGGAGCTATCATCGAAGTAGAGGACGGAGATGGCGTTCAGCTGGGTGGGGGCGCAGCAGGGCTTGGGCACTGTGTCCGGGTTGATGAAGTGGACCTGCAACACACCCAACGTGGACCGTGGTCAGAGGCGGGCCTGGCCCCCACCTTTCCCTACGGGATATCAGCTGCCCAGGCAAGATGACCCGGGTGACATGGACCAAGACCCTGACCTAGGCGTGTTGCACGCACTCACTCAGTTCTGGGACTGTCCCTGTGTTGTGGGTGGGGACTGGCACAGGGCGTCCTCACAGGCACCGCAGGTATAAAGGAGCAGGCTGATGAGATGTCTGGGGCCAAGTCAGCTGCGCCAAGGGGCTGACCGGCCACTGCGGCTGCTTTCTCTGGCTTGTGGGCACCAAGACCTGTGCAGAGCACAGGCTGGAACAGGAGCAAGACAAACCCCCACCTGCCCACAGAGACCACATGAACGCTGTGACCAGCCAAGTAGGCAGGAGCAGGCCCCAGGGCACAGTGGGGGCCACGGCAAAGGGAAGGGAGAGCTGCCACTCAACCCAAGCTGACCAGGACCAGGACCACAGGGTGTGCCCAGTGCTCAAGACAGACAACAGATGGAGCTGTTCTGCTTTGTCTTTAATGGAAGGTTCTGGAGTAGTCGCACAGTAGGGGTGCTAAGCAAACAGGAGCCTAGGCCTCTGCTCACAGCCTCCAGGCTGGGACCTGACGTGGCTTCCTACATCCTTAAAGGTGGGCCGTGAGCATCCTCCTCCTCCCCCCGCGCTGTGAATGATTTTAAAAGCAAACCCAGACATGGGCTGGCTTCCTCCATGCGCATTCCACCCGGATTCCCTGAGGGCCAGCAATCGCCCCTTCCAAGTATCATCGCACTGTCACTCGGAACAGTCTTAAGCACTCTGGTGAGAGGCTGACTGAGGCCACCAGGACCGTCAGAGGGCCGTGAAGGGGGCCTGGAAGAGCTCATGGATGTGCTCCTGGCATCACGGGTGACATGCCCAACACCTACACGGTCCCCAGGGCAGGGCCTCCCTAGGATGCTGACTCCCCAGAGCAGGACGCGGGCCCAGGCCAGCTAAGGACCCTCAGTCCAGAGGACTTTGGAGTTTACAGCCAGGGAAGGAGAGGCTTTGGAAAACCAATGCTTTGAAAACATTTTTTTTTTTTTTTAAATAGCCTTTTCCCCAGGGGACCAGAGGAAGGGAACAGAAAGCTGTTCTCCAGGCCCGAACGAGGAGGGCAAGACAGGAGAGAGAGGCCGATGGCTGGATGAGCACTAAGCCCTGGATCGGGCAGGGACCAGCATGGGGGGAGCAGCCCGGGTGGTGGGCTGGGTCACCAGCAGCTGTCGGGAGCAGCCCAGCTAACCTCGGGGCAGGGAGCCAGATAGTCGAGGTCCCTGCACCTGGGATTCCAAGCTGAAGAACAAAGTCCCCACCTCTGACCACTCTTGTTATTTTGGGTAGAGTAGCAATGATGGCATCCTCTGAGCGTCTCTGTGTGCTGGGCACTGAGCTGTGAGCTTTGACCCCATCAGCATGCCAAATCTTCCCAGTGACCCCGTGGATGAACTTGAACTTGCCCGGGGCTTCCCTAGCTCTCTACTGCACTACCCTCTTTGCCATCTTCCTGGCAAGCTTCTCCCTCTGAAATTTCTTCATCTGTCTACTGAACTGTCTTCCCCACTGGAAAATGAAGCCCAGGGGCCAGGGACCACTCCGGGCTAGCCCCTGCAGCGCCCCTGGCACCTGGCACGTTGTCCACACACTCTAGACACTCGATACGACACAGACAGGTCGAACGACAGCCTCTCCAAGTTCAGAACTGGGAGAGGCATCCAGTAGATCACTCAGGCTGACCATTCCCAGGGACGCCGGGAGAGCAGGGACCCTGAAGGCAAGCCTGTCCCGGCACAGCACAGCCATCTGACGCCCAAGAGCATGGTCCAGACTGACGGGCAGCACCAGGCCCACTTCCTGGTCAGGCACAGCGACGGTGCCTGGTACCATAGGAGCTCATGAATCTGCTTTACTGTTAAAATGAGGAGAAATCAGGGAATTTTACAGCCAGAGACCATGATCATTGACTCCAATGAAGTCACAAAATACAATTCCTAGTATCTTTTCACAGAGCCAGGGGCCCACGGAAGCGGCAGCGTGGCCCTGGGCAGACGGCTACTCGGCTCCGGCTTGACGGCAGCCCACACCCCGTACCCCAGCTGACCACCCACTGGACGGCGCCCAGGCACCCACCAGTGTCTGCACGATGGCGTGGTTGGTGGCATTCATGTAGGAGTTGAGAGGGAAGGCGCACTCCCCCTCGCAGTAGTAGGCCGCATAGCCTTCGGGGGCGATGATCCAGTCCTGCGGGAGAGAGGAGCAGGGGGGCGGTGCTGGCCACTTTCAGAACCACGCCGACAACCTGAGTGGCAGGGCCCTGCCCCCACGTGGACACCCTCCTCCCGCGGGCCGTGACCAGACAGCCGGGGCTCAGGGCTCTGCCACTCCACAAAGAGCAGGGTCCCCAAGAGGCAGGAGAAACAAAAGCAGCCGGGAGCCCCAGAGGAGGACGTGAGAGTCACCACGGGGGAGGCCGGGCCCAGAACGGACACCCCACGACTGCATCTCCTGGACAGGAGACGGCACAGCAGAGAGGACTCTGGTGTTGGAGACGCCAGGGGAACCGACCCTGCCCCTCCCAGGTGATGACCTGTGGCCTTAGCCAGACCTCCACACGGTACACCTGCCTGGAGACCAGAGACCTGCCCTGCTGGGGGAGGGGCCCAGCAGCGCGCACCACCTGCCCACACGGCTCTGTGGGCAGCACGCGCCACGCTGGCCTCTGGAGCCTGTCCCAGCAGTCCAGGCACCCCACCCCCCATGGACTCTAGGGGCACAGACTCTTCCAGCAAAGGCCCTTGGAGTTCAGATGCTGCCCTTGGAACATGGACGCTGTCACTAGTCCCAAGGACAGACTCACGGTGGGTGCCCAGCGAGGTGCGTGCACCTTGCCCTGTGGGTACCTGGGCACGATCCCTGTGGAAGAATCTGGACTATCCCATCAAAGTACAAGCTCCTCATGGGCAGAACAATGTCATGAGTTGCCCCATGATCTCGGGTCAGTGCGCTGAGCTCCGTGGGACAGACACATGACCAGGTTCCTAGCTGCATCTCAGCACCCACGGCAGGCCCAGGGGCCATGGATGCTCAGTGTCCGCGAGTGAGTGTCCATCAGGACTCGCAGCAGACACCCATCAGACTGCAGGACTCCACTCCTTGCCTAGGTTCATCCTTGTGCCCCGCCCCCTTCATCCGAGTGGTTCCAGAGCGAGGTGAAGGGAACTCCCCCAGGCAAGCAGCAGGATTCCCAAAGTGGCCTGGCCACGTGACAGAAAGATGTCCCGGGTGGGAAGGAGGTACACCCGGACCAGGAGGCTGAGTTCAGCGCTGGGGCTCCGGGATCTGGTTTGAGGCCCACTTTTCTGCTGTGGGTTTCATGGGGTGTCCCCATATCCCTGGTCCCCAGCCTCTTCCCTGGCTAGGCCACGTGACACCCAGAGCCCCAACGGCAAAGATGAGGTTCGTGGCTCCTGCCGGGGAGCACAGGGGCACAGGGACCGCGGCCGAGCCCTTACCTGCCAGCCCAGGTCGCGGAAGCTCACGTACAGCTCGTGCTTCTTGCAGGCCTGCCTCTGGTCACTGCTGCTGTTCTCTGTGGGGACGAGGTGGAGGAGCAGAACCCAGGGAGGAAAAACACAGAGGCTCAAGTCCCCTCCGTGCGAGGCAGCAGGGGCACGATCGCTGGAGCTGGGGGGCAGCTGGGAGGCCTGGCTCACTCTGCCTGCCCAGCGCCCCTCCTCTCCCTCGCCGCTCAGCCAGACCCCTCCGGACACCGGCTGCCTTTATGCCTAACACGTTGGAATGCTGGCATTTGCCTGGAGCCCACAGGGGGTCCTGCTCCGAGGGTCTGCTTCAACCATGCTGCCTCGAGTGAGGCCAGAGCACCCCAAGATGCTCTTCCATGGGGGACAAGAGGTACACAGAAGGACCTGGAACAGAATCCCCACCACACCCCCAGGAAGGGGACAGCAGCCCAAGCCACTGACCGCAGGACACACACCACTGCGGGTTCTGTGGGGAGCAGAAATGGTGCCCTGGGGCTTCCCGAAAGAGGAAGTAGGTCAGCCTCTGGGTCCGGCCTGGGCACTCAGCACTGCTGCAGCTCCGCTGCGCCTCCCGCACACCCTGGCTCCTGCAGCCTCCTCCACGGCAGCTGGAGCGCCTTCTCCTTAACCACGACCTGTCTTTCCTCCACTCGAAACTTTCTATCACACCCAGAGTGACGTCCACCTTCCTTTCCTGGAAGGCCTGGGTGGCCTGCTCCTGAGCCAGCAGCCGCGGGCTGCTCCTTCCCAGGTCCCTGCGTTCAGCTGCTTCTCACAGCCTGAAGCTCCACCCGGGTCCTCAGGTCTGGTTCCTACTCATATTCTCGTCTTGGCTCCAACGTCACCTCCTTGAAGAGGCCTTGGGAAGTGACCGCTGGATGCCCAAAGACTTGAGTCCACACTGCACACGTGAAGGAGGGCCAAAACCTCGGCCTCACTCACTCCTCTGATGCTCTCGGGCCCGAGTGCCCCAGTGGGCAAGGTGGCCGAGAACGTCTCACAGGACAGAGAGGGAAGGCCCAGGAGGTGACAGGAGAGCTTGCTGTGCTGCCTGACCCAAGGTCACAGGGCTCAGGTGCTTGTGTCCCCCACAGCCTCTCACAGACCCAGTGTGGCCTTCCTGGGAGACGTGGCACTACCCTCATGGCCACTGCCCCTCCCAGTGACTGGCTGGGAGCCCCAGGCCTGCCCTCGCCACCAGAGGCAGGCACTGTTCAGGGAAGGGCAAGCACCTCCGCTCAGACCGTGGGCCTGGGGGCATAGGAAAGGGTGTCCTCCGTCCTGCACGTTCTTTCTCCCGTTGCTTGGCAACAAAAGAATAATGAGGCCCCAGTGGCTCTGGGTGGCCAGAGCCCTGAGATGGCAGGGCAGAACCGCCAGAGCCAGGGCTTCGCTGCCACTGATGAGCTTCTAGATCAGAACCTCGCCTCGGTTCTGTGGGCAGTACACATTCTACTGGTTGGCAAGAATGGATGTGGGTTTCTGAATCTGCAGGCAGATCATCCCACCTGGTCCCGCCAGCGCAGGCTCATCCCATGGCAGGCAGGTGGTCAGCTAGAGCCCCGGCGGAGGCCCTGGAGGTGCTGGCTCTCCCAGCCCCTGGCTGCAGCGGGCACCTCCGCGGCCAGGCCAGCTGCCCAAGTGATCACAACAGTCAGCCAGGCCTCTTCCACAGAGGGGTACCATGCTCCTGGCCTACCCAAGGGAAACTTAAAATGCACACAGGCACAACGTTCAACCAGAGGGTGGGGGTGCGTCCCACAAACCAGTGACAGGCCAGGAGGGTGTCTGACGGAGAGGGACCCCCGCACCTGCCTCCCCCATCTGTGGGAATTCCAGGTTGGTGAGAAGCGGCACAGGGCCAGGCTGTCACTAAAGCACAAAGGTCACGCTCAGATGCCCTGGGAGGAGGGCCCAGGAGCTGGAGGGGGGCCTCCCCTCGTTGCGTGGAAATCTCGGACAGCCCGCTTGCTGCGGCAATGCAGGACGCGGGCAGCTCCCCCACCCCGTCTCCTCCTCACTCTTCCCTGGCAGGGAGCATCCTGCAAGCTGGGGACATTGCCGACTGCTTGGTGTCCTCAGTACAGGAAGACCCTGAGCTGACGAGAGGGCTCAGAGCCACGGCAGACCAACTACGTCTGCCACGAGCAGAGGAAGGGTCCATCGGCCCAGGGCCACCTCCCCAACCCGTCTGAGAGCCACGCAGCGATGTTCAGGTCAATGTTCAAGTCCCAGGCCCAATGGGGGATTGTGGACATGCTATGGGGGTGGACACTGGTTCTGCCATCAGGGACCCCAGACACCCGTTCTGCACTTCTAGTCTCTTGGGATCCTCAATGTCCCCAGAGAAAGTCCTGGAACTCCTGTGTCTCACGAGGATCTCGCAGCAGAAAAGCAAGGGACTGGAAAAGAGAGGCTCCCAGGCCCTGGTCCTCCAGGCCGCCCCACGCGCCCGCATAGCAGAGCTGGAGGCAGCGCGTGCCACTGGCCCTGGTGGCCTCGGTCTCCACGAGGCCCTGCCCAAGCAGCCAGCAAGTCACGACCAGTGCTCGGACCCAGCTGCCACCCCCACGGGTCGGCTGGTGGAGATGGCTCATCTCCAGGGCGTTGGGCCTGAGCAGGGCAAGGGACCCAGGTCCTCCACCCCAAGCACACCATCTGAAGAGCCGTTGGGGCCCGGGGGAGGGCCTGCAGGCAGGCGGCAGGCTGCAGCCTGTGTCCCCCACCCCCACACCGAGGCTGCCTGCCTGAGAGAGAGGGTTCAGCCTGTGTGGCCCCGGAGCAGGGTTCCTGGCCTGTCGCGTCACGTGAGGGAGCAACGCCAAGGCACGGGCACACACGCCCGAGCGCAGGCGGGAGCGGGCTTCCTAAGCCAGGGTGGGGCCCAGACCTGGGTAGTGGTTTGTTTTTTTTTTAATTAAACTTCCAGGCCGTGTATAGCAGAACTTAAAACAGGCCAGGGGGTTGAAACCCACAGGAAGGAGGAGGAGCAGGAGCACAGCTGCCACGTGGAGGTGAGGGTCCAGCGGGAGGACAGGGGTGGGAGGCCAGGACCTCGAGGCCTCCTTCCCAACACACCCCAACAGGGCTCCAGGGCAGAGCCTGCTGGCATGGAATTCGCCAGCGCTTCCAGCTGGGGGGTTTGTGGAAGCCTTTGCCAAGCCCCCAGACGCTGAGCAGAAGCCATGCCCACCACGTGCCATCCTCAGAGTGGCCAGATCCATCTCCCACCCCACTGCACACAGCTTGGGACTCGAGCTTCTCTGAGCTCCTGGGCTGAATTTCAAATCTGAGAAGCAGCACAGGGAAGGACACACACCTGCCACAGCCACACAGCCACAGGTGCCGGGGGACCTCGCACACGAGCCCTCGAGCTACAGGCCCATGGCCTACAGCACACCTGGGAACAGCTGGCCTGGTCAGAGCCCCCAGTTCACTGCCCAGGGGACGGCTTCACTGCACCCAGCATGGACCTGAGTCCCAAGTCACTGTTCCCCTCTGTGGGCCTCTCACAGAGCAAGGAGAGAATGACGCCCACCTCCCCCATCTCGAATTAGCTCCGGGGCAGCCCTTGCTGAGCTTCGTGCTGAACCCCAGCCCCGAGGGCTCGGCACAGAGGAGGCCCCCATATGAAGGAAGGGATCAGGTGGCCTTTGATTTAGGGAATCACAGACCCTTTCAAGAAGCCAATAAAAGGTTCCACCCGCCAGAAACAAGTCCAAGCAAAACCCTGCACACACTCTGCAGCCACATGGGCCACTGACGTCCACCTGGGGTCAGGAAGCCCTGCTCTCAAAAATGCCTCCTGTCCCAGCAGGCTGCCTCCCCTGGGGCCCCGCTGGGTGAGGCAGGAGAGGCTGTGGGCAGCGTGAGGTGGGTCGGGGCGCCCTGCCGCCCCAGGCCCAGGGGGACACCCAGCTCGTCAGCAGAGAAGGCCACTTGGACAGCCACAGCCAGCTCCTTCCCACCCCTGGTGCGCACCACCACACACAGCGGCTCCAGACCACACAGACTGCTCATGTCCTTCAGCTCGGGAGTTCAAGTCCAGCACGGGCCTGCCAGGTAAAGTCTGAGTGTCGCAGGCGGCCTTCCTTCTAGGGGCTCTGGGGACAGTCCATCTCCACCTTCTCCAGCTTCTGGAGGTCACCTGCTCTTCCTGGCTCAGGTCCCCTCATCCCCAGGGCCAGCAGCATCCACCTGTCCTCACCTCTGCCCACAGGAGGAAAGGTCCTCCTTAAAGCACTCACAGACTGCAGTGCACTAAGCCACCAGGATAAGCCAGGGTCATCCCCCACCAAGGCTGGCTGACAGCGATTCCAGGGGTCTCCACTCTCTTGCCCTATTCCCGCGTCAGTGAAGACAGACGTCGAGGGGCCGTTACCTGCTCACCACAGCCCCCTGGGGAGCCGGAGAAAGACCAGCAGGTCACCTGGAAAGAGGGTGGGAAGGGGGTTTCTTCCAGCCACAACCTGGGACCCTTGGATCTGGGTAGCCGTCGCCAGTCCCCTGGAAACCGTCTGCTGGCGACCTTAGCTGACTTCCTTTCAGTCGGGGAGGTTACGAAGGCGCATCTCCCACTAGCACGGGCACCGCTCCAGGGCAGGGGAGCGTGAGGTGGGCTGGCCACGGTGTCCACAGGCCCCTAACTCAAGATCAAGGTGCACCATCCTGATCCCAGCAACCCAGGCTGCCAGGCGCCATCCGTGACCCACTCTCCAGTCAGCCTAGGGGGACAGGGACCACGTGCCAGCCAGCCACGGTCCCAAAGCCCCAGACAAGGCCAGGCTTGTGTATGGCCTCAGCAAATGCCTGGAGAATTGTCAAAAAAACTCAAGGGGACTATTGAGGGCACCAAGCTCATCCAGGTCAGGCAGGTATCTCCAGGGGACATGGGTCCAGTGTAATGGATGGCCAGTCTGCTCCTGGGGTTCGAATCCCAGCACGGCCACTTACTCTGTGCCCTTGAACAAGTTACTTAACATCTCTGAGCCCATTTATCTCTCTGTAAAATAGGAAGCCACCTATCTAAAACACTCTAAAACTGCCAAAAGCTGTCCCACCCTACAGTGGACCTAAATGCTGCCACCCCCAGCCATTTCCTTTGGGGATGCCTTACATTCAGTACTTCTACTAATCTTTGTCTTTCTTTCAGTGAAGATATTACCTCTATTTTTAATTTTTTTCATAGTAATGAAAGATTTCCAACGAACCTAAAAGTATACCGAATAACCTTCAAAAACACTTTCTGCCCCTATTTTTTTAAGTCATCAAATCACTTTAAAAAAATCAAAATTTTTAAAGTAGCCAATATTTTTCATTTCAGAAAACAAAATGAAAGATGCAGCAAATGAAGCAAAATGAAAACAAAATGAAAGATACAGTCTTCTTCCACGTCCCCCTCCCCTCCCACGGCGCCACCTCCCCAGGGAGCACCCTGCGCCTGCTGCCCGTCTTCCCAGGTCACCTTCCCCTAAGGAGGAATTCACACAATCTGCATCTTGACGTGCTAAAGTTTTTCTATTTGCATTTTGAAACTGATTTATTGGCTTTATTAATAACCAGCTGGCCGGCTCCAGGCAGGCAGGCATTGGGGTCTGTGCCCGCTGGGTCTGCCCTCAGCCATCCCTGGGGCACCCACGCTGGCTTGGAGTGGTTCCCAGGCTGGGCTCCGTGGGCCCCCTGGGGTCCTGGGGTCCGTGTGACCCGCCCTGGGCGTACCTGCCACGCTGGCCATCCTCAGCGCTTCCTGGTTCTTGGGCGTCTTGGAGCGGTTCTGGTTGCGCTGCTTGCCCCCAGTAGACCGGATGCTGCGGAGGTGGACCTCGGTGGCCTTGAAGAAGGCCACCATGAAGGGCTGCTTGTGCTGCGGCCCGTGCCGTCCAATCAGGCCCGCCAGCTTGGGGTTGATGCTCTGCCCTAGGGAGGAACAGCCAGACGCATGCCAGTGGGTACCGGGAGGACGCGAGCGGCTCGCGCTGCCCTGCCGCCCACAGGCATCAGGACTCCTCCACCTAGCACGTCCGGCAGCAGTTCACCACGGCCAGGGACCGTCCTATCAGCCTGGAAACAGCTTTGAGCAAAGAGAAAATGCCCTTCCCCGACTTCACACTGGGGAGGTGGCCAGCAGGCACCGGGGCGCTGAGTGGGGTCAGTGGGTGTGGAGGAGAGCAGGCAGGGAGGGGCAGCGAGCCTGCCGCGGTCGGCAGAGGGACCCACACTGGTGACACCCCAGTCCACTCACATTTCCATGGCCGAAGTTGGTCAGGTGGTCAACCTGATTTGGAAGGGGGCACTCCTGCTCGGTGCCAAGGAGGGTAGGCACTTCTGCCAACAGCCCTAACGGCTGCAGAGGGACTGTTGAGCGGAGATCTGAGGACCACCAGGAGGAGAGCCTGCCAAGGCTCTGTCTGGAGCTGGCAGCTGTCTAGAGGTGGGCGGGGCAGCTGGGGGGGCAGTGGGCAGGGTTGGCAGCAGCAGGGTCCTGTGAGCAACAGCAAGGCTTGGCCTCAGCGGTCCACCGGGTTGACCAGAGGTCCCGTCAGAGCCTCAGGATGTGACTATTTGGAAATAGGGTGTTTGAAGACGTGATTCCAGAAAAGGCCAGACTGCCAAGGTGGGCCTCCATCCGGCCTCGGCTGCCCTCCTAGGAAGGCCAGGTAAAGACAGGGGCACGGGCACACCGGGAGGAAGACGGGCCCGAACGCCAGACCCCCGGGAGCCCCTGCAACGGCAGGAGCTCGGCAAAGGTTCACTCAGGGCCACAGGCAGGGTCCACAGGAGATGGCGTCCAAGGGACAGTGTGTGCTGAATGACCAGTGTGAGAGCTGGGCCCAATGAGGAGGGCGATGGCAGAGACTGCACAGGGTGCCTCAAAGGAAGGACCTGGAAGGGCTGGGCAGGAGGACAGGACACCAGGAGGACACGGGACCATCCAGTGGAGGGAGGGTCCCCAGGTCCTGTGCTCTGCCCACAATCGGACACAGGGCCTGAGCACAGCTGTCAGTTTCTGGGCTCGGACAATGACGAGGCCCTTGGAAATCATAGTTAGTGTCAGCTCTGGGCGGGGTACATGTTCCAAGGGGGAAAGAAGCATCAGATGTAAACGAAGCCTGTCTGACGTGGGGACAGCCAGGGACTGCTGGGGACAGCTAGGGTGGAGGCGTGCTTCCCCCAAGGACATGCAACTTGGAGCCACAATGCAGAACATGAACCAGGTCAGACTGAGGGAGAATCTGGAATCATTTTTCTTCCTTTTGCTGCTGGGAATTGAACCCAGGGCACTTTACCACTGAGCTACACCCCAAATCCTATTTATTTATTGAAATTCTAAGATAGGATCTTAGAAAGTTGCTGAGGCTAGCCTCAAACTTTTGATACTCCTGCCTCAGCCTCATGAGTCACTGGGATTAGGGGCTTGTGCCACTGTGCCTGACCCAGCATCAGGACTCTTGAGGACTCTGACCACCATAGCTAGGATGCCCCCAAGTCAGATGAGAGGGGTCAAGGCCACAAGAACCACGGCCCCAGAGGGCCCTGCCCTGTCCACATCTGGAATTAACTCCACCTGGAGTCCCCCAGACAGGCCAGGAGTCAAGGAAATCTCTCAAGACCAGATCGGCACCGGGGGGTCGCTTTGCTTTTCAACAGCTCATGTTTAAAGGAGCAGACCCGCTCCGTCCCCGCAGCCCGGCCTCCACCCCTCTAAGCGCCAGCTTTCCTGCATTCTTGAGCAAGGTTTCCTTGAGTTCATCCACCTATAACTTGAATGATTCTATAAAAGAAACCATTAAAGCTGAGCCCCTGGGAATCGTGCTTCCCCCCTGGAAGGCTTTTAGGGCGAAATAAAAATACTTGACCTGAAAACCTGGTGCTGTTCCAGACACCTTAAGTCCAAGCGCTGGAACAGAGTGCACCACGGCGAGAGGGCCTGGCTAGGAACCCACAGGATCAGCTGAGCAAAGGTGGGACAGGGGACAGAGGAGAGCTGCAAGGGCTTGACACATCACCTGCAGGGCCTCGAGTTCCTCATCTGCAGAAGCCCTGCCCATCTCTCCACCTGGTGACCAACCACTTCATCTAGGCAGCTGAGCCATAATCCGACTCCACCTGGCCTCGAGGGTGGGACCTGCAGCTTAATAAGAGGCTACTAATCCTCTGGAACAGTCACTGGCTCAGGGATGAATATGTGACCCAATTCAGTCAGCGAATGCAAGAGAAAACTTCTCACTCTACCCTCAGAAGTAATTTTCTCTCTACAAAGGGAAGAGAGATGCATAGAGTCCTAGGACCAGCCACAGGGAGGCCGTGTCAACCAAAGCCGACCAGAAGGAGCAGCAGAGAGACAGGGTCTCTCACGACATCACCAAGACATGGGGTCACACCAGAGGCGAATTCGAGTCGGCCAGCAAGATGAACACCGGCCCCAGGTGATGGAGTCTTGGCTGGTTCTCAGGGCTGTTCTTGTCCCTTTCTCAGTGACTGACGACAGGGGACGTAGGTGCAGGTCCTGCTGGGCCCAGTGAGGAGCAGACCCTCAGCAGGCATGGCTGAAAGACACCCCAGCAGAGGTTCACTTGCCTTCAACAAAGACGGACACAGAAAGGAGGCTGGCAATGCCTCACAGAAGCCAACCCGGCAGTGACCCGTGACCCACCGACATTCCTCCAGGGCACAACGCTCCTCCGCACACGCCTAGGGAAACTGAGCCCGGGGCAGATGACCAGTTGTACATGAGTGTTCACAGCAGCGACACTCACGGAAGCAGAAAGTGGAGACAAACGCCAGGCCCGTGGGGCAGCCAGAGAGAGTGCGCGCTGTGGACAGTGGGCCCAATGACCGTGGGGGCCCTGCTGTGCACTGCAGCAGGGGGCTCAGCAGCAGCGCCCCCAGCCGTGACAACCAAACATGCCTTCAGACATTGCACACGCCCCCGGGAGGCAAAGGTCCTGGGAGAGCCTTCCCTCTGGCACCTCCCTCTGGCTGTCCGTTTGAGACCTTCCTGCAACCCGCCTCCTCCAGCCTCCAGTGAGACCCATCAGCCTGCATGACAACCAGCTCTGTGGTGCCAGTCCCGTGCTCTGTCCTCTGCATCGCCCAGGGTTCCCCGCGCTGCAGGTGCCACGGTCACTTAGCCATTCGCCTGGCGAGGTCCTGGGGCTCCTTCCAGTTCTGACGATGATCAGAGCCACCCTCTCCTGACTTGCGGTGTGGAGCGGGAGCCATGCCCCATGCCGCCCGTTTCCCTCAGCCCCACAGGAGTCCCACGTCTCCACGCCTGCAGTCTGAAGGGGCCAGGAAGGCGTGTGCCGGGCCCGGCCCTGGTGGCTCAGGCTGAGTGCAGAGGGCAGGCCCAGAGAGGCAGTGAGGCAGAAGCAGCTGCAGACCCACGGCCATGCCCAGCCCTGGTCCCATTCTCCCTCCTCCACCCTCCCTGCTCGCTGGTGGCTCGTTCTGGGGTCAGGAACCGCAGGCTTCTGGAAGTGCCTTCCTCCTAAAAGGCAGGCACAGGGGAGATGAATGTCCTTTACCCTGCCCACCAGAGGCTGCCTTTCTCCATCCTTGGGGACATGGAGGCAGCCCTCTTGTCAACGGTGAGTGATGTGCCCCAGGACAAAACACTAGCACATTCGGGATGAAGGCCAGAGGGGACAGTCTTGACTCTGATGACTCTCTCGCCCAGGTCAGCAAACCAGCTTCAGGTCAGGTCCAGTTGCTGCCTGCTTTTCCAAATAAAGTTTTATTGGAATCCTGCCAGTGCACACTGTGTGCACCATGGTCTCTGGCTGCTTTCCCACTGAGGGAACACCACAGAAGACACCTGCCAGCTCCCTCTCAACCAACCTCAGACCAATTCACTTCCAGACTTGTAAAGGAAACCATCCACGTCCCGAGCTAGGACACTCCCGGGTTCCATCATGAGCCTCTAGGTATAGTCCATTCTCTCCATTACTCGTCCTCAATGAAAATAAAAAAAACATTTACTGGGCATCTGCTCAGTGCCAGGCACTGGGTAAGCAGGGTCCACGTAGGAATTGTGACCCAAGTTCGCAGCAGGCGAGGCAAGGTCACAGAGGGAAGTCTGTTGTGGCCCACGCACGGCATCGGCAGGCAGAGGCAAGCCCACACGGGGGTCAGGTGACTGAGCACACTTCACCCCATCATCCGTCAGAGTCCAGGCAGATGTTGGGAGGGGACCCCCCCAGTCCAGAAAGGATGCCAGGCCTGGCTGTGAGGGCCTGTGGGAAGGATCCACCACCACATGGTGGAAAGGCTGGCAGAGTTGAGTCAGGCAGACGCAGGGGTCTAGCAGGGTCCAGCAGGTGCCCCTCAGCCCCACCCACAGGCGGGGCAGTGGCATGAGAACCAGCAAGCCCAGTCCAGGGCAGCCAGCAGGCTCTTGGGAGAGATCCCGGAGGGCAGGCAGGGAGCACAGTGGGAGCCCCTGGCAGCCCAACCTGGAAAAGGCAGTCTTGGCTCTCTTGTGGTCCCTTTGTTTTCCAGGCCCGAGGCCATCAGCTGCCCCTCGGAGGCCCACAGCACGAGAGTGTTCCTCATTAATGGTGGAAAACACTTTAATTCCTACCACTTCTCTTGATGAACCACAGCTCCAGTAACAAGTGAGAACGCGGTAACACTGCAACATCTGCTTGGCCCCAGTGACCCACTTCCGTCCTCACCACCACTGCCCGCCCAGCCCTGGAGGACCCATCCCAGCTGCTGGGTCATCAGGCCTCTGTTTTGGCTCCCTCTCCAGCTTTTGGACAAACAGGAAGTGAAGAAATCACAAAGCAACGGCACCTGGGGGCCAGCTGCCCGAGGATGGAGGTCGGCAGCCGGCTTGACGGCACCCAGGCCAGCGGCTCGCCTCCACTTCCTCCCTGGGGCATGCCCGCCAACCCCTCAGCGTCCCTCTGTCGCACCCGGTCACCTCTGCAGTGGTGGAGGAGTGCGACGCGCATGGAGGACAGAGGTCAGGGCGGTGGACACGCACGTCCAGCTGGAGCACACATCTGAGCCGGCCGCCTTCCGGAGGCAGAGCCGGGCGGGAGGAGATGCTGCCTGGCCTTGGAGGACATGTGCCACAGCAGGTGCTGCAGCAATGGGTCCCTAAGGACGAGGGAGAGGGCGGATGGGCCACCAGACCTCTTCCTGGAGAGGCCGACAGCACCCCCTCCTGCACTTCGCAGTGATTTCTTCTGTGAACAGGGAGGGTGGGGAGGGACCCCAGGGGCCAGGACAGGAAGCTGGAGTCCTCCGCTCGGGAACCAAGGGGCAGGTGCTTCTACAGCAGACTCTGGAGGTGGAAAGCAGCACCAGGAGAGTGGGCTACTGGCCTGCAGGGCAGCAGGAAGGCCTCTCAGCAGCACGCAGGACTCCGGGCACACCCTCTCCTGCAGCACGGACCCTCGCTCACTGCCTCCTCCTGGGAGAACGTGAGCCCCGTGACAGCCAAACCTTGGTCTTGTTCAGGCTGTTTGTTGAGTGAATATGTGTGATTCCAACATGAGCCAAGAGGCTGTCAGATACAGCAAGCCATTGCTAACAACCAGATGTGGCAGCGGAGAGATCCACATTGCTCCCGTCCCAGCATGTGGGGCCGGGAGCCAACGTACATTTAGGGTCCATGAAAATATTTTAATGTCCCTTAAAACATAAGACAAAACATGAACTTTGAGTATCAAAGAAAATGTTTTAGTGCTTAATTCAGCCAGGATTATATCCATCTTTATATCAACACAGTCATAAAACACACTTTTTAATTTTTTTTAGTGGAAGAGGAGTCCAGGGAAGTCACACGTTGCCCGGACTGTCGTCCAGGGCGCCAGCCCTGGAGAGGGCTCTTTAAAAGGTTCTTTTATTCCCAGGGAAGGGGGCAGTGAGGACAGCCAGTAGGACCCAGCATGTGCGGGCACACGTCCAGCTGACCCTGCCAGGCACTGCCCCTCGAGCCCCACCCACACCTGGCTCCCGGTGACCACATTCCGGTGAAGAGCAAGGAGACTGGAGTGGGGCCATCCAGTCCACCTGGACTGGTCAATTCCTCCTCTTTCTCGGCCTCAGTCTCCTGGTTAGCATAATGAGGTGGTAACAACGGGGCTCCCCAGGCAGGGTCAGTGTGAGGACCAAACGAATCGACGGTGATCACAAAACACGACCACCGAACCTAAGGCCACGGGCACAGAGGTGGTGCGGCCCAGGGCTCAGCGGCCTCCAGAGCTCACCCTCTTCCTACTGACCACAGGCACAGCAGCGGCGCTGTGTCCAGGGAGCAGACAAAGGGACAGGCAGGGAGAACGCCGGGGACCCTGGAGCCACCCGGCACCCTGCAGCTCGGGCCTGGCTTCTGCACTCCTCCCTGCCCTGACAGGGCTGCGCTCCACTCGCCTTGTCCAGCTCCCTCCGGGGTACAGGACATGGCAGTGGTCACCTCCCCCCTCTTCTGTACAAAGGGAAAGACCAACAGAAACCAGTCCTGTTCCTGAGGCGCCACCCTTGGGGGTGAGGTGTGCAGCCCGGCCACCTCCAAGGAGAGAGGAGACGCGGGTGCCCGGAAGGCTTACAGGGCTCTCCCTCCCACTCAGGCAGCACGCTGGCCAGAGCAGAGCCCAGCTGGGACGCGGCGATGACTAACAGGAGGGCCACAGCTGGAGAAGAGGGAGCAGCACAGGCTTCCTGGGTGGTCTCAGAAGGGCCCCTCTGGCCCCAAGACTCCACCGGGACCAGATGGGCAGGAAGCCAGAGCAAGCCCAGCTTCGGGCCTCGAGCCCCTGGTGACCAGGCTCCCATCAGGCCAATGTCAGGTTCTTACAGAAGCCCTGGGATGCCTGTGTCTCAGGAGGACGGAAGGGGTCTGGCTGGATGGCTACCAGCCACCTGCCCAAGGGATGGGAGGAAATGGAGACCCGAGGGCAGCTGGCCCCAGGGAGCCTCTCCTTCCATGCATAGCAGCCCAGCGGCTGCCAAATGCCACAAGGCTCCTCCCTTCCTGGGTGGGGACCAGGCACAGGTGCTGCCAGCCCTGGCATGGCCTCTCCAGGTTCCCATCCCCAGCTGCCATCCAAGACAGGGAGCCTCCCAGGGTCAAGGTGAAGAAGGTCCCCAGGGCAGGCAGGCACTGCGCTGCTGGCTTAGGGCCTGGCACGCAGTAGGTACACAACCAGCGCTGACTCGTTAGCAGACCCCAGGGCTTTCGGCTGTGTAAGTATCTGATGGAAAGTCATGGACCCAGACCCAAGTGGAGCCCACTTGCCCCAGACACAGGCACAGCCTGCGCCAAGACTCCACTGGGACCAGATGGGCAGGAAACCAGTGCAAGCCCAGCAAGGCCCTAAGCTACCCAAGAGACTGATGGGAAAAGGCACACCCTGGGCCCATCCCCAGGGGTTCCCACTGGTGGGGACATGTTGGGATGGCTCCTGCTGTATCTCGTGCCTTCAGGAGGTCCTGATCAGCACCCCTGGAGGTCAACACAGTGGGGAGCACGGAATGTTCCCAGCCGTGCACCTGGCCTCCAGCAATGCTGGACTCACTGGTCTGAGCTCATCCCCAAGGTCCAGAAACGCACAGCCAACTGGCCTTTTGCCTCTGATGGTCTGAGGGGGTGGTTCTTCCCTGACCAGGGTAACCACACCAAACTTGCCCCCGGGGATGCACTGCACCTGGACAGGTGCCCAGCCCGCAGACAGGATCCAGAGGCCGCCAGGCATGGAGAGGGTCTCCAGATGGGCTGGAGAACGAGGAGCCCTGGAGGGCTCCCAGGTGCTTAAACCTCCCCATGCCGTGGGCATATTAATAATGACACCCACTGCATGGTGATGGTAGGCGTCACCAGAAACGACAGGCAATGCCCTTTGTGCCTGGTGGCCAGCACGTGTTAAGCAACCAAGCACTTCACTCGCATGAGATCATCTGATCCCGCGCAACCACCCCCAGAGGTGGAAACTATTATCAGCCCCATTTTCCAGATGAGGGACACGCAGTGACTCACCCTGGGTCACAGGGCTAGAAACAGCAGGGCTGGCGCTACAGCCAGGGCAGTCCCAAGCTCTGAGCCCTGCACCCTGCGACTTCAGCGGATGACGAGCCTCAGCCACAGCCCGGGTGGGGCCGAAGCTGGAGGCCGGGGGGGGGGGGGGGGGGCAGAAGGAATCTGGTGTTGGAAGAAAGCGGGGAGCACCGGACTGACGTCAAGAGGAACTGATCCCAGGGTTGGCGTCGCCTATGAGGAAATCAGCCCTGGGCCACACAAGCCAGCAGGACCAGCAGGACGGACACACAGGACCCCCTGGGTCAAGTTGGCAGGGCTAGCCGGTATCTGCGAGTTCAGAGAAACAGTCACTCTGAAGAGGGGGATGAAGGCCATTCACCTCGTGACTTCACTTTCATCCATTCCCCATAGTTCCCCAGGGGCATTTTGGGAAAAGGAGACTCAGAGGACTCTGTTGCCAAATAAGCTTGGAATTCCTCCACGCCATAATTCCAGTCCAGAGATTCCCAAGGGACCCTAGCAAAATAAAGGCTCTGATAGGTCCTGCAGAGAATCCCGTTTAGCTTCTCGTCAGCACTCCTCACACAACTGACCACGAAGCCCTTCTCCCGTCCCTAGGGCACTATCAACACTGTAGGGGACACAGTTTGAGAAATGCTGGCACAGAACAGAGCTTGCAAACTTTTCTTTAAACGACATTTCTGAAAATAATAACTGTTCAGCTTGGACTCTGCGCCAAACATTTGACTTTGCTGCTACAGCACTCAGGCAGGCCACCCAGGGCAGAACAGCAACAGATGAACCCGGCAACGCAGCTGTCAATGGACACTAAACTGGGAACTGCACATCACCTCCGTCCCCAGACGTCCTTCTTTCAATTTTCCCCAGGCATTTAAAAATATACGGGCTGGGGTGTGGCTCAGCCAGCCCCGGGTTCCATCCCCAGCACTGCAACAGAACATACGTATGAAATAATATATAATAGAACGTGCGTGTGCGTGTGTGAGTGGTGTGTACAACATTTTCCTCTCACAGGTGCCCAAAAAGGGCTACCGGCTGAAAGTGGTCAGCAAGGTTCAGTTATAGAGCAATGGAAAACTCCAGTTCTTTCTAGAACCCCCTCTCAAGTCTCAGGGACATGGAAAGGGGATGAAGAAAGGAGAGAGGACGGGGGCAGCTTCAGGAGATAGAAGGCCTGGAGAGCAGGGTCCTCCTGTGTGGCCTGCAGCCTTGGCTGAGGGTACTGAAACTCAGGCAGAGGGGGCATTCTGGACAGACACACACCTAGACCCCCACAGGCCTTAGAAATTGTTCCCACTCCTCACTTTCTACTGCCCTGTTGCTGAGAAAGAGGTAGAAGATGTACATCAGGGGCACTTTCATTACATCAGCCCCAAGATTCTGGCTATTTTTTCCCCAAGCTCCAGACTAAAGCGGTGGCCCCAGAGAGGAAGGAAAAGAGGCAGAGTCCAGAAACGGTCGAGGAAATGGTGATTAAACCAGCTCTGGTGTCTGGATCCACAGACGGCAGGGGTAAGAACAGCACGTGCAGAGGAAACCAGGCCTGGAGGAAGAAACGCTTCACCTCACCAGGAGAGGAGCAAGGTGACCTCCAGGTGCCATCTGTCCTCCTCAGGTCAGCCAGGACGGGCAAGCCTGAGACCTTGAGCCGGCCAGGAGTAAGCAGGCTCCCTCACAGGTAGGTAAGCGCGCACACGACTGGCCTCTGAAGAGGGCCAATTGAAAATGTCTATCGCAATGGCGACAGGCAATGTCTCTTCCAGGAATTTATCTAGAGTTACATCCGCTCCACTGGAAAAGGACCTGCGTGCTGGAGTCTGCTACTGCAGCCCTGTTTGTAAGAGCAGGAGACTGGAAAACCCCCAGCGTCCACTCCAAAAGGCAGTAACAGCTACAACTGCAGCTCTCCTTCGTGGGTCCTGTAGTCAGGCCGTGTTCTAAGTCCTCTGAACTCAAAATATGATCCAGGGACCTGCAGCCTCAGCATCCCCTGGGGACTGTCTGGAAAGGACCCTCGCCCAGACCGGCCCATTCAGAATCTGCATTTTAACAAGATCCCTGTGCAGTCCCCGGGCACATTAAGGCACTATTTTAAAAACTCTTCTCATATGAACTCATAACAATGCCCAGACCCTCTCGTCACCTGCATGCCGGAGATGAGGAAGCCAGGGCTCTGACAGGTTAGGGAAGTTGTTCAAAGTCACACAGTGAAGGTAGAGCAGAGCACATGGACCTACGCAGTCACAAAACAAACTAGGAAGCTGTTTGATGACGGGCAGCACCCATCTCCAAGATGAGCTGTCAAATGAAGAACATGCTCATCATCATTTAAAGGATAAAAGGAAAGTGGAATCTACCTGTAAGCCCTCGAGCACCCCAACAGCATCTCTGAAAAGGAGGAATTTAGCAACAGGAAAGAGGAGTTGCCTCTGGGAAGTAGAACTCAGCAGCTGAGGGAAGGAAGTCAGAGGGAAACTATTCACTGTCACACATTCCCATACTGTGTGACTATGAGGTCATGGGCCTGTATTTCCTGTTCCAAAATAAGTGAAAACAAAAATATATATATTTTTTCCCCTTAAAACTGGTGAAAGGAAGAAGCTACATGCCCAGAAACCGCTACCATTCAATTGGAAACACCATTTGTGGGAAGGAGAAATTGGCACAGCAGGCCACCAGCTCCCCACTCATCTTCCTGTCTGCCCTTCTCACGGGGCGAGGGCTGCAGGGGAGTGACAAGTCCTGGGGAGGCCCATCTGCAATGGACTCCTCAGGACTGGGGACTCAGAACCCGTAACAGGGAAGGAGCTGATGCTATGGCAGGAGCGGTGGTCCTTAGCCAGGGGCAGGTCTGTCCCACAGAGGACGTCTGGCAGCGTCTGAAGACATTCCGGGTAACATCTAGGAGATACTGTGGAGTCTGGCAGGTAAGAGGCCACGGGTGCCATGATTGTGCCCCAGGACCCGGGACAGCCCAGACTGCAGGCATCGCGAGGAGGGCAAGCTGCACCAGCACTCGGATCGCTGTTTACCAGGGTGCCTCAGAGCCTGGCCAAGGTGAGGTTCAGATAGAGCAGCTCTGGGGCAGCCCTACTTCTGCATCTCTGCCAGGAGGAATCCCCCGCCCCCCTGATGTGGGTCCCGTCTTTGAGCAGTGAGCGAGGGCGGTGGCCCAACTCCCTGTCTCCTGAACAGGGGAAGCGGCTGCTTTGGGTGTGGACGGAAAGGCTGGTGGGAGAGGGGAAAGCCTGCTCCAGACGCAAACAGCCCCGCGCTGCCGAGGACCTCATGCCCGAGCACCAGTGGTGGCGGTGGCCAGGGACTCACCATCTAGAGTCTCCACGGAGAGCTGCAGGCCCAGGTTGTGTCTGGGGTTGACCACCCAATGGTTGCTGGTGGCTGTGATGTCAAACACCAGCCAGCCCTCCTCGGAGGCCCAGAGGGTGCGGCTGTCGAGCAGGAAGAGGTCAGACTCCCTGTGAGAGAGAAGAAGAGACACAGGCCCACAGTTAGCTGGGTCACTGCTCAGCTACCCCAACAGCCAAGGCTCAGCAGAGAGGAGAGTCTGTGGGACACAGAGCCAAGGGGCCCACTTGTTTTTCAAAAGTGAGTTCATCGGACCAAGACCCAGGCACAAAGACCCCCTCAGGAGTGGCGGGGCGAAGGAACACAGAAGAATCACAAAGAGACACACAAAGGGGACAGGAGCTGCTACCACGTAACCTCGTTCCACCACGTATCGGGGGACGGGTTCTCTTCTAGCAAGAAGAGTAATCAAGACAGCTGAGGCCTGAACCCTGTGTGTTGCTTGGAGGGACAGGGGGACAGAAAGTGACAGTGGCTGGCTTTTTCACCCTGTGTCTAGCAGTATCCCCAGGGCTCCACACAGCTCACGTGATCCTCATGACCCTCAGGGATGGGGATGTTCTTTCCACTTAGTACATGGTAAAACCATGACTTGCCCAAGGTTAGTTAGCCAGGAAGTGGCCAGACTGGGCACCAAGCACCAAAGCAGACACTCTTCACCTCTAGGTCACGCGGCTTCTTCACAAGCCCACCACGTGTTGGGAGCTGGGCTCCTGGACCCACAGTATTATAGAAAACACCTTTCAATTCTCCCTCACCTCTTGCAGAAGCAAAATGGGTAAGACCACAAATCATCCTGTGGGAAATGGAGGACGGAGAGATGGATAGGTGGATGGATGGATGGACAAAAGAGTAAGTGGGTGAATGGGTGAATGAGTGGGTGGGTAGGTGGGGAAACTGGCAGATGGATGGGTGGCTGGATGTTTGGATAGGGAGATGAGTGGATGGAGAGGTGGGTAGATATATTCTGCACACAAGATCTTCATAAGATCTCTTATGAGCATTTAATTATGAAGACTCAGTTTTAATACTTTGGGTCCTTCAACAGTCAGTTAAACTTTAACAGTCAGTTAAACTGGAACCCCGCATTGTGCCTGGCATTGGGGTATGATGGTGAATAACGCCAGACTGCCCCTACCCCAGGGCACTGGTAGTCTCTGTCATCCCTGGAGTGAACTCAATTTCCTTGGAATCAAGGTGAATTTTCTCTGCTAATACAAAAAGATGCGGGATGCAGCAACTCTTCACTGAGCACTTACCACATGCCAAGCTCTGGGTTGAAAGGCCTGACCAGCGTCCTCTCATTGAGTCTTACAACAACTCTACAGGGTGAATAATCTTGCCCATGCCATTGTTCAGATCTCGAATTGAGGCTCAGAAAGGTGGAGTTGTTTACCCAGGGTTATGCCACTGGGACAGAGTCCAGGTAGGTGGAACCCAACCAGGCTGCCTGCAAGCCCAAGCTTGCAACGTCACGAGAAGACAGAGCTTCTGGACATTACCGTGGCTCTGGTGTAGCTCATTACAAAACACCCCACTAAACCTGCTGCAACCAAGCAGCACATGCCCATCTGGATGAGGCACATGTCTCAGGTGCTCCCCAGTCCCCTCTTCCTACTAAAGAACTGCCAATCATCCCCAGTCATCACCCCCGTCAGCCTGGAGACCTCTGAGTGCGGCAGCTGAATGACGACTGCAGCAAGCCACAGCGCACTGGACACTCGCCAAGCGCATCAACAAGCACAGCACAGGAAACAAGTCTTTGTATTAGCCAGCGACTCGAATTAGTTTAACTCGGAATGCAGTAGCAATGTGTTGGGGGATGAACAGGCCACAGGGAAGCCCAAACAGGGCTGAAGAACCAGGCTCAGAAAGAGCGCACCAGGCGGTGTAATGGTGCAGGCTGGAAGGAGAGAGCCTGAGCTGCTTCCCCTCTTTATATCTCTCTGTCCAGAAGTCTGGAGTCAGAATTTAGTTGGCTGGTCAGGTCACACTCTGTGGTACGGGGGCACATCACACCAGTTCCAGGAGGGGGAGGTAGGACTTTTCCCCACCCCGTGCCCCTAAAATCCCACTTTTTAAGTAATACTCAACAGTCCTGGAACTGGATTCAGAAAGTGTTGAATTCCATCGTTGGTCTGGTCTGAATATTAGTGTCCCTCCCAGAACTCCTGCTGAAACTTAATCCCCAGGGTGGCAGTACTGAGGGGTGGGACCTTTCAGAGGTGCCTAGGCCAGGAGGACTCCCCCATACGTGGATTAGCCCTGCCTCCAGGGAGGGAGCTCATCCTCTTGGTCTTCCCTCCCTTCACCCCATGAGGACACACAACGAGGCGCCATCTTGAAGCAGACGGACCCTGGCCAGACGCCCAGCCTGCCGATGCCTTGGCCTGGGACTTCCCAGCCTCCAACCATGAACCATAAATTCCAACTCGTTAGAATCACCCAGGCTCAAAAGTGGCTCTGCTTTTGTCAAAGGAACACAAATGGTCTAAGACAATGGCACCGGTGTGTGAATGCTCTGTGGCCGCTGATCTCAGAACCCAACGAAACAGCGCACACCAGACAAGGTCACCCCCAGCCAGCCACAGCGGAGCTCCTCCTGACCTGCCAGAGGCCCATAACACAGAAAGGTTCCGGCAGCAAAGACGTCTCCCTAGAGCCACCTGGGATTTTAAAGTCCCTGTGTTTCTTCTCCAATGTGAATCGAGATTACGGGTCAGCTTTTCAGGCCCATTTATTTACTTCTGCTCCTCCCAGGGCCCTTTTAGAAGTCATTTCAGGACTTGCTTGGGGGTGTTCACATGGCTTTCAAACAAGGATTTCCTCTGTCTTCATCTCCAGTGTGCCTTGATGGCTTTCCTGGCCCTGGAGAGTTCCCAAGACCATCAGTGCACCAGTTAGCTGCTCTGGACAACACACAGATGGCAGCAGGCACATCCAAGTCAAAACAGGCTCCCCACTGAGCCGGCTCCCAGGCCCCACAGGAAACATCCACACCTTAGCACAGAAGTCACAAACCTGGGCGGTGATTCTGCTGGAAAATCGTTATTTGCAGGAAAATGTGACCAGATATCTGGACGGGCCGGCGTGGACAGTAAAACAATGAACGGTAACTGAGGGAACAGCACTAGGCCTTGCGCAGCGGAGGCCCTGCCAGACGATACTGAGCGCTCTCATCACAGGCCAGGACACCGAGGCCAGATGCCGCAGGCTAGCGCTGACTCACCCGCACCAGCGGAGCGAGGCGGCTCCCGGCCCCCAGCCACGGTGCGCAGTGTGTCCCAGGCACGCCTGCAGGCCGGGCCTTCTCCGAAGGCGCAGGAGAGGGGAGTCCTGTTGAGGCGGACCACGTGTGCTGGACACTGGCTTCACCTGCAGGCGTGAGGCTGGACACAGGGAGCCCAGGTGGGACTGCATGTCTGGGCACCATCACAAGAGCAGCCGTCCTCACGACAGGAGAGCCCTGAATGGGCGCTTTGTGACAGGTTTATTTACCTTGCACACAACAGCCTCCCTGACCCAGCCCAGGGAGAGCGGAGGGTGGGGAAGGCATCCCAAGGAACAGGAAGGGATTCTTCCCCCTCTGCCACTCCTGAAAACCCAGGTGCTTTCCAGACTGTTCTCTGACTCTCCCCCACAGCTCCAGACCCTGGTAAGGCTGTGGGCCGGTCACACAGAGGATCGTGGCGGGGGAAGGGGAGGCCACGAGCCCACAGGGCAGGCCTCGTTCTCGGCAGGACCAGGCCCGCACAGGGGATCTGCTGGCAAACGAGTACGGAAGGCAAGCCAACGCGTTAGCTCGCCGTCTGCTGAGGGCCAGAGACCAGCCAGCGCGAGTCCTGCTGCCTCACAGCACGTGGGGTGCAGCAGATGGCCGAGGGACGCAGGTCCAGGGGCAGGGAAGAGCTGGTCCTGGGCCTCGGTCTGCTCCTCTGCAGAGCAGGGACAAGGTCATTCTTGTGGACAACTGGGGAGAAGGAAGGAAGGCTAGCCGGGCCACAGAGGCCAGCGCTCCTGGTGTCGGGGGGTGCAGCCGGGGATGTGGCTCTCCCTGCCACACTGCAGGAATTCCAGGTGGGCTCCAGAGGTTACACGGCTTGCCCAAGACCCTCAAAATGCCACGCATCCATCCAAGGACCGCTCACCTCTGACCCCAAAACTTGCCAGACAAATGTGTAAGGATGTTTGCAGTTGTGCGAGGCTGTCTGAACACAGGACCACCGGCACATCCTGCTGTCTGCCCCCCCATGCCGTTCTTGTGGAGTCTGCGCCCATCTCTGAGGTCCACTGTGCCTGGAGGACCCAGGGAGTGAACCCTGCTGGTCGAGGGGCATGAAGGCTTGGAGCAGGTCTTGGTTCTGCCCCTGGGAAGTCACTGCATGGGAAGCCCAACTGCAATGGTGAAGGCGGAGCCCACCCGAGGGGAGAGAGCAGAGGCCACAGAGGGTGAGGGTCTGCAAAGGGACCAAGAGGGAGGAGCCAGGCAGCCCCGGCCAGGGCCAGTGTGGGCGGTCTCGCCTCCTCAGGGGCCATGCAGGCACTGCCCACCCGGAGCAGAAGAACCACTGGCTGAGCCCTGCACAAATCACCAGCAATACAGCAAACGTTTCGAGCTGCTACCTGGGTGGCCAGATGCAGACAGATCCAAACGAGGGTCACAGCTTATGATACAAAGGCCAAAGTTACCTCCTAGGGACTGGCCAAGACATCACGGCACATCCAAGGCAAGAAGCCCTGCACAGTCACTTGGCAGGACCTGTCGCTCCACATGGTGATGAGGGAACGCAGAGTCGGGAAAAGGGGCCGTGAAACAGAGTGTGTCTTAGACGTCTCTAAGACGAATGCTCAGATCAGCGTGAGAAGAAATGGAGACTTTCAAGAGCTGAGCAGGCAGGAAAGAAGTCAAAGGAGGAGCGAGAGCTCTCCTGGTCCTCACGCCAGGCGGCAGCACCGCTCTCACCAGGCTCTCCACGCCAGCAACAGTGACCCCTCCTCACTTTAGCCAGAAAGAGGAAGAAGGGACGTTCCAAAGCTGCCCAGTACAGCCAGCGTGTAGCCGACGCTGCGCAGACCACTGAGCAGACGCTGCGCTAGGGAAGTGTCACAGGCGGCCCGGGACACGTGACAAGATGCTGGACACCACCAGCTGTTAGGAAGATGTAAGTGGAGCTACGAGAAGGCACGCCACACCCTCTGGGAGGTCAGAATGAGAAGCTCAGACACGACTGCATTCAGGAGGATGTGAAGAACGTGGACCCACACGCTGGCCGCGGGAGGGGAGATGGTGCGGTCACTTAGAAGACGGCCGGACAGTTTCTCAAAGGTGAAACATAGGCGTTATTACCAAATGGCCAACTAACTCTACCGACCAAGAGAAGTGCAAACTGACGCCCAGGCCAAATCCCACACACAAACGTCCGTTGCACCATGCACAGCAGCAGGAACGTGGAACCAGCTTAAAGGCACTGACTGATGAAAAGACAAAGAAAACGGTGAATCCCATGACGGAGTATCATCTGGCAGCGAGAAGGCGGGACGTCCTGGCACGGGTACAACACAAAGCCCGACATCGCGGGCTCAGCCAAAGAAGGGAGACAGAAGGCCACGCATCGCTGGCTCCGTTTGTACAACAGGGCAGCACAGGGGTCCACTGAGACCGGAGGCGGGCAGAGGGTCCAGGGCTGGGCAGGGTGCCGGCGGGTCTGGGCCTCCGGGGTGAGGCACGTGATCTAAGGTGCCACAGTGCCACCGTGTGCACACAACCCTGAAAGTACCAACCACTGACCCGCACGCCCAGCAAGAGGGCCTGGGATGGCAGGTAAATCGCGTTTCAACAATGCCGGATCTTCTAAATGGGTAAGAGAGAAACAAGCCCCAGTTCAGAGCGCCATCATGCAAGTACCTGTCCCCCGCCTGGGCGTGGACAGCGAGGCCCTCTCCCCCGAGCTCGCCGAAACATCGCAGCCCAGCCGGGTCCCGCTGGAGGACGCTCCTGCCCCTTCCCCACACTGCTTCTGAGTACAGAGGGGGTGGCAAGACCCAGGTCCACTTCTGACCCGCTCTGCCCAGCTCTGCCAGAGCCTCTGCGGACCCCCACTCCCAGACCCTGGCGAGGTTGATGTGAATCCGCCAGCCTGGGCCCGGGGCGTGAGTGGGCTGCACCTACCCCGGGGGCGGCGGGAGGAGCCGCCCATCATGCTGCAGTTTCCAGCCCGCTCGGCCCACTTCCCCTGGAAAGTTCTACCCCATGGAAAGTGGGTATTTTAAAATCTCGAGTGTAGGAGGGAAGTCCTTTTTTTACTTTCTGGCTACTGAGGCTATTTAGAGGCTGTGACCTCAAGGGCCTTCACCCAGGACCTCCCTCTGGCAGAGAAAGATTCCACCGTGGGATCGAGGTGTCACCCCTCAAACCAGGACCTCAGAGGAACTGCCAAACGCGCACGCGCTCGACTCCAGGGAAGGCAGCCCTGACACCAGCCCTGAAAACCAAGCTGAGTCTGAAGTCTGAGGACGTCCCTGGCCCTGGGCACTCCAGCTATAATTAGAGGCCACAGGAAAGGTGGATTCCATCTGGGTCCTGCAGCGCCCACGCTGCCTTGTCACTCAGGACGGTCCACCTCCCATCGCAGGGCCCGGCTTCAGGGCTGTGGGGACTGTGCCTCCTGCCAGTCAGTGGGTGTCCAGGGCCTGGTGGGTTGAACAGGACCCGGGAACCACTGCAGCCTTTTCAGTCTTGGGCTCTGCAGACCCTGGGGCAACGGGGTTCCATCTTGTGTGCAGACTGCCGGGGACCGAACGGGAATCAGAATCCAGTTCTTGGCCATAATCCGGGTGGTGTAATGAAAACATGGCTCTCCACACCCCTGTCGAACTCCCCAGGGACTCAGATGCAGCCCACCACCAACAGGGAGCAGGTGAAGCTGGGCTTAGAGGGACACTCGGCATTGTCTACAGGCTCTCTGGGAGGCACCTAGCACCAGGTCCCAGGGCGGCAGTCCCCGTCCTCCCACCTCCAACACTGCTACAATCCCGATCCCATCTAACAGACGAGGTGGGACAGGCCAGGAGTGAGGTGTCCTCGGCCAGTGTGCACAGGCCCAGGCAGAAAGCCACAGGGTGCGTCCGCCCACCCAGGGTTAGGGGAGGCAGGTGGAGGATGTGAGCACCCCATGTCAAGAGGCCCGGTCACCACAGGAAGGAAAGCGGGCTTCATATTACGAGGTGGGCAGCATAACATGCCCCTCCAAGGTCCCAGGGCAGGCTCAGACCCTTGAGTGCGCCATCTTATGTGGCCGGAAGGGTTTACAGGTGGGATTGAAGGAAGGATTTGAACTGAGAGAAGATTCCGGATTATCCAGATGGGCCCAGCGTCATATCAGAAGTCCTCATGAGCAGGAGGCAAAGGAGGGGAGGTGGCCATGACAGCAGAGGCCAGGGGGCATGAGCCCCAGCTGAGGAGGAGGTGGCCTGTCCTGCCTGGACAAGGCCAGGAGGCAGATCCTCCCAGGGCCTGCAGAAGGCCCCCAGCCCTTCTAGCCCATGGCGTGGGGCACCAGGGAGACCCACTTCAGACCCCAGACCCGCAGCGCTGCAGGAGAGCACACTGAATCGGCAGTAAGGCTCCAGCCTCCCCTGACATCCTCTAGTCCTTGGCTCTGCGAGGAGCGAGAGAGGCGGGGTCCTGGGTCCAGAGCTGGGAGCGTATCACGGCACAAAGGCAAGTCATGAAAACCGGACCCAGCGCAGACAGAGGGGTCCCCTGGGTGGGGAAGAGAAAGGAAGGCCTGGCCCTGGCGCAGGTGCGTGAGAGGACACTCTGTGAGCACCAGAAGGACGTGCAGGGCCGAGGCAGACGGGGGGCTGGACACACTCCTGGCAGAGGGAAGAGAGGCTGGGCAGCGGGGTGAGCGAGACCAGCAGGAGACGGCAGGTGGCAGGGGAAGTCCAGAGCCGAGTGGCACGGGGAGTTTCAGGCAGGTTCTCCCTGCGCTGACCGGCACCCTCGCTCTGTGCTCTGGAAACGGGACACTGCTGTGAACTGCTGCTGGGCCCCAGAACATTCCTCAGAAGAGGCATCAGGGGAGAGCGGCCACAAGAGGTGAGGGCTGAGCCGCTGTGGCTGGAAGGGCGGTCGGGCCAGCGCAGACACCGGCCTGCAGGGAAGTGCGGGAGCAGGTCAAAGGGCCCCGGAGGAAGCTGGCCTTGGCTACCGGAGGCTTCCAGATCGCTGAATTGGGCCAGGGTGCCCTCCTGTGCCCGGGCTGGGAGCACCCATCATCGACTTCAGGGAATGCCCTGCCTTTCCACCAGTTGCCCCTGAGACAGGAGGGTGAAGCCAGGGAGCCGGAGCTTTCTGAAGCACTTTCTCAAGGCTGTGCGCATCCAGGAAGGCTAGAATCAGGTCTCCGGGGAGGAGGCGGAAACGCACACAAAGCGGACGGAGCTGGGCGGTCCACGGCCGTCCACCACTGCAGGGTCCAGCCGGCCCCACGTCTAGGGAGCCCACCGGGCATGTGCGGAGGGAATAGGACACCCCTGTCCAGCACCCAGGAGGCTGCTGTGGTCAGGGCCATCAAGTCCTGGACCTCAGTTGCCCCAGTTGCAACAGGAAGGGTCTAGAGCTCATGGAGGTCTCAAAAGACACATTAGAAGTCAACAAGTCTCTGTAGTTAAATGCAGTTGGGAACGCCGGGTGACACACTGCTTCTCAGGGGACTTCCAGGGCACATTAGCACTTGAAGGCCCTGACAAGTCCTGCTGCAAAGAAATGTGTACCCCAGCAACAGAGGGGGTCTAGAAGCTCTCCAGCTGTGCTATGACAGGTGGGGCGTCGGGAGGGAAGGGAATTGGGAGGGAAGGGAATCACGGGACACGGAGAGCGCGCCCCATCGGGACGAGCTGCCAGCGAGCGAGCAGATGTCTGGGTGGAACGCGCATCCTTTCTGTGCGGGTGTCCCAGGGTGGTCCTTGGGTCACACTTTGGGTGACCTGGGATGGCAGGCATCACACACAAGCTCTGAGTGGAGGAAAGCAGGAGTGGAGTCCCAGCGGAGAGGCCCTGGGCAGCCTGACCTCTATCTGGAGGCTATCTTGTTTATGAAATGTGGATGACAATGAGGATGGTTCTGGGGATGACTAGATGCCACCACAGTGCCAGGGGCTCAAGGCCCCAGCTGTTTGGAGCAGACCCCCATGTAACGTGAATCTCACCACTGGACTGACCCAACCCCAGCCCTAAAGCAAGGAGCTCACTACCACATGGTGCAGACCCTGGTTCCAGAAGCAATGACCTTAGATCCAGGGAGCGTGCGGAGTCACACACCTGGACAGTAGGTGCTGGTGCCCTGCCCCAGGTGAGGTGCTGTCATCGGGAGCCGGTGGCCAGGGAGCGCGCCCGGACCCCCCCCGGCAGAAGTGAGCCAAGGGTGCCCCTGGAGGAGCCTCGGGCCCCTCCTCCACCTCTCAGCCGCCGCTCGCTCCTCGGGGCAGCCTGCACAGGATAAATCACGCTGCCTCAACCCCACGAGCTCCGGGTAACACGCAAGCTGCCTTGGCGTTCTACAGTTAGGAGACTGAGCAACCGACCCAGAAACCGCAGGGAGAGAGCGAGGCACTGCCCAACTTCCAGGGGGCACACGGGGCTGCAGAGGGCCTGTCCCTCTCGATGCACACTCTGCCCGCCCCGCCGCCTTCGGGCCCTCCTCTGTGCCAGCCGCCACCCCACCACCAGCCTGGCGCATGCTGTCCCCCGGCCTGGCGCACCATTCCTGACCCCCACCTACAGCTCCCCAGGGACTGGACACCCTCAGAACCCACATCCCCCCTGCGGCCCCAAGGCCACATTTCAGGGGAGCTAAAGCTGTTCTTAGGGTTCCCCCTCGTCCCCCACCCATGTTAAGCTCCTCGTTGGCAAAACACAACTGCACTTGCCCTGCACCCAGCACCCAGGGGAGCAGAGGGAGCCTGGAGGACACGTGGACGGTGCATGGTGCCTCCAGGCCCTCTGCAGAGAGGAGGATGCCAGCCTCGCCGGCCGAATTCCCTTCCAATAATTCCTGGGATTCAGGAAGAAGAGCAAATGCGTCTCCTGCTGGGAAAGCACCTCGGAAACGGCCCAGTCCCCTGGGCACCTCAGCCCTCCAGCTCTACCGCAGCCCTGGGAGCCGCTCCAAGTCACAGGCTGGTCTTTCAGACTGGCCAAGGGAGACCCTGGCCAGGCCCTAGGCACCTCCACAGCCTGCCCCCCGAAGGACCTGGGGACTGTGGATTCAGGCCGTCAAACCACCCCAAACTGCCCCCGTCTGGAAATCGTCCGATCTTTGGACTTCCAGCTTCCCTTTCCTGTTTCCTGTCCCCTGTCACTCTTGGGTCACCTCCATTCCCCACGTCAGGAAAAACAGGCAGGGGCGGCAGTGAAGTATCAGGACACTGGGAGCCCCCACACCAGGCCTCACGGGAGGAGCCGAGTGTCCAAACAGCTCTGGGAAGTCCCACCGGGAAGGGCGGCTGCCTGTGTCTGGCGGCGCGGAGGTGGATCTTTCTAGACTTTCCCCGGTTGCCCCATTTCCTCCAGCCGCCAGCTCCAGACCCAAATAGAACAAGGTAAACTCTGCCTCTCCACAAACACACAGGATAAACAAACCAACACAAACAGCATTCAGGCTGCGTCATCTTCCCAACATAAAAAAAGGAGAGAAAAGAACCACAGGCTGATTTAAGGTTGCAAACCCAGAGACCAAAAAGCGCATGAGGCAAGAAGAGACGCACAAAGGAGACGGCCCCACCAGGGGTGTGTGGAGGAAAGCAAGGCCATGACCAGGCTCAAGACACGCAGAGGCAAAGGCAGCGGGGACATCTAGAAGCAGGTGCAGGGGCTGTGGGAGACTCATTCCGAGGGCAGTGTCCCCAGGCCAGAGGGGTGCCAGGAAGAGGGAAGCAAAGGGAAATGTCTCGCACTCAGCGCCAGGGCTGGGCCAGGTGCTACCCATCCTGCTGGCCACCCAGCAGTGGAGACCCTCATCCTGTCATGCTTCAGAGTCCCTCAGAGGCAGATTCAGAGTCAGGACGTGAAAGCAAGTAGTTTTGAGAGGTGACCCTGTGAAGCACCTGGAGGGCAGGGCAGGGGACAGGATGGAAATCAACCAAACGGGGCTCTGGGCATGCAGGACACAAACCATGGAGACCTCTGGGCCAACTGGGATGTGGGGGAGGCTGCAGATTCTACCACCAGCTCTGGTCACCATCCGGATGCACGTGGGCCTCACAGGACTCTACACTTGGTGAGCGGGCAGAGCGCTCCATGACGTGCGGTCAAGCGGGACTCCGCGCCATTGAGCGCTCTGCTGCCGCCATCTTGAAATCCTGGTCACATCTTCAACACACATTTCCCCTTGGCACTGGGCCTGCAAGCCACGCCCAGTCCTGGGAGCTCGTTTTTCAACCCTGGCGGCAGCATCGTCCAGCGCCCACGTCAGATCAGCTGGGATCAGACATGGGGCTAGTGCTGCCAAGTGGTTCTGACGACCGTTTGATTCACAGGCTGACCCAGAAGGCAGCCTGTGAGCTGTGGGAGCCGAGAGGGGGCGGCAGATGGGCAGTGTGACCAGGATGAGAGGCAGCAGGGGACAGGCAGCGCGGGCTTCCTACTCCACGAGCGCCAGCTCCAGCAGCCTCATCTGAGCCCTCAGAGTGGCCTCTCAAGACCCTTCCGCCCAGGAGGGCACCAGGCTCTACCAGCTCTGCTTCCAGGGGACTGGGCACTCCTGGGCATTGACCTGCCCCTGCCACTCCACCAGGGACCAACCTGCACCCCAGGGGACACGATGAAGTCTGGCAGTGTCTTGGCCTCACAGCTGTGTGAGGAGTGTGACTGGATCTAGTGGGGTGGAGGCCAGGGGAGCCACTGGACACCCTGATGCTCAGGACGGCCCGACCACAGAAAGAGACCAAAGGCCAGCTGTGCCAAAGCTAATGGCGGCTGATGGAGCCACAGATACTTCAGTCCCCAACCCCTGACAAAGGCAGGGGCGTGACTTTGTCTCCAGAACCACGCAGGGGTGAGCCCAACTCACCCTCCAGCCTCACTGGCCTCTGGGCCCTTTCCTGGAAGCATTTTCTGGTCATTCACTTCCAGTCCCATATGGTCCTTGCCTCCGTGTGGGCCTTGGGGAAGCCCAAGCTGAGACCAGTGGCCAAGAGGCTCCCCTTGGTGCAGCTTCACCGAGGAGTCGGGAAAAGCTCAGGTGCAGCAGGAAAGAGGCCTGAGATCCACTAGCAATGCCTGTCATGGCCCCGGGGGGAGAAGGGTGGCAGGTGTGCTGGAACGGAGGCCAGAGGTCAGCTTTCCTCCTCTTTCCTTGGAGTGATAAAACGGAAAGTCGTGATGGCCATTTTTAAGGAAGAAGAAGATGGGGTCGGGGGGTGGCAGCAGGAAGACGAAGGAGGAACCAGTGTTGGAAGAACCTCGGGCATTTACCCAGATGCCTACGTCTGGCCTGGACTTGGAATGACCAAGGTCCTTCTTGACCACAGCTGACTCTGGACACTGTCTGCCCAGCACCCTGTACCCCGATTCTTACAGAGTGAATATTTGAGCAGGCACTTTTCTTCCCAGCTACAGATGACCGCTTATGACCAAATTGAAAAATATGAATTCTCTTTGTCTCCTGCCAAAAAGGCTAAAGCAATTACAGGCCTGATATGAAACACAGATGTTAATACAGTTGGAAAAACAGGCTTCTACAGGCGAGCGGAGGTCCCGATTCAAGTGCCAGATCGAGTTATCCAGACGGCCGACCCCGGGTCCATCTCCCCAGATGCATTCCCCGCTCAGGAACCCGGGTCACAGCACACACACGGGCATCTCCCCACACGGCCCATGAGAGCCAGCCTGCCACTGGGTGCCCACCAGCTCCAAATAATATAATTATGATCATCACAGGGAAACTCGCCTAGGATCGAAAGTAGTATAATCACAGGCAATTTTCACTTTTTGGAAATTGAGCTCAGATGCTGGAGAAAGATCGCAAACAAGACATCCTTTCAGTTCTGGAAGAGAAGGCGCGTTGGAAAGTTTGCTGGGGTGGACGAGCCGCAGGGCAAAGACGCTGGCCGCCACCGGCTCACGCAGCAGGTACCTGGCATGCGTGTGCTCCTGCCAGCACGGGGCCCCTGGCTAGGGGCAGCACCGTCAGTGAGCACGGCAAGCCCGCATCCTAGAGCAGAAGACAAGCCCATCCAGCCATGTGTTCACGAGACGGCTGTCGGACTGAGTGCCTACAGTGTGCCTGGCTCCAGGCATAAAGGATGGATGACGAGAGAGAGAGAGAGAGAGAGAGAGAGAGAGACCCTCGCACGTGCTCACACGTGTGCAGCGCCCACTGAGCAGGGGGCCACCCATGCAGCTGCTGCAGTGCCCACCAGGTCTGCCAGGAGACCCACGCAGCTCAGTCACCCAGTTACCCAAGTTCCAGCTGCTCCCAGTGGTACAGCCAGAGGCCTCGCAGGAACCCCCGTGACTACCTCACTCACAACACCGGTGGGACCAGGGGACAGGCCGTGTGTCGCCTCTGCCTCAGTTTCCTTCTGAGGAAAGTACGATTTGTCCCACCACTACCCAAGTCATAAGGGCACCATGAGGGGAAAGGAAAACGTGTGTCTACCAGCCCAGGAAGGAAGGACGAGCCCGGGGAGGATGCTGGGAAGGCCGCAGGCCGCTTCCCCATCACCAGCCTGGCCCTGGGCCTCGGCCTCCTTGTCTGCAGGAGTGGCAGGGCACCTCCATGGGAGCTGTGATGGACAGCACTCAAAGCCACCCACGGGAGGTGGGTTTGTCCTCACTACACTCTTTTTCCAGTATGTGCCGTGTGGAGGTACAGCAGAGGCTAGCAGGCTAACCGTGATGGTGGCAAGTCCTTCCAGTGGCCCAGAGAGCAGCCCTTCCCCAGGCGGGGGCCCACACAGACAGCAGGACTGACTCCCTCACAGGCCACCCGCCCAACCTGCCCCCAGGTGGGTCAACGCCTGCAGTGAGTCAGAATCCTGGCAACCACCAGGCCGGCTCCAGACCCACTATGGGCAGACGAGTCTGTCACCACCGATGCCCCAACCACCACCCGTACCGCCCCCAAGACGCCAGGCCGGGGGTGAAATATGGAAGGAAATAAAAGGCACAGAGATCAAAAAAGCCACCAGGGCCCACCAGATGGCCTCAGACCGCAGGACAGGAAGCCAGCGGCACGCTGAGGGGCCGGCCGCGGGCACTTCCAGCACTCACTGGGTTGGACACAGTGGCTTGCCGTCTCTGCACAGCTGGGTGGTGCTGAACACAGGCTTTTTCCAGAATGGTCTGCACAAACCAGGACAGGACCCCAAGGGGAACCAAGAGGCACAGGGCTGATCACTGCCGCCCAAGCAGCTTGGACCTGGGATTTTGGAGTGGGGACCGCAGACAGGAGCCACAAGGAAAAGGACCAAGGTGCCCCGACCAAGCCTGCTCTGGGTTGCTGTCCCCGGCCCTCCAGGACATCCTGGCTGTGCCGCGGCTGCCAGCTGCTCCTGCCTTGCCCTCTGAGGAGGCTTCTGGGGAGCTAACCCAGCACCTCCTGAGAAGGCAGCTCCAAACCGGAGCTCACGCCCTGGGGCTGAGGTGTAGAGGCACGGGGTAGAAGCCAGCAGACGTGGGGCCAGGCACGTAGGCCTTCGGGAGCAGCGAGAGGCCTCTGGAGCCAGAGCCTGCAGCCACCTCCACCTCGCCGGCCCTTTCCTGTGCCACTGAGACTGACAGTCATGGTCTGGACCACCAACTGGGCTCCGTCCAGTAGGGGGAAAATAGTCAAAGGTAACAGGGCCGGAACCAGAAGAAATCTCTCCCCTCCCTCTGTCCGGCATTCACGTCGGCTCACAGGTGGGACAGAGAGATCCAGTGGCCAGGGCTCCGCCTGGCAGACAGGGGATCACCACATTTTAGAAATCCCAGTGCCCAGTCGAACCCTCGTATTCAGGGTTTCAATCGATTCTAACCAATCAGTGTCACCAATTCAAATGCACAGCCAAGGCTGAGGGCCATCATCTGACCCGTTTGAGCTCAGGTGAGGGAAGCTGTAGAAAAAGAAGACACAGCTCTGCTGGGGCTCAGAGTGTGACACTGGAGTCTAAGATAGCTGGGTTCAAGTTCCACCTGGGCACTTCTTACTGGGCAACCTCAGGTAAGTTACTTCCCATCTCTGAGCCAGTCTCGTCACCTGTAAAATGGGAACTACAAGTCTTCACAGGGTCATTTCCAAGGCACATAACAAAGACGAAGTGTGGCCACACCAAAACAGAGGCCTCGGACACAGGGTGGGGCCCTGCTCCGGAGCACGGCCAACCCTCTGCCTGAACATGCTCACAGTGCTCAAAGTCAGATCCAAACTTGCTCAGAGTCTTGCCACCCAGTCCTGAACCTGCACATAACATGATCACCACCCACAAGTCCTCAGGGGAAGACGGGTGGGGCAAGGATCCAGTGACCCACCCCCCTAGGGCCACCTTGAGGCCACCCTGGGGCGCGGGGACTCAGTGCTCCCCCTCAGCGTCCAGTCCAGGCCTTCCTGGGCTGAGCACTGAGAGCATCCTGCACCTGCTGGGAGCTGGGAGAAGCCAGCCGCTCCGGCCGTCAGAGGCCACTCCCAGGCGAGGCTAGCACAGCAGAGGTAAGACCTGAGGAGTGCAGGACGCTCGCCCAGGCCTGGGGCTCTGCAGGAAGTGCCTGCTCGAGAGGTGAAAGGTCAGAGTTGTGGGCAGTGTGCTCCTAGGGGGCGGGGCACTGCAGGACCTGGACATGTGGGCAGGGCCAGGTGCCCAGGTGGGCTGCAGCAGCTGCCTGGCCGGAGCACTCCCCACTCGAGGCAGGGGACGAGAGCGCTGGCTGTGGCTGAAGGGAAGTTGTGAGCCGCGCCTTGGCCTCCCCTGCCAACCCCCCCACCCCGTGGGGGACAGGCAGGGACAGCCCCTCTTCCTCGGAGTGACTCAGGCTGCAGCTGATCCAAATCTTGGCACGGGAGACCACTCTGAGGTCACCCTCCCGGCAGCCAAAATCCCTAAGATGCAGCGAGGGACATTTTTCATCCAGCTGCCAACATCATCTCGACCTTGGTGGTGGCCAGGGGGGCCGGCCTCCACTTCCCCGGAGTGCCCGGAGGCCTGCTCTCAAAGTTCCAGCACGTCCTGCAGATGGGGCGGCACTGGCAAGATCCCCCCAGGGCTGGCGAGGTTAGGATGCAGCACCCTGGCCTGGTTCCACCAGTGAAGAGGTTAATCAGCGTGACCCCGGCCCCAAACACCCTCCCCAGCAGCTGGGACCAAAGCTGGAACCAATAAGGACGGGCAGGTCCAGACTCTGGAAGCCAGGCCCAGCTTGTCCAAACGCAGGCCGTGATTCAGATAATGAGGGGAAGAATGAGGCCTTCACCCCCCGACCCTCCAAAGGTGCCCAGAGCCAAGGCCACCAGCCCCAGACCTGCCTCACAGCCCACTGGCTCTGCAGCCCGCCCAGGGCGGCTCCCACGCGTCTTACCAGCTGTCTGGGGCCGAGCTGCACGCAGGGCCGAGGGCCATGGAAGGCCTCCAGCTCGGCTCATTATTGGAATTTAATCTGGATTCCAAGAGATCAAGAGGACTTGGTGGAAAGTGACTCCCACAGGGGAGAGATGCTGAGGCCGACCCAAGGCTAGCTAATCCCGGCACCCCAGGGCTTTCCTGCAGCGCCAGATGTCTCAGCCCGGCACTGCTGGGCAGCTGCTGGCATAAGACCATGGCTTCCTTAGCACAAAGACCCGGGTGGCTCCGTGGCTGGGTGGTGGGTAGGACCTGAGCTCTTTGGGGAACTCAGACAAGCAGGCGACCCTCAACTGCAGCAGGATGCGGGGCCCAGCTGGGATAGCACAGGTGAGCTCCACCCCCGCACAGGTGAGATGTGCAAGCCCGAGCGTCCTGCTCAGACCTCCCCCACCCCGCCCGGAGACGGCAAAGCCCAGGGACTCAGCACAAGGAGAAGACAGGGCGGGCCTGCGGCTCCCTCCCCTAGAAGGGACTGCGATGAAGGGACTGTGCTGACCTCCAGGGAGCACCCACCAGGTGGCAAGCGCCGTGCTGAGCAGCTCGACTCCCTTCGCCTTCCGCACAGGCCCGGGAGGGAGAGCCAGGCACCCCCCGTCTATACAGGAGGAAACTGAGGCTCTGAGGTTCCTGGACCTCATGGCCACACTGGTGCCCGGTGGCAGGATTTGAATCCACGCTCAGAAGAGCCGCGTCAGCGCCCCCCCCCGTCCCAATCACCTAGTAAGGGCACCTTGTCTCTAGAGTCGAACCCAAACAAGCTTCTCAGGAAATGAATAAATGACTTCTTAAAGTTTTAACCTTTCAGCTTCTGGAGAAGGAGAGTGATGTCCTCCTCTGAGGCACAGGAAGAAAACCAAGCAATTCAGAGCACAAGTCCTCTTCCCGTCCCCTCCTCCATGCCCAGTATGTCGCACCTGCTGGCTGTCCCCAACCCTGTGGTCGCCTCCTCTGCTTGGGCACTTGCTGATGAGAAGCGTGGCCTCCCAGCAAGCCAGGAGCCACCAGAGACAGACTCGGCACTCAGTGGCTAATACACCAGCCTGGCCACCTGCTCGAGCTGAGGACCCCAGTCTCAGCCTTCCCTCCATCGGCTGCAGCGACTCAGGTCTTCTCCCCTATCTTGGGCACCCAGGATCCACCCTGGACCTCTGGAAGGGGCAGGAGGCCACTACCTTGAACTAGGCAGGACCAAGTGCCCACAAATCAGCAGGACGCAGAGCTGGAACCCCAGAGGAGGAGTCAGACAAGAGCTTCCAGTAAAGGACCCGCCTCACCCTCAGCAAGGCCCAGCCTCGCATCGGCCTCCCCGTCCCTCCTACATTACCTCCTGACCTACGCGGCAGGGCCTTCTTGCCATTCCGATGTCCCAGCTCGGCACCCTCCATGACCGCCCTACCTAAGGCACAGCTGTCTGCACACCTCCCCAGCCAGTCCAGCAGCTACCTGGTCTGTTTGCGCATCCGTTTGCTTCTCACCTTCTGGACCCGGGATGGGATGGATCAAGAAAACACCCTCAAGTCCTAACCCCGGGCACCTGTGCACGGACCTGATCTGAAAGCAGCGTCTCCGCAGGCGGAATCCGTTAAATCAGTGCAGCGGGTGGCACCGCCTTGTGAGAAGACGGGGAGCCGCCCCAGGAGAACCCTGTGCAAACGGGAGCCACGTGACCACAGAGGCCGCGACGGGCTGGTCCAGCTGCAGTCAGGAAGCACAATGGTCAGCGGCCACCAGAAGCAGGACCTCCACAACAGCGGCCCGGCCCCGCATGCTGACCCCCAGCCCTCCACCCAGCACCTCCCCACACCGAGCAGAGAGGGTGTACACAGGAGGCAGGAGCCGTGGGTGGGGACGCCCCTCAAGAGAAGAGCAGCACAGGGTTGCAGAGGCGCCCCAGGCCCAGTGGCCACAGGTCAGCAGCAGGGCACGCGTTCTGGCACAGAGACCTGCCCTGGTGCAGGTGTGTGGATCAGCCCCACTCAAAGCTACTCCATTCCAGAAGCCTCTCGACAGCACTTTCCCAGAGGCAGGCCCAGGTGAGGCACTCAGGGATGGCACAGGTGGACAGATTCTGTGCTGCTGACAAAAAGCCCTGGGTCACCAGCCTTCGCAGGGTCCGTGGAAGCATCCTGGGTGGCCAGAGCTTGCCCACAGGCCTGAGGCCCAGGCAAAACCTGGGGCATTTGTCAGAGTAGACAAACCTCTGTACCTCCCACAAACGAACCTGAAGCTGCTCCTGGAGTTGTGCCCAGGGACCAGGGTACAGCCTGCCAGGAGGCCTGGGCACCTGATGCCTCTGGGAGACGCAGCCTGCCCTGCACTCCATGCCACCCGCTCCTTCCCAGTACCATCCCCTCCAGTAGGAAGCAGTCCAGGGTGGCCTTTGTGGGGGGGGAGCCCCTGAAACAGAAGATTTAAACGACACAGGGACACCATCTGTCACCTGTCAGATGGACAAGGATTGACAGCCTGGTCAAGCAACCTTGGTGAGCACACAAGAGCAGGCTCCGTCCTCCCTGGCTGGGGAGAGATGTCCACACAACCTGTACCTCAGTCAACAACCTGTGCTGCACTCAGGGGCAGTAAGACCCCACAGCACAGCCAACCCATGGGACAGCGTGGGGACAGGAGGAACTGATGGTAGAGCAGAGAGTGCACACGGGGGCACCACGTAGGAACTCGTGGGCCTTTGCTGGTCTGAGGAGGCCAACAAATGGCGGCAGGGCTGTGTCGGGGCAGAAACGGCCTCCACAGTGAGAGGCAGGGAGCCTGGGCCTCATCTTTCCAGACACAAGCGTTTAATGGAAATACATTTGTAGGCACAGGTTCTGGCTTGTCCCTGAACCTCAGCCCAACCCCATGTGGCCATGTTCTCCCTGGGTGACGGTGCACTGTGGCTTCAGGTCACTTCCACTCTCTTTAGCAGAGCTACCTTAGAAGGCCCCCCAGGGCAGGACGTGAGATAAAGGCAAGACGCAGGACACCCACGCAAGCTTTGTCCTCTTGTTCTGTCTGTTCCGCAGAGCTGGGGATGGGACCCAGGGCCTCGTGCCTGCCAGGCAAGCGCTCCACTGAAGTTTCGTGTCCCGTGGTCAGGATGGCACTAAGGCAGCAGCGCTCAGGGGTAGGGGTGGTGGTCTGTAGGTTGCTCTCTGTGGTTACAAGTCCCCTTCCTGCCTGAAGAGCAAGGGCTGAGACTCAGAGGCACACATGGCCCTTCACGAACTACCCGTCATGTCCGCAGGGGACAGTGGGAGTCCAGAAACTAAAGCCTCTCAGCGCCAATCTCTGGCTCCTAACCCAGTGACTTTGGGAGGACCGGGACTTCTCTGGCTGTTTCTTTGGGGCTCGGGGCTGTATTCCCTCTCGTTCCCTCATTTATTACAAATGGCCACTTTCACTGGTGGCCTGACACCACGCGGGGCCTCAGAGTGAAGATCAGCGAGTGGGAGACCATCACCAGGACGCTGGCCCTGCCAGATGCAGGCCACTGAAATCCTGCACGGGCCACACCGGGCCTCCTGGCCTCCTGCCTCTCCTGCCCATTCTCTCTGACGATCTCACCTCAGGAAACGGACACACACCATGCACTGTCTTTTAAGGAGACACCAGTCCAAATGTGGCTGGTGTCCCACGGTGGCATGTGTGTGATGGCCACTGCCCTGTGCCCATCCTGGGCCACCCTTTCTTCCTCAGCAGCTGGAGGCAGCATGGCACCCAGACCCCAGTACCCACCTGCCCAAGTGCTCCTGAAGCACCTGGTAGACGCTGATCCGGAAGGTCTCGTTATCGAAGCGCTCCCGGATGTAGTCCTTGTAGATCCGGAATTCAGCTGCGGTCACGGCCTCCCCTTCTGGGATCTTGGAAAGATCGAACCGGAACTCCCGGTGGTGGTAGCGTGGGTGGAAGAATTCCCGGTCGTGCTCCACTGGAGGGGGAGAAAGCACAGGCCAGCACCAGCGCCCATTAGCCTCTGGGCTTCCCTCTCCCGGCTTGGAGTCCAGCACCCTGCCTAGCAGACTCGCACACCCAGACCCCTGGTCACAGTCCACCCAGCTGACTCGCTGCAGCTGACTGAAGCCCAGGCTCAGACCCCACAGTCCTCAGGAACAACAAGGGCATCACTCTGCCTAAGCTGCTGGGAAGAGTGGGCACTGCCCACAGCCACCCAGGAGGCCCTGGGTCCAAATCCACCCTCAGCCCCTGACTAGTAGCGTGGCCTGCACAAGGGACAGGAAACCCTTCCAGACTTGATTTCGCCATTTTAAAAACTGACACAGATCCTCCTTCACCAGATGCTGTGCAGCATGATGGCCTGATTCACAGAGCCACTCGCCTTCTGCGGGGACCAGCTGGCTGTTGCTGCGGGTGGTACCATGGAGCTTCCTGTGCCCACCCTGGGACACCTCAGCCACGGTCCCAGCCCTGCTGCACGTAAGTCACAGTGGACGCTGTTGAAAAGCAAGGATGGCCTGCCCCGTGGTGGGCTGGTGAATGCTTGCTGGCCAGCTCCCTGGGCCTTGGTCTGTGCAGCTGGCCAGTTTCCACGGTGTAAATGCCACCGTCCAGGCGGATTCCGAGGTGCCATCGCAAAGCCCCTGAACGTGGAACTGGAAGAGGAGCACGCGGTGAGCTCAGGCAGCATGCCCAGGGCCAGCCAGGAGCACAGCTTCAGGACGGCCTGGAGAGCGCCCTCTTTTTAAAGCACCCCCAGATACTTCCGACCAGCAGCCGCGTTGACAACCACAGCCTTGGCCTCATGGCAATGTGAGGCAGAGGCAGAGCCAGGAGCTTTGGGAAATGGCTTCAGAACAACATACGAGCCCCGGCCCAGTCTCTTCTGTTGGCACTGACGTTAGACTGCAATAGCATGTCCATTCACAGGTGCCCAACACCAGATGGAGACAGTCCACGAGCAGGATGACCCAAGGTAAGGAGGCCAGACCAAGAGCCGGGCCAGTCCTGTCACCCATCCAGTCCCCATGCCACCCTAGGTGGTGAGCACATCACATTGGTAAGGCAGCTGAGACCCAAGAGGTGTCCAGTGGCCTTCCCAGGGTCACAGAGCTGGGACTCAAACCCAGGTTCCACCCAGACATGGGCTTGGCCTCCCAGGGAGAGCTCATCCACCCACACAGTGGCTGCAGCCCACATGCAGATGCCCCCTACGTGCAGATGACCCCTATGGGTGGACGCCCCCTACGTGCAGATGACCCCTCTGGGCAGACTACCCCTACATGCAGACGATCCCTACATACAAACGGTCCCCTACATGCAGATAACCCCAACATACGAATGACCCCCCACAGGCACACGACCACACATACGATGACCCTTCCACGCAGACAGATTTATCTCGTGCCAGGAGGTCCCCCTGACTCTGCTCATGCGTCCAATTACCTTCTCCATATCTCCATGGTAGGCCTCAAAGAGCAATTCCAAATTAATTCCCAAAGCTCTCATGAATTAACCCTGCTCAAACTGGTTCTCTTCTAACACTGGCCAGCTGATGGACCCTCACCCATCACCGTGCTGGAGTCAGAATCCCCAGAGTACCTAGGGACCTCCCTCCCGCCACAGTCCAGCATCCACACCAGGTCCTACCGGCGAGCTCTTCAGTCCATTCATTTCTCTGCAGCTCCACAGGTCGAGTCCCAGGGACTCTGTCAGAAGGTGGGAAAGGGCCCTTAGGTAACCCCGTTTCAAGGCACTCCTAGGGCACTGTGGAGCACCGGGGTCACTCTAGGCCCCCTGCTGCTCCTCTGCAGCGGAGGCAGGCCGAGCAGAGCCCAGGTGGAGCAGCTCTGCCCTCAGCAGGGGGCTGCCCTGCAATAGGCACAGGAGCACAGCCAGGTGTTTTCCTGGAATGCACTGAGTCCCCAACAAATGGGGCTGTGGGACAGACCATGCCACCATGCCATCAGAATGCAAAGGCAGTGATCCACCAGAGCAGAGAGCAGGGGTGAGGGGTGGGCGCCCTCCAGCTCAACAGAGGAAGTCCGAGAACCCGAGTGCCAAAGCACGCTGCCTGAGTGCACCGTCTTGATGTGCCCCATGCTGGGCAGGCTCAGCCACCACAGGAGCCCACACTTTTGACCTCGCAGCCCTGTGGCCCCCGCTGCTCGGTGCACCACTGGCTGCCCAGTGCCCTTGGCCACGGCCTAAGTTCTGCGCGCCTCCTCTTTCTCCAAGAGCCACAGGAGCCGGCACCGTGTCAGGACCTGCCACCATGGCCAGACTGCTAAGGGAGAGCCAGGATGGTGAGCCCCGTGCAGGAGGCAGGACGCACATGGGCACTCCACGCTTCAGCTGCGACAGTTTGTTCACAACAGAAAACAAGAATCACAACAGACTGAACAGGAAGGCATGTCAGAGTAGCAGGACGTGAGCTCAGGTGCAGTCACTGAGGTCGCACCCAGCAAAGAACACCTACAGGATGGCAAACCTGATGCTCGCCGAGCGGCTACGTACGACCTTATTTTTTCTTCTGGAACTGGGCATTGAACCCAGGAGCACCACTGAGCTATGTCCCAGGCCCTTTTTTATTTTATTTTGAGCCAGGGTCTCTTCAAGTTGCCTCAAACTTGTGATCCTCCTGCCTCAGTCCTGGCATGGCTGCTGCCACAGGTGAGTGCCATCGTGCCCGGCTTATGCAAGACATTTTTAATGCGTAAGGAACTGTTGAGATAGGTAAGCGATCAAGGTTTTCAAGATTTTCTTTTTCAATTAAAGAAACTCACAGATCAAGTGAGCAACTAAATTTCCTGCAAACACCCGTGGGCTCTTTGGGACAGTTTCCTGGGTGAATTTCCTTCCTTAATTACTTGAAGACAAGGACAGGCATGAATCACGAATGTCCTTCTGTCCTTTCTGAAACTCATTACAACAACCCCCCTTACCACACACACACACACACACACAACGAACCATAAGTGATTCAAAGTGCAGTCCAAACTCCAAAGCCCACCTTCCCACTCCACAGCTGCGCTCAGGGCGATCTCGACTCAGGTCCAGCGTGAGTTCACAGTCAGCACCAAAGTGGCCCAAAGCTTGCAATATTTACAGACTACAGCGCACCAAAGCTGCACACCAAAGCTTGTGGATACTTAAGAGTGAAAAAATAAAGCTTGACACTGTCTTCTTAAGTTACCAGAATTGATTGCTCAGGATTTGGGTTTTAAATAAGTGTCCAGAGTTGGTATCTGTCTGAGCCCATAGAGAAAAGCCTCCCCCAGATCCCGCAGCCCAGGGAGCCCAGGGACCACCTTTGTGTTCCAGGGCCCTGCTGGTCAGAGAGTTCACAGGCACTAAGAAAGGATGTCCATCTCCCCAGGATTAAGAGGGCCCAAATCCCCAAGACCAAAGGATAAGTCCAGAGAAAATGGATTCTGGAAAATGCTACCCTGATGACAACTGCCCCACGTCCACCCCCAAAGTCAGATCGGCATCCTTCCTTTCCAATAGCTGAGCCACAGCCCCAAACTGACCCTGGGAGGGGACGTCCTGTGCTAGAAAGTAGCAATAAAGGGTCAGAGGCAGGAAGGGACAGAAGCCTCCGGCCGGGATACCTCCCTCACAGCCCTCTGACATGTCAGGAGCATCTGGGTCCCAGATGGCAGTCACACCTGTCCCCCAGGGTCACCAAGGGGCGGCGCCTGGCCTTCCCTCAGCATCTGAGACCTCCCTGGCACCTTCATTTACAAGAAATGCTCAGGCAAACGTCTCAGCAGGTTAGAGGCCTCCAAGCCAGGGGATCACAGCAGCCACGCAGAGAGCAGCGAGCCTTGCAGACTGGCCCAGGGCAGCTGGGTGTAGCGGGAACCTGGTGTCCGTATTTGGGACAGTCTTTATAGAACTGGATCCAAAACCCTGAACATTAGGGCTGGGAACCCTGATACACACAGACCTGCGTGTTCATAACCACACACCACTACAGGAGGACGCAACAAATTCTTACAAATGTGATAAAATGGGCACGAGATAGAAATACTTCCCCTGCTTCCCAGGGGATCCCTCTGAGCTGGGGCCAGCGAGATGGGAAAGCAGGGCAGCTGGCACACAGCACTGTGACGCCGCAGGCAGACGGCACGTCTTTCTCTCGGAGAGCCCCCATTACCTTCCCAGTCAAGTCATGGAGTCACGAGACCACCACCTTTTCCTGTGACGCCTTCCTCCTGAGGGACAGATGGGAGGGAGCAAGCCCTAAGCTCCACCAAACACAGCATTTCTTTTATTTTGGGGAAAGCTGGTTTGTTTCGTTTTCTCTTCTTTAAGGATGTGACCCAGCTTGTGGGCAGCCACTGCCCACCGCCAGGCAGAGAGAGCTGGGGTGAGAGAGAGGCTCCAGGGCAGGTGGGCAGGCTTGGAATCCAGGCCGAAACCTGCCCGGTTGGACGCCCAGGCCCAGTGGTCCCCGTCCCCTGAAGTTGGGGGCTTCAGTTCCCCCAACCTATGAGCTCGGCCGAGCTGCCTCAACACGGGCCTCTGCGGATGCAGCCCTCTGAGCCAGGTAAATGACAGACGCCCAGAAGCGACCAGCAGCAGACAGGAATAACGCTGTCCACTCTAACGGCCCTCCCTAGGCGTGGATGATTTCCAAATACGAGCCGGCGCCTTGAGTGATCTCTCGGGAGCAGGGACAGCGATGTCTCCATGCTGCTCCTCCAGACCCAGCCCACATGCGTGGGGCTTCGTGAATCTGCTGGGTTATACAGATTCCTCTTTGCTAAGTTCCTGTCTCGTCACAAGTATCTGATTGACGATGTGCCTTCAGTAAAGAGCTCAGACCGGACCCGGCACGCTCATCGCCAGCACCCGGGATGCAGCTGCAGCTCCCTCCCCGCACCGGCCCCTCCTCCCCAAGGGGACCCCATTCTGCCCCGACTCCAGGCCCCCGCTGCCTCTGGCCCTGGGCCACAGGATCACGACCATCCTTCTCTGTGCCTGCCCCCACGTCCCACTCACCTGCTGTGCACAGCCTCGGAGTGCTCGCTCCCACCGCACGCACGGGCTGAGATTCATTACTTTATGGGCACTTGGGGGTCTTTCCAGTTTGGGGCCATTAAAACCTGTGCTACACAAAAATCAACTCACAATGGATCAAGGACCTTGAAATTAGACCAGAGACCCTGCAGATTATAGAAGAAAAAGTAGGTCCAAATCTTCACCTTGTTGGCTTAGGATCAGACTTCCTTAACAGGACTCCCATAGCACAAGAAACAAAAGCAAGAATCAACAACTGGGATAGATTCAAACTAAATAGCTTTCTCTCAGCAAAGGAAACTATCAGCAATGTGAAGAGAGAGCCTACAGAGTGGGAGAAAATCTTTGCCACTCATACTTCAGATACAGCGCTAATTTCCAGAATCTATAAAGAACTCAAAAAACTCTACACGAAGAATACAAATAATCCAATCAACAAATGGGCTAAGGATATGAACAGACACTTCACAGAAGAAGATCTACAAGCAATCAACAAACATATGAAAAAATGTTCACCATCTTTAGTAATAAGAGAAATGGAAATCAAAACTACACTAAGATTCCATCTCACCCCAAATAGAATGGCGATCATCAAGAATACAAGCAACAACAGGTGTTGGCGAGGATGTGGGGAAAAAGGTACACTCATGCATTGCTGGTGGGGTTGCAAATTAGTGCAGCCACTCTGGAAAGCAGTGTGGAGATTCCTTAGAAAACTTGGAATGGACCCACCATTTGACCCAGCTATCCCACTCCTCGGCCTATACCCAAGGGACTTAAAATCAGCATACTACAGAGATACAGCCACATCAATGTTCATAGCGGCTCAAATCACAATAGCCAGACTATGGAACCAACCTAGATGCCCTTCAATTGATGAATGGATAAAGAAACTGTGGTATATATATACAATGGAATATTACTCAGCTATAAAGAATAATAAAATTATGGCATTTGCAGTTAAATGGATGAAATTGGAGAATATCATGCTAAGTGAGATAAGCCAATCTCAAAAATCCAAAGGGCGAATGATCTCACTGATAAGCGGATGATGACACATAATGGGGGGTGGGAGGGGGGCAAGAATTGAGGAAGGAGGGACTGTATAGAGGGGAAAGAGAGGTGGGAGGGGTAGGGGGAAGGAAAAAATAACAGAATGAATCAAACACCATTACCCTATGTAAATGTATGATTACACAAATGGTATGCTGTTACTCCATGTACAAACACAAACAACATGCATCCCATTTGTTTACAATAAAAACAAATTAAAAAAAATAAAACCTGTGCTACAGCCGGGCATGGTGACACAGGCCTGTGATCCCAGCCACTTGGGAGGCTGAGGCAGGAGATGGCAAGTCGAGGCCAGCCTCAGCAACTTAGCAAGACTCTTTCAAAACGAAAAACAGAAGGGACTGGGGACGTGGCTCGCTGGCAGAAGCCCCCAGGTCATCCCCGGTACCACCAGAAACAAAGGACAGGAAGGTGCTGAACAGCGCCCTGAAACACGCCTGTGGGCAGGCCTCAGCAGAACTGCCGAGTCTGTGCTAGCAATGCACCCATGGCTTGCGCCCACAACTGGGGAAAACGGGGCGTGGGACAAAGGAGACACGGCCCTAAAGGGACTTCAGTGACCGCCAGCAGGAGTCGTCACAGAAAGGGCCCTGGATAGACTCAGGGAGAAGGAGGTGGCCCATTCCAGAGGCCAGGAGGGACCCGGCAGGCAGCAGAGGGAACAGCGCCACCAAGAGCCCGGGAGACTAGCAACAGCGCAGGGCGCGCCTCGAGAATCTGCTGGAATGAGCAGAAAAGACAGTCGGCTCTTCACCAGGAGGCCTCTGGTCACCAACCCTGCCGGCCATGACCGGTTCTGCCCACCGTCTCGCAGGGCAGTACCTGAATCAGTTCTCTGGCAGAGGAGGGGAGATCCTGCAGAAAGTGGGCCGTGGCAAGTGGGAACAGAAGCAGGGAGCTGGGGGGTCCCGGGTCAGGACGGCACCTGACGCAGGCATCACTAAGCGATCCCAACATGCTTCTCTACCATCTGGCACTCAGGCCACCGCTACCAATCCTGGCTGGCCCAGAGGGGACACGCCAGCCTTTCCCAGCCCTGGTCTGGACTACGGAAGAGGCGGAAGGACAAGAAGCACTTCTGCAGGGGCTCCAACAAGTCAAAGGGGATCAGATGTTGCCCACTGGACCTGGTCGCTGGCTGCTCAAAGACCCTGGAAGGTAGCTCTCCAGGGACAGCCATGCAGAAAAGATGCCAGAAGAGCAGATGGGAGCCCGCTGCCCACGAGAGACGTCTGTGCCCACAGAGGGGACCACCGAGCATGCGCAGCTGTCCTCGCTGGCTCTGAAGCCTCCTCGGGCGCTGCAAGGGCTGACCAGGCGACAGAGCAAGTTAGTCACCAGCAGCTCCTTCCTGAACTTTTGGGTTTTCATAAAAAACTGGTTGACCTTTCAGACCACTGACTGCCTCCCAGATGCTGCTCGGCTGAGACAGGAAGAAACCCCACAGGCGCGGGGCGGCCTTCGGTGAGAGCCGCGAGACTCCGTTAGGAGCGTCAGCCTGTGGAAAGCAGATCGCGACCCGTGAGAAAGTGTCCCCTCCTCAGCTCATGCTCGGCCAGGTTCCTCAGCTGCTGGCGGAGTCGGGGACAGACCCCTTAGGTGAGGAGGGACTGCAGAGCCAGCTGAAGTCCCGCCAGAACTGCAGCCATTGACTGTGAGGGTCCCGCAGCCGGGGACCTGCCCACTCCGAACTCAGAAGCCACCGACCCCAGTGCCGTCCCTTCCTCAGGGGGCACGGCTCACCTGGAAGTCTCCGGCACGCACCGGAACTCAGAACCGACTTACCAAGCCTGCTGTTGAGAGGCAACTAATGGCCTCACAGCTTCCGGGCGTGGAATTTGACGATGGTCCTTCATTCATTCAAAGACATGTGGAAAAAGCCACATGAGGCCTGCCATGACCTGGGGGCTCTGGAAACCTGACCATCCCCCACAGGACTATGTGTGTCCCACTAGCGTGAGTCAGGACACACCTGGGGAGCAGAGCACTCGGCCACACGGCCTGGGAGAGGAGGACACTGCCCCTGGTCAGGAGAACGAGCAGGGCACAGAGGCCCGACCGCGCGCAGTGCCAGGGAGTCACAGGGTCTCCCACACCCTGTGCCCTGTGGGCAAGTTCCCAGCCTGGCCCGTGCGGGACGGGAGCCTCGGCAGCTGCCGCCACAGGAGCTCCATCTCTAGGTCAGGACGTTGCCTCCTGGATCACCAGACTCGAGGGCAAAGCCTGTGTGGGACCCAGGTCCCCTGGCCTGTAACCCTGCCTGGGCCAGCGTCACCCTCCAGTCGAGCTCGACTGCTGCATGGCATCACCCATGTCCCCACCTCCCACCCAGGACGGCCCTGCCTGGGAGCCACCCCATCGGCCACCGAGCCGCACACTGCTCTGGAAACTTCCACCAAATGCCCCATGGTCACCCAAACCCCAGGGTCCACCGCAGCTCCCCAAGCAGGACTGGGAGCCGCGGCCACCTTCCAGGCTCAGGGCCGTGTCCAGGGAGCAGCCGAGAGGTCACAGGCCTTGCTCTTGCCGCCTTTCTGCACAGGTGTGGGCAGGGCTGGGGTCGGGACTGAACCCTGGAGCGCCCGCCCTGGCACAGCTCTGCTCGAACGACATCATCGTTGTGAACCCAGCACAGCCTGGGCGCCGGAGCTGGGGGAGAAAGGGGCGGCAGGCGCACAGGCAGCCCCCAGGGCAGCGGAAGCTGCGGCCTGACCTGTGGCGTCCCCACTCTGCGAAAGGAACCCCTTCCCCAGTGCCCTGGGTCCCCACCCCCCACAGCCAACAGAGAACAAGGGGACGCGGGAATCGGCCGAGGTCCTCCGTGGGGCTGGCGGTCCTCGGTCCTCGGAGGAGCTGGTGGTCTTGGCCAGTGTGCTATGGCTGCCACCCTGCTCCTGACCAGGTGCACTGAGCAACATCTGGGGACAGCTCTGCTGTCACAGCCAGTGTGGGTGGACCGGCATTGAGTGGCCAAGGTCCAGGATGCTGTTCTACGTCCTGCCAGGCACAAGACGGCCCCACGGGGGAGGCCGACTCCCCAGGCATGGTGCACCTGTGGACCCAGGTCCCTGGGAGGCCGAGGCAGGAGCAGGCCTGCGCCAGGAGTTCAAGGCCACCCAGAGGCAGCGAGACCCCACCCCAGAAGTCACAGGGCTGAGCAGAGAGTCCCCAGCTAACCAGACGGACCTCGAGAACGAGAACCCAGCGTGGGCCCGTCCCCTGTCCACTGGCCGGGTGTAGCCGGGCTCATGGCCCAGGTTTTCCCTAAGTGAAGGGACGGAGTCACCCTGAAGACCCCTCTCTTCCCGTGGGCTGTACACACACGTGGCCGACAGCTACCAACACTGGCCTTCTCACGGCTGGGCCGACACCCCGAACAGCTGGATCCTGGATCCACTCTGTCCAGTCGGGCAGCACAGGACCCGCGTGGCCACTGAGCGCTTGAGAGACATGAGGCTGAGAGATGGAGGGCTTCCTTCCACTTCACTGGGATCAGTTTAAACCTAGAGGGCCACGTGGCCACGGCCTTCCTATGGACAGCGCCGAGCGGCTCGGTCGCCGTGGACAGTTCTGTGGACGGCACTGGCACGCTGAGACGAGGCTCTAGAGTGGCAGGCGGGTCCCGCCATGGGGGCTGAGGCATGAGGTGGGCTTTCCTCACAGAGCGGGTCCCAGTGTGGCAGAGTCCGGGGAGCCAGGAGAATTCATCCCAGAGCAGAGGCGTCAGGCCCGGGGCCCTGGTGGCGGGCGGCTCTGTAAGACAGGGCGATCCCACTGCAGCCGCGGGTCCCTGGGAGCAGACCTGCACTGCCAAGCACACGCAGAGGAGCAGCGTGTAGGACCCTGGGCAGACGTGCCATGCTCGGGAGGGCCAGGCCACCGTCTGTGACCAGAGCGACTTCCACTGCGGCCTGGCAGGACTGAGGCAGAGCAAGGAGCCTCTGCTGCGGTGAGCTCCAGCACCCGGCAGCCTGGAACACGGCCCGGCCCCCTGCGGCTTCACCAACCCAAGAGGCGGAGGAGGGCTAGCTGGGAACTTGGGTCCCCAGCCCACGCCAGGGCGGCGGGGCACCTCTAAAACCCATCGGGCAAGCGTGTCCTGGAGTATCTACACGTCGACAGCCCGAGAGACGTTCGCTGTCGCCTCTGGAGGTGTGCACGGGTCCACCACATGCCCCAGGCCTGGTCCTGGCAGCTTCCAGTCCAGCTCAAAGGCTCTGTGGCATCACCCACGTCCCCACCTCCCACCCAGGGACAGCCCTGCCTGGGGCAGCAAAGGAGCCACCCCATCGGCCACCGAACCGCACACTGCTCTGAAACCTAGGTGGGAGGAGTCCTTGGAAACTCCCCGTGGGGCCCTGGGAGGAAGAATGTCACCTCTCGACCCCACTCAACCTAGGAAGCAGCGGGGTCCAGCACCATCCCTGGGAGCAGGCAGTCTGGACAGAACACAGGCTCTGCCACCCACCAGCAGGGACTTGGGACAAGCTAACCCTCCTCTAGGAGGCTCAACCTCCCCCCTGTAAAACGGGGACGTACACAGGCCCCTGGTTCAGGGTTGTCCTGAGAGTCACGGAGCAGCTGGTGGGGCAGAGCGGTGTCCCCCTTCCCCTACCCCGCGGCAGGAGGGGCCGGTGCAGACCCTCCCACAGGCAGCCAGACGCCGGGTCAGCTGGGCAGGCACAGCTGGTTTAAGGTACTTTAGAAGCAAATCAAATCAAATGAGAATTTATAATCCTTCCCGAGGTCTGGGGCCCATCAGCCTCGCAGGTGCAGCAGAAGCAACCATCCCGGCCCTCCCCAGACCTCCCTCCCTTTCAAAATAAGAGTCTCCCGCAACGCCACGCTCCACCCCTGCCTTGGAGCACTGGCCAGAGTGGTCAGCATCACCTCTGAAAGGGACAACGGGCTGGTGAGGAGATGCCAGGGCGGGTCGCCCTGGTGGACACGGAGCCTCCCAGGACCCCACCCATTGCAGGTTCACGCTGGAACGACTGGACTCCAGTCTCCAGTCTGCACTAACAACCACCTGCCCTGGGGCCTTGGCCTGTTTCTGGAATGAGAAGGAGGCCCTGGGCTCAGCGGTGAACAGCTTGTAAGTCCCACTTCGTGTCCTGCAGGGAGGTGAGCAGGACGGCCGCGAGCAGACCCCAGACAGTCTTGACGGGGTCCTCTTGCCCAGTCGTGGATTCATTTCAAACAGAATGCTTGGACAACTAAATCCAAGTTTACCTACAGGCAGGAAATCCGTCCCACGGGCCCTGGGGACGAGTTCTGTGTCTCCATCTGGGCACTGGTCCCCGCTGTGCTCCCGCCTCAGAAGGTAGTGTTCTTGATCTCACCCGCTCTGCACACGCTGCATTTCTTAAGAGGCCTCATCCACAGTAGGCGCTAGGGCTCCGTCCACCCGGGGCCGCTCGGCTCGGCACCTCACCCTGTCTCTGCAGGAGAGGCGCCACCCATGAACAAGGGCTCTCTGGAGAAGATACCGACACCTCAACCAGCGCTAAGACATCTTGAGAAGCGTTAAAGCCAAGGACGGGGGCATCAGGCCCAACGTGCAGCACTGCAGAAGCCTGATGTGGCTCCCTCCTGCCCGCCCAGCTCAGGTACTGGACTTCCAAATCCACAGGCACGGACTGGCCACGCATCCCTGGGCCAGCTACTCACCTCTGTGCTCGGTTTTCCAGCCAGTAAAACAGGGATGGTAATAGCCCCCCACACACACCTGAAACGGTGGGTTCAAAAGTTAAAAAGTAGCAGCAGAGGTGGAAAGGGCACTTAGCAGGCAACCCTCAACAAATTTCAGCGACTAAGAGTGTTATTATGATGACTAACGTGGCTATAATTAGAGAGCAGACACTCCTACGCCCCCAACTCAGCCACAGGGACCCCAGGCCGGCCCAGCGTGCTGTTGCTGTTTCAGTGGTCCCATCTACCTCCACAGCAGCTGATCCACGAGCGAGCCCGTGACTCAAGCTGCCTCCCTCATAGAAAACCCTCAGTTGCATCTGCAGCTCAACCAGACCCTCAGGACCTCAAGTTTCTTCTGTCTTTTTTGCTCTATCATTTTCTGCACAATGACTTTTAAACCTTGGGTTTCTTGTCTCATGGTTACAAAATACTTGTCAAGAAGGTACCAAGCATCACGTCTCCGTAGAACCCCCACTGGAGGTGAGAAAAGCGAGGACAGACAGAGAGTTCTGCTTGCTCAGCAATGTCAGTCATCGGGAAGCAAAATACTTTTCAGAACCTGCAAGGGAAGCGGGGAAAACACGCATGAGGCCAGTAAGACAACTGTGACCTCAGGTTTCTGTGAGTGGCCACCTCGTCACCAACAGACCAGGTAGCAAGGAAAGAAGGAGGCAGGGTAAAGAGGGAAGCTGTCCAGCAACAGAGACAGGAGACGTGGCGAGGATGGTCCCAGCATCCTCCAGGGCCTCCCAGCTGCCGGTCCCTGTGTCCTTCCTTAAAGCTTTGGGATGCAGCCTTCCCACCCCCCACACCACTGAGACACTCGGATCGACCTCTGTTGCCTGCAACCGGAATTCTGAACAATGCTCCTTTGCTGACACCAAACGAACACTGCGGAGAACCAGCTCCTGAAGACACCGTCCACCCTCCTGCCCCTGCCACCCCTTCTGACCGGGGGACACAAGGGGGCCCAGACCCCACTGCCTCAGTGTCCCAGGGCAGTGGCAGAAGTACCTGGGAACCTGGACCCTGCCTGCTGGGGGAAGCTTGCTGGCTCGGTGTGCCGCTCCCGCCGGGCAGGCCTCTTCCCAGCTACCTGCCCTTGGCCAGCAGGCGCTGGCGGACCCTTAACCTGTGGGGTGCCCCCGTCTGCTGGTCCTCCGCCCAGAGGAAACAGGACTCCCGCACCGCCACACAACCCAGGCCAAGCACTGCCCCGGCCTCGGCCTCCTCCACGGGCAATGCTGCTGACCCTCTCAGCTCCTTTCCAGGAGGACCTGCCTCTTGTCCAAGCTGAGGCTTTCAGCCAAGCCCTGCCATTGGTGGGAGCACCACGTACCGTCACCTGACGCTACGGTGGTGCCCGAAACTAAGGTCTCCCCGTGGGCCCCAACTCATGTCAACGGCAACGGACCTGCGCATTCGCGGTGGGGCTCTATTCATCGGAGGCTGAAATCAGCGGGGGCCTCCATTTGTCTGTGCACACAGTGGAGCCAAATCATGCACACACTTCCTAAATCCACCAATGTACAAATGGCTCACGACCCAGAGGGGAAGATTTAAATCACTTGAATGGCCACCCAACCACCACGTCCAGCCCCCACCCCACCTCCTGCTCTGGTGCCTCCAGAGCAATTGTGTAGCTTCCCCTCCTCCCGGGGGGCAAGAGCTGTCCTCACCACCCAGTTCAGTCCATGAGACAAGAGGTCTTCCAGTAACCTCAGGGAAACCAGGACACAGACAACAGGGAGCCCTTTGGACTCTTCCTCCTCCTGCAGACTTGAATGTGAGATTGGATGAGGACGCAGTGCCCAGGGCTGTGGCAGCCATCTTATGTCCAAGGGTCCGTGGGAATGAGGAACTGGGCTGTGGGGAGCTCACGGATACCTGGATGACATCACTCACTGAGCTCCACCCCAGACTTGCAGTCAACCCCCTGAAGACCTGCTGTTTTGGGGGACAGTGATGGGCTTGTGTGCTGAAGCCACCCAGGCAGGTGACCTGCAGTGAAGAAGCCCTACGTGAGCCACTCACTGCTCCTCTGCAGAGAAGCAGGCACCACGCCACAGGTGTGTGTCTCACGGCATCTCCAGGGGGCAACAGTCAGCGTGGAGAGTCCCTAAGAAACCCACCTGGAGGAGGAAAGCTTTACCCTGGCGGCTTCAGAGGCGAAGGCAGAACGCCGCAGGGAAGGGCAGGCGGAGAGTGGCCGGCTCACCGCAGCTGCGCCTGGGATGGGCGTGGACTCCAGGCAGGTCCCGCCTGCCAGGGTCCGCCATGGGGTCCCCTCGGCCTGGACCCCTCCAGGGACCAACCCACTGACAAGCCCAGAGTCCTCGTGACTCGTTGCCTCCCCGCTCTGAATGCTGCTGGCCTGGGGACCAAGCCACCAGCTCGTGAGCTCTTGGGGGACATCCCAGGCCCACAGCGTGGCAGGTGGTTCTGGGTTTGAAGATAAGAACTTGGGCACGACGTGGGCCTGGGCCTAAGCCACCGTTTCTGGACCTGGGAAGACTGGCAGGAGGGACCCTCCACGCAGGCCCCCGGGGAGGAGCAGGTGCCCACGGCACCGGAGGGTAGATCTCACTTTGCCCCCTTGGCATGTCCCCCGTCAGCCTGACCCCTAGGGAGGGGGCTGCGCGGCACTACGTCCAATGCCTGGCCCCTCGTCCAGATGGACCAGGGGAATCGAGAAGCAACGTGGGCCGGAGCTTCCGGACCGAGGCCTCTCAGGGAAAGGCAGGGTCACCAGGACGAGGCCACGCTGACCACACAGGAGCTCACAGGGCAGGAGCCGCACCTTGGGTCGCTGCCACCTCCCAGGCAGGCCTGGGCGGCGCTCCCCAGCAGACTGGGCCCTGGGCGGCCAGGAGCACCCATCCTGAGTGCTCCCGCAGGCAGGCCCCTTCCCATGATCTCATGAGCCCGGGTCCCCTGAGCCCCACGCCGCCCAGCAGCAGAAGGCCCTGAAGCCCAGAGCTCACTGACCCCCGCAGCCACACACCGTGACCTGGGCCCCTGGGCAGACAGACCGGCCGGACCCAGAACTGGGAAAGACTGTCATCCCTGAACCCATTTCCTCCCACATCTAAATAAACAGGCCATGTGCTGCCTGAGGGGCAGCTGGCACAGGTGGCCCTCACCAAGGACAGAGGAGGGGTGAGGGCCAGGCCAGAGAGCACAGAGGGCATGGACACGCCACACCCGAAGGCAGATGAGAAGGAAGGTCAGACAGCCGGAAAGGACAACAGGGCGGCATCCTGCGCAACTGCACGGACATGATGTTCAGGAGAGCAGGCCAGCACACGGCCATGGGCTACGTGTAACCGGGCCCTGCACCCTGGACTGGTGGGGGACACCTGGAGCAGGTCCTGGTGGCTCCGGGGATCCATGTCCCGCAATGGTGAGCACATCTGAGTTGGCAAGAGGCAGCCGTCCAGCTCAGCAGGACTCTGGCCCTGCAGCTGGCCTCCCACTGCTAGTGACCTGTCAACAGACGGCTTCCCATTCTGGCCAGTGTCATGGCTGGGGGAGCCACCTGACCCACGTCCCCAGAGAGAGGGCCGCGCCCAGGGCTCCCATCGCTGTGCAGCCTGCGACGTCCCCTGCACGCTCCGACGCTGCCCCCGGGGGTGGGATCTGCACGCACCCAGGGCCGCGCACCCAGGGGACCCCAGGGGAGAAACCGCGACCTCCTCTTCATGACTCGCCCTAGGTCACGGGCTGTCGAGGGGCGGAGGCGGGATTCCAACCCAGGTGGTCGGACCTCAGAGCCACAGTCCTACCGCCCAGGGAGGGCCTGGCGCAAGTGGAGGTAGGAAAGGCACGGGGTGTGCGCATCGGCCACGGGGACCCCTGGGCCCCTCCAGAGAGCAGCAGTGGGCCAGGAAGGCGAGCCGACAGGGACCAGCCCCGCCAGGCAGAAGGGCCGATGAAGCTGGCCGTCACAGGTGGGGCAGCGAACCCTGGGGGCCTGGGCATTAGACAAAACCACAAAACCACTCTGCCCTGCGGCTGTGGGTGGCCCCTCTGCAGCGAGTGTGGCAATAGAACTTTATTTAGAGTCCTGCCACTCAGGCCTCAGGTGGCTTCATCTGAGCGATACCCACCCTCTTCTGACAATTGACCGCTCACTCTAGAAATGCACTGACCCCTCCGGCCTCACCAGCACAAAACCAGGCCGCAGGCCACGGCCAGCCTTTCCAGCCTTGAGCAGCTGAGGAGCTAGCTGCAGGCCTTGAGGAGAGGCGGGAAATACCTCCTCTGCACCCCGCCCCACCCAGGGAGCGGCCAGGGAGCAAGGTGGGCGGAGCTGCCCAGCTCCCCTCGGGGAAGGGAGCTGGAGGGCTGCTCTGAGGGGCTCTCGCCTCGACTTTCAGACACAGCCGGTGAAAGGTGCAGCTCAGCACTGGGAGCCCTCTGCCGAGCCAGGCCTCCCTCCGTCTCCAGGGCGCTCTGGGCCGGCAGGGCTGCGTGCAGGGCGGCTGTGTCCATGGTGGTCCGTCCCTCTGCAGACACTGCTCTGCCCCTCACCACGGGCCAGCGGGATTCAGGCAAAGCCTCCCAAAGGATCCCCAGCTGCAGAAAAGTGCCCTTGTGGGCTGGGGAGATGGCTCAGCTGGTAGAGTGCTTGCCTTGCAAGCACAAGGCCCTGAGTTCAATCCCCAGTACCGAAAAAAAAAAAAAAAAAAGAAAAAAGTGCCCTCAACTCTGGTTCTTGGCTGGGGTGATTCTGTGCCCAGGGCACACCTGATGATGTCTGGAGATACATGTGGCTGTCAAACCTGGGGCCAGGGTGCAGCTGGCACCTGGGGTAGAGGCTGAGAGGCCCTGAGCATCCCACAAGGCACGAGACGTCCCACCCCTGCCCCAGAACAACTTGGCTAAAATGTCCCTAGTGCCAGGCTGGGAAGCCCCCCTGGACTTGCCTAAAAGGGCAGGGCGCTTCCAAGTTCCTGGGTCCCGGGCCCTCCCCGCCCCTGCTCCTCCCCACCGAAAGCAAAGGCCATTAGAAGCCCAGGGTCGAGTGGGCATAGGCAAGTGGCCCCATTTATTGTTTCCTCCTAAAGGAAACGAGCAACCCGCACCTCCTTCCTATAAACATTTACTAGCCCGGGAAGGTTCTGAGGCCCCGCTGCCATTTTTTTAGGGCTTCTCTTTTAAGGTCAAGTCAGTCAGAAACTGGAACTCGAGACGGGGAGGCTGGTGGGGGGCACTTTACAAAGTTCAGGGCCAGGAGGGGCTGAGAGACCTACAGCCTCTCCCCAACCATAAACAAATGGCTGCTTTATGTCGGCCTCTCACCAACAGCAGAGGGAGTTTTAAAGGTCCCAGGACCCTGTGCGGGGTCCCGTCTGCTCTCGCTGAGTCCCCTTCACGCTAATGGGTCTGAAGGTGGATTAGTTACGGGCCTGCAGGGCTCGGTGCCCACGCGCTCCAGGTCTGGCCCCTCTGCCCCAGCTTAGGAAACTGAGGACCCGCTCGGTGGCGTCCTGCTGCCTCCAGCGGGGTTTCTGGTCTGCTGGGGCTGGAGCGAATTCAGTCACTCAGAGAATGCAGAGAAAGCACACAGGAATCCATGTGCCCTGACTAGGGGGCTTCTCTGTGTCTAGATGAACTTTCATTTTGGGATAGCTTTAGAACCACAAGAAAGTAGCAGAGGGGTCCATGGAGCTCCACATGAGGACCGCTCACCCATGTCCCCCAACAGTGCATCTCCCCCAAACAGGCGTCGGTCAGAACCAGCAGTCACAGGAGCAGGATTTCTTCAGGCGGCAGGTCTTTCCACTGGTGTCCTCGGCCATCCAGGATACCACTTGCCGGGAGCAGACGGAGTCTGTCTAGAACCTCTCCCCACCCCGCCCCCTCACCCGCCTCCCCCAAGGCTGCGGTCACCCTGTGGGGAGAGGGCCCTTCCACCAGGCCTCCTGGTAGACCCACCCACGGCAGGCAGCGGCAGGCGGAGCCCTGGGTTCAGGAGATGGATGGTCACACCCTGAACCCCTGCTGGCGTGCTTTCTTTGACCCTCCATCCTGGGTTTACCTTGATGAATGAAGAGGAAGCCCGTGCACTAGGACTGCTCTGGGGCCTTCCTTCCCAGACTTGTACCCTTGCTCCCCAAATCTCCTGCTCAGGGACAGCTAGCCCGCTGGCCCGCCGGCAGCACCATGAATCACCAGCCCGGGCAGCGGGCGTTCTGGTGCCCAGGAAGGGCCGTTCCTGGGCCTTTCCTATGCAGCACCTTGAGGCCTGGCTATTAAAATACCAGCCTACAGCTGCCTCTGGAATTTCCCCACAGAGGGGTGTGAGATGCACATGGCCCACACACAGGCAGGCAGGGCCTTTGCCCTGACATTCATTTTTGAGCCATAAAGACAGGGGAAAGAGGAGTTATCACAAGCAGGATGGACGACAAGAGGAGAGGGGTGTTCTCTTGTCTTCCTCTCTCATCAGAGCAGACCACGAAGCCAAGGCCATCGGCTGGGCTTCTATCCTCAGGGTCTCAGCACTGTCCCCTCCACGCCCCCTCCCTATTCCCACAACCCCACCCGTCCAGGAGGCCAGAGCGAACCGCTCTGCCTTCAGCAAGAGCTGGACTCAGGCATGGACCAGTGTGGGCTGCTGCAGACCCCGCCGTCCTAAAGCAGGAGACCCCGCTCACCCTGCAGACGCTGGGCAACCCGGCCAGAGCTGAGAAAGGTGGCGTTACAAGATCACTACTGCCACAGAAGGACCTGGACCTCCGCCCTGGCACCGTCCCTACATGGGGTCCTCTGAATCTGTGTCCAGATCCGCCACACAAGATTCTGCGAAGCGCTCTGGGGCCCAGGGAGCAGAAGCAGCACTCCAGGGTGGTTTGCAGAGGACGAAAGGGCCCACTCTGACTGGAGGAGGCAGCGGTGGCCCAGACTCCAGGACCTCACAGCACAAGGTGCGACTCTGGGCAGAGAACCTGGCTGAGGCCGAAGCCGCCTTTGCTGAACAACAGGGCCCAGGGAGCAAGGCATTCAAAGTGGGAATGAAAGAAGAATACCTGTGAGGCGGAAGCTTCCAGAAACACTGGCCTAGGGAGGAGGTACGTGCCCTGGGGGAAGGCGAGATGGTTCCATGGGAGACAGGGAAACCTTACAATTGAGAAAGAAGCGTGAACAATGATGGGCAGCATGGAGACGTACCAGCTGCGTTTCCCACACTGCCCAGCGGACGGCAGGGCTAAAGCTGACGGGACCCTGCCTGTGTAAGGCAGGGGACAGCCCACAGCTCCGTGTCCTGCATCTCCTGCGCCTGCTGCCAAGGGACCGCCGCTCCTCCCCGATTCTTCCCTGCCGCAGAGCCCAGACTCCTGCCCACCTGGAGTCAGGCCTGGCCAGAGAAATGCAGAAGGCCCGTTCCTACCCTGTCCCTCCAGAGCCCAACCGGTGACTCTCGTAGGACCTGAGCCTGCCCGGGGCCCCCACGGCCATCCATGTGCCAAGGTGGTGTGACTGCACAGAGCTACAACTCGAGCAATGAAAAGCCAACCTCTGTGGCCTCCCGGCTGTGCCGTGGGGTCCTTGTCACTGTTACTGTATCTGACAGACGAAGGGTCAAAGCTCGGTGACCAAACCCAAACTGACAAACAGGACGTGGGAAACGCAAGGGACAGCCCTCACGCTGCGAATCTTGGTGACCACAAGGGAAATTAAACGAGCACTGCTTGTCAATTAAAGCGGTATCGGTTAGGACTGCGCCGCCAGGACAGGCCAGCGTCTGTATGGTTCCTCCTCAGGATCCTACCCCGTCTTCCACCTTCCCTACGTCTTATAGAGAAGGGGTTGCAACACAGCTGCTGTCATGTGGTTTACTTCTCTTTAGGGTGTGTACTCAAAAATTCACCAGTGGAGTGCAGAATCAGACACCAAGGAGGCCACCTGGAACCGTCCTCCATCCATGACACAGAGGGGACAGCCGCGCACCTTCTCTGCCCAGCCTGGGCAAGGTAGCAAGGATGTCTGGAAAAAAACCAGTTCAGAGTCCTTTACCAGAGGCCAAAACACAAGCCGCGGAGCGCGCGGGACACAGGCTGCCGCTGTGAGGTCCCCAGCACCCAGCACTGGGGCCAGGAGGTAGAGTCAGGCTAAATGCTTGGAGCTTGTTTTGCTTTTTTTTTTTTTTTTTTTTCCCCCAAATGACACAAAATAAGAAAGCGGTTGGAACCACCCAACCCAAGGCCTCCAAACAGGAGAGTCCTAGAGTTTGGAAACAGCACGAGTTTTTATTCACAGTCAAATTTAATTAAGCCAAACAACAAAAGATTGGAACTTGAAAGCGACTGGGAAGACCGAGATGTGACACTCGTGGCCCGAACGTGCCCAGTCAGACTTCTCAGCACAGAAGAGCAGGGTTCCGGAAGCCTGCAGTGAGAAGGCCCAGCCAGGTCTCAGGCCCCAGGGGCGGAGGCCTTCGGCCACGTCCCCCAGCCCAGCTGCAGAAGGGTGGGCTGCCTGGCACCTGCTGCCGTGGAGGTGGCGCAGGGACGCTCCGTTAATGAGTGTCTCGGGCCTGTCACTCCCTGAAGGGAAAGGCTCTCTGTGCTTTGACTGGCTTCCAGGAGCGGGTGGGAGGAAATTCTTAGCAATGCAATTTTTCAAAATTAAACTTTTTCACCTTGGAACCACTTCTTATTTACAGGTGCAGAGATAAAGCAGAGAGGGCCCTTGTGCATCCTTGCTCAGCTTCAGTCCTCAAATAACTGCAGATGCTGAAACTGAAAGGGTCAGCATTATACTCTGCTCATCTTCAAAAAAGTTGGGTGTCCATTTGAATTTCATCCCCCTCTGAAAGAAGAGGGAAGCACAGTTCCAACTGAGGGGCTGCTTCCTTGACATCTTTAAAATAATGAGTAGCTTAACCTCAGTATTTTAAGAGTAAGTACTAAAAAACTGAAATTTGGACTCACACAAAGTGAAGCTCAATCTAGCCACCCCAATAAGAGCTACCATTGATTGTGCCAGACTCTGCACATGGGGGATCTGTTAAGGAGGAGATTACTAACTGACTTTTATAAAGGGAGGAGACAAACTCAGAGATGTTAAGTAACTTGACCAAGGTCACACAGCTAATATGCAACCACAGTGGAAACAGAGACGAGGGTTGAAACTGTCTAAAGGGAATCACTGTGGATGCCATTCCATTCTCCCTTCCAAGCCACACCCACGGCTGTCACCAAGAACTTCCGTTACATGGCAGTGAAACCCCTCAACCCCCCCCCCCTCCATATATCACCCAGAATTAGCTGCAAAGTGTCAGGAAACTTGGCCAGGCAGCCCAGCATCGGCGAGGGCTGGAAGCCTTCACCGTGAAGCCCTTTATAGAAGCCGCGGTTGGCAGCCCCCGCTGCTGCAGGGAACAAATTAACATTGGCATTCCAAACACAGGAAAGGAAGGAAATTGGAAACACAGTTTATACTTGGCCAGCCCTTTGAAATACTGTACCATGCTACCGACATCAATTAATGAAAAGCAGGGCTGTGCGAGAGGGTCTGGTTTGGAAATGCATTAACACACGTTAAACATGTTTGTACAGGAACTGGATTATAAGCACCCTGGCTCCAAAACAATAAAGCAATTACCCTAAAACTGGTGCTCTCCAGTCGCCATTAATTCAATCCACTCCACGCGGATCAGCGAGGGCTTTGCGCCGCTCCCCACAATGCCTTCCGCGCGAGGGCTGGGAGGCCCGTGTGGCAGGCACCGCCCTGGCTTCACATGGGGACGACGGATCAGATCCCAGCACGCCTGACACCCCCACGGGAAACACTTCCTGGGGCGGGGCGCCCTGGCGTTTGCGGGCAGCGCCCGCTCACTGGGTTCGAGCGGGTTTTCAGAGAAGGTTAACTATGAAATGTCTGTTCCCCATTAAGAAATACCAAGGCGCATTTTTGTCAAATAGTATTTGTCAAATGCCATTTGCCACAGAACCCGGAATGCCATCCCTGCGGAACACATGGCTCGGGCCGCCCGGCCCCCAACAGCCCTGGCTGGACGCGGGATCATTTGCAGCAAGCGAGCCCTCTTGCCTGTGTCAGCGTTGCAGGAGTCAGAAGGGAGGCTCGGTGATCCGGGGAAGCTCTGCCCAGGTGGCCCAGCACACAGGACTCACCATCACACAGGGTTCCGGGGCAGAACCGCCTCAGGGAAGGATTTCAGACGGGCAAGTGGGGTCCAGGACTCCCCCAGCCAGGGAAAGAATCGGCTGGTTTCTTGCAAGCCCAGCCTCCCAGGCCGGCCTCTGAAGACATACCCACCTGCGTCCTGGCATTGGGGCCCGCGCCCCAGATGTCCCCGTGTCTCCTCCCTGCTCCGTCACCCCGCTGACGTCAGCCCTCGAGTCCACACCGATCTGGGATCCGTCAGGCTGGAGCCGTTGGAGTGTGTAAAGCTAAATGTGTTATCATTCTCACCACAAATTAACAGTTTCTATGTAAATATTGGTATTTCCTCACCCCACGGAGGCGAGGGAGGCGCAATGGCACCAGCGCATTTGATTTAGGCTAATTAAAAGCAGAGGGTCGTGCAACTCAATATATTGATTTTACCAGTGGGGCTTAAATCTTTCATAATAAGTGTACACAGCTGCGGCCCTCCCACCCCAGCTCCAAGGCTAATCCTCACATTCCTGCTGACAATAACATGACAGGTCCCACACATCCCCGCCTGTGCCCTCACCCGGCAACACTGCCACAGCGCATTAAGACGAAGCTTTGCAGCGAGCATCGCCAAGAAACCAGCGTGTCGACAGCCCCAGCTAACTCCATCACTGAGCTCGAATAATGAGCGCGGCCAGCAGTTTGGTGCAAAGGGCTCCCTGTTCCCATGGGCAGGCTGGAGAAGGGCGGAGGGCGGGCAGCATTAGGACACTCTGCTGCTCACGACGGGCCAAATATGACCTTACCGAAGGCGGGAGGGCGAGATAGTCAAGCGATACGTGTGATCAATCAACTTAGAGGAACTCTCCCTGGAATGAAATCATCACTCGTCTCTGAGTTCAGTGGACATGTGATATTTGCTCACATGGCAGGCACGCCGGTGGTCAGGGGATCGTCCACCAGCTGTGTTTATCTGGGCGAAGGCTGGATGTGTCTACACCACCAAGGTGAGGCCTGAACCTCAGCCCTCACCAGCTGCATCTCAAAGAGCTTTCTTCTGTGCGGATGCAAAGAATCATCCCCTCTTGCTGCCCCGGGCCTTTGGATGGGAGCACGTCCCAAGGCGGTGAGAACGCTGGAACAAAAACCAAAAATAGCCATCCCAGCTGGCAGCCAGGGCTCAGGCTTACCCTGCCTTGATTCCAGGAGGGAAATACATAGAAGATCCCAAAAGTTCAAATCTGGGTCACATATATTCTTGGGAAAAGGGGAGTTCGGGGGGGGCGGGGAATCTTTGATTTATATAAGCAGGAAAATGAGGTTTAAAAGAAGTGATTTTGAAAGGGTTACTAAAAACACAGCTGTTGGTACACTCCTGTAGCGAAGGCGCTCTGCAGAAAGAGAAAGAAGGAAAGGAAGAGAGGAGAGGGAAGCCTGTGTGACATCTATATTAACCTTTGGCTGCTTACCAGGGAGGGCCGCGCAGGGCTGGAATGCGGAGCAGCCCCTTCCAAATTCTAACACAAGCCAGGTTACAGCTGCAGATGCCTGCGGCCATGCTCCGCAGGACTCCCTGAAGGACATTTCTAAACTGTAACAGAATCTTTTCCTAATACTCTACAGTGGTAGGGCCTGTTCCGAAGGGGCAAAAGGAGAGCTCGTAATGCCAAACACTTGTCAACAAAAAGGACAGCCAGATGGTATAAAGCAAAACTCCAGCTCCGCGCCTTCCCCTCCTCGCAGGCTGCATTAACAAAAGCCACTTTTATACGCTGACTCCAATAATGATAGGTTTCCAACTTTCTCTTTTTTTAATTTAGCTTCGAAGATTAAACAAATTTCATTCCTTCATAACCTGACCCAGAGATAAACACGGGTCACACACCCATGTCATGCCAGCCGGCGTCCTTAGGAGATTCCAAACAGAGCTGCTGGCTTCTTCCAAAGAAAGAATGGAAGGACTAGAGTCTGATGCAGTCTGCAGGATCGCCATCGCCTGGGGACTTCTTTAAGAGAGGGTAGCCTGTTTTGAATTCCAAAATTAAGTCTACACAGAGGAGTCAGGGGCTTGTTAATCCAAACCAGTTTACAAATCTTGCCATTGAACTTCAGGGGGGGCCAAGCTGGGAGGATGTGAGCCCCACTCACCTAGCTCAACTGGAGTGCCACAGGGCTGGATCACACCCTGGCCTTTGTCATAGGTGCAGCCTGAAGTCCCCACTCCCAGCACCTGGTTTTGTCGTAAAGTCGAGTTTCCCCCACTAGTTTAGATCCCGCTCAGCCTGGCAAAAAGCTCGAATTCCAAGAAGGACTTATAGGAACAAAACCAGTTTGCAGACAGAAGAAAGAATAAAGGCACCAGGTCTGCAAAAACCTTCAGAATTCAGGCAGGGGTCCTCATGCACAGGCAGCCTTGCAGGGTGCGGAGGTATGCACAGAGGGGGAGGGGCAGTAGAGGAAGTCAGCCGCCCCCCCAAGATCCTCATGGTGGGCCCACGAAATCCTCCCCATGGTAACAAGCCCAGGCTGGACACAGACATGTGGCACATTCTCACTATTAGGTACAATGTGTGAATCAACTTGGCTTTAGAAAAGTTTGCGTTTGCAGGTCACCAAGACTGGCAGTCCAAGAAAAGCAGCACTCTTCCTCGGCACACCCAGCAAACCCATCCCCCCCACCCCTCTTCCAAGTGTCACCCCCAAATCCCTCCTATGGAGAAATGTCAAGTCCTTCACAACAGAAGAACAGGCAGTTAATTCCTGTGCTGTGGCTGGGCAGAAATCCAAGGCCACCCTTAGGTGCACCTACAGGAAGCCTCTTGCCAAACGGCCGCCCAGGTCTTCCCCTAACTAATTAATTACCTCCAGTTTAGGGACAGAGTGGAAAAGAAAATAAGGTCAGTGCGCCCTGTTAAAAGCCACTCTGCCATCTAATTTGGAGAGCTGTTTCAGAAAGCTAGACCTGAGAAAGTCAGGACCGTCCTACAAAGCCCAAAGCAGCCCAACTGATTAAGAGGCTCAGACAAGCCAGTCTTTGTCCTTTCAAGATGAAAGAAATGGATTCAAAGGTGTGTGTACTGCCGGAGGAAAACCACCCAGCTATGGCTTTCCCAAGCAAGTCCCAGCTTGCTCCCCAGGCCTTGGTGGGAGCAGCCCGCCCTGTCCCAAAGTTCCCAGGAGTGCCCAGTTAGCAGCCTGGTCCCTCTCTGGGATGCAGAGCCCAGGTTCCACCACAACTGCAGGTCCAGAAGCACCAGGGCACTATTAGCACTGGGTCTGCAGAGTCTGCTACAGAAGCCAGGGATTACGAATACTTTTTTAATGACCCTAGCCAGGCTCTGAATGCATCCACTGGGACCTGCTGTGTTCAATGAGAGACACAGGACTGAACAGAATAGGAGATGCCATAAATCTGACCACCCTCCCCCAGGGAAAGGACCCTCCTCAACTCTGGCCTCAGGAGAACTACAGAACTCTTACATTCATTAATGTATTTACGTGCATGTATTCAGAAGTCTTTCGTTTTTGCTATTGCTAATAAATACACAGGTTAAAAGCTCACAAAGACAAAAACAGAAAAATCAGACCCCAGCTCCCACCACCCTAAACCCTGCCCCTGGCCCAGTAAAACCTCTCTCCAGCTCATGGTGTCCTCTTCCACTGGGGCAGGGATGATGTACAGGAGCAAGTGTCAGCGCACTGGCCTGCACCTTGCACTTTCCCATACATTGTGGAAGACTGCTGTAAACCAGGGCAGATGGGGCTGCCTGCTCTTACCTGGTTCTTTAGTATAAACTTTCAGTTACTTTGGCAACTCAACCTCCCCCCACCCCGTGCTGGCTGAACCTCATTTCACTATTTGATTTTGACTATTATGAAGGACAGACAATGGCCTCCCGGGAACCCCAGAGACCTTATCTGGAACGGGAAGCCTCGAGGCGGAGACCCGCGATTCCCGGAGCGCCCCTTCCACGCCCCAGGTGCCCAGCGCGGGGCTCCGAGCCACATGACTTCCAAGTTGACACAGCGCCCGTGGGCGTGTTTGCTGTCCTGACTTGGTTCGGGGTTTTCGCAGCAAGTTACACAAGTACAATGAAAGCGGCTCGGGGAACAGCGCCATCCGGGCGTGCTATCTCGGAAACCAAATATTTGATGATCAGCCCTACAGCGCGCTGCCGGGGGTTAGTTTGAGCAAGTCCGGTGAACTTGCGGCAAAGACGGAGGGGGAGCGACCGGGCCCGCTGCCGCCCCAGCCTGGGGTCCCTGGGGTGGTTGTGACCCGGATCGGGAGCCAGATCCCACAGCCACCCCCCGCGCGTCTACTCCGAGATCCCGCGCCGCTCCATCGCTGAAACCCGTGGTTTGCGTGCCACACGTGATAAACGCTGAAAATGGATTCTGCCCGCCCGGGACCTATCATTAAATATTTAAAATAGCTCGCAATGGCAACGTTTCTTCCCCAGCTCCAGCCAAGAGAGCTGAGAGGTGGGCGCCCGGCGGCTGGCGAGGGGCCGGAGGCGCCCGGGGCGCGCAGCGGGCTCAGGCAGACGCACCGCGAGGGCGCAGGTAGGGCTGGCCAGGGCCGGGAGGGGAGTGCGACGCCCGCGATGCCCCGCCGGACAGGCCCTGGAGGGACTGAGGAGGGGCCGGAAGGCAGCTCCACCGAAAAGGGCCCTTTAAATCCAGGTAGCGCGGGCCGCGCCGGCCCGGGACAGCTCACATGACCCAGCCCGGCTCTTTGAACTGAGCCGCGGCGGGGCGGGCGGGCGCCTCTTGCCCCGGAGATGGGCCGACGGCATAATGCCGAGGAGACTTCGGACCGACCCCTCCTTCCCAGTAACCCCCACAGGCCAAGCTAAGCCCGGCCCGCACTACCTGGGGTGGGGGCGGCGGGAGGCGGCGCTCAGCTTATAGTCCTCTGGGGCCCGGGGTGGGAGACCCTCGGTCAGGCACTGCGGTTTTGCAAACGGCCAGGAATGGAAAGATGGGGCGGGCTGGAAATAAGAAGCGGTCCCCTCCCTGTCCCAAAGCGTCCCTGACACAGATGCACACCCCTCCCTCCTGCCCTCACTCACCGAGGTTGACGAAGCTCATGACCATGTCGGCGTCGGTGAGGAAGTGGCTATCTTGCAGGCTGGCCAGAGGGGGGCCCTGGGTGCTGAAGACGGCCTTGTAGGGATAGGAGAAGCCCTGGCCGTCGGGCCCGCCGCCCTCCTCCACCGCCATGGCATTGTACAGGTCCAGCATGAACATGGGCGCAGAGTTGTGCTTGCCCTGGAGGTGGGGGCGCGGGCGATGGGGCAAGCCCAAGATGGAGAGGATCTCACGCTGCATCTCCCGTCGCTCCTGGCTGCGGAGGCGCCGGTGGATGAAGCTTGAGTGCACCTCGTTGTCCAGGCTGAAGTCGGCCAGGGCGGAGCGCAGCAAGAACAGAGGCGCCCAGAGCGCCACTAAGCTGTGTGGCGCCGCAGCGCGCAGCGAGCGCACGTGCATCGCGCCGATTCTACGCGCGATCCGGGCTCCCGGCACCCAGGCCCGCGCCGCCCCAGGTGGCAGAGCGGGTAGGCGGCCGTCCACGCCGCTCGGTCACTTGCTGCAGACGGGCCCCGCTGCGCCCGCGCCAGACATGGCCACTCCCCGGCCGGCTGAGCTCTGCCCGGACCCCCACCCCCTGCTCGGCGCTGGTCCGGGGCCCCTCGCCCCGCACTCGCCGGGACGCACCGCAGGGCTTGGAAACCAGCTCCAGTGAGCGAGCGAGAGAGCAAGGAGGCGGGCGCGGGTGGGAGGAGCAGCCAGCAAACCTAAGAGTCCGGAGAGTGAGTGCCGGGGAGGCAGCGAGGCAGCAGGCGAGCGAGCGCTCCTTCCTCCAGCTCCTCTCCCGCCCTCGCCCTCGGGCGCGGGCGACCCACCCTCTTCCGACCTCCGGCGCGAGAGCAAGGGCCCGGAGTCGCTCCTCCAGCCCTGCACGCGCTTGATCGCACGAGAGGCCGCGTCGGGAGCCCCAGAGTGGTACGCGCTGGGGCCTGGAAGAAGGAGGAGGTGGAGGAGGACGGGCTTCCAGGGCCCCTCCCGCGCCGGCGGCCTCCCACCTGCCCTCGGCCCCGCCCTCCCCCAGCTGTGCCCAATGGGTTCATTCATTCCTTACAGTGCACTGGATAAATATTTACCAAGCGCCCACCGGGTGCCCAGTGCCGGAACGATAGCCGCTGGGATGCGGAGGGAGGAATCCGTGTCGCCCTGCCCTCTTGGGACTCGCAGCTGGGGCAAGGAAGGCGGTCTGCGCCGACCGACGGGATTAGGGCTGCGGTAGGAAAAGGAAAAGCTGGGGACGCGCGGGAATAGGAGCGGGCTGCGCGGAGGCGGTGACCCTTGGCCCTGACTGCGCCTGGGTTCTCCCAACACTGCCCTGACTCCCGCCACTCCGACCCCTCCACACCTCCGCAGCATGGCTTCGCGCTTGCACCTCCCCCCGCTCAGGTGCCACTTCCTGCTGGAGACCTTTTCAGACCAGCGGAGCTCAGGTCGCTTCCTCCCCTCACCCCGCGTTCACTTGTTTCATCTTGTTATTTCTCTCACTGTCTGGAATCACATCGTCCTTGTCCCTCAGTCGCCCCCACTAAAAACCCAGGGATCTTGGGAGCGCCTGTGCTCCTGGTGCCCTGAAGGCAGCGCCTGGGAGCCGCTGTGTCTTACACAGTCCATCATCACCGAGTGCATAAGAGACATCTTTGTCTCGGGATCCTTCCCCATGCCCTCCTGGGCTTTGAGACCACTCCACCCACCCCTCCACCTGAGACAGGTCCCCCAGCCCACCAATGTGGGACCTTCCAGGTGGGCCCCTTACCCCCTCTGGGCACAACTTTTGTATGCAGGGCCCCCCAGGGGCTGAGCCCAGAGACCTGCCTCCTCTTCCCCTCATCTCCTGCCCATCACAAAGAATGAGCAAGCAGCCTTCCCACCACACAGGCCCCTCACAACTCAGAACGGCAGATCCTCTCTGCTCTGGGGCCTTTAAGGCAGCACTACTCCCTGGAGCCTGTTTCCTCACCGCAGGTTCAAGCTTGTGCCCTCCTGTCGGGAGCTGTGCTCCCTGGAGAATCCTGAGGCGTTGGCCTGGCGGTGAGGGATTGAGCTTTGCTGGGGAGGCTCTGGCTAGGCCTTGCTTGAGGCTGGTCCTCCTGGAGCAGGAGGGCTGGGCAAGAACATCCTGGTCTTCCAGTTTCCTTGAGCAGAGGTGCTCTGCAGGAGGCTCTGTGGGTCTCCCTTTGGGTTTTTGGTCAACATGGCAGCCTAGGAGGATGCAGAGGTACAGAAAATAGAGGCCTGAGGCCAGGTAGGAGCAGCAACCTGAAGTCTGCAGGTGCCAGTCATTCCTACATCAGACTGGGAGACGCCATGGGTTCTGAGCTCCTGGCCAGTCAGGGCCTCAGAAAGGCCCGCTCACACCCCATCGTGACTCCCTCCCTCAGCACTGAGGCTAGGCAGGTGGCGCCAGGGCCTGCAACCCGTGCTCTGGGTCTCCTGCTGGGCCCGCACCACGGGCATTTCTTAACACCCAATGAACCGAAGGCCCCGTTTTCATTTTGCACTAGACCCCAAACGTTATGTGGCCAGTCCCAGTGCCAAGCACGGTGCTGGGCAGGAAGACAGAGCAGCGATTGAGCCCGGGCGGCCTCCATGGAAAAAGGAGTTGGGGTCCAGGAACTGGAGCAGGAGCCCTGAGGACGGTTTGGGGACTGGAGCAGAGGCAGTGCTTGTCCCCACCTTTCTCCAGAAGGGATGCTGTAGCCGGGCAGAGGAGACACACCAGAGGGCAGAGGAAGGAGCACCCAGTGTGACCTTGTGGGGTGAGGACATCTGAACCAGAGGGGGCAGGATGCCACTGGCATCTTGTGTCCATCAGAAAATGTGCAACTCAAAAGCCAGGCCACCCCAGCCTGTCCTAAGTGACACCGGGGAGGCGGGCAAACAGGGGGAGGTAATGGTGCGATGCCGCTGACCTGTGTCCCTGGCAGCGGATGTGGAAACAGAAAGCAGGCTTGCTGCCCGAGCCCTGCTGTGCCCGGTGATGGCTTGCCAGACAAAGCGGCTGCAGCTACCCAGCCCTGCAACACCAGCTGAGGAGTGGGAGGTGGCTTCCTTCCAGAGCCCTGCCGTGCTGCCCTGCTATGGCCTTCTCTGCCTTTTAACCCACCCTCCAATCCTTGCGGGCAGGCAAGTAAGGCTGGTCCCCTGCACGACAGCGCCCCGTGCTGCGATGTACTTATGATTCACCTATGAGTGCCAGTTTGTCGGGGGCCAGTCTGTCCTCCCTGAGCCGGGGGAAGGCCTTGCAGCAGGGCTCTAGTGTTCGTGCATCTCACCTGTGCCTGGCACATGGCAGGTGCTCACTAACTACCTGTTGAGTGACTGGCAATCAGCACAGGCAAACCTAAAGAGTGCAGGGGCTGCGGAGGGGGCCGAGGGTTGGCTGGGGCTGCCGTGCAGGCTCCTGGCTAAGCAGCCTCCCAGGCCCCTCACCTGTGGCCCCCTTCCAAGAAGCCATCTTTTCTCCTGGGCTTTCCATACCCAAGCCCTCAGGAGATAAGGTTCCCTCTGAACTCCCACACCCCCTGTTTAGCCTTATCTCTCTGTGATCCTGCTGGGGGAGGGGCAGCTTCTTTCTTTTTTCTGCTTCCTCCCCCAAAGAAGTCCCCAGGCCTGGGCCTGGCCCTCAGTGAGTGCTTGCAGAGCCAGTGAGTGAGCCAGCCCTCAGCCGGCGCTGTGCGGCTGGGTGCAGCCGAGGCTGTGGGAGTGCAGGACACCAGGACAGACTTCCAGATTGTGTGAGGACAGTCTTGGGTGGGGCTGGCAGCCTGGCGTGCTTCACTTCTCCCACGGGCACCTAAAGCTCCTGGCTCCTCGGACTGCTGCAAGCATTCAGAAACTAACCGGACCCAGGGAAGGGGTACCGAGAGGCCCCCTGGATAAGTGTCTTTCCCTGGAGAAGGAGGGAAGTGTGCTGATGGGAAAGCCTCCTGAGCTCAAAAACCACAGCACTTCTCATGACGGTCTGCTCGGGGCAGGTGGGGGCCAAGCAAAGCCAAGCTGCCCAGGGAGGTGGCACCAGGGATGAAAGGGCAGTCCCGGCCTTCCCACCCTCACAGCGGCCCCAGCGCAGGCCGGCCGGGACCCAGGGGCTCCCCTGGGGCCTATCTCCTTTCCCCAGCAGCCAGCCCTCCCGCACACTGCAGTCGTGGCTCCCCAGGCCAGGGCACCCAGCTCCGGGCTCCAGGGCCGTAATCCGATCTGCCCCAGTCTGTTCCACACCTGGGCTGCCTTTGCCTGGATGAAAGACGGCCTGGAACTGTGAGGGGTGTTATTGTGTCTGGGGCCCCAGCCCAGGGTCCGGACCCCTGGCTCGCTGGCCCCCCAGCTCCGGGTGAGGAGTTTTCATTTCATACATCATCAGTCACATCTTGCAGAAGTGATTTTGACCAAGTCAGCATATGTCTCCACGGCAATAAAAAGAAGAAAAGAATTCTGCTGACACGCTGCTCGGCGAGGTGGGAGCCGCGTCTTCACCCGCGGAAGGCAGGCCTCTCATTCCATCTGGGGGGTGAGGGGAGCGGGGTTCAGCCAGACTGGGGGCTCCCACCCCACCTGGCCAAGGCCAGATGATTTGGACCTCAGACCCCAGCAGGGAAGAGAGAACCAGCTCCCGCACACACTTGGAAAGCCTCGTGTTTTCGGACATCCTGCAATCAGCCAAGAAATCCAACCTGCAAAGGAAATTATTTTAGCACACCTGTAAAGAAATTCTCCCTCTTGTGTAAATCCTCCCCTGCGCCGGAGTCGCTGACCCCGTGTGCTTGTGCCTGCTGGGACATTTTCCACGATATTTTAAACAGTAAACCAAGAGACTCAACGTCTTCCACGGGCCCTAAGCACTTGTGGCAGTGGCTAGTTCCAAATGGAAAAGACAGAAAGACAGATGACAGACAGACACACAGGAGTCCAGAGACAGGGAAGTCATCACAGATTTCCAGGGGCTCGCACACAGGGAGCTGTGGCTTCGCCCTTCACCCTCATGGCTGCTGCTCTTTCCTCTCCTGGAGAAAGCCCAGTTTGGTTTTGAGCATTAACTGTCTTTGGAGCAGCTGAAGGCATCCTTTCCTCTCCTCCCAAGAGATGACACAGAGCCCCTGGCCTGCCGTGGTCCCGCTGCGACTCCGGGCCTCGGCCCACATCCTCCTCTGCTCCAGTGGCCTGTTGTACGCCTCACATCACAGAGAAGGCCAAGACTCTGAGAGCAACTTGCCTCAAGTCCCATGACAGCCCCAGGAGAAGCCGGGATCCAAAGCCACCTCTGTCTGCCCAGCCCGGGTGCCCAGCTGGGCTCAGTGACCTGGGAGCCCTCAGGATCTGTTCCAATGAAGCCTCCCCCACACAGGCTGGGTGGGGCCGCGACCAGTTTCCCTGGGCTGTTGGCGTGGCCTTCTTCCGACTGTGTGCTGAGGAGCACAGCTCTAAATTTCTGAAGTTACAACCAACAAACTGAGACTTCCAGTGGGAAGTTAAATATCTGCAGCTCCACTTCTAAATATTCTATCAACTGATTGCCCCCCCCCTTATAAGATCTTCACTATTGTTATCCCCATTTTACAGATGAGCAGTCCAAGCTCAAACACTGGAGGGCACCTGCCCGAAGCAATGCTGATGCCAAGTGAATACCGTCTGGTTCCAGGCCTGGGCCCTTCGACCTGGGGGCTCTAAATCAGGGTGTGCCTGGCACATCTCCCAGCGCTGGCAGAGGCCTGGACACAGGAGGGGCCCTGTCAGTGTTGGACAAATGCCCAGAAGGCCTCTGCGACCCCTTCCGTCCCTCCTTTAAGCATAAGTCTGTCATGCACTGAAACGTCTGCAGGCATCAGGTGACCGACGTAGAGACGAGAGGCCCACTTGGTGAAGCCCGCACAAGCTGTGCTTTCTGCCTAAGTCCACTAAAGGACATGGCAGCACAGGTACAAAGACAGGTGGCAAGGGGCACCAGCCTGGTTGCGTGGTGGGGGTACCAGGAAGCCTGGAGCCCACCCACCTGGGTGATGCACCCAGGGCTGTGCGTCCAGGGTTACCAGACAGTTCTTACCGCAAGAGCAGCTGGACACCTGGGTTTGCCTGTGACCGCTCTCAACCTTTCTGTGTTGACATCTAACTCAATTTGGTTTTGACTATAAAGCAGACGAAGACTCTTCCACTCATCTGGTTCTGCACATCCAGCGTGCCCCTGGCCATGTGAGGGGCTCTGTTGGGTTTGAAGGATGGATCCAGACCCTACCCCAGGCACCCACCCAACACCACCGGCCGCCGAGGCTGGTGCTTTTCAGGGCAGCTCCATTCGATTCCTTACTCAAGGGCACAGAGTGAGAGACTGAAAAAGCAGACGTCCCACAGGCCCCGGTACTGACCCAGCAAACTTGCCGCTGCAGAAACATGGAAGCCCAGAATTCCTCGTTGAAGAGCAGGGTGTTCGTGGCTCCGGCCCTTCAGCATCTCCCTCCTCCTCTGGTGACATCTGAACGCTTTCTTATATTTGGGGATTCCCTGTCTTTGAAGCAGAACCTGCCCAGAGGTGGGAGCTGAGCTGTCCTGCCGGCTCTGCGGCTGGAGGGCTTGCACGTGAGCGAGTCCCAGCCCATCAGAGGCATCCTCCCCAGTTGTCAGCGCCACCCGCGGTCACCAGGCCATGCTCCCAACCGCAGAGTCCCCAGGCCTGCTTCTGCGGCCTTCCCGAGGTTCTGGGAGCCCACAGGATCCTTTGGTGAACTCCTCACTGCTGACTGCAGGAAGGAGCCTGCGGGCACCGGAGCTGGTGGGGCTGTGAAATCCTGTCATTGACATCGACCACCTTCTCTATTTCAGTAGCTCAAACTTTTGATCAGGAGGGTTTTCACCTATGTCCAGCACAGAAAACAGTGACTGAGTTTCTCTGGTGAGATAGAGCAGGGGCAGGGGTGGAGGCCGGGTCACCCCACCTGTGGGTTCCCTGAGTGTCAGATGCAGAGGAAATGAGTTGTTAGACTCCGTATGTCCCGAGAGTGCACGGGGCATAGCTGCCAATTTATCCACCGTTTATGTGAAATTCACACTGAACAGCCTGCATTTATCTGGCGAGTCTCGCAGGGGTCTGCCCCAATCCTGACTTCCTTCCCTTCTCCCTTCCTCTGCTGCTAGGAGTCCAGGACACCGCTCTGGGAAGTGCCCCAGCGCCTCACTCCCAGTCCCTGTATTTCAGGTGGGACAACCCCCACCCCACCCCTTTCCCAAATTCAAGAGCGGGCATGTGACCAGTTCTGGCCACTGCATGTAACTGGCTCAGTAAAGGTCAGATGATTCCATCTAGGCCAGCAAGACTTGACTTCAGAACTTTGCTGGAACTCCCGGGAAAGGGTCCTCTCCCCCCTCAGGAGCTGCCTGGTCAGGGCGGTTGGCAGCATCTTTCTTCCCTCCAGGGAGAGCCTGCCAGAAAAACAGTGATGGGGACAAGGAAGCAAAGGAAGGCCACAGACCAACGGCACCGGTGAGCCCCTGGAGCCTGCTGTGCCTGAAGCCAGAGCCATCTAAGACTTTTCAGTTTAAGCCGTCATGTATACAACCAAAGTCCTACACCTCTGTGGTTCAATTCTTTCATCTTTTATGGTTGTTTTTTTTTTTTTTTTTGGTGGGGGAAGGGATGGGTACCAGGGATTGAACCCAAAGGCACTCAACCATTGAGCGACACCCCCGGGGCCATTTCTATTTATGTATCTATTTTTATCTTGCACCAGGATCTCAGTAAGTTGCTAGAACTGGCTTTGAACTTGGGAGCCTCCTGCCTCACCTCAGCCTCCCCAGGCGCTGGGATGACAGGCACACGCTACCATCCTGGGCAAATTCCTTCACCTGACAGACTGAGAAATCGAGGCCTAGAGAGAGGCGCCAGGACCAAGGCCTTACCTTGGTGGGTAAGGGACTGGGGTCGCACATGAGCCCTGCTCTGTCCTAGAAACACCCCTGGCCCGGTGCCTCTTTCCATCACTGCTCTTTCCCCTTCTATCACCTGCCAGGCTGGATGGATCTCTGCTCTTTTTTGAATTGTCCTCTTCTGTCCTTTGTGCTTCACCCCCTGCCTCCCTTGGTAAGACCGCACCCTGAACTGGTCTGTCCCGGCTCAGGTGAAGACAACCAGGGATTCGCAGGTGGGCACCTGGCACGCTCGGGCAATCCCACTGGAGCATCCAGGACCAGTGTCAGGCTGGGCAGTGTATCTGCGAACCCCCCAGGTCTGATGCTGTGACCCATTTCACGGATGCGGAAGGTTCATGGGCACAGGGCTGGGGAGGGGCAGGGCCAGTCCTCACGCCCAGGCCTCCTCGTTCTTCCACTCCCGACGCCTCAGTCCCCCTCACAGGGTCAGTCCCAGGTTTTATTTCCACAGCTCACACTAAGACTGGCCTCTGAACAGGGCGGCCAGGTGTAGCAGAGAAAAATGCAAGTCACTCAGTTACATTTGAAAACTTTTAGTGTAAATACGTCCCAAATCATCACATCTGAAATTCAAGCGTGACCAGGCATCTGCTCTTTCCCTGGGCACTTCTGTGCCAGGGGCTCTGCTCGGCAAAGCGAGAAGCATCAGCTCTGTCCCATTGTCTTCCATGTGACAAATGCTCCCCTGGGCCTTTGTACTTGCTGTTCTAGCTGCCCGGAAGCTCATCTCCAGCACCCACATCCCTCCTCTGCCTCCTCTGGGTTTCTGCTCACATGTCATTTCAGCATGGAAACTTTCCCTTCCCACCTGCTGGAAACAACCCGTGTTTTCTTTTTCTCCATGTAACCTACCCCCTCCCAAAATATGTAACCTGTTTATTGTGCCTCTCCCCTGCTGAATATAGGTGTGGATTTTCTCAGATCTGTGCACTACCGTGAGCACTCACACGTGGTGGGGCTCGGCGGCCTGTCGAGGGAATTCATGAACTCTGAGAACACGCGGTGCGGCCAGGAACACTGCTCTCTCCTGGATCCTGCCTTCTGAAGAGTCTCAGTTGATGCTCCTGTTACAGATGAGGAAACTGAGGCTCGGAGTGGTCTGGCAGTCTACCCAGGACTGCGTGACCAGGAGGCCGTGAGCCATGCTGGAGTGCGGCCAGCCCAACACAGTCCACCCCCTTCCTCACCTGTAAAGTGGGCACAATGATATCACCTCCTGGAGAGGCTGTGGGATAAGGCAGAGACCACGCGGGCCCCAGGGGCTGTGGGCAGCGGTCACACAGGTGACCCTGCCCCTTTCCCAGAGAGAAATGATCAGGCAAGAGGGTGTCACTTGGGGCCACCATCACTAAGCAGACTCACTCTCCGGCGTTTGAAGTAGAACATTCTATGAAAATGAGGCTGTGGAAGGGGGGTTGAGTGTGGCCACGGCAGGTGACAGGTGACAGCAGGCTGGCATCATAAAGGAGCCCTGGCCACCAGGTCAAGAGGTGCAGCTCAGACACTGGACACTCTTTGGTCCCCACTGCCACTCTCATCTTTGAGAATGGTGACCTCCAGAGTTGTTCAGTGCACACCCTGAGTACCTGTGCCCAGCAGCCCTGGGATTTTAATCACCCACTGATTCATTCAGGTGCACTTATTATTCACACCATGTGACAGACCCTTTTCAAGCCCTGAAGTAGCAGCAGTGGAAAGACATGCAAGGTTCCTTCTGCTTAGCTGAGGGGGAAACATAGGAAACTAATGAGTGACAGGAGACACAGAGAAAGAGCCAGGCAAAGGGCCAAGAGGGAAGCAGTCAGAAGGCTTCTCTGAGGAGTCAGGTCTGGGAGGAAGCCAGCAGGTGACAGAGAGTAGAGGCACTGGCTGGAACGGAGGCCCAAGGTGAACCCCAAGAGCAAATGGGCACTTGGTCCAGAAACACTTTCTAACCTGGCTTCTCCTGGCCTGAGCCGGGCCCGCACATCTGGGTGACACCACCATGCCCCTCGTTCCTCGGGAGGGCTTGCGAGGGCCCTAGTTCTTAGAGCCCAAAAACCCTCAACCCGGGGCTGGGGCTGGGCCTCAGTGGTGAGCACTTGCCTACCATGTGTGATGCTCTGGGCTCGATCCTCAGCACCACATGCAAATAAATAAGTCAAATAAAGGTGTTGTGTCCACCTACAACTAATACACACATAATTAAAAACCCTGAGCCCAGACCCCGCCTGGAAGCAGCTCCGACACAGGCTCCACCTGGCCGCCTCCATCAGAAGTGCTTCCTCCTGTGCCCGGCCTGCCCCAGGGAGCCAGCTGCAGCGGCAAAGCAGGAGCCCTGGCGTTCACAGACGCCAGAGGGTCACAGAGGAGAGCGGTGGCCTCCACCCACTTCCTGGGACCAGAGCTTTTCCCAGTGGAAGCTGCCAGCCGGCTCCTCCCCCACACTCGGCCGCGATCCCTGGCCCCCCACGTCCTTTGCATCTCTGGCCCTGTGCCCCTGATTTTGCTTTTATGGAGTAAGATTCTTTGATTTCCAAATGCCATGTGGCAATTTGCTGGGTGGTGGGGGGAGCCAGAGGAACAGAAGGATGCTTTACAGGCTTCAAACGCTTCATTATAACCAGAAAATTCAATTTGCAGACATTCGGTTCTTTCATTTCCACGTTTGAAAGAGGAGGAAGGGAACCGATGGAGTGTGGCCGGATCAGCCTGGATCCCCTGGCTGATCGCAGTCCAAGGAAAGCCGTCCTGGCACTAAGCGACCGGCCCAGTGGATAAGGCCGTCCTGTGTTCCGGAGCCGGCCTGTCTCTTGGGCAGGCTCTGCAGATGGACAGCGGGACGGCCGGGACTCAGAAATGGCGCTGTGAGCTGGGCCCACACAGGCAGCACCTTCCTGCTCTGAGGCTCAGCCCTCGACAGCGCGCACGGCCGGGGTCTCCGCCGTCTCTGGGGCCCACTCCCTGCCCTCACTTGCTCTCTCCTTTCCTCTCGGGTGGCCAACATGTTTGTACCTGTCCTGCAGGAAAAGGACTGCCCGCCAAGCATATCCGGGAACCCACGCTCGGGAAAGCTTCTGCGTCTGGTGTCGTGGGGAGAGACCAGCGCTCCCGGCTGCCTGGTTCTGTGTGTGTGTGTGTGGTGCTGGGGACGTGCCAGAGCCTCGCGCCAGACAGGCCCTCTGTCCTGAGCCACACCCTGAGCCTGCCCGGAGCAAGTGGCAGAGCAGCGCCCCAGCCAGAACCGACCGATGCCCACCAGGGCCGTGCCCCCAGCAGGGGAGTCCTGCTGGCCCGGCTCGCTTCCTCTGCGCCTCTCCAGCTTCATCTCTGGACAGCTGTCTGAGGGCTGGCTTCCTTCTCTCCTGCCACAGACAGGCTGTCGGGCACTACGGGGTCCCTCCCGCGGCTAGAGATGAACAGTGCTGGCAGGTGACCCCAGGGAAGAGGCAGTGGTGGCCCAGGCTGGAGGCCCGCACAGGGTCAGCCCCACCACGTCATGGCCCGGGAGCAGCTGTCCCCAGGGCACAGGAAACACAGGAGAGGGACTGCAGACAGGCGAGAGCCAGAGCAAGTCAGCGAAGGAGCCTTTGTGGTCTTGCCAGGGCTGGACCCTCCGGGGGTCAGCACTTGCCACTGGGAGGGACCCATTTCAGAGTTCGGTCCCGCCCAGTTGTCCAGTCATCACACTGGCCTGCGAGCTCCTGGGACTTGCTGTGCACACAGTTCTCCACTTTCCGTGCCAAATGCAGGGCTGCCCGGTCGGTGCCCAGTAAGCACTAGTCAGTGGAGGCGCCACCCTCGTGCCCCTGTGCCCGCTGCACCTCCAGGAGGCCGCGTGGGGCACCCGCCTGTGCCCCACGGGGCAGGGCAGGGCACACGGGGACGGCTTCTCCCCACCTTGGTTCCTACCTGTAGACCCACTTCTTTCTCTTCTGGGCTTATTTCTCCCGCGTTCTGTCCCATCCTCATGTGACTAGTACTTCCTGAGCATGGCTTGGGACCAGGCGCCCTCTGAGGTGGTTCATCCGGGGGCAGGGGGAACAGCATGGCCAACTTGCTGACTGGTGAACCTTTTTATCCTCACAGGGCTGTCAGACAGGGACCCAGTGACAGAGAAGGAAAGGGCTCAGAAAGGACTGGGCTATGTTGGCCGCCGAGCTCAGAAGCAGCCCTCTGGAGATGTATCTGAGCAGAGACCCCTGAAGGCAGCAGGGAAGGGGGCTTGCATCTTGGGGAGAAGCATCTAGGTCAAGGGAGCAGCAGAGCAAAGGCCCTGTGGCAGGACTCCAGGTCTTTTTGGAAAGTAGGTCACCACCCTTCTCAGATGGGTTGGCTGTGGGGTGGAGGGTAGGGTGGAGCTGAGCAGCTGAGTGAATGGGCGGAGGCCTCGTCTCCATCGCTCTGCAGCGCACCCCACAGTGGCTGGCTCTTCTTCCTCGGACTCGTCACTCACGGTCACAAGTGGCTGCCACGGCTCCAGGCGTTAAGATGGAAGCCAGCGGGAGCAGAGCCCTGGCTCCGCCCCTCTTTTCTGGGGAGGAGACCGCGGCGCTCAGGGACCGCCCCTTGCACTCCATTGGTCAGAGCGGGTCACGTGGCCACCCCCGGCTGCAAGGGAGGCTGGGAAAGGAAGTTCCCGGCGTGGCCCGGCTGCTCTCGGAGCGGCTGGCGGGGAAGGCGGGTGGAGTGGCCCGGGGCGGCGGAGGCGCCGCTCCAAGCTCTGCAGGTCGGCGGCGGACGGCTTCCAGGTGCCGGCACTAGAGGGAGAGAAACACGGCCAAGTTCCGACCAGTGAGAAACGCTGTGCAAGAAAGTAGTAAGACGTCGCCTCGCTCTTCCGGACCCAACCCAGCTGCTCGCCGAACTGAAGAAACTAGGTGTTAAAATCAGTTCCCAGCCAAACACGTCACCTCGCTTCCGCCCCTATCATCCAAGATGCCCAAGAGGGTGAGCGATTTCCCTTCTGAGGTCCGCGGCACTGCATGATGATTGCTTATCCAGCAGCAGAAACCTGCCCGCAAGGGCAAACGGGGGTATGATTGCTTATTTACTTCTTTCCATACAGAAATTCTACAAGGAAGAAGACTAATGCAGCTTTAAGTTCCTCCTCTTAAACTGCTTGGCTCTCCTGCCTATGGTATGCAATGTGGCTACTTCAGCTCCAGGTATCACATCACCCTTCCAGTAAAAATGAATGGAAAAAAGAGGAAGGATGAGAGGCACCTGCCTGCTGAATCTGCCCCACCCTTTGAAGAAAATAAGGGCTTTCTTGATATCATCACATCCCTCCCCACATCTCAGCCAGCACAGGATCAACAGGCGTGCTTAGTTGCAAGGAAGGCTGAGGGCTGAAGGACAGCAGGTCAGCAACCAGCGGCTGCCTCTGCACATCGCGAGGTTTGCATTGTGTCCTCCAGCATCTGTGCAAGGCAGGGACCACGTACCTCCCTAGATGAGGGGACCAATTGCAGTTGCCTACTGTAGTCTAAAAGCTTTTATTGGCTCAATCGTGGTCTTCCCTTCTTTGCTTACATATTATCTATGACTGATTTTTTTCCCTACCCTGTCAGGTGAGAAGTCGCAACCAGGACCACATAATTCACGGAGCCAAAACAAATTTACGGTCCCACCCTTACAGAAAATGTTTGCCCAGCCCTGCACAAATCCCTGCCACTCTAAATGTGATTGGTGAGCCGGGCCTGAACCAGAACCTGCCACTCCCGTGTGACCCTGGACGGTTTCCCAAGCCATCCTGCAACCAGCATCTCAGGCTGAATTACTCCTGTTGCTTATCTCCTGCACGCTGCCCCAAAGAATCACGGAGCTAGCCCCCAGGAAGCATGCTGTCCTTGTGTTAGGATCATATCTAATCACCAGAGGCACAGAAGACGTTTCTTCAGCCAGACTTGGTGGTGCATGCCTGCAATCCTGCGATCCCAGTGGCTTAGGAGGCTGAGGCAGGAGGATGGTGAATTCAAAACCAGCCTCAGCAACTTATTGAGGTCCTGTCTCAAAACAAAACATAAAAAGGGCTGGGGATGTGGCTCAGTGGTTAAGTGACGCTGGGTTCAATCCCTGGTACCAAAAAAAAAAAAGACATTTCCTCAGTGGGACACTTCCAAATTCCTCAGGGGAGGAAGCAGGGCTGGCTCTGGCCTGCAGAGTGGCCGGGATGGAAGCCCGCTGACCTCCTGCTGGCACTGAATTCTCTTTGGAATTTTTACTCCACATCAGGCAGAAATGCCGTAGCACCTGTCCCCACATCGCTCTCTGACCGGTTCTGGTGGGTCCTCCTCCCCTTCCTGGGTTGTTCTGCCTGTGTCCAAAACAGGCAGATTTGTCCCTTTGACCCTTCTCGCTGAATTAACCCGGGGCCTGAAAGAAAGTGGCTGTGGGCTGTGTTGGGCCCTGGGAGGCCAGAAGGGCTGGCAGTTGGAGGATGACCGTTCTGGAGATCCGAACAGAGAATTCAGAGGTCACACAAATGAGCTCCAGAACCCAGCCACCCCTCACAAGCCCACCTTTGCCAACACAGGGACCATCGGCACAATCAAGAGCTAACTCAGGAAAATTTTAAATGACTTCTTTCCAGTGGCCTCTCCAAAGATGAGGTGACACCTTGTTGCATGACCCAGAGTGCTGGCTGCAGAACCCCATCCCCCGTGACACCCAGGCAGCTCCCCTCTGGGGTCATTCTGCATCTGGAAGATTCTGGAGGTTCACCGCAATGCCCCTGCCTGTTTGGCACTTCTCAGCAGCAGAGAATCCCCGACCATCTAGGCTGGGCAGTGAAACTCCACAGTCCCTCCCCTCCACCACATCTGTCCGTGGGCTTCTGCAGAGTCCATGTGGACACTGTTCCCACAGACAGGAGCAATGTCCAAACCAGGATCTCTTGGGGGACGCCGTGCACACAGATGATCACCCCGAGCTCCTCGCGGGGAAGAGAGCTCCAGCTTCCAGGGGCTTCCGAAGGTTTTTAATAGAAAACACTTGGGCCCAATAAAAAGGCCTCTGCCTGTGTTTTGCTTTAGCCGTAAATTATCTGCTCCAAGGATCCGTCCAGACATCTCTGCCGAGGCTGAGGACTCCAAGACCCGGCTGGATTCAGCTCTGCCACTTGGTCCAGATAGATTTTCAGCTGCTGCATCCCAACTGCAGCCAGGGGGACGATAAGAACAGAACTTCTTTTGTTCTGATTAAACTGTGTCTAATGGTCCCTTCCAGGCTGGGCCTCAGTGGAAGCCTCAACAAGGCGGCTCATTGAGACGCCCTGAAAGAGCCAAGCTGGGCAGAGCGCGAGGGAGCCCACGGGAGGGGCCGCGGCCCTTTGCTCAGCCTTGGTGGTCCCGCCACAGAGGAGAGCGGGGCTCTTTTGTTTGTCTAAGATGGAAAAGGGGAGGGCTTCCGTGAGGCGAGGACTGTCCCTCAAATTTCAATAATTAGTGCCTGCAAAGCGTCAGTGCCTTGCATGCACACACCAAGGCACACACACACTCGGTGACGTCAGACCTCGTCTGGAGGGACAGGGGTTCCCAGAAACTGGTGGAGCAGATCTGCCAAATGGAGCAACATGTGGTGGCCTGGCCCAGCACTGTGACCACGCTAAAGGACTCATGCTCAATCCTTTGTTTTTCTGGAGGCCTCTGAGCCCTTGGGCTCAGGCAGAACCTGGAGAGAGGGAACAGGGCCATGTGCACCTGTGCTGGGCCAGGAGCTGGCCACCTGCCCCACGCCATGAAGCTCTGGTGCACGGGGGTCTGTCCCAGAAGATCTACAGGCAGCACCAACGGCTGGTGGCCACGAGGACAAAAGAGGCAGTGTATCCCAAGAAGGGTGCCCTGTGACTCTCCATGAGGGTGCCTCATGCCCCACATGAGTGACGTCCAGGAGGGTGTCCCCTGGCAGGGGGCGATCGTGCCCCCACGGAGGACCTGCGGCAAGGTCTGGGGGACAGCTGTGGGTGTCGCCGTGGGGAAGGGTGTGTTGCTGGCCCCTAAGGGTGGGGTGGGGCGCTGTGTCACACACCAGAGGCTCCTAGGGTCTGCCCACATGTCCACAGGGCTGGGGCTGAGAACCTGGGCTGGAGGAGGTGCCCAGACCCATCAAAGCACCCACTGACCTTGAGGGTGGAAGGGCCTGGACCCTCGGGTGCTCGAAGGTAAGGAAAGGTCAAGCTGCACCCTGACCCACAGAAACACATCTTCCTCCCAGACGCCGGAGGACAGCGGGCGTCCTGTGGCTCAGAGGAAAAGGCTTTGGGGTTTGCCTTTATTTGACACTAAATCTTCTTAAATTGCATGGGGAAACGGAGCCCAATTCAAGTTATGTACTTAACAATCTCTGAGAGGAATAAATCACGGAGTGATGTCCTATTAAGTCTGAAGGTGACTCGGGCTCATGTGCATCTGCGGGGTAAGTGCTGGCCCTTCACCAAGCCCTGCCAGGCTCAGCCTCCCCCCCGCGACCCCAAAGATGCACCTGCCTCTGCCGCCAGGGGCTGGCTGGGACTAGAGCATGCGTAGGATTTGACACATTGATTTACTAACCACATCTCTTTCCTCCAATAAGTACCCGGAAGGTTGATAGGAGAGGGTTTTTGAACCGGGCGTGGGTGAAGGGTAGGATGGAGTCCCCTTTGGACCCAAGGCAGCTCCCCCCCCCCCCCCCCCCCCGCCACCTCTCAGCACCACACCTGGGATTTCTCTTCTCTACAGAAGGAGTGGGAACAGCCCCTCTTCCTGGAACCATGATGTCAGGTGCTCAGCACACTCCTGGCCCTGAAAGGGGTCAGCATGTGTTGGCTGCTTTTAGGGTGTAGCCGGTCTCTCTGCAGGCTCTGAGGAGTCTGGTGTGCTGGGGGCCACCCTGCCATGTGTTGTTGGAGACCCCACTCCCCACACCCCAGACCACAGGTCCTAAAGACGCTGGGGAGAGTGGAAAGAGTCAGCACCAGGCCCACAACAGGCACTGGATAAACACGTGAGGAAGGCAGAAGCTGAAAAGGACTTTGCTGGTGTGGAAACACGGCTTCTAGACCTTTCTCTACAGTCGACTCGCTGTGGACTTGGGGTATCAGCCTCTCTTTCTCTCCTGCATGTCTGGTCCACCAGCAGGTTCTGCTGCCTTGACCTCAGGAGATGCTGGCTCCGCCCACTTCCTCCACCTGCGGGGTCCTGGCCACCTCTGCCTAGACCACGGCAGCCAGGCATCCGTCCTGGCCCCACAGTCCATGCCACAGTCCACACCTGCCCAGCTGGCTGGCTGTCCTTCCCGCTCTTGACCCACCCCAGATGTTCCAACCACCCTAATCACTCCTCCACCCCCCCCATGCAGACCACCCTGTCAAAACAGCCCCCCAGGTGCTGCCGTCTCTGCAGTGCCTCTTGTTGGCCTGCTGAGCCTTCTCTCCAGCTCCAGGGAGCGGACAGTGTCTGTTTCTAGTGCCTTGAACACGGCATTAAAACCAGTGAAATCTCCATAAGTACTTCCTGAACAAGTGACGGTAAGTAACCGGTGCTGGATTGATAGACGGTCAAGGGCCCAGACTCGAGCCAGACTGGCGCTCCAGCCCCAGGGCAACATGCCGGCCCATGTCCCTGGGCCCCAAGAGCCTCGGTTTCCTGCTCCGCAGCACGGGGCAGCCCACCTGCCTCTGCCCCGCAGGGACTCAGCAGCTTGAGCAGCGAACACCGCTGCGGCCTCGGTGGCTGCCGTGGAGGCTCCATGCGTGGCCACGAGCCATGTCCAGGTCCTTGGGCTCTGCTCTCGGCTAGGGCAGGACCTGCTGCTCCATTTTCACCTACAAAAGTGGGAGTTTCATAGGGCTCCCTCTAAATGGGCGGGCAGAGCCGGCATGTTACGGATCTTGTCTTGCAGATAAGAAAGATCCCAGTCGAGCCACGGCCGACACGCGGGAGCCAGCCCTGGTGTCGCGAGCAGCAAGAGAGGAATCGAGTTTGGTTCCAACAAGTGGATTTTATTCATGCAGTGCACTCTCAACTTAGCATTCCTAGTGATAGCAAGTCACCAGTACATTGAAGATTCACTGCCTTGTCCACCTAGAGTCCAGTCCCCATGGACTTACTCAACACAACGTCTCTTAGCCAAGAAGTCAGTCAGCAAGACTGAGGGGATTCTCAGCTGTAGCCTCTCTCAGCTCCTGGGATGTCTTCGGATGTCCTCAGGGGTCCGATGAGCCAGAGGCTGGGTGGCAGCCATTGCCACGGGAGAGGTGGTCCATCGTCTGGCCTCGGTGACAACGGTCAGTCAGCAATCAGTGATGGAGTAGACAGCAACCTGGGCAGTCAAGAGACAGAGCGACGTGGAGTCCTCTGGTCACAGTGCTTGCTGACAGTTTGCTCCAAAAGTCCAGGGGTTTAAGTCGTGATCTTCAGCCCAGTCGCGCTCTGGTTTTCATTGGTAAAGACCAGAACCCGACCAGACCAGGAGCCCCCACTCAAATCATAGATCACGGTTCATATCGGCGTTGTTCAGGAGTGTCATCCTGCCACACAGCAAGTTTGTCACCAGGCGCCTTTATTTTAGTTTTACGAGTCCAGGCAAATACCAAACACAGCTTATCATTACTGCATAACACACAGCTACGGCAACTCCTGCTGCTTCCTTGTCCCTTCACAGCTGGTCAGTCCCGCTCGACTCTCGCTGGGCCCCCTCGGGCCCTTAGCAGCGGGCACGTCGCGATGCTAGGAGGACCTCAGATTCACCTCTTCCCCGCCAGGGCGGGAAGGGGTGCTGCCACACCAGGAGCCAGCAGAGCAGAGGGGCGATGGCGGGCGAGAGCAAGAGGTGCCCCGCACGGGCGTCTCGGGCAAATCACGGGCTCCTCCCCTGCCCTCCCTCCTGCCCTCCTTTCCTTTTTTCCTTCATTTTTTAATTAAACAATGACAGGATTCCTTTCCTCAGGGCTCCACAGGGGGTGAAATCACTTAGCAACCCGAATTATTTTCAACTCAATAACTTCCCAGGAGCAGGGAGGCCTGCGCAGTGGGGAGCGGGCTGGCCGGCTCAGAGGCAGGCCGGCCAGAGGCTCTGACCGAATGCTTCTCATATTTTCCCTCGCCCTGGTAGGGCTTTTGTTTGGAGTCCACCTTCCTTCTCCCCTGACAATCCTGAGTGACTGCAGTGTGCCGGCCGCTGGCTGGGCTTCAAAGGCTTTAGGGCCTCGAATTCCAGGCCTTCGGTTGCTTTTTTCCTGACTTTTGTGGCTCTCAGACACACCTACAGAAGATAGTAGAAATATGAACTTCATCTCCGAATAAAAAAGAATCAGAGAGATGTGTTGCTGGCAGTGGTTGTCAGTAGGGTCAGGCCAGTGTGGATATTTTCCAGTTTCCAGCGGATCATTGTGGCCCTGAGCGACGACAAGGCGGCCAGCCTCTGCTGCCGAATGCTCCCCAGAAATGAGACCCAGAGCTGACCATGGCCAGGCGCTGGACAGAGCCCTCGCTAGAGATACGCACTCACAGCCTGGGGCCACCCTGGAAAGTGGATGCCAAGGCGTCCAGTGGAGAATCTGAAGCACAGAGAGGTTAAGCAGCTTGCCACGAGTCACACAGCTCCACAGTGACTTGGGACCCAAGCACGGTTTGCTCCCAAAGTCTGCCTGCCTCCCCAAGTCCTCTCCTCCCACTGAAGGACTAACATGTTCTGAGTAAGGAGCTATATATTCAAGACAGAATATCCACTGAAGTGCTGCCGTGGTGATTCAATGAGATAAAGGGCACGGGAGATTTGGTTTGTGATTCTGTAAGAAGCATTGGCCCACTTCCTGCCTCTCCCAACGGGCAAGACACATTTGTAAACACTGAAGGCAAAGATGCAGACAGATTAGGGCTCAGGTTGAACACACACCGCTGACTGGCGGGGGGACCTTGGCACCGTCTCTTTCTTAACCCTTCCTGAGCCTGGCTCCTCCCTGCCAGCCAAACAGGACTGGTGGCTGGGGGACCCGGGGAAGGAGGAGGCGCACGGGGTGGGACGGAGAGCACGGTGGAGGCCGAGAGCTGGCCAGGCCCCGGGCAGCTGAAGAGACCCGCGGGGACTTGAGCAGCAGTTCCCCGGTTCTCTTGTGCTGGTGGGTGGACGGTGCGTGCATGAACTGTCCTGCAAGTTGCAGCTCTTCTCTCCTTGAACCCTGGCAACAACCCAGAACAAAGCCCAGGGACGCGCTCCGCTTTACAGGTGGGGAAACTCAGGCTCAGAGGAGTCACTTCAAGGCACACAGCCAGGGCAGGGCAGAGAGCATGTCAACCCTGGCCAGTACGAAGTACCTCGACCCACTTTCCAACCCCAGCGGTCCGTTGCTCCGACGGCCTTTCTGCCACATTTCCCATCTTAGGCATAGGTCCCTGGGCACGCGGCTCCGACCGCAGACCGCACAGTGGTGGCTTGCTTGACGGGCAGATGACTCAGTAAGGAGCAGGCTGCAGGGACCTCCAGGTTCTCCAAACACCCAAACCCCACAAAGCAGCAAGACCCCTGCCTGTACCCATGTGCCCACTAAGCCCCACAAGGACGGGCCAGCCCCTGACCCCTGGAGCCCTCCGTCCTCGGGGCTCCTGGCGTGTGGAGGCTGGGGACTGTCCCGCCAGTGAATCATTTTGATTGCTGTCTTGGCAGGAACACTCATCACTTTTGTGCAACCTGGAGGTTCCTTTTGTTCTACCTAAATGGCTAAGGAGGTAATAAACGCCTATCAGCTCCGCGTGCCGCCTGCTAATTCCTCCACACCGTAAATCATAGGAGGATTATTACTGTCGCAAGAAGTTAACGCTGGGAGAACTGGGAGGCCAGGGTTGGGCCGTCCGTCCTGCAGACTGGGGGAGAGGCTGGGGCTTCTTCAGGGCGCGGTGTCACCGATGGCTGGACAGTGCAGGTGGGGGGTGGCCACCTCCCACCCCGCCAAGAGCTGCCTTGCCACCAGGGCTGGCACTTCTCCTGCCTGCTGCCGTGAAGGGCCTGGTGCTCTGCTGGGCCTGGGGCAGCTGGAGAGAAGGGATCAGCTGGCCTGCTCGTTCTCAGGAAGCCAACAAGCTCCTGGGGGAGCGGGCAGCTGTGCAGGTGTCCCCGTGCTGCTTGGTCTCCCGAGGGCTCACTCCAGGTGCTGCGGTGACCGGGCTGGGTGATGTCACCCTAGAGGCAGCGGTGGCTCCGCTGCACCAACATGACCAACCAAACTGCACTCCCCGAAGTCCCCTTCTCTAGGTGTCTGCCGTGACGGTTTCAAAACGCAGGGCTTGACCCACAGAAGTGTCTTCTCTCATGGTTCTGGAGGTGGGGTTCGAAATCAAGATGTTGGCGGGGTCCGGGTCCCTCCAGAGCCTCTCAGGCTCCTGTCCAGCTTTCAAAGCCCAGGAGCGACTGGCCTGTGGCTGTGGCTCTGGGCTCTGCCTCCTCACCTGGCTTCCTGCCCGCTTCCCTCTGCATGTGCCCATGTCCAAAGGCCCTGCTCCTCGGGGACAAAGTCCTATTGGATCAAGGGCCCCTACCCGAAGTGATCTCTTTACCTGGACTGACTACAGCCTACTTCCAAATCCTGAGGTGCTGGGGTCAGAACCCCAGCATCCTTGGGGGACACAATTCAGGGAGATTCCTGGAGGAGGCCTGGAGGAGGAGGAGGAGGCGTGGCCTGCCCGCTTATCCTTGATCTCCCTTTCCTCAGTTCTGGTTACCTGCGGTCCACCCCGATCTGAAAATATGAAATGGAAAACTTCAGAAATGAACAATCCACGAGCTTTCAATGGGTGCCATTCAGAGTGCGTGGTGGAGTCCCTCATATCCTGTTCTGTCCGCCCGAGAAGTGGACCGTGCCCTTGTCCAGCGTGCGTCTGGTGTATGTGCTGCCCACCCGTTAGTTGCCTAGTGGCTGTCTCAGTTAGCAGGCCCACTGCCCTGGTATCACTTGTGTTCAGGAACCCCATATTTTACTTAATAATGCCTCCACCGTGCCAGCATGGTGATGCTGGCAGTGTGGACATGCCAAAGGGAAGGCGCAGCGGGCTTTAACGGAACAAGATCAAAGATCGCCAGAGGCATATCTGAGTAGGAAACAGCCTAGGTCACGTAGGTTTGGTCTACCTGTGGTTTCTGGCAACCACGGGGCTCTTGGAATGCATCCCCACAGAAAGGAGTGGCAACCATATCGGCCGGCCCGACTCCTTGACCCGGCCAGCGAGTCTGCCACGCTCCACCTTCCCCGGCTCCTCCTCCAGTTTCTCCAGCCCCTGTGCAGGTGTGTGTTCAGCTCCACGCTACAGGGCCCAGGGCCCCTCCACAGGAGCCCCAGGCACTGACCTGGGCTTCAGCCTGAGCTGGTAGGCTGCAGCTTGTCCCTGCTGTCCCTGCTGTGCCTCTGCCTGCCCTTGCGTCTGCGGTCTCGACTTCCAGCCCCCGCTCTGCCCAGTGTTCTCGGAGCCCCTCTGCTCTACTTCGCCCCCCAATACCCCCCAACCCCGCACCTGCCCCCCTGGCTTCTCTGCCTGCAGGTGCCGGAGCAGAAGCACCCAGCGCCACCCCCTACAGTACACCGCCATGGCTGAGAGTTCAGCCCTGCCTCCAGGCAGATCCAGCTCTGCGTGATGTCCCGAGCCCAGAGCTCTCCGGGATCGGGCCAGGCTGGGGCTGTGCCTGGCTTGGGGAGCAGGACTGGGCTTTCTCCTTGCCCTGCCCTGCTCCCCGAGCCCAGCACGAAGCCGTGGCTCGGGTCTGCTTGGGCACCTGCTATGCAGAGGCCCCTAGTGCCGGTCCTCCAGGCAGGTTAGCACCTTAGCAGGCAGACTGTGCCAAATGATTGGACGCCGCGTCCTGGCGTATCAGTGAGCCAGCATGTGCGTTTTGAGTGGCTTTGAATTCACAGGAAACACACCTGGGCTAGGGTGACAGGTCTCACAGGGCCAGTAGGTCTGGCCACACGGGTTGCCCTACCCACAGGATCAGAGGGGACTGGAATCAAGCCCATTGAGATTGTCAGGAGGTACAAGCAACTTTGCTTATTAACTTTTTATTTTGGAAACAATTTTAGACTTACAGCAAATTTGCAAAAATCACCCCAAGTTTCTGTGCGCCCCCCACCCAGTGTCCCCCTGTTCGAGCATTTTGTAACATAAGGAACATCGGCATTCAGTGGGAGCAGCTGTGCTACGCCACACGGAGTGGGAGTCGGGAAGAAGGGTGGGAAGGTCAGCCAGAGAGGGCGGAGGTGTCAGGCAGAGGACAGCAGGTGCAGAAAGCAGAGAGCATGTTGTGGCCTCTGGGTGCAGCTAGAGGTGGGGTGAGGGGGCAGCGGGGGCGGCGGGAGGCAGGCGTGTGAGCAGTTTGCACATGACCAGCAGGCAGGGGACCCCTGGCCAGCTCTCAGAGTCTATCTTCATCCCAAGGGACTAAGTGAAGATGGAGTCCAAGAATCAACAGATACCAAGAACCTCCTGAGAACCCCATTCCCAGGACAGACTTGGACAGCCACGGGCTCAGCCCCAGGCTCAGCCCCAGCTGCATCAGACCAGGGCTTTCCCAGTGCAGAAAAGGCAGGTGGCCTCGTGGCCAGTGTGGGGAGTCTGGCCCTCCCCCTTTCCTCCAAGCCATCGCTAAGCCAGCACCTTCCTCTGGCCCATCTAGAGGGTGGAGTCATCCTCCTCCTTCTTCAGTGGCTGGAAAACACACCCACCTTTCGTTCAGACCTTCCCAGAGGGTCATGCCCACTGGCTCCTGCTTCTTTCCTTAGAGATGAGAGTCTGCTTCCTGCTCAGCCCCAGGGAGGGAGAGGGAGGGGCCCTTCCCAGCCCAGGTGCACGTGTGGACCTCCAGGGCATTCGGGAGGAGCTGATGCTGATCTCCTCAGCCAGGAAAGCAAGTGGCACCAAGGTGTGAGTGACCAGTTCCCCTGTGGAGCAGCTGCAGGCCACAAAGGAGCCACTGGGAGTCAGGGAGAGCAGCAAAGGAGGGGCCAGCTCTGCTGGGACAGGCTGACCTGGCCGTTTCTTCCAGTGGAGCCCCCCACCCGCTTCTTCACCTGGCAGAGTCTCCTCCAGCCTTCCTCTTGCAGCCCCAGGAAATCAGGGCCTCACCCTGAGGCCTTCTGCTGCCAACTCTGACATCTGGACCCTGGGCCACCTTCCAGGACACCATCACTGTCCTCCAGGATGACCCCCATTCCTAATGGTAATCAGGGAGTGAATGGGGGAAGGTGTGCCCAAATAGGTGGCCCTGGACCTCTTAAAACCTCCGTCATGTAAAGTGTTTCTAATTTGAAAACTAAACAGATCCCATGCCCCCAAATCCCCGCGTGTCTGCTGGGTGTCCTTGAGCTCGTAACCTCTGTGCCTGGGTTTCCCCTCAAAGAGTGGGCTCATGATAGCCCCCACCTAGGGGACTGGCTGTGAGTTCACAGTGGCTGAGCTGCGGCTCCCGCTCCTGCAGCCTGCTCTCCTGCTTTTGTTGGGGGTGGGGACAGGCCCTGTGGGCAGAGCAACTGGACGTGATCTTCCTGGAAGTCCAGATTGGAATACGAGCCCAGAGCCGAAACACAACTCACCAGCTGTGTGATTCCAATTAACCTCCCTCTCCATGCCTCAGCTTCCTCACTGTAAATAGGGCCGACTGTGCCTCCTGCCTGCACAGCTGTGCCCCCCCCACTGAGTGAGCTCTGAATTCATCCGATCACTCCCACTTGACCCAGCAAGTTCTATTTTTCCAATTCTACTTCCAATGCTAATTTTTTGATTCCTCAAATATCCTACGTACCTTCATAGGCTGGCCGATGGAGAAGCAAAGTCGGCACCACCTGAATACCTACTCCTAGGGCCGTGCCTGGAGAAGCAAAGTCGGCACCACCTGAATACCTACTCCTAGGGCCGTGCCTGGAGGAGCAAAGCCCGCACCACCTGAATGCCTACCCCAGGGCCGTGCCCGCAGGTCCTCCTCCCCCTAGGATCCTTTGCAGCTGTTGAGAAGGAATGTCTCCTTTTGGAGTGAGATTCGAGATGTGCCTGAGTTTAAAACAAAGCAGGGGGAAGCAAGGCAACGTGCAGGGTGTTGTTCCCTTGTTTTAAAACCTTTGTCTGGATAGACAGGAAAACTCCCAAACAGCTCATTTTGGGAGAAAAGGATTTACTTCCTACATTCACATTTCCATATTTTTATCATGAGGACACAGGACTGTGTAAAAATGACCGAGTCAAGACAGCCCAACAGGAGGACCGCTTCCCCTGTGCTGCTTCGGAAGGAGGCCTGGCCGGGAAAGCTGGACACAGGTCAGATTCCACTGCAGTGACCTGGAAGGGGCTGTCACATACCGTTCCCGAAGGAATCTCAGGGTGCGGGGCGCACTTCACGTGGGTGACCTGAGGACCTGGCTAGGAGACAGTCTGCTGATCAGGATGGGGCCACAGTGCAGTCAGCCCAGCTGGGCCACCTACAGAGATCACTGGATGCTTTGTGGGACCAGTGGTGACACGTTCCTCCATCCTGGGTGCCACTCCCCTCCGGTCCTTCCCCGTCCCCCACACAGCTTTCTCAGCCATGCTGAGCTCCTGCAATGACGCAGGAACCAGCCTGCGGGTGGCGGTCCAGAACCTGCAGAGGCCAACATCACTTACCTCAAGCCACACCAATCAGAAATGGTGAAATTCACAAACTTGAATATTTTTTGGTTCTTAGTACAATTTTCGCAAATTGCAAAAGCTGGAATTTCAATTCATCATACATTGAAATCATCACAAAACAAAACAAGAAGTGAGCCAACCAGAGAATAAGAAGGTCCTTGCTGCAGAAGCTCTTTAGAGACCCGTGTGGTTGCCGGATACTTTTATCGTGAGTCTTTTCCACACAGTGACCTGTCCACCTGCTCTAGGTCTGAAAGGCTGCAAGTACTTCAGATAGCTCTGATACCACGTGGGACTTCAGCTAGTGTTGTTCTTTATTTATGTTTCATTTTATTATTTTGTGTGGTTCTGGGAATTGAATCCAGGAGTGCTCTGTCTCTGAGTTACATTGCTGGCCCTTTTTTATTGTGAGATTTCTCACTAAGTTGCTGAGGCTGGCCTCCAACTTGTAGTCCTCCTGCCTCAGCCTTTCAAGTAGCTGGGATGATAGGAGTGAGCCACTGCACCCAGCTTCAATTAGTATTTTGACGTAAATGAAAGAATGAATGTCTGTGAATGAGGATTTTTTATATGTTTTGTTGGGGGACGGGTATCAGGGATTGAACTCAGAGGCTCTCAATCCCTGAGCCACCCCCCCAGCCCTGTTTTGTGTTTTATTTAGAGACAGGGTCTCACTGAGTTGCTTAGCGCCTCCCTTTTGCTGAGGCTGGCTTTGAACGCTCGATTCTCCTGCTTCAGCCTCCGGAGCTGCTGGGATGACAGCCGTGTACTACATGAACTTTCAATACTGAAAGTAAGTTTAAATTTCCTAGGTTGAAAACCTAGCAGATGCAGTTGAATGAGTTGGGAAAGAGAACTCGCTTGTCCTAAACACAACTACACATTTTCAAAAATGTAAATGAGTGAACAACATAATTCCCCACCCTGAGCCTATAAAACCCGAGTCTACTGAACTTCAGGTTTATCCGAAACCTTTTACAATATCATTTAAAGTTGTATTTCCTTATACTCATGTCTAGAACTTATTTTGAAACAATTCCAGAAAATAAGATGGAATGGCGGGTGGGGCGGGAGGGGTAGTCAGCTATGAGAGCTAGCAAGTTCAAGTTCAGTAAAATGTTCCCTGCAGAACCATGGATATGGGCTGGGGGTGTCGACAGAACGATTTTTTCCACTTTTTTTATGTCTTTGACAATTTTCATGATCAAAAGAAAAAAATGTGGGCTTCCTTATGGAGCAGATCTTAAGGTGTGGCCATGGAATTACTCATGCTGATGTCTATCTGTTAATGAGCTAACTGACCATAAAATCTGTGTTTCATCTTGTGACTCCAAAGAGCACATGAAAGAAAAATAAAGAAAATCCATCCAGCAGGATAAAGCCAGATTCAAACTTTGATGTGAACAAATCCATTGTTCTTCTCCGGGCAGATGATAAACTTGGCACCCTGTTGTGGTGGGAGGGAGGGCCAGCTCAAGGGCGGGGACCTTGTCCTGGAGTTCCCAGCCCAGGGAAGCTGGGGACCCCGAGAGGCCAGTCGTGGGCCAGTCCCGCGCCGCAGGGCCAGCCACCCCCCGCAGCAGGACTCCTGGACACCTTCTCTGTTTTTAAAGCTCTCTCGCCACGCGCTTCCCAAGATTAGAAATCTTCAGCCGAGAAGCCCATCTTTTCCCTTGCCCTATTGCCCTGTATCTCTTTTTTTTTTCTTTAATTTTTTTTTTTTTTTTAGTGGTAGATGGACACAATACCTTTATTTTATTTGTTTATGTTTATGTGGTGCTGAGGACTGAACCCAGGGCCTCACACACGCTAGGTAAGTGAGCGCTCTGCCACTGAGCCCCAGCCTCAGCCCCTTGCCCTACATCTTTGTCACCGGGCACAGATGACTGACTCCCGTACTCTGCTCCCATCCCCACCTCCTGGTGTCCAAGCCCTGAGTGGCCCTTCCCCAAGGACATGCTGGCTGGTGACTTGCTTTTAACCAACAGCAAGTGGCAGTGATATAGGGATGTCTCACGCTGGTCGGGCCACAGGAGACCATGACTCTCCCTGCCAGCAGCTGCTCCTTGTTGACGGAGCTTCCTGGGGTTCTGCGCTTGGAAAGGTCACATGTCAAGGACCTGAGGCCCTGGATTGCACAGCCTGGGAGGGACCGGATCCTGCCAACAACCTCGGAGCGCTGGGAACGCCCTCTGTGCTTTCAGATGAGACCTCGGCCCCAGCCAACAGCAGCCTTGAAAGAAACTAGGCAGCAGAGAGTGGCCAGGCTGTGGACTCACGCCCAGGCTGAAATCACACGTGTGTGGCTCTGAGTTGTTGGATTTGAGGTCATTTGCTCTGCAGGAAAGCGCGACTCATGCCTGGGGCGAGTTCATCTTCTGATTTTCGGTCTGTTTGAGCTGCCGCAACAAAATACCTTAGGCCGGATGCTTTATAAACCACAGAAGTGTGTGGCTGGCAGTTCTGGAAGCTGAGCACGCCCAGACGGAGGGGCCGGCGCCGTGGGGCTGGGAGGGCTGTTCCTCACAGACGTGCCTTCCACGTGTGCCGCCGCCTCTGGTGGGAGTCCAGCGCCCTGCATTTGACACGCAGTTCCTCCAGCCTGCAGTGCTCGTCTCCGCCTCCTGGGTAACTTCTCAGTCAGATGGCAGCTCGGGCCTCACCTCCCCAGAGGAAGTCCCTCGAGGGCAGTGCCCAAGGTCCAGAGCACGCGCCTGGACCTGGTGTGAGTGTGAGATGGTCATCTGTGCACCAGGCCAGACTAGACTCTTAGGGGGAGCAGGGCCATGTCTGTTTGCTGGCCACGGTCTCCCTGGCACAGGCACGCGACCCCTGGGATGCTCACTGAGTGACCGCCGCAGAGGCGACAGGAAGTGTGCCTGGAAAACTCTGGGACATGATTCTGGAGTGATGGGAGGAGCTGAGGTGGTCCCCAGCTGGGACACACAGCGGGCAGGAGTGCCAGCCTTGGAGAGGACAGGGACAGGGCAGCAGGGCCATGCACTAGGGAGGCCCTGCCCACAGTGTGTCTCCTGACCCAGCTGGAAGTGAGGCCGTAGGGGGTCTGAGGGAGTAAAGTCCAATCCACAGGAGCCCACGTGTCTGCGTCATGGAGATCCCGTCCCTTCACCCGGGAGCGACCTTCTCCAACTCATCCCCTGGTGGGGCTCGAGGTCTCTGTGCCCAGATCTCAGGGCCCTGGCGTGGGCCCAAGACTCACCACCCAAAAAACCTTGCACCACACGACCTTTAGGACAAGATTTTCACGATGCAGGGAAATGGTTGCACTACTAAGCAGGTAGCACATGCATCACGCGTGACAATACACACCACAGCCTCAGCCATAGAGCAGGGACCTGCAGGGCGTAGAGGCGGGTAGAAGGAAACGCGCCTTCTTCGGGGGCAAGATCATGGGCCGTTTTCTTTCTGTTTCTGGCATGATCACATAATCAGCTAAGACGGGGAATCATCCCTGAGCAGCCCTTAGGAAGAGCCTCAGGGTCCGGAGGACCGGGAGGTGGTAAGTTGGTAGTGACAGCCAGTTTCTCTGGCATCCGTGGGGACGCTGGAAATGCAGCAGTACGGATGTGAGATCTTGTTTGTTAAAAGTCTGTAGGGGACGCGAGTCTTTGTCTTCTCCCAGCCTGCTCCATGTCCTCTTCCATGGACTCCTTTGGAGATTGACGTGGACTGAACGTTTTGTCACCCAGGTTCTGAAGCTCTGACCCCAGGTGGTGGTGTTTGGAGAGGAGGCTTCCGGGAAGGGGTGAGGGCGGGTTGAGGTGAGAACTGGTGGGAACAGCGACCCTGCCAAGCTGCTGCCCACTGCCCACCTCCGCACAACAAGCCACATCAGGAGGCAGCTGTGTGCACCTGCTCGGCAAAGTCCTCCCTGCACCCCAGCCCTGCTGGCACCCTGGTTCCAAAACTCCAGCCTCCAGAACCAGAGGTGCCCCTCTGTGGCCTAAGCCCAGCCTATGGCGAAAGCACAGCCCAGGTAGACCAGCACAGAGACCACCCTCCAGGCCAGCATGGGGTTCAGGTGAGGCTCGAGCTGGGTGTGTGGAGGAGCCGATCAGAGGGTGGCATCCCCACCCTAGCCATGGAGTCTGACTCAGCAGTGGACACCTGGACAGGCCAAGTGAGTCGGAGTCACTGCTACTCAGTCCTGGGCTTTCCTTCCAAAAGCTTGGCAGAGGCATTTCTTTTCTGCAGAGTTGCTGAGAACATTGGGCATGAGACTGCGGTCCTGACCACCATCTTTCTGGGAGAGTGCCTACCTGAGAGAGGAGACAGCAGAGAAAAGCACGGTTGGAGCACCTGGAAACAGCCTTGCCTGAAGCCATCTACTCAGCAAATTTCAGTTACATGAGCCAGTATTTGTTCTCTTGGGCTGTGTGATTAGGTTTTCTGTCACTCACAACCGAGAGTCCTGCTGACATGCTGATACCCAAAGGCAGAACACACGCATGACCATACTTGACTCACTAGAATGCCTTATCAGATCCTGTTGGGTGGACATCACGGTGCTCTTGCTCACACCTGGCATATCCTACCACACACCTCGGCCGCAGGGACCAAGTGCCGTTTGCACAGTAGGGTCATTATGCAGCTCATGACCAGCTGCTTTTGAAGCTGGTTAGGTGGCCACACCTCCAAGATCTGCCCTTGCAGTTCTGCAGATGGCTATAAGCTGACCCTCCTGCCCAACAGGTCTGGCTCCTCTGGGAGGTCTGGGGCAAACCATCAAGGTCACAAGGTCACTCCCTGTCACCTGCTATCCTTTGTCTCTCTCTAGCTTCTCCCTTCTCTCCTTCCGAGGTTGTCTTGTTTCCTGTTTTCCTAAGAAGGAGGACTATGGACCAGTTAGGGTTCAGAGTATGGAATCTGGAGTCATACATCCCAGCCAGTGTGGACCCCAAACACCAACATCCCAGCTGTGTGATTCAGGCAGATTTCTTAACCTCCCTAAGATTCACTTTCCTCTCCTCTGACGTGGAGATGATAATTCCTACTCATAAGAGTTTTACGTAAGTCATGCACAGTGCCTGGCCCATAGGAAGCACTCATCGACCACTCCTATAAACTTGACCTTCTCTTCCCAGAACGTAGCCCGAGTCTACCACTAATGACCATAGCCATCAGTGACCTTGAGGACTGAGGAGGACGCCAGCCCTTGGCCATGTCCTTGGACGTCTCTGTGAAGTCATCTGCAGCCTGTTCATTGACGGCTTCACCCCTCAAATGAGACCCACCCCCATGGAACACTGGCCTGCTCAGCCATGTCCTAAGACTCTAAACACCACCATCTGCAAGGTTCAAAGACAAGGGCCAGGTAATGACTACCTGTGGGCCCTTCTCTAAGCAGGTCTGGGCTTGCTGCACAGGCAAGGGAGCGTTTCTGGCAAAGATGCAGCCAGGTCTCACCTGCAAGGAGCAGTCCAGCTCCGCCCTCCGCACAAGCAGCACAAAGGAGCCCTGCCATCTGGCTTCAGCATCTCCAGCCTCAGCATTTGTAAAGCAAGAAGGGAAGAGCAGTCAGCAGGAGCTCTGCTGGAGGGCAAGTTCCTAAGCCCTGAAGAGGCACTTAGTCTGCAGGTGAGTTAGAGCAGCTTGCCGTCTGACACCCTCACCTGCATGCTCCTGGGTGGGGATCTGCACGGTTGGAGCTGTCCTTATTCACAGAGAGCTCTCCAAACAGCCTAATGTTTGTGTAAAAAGCTTCATAGCATGTGACACCCGGTACCACCCAGCCCGGGTCCTTGCATGGACTCAGGTGAGTCAGTCCGAGGCATTCAGGTTGTGGAATACAGGTTTGGGCATAGGCTGGGGAGGGGTCCCAGTGAAGCACAATGTCTGCACTTGATCTTTGTGTGGAGTAGGGGGAAGTGGTACTGGGGAGTGAATCCAGGGGCATTCTACCTCTAGGCTACACGGCCAGACTCTTTTTTTTTTTAATGTTGAGGCAGGCTCTTCTGAATCACCGAGTCTGGCCTTGAACTTGAGCTTCCCTTGCCTCAACCTTCCAAGTGCTGGAACTACAGGTGCTGCCATGCCCAGTTCCACTTGATCTTTTTAAAGTGCAATGCTTGGCTCAGTTGCTCCCGCGCTGGCCTACTCTGGCACAGAGGACTGCAGGCCATCCGGGCAGGCCGGGCAGGATGGGCTCAGTCAACCTCCCAGTTGTGAGTGATCCACCGGCTCCCTTGATGCCCCAGTTGCTGTGTGGGGATCCTGTCAGTCCCTGCTCGTAGAGCTTGAAGAAGGGTTAGGAACAGCTGCCTCTGCCTAGCCTGTGTCCCAGGCGAGGAACCTTCCTGAGTTCCTTGACATGCATCACCTCCTTTAACCTGAGCAACTTCCCAGCGAGGTGGGGCACCTACGTGGCCCATTTTACACAAGTGGAAATGGATACAGAGGAGCCCAAGTGCTGGGCCAGACCCTAGCCCAGGGCAGGCCAGCTGAGCCCAGCTTTCCAAACACTGCTCCCCGGCTCAGCTCGACAAGGGTCATGGACGGTGCAGCTCTGAGGCTGCACCCTGCCGTCCCCAAGTTTCACCTTCCATCACTCCTCTGGCCTTCCAGGGTCATGGTCACTCGTATGTAGTAGAAGGAGGAGAGCAGTTGTTCTTCAAGTGCTCAGGATGCTCCAGTCCAGACCCTGGGAAGGACACAGCAAACAGACCCAGGCCCATCCTCTTGAACTTCATTACGGGCAACAAACTGGGTCAGCACGTACCATGTCGGACGGTGAAAGGAAGAAAACTGAAGCAGCTCAGAGGGAAAGACAGGCGGGAGCTAAAAGAGGGTGGTTTACAGTTTGAAAGGTGCTAATATTAAACATGGGAGGAAGGGCAGTGAGAAAAGTCCCAAGGGAATCTATTAGTGACTTTGTCACCCTTAGGTCAAATTAAATGCCATTATATAGCAGGGAAGATGACAAGAGGGGTTTTGGATTCCAGTAGCAAGTGATGACTGTGGAGGCCGCCAAGGTGTTGAATCCTTACCAAGCTGGCCTGGCTTTCAGAGCAGCACAGGGTGAGGCAGCGACCAGCCCCCAGCAAGGACAGGCCATGTGCCCTTCCGCAGCAGCTGGATGTCTTGGGAAGGGGCCTCTTGCACCTGCATTTTGCCTAAGCCCAGCCGCTGGCAAGAAGACCACCACAACCTCAAATGTGACTTCACTAGCTGTGACCAGCACATAAGAACACACAACCCTCAGCGAGGTCCACAGGGTGTGAGCGCAGGTGCCGCCCCAGCAGCTGCACAGAGCGCGGGCTGACCCGGAGGGGCATCCGCCAGCACAGGGCGGGGAGGACAGCTTTCCCTGTGGCATGTGACGCAAAAGAGGGTGGGGATCATGGAGCTGCAGATAAATGGACAAAGAGAAGGAAAACAGATCTGGGTGCAATTATCTCCCCATCCTGAGTCACGAGGCACGTGAGCCCAGGGTGGCCGTGATCTGCAGGCCGCTGGCCTCAGCTGCCGGCCTCCGCTGCTGCCTCCTGGTTTCTCTCCCTTCTTTGAAGACTCTGGGAGTTCCGTGGTGACTTCATTGGCATCCAGCTCCAGTGCTCCAGAGGGAATTGACTGTGCAGTGTCCAGATGAAACTGGCCAAGGAAATCTGCAAGCAGAGCTGGGTAGGATTTGAAAGCAAACAGAAATGGCATTTTCTGTCCCTGGGTTTCCCCTGGTCCAGAATTCTGCTAACGGGGTGAAGTGAAGGACGTTGAGAGGATCTCCCGCCCCAGACACCTGACTCCTCTTTGTGGGCTGAGCAGGTGACAAGACCCCCAGAAAAGGTTTCACACCATTTGCTGCCCCAGCGATGGAGGTCCTGCAGGCTGACACTGAGTGGCCTCAGAAGAAGGGGACAGTCAGAAACAGGAAGGAAGCCCAGCGAAGCAAAGCTACAAAGGCTCCCTGGTGAAGCTGGGTTTGGTGTGCAGCCCTCTCTGTGCCCCTCCCGGAGGCTGTGGTGCCAGCCACCAGAGCTGAGTTGAGTGACACATCCCTCTGTCCCTTGCTTCCAGCAGTGGAGCTCGTGGCCTGCTTGGCCATCTGGAAGAAGCCCTTCCTGTCAAGAGCATTCTAGCTCTTCCGGCGAGACCTCTGAGCCAGGGTTTGGGCTCTTCCCGCCTCTGGGTGGAACAAAGAGGCGGGAGCCGAGCTCTGCAGGAGTGAGGGCCACGGCCCCAGAGGCACGGGGCTCACATGCCAGTGCTTCCACCTGCAGGGGCGGGGGCGGGCTCCCTCCCCAGGAGAACACATGGATAGATACACGCTGGAGCTCTGGAGATGGGCCTGCACTCAAATCCCGGTTCCCACTGTGCTGCTGCAGACCCCGAGACCAGTTCCTTCATGTCGCTGAGCCTCAGTTTCCTGGCACGTGGAATGAGGATGAGAATGATACCCACCTCCAATGCCCTCTGCAAGGCCACAGTGAGCTACGCGCACTGAATGACGGCCAGAGCCCGCAAGCGGGGGCGCCCAGAACCGAGCGCTGGCCTCGCTGCCGTCACCCAGTCGGAGGCTCCTGTGCTCCAGCAGCATGTGGCCAGCCTTGCTGAGCGCACAGGCAGAGGTGCTGAGCTATGCGCTTCCTAAACGTGGCTACTGGTTGACTTCTCGCAGCCACCATGGATGCCACAGGACTGTGGCTATGGCCTCTGTCAGAATCCATCTCATGGCAGAGCACAGGGGACTGGAGGAAGGGACAGAGTATCTTCTCCCAGAACGTGTCTCAGCGGTCAGCCTTCAGGCCCCAGGCTCGCCCTGCCTCTTGCTCCCATCTGTGCGAACCAGCCGTCCTGTGTGGTGGCGAGCTGCCTGGCGTGTAGAGAGGCCTACCAAGGCCGTGGCACTGTGGCCTCTGAGGCCCGCGTGCCAGGACTGCACCCGAACTTGGCCCCCGGCTCACTCGCTCGCTAGCAAAAGGAACGAGCCACTTCCTGTCCATGTTCCTCTTGCCAACAACGAGCCTCAAGCCAGTCGTTGAAAGAGATGCCAAACCAACGCCCACTAAACTCAGTAGAGAGGAGCCCTGTGACCCCGGGGCAGTCGCCAAGAAGCTCACCAGCGGGAGGTGCAGCCGCCCCCTGCCTGCTGTTTTCTCCCCCAGAAGCGACCTGTCTGGTCTCCATGCTAATGAGTTCACCCAGAAGTCGGAACCGCAGAGCATGTTTCTTCACCAACCCGGCTTGGCACCCAGGGACAGAGCCCTGCAGGGGTGGAGGGCAGGCATCACACTGATGGGAACATCGCGTGGGGAGCTACAGGCGCGGAAGTGGCTTTCAGGTGGCGGGAGGGAAGCAGAGCGAGGGGAGGAGAGACACCGCCCCAGGAGAGACACAGCCCCCAATGGGGGCTGCGGGCAAGCTGGCCTCTGCGCCACCACAGGAGGCAGCACAGATGGGTGGGGCATCTGCACAGGGCAAGCCAATGAAACCCACCGCGCCCGGTGGCAAACCGTGATCAGGCCGAAGAGATCTGTTCAGCTCCACCTTATTCATCAGCAAACTCGGAATTCCCCAAACACCAGTAATGAGGTTTTCTGTTTTCAGGATTCCAGAACTCTCTGCAGCTGAGCCCGGGAGGTGGGGAAACAGAGTCACAGAAATACAAAGCTCCTCGTTGAATTCCATCACACAAAACTGATGTCCCCTTTCGCTTTTTGGTGATCACGGAGAAAAGTTTACACACTTCAGAAATGCACAATATAGACTGTGAAGTTCCCCCGCCTGGCCCCAAATGGAATTTAACTGCGGTTTTCTTCCAAATCCTACCCAGGCACCATTTCGTTCCTGTTTTTGCTGTAGCACTTGTTTGTATGCAAAACCCCAAATCGATCTTATATCACAGAGCATCGCGTGTTGGCTATGTTTTGTCTGTTTGTCTTGGCTTTTCCAGATAGCGAGGCAATGATAGTACTGTGCCCATTTTTATGGACACCCAAAGCTTTAGAAGAGACATCTGGAGCCACTACAGCCTCAGAAACAAGTGTGCTCTTGCTGACTGAGCACCTACTGCAAATCTATGTTACCAATGCATTTAGTCCCCATTTCACAGGTGAGGAATGCATTTAGTCCCCAGGGAGGCTGACAAGCTCAGAGTCACAGGCTAGTAAGGGGTGGGGCTGGAACCTGAAGGGAGCACGTGAAGAGGGAGGCCTGTACCGGATCTGTACTCACAGAGAGGCCAGGATGGTGGAGGGGGAGAGGTCAGGGACACAACTGGACCCTGTGTAAGCACGCACAGAAGAAAACACGAGAACTGTCTCTCTGGGCCGGAGAAACAGAACTGCCCCCGTAGGTGACACGGCTGCCCAGCACCACGCAGCACTTTGCTTCAGGTCAGGGAAGGGAAGCAGATCCCGCTGACTCGCCAAGGGCCGCAGGGACGATGCCCCAGACGGTCAGCAGGGCAGCAGGCAGCTGTGTGGTCAGTTCTCCAGCTCCACATCTGGAAGGCAAGCACCCAGCTTCCCTGAAAGACGAGCTGCTCCCTGGACAGCCACCAGCCCTCCAGGTGCCTCCTCTGTTCGAGGGATCGACACGAACTCGCTCCAGCATTTACCGGAGCGAGAACAAAGAGGGCGCGCGTGCCTCCCTTAGCACAGGGTCAGGCACTCCATAGTTGGTGACTCTCTTACTGTTTCCTGCCCCCGTTCCCAGGGGACCCTCACATGTGCTTGGATATTGTGACTCTGCCCTACTGGTCATAACTGGCTGGGTCAGAAAGCATCTCAGAAGCCAAGAAGCTGGCTATTCCTTTCTTGCTGCAATGAGCAGAGAATGAGGAAGCGAGCCCAAGACAGAGTGCGTTGCTGATGCTGCAGGCGGAGGGAAGAGATGTGCAAAGGCCCTGCGACAGAACACCTGGTGTGCTTCAGGATCAGTGAGAAGACCATGCGACGGAGGAAGGTAGGATAGGTGGCGTCAGAGGTATGCGTCGGGACGCAGGGGACCGGCTAGGTCTTCGTGGTAATACAGAGGTCACTGGTATTTGGGGAAGGGGCTCTCGAAGCCAACCAGCACCATCTCCAACACTGCCCTTAGGAAACACCACGAGAAGGCACCTTAGTCGGCACCTGCCCCCAGCCCCACACAGGCCGAGCACCCCCGGCCGCCCTCCTAGCCCCAGTGGCCCTCCAACCTGGGGTCCTCCTCCTCACGGGCTGGGGAACCTCCAGCAAGCTTCCCATTTGGCAGCAGGTCCTCACTCGTTGGGGGCTTGGACTTGCTTTCTGAGCAGTGTCTGTTTACGCAGCCTCAGCTGGGTGCGCCTCCCAGGCCTGCTCCGCTTTCCAAGCATCTGTCAGCTGATTTCCTCTATTTATTTCTCCAATGAACAATCAGGGCGAAGCAGGTCCTGTCCTATTCCACAGCTCCCGCCGCAAGTGCCCAGACCTCCCAGCAATAACGAGGGGCGATCCGGGCAGAGCGGAGGAGGCAGCCCTGTCTCTGCTGTGTGCTCCAGAGACCTGGTCCTGTCGGCCACTCTGTGGGACGTCTGCAGATGTGGCCGCCAGCGTCTGTTCCTTCTTCTGCTGCTCACGGCATTCCAGTTACCCTCCCCCTCAAAGGACAGCTGTTCCCTTAGTCCAAGGGGTTTCAAGTAGGGTCTGAAGCCTCTGCCCCACCCCACAAACAGGTACACGACCAGGCCAGGCCACTGAATTTATTCTCTTCTCAGTGTGGGGGTGGGTTCTGCAGAGGTCACGTGCCCCAGCTGGCCAATGCACATCAACCCCAAGACTTCCAGGGGAACCACTGAGGGAGAGGTGGAGACTCTGCTTAGATTGCTAAGACAGCAAAATGTAGACTCAGCTGCGGCGACCGTAGCAGTCACCATGTAGGGGAGTCTGTCTGAAAATAAAGACACACGAAGAAAGCAGAGCAGACGTGGAAACACATGACCTGAAAGTAAGATTGAGCTCCTGGATCCAGCTCAGCCTGCAGTCCTCGGCTTTGGAGGTTATGTAGTTTGTGCTGGTTTCCTGTCACTCACGCTCCATAGGAACCTGACTGACTCACATACACACAAGGATGGAAGGACAGACAGAAGAAACTGGGGTGCGACGGTGGCACAGAAACTGGGCAGGAGGAAACGTGTGAGCAGAGTGGGGGAGGTCTGCCAGCTGTGCTCCCTTAGCATGAGAGCCCCAGCCCCCTAGGGCAGCACAGCCCTGTGTGACCTGGCCACCGCCTCTTGGTCCCATCTCCTCTGTCTCCCCCTTGTGCCCTCACAGCCTCTATGTCTATTCTCTATGCTGAGCAGTCGGTTTCCCCGTAGAGCCGCTTAAAGCCACTCCTTCCAGTTGCCGGCGATGCTCCAGGTCTGGAGCCGAGGCCGCCACCTCTGTTCCAGGTCAGCGCCAACGCACCTGCCTGGCCACATTCCCACCTGGAACTTGAGTTCTGTTCCCAAATTCATTCTCGAACTTGGCAGGATTCAGTTGCTTGTAGTTGCAGGACTGTAGCACCAGGTCCTTCAAGGCTGCCAGCTGGGGACATCTCCCAGGTCTGAGAGAGGCCACCTGTGCCCCTAGTCTCATGGTTCACTCTCTCCCCAGCAGAGGGGCACTGAATTCTCATTCTTCCAATCCTTCTCATCTCTCTGACATCTGCCGCCAGCCAGAGACAGGGCTCTGCTCGCAGGGTTCTCCTGATTAGATCAGGCCCACCAAGATCGCCTCCATATCTTGAGGCCATTTGACCTGCGATGTCATCAAACAGCAGTGCCAACATCCCCATCTGATCGAAGAGCCAGAGAATGGGAATCTTGGGGCAGCCCTGGAGCTCCATCTCCCACAGCTTCCTCGTGGTTCCTCAGTCACACACAGCAGGCTCTCCTGCTAGGTCTGGAACATGCTGTTCCCTCTGCAGAGGAAGCTCTTCCCGCAGGTAGCCCTGCGCCTCCCTCCATCCCTCCATTCGCCCTGAGCAGGCTCCCAGAGCTCCCCATGTGGACACGACTCTCCAGGCCCAGGCTGCGCTGTGCTCTCCTGGAGCGTGTAAGACGCCCCAGGCTTCTTCGCGACTCTCCCCACAATGGATGTGAGCGCTGGAAACAGGGGCTCTGGCTCACAGAGTGCACACAGTAGGTGCTCAAGAACTCCTTGTTGAACGAGAGTGAGCATGGTTCTCAGAGTTCTTCGTAGTCTTAAGTACAATTACGTCTTGGACCCTGGGTCTTCCTCATGCCGACTTGCTGGCCCTGGGAGGCTCCTGGGAGGCAGAGAGCAGCAGAAGGCCAGAGGCCAGTGCTGGAGCAGACTGCCTGGCTTCACATCCTGGCTCTCTACCTCCCAGAGCCTGTGCCTCATCCGCAAAACGGGGTCCCATGAGTGCTGACCCCCGACAGGCTGCAGGTGCTAATGAAAGCAGCCCTGGTGCCATGCGGGGCATCCTGGTGAAAGTCACAAAGTGACACTGCTTGACGGCCATCTGCTGGACAGAAAGGGACGCATGGGACACTGCCAGTGGCAGTGGGACTCTTGTGCTGGGAGTGCCCTGGTCCCGTCACTTCAGAGGTCCCCTGGGCAGCCTCTAGCGAGGCAAAGCTGCAGGCTTCTGCATCCTGCCAGGGGGACAGCGCTGGACTTGACTGTCACATCTGCCAGCACCCGTGGCTTCGCCTGGAGACCTGAGGGTATGCTCACGCATGCTGGCACCAGTGACTTACCTTTAGTCTTTTTGACGATAGCCACCCTGACAGGTGGGAGGTGAGACCTCACTGTGGAAAGGCGAGATACGGAACCGAGCAAGCGTCCGCGGGCCGGTGGAGGGATAAACAATCTGTGGCACACATGCATGACGGGATACTGGCTCGCCTGCAGGAGGAGGAAACCCTGTCATTCCTGATGTGGGTGAACCCGGAGGACGTCAAGTGAAGCAGGCCGAGCTCGGAGACGAGTGTGCTTGGTTTCACTTGCGTGGGGTCTGAAAGACTGGCCCTCCTGGTGGGGCTGCTGGACTCTTACAGAGGCCTGCAAAGGTGGTCGCACTATGAAAGTAGGTGCATACACGAGGCGGTGCCAGCGTGCAGTAGTTCGGCTCAGCTCTTCTGTGGGACAGTTTTCAAGATAATATATTGTGCACAATAAAGAGAAAATATTTATCTGCCTACTAAAAATAACATTTTAAAAATAGAGAAGGATGCATGAACTGGGGAAACTTCCCCGGGTAGAAAATCTGGCAATGTTAAAGAGCGACTCAGAACCCTGACACAGGGGCTGTGTTTTGAGGATTCCTGGGTTTTTAGAGATACATGTTGAAAACTTTAGGGTGAAATGATCCCGTGCCCAGCAGGCTTCAAGATGGCCTGGTGGGAGGGAAGCAAGCAGGTGGTTGTGGATGGAACGATTGACTGTGAGTGCACAGTCACACAGGTCCTGTTGGGATCATGGGCTGGCAAATTGCTCTCTCCCCAAACGAACCCCATCCACTGTTCATGAAATGACCCAAGTTTCCAAATATGTTGGTGATCTTACTACAATTAGATTTAAATTTCCTTTATGGATGTGCTTGACCTCCCACATCCTATTATTGGATCGCTGGCTACAGAGTGGGCAGATGGATCTGTCAATGTAAGTCACCCTGTCTTTGAGGCAGAGAAAACAATCCTCCCAGTACTTTGTCACTTGCTTCTCTCTGAAGCCCAGCAATTTCATTTATACTACTTCTTGGAGCCTCAACCTTCTCCCCTGTAGAAAGGGAGGAAGTGAACAGAATTTTGTGCACAGAGTAAGTGGTTCTGACCATCAGTGAACTATTGACAATTATTACCAGACTGGGAAGCAATACAGTGACCAGGTAGCAGAGATGACCCACCTGAGCCAGCCAGTCGGTTGGTCACTCAGCCAGTCAGTTGGTCACGCAGTCCACTGCGATCCACCTGCCCGCTGCCCTCCTGGACCTGAGGGCACAGGAAACACAGGCAGGTGAGGCGGGGGGAAGCCAGGAGGCAAGACTAAGGGGGCAGTCCAGGGCCATGTCCCGAGGGCCGTCTTCGAGGAGCAGCAGAATTAGCCAGGGTGGACGGAGGAGGAGGAGAAGAGGAGGAGGAAAAAAGGCCAAAGGGTCCCACGCTCTGCGGAAGGCCACGCAAGAGGCCCCTGGAGAAGGAAGGACACCAGGATTTGGTGACTGCCACACCAAGACCCGGGCACCTGCAGGTGGAGCGAGAGGGCCACAGTGGGCAGGGCTTTCTTCCACGTCTGCGTCAGGCACTGCTGGACGAGGTGAGTCTTCTATGAGAGGCACGTATCATTCTTACAGTTTCTTAATAGCTAAAAGTGAAAAAAAGCCACAAAAGGAAGATGACTCTAAACACTCTAAAAGTAGAGAGTGTATTATATGTTTTCTCTACTTTTCTTTCAATAATCCTTGATATTTTAAATTCCATGTACAACTGATAAAGAAACCACTGGATGTAACTGTGACAGGCTCCTGGGCCTCCCCTGGCTGGCTCGTTCCAAGGGCCTCATCCTCGCTGACCTCCTTTCCCTTTTTACGTGTTAGAGGTACAGATGACAGGTGGATAATCGTGCCTAATTTAAACGTTTCCAACCCCGAGTGGAGGTTCTGGCCCTCGGACAGGATTCAGGGAGTTGGGCAGATGTTGGAGGATGGCCCCCTGGTGAGACTGGGGAGAAGCTCAGCTGGTTTGCAGGATGAAAGAGCTCACCATGGGCAGGGCAGGCAGGCTGGTGTTCGCCAGGGTCTTTGTAGTGGGTTGCTAGGGGTGTGATGTGTTTTTCTGGTTCCACCTCAGGGTCCGGGACCTGGGAGTGGACTTTGACGTAGAGGTGGTACAAGCAGCTGCTGGGGCTGCAGCGGGGCTCTGGAGTGGAGGACGCCTGGTGGGCAGAGCCCCGCTGCCGATGCTGGAGGAACTTGCCAACCCATTCTGTCTGTTGCAGAAGGAGCCCCAGCAAAGCCCTTTCAAGAGGCACCCCGGTTCCTTCCCGCAGGAATGGCAGGTGTCAGCCTGGGTTAGCTCACTTCTCTGGGGCCTCCTCCCCGTGCCCCCACTCGCCCCACGTCAGACTGGGAGGCTGCAGCTTCCGGGTGAGTCTAGAGCTAATGACACAGACGGCTCTGTCAGAGAACAGGGGCTGAGAGATGCTCGTGCAGGGAGAGGTGGACAGGCTGCCAGGTGACAAGCCTGTGTGTCCTTCCCTCCCCCTGTCCTCCCAGGGCCTTGTGCCTGTTTCTTTTTGGGGTGATCAATGAAAGACCCCTGCCACAATGCCCTCAGCTGAAAGATGAGGAAACTGAGGCCAGAAGGGTAATTCTGCCTTCAAAGAAACCCCACAAAATGACCACACACTTTTAGCCTGACCCCTGGAAGTGCCTTGCCTCCTAATGTTAAAGAGCATGAGATAGAGGCAAGGTATCCTTCTCAGCAGTCACTTCCTGGAGGTACAATCCTGCACAAAGTTTTCAGTCTCTCCAAGCCTCAGTTTCTCCATCTGTGAGACGGGGATAATTCGCACTTGTGAGGATACTGGGTATTGAATCTATGACTCAGACACAGTCCTTTTTTATTTTTTATTTTGAGACAGGGCCTGGAATTTGTGGTCTTCCTGCCTCAGCCTCCTGAGTAGCTGGGATTACAGGTGTGTGCCCCTGCACCCGGCAATAGGAATAATAATTTTTACCTCTAAGGTTGTTGATTTATCTCAAGTGCACTTTCATGCTGCCAACACGGCCCAGAGTTCACCTTTTATCCTCAGTTTCTGCCTGCCCTTAGACTGTAAGGTCCCCAAGTGCAAGGACCTTACAGGCTCCTTGCCCCCAGTGGCTGACATGCTGCTCACATGCCTGGCAGTGGCAGTAGCGTGATGGTACTATTGCCAGGCCTCAACACAGTGTGTGTGCATGGAGACACACATGTACATGGAGACATGTGTGTACAGAGACACGCTTGTACATGGAGATGTGTGTATACGTGGGGATGCATGTGTACGTGGAGACACACATGTACATGGAGACGTGTGTACAGAGACACACTTGTACATGGAGATGCGTGTATACGTGGGGATGCACATGTACGTGGAGACACACATGTACATGGAGACATGCTTGTACATGGGGACATGTGTGTACATGGAGATGCCTGTGTACGTGGGGTGACACATGCACAGACAGCAGTACCAACACAGGGAGCCCAGTATTTATGATCAGAAATCAATTTTAGGTTCAAAACTATCAAATAACCAGGGAGTGAAAGACAGAACAGTCTGGAGTGGGTCTGTGGTCTGGTGGCTCTTCTGTGGCCAAGCCCCAGCACTCATCCACACAGGACGGAGGCCTCACCCCACCATATCGTCCGTCCCCAGCACCAGGACTCCTTTCCTGGAGTTTCAGAATTCCCACTTTTAGCTCTGGAAGGCTTGAAGAAGAGGGTGAGGAGTGATTCACCACGCCTGCAAAAGGGGATGTGGAGTTGCTACACAAAATGCACCATGCCTGGGTAAATATGAATCTCCCACAAACAACAACATAATCATTTAGTAAAATTCCATCTTGAAGACTATGAGGGAAGCAGTTACCCTTTAAAAAACATTCCTTTTTACCTGAAATTCAAATTTAACTGGGTCACTTGTATTTAATGTGCTAGGTCTGACAGCCTACAACATGGTGGAGGTGTGATTTTAACCCAGGCCTACCTGGCCAGTGTGGGCTCTTCTGCGTTCCTGCAAGATTAGGATGGTCACATGAGGAACTTCCTGGGGCTGTTAACGGAATTAGAGGCGAGGCTGAGTGAACAGGGCTTGGTAAGCCTTCGACTACTCCATACACTTTAGTAGAAACTCACCACAGCTAAACCCAGGCTCAGAACCGTTGCCCCGCACGAAGGTGGAACTTCGTGACCATTTGTTCTTGTTGGGAGCTGGGGCAGGAACCCTGGCCCTTGCACACACGAAAAGGACACTCTACCCCGGAGCTGCATTTCCAGCCTCATAACCGGCTTAGTGAAAAAAATGCGGGTAACACTTTCCCTAAGTCCCTAAGTCCTCGTCCCCGCAAATAATATCAGCTCAAGGAAACCGGGTTGGGCCCAGCTGCTTCCAGACACCTGCCACCTGCCCAAAGCCGCAGCTGCCCAAGAGGGCGCTGCAAGCCCCGCGTGGCGCTGCGCTGCGCTGCCCGGGCGTGCGCATGCGTGGCCCTCGCCCCGGAGTGCGCGTGCGTAAGCGTGCCCCCTCCCCGCTCCGCAGCGCGCATGCGCAGCAGAGAGCGCGGGAACGGCCCTGTGAGGCCCGCATGGCCGTGGCGCCCGGGGCAGAGGCCGCGTTCTTCGAGGTCCTGGACCGGCACCGGGCTTCACTGGTGGCCGCCCTGAGGAGAGGCGGCGCGGAGGCCGGCACGCAGGGGACCCGCCTGGCCTCCAGGTACGGGGTCCCGCCCGGCCCCCTGAACCTGGCACTGTGGACCGAGTCTGAACCCCGGGGAGGGACCGAGTTCTCCGTCCACTGTGGACCCTGAGCCCCGGTGTGGACCCCCGCCGGGGTGTGGACCCGCCCGCGGCAGCGCGTCCCCCTCAGAACATCCAGGGCGGCGGCTGCGGCCAGCTCGGGCGGGTGCTGGGCCGCCGAGCCGGGCCCTCGGGGACGCGAGAAAGAGCCCCGCGCTCGGGATCTGTGGTTGGACGCCCCGGGCGTGGTCGGGTGCCCCCCGTGAGCACGTGTTAAATGATTGGTTTAGAATCGGCTGCGGAGCCGGGCGCACCTGGTGCGCGCCTGCCAGCACAGCGCCTGGGAGGCCGAGGCCGGAGGCCCGCAGGCGCGAGGCCAGCCCGAGCAGCGTAGCAAGACCCGGTCGCAAATAGAACCTCACAGGGCGGGGCTGGCTCCGTGTCCAGCGCCCTGGGTTCAGCGCCAGTGTAGACATCCCAGCCTCGGAGACGGGACCCGGGCGCGCTTAACAGGATGTGCACGTGACGGGCCTCCTTTCAGTCGCCCTCCTGTGCTTCCCCGAACTGTTCCTTCTGGTTTATAAGTAAAGTGTTTCACCCTCAGCAGTTACTTTTAAGCCCAAACCAACTATCAAAAACCCCACAAGCAAACACTTTTTTGCAGAAGGCCTTACTTTGAGGAAGGACCCAGGAGTGGAGAGGAGGGAGTGGCAGGTCCCTTGTTTGCCCTGTTGTTTATGATCCGTCATAAAGTTGCTGATGGTATTGCCCAACATTTTTTCCTTTCAGACTATGAAAAATAAATAAGATATTTGGGCTCATTTTTACCTCTCGGATTTAAAAAGCATGAAATGTTTTAAATTTTACTTTCTGATCTGACTTGTTTTACTGATTTTTAATAAAAACTGCAAAGTTTCTGTGGAAATAAAAATTTTCAGCATTCTGCCCATTTTCTAGCAGTAATTTGATTCCTCTTCCTAGACAATATGCCAATGTTATTTGTAACAGAACAACATTTTTCGAAGCTGATGGCTTGTGAAATTAAAAGCCAGCTGACAGGATGCGGGGTTGTGTCTTAACATTTTGCTGTACAGTGGCATCGTAGTTGCCAAATCAACCATTTAGTGCAGAACTCAAGACGTGTTCTTTTCATGGTAGTAATTAAACTTTTTCTTTTTTACTCACTAAAACTCAAAAGGGCTGATTTTAAGGCATGAGACCAATTAGGCAATGTGCTACAATAAATGTTTCTTTTGAAATATTTTTGCATTACATTTTTGGGAAATTCTGGACCAGTGTTACATCATTTTTAATTAAAACATCCATCAGTATTTCAGGCCATCAAGTTTATATTGAAATTCAGGTTTAAGTAAGCTAATATGAGTAGATAAAAATATACTTGTAGTTTTGTTATCGTGTCATTCACGTAAAAGGAAGAGGTTACTTCAGTTGGTAATTTGAGAAATGAAATTACAAGCAAATGAAATCATAAGTAACCACTGTGAATACAGTTGTTTTAATGCAGTACTGATATGAAATTTAGTGGAAGAAATCTTTACTGACATGGATTTCCAAGTCAAAGAACAACCAGTAAACTAGGCACAGCAGCACACGCCTGTATTCCCAGCAGCTCAGGAGGCTGAGGCAAGAGGATCTCAAGTTCAAAGGCAATGAAACAAAAAGTTACTTTAGTATTAATGTACGAAAATGTTACATATTGTAAAGGCATACCTTACGATTATAATTGGATCATTGTTTCTTGTTTCAGTGCTGAGATTCTTGCATCTATTGAAAACATTATGCAAGACATAATCACAAGCTTGGCAAGAAAGGAAGCACCTGCCTTCACAATAGGCAACAGATCCAGCTGGGAAAATATAAAGTGGGCATTTCTCAGTTTTATTTTTAAATGTATCTGTGTCATTATTTGGTATATTTTATTTAGAATTCTAGTCAATTTTCATTATTTTTATTGCCTTTTCCGTGCCCCCCCTATATATATATATGTATATACATATGGGAATAAACATCATACAGGTAGTCATGTAAGCTAAAAAGTAGGTGTAAAAAATAAGGGAAAATAAGCTAGCAAAAAAAAAAGGAGCACCAAAAGAGGTTAGCGTTTCAAATGCTGTGACCTTTCTGAAAACAGGCTTGAATCTACTCTCCCCTGCAAGCTGGGAGGCGATACTGTGGGTGTGGTTCTCATCTGCACTGCAGAAGCTCAGAGCAGCCACCAGTTGACACTGACTGAAGTACAAACGCGGAGCCAGTTGACCAGGAGAGCACCTTAGTCCAACAACTTCATCTGAGTCAGCGCCAAGTGATACAGTGTTTTCCTTTTCCCCAGCATGTAAAATCTTCTCTGCTAAATAAGGAAAAGTAGTACCAAATAGTTCTCACATCTCTAAGAGTTATAACAGAACAAAAGGAATTTTGAAACTCTTTACTTACTATGGCCAATATAATTGATGTGAACTGTGTTCTTTTGAATCATAGTTTGCATAATATTTTGAAAGATGGATCTTATCTAGCATCAAAGCAGATGACATCCGATGTCTTTGCTTGGTGCCTTCTGCTACCTTTGGGAGAGGCTTGGTTCCATTTAACAAGCTAAGGTAGATTGTTATTTTATGTATTATGTATTATTGAGTCAAACTATTCAATAAATAAATTATTAAAATGAGTAAAATGCTAATAAATTGTGAGATATTTGAAAACATTTTACATATACTAAATATCTTTTCAAGAAAGAAGTGTACACACTCCATAATAACAGGTATTTATCCAAAATACCTTTATCTTATTGCTGCTGTATGTCGCAAAGCTAATTACATAATTACCACCTGGACTGATATAAGCTCACAAGCCAGGTCTCCTAAAGTTTTAGTGCTTGTGTCAAGAAGAAATGTGGGGTTTACAAGATGTGCAGAAGAAACATTAAATGTGTATTGCTTGCGGGGCTGGGATTGTGGCTCAGTGGTAGAGTGCTTGCCTAGCCACATGTGAGGCACTAGGTTCCATCCTTAAAAAAAAAAAGTAAAGTTTAAAAATGTATTGCTCAGTGTTAAGAAGCTAAGTAATTTTCGTTTTATTCCTTCACTTTAAACAAAATTACAGGTTTGAAGATTCTGTTGGCCTTCAGATGGTGGCTCATTGTACCACAAGAAAAATCAAAAGTGATTCTCCAAAATCAGTTAAAAATTTTGGTAAAGTGATCTTTCTTAGCTTTGAGTATTGAAGAATAAATAAATTTGATTATTTTCTAGATTTTTCTTGTCTTAGTTAAGTGAATTTATTTGTTCTTTAATAGGTGAGTTGTACTTAGAATAATTTTCTAGAATTTTGCACTGTCAACACTGTGGAAGTAGACTCATTTCTAAATACATGTATTTTTCAAGGTTTATGGTTCAATATAACTTTATTCTCTGTTCTTCTGTCCATAGAGCAATTAATTTTATCTAATTTTCCAGGCAACTATTAAGTCTTCTATTTCAGAAAGACAATTTTTAAAATGTTAGGAATGGTAATTGTGGACAGTAAAGACTCTTGATAGCAGTGTGTTTAGAATCACTAAGATAAATGGCAAGTAAATTGTTTATTGCATTTTATTTTCCAGCTCTAATTCTTAAAATATTGTCCATGATTTATAAATTAGTACAGAGCAACACTTATGCAACTAAAAGGTAAGTATATTGTTCTGGTAAAGTATTTTTTGAATGCAGTGTGAGATTTAGTTGGATCAATTTTTATTATCTGTTTTGAGAAGTCACGTAAGACTACACTCTGGGTAATAAATTACTTTTATTATGTGTTGTGTTTTATTCAGTTAAAGTTTTCAAAGAAGCACTCTAATATTTGTCATATTCAAAAAGGACATGATTAATTAGAAATGTGTGTTTTAAACTTTCATAGAGACATATATTACACTGACAGCCAACTCTTCGGTAACCAGACTGTTGTGGACAACATTATCAATGACATTTCTTGTATGCTCAGAGTGCCCAGGAGGAGTCTGCATATAGTAAGTAGTATGTAATGCAAAACTTTTCATTTTATTGGTTTTATGTATCTATTTAAAATAGTAAACCCATTATATGACAAACATAGCATTTTAAAGAAAAACAGTATTTTACAAGTTAGTGAGAAGAATGACACTTTCACAGTTTTGCAAACAAAACTTTCCATTTTAAAGCATGATGTTTGTATAGAAATTGCAATAAAAGTAATCTTTGCCTTCTTTTGATATCATTTGATACTATATTTTTCTCATGAATTTTAATAATCATTATTTTAGATGAATGGACTAAAACAGGTAAATTATCAAATAGGTTTAATTCCTAAATACCTTTATACATTTTCTCCATTTCTAAATTCCATCTGAGCTGAAATACAAATAATTTTAGCAAATAACATGAAGAGTGATTTGGCATAAAATATATCAGTGGAAAGGTTTCAGATATGTCTGTTATTTTTCAGTTATCAACATCCAAAGGGCTAATAGCTGGCAATTTAAGATACATTGAAGAAGATGGCACCAAAGTGCATTGTCCCTGTGGCGCGACAGTAAGCATCCTTGAGGTGTCACATGCTGTAACTGCCTTCCAGTTTGCTCAGTTTTGGAATGCATTTTATTTCTAGCTTTATTGTATAATTTAGAGCTTAAGATTTTTAAATAAAATGGAAGGATGCATTAGGTACATGCTTTATGGAGTTGTATATCACATAGTTATATGTTAATTGTCATACTGAAATACACATCCATATATATTCTCTTTAAAAATGTACTGTTAAGCTGGACATGGTGGCACACACCTGTAATCCCATAGGCTCAGGCTGAAGCAGGAGGATGGAAAATTCAAAGCCAGCCACAGCAATTTAGCAAGGCCCTAAGCAATTTAGCATGACCCTGTCTCAAAATAAAAAAAAAAAAAAGTTTTTTGTAAAGCTCAGTGGTTAAACACCTCTGGTCCAATCCCCAGTACAAAGAAAAGAATATACTATTGTATTTCAGGTAGAGTGTGGCTTACTCGTTTTAGCAATGTTATTTACATAATCTCCATAAAAATGTCTGTTTTAACACTAAGCCTCCTGCTGGGCTCTGGTACATAGGGAACATGCAGCCCTGGACCAGCACAGCAGTTTGGATGGGTGGCCCAAAAGTTAGGGCAGTAGAAAGTCATGTCTCTGAGGTGCTTCCCAGGAGTTCTTCCTGCAGGGAAGTGTGTAGATTGTGCGTCTGTTTTCTTATCGAGGGTTCCATCTGTTTCTTACTGTTCCCTCACTGAGCAATAGGACTCTTAAAACTGGTAGTCAGAGAACATGAAAGCATAGGATTTTTGTGATAAATTATGTCATTATTTGTTTTCCGTTTAAAATAAAAACTGTCTTTTATTTTAACTTAGGCTGTTGCTGTGCCATCTAATATTCAAGGAATTCGGAGTATCCTTTAAGTGGGAAAACTACTTAAACTTCTGGAATGTTCATTCATTCCTTTGATAAACCAAGCCTTCATAATGTTTACCAACAAAGTTAGACCCTGTGGACTTTCTTAGGAGCTCAGCATGAAGTGAGAGAGACACGTATCTAAATATATGGGTAGATAATGTTTATATATTTAAAGGTTAAAATCAAACTATTCTTTCTATAGCTGTTTTTTAATTGATCTGTATGGCAGATAGTTGTTGATTAAACTGAAATACCCTTGCCTTTATTTATCAGCCTTAACTTCACAGATATAATTACAGATGCAAAATTTCTGTTAATTGTAGAAAAAGATGCAACATTTCAGCGTCTCCTAGATGATGACTTTTGCAACAAGATGTCTCCATGTATCCTGGTTACGGTACAGTACCTACTTCACTTCACTTCCAGGACTCACAGATGCTACTGTGATGACTGGAGAGGGATTCCTAACACTATCTGTGCAATTTGGGTCACATTCTGTTTTCAGTATAGTGCATTGTTTGATGCCGTAGAACAGGAATGTTCAGAGTGTTTATTTAGCATCCTCAAACCTACCCTGGAAGTGATGGTCCTGATCCATTGATACCCATGAGTTTGCAACACCAGGGTGAGCCTTCACGGGCCTTCAGCCTCCCTTGCCCCCTTCTCACAGCTGCTGTTTGTCTGTCTCATGTCAGTCCCAGGGCCTGGAGAAGGGATGTTCTTTTTTCCCTCACACAGGTTTGTATACCATTAATTTCATTAATTTAGTCAAAAGGAGCTTGCTGTTTTTAGACATCAATGTGCAAAGAACACAGAAGCATACGTTAGGATTCCTGTGGGTGAGATAATACGCCGGGAACTGTGGCATTGTTAAACAAAAGGTGGTGTCTTAGCTAGTCCATGCTGCCCTAAGAGAATACCACAAACTGCAGGGCTGAAGTAATAGCCTTTGCTTTTCCCAGTTCTGGAAGCTGGGGAGCTTCTTCTTAACAAGTCCTCATGGAGTAAATAAGAGGACCTTTCCAAGCTTCCTTTCATAAGGGCAAAATTTCCATTCAGGGGGGCTCCATTCTCATTACCTAGTCACCTACCAGAGGCCCCACCTCCTAGAACCATCACATTGAAGGTAGTGGGGACGAAACCTTCAGCTCATTGCAGGTAGTGAGCCTCCTGCTATAGGTGACGTGAGTGGAACCCACAGTACTGCAGTGAGGCGATAAAAGCTTCTGCGGTGGGAAGGACAGAGGAGGAAGTGGGGCTGGGCTGTGCGCAGGTGGAGCGACTGAAGGAGAGACGGGATCGTGTTCTGCTCCCTTATAAGCTCTTTTCCCAGCTTCTGCTTTTATAGATCTGTGTAAAATCCTAGTTCTTTGAAGAAGGAAAGAAAGCTCTTCTACTTAAAATTCTCCTGGCTTATTGGATTAACAGTAAGTATGGTGTTTGTGAGGTATGTTTGTGGAGCAGTGAGCAGAGCTGCCCAGAGAGGAAGCAGGACTTGGGGCAGCTGGGCAGAGTCCTGAAGGCCTGGACAGTCCCAAGGAGCATCCTGACGTAGTGCAGAAATACCAGGCCCTCAGAAAGTTTTTGAACTGGCCAGGAGGGAAATGACAGGATTACTGTGATAACGCATCTGTTAGATAGAGGTGACAGGAGTCGGGGCTATCAGGAGGATGAAAGGAGCAGGACAACCAGGGAAGGACTGGATTAGAGGATGTTTCAAGAGGACTTGGTGACCAGGGCATGTGAGGAGTGAGTCACAATGGCTCTGGTGTGTGGACCTCCCTGCGGTATCACAAGGATAGCTACAGGACAAGAGGCAGAACACTCAGCTTTTTATGAGCGATCTTGATGTGGTTTTAGAAATAGAAACTTGGGGTCACAGATGAAAATCTTGGTGGCATCTGCCTAGTTTGAAGTCAAGGAACAAGAGTCAAGATGGAAAGTGCAGACTGAGAACTCATAAGCAAGAGAGGCCATGTTACTGAGCCCCTGAGGGGAACAGTCTCTCATGGGTTGTCCTTCAGCTCATTCTTTGGCCCTGTCCTCTTCTTACATCTCAGTGCTGAGAGGCCATGCTTGTCCAGTTGTAGACAAGCCACTACAGACAGAAAGCTGCAGTAACTCTGTTCAGCCCTGGTGTTGGAGATGCACATGGAGCACAGCTCTTGTCCCACTAGGTTGAGGAGAGGTGTAAGAGTGCTTATAAAGAACGTGCATGTAGGGAGGGGAGCCTCACATAGAATCCACTGTTTCTGCTTTCTTTGCATGTTGCCCTCCAGTCCTGCTGAATGCACGGGCACGTAGCCCCACACTGGTGCCTCTGGGTGTCCCCTGATGACTGCCATTACTACCACCATGAAACGCCCACACCTAGCTGGCCAGTGGAGCTGGGATAGAGGGCCAGGCTAGGAAGAGCCACTTTCACCAGATGTCCTTTGATATTATTTGACTCCTCTACCATGTCCATATGTTACCTTTTCCCAAAGGAAAAAATTAAAATGCATTACCATTCCCTAAGCGTTCTGACCCACCAGGAACACTTTACCTAATAAGAGTTCTCCCGTGTTGCCATTCCTCACGTATCAACTTGTAAAGACTTTCAACTGCTCTGTGAGATCTGTAGTCATTACCTCTGCTTTAATAGCAGGAGCTACAGTGCAGGGAGGTGTCCTACACAGACCTGTGGCTGCTCAGAACTAGGACTTGAGTCAAATAATTCAGCTGTGTGTTGCAATAATGCCAGAAGTCCATGGCAGGCAGGTCTATAGTGACTTTACAGATACAGCTAGGGCATCAGTAATGATGGGCAGAGAGCAAATTCAAACTTGGAGCTATCTGCTGCAAAGTCCATTCATCATAGCAACATATTCTCTGCTTCCTCCTCTGCCCCATGTTTTGTTTGGATTTCTGCTTTTCTCTTGCATTATTGTAATGCTCTTTAAAGTACTTTTCTGTAGTATTGTTTTAATGGCTTCATATTATTCCAGCATGTAGGGTTTATTAAACCCTAAAATTAAACCAGGCACTCGTCTAAAGATTTTATAATTGTAAAATAATTTCATTCCTATAATAACCTTTAAGAGGTTAAACTGCAGGGAGGTTTCTATACTCAGTCATCTTTGTGCCACTAGGAAGCACAGAGCCACACATGCCAACCCAGTTTTTCTGACTCCAGAGCTGGTTTCCTGCCACTGCTCTGCCATGGCCACTGTCCATATCCCTGCTGTTAGGTTTTTTTTTTTTTTTTTTTTTTTTTTGTAGTTTTTGCCATTTTAAATAATACTATGTGGGCATCATTAAACGTGTAGGGTTTTTATTACTTCTGTTTCTGCTGAAATATTTCCTAGGACTAACTGAGGCATAACTGAGGCACAGGTATGAATGTACATGGGCTCCTTTACCCTGCACATATTGGACATTGGTTCACTTTCAACACCAGGCTTCTCCCATCTAAAATTCAAGGTGGGGGATCTCCTTTTAAATTATTAACCAAATAAAGGTGTAGTTGTACCGACTCATCTTACTGGAATTGAAATAACTAATATCTACCTTGCTTTTAGGGAAAGGGCGTACCTGATCTGAACACGAGACTTTTAGTCAAAAAGCTGTGGGACTCGTTTCACATTCCTGTTTTCACACTAGTAGATGCTGATCCGCATGGTAACTTATCCTTGGACTATTTGGAACAAAGTCACAATTAAGTCATATTTGTAGTTGTGTTTTTCTGCTCTTAGAATACTTTCATAAAATATTTTAAAAATGTTTAAGTTAAAATTTAATACTGTAATCATTTAAGGCAATTTATAGTTGTTTTGCCATATGAAATGGATTTTTTACTGCTAGTGTCCACAAAACTAAAAATGGCAGATGTTAGATAAAATCTGAGTGTAAATTATTTAATCTGTAATATATAAGACTAATTTTAAGTTAACTTTCTTGTAACAGGCATAGAAATAATGTGCATCTATAAGTATGGGTCTATGGTGAGTAAAGTATTTTTGCTTTCTCCACTGTTTAGACATTTATATTTATTGGGTGATGTGTTCACTTATTCCCCTAGTAGCTAAGGACCTCCAGAGTGCACTCAGGGAGCCAAGTGTCCTATTTTGGGATCTTCTGCTCTTTAGTGGCTGGGAGTTCAGCTCCCAGCATGACCAGTACACACAGGGAACAGATGAGCTATGGGCAAGAGGCACTGTCATCCTGCATGTTCCAGCCTACTAAAGTTCCTGCAGGGTCCCAGGGTAACAATAGTGTCTCATTGCCAAACGTACACTGAATCTTACAGTCTTGAATTTCGACATTTGGGATCCTTTTTCTCCCACCACGAGGAGGAAGGAAACCACCACCAAATTTCACCACTATAGTCTGCAGCCATACATCAGGGCTTCTCCAAAGGTGGTCTCTAGCTAGCAGCTCCGCATCCCCTGGCAACTTGCAACTCTCAGTCCACATCCAAACTACCGAACCTGCACCTCCACATGATCCTGATGCCTGGTCAAATTTATAACAGATAAAAAGCATGGCAGAGCAGGGTGGAGAGATGGACTCACAGTAATGAATGCAGATCAGAGAGATTCATTTGTAGTTTCGCTTCATAAAAAATTATTATAGAAATACTACAGAGCATTTCAGTGCCTTGTCCTTAGAAATTGTCTACAGAAACCAGTATGATAGTTTTCTGCAAGTTAGCCTCACCTAATATACTTTTGCTCTTCATTTCAGTCTATGTCTTTTGAAGCCCATAACCTCACAGTTCCAGCTATGAGATGGCTTGGGCTACTCCCTTCTGATATTAAAAGGTTAGACAGTATAGCAGAATTAGGACGTTTAAAACAATGACTCATTGTGATACATAACAAGCCTGAAAAGTTGCTGCAAGGAAAAGCTCTTGATGTTGTTTTTAACTTACATTGTCCACTATGATTCAGGATTACATAATTATGAATTTAATTCATCAGTGCTTCTGCTCTACTACTAAAATACTTAATGAATGAGTTTAGTTAATTATAACACTTTCAGCTAGCTACAAATATTTATGGTTAAAACATTTTGTAATTTTTTTGTACTTAAAGTATAATGCATGGACTCTAGTTAAATGGTAATCACTGACAACATCATTTGCCATATGACTCAATTTTATCATACATTTACATTTTTAACTTCATAAAAACCTCATTTTGGGATAGTTTGGGAACCTCAAGTGTGGTAACTTTAATATATATTGTTCATTATAGAAAAAAATCAAAAAGTAACAAGATAAAAATCATCTACAGTTAAGCAGCCTTGCTTTTCTAGATTTTCTGTGCACAACCGTACTTTTCCACAAAAATGTGATCATCCTCTACTATTATTTGTAATGTGTTTTTCACATAGCACAGTGTGATCACTTTTCCCTATCATGAAGTCTTGTATGACTTCATGTTAATGTCTCCTACTACCAAGTTCCAATTCTGGACATGTTGGTGTTTGTGTGGCTAGTCCCTCATAGCTAGACACTTAAGTGGTTTCCAAATATCTGATAGTGTGTTGATGGGTTCTCTAAACTAAACCTTCACCTGCATCTTTAAAGAGTCCCTGAGGCAGAATTCTCAGAAGAATTGGTGGTCAAAGAGTGTACACATTTTAAGAACATTTATTTTTGTATACTCGAAATTGAACCCAGGGTCACTTAATCACTGAACATTTCTAGTCCTTTTTATTTAAAGATGGTCTTGCTAAGTTGCTTAGGGACTCACTAAGTTCCTGAGGCTGGCTTTGAACTCTCAATCCTCCTGCCTCAGTCTCCAAAGCTACTGGGATTACAGGCATGCACCACTGTAGACAGGTTGTTTTATTCTGTCTGGAGAATAAGAGACATCATGTCTCTCAGCATAAGATAATAACACTTTTTTCCTTTTTGCTTATGTGATATTTTGAAATGTTTCTTGTTGTTTTAATTTGCCAGTGAAAATGAACTTAGCGTGCTTATTGGATTTCTTTAAGCAGTAAACAACCCTTGGTTACAGGTGCTTGTTTTCTAAATATGGACCATGAACAGTTTTTGGGTAGATACTTATTACAAAATTGAAGAATGAGAGGAAACTTATTTTTGACATTTACATCCAGTGAATTAAAGTTTTGTACAATTTTGTGTTATGTGTCATGATCAAAATGCCTTGGAGGTGATCTATTTGTATGAAGGCCATTTGCAACATAAATTCAGGACACATGATCTGCTAATTTTTAAGTTAGAGGGCTTGGAGAAACTCTAGCTGCATCTTGTAAATTCCACGAGTGCCCTCAGAACCACCCCAAATGCATATGAAGAGGAAAATTAGTTTGGTACTATGCAAACATGCTGCGAGGGAAGAGATCTAGGCCTCTCTCTCAGTCAGACTGTCACCCCTGCCCAGGGACTGCCACTGGCAAATGCTCATAATTATGGGGACATAGAAAAAGGCTGAAACCGGAGCTCTCCTGAGAAATCTAGAATTTGTGACTTCAAAAAGATTATGCCCTAAATCCCAGACCTCTCATCTCCTATTTTTAAACACATACCAAGATAAAATTACATCTGCTTTTTTCAAATTTAAAACTAGGCAGGTGAGTGTGTACGTGCACACACATGCAAGTAGAAAGCAGTGGACTCATCATGTCCTGAATGAATTACAAAGAGCTAAGCACCTGTTGGAACCTAATGTCCTTCAGTGAAGCTCAGCCTCTGGCCATGCAGGTGGGACTCGAAGCTCTGGGAAGCTTGAGCACACACCTTGTTCAGTTGCCTTGGTGTCACACACGGCGCCAGTGCTGGGAGCACAGGTTTAATAACCAGTGTGTCTTCCTGTCACACCCCTGTGGTTGCTGAGAAGAAAGTAAAAGGCTTAGAATTGTTTACTGCAGAAACAAACTTCCACTACCTGCTTCAAGACTTGCTGGTCTAGAACTTGACAGAGCTCCCACTCCTGAACTTAAAGTCTGTACTGACTTTCTCATGAGTGGTTTCTGAGTTTCTTGAAATAGTGCAGTAAATACAGGCAAATATACGTGTGATAGGAACACATTTTTACTTTTTTTTTCCATTTATTTTTTACCAGGTTGAATATACCCAGAGATAGTTTGATTCCACTGACAAAACAGGACCAAGTGAAACTTGATAGCATCCTGAAGAGGCCTTATGTTACTTGCCAGCCAGTTTGGAGGAGAGAAGTATATGATGTTTCTTTTTAAAATTCAAGTGTTGTGTAAAGTTTAACTGCCGTTTACTTAAATGGTGGCTGTTCACATAATATTTTGAAAATAGCCTTGTAATTTTATATAATCAACAACTAATGTTGTGGTTTAGTAGTAAATAGTTGTTGAAACAGAATCATGTGAATGCTAATAGATGAGATCAGCCAGACGCAGCTGGTCTATTTTTACCCTTATCAATTATTTACCCATTGTTGATACCCTCTCATAGTTTATGTGATTAAAAAATGAAAAAGAAATCATAATACTCCCAGAGCATGCCTAATTACTGAAGGCATCTGTATTGGGTATTCTTATGTCTGATAATTTTACCTATAGCAGGATATTGTGGCTGACCCTGAGGACTGTTGCCTGTGGTTGTGGATAATAAAACAAGTCTAGACTGATTCCTTTGTTGAATTGACAGACCTGCAGCAAAGAACTTTGATTTTGTGATATTTTACCTCTTATTGACAGATGGAAATAATGGCAAACTCTAAAATGAAGGCAGAAATCCAAGCTTTGACCTCCCTGTCCTCAGATTACCTTTCCAGAGTGTACTTACCCAACAAATTAAAATTTGGAGGATGGATATAAAAGTACATTTGGAGAATGGAAGAACCTGTTTGCCAGAGGCTTTTCATTAATTTAATTGGCAAACACTGTTGTGGAAAGAATATATATTTGTAGTTCTGTAAAGTGAAATAATTTCCATTATGTTTTGTCAAAACAAATGCTATATTCTAATTTTATTTAGAAGATTATCTGCATACTGATTTTTATTCTATCTTCTAAATTGTAAAAGAATATGATTTTGACTTTGAAATTTTATTTGAAAGTGTTTTGTATGCATAAAAATCTTATGAAATATTTTATTTACCTTCTACAATATAACTAATGTAAGATATGAGGTATTTTACTAGTATCAACAACAGTCAATCTGTAATATTGCAAAGGAATTATAGCATCTGGTAATTTCTTTTCACATTCTCTTTGCCTTCATAGTATAGGTATCCTCATGCATTAATTTACTTCTAAAACTAGTAAAATTTACCATGAATAAATACTTGGATTGATGTAGTCTTCAGTGCTTTGCTTTATTTTGTTTTGAGCATACTTTTTTATCGACTGTATTAGAAAATTTTTCTCCAGGTGTTATGCATTATTGCCCAAATTCAAGCCCAGAATTCTTTAGTCTCGGTCTATAGAACAATGAACTTCTTCAGTTTTAAGATTCACAAAAGTCTCAAATTTTAGTAGGTGCTTCTCCAACAGTAACAATATGTTCTTTTCCCCTTATACACTTACCTTAATTTTGATATACATGAGTTTTATGATTTTATTCTGTACTTTCAGTAGACAGCAGTAGCAAACATTGCTAGTGATTTTAAGCAAGAATATGTGTTTATATCAGTACATAAATGTTGGGTTGGTCTTAAATGGTAATAAAGATACCATTTCTAAAGTCTTAAATGTGCCAGTCACTGCTCATATATATGATCTCATTTCATTTTCCAAAGAACCCTGTGATTACTCGGCAGTTACAACTGTGGTTTACAGGTGACAGCACTGAAGATGTTACTTGTCCAAAGCTACAGTAACAAAAGGGGACAAAACCCATCTGCCTCAAGAGCAGGGCCAGGTACAGAATATGCAGGCCAAGAGCAAAACGTAAATGGGAGCCCGTGTCCTAGAGTTAAGAATCTCGAGAAAACACCAGCATGGAATTAAACCCAACACAGGATCCTTCTTAGCCTGGGGTCCTGTGTGATTGCACAGGCTGTGAGAGGGTCCTGCTTAGGCTGGAGTAAGGATTAAACAAGTACAATTTAAAAGGTACTTAGATAGCACTTACTCTGTGCCAGGTATTTTTCTATGTGCTTTAGAAACAATGACTCATTTCATACTCACACCCCTAGGAGCAAGGTACTTTAATTATCATCTCCATTTACAGATGAGAAAATAAAGGTATAGAGAGTTTAACTTTCCTAGGGTCATATAATTAATAAATGATAGCATCAAGACTTAAGCCTGAGAGTCTGGGTACACTATACTGGTGCATGTAAAGTGCCTCACATGTGTCCTGGCATGTACTCTAGGGGAAGGTCTGTGCTTACTGTTGTATGCCACACCAAGGTCTCCCTGATGCCATGTGTATAACATTAATGAATATGTTATATTCCCTGAACACTTGAATATCAGCACTGATATGGTTTTATTTTGAGAACATTTCTGGTGTGCTGTTATTTTGATTTGCTTGTGAGACTATTAAAAATTTTAAGAAAAATTTTTATGAAATTTTATAAATTTCAAAGTTTTAATTTATACCATACTTAATCCCTTAACATGTAACAATGTCACTGAACTTTGATAAGTTTTGTGAAGGAGGAAATTTCTAAGTTAGAAATATATTTAACCCACAAGACATCTATCACTGTCAAAAATGGGAGTGACAAATATACAATAGTTATTAAAATTTGGAAATAAATTTGAAAATAGTTTTCAGATACATTTCAGTTCAGATAAGAAATCAACTCAAGCTTTCAGCTGGATACTTACTTGAAACAGTTTTTGATTACTTGGGAAGTGAAAAAAGGAACAAATCACGCTACAGTTTGGCTTTAATACTTATCTGTTGTCGCCACCCGTGGCAATTTGTTACCGCTTGCAGCAACAATTGCGCGGATATTTATCAGAGGTGGACTGGAAACTGAGCTACTTCTATCTTTCTCTTTAGAGGGCTGCTTTCTTGCTTGTTTGCTTGTTTATAGAGGACAAAGGAAATGAGGCTTACTTGCTTTGGGGGGGGGGAGAGGGAGGGAGAGAGAGAGAGGCTTTGCCTAAAGAAAGAGAGAGAGACTACACTTTCAGAGATCTTTATATTCTTAGTTCTGCTGCTTCTTCTTAAAGGTGCATCCTACATCCTGCATCCTTCACTCTGCTATCTAGAGGTGTGGCTTTACTTCTCTGTTCTGCAATCTGCAACCTGCGTTCTGCCATCATTCAGAGGTGCTGCTTAACTGTTGCTTATCCTCTTTGCTAGCTGCTTATCCGGCTATTCCCCAGTGCTTCCTATAGGTGTGTCTTATATACCTAAGGCAGCCAATGAATCAGCTTAGGATTAGCACAATTGAAGCACGACCCTCGGTACCAATCAAGAAAGAATGAGGAATATCTGTTGACCACTAGCACAAAGGAGACATTAACTAATCTGGCAAAAGTAGATCACACCGTGTTAACGTTAATTATGCGCCACCTCTTAGCTCAATGCCAACCGCCATCTTAGCATTACCCAAACATGTCTTCTGCAATCTGTACTGGATGCAGATGAAAGATTAGTGCTAGCAGCTATTTGGGAACCATCTAGCATTCTAATTCACAAGATTTGTTCCCAGAAAAGATTACTGTGAAATAGCTATTTAAAATGGCAACAATCAACATCCCTTATCATCATCTCCCTTATCTATTTTGAATATTTCCATAATTTTAATCTAGGAAGAACACTGAATTGGAATCTGTTTGTAAAGTGAATAGTAAGTAATACAGCAAAAAAAAAGGCTTGTCCTGTTTTTTTTTTTTTACTTAAGGATTCATAATGATCCTCATAAAACAGATGTTGCTTGTAATATCCCATTTTCTGAGAAATTTAAATGTCATCATTGGTGATGCTAAGTGATTTCAGAAGTCATGATTTCACAATAAAAACAAAATAGAGCACTTTGCACAAAATTAGGCAAAACACTAGGATTTCCATTTGACTTCATCAGTGTCTCTCAGTTGAACTGTTTGATGTAGGTATCCGTTCAGTGCTACGGAAAAGAAAAGATGCACTCAATACTAAGCCACATGTGCACGTAAAATACTGAGCAACTCTCACTTCTGTTTGCTGGGTGGACTTGATCACCATTCCTTGGTATCCCAAGGACACAACCCCAAAACAAGCCAAGGTTGCCCTCTGCTGGCAGAAGCCCATTGTTCTCTCAAATCCTTCCACTATTTTGGATACAAATTCCTTTAAAATATTTTCAAGTCATATTTTAAAGGAATGAGGTAGAAGAGTGAAACAAAAAACCATAAGGATTTACATGTGAGTACTTCTTGACAGGAATTCACTTTGAATGTCCCAATTCCTGGTACAGCTACACTCAGGATGCACACTTTGCAAACAAGCTGTTTAGAAATCTTAAGCCAAAATATTAGAACTTCTTAATTAAAATTTCAAAATTATATGTAATTTAAAATATAAATGATTTAAAATTATAAACATGCAGTTTCTATTCTAGAAACAAAATAACTGTAATCATTCATAAATATCCACCCATGTAAAAATGGCCGAAAAGTTTGCCAGTGTGAATAGTGGCCACAATCAAAGTTTAATTTTAATCATTTTAAAATATTTTCACCTGGGTAGCGCATGGGTCAATAATCATACCCATGGATACAAATTTTATAGATCTCCCTTATTTCTACAGGACAAAGGTGAACTGCCAGCATTTTGTCATCTGTAAGTATCAGGTTCGGGGGCAGGCCGCCCACTTTGCGATTCCACTTCACTCACTGCTGCTGTGGTGGGACACACTGCAGTCTCATCTGCTTCTCGCTGGTGCAAACGTGGGCTCTCAGCCCACCCTACCCTGACTGAATCTGCACCTACAGCAAGATCCCGCAGCTCCCAGAGATGCTGGAGGAGACCAGGGCGTGCAGACCACTCCAAGCAGGGACTCAGGGAGGAGACCAGGGCGTGCAGACCACTCCAAGCAGGGAACTCAGGGAGGAGACCAGGGCGTGCAGACCACTCCAAGCAGGGAACTCAGGGAGGAGACCAGGGCGTGCAGACCACTCCAAGCAGGGAACTCAGGGAGGAGACCAGGGCGTGCAGACCACTCCAAGCAGGGAACTCAGGGAGGAGACCAGGGCGTGCAGACCACTCCAAGCAGGGAACTCAGGGAGGAGACCAGGGCGTGCAGACCACTCCAAGCAGGGAACTCAGGGAGGAGACCAGGGCGTGCAGACCACTCCATGCAAGAACTTAACAGAGGGTCCCGCGGCCCTTCTCTCCCTTTCAGGTATCAGGTTCGCAGTAGGCTCCTCCTTACTCCTCCGCTAAAGGCGGCCACTCGGACTGAACTTCTGCACTGGGACTGAAACTCAAAAACGGAATCAACAAACTGAAACTTGTCGTCTGACCTTTCAAAAAAGCAAGCGGATTAAGATAATAGCCGAGTTTCCCAAACGCGCCGTGTCGGAGGCAGACAATGAAGTTCCCTCTGCTTTAATCCCTGAGGTCAGCGCTCAGCCCCTCGCGGCTCGGCGTCGCGGCTGCCGCCTTCGGTCGCTCCAGCTGCTTCTGGATCAGGCTCGCTGCCTAAGGCCACTTACTCCTCGGGGCTCGTCCCTCTCCTAAATCCGCAGTAGTCTTGTCTTCTGACGCCCTTAACACTCCCCCGGAGTGTGACCCGAGGCAGGAGCCGTCGCACTTCAACCTCACCCAGAAGCTGGACGCCCGCATCGTTATCCCATCCAGGGCCCGGAGAGGCGGGCATCGGCGAAGGCACCTCCCCGGGCCAGGCCTTGGACGTTACTTGGCAGTAATCAGAACTTTGCTTTACTTAGGCGTCTAAACACGACAAATGGAGGATTAACTCACAAGCGAAGAGGTAACTATTCCACTAGCCCGGCCTGAGGATCTACAAAAGCGGTTGCTTGGCAACCTGCCGCGCTCCGCCAACTTGTAGCCAATTCGCAAACTGCTGGCGTGAGTACTTCCTTTCGACGTCAATGACGCTTTTGCGCATGTGCTCCCGCCCCGGAAGGAGGAGCCGGTTTCTTCGGCGCTTTCCGGACGACACCGGAAGTGGCTCTGGGACGCATGCGCCGTGTTTCCGCGGTAATTGGGGCTGTTGCTACCACCAGCTCGAGGAGGCTCGGGCTCCCGGCGTTCCTACTCGCGCTACCTCGCCCGGTTCCTCCGCGCCAGAGCCGGTCTGCAGGCTCCTCGGGCCCTCTCGCTGCCCGCCGCGGCGCGACCCTCAGGTAGGCCCCGGCCGGCCGTTGCCGCGCCACGCCGCCGGCGGAGGCCGGAGTCCCCTGCGGGGTGCGCCTGGTTGTAAGGCGGCGCTTGGGCAGAGGCTCCGCGAAGCTCGGCCGGGGTCGGAGGGGGCCCCGGGGGGCGCCTAGGGTGGGGTCTCGTCGTTGCGCTTGTAGGGAAACTGAGGCCCGGGGAGGGTCTCCCTGGGTTAAGGCAGGGTTGTCGCCTTGCCCGTCCCCCTAGACGTCCGGCTGTCCAGGAGGCACACGTCGCCTCCTCGCAGAAGTCTCTGCGGAAAGGCATCCTTCGCAGATGGCTTCGTTGCCCTTGCCAGTCGCGGGAACCGAGCGCCGCTCCTGACGTGTGCGTTGCACACTTCCCCGGGCCAGCATGCGTGCTGCGGGACCCGGTGTGCCTAGGGGAGGGACCAGGCAGGCGCCGGCCCTCTTGGAGCATGGCGTGGATTGTAAACAAGAGAATGCAGGTCGGTTCCCAGTGCCTCCAAGAAAACAAGGGGCGCGACAGGAAGGATGGATTCGTCAAATTAGGGAAGCTTCCGAGAGGGTGATATTTAAAGAACTGGGCTGACAGCTTCATGAAAGTCCAGCTTGCAGAACGTGAATTTCCCTGCTAAGGGGTATATTTTGACGAATTTGGGAAATTGTGTATAGTTGCATAAACATCACCAGACAGTTTTAGAACGTTTCCATCACCCCAGAACGATCTGAGAAGCTTTTGGACTGAGATATGAAGATTCAAAGGGAGGCAGCTGGGGAGTTGGGGGGACGGGTGGGCCAATCATGAGGGTCTGAAGGACCATCTGGTAAGATGCACCAGAAGCGGCCAGCAGAGCGTGCTGAGGTGCAGCAGGGAGGGAGGGAGGGAGGAGATCGCCAGATCCTTGGGTACCCTCCCTTCTGAACTTCTTGGGGCTTCCCAGTGTCCAGCACAGCATGTGATAAGTGGCTGACTGACTCTTGCCTGGAGTCCTATGAGTCCATCCCTGATGGCAACTTGAATGTTGGGCAGAGGTGGAACAGAAACATTTGTTAAGAGCCAATTGTGCTTTAAGTGCAGTGTGCACAACCTTCATTTGGTTCTTACAACTCTGTGAAGTAGATATCGGTGTCTTTATTTTACAGATGAAAAAGTCAAGACTAAGGCACTTGCCCAGAGCCACATAACTGGTTTCTGGACCCTGGTTACAGAAGCCCTGGCATTCCTGCATTCGTTTTCTCAGGCAGCTAACTGATCCTTCAGGTTCATTTTACAGCTCAGGACAGAGATGAGGTTGGCAGGTGCCACAACCTCTCACAAGTTTGCTTTCTGAACTATGCATGTGCTCATAGCTGTTGCTCTGACCTTTTATGTCTACACTTCATTTTTCATGAAGCCAGATGCCTTCCCCAAATTCCTTGCTGTTTCTCCATTCTCTGTTGTCCTGTTTAATGATGTTACCCTCATTAACTAGTATGTCACTGAGCCATTAGGCTTCTTTTGGAGAGGTGACTGATGTGGTAGACTTCTGAATGTAAAAATTTGCTAACAAATTGAAAACATAGTATCAAAGCTTGTGAATCTTTAGGAAATTATGCATAGACTTTCTCCTTAGAAGGGGGAAAAAAGAAGGAAAAGTTGCTTATTGTACCTAGTATGTGCTAGACACTGCACTTTCTGCATATCTGATTTGACCCTCTGTGCAGACCTGAAGAACATACAGTATTCTCTGTTTGCAGAGCAGGAAAATGAGGCCTGGTTACTTTAAGGTTCCTGCTCTGGTGAGTGGCAGAGGTCCCGTTCAGACCCTGGTGGGCCTGCTAGTTATGCCTTGAAAAAAACTTGGTGACAGTTCTTTTTGGATAAATGTCTGTGACCTAACACCAAAACTTTGGGAACTCAGATGGACCACAGTGGATTACTTTTTTTTAAAAAACTACTAAATACAAGTCGCTGAGTCCCTTCTAGGACTTGTTTTTCTAGGTGACTTCATGTAGATGTTGAACTGACCAGCGCTGTGGGAAGAAAATGAACTCCTGCCAGGGGAGAGCTGGAAATGGGTTCTTCTGTCTTTTCTGTTGAAACGCGCAAATGTGTTTCCTAGCTGGTAACTGGAAACCACCCTGGTGTACTGTATCAGTATTGGTTCATTAGTTGACAAATGTGTCATGCTCTATCAGATATCAGGAATTGGGGAAACTGATGTGAAGTATATGGGAACGCTCCTGTCTTTTTGATTTTCTCTAAATCTGAAACTGTTCTAAAATAGAAAGCTTTCTTTAGAGGGGGTGGTACAGGAGCACTTAACTGTGAGCCACATCCCCAGCCCTTTTTGTAGTTTATTTAGACAGCGTTTCACTGAGTTTCTTAGAGCCTTGCTAAGTTGATGAGGCTGTCTTTAAACTTGCAATCCTCCTGCCTCAGCCTCTTGAGCTGCTGGGATTTTAGGCGAGTGCCACCACACCCAGCAGAAAACATATTTTTAAAAATCAGTCTGCTTATTGTATACTTAGATCTCTTCTGAAGAAAGAAGTCTGGCACTGAGCCACTTCGAGTATTTTCTTTCTCTGACTTAAAATCTTTTATTGCCTCTCAGTGCATTTTTTTAAAAATATTTTTTAGATGTTGATATTTATTTATTTATTTATTATTTATTTATTTATATGTGGTGCTGAGAATTGAACCTTGTGCCTCACACATGCCAGGCGAGCGCTCTACCACTGAGCCACAACCACAGCACCTCAGTGCATTTTATTACTTAAGAAAGAACCTGTCCCTAACATCTTCCATTTTATTTTTTTAGAGCCAAAATGAGTCTGTTTGGAACAACTTCGGGTTTTGGAACTGGTGGGACCAGCATGTTTGGCAGCACAACCACAGATAATCATAACCCTATGAAGGTACTGCCTCATGGCGTTCTCTACATCCGCAGCATCAGGAGAAACAGACGGCTGGGGACCCTCCTTTGGAATGAAAGCTCTGACATTTTGTCTAGCCCGATTTCCCAGAACGCTGGAGCACAGAAATACCTGTGTCCTGGACTAGTGTCTGGTTCCTCTTAACTTGCCAGGTCTCTAGAATCACCCAGGTGACTGTGAGAAGTGTAGATTCCCAGGGCCAAGCTGAGGACTGTCAAATCGGCATTTCTGTGCTGGTGGTGGTGGGGTGGGGTAGTAGCTGTGATCAGTCACTTGGAGCAAGAGTGAATTGGGCCACCATGTGGAAAAGGTGGCTTTGGGCCTTTCATTTAGTGTGCTGTTTCTAGTCCCAGAAGGCTAGTACTTTCCCTGGCTTGTTGGATCAAAGTAAGGGAAGGTCTAAGTCAGTTCCTGAGGCAAGAAAAGTCCGCCACGGTTTGTTCAGTGAGAACACTGTGATGATGTGTACATTTCAACATTGATTTCCCTCCCCAGGATATTGAAGTGACATCTTCTCCTGATGATAGCATCGGGTGTCTGTCTTTCAGCCCTCCGACCTTACCTGGGAACTTCCTTATTGCAGGATCGTGGGCTAATGACGTGAGTGCTCCCTAAGTGCATCTTCTCTAAAGCCTGTCTCTGTGTGAGCACAGTTGACGTTCCTTAGCTCCATTCTGATCCAAGTGAGTGGATCTGAGCTAAGGTTACATACATGGTCTTTTCCAAGAAACCAACACAGAGACTGTGACCCCTTCTGAGTGGAGACATCACAATCATGCATCGCTCCAAATTTCCTGCTGTAGTCCAGTGTGTTAAGACATATTCCCAAACCGAGTACCATTCACTGAGGAATGTTACCCCTGTTGATATACACAATTCCTTTCTTAGCATCCTGAAAATGTGCTTCTAGCCTGTGTTCAGCTTTAGATAATAGCACTAAGTCTGCCTAGACCTAATTATCAATTGTGTACAGAAAGACTAATCATAATGTACAAAAGAGAATGATAAAAATTGGTAGAGTACTAAGCACTGGATACAAAAGGGGTCTTCACAATGGAGTAAAAACCATTCAGCCACATTTACCTCAGAAAGAGACAAATTTACATAGTAGACTCTCTTTTTCTATCAAACTAACAAAAAGCTTAAAAAACTAATAGTGCCAGTAAGGATAAGCTTCAGCCTTCCATGTACTGCTGGTAGTATGCAAATTGGAACATTCTCGTAAATTGGCAGTGTTCTCAGAAATCCTTAAGTGTGACCCCTGTCCCACTGGTTGTCCTGGGGCTTGAGGAGGAAATATGATAACGAATTAGTCATTACACAGCTCAAGTGCTGTGTGCTTATTGTCTCCATGTTACAAGTCAGGATGCCAAGGCTTAGAAGTAGATCAGTTGACCCAAGTTCCACAAGTGCCAGCTGGGGTACACAGGGAGCTCAGGGCTGTACTCCTTGATACTGCCTGAGGGCACCTCCTTAGAAATTGACTTTATACCAGTGGTGATGACAATTAGGTATTTAAATGGTAGAATACCATTTTCAGGGTTTCTGGAAAAGCAAACTGACCTGCAACAGGGAGACGGGCAGTAGGGGAAAGAGGGAAAGACTAGGGAGGAGGAAAGTCAAAGTTAGACAAGTTTACTTTTTATATGTAGTTTTTATAAAGATTTTATTTGACTTACTGCTAAAATTTTTTTTTAGAACATTTCAAGATGAATAGACTCATGGGCTAGTGAGAAAAGTTGCAGTTACAAAAGTAACAATACTGTGTAATCTAGGATTTTCAAGAAAATCTGTAGACATTAAAGGAAGACTGAAAGTACATTAATTGTTAACCATGATCATAGAGTTAGGGTGGTGGTGTTTTTAGGTTGGTTTGTTTTTTTGTGGTGCTTGGGGATTGAACCCAGGACCTCATACGTGCTAGGTAAGCACTCTACACCCCTGAGCTACCCCCCAAGCCTGATTTAGAGCTATTTTTATTTTGTCATATTTACGAAATCTCTAAATTGCATTACTTTTACAAACAGGAAAAGTGAGATTAAAAATGAAAGCATTCAGAGTAGAAAAGTAAATTTCTACTTCAGTCTTGATTCTCTAAATAGTTATGTATAATAGTCTATTCTTACTTATTATTTACTTAGTTTTGCAATACTGGGTGTTGAACCCACAGCCTCTGTACTGCTGAGCTACATTCCAGCCCTTTTTATTTTGAGACAGGGTCTCATTAAATTACCCAGGGCTGGCCTTGAGCCCTCTTCTCTTCTGTGTCAGCCTTCCAAGTAGCTGAGATTACAGGTGTGTGCCTCTACTTCTACTTTAAAAGACAGATATCTCATAGATGTGATGAGGAAATTACTTGCAGTTTTAAGTTAAGCAATAGGATTGTATGTTTTAATAGCTCAGAAATAGAAAAATAGCTCCTTCTATATACATTTTGATGACTTTGTTCTTAAAATTAGATGATTAGGTTGATAGAAGAGTTTGTGTGTGAATTCTACACTTCGTTCCTGGGTACATGCTTGTAGTGCACCATGAATTGCCTCACTTGCTTGAGTTGGTCTTTCTTACAGGTTCGCTGCTGGGAAGTTCAGGACAGTGGGCAGACCATTCCAAAAGCCCAGCAGATGCATACTGGACCCGTGTTGGACGTCTGCTGGAGTGATGTATGTTCCAGTCCATCTTCCACATTCTCTTCTACTTAAAGTGCTGTGTGATTCACAAAGTTCACACAGGAACCCAAGCACAGGTCAGGTGTCCCCCATCTGATATGCTTGGGACCAGAAGTGTTTCAGATTTCAGGACTAGATTTGGGAATATTCACCTGGACTCTACGGTTAGCTTCCCTGACCATTTGAGCAATAAATGACACTGAATTTGGGAGCATTTTGGTTCCTTGGATTAAGGATGCTCAACCCATAGTGTGTATATGTCCACGTTGTAGAAACTCCAAGTTTCTGAGTGTGAATGTAAAAATTAATTGTCACTCGCAATGTTAGCTTAAGTTAGGTACTCTGAAAGCTTTGCTTTCATTAAAACCATTTGTTTTATTGATATGTTATCTGGAGCAAGAAATTATGTCATTTCTTGAAGTCTTTCCTATCTCTAAATACATGAGCTTATGTTTTAAAGTCGGAAATTTTAGTATTCCAGAAATACCTAGAGGGGGAACAAAAGAATACTTCATATTATTAAAGATTTGAATTGTTTCAGGCTTTTCAACTTCTCTTTCTTCTTCAGATCCTGAATGTAAGCACATGCACATATATATACAAGTTTGTTCTGAGCTTTTTTTTTTCTTTTTGTTATTTATTTTTTCTTCCTTTTTCATATTGAGGAGAGTTTAATGATGAAGTGACCATTTGCAAGGAAATGGGACGGGAGGGTGAGGCGCCTGTGCCATGGCAGTGGGGTGGACAGTTGTGTTCTGAAGGAGCCACCGTGGAGGGCTGGCCCCTCAGCAGCAGGCCAGGGAGGTGTTGACACCCAGTCTCACCGCTTCTATGTGATGCTAAGGAAGCCAAGCCTCCAGGCTTTGTCCCTGACTTTTCTGATCAGATTTATCAGGTTATTTTTAGACATTTATTTATTAGGCATACAGTGAAACTGAAGCTTCCGGTGTGTAGCTTTGTTTTGAGGAGCACAGTTGTGTTTGAGAAGCAGACCAGATCCATCAGCCCCAGACACCCTCCTACCCTTTTGTCGTCTGGGCCTTCCCAACTCAGCCCCTGGAAACCATTGATCTATTTTCTGTCCTGAAAGTTTTGCTTTCCAAGAATATCACATAAATGGATCGTACAGGATATAAACTTTAAGTCTAGCTTCTCCCTCAGTGTCCTGCGTCGGGCTCAGCCAGGTGTGGAGTGTCACTCCTTCCTCCTCGTTGCTGAGCGGTGCTCCATGTGTGCAGTGTTACTGTCTGTCCAGCTGGTCGGATTGCTCTGCATCCAAGGTTTATAGCATCACCCCGTAAATTCACTGATGGAAAGAGGAGCAGGTTTCGCCTCTTTTTCAGATGGAGAATTGGTGGCTTCTAGGGGGAGAGATTGTTGCGAGGAAGGATGGAAGATCTCTGAGCTCTGAAACCAGAAGTGAAATGGTCTAGGCCAGGGGCTAGGGGCCTCTGACTGTGAGCCAAATCGGCCTTGCCTGCTTCTGCAGGTGCAGTTTACTTGGGGTGTAGCCACACACCTTCACCCCGGATGCATGTGGCAGTGCCAGGACAGGCCTGCTCGTGGTTTCTGCTTGTGAGTGTTTAAACACCTTTACTCAGTGACTGCTAGCATAGACCAGCAACTATGGTAAAGTGATATAGTTTTATCACACGTACGTTGGATTGCCATTAGACATGGAACTGAACAAAGTAATAAAGATTATATGTACGTGTGTGTGTGTATAGAGAGAGTAAGTGTGGCAAATGTTTACAGTTGGTGAATCTGGGTGAAATGTTTATGGGTGTTTACATTTGTGTATTTTTCTGGTACTGGGGATTGAACCCAATAGTGCTCTACCACTGAGCTTCATCCCCTCCCCTGTCGTTTTTTTTTTTTTTTTTTTTTTTTAATTTTGCGACAGGGTCTCACTAAGTTGCCCAGGCTGGCCTCAAACTTGCAATCCTCCTTCCCCAGCTTCCTGAGTTGCTGGGATTCCAGGTGTGCACCGCTATGTCTGGCCTGCATTGTGTTATTATTGCAGCTTTTCTGAAGACTTAAATTTCTTAAATGCAAAAAGATTTTAAAAGTAGCCCAAAGTTGCCTTTGGGAAGAAAGCTGGGAAAAGAGATGAGACTTAGTTTTCACTATATAACTTTAAGTGGTATTTGATGAATTTTTTAAATATTCTATTTATATTTAACCTCTTAAGTCAATAAAATATAGAGCCAAAAGTGTGTTTTGTTTATGGTGACCTGCAGTATGGTGGTCCCCAAATAATTGGAAAAATAAAAATTGTAAAACAAATATGTTCAACCTAGTATCTGAATTTATATAGATTTAATTTTTCTAAGAATGACAAATTTTCTCCATTTTGTTTTAGGATGGGAGCAAAGTATTTACAGCATCCTGTGATAAAACTGCCAAAATGTGGGACCTCAATAGTAACCAGGCAATACAGATTGCACAGGTAACAAGCCCTCTGCAAATCAGCGGGACAAGACTGCTGCCCAGGGTTGTGATGAACATATAATAGTTCCCTGTTACAGAAAAAGAACACTGTGAGTGTACCAAGTCAGTTAAACTCAGTGTGTTAGAGAGCTCTTTAGCACAAAAATAACATGTTTTATGTCCATTTTTGTTGTTTCTAGTATTTTCGTGGAGCCTTTGGCATGTGTGTTCCCGGTACATGTGGGTGGTGCCATCAGGAGTCAGTGGCGTTAGAACCTATAAAGACAAGGGCTGCTAGTGTTCCTTGGCATGGCCGTGTGGCATCCCCACACCTGTGTGTGGCTTGCCTGGTCGTCCTCGGGTGTTCACTGAACGACCCTGTGCCAGGCACTGTCTTCAGGGTCTAGCAGTTCCGCCTCAAGCCAGCGGGGCACTTCCACATTCCCACAGAGCTTCTGTGGTGTGCTTGGGGACAGCAGGCAGGTTCTCCCACAAAGGGTGCTGAGCAGGGGCCAGAGTAGTGAAGGCAGTGAGCCTGCAGCTGCAGCCCAGCCTAGTGGGCTTCCACAAGAGCCTCTTGGCAGCCGCGTGTTTCCAGGACAGTGTCACGTACTGGGATCACAGTGTCACCCACTGGAGCCTGTCCTCATCTCACCTTAGTTTGTATGTGAAACTGGTGGAGTTCTCTGTTAGCTAGTTCTGCATATCTCCACAGGGAGGGCCTTACTGTCACTTTTAGTTATGAGTAAAAGTCAAATTGAAGTTTGTAAAATGGAAGGTGAGTATATGCTCTTGTGTCAGATTGACTACATTTGGTCCTGGGGAAGCACTGAAATGTCCTTTGATTTTTGTGTGATATGACCTGTTTTTAATTAGTTCCTTTTCTTTGACTTTCTAGAAGTGAAGGTATTGAGCACCTTGTTATGTCACATTGACCTGTTTGGTTTCTGTCTTGTTGAAAGCATGACGCACCTGTTAAAACCATACATTGGATCAAGGCTCCGAACTACAGCTGTGTGATGACAGGGAGCTGGGATAGGACTCTGAAGGTGCGGTGTGCGGGGAGGGCGCGCGCTGAAACGGCGGACCTGCTCTTCCTGGGTAGACTGCAGTTTGAACATACACTCACAGCTCCTTTTGGCTTTTAGTTTTGGGATACCCGGTCGTCAAACCCCATGATGGTCTTGCAGCTCCCTGAGAGGTGTTACTGTGCTGATGTGGTAAGGAGTTTCATTTCCTTGAAAATAGCAATATAGCATTTGTTACCTCCTGGCATTCTGCAATTAGTGGGTGACCGAAAAATCCCTCCTTTATTCGCAGGTATGGGAGTGTAATTCAAATTACCCTAGTCACTGTGGTTGGTTTGGGGCTACATTTGTCCAGGACTCCTGAATACTGGGTTTTGGTCACTTTTTGAACATATGCAGCTAGCTGCATGCCATTCCTTGTGTGGATTCATTGTGTGATGGCAGGAAAGCTCGTAGTGATTTCGTGGGGTGATTCCAGTCTTCAGAGGCCTGTCTCTGAGATGGAAACCATGGTCTTCCCCGACATGATGTCATGAAACCCTGGAAGTGACCTAGTGGGGCTGCATGGTGGCACAGTTAAACAGACCCACTGACCTGTGGGGCGTTGGTTTGAGGGAACACCAGGCAGCCACTGCGATGTTCTCAGAACAACGTGAGCTCTGTGCTGGTGCTCGTAAGGACTAGTTGCACAAGGCTCAGAAGACTGAAACTGGGTGTGCCACCGTCGGGTGTGCCACCGTCAGGTGTGCCCATTTGAAGGGCTGGTGTGGGTGATTTTCAGTTCTGCTCAGTTCCTCAGAATATTTTCTAAATGTTCAAATTTTATGGTTTTAAAAAACGATGGGGCGGGGGTTGTGGCTCAGTGGTGAGCGCTTTCATAGCATGTGTGAGGCACTGGGTTTGATTCTCAGCACCACATATAAATAAATGAATAAAGATCCATCGACAACTAAAAAAAACGTTGATGCCATTGGATTGTTCACTTTTAAGAAGTTTGAATTTTTGTGACTAGAATAAAAAACCCACTCCTCCTTGTTAAGAGTCTCCATTTCCCTGTTCCCTAGATCTACCCAATGGCCGTGGTGGCGACCGCAGAGAGGGGCCTGATCGTCTACCAGCTCGAGAACCAGCCCTCTGAATTCAGGAGGATAGAGTCTCCACTGAAGCACCAGGTGAGCCACGCCTCACCCAGGGAAGCTGGGTTGAGCACCTGCCTGTCAGGCGCGTCTGTGTAGACTGCAGTGCACCTGCTTGAAAAGGCTGGAGGTTGTTTTAGGGGGTGGATTGAAGGAGACAGTTTGGTGAGTAAATGCCCGTCTGTGGGGAGCCCGCCTCACCTGTCTCCACAGACATCCCCCGGGGGCCGAGTGCTGCTGAGTAAAACGCCCCCTGCTGGGTTGGTCCCTCGTGAGCTTGTCGCCCCCAGCGTCAGCTCTCACGCGGTCACAGGTTCTCTAGCTTTTGACTCACCAGACATCTGTGCCTCCTTGAATTCATGCCCTCAGAGTAACTTGCAGGCTCTTCAAAGCAGGTGCAGCCAGCTGGGCAGCGGCTTCATCTTCCTGCTGGCCACAGGACTGCTGGACCTGCTTCACTCTCCTCCTCAGACCCAGACTGCCCCTTTAGCCTTTGTCTCAGCTTCTCTTCAGCGAATAAAGGACCCTCCTCATCTTCCTCCTGCTGGATTTGCAAGTCTGCGTGCACCTGTGCTTTTCCCTGTCTCCCGTCAGGTGGAGTGGGAGTCTGAGGCCAGTTTTATGTTGGGACTCCCTGCCCTGCAGAGTAGCAGGAACCTGACACAGTCCAGTTTCACTCTCCTATAGCCCAAGCTCTTGGTTCTTCCCCCACAGGTGCCCAGGTCTGGTTCATCACGCCTCCTCCTTCAGCTCCACCTGTATTCTTTTTCCCTTCATGGTCAGGTGTCTGTCATGACCTGTGTTTGTTCCCTTCCAAACTTACTGAAACTCTGACGTGATGGCCACTGGTTCCTCACCAGTAATTCATTGAAGCCTGACAAGTTGCTCGAGGTCACCACTGCTGGAGTCTGCTCCCGAGCTGCCAGCCCTTGGCTCGGTGCTGCCAGCCTCTTCTGCGGTCTGGCTGCTGCTGCCTCCCCCTTGTGGCTCTTTGCTGGATGTCGAGATTCCCCACTCACCTTCCCGGGCGGCCGTCTTCTGTCCCGGGCTCATCTCCTGTTCATCACTGCCGCAGTCATGCTTGTCTAGAGACGTGGACCCCCAGCAGACCCTGCTCTGTGCTCCCAACAAGGACACCCACAAACTGGCAGCTCCTTTGTTTCTCCCAGAGGTCCCCACCTAGTAGCACCCCTCTCCAAACCCAGGACCCCTTTCTGTGGCTCTTTTTCCAATATTTCCTCTCCTTGGAATTCTCCCTAGTGCCATGCTGTGTGTGCCAATTCTCCCTTCTTGCCCCAGTGCCATGCTGTGTGTGCCCATGTGCACACACGTGCACACATACAAGTGTGTGTATTTGCACATATAAACACCAGTGGGTCAGGACCTGCCCCTTCCTACCACTCCTTCCTCCTTCCCTGTGCCTGATGCTGGTGCTCCAGTCTCACTAGATGGCACCTCCGCTTGCTTGGTGGTCTGGGGTGGAGTTAGCGTCACTCTTGAGTCCCCCTCCCTCCTCCTCTCCTATCATCTGTCACTATGCTCCTTCGCTTCCACCTGGAACTGCTCTGGAATCTCTCCTTCCTCCCTCTGCCACCAGTTCAATCCAGGTCTTGCACTTAGGTGAGAATTTTATAACACTGGCTTGGCAGTGATTTCTTGGGTGTCACACCAGAAGCATAGGGAACAAAGGCAAAAATGATCGAATGAAGACGTCCAATGCAAGGCTTCTGTGCGGCATAAGGAACCGGTGAGAAGGCAGCCTGTGAGAGGGAGGAAACGTTTGCAAACTACACGTCCGATCAAGAGAGACCTTCCAGCGTACGTGAGGACTCCTGCAACTTGAAAGCAAAGACAGACCTGGTGGAAACATGGGCTGAAGACTTAAATGGACATTGCTCGAAAGAAGATACGGAGGTGGCCAGTGTTACTACTCACCAGGGAAATGCAAACGGGAGACCGTGAGACATCCCCTCACACCTTTGGGACCACTGCTACCAGGATGTGACAAGACAAGTACCAAGATCAGGAGAAGTGGAGCCCTGTGCACTCTTGCAAGGCTGCAGGGTGACGAAGCCAGCGTGGAGACAGCGGGAGCCTCTGACAACATCAGAAGCAGCACTGCAGAACCGCAGTCCTCCTCCCGGATGCTCGTCTAGAGAAGGACGGGAAGGGCGGCACTCGAGCTCCGTGCTCACTGCCGTCAGGCACTAGCCCGGTGGGTGGTTGGAGAAAGCACAGGTGTGAGTGCCCAGGGTGCTCCTCGGCCTTGAGAGGAGAAGGAGAGCCTGCGGTTGTGGCAGCGTGATGAGCCTGGAGGACGTTGCCCCTTTACTGCGAGGTCCTCAACGTCCTCCCCTGGCTTCCTGAGACGCAGCACATTGGCCTCTGTGGTCACCAAGCCTCTGCCTTCTGTCTAACGCTAACAGTAGTGCGTACAGATCAGGATTCCCTCCTTCCCTTGGCCTCTGGGAACCACCACTCTCCTGGCAGCTTCTGTGGGATCTGCTTTTTAAAAACCATAGTTATTAACATATCGTTCAAACTATTAGTTTCACCAGGGTGTTTCCACAAGCGTAGGTGCTGAGCTTTGATCATGTCCCCCTGCACACTCCTCCCCTCCTCCCGGCCTTATAGTCCCCTTCTGCTTTTAGGTTCTTAAAGCATGTCTGGCTCATTCCATTTACCGTGCTGACCCCAGTCCTCCGTCTTCCTGCACGACAGGGTCTCATTCTTCATGGTTGAATACTGTTCTGTGCCGTGTTTTCTCCGTTCCTCGGGGGTCAGGCACTGAGGCTGGTTTCTTATCTTGGCTGCTAAGAGTGGTGCTGAGTTCTCATGTGGTCCAGGGGTCTCTCTAGTGTGCTGACTTCATTTCCTTTGGATAAATCCAGGAGTGGTACAGCTGGAGTGTGTGGCAGTTACATTCTTAGTTTTTTAAGCAATTCCTCTCCATAGTGGCTGTACTAGTGTACATCCCACCAACATTTCACTTCACATCCCCACCAGCATTTAGTATTCTTTGATAATAGCCTAAAATGGTCAAGTTCATTGAAATAAAGAGCAGAATGCTGGTGTTCCTTATGTGTAGCATGTTCACAGTTAATATATCAAGTGCTGCCTGGTCCACCGTCTCCACACTGTCGCCCCACAAGGTGGGCCTGGCAGACGTTGTCTGCCAGCTGGAGAAGAGGAGCCACACCAACGCAGGTGACATCCTAATGGCCACTGACTATCTGGTGGTGGCTGCTGATGGAAGGGAGCACCTCCCAGCCCAGCAGGGCCAGAGCCTGCATCAGTCGGCACCCTGGTCTCAGCGTGTGTTTTGCTGGGGTGGACAGGGCCTTCCAGGGTGGCAGAGGGAGAAGGGACAGTTGCAGTCATACAGTTTGGTCACAAAAATCATACGGCTGTCAAACAGTTAGAAAGCAATGCTAACTGGGGAGCAAGAGTGCCTTCGTCACATTGGAACAGTGCCCCTGGTTCCCTGAGACCTGAATGGAGTGACAATCCCACTTTCACATTGATTCATACATATTTAATCGTGGTAATGTACTTTTTTTTTTTTTTAACCATAGCATCGTTGTGTGGCTATATTTAAAGACAAACAGAACAAGCCAACTGGCTTTGCCCTGGGGAGTATCGAGGGGAGAGTTGCTATTCACTACATCAACCCTCCAAATCCGTAAGTGGAACTCGGCCAACTAGAAATCATACTCAAGATTTGTTTTTTAAAGGGAAGACTTAGAAGTGCCTTTGTTTTTCAGTGCCAAAGATAACTTCACCTTTAAATGTCATCGATCCAACGGAACCAATACTTCAGCTCCACAAGACATCTATGCGGTACGTCTGTAGAATCGTAACTCTGACCTGAAAAGTAGACACAGAATCAGACCCGGAGTTGGTTCTCCAGGTGATTAGAGGGGCAGAAAAGACACCCGGAGAGCACCAGGGAGCCTGTGTGTGTTCTCTGGAGGTAAAGGGCTTAAGTTTGGGTTTCAATTTTCTGTTTTTATGAACATGTCATCCAATTCCTTCTCAGTGTTTTGAAACGCAGGCTTGAGGTGGTTTGGGAGCGCATGGTACCTTCACGAGTGCAGGTAGACAGTTTTCACACGTAGCCAGGACAGAAATCACTGTTCACTGAAAAAGAAAAAGGCCTTCTCCTGAGGCGCACCCCCGTGTGCACCCCTGGCAGTGCACACGTTAGCTTCTGTGCCTTGTGTGCCTCGCGGGGCGGGGTTTCGTTCTGTGCTGGCAGTCGATTCAGGAGTGGGTAGTGAGATGCGACTTTGTCTTTCACCTCCTAATTCCTGCAGGAAGCAGGTGCTGGCACAGACCTGCCTCTCCTCCACACCTGCCTCTGCTTGTCACCCCTTCCAGGTAAATGGAATCGCATTCCACCCTGTTCACGGTACCCTTGCAACTGTGGGATCTGATGGTAGGTTCAGCTTCTGGGACAAAGACGCCAGAACAAAGCTAAAGACTTCAGAGCAGTTAGATCAGCCGATATCAGCTTGCTGTTTCAATCACAATGGAAACATATTTGCCTACGCTTCCAGCTACGACTGGTCCAAGGTGAGAGTCCCCAGCCCGCTCCCGGCACTCTGAGGCGACAGAGGCAGGGTCTGGACCCAGGCTTAGGCTGGGACTGTGCTTTTCCTCCAGACTCACTGTGTCTCCTGGGAAGGTAATCATCACCTCACTGTCAGTGACTAGTAGGCCTGCCTCTTGGGCTGTGGTGGTTCAGTGCAGTCTTCATCCGACCTGGCCCCGGAGGTGCTCCGGCAGTGTGGGCCAGCGCCAGCTGTTCTCTGCTTGGTCACAGAGGCCTGGGCACACAGGAAGCTGGCGTCTGGGGAGCTTGGGTGATGCCCTGAATTTCTGGAAGGGGCTTTGGCCAGGGCATGGAGCTGTCATGGCTTGGGCAGGAGTCAGGAGCTGGCAGGGTTCTGCCTGCCGTCCCAGCCCCCCTCATGCAGTCCAGAAGCTGCTCTCTGCGTCCGGCACTGTGATGCACACGCTCCTCTCTCAGTGCTCTTACTGCTTCTCTCGGCTCTGTCCCTCTTCCCACTGCTGCTCGGGTCCTTCACTGGCTGGCTGCTTGTCTGTGCTGGCTTCTCCCCCTCTCGGCCAGGACTCGAGGAGCTCCTGCATGCCTGGGGCTCCACCTCTGACCAGGAGCACCCCTGGCTCCTTGGTTCCCACGTGGCTGGTGGCCCCTCTCCCTGCTGCTCTTGAGTGTTTCCTCATCTCAGCCTGGCCAGCTGCACCTGCTGATTCTCCCAGCCCCTCTCCTACCCTCCAGGCTCTGCTGCTCCTGAGGTCACCTTAGTTCTGCCTCCTCGGAAGAGCTGAGCAGTGACAGGTTCTGCCCCTTCACGTGGCTGTCATACCTGTTCTGTCCTGTGTGTCCCCCCTCTCTTGGGGGCCTTGCCTTTTTGTCTTTTTTTTTTTAAAGTATCCTTATTGAGGTTGATTGACATGTAGCACGTGGCACACATTGAAAGTGCACAGTGTGTGCACAGTGTAATCAGTTTCGATCTCTGAATGCCTCTGAAACCAACTGTCAAGATAATGAGCATGCATCTCCCTCGGGGTCTCCACGGTGTTGCTGACGCTTCCCCCTCTGCACACACTAAGCCCCGGGTCTACTCCCTGTCACCGTAGCCCATGTGCGCATTCCAAAATTACTTAACAATAAAAGCCACACTCCACATGCTCTTCCTCCCCCAGCTTCCTTCACCCAGCCGGGTGGTTTTGAAATGCACTATTCCCTTGGCACATGTCACATCTCTGATCCTTTCCTTTTTCATGCCAAGTAGTGTTCCCTGATGTGGACCACCACCATGGCTGTAACCACAGCAGCGGCTTTGCCGGAGTGCGGACTTGCTACTCCACCTGGCTGAGGTCAGGACCTGGCGACCCCTAGCCGCTGCCCTGGGCTAGGCTCTGAATCACCCATGCCCAGCCCAGCGTCTGCATCAGAGCCGCCCCTTTCCCTAAGCCACACTTGGGGCTCTGTGCGGTGCAAGCATTAAAAAAAGTAGTAAAGTGAGAATGCTCATTTGCTTTGAGTGCTGCTTAAAAATCGTAGTAATGTAATTGGTCCAGGCAGTTAATGTCCGCTGACAGTGGGATTGTGCAGGTCACAGTCCAGTTGTAAAAACATCACCTCAGGAGTTTCTTATTGTTCTTAGCTCAAGCACTCTTAGTATCAGCTTGCTGCTTGAATGTAACCTGTTCAGAAAGCTGCACTTTGTGTTTTGTGTAAACTTCCAGAACTTTCTAAGCATACCTGTTGGTGTGTCATTGTAGCACAGGTGGCAGAGTGCGTGATTTGGGACTCACCTTCTCTCCCAGGCCTGTGCTCACTTGCTTTCTTTGTAGTCACCTGCCTTGCCCACCCTCTTGGCACTTCCTAAAGTTCGGATCTGCTGGTGTCCCTGACCTCTGATATCTGATAGTCTGGGCAGCTGCCATTCCTACCTGGGGGTGAGGTTCAGAGGGCTTGCTTGGCATCCCCAGCCCCACGCCGCCTCCACCCTAGCGGGCACAGCAGCACTGGGATCCCTGCTTTTCCCATCTGAGATGCCCAGGCCACCGGCCAGGCCACAGGCCAGCTGCGCCCTTCCTCAGGTCAGGGTTGATCTTGACTTGAGGGTCCCAGTGTGGTGGTCTTGCCAGTCATTGTGAGGGGCATAAAGGACTACCCCCACCCCCAGCAGGACACTGTGGAAAGACCTGCACTAGGCCCTTAACCTTGTCTCCGAGGACGGAAGCGTTTAACATTTGACTTCTTGTTCTCCACTTTGGTTTGTTCTGTTCCAGAATGGTCTACTTCCAGCACTTAGCACAGGAGCCAGCTTGTAAAAAGGGCCACAAATGTTAACTGTTGCCTGTTAATAAGAAGATCCTTGGGTTTTTTCTCTTTAGGGACATGAGTTTTATAATCCCCAAAAGAAAAATTACATTTTCCTGCGTAATGCAGCCGAAGAGCTAAAGCCCAGGAATAAGAAGTAGCAACCTGAGTCTTCTGGTGTCCAGAATTGTTTTCTCTCCACTCTGAGGGCTCCAGCTATGGGCACCTCGGCCATGGACATGGATTCCAACCCCTGGAGGAAAAAAGGTCACCGCTGAGCAGGCAGCCGGGCCGTCCATGGTGACTCACCCCTCCGTTCCACTACCTGCTGCAGAGCTTTCCTGTAACTATAAGGGGATCAAAATCATCATAGAAGTTAGGGTCTTGTGGGCAGTGCTGGGTATTTTACTGTGCTTCATTCAGCAGCATATGTGTTAGAGAATTCTGGAAGCCAACTGTGAACCCCACATTGTATTTTGTAATAAAGTATTTTGAAGATTGCCACTAGCTCTCTTGTCCTCCCCCATCCCGACTGCCCCAGATCCTCAGCAGTGACCATCCTGCCAGCATCAGTCCTGGACTTTAGATCGTGATTCCACACATCTTGGGAAATCCAAAAATCTCACAGCTTAGAAAAGGACTCCTGAGTGGTCATCTCTGCCCTGTGGCCTGTCTCGGTCCCTCCATGTGTTGGCAGGCAGGGTTGGAATGTGTTTTTTTTGCTTCCTTCTCAAGTGTTCCCAGTGCTTTCTGGCTCCACTGGGTAGTCTCCTGGCCATTCTGAATTGGGAACTATCCTTTTCCCGAGTGACAGGCCTTTGGTGGGCTGCCTTGCAAGGCCCAAGTGGGTGACACTGTGTGACCTTCAGGTTAGAACTAGGTCCCCTGCATGGGGCACTCTGAACTTGTGCCCCCAGTGGTGATCGTGTTGAGTGTTAAGTGTTGCTTCTTCTCTCCATCTAAGTATCCTGGCTGGTTAAGTGTCCAAAGTGAAACTGAGTGTTGGATGTTTGAGGCTGTTGTATTTGTACCCTGTGGTCAGTGCTTCAGATGTGGTCAGCACTTCAGATGCCATATTGCCTGGGGCTGCTGTGTGGGGAAACTTGCTTGCTGAGTGGGGGGTCTTGCCTATTCAGAAGCAGCAGTGAAAATAAAGTTTTCTGCTGAAAGAGTTTGCCTGTACTCCATGGTTTAAATTCTTTGTAGATCATGAATAAATTCAGACCCGTTAACTCTTGGCCCCTCTTTTTCAGCCTGAAAAATGATTTTTTAGAGATTTTAAAAGCAGGTGTACTAGCTGCAGTGGTGCACGCCTGTCATCCCAGCGGCTCAGGAGGCTGAGGCAGGAGGTTCAAAACCAGCCTTAGCAACCGAGTGAGACCCTAAGCAACTAGGTGAGACCCTGACTCTAAATAAAATATAAAAAAGGGCTGTGGGATGTGGCTCAGTGGCTAAGTGCCCCCCCGGGTACCAAAAAGGACAAAAAAAAAAAAAAAAAAAGCAGGTGTACTAGAAAAAGAAACCTGTATTTTCACATTAATGGTTCACCTCTAATCTCCCCTTCCCTTCATGAATCAGCCCTGTGGCTTTACGGTCTTGCACAAATGGGAAGGTGGAGCAGAATTGGAGATTGTGTAGAGAGAGAGAGTCAAGCTGGATCATACATGGCAGCTTTCACTTGAGGTGGGGACGGACTTGTCAGCTTTAACTTGGCACAAGTTTTGTCATTCTTTTGAGCAACCAGTGACTGGCTGTGGTTGAAAATAAGTCCAAGTCATGGATCTGTTACGTGTTCTTTTCCAGGATTGGGCCATGCACATCATCAAAATGATAGTTGTTCTAATTGGCAAGTTTGAAACTTTTGCTTAAACCCAAGGTTGGACTTGGGCTGCCAGGAGTAAGGGAGCTCTGCACCCACCAGGCTGTGAATGCTAGTATGCAGGCCAGGACTTAGGTCTTGGCCACCCAGACCCTGGAGCATAAGGTGTGACGAACCAGGGTTGAAATCACGACGCTTCTTAAAGTGTTCTCACACTTCTGAAATGTACCCAGAGCCTTTGAGGGGCTTCATGTCCCTGTGGGCACCTGTACTGTGCCTTGCTTATGGTAGCTGCCCAGTAAGTATCGATCCTCAATGCTCAGGTTCAGAAGGGGCCAGGCGACCTCGGCTGCTGGAATAAAGGCCAGGTGGTGTTTCACCACTGAACCTTCAGTGATCCACTGGGATCCCGTGGAGAACACTGCGCCTGTTGAGGCTCGAGGCTTGAGCCTCGAGCAGAAGACTTGCATTCTTTCATTTAATGTTTCTTCCAACATTTTCATTAGGAAAATTCACAGCATAGAAGAAGGTGGAGAGAGCCTTGACCCAGGTACCCTGGGCTCAGTGAACGTGGACAGCACTTGCTTTGCCCATCTGCGCTGCCAGGCTTTCCTCCCACCCCTGGTTTGCCACCCCACTGCCTTGGCAGCCAGTTGGCATGGGCTGGTGCCAAGAGCCACAGATGAGAGGATGCTGGGCAAGGTGTAGCTACAGATCTGGAGGCGTGGGCGGGGGTCACTCCCTTCCTAGCCTGTTGGTGCCTCAGGACAGTGGTGTGGACGTGGCCTTGGGAAGCCTGCCAGCCCACAGGTTGTGTCTATGGGCACGTGCATCTGGTTGCCTGCCTTGGAAGACCCTGCGAACAAAGCCTGCTTACCCCTGCTTCCCAGCCCCACTGGTCTTCCCAGGCCAGAGGAGGCTAGGGGAGCAGCGCGGGTGCCCAGCTGCTGACGGCACCAGTCCCCTCCACTGGGAAGTGGGGATGCCACCACGGCCTGGAGCCCCACCAAGGCACCCCTGTGTGGAGCAGCTGGTGACTGCTTTCCCGGGTGCACTTGTTCGACACCTCCCTGTCCACTCACTCTGTAAACTTACTCGAAGAACAAGTGTTGAAAATTTTAGTCCCTCAGGCTGCCGAGGGAATCAGTGCTGGTGTCCCAGGAGCAGGCGTCACCGGAGCATCTCCTGATGGAAGATAAGCTTGTCCCCTATCTGCAGTGTGCTCTCCGGCCCTCTGTCTTGGAATAAAGCCACAAGAAAGCCCTGGCCAAGTGCTACCCAGCACCTTGAAATTTTCTACCTTGCCTTCAAACTGAGAAATGAATTTCCATGTAAGTTACACAACACAAACTAAGGCAATTCACTTTTTAAAATGTAAAATTAATGTCATCATTTTATAGGAAAAAAATCATGGAAAACAGATCTTTGCCCAGAGTTAGGCATGACCATAAGAACTGATACGACGGAAAGAAAGCAACAGAAATGGACGTGGAACTAGGAGAAGGCGGGCCGGCCGACGGTTTCCACAGGCTGCGCCTCCCTGGAGGGCTATCGGCTGCCCTCCTGCTCTCGGGGTCCTCGATGGGGCCCATCTGCAGTTCTGGGGGTGATTCAGGAAATAATTCTTTTTCCTCATTCAACCAAAATCTTGAGTCTCCTTTGAAGGAGGGGCTCTGTCAGCAGTGAGCTAATGTGTGCCCCCAAACACTGGGACATCCAGCTAGCCCTGTCCAGGTGGAATCAGCCCACTGTGGGTTCCAAATGCATATAGTTGTTGCAACTGGCATTTAACCAAAAAATAGAGCCACAGAGAGCACAGAACCTGTGGAGGAGCGCCACTAGAGGCAGTGCGAGAGGCGCTCTGTGACGCCGCCGCTCCCGCAACGTTCTTCTGAGGCCTGTGGGTGGGTTTTCCTCTGCCTGCCGCGTGGGTGGTTCAGTGTGCACTCGAGGTCCGCGGACCTCCAGTAGTGCTTTTTTACAAGTGTTATAGAACTGTCTCCTTGCATTCCCCCCAAAGTGGGGGCGGCTGGGGGTGATCGACACCGACGATGTGATGTTGGGGACCCTGTGTGACCCAGACTGGAGCATGCTCCTGGAGCTGGTCGCCTGGCTTCAAGTCCCTGCTCTCCAGTGTGCAACCTCCAGTGTGATTGGAACCTCAGCCTCAATGGCCTCGCCTGTAAGACAGGTGTGAAAAGCAGCAGTCACAAAACCTTGGTGTCAGCAGTCAGCGTGGAGGCACAGAGGGTGGCTCCATGGCTGGCCCGTATCTGCCGAAGCCACCGTAACTGCAGGTGGAGTGGTGCCACCTTGGTTGTCCTTAAGGGTTCCCTCAGTGGAAGGCCGTTCGGGTCAGGCCAGCAGGTGGCGCCAGTGAGCCTAGTGCTGGGACCGGAGCCCGTCTGGTGCTCGTGTTCAGGACTGGGCCTGTTAGGCAGGGAGAGCGGCGTTCACCCGCCCGCCTTGCAGTTGTCACCAAGCTGGCAAGATATTTGAGACGCAGTTCAAAGGTGGTTTTTCCTGTTGAGAGAATATTCGCGATGCTTTTCAGTTTGGCAGCATCCTTAGAAAGCTGAGGATGACAGTTCGTCAGAGGTCAGTTTTCTGATTTCTGTTTCAGACTTCAGGTCCTCATGGGTCTCCTCAGGGACACTGGAGCCCAGTGCCCGTGGGGGCTCTGGGCACTCACTTCCCTGGCACTCTCCACGTCCTGGTTTGGGAGGAACAGTAGGAAATGCAGATCTCTTCCCAATGATAGTGTCGTTCGGGGCAGAGGTTCATTCAAGACGAGATTTAGTGACTTTGAAGGACTGGTAGGCACTAAGGTATCAGTAATAAAATGCACAGCAGGTTCAAGTCCTAGTACAAAAAAAGAATGCAAATATCTCAGTTTTTATACCAGTTGGTTACATGTTGAAACAATGATGTTTTGGAAAATAAAATGAGAATTTCCCTTATTTAACCTGTTTTGTGTCACTATAACAACCCCTAAGACTGGGCACTTTACAAAGAAAAGAGGTTCATCCGGCTCAGTTCTGGTGACTGAAGTCCACACAGCACCATGAGGACCCTAGCTGTGGCACACGCTGGGGGTGGCATCCCATGGCAAGATCTCATGGCAGGAGGAAGGGTTCGTGGTCAGAGAGGAAGTGCCAGAACCCAGAAAGTGGGACTTGCTTGGCAGTGTGGGGTGCAGCCCCCGAGGCCACCCTCCTGAAGGGCACGTGTCCCTTCCCAGACCAGTGCCCTTGGCCCACCAGCCTCCTAAAGACCCAGCACCCCAACATCCCACGCTGGAGCTGTGCTCCCAGTACCCGGCCTCAGGGGACAAAGCACACGTGAGCCACACAGTGCCTGTTTCTGCTGTGGCTCCTGGGGAGCTGTACACAGCCGTGGCCCACAGCATGTCACCTAGGACGTCACCTCACCGGCCCTCTGGCAAGGGGAGGTTCACCACTCATCACCCCAGATGTTAGCACACAGTGCACATTCTTTTAAAAGCAAAATTCTGAAGAGAACAGTTCACATTTTACTTCTGAAACTTTGGCAGAGCAGTGAACTTGCTCCTGTGCGACTCCTTAACCATCACCGACGGGGACTTCTCGCAAGCAGAGTGTGTCCTCAAAGCCGCAGGCGTCTTCAGACATGCCGATGTCGGGCTCCAGCCGGCGTGTGCGCTCCGGCGTCATGGCTGCAGTACTGAGGGACTTGGGGTGGAAGCTGAGTCTGTGTGTGTGCCATCACGTCCTCGTCAGCCCCGGCTCCGGGGCACGGGGACAGCCGACTGGGCACAAGCTGCCACCTGTCTCCTGTGAGGCCCCGGCTCACACCCAGAGAGTGGCGCTTCACCCTGGGACCCCTGCCGGCTGTGTCAGCAGTCTCCAGCCTCATGCCTGTGGAGATGGGGGAGGCAGGGACCCCGGCTACAGCTCCTGTGAGGTGGGGTCCCCGGGGCCTGTGCTCGGAGTCTGTGTGGATAGTCTGACAGCATGCGATTGGGGGAAGACTGGCACACAAGGGCTGTACGTGTTTAGAGCGCACTGTTGGCCACATTGGGAGGCGACCATGCCCCGGGACGCCACGGCCGCGAGTGCGAATGTTGCCTCGGTACCTGAAGAGCATCCTTCGGAGCCGCGGAGCGGGGCGCTTGCTCTCGCCCCTCATTTCCCTCCTGGCATGGGGAAGCGGTCCCCAGCGGCCTCCATGGATGCTGTGCCACACTCTCTCTGCACGTCCATCTCCTGCCCAGTTAGAACCACAGTCCCCCTGCCTGTGAGTCCCACCGTACGTGCAGACCGGTGGCCTCCGGTGGCCTGCGTGCTGGTCCTCACTTCGACTTCCCTGGTGAACGGGGCCACCTGGGGCCGGCCACAGCTCTCCAGACCAGCTTGCGGAGTAGATGAATGCGCAGGTAGCACAGGCCTCCTAGCCTCGGGCACCTCCGTCATCTCCATCCCCCTGGGATCTTTCTGGCTCCAGGGCTGACCTTGAAGACACGTGCAGAGACGGTGTCCCTGACGTGTGGCACCTCCTGCAGAGTGTGTCCTCCAGCCCCTCAGGTCTTGGAACTTCGTGTAGACTGGTCCCTGGGCCCCTGCTGTAGGGCCACCTTGACCAGGGTAGAAGGCCCCTAGCATGGTTGTCAAACAACTGACACTTGCCAACGAGCCACATTCTAGGTGATGGGCTGGGCTGTGCCCCGCCCCTAATCCGCAGGTGGAAGTCCTAACCTAGAGCACCCCAGATTTCAGTTATATTGGAGAAAGAGCCTTTCAACAGGTAACTAAATTAAATGGGTCATGCATGGGCCCTAATCCAACAGGTCCAGAGTCCTTCTAAGAAGAGGGAATTTGGAGGAGGACACAGGAGGAATCAGTCATACGAAGGCACCGGGAGAAGGCTGCCATCCACATGCCCAGAAGAGGCTGGAGGACCTGGCCCTGCCACCCTCTGGGCTAGGACTGCAGCTTCCAGAATCGTAAAGAAGCAAACTGCTCCAATGCCACCGGTCCACGTTGCTTGTCAAAGCGTTCCACTGAGGCCTGGTCTCCCAGGGGGCTATTTACCTTGCAGCTGTGTGTCACGGTGTCCCCACCTGAGCAGACCCCTGTCCCTGCGTCTCTGAGGGACCAATTACAGCAGGCAATTCCGAACCACCACTGGGCCCTCATCACACCTGAGGACAAGCTCTGCCTCAGCTGTCACCCAGGACTCGGTCAGCTATGGCCACACCGTGGCAATGACTGGCACCTGCTGGATGGGCTCCCACTGCCCGCCACCTGCAGTCTGTGAGGCGCTGAGACCTGAGCATGTGGCCTCCAGGTGAGACCCCTGCTCCTTCTCTCTATGCACAGCCCAGTAGGGGCTGATCTTCTCAGGGTGACCACTCACCTGACCTCCTGGTAACTGGTTTCAGCTGGAGAGATCCTGGTTCTTTGTAGCACTTCATTTTCTCAGGAAGAAATGTCACCGCACAGAAACCAAAGCGTTCAGGTGCACCCCTAGTGCACAGAAGCAGCCTCAGGGCCTCTGGGGTCACTCTCTGCCTGACACAGCCCTGTCATTGCATGCCCACTGTCCCCATGCCCACTGTCCTTCCTTCATGGGAGAGATCCTGGGGGATGGATCAGCTTTGTGACCGGGGACTGATGAAGGGACGGCAGCTTTTCCCACTCCCTTGTGCCACTGCAGACTCTGCCCTGGACTCATGCCTGGCCCTGGAGGATGGAAGCTCAGGATGCGTTTCCTGTGGCTGCTGAAACAAACTGCCACATGCTCAGTGGCCTGAAGAGCAGCAACGTATTCTCCTGTATTCTGGGAGCCAGATGTCCCCCAGAGTCTCAGGGCAAGACGCAAGGTCCTGGCAGGAGAGTCTGTTTCCTGCTTCTTGCCACTCCTTGTGGATGCTGGACATGCTGAGGGGGAGGCCACGCTGCTCCAGCCTCCTGCCTCTGCGGTCACATCCCTTGCTTCCTCGTGGGAAACAGTGGGCCTACTGGGTAATCTGGGGTACATCTCCAGATCCTCCACTTAACCACCTCTGCAAAGGCTCTGTTGCCACATGAGGTGACGTATTCACAGTTCCAAAGGTGAGGCCCTCCTTGGAGGCCAGGCTTCAGCCTCCCACTTGAGTCGGTGTCTTTATTTGCAGTCAGGGCTGATCTGTGGCCTTAGGGTGCCAGCAGTATTTGGCAGCATGGGTGTGGCCTAAAGGACAGCTTGGAGAGGAGGCAAGGCTTCACCCCACCAGCAAGTGTGGCCCACTGTGGATTTTGGCCTCAGTACTCAACAGGGTGTGTAGATGCCAGGGACACTTTGCTCAGCCATGATTAGGGAGGCGCTCTCCTAGAAAGGCCCCTGCCTTTCTGGTGTCCACTCTGGGGACAGGTCTTGGCCAGCAGAGTGGTTGAAGGATCACTGAGTCCCATCTGAAATTGTTTCTTTGGGATCTGCTATTTCCCTGGGGCTCTTGGCCCCAGCATCCAGGGCCACCAGGGTGGGCCTGGAGGCTGCAAGAGCCCGGGGCCTGGGTGAGCCAGCAGCTCTGGAGCTTTCCCCCTTACCCTGACTTGCAAGTGTCTCCAGGGAAGCATCTCCTGCTGGAACCAGAGCAGGCCCAAGGTTTCTGGGCAGAGCAGACAGAACCACAGGTGCTGGGGTGCCCGAAAGCACCCCACCCCTGGGCACTGGCAAGGCAGTGATACAGGTGACCGTCACTGTGGAGGGTTTTCTCGTGGTCATTTGGTGGTGAATGGGGGTGGGCTGAAACCCCTGGAGAGCTGGGACCCCTGGGAAGTGATGGTCAGAGACAGGCACACTCTGGAGAGAGGCCCTTTGCCCTTCTTTGGCAAGGGGTTCACTGAGTGGCCAGAGGAATGACCCCAGTGGGTCCAATTCTATGAAACAGTGGGTCTCTGCTCCTTTGGTCTGCCTGTAAATAGAAACGTCAGCCCGTGTGACTTGGGTACCCCGTAGGCTCAGGGAGTGAAGAGCTCCCCCAAAATGCATAAAAGGACAAGTGAGAAAAAAGGGAGGGTGAAGAGCAGTCCCGCCACAGAGATCCCCTCACCGGACAAAAGGAACCTGGCAGATGGCACCGTGTTCTGGGCCTGGAGATGGAGACCAGAGTGTCCTGGCTTACCCAGGGGCCCTGGGGACTGACAGTGGAGGAGGAGGCAGAGTATGCGGTCCTGGAGTGGCCCAGCGCCAGGGAACGCCCTCTCTGTGGCCGGCATCACGGACGGACACCTGGCCAGGAGCTGCGGGGGCATCGGGACGCTGCCAGGAGCCCCCGAAAGGATCCCAGGCCTGCCAGCACCCACTGAGACCCAGTCCTCCCGACCTCCTGCAGGGGAAGAGGGTGCGCTTGTTACAGCCGCCACCGGCAGCTAATGCAAAGGCGCTCCCACCTGGACCCAGGGGGCCTGCGAACTCAACGCAGATCCTGTCTTCACCCGCCAGAGCCTGAGAGAACCCCGGACACGGGACGCACGGGCAACAGCCCTGGGCCTCGGAGGCGACAAGCCACAGAGGTTCCGTGCCACAGAGAGCTGTCGCTGACACCTTGACACAGTGTCTGCCCTGCGGCTTCCACTCTGCGGCCACCCCAGCACCGCTCCTCTTGTGCCTGATATGCAGATGGAACGGGGCTCTGCTGCATCACACGCCTGCTTTCCGGCTTTTCAGACATTTTTTAAAATTTGTTTTAATTAGTTATACATGACAGTAGAATGCATATTATGCACCTTGATAAATCATACATAAATGGGGCATAATTTCTCATTTTTCTGATTGTACGTGTTCTAGAATCACGTCGGTCATGCAGTCATATATGTACACAGATAGTGATGTCTCTTTCACTCTACTGTCCTTCCTACCCTCATATCCCCTCCCCTCCCTTCACTGCCCCTGCCTAAAGTAACTCTCTTCTTCCCTACTGCCCCGTCTTTGTGAATTCGCATCCACATATCAGAGAAAGCATTCAACCTCTGGGCTTTTGGGGTTGGCTTATTTCGCTTAGCATGATATTCTCAATTTGTAGTCCTACCGGAAATGTATAAGTGAACCTTTTCTCCACATCCTGGCAAAAATTTGTTGCCTGTGTTCTTTTTTAAAAATATTTTTAGTTGTAGATGGACACAATACCTTTATTTTGTTTATCCGTTTTTGGGATCAAACCCAGAGCCTCACACATGCTAAGCAAGCGCTGTACCACTGAGCCACAGTTGAATACAGCCCAGGTGCCTGTATTCTTCATGATTGCCATTCTGACTGGAGTGAGATGAAATCTTAGAGTAGTTTTGATTTGCATTTCTCCAATTGCTAGAGATTTTGAACATTTTTTCATATATTTGTTGATTGATTTTATTTCTTCTGCTGTGAAGTGTCTGTGTTCAGTTCCTTAGCCCATTTATTGATTGGGTTATTTTGGCTTTTGTTGTTTTTTTTGAGTTCTTTATATATCCTAGAGATTTATGCTTTATCTGATATGCCTGTGGTAAAGATTCTCTCCCAATCTATAGGCTCTCTCTTCATGTTATTGACTGTTTCTTTTGCTGAGAAGAAGCTCTTTAGTTTGAATCCATCCCATTTATTGATTCTTGATTTTACTTCTTGTGTTTCAGGGGTCTTCTTAAAGAAGTCAGATCCTAGTCTGACATGGTGAAGATTTGGACCTACTTTTTCTTCTAGTAGTCACAGGTCTCTGTTTTGGTGCCCAAGTCTTTGATCCACTTTGAGTTGAGTTTTGTGCAGGGTGAGAGATAGAGGTTTAATTTCGTTTTATTACATATGGCTTTCCATTTTTCCCAGCATCATTTGTTGAATAGGCTATCTTTTCTCCAGTGAATGTTTTTGGCACCTTTGTCTAGTATGAGATAACTGTATTTATGTGGATTTGTCTCTGTGTCTTCTATTCTGTACCATTGGTCTCCATGTTTGTTTTAGTGCTAATACCATGCTGTTTTTATTACTATAGCTCTGTAGTATAGTTTGAGGTCTGGTATTGTGTTGCCTCCTGCTTCACTTTTCTTGCTAAGAATTGCTTGGGCTATTATGGGTCTCTTATTTTTCCAAATGAATTTCATGATTGGTTTTTCTAGTTCTATGAAGAACATCACTGGGATTTTAATAGGAATTGCATTAAATCTGTATAACACTGTTGGTAGTATGGCCATTTTGACAATATTAATTCTGCTATCCAGGAACATGGGAGGTCTTCCCATCTTCTAAGGTCTTCTTCAATTTCTCTCTTTAGTGTTCTGTTTTCACTCTTTCACCTCTTTTGTTAGATTGATTCCCATGTTTTGTTTTTTCTTGAGGCTATTGTGAATGGGGTTTTTCCTAATTTCTCTTTTAGTGGATTCATTGCTGATGTATAAGAACACATTTGATTTATAGGTGTTGATTTTATATCCTGCTACTTTCCTGAATTGATTCATTAGTTCTGTAAGTTTTCTGGTGGAATTTTTCAGATCTTTTAAATATAGAATCCTGTCATTGGCAAATAGTGATAGTGACCATTTTCTCTGTAAAGCTAGACATTTTTAAGTGTTGGGGCCATGGTTCTGAGAAGGGCCCTCTGGTCTCAGCAGGCCCACAAGGGATCCCTGGGAGGAGACACGGCCAGGTGGGGTTGGACTGGGCTGCTGGGCAGAGGTGCCTCTACCCCTCAGCCCAGGGTCGGGGGAAGGGAGGGCTGAAGACGCTGGTGAGCAGGACGCCTGCTAGGTGCAGGCAGCCCCCAAAGACCTGCAGAGAGGTCACTATCACTATGCCCATCTTAGAATAGAGGAAACTGGGGCCCAGAGAGGTCATTGCCTGCAGCGTGGTGAGTGCCCACCATGGGCCAAGGCCACAGGTCTGCCCTGCGGAGGACAGGGAGGGCTCAGCCTCATTGCCAGGTCATCAGCCGTCTGAAGAGCTGGGCCTCGGCCCCACCCAGGCCAGCTGTGGTTTGCAGCCTCCATGCTCCTGGGCACCCATCTTTGTTGGGTTGGTGTTTCATTGCAAGACTCTTCTGGACTGCGTGTGGGTCGGGTGGCCTGCACACGCCCACCCAGCAACCTGGCTCCAGCTTTGAGGTGAAGAGGGAACTTGCCTTGCTTCTTCCATCCGCCATGGCCCAAGGATCTGTCCTCAGGGGAGGAGAGACTACTCAAGAGCTGAAGCCAGGCAGCCACCGCTGCAGGCCTCACCCGGAAGGTTCCAGCCGGGCTCAGCACACCTGCAGACTCCCCTTCCACCTCCCAGACCTGGCCCAGAAGGCAGTGATGTCCCTGCGTGAAGAGGGCTGAAGCTGTAGAGAAAGCCAGCTCACAGTCACGACTGAGTAGGGCTAAGGCCAGGGTCCAGGCTGACGTCCAGCCCAGCACGCCGCCCTGAGCCTGACAGGGAGGCGGGAGAGGAGACCTGTGTCCAGGCCCTGCTGGCCCTTCAGGAGCGGCCACCAAGCTGCAGCTCCACCGCCTGGGCACACTGTCCTTGTCCCTAACAGTGTCCAAACACATACGAGTCTGGTTGTAGGTGCTGGGTCAGCACAGGGTTCTCAGTCTCAGAATTACTGTAATTTGAAGCCAAATAATTTTTGTGGGCGGGTGGGGAGGGGGCTCCTCTGATTGGCGGTGCTCAGCCGCTTCCCGACCTCCACCCCAGGCGGCAGGGGCACTCCCTCTCCAAGCCATGGCCACCAAAACTTCTCCAGCCATCGCCAAATGTCCTCTGGCTTTGGTGTTTTCAGGACCAGCATCTCCGAGTCTCCTGGACTTTGCTGCGGCATCACAGGACGCTGGTCAGTTTCAGATGGCCATCCACACTCCGCTCCGGCAGGAAGAACGACAGGCTGACTGCCTCTCTCTCAGCAGGAGAGTGGGAGCCTCTTCCGAGGCCCATTCAGACTCCCCCGGGTCTCACTGGCCACGGCAGGGTGGCATGACATGGTCACCCCTTTCTGCAAGGGTGGCTGGAAAGCAGCTCTAGTCTCCCACCTCCTGAGTGCGGGCGGGTGAGGAGCGAGGTGCCACGTTGGCCCTCAGGCCTGCCTCCTCCTTGCCCAGCAGCCCAGTCCCCTCTCTCCGTCTCACTTCCCAGACTTTTCTGGGCTCCAGGGACACTATTTCCCTCAGACTGAGAAGCCAGGGGAGCCCTGACAAGACAGGGACACAGGAGCTCCCAAGTTAGCGGCCGTGGAGGCCGCACAGCAGCAGGGTGAGACGGGCAGCAGGCCTGGCCTGTGCCAGGGCTCTCCCTGCAGAGCCAGGTCCTCTGCTGACCATGTGACAGGCGCTATAATTGTCTCCTGTCACAGAGGTTGTTGACGGTGCCAGGCCCTGCTCCGCCCTGCCCCATCCCTCTCTGTCTACCCTTGGTCAGCCTGTTCGTGGCTGCGCTGTCAAGAGCCATATCAGGGTGGCTTTCTGACAAACAGCCTTTGCCACCATGCTCTTGGGGCAGGCCCTGTGGACTCTGAGGGACCAGGACTAGTGGAATCCAGAGCCTGTGTGTCCTCAGCTTGTCAAGAAAGGATCTCTCCCAGGTCCTCTGTGCCCGTCCGTGGAAATCACAGCTAATGGCTGCAGGATCAGGTCAGCTGGCTAGAGCCGCCAGCACCTCACCCACCCAGGAGATGCTGAGGTCCACAGAGTCACGTGCCACTCTGGAGTTCTGCCCTAACCGTGCTGTCCCACCCAGCTGTGAGGGCAGCTCACTTAACCCGTCCGAGGTTCCACCTGCTCAGCCCCCCAAGTAGGGAGATCCAGTCCTCTTCCCAATGCTGTTGGGCCTGCCACACACCGACCTCAGCAGCCTTGCTGAAGGAACTGAGCCCAGGTCCACTCTCTCAACACTGGCTCACAGTGCCTACTTATGACAAAGGTTAAGTCACCTGCCCCTAAACCGGCACTCAAAGGCAGCTGACTCATTGTCATCACTAGTGTCACGTGAGGGATCGGCCACACAAAGGTGCCCGGCACAAGAGCACTCAGTAAATGGCAGTGGCTGCATCTCTCACCTCTGAGCCTTTGCATTCTCTGTTCCCTCACTGTTTCTAATATGTCAAGGCACAGACTCACTCTCGTGACCATCAATTCCAGATGCTGCCCCTGGCTGTGAAGGCCACCACTCACTCCTCGCCTTCTCCCCTGCTGCCCTGGTTTTTGCACCCTACTCAGGACCTGCCTGGGGAGACTTACCTGAATACAAACACTGCACAAGGTCCTTCCATTCATCCATTCACTCAGCGATCAGTCACTGGCTCTTGGCCCCTTTAAAACACGGGAGTGTCTGCTTCCCGCTTTCTGCATCCTTGGGGCCTACAGCTCTGTCCACTAACAAGCACACGTTAGGGGGAACGGCTGAGTGTTGGCGACTGGAGGTGGGGCCACCCGACAGGTGGAGAGGCTGGGGATGCAGGAACCCAAAGGGGCCCAGAGTGGAGGAGGGAGGAGCTGTCCTGGGGCAGCTGTTCTTTCAGGCTGCAGGCTCCTCCCTACCCAAGCTCCTCCCTCCAGGCTGCAGCTGCTGCGCGGGGGAGGGGTGGCTGTGCTGGGACTTGCGGGGGCATTGGTCAGACCAAGGGAAGAAATGGAGCCTGGTAAAGGGACCCGGCGGGCCCAGGAGCACACAGCAGGGCAGCCACTGTCTTCCTGGGCCTCTAGGAGACAAGTCAAGATTATACTTTAATCAGTTTTCAAAGAACCTGGAGGGGCTCCAGGCTGGTCCCCAGTTATTCCCTCCTGAATTCGCCCCAAAAGCACTGTCTGAGGGCCTCTGTTGCCAGGGCCTACAGCTTAGGCGGCACATCCAAGGCCCTGTTCTCATGGTGCCCACCTGCCCAGGGTCAGGAGACACTTAAACAAGCAGGCAAATGTGTGCACACTCGCTCGGGGGGTGGAAAGCACAGGGAAGGGAAGGAAAAGCTGGAGAAAGGCACAGGCCCCAGAGGCCGGAGCTGGAGAGCAGCAGGCAGGAAACGAGGTCGCGGTTGAACAGAAAGCTGTGTCCCCAGTAGGCTTTCCGAGACTTGGGGTCCCTTCCATGTGAAGGGAGCTAAATGGGGACAAGAGTGGCCTGGGGAGAGAAGCTGGGCGGACACTGGAAAGATGGAGCTGAATCAAGTAGCCTCACGTCCCCCTCGGCCATGGGGGGCCACCGTCCACAGATCCTACCTCTGTCCCACTGTGTCAAGAGGATGCCCCAGGGTTGGGGCCAGGAGGGACCCCATTTACAGCTGCAGCTCCCCACCCACAGGTTCCAATAGCAGTGCCTGGAGATGCAGAGGATGTGAGGCCCCCAGACCCGACCGCACAAGGTGGGGTGCTGGGCCAGGGTCCCTCATGGGCTTACAGTGACCTCAGAATGACGAGGGACTTCCTTCCATGCTTTTGCCAAATGGAAATCTGTAATAACCTTTGAACTAGATGCCCTAAGTTTGATTTTTGCATGAGCCCCAAGAATTCTGTAGATGGAACAGCCTGGCCCCACAGAAGCCCCAGGATGGGCCTTGTTTCTATGGCTGGGGACAGGGGCAGAGAGAACAGGGATCTGCCCTCTGCTTGCTCTTCCCTCAAGGGGCCCCAGGGGAATCCCTAACACCAGCCACAATGGGGCCGAAGCTTCAAAGGGCCCAGACCTTTCTGCAGCCTGCTCACCTTTCAGGGGTGGCCTCTGGGACCACTGAGGCCAGCTCCACTCCTCCGGATTGCTTATTGTGTATTTACTTGAACTACTTATTCGCAGAAGCTCTTTGTGGCCTGGTCCTAGAGGGCTGGCCCCCAGGGGCCCTGATAAATTCTCCTCCAGTGAAATTTTAATATGATCAGGCTGTTGCCCCTGAAGAGCCTGGATAAATACCAACTCCTCAAGTTACATCTAATCCACGAGGGCAGGCGCCTGGGCTGGCGGTCCGGCTACTACGGCAAGCACCTGGGTCTGGCGCGTGTGCACCGGCGCTCAGCAAACGACCCTGGAGCGCCCCTCTCCAGGCTACAGGGGCGCGGCTGGGCGGGGCCGGAACTACACTTCCCGGCGGCCCCCGCGCCCGGGGCGGGCCCGTGGTGGGCGGGGCCGGGCGACGGGGGCGGGGCCGGCTACAAAGCCCGGGGGCGGGCGCCCGGGCGCAGAGTCCGCGCAGCGCCGGTGCCGAGCGCAGCGCGGCGCGCACGGCGGGAGCGGCCGCGAGCGGACGGGCCTGGCGGCTGGACGGGCGCCCTCGCCGCCCCCCATGAGCGCAGCCCCGCGCGGCCCAGGTCCGTAGCGGTGGGGCGCCCCCCATGCTGCTGCAGCCCGCGCCGTGCGCCCCGAGCGCGGGCTTCCCGCGGCCGCCGGCCGCCCCGGGCGCCATGCACGGCTCGCAGAAGGACACCACGTTCACCAAGATCTTCGTGGGCGGCCTGCCCTACCACACCACCGACGCCTCGCTCAGGAAGTACTTCGAGGGCTTCGGGGACATCGAGGAGGCCGTGGTCATCACCGACCGCCAGACCGGCAAGTCCCGCGGCTACGGCTTCGTAAGTGTCGGCGGCCGCCCGCTCCCGCCCCGCCCCTCGCCGCGGCCGGGGCGCTGAGTCAAGTCGGGGCGCACGCCCGCCCCGCCGGCCGGCCGCCTCGCGGGACTGCCCGGCGCCGCGCGCCCGCACCTGCCGCCCATCGCGCGGCTCCGGCGGCGCCCGCGCCCCGCCCCCACCGCGGCCCGAGGGGCGCCGCGCCGCGTTCGGTTAGACCCCGAGCCGGCGGGGTGCGGGCCCGGCGGGCGCGCGGGGCTTTCCGGCGGGCACGCGGGTCAAAGGTGCCTGGGCCCTGCGGCCCTTCCCCCACAGTCGGGCAGCCGCCCCGCCGCCCCAAGTAAGCGTCAATTTAAGTAAAAACGACGTGAAGACGCGCTTCCTACTTCCCGAACAAGTGGAGGGCGCCCGGGCTCCTCCCGCGGGGAAATTCGGGGCCCCGCTGGGGGGCGGGCCAGGCTGGGGCCCCCTGCCCCCTCGGGGGTTCGTTGTGGCCCTACTCCCAGGGGATTGCTTCTGTCCTTGAAGGCAAGATTTCCCAGCACTTGAACTTTGAGGGAGGAGCTGGAATCCAGGGGGCAGCCTGTGGGAGGGCCCAGGGCTGGGGTCAGAGGGCACTTGGCCCAAGGGTCCTGAGGAACTGACTCCAGGAGGGAGGGAAGAGGGGGAGGGGTGGCCTGGTGCCAGGGTGAGCTTTCTGCCCCTTCCCCACTTCCCCAGCTCAGCAGTGGAAGTCCCTGACCATCTCATCTGTGCTTCTCCAGGTGACCATGGCCGACCGGGCAGCAGCTGAAAGGGCTTGCAAAGACCCCAACCCGATCATTGATGGGCGGAAAGCCAACGTGAACCTGGCATATCTGGGTGCCAAGCCCCGGAGCCTGCAGACGGGTGAGAGCTGTTTTCCTTCCCGGCTCCTCTCAGTTTCTATATTGAGTGTTGGTATCTGCTGGGTGGAAAAAGGGCCCCCCCCTCCCCGGGAGTGGCAGTCAGCTATCATGTGCCTGCAGAACTGTTACAGGGCAGTCACCCCAGCTTGGGAGCTCAGCCCCTTAGCAGTGTGTGGCCGGGAGGGACAGGATGGGGAGGGTACATCACCCCAGTTGTCAGCCGTCCTTGCAGGAGGAAGTCAACCACAGGGCTGGAGGCCAGGAGGCCAGTACAGAGAGGCTGCTGCCCCCCCGGGGCCCTGGGCCTGCTTCGGCCAGGTGTTGGGAGTTCATGAGTGGGGCCGGTGGTGGAGGTCTTGCCGGGGAGAGAAAGCTGGTTGTCTTGGGTATGGCCTGTGTGGCTCTGCCTCTCTCCCTATGGGCCTGGGGACACTGGCCCTCACTGCCCTCTCGTTCCAGGCTTTGCTGTTGGCGTGCAGCAGCTACACCCCACACTGGTCCAGCGGACTTACGGGTGAGTCAGTGTCGCTGGCTTGGTGGTGGGGATGAGGCGGCTGTGGGCTTCCTGAGTCTGAAAAGCTGGGGAAATGACAGTTTGCAGAAATACGACTATGTTTTGGGGGAAGGAGGTAGGAAGACTGGTTACATTTCTTTGTCCCTGGCAGAGGCCACAGCACAGAGAGGAGCAGAAGCCCTGGAGCCTCTGCCTAGTGCAGGTCCCACTCCCCAGCTGTGGTTGGGTGACCTTGGGAAGCTTGCAGGCCATCTGTTTCCTCATCTGTAAAATGAGGATAACAGCCATCTGGGCTCTGCATGGAGGGCACAGGTGGACCTGGATCAGGGTGGCACTCATGACCTGTTTGCTGACACTATTTGGGACAGTGGCCTGGGCTCTTTCCCAGGTACCCCTCTGACTTCCAGGATGGGAAGGATGGTCACAGTGGGTCACTACTGATCTGGTCTGACTTTTGTGAATGCTGCAGCAGGAGAGGTGTGAGTGGGGCCAGGTAGTAGTGGTCTCAGTGGCCTAGCCTGTGGGCCTTTTCGTGACTCATTTTGGAGCTTCCTGTCCTGTCTTCCTCATCCTAAAAAGACTCCCACATATCCCCTGATGTCTGGTAAGGCCTCCTGGCTGCGTGGGTAAGGACTTGAGGGCTTCAGGAATGCCGAGGACCCATCACCTGTTGGACTACCCAGCCCTGAGATTCGTAGGGGCTGCTTGCCCTTGTTGATGTGGTTGGGGTACCTGGATGGTTGCTGCTCTTACAGTGTTGGTGCTGCTTAAAGCTTTCTCAGTTCAAATCCTGGCCTCTGGATTTTGTGCCTTAAATTGAGAGGATATGTGTGCACGTGCGTGCGTTTGTTCACACGACTGAGGTTGGGGTCTGACTCGCTGCTGGGATGACCCAGGGGAGGGTGCTGCGTGCCCACCTGGGGACCCCTGCCCTGTGAGGCAGCACTGTGGCCCCCGTGGCTCCTTTTGGATTGGTGGACGTGGTGAGCTCTGTGATGGCAGGAGCTGAAGGTGGCATAATATGGCTTGGGCCCTTCCAGCCTGTTCCGCCATGGGCATCTGTTTCCTCCTGGGAGGGAGCTTGAAGGGCAAGGAGCAAGGTTGGTTCTGGGCTCCCTCCTCACACAGGGCTGTTTTTCATAATGTCCAGGGCCATCTTGGAAGCTGCTTGGGGACACCCAGCTTTTGTGTCTTCACCCCATGGTTGAGTCCACACAAGGAGGGCCATCCTGGCTTTCCCTCGGCTTGCTCTGGTCCAGGTGCCCAGGCCTGGGCAGGGGCCTTCACTGCCCAGAGAGGAGGCCTTAACACCTGCAGTCTCCTGCTGAGTGGGGCAGGGCCTCCTCCAGGTCTGGGCTCTGCTCATCCTTTCAGCTGCCTCTGGGACCCTAGAAACCGTCAGCCCCCAGCCTCTGGAGCCCAGAGACCCAGGTTCCACTTGGGACCACTTCTTCCAGCTGGGTCCATCTTGGCAAGTAGCATTCTCTTCAGTTTTCCCACCTGGGAAGTGGGAACAATGCCTTTAAACACACTGTGCTTCCCACGCGAGCTCTGGGGTGGGAGCAGGTGTGATCCTCATTTTATAGGTGGAGATGCTGAGGCAGAGAAAAGTTAAGAAAGGTTAGCAGCTATCCAGGGGACAAAGTGACAGGTACCCAGCATGAGGTTTGATCCAGAACCCATCTCGGCTGCTCTCTGGCTGGGGTAGGAAGGACAACCTTTCCCCTCGCCACCCTGGACACCCGTGGGCACCACCTGTCCGGGGGTTGGAAGTTCTGCCACAGGGGTCACTACCTTGTGCCACGGCCTCAGGCAGCACTGTTGTGTATCTTGATCTGCGGGGCTGGCCATTTATTCCTGTGGCTGGGCAGAGGCCTCAGACTCTGTTTGATGGTTGCCAAGGGCTGGAGGCCCACATGGGACCAAGGGCTCAGAGGACTGCCTGGCCTTCGTGTCTAGCGAGCATTAGACCGAAGGTGCCCGGAGTGTGCTACTGCTGCCCAGGCCCTGTGGTGTGGCTGAGAGCCTGTGTGGGGTCAGCTGTGGATGCCAGCTCCTACATGCCCCTTACAGGCTGGAGAGTTGGACTGTCAGCGTCCCCTTTGTTTTTGCAAACAATCGGGCCCCGGGCAGAGCTGGGCCTGACTCAGCAGTCAGTTTTGTTGCTTGGGGCGGGCAGTGGGGTGGCCTGCAATGGCCTAGGGCACCGAGGGACCCGGATCACGGGGAGTCAGGCTCTGCAAATGCCTGACTGAACTTCTCCCAGACTCTGCTGGCCCCAGTCCTGTGCTTGTGACAACTCTGATGGTCCCACCACCCGCTTTTAGGCTGAGCTCTGTGGCCCCATTGCCTGCCTGATCCTGCTGGCAGCCAGGGAGCCTGGAGGGCCCTGCTGTCTTCAGAGAGTTTCCTCAAAGAACTCCTGTGCTTACCTGCCTGAGTCCCCACCTAGGTTTTTATTTAAGTTGAATGGGTCCTCTTGGTACCTGACAGCACGTACATTTCTGCTGCGTAACTGTGTAGGGGCCAGGGCCCAGCACTTGGAAAAGCTGCCTGTGGTGGGTGGCAGGTGGCTCGTGCCCGCCCATGGGCCTGGGCGGGTTGTAAGAGGAGGCACACACTGCTGCAGGTGACGCACCCAGGGTCTCTGCTGGCTCTCAGACAGGAAAGGAGGTGGAGCGGGGTGGGATCATGTGTGTCGAGACAGTGCACTGGTGTGGCCAGAGGCCTCCTGGTGTCATGGAGTGTCCATCTACTCCAGATCAGAGGTATGTCAGGAGCTGACGTTTATGCCAGGCTTGGCCAGACTCGGAGCCTCTCCTGGGGCTATTTTAGAAGGGCCAGCTGCTTCTCTGCAGTCTCCCTCCCTGTTCTTAAGAGGACTGTGCTGTGGGCTTGACTCCTGTTCACAGACCGTTGCTCTACAGCAGGTATGGAGCCAAGCCCTGGGGGTCTGAAATGATAGGACAGGGTCTTGGGGCTGCGCGGTGTTGGGCATGCCCCTGCTGGAGTTGGGGCTTGCAGGTCTGCCCCTGCTAAAGGCCAGACCAATTCTCTGGCTCCTCCCTGTGAGTAGAGTGGGGACAGTGAAGTGCCAACCCACTGACAACTTGAGGACTGGGCTAGCGCCATGTGTAGAGCTCACTGGTCAGGACCTGGCCCTGGGAAGCCCGGGGATTTGCCCCACCTTGTCTCAAAATGCCTGCAGCGAGGTCTGTTGACCTGCCTGCCTGTGCGATGCAGCTTGGAGCCGTGGGCGACTTCTGGGACTCACTCCCCGGGGGGGGGCCTGAGGCGGGGGTCTCCAGCCCCAGCACCTCTCTGGCCATGCGCAGCTCTTGAATGAATGAGCCAGACTGCCGGCTTCTGCAGACTCCCTGTCCTGTGCCTCCCCACTGGACGTGTCACTTTGGTGACCCCTGCCTCCTCAGGGGTCATGTGAGGGTGCCTGGTGCCCAGGTGGAGACGTGCTGCCCTCACAGTCAGCCAGCCGAGGGCCTGAGCAGAGGACACATGGACTGGGGAGAATGGAAAGGGCTGCTCCAGAACCATCTGCATGCCGAGCGTGTGCCGAGCACTTGCCTGGTCCCTGCTGGACCTCAGGGCGCCTCGTCTGCCTATCTCTGTTCGCGTGACCGGGCTGGTAACCAGCATAGTTGGACAGGAAGCTGCCAGGAGTGCTTCTGTGGGCGCGAGCAGCCCTGCGTGGTGAGCACGGCTGGTAGGTGAACTTCTGTGTGTCGGATACGAGGCATAGAAACAGCACGTGCCAAACGTGGGGAAGTCTGCCCTGCGCCTGGCGTCCGGGTCCCAGCCTGTGCCCTGGCAGTGTCCTGCATGGGACAGTGCATTCACTTATGTGGGATGCCCTCCTGGGAAGGGAACATGGGCCCACTTTGCACTGTTGGCAGTTTCTGAGGAGTCTCATGACTTCACTATACAAAGTAAGAAATAGGGCCAGGACAGGGTTGCAGGTGATGGCAGCATGTGTGGGTGGCTCTTTATGGTCTGCTGGGGAGGGCCTGCTGAGGAGGGGTGAGTAGTGAGCTTGCCCCGGAGGTGCCTGGGAGGTGCGTGGGCAGCAGACCCAGCGGGCAAGAGGTGGGCTCGGAGCCCGGAGGCCATGGGGGCCCCAGGCTGTGGTGATTTTCCCTTGGGGGTGTCTGTTGGGGTGGCCCTGCTCGCTGCCCCCCACCGTCACTTCCTGTTGGCAGCTTGTCTAGAGCGAGGCGTGGGCTGCACCTGGCCCTCCCCGCAGGCAGCCCTGCCGCACCTGTTGTTTGTCCTCGGCTGCTGACAGAAGCCAGCCTGCAGGCGCTCTCGGGTTCCTCACCCGCCCTGTGGCCCTGCTGGGGCTGGGGAGCCTCTTCCGGAAGCCTCAGGCAAGGAGGCCGGGTTCTTGGTCCCAGGGGAGAGGCCTGGCGGCAGACAGAAACCGTACTGTGTCCAGAGCAGGCAGAGGTGCCAGATGGGCGGCGGGCACCTCAGTGGTGCAGTGGAAGGAGCCCTGGCCCAGGAGTCTGGACTGCCCCTGGCCTAACTGGCTGGTCCTCAGGTAGGCTCCATGCCCCCCTCACGCCAGGCGGCGTGCAGAGCGTGCAGTGCTCACCCCCACGTTCCCTGTACCAGTGAGGGACTGTGTGTTCACTGTTTAGCTCATCCTGCACGGGTGTGCGTTGGGCTGGGGACCCCACAGACCTGAGAGAAACCCCATCTCAGTGCATAGTTACAGAAGCCCCCGGAGGGTGGTAGCCAGTGGAGACGGTTAGCCTCTGTGGGACAAGAGGCAGCCGGGCTGTGGGGGCATTGGGTGACAGGGAAGTGGGGACAGGGTATCCAGGGCCCCGCAGGGTGGCCTCAGCTTGTGTGAGGCTATAATGACAGACCCAGGGCACTGGGACTTCACTGTGCGGCCTGGTCCATGGCAGGTGCCAAGCAAGGAGGGGCAGGTTGACTTGCATTTTTAAAAAAGTATTTTGTTTCAGCCGTAGGTGGACATAGTACCCTCGTATTTGTACGTGGTGCTGAGGATCGAACCCAGGGCTTCCTGCGTGGTAGGCGAGCGCTCCACCCCTGAGCCACAGCCCAGCCCCTTGACGTGCCTCTTGTTTTAAAGCAGCCCCCCTCTGGCGTGTTGAGTCTGAGCTGCTGAGGGCCCAGTGGAGGCTCTTAGAGGTGGCCCAGCCTTCCAGTCATGAGATAGTGGTGCCCCGGGAACACCGGCCATGGCAGGAAATGGTGGGATTCTGAAATACATGTTTGAAAGAAAGAAGATTCCACAGCAAGTGGAAGAAGGTTGGGTTGGCCTTGATAGGGGAGGCTGTGGAGGCAGCTGGGGAGTAGTGGAGTGGGACGTGGACGGGTCCTGTGAGCTGCTGTGCAGAGCCTGGCCTTGCACAGAGGGATGGGTCTGCCACAGCCGTCTGCCCTGCTTCCTGGCTTCTCTGTTGGACCCCAGAGAACCCGAGTGTGCCCTGGCCCTGGCCTGGTCTCCTGCCACAGGCCTGGAGACGTCACTCCAGTTGCTGCCATGTTGTCTCTGGCCTGGCGGGGAAGGGCCCCAGAGAGGAGAAAAAGTGAAATGGGCTCGTTTGCTACTTCGTTTTGTTTTCAGAGCTGCTTCGCGTGCAGGAAGTGAGCCCTCTGTGCTGCGGCCCGTTGTTTTTCCCTGAGTTTTGCTTTGAGTCTGGCGGGGCCTCTGCCCGTCTCCTGGGCACCATCTATATTGGCTGTTGCTCACAGCACCTTTGCCCACTGGGTTCCCAGAGTGCACTGCTCAGGGTCCGACCCTTCCTGAGGGGCAGCCAGGACCCAGGGGAGAGTCCACCCGTCTCTGGCAGCCGCGGCCAGAGGGTTGAGGATTGTCTGTGGGGCTTGACAGGCATGGCCGGGGTCTGGATCTGGGGCTCTTGCCCTGGGACCCTGGTCTCCATGGGGGACAGAGTCTGCTGTTTGTGTGGTGGGAGCTGAGTAGAGACATGGGCCTGCCACCTCAGGGGCGGCAAGACCTTCTAGTTGTCCCCTCCTCAGCTGCAGCTCCTCTGTCCCTCCCAGAGCCCAGGGTGGACGTTGTGGGGCCTCCCAGACTTGCTTGTTGTCCTGGTATTAGGGCGGCCGAGAACCCAAGTCTTTTTTCCCCAGCGCACCCTCTAGCGGGGCCATGTCCCCTGGGCTCCCGTCCTACCTGGGTGCCTGGGCTGGTCCTGGCCATGTCGCCTGCCCTGGGGCCTTCTTCCCCTGCCTGTACAAGGGTGGGACTAGTTTTCTGCGACACAGGCTGACATCTTGCATGTGTGGTGAAGAGTCGGGTTTCCTGAGAATCCAGGACTCAGGACCACAGGGTGCCGGGAAGGAAGGGGTGTCTCCTGCCCTCGGCCTGGTGTCCTGGCTGGGAGCGGCCTGTGGCAGCAGGGCACTCTGAGGAGGTAGTGGGAGCCCGTCCCTAGGAGACCAGGCAGGAGCCTCCCTGGTGGGCCTGGGCCCCCAACCTTGGCCCCTGCATTGGCCTGACAGCCATGGCCACTGGGCTGCTGCTCCCTCCAGGGCTTGTGGGCTGCTACCCCAGAGCTGAGGGTGCACTTCTGGGAGAGGAAGGACCTGGTCTGTCGGCCTTCCTCAGGCCAGAGGAGGGAATGGTCGATGCTGCCCATGGTCTCTGGGGGATACCCAGCAGTAGATGCTCGTGTACCCCTGCGGGGTGGCCGTCTCACAGAGGCAGCGGTGAGGGCATGTCGTGGACCTAGCGGGCAGAGTGAGGCCGGTGGGCCCCCCCTTCCCCTTTGTGGACTTGCCGCCCCCTCCCTGCCTGCCCGACTGGCTCTTTGAGTCTGAGGCTTTCCATCTTGGGGCTGGAGCTTCTGGCCCAGGAGGCAGCTGGCAACCTGGGGACACTCCTTTTCTACCTAGGTGCCTGCAAGCTGGTCCTGCCCCAGATGCCCAGCACTTGGGATATGCTGTGCTGGGCACTTGGGACACAGTGGTCAAGGCAGAGGCCCTGCCCTCTTGGCCACATGCCCATGGTCCATTACAGTGACTTTAGATTGTAAGAAGAAAAATAAAGCTGGGGGCAAGGAGGCCCTGAAGGGTGAGCTTTGAGCTGTGGAAAGAACCTGCGGTGGAGAACAGCAGATGCCAAGGCCCTGGGGCTGGAGGAGTGGTGGGAGCATGCTGGCAGGTTGGGGAGTTGGAGTCTAGTTGGAGAGCGTGGGACCCGTTCGGGGCGGTTGGGTGATTCTGGTTCTGGTGGTGGTGTGGTCTGGAGGTCTTGGAGACGACTGCTCCGCTGGCCGGTGAGGACGCCAGGTTGTGGGGAGGCAGTGGTGGGAGCCTGGACTGGAGAGGAGGGGTGGGCTGCAGCCTGGGAGAGTGGGCCTGGTGTTGGATGGGCCCTTCCCTGAGGCAGGATGGCAGCAGGCCCACCATGGCCTGCAGGCCTCGGAGGACAGGCCTTGCGTGGAGTCGCTGAGGATTGGCGGCAGGGCAGCTTGTGCCCTTTCCCTGCATGTGAGGGCCACACACAGGAGGCTGAGGCAGCCTGGCCTTCCAAGCCTGGACCAGGGCGTGCTGGGCAGGACATGGCCTCTGCAATGTGACGTGCAGACCCCGGGGCCAGCGCTGCCCTTGGACAGGGTTGCTGTGCTTGCTGAGCTGTCTCCAGCTGGGAGCTGGTGGCTTTTCTGCACACGTGTGTTGCTGAGTGTGCACGTGACCCTCGTCACTCTGCCTGCCCTCTCCAGCCCCTGGCTGGATATTTGTGATCATGGCAGCGGTGACAATGCCTTGTGCCGCCCGTGCTTGGTGGTTTCTGGTGCTCTTGACCTCTGCACCAGTGACATTTGGGACTGGAAAGTTCTGTGCTGTGGGGACTGTCCTGGGCATTGTAGGATGTTAGCGTCCTGGCCACTGTCCCCACCCCTAGCTGTGACGACCAGAAATGTTCCAGACTCTGCTCAGTTTCTCCTGGTTGGGAGCCACTGCCCTGGTGCAGCCTGTGCTCCACAGCTGGCTGCGACGGCGCCAGTGAGGCCGTTCTGCAGACGTGGAGCTGACCAGTGACTCGCCCGAGGGCAGAGCCAGGCAGGCCAGGAGAGACGCTGCTGAGGCCCTATCTCTGCCCACGCCTCACAGTCCTCCCACCTTGGCAAGGCCCGTTCTCTGTGCCCTGGGATCCTAGCCAGCAGAATCAGACCCCGTCTCGTTCCTTCCTTTTGTTGTGACCCAGGCCTGGGCCCAGCCAGTTTGGGCACAGGTGCTATACAGCGGGTAGACAGTGGGTGGATTTCACGTAGCCTCCGTTTGCTCTGTGATTTGGCCTTTGAGCGTTTTTTCCTCTCAAGAAATGGGGCGAGAACCAGCACCTGTTCTGTGGCTTTGAGGGTGTAGTGTCAGGTGTCTTGGGCTCTTCATATTGGTGGTGGCTGACCTGAGAATCCCAGGAGGCACAGCTGAAGAGACCCAGACACAGGGTGTACCTCAGAGCCAGGGACACGGAGGCAGACCCCCTTTGATGGCGCTGGGCCTCAGGAACCTGGTGGAGGTGGGGTGGGCCCGTGGCCTGTGGGTCTGAAGCCTGGGCTGCCTTTGCAGAGTCCTGCCCTCCTGCCTGCAGCCTGCAGGAGAGCCACCCCTGTATGACTAGGCCTGAGGCCGGGTGCCCTGCCCATCTCTGGAGGAGTTCTGAGCTCAGGGCTTTTGGCGCTTCAGACGCCACGGGGTGTTTTCAGGGTTTCGGGGCAGGTGGGACCACCAGGACGTCAGGACAGCGTGCTGGTGCAGCGTCAAGGTGGCTTCTGTCCGCCGTCTCTCCATTCCTTCCCTGGGCCGCAGACCCAGCTGCTTTGGATTCCTGCTGGGGGTCACCCAGAGAGCACGAGCGGTGCAGGAGGGGTCAGCAGGCCTCCCCAGGCCAGGGCAGGCAGGAGACGGTGGGAAGGGCCTGTGCATCCCCCTTGGAGGGCTGGATGTCCACAGGCTGGGCAGGGTGGGCGGGCGTGGCCGGCACAGCAGGGATCCCGTCCAGCCGTGGGAGGCTTATGCGTGGAGGTGTGGCCTACTGTCCCGTCCAGCCTGTCCGTGTTCACACTCACCCCTGCCTCCGCCTCCTCTCTGCTGTCCCCTGTGGCCAGCTGCTTGTCCTCACGTCTTGGTGTGGTCTTCCCCACCTTGGAGGGGCTCCCTGTCTCCTGCTCCCGGCCCCTAGCTCTCTGCCCTCTCAGCGCCTGGAGACTCGGGTTTCTGGCCGCTGTGGTTTGCTCTCCCTCCTGGAATCAGGCCCTCTGTTCCGCTCGTCCGGGCAGGTGTGTGGGAAGGGTCAGCCTGGGGTAGGATCTGAACCTTGGCTCCAGCTGCTCAGGGCTTGAGCTCCCTTGGACGGCGGAGGTGCCCAGTGAGGTGAGGGAGGACTAACGCCACCGAGGCCTGGCTGAAAGTGTTGCCACGGTGGGCTCCTGTGCTGGGCGGCACCATTGCAGCCTCTGGGGAAGGTGACTGGCAGCCCCGGGACCACCTGGCATGGGAACTCCCCACGGGGAGCTAGGGTCCCTCGGACATGGGGCCATGTGGGCTCCGGGCTCTGGCGTGGCTCCCTGCGCCACTGCGCCCCTCTGCTCACCGCGACACCCCCGACTCAGGTTGCTCCTGGTCTGCGTGGGTGCTCCGTGTGCGGAGCACACCTCTCAACTCCACTGTCTGGACTGCTTTGGTGGCAGGTGCAGAGCTGTGCGGCCACCACCACTGTCCGCTGCAGAATGGCCCTGAGGCCCTGGGACAGCTGCTGCTCGTTCCCTGTCCCCAGCTCGTGTCTGATCGCCTGTTCTGGACCTTTCACACAATTGGACCCACATGGCCTTTGGCGCCCGGCCGCCCTCGCGCAGTGTGCTCTTCCGGGCTCCCCCACCTGGGGGCTGTCTCTGAGGCTGCTCGCCCTCCTCTGGTCCGAGCGGTGGGCGTTTGGGCTCTTCTTTCCTCCTCACCTATTTTTGGTACCAGGGATTAAATCCAGGGCCACTTAACTGCTGAGCCACATCCCCAGCCCTTCTTATTTTATGTCTTGATACAGTGCGTCACTTAGTTGCCTCGACCTCCCTGGTGGCTGGGATCACAGGCACGGCCACCGTGCCCGGCTCCTTCCTCCTCCCTCCATGATCAGGCCTTTCTGTTTTGAATCTTGCTCACGACCCTGTTGTCCTGGTGAAGGAGCTGGGACAGACGTCCTGCCTCCCTCTGTCTGCCCTACGTCCACTGTGCTCACCAGGGACATCAGGAGAGGCGCTCCCGCCCTCTGCGCAGCACGTGTGCGCCTGGGTCTTCCTGGTGTGCCTGGCGGTACCGTTGTGCACGAACAGTGTGGCGGTTCTGCTGCTTGCTTTCCTCAGCAGCGTGGCGGGCTGGGCGAGGACAGCCTGGCCTCCTGCCGCCACTGCAGGCATGCTCCTGGGGTCCTTAGGCCCTCTGACCTGGAGGGTGACGGGTGTCCACGCAGCACCCTGGAGTGTTGCAGTGCCCAGGCCGCTGCTCTGTCTGACCCAGCACCTCCACCTCCGCACGCCCTGGGGGGTGCTTGATGCTTCCAGAGCAGCGTCTCTGAGGTGGTCCAGGGTGGGGGTCCCACACCACCCAGGGCACCTTGTCCGTGTAATTCACGCAGGCACAGGAGGAGGAGGACACCGATGCCCGTGATGGCCGCCTGGCACCCTGACGTGGTTCTCCACCTGACGCCCAGAGCATCTTGCAGGGGCACTTTGATGGGTGTGGCTGCTGCCCACATGGCCCGCCTAGGGCTGGGCAGAGCAGCACACCCGGGGCTGCATCCCCCTGGCCCACTCTGCCTGCGGGCCCCCAGCCACAGGGTCCCCCCGGCCACAGGCTGTGGGCCCAGCCCTCCTGCTTGGTAGTGGCTCTGAGCAGGACAAGGGACTAAACCTCCCTGGGCGTGGGGTGCTTTCTGGCTTGGCAGGCGTGGCCCTGCCGCCCTGGGTCACTACTGGTTGCACTCTGGGTCCTGTCCCTCCGCTGTCGCCAGCCTCCTCCTCTTAACTCCGTCCACTGGGCACTCGCTCAGGAGGTGCTCCTGCACCCACGGGTGACAGGAGTGGCCCTGAGCTGGGGACAGACGGGAGGAGCAGCCGTGAGGTGCGGGCCGGCTCTGCACCCTGGCTTTGCTGCCCTGAGATGCTGCGCTCGTTTCTCCCTGGCCCCCGTGTCATGCGGGGGAGGCCTCCCTGGGAAGCAGGAGCGGTGGGCACTGTGGGAGCCTGCAGGCGGGGGGCACCGGGCGCACAGCTGAGGCCGCTCGGGGGCTACAGCGTCTCCTGCTCCTCCTGGGCTCTGTGCCGAGCCCTGTGGCCCGACTCTGCCCCCTGGCCTGACTCTCTGCTTGGCCCGCAGGCTGACCCCCCACTACATCTACCCGCAAGCCATCGTGCAGCCCAGCGTGGTGATCCCAGCCGCCCCGGTGCCATCGCTGTCCTCGCCCTACATCGAGTACACGCCTGCCAGCCCTGCCTACACCCAGTACCCACCAGCCACCTATGACCAGTACCCATACGCCGCCTCGCCCGCCACGGCCGCCAGCTTCGTGGGCTACGGATACCCAGCCGCCATGCCGCAGGCCCTGTCGGCCACGGCGCCTGCGGGTGCTGCTTTTGTGCAGTACCAGGCGCCGCAGCTACAGCCCGACAGGATGCAGTGAGGGCTGTCCCCGCTGCGGGCACTGTGGTGACGTCACCTGCACCGCAGACAGACTCGGGCTAGCAGCCGGCTCAGCTCTGGGCGCCACCAGCACCTGTGCCTCTGAGACCCCTGGCTCGGCCAGGCGGTGTCTCTTTGGGCCTGGGTCCCATCGTGCCTTGAGGGGGACTTCAGGACGGAGTGGCCGAGAGGCTGTCTGCAGAGGCCCCTTGCACTCGGCCCCCAGGCCTGTCCTGCCCCCACTCTACAGGTGCCAAGGGCCGGGCCGACACCCTTCCACCGAGGTGCCTTCTCAGGGAGACTGGCAGAGGACCCAGGACCGCAGGCTGCTGCGCGGGCTGCCCTCCTCCCGGACGCCGAGCCCTCGTGGGCCGCCGGCCCCCTCGTGCCAGCCGGCGCTGCGCCCTCTTCCTGTTGTCGTTGTTTGCTCCTGAGGCGATTCAGAATTTCAGTCTATTTTTTTCAACAGACACTGCTGTGCCACCAAGAACCCAGAACCTAGTTCAACTTGGAGAGACTTGTTTTTGTGGATGTTCCACCGCGGGGACGATGACAGTATTTCTGTAGGAAAGTGTCGCCGCCGGCCGGCCAGGCCCTCGGCGGGGCCCTGCTGGGCTGGCGAAGCGTGTCCGCCCCAGGGTGAGTTCTCAGGTGTCCTCACGCGTCATCGCTGCCGTCTGCCTGGGCCCTGCTCCTCCTGCCCCGGGTAGGCGCAGCCAGCTGCCGTCGGGCTGGACTGTGGCAGCCCAGCCCTCCCTGGCCCCTGCGAGGCTCTGAGTGCAGGTTCCGCCTGCTGTCCCTCGCCATCTGCTGCACGCAGCCCGAGACACTCCTTCCAGCTGAGGGCGCCGTGGGGGCTTCTGGTTCACGGTGGCAGCTCCCAGGGACCCGAGGCTGGAGGCTGAGGGGCTCCCGGCAGGGAGGGGGCCCCAGCGGGCAGGCAGCTGGGCTGTGCCTTTGCCCTACCTCAGGGAGCCCAGTGGCCAGCGCCCACGGTGTGGAGAAGGCCCGGAGGTGAAGGTAGCTAACGTTATAATATTTTTATTAGAATGTTCTGATGATAAAAATAAAACTTGTTCTCTCTAAAGAGAAAGTTGGTCTGTAGTTTTTCTCTTAAGCCCAGTGGCCCTGGGTGGCCTCTGCCTCTGGCCCTTGTAGCTGGGCATCAGAGTGACACTCTCGGGGGAGAAGCCACCCAGCTCAGGCGGGTGCCCCTCTGGCAGTCATGCTGGCTCTTGGGCCCTGGTGGGTAGGGTGGGGCAGGGCCCTGTCATCCTGGCTGCACAGGAGGCCCTGGAAGACCTGCGAGAGGCAGAGCTGGGTGCCCATGATGGCGCCTGGGGTGCTGCTGCAGGTGGCTGGGAGGGCAGGGGTTAGAGGAAGTCCCTGCGTCTGCTGGGGGATCATGGGGGAGCGGGCAGGGAGGTGGCAGGAGGGGAGGACATGACCTCGCTGGCCTTGAGTCGCTCGTTCCTTCCTTCCAAGGTTTGTGCCCCGGTCAGTGGGCAGAGTTGCAGCCCTGCCATTGGGTCTGTGAGGCGCATACAGTCCTCTGGGACAGCCCTTGGTGACCAGCCCTGTGAATGAGGCTCTGGGGGGGCCAATGGAGAAGGGCAGGTTCCAGGCAGAGGACAGCAGGTGCAGCGGCCCTGAGGCAAGGTCCATGGGACAAGGGGGCCCCTGAGGCCTGTGGAAGGAGGCCAGCTTGGGGAGGTGAGGGCTGGAGCCGGGGCCCGCTGCTCAGGGCAGTGGACGCCATCACTGGGAGCCCAGAGCTGTGTGGACGGGGCAGCAGGGGTGTCACAGCAAGAGGCACGGGGGGCCAGCAGGCGCCTGCACAGGGCCACAGAGTCCTCCTGACCGGAGGCCATGCGAGCAGAGCTGGGGGTGGCCTGGACAGTCCCCCAGCCCCACGGGGCAGGGCTGGAGCCCTGGCAGGTGCAGTGTCTCTGCTGCCCACCTGCCCTCACGGCCAGGCCACACTACCCCGGCGCTCTCCCTCGCCTCCACAACCCACATGGCAGGCCGGGGGTTGCTGCCTCCTGAGCTCTGTCTCCAGCTGCAGTCCAGCCACCACCCTTCGCTGTCCCCACTCCACACGTAGCCCGACTGTCATCTCCCCAGCTCGGAACTCTCCTCGGCTCCCCGTGGTCTTTAAAAGTAAAGCCAGAGTTGCAGCCTTGGACGCTTCACCTGCTGCCTGCCTCCCGAGCCACAGTGGCTCCAAGCCTGGACACACCCGGCAGATCCTGCCCCAGGGCCTTTGCCCTTGCTGGCCCTCTGTCAGGAGCCTCTAGCTTCGCCAATGGACCACCCTGTCCGCTCCTCCCCTTAATCTGTCCTCACCAGTCCTTGTCCCGCTCCTGTTGGGACAGGGTCTGCGGGCCTTGGTCCTGGTATCCTTGTACCTAGTGCCGACACAGGCTGCAGGTAGTCTAGGCTTGCTCTGGCCGTTGGCAGGACAGGCCCCAGCAAGCGCCGAGGGGTTGGGACCACCCACTCTGGTTGTAGTGTGCTGAGCAGAGCTGAGCTGGGGAGGGCTGGACTGGGAGTGGGAGAGGTCTGGAGACCCTGGACAGGGGCAGCAGCCTCGAGGGTCTGGAGCAGAGGCACAGCTGTGTGTAGGAGCGGCCACCATGACTGAGCCCTCAAGTGCCCCCCAAAACCCATGACTGACCCACCCCTGGAGAAGAAGACTGAGAATGGGGGCCGCAGAGTCCACCGTCAGTGCCTCAGGGCTGCCCTTGGTTGGCCCTGGGCTCTGAAGCCAGAAAGCCCTCCCAAGGGAGGAGGAGGCCGGGTGGGCCTTCCCCACCGGTTCCTGGGGTCCTTGGGCCCTCCTCTGGCTTTTCCCAGTCAGCTTGACTCAGATGTGCTAATGGCCCTGTCTGTGGTTCGGGCTGCAGGCCCCTGTCCCGATTCCCTGGCAGAAGCCACGTCAGGTGAAGTCCTGGGTTTTGTTTTCTCCCCGGCCCTCCCTGTCCTTCCCCCACACCGAAGAGGGCCAGTGAGGGCAGCCGGAGCTCCCAGCCCAGAGCAGACTAGACGCTTGCTGCAGCTGATAAGGGCCTGAGGTGCCGCGGAGGGCTGCGGGCTCTGCGGGGTTATCGGGAAGGCCACTCGTGGCTCGTGCATTTCCTGTCCCTATCAGCCAGTGGCAGCCTCTGGGACAGGCCTTCAGGAAGACCTCACGTCCTGGGAAACACCCTCTGGGTTCCAGGACTGAGGACTGTAGACGGGGCAAACTCGGGAGAGGACTCGTGAGGTCACCTGTGGTAGCCGAGGCGCAGGCCACGGTACGTTAGTGATGCTGACTGCAGCCAGGCACTCACCAGTCTCTTCATAGATGGTCTCAGTTGCCCCCGAGAGCCCAGGTTACAGGTGTGGCTGGGCTGTGGAGTCCTCCCTGACTGCCTCTGCCTGTCGGCCTGGCCCTGGCGCCCACAGCTGGGCCAAGTGCACAGCCTGCAGCACACCTGGTGCCCACAGGGCTCCAACAGGCAGGCAGTCACGAGTCACATGCGTGCACCCCAACACGCCACACACGTGGCCCACACCCAGGCACACGCTAGGGGCTGCATGCTCCCGAGAGCCATGAGCGAGAGTCCAGAGAGCGGGAGGAGAGGTGCAGCTGAGCCTCCGGGCAGGCGGAGGGGCACGGGCGGGTGGGTGCTGACCCCTGCGCCCCTGCTGGGGACTCTTCTGCCCTGGGGAACCGGTGCCACCAGGGCCCAGGGACACAGGATGGGATGGGCAGGCCTGATGCCCTGCCTGCCCTGAGTGGGCCCTGGGGGAGCTGGGGGTGATGCCCTGCTTGGCCTCACGCTGAGGCAGGAATCCCCAGTGGGCCTGAGCTCTGGTCGCCATAGCAACGGTCTGTACTGTGACCCCTTCCTAGTTCCCTACTCTCTCTGGCCCTGCTCCCCAGAGTCACTTCCAAGACACTGCTGCTTGTGGGGCTTGTGCACCTGCGGGGGTAGCTGGGCGGATCACTGCCACCCTGCTGGGCCAGGCGGAGGAGCCCTAGGAGCTCCTGTTTGCTCAGGATGCTGAGTAGGGCAGCGTGACTGGGACCACCCGCTGTCCCTCTGGAAGCTGCAGAGGACACCTGGAGGAGCAGGGCCTGCCTGCATGTCCCAGATGCAGGTCCTGAGAGCCACCCCATCCGTGGCCTTCCTGCCTCTCTCCCCTGGAGCCTCGCTACCACCCACTTTCTGGAGCGGAAAAGGGCTTCTCCACGGCCACTGGCCGTCCCTGCCTTTCTGGGGATAGTCATGAAGGGCCTGGGCTGGGCCACGGCATGGGAGCCACACAGCGTGGTCACCTCCAGGCTGCTGGCCTGGCCCGCCCTGCCACTGCCTGCGGAGGGCGTCCCCTGTTCCTGCTCAGCCTGGGTTTCTCTCCTGCACAGATTACGGGAGCCTGGGTACAGCTCAGTGCCCAGCCCCCTCCCCGGGAGGCCGCTCTGGAGCTCTTGGTATGAGACGAGACAAGGGTTCGAGGGTTCGGTGGGTTCAACGGGCCACGCCTGCCTCCACAGTGAGGTCGATTGCCCCAGGCCCAGGTTCGGGCAGCGAGTCAGGCTGGGACTTCTACTGGAACCCAGGGGAAGCCCCGCTGGGGACAGATAAGCCCAGAGCTGTTGGGGGAGGAAGGAGTTTGTGCTTAGGAAGAGGCCACCCAAAGGAAGCCTGCAGAGGGACAGTGGAGCCGGGGAGGGACAAGAGCAGAGATGGGTCTTGGTGACACCTTTGGCCCCTGGTCTGACTCTGCCTGAAGATGGACCCCAGACTTTTCAAGTACAAAAGCTGACACTCTCCCTGTCGCTTAAACCCCTTGATTGGGTTTGTCTATCCCTTGCCACCAAGACTCTGGAGCTACACCATTGCAAATTGCGTATGTTACTTAGAATTAGATTTAGTGACGTATAACAGAAAATACGGAGTAACTAGTTCTCACTGGTTTCCATCTTTTTCTCATGTGGAAGATTTCTGAGGTGCATAGTCCAGGGCTGGGGTGGGAGTCCCGTGTCACCAGGAGCTCTGGCTGCTCCCAAGGGCAATGTTAAAACATCGTTTTCTTCTTCAGAGCACCTCAGGGACCCAGAAGGCCCCTGGAGCTCCAGTCATCATGTCCAAGTTCCAGGCGACAAGCCAGGGAGAGGGTGCCTCCTTCCTGCTCTGTCTGAGCCTGGGTTTCCTCCCTGTGCAGGTCAGTGAGCTGATGCATGGAGCCCTGGAAGTCACCCTGGCCCCTTGGGTGACAAACTGAGCCAGGGTCTGGTCAGGTGTAAGTGGGTATAACCTCACTCCCCTCTCCCCCAGGGGTGTCACAAGGACAACAGGACCAGTCAGGTGGCACTCAGGGGAGCGTGGCGTGGGGCAGAGCCCAGCCCTGAGGCCAGCTGGACAAGTGGAGCAGGCAGCAGAGGGGAGGTGAGGAGCCCGCCGGCCTGTGCCTGGGCTGTCCTCAGCCCAGGACTCTGCCCAGGCTCCCCAGAATCCCGCCCGCCTGGTCCACAGCTGGGGAGACCGAGGCAGAAGGCGGGACAGGCCCGAGCATCCTGGACCTGGAGCCAAGAGGTTCCCCAGGACCCGGCGGACGCCGCCTGTCCCCCCACTGCCCCACCCCAAAGCCAGTGGGTGAGCGCCCCGCTTCCTGCCCCTGCTGAGTCACCTGCCTGTCCCCTGGAGATGTAAACACCAGGCAGCCCCAGGCAGCAGGTGGGGCTGTTCAGGCAGAATGACAGGGCACCTGCCCGGCATGCCCTGCTGCTGGGTGTCGCCCAGAGCAGGCACGAGGCTGGCACCTGGCCCTGCAGATACCCCCTGGGCCTCCTGCGGGCCGATAGGGCCCACTGTGTCTATCAGCCGGTGCCTGCCTGCTCCCGGGCCGCGGTGCTGCAGCTCCGAGCCGGCAGGGTCATCCACCCAGCTGAGCTCCGCAGAGCAGCAGCCGGGCAGCCTGATGGGAGCCAGAGCTGTGGTGCTTTCCTGACCGCGAAACCCGCACTCCGGGGCAGAGCCCGGTAGACCCGGTGTAGTCCAGGAAGATGGGAAAATGCCACTCGTACCGAGTGTGGCGGAGTCTGCAGAGGACCCGGCCTCACTCTGCCCCGACTGCGAGGTTGTCTTAGCCTGTCCCTGGGTCGAGTGGGCGGTTCGGCTGCCGCTCTCCAGCCACCAGGCCCTGTCTTGGTGACCCGCTCCACCTTCCAAGACAGCCCGTGCTGCTCCCTGGCTCCCCGTGTTTGCCATCCTCGGGTCCCCTCCTCACAGGTCCCTCGTCCCAGCAGCTGCCCCTCCTGACCTTCAGCCTGGCCCAGTTGTCACCTTCAGAGAAGCTTCGGGGACCTGCTGTCCAAGTGACTCCACACATCCTGGGCTCTCTGATGTTTCCTTTCTGAGCAGCTGTCCCTCTGCTGCGGTCACTGGGACGTGGGTGGGAGGTCTGGTTGCCTCTTGCTCTTTCTCCACCCCAGGGCTGACCCTCCCTCCCGGAGGGCTGCTGGGCTCCCCCACTGCACAGCCCCGGCTTGGCCCAGGCCCACTGCGGACATGCTGCCCAGCTGGAGCTCGAGAGTAGCCTCTGGGAGAGGGGACACTGCCAGGCCCAGTCCCCCATCCCGAGCCCAGGCTCCAGGCAAGCCTGGAGGAGCAGGGGTTGAGGCTCTGCCCCCAGGGCAGCGGAGTGGAGCCTCAGGGTGGCAGCCCCGGCCAGCGTAGCGAGGGTGGCAGAGCGGGGCCCAGCGGGGCCAGTGCCAACAGTGTGCTCCTGGGGCTTGTCCCCAAGGAGGGCCGCACGTGGATGTGCAGTCAACAGTATGGAGATGTCTGGTGTGGAAGGAGGGGCACTGCCAGCAGGAGCTGCTCAGCCGCCCAGGGTGAGTGCCCGAGCTCCGCAGCCCTCCTGCGCCTGGGCACTCACCATCCCTGCCCAGCCTTCTGGGTCCCAGCTGGGGCAAGGGCAGCACCACCATCCAGGCGTGTCGGATCGTGTCGTGTCCCCCCAGCCCCGTGACAGAGGACACTTGTGTAATTAAGCCCTGGGCCAAGGGAGGTGGGTGCTTGGGCTGCTAAGGAAGAAGGGTGGGCAGGGTGGGGATGGAGGGCCCCACCCCAGCAAAGCCAGCTTCACCTCGTGAGGTGGTCCGTGGCAAGGGACAGTCACTCAAGGACTTAGGATCAGGCAGACCTGTGTTCCAATCTGCCTGCCTTTCCATGCTAGCTGTGACCTTGGCAAGCCACGTACCTTCTCTGACCCTCGGTTTCCTCATCAGTAAAGAAATACCACTACTACCTTGTGGTGCTTCATGGAACATAAAGCGAGTGGGCACCTAGGGTCAGGTGGGGGAGAAGCAGGGATTCTAGCCCTGCCTACGTCCCCACTGCTGTGCCTTGACTGTCCTATCCCCAGAAAACCCCCTCTTCTGCCACCAGTCAGGATATGAGCACCTTCCCCATCTGCTGCCTGCTTCTAAGGGGGTGGCATCCATGCCCTGCTCTGGCTCTAACCCCAGCTGGACTTGCAAAATCTGTGAACCCAGAGATGGCCTGGCCGCCCCCAGAGCAGCCCCAGGTCCCGGCTGCCCAGCCTAGGAGTGGCCCTGCCTTTGCCACCAGGGACCCAGCTCCGGGGCGGCCTGGCCCGGGCACTTTGTCCTGAGCCGCTGTGCTTGGCTCCCGCTGACTTGCCTCCGGTGCCCCGCCGGCCTGCTGTGCCCTGGCTTTGCCTGGTGTCTTCAGCAGCAAAAGCAGCCCTGCCTTGAGCCTCTGAAGAATCCACCCTGGTTTCCCTCCGGGGTTTTGAGAGTTCAGGGTACAAAGGTGTTTTGTTAAGCCACTTGGGGCCGCTGGTGTTTGGGGGTGGAGCCCCCTTCCCGTTCCTCTGTGGCGCTGAAATGCCCCCAAGCCTGGCATGGGGCTGATTTTATTCACTTACACTGGGTTTAAAAAGTCACAGTGCAGATCAAAGCAAATAGGAAAGACACCACCTCACACCCAGCAGGGTGCTGGAGCCCGCCAGGCAGTCCCATCACCGGGAGGACACGGAGGACGGCCCGCACCACTGCTGGCAGGGATGGAGCGCGGAGAAGCTTCAGGTGACCCAACACAGGCCGCACTCGAACCTCAGCCCCGCGGAATCGGATGGGGCAGTCGGCCTTCCCTGGGGCCTCTGCTTCTGGTCCGAGGCCCTGGGCTGGCCTCAGTGACCGACCACCTCCTGCCCCAGTGTCAGGTTCAACCCGGACCTGTGGTGTCTGGGACTTCGCACTGTGTGCTCACCTTTGTTCAGAGACGCCCCGGACGCGTGTTGCTCTGCTGTTACAAAACACCATTGAGGTTACAAGGAAGTCCGAGGGCGGGTCAGACCCCCGAGGTCACAGGCTGGAGTCTAAAGGGCCGTCCCCACTACTCCCGCTTCGGGGGGTCGCATTGGATTTACTGCTGCAGCTTCCTCACAGGCTATGGCAGGACATCTCCAGAACATGTTCACCTGGGACCCCGCTGCTTCCAACCTGCCCTTCCCAGGTCACGGCCCTGTGCCCTCCCTGGGCTGGCATCGGCTGGCTCTGCCCTCTGTCCTGTGGACCCAGCAGGGAACAAACAGGCCAATCCTGCCCTGCAGGCTCTGGGCTTCCAGAGGTGGGTGCCAGCAGGTAGAGGGTATTGATGGGAGGCTGAGGGGTGGACAGTGGCTGGGTGGGTGGGCAGGCACCTTCAGAAGGCCTCTGGGGGAGACAGCGGTGGGGAGACCCAGAGGAAGAGGTGAGCCCACAGGAAGTCAGAGTTGGGCAGGGAGTGCCCTTTGCCTGCTGAGCCCAGCCCCACAGGGTTCTGATGGTGACTGGCTGTCGTCAAGGCCCCTGAGTTCAGGGTGCTGTTAGGCAGTTAAAGGTAAAACTGGAACAGATGGCAGAGAATTGCAAGAAAGAATCTTCTAGAATGAAGGAACAGTATTCAAAGGTTATAAAATGTCTTGGGGCCCAACTCAGATGCATCAGATGTCCAGAAAATGTTCCCTGAAACTTTTCTTTTTGAATTAATCCCCCCTTGGACTTCCAACATGATCCCTGGGCCTTCAGTACAGGGCCTCTGCTCTGGCCCAGGCAGTCAGGAGTGGGGACAGTTTGGAAGCATCTCTGCCCTGGCTGGGGACTTGGGTCTTGCGGTTCCCGCACTTCCTGCAGAAGGGTCTGCACGTTGTTCCCGAGGATCGTGGTGTCCCGCTTGCCTCATGCCTTCAGAGCTGGCCTGGGGACAGCATGCGAGAGCAGAGGGCCAGGCAGGTACGGGGTGGCCCCTTCTCAGCCTTTGACCCTGATGGGTGTCAGTGTGCCTCTCAGGACCCAGGACCCGCCCGGGACACCCGTGGGCTCTGCAGAGGAACCCCTCTGGACCGTCAGGAACAGAGAGGAGCATCTCATAACCAGGAGGGACCGTGTGCCCAGCTGCCCTGGGCCAGGCCTGCGTGGCAGAGGCCACGGGGCCAGGGAGGAGGCTGTGGGGGCCAGGGAAGGAGGCGCGGGCCTGTCACCTGTGGAGGGCACTGCCTGGGGAAGTGACGCTGGAAAGCAGGCTGGAGGACGAGCCCCGGGAAGCTGGGTGAGAGGCCTGGCCCAGCGTGGCAGCCCTGCCCCACGCCGGAGCCCGGGAAGAGCCATGGGGTGGAGGGGCCGCGTGGGGCGGGCGCCCAGGGTGCGTGCTGACTCAGCATTCCCAGGACCCTGTGCCGTGCGCACCTGGGCGACAGGCCAGAAACGGGTGGATGGCATTGGAGTCGAAGGCAGCTGGGAGGTGGGCTTGGTGGCAGCTTTCCAGCCTGAGCACCTGCCAAGGAGCCTGCCGTTCGGCAGCCGCGAGATCCAGCGCTCCCTCTGCACCTGTGGCGTCTGAGACGGCCACCCGAGACAGCCGCCCGGTGGCCAGGGCAGCACAAGGGTGGTAGGGGCCGCGGGCCCAGGAGGGGCGGCTGGCCTGCTGCACTGACTGTCCACCTTTCTCCGCCTCCTTCTCAGGACTGGCCCAGAGACCCTCAGCAGCAGCCCAGACTGCCAGCCGCTGCAAGCAGGGCTCCAGGACCCCCACGCTGCCCACCACCTCCGGGGCCTGCGATGGCAAGCGTGCAGCGTGAATGACTGCCACGTGTCGTAGCTGGCCGAAGCCGCGCCTGCCACCCTGTCACACTGGGGCTGGTTCTTGAGGGTAGAGGCCCTGGGTTCTGGGAGCTCCGCGCAGGCTCAGACTGGCCCCGTGCTGCCTGGGACAGCCCTCGGGTCTGCAGGGAAGGGACTCACCTGGTGAATGTGAGCAGGGTGCACGGGGGTCCTGGGGGGCGGGCACGGCTGCTGCCTCTGGGCTCCTGGCGGCAGCCTCGCCCCTCCGGCTGCGCACGTTGGCTCTTGTTTTAGTTGTAGGTGGACACAATACCTTTATTTTGTTTATGTATTTTTAGGTGGTGCTGAGGATCGAACCCAGTGCCTCACGTGTGCCAGGCAAGTGCTCACCGCTGAGCCCCAGCCCAGCCCCAGATGTCGGTTTTGACCATATTTGCCGCAGAGCCGGGTGGCCGCCCCGGGGGCCGTGGTATAAATATCAGTTTATTTACTCTGCCTCCCAGTAAAGCAGCCTCTGAGGAGCCCAGGGCTTCCGTGGGCCGCAGAGCAGTGTGGGAATGTGGCCCTCGGCAGGAGCTCCGTGGGGCTCAGGCGGGCTGGGAGGGTTCTAGAAGTTGTGCATCATCTGTGGGGCTTGGGACGAGGCGAGTGGGTGCCCTTCCACCTGGGGCAGCCTGCAGGGAGTCACCGTCCTTGAGGGTGGGCCTCAACGCGCCCCACCCTCAGGGCCTGGGCTCAGGTTCCCTGGGGAGCCGCCCCTCCTTGATCCCAATCTCTGCAGTAGGTGGGACCCATTGCATGCCTCCAGCCTGGGAGACTGGCTTAGGAACAGACACAGACACAGGGCTCTGTGAGAGCCAGCAGGACAGTGGGGGGGAGCCGCAGAGAGCAGGCTCTTCCACAGACGGTTGCCTGGAGCCTGCAGCCTGAAGCACCTGGGACAGCTTCCTGGAGGCTGAGCAAGGAGCAGCACAGGAGGCAGCAATCAAGGGAGCAGAGAAATCAAGTCCTGAGAGGTGTTTAGACTGCTGGATCCAGCCGTTCCTGAAGGGCGTTTGAGACAGGGCATCAGTTGTCTTTTCATTGGACTAGTAACTGATTTTCTTTTACTAAATCTCACCAAATCAGCGCCTTCATAAGACGAGACTCGGTTGTGCCACGGTTTTTGGTGCAGCTCCATCGTGACGTGCCCCAGCTGCACCCTCAGTTTAGGTGTCTGAGCCCTGAGTCCCTTCGCAAAGGCGCTGGAGGATCTCCTTCCAGCCTCATCCCCTCGGCCTGGACTCGGCTCCTTGCATTGGTGAAGGGTGTGCCCAGGTCGCTGCTCCCACAGGTTGCCTACCTTCCCCTTATGCTTCCCACGTGGCCCTTCAGCCAAGACCTCTCCAGTCTCTTCAACCTCCCTTTTGCTGCCTCTGCCTCTGTCTCTGGAGAATGTTCCCTGCTGTTCTGGGGTGTGGTTAGCTGGAGCCCACCAGCACAATGCACAACACTCTATTTGAAGGTCCCTAACCCCAATCACATTTGCACAGTCCCTTTTGCCATGTGGCATATTCACAAGCTCCAGAGATTAGGGGTTGGGGGGCATTCTCTACCACAGCAGTTTGACTTGGGCTATTTGCAATAGAAAGGCTCTCGATTGGTTTGCTCTGTTTCTGGAGATTGATTGGACTTGATAGCTGAAAAGTCTAACTTCAGGAGTGGCTGGATCCTGCAGCTCCAACACTGTCCTAAGGACTCAGTTCTCACCATTTCTCAGCCTATGTTGTTTCGGGGCTTGAGCTCCATGGATGGTCCCTAGCTCCCATGCTCTGGATTAGTCTGCAGGAAAGATGGTGCCTCCTTCCCTTGGTCCCTAAAACAAAGTTAACCTCCTTTTTTCCTGCAGGAAAGTCTTTTGGCTCTTAAACCCCACCTGGGTCAGACTCTGGTACGCCCTTTGGTAAGTCTCAGAACCACTAAATAGTTCCCCGAGTGACAGACAGCATATGGAACCCGAGGATTCGCCCTTCCTTCCTTCAACAGGTATCATCTGAGTTCCTGCTCCGTGCAGGTCACGGGTCTCGGGAGGTGGGCAGTGCGAAGGGTGGGTGTGGTCACAGTGGGCCTGTGGTGATGGAGAAGCCCCGGGAGGGGCTGCGAGGGGCGGGGCCTGTGGGCGGAGCCTGGCCAGGGGTGGGGCACCGGCCCAGGAAGAGCACGCAGAGGTGACGATGGTCATACCCTAGAGGGACCTGCTGGGCCAGGAGGGTGGGAGCAGCCCGAGAGAGGAGGTGGGAGCCGGCAGGCTGCGCAGGGTCCGGGGGGTGTGTGCGCGTTCCCTGCCCTCTTGCAAACCAGAAACCCGCGCAGGCTTTGGACAAGCAAATTTCTGGGTTTGCGCACGGGCCGCCTGCCTCGCAGCCTCCCTTGGGACTCCGCCCCCCACGGTCACCCTGGCAGTGAGTGACTCTCGCTTCCTCCCGGCCTCCCAGAATAGCGCCGGCACCTCGTTGAGGTTTCCACCTGGCATCTGCGGCTGACCCCGCTGCCCGCTGCCCCTCCCCGCCGAGGGCACCCTCGTTGTCCTTTGGTGGAGCTGGGTTGCCCGACGGTAGGCTTGGTGAGGGGCGAGCCCCTTCATACCCCTTGCTCCCGCTCCCCAGTCCTGCTGTCCCCTCCTGCCACTCAGGGACTGGCCGGGGCCCACGCTCCTGTGTGTAGGGTGGGGTCGAGGGGCTCCTGGAGGACCTCGCCCAGCGCCCAGCTGTGCCTTTCTTCTCCCCCAGTGCTGCTCCCACCGCTGGCTGGAGAGGCCCGTGTCCGTCCCACGTGGCGTGTCTTCCACGCAGAGCTTGCTCTTCCTACTGGGTGGTGGCACTACTGGGGAGGAGGGTGATTTCCTACCTGTCCCCTGAGAGTGGGTGGAAGTCTCCAGTGGACTGAGCAGTGTCAGTGTGGTCAACTCCCCAGCGGGCACCTGCTGGGCTTGGGAGCCACTGCCTGCCCTGGCCTGTACTGTCCTCCCACCCTATGGAGGCAGGGAGGCCCTGGGTGAAGGCTGTGCCTGCCTGATTCTTTCCCCCAGTTCAAGATCCAGCGGGACCTGTGCTGGACATGCCCTGTTGTTTCAGGGGCCACAGTGTGCTGGGCGTCCCCCCACTGCTGTGGCTCTCCTTGCCGGGGGCTTCCTGGTGGCTCCAGGCCAGACTGCAGCCCTCCCTCTCTCTCTCCTCTGTTGCTTTGGTCACACTGGCACCTGCCCTCCCTAGTGGGCACCCACCTGATACATCCATCCATCCTACTCATGTGCTGGTCCCAGCTGTTCCCCACAATATGCCGGCGCTCAGGGTGGGCATCTGTCTGCCATCTGCTGCCCTTTGCCCAGGACCCAGAGACGCACTTGCTCCCTTCTCCTGATCAGTAGAGTCCCTTGAGCTCCTGGCGGGGACGCTCTCTGTCCCGGGGACAGACCCAGCTTCGTGGGGCTTGATGTTTGGACAGCTTTGGGCCCTGTCTTTAAGAAAAAGAGGGGGTTCCGTATGCAGAGCCAGGATCAGGGCCTGGTACAATCCCAAGTCGACGCCCCTGGCTGAAGGGAACCGCATTCCGGGGAAGGGACCCTGCAGAGGCGCCGGGGCTGCAGACCTGGGCGGCAGGGTCGAGGAAGGCTGGAGACCCTGAGGCCAACCAGGAAGTGATATGAGGGACATGTGCGCCCTGCTTCCCAGGAATCTGGGAAGAAAGCCCAGTGAGATGACCAGGTCCAGCGGGACTGAGCGCTCTGCCAGCCGTGCTTCCCCTTGATGCTGGCGCCCGATACCCCCGTGGGCCACGCCTGCAGCTTCAGGGTCCCTGTCCCCCCGGCACACTGGGCAGCCCCTCTTCTCCCGCTGTGCCCCGACTGGGGGCTCCTGGGCCCCAGCTGGGAGCTGCCCTCCTGCAGGGATGGCCAGCCACTTGCTGCACCAGCAAGCCTCCGGCAGGCTCCTGGGCATGGGCCAGCAAGCTGGCGCTGCCCTCGGTGACTTGAGGACACGCCTGCGTCAGCTGCTGAATGTGCTGCTCCCCGCCCCCAGCTCCTGAGCCCTGTCCCTGGGGAAGGACGCCCTGGTGCCCAGCCTGCCTGGGATCCTCCTGGCCTGGGCAGCCCTCCCACCAGCTGGAAGAGGCGCCCGCACCCGAGGAGGCCTCGTGGGGCGTGGAGCCCAGTGCCTGGGACCTTGTGCCCTGTGGTCCTCACAGAGGCCCTCGCTGCAGGAGGAACCCAAGGCTCAGGAGGGTGCCTGGCGTGCCCACGGCTGCTCAGCTCCCGCCGGAGCCCGGGCTCTCTGCTCTGGACACCCCTGGGAACAAGGCCAGTTCTCTCGGCGTCCACGCTGGCCCTGGCGTGGGGCGCCTTGAGCCGTGTGCAGGACCAGCGGCTGGGGGGAGCCCCTCTCCTCTGCGGGGTGGGCCAGCGGAGCGCACTGCCAGCACCCTGCTCGGTGGCCGTTCCTGCGTAGCTGGGCGTGCAGCAGGCATGCGTTAAGTGCTTCCAGAGCGGATTGAATGAGCGGTAGCCAAGTTTTGGGGCTGGGTCACTCTGTTCACTGTCGCTTCTTCCCAGCTCAGTCCCCAGGCCAGACACACAGCATGGCCCCCAGTGGGGTGCCAGAAAGTTCTCCTTGCCTTCAAACCCGGGAGCCAGCCTGAGGCGCTGGTGTGGGGGGCTCTCCTCGGCTTCCCCGTCTCCTGGCCCACCCTCTGGGGCTCCTCCCTGCCTCAGGGCCTTTGCTCTTGCTGCGCGTCATGTGGCCGTCTCCTGGGGCTGACTGCCTTCCTCCCTGAGGTGGGCTTCCGCTCAGCAGCACCGACAGAGGCTCCCTGGCTGCCCGCAGGGTGACCTCAGAGGCTCCCCGGCCCCTCCAAACACCTCCCTGGCTTTTTGTTTTCTTGAGTTTGCCTGTGACACTTTCAGAATGAAAGAGGGAGGGAGGTGCCAGATACACAGAAAAACAAAGAGGAAGGAGAAAGCAGAGAGACAGGAAGAGAGAGAGACAGAGAGAGATGCAGAGCTGGAGAGACCAGAGGCAGAGACAGGAACGGAAAATGAAAGGGAAAGGGAAGCAGAAAGAGGGAGGGGGAGGGAAATGGGGAGAGGAGGAGGCGGTGGTCTCCCTGGGGGAGGTGGGACTGGTCTGGTTTGGTGGCCGTGGCCCTGGCACAGCCTCGGGCCTGCTCTGAAGGCGTGGAGTGTGCGGGTTCGTTGGTGAAGGTCACGGATGGGAATCGTGTCTCATCTGGAAGCTCGAGGGTGGGGAGCAGCCCGGGCTGACCAGGGGGGCAGGTCTGCACTGAGCTGACCCCCGCTGCACCACCCATAAGAGACAGCAGAGGTGGGGACCGCCCGGGTGGCCCGAGACGCGGGGTCGGGGAGCAGAGGTGGCGGGGCCGTGGCCAGGCCCGACAGCTGCACGTGCGTGCACGAGGCTCGCAGCGTGGCCCAGTGCTGCCGTTTCCTGCTGTGTCAGCTCTGTTGTCCCCCTTGCACCTTCCCTCCAAGTCTGGTCCCTGGTGTCTGCACACAAACTCCTGCAAGGTCCCAGCCCCCATCCCGGCTTCCCGTGCACGGAGAGGGCTGCGCCCGGTGGGGCACTCCGGCCCCTGCACGCCCCTGGCCTCTCGCTGGGCTTGGCCCTGGAGGGCAGGGCTGGCGTCCGTCCTCCCGGCACTTGATCTGGGCAGGCTAGATGCTCCTGGGTGCCGTCCGCACGCGGGTCGCAGGGGAGCCATCCTTTCACCCACTGGCTTCCCAGCCTTTTGGAGATGCGCTGTCCGTCTCCCGAGGGGAAAGGCACAGGGAACCCCAAACCAAACCAAACCGCGCTCCCTCCTGGTACTTCAGGAGATTTTTCTCACGTCTGTCACTGAGCTTTCTTTTTTTTTTCTTCAAGAAGTAAAAGGCGACAGATACAGCCCCACCTGCTGTCACCTCCTGGCCGGGAGCTGTGCCTTCGCTCCTGAGCTCGTGGCGACACTAGTCGGAGGCTCTGCGGGCACCGTTAACCAGCTTGTGCCATGCACGGCACTTGTGTTTTCCAGGTGCTGCGCAGAAGAGCGTTGAGGCTGGGACCCGCCACTGTGGGGAGCAACCCCGCAGGCCCCTTCCTGCACCTCCTGGAAACCCCAAGGATCCCCACAGAGAGCGGCGGGCGGACGGAGGAGGGGGTGGCCTGGGAGGCACACGCTGCCACTGCCCTCGGGGTCCCCAGGCTCTGGGGAAGGGGTCCCAGTCACCGCGGCCAGGCAGCCACGGTGTGCGGCCCAAGCAGCAAGGGTGCTCTCCAGGCCCCTGGACTCGGGTGGTGCTCGCCCGCCTCTTTTGAAATTCCTTGCAACTTTCTAGTGAGGGACTGTGTGTCCCCTGGGCCCCAAGCCTCCTGAAGCCGTGTGGCATGGCGGACACCCAGAGAGCCCTTACCCGGGCTGGCCTGCCCTTGCATCCGCTCACGCACCATCTGCGGGCGGCAGGGTGAGGCTCAGAGAGGGCTCCTGGCTCAGGCACCACCAGAGAACACCTGCGTCCATCATGGAATCTGGCCCAACCCCTTTTCTTTCAAAACCAGGATCAGACAACGGAAGGCTTGTGGGAGGGGGCCCTGCCCATGTCCTGGCAGAGCCCAGTTCCCAGCCATCCCAACCAGGACCAAGGCCACCAGTCTGTGGGTGCAGAGGCGCCAGGGACCTGGCGGAATTCATTTCGACACCTTCATTTCCCCTGGGCTGCGGGACCTGTCTCAGCCAGGGGTGAACAGAGCAGCCACTTCCTGTCACCAGAGAAGCAGGCTGGCCCTCTCATGACCTGCCTTCTATATTTAGGTCCCGCTCACTGGAGTTGGGCAGGGCTGGGGTGTGGTGGCCTACGGCTTCTTCCGCCCTGAGGAGTCTCCACCTGTCTCCCCACACCCAGGAGCTGCAAGCCGCAGCCAGCCTGTGGGGCCAGCGGCCCGTAGAACAGGGTCCCTGGCTTCCCTGTTGCCCACGGCCCCCCACAGCCACATGGTGGGCAAGTCGAGCCCTCTCCTGGTTGCACTGGCTCTGCCAGGGTTCCGAGTGTCCTCCGAGCCCAGGCCAGACCCGGCTCCTGCCTGGAGCGGAGCTCCCCGAGCTCCCAGGGAACATGCAGGAGGCCTGAGTCCTGAGATCTGTCACCGGAGAAGGAGGGAGGCGGGGCCTGGCCCGCTGGAGGCGATTCACACTGTCCAGCGCCGTGACCCTGTCCTGGAGGCAGTTCCTGGCTCCAGGGGACATCGGGAGTTGCCGGCATCCAGCAGGGAGGCCAGGGGTGCTGCGGGAGTCCCCTACAGGGCGTGGGTGGCCCGAGGTGGAAGCTGGGTCCAGGGGAGGAGGTGGAGGGGCCGGGCCGGGTGGAGGAGGGGGAGGGAGGGACGGTGTGTGAAGGGAAGCAGCCGGGACAGGGCTCCCTGGGAAGGAGGGACACGCGCGAGGCTGGGAAGGGCTGTCAGGAGGTGACTGTGAGCAGGGCTTGGGTGACCAGGGCCCTCCCTGGAGGACCCAGAGAACACTGTAGAGGAGGGAGCTCTGAGGTGGGGGCGGGACACTTCTGAACCCGGGACCCAGACAGGATGAGCCTGTGCGACCCTGCAAGTGGGCTGGCTGGACGCCCAGGGCTCTGTGGGCCTGGGGAGGGGGGCGGCCGGAGCCCCGCACGGGACACTCCGAGGCCACGTGGATCTGAGCTGGCTGCTCACTGGCCGGGGGCTTAGAAGAAAGCAGTGTCGGGGAAGTTCCTCCCTGTCCGAGCAGGGCCGGGCTGCCTGGCACCCAGGGGCTTGGGCAGGCTGGTGCTGCCTGGGACCAGGCTGTGTGCAGGGTGGACGAGGGGCTCGGCCCTCTGCTGAGTGTCTTAGAGGGCCCCAGGGAGCCATCGGCTTGAGTCCGGGACAGGGACTCTGAGGCCCAAGCAGGGATCCGGCAGCCTGCAGAGTGGACACGCGTCCACGGGACTCTCCCGCCCTGTCCTCAGCAGTGCCCCTGGCAGCCAGAGCCACGTGGCCGTGGTGGAGGAAGACCCTGGGGTCTTGATGAATTCAGAGCGAGACAGAAGGCAAGAGGGAGCGCCTGGGCCCTTGCACTGTAGAATCTGGACACCGAGCAATCCAGGAGCGAGCCATTGGTTACCTAGGACAGCAGTTGTGACCTCGGCAGGGCCTCCCAGGACAGCCGGGGCCCGGGCAGTGGCTGGGCTCAGGCAGGGCGCTGGCATACTTCACCTCCCCGACTCGCTTGCTGCTCAGGGTGGGAATCCATTCCTTTGGCCCCTCCGTCTTTGTCCCGGGCCTCGGGCACTCTGGTGGTCTGGTGCAGGCATCCCGATCCCAGGAAAGCGCTGCCCCAGCTCAGGCCGGGAAGGCGGCGGCTGGTGGGTGACCCCGCCCCTCCTGCCCAGAGCCGTTGGTGGCCCTGCCAGCCCACAGCACCATGCGAGGAACAATCTGAGGAGGTGGCAGGGCTTAAGTCGCACAGGAATGCACAGCCTCGTCGGCGAGGAAGAAATGCAACGAAGGCCTGGTGGCCTGGTCAGTCAAAGGAAAGTGGGATGGACAGCGCCTGGTGGGGCGGGCGGGGCACTCATGGGCTCTGCTGCGAGCAAACCCGTCTGTCTGTCTGCATGGGGCAGGCGCCGCAAACGCCGTCTCAGGGCCGGAGTGGGGGCCAGGACACAGCCTGGGGGTCAGCAGCGTTCCCAGGGCCTCTGAAAGGTGAATGCAGGGAGAAGGACACCCAGACGCCCGGTCCGCTGTCTTGGAGCGCCCGCCCAACGGGGAGCACTTAGCTCTTTGATACGTGGAGTCCGGCCCTTCCTCCTCGCCACTCAGGTGGAAGGTGGCAGTGCCCAGGGCTGAGCCCACCTGCAGCCTGGACTCCTCCCTCCACGCCACTCCTGGGTAACACGAAGGAGCTGTCCACTGAGGAGGAGGTGGCGAGCAGCCGTGGGGTGCAGCCCGCGGTGTCCAGGAGGCAAGCGCGAGACAAAGGGCTTCTTTCCCTCTGGCTGGCAGCAAACCAGAGCTCTGGACCAGAGCTGGCTGCCCCGCGGGCATGCCCCGGCCTGTGGTTCTGGAATGCGGACCCGCCACCATCCTGGAGACCTGCCGTGTGGCTTGGCGGGACCCAGCTCTGGTCCTGGGCAGCACGCACGCAGGAGCTGAGTCCAGGCCTGCGTGCCGACTTCATGGCCTGATGCCCCAACTCTAGGGCTTCCCTGGGCAGGAGTCCCAGGCCCTGAGGCGGTGCGTGCTGGAAGGAAGGAGGCTGTGCCAGCACCTGAGGCCTGGGGGCAGCAGTGGCATTTCGAAGATGCCCTGGCCCAGGGCAGAGCTTGGGAGCCCTGACTCCTGAGAAGGGGCAGGAAGGGACCAGCCCTAGTGCCACAGAGGCTGATGGGAGTCCTCAGGGGCACCACGTCTCCTGCTCTCGGGACCCGTCTCCCCGTCTCTGAAGGACAGGTTTGGCTGGGCGACTGTGGGCAGAGGCCCTAGTGGGCAGGGGCCACAGCATGCCCCCTGCGGGGCACCAGAGGAGCTGCTTCTTTCGAGGATTGTTCTGTTCTTGGCTGGGCCAGCTGGTGCTCAGGTGTCCTTGGTACTGGCTCACACTTGCTTGTCCGTTTCTCCAGGCCTCAGGCTCCCGAGTCTTGTCCCAGGAGTCGGTGACCTCCCCGCGCGGGCCCATCAGTCTCCTGCTGCCAGCCAGTCTCCCATCTGGTGGGCGCTAGAGCGCTTCCTTTTGAAAGAAACGTGTTTAAAAACAAAAACAAGGTGATTCATTTTAAAGAAAAAATGCAGCCTAGGACAGGCGGGATGGGCTGGTCGCAGTCACGGCGGCGTGGAAGCAGTTGGGAGCCCCCGCGGGCCCTCCTTGGCGGCTGGCCGGGGCTCCAGGCGGTGCGGTGTCCCAGCCCTGCTCCTGTCCGCGGAGCCTGGCCGCCTCCCCGCTCTCCCTCCTCCCTCTCCCGCCTTCCTCCTCACCAGCGTGGGAAGCAGCCCCAGGCTCCTCCGGGTCCGGAGGCTTTCCCAGTGGGGACGGCCCTGCTGTGGCTTCTCCATTCCCCAGTCTGTCCTGTCCTCACTCTGCCATTTCCCTGGGGCAGAAGTTCCTACCTGGGCTGCTCTGGACCTGGGCAGCCCTCAGAGGGGCTTCTTCCAGGTGTCCCCAGGAACCTGCTGGAACAGGTGGGTCAGACCCTGGGGCCAGGGCACCTCCCTGCGAGCAGGCCTCAACCCAGTGCCCACTGTTGACGAAGGCAGGGCAGCAGCCGGGCGCCTTCGACCGGGGTCTTGACCTCCCTCCTTCAAGGAGCCTGGCTTGCCTGCCACTCCTGGGGGCACAGAGAAGCCTCGCCCCTCTTCCCACTCTGGAGCGCAGCGCTGGCCACGCAGCCTGGTCCCTGGCTGCAACTCCCTTCCTTTGGGGCCACCCAGGTCCCTTCCACACTCTGCTCAGCCACTCTCGGTGCCTGCGGCTGCCACTGCTCCAGGGCTTCTGACCTCACCGCAGCCGCACAAGCAGGACGGCAGGCTTGCATCTCACTGGCTAGAACCTGGTCACCGGCCACCACCTGCCCAGGGAGGCTGGGAAAGCCAGTGGAGACCAATGTGAGGAGACCAACGGCGATCCATCCATCGGCAGCACAACACGCGTCCTGCCCAACAGATCTGGTAACTTGAGACGTGCAATAGGCCCAGGCAGGCCCAGCGACTTGCTGTGGTCAGCGCTCCTGGTTGGCGAGCCTGGGACTGGGCCTTAGGGGCTGGCCCCAGAGCCCACGCACCCCCAACCCCCACAGAGCCCACTGCCCCACTGGGGCAGATGGATGGAGGCTCTAATCCTGACTCACATCTACCAGCTGTGTGACCCAGGGCAGCTGTCTCAACCCCTTTGGGCTTTGCTTCCTGTCTGCACTGAATAACAGCCTTCCTTCCAGGGGCGTCTGAGCATTCTGGGAGGTGGGCACGATGCCTGACGTCCAGCAACGCCTGCTACTGCTTGATAGACAGGCTGAGCTCCGCCCAGGGGTGCTCGAGCTCACAGAGGCTCTGGGTACCAGGCCAGGCCTGCGTGACTGGGCGTCTCACCAGGAGCGACCCTCCTGGCGTGGCCAGTTCCCAGGCCCGTTCTGCTGCTGGCGGGGCAGACAGCGGCTGACGGTCACGTGCCGGCCTGGCTCTGGCGGACGGACTCCCTGGGAGACTGCAGCGCGTTGTCAGCGCTGTCAGCAACCCCTGCAGGTTTCTGTGAGTGTTGGAGGCCCTGGTGCCCAGAGCCAAACACCCTCTTGAGGCGATACCTCGGGGCCGGGGCCGTTCCAGGCGCCGCCGCAGCGCTCGGCCTTATATAGGCAAAAGCTGGGGAATCCCTCTCGCTGTCTGGGTGGCACCTGGAGGGAGGGAGGCTGCCACCACGCAGGCCCGGAGTCTCCTGCCTCCGAACCTGCCCCTCAGGGCTGAGGGTGGGATGAGGAGGCCAGGTGGGCAGGAGGGGGCTACGGCCTGTGGCCCTCGGGCCTGCCCAGAGCCTCCTGGTGTCCTGTGGCCAGGCCAGCACAGGCTCTTACCAAATAAGGCCTGGGCAGGCTGGCCTGCGGGCAGCGGCGCCGTGGCAGTGGCCGGCCTGTCCGTCCTACCCTGGGCTGCTTGCCCAGCCAGCTGACCCTGCAAGTTGCTGCCCTCAGGCAGCTCCAAGGGCAGCCCCATCTGCCAGTGTCCCCTGGAGAGGAGCTTCCACTCAGAAGCAGCGGAATGTTCCGTTGAAAATGTGCGAGGGCCGGTGGACAGAGGCCCCGGGGCTCCAGCCGCAGCTGGGAGCCCGCACGGGCTCAGGGGTGGCCCTCCCCGCTCCCAGGCCGGCCCAGAGGTCAGGCATTACCTGTGGGTCAGCCCCTCCCGGGCCTGGTTGTTGGGGTCAAAGGGCAAGTCTGGCCAAAGCTTGGATAGGGGTCAGGGGCTCAAGAGCAAACCGAGGGCCGGCAGGGACCTCCCCACACGGGCCTTGAGGGCGGGGTGTGAGCACTGGGTAATGGGGGGCTGCGGCCCCTGGGAGACGCCCGCAGTTGGGAGGGGGACGGCTCCCTGGGAGCAGCTCCGGAGCAAGGAGCCGCGCGTCGCCTGGCTTGTTCCCGACAGGCGGCTGGGCTGCCTGGAGCCTCGGTCTTACCAGCCCTAAAACGGGTCTGGTCCGCACCCTGCCTTGAGGTGGGTGCAGCTGGGGGCAGGCTGCGGAGGGCCCTGCAGTGCGTCTGAGGGTCCGGCCGCGTCGGGATCCCGCTCTTCCTGGGGGCTGGCGGGGAGAGCTCTGCCTCTGTCCTGAGGCCCCTCCCTCCCCACGTCGTCCTGGGTCCTGGGGTGGCACCTCGAGTCCCTGCCACTCCCGGAGCGGGACATGAGGTGAGTTGTCAACTGCTGCCTGTGTGAGCGGGTGCGTGTGTGCGTGCCTTGCATGAGTGTGTGCCTGGGTGTGAGGGCGCATGCCTGAGGGAGTGTGTGTGCATGGGACTGAGTGTGTGTGTGTGTGCATGTGACTGAGTGTGTGTGCACGTGACTGAGTGTGTGTGCATGGGACTGAGGGTGTGTGTGCATGGGACTGAGTGTGTGTGCATGGGACTGAGGGTGTGTGTGCATGGGACTGTGTGTGCATGGGACTGTGTGTGCATGGGACTGAGGGTGTGTGTGCACGGGACTGAGGTTGTGTGTGCGCGTGCACGTGACTGAGGGTGTGTGTGTGTGTGTGCACGTGACTGAGGGTGTGTGTGCACGTGACTGAGGGTGTGTGTGCACGTGACTGAGGGTGTGTGTGTGTGTGTGTGTGCACGTGACTGAGGGTGTGTGTGCACGTGACTGTGTGTGCACGTGACAGGGTGTGTGTGCACACGTGACTGAGGGTGTGTGTGTGTGTGTGTGTGTGTGTGTGTGTACGTGACTGAGGGTGTGTGTGCACGTGACTGAGGGTGTGTGTGCACGTAACTGAGGGTGTGTGTGCACGTGGCTGAGGGTGTGGCACACTCTGCCCTGGCGGTGAGTGTTGCACGGCGCTGCCAGCGGCTCACCAGGACCTCCGGGACGACAGGGGTTCTGACCGCTGTCTGGGGCGCGGGGAGCCCCACGTCTGGACACGCGGCCCCGATAGAGGCCGCTCTGCTCAGTGGCGAGGCTCCCTCCAGAGGCTCGCTTTGGCTTGGCTGGCCGCGCTGGCAGCACTGCTGTCGGGCTGGGCGCTCCTGGATGGCCAGGTGGCAGCCCGGGCAGAGCTGCGGGTGGGAGGGACCCGGGAGCCCAGCTCCTGAGAGCCCGAGCCTCCCCGACCCCCCCGAGGGCCCGCACGGCCAGAGGCAGGATTTCCTGGTGGTCCCAGACCCCCACCGGCGCCCGTGGCCTGCGCCCCCGGGGGCTCACAGCCGTCCTGGCGGCACCTGGGGCTCTGCTCAGGAGCGTCCAGATCTGCTCCCTGAGGACGGGCCTGGGCTCCCTCATTCCCGGGCCGCCAGAGCCGGGTCGGCCTTGGCACAGGGGGACGGGGACCAATGGCTTCCTGCACTGCAGGAGCAGGACAGCCCCCCGCGTGAGCGGGCCTGGGGCTAGCGTCCATCGAAATCGCCGCCAAAGCTGGGACGGAAGCCAAGGCGACCGCTGGCCCTCCAGCCTTTCCTGCGGGGAGGCCTGGCCACGCCGTCCGCTCGCCTCGTTCCTGAAATGGGAAGAAGGTACTTTCCCCGAGTGCGGGGCACTGCCGACCGGCTCCCCTTGCCCTCCGCTCCTGAGCCGCGTGGCCTCTGCCCTTGGCGTTGCTCCTTGTCTACAGCGAGAGAGGAGGAATGTGTTTCCAGAGAGCCGACCCCAGAGCCCCAAGCAGGCCGCCATGCTCTTAAATAAACCTGTCCTTTCAGTTAATTGATCAACAGCGACTGATTGGGTGAGGACCTCCTGCCAGAGCTGGTGCTGGATGTGAAGCACAGGGGAAATGAGCTGAAAGACATCCTCCTCGAGCACACCTGGGTCAGCTTTCTGTCTGACGAATGCAGAAACCAAGAATCAGAGAGGTCGTGTGAGTTCTCGAAGGCCACCCAGCGTGTGTGTGACTGCCTTTGGCTTGTAAGGCTGCTGACTGCAGACGTTCGCTAGAAGAGACAGGAGAATGGGGGCCATCTGCCAGGGAAGCTGGGTTCAGAACCTTGGGATTTGGGTGGGACCTTCCACCCCCAGGCTTGTCTCCTGAACCTCTTGGAGCTGTGCACGGATTTATTTCACCCAACACCTTGGAGCCTTGGATTCAGGTAAAATGGGGACAATGACCACCCACTCCTCTGGTCCCTGAGCACCTACTCTGTGCCACGCTCCATCCAGGTGCTGAGACCTGGTGTGAGCAGCCCTCCCTGTGGGGTTATCCTGGGAGCTGGCGAGGAGGTGGCAGAGCAGGCCCATCCTCTGTGTGTGCCTGCGGGGACGGGTCAGTGGCATGAGGAAGGCAGAGAGGGACAGGGTGAAGGGAGAGAAGGGCCGGGTGGAGGGAGAGGGGAGGCCTCTTCCTGTGCTGCCCACCCTTCTCCAAAAGAGCCACAGCAAGTGTCAGGCACCTGCTGATTAGTGTTGACCTGGTCAGCTCTTTGCTCCCTGTGTCCCTCAGGGACACCAGCAAGCAGGGCTGCATTTCACAGATGAGAAACTGAGGCTGGTGGAGGGGGAGTCACTAGCCTCAGGTCACACCGTTTTTTTGTACTGGGAATGAACCCAGGGTGCTTACCCTCCGAGCCACATCCCCAGCCCTTTTTGTATTTTATTTAGCGACAGGGTCTCACTGAGTTGCTTACGGCCTCGCTAAAATGCTGAGGCTGACTTTGAACTCTCGATCCTCCTGCCTCAGCCTCTGGAGCTGCTGGAATGACAGGCCTGAGTTACTGTGTCCGGCTCACAGCTTTTTCAAGCTTGGTACTTGAGCAGTACTTACCCAAGCTTTTAGTTACAGAGGTGACAAAAGACAAGACTGAGCGGGCAGGGGAGACGGGAGGAGTCTTGAGACACAGCGGGCTCGGGCTTCAGGGACCCCTGGGGAGGCGACCCACCCACCCTGGGAAATGGCCAGACTCTGACTCCAGAACCTGAAGTGCCCAGGCCATCGGGACCCGGCCTCTGTGTAAGTGATTCTCCTACCTCTGCTTCAGGTGGGGACGGAGTGTCACACAGGCACACACACACTTGCACACATGCACACACACGCACACACACACACACTTGCACACACGCGCACACACGCACACGTACACACCCCTCCTGAGTTATGCTGCCCCCAGGCACCTGGCTTGGACTTTGTCTTTCTTGGTCAGCCTGGGCCTTGGCTTGAGAAGCTGTGGAGTCCAGGCCAGGGGACGAGAGACTAATCTCCACCCAGCTCAGTCACCAGGCCTCTGTGTGACCCTGAGCATGTTTCCTGCTGTCTCTGGGCCTTGGTCTCCTGACCACAGTGCCTGCTGGCAGATTTGTTGATGACGCCTAGCATCCCCAGGTGACTCAGAGGCAGAGCCAGGCATGAGCTGCCCTCGGCCAGGGACAGAGACAGGATGACCTGGTGCAGGGTTAGGGGACGGCTCTGCGCCCCGTCTCCTGCCCTCCTGTGCAGGCCCTCCTTCACTCCCTGGCTGCTGCCTGCTCTCAGGTTTCTGGGCCCAGCGAGCAGCCTGTCCCAGGCAGCTGTCCGTGGACTTGGGGTTCACTCACCATGAGCCGGACCTGCCTGCTGGTGTGGCCACCTGGACCAGCAGCCCGGCACCTCTCCCGGGCAGGGAGCTGGCTGGGAAGAGTGCCATCTTAATCTCCAGGCCCTGGCACGGGCACCGCTGGGGTGCCAGCTCCTGGGTTCTCCTTGGCTTCTGCTGGTTTGCTGGCCTGGGCGCCGGGGCCTTTCCCCGAGGGTGCGGAGAGCCTCGGCTCTGGGCGCCGCGCCTTGCTCCCAGGAGAGCAAAGGTTGGCGCTGGGCCACAGCAGGCCAGGTAAGGGGATCAGTGGGGTGTGGGCAGCAAGGGCTGTCAGCAGGTCGGGCTTCCAGGGGGGCCCGCCTGGGGGAGGAAGAGGGGTGGTGCGGAGGACCTGGGAGAGAGGCCATGGCTGAGGCAGGGGTGAGCAGTTCTCGCCATCGCCCTGTGGAGGCCGGGCTGGGCGTGAGGCAGTGGCCCTTTGGATGCGCCCTCTCCCCAGGGCAGGTGTGGCCCCGAGGGGACAGCCATCCACAGGAGCCCCTGGACAGGGCCCCCTCTTCCCTCTTGGCTGTCCCTCCCCCTGCAGTAAAGGACTGGCTGGAGCGGGGCCTCCTGGCCAGTTCCTCTTCAGTGGAGCTGGTCCTGGGCCTGGGGACTCCCCAGGACTGCAAGCTCGGGCAGCCCCCATGGAGATGGACCCCATGGAGGGCCCAGCTGGGAGTCAGACACCCACCCTGGCCTGGAAAGGGGAGGGACGGCGAGGCCACAGCTGGTGGCTCAGGGATGCAGGGGCCGGCACGGAGCACAGACGAGCCCGGAGTCGGCTGGTCAGGCCAGGCCCTGAGTCCTCGGAGCAGGTCAGCCCTCGTGCCCAGCTGGCAGAGGAGAAGGCACGGGGCCTCTGGTGACAAGTCCAGGGTGGCCGCCTGGGGGCCACGCTGGCCTGGGCTATGGCCCTGACCTCTGGGTGTGCTCTGAGTCCTGCAGCCTCTGCGAAGGCCAGGTGCCCTCTCTGCCCCGTCCTGAGGGGACGTTGCTGCCCAGCCTCGGAGGCGGCCTGGCGCTGTGGTTGTAAAGGAGGAGCCTTGGCAGCGGCCTTCTTGTCTGCACCCGCGAGGGCGGTGGCTCTGCAGAGGTCTCGGCGCCTTGGGTTGCACTTGGCCTGCTCTGCCATTCGCTCAGCGCGTGGCGTGGGGCCTCCTCACGGGGACGCTCTGACCCGGGCTCAGCACGAGCAGGTGGACAGGGCCCTCTCCGCAGTCCAGGCCACCATCTCCGCTGTCCCTGGGCTTCCCCGGTGTCTGCGGGCGGCTCCCTCTCCTTGCTCCCGGGACAGTCACTGGATTTAGGACCCTCCCTTCCCCGTCCAGCCTCATCTCACCCAACTGCCTCTGCGAAGACCCCACTTCCCAATAGAGTCCCACTCTGAGGCTCTGGGTGGAGGTGAACTGGGGGACACTGGGGACACTGTCCGGCCCAGCTTGACACGTGAAGAATGGAGATGGCGGGGACACGCACAGGAGCGGAGGCTGAGAGGGCAGGAGTCCGCAGGGCAGCCAGGCGTCAATGTCCCTGTGCTGGCGCCTGGGGCCACTGGCCTGGACGTGACCGTGGGTGGGCATGTGGGTGGGCAGGTGTGGCCAGGAGAGAGTGGTGGAGGACAGAGCCTGCAGCGTCCGCGACGAAGTCGCCCTCATCCACGTAAGAGGGCAAGAGCTCCCCAGGGACCCCAGGAGCCACTGGGGTGGAGCTGGGCTCCAGGCACAGCACCTGCCCTGTCGGAGGGACGGCGACCCCAAGGGGCCCCTCCCCGGGAGCAGGGCCTGCCCTGGGCTGGCCTCCTGAGCTGGCCTCCTGGGCTGGCCTCCCACATGGCCTGGCTGCGGGCAGGGCCCGTGGCGACTCTTCTGCCAGGGGCTCTGCAGGGGGCAGCAGGCAGCCAGCGCCCACCTCCAGCCCTTCTCTCTGCTCGACTGACCACTCGGCCTCTCTCTGGCCCTCTGGCCCTGCCTCTCCACCTGGCCCTGCTACCTGCCCTGCGTCTGGGCCACATGCTTTTCTTTGGTTTTCTGGAACATGCTGAGCAACTCTGGACCATGGGGCCTCAGGGCTGCAGGCCGTCCTGGGTGCCCGTGTGCTTCTCTGGTTGGCCTGGCGCCCTGCACTGGGCAGCGCAGACGCGCTCCTCCAGGGACTCGTCTCACTGCCCCAGCCCCGCCCAGCCCGCACGGTTCTCTTGTAGACCCCGCGGCCTGCGAGGTCCTCCTATTAAATGATTTCCGCCACCGTCTGTCCACTCCGCATCTCTGTGGCCAGGGCCCAGGGGTTTGCCTGCGGTGTCTGCCCCGTGCCCAGCCCTCGTGGCCTGGCAGGGCTCCCAGCAGATGCCGCCTGCCTCCACCTGCTGATGAAGGGAGGTCTGTGCCCCGAGGCTGGGACGTTAGTGACAGTGACAGGCTGTGTGGGAGTGGCCGCCTCATCTGCTACAGGATCACAGAGCCACTGGCCACACCGGCATTGACGCCACATGCAAGTCCCCACCCAAGGCCCACTCAGGCAGCGTGTTCTGTGCCTGCTATGGACACAGCTCTTGCACCATGCTGGGCACCGGACCCAAGGGCAGCCAGTCACTGGCACCAGCACATGAGCTGAGCCAGGGTCTCTCTCAGGAATTTGAAATAGGAGACCTCGGAGTACAAGGTGGAGGACAGCAGGGTGCACGTTGATGGTTTCCGGGGCAGGGCTGGACATGGGGGTCACGCCGAAGGCTCCCTTGCTGCTCCTCAATCATGGCGGGCACATCCCACCCCAGGATGGTTGTGGGGGCCGTCCCCTCTGTCTCGGATGCTCCTCACAGGGCTACACGACTCACACACTGCCCTCTTGGTCTCTGGATGCCTCCTCCCCCTCTTGGTCTCTGGATGCCTCCTCCCCTCTTGGTCTCTGGATGCCTCCTCCCCCTCTTGGTCTCTGGATGCCTCCTCCCCCTCTTGGTCTCTGGATGCCTCCTCCCCTCTTGGTCTCTGGATGCCTCCTCCCCCTCTGGTCTCTGGATGCCTTCTCCCCCTCTTGGTCTCTGGATGCCTCCTCCCCTCTTGGTCTCTGGATGCCTCCTTCCCCCTCTTGGTCTCTGGATGCCTCCTCCCCTCTTGGTCTCTGGATGCCTCCTCCCCTCTTGGTCTCTGGATGCCTCCTCCCCCTCTTGGTCTCTGGATGCCTCCTCCCCCTCTTGGTCTCTGGATGCCTCCTCCCCCTCTTGGTCTCTGGATGCCTCCTCCCCCTCTTGGTCTCTGGATGCCTCCTCCCCCTCTTGATCTCTGGATGCCTCCTCCCCTCTTGGTCTCTGGATGCCTCCTCCCCCTCTTGGTCTCTGGATGCCTCCTCCCCCTCTTGGTCTCTGGATGCCTCCTCCCCCTCTTGGTCTCTGGATGCCTCCTCCCCCTCTTGGTCTCTGGATGCCTCCTTCCCCCTCTTGGTCTCTGGATGCCTCCTCCCCTCTTGGTCTCTGGATGCCTCCTCCCCCTCTTGGTCTCTGGATGCCTCCTCCCCCTCTTGGTCTCTGGATGCCTCCTCCCCTCTTGGTCTCTGGATGCCTCCTCCCCCTCTTGGTCTCTGGATGCCTCCTCCCCCTCTTGGTCTCTGGATGCCTCCTCCCCTCTTGGTCTCTGGATGCCTCCTCCCCCTCTTGGTCTCTGGATGCCTCCTCCCCCTCTTGGTCTCTGGATGCCTCCTCCCCTCTTGGTCTCTGGATGCCTCCTCCCCCTCTGGTCTCTGGATGCCTCCTTCCCCCTCTTGGTCTCTGGATGCCTCCTCCCCTCTTGGTCTCTGGATGCCTCCTTCCCCCTCTTGGTCTCTGGATGCCTCCTCCCCTCTTGGTCTCTGGATGCCTCCTCCCCTCTTGGTCTCTGGATGCCTCCTCCCCCTCTTGGTCTCTGGATGCCTCCTCCCCTCTTGGTCTCTGGATGCCTCCTCCCCCTCTTGGTCTCTGGATGCCTCCTCCCCTCTTGGTCTCTGGATGCCTCCTCCCCCTCTTGGTCTCTGGATGCCTCCTCCCCCTCTTGGTCTCTGGATGCCTCCTCCCCTCTTGGTCTCTGGATGCCTCCTCCCCCTCTTGGTCTCTGGATGCCTCCTCCCCCTCTGGTCTCTGGATGCCTCCTCCCCCTCTGGTCTCTGGATGCCTCCTCCCCCTCCGGTCTCTGGAGGTCCTGTCTGATGTTACCACTTTCACTCACCACCCGTCATGAACACTTCACCGACTCGCTTGACCCCCACCCCGGTAGCTCTGTCTGGCCTCCTTCCCTCCCTGGCCCAGGCCGTGGAGTGAGGAGCCCCAGGATGGATCTCAGCTCCAGCGCCTCTCGTCTGCACGTCCTGGCTGAGGACCCTGGGCCAGGTTCCACCCAAGTCAGGGTCCCTCCCAGAGGTCAAGGGCTTTGCCAGCGAAGGCAAATGGGTCTCCAGAGTCCACCTCTTGTTCTAGAAAGGAAAAAGCTCTAGGTCTCTACATCTTCCCGATGCACCAGGCTCTGAAGTTCACACCCCTTCCGGCGAGTCACCGCTCGTCTGTCCCTGTGACTCTGCAGACTGAGGTTCCCAGGGCCCGGCACTCAGCCTGCCTGTCCCCAGAGAGGGGTGCCTCGCACAGAGAGCCTTCTGACTGCCCACCACGTCGTGCCTCAGGCCTCCCTCCCGCTGTGTTGTCCCACTTAGGCTCATGAGGGGAGGGGAGGACCCCGGTCACAGCCTGGGACCCACGGTGAACCTGGGACACGGGGACCAGGCCCGAGTGCCGCAGAGCTTTGCAGAGCTCCAACGCAGCCCGGTCGAGGGACAGCCACTGGGCTTTGCTGCCCACCAGGCTCCGCTCCACACACTCAACAGGAGTGGGCCCAGGTGGCACGTGTCTGCCCAGCGAGCCCAGGCTGTGCCAAGGGGACCCAGCACTCCTGGCTGCCCTGGCCCCGAAGGAGCCCCGCCTGCTCCAAGTCACTCGGGAGCTCACGGTTGCCTGGCCCACATCTGCCAGGGGTTTCTGGGGGGATCACACCCCCTCTTATCATCTCCCAGTCCCAGGACCTGGCAGGGGAAGGTGCCACTTAGCTGAGCTCTCTGCCCAGAGCCTGGCACGCCCGCCTTCTGGCTGTCAGGGCTGCTGAACAGGCTCAGAGACCATCCACAGAAACTAGGGTCCGAGAGGCGAGGGGAGGTTGAGGTTCAGTGGCTGACGGAGGGCAGGAGGGGCTGTGACCCTGGCCACCTCTCAGCTCCAGGGTGGGGCTGCAGAGCGGGAGGAGCCAGGCAGAGGGACAGGCTGGCCGAGGGCGGGGTTTTCGTGCCCCTCTAGGAGTCACTGGAGGTCTCCTGGGCTCAGCCGCCACCTCGCCCCTCTCCTTCCTGGTGTATCTGGTCATGGCGGCTGGAAGATGTCTGCAGCCTTCAAGTGGGAGAGAGAAACCAGGCGGGGCTGGGTCAGTTCAACCCTTTGCTACAGTTTGGACAACACGTTTCTCAAATGCCCAACCTGTCTCCGGGCAGGACAGAGCAGAACTGACCGGAAGGTTAGGGCAGCGAAGGGGACGGACTCCATGGGAGGACAGAGGCCAAGACGTCCGTCCTGCTCCAGCCACCGCAGGACGTCCGCAGGCCCAAGGCAGAGTCAGTGTACTCAGCAAATCAGCCTTCAGGTCCCTGAGGAGTAACCGAGGCCACCACTGTCACCATGACCCACAGGCCAGAGGTGCCAGTGGCAGCAAAGCCGGGGACACCAGGAATGCACGGCCCAGCCCCGCGACCTCCAGAAGTGCTCATTCTTAAGTCGATTAGGAGTAAATGAAGCTGGAGGTTTATTAGGGTTTCCTCAGTGACAGTGTGAAGCCCCATTTCCAAGCTCCCCAGGCCTGTCCTACTGTCTTGCCTGCTCCTGACTGGGGACTGCCCGCGGCTTCTAGAGATGGCTCACGGGTCCTGGCCACACAGTCCCGTCCTTAGGCCTGTCCACTCCCAACCTCTGACTTTCAGGAGGCACATCCCTTTTGAGAGTGCACCTGCCTAGGCCAGGCCCATCTAGGCTCGCCTGCCCTGGGTGATCCTCGTCGGCTAACTGGCTCACTCATGGGAGTGAGGCTCCATACACGACGTCCCGCCTACACTCCGGGAAGGGGATCATACCGAGCGCCTCCTCCAGGCAGCATCCGGGGGCCATCTCAGCATTCCGCCTTGCCAGGCACGGTGGGGCCGGGCCTCCTCTGCACTGTGAGGAGGGACAGGGCTCCCTTTGGCCTCTTCCCCCGGCTGCAATGCCCAAGGAAGGAAAGTGAGCAAGAGGCATGGGCCTGTCCAAGGTCTTCCTTCGCCAGTTTTGGGAATTTTCCAAATCCTGGGCACTGTCTTGGGTACCAAGTGTGGATTGGCATCCACGCGGCTGAAGCCGTGGCAACAACAGGTGATGGCGTGTGTATGGGGCGGGCGCTTTCTGTCGTGAGTGGGTAACACAAAACCTGACTCAAGGGGCTTAAGAAAAATAATCTATGTAACCGAAATGCTCTTGGTTATCCTGCTTCAGGCACAGCTGGATCCAGGCTTCCAACACGTCATCCTTTTCTCCATTTCTGGCGCTGCCTTCCTCAGACATGCCTGCAGCTCACGGTTTACCTCCCACCTCTCCTTCCAACAGAAAGTGAGACTCTTTCTTCCCAACGGTTTCCCTGAACCACGCGTGCTCTGGGTTAGTGTCGTGTCCACCCCTGAACCCGCCACTTGGGCTGGATAGAATAGCGATGGACGGGGCCAGAGTCACGTGCCTCCCCTGGGGCTTTGGGAGGGGGGCTTTCCCACCCACATCACAGGGGTTCCAGTGGGGTGGGTGGAGGGGCCTCTGAGGCATGTGGAGCTTCCGGGAGACACGGGATGTGTGGGGCGGGCATGGTGGTGGGACAGCAGGGCTCCACACTCGGTGAGCCAAGGTGGGCAGCGGGCCCTCCCCACCACACCACCAGGCGGGAGGCCAGCCAGGGGAGGTCTGGAGCCGGCACTGGCCGAGGGGGCAGGGCAGTCAAACCCCTTCCTGCGGGGGCGCGAGGGACGGGTGCGGAGGCCACGGGGGGGCACTTCTGGGCTGGGAGGGAGGCTGGCCAGGTCTGCCCTGGGAGTGGCGTGGGCAGCAGGGCCCTGTCCCCGAAGCACCCAGCATGCAGGCCCAGCCTCAGGGCCTCCGGCCTGCTGGAGGCTGCAGATCTGCCCTGCTTCTGCCCTCTGATGAGGAGAGCCCGCGGTGGCAGGACCTGGGTGTTCACGTTCCCTGGGCAGTGGGGGCAGGATGGCCACAGGCTGACTTGTGGCCAGTGCACGAGGAGCACGCGGAGCTTGGTCCAGCAGCACTGACGGGGTTAGGACAGTGACCGAGGAGCACTGAGTGCGGCAGCCGCTCCCAGCCCAGGGCCCTGAGCCTGCCCGGGTCACACTGCGAAGCTGTGCGGCAGCAACCAGGGGGCCCAGCTTCCCCGAGGGAAGTCGGATGTCACTCAACTTAGAGAAAGAGTCACGTGGCGCCTCCTGCCCTGCTGCTGCGCTGTCTGCCACCCCGGGCCCTGCCCTCCAGGATGCAGGAGGAGGCCCTGCTGACCCGCGCCAGGAGGAGAGGTGGATTTGCTGGCACTCACTTCAGGAGGGAGGAACCGGAATGTGGCCACGTGACCTGGTCTGGGTCTGAAGACTGCAATTGCCATTGATGGCTTTGTGGCCCCTGTCTGACCCTCCGGTTCTTCCTCTGTAGAGTACTGGTTTCACAGCATGGCATGGAACCGTTGCTAGGCTAGTTGAGCCTGTGTGGAGCAGCACCGGTGTGGCACCTTGCTGGTCACCGTGACTGTGGGCAGGACTTTTGCAAGGTGTGGGGTGCACTCCAGGGAGGTGCTGTCCATCTGCGATCGCCCTGTCGCCTCGCCTGGTCTTCGTCTAGGCCACCTTGTCTGGCTCAGGTGTGAAGTGAGGAGTTAATCCCTCACTGGATTCTCCCTCCCCCTCCGGCCACCTGCCTCCCCAGCCACCAGCCCCTGGAGCTGACCCCGTGTCCCCTGCCTGGGTCCCTGGCTCTGCTCTGAGGGCTGCCTTTGGTCCTGTCGCTTGTGAAGGCTGCCGGCGTTTCCCGTGTGACACAGGCAGCTCTTCCCTGCACAGAGGCTATGGGCGTAGGGCCTGTCCTGCTAGTGGCCACTGGCCAGAGGCGTCCCAGGGCTGTCCTGGGAACATCCCCCAAGCTGCAGTATCCCTCCATGCTGGCTCACCCTGAGGCCTGGTCAGGGCGAGTGCAGGGTGCACAGTGCCCATCCATCCACTGCCCAGAAGAGGCAGCCTGCTCGTGGGCTGATTTTCCCCCACAGTCACAGGAAGCAGAGGGGCCCACATGGGGGTCTGGCTGCAGCTGGCTGCCTGTCACGGATCGGTTTACCCCTCGGAGCTGCCTGGTGACCATCTGAACTTTCCCCGAGCTCCCTCTCCTCCTGTCCCTGCCTCTCTTGATAATGGTGTGGGCCACTCTGACCTCTAGATCCATTTGCACTTTGACCAAGGGGGGACCCTGCAGAGGTGGGGGACAGGCTGCTAGGTGGAGGCATCTGTTGATAGGGTTTAGGTGTCTGAGGACAGACACCTGGAGCTTGGCTGGCTTTGTGGGCATGTGATCCAGGAAGCACACAGGGCCCCAGGTTCTGGAGGACCCCATGCTGCTGTTACTGGCTCTCTCAGTGGGTCCACATGCAGCCAGTGTTAGGACCGTCCTGGGCGTGGGTCTGCGTCCCCTCTGACCTTGCCTGGGTTGCAGGGTTTCCTCCCAGGGGACGCTGTCCCAGGGGCTCCGAGATGTGTCTAAGGGAGCCTTCTAAACCACCCAGGCCATTTGTCTGCTCCTAAGGAAGACGCTGATTAGGCACCTGGCTGTAGCGTGAGGCTCAGTGGCCTTGTGCCCAGTCACAGGGACACTGTGGGTTCTGGCATGTGGGGGTCCCGGCACATGGGCCCCAGGGTCTCTCCTTGGAGGGAAGCCCACTGCTCAGACTTTGGGAGGCCTCCTGTGCCCAGGCGCTCCTACCTTCTGAGCCGAGAGGTCCGTAGCTGCCTGAGGCCCTCTGAGCCTACCCAGCCCCAGGTGGCCCTGACGCGGCTGGTTTGCAGGTGGGGCTTTGAGCTGAGGCTGCCCGTGCAGGGGGAGGGGCTGGGGCTGCTGCTTCAGGTCACCAGCTTTCCTAGAAGATCCTGGCTGGCCATGAACCTTGAAGGTGAGGGGTGAGCGCAGCCTCTCCAGCAAGCTCCCCAGGGCCCCTTGCATTTCAAGGGGTGCCCTTGACCATATGCCCACTCCCCTGGGTAGTGAGAGGCCTGAGGAGACAGGCCGGAAGCTTCTGTGGAGCCTGGTCCTGGGAGCTCTGGAGGTGGGGTCCTTGCCTTGCAGTGGAGAAGCCAGGGTGGGCTCAGGGGTGCTTCTGGCCCTAATCCCAGCCCCATTACTCAGGGTCTCAGAGCCTCAGTTTCCTCCTCATAAAAATGGGCTCATGCCAGTCCTTGCTCAGTGGGGCAGCACAGGGTCAGAGGGCTGGCGCCTGTGGTTCCGTGCTACTTGAAATGAAGCCAAGTGTGGATCTCCCAGAGATGGCTCAGCACTCAAGGGTGCTTTTCCATTGAGCAATATCCTCGGTCATTTTTATTTTACTTTTTGAGACAGGCCGTTGTTAAGTTGCTGAGGGTCTTGCTAAGTTGCCCAGGCTGCCCTTGAATTTGCCATCCTCCTGCCTCAGCCTCCTGAGTCTGAAATCTCAGGCATGGCCACTGTGCCTGGCTAGGGCTGCATATATCCTGCGGAGGGATGTGGCTATATGTCTCATGTGGTCACAGCCGTGGAGGTCAGCACACAGCAGGGAGTCCTGTGTTCCACTCTGTGTAGGGTGGTGAGGACTGGCCCCGGGGCGTGGTCTCCTGAAACCTCTAAGTGTGACCTGACTGGGGGAAAGTGTCCTTGGAAATGTAATCAAGGATCTTGAAATGAGCCCATCCTGGATTAAGGTGGGCCCCAAGTCCAAGGCCAGTGTCCTTAGGAGGGAAGAGAAGGGGAGGGGATGCAGAGGAGGTGGCCGTGTGAAGTCCTCCTGGAGGCAGGGCCATGCAGAGGCCAGGCTGTGTGGAGGCCCAGGTGGCGTGGCCACAAGCCGAGGAAAGCCGGAGCCTCCAGAGGCTGGGGGAGGCAGGAAGGATCCGACCCATGGGGCTTGTGGAGGGGTGTGACCTTGTGCCACCTTGACTTTGGACATCTGGCTTCCAGAACCTGAGAGTGCGTTTTGACAGCCTAGTTCCTGGTAAGTTGTTGCGACAGGCACAGGAAAGGACCACGGGCCACGCGAGGAGGAATTTTTCTTTCTGTCGCTTGGCCCGGGTACGACCCATCTCACCGCCTGTAGCGCCTCCTCAGGGCGGAGTCCTGGTGGGTGCGGCCCTCGCTTTGCCCTGTTGCGACATGGAGGCGAGGAAGCTTCTCTGACATCCTGCAATCTCACTTGGCCAATTTCCTTGCTGAAATCAGACCTGGTGGCCGACACCGAGCCCGGTGCCCGGGACTCCGGCTGGGTGGTGGAGCGGCACAGGGCGTGGTGTGGCCCCGGGTGCTCTGGGCAGGTCCCCAGAGACCTTCCTGTTCTTAGGGCAGGGAGCCAGGCGAGGGGGTGTGGCTGAGAGCGAGTCCTGCGGGCGACACCATGGGGAGGAGGACCGCGCTGCTTGGCCGCCTGCGGGGGTGGCCATGGGTCCTGAGGAGCCAGGCCACCTCTCGGAGCCCCAGGAACCGTCCACAGAGGGGTGGGACGTGCTGCAGCTGGGCAGGGCAGGTGGGACCGAGCACCCCCACCCCGGCACCAGCGTCCCGGGTGAGCCGGACGTCCCCCTGGTGAGGGCTGTCCTGGGGAGGCTGGGGGACGAGCACCCCAACCAGGCTCCACCTGTGTGGAAGAACCTCTGCTCTCCACCATGGAGACCGAGGGCAGCGGCCCCATCCCATGACTAGTGGGTGCAAGGTGCCCCTTGGTTCTGGGGACTCAGCGGACCGGAGGCTGGTGTTCTCCACCTCTCGCCCCCGGCTCCTCGTGTCTCTTACACCGAGTCCCCTGCGTTGTATTTTTCCCGCGGTTTCTTGCCTCCAGACCACCCGGTGCGGGTCTCCCCCCCTCTGGACGCAGGTGCTCAGAAGTTCACATTCTCACCTGAAGAGAGCTCCTGTCGCAACCAGATCGTGTTCGCAGCCCTGTCTGCCTGCTCGGGTGACTGCTATGCGCTGAACCTGCCAGGTCGCAGTGACAATGGATGTCAGTTGCCAACAGTGGAAGCTTCCAGCCAGGGCTAGCGAGCTCTCCACCCGCCTGGTGCAGCACAGTGGCCCGCACCCCGCTGCTGGGTACTGCTGCCCCCAGCCCTTGTGCTCCGAGTCCTCCTTGCCTGGATGCCCGTCCTCCTTGCTCCTGAACCCATGTCACACCAGCCCAGTGGCACGCGCAGCCCCAGCAGCTTCTCCTGGGTCCTCCGGGCTCCGGGGCATCCACCCGAGCTGGCCTTTGCTTTCCAGTTGGCAAGACCTGGCACTGTGCAGCCCTGAGACAGGCTTCTGGGTGTAGCACCTCATTTAATGCCCACAATATCCCTGCCGGTGGCAGTGTCAGTGTTACTGGCCTCAGGTCAATGGGGAAATCAAGGTCCCCAGAGTTCAGGCCACTGCCCAAAGCCACACAGCCTGCAGCGGGCAGAAGGGGGACTTTGACACAGCTGTGTGTTCTGGAGCCTGGGTTTGCTCCTCGGGCCCACACAGCCTCTGCAGATCCGCGAGCAGGGCTGGATTGGGGGGCTCGCTAGGCTTCTCCCTCAGGACCGACAGCCTGGCCCCACCAGGAGTATGATTCGAATACCAAAAAACGGATCCCGGATGTCCCGGCACCTCCCCGCCCGCCCCTTGCCCTCTGCGTCCAGGCCCAGTTCCCAGAGCGCCTTGGTTGCCACAGCTGGCCAAGGCCAGAGTTCAAGGATTTCAGTCTTCAGGGTGTGCGTGCCCCTGCTCACCCCCAATCTCTGTGAAGGTAGCGCCCAGGGAATTGGGGAAGGGGGCCAGCACCCACGGTGACCACGGCACCTCCAGGGCATGGCGGGGGGCTGGGCAGCCGTGGCCCAGGCTGGCCTGCGGGACCCGCCTCTGGAGAAGCACTGGCGTGACCCAGGCCTCAGCAGCGAGTGGGACCTGAACCACATCCGGTCCCAGGTCAGTGGGCCGTGGTTACTAGGTGCTGGACCGTCCCCCAGTAGGTCACGTCCAAGCCCCATTGAGTCCTAGCAAGGTCCCAGCTGTCAACAGGTGGCTTATTTCCCAGGGACACGGCGATGCCTGCAGAGACCTTGGGCCTCCAGGCCTGGGAGGGGTGCTGCCAGCATCTTGGGCCAGCAGCCAGGCGGCCACGGTCCCCTGCGCCCGTGGGACAGCCGCCCCAGCCCTGCAGCGCTCACCAGCTGGGTCAGCAGTGCCGAGGCGAGGCCCCCGAGTGTGCTGTCACCGTCATGGCCCCTGCTTCTCAGGGATGGAAACTGAGGCTTAAAGAGGGGAACTTCCGAGCCGGCACCAGAGCCAGCAGGGGCGTATGGAGGGTCACTGTCAGAGGAGCAGGGGTCTCAGTCCACCAGCTTCGTACATAGCCCCTCCTCTGCATTCAGTGCTGGAATCACATCAGCAAGTGTTGGCATCCAGCAGGTACTCAATAAATGCTGCTGGTGCTCATCACAGGGGAGGATAATGCTTGTTGGTCATTCAGAAGTACATTATGGCCATTTTCAGTGACGTGGTCTCCATCTGGGCACTGATTGTCCTTGCTGGGCTGGCTGGTTCTTCCCCATCCCCAATGCAGACCAGGCTGCCCCGGGGCCTCCCTGGGGTCTGAGCTCCCCAGCCAGGCCCATCTGCTGCTCCTGGGGGTCTCGTCTTGCCCCGAGGCAGGGAGGACGACACGGGCCATACTCGGGATGTACTCAGGTTAAAGCTCAGTTGTTCACGGCACGTTCCAGTTGAACAAGGTGCCCCGCATTCCCCGGAGAGGCACCTCCTGCCCTCGGCTTTACTTCCTGTGCACTTTGACAAAGAGGAAGATCTAGATGCAGAAAGGGGCACAGCACTCAAAGCCCAGGGCGTGACAAACATGCCGGTTAGCCAGCGTCCAGCTGGAGAGAGGGGAGACCCCAGGGTCCTTCATGCCCTGCCGGCCTCCCCGGACACCCAAGGGCAACTGCTGTCCTACTTCAATGCCACACCCAACTCTCCCTGCTTCGGGTGACCAAGGCGTGTCCTGTTGTCTCTTCCTGTTGGACGTCCAGCTGCCCGTCAGTGGGTAAGCCTGCAGGACCCAGACCGTCTCTCAGCACACTCCCAGCACACAGCTGGTGCTTTGTGCCCACCCGGGGGTGAAGGAACACCAGCGCCTCTCTCCCCGGGCATCTGGAGTCAGGGCTCTCCAGGGACAGTGCCCACCGAGGGTCAACACCTCGGGCACAGAACTTGGATTTGCATACATTTGACTGAGGACTCCAGCAACTGCCAGGCAAATGTTAGGAAAATGGGGGGTCCTTGGGCCCGGGCAAAGGGGCTGTGTCCTCCCCACAGTCTGCCTGTCTGCTGGCTGCCCCCTGCTCTCCATGTCCTGTTGCAGCGAGCCCCGGGCTGCCCCAGCGCTGCCCAGACGTCTGCAGGGGGACGCGTGGTGACGGGTCGGCCCCAGCCAATCTGGCTCCCCAGACCCTTGCTCTCCGTCCCTTAAAAATAGCCTGCTCTGGCTATTTTGGGTTACAGAAAGCCACAGGGAGAGGAACTGTTCTCAGGGGGACCCAGCGGGGCCCAGGGCCGCTGGTCCTGAGGGCAGGAGGCCCACAGGCCGCTGCAGCTGCAGAGGGTCCCCCTGCGAAGAGGAGCGTCTACAAATCGCAAATGAGCAGGCTGAACGCAGGAGCAGGGGGGGCACCTGCGGGAGGGGACGTGGGGACCTGCGGGCGGCGTCCCAGCGCTCCCTCCCGTCCACCATCTGGGCCGCTGGCCTGCCTGGCCCAAGGTCAGTGAGTGGTGGCCTGGATGACCTGACTCCCGCCAGGTGGGCCTGGTGGCTTGAGAAGGTCTTGGCAGGAACACATGGCACTCCGGCGGGGCGGCCGGGGTGGTCACTCTGCTGCGGGCACCCACGTCGGAGGCTTCCCTGCGTGCAGAGCCCCCATCGGCCCAGCGCGGCCCTCAGAGCTGCTCTTTCTCTGCTACAAAATGTCGAAGCTAATTTGAGGAAAAGGGAAGGGGTGGAATCCGGCAGTGGCCTGGCCCTGGCCAAGGTAGCCTGTTCCTTTCCCGTAGCGTGAGCTCAGCCCACTGCTGTCCATCGAGTGCCGGGAGGAGCAAGGGACCGTGCCAAGGCACGTACCCAGCTGCTGCGGCCAGTGTCCTCAGACGAGCAGGGCTCTCGGTGCTGCTGACCGGGCAGCAGGCCACAGGGCCGCTCCTGGGCTCAGGTCCTGCCGGCCTCGGCTCCCCAGGTTGTAAAATGGGGCTGGTGGCAGCCTGGCAGCCATGGTGTGCGCTCCGGATGACGCAGGAGGGTCGCCAGGCAGGGAGTGGGCCGCCCCCTGGGCGCGTCCCTTCCCGTGTGTCCCCAGAGCTGGTTCCTCGGTCCTGTGAATCGTCACTTGCAGCGCGGAGCTCTGCAGTCCTGTACCCAGAGCAAGCTCTCCTTCCGCTCCCTCCCGACCCCGCCTTAGGTGAGCCTCCCCGGAGCGGCAGGAGCACCACAGGCCCGGCCTCAAGGTCCAGTGGCCAGTCTTGGTCAGGGCCAGGCCCAGTCTGAGGGCCCAGGACTCCCGAGGGAGTGGTCGTTGTGAACCCCCCGCTGTGCCCGGTGCCTGCACCCAGCCCCGCCTCCCTCCTGCACAGGAGCCTGTGCGAGCGAAGGTCTGCCCGGCCCCTGCCGGGCCTGTGGTGCCCTTCCCAGCTCAGGGAGAGGCCAAGTCCCTGGGGTGAGGCGGGCAGGGCTGGTGCCCCCTCAACCTCCTCGCTCCCACCCACCCCTGGCCCCTGGGCGGTCACAGCTGCCAGGCGCCTGCAGCGTTTGATGGGCCCTTTGTCTCTTCTACCTGGAATCTAAGTGGCAGGTTGGCTGCTGCTGTGACAGGGACGTACTTTACTGGGCTGCTCTCACTCTCCACTCCCCATTCCCAATGAGCAGCAGGGGTCGGCTGGCCAGTGGAGCCAGGGCTGTGGCCACCATGCTCCCAGGGAGTCCCCTCTAGGGTGACCCCAGGGTGGAGTGAGGGTGGGTGACGCTGAGGCCAACATGGCACAGCCACTGCCCATCCCAGACTCTCCTTCCCTGTGGGGGACCCTGGGCCGGGCACCCTGTGCCTAGCAGCCCAGTCCAGACCCCGAAGTGGGACCTGCCCACAGGATCCTAGGCACCCTGGCCAGGGGTGCCTGGGGTCGAGAGCCGGACCTTCCTCTCCCAGGTGGCAGAGGAGGCCTGGGCAGCGAGGGAGGTGAGGGGCAGGGCATCTGGGCCCGGGGCTCGCTGTCCCCTCCTTCCCCATGACTGGCAAAGGAAGGTTGGGCAGCCCACCTGTCCTCAAGAGGCCTCTGAGTGGAAAAGCCCTGGAGAGCGCGGGGTGGATAAGAGCAAGGCCCTGCTTCCCAGCAGATGGTCCAAGCCCTGACCCCCAATGGGGCTGGGGATGGGGGCAGGGCAGCCAGGGGGCTCTGACCCAGAGGGCGGTAGGCTTGTCGACCTGCAGAGGGGCCAGGCTGGACTTTAGTAGAGGCTTGAGGAAGACACCAGAGCTGTCAGGTGAGACTCTGACTTCCGGGTTAGAATGTGGCCTAGTCCCTCGGCCTCCCAGCCTCTGCATCTGCGAAGTGGGCCATGGAGACCTGGAGCTGTGGTACCTGGGCATCACACATCCCCACTGCACCCCAGGGCCTTTGCAGGTGCCATGCCCTTTGCCCAGCATCTCCTCTCCTGACACCCCTGGGCTCTGACCTCTGGCTGCCCACCTCCCTCCCAGTGCGCCTGCCCTGGCCCCACCCAACTCTCCTCGCTGGTGTGAGCAGTAATGTATCTTAATCCTAAGTCACCAGAACCTTCAGCCACCCTGCAGCTGGAGGCAAAGGAGCATATGTCACTGCGCAGGACTGCCTGAGGGTCGGAAGCTTCTGGAATGTCCAGGCACCCCAGCCCCTTGTTCTCTGCAGCTGGAAACTGACGTGCAGGCAGCAGGGGCTCCTGTTCAGCCTCACATTACTTCACATCTGTCTTCTCTTCCTCTCAGGAGAGGAGGTCTGCTCACCTCTCTCTCTCTCTCTCTCTCAACTGGAATCCCTGGGGGGCTTTGGCACCCCTGACCCAGCTCTCCTGAGGTTCTGGAGTGGTCAGTCTAGGTGCGACTTGGACGCTGGGATCTTTGAACGTTCCCTGGGGGGTTCCCAGGCGGGGCCAAGCCTGAGCACGGCGCGCGGCTGCATCTGAACAGACAGCAGCTGCGCTAACTGCCCTTGGTGAGACCTGTGTGCGGGGTGCTCGTGAGCAGGCGTCACGCACCCAGCCCCTCCCAGGGCCAGGCAGGCCTGAGACTGCAGAAGCACCTGAGAAAGGCTGTAGGGAACAGTGGACGCTGGGCCACGGTGGGTGGGAGCCGATGCCCGTCCTGGAGCAGTGGCCAGGACCTGGTGTGTGGGGGTCAAGTCCAGGGAGCAGGTCCCACGTGGGACCTGCTAGAAGTCAAGAGATTCGGGGAATCTGACCTCTAGTGTGAGGTTTAGAAACATCAGCAAGGAATTCAGCCTGGAAGGAGGGAGCGGAGCAGCCCCGCCCACTGGTGACCGCTGCCCACAGGGGCTGGTTTGAGGCCTTTGCTTCACGTTCACGGTCATTTTCCCACAGGGTTAGAGACTCTGAGTGGAAAGGGGTTGGTCAAGGTTGCTGTGGGAGCTGAACAGTGCCCCCAGGTGTCTGCCCCGACCTCCGTCCTGCATTGGACGTGCTGCTCACATGCCGCAGGGACCAGGCTGCAGGTGGATCTCAGGTTGCTGACCACCTGCTTTCAAGCTGCATTGTGGGGTGCGACAGGGTCCTTTAAATGTGGACGAGGGAAGCTGGAGGCTCAACCCCAGTGTCAGAAAGACCAGCCTGGCCTTTGCTGGTCTTGGGGAAGGAGAGGTTGCAAGCCAAGGAACACAGGCGGCTTCAGCCTGGCACAGGTTGGTGCGCGGTTCCGCGACACCCTGGTTCCAGCTCAGCTCAGAGCGGTCAGAGGTGACTCTGGGTCACTTCATCTCCTGGCGTGTGATGTTGTCACGGCAACCAGAGGGAGCAGGCATCGTCGTCCAGCTGAACGAGCGAATGGAACCTGGGTGGCCGCTCCGGAGCCTGTGTCGTGGGTAGTCTGAAAGTGTGGCCTCACCAGGCGGCCTGGGTTTTCTGGGATAAGCTGGGTCAGTATCTGCCTCCACAAGGAGCAGGAGGCAGGGACATGCAGCCTCTGCCTGTGGGACACCAAGGGGGTTGCTCGTCAACCACTCCCAGGCCCCCGGGGCCAGGACTCGTAGGTACTCCCAGCACTGTCCCCCAGGGTATCATGACTCCCAGAATGCACTGGACTTCCCTGGTGGCCAGGTAGGGTCATGTGATGTGCACGGGCTGCTGGGAGGTGTCTTGAGCACAAGGGTGGGCGGAGTCAGGCCATGCAGGCAGGGCACCACCTCGGGAGGACTGGGAGGGTCAGTGGTGCGGTGGGCGAGGGGCCCTGGCGCGGCAGGAGGCAAGGAGCCGCTATGAGAAGCTGTCTTCGACATCGCGTCCTCTCCCAGAGGCCGGCAGGGGACTCTCCCTCTTCGTAGTTAAATTCAATTTGTCTACAAGAAAGCAAAACACACAACCAACAGCCCAATAGCTTAAAAAAGGATAGAAATGCACTTCTCATATATTTTTCTTTCCTATAAAATAAGTCTAGGAACAGCGTCCCAGGACTAGGAGGGAGGCAGCCCCCAGGGTCCACAGGTCTTACGCTTCTAGCCTGTGCCTTTGCTGTCCTTGTGGTCTAAAGTTATTGCCTAAGCTCCAGCCATCATATCTTCTTTTCATCTAGGAAGAAGAAAAGAGAAAGATGTTCTTGCTCCTTTTCAAAAGTGAACTTTGGACTGGGCTTATTAGGCTTCACTACCCATATTGAAAAGATATGGAACATTATTTTATTTCCTGTGGTTCTGGGAATCAAACCCAGGACACGTGCATACCAGGCAAGCTCTGTACCACTGAGCTACACCCCCACACCCCTCCCCTGATCCTTTGAAGAACATCTTTCAGAGAGCTCCTGCTGACCTCTCTGTGTCACATGGCTGTACCTCACATAAGGGAGATGTCCTTACTTACCCTGGGTAGCCAGGGACCCCCTGAAAGCTGGGAGTCTCACAACTGGGGCAGAAGAGACTGGACGAGGGGACAACCCACATGCCTGCCAGTCTGCCAGGTCCAGTCTGCTTGGAAGGACCAGCCAGTGATGGGCAGGAAGTTGGTGTGACTATACCCTGACTGGCTGTGTGACCACTGAGCAGGCACTTAGCCCTTCTGGGCTTCTTTCTGCTGGTCTTCAAAATAACCAGCTTGAAACCAAATGTCTCCCGTGTCCCTTTCTGTGGGATCTCTCTGTGGGGCTAAGAGCCATGTCGTTGGCTGCCAGAGACAGTACCTTAGGCTGTAAAGGGCGGGAGGAGCCGCCTGCGTGGAAAGGCTTCCTGTCCTGGGGGCCTCGGGAGCATGTCCCCTCCTGAGCCAGGTCCTCCTCCCGACCAGACGTGGGGGCCGGCTTTTGGCCAACGAACTGCAGAGAGAGAGGGTGTCACTACCACCGCAGTGGGCCAGGAAGCTAACTTCACGAAAAAGAGGAATCACTGGTTTCCTACGGCTGCCATGGCGAATGGCCGTAAACCCAGAGGCTTGATCACCTGTTCGTTCTGGAGGTCAGAGTGTGACCGGGCCTTCCTGGGCTAGGGCCCAGGTGTCCGCTCTTCTCGAGGCTAGGACACAGCGTGTCCCACTGGGCTGCAGGCCCAGAGCGTGGCTCCAGAACAGACGCACCCTCCAGCCGGCCCAGGGCCTGCTCTGCTGGCGACAGTGGCCGCCCACTGGCTCTGAAGCTGCCGGCACAGACGGCATGGTCGCCTGGAATTCGCGGCTCTGAACTTGTTCTGAGCAGCCAGTGAACACAGAGGAGCCGGGCGTGGGCTGGACGGCGAGAAGCTCTGGAAACCACCAGGCACATCTCCCACCGGCCAGGGCTCCCCTGCCCGGCCCAGGACCCTCTGCGGCTCAGCAAGGCCGCCTCCTGGCACACACCTTGCCATGCCCCTCCCCTCAACACCTGAGTTCCTGGTGTCCCTTACAGTTGGCGCCCAAGGCAAGTGTGCCAGCGCCAGCCCCTGGAGAGTTGAGAGGACAGCTGGAAATCTGCGGCCTAAGCACCGCAGGAGTTGTCCGCTGACTCCAGAGCCCAAGGACTGAGCCGAGGAGCCTGAGCGCAGCACCCAACTCTGAGGACAGATGGGGAGCAGGTTCTGGGCAGCTGGGTACATGGGCTTTGGTGTCTCACTCCCAGGGTCAAATTCTGGATCTGTTTGAGCTCTGTGACCCTGGGCAAGTTTCTTAACCTCTCTGTGCCTAGTTTTCATTTGTAGGAGGGGGAAACAATGGAGTCCCTGTGTTGTGAGGCTCACATGACGTCACTGCTGAAACCACCCAGTCTGGGGGAGCCAGGAGCAGGGCACCTGGGCTCTGGCCGCTGCTATCGGCGCCCTGTCGGGGGCTCGGCTCGGTGGTGTGGCCTGGGCAGACCTCCGTGTGTGGGGACGCTGGCTTCTCCCAGGTCTGCCCTCTGCCTCCCTCTGCCTTTCTTCCCCTTGCCACAGTTGCCCACACCCTGGACACCTGTTCACGGGCTGCCCGCTGTCCCTGTGGGAGGCAGGGGTTGTCCTTTACGGCAGAAGAACTGCGTCCCAGAGAGTCAGGCCTGTGGCCACAGGAGTTGGGTCCTGCCAGCCACCCAGTGGCCACCCACATGGCCCCAGTCACCTGGAGGCCGCAGGAGCTGGTCCCACTGCACAGACGAGGGTGACGTGCTCAGCGCTTGCTAAGGACACGTCGGTGCTGAGCACACGTCCCTGTACTATCTCCTTTTAAGATTCCAAGAGTCACCGAGAGACTGAGGCGCAGGGAGACAAGCGATCCGCCCGTCACGCCGGCTTGGGGCCACCCAGGGCAGCCATCCTTGCCAGCTGGAGATGGCGGGCAGGGTCTGCAGCCAGGTCCCTGCAGCCCGTCCCCGGGCCTGCTCTCAAAGGGAGCATGGTGACCCCAGTCCCTCCCCAGCTCTGGCTGCCCCCGTCATGGTGAGCTGCCTCGCCAGAGGCCCGACGTGCTGGGGACAGTGACCACAGACTGAAACCTCTGAGGCCCGAGCCAAGGAGAGCTCTCCACGCTTCAGGTGGAGGGTCTGGGGTCTCCCGGGGCCGCGTGGGAAGGCGGACGCCCCCGTGCCCTCCTTGGTGCCCTCACTCTGACACCTGATCACACGATATTTAGGGATTTAGAACTTTCCCCAGATACCCGCTTCTCATGGCCAGTTTCCCCGAGGGTCTGCCCGCACTTGGGTGGAGAGAGGAGGTGGAGGCTGGAGGCTCTGCGGGCATCCCCGCAAGCCCGCGATGCCTCACACGGACCTCGTGTGCAGCCTGAGCGCCTCACCACCCCAGCTCAGGAAGGGCGGCGGAAGGTCGTGCTGCTAGAAATAGGGAGCATGTCCCCTTTGGTGAGGAGTTCGGGTCCCCCTCAGGTACAGAACTGTGTCCGTCTCTGAGAAGGATGCCCTTGCCTCCCACACCACGCCTGGAGCATGGGCGGGGGGCTGCAGGTTACAGGTCACCTGTGGGCTCGACAATTCCAGACATGCCAGCTGAGGCACAGCTACGGGATGCAGGCCGAGCGGGCTTCCATCTGCTGCTTCCTGACCCGCCTTTCCATTCACTCTGAATCTCACTGCTGAACTTGAGTCATAGCTGGGCCTGCTGGGGCACCCTGTCATCCCAGGGGCTCAGGAGGCTGAGGCAGGAGGACCTCAAGTTCAAGGCCAGCCTCAGCCACTTATTGAGGCCCTAAGCAACTCAGCGAGACCCTGTCTCAAAATAAAATATAAAAGGTCGGAGGATGTTGCTCGTGGTTAAGCCCCTGGGCTTAGTCCCTGATACAACATAAAAACAAACGAAAACAAAACAAACGAACGAAGAAAAGAATTACTTTAAAAAACAAAACTTCCAGTCCTGCTACGATGAATGGAGGACACTGTCACTTGCCAAAGCAGGGACAGAGCGATCGTAATGGGCATGTCGAGCAGCCCTCTGGCCACTCTGCCCCTGTGAGGCTGGGCTGTGGATGAGGAGGCGGAGGTGGGACGGGGACATCCAGGACTCCTTCTCGTCCTGTCACGCGTGCTGACCCGGGTCACTCCCTGCTTCCTGGCGCTCGCCGTGCTAGGAAGTTTGGGGACCTGGCGCCTGGCTGGTGAGCGCCATCCCCACGTACGCTCAGCTGTCTGTCACAAAGACCTAGATGCTCAGGGCAGAGCCGAGGTTCGGACCCCGGTCGGCTCCGAGGCAGCCATGGGGCTGGGTGAGGCCACACACGCCATGGCGCTCACCTCATGGCCAGGATGTGAAAGAGAGGAAGAGGGAGGGCAGGCCCACTGACCCCTGCGAGGGCGTGGCCCCGCCGCCACACCGTCTCCCGACGGGGCCGGGACGAGGACCGGCCTTGAGCACGTGGGCCTCTGGGGCAGGAGCAGCGCCTCCCACTGGCCAGGCGCGCTGAGGACCCGCTGCACAGCCACTGTCAGCTGAAGCAGCCCTCCCAGGACCCCCCATCTCACTGGTGAGGGCGGGCACAGCACACGCCCACCCCAGTGTGGGGCACACAGTAGGGGCTCAGCAAACACTCGATCAGCACTGGAGTGAGGAAGGAGTGACAAATTCAGACATCAGGTCTGCCCGGGGGTGGGGGGTTCCTGCCGGCCGTGTGCCGTGGTGCCCTCTGCTGTGCCCGAGCCTCTGTCCTCACCTGCACCATGAGGCTCCTGGAGCCAGGCTGCTGCACATGGGGCCAGGTGACACTGGCAGGGGGTAGAGCCTGGCTGGCGGCTCGTCCTCCTGGTGGCACGTGCGACTCTGAGCTCTCGTCCCTGAAGACAAGGGCCGCGGCTTCCCGTTCACTGCATGGCTGTGTGTCTGATTTGCCTTTCAGTGCATTCGATTCCAGAGGAACGAGACCCTTGCGTGGTCCCACGTGGAAGTGGGTTCAGACCCTGGGTCACAACTGCAGGCAAGGTCGCGGGTGAGCCGGCTTCCAGGAAGCCTGCCTGGGTCCCTCGGGACAGTGCGGCCCGTCCACCCTGGGCGGGAGTGTGGGTGCTGTGGAGAGTCGGGCTCTCAGAGGCAGTCCGAGGACACTTGGCTAGGGCCCCAGACGTGCTCTTGCTGTCTCCCGGGCCCTGCTGGGCGTGCAGCCTCCGCCCCAGACCGGGCTGGTATTTTTAGCACACAGGCACCCCGCACAGCCTGCACGCTCTGACCAAATTTAGAAATCTCAGGAGCCTGCGCTGCAGCACATGAATGAACAGCCCCGGCACCCGGGGGCTCCGGAGCGGGCCGTGGGAGACCAGGGCTCTGCCGAGCGTCGGGGAAGCCCAGGGGTGGGAGCGAGCAGCGGGCAAGAGGAAGGCGCGGAATCACGTGTGTGGCCTGGACCAACCTCGGGACAAGCAGAGCAAGCCCACATGACGTGGGCTTGAGTCTACCGGCCAGCAGGCTGCTGCGGTGGACTGTGGAGGATGGGTCGGGGGTGGGAGGGCTGGGGAGGATCAGCTTGGCCCTGACGGCGTGGCTCCTGTTTACTAAGATAACTCTGGGTTTCTTCTGAAATTGGAATGCCTTAAGCATCAAGTCTGGAAATATCCCAAGATTGAAACCTTCAAGGGAGACGGTTCTAGGGGTTTTCCGGGTGGACCAAGGCTGAGGCTGGGTGGTGGGCTCTTGCTCCTGGCCCTGGTCCACAGGATGCTGACCCGCCTCCAGCTCCAGGGAGGGCATGGCCAGGCTGGCGCGCTCTGCATGGCGCGGGGTGCCCAAGGCTTGAAGTCCAGTGGGCCCGGTCGATGGTGTGTGCCTGGAGCTGCTGGCCACCTCCGTGACCCCAGGAGGCAAGAGCCCCACAGGCCGGCGTGAGGCAGGAAAGCTCAGCCCCGAGGCGCTGCCTGAGGGTCTACTGTGGCGCCTCCGGCCACAAGGGCCCCCACCCCCTGGCGACCGAGCCGGCCTGAGACAGGACTGTTTCTGCCGCCGCGGGGCAGTGGTGTGCGGCGGCTGGCACGCCACCCCAACGAGAGTGTCCAAAGTCGGAAGCCTGGCTAAGATCCGATATGTGAACTTAGAGTTTAGAGGGCTCTCTTGGGAGCGAAGGCGTGAAGGGTCCCGCCACGCTCCCTCTCCGGGGCTCTCGGGTGGCTGCCTCTCCTGCAGCCACAGGAAAGAGACTGTCATGGGCCGGGCAACCCGACTGTGTGGTGGGATTCCTGCCCCTGGCGACCGTGGAGCTGTCTGGGCCAGCTCAGCTAAGACGTTTGCATGACGATGGCCTAATGACGTGCTTCTCAGGCCGTGTCCCCGGTGTTAAGCGCTGCGTGCTGGTGCCCCTGTGTCTCATCTCAGCGAGTCCCCTGGGCGGCCTGGAAGTCACTGTGCTGGAAGAATTTACACGGGGGCTCCCCTGCCCAGAGCCATTGTTCAATTTGCCAGCAAGGCCCTGAGAGGGCCTGGGACACACACGCTGTGGCTCTGCTCTGCAGGCACCCCCAGGGACTGGAGAAGGCTTGGGAGACTTTAGGGTGGGAGCCAGGATTTCCTTCTGTGGCCGGACCAGTGTCCAGGCTGGCGGACCAACACACTGTACTGATGACTGACTTGAGACGACCCAGACGCCCAAGGTCACCTGGTGGTGCTCAGGGCACCCTGACACCTCCTTGCAGGGACCAGCTGGGCTCCAGGCTCTGGCCTGAGCACCCACTTCTGCGCAGCTCCTTGGGGTCGACTTTCGGGAGGCCACCAGCTGAGGCAGGTCTGCCCGTCCTGCTTCTCTGCCAATCCTTCTGATCAGAAGGGGAGGAGGTGTCTTGCATCGAGGTGAGCCTGACATGGACACTACAGTGCCCTGGCTGGAGGCCCCCGACCGTCGGCAGCCGACCAGAGGTTACAGGCCCCTGAGGGCTCGTGTCTCTCCCCTGAGGGGGTCCCTCCTGTCTATGGAGAAACCAGTTTCTTGTTTTGAGTGTGGCAGAGGTATCTTTGAAAATAATGGTATTTAGAGAAAGTTGGGAAGCACCCAATGGTACAGATAACCCCGGAAGACATCCTGAGTGGTTGGGTTTGGGGGTGTCTGGTCCAGAGGCCGTAGGAGGGTGGGCGGTGGCGGGGAGCCAGCAGCCTGGGCCCACCTGCTCTGTCATCCTCAGTTCCTGGGTTTTAAGGTCAGAATACCACCCACCTTGGAAAGTGCTGGCATCCATGGAGCAGGGGAGAGGGCCACTTTAGAGTTAGAGGAAAAGCCGGAGCTACTTACGAGGAGGGGAAGAGGTTCCACTACAGCCACTTGCCACCATGGGACTGAGGTGCATGTGGACAGGCACAGTACTGTCAGCCTTTGCACAGAGGTTTCCCTGGCTTCACCTGGGGATAAGGCCAGCTGGGCTCCAGCTGAGCTGCTGCTTTGCAAGAGGAAGAAGCAGAGCAGGCTGGGACCCTGATGGACAGCTCAGGAAATTCCTCCAACCTGGGCTCCTGGACAGCCAGAGCCTGTACAGAGGCCACTGCTATGCCTTCCCCTCATCAGACCGTCTTAAAAGTACCACAAGGCCAAGTGAGCACAGATGAAGGAATACTCAAGGAAATGTCCATTTGGGTCCAGCTGTGTCTGGGAGGGATAATGCGTGATGACCAGGTGAGCTTTATCTTGAAGACCAAGGCTGCATCGGTCTTAAGAGATCAGTCGACTTGATTCATGGTATCAGCAGACTCCGCAATCAATTAATGCAGACAAAGCACTTGACAAAATCCAACATCCATTCATAAGGACACTAAATGAGGTAGACTTGGCATCAACCGGACAAAGGACAGTCCAAAAGCCCACAGCTAGAGCTGCGTAAGCAGAAGGCTCCATGCCCCTCCCCTGACTTGGGAACAAGACAGAGATGCCCACTCTCACTTCCTGTTCAGCACCATGGTGGAGATACTCACTGGAACCACATAGTGAAGAAAAAACAAGAGAGATATACACGCTAGAAGGGAAGAAATAAACTTGTCTCTGTTTGCAAGGGCATGGCTGTCTACACCAGATGCGGAGGAATCTGCAAGCTGCTAGAGCCAATGAGTTCAGCAAAGTTGCAGGACACAGGTCTGTACACAAAATTCAACTGTGCTTCTCCATACTAGCATAGGACTATTGGAAACTAAGCTTTAAAATAGTACAATTTATAATCACATCAAAAAATTACACAAACCTGTGGTGTAAATCCTCCATTGTACAAGATCTTTGTATAAGGATGAAAGAAATCAAAGGAGACCTGCATACATGCAGGAATCTGTTCCTGTGCCCATGGACGGGAAGGTTCCATGCAGTTAAGGAGTAAAATTCTTCCCAAACTGATCTAAATCATCTCTCCAACAATCCAAGCAATATTTTTGTTTGTTTTGCATGAAACAACAAGCAGATTCAAAAACAACAACAACAAAAAAATGTTGCTTGGATTTTTTTTTTTTTAATGGAAAGACAAAGGATCTAGAATAACACAAGCCGTCCTGGGAAGAACCCCTTTTGGAGGACTTGCACTGCCTGGCCTTGAATCTCACCACGAAGCTATGGCACTGGAGACAGAGTGGCGCTGAGGAATGGGCTCCCGGGAACAGAACAGTCTAGAAACAGACGCGCACACAGGTGGCCAAGTCCCCTCAAGGCGGCTGCAGGGGAGAGCCATGGAGGAAGGACGGGTGTGGGTGATTGGGGAGGGTCAGCAAGGCCGTCCATATGGGAAAAACAAACTCCCCTTCACGTCTTGCACCGGAAACAAGGTCTGGCTGAAAACGAATTGTAGACCCAAGTGCAAAACATGCATCATAGAACTTGTGGCAGTGAACCTCGGAGGAGATCTCTGTGACTTTGGGTTATGCAAAGATTTCTTTGATATGACATCCAAAGACTGATTCATCAAAAAATGGATAAATTAGACTTCAGCAATTTTTTTTTTTTTTTTAATCTGCTCTTTGAAAGAAACTTAGGAGAATGAGAAGACACAGAGGGGGGAAAGTATCTGCCCAGCACATGGCTGACGGGAATTGTGTCCAGAGTACAGCCAGGGTAAGAAGTGGTCAAAGGAGGTGGACGGCAGTGTCGCCAACAAGGACGCAGATGGCAAACCCGCCCAGGAAAGGCTTTTCAAAATCTCCAGTTTTTAGTGAAATTCAAGCGGAAACAACAGTGAGGTCTCGGGACACCCGCCGGGATGGCTGTGAGGGACCCCAGGGCAAAGCCTGGCAGGGCCAGTGAGGGGGTTTCTGGGGCCATGGGAACACCCCTACCTGGGGAAATGCGGAGTGGCCCGGAACCATGGAGGAGTTTGGAAGTTCCTCGTAAGGATAACACACTCTATGATCCAGAAACCTTAGCCCCAGGTCTGCCTCAGAGGAATGGAAACACGCTTAACCCAAAGCTGTGTGCCAACGTCTGTAAGGGCTGGACCCACTGACCCCCAAATGGGGAACAACGCACATGTCCTCGGGCTGATGCTGCAGTGTGGATCTGTAATGAGGCCCCGTGTGGAAGGCTTGGTCCCCAGTCTGTGGTGCCACCGGCAGGTGGTGGAACTCTCAGTGGGTGGGGCCTCGTGGAAGGAAGTGAGGTCACCGAGGTGTGCCTTGAAGGAGACTTTGGGACCCCAGCCTCTGCATGTCCCCTTCCCGGTCTCATGAGGGGAGGAGGCATCTTCTGTCACACGCTTCTCCATGATGTACTGCGCCTCCACAGGCTCAAAGGGACAAGGCCCATTATGGACTCAATCCCCTGAAACTGAGCCAAATTAAACCTTTCCTCCTTTCAAGTTGATTGCCTCAGGTGTTTTGTCACAGTGACAGAAAGCTGGCTGATGCGACTGGTGAATGGACCAGTGAATTGTGGGATATCCAGAGGAATGATGGAATGATACTCAACAGTACACAGGAAGGAACAGGGAGTCCACAATGGGCAGGCTCAATCTCCAGGTGCTTCTGTTGAATGAGTGGATGATTCTATCTGTGTGACATTCTGGGAAAGACCAAACCACAGGGACAGGACCGAGTCAGTGGCTGCCAGGGGCTGGGCAGGTTTGGTGCTGTGATGGGGGCTGATGCCCTCCACCTCTGCATTACAGTGCGGGTGACCAAGTCTCATTCGTCAGAACTCGTGGACACTTGAAAGGGGGATTTTACTACAGTTTTGGGTTAGGTCTCAAGGTATTTTTTTTTTTTTAATTAAATTTAAAAATATATAATGCATTGTTGGAAAATAACACTAATAACTCTGCTATCCATTCACAGATGATCCTAAACTAATTCCCACGTGGCCAATGTTTGAAGGCCTGAGCTTCTCATATCTAATTTCTGATCTTTTTGGAATTTTTTAAAGACTAATTCTTTATATGTCAACAACCCACGTACACAGATTCACTTGCCCACACCTCAAGGTCATGCTACCTGCTGCGAGCAATGGCGGGCACCTTCAAGGAAGGCACGGGTCTCCCTCCAGGTGCAGCATTGTCCTGGCATGACGGAAGGAGTTGGCAGACCCAGACAGAGGACTTTCACACTGTCAACCAATCCTGTCTGGCCCGGTGCATGAGACTCCTGTGGAATCAGAGTCCCACTTTGTCACTGTGGACAGCTGGCTCACTCGCCGTCCCCTGAGTGCGTGACCACGTGGGCCTGTGTGGAGGAGGCTGGCAAGTTCCACCACCGGGTCACATGTCGGAGGCAGGGGATCTGCCTTCAGCCCTGGCCTCTGGACAGTCAGCTGACAGGCCGCTAGCGAGGTCCAATTGCTCTTTTAGGCAGAACTGCCCAGGATGCAGTGCCCGGGGCCTGGCTGAGAAGGGAGCTTTGCTTTCCCTGCCATCAGCGGTCAGGTGACCTCAGGTGCAGTCACATATGCCACATCCGATCCTCACACGTGGCCCTGGGGTGGGGAGTGTCCCGAGTCTGTACTTTTTACAAGATCCCTGCACAGTGCTGGTGCCCAGAGGAGTGTATGAAGGCTGTTGTCCAGGGCTTTGCATGTGGTGAAAGAACAGGGCTTGCATACCGGGGACCTGGGCACAGCGGGTCGGACGAAGGCCAGGCCCAGCCACGGCCAGAGCTAAGCACAGCTCTGAACCAGGAGGGACAGTGCTTGTTGGTCAATGTGCATGATGTGACCAGTGACCACCACGGTGTGACGTGCACACCCAGGTGGCAGGATCCAGGGTCCTGATTGCTGCCAGAGCGGGACGCTCCCAGGGACTGCGAGGAACGCTGCCCACCAGCTCCTGGCGAAGCTGGGCTCTCCCTCTGCCCCTGATTCCTGTTTCCAAAGTTATTTCCCCTGACTCCCATCCTCCCGAAAAAGCACCAGGACTGGGCAGCAGGGGCACAGCTCCTGCCTCCCACGGCTAACAGGTCTCACACCAAGTGCACTGAGTTGCAGTGGGTCTCGTCCTGGGGATCAGGTTCCCAAGTTTCAGACACAAAAAGGGAGGGTCAGGGGTCAGGGGTCACCAGTTCTGGGGAGGCTGCCGGCCTGAAGTCAGGGGTGGGGCGCTGACCCTGTGGCCTCCAGTTGGTCCCGGGAGCAAACGTGCCAGGGCTCTGGCTGCCATGCTGGCCGTGCCCGTCACCATCTCAAAACACAGTCTCCAGGCCAGGATGCCAAGTGTTGAAGTCCTGAAAGCTCAAATCCCCAAATCGCAATTCCCACTGAAAAAAGGGCCACATTGGGGTTGACTTTCAGGATCATGGCAGCGAGATCCAGCCACCAATGAGGGGCCACCTCCCCACCTCCCCCAAAGGTGGCTTCCTTCCAGCACGGGCTGCTTTAGAGCTGGCCTGGCAGGGCCACAGGCCTCAGGCTCAGGAGCACAGAGACACACAGGCCTGTCCCTCGGTCCATTTCAAGTGCTTTCTGAACCCGAGGGCAGCGCGGGCCTCGGCCCGGGCCTTTCTTCCTGCGTAAGACAAATTATGTAACTGACAAAACGGGTGTTTTAATCTGGTTGAAAAGGTCCCTTTCAAGGCCATTTCGGAGCGTTCCTGCCCCGGGGGAAGCAGTCCCAGGCCTTGAGGCTCTGGGCTTGGAGGGGCCTTTCCACCCGTTTGTGCTTCCAGATGCAAGGAGCTGTTAGGGGAAGGGACTCCGGGACAAGCGGAGGTCAGCTGCTTCCATGGAACGCAGTGACAGATGCGGCTCGAGATACCGGCAAGCCATCCGCTGCCCACGGGCTGTTTTCTGTCCCTTTCCTGCTGGTTGTTTGGGTGCTGGGGATGGAACCCAGGCTCTTGTGCATACTAAGCATGTGCTCTGTACCCGGCCCTATTTCTGCTGTGACAGTTCAGGCCTTGGGGTCGTAATCACAGCAATTATCAGGATGAGCTTTCTAGTCAGTGACCTTGGGACACAGCAAACTGTCACTGGTTAACAGGGAATGAGAGCAACAGCAAGTGTCCCTTCAGCTGGGGGGAGCGTTTCACCGGGAGCCTGGGCAGGTGTTGTGTCCACCACCCCCCGGCCTGCTTCTGTCCACTCAGCTCCCCTCGGCATTTTAACGGCACTCTTTGTCCCAACAAGCAGGAGGGCGTCCCACGCCGCACCTGACCTGCACTGAAGCCCGGGCACAGGCGTCTGGGAGATGACTTACAGGAGCCAGGCTCACACGCGGTGCCTTGGAAACCAGGCAGCATACGTTAAGCTGCCCCCCAACGTGGCTTTGCTGACCGCTCAATCGGTACCTGGACTGTGGTTAAAGGACGGGAGGTGTAGCGTTAACCGCCAGATGAAGCGCCCGTGCGGGGCTCCGGTGGTGCGGGGCTCCGGTGGGTCCTGTGTGAGCAGAAGCGACGGGGGCCCATTCCCAACCGTCGTCAGGAAAGAAGGCCCTCTCGGGGCCTCTCAGAAGATCATCACGGCTGTTGGAAGAAATTAAACAGTGACAGCAGAAATCGTATCTGGGAGGAAGAGTCCTGTCACATCAAAGGGCAGGCTGCTCGGGATGAACCCAAATACTCTGTCACCATAAAGAGGTAATAAAATAAAACAGGTGGTCAAGCCGAACGGTCACCGGGGCTCCCGAGGAGGGAGATGCACCAGTCCTGCCTGTCCAGGAACCGTCTAATGTCGTCACCGACCAGGTCTCAGGTTACTTCAAAAATATCCCTTGTAAAACAGTACCGCACTGAAAACCCTCTCCCCACAAATCAGAGATGTTAAATAAGGCAAGAGCTGTACGTTCTGGAACTACCTTCTGCCCCATCTCCGAACCGTCTCAGGCTCACGTCTTCTGAGGGCACGTCACTCATCAGGCTTCCCGAGACCCTGAGCTGTTGAGCATCTGCACTGCTGGGTTTTGCAAACCCCTTCTCTTACTTTGCAACCTCAAGAGCAAGAGATCCTGTGCGGACAAACCACTTTTTATCCTCCTTCCAGTACGGTACCGAATTAATGAAACGGCCAAGACGGAGCAAGTCTTCAATGGTCTCAACGCTGCAAAAGAAAGAATCGCCTGCCCCCTCGTGGGGACCACGGGCACTGCTTCCATGACCGTCCAACACCACGGATCAGTCTGGGCACCAAAGAACCGGGGCGACCTCTTGTTCAGGCGTTCGGTGGGATTCTAGGTGCCAGAGGGAACTGCTGTCAACCTTTCCAGGTGAGTCTTGCTCCATGTAACCTTTCACCCAGGTGTTACATATGCAAAACATGATTTCTTATAAAAGTCTGTTCCTACGTTTTTACTGGTGTTTAAAGGCTTGTATTTTTTAAATGTTTCTTGTATTATCTGTTCTTAAGTTTAAAAAGAATTAATTGCTGTAAAATAACACAGCATAAAGCCACCATCTTGGCCATTCAGCACAGCGGGGTCCATTCACAGTCAGGCGACATTGATAACGGCCGATTAGTGGCCACGGGTTCTGCTTCCTCGGATGTTGATGCTGGAACATTGGAGAAGCATGCCAAGCATGCCAAGCACGCATGTAGAGCAGGTTTCATTTAAATAACACGGGCTTCTCCTGGGAGGGAGGAGGGGACCACACGGGTGTTCTGGCACCCCAAGGAGACAGAGCGCCTGCATCTTTTATAGACTGGAGTTTCCTCTGTTCTCCTCCCTCCCGCTCCTCTCTCTCCTTCCTGCCTGTGTGACTCGGCCCAGGAGACAAGGCGGGAAGCAGATGGGCAGGGGGAAGGGACAAATGAAGTGATCCAGGAGGGGGGGGCATTAATCAGCAATTCCCTGCCTGCAGCCTTTTGGGAGGGGTAATAGGCAGGTAACCTTGGTGATCACAGGGCTCTGGAGACAACGACATTCCCATGTCCTAGGGGTGGTCTCCAACGTCCAGAATCCAAACCAGCCTGCATTTCTTCAGTTCGACCCGATCACCTGTAGCTCTTGCTTCAACGTCACCCTCAGCCCACTCCAGAACTCCTCTCATCCTGTAAAGCTGAACCACTGTCCCCACTAAAGACTGAGTCCCCACTGCCCACTCCCTCCAGCCCCTGGAAACCACCACTTCACTGTTCATCTCTATCAATCTGACCACTCCAGGGACTTTATGCGGTAGGATCACGCAGTGCCTTTCCTGTGTCAGTAAAATGTCCTCAAGTTCATCCATTTCCAACCAGGATTCCCAACATTTTTAAGGCTGTATAATATTCCACTGTACAAATATACCACGTTTTCAATGGACTCTGGAATGCTTCTATCTTTTGGTTCCTGTGACTCAGACTGCTACGAATGTGGCTGTGCAACTCTATTTTAAACACCCCTTTCAGATCTCAGAGGCATAAGCCCAGAAGCAGAATTACTGGGTCACCTGGGAATTCTTTAACTTTTCTGAGGATAGACGTGCTGGCATCCCGAGCAAGCGCACCATGAGGGCTGCAGTTTCCTGCCTCCTCCCTACAGAGAGATGTGGGGTTTTTTTTGCAGTGTTGGGGATCCAACGAGGGCCTGGCAGATGGTAGGCAAGCCTCCACCTCAGAGTTACATTCCCAGCCCAAGAACAGGTTTTTAAAGGGCCTCAGTCACATGACGAAGATAGCAACTTTAAGTCATTTCATTTTATTGAGATGCAAAACACCTTTACACAATCATCAAAGGTAAACTATCAGAGAAACACAGTCACCATGACCGCATACGATGGACCACAGAATTTAAGTCAATTATCGGAACTGAATCAATTTGCTGGCACAAAGGGGGTTCAGGCCTTTTTTGCTAGGAAATCATTTCCACGGTTCCCACCGTACAGGGCTCTGGAGTGGAACTCGGGGTAACTTTAACAACAGATCGGCATTTGAAGAATCTGGACGCGGACACTTGGATGATTTTGAAACGTGGGCTCGTGGGGAAAGCCACCACAGCCTGCGGCTGCCAGCTGCGCCCAGCAGCACATTGGCTCCCACGGAGCAGTCCTGGCTGACGCAGGTGCTCAGGGGCCCTGCCAGGCTGCCGGGCGGGGACACCGGGGCAAAGGACACGCACTGACCCGCTCCTGGGTGTCAGGAAAGGTGCAAGAGACTTAGAGGCGCACAACTTCACTGTGGGATTTTTAGGTTTGTTCTCCCTCTGCCAATCATTTAAGAAATATCAGCGAGGCAGTTTCAGCAAACCTGAGGGGCACGAACTGAAACTCCAACAAGCAGGGACGCCGGCCAGATAAGCAACGCCGGGCGGCGCCACAGCAGCCGCCTCAGCCTCGGGGAGCCCTGCTCCTGCTCCGCGTGAAGCCGGCCACTCCTCATCTAGTCCGGCCCGGCTTTCACCTTTACTCCGTTTTCTCCTCCATAATACGATCTTTTTGGTTGAATTTAGAATTAATTGCAAGTATTATAGTAGCTTCTTTAAATTTCATGGAAAATTCATTTGTATAAAAAGGATCTAAAACTAGTTTATAATGTTTAAAATGGTAGCGTCAGAGCCCCCGAGGGTGGGTGGGATTCATCACAGGGCCTTCCGGCCCTGGCTGGGTGGACGCGCCGGCCGCTCATCAAAACCCACCGTGGGCTCACGGGCTGGCCAGGCTCCAGGGAATGAACTCGCAGGCTCTGGTCACTAACGAAAGGCCGCGTGTTCTGTGAAATGCTGTCAAACGGTCTAGACGCTACTCAAACTTGGGGGAAAGGAGCTCACGAACTTGTCTCCAGAGAGAGGAGGCCAGAGCGTCCAGGGTGCTCTGAGAACCGGAGGCTGGGAGGAAGCGGTCATTTGACCATCATGTTGAGGATCATCTCGCAGGTCAAGTCGTCATCCAGGGCCCTGCCGCCGGCCACTGCAGGGGGGACGGGAGCCGCCTGGCCCGGAAGCGGGGCCCCGCTGGTGATGGAGGCCTCTGCAGCAGCAGCTTCTGGGGGGCAGAGGGGAGCAAGCGAGTTAGAGAGAAGCCTGTAACTCACAGGCAGGGCCGGCACCCTCGAGTCACGGTCCCTGGAGCCTAGAACAGTCCCTGCAGGAGTGTGCAGTGGCCCTCCCGAGATGGCCCGCTCTGCAGAAGGCCGGTGGGTCCCAGGTGCAGCAGGGCACAGCGCCACAGACCTGGCCCCGGCCTGCCCTCGTACTGCAGAGCCCGCTGCGGCCGGGCCCGTCCCTGAGAGCAGCCCTGTGAGGAACGGCCACCACCTGCCCACCAGCACCGCACCCCAGCCCCTCCAGATGCTCCGCCAGGACAACGCGGATCCACACCAAGGCGCGTAGGAGGCAGCGGGGTCTGGAGGTGTTTCTGCCCGGCGCCTGGAAGCAGCGCACGTGGGGCAGGCAGGAGACAAAGATCTCAGGGGCAGTGCCACGGATGCACGCGGGGGGCCACGGTCAGAGCTCTCGAGAGCCCAGGTCACCAGGACCTGAAATCAGGTGACGTTGTGCTTCCTGCTACCGCCAGCCGGGTCACTTCCTAGATTCACACATTGCTCTAGATCCCATGGCTGCCTTAATGCCCCCTCGCCCTCGCCAGCCGCAGCTGGCGCTTCCTGTTCCAGAAGGTGAAGAACCACCCGGTGCCCCTTCCTGACCTGGGCTAACGTCGGTGCCCAGGGAGCCCTGAGCTCAGCTCTGTGCCAACAAGAGCGCTGGCCCCTCCCCGGGGTGGCCAGCTCCCCTGCCCAAGTTGCTGCCTCTGCCTGGCTCTTCTCCACGGCAAAAATGCCACTGACGGCAACAGGCAGCCCCACACTCGGAACTTCAGCCCACGTGGCTCCCACCCACACAGAACTCTGCCCGAGGTTTCCAAGGGCTTCAACAGATATATAGATCTTTTTCTTTTTGGTACCAGGGATTGAACCCAGGGGTGCTGAACCACTGAGCCACAGGCCCAGGGCCTTTTGCTAAGTTGCTTAGGCCTTGCTAAGTTGGTAAGGCTGCCTTTGAACTTGTGATCCTCCTGCCTCAGCCTTCCGAGCTGGTGAGATCAGAGCTGAGTGCCACCGCCACTGCTGATCCCGACGGTGACTTAAACCACACGCGACCTGACGGTGTGCGAGGCAGAACTGCGGAGGGACCACTGGAAACAGGGCGAGCAGGGAGCCACCGCCGCCTACGGACGTCCGGGATGGGTCCTAAGCTAGAGCCGAGGGCGGGTACAGGCCTCATCGTCTCTGCCCCGTGGAAGGACTCTGAGTCGGACTTCAGTCTCCTCCAGAGGGCCCAGGCCATCATCACCCCTACCCGCCAGTGGAGAAGGAAGGGCCACCAGCCAGCAGGCCCCGGGCAGTGCTGTAGGAGGGACCGACCCATCAGGCTGCCCTGGAGACCAGGGTCCAGGTGGGAGCAGACACGCAGCGCAGTGACCAACCAGCAGGACGGTCCTGGGCACGTGCAGACTGAGGCTGGCCCTGCCCAGAGCGGAAGACCTCAGGCCTGTTGGCAGAGCAGTTGGGGGACCAGGCGGAGGGTGGTGGCCATGCATGGGCAGCAGTGGGCATGGCCTCAAGGGCCTGGCCTTCACAGCACTGGGGGCCGGGGGGAGCCAGGGCAGGGCCAGGCGGGGGCCTCGTGTGCCTCTGGAAGGGCTCCTGGTGGCTTAGGAGGGGTGCTAAGGCAGATGGTCACGGGGGGCTCAGGAGCTGAAGTGGGAGGTCAAGGGACAGACCCAGGGGCCGGTGGGCACCATAATACGAGGCGCAGGCCATGCGGCCATGGACGCACGTTGGTTTTGGGGAGAGCAGCCTGTGGGGGCTGCTGCTCAGCTCTGAGGCACCGAGTCGAGACAGCGAGGAGGAAGACCCTGTGTCTCGGGCCTGACAGGCGGTGGCTCCTGCGGGACATCGGGCCCTTCCCCACGTGACATTCAACACTCTGGTAGGAGGACAGCCCCAGCCCAGGCCAGATCTACCACTGAGCACCTGACGGCAAGTCCCTTTCCCTCTGTCCTGCCCCCTGGAGCACCGCGGGCAGCCCTGTGCCCTGAGGCCAGAGGGCGAGGCCCAGAGCCAGCTCAGGACAGCAGGAGGTCTGGGAACGGGGCACGGATGCTGAGGGCCGGCCAGCTGGCCCACGCGCCTGGGAAGAGGTCAGAGCCTGCCCGAGGCGGGGGGCAGGAGTGGGGAGTCTAGGCTGCGGACACTGGACACCCGCAGCAAGGCTGTGCCGCGGGGCGTCAGCATGGGGACCCTGGGCTCGCTTCCCCGCCGGGGCAGGCTGGGCACCACTCCCTCCTGCCTCAGTCCGTCCACTGTGGAAGGCTTCCGGCCTCTGCGGCTGGGGGACCGTCCTCAGCCACTCCGAGCTCATTTATCAGGGCAGCCCCAGCACGGCCCCGGCAGGCAGAGGCGACAGTGCAGTGTGACCTCAGGGTCGGAGGTCCTGAGGGTCAGATGTGGCTGCCAGTCAGCCATGCAGTCGAGCTCAGAAGAGCCCACGTGGTGGACGGCATGGCCACCTCATCCTGGCACCACCTGCGGAACCAGGGAGCCCTCCCCGCGCCACCGTCAGAACCTGCCCGCCGGGGCTGGAGGCAGTGTGGAGTGGCCGCCGCCAGGCACCCTCCACCCGGCGAGTGGACAGTGTGTTTCTGGCCATGTCCCCTGCAGAGGTGCCCAGAGAGCTTACAAGGACATCACCGTGCAACTAAAAGCAAGATGGTGTGAGCGGGGTACCGGCTTCCTGTCCCGCTTCCTCTGGGGTTGCTTGCTTCCTCCTCTTCTCTCGCCGCGCTTGTCCCGGGGTGGCCGCCCCGTCCTGGCTCAGGTCACACTTCTCTGCGTGTCTGTGCATGTTGTTCTGCGGGAGAGACGACAGTGACGTCAGCGTCCCCAGGAGTGTTTAAACGCCCGGCCCGGGACCAGCTTGGGGAATCAGTGGGCGATGGCACCTTCCTGACCCTGTACAGGAAGGACCCTCTCGCGGTGACCCTCCCGGGTGAACGTGGGTCTGGGAAAGCTAGCTGGCCTCCATTCCCTCTGTAACGGGAGTCAATGAGAAGATGGAATACGCTTTTCTGGAATGCTTTCTCTCTAAGGCGGGGCCCAGAGATTCCCATCGATTTTACAGCCACAAGACGCTGGGGGCTGGGCTGTCCTGCCAGCTTCTCTCCTGGACCCACTGGGCAGGAGGACGCAGGTGGCCACTGTTGAAACTGTACTTGACGCTCGGAACCGGAAACAAAGTCAAGCATTTCCTGGTCAAGCCTAAGAGCTACATAGTTAACGAACACATGGGATGATTTAAAGTCAGCTAGAAAGTTGTTGCTATTTGTAAGATTCACATGCAAAAGTTAAAGCTTTTTTTTAAAAAAAACACTTTCATTAGCTGTTGGTGAACCTTTATTTATTTATGTGGTGCTGAGGATCCAACCCAGTGCCTCGCACATGCTAGGCAAGTGCTCACCACTGAGCCCCGGCCCTGGTCCAAAGCTGGTTTTGTGCCTTGAATCTGCGGATCACATAAATGCCCCCCAGCCTCCGCCCTGAGGCCGTCTGTGCGGTCAGGCCGTCTGTGCGGTCAGGCTGTCCTGGTCTACGGCGGAAGGGTGTCACGGACCTAAGGAGCCCCTGCAGTCCCTTCAGCTCCTCCCAGTCCACCCTGGGCCGAGGGGCTGGCGAACTCTGACCACAGGTCCCATCCGCCGCCAGCTATTTCTGGAAAGCAAGCTTCCTTAGTGCAGCCGTGGCTGTATCCATCACTCACAACTGTCCCTGGCTGCTGCCGCGGAGGGTGGCGGGTTCAATGCTGTGGCGGAAGCTGAGCGTGTGGCTGTTTGCCACGCCCTGGTTTATAAGCCGCTCACCAACGCTTAGCCTTTTGGGAGGTCAAAGATTCTCTGAAAATGTGAGAAAAGCAATGGCGCCTTTCCCAGCGAGTCACACGGAGCAGCACTAGACCTGAGCTGCCCCAGGGCTCAGGACAGCAGGTCTGTACACAGCTCAGCCGCCCGTCCAGCAGCAGCGTGAGGGAGACGCTGTCAGCCGTGCCGGGTGTCGGGCTCAGGGGGAGAGAGGGTGACCAGCCCTGCTGAGAGGACACTCACCCAGCCAGGAGCCACCAGCACCCAGCCAGCCAGGGTCCTCACTGGGCAGGACGGGGCCTGGCCCTGGGGCATTCTGGCCGCTGAGACTGTCCATGAACAGAAGTCCTGGATGTCCTGGCCCCGGACACCGCTGAGACCGTGACTGGGTCCATGAGCAGAAGTCCGAATGATCTAATTTTAAGAAACCAATGGGATCCCAGTGTCCAGAGACGCTTTTTCTTATTTCAGCAGCTTTGCAGAGATCAAGTCCACACGCTGTGCAACCCGTCCACCTGGGACGCACGCGTCCAGCTTATTCAGAGCTGCACAGCTGAGCCCTCAGCCAAACCCAGGGCCTCTCATCAGCCCAGGAAGCCCCACAACCACGCTCGGCCTGCCTGCAGCCAGCAGCCTCAGATCTACTTTCTGCCCCTGAGGATCTGCCCCGCTGGCGGTTCACCGGAGACTTGTGCCCAGCGGCTCTGGTCGAGGCTCCTCACGCTGGGCAGGTGCCTGCCGGCATTCCTCCCGTGGCTGAGGAGAGGGTCCTGGTGGGCCCAGCAGCTTTGGCTGCAGGCACTCGAGCGGTCACTGTGATCCCGGGACGCTCACGGCCGGGCGGGTCTCCTGGGCACTGCGTCCGTGGTGACTCTGTCACCTGTCCAGGACCCCTGCAGTCCAGCTGGCTCCAACACGCTGCCACCCACCACTGCACAGGAGAATCCGTTCCCCCCTCACCTGCCCGTCCCTGCCGCCTGGCTGAGGGCCTCTGCTGGGTGACCTGGGGTCTCTCGCTGCGCACGACTTGCACCTCCCAACCCCCCGCCCATCTTTCCAGGCGTTTGTGGGCGACCCGGCAGCTTCTTGGAGAGACGCCTGTTTGTAGCCGGGTACTGGCCTGCTGGTCGAGTCGGAAGAGCTGGTCAGGTCTGCCAGAGGCAGGCCCGGAGCGGGAAGAAGCACATCTTCCGACGCAGGTGCTGTGGCCCGCGTGGCTGATCCGTCCCGCCACCCCATGCACGCCCGGCCCTTCTCTTGCGGGTGCTGTGCTCAGGTTGCTCGGTGTGGGCGATGCAGCCTGTACCGCCCACCACTTCATTTGAAATTCCGCACAGACAAGGTTGATGTTCCAGAAGGATCCACTACACTACTCAGAAAAAGACCAGTGCGCCACTCACAGAAAAGAGTTTCCCGTGGGAAGTCGGATGTGAACCGTCCAGAACGTGGCAAAACCCAGCTGGAGCGCGTCTCCCGGGGACCCAGCCAGCCGCCTGCGGTGGCTTCACAAGGTCCCCAGACTCTCTGAAACTCCGGCTCTCAGAGGACTGGTTCCGCGGGAGGGCACGGCGCTCCCTGGCTCACTTGGGAGGCCTGGGCTGTGTCCCCGAGGCCGACGGCAGCAGTGCAGGGCCCCCTCCCTGGGGCCCCAGGTGCACAGGGCGGGGAGGACGCCAGCAGCCTTTGCGGTGGCAGCCGTGGTGTGGGGTGCCGTGGTGGCAGTGGATCCTGGGCCCGACTGGCCTCCACACAGCCACCCACTGCCCACAGCCCTGGGCCACCCAGAGCCAGTCAGCAGACGGGCCACCCCCAGCTCCCGACCCACAGGGACTGCGAGACGAACAGTGCTGGCTGCTGGGAGCCACTGAGTTTTGGGGTTGTCATGGAGGAAGCTGACGAGTGTGACCCCGAAAGAGGACCCTCGGGGGTCTGCCCCACACAGCGCCGCTCGCCCTCAGGGCACCTGGGTCGTCCGCGGCCTGCACGCCCTCTGAGAAGGGGCCTCCGGAACGACTTAAAAGCGCGCTCCAACACCGAGGCTCCCTGGGGAGGCCGAGAACTCCCCCAGCTGGCGTGGTGCGGGGACTGCCCGCGGGGACGGGAGAGAGACCCGTGGGGAAGATCTGACCCCCATGACGCGGCGACCCTGCCTGAGCCTGTTACCCCCCGGGGCTCCCGGCGCCCGCGAGCTTACCCAGCGGGAGAAGCCTTTGCCGCAGGTGGGGCACTCGTGGACCGTGGGGACGAAGCCCGAGTCGTGGTACTTCCGGAAGTGGACATTGAGGAGCTGCTTCTGCCGGAAGCGCTTGTTGCAGGACAGGCACTGGAAGGGCTTCTCCCCGGTGTGGGTGCGGACGTGGACGGTCATGTGGCGCTCCTGGGGAGGAGGACAGGGCTCACCGCGCTGCAGCCTGACATCAGTGCTGCCCGGCAGGAGGGTCGCCGCCTGCAAAACGGCCAGCACGCCCTGGGCACGGTACCGCCCTCCCGCCACGGAGGGAGGGCTCTGGTCAGCTCCGTGTCCGCCTCGGGGGGTGAGGGGGAGCCCGTGACCCCGCCGTGCACCGACCGGGATGCACTCGGACAGCGTGATCTGCAACGCCCCGCGACGCCGACGGAGCAGACAGCATGCTGTGGCTCGGGTTCCCCGGGGCTGGGAGCACGCTGCGTCGGGACACCTGTCTACTTCCCAAGAGCGTCCCACTGCCAGGTCTCACGGCTCACAAGGGCCTTAGGGCTCAATGGTGGAAGCGACAGGTCTGAGCAAGGACAAGACCTGCTGTTTCAAAAGCAAGACCACAGAAGTAACTTGGGAACAGGGTGCAGGTCCAGCCAGGGCTCAGCCCATTCCTCGGTCTGCTGTGATGCTGAGGATTCCAACACAGCGCAGCCCCTTCTGCCTGACCACCAGCGCTCCACGGGCGGGTTTCCTCCCGCTCCCTGCTCCGATAACCTCTTCCCCACATGCCTCTCAACTGCAAGGCCAGGTCCCAGCAGGGACTGGGAGCACCCAGCAGAAGCTTCCTCAGCACCCACACACCCAGGGGTAACTCTCCCGAGCCTCCCGCTCACCCAGTCTTTCCAAGAAGCTTTCCTAGTTAAACGAACTTTCTCATGTTCAAAAATCTACCTGAAAAACCTTTATTTGAAGTGTTCACTATTTAGAGCCCACAATTTGAAACACAGAAGCATGGATTCACCCCTATGGCACCCAGGGGAAGCAGTAAAACACAAGTCCAGCTGGGCACATGGCCCACGCCTGTAATCCCAGCAGCCTGGGAGGCTAAGACAGGAGGATCACAAATTTGAGGTCAGCCTCAGCAACTTAGCAAAGTGCTAAGCAACTCAGTGAGAAACTGTCTCTAAATTAAAAATAAAAAGGGCTGGGGATGTGGCTCATTGGTTAAGTGCCTCTGGGTTCAATCCCTGGTACCAACAAAACAAAACAACACAAACAACCAAATCAAAATGAGTTCAAACAGCATAGGACCCTCCCTCCACCCGCTGACTCTAAAGAGTGTTTATGTGGGAGATGCACTTGAATATTTGTTGTATTAGGAATCTGACTCAGAAATGCAAAGGTATTTTGAGAAGCTTAAAAAAAATCAATTCACTTAAAAATAACAAAGTAACTACATGTTACCGTATTTCTGTAGAACTATATCATCTATTTCTCAAAGCAAAACAGAAAACACGAGGGTCTGTCTCAATAGTCCAGGTTGCTAACTTAGTATCTGGGACTCACACATAGGCGAAACCGTTCACCATTGATCTGAACTTGAACTGAACGACGACAGGGGCTTTTATCCCAAGAATGCAGGTGGGAGCCCACCCCACCTCCACCCGAGAGGACTGGGAGTAACAGGGAAACCCAGACACAGATATGCGGTCAGAAAAGGAAGCAGGGTTTTACTAGATTCTTCAAATAGTTGTGGGTATTGTCCTGTGATACTACACCAAAACTCAATAAATGGTGTTTCTTCAAGTCTGGTCGCAGTGTGGGATCTGCCCCGTGCCAGTCAGCTCTGTCCCGTTATGTTTAACACCCTCGGTCTCTCCTGTGCTTGGGGTCTTTTGTCTGTGATTCTGGGACATCTCGGGTTGGTCACTTGGAAGGTATCAGTGGGCTGGGCTTTGGAGATTTTGTAAAGTGGCGCGTTTCACTCACTGCAAGATCAAAAAACTACAGCCCGCTCTCTCGCGATCACCCTCTTATCGGTGAAGCTGGGCGCAGCTCGCGGTGGGAGGTGTAGACTCTCACCTCTGCTTGTCTCTACAGGATTCCACTCCTGGTCCCCTCTCCCCTTTGAGGGACAGGCGAGTGCAGCCTCCTCCTCCTCCAGGCAGGAGCCCAGTCACAGGGAGGTGGCTGGTGGGGCTGGCAGCCCTGGCCACCCTGGGGTAGCTCCTGCGCACGCTTGGGCCACCAAGGCAGCATGGGTGTGGGGCAGCTCCCCGGCTCCCACGTCACCGAGCACCACCTTTGAGCTCAAGCTGGGTTCGCTCGTGACTTCTCCCAAGTCCCCTAAGTGAGAGGCCCTGTGAGCGCTGCTGGTGCCGGAGGCCCGTGGTCAGTGCCCGGTGCCAGGCGCCACCACGCCCCTGTGAATGCCACACAGCACAAAGGGCAAAGGATGTGTTGGCAAGCTCATGACCAAGGCTGGGCTGGGGGCCCGGACTGCCCAAAGGCTCAAAGTCTGCTGCTCGAAGCTGGCTTCCGGCCACCCTGACGGAGCCGCCGCGCTGAGGCAGGACCCTGCGGCCTTCGAGGGAGGGCGGCGCCCTGCCCTCCTCCCAGGGCCCTGGCGCCATACCTGCTTACAGGCGTAGCTGCAGAGCTGGCACTTGAACCGCTTCTCGTTCCTGTGGCTCTTCTGGTGCTGGATGAGGGCATAGCGCTCGTGGAAGCCCGCGGGGCAGTAGCGGCACTTCATCTCCGTGGCCTTGTAGGTGTGCAGGTTGCGCAAGTGGACACCTGGAGGAGCCGCGGGACACAGCCGCCAGTGGCCAACACCGCCCGTTAGGCTGCTGAACTCTGTGCCCCCTGGGTAGGGCAGGGTGGGGGGAGGACCTTAGGAGCACCCCAGAGCTAGCGGTGAGCCCCTGGCAGCACCCATCTCTATCTGAGTCCCAGCAGCACCCTGTGTCTACCTGAGTCCCAGCAGCACCCCTGTGTCTACCTGAGTCCCAGCAGCACCCCTGTGTCCACCTGAGTCCCAGCAGCACCCCTGCGTCTACCTGAGTCCCAGCAGCACCCTGTCTCTCCCTGAGCCCCAGCAGCACCCCTGTGTCTACCTGAGCCCCAATAGCACCCCTGTGTCTACCTGAGCCCCAGCAGCACCCCTGTGTCTACCTGAGCCCCAGCAGCACCCCTGTGTCCACCTGAGTCCCAGCAGCACCCCTGTGTCCACCTGAGCCCCAGCAGCACCCCTGTGTCTACCTGAGCCCCAACAGCACCCCTGTGTCTACCTGAGTCCCAGCAGCACCCCTGTGTCCACCTGAGCCCCAGCAGCACCCCTGTGTCCACCTGAGCCCCAGCAGCACCCCTGTGTCCACCGGAGCCCCAGCAGCACCCCTGTGTCTACCTGAGTCCCAGCAGCACCCCTGTGTCCACCTGAGCCCCAGCAGCATCCCTGTGTCCACCTGAGCCCCAGCAGCACCCCTGTGTCCACCTGAGCCCCAGCAGCATCCCTGTGTCTACCTGAGCCCCAGAAGCACCCCTGTGTCCACCTGAGCACCAGCAGCACCCCTGTGTCCACCTGAGCCCCAGCAGCACCCCTGTGTCTACCTGAGCCCCAGCAGACCCGTGTCCACCTGAGCCCCAGCAGCACCCCTGTCTCTCCCTGAGCCCCAGCAGCACCCCTGTGTCTACCTGAGCCCCAACAGCACCCCTGTGTCCACCTGAGTCCCAGCAGCACCCCTGTGTCCACCTGAGCCCCAGCAGCACCCCTGTGTCTACCTGAGCCCCAACAGCACCCCTGTGTCTACCTGAGTCCCAGCAGCACCCCTGTGTCCACCTGAGCCCCAGAAGCACCCCTGTGTCCACCTGAGCCCCAGCAGCACCCCTGTGTCTACCTGAGCCCCAGAAGCACCCCTGTGTCCACCTGAGCCCCAGAAGCACCCCTGTGTCCACCTGAGCCCCAGCAGCACCCCTGTGTCCACCTGAGCCCCAGCAGCACCCCTGTGCCCACCGGAGCCCCAGCAGCACCCCTGTGTCTACCTGAGTCCCAGCAGCACCCCTGTGTCCACCTAAGCCCCAGAAGCACCCCTGTGTCCACCTGAGCCCCAGAAGCACCCCTGTGTCCACCTGAGCCCCAGCAGCACCCCTGTGTCTACCTGAGCCCCAGAAGCACCCCTGTGTCCACCTGAGCCCCAGCAGCACCCCTGTGTCCACCTGAGCCCCAGCAGCACCCCTGTGTCTACCTGAGCCCCAGCAGCACCCCTGTGTCCACCTGAGCCCCAGCAGCATCCCTGTGTCCACCTGAGCCCCAGCAGCACCCCTGTGTCTACCTGAGCCCCAGCAGCACCCCTGTGTCCACCTGAGCCCCAGCAGCACCCCTGTGTCCACCTGAGTCCCAGCAGCACCCCTGTGTCCACCTGAGCCCCAACAGCACCCCTGTGTCCACCTGAGTCCCAGCAGCACCCCTGTGTCCACCTGAGCCCCAGCAGCACCCCTGTGTCTACCTGAGCCCCAACAGCACCCCTGTGTCTACCTGAGTCCCAGCAGCACCCCTGTGTCCACCTGAGCCCCAGCAGCACCCCTGTGTCCACCTGAGCCCCAGCAGCACCCCTGTGTCCACCGGAGCCCCAGCAGCATCCCTGTGTCTACCTGAGTCCCAGCAGCACCCCTGTGTCCACCTGAGCCCCAGAAGCACCCCTGTGTCCACCTGAGCCCCAGCAGCACCCCTGTGTCCACCTGAGCCCCAGAAGCACCCCTGTGTCCACCTGAGCCCCAGCAGCACCCCTGTGTCCACCTGAGCCCCAGCAGCACCCCTGTGTCTACCTGAGCCCCAGCAGCACCCCTGTGTCCACCTGAGCCCCAGCAGCACCCCTGTCTCTCCCTGAGCCCCAGCAGCACCCCTGTGTCTACCTGAGCCCCAACAGCACCCCTGTGTCCACCTGAGTCCCAGCAGCACCCCTGTGTCCACCTGAGCCCCAGCAGCACCCCTGTGTCTACCTGAGCCCCAACAGCACCCCTGTGTCCACCTGAGTCCCAGCAGCACCCCTGTGTCCACCTGAGCCCCAGCAGCACCCCTGTGCCCACCTGAGCCCCAGCAGCACCCCTGTGCCCACCGGAGCCCCAGCAGCACCCCTGTGTCTACCTGAGTCCCAGCAGCACCCCTGTGTCCACCTGAGCCCCAGCAGCATCCCTGTGTCTACCTGAGCCCCAGAAGCACCCCTGTGTCCACCTAAGCCCCAGAAGCACCCCTGTGTCCACCTGAGCCCCAGAAGCACCCCTGTGTCCACCTGAGCCCCAGCAGCACCCCTGTGTCCACCTGAGCCCCAGCAGCACCCCTGTGTCCACCTGAGTCCCAGCAGCACCCCTGTGTCCACCTGAGCCCCAGCAGCACCCCTGTGTCCACCTGAGCCCCAGCAGCACCCCTGTGCCCACCGGAGCCCCAGCAGCACCCCTGTGTCTACCTGAGTCCCAGCAGCACCCCTGTGTCCACCTGAGCCCCAGCAGCATCCCTGTGTCTACCTGAGCCCCAGAAGCACCCCTGTGTCCACCTAAGCCCCAGAAGCACCCCTGTGTCCACCTGAGCCCCAGAAGCACCCCTGTGTCCACCTGAGCCCCAGCAGCACCCCTGTGTCTACCTGAGCCCCAGAAGCACCCCTGTGTCCACCTGAGCCCCAGCAGCACCCCTGTGTCCACCTGAGCCCCAGCAGCACCCCTGTGTCTACCTGAGCCCCAGCAGCACCCCTGTGTCCACCTGAGTCCCAGCAGCACCCCTGTGTCTACCTGAGCCCCAGCAGCACCCCTGTGTCCACCTGAGTCCCAGCAGCACCCCTGTGTCTACCTGAGTCCCAGCAGCACCCCTGTGTCCACCTGAGCCCCAGCAGCACCCCTGTGTCCACCTGAGCCCCAGCAGCACCCCTGTGTCCACCTGAGCCCCAGCAGCACCCCTGTCTCTACCTGAGCCCCAACAGCACCCCTGTGTCTACCTGAGCCCCAGCAGCACCCCTGTGTCCACCTGAGTCCCAGCAGCACCCCTGTGTCCACCTGAGCCCCAGCAGCACCCCTGTGTCTACCTGAGCCCCAACAGCACCCCTGTGTCCACCTGAGTCCCAGCAGCACCCCTGTGTCCACCTGAGCCCCAGCAGCATCCCTGTGTCTACCTGAGCCCCAGAAGCACCCCTGTGTCCACCTAAGCCCCAGAAGCACCCCTGTGTCCACCTGAGCCCCAGAAGCACCCCTGTGTCCACCTGAGCCCCAGCAGCACCCCTGTGTCTACCTGAGCCCCAGAAGCACCCCTGTGTCCACCTGAGCCCCAGCAGCACCCCTGTGTCCACCTGAGCCCCAGCAGCACCCCTGTGTCCACCTGAGCCCCAGCAGCACCCCTGTGTCCACCTGAGCCCCAGCAGCACCCCTGTGTCCACCTGAGCCCCAGCAGCACCCCTGTGTCTACCTGAGCCCCAGCAGCACCCCTGTGTCCACCTGAGCCCCAGCAGCACCCCTGTGTCCACCTGAGTCCCAGCAGCACCCCTGTGTCTACCTGAGCCCCAACAGCACCCCTGTGTCTACCTGAGCCCCAGAAGCACCCCTGTGTCTACCTGAGTCCCAGCAGCACCCCTGTGTCCACCTGAGCCCCAGCAGCACCCCTGTGTCCACCTGAGCCCCAGCAGCACCCCTGTGTCCACCTGAGCCCCAGCAGCACCCCTGTCTCTACCTGAGCCCCAACAGCACCCCTGTGTCTACCTGAGCCCCAGCAGCACCCCTGTGTCTACCTGAGCCCCAGCAGCACCCCTGTGTCTACCTGAGCCCCAGCAGCACCCCTGTGTCCACCTGAGCCCCAGCAGCACCCCTGTCTCTACCTGAGCCCCAGCAGCACCCCTGTGTCTACCTGAGCCCCAAAAGCACCCGTGTCCACCTGAGCCCCAGCAGCACCCTGTGTCTACCTGAGCCCCAGCAGCACCTGTGTCTATACCTGAGCCCCAGCAGCACCCTGTGTCTACCTGAGCCCCAGCAGCACCCTGTCTCTACCTGAGCCCCAGCAGCACCCCTGTGTCCACCTGAGCCCCAGTAGCACCCCTGTGTCTACCTGAGCCCCAGCAGCACCCTGTGTCTACCTGAGCCCGAGCAGCACCCTGTTTCTACCTGAGCCCCAGCAGCACCCCTGTGTCTACCTGAGCCCCAGCAGCACCCCTGTCTCTACCTGAGCCCCAGCAGCACTCCTGCCTTGGCTGTGACAGCCCAAACGCCTCCAGACAGGGCCCCGTGTCCCCAGGGTACCTCTGTTCCCAGTGGAGAGCCACTGCTGTCAAGGAACAGAGTAGGGACCCCTCACTGAATACCCTGCAGCGTGGCCTGGAGGGTCCTGCGAGGTTTGTCCTGTGGGAACCCAGGCGTCTTTAAACCAAGCTCCTGGAGAACCTTCCCACGGGCAGGTGGATTTCAGGAAGACTAGGGTCTCAGGTAATAAGATGCTTCCTCTGCATTCTGACTCAAACACCCCTGCTGAGTGAGGGCCCTGTCATTCCTACACCCAGAGTGACCGAGACACACACTGGCCACGCTCCAGAGCAATCTCTGCTCCACTAAGGCTCGCGGGCGGTGCCACGTCACCTGGGAAAGGCCGACCACAGCCGACTGCTGGGTGGCGGGTGGCCACCTTGCACCTTCCGACGCAGACGTCTCCAGAGAGTGGTTTCTCACGGAGGAAGGAGCCTCCTGGGGTACGTGAAGCACGTCACCCACAGGCACATGACATAACTGTGCCACTTTGCCACGGTGTCAGAAAGCCTTGTGGCCTCTCCTGGCAACTGGTTTGTGATCCCTGGGTCCTACCAAGTCCCACTGGGCTGTTTTGGGGTCTGCTGGTAAGCACAGCAACACCGGCAGAATGTTCCAGATGAAAAACGAAAGCTGAGATCATCAAACACTTGTTTTTTGGGAAATATTTCAAAACATTTCATCTCACCTCTGGAATTCCTCAGGGCAAACGGGGGAATTTTTATTTTTGCCGATACATTTCGAGTGTCATAAGGTCACGAATTTGGGAAAGAGAAAAGAGACCACGGGAAGGGAGGCGGGAGTCAGGAGTCAAGGGCGCAGGGCTCCGGGCTCCCCTCCCACCCGGCCCCAGGCTGAACACCGGCTGCCTCCCTGCAGGTACGCCAGACCTGGGACCCTGGTGTGGGTCGCCACGCCAGCGTCCCTCCTGTCCCGGTGTCCCCAGGGCTCACCAGGTGAGTGTGCCTTCCTGTCAGAGTTGCCCTAGGGAAGCGAGGCCCCTAAGGGGAGACCCTGTGCCCAACTAGGGGAGAGAACACCCCCAGAGCTGGAGCGACGGCCCAGCTGCCCTCGCACCAGGGTCAGGGGACTTGGGAAGGCCGCTCCAGGTCTCTGAGCCCCAGCGTCCTCCCCCCTTGAGAGCAGGCCCGATGTGGAACAGACCCCAGAGCCGTGGTTTGGGCCCACTGTGAGTGAGTGCACAGGCCTGGCACCCCACGGAAACCCGCCGGGGCGGCACTTCAGAGATGTGCCAGCAGATGGCGCCACAGGACCTCCCTTAGAAAACCAGTCCCTGGGCAAGAGCAGCTGGCAGCCTCGGCCGGGCTCTGCCTGTGCAGGCTGTGCCCAGAAGGGGCCGCCAGCGCTGCGGCGCGAGGAAAGGCACTCAGACACTCACGCAGGTCGCTCTTCCTGGCAATGATGGTGGCACAGTGGGGGCACTGGTACTTGGGCACGTTCTCGCTGTGCTTCTGCAGGACGTGTATCTTCATGGTCCCGCTCTGCGTGAACCGGGCGCGGCAGACCTGGCACTCGTAGGGCTTCTCGCCTGCGAAGGGACAGAAGGACCCTCGGGAGTGTGGCTCCACCCCTCCAAAGGACGCCCGGTACCCGGAGCGTCTCCTGCCAACTCCCTCCTCACAGGTGTGACCCCTCCAATTGGTGTAAGGCCCCCAAGTCAAGCCAGACAGCCTCAGGCAGGCCCCGCGTGTCCACGGGCCCAGACACGGGGCTCCTGACACCCGAGGGCTCCTCGCCAGCTCAGGGGTTCTCGTCCTCCGGCTCTTCCAAAGCGCGGAGAGGATCGCACACACTGTGCGTGCCACATGGCCAGGTGTGTCCACCGTGGGGCCAGCACGCCTTGTGCATGTTTGGCCTTAAAGTTGAAGATGAATTAAGGGGTGGGCTTCAAAGTACCGAGAGACGCACTGGCGCACATGCTAGAGGGAGCCCTCGGCAGCAGCGGGGGTGATGCAGTTACCTCAATGCTAACCCGGATCGAAAGCCCCGTGACCGCAGAGAGCCCCATCCCAACCAGGCCCAGAGGCGGCCAGGGCCCCGCCTGGGCAGGGGAGGCTCACCCGAGTGTGTACGCATGTGCCGCTTCAGCTTGTAGGTGTCCTTGCTGGCGTAGCTGCAGAGGCGGCACTGGAAGGGACGCTCCCCGGTGTGGGAGCGGATGTGGCGCTTCAGCTTGCTGGCCTGGGCGGGGGGAGGCAGGGGAGGCCAGAGGGGCTTCCACTCAGCGGCCTGCAGCAGAGACTCCATCACCAGGCCTCTGCCTCCCGTGCACTTCACTCCGGCGAGACCCCTGGGGTGTCTTGGCCACCCAACCTCACTTTCCAAAGGGACTACGGGAACCTCGCGTCTCAGTGCCACGCGGGTTTATTTCCGAGGCCACAGATGCTCACGGCGGCACAAGCGTAGGGGCGTGTGCTACTGGTTTCTTTTTTAAAAAGTTGTAATCAAAGAAATAAACTGGAATCTGATTTACTACGATCCCAGGCAATTAGTTAAAGAGCAAACGTGAAACCTCCCATTTAGTCACTTCTGACCCGCCTGCTCCAACTCTTCTAGAACAATGCTTATGCTGTGTTCACCTGTCTGTGCTTTGCAGGAAACAGGGCTGCCACCCACCAGGGGCTGCAGATGCACGAGGCCCACATTGTCCTGCTTGTTATCACCTGGGGCGACGTCGGTCTGCTTCCCAGGAAAGTGACAGGCACCCACAGCCCAGAACATTCAAGAACAGGAGAAGCACAGGAGGGGAAACAGCCAAACTGAGCAACTTCACTTCAGTTAGGAGAAAAGTGACATCTCTGAGTATTTTAGGAAGCAAAGCAAAAAGAGTTTTTCGAATCACCGCATTGAAGGTTTCAGTCAGTACGTGGACTGACTGGTCAAGGGCGGCTGTGTGCAGCCTCTGAAGGGCTTTTCAAGGTAAGATGGGCCAGGGGACCTCAAAGGCCCTCAGAAACAGTGCCTCCCTCACACCCCCGCTGACTGGGGTGCAGGGACGGAGGCTCCCTGTCCTAATGCAGACTGGAAGGAGCCCCAATGGAGCAGACAGCAGCAGCAGGCCTGGTGTAGGCAGCACACGGGCTCTGGAGTGGAAGCTCAGGCTGGGAACAGCAGCCAGACTCCATCCCAGCTTGGGATCCTCAGGCACCGCTGTGCCTTGAAACCTCATTCTGTGCCTGCATCCTACGTCACGGCCCTTAACTCACATGAGAAAGAGTCTTTAAAGAGAGCCACGGCAGGCAGACATGACTAGAAGGTTCTGACAGCCTGAGACGTTTCCTCGCTTGTGAATCACTCCTGCCCATCACTGGATCGCCCCACTAGTAACCCCTGTAGCTCAGTTCCAACTGCAGCCAGGACCCAGCATGCTTCTGAACAGAGTGGGCCCTAACAATTAACTGACATTGAAAAGGAAATGCTGTCCCACCTGCTAAACCTGCTACAAGGTCTCTGTGAAACCGCCTCCTTGAAACGACCTTGACAATAACCGAGGTGTGTCAAGGGTGCTCCCTCTGCAGTTAAGAGTGGAAACGGCTGTGACGGCATCTCCCAGCAAGTCGCTCTGCATGTGAGCAAGGGGCTCTGAGGTCAGATCAAAACCCAGCAAAGACTCACACGTGGTGGGGCGGAGCCCAGTGGTCAAGGGACCACAGGCCCGGCCTGCGGAAGACCCTGGGCTCAATCCCCAGTACTGTCAAAAGAAAAAAATTCAGACTGGATCTGTGTTTTAGGTTAGAGCAAATACATTTCGATTTTGTAGCACTGAGGCTGACATATTAGTTAGACCTTTTCAACAAATCCGAGAATTATTTCTCGACCACGATAATTTCATTCGTAATTTGTAGAACTTCCAGAATTATTTTCACTGATTAGTAATCAAAAAGAAATGAAATCCAATTTTCTGTGTTCCGTTAGAAAGTGTGCCCAGGGCTTTCTGCATGGATCTGAAGTGAGCCCTGTCTGGGAACACCCTCCTGTCTGGCTCCTCCGGTGGCCCCACGGCTGGGGTGGCCGAGGCGGGTCGGGCGGGGACCTACCTCCACGCTGGCGTACTTGCACAGGGAGCAGCTGAAGGGCTTCTCGTGGGTGTGTCTGTAGCGCCTGTGGCGGACGAGCTCCCCACTGGTCACGAAGGCCATGTCGCAGTCCCCACACTTGTAGGGCCTGGTTCCTACAAAATCACATGGTTCAGACCTTTAAAACAAGAGGGAACCACAGAATTTCCAAGGATTTCATAACTTCTAAATTATTCTCAAACTCAAAATGCCTCAAAATTAAGGAGTAGCGCTTTCAGCTATAAATATCATAGACACCTTTTTTTCATAGAGAAATCTTTGAAACATTCAGTGCTTTTAGCTGAAGTTCAAGAACAACCGGCAGAACTGAAGTACAAAACAGTCTGCGACAGCAGCCCCCGGCCCTGAGGCGGACATCATAGGACCCTCAACAGGCGTCTGGCACGAGCCCTGTGCACGCTGTGCCTGAGACGCAGCTATGACAAGGTCTCATGCACGGGTAGAGGTGAACAGTGGCTAATGATGGCTGAGGTCAACGAGTAAGAATAAAACAGAATGATACCAGTGCACTGTGATAAAAGTCACTTGACACCTGTGAGCCATTTGTTTCTGGAAGGTTCCATTTGAAAGGTGACTGCAGGGCACTGAAGCCACAGAGTGGAGGTGGAGAAGAGAGGCCTCTCCTTCTGCCCCAGGCTTGGGCAGCCCCCAGGGGAAGCCCGCGGCCACGGCACCTGTGTGGGTGTTGACATGGTTCCTCAGCAGAGTGACGGTGCGGAATGCCTTCAGGCAGAGGTGGCAGGTGTGGGGCTTCTCGCTGGTGTGGGTTTTCATGTGACGGTTGAAGCTGGAGACTCGAGAGGAGGTGAACATGCAGATGCTGCAGTGGAAGGTCCGGAAGGTCCGCTTGGCAGCTGTGGAAGACAGAACGCACACCTTCGCGGCTTACCACGCACCACAGTGAGCAGCACTTCAGGCTGGGACGCCCGCGGGAGCAGCTAGGGGCACGTGCCCTGGACGAACAGCTTGCGCTTGCAGTTAGGAGCGGCTGACAGCGTTTCAGTCCAAATGCACGATACCAGCACCAGAGAGCAACGTGGGCCTCGTTCACAAAAATCACAGTTATTATGAGCTGGCCAGTGGCTCCTGCGTGGCTTGTCTTTACCTCCCTGAACCTGGAATCACCCCGTGCAAAAGAGGTAACCTGGGGCGTTGGGGGAGGGGGGTGTTCGTTGAAAATACTCCTGAGCAACAGATAACAGGGAAGAGAGACAGCAAGCTCCTCTGGAGAATAGGCTGGGGAGTAAGTTGCTTTGGGGACACAGGATTTGGAGTGCTCCAACGTGTTCCTGGGAATAAAGAAGGATGCGCACATGCCCAGGGCTTGGGAACGACTGGAGAAGGCTCTTGGCGCTCAGCCCTGGCTGACCCTGATGTTCTCAGGAAGCAGAAAGTGAAGGCAGAGGCAGAGCTGTCAATCACCTGAACACGGGGAAGGCCAGGCCCAGCACACGGCGCTCCTCAGCAAGAACCAAACACATTTCATCTCAGTTTTTGGATTCAGGTGTTGAAGGAAATCTTTGTCCCATGATTAGCAGAGATGGCAGCAGGCACACAAAGCAAAGTTACAGGGTTTACAAAGCTAGTTCAGAAAATTTACCACCTCAGCAAATATGGCGAGCTGCACCCAACAGCCAGGGGGTGAGGAATGTGATTTACAGGGTGCCCGGTTCTCAGCAAGAAAATGACAAGGTGTGCCCAGAAACAAGAAAATACTCCTAAGACAACTAAGAGAAAAAGCTGATAAGCGCTGCCCCTGAGGAAGTTCAGACACGGGGCATACCACAGGCTAAAAGTCAACCATTTAAAGTCTGTTCAAAGACCTAAAGAAACGGTGTCCAAAAAACTAAGAGAAACCACGTAAACTCACCTTGCCCAATTGAGAATATCAAGAGAGACTAAACTTCCAAAACATAGAAATCCTAAAATGTTAAAATGCAATAACTGAAATGAAAAATACAGTAGAGGGTTCCAACGGCAGATCTGAGCAGAAAGAAGAATCAGTGAATCTGAAGACAGGGAGAGTGGGATTATTCAGTTTGGGAATAGAAAGAGAAAGGAATGAAGAAAATAAGCAGAGCTAAGAGACCTGTGGGACACCCTCAAATGTACCAAGACACCCACAAGGAGAGCCCAGGAAGCAGGTAGGGGAGAGAGCATAATTTCATTTCTGCTGAAATGACTGTGGGAAGCTTCCCAAGTGTGCTGAACCACACCGAGGATACACTCAGAGTGACCCACAGCAAGACACAGAACCAACCTTGAAGGACAGAGGAAGTCTGCGGACCTGAGATGTGACTCCTCGCCCATGCGGAGGCTGGACAAGATATTTGCAAAAAGGACCCAAAACACGGGTTTTATGAAATATGAAACTCGTTTTATATTTAAAGACACAACAAGGCTGAAAGTAAAGGAAGGGAAAGTCCGGGGCTCAGGGGGAGAATTTCAGCCATAAAAACCGACATTGTAAAAGAGAAAAATTTAAGATCAGTAACCTGACTTTATACCCCGAAGAACAAGAAAAAGAAGACAAATTTAAGCCCAAAGCTAGTAGAAGGAAGGAAATAATAAAGATAAGGATGGAAAATGTTAAGCAGAAAATAGAGAAAACCAACGGAATGTAAAGGTGGTTCTTCGAAATCTACCTGACAAGTCATTATTTAGACTCGGGACCCAGGGGGAGAACTCTCAAATTAAATCAGGAAGCAGGGTGGGCGTTACCAGCAACCTTGCAGAACAAAGGAGCAAGAGAACACAGAACAAATTAGATAACCCAGGTGAAGGGGACACTTCCTAGGAGCACACAAGTGACCAGGACTGGCTAAGGAGAGAGAAAATCTGCCTGGGCACACAGAAATAGAGATGGGGTCAAGCCAGGTTCAGTGGGCACACCCGTGTCCCCGTGATTACAGAGCCTGAGGCAGGAGGATTACAAGTTCAAAGCCAGCCTTGGCAACCTAGCAAACCCTGTCTCAAATAAAACATGTTTTAAAAGGGTTAGGAACGTAGTTCTGTGGTACAGCACCTCTGGGTTCAATCCCCAGCACTGCAAGAAAGAAAATAAGGAAAAAAGAGAGAGACAGAGTGAGACAGAGTGAGAGAGAGAGAGAGGAGAGAGAGAGAGAGGAGAGAGAGAGAGAGAGAGAGAGAGAGAGAGAGAGAGAGAGAGAGAGAGAGAGAGGGAGAGACGCACACACACAGAGGAGAGAGAGACAGACACACTGACTTGGTCAAAAACTTCCAGTGTCCTGAGACCATCCGGGACAAGATCACTGCACTGATTAATTCTGGTGACCATCTGAATATTAACTCCAATCTGCCCAAACTTTTCAGAAAAGCATAGGGAAGATCCCTCTCCCGACTTCTCCCGGGAGGCAGCACCACTGATGCAGAAGCAGACCAAGGCATCCAAGAAACCCGCAGAGCGAGCAACCGCCCTCTGACCACAGATGCACAAGCCTAAGTGACACTGTCATGCCCAGTCAGCAAGGCAGGGCTGGGCGCCAGGCCAGGCGGGACTGACCACAGGAACAGTGGGCCATTCAGTGTGCGGATCAGTCAGCGCAGCACCCACGTCACAGGACGAAGGAGAAACCCCAAGTGGGCAGCTCGCCGTCCAGAGAAGCACCTCACAGGACCTGACACCCTTCCCTTGGCAAGGTACTCAACAAGGCTTGGACAGAGGGGTACGAACTGAGCCGTAGCTGCTCCCCTCCAAACAGGTCGGAGTCTAAATCCAGATGCCCGGGAGCACGTCCTTATGTGCAACAGCCTCTCTGCAAACAGTCAAGTTAAGAGGAGGTCCTCCCGGAGGAAGGTGGGTCCTGGCCCAGTGAGACTGGTGTCCTTACACGGAGAGGAGATGGGGGGCTCCTGGAGCAGCCCCTGGACAGCAGGGGCAGGGACTAGCACTGGCACCTACAAGCCAAGGACAGCCGTGACAGTGGGCAACATTAGAAGGAAGCCTAGCGGCCCGGTGTGTCCTGTCCCACAGAGCCTTCCACGGGAGCAGGGTCTCCTGAAAACCTAGACATCTGACTTCTAGCTTCCGGCAGCGTGAAAGACGACACGGCTGCTCCTGTGAGCCACTTAGTTTGTGGTGCTTGACTACAGCAGCCCTGGGAAGCTAAGACAGGAAGGAGCCAACCAAGAAACGAGCAAGAATCTGCACGGACTCTCCAAAGTCACACGATGGCCCACAAGTACACAGGAGGCACTCATTTATCACCAGAGAAATGTCTGTCACCTGCCAGGATGGCCGTGACTTAAGAGCCACGTGGGAAGTATGTGTTGGTGGGGCCACGGAGAGGCCGGGGTCCCCACACACTGCTGCAGGCATTGGACAGCTGCAGCCGCTGTGGAAGTGTGGAAGGGCTGCAGAAAGCCAAGCATAGGGCACCCGGGTGAGCCAGCCACCCCACCCCACAGGTGTTCAAACCAAACCCTGGGTGTGAAAGGTCACAGCAGCACCATTCACACTAGTGAAAAGGTGGAAACAACCTATGTCCAGCAAAGGAGGAACACAATGGGGTACGACTGTGCAACAGAGTACTATTAGGTCACTAAAAAGGGCGCACTGTCACGTGCTACATGGTAGGTGCACCTTAAAACATGATGCCGAGTAAAGAATATGGACGCGGAAGGCCACGTGATGCATGAGTGATTCCATTTGTACGAAACATCCAAAGACAGGCAACTCCAGACAGACAAAAAGTGGACTGGTGGCTGCCAGGTGCAGAGGCAGGGAGTGACTAATGGACAGAGGTTTCTTTCGGGGTGAGAAAACCAGACCGTGGTGAAGGCTGCACAAAACTGAATCCACTAGAAACCTTGGAGTTGGAAACAGCAGCACGCAGTCTCCTACGCTCGCACCTGGGAAGATGCCCTGAAGCCACAGGCTGCAGAGTCCACCTCCTACGCGCATGCCCACCCGAGGCAAGAAACCTCAAGAGCGGGCTTGGCCACCTGTGAGAGGAGCAGGTGGCGGTGCAGTGCCTGGGCAGCGCTCTTCTGAACTGAGTCACCTCCCACCCTGGCAGCCAGTTCCCAGGAAGAGAACCGTGCTGAGTGCCGTCGGATATGAACCGAGCTGGACAATGAGATATTGGGGTGAACTCTTCTGACATAAAGAAAACTTGTTTTTTAAAGAAGCCAAACAAATTATTTTGAGGATCAAATGCATCCTGTGGGCTGCTGGAATGCAATGTTTCAATATGGTTTCTACAGAGCCTGCAAGCCCCTCCTGAGGAGTTGGCCCCTTCTGCCTCTCTAGGCCCACCCAGTGGCTCTCCTGCACAGAGCTGCCCATGCCCACACGATGTGCACCTGCTGGACCAGCACCACAGGCCGCTTCCTGCGGCCTAGGCCACCGGTCCCCCCTGTGATGGCTTCCCAGTCCTCCCTCCTGGCCTCACAGCCTCCTGAAGGAGGCTGCTCAGTTCCAGGGCCGTGCACCCTTGCTCTTTCACCCTGCCCTGTTATTACCTGCCCCACTTCTGACACGCCTCTGGGGCTGCAAACTACAGAGCAGAGTCCAGGGCTCGGTCTTCTATTTACTGGGACCACGCTTTGCAGAACATTTTTACTGTGCTTTTAACACTTGTGTGCAAAATGCAAAACACTTTTGAATTTGATTCACAATACAGAGCATTCGTTTAAAAATTCCCCATTTCCTGACATTCTGAAAGCAACTAAAAGTCAACCACTTAAAACCTCAATTACCACTGCCTTCCCACAAAGAAACAGCAGCCCAGTTTTGTAGTCTCTTAGGCAAGATGGACAGGCCTACCCTTTGTTTTTCTTTGGTTTTTTACAGAGCTGGCTTTTTCGACATCTGCTTGACCAGATGCGGGTTTGTCTTGCTGTTCTTCCATGTTTAAATTGGAAATTGTCAGGACAATTTCATCTCTTCCTTCATCTCCTGGCCTTGCTTCCACAAGAAAGAACTGGTCTTCTGTTCTTCCGGCCAGAGGATTTTCCACCAACAGCTGCTCCTCCTCCTCACCGTCTTCAAACTGATCAACAAAAAAACGAGCAAACGCAGTACTATTAATTACAGTCCAACTAAAACCTCCGCTTTGGCAAACCATAGAATAAATAAAAGGAAAAATTAAAGATTATATAGTGCAACCGAAATGCTTCAGCTGCAATAATTTATCATTAGAGTTTTTGCAGTGAAACAACTTTTTTTTTTTTTAAAACACAATGCACCTATAGTATGAGTTAGCATAACTTTTAAGACCCTTATAAAAAAGAACAAAAGGTTTCCCAGGATTTTCCTGGAGATTATTTTTACTGTGTTTAATCTTAAACTGCAAATTAGCTTGTCCGTTGGTAACATTGCACCGAAACCGAGTTTCACAGTATGGTTTTATTATTCTTTTGCCTACAGGGTCAGTTTATTACAAACGATTGTACCTTGGTCAATCCGGTGCTCTGGGCCCCGCTGGCCACTAACTGGTGCTCTCGGCTGGTGGCAGACACGTTCTCCTCCAGCAGGTGGAACTGCATCACCTCCAGCCCTTGCAGCGGGTACAGCTCTTCCTGGACACTGACGGCCACGCACTGCTGTGCACTCTGCGGGGGCTCCTCGCCCAGCCACAGCAGCGATGGCAGCCCGCTGCCCGCCTGCACCACCACCTGCACTTCCTCTGCCGGCTGCGCACTCAGCCAGCCCAGCTCCTGCATCTCCACGTCCTCGGAGGCCAAGTGCACCGTCTGCAGGGTCAGGATGTGCTTCTCGCTCGGGGCGGGCACCAGCGCCAGTTCTCCTTCCAGGAGCTTGGCCTGCAGGGGCCTGTAGCTCCCTTCAGCCTGCAGCTCGCTGGCGCTCGGAGGGCCCCCAGCTCTGCGCACCGCGTCTCCCTGCGCTCCCTGAGCCCCCTGCTCCTCCGGGCCTTGAGCCGGCAGCACCTCCAGCTCTTTGATTTTGGTAAACTGTGCGGAAGGACCTGCGACCTCGGTGGCGGCCATAGTGCCGCGGCCTGATTGGGAAAGAAGCGAGCCGTCTGGAAGGGCACAGAGAGCTGGACCTAGGGGCTTCTGGGGTGACCCCGCTCTGGCCCAGGAGGGCCAGAGCACAGCGACCCCCTCCAGAGGGGCTGCCTGGGCGGGACCTGGGCCGCAGCAGGATTCTAGAACACAGGCTGGGTGGGGCCGCGCTCTGCCCAGCGAGGCCTAGGCGGATGCATGCACTCTCCACGCGGCAGGCTCCACTGCAGGGCGCTGGCCTGGCCCCGCAGAAGCAGGGCAGCCTGTGGCCGGTGGCCCTCCGACCCACCCCACGGGCCAGGCGTCGCCGGACACGCGCCCCCCATCTCGCCGCCCAGGTGCCCTAAGCCCCCGCCTTTCCCACCCTAGGGGCAGTCTGTGCTGGCGCCGCCCCTGACCTCCCTCACCGCGGGAGGCGTGGCCTGGGGCCAGCCCGCCAGTCCGGCCTCGTGCACTGCTTGCTGCAGACGCCGCGGCTGCCACCACCTCGAGCGTGAGTGCAGTGCGCAGGCGCAGGCGGGAAAGGGGCGTGAGGGGGTGGAGCCAGGGGCAGGGGGTGCAAGGGGGATGGCGAATGGGGAGACCAGGGTAGGTACAGGTAGAGCTGGGAGGGGCGGAGAGTGGGGGCGGAGAGTGGGGATCGAGAGAGTGGGCGATGGAGAGGGGAGGAGAGCCCTGCGTGGGGTGCCCAGGGTGCTGGGGGAATGGGTGACGGCCCTGGAGGGGACCTGGAGGAGGCGCCAGGAGACACGGGGTGGGGATGGGCCGCGTGGAGGAGGGCGGTCCTTACCGGGTTCCCGGAGCAGAAACGGGGTGGGGCGGACGGACGGGGCAGGCAGCCTCCGGGACTGAGCAGGCCCCGCGGGCTGCGGGAATGTGCGGGGAGGCTCCGATGAGAACAGGAGCGCGCGCACCTGCCGGGCTCGAGGAGGGGCGCGGAGTCAGTGGAGAAGCTGGGGGTGGGGAGGACCCCCAAGAGGACGCGCGGACCGGCGCCGCGGCGGGAGGTGTGGGTGTGCAGAGCCCTGGGCCGCTGGAGGAGTGGAGGGCGAGGCCGCGGGCAGCACAGAGGAGGCCCCTGGAGGCCGCGGGCCAGCGTGTGCAGCTGGGAAAGGCCGTGGAGAGGCGGAGGTGGGAGCCCAGGGGAGAAAGCCGACCTGCGGAGGGCGGAGCAAGGCTCGACCTCCCCACGACCCCGCGCCTCCAGCACTTTCGATCTCATAGGATTCCAGAAACTTCTTCAGGCACGTGGGCAGTTGAGGGGAAGCGGAAGTGCGAAGGAGAGAGGCGCGCTGGAAAGAAGCCAGGGCTCAGGAGCGCGCTTGAGCGAGTGCACCAAGATGGCACCGAATTGAGCACCTTCAGATGGTGCGCTCTAGGGCCCGGCGGCTGCGGCCGAGCGCTTGAGCACCTGAGGCCCGCGGAACAAAACAACAGATAAACAAAAACGCAGAAACCAGAGTGCGCTTTGTGTTATTCACCTCAGTGTCATTTTTTAGTGGAAATTAATCATTTTGATGGTCTCCAGGAAAAAAAAAATTGGGCTCTTCCTTCAACTAGACGCAAACTAAATGCAAGTTTGGAATCACGAGGTCAATACAATAACCTTCAGTTCAGGCTGGGCTTTCGCATGCACTCTGGCAATCCCAAACTCACCCTCAACCCCAGAAACCCCAGCCACCCCTGAGGCTGAGGAGGAGGTCAGCCTGGGCAACTTAGGGGCCTGCTCTCCATCAAGGTAAAAACTAAGAAAGGGCTGGGGACGTAGCTTAGCAGTGGAGTATGTGTGGCCTCTGGGATTGCAGTCACATTTTTTTAAAAGATAGTTCATAACATTTCAGATTCATAATATTTTCAAATTATAAAAGAATTTTCTTATTTGCTTATTGTGAATGTATTTGTATGCTAGGAAAAAAAACAACTCAAAGGAGAAAACAGAGTCGGGCAGAGAGGCTTCCAAACTTCCCTGAGCAATGAGAAATGGCCTTGAAGAGGAAATGGCTTCCTTTGTTGAAGCACCTCTTGGAACAACCTGGGAAGGATTCTCCTCCCACCCCAGCCAGAGAACGTTCTGTATCCACACAAGTGCTTTTCTATATCTTAGCCTTCTTGTAGCTCTGTCTCTTGTTTGTGCAGAATACATACACAAATATTTTTTCATTTTCAATAGTATAAAGGAGAGAACTAAATTCGGCTTTGCAAGAAACTCATGTACCAGCAGTAATGCGGCTGCGGGTGAGATTCGTGGATCACTAGTTGGGCATCATGTTTGGGGATTCTATTACAGTATGTGTACCACACGGAGAAGATAAATATTTGAAGGTCACTGGGAAAACAGTGTATTATAATAACTTCTTCTAAATCATTCAAATGAGCTTTTCTGCTTGAACAATCGCCACCTATTTAGTGCCTTTTCGGGTAATTTTGCATTATTGCTGTAATATTCATGCAGCTAGAAAGTTTTTTCAGTATTTATATTATAGATCTGTGTTCTGAAATTTCAAAGACTGATTAAAAGTACATTTTTTAAAGGAGATAAAAGGACTCAGTGGTAGAGTGCTTGCTTGCATGTTTGAGGCCTCAAGTTAAATCCCCAGTATTGAAAAAGAAGGAGCTGTCGGGCCAGGGAGGGAATGTGGAAGGAAGCTGAGTTAGACTCGGAAGGGAAAAGGGGGGGTGTAAGAAGGGGAGACAGCTAGATGGGGTGGAGAAGCCAGAGAGAAACCGAGGGGAAGCAGGGGCCAGGGAGGCTCATGGGTTCTGCCCGTCTGTTTGTCCCGCTTCCCCGTCTTCCTGGAGAAGGTCATTTTGGGGTGAGGCACTTCAGCAAAGAGATGCTGAGCTTCCTGCTAACGGGCCGGTGGCTTGAGATGGGGTCCTGGTGTACCCTGAGTGCATGGGGGTGTCTACCAGCTGAGCATCAGTCTCGCTTTGTAGGCTGCCTGTCTTATCCATCTAGTTAAGGGGAACAGGGAAGGCCTGGCCCCGCACCCCCATCAAGTCTAAGCCCCTACGCCTGCTTCAATCCCTCCTTGCCCCCTGCTCTGTCCCTGCTCCATCCAGACCCATCTCCTGATGGTCCTTGGTGATTTCAGTGGAGGCACATGAAGGCTAAGGATAAAACAGCACAGGGGTCAGAGTCCTAAAGGAACTACTCCCCGTCCACTCACTGCTCCAGAGTGAGTGTCACCAGCGGACCGTGCCATGGTTTCTTGGTCCTGAACTTGAGCATGGAACCTTTCTGGGGCCCTCAGGAAGCACTTAAATCTTTAAGGTTCCCAGATGAGAAAGGAGTTCAATAACCAAGTGGCAGGGGAGGCAGGACCTGCCTTAGGAGACCTGCTTTAGGAGACCTGCAGGAAGGCCTGGCCCTCCTGCCAGCACGCCAGAGAAAGCCACGTGGGGTGTCGGACTCCTGCTTGGAGGCGGGGGCTGCAGTTCACAGCATCGGCCTCTTCACACGAGGCAGTCCCTACGTGTCTCTTCCTTATTGCCCCAGGGGGAGTTAAGCATAAAATATCTTATTTAATATCTGCGTATTGTGTAGTTACATTTTAATTTAACTATATTTATGATATAGTTGAGAGATGTAAATGTATATTTACAGATGAGTCCCTGTTTGTACTCATTTCCTGTCTGTACAGTGTGTCGTGGTGGGGACAGGAAAGCTCTCCCCAGGCAGAGACCTTCCTCATCCTGCTGACAGTATGCAGAGGGCTGGACGCTTCCTGGGACAGCACCCTCCACAGCTGTTGGTGGGCCAGCTGAGGTCCGAGCCCTGTGGCCAGTCTCAGTGCTTCTCTGGCATGTGAGTAGGGTACCTCTGGCTTTGTACCCACATCTCACATAAGGAATTGTCCCAGGGGATTTGCTTTTGTTGCCCTGTGTGGTATTTACCCTGGCAGTGCAGCGATGTCACCCAGCACTCGACTTTGAGAAGCTTTCAGGAACCTTTCATCAGCCCTCAGTGTCTCATGCCCGCACTCCATATTCACAGTCACACTGAGGCTGCACCGTGGGGCAGGGGGGTTCAGAAGCCTCCTGAAGTGTGGGCCAGCCCCTGAGACCCCAGCCTGAACACTCTGTGTGGTGTCCCAAGGTGGATTATGGTGGAGTGGATCTGACACCTAGCAGGCCAGGAAGGGGTGCTTTCGACCTGGCTTTGGTGGTGCTGTCTCGACTATGGGTCACTGTCACCTTCAGTTTAAAGCAGGAAGCGCTGGAGAGTTGATTGCTTCATTGCTGGACTTTGGGGTTAGAGTTTAGATGCCAGGTTTTTCTTCTGCACGGTTGGTTGTTTCTGTATTTATTATTACTCTGAAGCTGGATCAGCAATTGGTGTAACAACGTCGTTGAATCCACCCTCGTGAATTAAATCTGGCTCCTCCAAGCGTTATGAAGATGATTTGTAAACAGCTTAGCTTGCTTTTGCCCGGATGATCCTGGGGTCACCTCATTTCAACCGCTGGGTCGCAAAGCTATGTCCGTTTTGGAAGGTGTTGGGCAGCCTATTGGGCAAACATTGTTTTGATACCGATGGTTCTACTTTGAACTTTGGTGTGAACACAGAGCACATACTCGGGTTTAATGAGCGGCTTAGCCACTGCTCTTGGCCTTGGCCATGGGCTGAGGAGTTTGAGGACAAACGAGATACTGAAGAGGATTTTTAAAACTGGAAAGTCAGTGTCAGAAGGCAGGGCACAGCAGGATGGGAAGCTGATCGTTATGTAGGCACACGGTGGTTTGAACTCTCCAGCACCTAATCCTTGCGACTTCCTCTCTGTCCTGCTTCCATATGGAGAAGCAGTTGGTAACAAGGCAAATAAAAGCTTTGTTACATTTTGTCTATGTAAATTGAGTCTGAAAACTAGCATCTGAGGGAAAGATCTGGAAAGGTATTCTCTAAGCCATGAGTGACATTTTGGGTGGTGGGGTACTGAAGGGTTGATGTGAAGAACTACTTTCTCTGCTTCACTTAACTTCTTTAAATAGTACCCAGAAATTATGTGTCCCGCCCCAGTAAGACAAGTTCTCAAGATAGGAAGATTGTCCTGGATTACCCAGGTGGACCCAGTGACATTGGAAGGACCTTATAAGAGGGAGACAGGAGGGTCTAGTCCACATCAGAAGGGAAGGTGACCAGAGAAGAAGGGAGAGAGAGAGAGAGAGAGAGAGAGAGAGAGAGAGAGAGAGAGAGAGAGAGAGGGAGGGAGAGGGGATAATGTGCTTCTAATAGTGTATAATACCTCCTGATTCTATACTGTAATAAAACAATATAGAATAAGTCCCCAACCTGTAGCTGAGAATCTATTCCTGGTTTACCTCTCTTGCTAAAAGTACCCCTGAATTTTTATTGATTCATGTTCCAAAACATACTGTCTACAGAGTAGAAACTCAGAACCACCACTTGGCAAAAACGAGGTGAAAAAGAGCCTGCTATTCGGCGGGGGTGGGGAGCCGTGCGGAGGCCAGTAAGTGGACAGAGGGAAGCCCCTGGCCTCTGCTGCAGGACCCTTGCCGGGGACTTTTCTCTCGTGTGGCAGATGGTTTCTCTTCAACTTGCATCCTTGAGCTGTCCCAGGCACGGCTCTTGGGAGGGGCAACCAGATATTTCCAAAGGAAGAAGTGCAGTGAAGATAGCAGGTCAACAGCAGCCGGGCAGCCAGGACCAGCGGGATGGGGGCCCGAGAGGCCATGGAACCGGGGTTCCCTGAGGGCTGCTTGAGCCAGCCTGTGGGGAAAGAGGCTGCCTGGGCAGCAGTGCAGCTGGGCTTTGCGTGGTTCTTGGCAGCCAAGTGGCCCTGATTTAGCGAGGCACCTTGATAAGCTCTTGGGGCCTGGGGGGTGCTCTCAGGGCACCAGAGGGCTGCTCGCGCTACTCTCCTTAGAGAGAACAGTTGTCTTGTTTGGCTTTTACTTGGCTTTTTGTTATGTGTTTGTTCTTGGAGGAGAGGGACTTGGAAGGAGAGGGGAGGGAGGCCGGGGAAGAGAGTCGCCAAATGTTCCTGCCCGCCTGCAGATGTGGACCACTGTCTTTTTCCAAGAACAAGCTGTGCTTCTCCTCCAAGCGGCCTGCCACCGAGGGTCGTGTGTATGTGTGTGTGTGTGTGTGTGTGTGTGTGAGTCTCACAGAGGGGCTGGGCTCCGCATCTGCGTGAGTCACCACAGGGCAGGACTGCGTCATGGGACCAGGAGTGTGATCCACTCGTGGAATTAACCAGAACTGAGAGCTTGGATGGTGTCTACCATGAGGATTTTGTTTTTATTATTGAATATTTGTTTTGAAAATAATTGTAGATTCACAGGATATTGCAGGATATTGCAAATTTTAGAAAGTGTGCCAGGGAGGTTCCATGTGGCCTTGACCCAGTGTCCCCAATGACATGTCTTGTACCGCAGCATGGGCACATCTGTAGTACAACATCTAAACCAGGAGATGGACATCAGTGCAAGATGTAAAGTTTAGATGATCCCTAGTTCTGCCCGTAATGGTGCGTGTAGTGGGGTGCCCAGTCCTCTCCCATGGTCACAGAACCAACACTCTAAGACTGAGCAGCTGACCACCAGACTCCCCCATGCTGCCCTGGGTAGCCACACCCACCCTCCTCCCCAGCTCCACCTGCATGAAGCAAGAATGTAAACCCCTTGGGAACTAGACTCCCCAGGGAGGTTCCTCCCATCTTATCTTGACATTTCAGGCGTCTGGGTTGCTGTGCCCTAACCCTGGAACTGTGCTGATAAACAGCACTGATTTTGATCCTTCCCACCTCCTGCGCCAAAGTCCTGTCATTCCACAAGTCAGCAGGGCCCAGGATCCAGCACCTGGAAAGGGTGGGGTGCAGTACCAGAGCGGAGCTTTGAGCCTGGGCCCCTGAGCCCAGGGAGTCCACAGAGGGATAGGGCAGTGGGCCTCCTGTGGCTTCCCTCTATCGGCGGCCCCTTGCTGGTCAGCACAACAGCAGCAATTGCTGGACCAGGGTGTCACCAGGTGCCTGCATTATGGAAGATGATATGTTTCTAAACCTAGGACGAAGGATGCAGAGTGATCTGCACACAGGGAGTGGCAAGTCACTGCCTTGGTGGCTGGAGAGGGCTGGGTGTCTTCTCCCGGGAGCAGTTGCTCTTGGGTCCAGGCGACCGCAACCATGAGGGGCCACCTCAGTTTTCTGGAGTAGCCAGATCTGGGTGTCTAAGCAGATCCCCTTGAGTTTTAAATGAAACGTCAAGTTCTCTTGTGAACCGAGCAAGATCGACGCGTGAACCCGGCTGAGTCCAAGCCAGCTGGTGACCTCTTGGGGTTTTTCTCCACTGGTGTTCATTTTTGTATTTGATTTTTGTCATAGGACAAGAAAACACAGAGGACATTGACTAGCAGCTCTTCGTTTACTTATTAAGTAATTGCTTGTCCCAAATGAGAGCTCTGGAAATGACTGTGGCTGGTATCTGTGTGTGCCCTTACTGCTAGGAAGGTCACCGGGCCCATCCTCCCGTCCTCCCTCTGCCGAGCAAGAAGGATGTGATTGTAGGCAGAACATTTCTCCTCTGGGGTCCCTTAATGGAGGTCCCTGCTGGAGACTTGCTTTGTTTTTAAACAGACCGGGCTGATGCAAAAAGAAACGCATCTTTGGTTTGTTGACCTTGAACATTCGATCTATAAGGAGGTCAAGATGTCGGCTCATTCTTTTCCCGTGGTGTCATTTTGGGCCAGATCACAGTGCCTGTGTGTTGGCAGCTTCTGGGGTCTTCTTCCTCCTCCCTCTCCCTCCCCTCCGTTTCCCGCTCTGCAACCTTCACAGCACCTGTCCTTCAAAGATGCCAAGGCCTGCTCCTGGTAGGGTGACCGTCCTCAGGCAGAAGCTTGGCCCTACTCCCGTGATGGCTTCGTGTTGTCTGATGAAGCCTCTTTCCCACACGCTGCCCTACCCCAGCACCTCTCCACCGTAGCCCCAGCCCTGAGCTGTGTGATCTCCTTCCTCTGACTCGTTTACGTGTGAGTGTCTGAGGACAGACTCAGAGGGCAGGGCCTTGTCTGTCTTGTTCTCCGCAGAACCTCAAACAATACCTGGTTTGCATTCACCTGCTGAATGGACTTAAAAGTCCAAATGTCAAGCATACTTGGAAGTCCTCAGTTCCCGCAGCAACGAGCCCAGCACACTGGTGCTTCTGACCTTGACCACAGCTGACACCCTGCTGTAACACTCCTGCCTCAGCCCTCTCAGGCGCTGGCTGCCCCCAGTGTTTTGCTCTTACCAGTGGACTCTATGACAATGAGTGTTCCAGAACTTCCATTCCTGTGCGGTGAGGCGAGGCTCTGTGCCCTCTGTGGTTAATGTGTGTCAGTGCGCCTTGGATTCTAAGCTTTAGCGTCATTGTGTTCTTCCTGAGAATTTTCTCTGGTGTCTTTCCAGCAATCTGTCAGGAAGACTAAGTGACCCTTCAGCAATTAGACTGGACTTTAGCTGTTTTGGAAAGATGAATTTGGAGGTAATTTTCTAATTACCAGCAGTTGTCAAATACATGGAGACAAAGGACTGCGGGATCTTTGCCTTGGCACAAATGAGCCCGCTCTACAGCAGGAGCTGCTCATTGGACCTCGGTGATGAATGCAGGGAGCCAGCAACTGAGAAACCAATCACTTGCTGCTTCTTTTGCTAATGCGGGACCAGCGCTGGGCAGAGTTTGGCTGCTGGAGACGGGAGTTCAAACAGGGCCAGCCACGGAAGTCCAGCTTGCAGAACTGACGAGAGGAACACACTCAAGGACGCCTGCGTCCTCAACAATATCAAAATGTTCATCTTCGTTTGATGGAACACTTTGGCGTCTCAATTGTCAGTACAGACATTAAAGATGTAGTAGCTGTTGGCACCTATTCTAGATAATAATGCCTAAAGATATCACTGGGGCATTTTACAGAGGAGCTTTAACCTGCAAATGGAAGTTTTTCTATACAGTTGTTATCTGCAAAAACATCAAACTCATGCCTGGCACTATTTATAAGGTGACTTTTGTGTTTATTTATTTATTTATTTTTGCAATTGTTTGTGTGACATTTTGCTTTGGCAATTGGTACTCATGGGTCGATGGCACAGGACAACCAATGTCATGGATACCTAAGGGTCACTGTGGGGCTCTTCCTCAAGGGCCTTGGTTTGCAGCTTGGAGGTCCAGAAGCCTGATGCTTTCAGGGCTCCATGGAAATGAACCAGACTCAGAAGGCACTGGAACATCATCCAGGGGGACCGTTCCTTAGTTGACAAGAAAAGCACCACCTCTCTAGGGAGACAGACTTCAAACATGCCACCCAGAGTATTCCGTCACTTGCAGCTGCAATTAGGGACAGCCATGGCAACACAGAGACAGCCCTGATAGGGTAGAAAGTCAGACCTGGTATGAGAGGTTTGATCTAGTTCCACTATGACCTTGTCCTAGGTCCACTTTGACCTTGGGCAATCCTAAACCTTCCAGAACTTCGGAATCCTCATTTGGAGTTAGGAATCTTGCGTCCTACCGTCAGGGGTGGAGTACAGGGGAATCCGCGGTGGACAGCTGGGGCCAAGACCTATGCAAGGTCAAGCTTTAGACATGAGCCAGCACGTGGATTCTGTCCCAACAGCATGACCGGGAATAAGTGCTTCAGGTTTCTGAGATTCAGTATCAAAAACTCCCACTAGGGTTACAGTGTGATCTACCTTGCAGATGAGCCACCGTGTGGGAAGCAGGCAGCTGGTGACCATGGGGCCTGGGCACAGGGAGGGCTCTCATGACTGCAAGCCACCATTGCCGAGAGGAGCTTCCGAGGCTGTGGTGGTGGAAATAGTCACGACTCTCGTGGCCTCGCCTTGTTCCTGAGTGGCATCAAACCATGCACCCACGACGGCTTTCTGAGCCACGTTGCAGTCGGAAGCAGGACATCGCTGGCTTCACAGTGACAAACCTCTGCAGTCAGTTACTTCTCCAGAACTCATCTCTCTCCTTGTGCAGGGCCTGTGATATTTACTAGCATTTTAACCTTGGGTGAATCAATTAACTACACAGGACCTTGGGTTCCTGTGCAAAATGGGGACGTGATGGATTCCCGTCAGCGCTGCTCACCAACAGATGAGCTGAGGCTCGGTGGGCCCGAGCTTCTTTTCTCTCCTCTGAAGCTAACTTTATCCTAAATTGCACAGGCACCTCGCCACGGCCTCTTGGTATTTACCCCAAGAGCATTTTAAGGACAATGCTGCCCTTCATGTAATGTGTCTAGACTGAAGTGTTTTCCTCTGTTATCTCGCTGCCTGTATTTATCTGCATTACTGTCCAATTTAAAATGTTAAGTTCTTTACCAGCAGGACTCAGTGGTTTGGAAATCTCTATATCATGACCAGAATAGCTTGTCCCGTTATAATTTGGACTGATGTGTGAGAAGACCTGGCTAAATGAGTATAAGTTCAAATTATTTTCCAATTAAAAAAAGATATTTTATTACTTCCAAACTCAGCAAGAGGTGGGCTAGGAGACTTTTATTTAATGAAATTCTTTAGGGAAATATTAGGTAAACAGATGAGAATGAGTTGGGAGCTCTATTTTTCTAGGTCTGTACTGTTTACTCATTTTATGTCCAGAGAAGTACCTACCTCTGGATCTGGATCTGTAATCTCCACCTACTCTGGGGGCTTAAGACACATTGCACTCACTCTCAGGCAGTTCCAACAATCACCAGAAGTCCTGCTGACCATGTTTATTTGCTTAGCAAAGCCTTTCTTCAAGATCTTCAAAGGTAAAATTTAACCCAGCCACTATCAGGATCGCTATCAATTAGAGGCATCCAGAATCAATAAAGTTTAGTTAGCTCATTTCCATTTTGTTGAACTTGCTAAGAAAATAAGAGCATTCTACCTTGCTGATATGTACAGTGGTCACATCATGGCCCTGTGTGAATAGCTGCCACCTGTCCTGTGACTGGGGACACCCAGTTGTAATTGTGACCTGTTTTACCTATGGATTTTTTCACTTGCAAAGAAATAATTTTGAAGCAGGAAATTTCAGTTCATTCTCATGAACATGAACGTCACGGAAGGCACACAGGCGAGACAGTAGCAAGCCAGGGCTGTGCTCTGACTCCATTTTGACAAGCTCTGTTCACTTCTTCTATATTCGGTTTTGCTGTTTTTGAGTAATCCTTGAGTTTCCTTCCTCTCAGAACTGTAACGGTGGGATTTGGGAAGTTGGGGTCCAAAGACAGCACAGACACCTTCCGTAGAAACCTGCGAGCAAGGACCCTCAGGCCTGAAAGTGGAAATGGACAGATTGGTACATGGAGATGCTGCAGGGCCTCTAAGACAGACACAGAAAAGGAGGCATGGGAAAAAGTGGAAATGCCACACGGACACTCACACCAAGTTACATTTGGAGCTGTGCCAGGCATCAGCAGGATGACCAGCACTGCTAAGGAGGATGGACTGCCTAGCAGCGTTTGGTCTCTGATTCTCCATGGGAGGACTTAGGGCTGGACAGGCGAGATTAGGAGAAGGGCTGGCCACCAGCAGCTGCCAAGCAGTAGTGCTCCTGTGGCGTTTGAGGGCTACGGCGTCTTCACCACAGCCAAAGGCGGAGCCACCCGAGCTCCAGGGGCTGGCGAGTAGACAAACAGGATGTGGCACGGTGGTACGAAGGAGTGCCATTCAGCCGTGAGGAGTGCTTCCCCCACGCCTGCTAGGACCGGGCTGAGCCCGAGAACACCATCCGAGAGGCAGATGTCTGTCACAAAAGACTGCAGGCCGCACTTTGGGTTCCATGTGCACGAGATTTCCATACTCGGTGATTCTCTGAGACTGGAAAGGGACGGGTGGTTGCTGCGGGGTTAGAGGGAGCTGAGGGGACAGTGGCTGCTGGTGGGGGTGTGACTCTTCAGGGGAGGTGAAATGTCCTAAAGGCAATGGCACTGTGGGTTGCACGATTTCGTGAGTGCAGGAAGAACCACCGAGTTGTACATTTTTAAAGGGTGAATTTTAGAGGGTGTGAATTTTATCTCAGCTGAACTGTTATGAAGGGAAAGAGAGAGACTGACCCATGGACAACGGGAAGACAGGAGAGAGGCGGAGAGGGCAGGTGTATTAGGAGAGGGTGGGATGGTAAAAGCAGGAGGCTGATGCCTTGCATAACTATTTCTGCTGATGAAGCTCACTCCCCGGTGCTAGGTGTCTCTGTGTGATGTTGGGGGGTTGCATTCACCTTTATGACCAACCAGGTCAGGAGAAAGGAGCTGGGAACGTGGCCAAGCTCACCCCTGATGCACGTGCGCTTTCAAAGTCCTTAATCCACTTTCTCAATCTGAACTTCACATTCATCAGTAAATAGGCCTGAGAGTGTTTGGGTTTTGCAGCCAGAGACCAGCTCTAGTCCTTGGACACATCTCCCCCGAAGATCCAGCCCCAACAGCTCCTCACTGGTGTTCCCAGGGAGAGAACTGACCGTGCTCTGTCCCTTGGATGCTTCATGTATCGAGTTTCCTTTGAAAAGATGTTCCTCACCCTTCTTAAAAATTATCCCATGCAATTCTTGAAACATCTAGACCCATGCCCAGGTCATCTGATAGTGGACCTCGACCTGTTTATATAATCCTCTGCTGACACATTTGCCCTGGGAGGTCAGGTTACAAAGAGGAGTGTCCTGGCTTTTGTCTTGGGTCCAGGACCTGCCCGTGGGGCCCACTTTCACCTCCATCCCTTCCGATGACTGTTTACCTCTCCAGCTCCTATTGAGCAGACTTGGAAACATTGAGCACAGCACTTCATTTGCTTAAACTGATTGCTGGAGTGAAAAACAAGGCTGTGGGCTTGGAGCTAGAGAGAAGTCTGTTTTCCCGGGTGCTGACCACACCGGGTGGAACAGATATTGACATCTGAAAGTTAAGGCTGAGGAGGCTGGTGGGGGGAGAAGGAGCCGCCAAGGAGTTATGTTACAGTCAGGAAAGGTTAGGGATGAATCACAAGATCAGGGTAGGAAACCAAGTAATAAAATAAGTGCATAATAGTGGGTTGCCAGGCAGACAGTGGGCTAATGCCGCAGTGACAGCTGAATGCTGCGGGAGGCTGAGCAACAGGGAGGAGTGGGCGAGACGGAAAATAAAGAAAGAAAGAATGGAAGCCAACACAGAGGGGGAGAGCAGAGGAGTCTGTCACTTTGTCTTAGGAGAAATTAAGAAGCCAGACAAATTATAAGTGTACTTTCCTTTGGAAACATGATCAGACAGTCTGGTACTGGTGCTCCAGAGCGGGGGTGGCGGTGGCTGCAGGGTCCCAAGCGTGGCTTCCTCTGACTCCTCTGCCCTTGCCGAGGTTCGCAGGTGTCAGCGAGGTGCAGGCCGAGGTGCTGTGTGAGGCCTCGCTGGGGCTTCTGGATCCTGCGGTTGAGAGAACAGTGATGGAGACAGGGACGTGGCGGAGGCCCTGGGCACGGCCTCTGCAGGAGGTTTGTTCCTGGCCTCCCACTTCCAATGAGGAAACAGAGGCAAGTGGCTGCCCCAAGTCACACGCGCTGCAAGGCATCTTGCTCCTGACCGCCCTGCCATCCCCTCCCCAGGCCTCCTGCCAAGCCGCCAAGTAGGAGTCTGAGGGCACCTCTCCCCAGGGGCCAGTGGTCTCCAGCCCCAGGCAGGGGTATTCACAGACCGCCTGGCACTGGATGACATTGATTCCATCTGTCCTGCCACCACATAGGGAACATTTTGTCCTCTTTGGCATTTGGTGGCTTTTCCTCTCTCCTTGGCAGTGTTCACTCAGGTTCTCAGTCAAAATAACTCCTGGCCCAAGTGGAGCCCGGGCCTCGGGTGTTGCGGGAGCATGAAGCGCCCTGCGCTCCTCTACCCCAGCACAGAGGGAGTGCAGCTGAATTTCAAGTTCATGGAGCAGCGTGGCTCTGGGCGTGGCAAGACAGGGCTGTAGAGGAAGGGTCCCTGACTCTGCTCTGAGGCCGGAGCTGATCATGTGACCATGCGGGCTGGGAGGCTGGGCCAGGAGGGATTCATCGTTCTTCCAGAAGGTTCTCTACAGTTCTTAAAACAACTTGACCAAACCAGGAAATCAATGCAGGCCTCTGAGGAGGCACACACAGGGCATGGGACTCTCTGTGCACCCCAGAGCTGGGCCTGGGAGAAGACCTGAGAACCCCACTGTTCCCAGACAGCTCCACCCTCCAGAAGCCCCCAGCAAAACAAAGGAAGTTTCTAGAGCGCAGTCCAGGCCTAGCTAATGTTTCACGAGGACGATGGAAGGCATAATTTGTTTTCCAGCGGTAATTTTATTATTTCTCAATGCAAAACATTGTAAGATAAATTCCCTATTATTTTATAATAACCATATCAATTTTATAATACCATATTATTATAATAACCATTTTACTGCAAGTGATGAGTATGTCATCCCCTTTCTTATACATTAGCATATTGTAATTTACCACCACGATTGTTGCTTTTTTTTTTTCTCTTTAATTTTGGTACTTTCAATATTGAAAAACTTTTCAATATTTTCTAAAGTGGCTCATTCAGGCTTAAATTAGAGACTTTCTCCAACAAGCCTGTGTTTCTGCCATTATATCTCTTTTCAGATGGTAAATTACCCTGAAAGGTTTAATGAATAAATGAATAAATTAATTAATAATGACCAGAGAAGGGTCTCATTAAAGCAGTGTGTTCCAGGTGCTCAGCTGGCATCTGGCGAATGGTGACTGATTATCCTGTGATAAAGGATGAACTTGAGCCCCCAAACCCTCTCCTTCCTGACTCATAAGAGCTTTCGCTGGCGTGGTTATGTAAACGAGCAGAGCGGGAGGGAAGTTATTGTTTAATTTCAAAAACATACATGAATCACTAATATAAAATGTGTTCTTGCCTCGTGCTCTGCTGCGTGAGGTGACTCCTGGCACGGCCGTTTGTGCTTGAGGAGAGGAGCGGGCACGGCTTGCCCACCTAACGGAGGTTATTATGTTTCCTTCCCAGGCCAGAGGGACGCAGGGCCCCCCGCCCGTGGCAGGGTTCAACCTCAGTGGCTTCCACAAGGTCTCAAGGGTGCAGAGACTCCCAGGAGATGCTCTTCTTTGGCCCCGTGTGGTCGTCGGCAGGATGCGGAGTGTCCCTGGGCCCTGCCCCTCAGTGCCCGTGCCACTCCCCATCTTTGTGACAACCTCAAAACCTCCCACATGTCTCCAAAGGCAGCTCTGAGGCAGAGGCGTGGGCTCTGTCGTGGGCGAGAGTGTGTTTGGAAGGTCAGGCCCCCCAACGCTCCAGAAGATGCTGTGTGTTCGGGGGCTAAAAGCCCATCCATCTCTTTATGTCGGTCACTTGGCTAACTTACAGTAGTCTAATGTAGTGCTGCCGTTAAATCTGGCAAGACTCTTCTTTATTTTTGTATTTCATTTTCTAGATGAAGAATTTTTGCAGAAAGAGGCTCTGGGGTCTCAGGAAAGGAGCGAGGTAAAGTATCCTAGGCAAATAAGCGAGCTCTGGAGGAGGCGAGACCAAGCCCTGCGCAGGGAGGGCCTCTGGGCTGTCTTCCGGGGCAAGGGGGACGTGGACACCAGGCTGAGCTTCCCACTCGCCAGGGTTAGGACCCCTGGCTCTGTATGTCCCTAAACCAGCGCCAGGGCAGCCTGGCAGTTGGGGGCTCTCAGAGGTCGTCCTTCTCAGCAGAGCCCTGGAGACGGATGTTTAGATGAGAAGGCTACCATGCTGGCCTGCAGGGGGACGGGGCCGTGTGCCACCCAGAGTGTCAGCCTCGGCCTGCAGGAACTTCAGACCCAAGTCACAACTCCACACGGTGCTTCGGACCCAAGAACCAGCAGCATGATGATTAGAAACACTGAACCCACTCTTGCCAGCAAGCGTTGTCCAGCACTCGCCCTGGTGGACTGTCTTCGGGGCTGAGGGCCGCAGCTGTGACCTAGACAGTGCTGTCCCGCACAGAGCTCATGTCCTCTCAGCGATTCCGACTTAGCAGGTAGACCAGCAGTGAGAAAGCTAATGTCAAATAGTGAAGAACATCAGGAGGGAATGCTGCGGGTCGGGGGCCGGGTGCTGGAGGGTGTGGGAACCGCTGAGCCGGGAATGACAAGAAGGCTCAACTATGCACAAACCAGGACAGGTGCTGCAGGCGGAGTCACAGCACGTGCAAAGGCCCTGAGGTGGGGGTGAGGCTAACTCGAGGTTATGATCAAAGTTAACTCACTGAAGTTCAGCTTGTTTTGCAGCCCTGGCGGCTCCCAGGGGCTGACCATGCTCTGATTTAGAGGATAGGCTCAGCAGAAGGGGTACACTAAAAAAAAAAAAAAATAGAAGACTAGGGACTGAAATGTTCAGGATTCTTCTGGTTGTCCTGTGAGTTCTCCTGTCACCTCACCCCTCAGCCTTATGCCCTGCGCTTGGAACTTGCTCATCAACCACCAAGGCTCTGCAGAGCGTGGGATGGAGCTGCAAGGGGCAGGCCTGCAGCACGTCCAGGCCCATTACCTAGGACACAGGGCCTGCAGCAGGGGTGAGGCGGCCTCCACATTCACCCTGTTGACCTGTGCGGGCCTCGATTTCCCAGGCAAAGTTGGATCTCATTTCTGACTCGGGCTTTTTTTTTTTTTTTTTTGTCTTTTCTTAAGGAACAACACACGTCACATGGAACTTTTTTTTGATGTGACAATACCTGGAACAATTAGATACATAAAGAACAATGAGAGCAAAGCGCTTCCAAGTGTATTTTGAGCAGTGATTACCCACCGTGCTGCTTTTCAAATGTCACTTGTGGAGTGTTCGTCTGTTTGTAACGAAGCACAAAACTTTCTTTCTGTTCTTTTCCAAAGTAGTTGAGAGCATTTTAAATCTCTTTACTGAACTACGGCAAGTCACTCCAAAATTAAAGTGTTCAGAACCTTTATTTTGAAAAGCCCGAACGGTGCCCATCAAAGCAGCAGAGAGAACACTCTTTTTTCAGTATGTACCAAGCACATTCATCTGTCATTTAAATAATCTGACAGCTCGCAAGAAGCTGTCTGATGAGGATCGTGCTCAATTGTTAAAAGTACGACAAAGGAAGTCCAAGAAGTTTTTCCCAAAGAATTTATCATTAAAAATTCACAGGAGCAGATCTGTACGGGCCGCCTGCTGAATGCGGTTATTCAACCCCACGTCTCCCTGTCTCTCTGCTCTCCAGATGGAGGCCGTGGGGACCACTGGGACAGCAAGGACACCTGCGGTTTTCACCTGAAAGGGAGAAGACAAAGCTGTAAAGGTGAGCGATTATCATGTGTCAGTCAAAAATGAAATACAGAACAACTTAAAAAACAAGTACTCTCAGAAACCTAAGAAGCTTCTAGAAGGAGTTGTAAAACAAATTAATTCAAACATTAAATTAAAAAGATAAAATTCCTTTTAAGACTGTTCAAATAGGCTTCCCACGATCAGTATGCTTGCAGAAATGTCTGAATGCAGAAGCACAAGCTACCTGTCTTCAAACCCTGCACCTTGGAAACACATTCCGAGCCAAAGTACCTGAACCCGTCACCTTCCATCCAGCCCCCTGGGCGGCCCGTTGGAGGTCCAGCGTCCCTTGTCCTGTGACGCATCCAGGTTTTGGAAGGAGTCTCTGTGGGGATGTGCCTGTGCTGTCTCCGACTTTTATTCCAGATGTTGTGTTTTGCTGAAAACAAATAAACATGAACCCCTGAAGACTGGCCCACCGCCAGCCACGATCGGGTCCCGAGTTCCAGGTTGAGTAGGGACCGGCACCCAGGGACAGGACAGAAAGACGAGCGCTTGGGGCTGCTCGGCTTCCACATCTCTCCTGCGTTGTCCTGTCCCATTTTTCTCTACCTTTGGGTAAAAAAGTAGATGCCTGACTGGAGGAATCGCCCCCAGGCAAGGCCCCGAGTCCTTGTGAAGGAAGGGCAGCTGCCCCACCCCTCGGGCCAGCCCTGCGCCCACGCCGTCCGCGGGCTGGGCCACGCCAGCACTCCGAGAACGGGTGGGGGGTCAGGAAGTAATTAGCAGACCTGCTGCCACTGCCCCTTGTGCAGGGTGCCTCGTTGCTGAGGAGAGGCTGGCCTCTTCTAGGGGAGCCGAGGCTGCCAGCTCGCGGCTCCGAGCACGTTTTCAATGCAGCCAAAGTCTTGGAATTCCCTGGGGAGGGGAAGCGATGCACTACAGTGTTTCCTCTTGCCAGGTTTAAATTAATTTCCCTAAGTGTTCCCGTTAGTTAGCAGTGATGGATGGAGCGGGGATATTATTAATAAAAATTAGGCACCCAGCTCAGAATGAACTTTTGTTCATGCTCAGCACTTACCAAAGGGCCAATGAGAAAAGGATCTTTCCAGCAGCTTGCATTTGGAGTGCGCTGGGCCAGGCGGAAAGGGGTCCCGCCGGCCCACAGCTGTCGGGGCGGGCCTCTCCCGTGTCCACCCGCACTCCCAGCGAGCTCCGGGCTGTGCTGACGGGCTCCTCCGCACTGACTTGGAGGACTTGGGAAACGCCTCTGGCTATTCAGTGTGTGTGTTTGGTTGGAGGGACAGGCATCTTGTGGCCCCAACAGTCACAGCGTGAGAGAAGCAAACCACACAGCTCAGAGGGGCCTGCTTGGGGAGGCTCGGCGAATCTGGGGCAGTGTGTGCTCTGGAAGCTTGGACGACAGGACAGCACCGCTAGTGAAGGACCAGCCGGTTGGTCCACAGGGATAATATCGTAGGTCTGATTCAAGGAAATGAGAGAAGTCCAGACGGGAAAGTATGTGGAAAAGTTGAAAGCACCCAGGCCGTGCGCCATCAGCCTGTGCTCTGGGACTCCCTGCAGGGCCTCTGCTGCCAGACAGCTGGCCTGGGGCCGAGTCACCTGCAGGCTCACGGGGCAAGGCTCTATGTGTAGAGGGTCTTCCTAGCTGGGTTTGTGCCTACGGTGTGTCGGGTGTGGTCAGGGCAAGGGGAACGTGGTAGGAGTGAGGTCCTAGGCCCCTAGATGTCGGCCTCCACCTGCAGTTCCCACCCCAGCGCCCCAGAACAGCCCTCGTTAAGCATGCTGGGGAGTTTGTCCATGAGGAACCGGGACTGTGCTGCTCCTCCATAGCTCTTGCGTTGCCTGACCGTGCCTGGTGCTCTTTAGGGGAGTCCACCTGCAGTACCCAATCTGACCTCGGAGCTGACTTGCCTTGGAGGCTGGGAGAAGTCCACCCCTTCTGACAACAGATGGGGAGCCTGAGGAGGCCCAGCGGCATGAGTCCGTGGTTAGGTAGAGCGGGATTGGCCTGCAGGGTCTGGGACGCAGGCGGCACACTGCTTGGCTCCTCCAGGAGCCCCAACCACAGCCCGCAGGATTGAGCCCATCCTGGCTTCCAATGTCCCCTCTGGTCAAGTGGAGTCGGCTGCTCAGCAGATGAACCGCCTCCATGAGGAGGTTCGTGCCTGAAGCCAGGCCCTGGCCCCAGCGCTGGGGCACTTGACCCTGTTACTTGGAGAGCCTATGAGCTCCGAGCTGCTCCCGAAAGAGACGACACTGCCCTGTCCCTGCGGGCTGGGCCAGGTCAGCGTGGGACGAGACGGGGGAATTCGGGCTGCCTCTGGCCACAGCTTCCTCGAGCCAAGCTGGGGAAAGAAAACTTTCACAACTCTGGCTGGCTCTCGGTGGGAAACCACGGAGAATCCAGGAAGGACAGAACCTCGCCCGCACGAGAGCGCATAGCTGCCCTGAGTCCCGCTTCCCACTCTCCAGCCAGAAGTCCCCATCTGTTGAGAAGCCCCCTCCCGTCGGCATGGATTGAAAACTCCCTCGGTGCAGAGTTGTCAGCTACTCAACGAGTTTCTTTTCCAATATCCCAGACACATGTGAGAGCGCTTGCCCCTGACACTGCCCTGTGGTGGCTTGGCAGAGCAGCACTGTCCCCTGGGGGAAGGGGCTTGCCGGTTAGCCCTTGCCTCAGCAGAGTTGGGGTGGATCTCCAGACAGACAGTGTCTCCCGTGTGCATGAACACAGACCTTGCTTCAGGACCAGGCTATGGGCGCAGCTGTCTCCAGGGGCTCGATTTCCACTGTCCTTCAACTTAGCAGTACTTCCGGTTACTATAGCAAAGTTAGATGACCAGCCCGGAACAACCTGTGCTGCTGGGCTGGGCCTACCTGGCTGTCTCAGCGGAGCCTGTGTGTCTGTGCCCTGTTAGAAGGGCAGACAGGCAGAGTTAGCTTTACTGAGTTTAGAATTTATCCCCAGCATGGATCAGAAAAGATGTTTCTGTTCTGAGCAGCAGCATCCGAGGCAAGCGGGACATGGTTACCAGGGAGCTGGCAGAGGGTGGAGTTCAGTTCCTGAGCAATTACTGTTCCTTCCAGGGGAAGGGACTGTACCATGGAGTGGATCCATTTTCTCCCTGCACGATGAGTGTGCTGCACGGTTTGTGTGGTAGCTATGCAATGAGCCCTCTCCACCCTGCTCTGCTGGTGCAGCTCTGGTCACTGAGCGTCTGGAGCAGGGCTCTGTGACCCGTTTGTGAGCAAACACTCAGAAAACGGACTTACTCACTCGGTCGTGCCTGAAGTCGTGAGCGATTTGAGCATGACGGACCACCTCACAGATGAGGAGACTTGGAGCCAGAGGGCTGGCAGGGACTGCAGGTTCTGGGCAGAGTCAGTGGGGGCCACCTCTCTGTCTGCCAGTTCTACTGTTAATCAGGCAAGAGTCTCACACAGATGGCCTGCATTTTAGAAGGCCACATGGAGCTAGCATCCGTGTAAGTCAACTAGCATCCGTGACATGGAAAGCCATCTGCAGACGAAGGCTCAGAATAAGTGGGAAGGGTGGAACGTTCAGGCAAACTGGTCTGTGCACACTTTGTCTACAGCATGCAAACGGAAGGAGAAAACAAGGCCTAGTTGTAAAAGCAAATTGGAGGGAGAGAAGAGAGGCTGACGAGTCCCAGGCAGGTGAGAGGGCTGGGGTCCAGCAGGAAAGCCACTGTGGGCTTTGCATCTACCACGGGGTGGGCGTGTGCACAGCGCAAAGGGCGGGGCTCTGCCAGCAGGCCCAAGAGCTTCCCTCCTCCCCAGCAGCACAGCGAGCGGAAGGGCTGGGCAGGTTTCTGGAGGAGCTGGGATGGTTCCAGCGTCTGGGTCTGTGGGTCTGGGTGGAGCCCCATCCCAAGTGGGGGTGCCATCCCTGCAAACAGCCAGGCCACCGAGGCCCATGGATGCCACAGCAGGCAGTGAGTGGCCGTAGGCACAGCAAGGTGGCCAAGGGCCTGCATTTCCTGCCTGCCATGCCTTGCCCTGCAGCCTCCACTCGGGCTAGCTGTCCACCTCAGGCAGGGTGACAGGGACGCTGTGCTCCGGAGGGTGATCCCTCATGGGATGGGTGGCACGTGGCGCTGAGCTCCAGCAAGCACGCCATCCATCACCACAGAGCCCCGTCATCCTCTGCCTCAGCGACGGAGGAGCCTCCGAATGTCGGAGACCGCACCGTGCTCCCTCCAGAAGGCCCGGCGCTGGACACCGGGCTTCCCAGGGTGTCTTACAGGCACATCTTTGCAAACCCCACACTCCGTCAACACAGGTTCCAGGTTCACTGATACTTCTTCACTCTGGAAAAAGTGTGCCAACAAAGCTAGGCAGTGTTGGGGGGCAAAGTAACTGCTGAGCACTTTCTCCTTGGAGAGCCTGCTGGCCAGCACTCAGCCGAGGCCACCGTCCTGGACCTCAGGGCTGGGTGGGGAAGTGGAAAGGACAGCACAGAGGATTGGCTTGGGAAGGCCCGCCACACTCTCTCCACCTCCTTCCTGCAATTTCAAAATAAAGGACCAGAGTGCACGGCCCCCTTCTGCACACAATATTGGGGTGAAGTTCACACAACACAAAATTGACCCTTGTAAGGTGATCAACTGGGTGGTCCTGCTGCAGTGTTGCCCACCCACCCTTCTGTCTAGTTCCAAAACACTGTCACTGGCCCCACAGGGGACCCAACCTGCGCAGCTAGACAAGTGCAACCTGCTAAGGACCTTCCGGTTGTATGACTATGTGGCACCAAAACAGGAACTGGGTCCACTCAAAGCTGTGAACGTGCCACCCAGCCTGCCGGGAGATTGCTGTTGCCCCGTAAACGCAGAACATCTAAATATTTGTCCCTGGCAAACACAGTTGGGGTCGATGGCCTGAATGGCTCAGGTGACGATCCTGCGGCAAGTCGTTGCAGGGCCGAGCAGCGCTGCCTCCTGTCAGAGACCTCCTCGGGCCGCCGCAGAGACCGGGGTCCTTTTGCGCAAATGCCTTTGGCTCAGGGCGTGGGGTAGACACCGTTTCCTCCTGTCACCTTCTGGGAAGCCATGACTGCCTTTTTCTTTACGGGTCATGCTTTCCTGTGAATTCAGATTCCTGAATGGAAGGCCATTCTGTCATCCCCAGGCGGGAGGAGCCCATCCATCAGTGACGGGGCGGACTGGCAGTCCTGGTCTTGCAGTGAGGGACTAGCTGAGGAAGATGGCGGCCAGCACTGGACTCTGATCCTCAACAGGGAAGGGCTTGGTTGCCACCATGCATCCCCATGTTTTGGGTTGTCAAAGTCCTTGTGCCAACAGAGATCCAATATGCACGCCAGTGACGTCAGCTGCGGTGGACCAGGGGGCTCTGGGCGTGGCCAATGGGCCTCGTCCCTCTCCTTGGTGGAGGCTCAGGGTGTCCCCTGAGGTCCTTCAACGCAGAGTTTGGAAACCATGGGTCTGAGCCACTTGAGCTTCAAGCTCTGGTCTTGGTGGCCTTTGATGAGCAGGTCTTTCATGGCCTTCGGGTGGCCAGGAAGCACTGTGGCAGGTCAGGCCTGCACTGTCATGGGGATCCTCCGTGTGGTTGTACCCGTTGTCCAAGCTTGCCTGGAACTTACATTCGGCGCCCCACCCCTCCCTGGTCACCCTGTGGAATTGCGGCAGGCCGCGGTGTCCATGGCCTTCTGAGCGCTCGGTCCTGCACCGCATCCTCAGGCTCTTCCGAGTCACGCTCCCTCCCTCGTCCAGAGCCCTGTGACCGCCTAGGGGACGCCAGCGGTGGCAGCACAGCCTGGGTGACAGGAGACGCTCCCCTGCTGGCAGTGCTTCCTCTCTCCTGCGGGTGGGACGGCCAAGGGCAGTGGGCTGGCCCTATGTTGGCTTGGGGCTCGGGCAAAAGTCCCCTTGGCTGTGGAGCTGGCCTCTTTGGTGGACCCTCGTGTGGGCTAACGATCCATCGGTGCCTGTTTTATAGTCCCCTGTGTGATGTTGTCAGGGAGTTCAGGACAGTGACCATGAGCAGGAAGCACCAAGAGAGGGGCATGCCCATGACCCTGGGAAGGTGGCTTGGAGTGGGTATGCAGTAAGTGACCAATGTGTGCTCAACAAGGAAGTGCTGGAGGATAAGAAGGAAAAGAGAGTCATGGGCTCAGAGTTTGGGCAGTAGCAGCTGCTCAGCCAGTGTTTGCTGAGTGATTGTGTGTGATTCCTTCCCCGAGCCCCGGGTTCCTGATCTGTAACATTGTAAAGATAATAAAAGTGCTAACAGAGCATGTAATATGTTCCCTTCTGACACGCAGAAGAAGCCCGTGGTTGTGACCCAATTTGTCCCCAGTGCTGGGGACTAGTGCACATTTAATACATGTTTGTGTTGGAGATTCCTAGAGAAATGTGATTTTTTGCAACTTGGATTCAAAACAATCCCTTCGCCTTTTCTGACCTGGTTCCCCCAGGTGGAGGACGCAGCCATCCTGGAGGTGTGAGGTGGTTCACCAACGGGTGTGCAACGGCCACGGGAAGGAGTGGGTCTTGTCTTAAAACTGCCATTTCCTTTTCCTTCTTTTACCAAGGCAGTTTTGTATCTTTACAAAACTCTTACAGTGTTTTGTAAAGAACGACCTTGGGCCTAGAGAAACACGTATCAAAGTGAAGTCCCTGAAAAGCTAGGGGGTCTCTGCAGCCTTGTCCCCAGAAACCCAGGTGCAGCTCACTTCCAGTGGGAGACCCCAGCACCCCCACCCCAGGGCACACTCAGCATCCACTCAGGTTCCTTCAGCAGGAGACCCACTGTGAGGACTTCCTCTTGGTTCTCGTGTGCAACCAAGGTGACGGTCAAGTGGGACACTGAGGCAGCTGAACCCCTCGGAGGTGCTGCCCAACCAGCCGCTTTGGGGCAGGGAGTCTCTAAGGACAGGGAAGGTGGTGGGCCCCAGGGCGCCACCAACCGGGGACAAAGGACCTTTGCCCATACTTGCGCCCTGTGTCCTCAGCCCTCCCTTCTGTGTCTGTTCTTCCCGAGAACTCTGCACTGAGTGAGTTTGCGGCCCAGTATTTGCTTTTCAGGGTTTGACAAGGGAGCGTGGCAGGGGATTAAGGCCACCCCTCCGTGGTCATTGCCAAGGGGGTGAAGGTCAGGGTGACTCACCAGGCCTGCGTGTCAATCGAACTTAGCTGCATCCTCCCTCCCGGGAGACTCACAACAAACACCTGGATTTGCGTGGAACATTCCAAACTCCAAGTTCTGCTTCCTCTCTCTGAGCTTTTCCAGGGAGTCAGCCCCTTCACAGTTCTATCAGCAAAACGGGACTGCGGGGAGCTGGTGGGGTGAAGCGTGCACACCAGCACGCAGGCGTGTGCCACACGTGGCTGGATTTGAACGCCTAATCCTACCCAGGTCAGGTGCTAAGGAAGGGCCCGTGCAGCGGGGCATGACTTCAGGTTGGGTTTAGACACAGCAGAGTTCCCGTGGCGAATGGCATCCCTGAGTCCCAGTAAATGAGGGGAAGTCACCTCATGCCAACAGGGCACCCCTACAGTGTTTGCACTGAAAGCTCCCCCAAAACCTGAAGAAACGAAGCTTGGCAGCAGGTTGATAATCTCGGTAGCAGTGGAGACGTGAGCCCACCGAGTGCTGCGGTGTGGACCAGGACCCTAGGATCGGCTTCTTAAGGCTCTCAGGCACGGTCGGCCATTCTCAGGGCCTGGAATTTTCCTCTGTACAAGCATGAGCCACACCCCACCCCGAGGGTGGTGAGCCAAGTCCTCACCCTGCCTCGCTGGAGGCAGTGGGCTCCTGAGGAGCCCCCTCTTCCTGTGGGCAGCCAGGCCTGGGAGCTGGTCCCCTTCTCCTGACTTCTCACCCAGTACTCCCGAAACCCAGCAAGCAGCCTTGAGGGTTTGTTAACTCGTGCTGAAGTTCTGATTGCTTGCAAAGCAAATTCTTTGCAACTGTTATAAAGGTCTCCTTGCTTAAGTATAGTCCAGCAAAACTGCCAAGCCCCTCCATGCCCAAGACTCAGACTGTCAAGGGGAGTGAAATGTGTCTGCTAGGCCCTGGGGGTGACAGTGCCTAGCCTAGGATTTCTTGGGGAATACATGGAAGGTTCCAGAAGAGGTAAGGATTCCTCATGAAAGGGTGATGTGCTGGAGTCCGGCTTGCTGTGTTTGTAGCCTCCTTGCCTCCTGCCAGCCACCTGGGTGTAGCTACTGGACCTCTTCTCTGTGCTTGTCTGTACGTAGGGTTGTTTGGAGCTGGACTTGGCTGGTGGTAAGAGATTAGTTGATGCAGAGCACTTAGAATGGGGTTCAGCATGTATGCATGTGGTGCCTGCTATGTGCAGGTGCTGTAGGTACAAACATGAGCAAATAGGCAGAAACCTGGCCTTCAGAAAGTTTATATTTTGGGGTGGCAAGGGTATACAGCACACACTCAATAAGGTCATCAGCACCCAGTCTGCTCAGAAGGTACAGATGGCTGCCAAGAGGTGCATGCTGGCTGTGGGGTGCTTCTGCTCATGAGCTTTGGCTGTGTGGTGACACCTCAAGGCTGTAGTGTTTTGCCAACTGGTGCCTGTTGGCACACAAAGTGTGCTGCCAACAACATTTGAGGTCCAGGAGTTTCCTGGCCAACCTTGTCCTTGACCCCACCTGCCTGTCAAAGAAAGGGTGGGTATGTTTTGCATCAGCAGCGAACAGGGTCAAAGTTTAGTCAATCAGAAGTTGTGTAAGGATTCACTATGCGGCGCTCAGCCCGAGGCCTCCCAACACTCATTAACGAAGGTCTGCTCAATGATTATCTCCCTGGGGTTTATTGTGGTGGCTTGGTCCAAAACATCCCTGACCGTGGCGCGGGTCCAAAGACCTGCCCCTGACGTCACAGGCGAGCCTCTCGCGTGTACCAGAGGGGCAGGGCCGTTCTCCATGGTATTTAAGGCAGGAGGCTCTGGCACCAAGCACGGCCTTCCCACTGGGAACACAATCGCCAGCGGGAAGAACCCAGCAAGCCCCCTTGGATCTCTGGCTGAGACCACCCAACTGGAAGGCAGGTGGGTCGAGCTTTCTTATTTACCTCGCTAAAATTACGACAGCCACACACTCTGTTTTCCTGGGATCAATGACTCTCCCGCCACGTGCAACCCACACGTGGTCCATCCAGGGTGCCAGCAGGTGTCTCCCCGTACTTTGGTCCAGGAAGGCTGTGTTTTCTGTTTCAGGTGACCCCGGCATTTGTGCCCCTTGCCACAGCTCTGCAGAAATGCCTCCTCAGCTGCACAATGGCCTGGACTTCTCAGCCAAAGTCATCCAGGGCACCCTGGGCAGCCTGCCCCAGGCCGTGAGGGAATTCGTGGAGACCAACGCCAAGGTGTGCCAGCCGGAGCACATCCACATCTGCGACGGCTCGGAGGAGGAGAACGGACGGCTGCTGGGCCACATGCAGGAGCAGGGCCTCATCAGGAAGCTGAGCAAGTACGACAACTGGTAAGCCCAGCACTTCGGGCCCCGGCCGTCTCCTTGGTGTCAGGGCACAGAGGTGAACGAAGACCTCTCGGGGCTTGCAGACACTTTAGAACCTTAATAAAATGGTCAGGACCACAGAGACAAGATGACATTAGTAGGGCCACCCAAGCCCTAATTGAGATGGGGCATGCAAATGCTCTTGCAAACCAGATTCCTGATAAAGTTGAAAGACAGTCCCGGTCCCTAGCTCACGGCCTAGCCAACGTCTTCCTGACAAGGCGCTAGCTGGCTTGGCCGCAGACACTTCTGCAACATGCCAATGCACTCAGAGTTCTGCTGGGCATGGGAAGAATGCGATAATGAGTGGAACTGGCCTGTCCCTAATGGTGCTTGACTGAAGGGGACCTTGGGACTTTTGCAGCTGGTTGGCTCTCACTGACCCCAGGGATGTGGCCAGGATTGAAAGCAAGACAGTTATCATTACCCAAGAGCAAAGAGACACGGTGCCCATCTCCAAAAGTGGCCTCAGCCAGCTGGGTCGCTGGATGTCAGAGGAGGACTTTGAGAAAGCGTTCAACGCCAGATTCCCGGGGTGCATGAAAGGTGAGCAGGACGTTAGCTGACAGCAGGCCTGCCCTTCTTCGTCTGCCCTGATGGCAGCCGTGACTGCAATGGCAGCTCCCACAGCCACTCCCTGTGGGATGCACCCAGTTCTGCGTTGCAGACGTCCTGCATGAACCCCACATGATCTCCACACGCGGGGTTCCAGCAGCTTGGTGGAGCCCACTTGTGGCCTGGGGAAACCTTAATTTTGACATTTTGGTTCACTCTGCAGTGGACTTTGCTGAACCCTAGGGCTGGTGGCCACGAGGGTGATGTTGATGGTGGGAGGCCACAGCGAGGGGTCCCCCGTGGAACGTGATGCCGCTGCGTCTGCAGGCCAAGGTCATTGCTCACCCATCCCCACCGGCCCTCCTCAGGTCGGACCATGTACGTCATCCCGTTCAGCATGGGGCCACTGGGCTCACCCCTGGCCAAGATTGGCATCGAGCTGACGGACTCGCCCTACGTGGTGGCCAGCATGCGCATCATGACTCGAATGGGCACCCGCGTCCTGGAGGCCCTGGGCGACGGCGAGTTCATCAAGTGCCTCCACTCTGTGGGGTGCCCCCTGCCTCTGAAAAGTAAGCGTGTCCTTTCAGAATTGAGAGTCGATAAAAAGCAAGCGCATGTACTGAGCGTGTGCGTGGGCTGACGCGGCCGTGCCCTGCTTACAGAGCCTTTGGTCAACAACTGGGCCTGCAACCCGGAGCTCACGCTCATCGCCCACCTGCCGGACCGCAGAGAGATAGTCTCCTTCGGAAGCGGGTACGGCGGGAACTCGCTGCTCGGGAAGAAGTGCTTCGCTCTCAGGATGGCCAGCCGGCTGGCCAAGGAGGAAGGCTGGCTGGCAGAACACATGCTGGTAAGCGCAGCATGACCTCCTGGCTGGTTGGAAGGCCGGGGTGGCACCCGAAAGCCTGCTGCCGTTCCCCTGTTGCAGACTCACAGGCAGACAGGGAAAGTCCGTGGGTATTTACGAACACCACAGTCTGTGTCCCTTCCTAAGGACCGCAGACTCAAGGGCCACCAGAGAGATCCTGTGGACTTCATTCTTTTGAATGGAGATAGATCTTGAGGGTCTACCTATCGAGAACCTCTAGGCACATCCCTAGACCTCAGGGCAGAAGAGAACAGAGAGCTTAATGAAGAAGCTTGTCTCCTGCAGATCTTGGGCATAACCAACCCTGCGGGTGAGAAGAAGTACCTGGCGGCAGCTTTCCCCAGCGCCTGTGGGAAGACCAACCTGGCCATGATGAACCCCACCCTCCCAGGGTGGAAAATAGAATGTGTGGGTGATGATATCGCCTGGATGAAGTTTGACAGCCAAGGTGACTCTCTTGGGCAAACCGGTGATAAAAACTGGACTTCTGTGTGCTGGCAACCTCAACCATGGCCAGCTCTCCCAAATCCAGGGCTGGGTGCATTGATCAGCTAGTTCAGAGTCTGCAAAACCTAAAAAATATGTACTCTGCCAGCTGAGCATCCTTTAACAATCTGGATTCAATGGGCCGCATACTGCCGATTGTTTATATGCAAACACTTGTTAAAATAGTGTTGGTGGAAAATGGAAGAGAAAGAAAGAGCTGTGAGAGCCTCAGGCCCGGGATGCTTGATGAGAACTGCGTGTGGTCTAGGGAGGGAAAAGGGGGGAGGGCTCAGTCCGGAATCCAGTGGGCCGATGCTTGGCGTTCACCACGGCCTCTCTGGTTGTGCAGGTAACTTAAGGGCTATCAACCCAGAAAATGGCTTTTTTGGTGTTGCTCCTGGCACCTCTGTGAAGACAAACCCCAATGCCATCAAGACCATCCAGAGAAACACCATCTTCACCAACGTGGCCGAGACCAGCGACGGGGGTGTTTACTGGGAAGGCATCGATGAGCCGCTGGCCGCAGGTGTCACCATCACCTCCTGGAAGAACAAGCAGTGGAGCCCGCAGGATGGTGAGCCCCCTCCAGGCTGCGTGCTCTGGGCTGCCGGTGTCCCGTTTGGGCCGGATACTAAAGAACTCTCTCTCTCTTTCCGTAGGGGAACCTTGCGCCCATCCCAACTCGCGGTTCTGCACACCAGCCAGCCAGTGCCCCATCATCGACGCTGCCTGGGAGTCTCCGGAAGGTGTGCCCATCGAGGGCATCATCTTTGGAGGCCGCAGACCAGCAGGTGAGCTCACCTCCTCTCCGGGTGGGGCACGGGGTCTTGACAACTGAAACACAACCGTGAAATCTCTCCCTCTCCATGACCTTGTCAGAAGCTGCCAATGATCTGGAGCTTTCTTTCCCCCAAACCAGAATGACTGGCATGCTCCAATGTAGAGGCAACCCGTTGGTCACCTCAGGCCTTTCTGGCTCTGTGCCCTAAAGTGGCTGGATGGGATTTCACTATTTACTTTGTGACCTCAGCTGGTGTAATGGTGACTTAGCAGTTTTCTGTATACTCGCACAACTAAAAAGATGCCACTTCGCCAAGTCGATCCATGTGTGAAATACATCGCTGGTCTTCGAGTCTGAAAGTCACAGCCTTAAAGGAATTTTTTGACCTCCTCCAGGTGTCCCTCTGGTCTATGAAGCTCTCAGCTGGCAACACGGCGTGTTTGTGGGGGCTGCCATGAGGTCAGAGGCCACAGCAGCAGCAGAGCACAAAGGTAATGACAAAGTCAGGACTCGAAACCACTCGGGGGGTAGTCAGACCTCCCGGGCCCTCCCTCCCCTCCGGCCCCTCGGTATCTGTATGTGAGGGGACAGAGAGGGGCAGGAAGTGAGAACCAGGCATGCCGTGTCCACATAAACGATGTCCCTATGCCTTCCGGCACGTGACTGACCAAAGGGCCCCTCTATTTAACAGGCAAAGTCATCATGCATGACCCTTTTGCCATGAGACCCTTCTTCGGCTACAACTTCGGCAGATACCTGGCTCACTGGCTGAGCATGGCCCAGCGCCCAGCAGCCAAGTTGCCCAAGATCTTCCATGTCAACTGGTTCCGGAAGGACAAGGAAGGCAAATTCCTGTGGCCAGGCTTTGGTGAGAACTCCAGAGTGCTGGAGTGGATGTTCAACCGGATCAACGGGGAGGACAGCGCCAAGCTCACACCCATCGGCTACATCCCTAAGGAGGACGCCCTGAATCTGAAAGGCCTGGGGGACATCAACCTGGAGGCCCTCTTCAGCATCTCCAAGGAGTTCTGGGAGAAGGAAGTGGAAGACATTGAGAGATACCTGGAAGACCAAGTCAACACCGACCTCCCCTATGAAATCACCAGGGAGGTCCTCGCTCTAAAGCAAAGAATAAGCCAGATGTAATCAGAAGCTAAGGGCTTCAGCTTTAGAATCAGCCCCTTCCTAGTCCATAGGATGCACTCAGAGCAAGGTAAAGGGAGTCTTCCTGAATCGGCACCACTAGCAGCATAGTGAGCACGCCGTTGAGCAGATCAGAAAGGCACATTTAATTGTTCAGATGAGAACCACAGAGACAAGGCTAGGAACCAAGGAGCTTGGGGAGAAATCTTAGCAGGTCTCCAAAAATTGCATCAATACGTGTTTTGTTCAACTTTAAGATCACTCAGGCATGTAGTTTTTCAGTTTTTCCACTTTAGCTGTATCAGTTAGCTGGAATGCACAGAAGAAAACACTTGATCTGTATATATATGTGTGTGTGTGTGTATGTGTGTGTGTGAGCATAGTGTATTCGTACATGTGTGTCCGTATGTACTGTTATCTAAAACATATTTAATACCTTTAAAAAATCTTGGGCAAGATTACCTACTAGTTGTTAGTAGAAAGAAATGTTGCTTTGTTACTAATATGTGTGTTTAAATTATTTTTATATTCTGTCGTTTCTTACCTTTATGTAACTGTAATCAGCGCCCTTACCACTTCTTGGAAAAGATTACACAATAAACTTTTATAGGAAGGATGGATTCGATTTGCTTGGTTTCTCTTAACTGAAACATACAAAAAGAGAGTTCTGGCTGCACCTTTCTTAATCAGCCCCAGCCCCGAGCCCATGGTGGCGGGGACACAGAACCACTTTGAGAAGCAGGCGAACTTCAGACTCAGGGAGCGGGAGGAGCCGGTGGAAGGAGGGAGCAGAGGGGACGGGAGTGGGGCTGGGCTTTGCCTGCAGGATCAGCTGCTGCCACAAGTTGGCGCCCTCTGGCAACTCTAGGACCAGCCGTGAGCTTCAGGGCTGTATTGGAGCGAATAACGTGAACTTTTGGACAAAAATTTGGTCTGGGGACTCAGCTGTTTCTGAGAGTTGCCTTGTGGACAATTTCAAAGCCTTTTTCCTTTTGACGCTTTTTTTGAGCAACACTCTTCCACTGCCGTCCGTGGGAGAAAAGTGCCTTTCAGGAGGCCCAGGGGAGCACCACATCCTAAGCCCTGGTTAAGCGCCTTCTGCATCCTGAGGTCTGTGGCCACGCGCTGGGCTGCCTGGGAGGGCGGTGGCCTGGCCTGGCCTCGAGCCCTGCCCGGTCTCCTCTGCTCCCAGGGTTTGCTGGGTGTTCCAGAACAGTCCAAACAAACCGTAAACTTTATATCGAACATTCGTCCGGTAGATAAACACTGCTCCCCTCCTCGGCCCTCCCCTCCCCAGGGCAGTGGCCTGGCTTCGCCCTCCACCACACCCCACGCCCGCTCCCAGCTCTCCTGCCTCCGCCCACCCGCAGGCCTGCTCCTTCCCTGGTCAGTGCAGAGGCTCCACCTGGACAGCCAGGCCGAGATTGCCCAGGTTTGCAGGTGGGGAAGCGGGTGAGGAGGGGTCCAGTAGGGCTGGGAAACAGTCCTGCCCCTTTAAGGCTTGGAGAACTGGATCTGGCTCCTCAGATAAATTGGCACTTTGTAAGACCAAAACCAGTGATGGGGAAAAACCACTTAACGGAATGAAATGCCATCTGCGGGGCTGATTTAGATGGGTGGCTCCAGACTCCGTGCCTCCTCTCACTACAGAACGCTCCCTCGACATGCTCTCTGACTCCAGTGCCACATGTCTGAAGGAGGCCAAAAAGGAGGCAGAGCCTGAGGCTGGCCGAGTGGGGACAGGTCCCACCGCCACTCCCTGGGGGCTTTTGGGGCGGTTTTGGGAGTCCCGAGAGCCAGGCGCAGTTGGTTGTGCACGCCCTGTGCCCTGGTGTCCTGTCCCGGCCCCTCAGCAGCCTCCACTGCCGCTGGGGCAAAGCCGACTCCTACACAGCATTGCCTGCCTGGCCTCCCAGTGACCATGTTGCCACCAGGCTGGGGACAGCGTGGGAGGTGACTTAGACACAAGTGTCTTCGGGGGACGCTAGGGCTGGCCCCTGACTTGCCCCTTGTGCTGGCCGCTGACTCAGGCTCCCTGAAGCGCCCTTCTGAGCCCTCCGTTCCTCCCCAGGCCTGGTTTTACACTGAGACTTCTGGTTACACAAATCAGGAAACTCGGGCCTCATTGACCAGCGTCTTCCTGCTGTGCTGGCAGGTGGGAAGACAGGTGCAGGTCGGCCTGTGGTCAGAGGGCTTGGAGAGCGAGCAACTTGTCACCTGGAGCAGGGTGAGAGTGACCTGGCTCTCAGCCAGCCCTGCCCAGGGGACCACCTGACCCTGAGCCCAACGCCGGGGCCGATGTCCTCTAGAAATAGATGTAGGAGTCACCCCGACCTCCAGGAGCTCCCAGAGCTGCGTGGGACCCTGGGTAGAAGCCAGAACACAGGAGGGCCACACGGATATTGGATGGGGGCTGCAGAACAGGGCCTCTCCCTCGCCCTCTCTCTGGAATCTACCCTGGCCCAGAGCCCAGGGCCTCTCTCACAACCCTGTGGGTCCCACATTACAGGGACCTGTCTAAGGTGGTGGGCTGTGAGCCTGGCAGACTCCTGGGTATGCAGCCCTGCCAGGGGAACCCAAGCCACGGCAAGGCCTAAACAGACCTGGCATGAGGGCAGGGTACGTGGCCGCCAGGGGCGAGGTGTAGAGGCCACCCTCCCTCCCTCCCATCAAGATCGGCACCCACAGGGAGCGGCCAGAGTTTCGGAAGCTGGGAGACCCCCCAAGACCCCTCCTTCCCCAAGGCCCCAGGCCTCCCCACTTAGCCAGGGGCTCCCAGCTGGCTCAGGCGTGGTCCCAGGGTGACCACGGCCCCCACTGCCTCTGCTGATACTCTGAACGTTTCTCCTGCCAGCTCTCCCGGGTGCCCCATGACTGCCCCCAGGACTCTGCTGCAGACCAAGCAGCTGGGCAGGGGCAGCGGCTGCCCCCACACTGAGAAAACCCTGGCTCAACCCCGGGGGACAGGGATCAGGTTTCGTCAAGGGCAGAAGAGGACCTTGGGACAGAGACTTGTTTTCAAGTGGAGCAAAGTAAAGCTGGGATTTTGCTTCCATCCTGAAGTTTTCCTGGAATTTTCCTGAAGTTTTCCTGGAATTTTCCTGCTCCTGCTGGCACAGGAACTCAGCACAGCGGGGGCCCTGGGGAGAGGCTCCTGTGAAGGCCCCTCCAGGTGCCTGGCTTACAGGAAGAGCGGCCAGTGCACATCCCGCGAGGGTCTGCCCACCACAGCGCCATGTTCCCTCTGCCCCTGGGCCCCTCCACAGCAGGACAAAGCTCAGAGGCGTCTCTAATGCGCAGAGCTGGGACTCAGGGCCGACGCGGAGGAGTGGCGCACGTCATTCGGTCCATGTTAGCACCGGACTGGGGCCAGGAACACATTTGCTTCGCTGACACCTGCCAGCGTCTTTGGTTGAGGCTCCTTCCTGGGGGCGCGCGGCCCACGCCAAGACCGTCTGGGCTGGGAGCCCCTGGGTAATGGGAGATGCAAATGCGCGTGCGTCTGCCAGCCTGAATGGCAGGACTCTTCTCCAGGCAAGGCAATTTACAGCAAAATATGCTGTAAATATTTGTTCAGCCCAGGAAAATGACTTTAATTGCATAATTAAACTCGTTGTAGATGCTGCTTCCGGACAAAACGTTGGGGGAGAAGAACCGAGCCCACAGCTGTCCCTCCGAGTTTGCTGACTGGAGGGACCGGCTGCTACACACAGGCTTCGCTTGGCCCCATCTTTCCACGGTGCAATGGCGACTTTGAGAACAGGCAGGGAGGGTGCAGGAGAAAGCAAGGGAGAGAGTGGTGTTGGGGCGTGGAGGAGCGGAAGAGGCCCCCTAATCAGAGGGCCAGTGGTGGGCGGCGGGATACAGACCCTCAGGCAGCCTTTAGCACTGTTTCCAAACGCCCCTTGCATATCCCACCTTCCCAGAAGAGGGCTTGGAGCACACGAAGCCACTTGGAAAAGGATTGGTAGCTCGAAAGACGTTTGCTTTTATTTATTTATTTACACATTTGCTTTAAAAAAAACATTACATCAGAGCCGTCAAGCAACACTCAGGACCCCCCGCTAAAGTGGTCTCACGGGTACAATCCCAAGCTAAGATGCTGGCCTCGGAAGACATGTGTGCCGCGCCCCATTCATGTGAAGTGTCCCCTGTAGGGACAGAAGGCAGGGGCTTGGGAGGATGCAGGGAGGGCAGGATTCTGTGGGGACAGGGTTGGTTTGAGGGTGATGGAAAAGCCCTAAAGTTAGATGGTAGTGAAGTTTCCACAATCCTATGACTATATTAAGAACCATTGAATTATACATTTTAAATGGGTAAGTTTTATGGTATGTGAATTATTGCTCCATAAAGTAGCTAAAACAAAAAAAAAACAAAAAAAAAAAAAAAAAAAAGAAAAGAAAAGAAAAAATACAACAACAAAAGTTCACTTAGGAGAAACCAGTTTCCTTCCAGGGCTCTGAGTTGAGGCTGGCCTTCACCTTGTCAAGGAGGAGCTGAGGAAGGAAGAGGCAAGGGTGGCCCCTGAGACTCTCTCCTGAAGTGCGTCAGAGGGTGGGACGGACTGCCTCACCCGGTTCGATGCCTCTTGGAACAAGAGCACTCATTGACCACCAGTTGGGAGATGGAGGCTGCGGGGGACCGAGGCTGCAAAAGTCACTCGACCAGCAGGTGGCAGAGCTGGGACCAGCAGCAGCCTCCATTTCTAGTCCGATGGCATTGGTCTTGAGTCATGGCTGTGACCCCAGATGGGTCCTCAGCAGAGGGAAGAACTCTGGAGTCAGGAGATCAGGAACCTCACCCAGCCCTGCCAGCCATAAGGAAGCCCCCCTAGGTTGGCACAGGCTCCTGAGGGGAGGCTCTGGCTCACATGCAGTAGGAAAGGTCCAGGCACGGGGCAGGTCCTGGACTCGGGCCCATCAATGGCATGAGGGTCCCATTTCTTTCTCCCACTGCCTGGTAGCAGAATCCAACGGGATGGAAGAAATCACTGCAGCCGTGTGTTCGGGGCCCCGTGCCACCGTCGTGAGTCTCAGCTGCCCTGATGGCACAAGTGCTCTGTCTTGCTTCTTGGAAGTCTTTCATTCAAAGAAGTTGGGCGTCACGTGGCTTTTTGGTGGGGCTCTTAGGACTAGGATCCAGGGGTGGGAGTGTGGCCGGTGGCAGAGTGGTTACCTAGTATGGGAAAAGCCCCACTTCCATCCCAGTACTGTCAACAAAGAAAAGAAGAAGAAAAGGAAGACGGATGGAATTCAGGGAGCCCAGATAAGAAGAGACAAGGCAGAGCCAGTGAGCAAACTTCACGAAGACGGGACATGAAAGGAAGCTTGCACCCTGAAATTTCACGGCAGTCAGCACCTTGCCTAAAGCCCCACACTGTCCCCCACAGTCCACCCCTTTTATGACACCCTCTGCTCCTCGGGTATAGTTTTTTTTTTTGTTTTTTTTTTTTACTGAATTCTTTCTGTCCCAGAACCAAGGAGCTGGGGGGCAACGCACTCATGGGCACACCCCATGTGCCCCAGAGCCCTTGGTCCAAAGCCTGCGAGGACAAGTGGAATCCCCCGACGTGCTACCCCTTCTGTCTGCAGGACTTGGGTGGCTGTTGGTCCCTGGATGGAATATCGCACTGGCTTTGAGACAAGCCCTTAGCATTTCGTAAGAGGCAGGAGGGGACCTATTCTGGGGCCCAGAACACCAGGGAAGACGGCATCAGGAAGACCTCAGCTTCCGTGCCTGTGGCCAGACCCCGAATGCTCAGGGCAGCTTTCCTGGGCTGCACGAAAGCAGCTTTCTGAACCCGGCGGAAGCCAGTCTGGGTTGCTGAAAAGTTCTCTGCCAAGGCCAAAGTTCTGGGTCTAGTTGAGTGGACATGGGAGCCTGGGCTGCCCAGAACTGGCTGCAGGGGACTGGTATGGTCTGGTTGGTGCCTCTTAGGCTGAGCACAGCCCCCCGGAGTTGGCGCAAACCCCCTACCCCAAGTCCTGCTGGTTAATAGAACACTGTCCTCAGAGGTGACCTCGGGGCTAGCCTTGGTGGGCGTGGAGGCTGCGGGCTCCTTTGAAGCAACACATGGACTTCATCACCATGAAGGATGGAGCCCAGGGAGCCAGAGGCCCCGGTGACTCATGTGGCAGCTGCTCCCCCATTATGTAAAGCGGAACTCAGAGCCATTAGCCGGTAGGAGATGAGATGTACATTTTGGATTAACTCAGATCACCAGAATGTGTCTTCTCAGCCCAGGGAAATTAAACATGAAGTCAGGGGAGCTGGGACAGGAGGGGCAGGGCTCAGCCAAGCATGCCGGATCAGCTCTGCTTTTTATTTTTTCAACAGGCTGCAGGCAAAGGGGACGGGAGGACACTGCCGCAAAGTCAGCCTGGGAGAGGAGATGGAAGCTGAGATCCTCTTTCCGTCTTTACCCTGTGCAGAAGTACAATCAATCTGTGTGGCAGAATTAAATTTTTATCTGTCCGATTTCTTCCATCACAGCTTCCTCTAATAATGGTTATTTATTGAGCACTTATTATGTGCCTGACACTCAGCTAAGCACATTGTAGATAAGGAAGGGGTGCATTTGTCTTCTCCCCTCTCCATCCATGTCTGCGTTCTTGCTGGGGAGGGAGTTTGGAGGGAGAAGTAGAGAACTGAAGTTTTATAGGCAGCATGGAGTAAAAGCTGAATCATGCTGGGAAGCTGCATCCATCTTTCAGATGCAAAACAGGGAGGGGAGCGGTCTCAAAGCCCCCCTGGTGATGATCCAGCATGACTTGCTGTTGGACCCATGGTCTGTGTGCAACCACCCCCAGGAGATGTGAAATGAAGAAATCATAATGGCCAGCACTTCCAAGGCGAGAACATCGGGCTGGACAGATATCAAGGCAGAGACCTTTGAACTCTAAGAATGTCTGTGATCAACCCATAAGCCTAACCAAAACCCAACCCCTAAACCCTACACACTAACATAACCCTAACCTAACCCTGGAAATGGACAGAGTCCTACGTCCTTCCAACATGGTGCAGAGCAGACCTGTAGTACCACCCACCAGGGGTCAGGCACTCTGTCCACTGGGTCTTCCTGGAATTGTGGACATAGACTCACGGAATCTGGGTTCCCACCCCCATTGCCCCGAGCCAGTTTGGTGCAACTTCAGTCCTTCCCACCCTGCACCAAGGTGGGTCAGAATGGCTGGCTCTCCTGGGCTCCTGGGGGTCAATTCCAGCAGAGGAGACACGTCCCCTGGGGCCTCTCTAACAGAGGGGGGCAGTTACTGCTCCCAGGTGGGGGCTGCTTTGGTAACAGCAGGACCAACTTCCCTGTGACTGGGGATCGAGGACGTGCCCTGAGAAGTGAAATATCTGCACTGTCCCCAGCCGGCCAGTGCTTCCCTGTGATGGCAGGTCTCCAAGATCGATCCATCACTTTCCAATGAATAGTTATTGGACGTCCTCCTACTGCCTGGCACTTAGAGTCAGCCCAAGTGCTTAGATGAGCTGATCAGAACTGTCTCTCCTAATGAATTGGTCCCACAGGAGGCCCTGTCCTTTCCCAGGGTCACTGAAAAACTTTGAGCCTCAAGATATCAGGAGCAAATTTCCTGTGGGCAAGAATCCACAGGTTCACTTTTCTATCCCAGTCAGCATTGCCTAGCTCCTGGCTCTGCCCTGCAAGTTTACAGTTCTGCCTGGGCAGTTGGGGAGAAAGTACATTTGTATTACACTTCATCTACCCATCCATCCATCCACTCACCCATTCATTTATCCATCCATTCATCCATCCACCCACCTACCCACCTACTCATCCATCCATCCAACCTGCCAGCCACCCACTCATCCATCCATCCATCCATCCATCCATCCATCCATCCATCCATCCATCCATCCATTCATCCACTCACCCACCTACTCACCCATCCATCCAGCCAGTCAGCCACCCACTCATCCATCCATCCATCCATCCATTCTCCCACCTACTCATCTATCCATCCTTCTAGCCATTTCTGTTTAAGTACCCATTTTCTATCTTCCAATCACCTGTGTCTTTAGATACCCCCCATCCACCTGTCCATGGACCAATCACCATCGCCTCCACTCAGCATCACCTCATCTTCACCTAGTCCACCATTGTAACCCTGCATCCAGTCTTGGTCCAGTCTTCTACCTTATCTCTAAGAAGTAGCCCAGCCCGCTTTTTCCATGTGCCTTCAGTTCACAAAATAAATGCTAAATCAGAGCATGCCAACTGGTTGCCCTAGAAGAGTCAGGAAAAGTCCTCAGAGGACGCATTTGAGTAGTGTCCAGAGGGTTCCATAGGAATCTGGAAAGTCGAGTCAGGCTCAGGGCGGGTCATGGTGGAGTGTGAGTGAGGTGGAGGGAGGGTGGCTAGAGGGGGAGATCAGCACAGGTGGTTGGGTGTTGAGTGAGTGGTGTGTGCTTTGGCTGCACTGAAGGACCCAGGAAGACCAGAAAGCTAGTGTGCCCTCCCCGTGCACGGGGCAGACTATGAACGAGCAGGCCATGGACTCTCTTGTGAGGCATGGAGGTAGAGCAGCTCAGTGACAGTGGGTTTCTAGTGAGCGAGACCTCATCCAGGAGAAACCTGAGATGGCGTCCTTTGCTTTGGGAGTGGTGGTCAGCCTGTTCTTCTCAAGCTGGGGCCATGGGGCCACAGTTGCCATTGGGAATAGGCTGAGACACCCTGGCTGTCCCCAAGTCCCATCAAGGGCTCGCATCTGAAACTCCAGCCACAGCAAACTTGAAGACCTGCGTGCAGAAGATGGGCTATTGTCGGGAGATTGACTAACTGCCATGGCCATTTCATAATGGCCATTTTGGAACAAAGGGGCAGAGAAAACCAGACAACTTCCCACGTTTCTCTGGCGGGGGAGAAATCAAGGCCCTTGATGGTTCCAGACGTAACTGCGAGCCTGCTGTTAGGCTAAAATCTCCAGCATCTGAAAAGTTCCAAGTTGATTTTCAGGGGGGAAATTAGATGAGAAGCGGCTTTGAAAACACAGAGGATCTTGTGTTTAAAAACTTGGTTGCCAGGGAAACTCTTCCTCCAGTACTTCCTTGCCACCACATTATAAATTAAGCCCCTAACTGAAGGGTAATTAAGGTGATTGTTAGCGCTGCTGCGGGATGTGGTGCGGCGGCGGGGGAGGGCCAAGCCCCGGGCACGCGCCCCTTCAGCCCTGGGAGGCTGGGCCCCTTTCTGCATGGGGGGCTCGAAGGCACCTCTGAGGGGGAGGCAAACCACAGCACCTGCCCAGGGGAAAGCCTGCTCTGAGATGGGTCGGAGCACTGCCCTGAGGAGGACATCTTAAATGTCAGCTGCTGCCCAGTGGGTTCGCAAGAGGGCGAAAGCGGAGTCAGCCAGCGGGCAGACTGTGCAGGCTCAGGGGTCCCCAGGCGGGCTCACGCGGGCACCCGGCAGGAGCCAGAGCAACTGTTTTCTGCCACCTCCGGGAAGCAGACAATTTAGCATGTAGTTCGTGGTCCCAGTCATTCAGCGACCCATCTGTCCATCATCTCTCCTCCATCTGCTCATTCATCTAAGTGTCCACCAGAGCGCCCGGCCATCCATCATCCACAGGCTCACCAAGCCAGCCCCTGTGCACTGCGCATGCGCTGTCAGCATCTGTCTGCGCGCAGTCCACCTGCCACACCCCTCATGAGTGCGGGCGCGTGCACGCACACTTGCACACACACTCACTCACACACACACTCTCTCACACACACATTCAGACACATACACTCACACACACATACACACTCACACACACTCACATACACATACACACACTCACACACGCACTCACACACATACACTCACTCACACACATACACTCACACTCACACATACACATACACTCACACACACACTCATGCACTCACATTCACACACACACACTCACACACACATTCACACACGCACTCACACACATACACTCACACTCACACACATTCACACACTCACACATACACATACACTCACACACTCACACACACATACACACACATTCAGAAACACATTCACACACACACTCACACACATACACTCACACTCACACACACTCACACACATACACACATTCAGACACACTCACATTCACACACACATACACTCACACGCACACTCACACACACTCACACTCACAGACACATTCAGACACACTCACACACACATTCAGACACACATTCACACACATACACTCACACACACACACACACTCACACTCACACACTCACACACTCAGTAGGGCAGAGGGGCATGGGGATGGAGGAGAGGAGGGGCAAAGAGGAGGTGTTTGGATGCCTAGAAAGGTGGATGGGTGGATGGACGTTGGATGGGTGGAGGGGAAGGTGGATCGCGGGTGAGCGCCCTGCCTCCCTCTGTCCACCTATGCAGTCATTCACCTACATGTCCAGCCACCCAGCATCCCTCCATCTGTCCACCGGTCCTCTATCCGTCTAGTCAGTGACAGGTGGCAGCCCATAATTTCACTAAGAGTGGTTGCTGAGAGCTTGCCGTGTGCCTGGTCGAGGTTCTCCCAAGGCTGTCCCTTGTTGCTACCACCCCCATTCTGCAGATGGGGCGGCAGGGGTGTCCTCGTTGCCAGCAAGGCCGACAGCGGTGCTGGCACTCCTCTCTGCAGAGAGAGGGGCCGTGGGCTTCGCCCCCACCTGTGGATGCTTCACCCGAGAGTCAGACTCCAGGTTCTGGGGCGCTCGGCTGCCCGCCGCGACCTTCTGCCCAGGGCACCCACGCCGGCCCCACCGGTGTGTACCTGGCCCTTCTCTTCCCACAGGGCCGACACTGCCAGCGTGGTCAGGAGTCTGTGCCAAGGTGAAAGTCCATGGGTCGGGAACCTCATGCTGTTCCCAGAAGCGGAGATCTTGCTGCCTGTGAGCTTTGGCCTCCTTTGTCCCTTTTTAGGGAAATGCCCCTCCCTGCTCAGTCAACTTTCACCTACTTCCGAGGCCCCTCTCCTCCCAGCACTGGGCTGGTGGCTTGGACTCCGCCATGCCCTGACTCTGGCCTACTGCTGCTGGGTCCACCAGAGTGGGAGCCAGCAGAGAGGAGGCTGCTCGTGAGCACTTCCAGCGGCCCGGGGCCCTCAGCCTCCATCCAGCAGCATCTCCGGGAGGGATGTGCACTCCTTGCCTTTTGCAGAGGAGAAGGTTCATAAAGGTGAGGGCATCCTCTCAAGGTCCTACAGTTACTTCCAAGGAGCAGGGTCTCAACTTGAACCCTGATGTCAGCATGCAGTGGCTGAAGGCAGACTACAGTGGCACGTGGGGTGAGTGTGTGGGCACTGTCCTCAGCTGCTTCTGAGCTGTGTGACCTTGAGTGACTCACTTAACCTCTCTGTGCCTCAGCTTCCTCTTCTGAGCAAGGGGATAAAAAAGACACTCAAGGGCAGATCCAAGGAAGGGGCGCACACCAAGTGCTCTGAAGGCCCTCAGCACCCAGGAAGTGCCCAGCTGAGGTCGGCTGTGGGGTGACTGCGCCTCTGAGCCCTGGAGTTCTCACAGAAAGTTTGCTGGACGCAGCTGTGGCCGAGTGTGGGCTCATTGCTGCAGCCCCCACCGCAGAGGCTGGAGGGCCAGGAGCATCGCAGATCGATCTGCTGTCACTCACGTCCGGGAAGGGCACCCCGAAGGCTGGCAGCTCTAGGCCATTGCAGCAAAGTGCAGTCCTGGGAGGCAGCACCCTGCAGAGGGGAGCCGGACCCGGGGAGGGGCTCCCTCAGCACGTCCCAACAGCCTCAGCCCCAAAGACCCTGGGGACAGGGGTTATGAGGTCTTTGTGATCCAGAGGGATGGCGGAGTGGGGCCCAGCAGCCACTGAGGGGCGGGCTGGCTGACCCTGTCTTCCCACCGCTGCCCACTGCTGCCCAGCACTGCCCAGGAACCCAGAGACACTTGGTGACTTGGCTGGGAGCTGACCCTCCTGAGGGCCACCAGGTGTTGGAGGAGGGGACTCTTAAAGCAGGCCACTCTCAGGGCCCCCAGTTTACTCTCCCAGGTCACGGGCACCCCCGCATCCTGCTGGCGGGGCATAGGGTCACTGGGGTTCTGGCCCTGGTGGTGGGATGCTGAGGGACAGGCCGGGGCCGGCCCCACCTGGCTCCTCCTGCACAGGCGGTGCAGGCTGCGCCACCCAGACTCTCTCCAGGGCCAACTCCTTGGCAGGGGAGGGGCCTCAGGTCACTGACTGCTGCCCAGTCCTCAGGTGGCGGTTTTCTGCCAGGGGTCTCTGACCAGGAGTCAGCTAGGAAGACGCCGAAGGGCTGCCGACCTGGCTAGAGGCCAAGCCCACAACCCCAGTCCCTGGGTGCCAACCTCAGGACCACTCTCTGCCCCCAGGGACCGGGGTTGTGTCCAGGTCCCCCTGCAAGCCCTCAGGGACGGCTGACTTCCGTTCCAGGGTGTTGGGGAGAAAGCCCAGGGGCACTTGCCCTGGGGAGTGCAGCCACCTCCCTCCCAGGCCCTCGCGTGCTGTGGCGACGTGCTGCCCAGACCCCCGGGGCTGTGGCCGTGGTGCAGTGTACCCCACTCCCCGGGAGAAACTGAGGCTGGGCAGAGGCAGGCCCGAGGGCCCGTGCTCGCCTGCTCACTGCAGACTGTCTGCGGGAGTCATCCAAGGTCGCCCGCGCGGCGGCTCTCCGACAGCGGTGTTGTGGCTTCTGGTGGGCCCCCCTCCAGCCGCGGGGGAGGCGGCGGGGGCGCGGGCCTCTTTAATTCATGAGTTCCTGGCAGAAGCACAGTCTCGGGAAGATTGATGACCGGCTGCAGGTATTGGTGGGCGGACTCATAAAGCTGTGGGCAGCGGCCGTAAATCAGATGAATATTCAAGATTCCGCCCGGAGCGGTCCCAGCGCGACAACCAGGATGGATGCGGGAGGGTGGCCTCAGAAGCCCTCAGCGCCGGGCAACTCTCCGCCCGGAAACTCGGGGCACTAGAGGGAGGCGGGGGGCCAGGGCTCTGCAGCCCCCAGACCCCTGCAGCCCCCAGCGAGGCAGCTGTGCCCTGAAGCACGAGACCCTGCAGAACCACCAGTTTCGAGGGGCGCGGGGCGGGTTTGGACGCCACCCAGATCCAGGTCCAGAACATTCCAGGGTCACCTTGGAGAGCTCCCAGTGCCTGGCCCTCAGCCCCCACCTCCCCGAGCCCGACCAGTGCTGCTTTTTCTGTGACTGGAGGTAGCTAGACCCCCTGAGTGGCCGTAGATCCCCACGGTCTGCCTGGTGCGTGGCCTCCTGCGTGGGCTGTCCTGCGGGTGGCCCCCTTGGTGTTGCCTCTGAGGCCGAGCCCACCCCTCTGCATGGCTGCCCGCCGTCTCCGGCTTTGCCTGTCTGGAGGGAGGATACCAGGACTGGAAGGGTCCTCCTGGGCACTTTCTCGGGTAGAAGCCTCTGAGTGGAGCGGCTGGGTCACAGAGCCGGTGTGGGGTCAGGGCTGTGGCCACGTGGCCAAATCGTCCCCCTCCCCACTCCCAACCCCCTTAGCCCGCGGGTGGTCGTCTCTGCTGCCCCCGTTCAGGTGAGCGAGCAGCGGCTGAGAGCACTCTGAGACCCTGGTGCAATTCGCCATGTCTCTGCGGGTCCTGCAGGGAGAGACCCTGCCCTCGTGCCGCGCTCCCTGGAGAGCACACGTGGGCCGGGTCCATGAGCCCAGCGCCTGATGGGGCTGGAACCTGTTCTGGAGCAGCACAGGCTGAGGCTCAGCTGTGCTCTGAAAAGACCCTCCGTGGCTGCCACTGCACTGGGGGCACACTCTGCAGTCTCCTCTCAGCATAGGGCCCTGTGGGATCTGACCCTGGCTGCCTCTCTGCCCTTATCTGGAACCCATGTCCCGCCTGCTAACCAATCACATTCTGGCCCTCTGGTATGGAGACAGGTTGCACCCCAGGACCCTTGCATTGGCTGTGCCCCCTCCTGAACCCCATCTTTCAGCCCTTCTGGTGGGAGATGGTGTCCAGGTGGGCGGAGCTCTGATGCCGTCCACAGTGACCAGCTTGCTCTGGGTTGGGGGCTGGGAGCGGTCACCACAGTGACCCATCCCGGACTCCACATCAGAGCCAGGAAACGAGGCTCAGCTGTGAGGCTGGTAGCTGTGCAGGGCCACCCCGTGGTTGGGGCAGAGGGGGACCTGCCTTGGGTGGACTGGCATCTCGCCTAGTAGGGAAGCTTCTGGTTCGGGCAGAAGCAAATCTGTACGAAGTGCCCCTTGAAGCCGTCCCCCAGTGGGGTGAAAGCCAGCTTGGCCTTCTCCCTCTGCCGGAGGGACCCTGTTTCCCACCTTGGGGGACTGGCCTCTTTCCCAACCCCAGGCAGGGTGCTGGGCAAACCTTCCACAGAGTCGGGGGCTTTTGCAGTTAGTCAAGAGACCACCAGCTCCCCACTGGGTTCCCACGTGTCGGGAGCCCCTCTCCCTCCTGGTACAGGCCAGCCCCCGGGCCCTCAGCACCCCAGAGGACAAAGCCCAGGGTGAAGACCTTAAGCAGACCCTGGAGCAGAGTCCAGCATGGGCCCGTCCTGGAGGACTGCTGACAGGAGAGCCAGCCCCTCACCCAGATGGCCCGCCTGCTCCCCGGGCTCCAGCAGCTACAGTCCTTGCAGAAAGGGAGCTGCCCCGGGGGTCCTGCCAGCCACCCCGATTCCCCTTACCAACATGGGTGCCATCAACAACCCCTCCAGTCACCTCCCCCCAAAGCATCACCCCAGCTCTCCCCCCACATAGGCAAAAGTTTCTTGTCCTAGACTCCTCGAGTCTGAGGGAGCAACTTAGCAACACAGGCACGTCTCCTGGGTAGACGTGTGCGTCATGGAAAACTCGGGAGCCGGCGATTGGGCGTTCGCTGCTGCAGAGTCAAGTCCCCGCACGCCTGGAAAATAACATAATGTATTCCTGTCTGCAGCTCTGAGCAAAGGCTCGTTTCGTGTCTTGTGTTTCCATTTCCTGAGGATTAATAAGTGTGGAGGGGACTTGGGCTTCGTGCCGAATATTTATTTAGTCAATATACACATCAATTTAGCAAATTAGAGATTGCAAGCCATTTCTAAGCAATGCTGTAAAAATAATAGCTGTACTTTAAACTTGTAATGGATTTTTGTGTGGGGGGGTGGCTACTACGTGCCTGGCACTTTATAAGCACAAAGAAGTTTAGTTTTCTGAAACTTCAGTGAATGTCTGAGTCATTGTGGATGTCTGTCAAAAAAGCAGACGTCTGGGTCCTCGGGCAGGAGGTGTGGGGTCTGGGCTGAGGATTCTGAGCCACAGCAGACAGAGATGAGGGGTGGGCTTTGGGGTTGGTGGCCCTGCCTTGGCCCCCTGGCTGGGGGCAGGGTTTCCCAGCCCTGCACAGCTGAAGCCGGGCTGGCTGGTTGTCTGCTGTGGTTGCCGTGCTGGGCACCACAGGAGCTGAGTAGCATCTCTGGTCTCTACCCAGAGGTGGCAGCAGCAGCCCCTCCTCAGCTGTCACAACCACAGGTGGCTCCAGACCTTGACGCAGTTGGGGGTCTCCTCCATTTGCGATCTACTGGGGGAGGGCAGGGCTCTTGGGCTCTCAGGACCTCATTTCTCCGTGGAGACTCCATTCTGTGAGCAAGATGACCACCCCACAACCCGGGGAGGAGGCAGCTGCTGTCCAGGGCAGCTCGGAGAGGTACAGCGACTTGGCTAGGGGGGCTGCTGGCGTGCGGCCTTGGCAGGGTCCTCGGCTCCTCCTGCCTCCGGGCTCCGTGCAAGTAAGCCCTGCTCAGAGGGCTCCGGGCCCCCGGGCTGGGGCGCCTCGTGTGGCCCCAGCCCGGCGCTGCTCCTTGCCCTCCTGCCGTCCCCATGGCCCGTGTGGTGCGGGTTCCTGCCTGTCCCGCCCCTGGAATGAGGGCCCACAGGGCGGGGCTTTCCCAAGCTTGCTGCCTGCGGTTTGCACAGCCCAGGGCCCGCCGCGGGCAGATCAGGGAACGACCTAGCTCTCGGGCAAGGGCAGCAAGGCAGCGCTGCCAGCTGCCCCACGCCACTCCTTCTCCCCAGGTTCTTTAGTAAAGAGCCCTTCCATTTTTAGCTCCTGAGCACATGGATATGGGAGCAAGTGCTGGTCAGTGCATTGTAAGTGGAAGTCTTAGTGATGCCTTCCAGGAAGCATCCTTACAGGGAGAAGCAAGTCCCAAGGGAAGGGGACTTGATGGCTAGAGCACAAGCAGCCAACCTGGTCTATGAGGAAGGAGCGCTGTGCTAAGCATGAAGGGGCAGCAAGGTAGAAGGAACCTGGTCCTTGGTGAGTTCTAGAAGGTACCCAACCCACTCTGAGCATCTCCCTTCCTCTGGGCTTTTATTACATAGAAGTGAGATAATCTTCTGTTTCCCTGAAGCTGCTCTTCCCCTGGTCTCTGTTCCGTGCACACACTGAACTCAGTCAATGCTCTGGGCTTCTGGATGTGCCCAGGACAGAAGAGGGAGCAGACTGAGTTCTTCAGATCAGTGCACTCCACGGGTCTCTGGTTAGAAGGAGCTCTCACCTCCACTCTCAAGGTGATTGCCCAAATCCTGGGGTCAGAGGGTTGCCGGGGTCCCACGTGCAGTGCTGAGGTCCAGAGAGGGTCATAGGGCAAGGAGCAGGCTCGGCGCTAGCTCATGATCCAGCATTGCCAAGGAGGGCGAGGCGCCTCTCTGACCCCCAGCCGTGAGCTTTCACTTGCCTGCCTGTTGTTTGTCCACCAGTCCATCTGTCTACCCAGCCATCAGCTGGCTGTTCAGCCAGGGCCCACTCTGTTCTGAAGGCTGGGTTCAGGGTAGAGACCCAAGCAGACCACGAGCAGAGAGGAGACAGACGGGCGGACCATAAAGTGCCGGGCAGAGGGCGTGGGGGGTGAGGCAGAGGGACAGAGGGGTGGCTGGGGACAGGGGAGGCAGGAGGTGCCAGGGTCCAGGAGGGGAGAGACTGGAGAGCTGGGGAGCCACCCAGGCGGAGGCAGCAGAGAGCAGGGCGGGGCCTGCCCGGAGGACTCGCAGGCCTTGGTGCCCTTGTGCCAGGCCCACCTAGCGAGTGGGTCTTGGGGCAGTGCTTCCCACCGCCCCTGCCTCCTGGGCCAGCAGCACGCGCCGGGGCTCGCTGGGCTGGGGCTTTCTGGACCCCGGAGCTGTCCTCCTGGTACAAGGACAGGCTGCCTGCTGACCCACACTAGGAGTGGCCTTCAGTCAGCGGCTGCCAAGGACGGCTGAGGGTCCTGATGGCGCCTCCCCTGCTGCCCCAGAGTCCCCAGCAGGACGGAGCCCGGGCTGGACCCCGCCCCTCCCCTGCCGCCCTCCCCCTCGGTTGCCTCCCTGGGTCACATGCTGCCTTGTCCCCTGGTCCCTTCTGGGACTTTCCAGCCAGAACCAAGGAAGGGAGCTGGTCTGTTTGAGACTCACACAACCCTGGGAGGGAGGGACCAGCCTGCCTCTGATGTACAGAGAAGAAAGCCAACTGGCCCAGGGTGGCCAGGCGCCAGCCGGGACGAGCCCCGAGCCCCACAGCCTGCCCCCAACCTGCATGCCACCTGCCCTGGGGCACCGTTTCTAGGTGGTTCCAGGTCCAGAGTCAGCAGGGCTCTGTGCAGACAGCCCTCTGGTGGAGACGGCCACAGCAGCAGCTGCCCAGGGCCTGGTCAGGAAGGGAGGTGTGGGCCCGACCTGCTGACCTGGGACACTGTCGTGCACACTCAGGTTTGAGACCTGCTGGTGCAGATGTGACCCCGCCGGACTGTGGGAGCCCCCGCGACCGGCAGAGAAGTGGCTTTGAGGGGGGAAGGGCGTGCAGGCAAAGGACCCAGGCTAGGCCACCTTGGGGGCTGAGCTCAAAGACCTGGAGGGGCCAGGATGTGGGGTGAGGTGAAGGAGAGCCTCAGGGTCCCATCACCAGGGAGGGGGACACGGGGCAGGGGAGAGCGTAGGGGGCTGCCACCTCTCGGGCCCTGTGTCTCCCAGGCTCTCTCTGTGGGAGGCCTCCGGGGAGGCCGGAGTCCAGGGCTGCCCTGGCAGGGTGGTGCACAGCCCGTGACGCTGTGGGCAGTGCAGGGGCCACAGAGATGGCCATGCTGGGCTGCCGACCCCCACCCCCACTGTGAGGTCCCGACTCCGGGACACCAGTGCCTGGGGGCAGGGTCAGCTGCCGAGTTTCACAGCTGGACCTCAACCTCGGTACACAACGGTGCCCACCCCACACGGGGCCCGGAGGAAGGCTGCCCCCGGCCGCCCCAGAGCACCACGGCCAGGAGACCAGCAGCCTGCACTGGAGAAGGGCGTTATCCTCACAGGTCGAAGTTAACAGAGTTAAAAATGAGCGATCGTTAAAAATAAAATGATTTCCTTGTTGATTTGTGCAGCGTTAGACAGCCAGGGACTCGGGCTCCGGTACACACAGGAGGGAGGCCGAGGAGGCCAGGGTGGGGGGAGGGGCCGTCCAGGACCGCAGAGACCTGGGGTCTAGAGGAGGCATGGCAGCCAGCGGGGGCGCTGTGGCTGGGGCCCCCAGGGAAAGGGGTGCCTGTGCTTGACCATCAACTGGCAGGTGCCTGCGAGCTCAGCGGGAGAGGCTGGGGCAGGCGGGTGGCAAGGGTTAGCCTGGACTCCACCAGCAGAGCAGGGTGGGGCCTCGGAACTGGCAGCCATGAAGCAGACGCTCCCCTCTGGCGGTGCCTCCATTTTGCTGATCAGGGTCAGCAGGCGTGGATGGGGCGGCCAGGGAAAAGCCCACCCTGGCTCCTTGGAAAGGGCTGAGGGGTCGGCCCAGGGGTCTTCCCAGAGAGGGAAGGCCCTGCCAAGGTCACGCAGAGCCAGCTCCGAGGGTGACCCTGACTTCTCACCAGGGCAAGTCCTGCCCCTGTGCTGAGGCGCAGGACTCCCGGGAGCAGGCCACAGTGCCCAGGGCTCCCGATGCCCCGGGCAGCATGGCTAGTGCTCTGCAGAAGGCAGCGTGCTCACCACCCGTGGATTCTTCTGGAAGGAAGAGATGTGCTTTTGCTGCTGCTGGAGCTCTAATCCCAGGAACCTCTCCTCGCTGGCTCCCTGCACGTGGGACTCTCCACTCGGAGCTGATCTCAGGCGGGCAGGACGCAGGGCCCAGAGCCCCTGTGGGTGTCCCTAAGCTCACATCCCAAGTTCATAGGAGGGGAGAGGGACGAATTCAGGCCAAGGACGGAGGAGGCAGGGCTCAGCATTCGGCAGCCTCTGCTCAGGCCAGAACTGCTCAGCCGAGCCAAAGCCCCTCGCTGCGGGGTGGCTGGTCCTCCTCAGCTGGGACAGTGGGGGTCCGCCACCGTCCTAGCCTCTGCCGGGAAGGCCTCCCTCACACAGGTGATTCCTCATGGGACTTCCTGTGACACCTGTCTGCTTTCCAGAGGGACTCGGATCCTCACCCCACGTCCAGGGAAGCTGGACTGGAGACACTGCCTGCTGTGGACTCCTCCGGGGCCTCCGCTCCAGCCTCCACCCAGCCTCTGCCCCCGCCTCCGCCCCCAGCACTTTCTCACCTGGAGCTCCTTGCAAGGTGCTCTGGGACATACGCTGAGTCACAGCGTCACACCGCATAGGACCAGAGGGACTTGTAAATACCAACTCAGGCTGGGCGCTGTGACCAGCCCAGAGCTACAGGCTCCAGCAGGACAGGCCTGCCTGACTCGGCCACCGAGCCACCGCTTCATGGGTGCCAGTCCCCTCTCCCGCCTCGCTGCATGTCCTGGCCTCTCCCACCACCCGGAGGGTCCCAGGGCCCCTCTCAGCTCCTGCCTCCTGGGTTGGGAGGCTCCACCTTGCCGACCTCCTCTGCCGCCCAACAGACCTGACTTCTGGGGAGGCCGCTGGGGTCTAAGCCCAGCATCCGCGGCGCTGCCCTATATCAGGTGGGAAGGGACTGTCAACAGGGACCCTCGGCCGGCCCTGCAGACCTCACTGTGTCCGGGGAGGCCTTGAGGGGGGTGGCCAGATACCGTCCCCCTCTCTGCGGGGTAGTGCTGTGCTCCCCACGTCAGGGTCTGGCCCCTACAAGTCCCAGCCATCTGCATAGCCCTAGAGGCCAGCAGCCGACACTGCGGGAAGGCCGGGTTGAGGGAGAATGAACGGATGATGTGGCGGAGGCTTAGGGAGGGGCCGGGGCCTGGTGGAGCATGACCGGCCTCATCAGCCCCGTTCACAGGTGGGGAAATTGAGGCCAGAGAGGAAAAGGGACCGAGCTAGGATCTGAGCCCTGATCCAGGGCTCCATGTGGAAGTGGACCCCGATAGTGACCCTGCGTGCAGTGCCTGAGCCCTGTGCAGGGATCAGGTCCGCAGGGTGGGCAGACAAGGACACTCTGGGAGGTATCCTTGGGGGCCACCCCACACAGTCGCCTTCTGGGCCTGCCCCATTAAAGAGGCGCGGCATCGTCCTGTAGTGTGCAGGTGCGGGCCCCTTGACTCAGAGTAGACGCTTCCTAAGGCCACACGGGGAGGCAGGATTTGAAGGCAGGCCTCTAACAGCAAAATATAAGGGCTCAGTGGCCATGGACAGAAATGCGTTGTCCCCCAAGCTGGGCTCCCAAAGGCCACACAGGACCCCTGGGGATGGCTGCACCCGCGTCAGTGGCACTGGCTCAGCACCCACGGTATGGCTTTCCAGCTGTGCGACAGGCTGGTCGTCCCCGCCCAGGCCCAGCTCCCCGGGGTGGATGTCTTGCCTGCTTTGCAAGGGGCAGCGGGGTGCATCCGGCATCTGCCAACGGGTCGCGCCTCTGCCTGTGCTGGCCCATGCGGGTTCCTCCCAGGCTCCCTGCCCCTGGAGGAAGCCAGCGGGTCAAAGCGTGTGGCTTCCCGCCCAGCTCAGCCTGCAGCTGGTCCCTCAGGGCCCACCCTTGCTTCAGGCCACCCCTACCCTGTCTGCCCACATCCCGGGCTCCTGGGCAGAGGTGCCGGAGGAGTCTAGGGCAGAGGTCCGGGCAGGGGAGCTGGCCTCCCTCCGAGCAGCCCAGGCCCCCTGGGCTCCTGGCCCCTGAGCAGCCCCTCCCCTGGAGGCCTCCAGATGTAACACAAGGCAGCCGCCGCCTGGGGGTCACCGGCTTTGGGGGTTTTGCTGTCCTGGCAGGTGTGGGTGTCCACCCATGTCCTCTTGGCTATGTGCCTGCCCCCGGGCGGCTTGAGCAGGCCTCGTCTTCCAGTGCAGCCGGGAGAGCTGGGCAGGGCGGAGCTGCTCTCGGCTGGCCGGAGCCGGCGCCCTGAGCCCTCTGAAGTCTCCAGGAGGCCCGGGCCGCGCCAGCTCTGCTAATCATTCCCCACCGATCTGGGACTCTGCTGGGGTGGATTTTCCAGGCCACAGGAAGGCCACAGGTGCAGCATGAAGACCGCTCGTGGACACTCCTCAGGGGTGTCCTGATGGCCTGTCCAGGGGCAGCGGTGTGAGCAAGCTGCCACCCGAGGGGCCACGGCCAACAGGTGGCGCTGTCTGCCATTCAAGGGGCTCCCTGGGCCTGGGTCACCCAGCTTCCTCACACCCCTTCCAGAGCGGGTGGGCTGGGATGAGGTCCGGGGCCCAACGAGGCTGGCCACACAGTGATGACCCCTGAGGTCTCCAGAGAGGTCGGTCTCCGCAGACCCCAGAGGCGAGGCCATTTACTAAGCAACAGCTGCTGAGCAGCTGGGGTGGGGGTTGAGCTGGGGCAACCGGGTAGGAAGCGAATAGAGCATAAACAGGCTCAGGGCCAGGGGCTGCGTCGGCTGAGCCCCTGCTGCATGCCAGGCACGCACCATGCTGAGCGCCTGCCGGCCCGGCCAGTCTGGCCAGCCCACCCACCGGCGTGAGAACGAACACAGGGCCTCCTCTCAGGGGCCACTGAGACCCTAGCCTGGGCCACAGAAGGAAGCTGAGCAGGCTGGTCCCCCACCCCTGGCTCCAGAGCCTGCGTGGAGTCCGTCAGCCTCCGAGCCAGCTGTGGGGACAGCCAGGCTGGAGATGGACGAGGAGCAGCTCCCCGGGGACCTGGCAGGGGTCACGCCGGGCTCTGCCTCTCCCTGCTGCTCTGCTCTGCGCCTCTCGGGCAAGCCCTGGCCCTCTCCGGGCCCTCGTCCCCTCGGGGCTGTCCCAGCTCAGGTGGGTCCCAGCTGGAGCCGGGCTGTGCGTGGGGTGGACCATGCTCAGGGCACCAGCATAAGCCTCCTGAAGTCGGCCAGAGGTGGCCCAGAAAGGACACCCCAACGGAGACCCCAGCGGAGCAGCCTGAGCCACGTGGAAGACTTGGAAGGTCCTGGGCGAGAAGGAGGAGCCTTGGGAGGGGCCGGGGAGGCCAGGTGAGGGACCCGAGAGCACCGTGGGTGCGTCTGCCAGGCAGGGCTCAGGGTGGGAGGCCTGTGGCTGAGGCCCCGTTCAGAGGTCGGAGCCCCATCCCGAGGCAGTAGGGAGCCCCTGAAGGTGAGGGCCAGGGAGTGACAGGATGGGGTTGGCCCCTGGTATCCCCTGGACGCTTGGCAGAGGCACGAGTGACAGGCAGTGGGGCTGCTCCAGAGACAGGCGGACCCACTCAACTGGCTGGGCACAGGGAGTGGGCAGAGGGCTGACCCAGGCCTGGATGAGCACCTGCCCAGGGAGGCTCCCAGGACAGAGAAGCATCTGCCTAGGTCCTGGGAGGACATGCGAGCAGGGCTTGAGGACGCCCAGAACCCAGGCCAGGCCCTTTCCTGCTCCCAGACACCAGGAAGGGTACCTCCCATCTCAGCAAAGAGGAGCCCCTCCAAGCCAGGGGAAGGGCGAGGAGGCCGGGTCTCCCTGCTCAGCCTCCGCAAGGGCGAGCTAGCGGGGAGATGGGGTTGACCAGGTGGGAGGCACCGGGAGGGGCTCACGGCTGGCTTGGGGTGGAGGAGTCGTGGGCAGAATGGCCTTGAATGTCAGCTGGGTGGCCGTCACCCCCACTGCAACCCCTCATCAAAGGCAGAGAGTGCCAGGTGATCTGCGGCCTTAGGTTCTGCTGTCCAAAACCGAAATAGTCCAGAAAAATCAAGGCTTAACCCGGCGACTCGATGGCCCAGCACTACGTCAGCACTTGCACGGAGACCTGGGGCTCTGGAAACGCCCAGCTTGACGGCAGTCCTTGCCCAGAGTCCCCGTGGTCTTGGGGTCTGCACCCTAGCTGAGGTGGGGACTCCAGCCCCTGGCCCCACATGAGGAGGGGCCCAGGATCATGGCATCCAGGACAGCCTTTCCTCCTGGCCTGACCGTGGCCGGCCAGTCTCAGAGGCGTTCTGGCTCAGGGACTCCTGTCCAGGGAGCACAGCAGGACAGGAGACAGGACATCCCGGCTGCACAAGGACCAGAAGAGGGAGGGGCAGGGCCAAGTCCCAGGGCCCTGGATGAGGACACAAAGGTGTCAGGCAGGGCCACTGCCCTGGGAACCCACAGTGGAGGAAAGGGGCCTGAGCTCCCAGCCCTTGTGAGCTGCGAGTTCAGACGGATGGGAAACCGAGGCTCTGAGAGGCTGCAGCTGGCAGAGTGGGGCTGGAGCCAGGTGAGCTGGCACCTGTGTACCTGCAGCTGGTCGGGAGGAGGCGGGTCTTCTTCAGGGGCCCCCACTGCTCCCTGCTGACCTTTTCTTTCTCAACAAACAAGCCCTTGGCCTCACTCCGGGTCAGGTCTGTCCAAGCATGTCCAGGGGCTGCAGTCCCCGATGCCCACGGCAATCCTGCGAGTCAGTGCCAATAGGAAACCAGGCACAGAGAGGGTGCGTGCTCGCTCAAGGCTACACAGCTGGAGGAAGGTTGAGCCACCAAGGCAGCGCTGGGGCAAGACAGACCAGGAGGACTTCATTTACCTTGCTTGGTCCTGCAAAGGCCAACCCCAGAACTTGGTAGGATGTAAGCCCCTGAGCTGGGCAGCCCCGGCCTGCACCAGGCCTCCTGGGGACTGCAGGATGCTCAGCTGTACCCAGGCAGGGCCTCCAGTGTGAGGCCTGGGCTGGCACTTCTGTGAAGTCTGTTGGCAGATGCTGATCACCCTGGGTCTGAGGCTCGCTGGCCAGTGCAGTCTTGCCCCTGCCCCATGGTGCTGCCCACTTTAGAGACAGCAAGTCCCTGGGTTTGTCCATGGGACAGAGATGAAATCCAACTCAGGGAATGCCTCGGAAGCCTTTGTGCAGGAGGTGAGGCAGGGTCCAGTGGCAGAGGTCAGGAAAGGGGCTTCCAGGGCTGAGCACACCAGGCCTGGGATAGATGAGAGGGAGAGGGGGAGAAAGGATGCCGTGGCGGACCTGAGCGCTCCAGGCTGTGGCTGAGTCTGAGCTGCGGGCTGGCCCTATACCACTGGCCAACCGCCAGTTTCCAGACCCCACGGGGTACCATGGGAGTCCATCCGTCCATCCATTCATTCAAGATCTGCCCATTGAGTCTTCACTTGGGATTAGGCATGCCTGGCACCAGGGAGAGTGACTGGGGAGACAGAGGGTCCTTGAGACCCTGAAGGTGAGCCAGGAAGTATAGACACGGAGGAAGAAGCAAAATGGAGCATGTGCAGGGGTCCTGGGGCAGGAGGGCTTGGGTGAGGTGGTGTGCTGGGGTCGGGGAGGGAGGCTGAAAGAGGTCAGGAGACACAGCCGAGGGACCCGTGGGGCCAGGAGGGTCCTGCACACAGGCTCAGGGCTATTCTGGGCAGAGCGCTGACCTCAGGGGGTTTTCAGCATATGGAGTTTCCGATGCTGTTTACATGAAATACAGATTCTTGGGTCCACCCAAGACCTGATGGATTGAGACCTGCAGAGGCAGACCTGGAATCTGCCTGTGCAAAGTCTGGGACATTGCTGGACAATAAGCTGTCATCCTGTAGAGGCAGCAGGGCGGCGGGTGGGGTGGGGCTGGGGAAACAAGAGCTGTCAGGTTGCAGAGCAGACCCAGGGCGCGGCAGGGAGGGGACGCCAGGGCAGGAGCCCATGCAGAGCAGGAGTCTCAGAGACAGTTGACAAGTGGCCAGAACAGGGACCCCGCTGCTGGCCCTGCTCCCACTGGAGGCCACACACCTGGACAGGGGACACGCATGGTCACCCATGCTATGCTGAGGAGCTGCCTAACCTGGGGCTGGTGGTCCACAGAGACAGGGCCTCAGGCTCAGTCAGCCCGGGGTGCTGGGCTGGGTGGAGCCTGCCCCTGCCCTCCTGCCCAGTGAATTCAAGTTTGTGCTCAGTTGCAAAAAAAGACCAGGGGCGCCACCTGGTGGTGAAAGCCTCAGCGGGGGCCGTCTAGGTTCAGGCCAGGGTCCACCTGGTCCAGGGCTTGGGGGGCGAGTCCCAGCAGGGCTCTGCTGCTTTGGCAGCTACTCGCGCTCACCCACCTACCACTCGTGCCTTGCAGAAAACCCACAGAGCCCTAAAGAGGCCCCTTGGCTGGACTCTCGCACCCAGAACAAGCCCTGCTTCCCCCGGCTCGGGTTTCCTTCTAGACCTTTCTCCACGCACACAGATACTTTCAATTTAAAAGTGATTCATACCCACGGGAGTCTGAGGGCTGCTGGGTTGCTCCCACACACCGCCAGGCGGTGGGTTCTTTCCCGAGTCGGTGAGGATCCTTCCACCGCCTGACGCGAGGGCTGCACACGCCCTGGCCGGAGAGCTGCCTGGGGGACGGAGCCCCTCCTGCAGGGTCCTCGTGAGGGGCAAGGGATTTTCCAGGTCCCTGTCCTTGCTTTTGCTTCCCTTGAGCAAGTTTGGAACTCGAAGGGCCTCTGCACTGGAATGGGAAGGGGATTTGACAAATTCACACCTGGGGACAGACACCGCATGCTGGGGAGTGAGCCCACCCGCCCCCTGAGTCTGCAGTGGGGTGCCCGGAGATGCTGGACGATGACCATGGTCTGCCCCGTGGCCTGCCCAGGCTGCTCTGGCTCTGGAGGTCTCAACTGCCTGAAATGGACACCCAGGAGTTAGAAGTGCCGTGTCTGGCCCGTCAGGGTAGACAGGTCCCCCAGCGTCCTCCCCTGGAAGATGGCAGCTGGGCCAGTTCGTGGCCATGTGGTGGGCTTGGCAGGGGGTCTCTGCAAAGCCCTTTGTGCATGGTGCAGGTGGGGTTTGTCCCCTTCAGCAGGGGCCTTTGCCCTCCCTCCAGGGACCATGGGGCTCTGAGTCCTGTGCCCACTTCACTGACCGTGGAGTCCTCCATGCCCACGGGCCTGTTCTCTCCTCCTGCAGGAAAGCCCAGGGCACCTTGGGGGCTATGGAGGGGACTGACCAATGGCATGTGGTTAAATTGCACCAAATAAGATGTGACCTTGCTGTCGGTCTGGGCGGTGCCAGGGACCACAGCCCAGCGGGCACAGGGCCACGGCCACCACGGGTGCTGCTCCAGGGCTCCCCACAGATGAGCTCTTCTAAGCCCCCATTTTGATGGGGACACTGAGGCTAAGGGAGACTTGTCCCCAGAGGTCACACAGCCAGTGACGTGGGACACTGGACAGTGAGTAGGAAGGGGGCTGAGCCTTAGGCCCTGGGCCTGGCTGCCCCTGGGGGATCTCCTCTGGGTCAGCCACCCCACCACCTCTGGGCTGGGTGGGAGGTGACAGCGGTCAGCACAATGCGTGGCCATGGCCTCGTGTGAGGCGGAGGGAGGCAGCTGCCCTGTCTGGAGGCCCCACTGCTTCTGCTCCAGGTGCTGAGTGGTACCCGGGGTCACTCAGTCACTCACAGCCCAGAGAGCGAAGCCGCCGCCTTGCTAGGGCTAACGAGGGGTGGGGAGGCTGGCGCCCGTCCCTAGCCGAAGGCAGGTGGGAGCCAGGTGCTGAGTGGTGCCACGGGGGTGCGTCCTGGGAAGGGAAGGACCCGCAACTCTGAAGTGGGGCAGCTCGGGTGGCGGGGGAGACTCTGTCCCCGCTGCCCCCACTACACTATAAGTGGCCCCTGTTCCCTCATCCCGAGGGATCACGAGGAGGAGGAGGAGACGGAGGCACAGACCAGCCTCTGCCCAAGGCTGACCAGCTGGAAGAGGCCAGTTCTGAACTTTGGACCTGGGGTGGCCCACGTTAGTTCTTGGTGGCCCTGCACTGTGGTGTGGACGGGCAGGGTCCCCTGTGCACTGAGTAGGGAGGGTGTGGGGCTGAGCAGGAGTCCTAGTGAGGCTGCTCCCATGGGGGCCCAGATCCACTTCCTCGCCCCCGAGAGGAGGCCTCTCCCAGCAGGATGTGGCGCCCTTCACAACACAGGTGTCTTTGCTCGTGGTCCCTGGGTTCGATCCTGGTGGGCTAGACACTGCCTGTGTGACCTCTGGCAAGTGGGTCTACCTCTCTGTTTCGCTCTTTTCTCACTCAAAGTGGTTGGAATTCCTTTCCTGCAGAGCTGGTGGACGGGAGGATTGAGTGAGCCTCCAGGCGAGCACGCAGCCAGCTCCTTCCAGCTCCTGCAGGAGCTGCAGCAGAGGCTCATAGAGGCCAGGCAGGTGGCAGGGTGTCCCCATGAAGGAAGGTGTTGCCAGCTCTTGCACAGGGCCAGGTTCAGACCCTTCCCTGGGCTTTGCGCCCAGCACTGCTGGAGGGGCCAGTGGGGACAGCAGGCAGGGGACTGGCCAGGTTCTGCGCACACTTGGGGTGTGAACCACCCCAATCCATGGGGACATGTTGTGTGTCCGGCTGCTGCTGGGAAAGGAGCAGAGGGGTCCGGAGCCCCTGCCCGACCCCTGCTTTCAAAGTTTCCCAGTCCAGCCTGGTGAGTGGCGGTGAGGCAGCTGGCGGCCAGCAGGTGGCGCTCGGCCCAAGGCTGTGGAAGAGCTGGAGCCGCCAGCTGGGCCAGGTGGGTGGCAGAGGGGCCTCCCGCCTCCAGATGCAACAGCCAGAAGGTGGCGCAGGGTGGCGGGCAGCCCTGGACCCCGCCTGAGCTGCTGGGGACACAGTCGAGGCTGTTCTTGCTGTGCCAGCTAGTGGCAGGCCCAGATGTCCCCGCCTGGGGCTACGAGGGACATGAGGAAGCCTGTGGACACTCCTGAGACCTCTGCCACTCAGCAGGTGTGGGAGGGCCTGGAGTCCCCGCAAGCGTCCTCTTCCCTCACCACGAGCTCCATAGGAACGTGCCGTTCCTCCTGGAGGAGGAGACCGAGGGTCGGAGGGACTGGCACCTGCCCGAGGTCCCGCTCGGCGACGTGCCCCTGGGGCCGTGGCTCCAAGCCCACAGCCCCCCGCTGCAGCAGCCGCATCACCCGCTGGCAGGGTCCTCGGTCTCAGCGCTCTGACCCGCGAGGGCAGAGCGTTCCTTCTGCTGTGCACTGAAAGATGCTGTGCAGTGTGGCACTAAATAACACCCTCGGGCCACCCGACGTTGGTGGCCTGGTCCCTGGGCCACCTGGAGGAGCAGACCTGGCAGACATGAGCAAGTGGGAGCCCGAGGTGGGGAGGTCAGATTACCTCACTGGGATTCCGGGGCGGCAGGAGCCCAGAACCAGGGTTTGCTCCAGAACCTGGCAGTCGAGGCTCCGGGGTCCCGAGCGGCCAGGCCCCCTGACGCTCCTGCTCCCGGGCTGTCCCCGTCTCCCGGCTGTGCTGCTTCCCCAGTGGTCGTGGCCACAGAACTGATGGCAGCCACGGTCAGGGATCCTGTGGGGTGGGGCGGTGAAGGAGCCAGGGAGACACATCGGGGAGCTGCTGGCCAAAAGTGGGACAGGCGGGAAGCGAGGCTGCAGCTTTAGATCCCCGTCCTCCTGCCCCATGGGCAGAAGAGCCCTGTCCTCTGGGTGCAAAACCTGCCTCTGTCCCGTGGGCCACTGCCTCGGCTCCACGTGCCTCAGTTTACCCCCGAGAGACCCCTGCCCTGCACAGGAGCCTACAGCCAACCCGTCAGGGAAGCCCTAATCCATGGCCTCTTGCAGGAGGGGTGTCTGCAGAGCAAAAGATGCCAGTCCTGCCCGCCCTCACTGGGCACAGCATGGCTGTCCCTGGGCTGGCTGTGTGGTGCTGTCCCCAGCAGAGCTGGGTAGATGGGAGCTCTGGGTACTGGGTGGTGGGCTGACCCGTAGGGTTGGAGAAATCTGGTTCTGAACTGGAAGGCTGGCCTGGGTAGGTCCACTTAGCAGCCGTGAGGCCTTGGCCCAGCCGTTCAACCCCCTTAGACCCAAGTTCCTCGGCTGCTAAGGGGGGATCAAAGAATATTTAAAAAATCTTTGAGGTACAGCATATGTGTTTAAGTTCCCCCAAGTTCAGAAGGGGACCCGACTGGCTATGGCTAATGACTCCCATCCACATGGTCAGGTGGGGGTTGTGAATCCTGGAGTGGTTCAGAATCTACTTTTGTCTTCTCTGGGAATGTGAGGTCCGGAACCACGGCAGCCACTTTGACACCAGCAGGGCAGAACTCTCTGTGGCTGGAGAGTCTCCCCTGGGAATCTGAGACTACTGAATCAGGGGAGCCAAGCAGAGATGAGGGACTAGTGCTTAACCCCCTTGTCTGAGCTGCTGGGTGAGGCCTGACCTGAACTCTGTTGATTTGCAAGTCTTGCTTTTTGTTTCACTTCAAAACTGCAAGCCGTGCCATATTCACCGTGGTTTCAGACAAAGACCTAAACACTGGCCAGCCTCTGGGCCAGGCTGGACCTGGGTGCTCAGTTTGCTGTGCAGCATAGGGGCCCCCTACCTCACGAGGCCTTGCACGGGGTCCCTTCTCAGTGGTCCCTCTCAGCGTCCCCCTGGTTGAGGGCTCTGCTGTCTCTTCCTGAGAAAGTGGCCTGGGGGGGACGTCTCTGGGCAGCTTGGTTGCAAATGTCCTTCAATCTCCCCCGGGCCGATCTTCTGGGGGTCAGCAGCTCCCTCGCTTGCCTTGAGCTGTGCCTCGTGAACTCCTCTTTTTTGCTCGGGACCATTTTCGTTCATCTCTGAGGTCGTGTGGACTATGACTCTGGTTTTCTGAAGTCTCACACTCCAGGGGTCTTGGGTGGGCCACTGGGCCGGGCACCAGACGTGCCCTTCCCTCTGGAGAGTCGCGTTGTACCCTGGTGCCTCGCGCTGTACCCATACATCCCTGTGTGACACGTACTCTCCCTGTTACTGTCCCTCCTACAAGCGGACTTTGCCTGCTCCCTGGAGACCTTCTGCTGCGCGGCTGCTTCTGGTCCTGCTTTGGAACATCTTCAGCGACCCGCTTACACTGGGCTGCGGCTTCTCTCCTCCTCCAAAGCTCCAGGCCCCGCTGCCTGTCCCGGGTGGCGCCTCTCCTCCCCGAAGCTGTGGAAGGCAGAGCCTGGCGGTGTCCTTCCCTCCCCTGGGCCCTCTCCTCCCTTGTCCCTCTTCCCTCCCCTGGGCCCTCTCCTCCCTTGCCCCTCTTCTCCCCACTGGGCCCTCTCCTCCCTTGCCCCTCTTCTCTCCATGGGCCCTCTCTTCCCTTGTCCCTCTTCTCTCCACTAGGTCCTCTCCTCCCTGTGGTTGTCCCTCTTCTGTGTTCGTGTTGTGTCTCTATCTGACCTTCAGTTGGAAGCTTTGCTCGATTGTCTTGTGGAAACAACTCTGAGGAGGGCTACCTGTCCCTTATGGGTCACCACTGACCCCACCCCACTGTGCACACTGCCCAGTTTAAAGTCCCCTCCGTTCCAGGATGCCGCTCAGTGGTAGCATCTGGGCACCCTGCCCGTCGCCCTGGTTTTAATCCCCAGCACTGAGAAGAGAGAAGAAAAGCCAGGAGCGACCAGCTCCTGCACTGTGGCCGTGCCAGGGTCAGTTGTTCTGTGAACAGGACTCTTGGTGCTGCGTCCAGTGGGGACAGAGGTGCGGAGAGGGTCCAGTGCTGGTCCCCGGTCACAAGGAAGGCTGGCGGCACAGGACCAGAACCCCGTCTCTGTCCAGGGCTGCCAGTGGCATCCAGCACCTCTGGGTAAGGCCACTGTCCCCTGTGCATCCAGCCTGAGGCCAAGGAAGGGGGAGCCTGCTTTCCCCTCCCCCACAGGAGCCCGAGGAAAGGCCACATGGGTCCTCAGGGTGGCCCCACTTCCCAGTCGTCCTTCCAATGAAGGCTTTTGTTTTGCTTTGTTTTCCCCTTTCTTAAAGGAAGCCAGGCTGTGTTGGGGGAATTCTGGGGAGAAACACCCGTTGCTGGAGTGGTCCCAGCTTGTGCTAGTCAGCTCCTCTGCCCCTTTTTGGTAACAGAGCCTCTCTTTCCTAGAGACATGTACCACAGGACTGACTCCTCCACCTTGGGCAGCACGTCTGACCCCACGGTAACCAATCTGAGGGCTCCGTTCTCCATTGGTTCAAAGGTGGTCATGTGACCTGGCATAACCAATCAGATTCTTCCCTGGGACGTTGTAGCAGCAGCATTTGACTTGAAGAAGGCCCTTTGTCCTGGGGTTGCTAGGCAGGCAGCCTAAGCCTTGGGTGCTGCAGCTGAGCCACACAGAGAGTCTCTCAGGGAGATGTAGAGAAAGAAGCCCAACCACAGGACTAAGCCCCTGGATCCAGCCATTCCTGAACCCAGAGTCCCTTGACTTTTCAGTTGTACAAGCAAATAAGGTTTTGTTTAAGCTTGGATAAACCAGGCTCCTGTCACATGAACCAAAGTGCCCCTGAACTCCTCCCTGCGCTCCTCCTGCTTTTAGGCTGCTGGTCTTGGCAGTCTGCTGGAACCTCAGTGAGGGGGTCTCTCTGGGGTCACCCTGAGGGGGAAGCTGGGCTTGGATGAGAGTTGGATTGTTCTCTGAGCAGGTCATGTGACTTTGGAGACTCATTTCCCCTCATGGGACAAATCCCCCCCTCTCCAGGGGCTGCAGGCTCCCTCTGCATGTGTCCTGCAGGAGGGAACGTGGGCAGGCAGGTAGACTAGGGAGAACGGAGGGCGGGATGGAGGGCTTGCTCACTCTCTGCTTTTAACAGGGGCTAGTTAATTTCCTTCCCGAAGAGACCAGCGCTGACCTTCACCTCCAGCTTCCATTAGCTGCCTGCAATGCTTTGCCAGAGTGTTCATGACAAATTAATTATGCAGAGGGGGAATTTCATCGGAAAAGTGGATGTTGTGGGCCGGGCACGGACTCACACAGACTGACTAGCCACTGCCCTCGGGAAAGCTCCAAGACTGGCTACTGGTGTCCAGCTCCCAACAGAAGGAGGTCGACCCCAGAAGCCAAGAGCCAGACCCACTGTAAGTCCTTCTACCTGGAGGCTTGGACTTGCAGACAGGACACCCACCAGGATGGGACCTAGGCTCTGGCCCACCTGGTGGCTGCCCTGACTTTTCCCCGGGGACAGGAACCCTGCTGCCCGCAATGACCCAGCTGCCTCGCTGCTCAGACCTGCCGGCTCTCGTGGACCACAAGGCGACCTGCTGGCTCTGCTTGTTCTTGTGCGAGTGGTCTAGCTCTGGCTCTGCTTGTTCTTGTGAGTGGTCTAGCTCAGTGCCCAAGTCTGCAGCTTGCCGCCACTGCCGTCTCTGCCGTGGGCTCCCAGCCACCCTGCTCTCCTGGGCTGCTGGGTAAGTTCTCCCCCCAGCCTTCCTGCCTCAGCCACGGCTGTCCCTGCCTGGAGCGCCATCCCTGTCCTGCCAACCGCCTCCCTCTGTGTGGCCGTGCAGGGCTGGCTCCGGGGCTCCCTGCTCCCTAAGAAGCCTCCTGAGCTGTGTCTCCACAGTCCTCTGTCTCCCTGTGACCTCCCGCTGAGGCCCAGCCCCCAGGTGTGTGTCTGCCTCTTCCTCGGTGACTCCTCAGTGACTGCCAGCTGACAGGAAGATGGGCTTTGTCTTCCTGTCAGCCGTCAGAGAAGCTGAGAAGAGAGTGGGTGGGTGTCTCAATGCGTCTGGGCTACTGTAACAAAACACCTTTGACCAGGCGCTTTATAAACACTAGAAGTTTATCGCTCATTTCTGGGGGCTGGGCTGGCCGACACCAAAGTGCCAAGGCTGTGTAGCCAGGGTCTGCTCTGCTTCAAGGTGGTGCCTACTGCTGCGTCCTCACAGGGAGGGAGGCTGAGCGCAAGGGGCAGAAAGCGCACCGGTTCTGTCACCAAGGCAGAGCCCACAGGCCGGTCACTGCTGGCCCGCTCTTCTTTCTGCTGCTTGGGGAGCTTCCACGGAACCTGGGGGACTAAGTGCTCAGGGCCTTGCGGGCAGCCCTGGTGCAGGCAGGGAGAGCCCACCCAGCTAGCCTCCCCTTGGCACCAAGGAGTCCCTGGGCTGCTCCAGTTTCCCAACCTGAAAGCCGACTCCTGCAGGCCAGGTGTGGGCAGCCGGCAGGTCAGAGTCCGTGGAAGGCCTAGGCACTCCACCCAGGTTCCCAAGCACCTGCTCCTCCCAAGTCCAGCCTGCGGTCCCTGCCACTCGCCCGCTCCAGCGCCCCGTGTCCACCACCTAGGCGCTGGGCTCTGCAGGGCGGGGGCTGCTGTCTCTGAGAGCCATGGCCCTCAGCTTGGGGGTGAGCAGCGCGGACTTGCCGGGGGGTTCCTGGTCCCTGTCCTGGGGGTCATCGCTTCTGGATGGATGGGCTTCAGAACTGGGATCTGCGGGAAGAGAAGATGTCATCACAGGAGCACGAGGCGCTGGAAGAGCCAAGGCCAGCTAGTGAACTGGGACCGAGGCCACCGCCCCTGCTTGCCCGGTGGACGGCCTGAGCGTCCTCACTGCAGGCCCTGCCCTTTCTGGACACCGGGGTGGCTCCTGGCTCCCCTCAGGCCCCCTCGCTTCTCCCAGATGGTCTTGACCCTCGCCACAAGCCCCTGCTGGATCTGGAGCTGCCCTGCCCACTCCAAACCAGATGTGGCTTTCGCCTGGCCACCCAGGCTCTGCAGGGCCCGTCATGGCCATAGTCCTGGGCCCATGACCAGCCCGTGCCCCCCAGCCTCTGCCAGGTGACCAGCCGGCTGCCCTTGTTCCCAGCCCGGGGCCTCTGCACTTGCCGCCCTCCGCCTGCGGAGTTTCCCAGGTCCGCTGGGTAGAGCATCCCAGCCTCCCTCCCCTTGGCCTCCCTGACTCCCTGCCCACGCCTTGCAGGCTGCAGAAGGCTCCCTGCCTGATCTTGAGACTCCCCAGGGTCCTGGAGGGAGGCCAGGTCTCCTCACTGTGCTGGGGCATAAAGGGTGGGCCTCGGCACCGGGACACATGTCCCTGGACTGCGGGGGCTGGCTGAGGAGGCCGGCCTGTCTACCAGTCAGCCAAGCTGGCTTTCCAAGCACTGGCGAGGCTTCGCTCCAAATTCTGGAAGCGAGGTGCTGAATCCCCCATGACCCTTTCTCCACACTAAAGGCAGTCACCCCTCCCCTGCCCGAGGCCCGCTGTGGCTCCCCAGTGCCTCCTGGTCTCCAGCACCCTCGCTGCAGCCTGGGCTCTGCTGTGCTCTCGCCCACACACACGTCCCCCGCAAGTCCCACCTCCAGGCCTGCGCTGTTCTGCCCACCAGGCTCGCCCTCCTGCCCTGTGCCCGTCTCTCGAGCTGTCCCCTCAGCCCTGGCACCCTCTTCTGCACAGCTGGAACCTCAGCTCTGGCCAGAGGGTCAGGTCCCCAGGGCAGAACCGTGGCAGGGTGGCTAGTGTGCCCGTGCCCTTTCTCTTCCTCCTGTGGGCAGCAGGGTCCCTCCGCGGTCTCAGCTGGGCTCAGGCTGCCCAGGCTGCCAGCCAAGTGCGGGACCCCAGCGTGTGTGTGAAGTGGTGGGTGAGCAGTGTCGCAGGGGCACGGCCAGCACTCGGTGCCCACTCTGCCCTCTCCTGGCAGATGCCAGCTTCAACCCCACAGTCAGGACAGAGTCCTGGGGACAGCTGAGTGCCCGCAGAGGACCCAGGTCTGCAGATGACCTTGAGGTGACCCAACCTGGGCCCCAGCAGGTTGTGAGAGAGGCCTGAGCTCCAGGCAGGTGGTGTGGGTGCCTGGGGCCTTGTGGCTGCCGCAGGGCCACCCACGGCAAGCCAGTCTCACTGGCCGTGGTGTCCAGTGCCTCTCAAGGCATGTTAATAACCTCCCTCTGCTGCCGAGTGTGCCTGGGCCGGGCAGGGGGCCGAGCGCCTAACCCAGTCCTCACAACGAGGACAGAGGCCCACTGGGGCTGAGGCCCTGGTGGGCAGGGGCCACCCCAGCAGCGCCTGCCTTGGCCCCACCCCGCCTGGCTCTGGGAGCGCAGGGAGAACCGGGCCCACCTGCACGCTCCTCTGGCACCCCGTGGTCCTGCCGGCCTTCTGCAGGCCCCGCGGCTGTCCCCCGGAGGACGGTCATCCTGTTGCTGTCTCCGATGGCGGCGTCTTCGAGGAAGCAGGACTTGATGTGCACTCTCTGGGCTGCTGCGGCCTCAGGGTGAGGGCCCGGCTGGGACGTTCCCACTTCAAATGAGGCTTCCGATCCAACGGCCCTGGCTGAGGCTGTGGGTCAGCCAAAGAGAGGCCAGGAGGCTGGGCAGCTGGACGGCAGCCCCGGAGCCCGGCTCCCAGCCTGACTCTCAAGTCCTCCACCCTGACGTCACCAGTGGCCAGGTGGCTTGGTCAACAGCCGTTGCTCACGCCCTCACACACGCTGTTCACCTGCCCTCCCCAGCCCTGCAGAGGACCTGACCTCCGGGACTCCTTCCTCCTCTCTCGGTGGTCTGCTCCCTGGCAGTGCTGGGACACAGTCACTACCTTTGATTTCACTCATGCCGGGGCCCAGTCCCTGCCATCTGCTCTGTCCACTCAGACTTCTGAAAAGGCTTGTCCACACTCAGCCTGGCCTCCCCTGACCACCAACCCTTGCTGGGGGGCCCCGTAGCTCTTCCCTTCACTGGCCTCTCTGCTCTGCTCCCGGGCCCCTCCCAGAGAGTCTCAGGCTCCACTGGCGGTGCGTGGGCGGCCCTGGCCCAGGCCCTCTGGTCACTGTGCTGCCTCCTGGCCTCCACTCTCCTGAGAAGCTCCCATCTGCTCCCATAAGCCTTCTTCAGTTGGCCCAGCCTCGCCTTCTCCATGGGAGGACAGGCCCATCTTACAGAGGGGGAGCGGTCTCCTGCTGGTCAGTGCTACAGAATGGGTGCCCGGGATGCTTTCTCTAAAAACCCACCCGTGCCGCTCAGTGGGAGCCTTCTGGTGGAAGGAAAGGCGTTCCCATCATGCCTCTCTCCCTGCAAAGACTCTGGCTCCAGTTCCTGCCCCTCAGCAACTGAGTGGAGAGTCGGGGGCAGATCTGGCCTCATGATCCTTAGTTACCTGGGGGGCTGCCCGAGAGGTTGTAGGCAGGGCCTTCAGATGGGACGCCGTGGAGGCTCATCTCATTGCCGTATCCCACCTGCACCTGTCTGAGCAGGGACCGCTCCATGCGGATGTCCTGGGGCCCCCGGCCACCGACCAGGGGCCCCTGAGCAAAGGAATCACCTGGCACAGTTGTGGGGAGCTGGTGCGGAGCTGTGGTACCTGAAACAACAGCACAGTGTGACGAGGGGACACCTGGCTGCTCTGGACTGGAGAGCAGGTGGCCAGGGCACGGGGGCCAGGGTCAGCTAGCTGGCTGCCTAGGGTACCACGAGGACACCTGCAGACTCAGTGGTCACACACCACCTGCTTCCTGGTCTTCTCAGCCTCCGACCCCGTGGTGGGGAGACTCATCCTTGGTGTAAATGTGCTCCCAGGGCCACCCCCAGGGATGTCACCCAGGGCCACCCCCAGGGACGTCATTCCATGTCCCTGACATTTATTTGATGGTGAACTACGTGGATTTCCACTTAGGTGAAGGTGAGGAATTTTATTTTTAAATATATTTGAGTGAGAAAAAAAAGTGAACCATTTAACAGCATTGACTCGATTGACAGGGATGTAGTCCAAACTGAGGCGGCACCGGGGATTCACACAGGGGCCACCATGACCTGGATCCCAGGACCAAGTTCCTCATTGCCCATCTGGGACACTGAGGCCCAGAGCAGAGCAAGGCTCCCAAGGTCAGAGGGAGTGTCTAGAGGGGGCTGGGGCCTCCCATGCAGGGCCCGGCTGGACTGGCAGAGGCCCCACACCCTCTGGCCACAGAGCCTGGCACAAACACACTCAATCTGCAGCACTGCATTTCAAGAAAATCCACATGCCTCTGCTGGTAAGATGCACCCCAACTTCCAACATGCCCTGATGTGGGGGAAAGAGATGTATCCAGAGAAAATGAAATGTTACCTAATGCACTTGTTTGAAATATTTCTCACGGGAAAATACTGCATTCCATTTAAAAGGACCAAAAGGTATTGGAGTGAAGGGACAGCAGGAGGGGTTTGATCCAGGCTCCCTCATTCTCACGACAGCTCTATAGGAGGGCCATGGACATTAAGAAGTTGCCCTTCCTCCTTGGAGGATTGGGTCTCCCCACTCTTAACCCCACCTCGCTCCTTTGAGATCCTTTCTCCTGGTGTCTGCCTCTCAGATGACTTACCAAGGTCCCCAGAGACTCTCTGTTTCATTAAGATGTTCCCATGTCCCATCTGGATGGCTTCGGAGTTTGTAATGTTAATGCAGGAGTTTGGGGCATTCTGGTAGATCATGTAGATTGGATTCTGCTGGCAAATGGCTACAGCAGACTGATTTCTTCTTCCAGAATCATCTGCAAAATAATATTTCACTCTATCCCTTTGCACCTCTTTAGGAGTCTGAGGCCCCAAATGCCACTTGACAGCACCAAATATCCTTGGGGAATTTGTTAAAAAGGATCCCCAGGCATCCGATCTAGGAATCTGGGAACCTGCATGAAGTGACTCCAGCCTTGGATGGTGGACAGCCGCTCGGGTATCACAGAGGGAGCTCACGGTCAAGGTGGCCAGTGACCCTACCTGGTGTCTTCTGCCACCCCCACCGCCCCGCCCCCATGATGGCTCCTGGGAGCAGCATCCTCTGTCCCTACCCTCTGTTCCAAAGCCCCAAGCCCTGAACCCCAGAGCCTCTTCATAGCAACTGCTCAGATGCCCCGTGACTACTGGCATCGATCTGAACTAGTCAGCTGCTGCCCCACAGGGTCGCTCCTTCCCCACGCTGCCCTGCGATGCTGACCCTGCACGGGCACCGTGGGAGGGCCAGGAGGCTCCTGCCCCGGCTCTGCGGACGCCCCGGCCACAGCACCACCGCCAAGGCCCCCGGCTGGTGTGACTCTGTGGGCCTTTTCCTCCACAAAAAAATAAAATTAAATCACGCTTTCTGACTGCGCGGTAGGAAGACAAGCACAACCCGGGCTGCGCTCGTGCTGAGGTGATCGCTATAATGTCCATCCTTTCTTCTGACTTTAAAAGAAATCAAAATGGAAACATGTCTGCAGCCTCGGGCTCCAGGAAGCCTGCTGTGGCTCACCCCACCAGCGCTTCCCTTCAGCAGCCCTCTCTGGGGGACAGCCAGTGCGACCTGCAGAAGCTTCTGGCAGGTTCTAGTGAAGAGGAGCAGGCAAAGCACTCAGAAGGACCCCCGACAAGGACCTAGCACTGGGCGTGGGCGGCCTCCTGGGACCTCGTGGGCGTGGGCAGCAGGGAGGCCTACCTGGTGCAGAGACCCTCCAGACCTGCAGCTTCTGGTCCTGGTCCAGAAGGCGACTGCTTTTCATCTTGTACAAGGTGGGGTTCACGTCTTTCGCTCTCCCCATTCCCAGGGCCTGGGCGATGTGCAGGGCCTTGGAGGGCCCACTGGCTTCCAGAAACGCGTAGATCCTTTTCTCTGGGAGGCAGGGTGACTCAGTGGAAGGAGCCCCCCTCCCCAAGTGTGAGTCTGCTCCGCTGCGCACAGGCTGTGAGGCCTGGGACAGGTGCCCACGGCCGGGGTGGAGCAGCCGGGATACCCCGCAGGGCGCTGCGGCCCAGGAGGTGTGCAAGGTGCCGCCAGCCCTGCCCGGGAAGGGCACAGAAGCATGGCTCCAGCGATTCCTCAGCTGTTTGGATTCTCTGGCTGTTGCAAAGACAAGTCTGGCCTCTGGGGACTCAGCACGGTGACACCTCGCATTTCTAGGGAGGTTGGGGGCGAAGGGGGCAGGGCTGAAAGGAAACATGCTGTGCTTACCAAGCTCTCTGAGCTGAGGGCCAGGACTCTCTGCGACAGCAGCTGCTTCTGGCTGGGGCTTCTGGGCTGGAGGAAGAGGGGGTCAGGGGTGGGCCGGCTGGGTGAGCGTCTCTCCTCTGGCGTGTGTGAGGCCAGGTGAGCACAGGTGCTGGGTGAGCATCGGGCTTGGTGACTGAGGCTCTGGGACCAGAATGGGGCTCTGTTGTCCCTGAGGGTGCTCGGTCACAGCAGTCACTGTGACTGCTGCCACTGGGGCTTGCCACCAGTGCTTCACGGTGCGCCTACTGTGCCCCCTGCAGCTGGTCATCTCAGCAACTCCTACGAAGTAGCCCTACTGTCATCACCATTGACCAGAAAAAAAAAAAAAAAATCAAGACATGGCACATGAGGTGTCCCCAAGCAGAAGAGCCTGGATTCCAAGCCAGGCCCAAATCTGGGCTTGTCCATTGCCCAGATGTCTCCCGTGGGTCCAACCCGCCCCAGGAAGGCAGGTTACCACGGCTGAGCTGGGCCGTCTGGGTGGGATTCTCGCCTTCAGGACCCCCGGTGCCCAAGCGCCATGTTGCAGGGGCGACTAGGGAGATGGTCTCCTCCTTGGCCATTCGGTAGAGGACTTGGTTGAGTTCCTTCTTGGTCACCTGACATTCCTTCACCAGCTGGTGGGTCTTCAGAGGGGAGCTGGCTTCTTGCAACACCTGCAGGATCTTCTGCTCAAGGTGGTCTGCGAGCAGGGAAGGGCAGAGAGCACTGAGCCCTGGGTCCCCTTGGTGGAGAGGACTGAAGACTCCTGGAGGCCAGGGAGGCCCTCTCTTGAGCAGGGTTCAGAGCAGAAACCCACCCACGGCAGCAATCAGAACCTCTGTGTGGAGAGACAAGCACATGGGCTGGACAGACAGTGCTGGCCGGGTGACAGGGCAGAGGAGGTGCACACCCTGCCCACGTCCCTCCCGGCTGGCACCCAGGGCAGGTGGGTATGCTCCTTGGAGCGGGGGTGGAAGTAGGGAGCAGGCATGTCGGCTGGGGACCCCTGCCATCGGCTTCCCACACCCGCTGTTGTGAGCATCAGCCGTGCTGCTATTGGCCTGAGGCTGGGTCCCCACAGGACATCCCTAAGGGGTCCCTGTTGTTTGCCTGGTTCCCTGTCAGACTTCAGTGCCTTGCCCAGTGCCTGGCACACAGTAGGTGCGCAGGGAATGGAAGTTGAATGGATGAATAAGTGAGCAACTGCTTGCTCTGCTTGGCAGACGCTGCCTAGTGGGCCCAGAGCAATTGGCATGCACACCCACTTCCTGGTCTGGGCGCAACAGGCCCTAAGGGCCCTGAGGGGACTCAAGGAAGAACTTTGCAAAAGGCCCCTACTCCCCCTGGGGTAGGCCTTCAGAATCAAAGCCGTCCCCCACATAACTACGAAACACACGCACACACAAACCCTGGGGCTCTGCCAGCTGACTTCACAGCACAGACCCTGGGTATGGGCCGCACCTGAGGACCAGCAGCTGGGGAGCGAGGACCAGCAGCTGGGGAGCGCCCATGGGCAGTGGCCTGGCCTGTCCCCGGAAGTCTCTGCCCCCAAGAATCCTGCAGGCTGTTCTTCTCGGGACTTCCCTGGTCCCCTTCCTCTCCCTTCTGGGGTTTCTTTCCTTATCAGTAGAACCTCAGGGGCCCTGGCCCCCGTGGAGGCCCTTGTGGGGAGGGATAATGAGTTTGCGATCTCTCGGCTGGGGCTGGGGCTTGTTCTTGTGATCAGAATGTTTCTCCCCTGGGGGCAGGTATAAAGCAATGAGAGGGCCAGGGCCACCCACCCTCACCCGCCAGATTCTGCCCCAGGGGAGGAGCACCCAACCAGCTCTGCACCTGGCTTTCCTTGTCTTGCAAGAACTGTGGATGTGGAGGAGCCCACCCTGAGCCCTGCAGGGCCTCCCAGACCCCAAAGGCTGGGGTGTCAGGCAGAGAATGAATGAAGGGCAGCCTGAGAGTCTCTGGGCCTGAGAGGGGGATGCGTGGACCGGAACTGGTGCAGGGGACAAGCCTGGTGTCCAGGGGAGTCACCCGGGGAGGCAGACAGGAGAGCAGCAGGCCAGTTGCTTAATCTCCTGGCCCAGGGCCTGTAGGGCCCTCGGGAAGAGCGTAGCAGGTCGGGCCAGTCTCCTGGGTGGCCCCCTGACGTCGCCACCCTCCCTGGAACTCACTTCTTCTCCCTTTTGGCCTCTGTGACTGGTTTCCATGGACTGAGCCCCAACTGTGTGCGCCCTGTGCCTCAGTTTCCCCCCGGTGGGACTGCAGTGGAAGAGTCGACTTCGAGGATGTGGAAAAACCAGAACGAAGCAAGGGAACGAAAACCACCGCCCGAGCAGGCGCGTGGCGGGGTCCCTGAGAGGCGCGCCCTCCATGCTGGGTCTCCAGGGGTCTCCTGGCCACCTCCGGAGGCAGAGGTCACCAGGGAAAGGCAGCGGCACAGAGAGGAGGGGCAGGTGCCTCTGCTGCCTGCACCCGCCTCGTCTCACCTCGGGATGACTGCAGAGCCCCAGGACTTCACCCTGCAGGGCCCGGCTGTGCCATCTGGGAAACGGGACAGGATGCCGGGGGCTCACATGGCGCCTCCAAAGGGAGGGTGCCCGCTTCATCCCACCGTCATCTGTCGTCCGGCCAAGCAGAGTCTTGGCCGTCGAGCCCCAGCCCACCCTGGGACTCCCCTCGCTCCCTGGAGGAGGAAGGCCTTACCTCTCTTGCTTGGGTCCGCGGGAGCCTCAGCCATGCTCCCAGCAGAGGCAAGGGGCCCAGGGGACCTGGGAGCAGGTGCCCTTGCTGTGGCCTTGGGAGGTGGGCCACAGGAGGCTGAGCCTCCACTCCAGGCCCCTCTGAACCCACAGGCGAGGGCTGCGGGTGTCCCTGGAGCTGTTAGTTGCTCACACTCCAAAAACAACGCACTGTCCGCCCCGCCCCATCAGCTTTCTGGAGAAAGAGAAAATGAAACTTCTGTGTGGCTTTCTCGGAAAGAAACAGAATTGAAAGCAGGACTGAGGGAGAGGGGTGGACCCCGGCATGACGTGGGCAGGCAGCGACTGGGCTGGGCAGGGCCGGGGCCTCTGGCTGGCCTCCCTGCCTCCCAGCACCAGTGCCGACGGACAGTCCCCACAGGGAGGCCAGGATACTTGAGCGGCTGGGGGCTCTGCATGTGTTCCTGTGGGTATTGAGGGGACCCTCTTTAAGAAGCACCTACTATGTAGATTCCAACGGCTCTGCCTCTCCAGTCATCCTCAGGGGGCAGTGGGGTGTGCCATCTTCTTTCTTCGGAGAAAAAATGGAGGAATTTGATCTGTGCCCTCCAGAAGTCAGGCATGGGCCATTTCCCTCAGCCTGTCGACCACACGAAGGAGCCAGGCTCACGGGAAGATGCTCTATGAATTCAGAATCGTAAACGGGACAACAGCCTCCCTGCACTGGTTTCCCAAAGACATCACAAGGTGACCACCAGGGGAGTGTTGCTCAGCAGTTAGAGATCCCCACCCCCGGCCAGGGCGTTTGGGTTCAAACTGAGCACCACCATGTCCTAGCTGTGCAGCCTGGCAAAGTTATCTATCCTCAGTGTCCCCAGACCCATCTAATGGGGGTGGTGAAGACTCGTGGAGAGATACAGCTGAGCACTCTGGTCAGAGCCCCTGGGGTCACCAACAGGCCACCACACGCGTGCCTCTGGAAAAGGGCCCATTGCCTCCACGACCTCTCAGAGGAGCCAGTGACCCCCACATGGCTCAGAGCTGCAGTTCTTTTCCAGATCACAGAAGAGGAGACTGGGATTCACAGAGGTGACAGCTGCCGTGGACTGGGCCTTGGAGCCTCTGGGCTTGGGGTGCAGGCTCCTGCTTGGTGTGCAGAACCCTGTGACCCCGAGCAGCAGGCAGTCCCCAGGTTTGCCTGGTCACTGTCTGCAGAGCCAGCTGCGCCGGCCCTGAGGTCCTCAGCGGGGAAGCATGTTGGTAGATGGAAGGAACCCCCAAGGTCCGGCCAGGGAAGCCAATCAAATGCAACCTCGGGGCCAGGTGTGGGATCTTCTCAGTTCCAGGTGATGGCTTCTGCTTCCGCGTGCAGAGCCAGTGCTGTGGGGCAGGCCCCTAAGGACAGCACGCCCAGAGGCCCTCACTGCCCTGTCTTGCAGAACTGAAGGAATGTGTGAGGGCACGGAGGTGACAAAGTCGCTCCGGGTTGCTGGGGGGGAGCCCGGTGGCACACTCCCTTGGAGCCCCTGGAGACGGCCAGCAGGGGGCGCGCGCCCGCCACCAGGCTCAGCCGCTGGATCTCGGTCCACGGCGTGGCCTCCGGGCTGGGGCTTCATCACCCCTTCGCCATTCTTGCGTGCACCTTAAATTACTCTCCCGCTGCTGCTTGCCTCATCTTTCCTGGGAGTCAGAGCCCCGTTGATTCCCAGCTGACCCTGCGGTTGGTTCCCATTCCTTCAACCTTTGCACAGCCCACCATGGCCCAGAGAGACCCTCTCTCCACCTCCCTCCAGGGCTGCCCAGCTCCTCCGTCGCTCCTCCGTTGCTCCCCAGCCTCCTGCTGCTTGTCCTGACCTCTTATTGAGGAGGCTCCAGGCCAGTTGTGGAGCTCAGGTCTCTGTGGGCTTGCCCGCCAAGCTGCAGGACTTAAACTTGATCCCAAGAGTCAGTTTGCTTCTAGGAAGGTCACCTGAATTGCAGTGGACGAGGCCAGGGCCCATCATGGTCCGTCTGGACAGTCTGGACAGCCACATGGAGTCTCTTCCCTGCCTCTCTGTGTTGTTCCTAGAATCCAGAAATGAGCCATTGTGCAGGGAGGCCAAGCACCCAGGAGGTGCTGTGGGCACAGATATTCTCTCCCTCCTCCCCAGAGCAGTTTTGAGCTGCAATTCTGCTCTTCCCCAGCCGTGGGCGGCTACCTCTCTGAGCCCCAGATTCTTCAGCTATTAAGTGGAGATAGCAAATAAGAAAAGGCATTTCCAGGCACACTGAGTGTGTGCTCACAGTTTTTGCCTAAGTTTGAAAATGTCTGTGTGTGATGCATCCCCAGAACCGTAGGCCCCACTGCAAATGAACAAGCAAGAAGCAAGAGAGAGAGAGAGCAGGAAAACTATTGGAATGGGCGGGTTCCGCCTTCCGTTCCACAGGGAGCGCATCTGGAGCCGACGTCGCGAATCTGCTGGGAGCGTCTACAACACTGAGTGGGATTCTCACTTTTAAAGATTTGGATTAGCTTGTATGCCTGCTCTCAATTTAAGAAAATCTGGAGCTAACTTTGAGGGTAAGAGCTGTCTTTGTGCCTGGTCAGCAGTGGCTTACACAGCACAGGGGTCTCCCTTTTTCCTCATGCAGTCTGGTGGGCAGTCCAGGTGTGGTGTGGTGACCCAGGGTCCTTTCGTTTCTTGATTCTTTGCAACCTCCAAGAATGGCTGTTGAGCTCCAGAAATCACCTCTGCATTCCCTCAGCAGGAAGGAGTGAAAGGAAGATGGGCAGGTACCTCCCTTCTGGGAACACATATGCAAATTGCCCGTATTTTCCACTAATATCCCATTTGTCAGAGATTAGTTCTGTGACCCTTACCTCTGAGGGATGCTGGGAAAGATGGTCTGCATTCTGGGCCACCTTGTACCTAGCTAAAATTGGGGTTCTGTTACTTTAAAATAGGGGATGAGAGATATTGGCAGAGGCCTGCTGTTCTTGGCATTTCAGGACTCTTCCCCAAACAAGGGGGGGCTGCCTGCCCTGTGCCTGAGGCCCAGGGGCTGAGTGCAAGACAGCGTCTGCATTCTCAGACTCCCGTCCCATGCGGGCAGCCAAAGGGGACAGGAGGGGCAGGCGGCTCATCCTCCTCCCCGCCTGGAGAGCGCCTCCAAGCCCAGACTTCAAGATGGCGCCGCTGCCTGCTGAGTGGGTCTCCTTCTGCTTGGAAAGTGTGCTCCTTTCTCATGGCTTGTGTTTTTCTGGAAGCTATTAGAACTCTCCGCCCAAACCAGATGATAATTACATGTTACCGATCTCTAGTCTTTGAGTTTTGCTCTGTCTCTTTTGAAAGAGAGATATTTTTACTGCACATTGTGTTGGCAAAACCCAGCCCTCTACCGGGCAGCCTGAATCTATCTTCAGATTCCCCCGTGAATTCGGCTCGGGAGGAGGAGGAAAGACACCCAGTGGACGACTGACTGTCATTGTCAGGGGCAAAGGTCAGAGGGGCAGGACTGGAGGGGTGACTGGGGCTGTCCAAGGCCTCCTGCTCTCCAGGAGAACAAAGAACGAAGACCGGCAAGTTGGCAGTCCCCAAGGAGTGGCCCCGGCTCTGCTCTCTGTCCTTCAAGGCAGAGCTGTTGGTGGGGACTCCAGTGTCCCATGTCCACTGGAGTCCAGTAGACCTGAGTTTCTAATCCCAGGATCCACTTTTTAGCTCTGTGCCTTGGGCAAGCCTCTGCTCTTCCTAAGCCCCAGTGTCTCCCTTTGGAAGTGGGCTTCCTGTGACACTTACTTCACGGAGTCCTTGCAAGGACACGTGGGGGCCTAGAGCTCACAGAGCGCACAGCGCTGCTCAGTGGATATATGTGGTCCCGTTGTCATGTGCCATCCCCAGCTGTCCCTCTGTGTGGTGACAAAGCAATCTCATTTGTCCCTCTCCTCACTCACGAGATAGTTCCTGAGGTTTTTTTTAAATCAGGTCGCTTGCTGAGCAAGACCCCTTGCTGGCTCCTGGCTGCACTCCCACTCCGGCTGCAGACAAGCTCATGTCACCATCCCTCTGGGATGGACACGGTGACCCAGCTCAAGTCTGAGGACTCTGCCACCCCAGCAGCACTGGCTGGTGAGGTAGACCCAGGTGGGCAGGTGCTGTGAGGTCGGGGGTGGACCGGCCAGGGCCCTGAAGGTCATGGGAGGAGTTGGAGATCATCTGGGGCAAAAGAAGGGCTGTGGAAGGTCCATCCTGGGCAGGCTGGGGGCTTGAGAGGTGGCTGGGCTGCTGGCAGTGGGCAGGAGGTGGGCAGGGTGAGGGAAGGCCAGTCGTGGCTGTGGTGTCCCGGGGAGGGACAGTCTCCACAGCCCCCTCCCACTCCCCATCTCTTTTACAACAACTGTGCTGAAATGAGCTCACATCTGACTTTTATTCTTAAAATTGATTCAAAACAATAATTTTGCATTCCAAATTATTTTCCAACAAGAAATTAATTTAATTCCAAATGACCACCATCTCTCCACTGAGTATTATTCTTGGGAAATTCTTACAAAAGGACAAGATTTCACCCACAAATTCTCCTCAAGGATAACGAAGTGCAGTGAAATTTTTATGATGACTTAAATGGAACCATTAATGAACTTGACATAATGTTAGGTTTTCTGGATGTTTAATTAAACGTTTACTGATTTTGATTGCGGAGTGGTTTTTCTTTTCTCTTTCTATTTTGGAGCTCGAACATTTGTCCAGGGCTCTTGAAGCATCACTGGGCCTGAGGTTCTGACTTTCACGCTGTTTTAGCAGCTTTCTCATCACTGTGACCCAAAGGCCTCGCGGGAGTAGAGAAGCCTTTGTGCTCAGGGGTCCAGAGGTTGGGTGGGTGGTTGGCGACTGCCTTGCTCGGGCCCAGGAGAGGCAGAAGAGCAAGCTGGGGAGCATGGCCACCAAGAAGAAGCGAGAACTGACTCTGCTTCCCAGGGACAACTATAAACCCCAAGGCAGGGCCCCAGTGACCCGCCTTCTACAGCCGCCTCCCACCGGCCTGCAGTTACCACCCTGTTAATCCATGTGAGTGGATTAATGTGCTGATCCGGTGAAGGCGCTCAAAATCCAATCGTTTCGCTTCTAACCCTTCTTGCAATATCTCACACATAAGCTTTTAGGGAACCCCTAGTGTGGGCCTGAGGTTCTGCCTTCCACACCTGGAGGTGGATGGAGAAATGGAGAACCATGTCCCAGGGGCAGGCCCTGGGCTCCGGGATTGAGGGTGGGCTGTGGTCTGCCAGTGTGGGCGTTCCACATGCTCCGCGTACAGGGGTATCCTACCTAGGAAGCCCACTCCAGGGTGTTCCCTGAGAGACTTGGTAAAGGACAGACTTGTCTCCACATGGAGCTAACTCCTGCCCCCTAGACCTTTCCTGATCTCACCAAAGTCACACAGTGATCCTGACCAGCAGGCAACCGGCATTAGGTCTGCATTTTATAGATGAGAAAAATGGAGCCCAGAGAGTTTGCCAAGTAAACTGGTGGAGCTGACAGAGCTGGTGGGTGACAAAGGCGAGGCCCAAGGGCCACTGGGGCAGGCGTCCAGCATGCATTGAGGGTGTGGCCACGGTTCTGCAGAGATGCAAAGCACGACTTCCTGCACTGGACCACCCTGCTCCCAGCAGGACCTCGGGGGCACATGGGGAAGGATGCTTGGTCCTCACTGTCCAAGACTGCTCTGGCCAAGCATGCCCAGGGCTCCACTCTTAAAGGCAGAGACAACTGACCAGTTAGAAGAGAGCGGGTATTTCAAATTATTTTCCTATAGGTTTTTATACTGGTTTCATGTTGAAATGATATTTGGGATACGTTGGGTTAAATCAAAACATCATTAATATTAAAACTGAGTCATGCCGACTGCGTGTCCGCACAAGCCCACAGGCCCACGCAGCCTCCGAGCCTCTTCCCCAACCCTTCTGCATCTAGTCTTCCTCACTCCCTTCTGAGTTGGGGGCTAGGCACCCACCTGAGTGCAAATGGGTCCTTTGGGGGGGGCAGCCCCAGGCAAGACCGGGTGTTGGAGGCAGTGAGGTAGCAGACAGAGCCAGACTCTACAGGGTGTGATCAACAGGCCACCTTGTGGGCAGCCAGAGCTCAGTCCTGCTGGAGAGTGCCAGATGGCTCAGAGCACATGCCTGGTGACCCACAGGGCAAGGGGACTGGGCAAGTGAGGCCCTTCTGGCCTGATGTGTGATGGAAAGAGGAGGATCCTGAGGCCAAAGGAGACCCCCAAGCAGTGAAACACAGGTGATCTCAGCAGGAAGTTGTCTCACATGAACAGAAACCGGAAGGGCCAAGGAGATAGGATGGGCACAGATGGCGTTTGTCATAGTTCTTTCCACAAACAGTTACTGCTCTTGTTACTCAGGCCTTGAATGGTTAACTAGCATGCCCTGGGGTGAAAGCTGGGCAGGGCAGTGGGGAGGATTTGAATCCAGATCTCTGAGCTACAACCTCCAACCCCATGCTTGACTGACTCCTGCAACTGGCAGGCTGGACTCTCACTCCAGGAATTAAAAAATTCATTTTAAACTCAGTCAGGTTAAATGCTTTTAAAGATAAACTAGTATTTTGAGCTCAATAAAAGCTTTTAAGTAAGTTGAACATCATGATTTCACCCTCTGCTCTTAGAGTTGTCAGGCATGGCCGAGAGGGGCCACCATGGAGGGGAAGAAGGGACGGGGAACCAGAGGGGACGGGGAACCAGAGGGGAAGGCGCAGAGTGTGCCCTGGAAGCAGGTGCACACGCGCGCTCATACACAGACACACACGCGCTCGCAGGCTCGCAAACCCATGCACACAGACACGCCCTGATACACGCACATGCACACTCCCACACAGGTGTGCACACACAGGACATGCACACACACAGTGGCCTGTGTGTGCACGCATAGATGTGTTTATTTGAGTTTATTTGCACACTGAAACCCATCACTGCTCCAAACCAATCGCGAAGCTTTCATCAGGTTTCGTTTTATTTTTAGAAGTTCTCTTTCTTCAGAGCCACAGTGCAAAGCACTCCAGCGAACACCGCGGGGATTTGGCGCACGCGCCCTGTGCGTTCTGTCTTGCTCCTTGGCTGGCACCTTCTTCTCAGATGGACACTCTGCCGGGGCCGCCATGCGCGGGGAAGTTGGGGTGCGAGCCCAGCGAGCCCCGGGGAAAGGGCGGAATGCACCGTGCCCAGGGTGGTGCAGTCGGCAGGGTTTAGCCAAGGGACGCCAACTTCTGGCTCGGCATGTGGGGCTTCTCAGCCCAGGACTCCAGCCAGGGTCAGGGCAGGCCAGTGATCCAGCCTGGCCCATCAGCATTCGGCTGCAGTGATTGGCTCAGGGATGAGCACACGCCCCCAGCCAGGCCAATGAGATTGGATTCTGGGACTGTTGCTTGGAGGCTTGACTAATTTCTTCCCTCTGGAGTTAGAGCATAAGGACATGAACCTGAAATCGGCAGAGGATGGGACTTGGGTGGTGGAGACAGACACCTTCCCTTCCTTGGTGTGTGCACTATGGACCTGGTGGCTGACACGCTAGCCCAGCTCTGGCCTGCTTCTTTTCAATTCCCTTTACTGCTATATCCAATTGGAGTTGGGTTTGGGTCACTAATTTCAGAAAGAATAAGTTACAGTTAATTAAAAATAGTATATACACTTTTATTTTACCAGACAGGAAACCAAATGCTGCATTTGCTGGTTCAAGATCACTGGGCTGCATCTAGGGCTGGAAAGCAGTTTTGAGAGAGTATAGTCAGCCCAGAGTCCTTCTGTCACATGCTTGGCATGCAGCTTCTACTTGTTCACCTGGCAGGATGGGCCGCTCCCCAGGGGTTATCTGGCAGCATTAATAGTGGTAGTTTTTTAAGGAGATAATATTGTGTGAATACTGAGAGGTATACACCAGCTCTTCATCACTGGGTTGCTTATAAAGGCGAAGGAGGAAGTACAAACAACCTAGATATCCAACCAAGGGGGATCAGGTAACCAAATTAGGAAATCTACACGTTGAAAGGCTCTGAGCTATGAAAAAACAGAATGTAGAACTGTATTTATCCATGTGAAAAGGCATTCACAGCATATTAAGAAAAATATTTATGAAACTGTAGTATGATTCCATTTTAAGATATATGTGATTATGTATCACAGAAAAATACCTAGGGAAAGACAATGAATCATCTTTCAGTGATGCATAGGTGATTTGTATCCTATATTTCCTCATTTCTTTCTATAATAAACCTGGATTACCTGTGTGCCTCGGTAAACTCCGGCCATGGTCTGGGCAGCTTAAACTATAGAAATTCACCTTCTCACTGAGTTGGAGGATGGAAGTCTGGGACCAGGGTGCCGGCATGGCCGTCTGGAGGGCTGCCTTCCTAGCCTGCAGATGGCCACCTTCTTGCTGTGTGCTCACGTGATGGAGAGGGAGAGACCAAGCTCTCTGGTGTTTGTGTTTATTAGGGTACTGACCAGATCATGAGGGACCCCTTCCATTCTCACCTAAACCTAGTCAACCCCCCCAGACCCCATCCCCAAACACTATCACCGTGGGGTCAGGCTTCGACCTCTGAACTCTATTGGGGGTGCGATTCGGTCCATAGCACCGTACGATAAGGATGGTGTCCGATCCCGGTCGTTTACACTGGGGGACTTGACAATGCAGTGGATGACACCCAAGGAGTCACCGTGCCACAGGAACTGCATGCAGGGCATCTCCGTTTTAGAATCAAGCCACGGCGAGCACGCCGGTGACTCAGTTACGCTGCAGAGATGCAGGTGAGCCCCACTGGTTCCCACGAGCTGGGCTGAGGTGGAAAGGAAGTGAGGCCGGCGGTGGCCGAGGTGAGCCCAGGCCAGGCCAGGTCGACGCGGGAGTCCAGACACCTGCCTACCACACGTGGAGCCAGAAATAGAGATGTAGATGGCAGCACTGTGTCACAAAGACAGTCCTAGAAGGAGTCCCAAGGAAGGGTGGTCTGTGCTAGGAGGCGGGGGCAGCGTGTGCACCCTCCTCTGTTCAGGCAAGAAGCTGATGAACCGCAGGGGGAGGGACTCTGCTACTCATACAGGAAGTGGCCGCCCTTGGCGGAGCCGGCAGGACCTCTGCGGCTTCTTGGGAGCAGGGAGCAGGCCTGGGGGCTGAAATGGGGCCGCGCTGGGCACCTGCTGCTTTACCTTCATAGAACTGTGGCAAAGCAGCCCTCCCAGACGGCCCCTGCGTGGGAGGGATGAGGGTCCCCATGTGGCACTCACTGAGGGAACTACTGGACAGCTGTCACCTGCCAGGCCTGTGGAAGCCAGGACTCAGACCGCAGAGGGCACCCAGCTCACCAGGGCAGGAGGCAAGAGCTCACATCTGCCCCCTAAGTGTGCCCTCCCCCCAGCGCGCCCTCCCCCTCAGTGCGCCCTCCCCCTCAGGGTGCAGGGAGAGTGCCAGGGTCAGGGTCAGGCTGTCTTGGTCCCCATCCTGTCTGCTGCCTCACTTGATCAAGCTCAAGGGGTGTCACCTCCCTGAGCCTCAGTTTCCTCATCTAAGAAGTGGAGGCAGCGGCCATGTCTGCCTCCCAGGGAGTGTGGCCACTTGCTACTCCAGGTAAGTGCTCAGTGCGACACCAGCTCAGGGGAAGTGGCCGAGGAAGTCAGCTACACAGCGTTAAGAGCACAGACTCTGAAGCCTCCTGCGTGCCTCCCCGTCACTGGGACAAAACCCCTGGGATAACTGATTTGTAAAGACCGGATGCTCATCCAGCTCACCGTCTAAAGGTTCCGTCTGAGATCAGCAGGGCTAGTGCTCTGGCCTTGAGCCGGGGTGCTGGGGGGCCGTGGGCAGGCCAGACGGGCAAAGCAAAACTACAGACGGGAGAAGAGAACAGGAAAGGGTGGAGGGTGGAGGGTGGAGGGTGGGTCCCCCCGCCCCCTTGGAGAGCACACCTCGAGGACAAAGGACCTTGCACTGAGTTCCACCTCCCAAAGGCCCACGGTGCCTCCCAACAGCACCACCTGGGGACCAAGCTCCAGCACCTGGACCTTCGGGGACGGTCCAGATCCACACTGTGGCACCTCCTGTCTGGGCTCCAGACCACAACTCCACCCGCACACACTGACTCTGTGGGCCAAGGGACCATCACCCGTACCTGTGGGTGACGCCAGTGCTGCCCGTCAGTTACCCGGAGGAGCCCGGGAACTAGCTGTGTGTCCTGGCGCAGGGCAGCATTGGCGGCATGTGCTGGCTCCCGGGAGGGGAGGGCAGCGACGCCCCCGCATGCCCTCAGCGCCTCTGCCAACGGGTGGCTTGGGTACCCTTCCCTTGGATCTGAGCCAGCCCGCGGCCTGCTTGGCTAACAGAACGTGCTGGGTCTGAGCTAGACATCAAGGGGACTGGTGAGCTTCTGCGGTCTATGGAACCCCTGCCCAGCTGCTTCTGAAGGGTCTGCTGGAGGGCCAGAGGTCACTGGAGTCTGAAGCCACCGAGTTTTGAGGCGGCTTCCTGTGTGACACAGTGAACCCTGATGGATTCTGGTTGACATTCTGCGCCCTGTGTAGGCGTACTTGTGACCCTCTCTCCAGAGCCAAGGGCCATCAAAGCCCCAGTTGTACAAATGGTGGCCCTGCTCCCCGCACCAGGGAGCTCTGAGCAGGTGCGTAAACAACTTAACGAAAAAGCAAAGCATCCAAGCAGAAGGTGGGCAAAGTATCGAAGAGGCGTTTCTCCAAAAATGTACAAAAGACCAGGGACACGTGAGAAGATTCCGAGCACCATTCGTCTTCGAGGAAATGTAGACCCGAGTGTCACTGAGATGCCCCCTCACAGCTCTCTGATGGCCTTCTAGGAAGAAAGGGGAGACAGCAAACGGTGGCCAGGATCTGGGGCAGCTGGAGTCCTCGCTCACTGCCGGGGGGCCGAGCAACGGTGCTGCCACGGCCGAGCCTGAAATCACCAGGAGCCGTGGGCTCTGCGCCTAGGTCCGCACTTGGAGAAGTGGGAGCACTTTCCAGGGACAACCTTACGAAGTGTTCACGGCAGCGTCATTCATAAAACAATCCCAAAGCGGAAATGCCTTCGCGTCCACCAACAGGTGAGTGGACGGACAGACAGAATACGGTACGTCCACCCCACGGAAAGCTATTCACCAACAACAAAAAACAAAGAACCGTTTTCACTACAACACGGACAGAGCTTGAGCATGTTTCGCTAAGTGACAGAAACCGGACACAAAGCACCTCCTCTCGCCGGCGTCCACTTTTACAAACGTTCAGAACAAGTAAACACGTGGAGACAGAAAGTAGGTGCGTGACTGCCGGGGACCAGGAGGGGAAAACGAGGAGCAACTGCCCGCGGGGGTGACGTCGCTGCTGACAATGTTCTGGCGGTAGTGGGGATGGCCGCACAACTCTGTGAAGGTACTAAGAGCCACTGAATCCTACGTTTTTTAAAAGGTGACCTTGACGGTGCGTGTTATGGTATTAATGTGAGGTGTCCCCAGAAAGCTCACGTGTGAGACTGTGCAAGGTTCGGAGGAGAAGTGATTGGGTTGTGAGCCTCTGAGCCCGATCAGTGATTTGCTCCCCCACAGGGATTAACTGAGGGGTACCTGAAGGGGCGGGTGTGGCTGGAGGAGGTGGGGTTGGGGCCCGGCTTTGGGTAGATATTTGAATCAGGAGAGGGGAGTCTCTGCTCCCTGATCATGTGAGCGGCTTCCCTCTGCCACGCGCCTCAGCCTGGATGTTCTGCCTCACCTGGAGCCCCAAGGGACTGTGCTGGACGTCTGTGAACTGAGACCCCTGACGCTGTGAGCCCTCAAATAAACTTTTCCTCCTCTACAATTGTGCTGGTCGGGTCCTTTAGTCACAGCAGCGAAAAAGCTGACTGACACAGTATGTGAATTTATCTGAATGTTTTAAATGAAAACTAAAAAGAGAGAGGCAGGGGAACTTCTGTTTTCAGCTCTGACATGTAAACAGCTTGGAAGTAATCACTGTTGTCCTTACAATAAGAAAAGGCAGAGCAAACTGGTCATCAGCAACATTTCTTTGACCCATGAGATGACCAAGGCAAATTTAAGGACATAGCAAGGGGTCAACCATCTGCAACCCAAAGAGAGAGCGCTGGCCAGGAGCCCCGCTGGTCAGCATCTTGGTCTTGGGCTTCCTAGCTTATGGACTCCAAGAAAATAAATTTCTCCTATTTATTTTCATCTCTGACTTTATGCTATGGCAGCCCAAGCAGATGAAGACACTCAATTTCCTAAAAATGTGGTACAGCATTTTCAGAAATTGAACTAAGGATAGTTGTATATTACGAACTCTGGGGCAGTTACTAATATTTTTGAAATGAAGTGTTATTAATATATTAAGGGAAGTGGGAAATGAAATCTTACATAATTATCAATTAAAACCAGAGAAGTCAAGAAAGGGGAAAGACTAAAAAAGATATAATGAGTAAGTACGGCAATGATAGAATAGTTACAAACATGGTAGATAGTAGTTCAAATATGTAAATAATCACTTTAAATATGAATGGCCTAAATAAATCAATTAAAAGACAAACAGTGCCAGGATAAACTTAAAAAAAATTATATGTTGTCCATAGAAACTCACCTTAAGCATAAATCTCAGCCTAAGAGTAAATGAAAAAACAAAGATATACTACATTAACACTAGTCAAAAGAAAGCTGGAATTGGCATATTAATTTCAAAAACATAAAATTCAAAACAGGGTAGATTTTCAGGGGTAAAAAGGTCATTACATAACAATAAAAGGGATAATTTCCCAAGATGCATGCACCTAACACAGGGTATCAAAATATGCAGGGCAAAAACTGAGATAAATGAAATGAGAACTAGAAATAACTATTATAATTGGATTCTTCAATACCTCTCTTTAATAATTGATAGATCAAGAAAACAGAAAATCAGCAATTACAGAGCTGATCTGAACAAGTACCAATCACCTTGTTACAATTGGCATTTGTAGAATACTCCATCCAACAGCAAACTGCACATTCTTGTCAGGCTTTTATGGAACATTCACCAAGCCAGACCACGTTGTTGCCATGCAACACACCTAAGCACATCGAAAATAATAGAAATCACACAAGATAATTTCTCAGATGGCAATGGAATTAATCTGAAAACCAGTTACAGAAGATAGTTGGAAAATCCCCATGTATTTGGATGCTATACAACACCCAAATAACTAGTGCAAGAACGAAAAAATGGCAAGGGAAGTTACAAAATATCTTGAGATGAATGAAAACAAGCCAATGCAAGCTAAAACACACAGGATACAGCTAAAACCATGTCCTCAGGGAAATTCATAGCACTCAAATGTATAGGTCAGAACAGAAGGAAGGTCTCAAGTTAAGGGTCTGGGCTAACACCTCAGGAAGCTATGACAAGGAGCCAAGGTAGGTCTAAGGCAAAGAGAGGACAGAAATAAGAAAAGCAAGAGCACAGACCACAGGAAACTAAACACAGGAGAGCGACCAAGAATCAGCAAGACCTAAAGCTGGTTCATTAAAAATGTCAACACAACCGAGCAACCTTTAGTTAGGCTAACCAAGGAAAAGGGACAAGTCATAGACTACAAATATCAGGAAAAAAAAAAAAAAAGAGGAGTCATCATTAGTAATCTCATAGACATTAGAAGGATGACAGAGGAATACCAAATAAAATTCCTATGCCTACATGCTTGGTAACTTGGATGGAATACCTATATATTACCTGTATAACCTGAGTGCCTATATTGATAAATAAAACAATTAATAGAAAATAAATATTAATATAAAATTAAAAACCTCTCAGTAGAAAAGGCACCCAGCCCCAGTGGGTTATTTGGTGAATTCTACTAAACATTTAAGGAAGAAACACCAGTTCCCCACACTCTCTTCCAGAAAGTAGAAACAGGTAGCATTAGCTAACTCCTTCTCCGAGGCTAGCATTCCCCTATTGCCAATATCATATACAGAAACGATTACAAGAAACAAAGACTACAGACCAATATCTTTAATGAAGACAGAAGCAAAGCTGTTCAGCAGAATGATAACAAATCAAATTCAGCAACGTATTTAAAAAAGTATTCCCCACAACCCAGTGAGATTTATCGCAGGTATGCAAGTCTGGCTCAGCATTCAAACAAGGCAGCGACATCATTCACATCAACAGACTGAAGAATAAGAACCATATGCTTATACCCGTGAAACCGAAAAGGCATTTGGCAAACCCACCACCCATCTTTGGTAAGGGGTGGTAAGATTAAAGGTCTGGTGCGTGTGGCCCTTGAATTCATATGTTCTCATCCCCAAGGTGATGGTATTAGGAGCTGGAGTCCTTGGGAAGTGATTGGCTCATGATGGCCAAGCCCCCATGATTGACATTAGTGGCCTTATAAGAAATCTGGGGCCTTTTTTGAAAGATTTTTTTTTTTTTTTTGAATGATTCCCTGGCCCTTCCCTCTTGAGAGGACATAGAAAAATGAAAGGTGTTTATGAACCAAGAAGCGCCCTCCCCAGGCACCAAATCTGCTGGCTCTTTTGTCTTGGGCTTTCAGGCTCCAGAACTGTGGGAAATAAATCTGTTGATTACAAGCCCCCAGCGTACGGTATTTTGCTAATGCAGCCCAGCAGATGAGAAGAGAACTACTTCAAGCTGATAAAGAACAGTTATACGGAAGCCTTAAGCTAATGTGATGCTTAGTGGTGAAAAACCGCTCCCCAAATCAGCACCAGGGCAGGGATGTCGTCTCTGCCTCTCTGCTCCATACCGCCCTGGAAGTCTCAGGCAGTGCGAAAGACCCAAACCAAAACAAGAGTAAAATGTACAGAGATAGCAAAGGAATCAATAAAACTGCTTCTGCTCATAGCTGACCTGAGTGTCTGCAGAGAAAATACCAAAGAAATGACAATGGCAAAAATAATCCTCCCAGAACCAAAAAGTGAGGGTGTGCATGTTCCAGAAAACAAGCTAAATGTACAAAAGGCAGCACTTTCCTTCATGCCCACCGCAGCCCGGCGGGACCTGAAATGAAGAAAACATTGGCGCTCGCAATAGCACCATCTGGAAAAGAAATAGACAGCGTACAAGGTCGATAGGCCCGGAACCGTGGAACAATGATGGAGGACCAAAGATCTAGATAAATGGGCAGCCTGTGTTCACTGATTGGGAGAGTCCGTAATTCCACATCCTGAAGAAGACAGTTCTTTCCAGCTCGATTCCAGACCATCTCTATAAAAATCCCAGTGAACTGTTTAGCAGGTACTGAGCCACTCTACCGTTTAAACGGAAAGCAGTAGGCCTGCCGCACAGAAGAGACAACAGTCAGGGCCTCGGGGCTGAGACTCACAGTGAAGCCGGGGAATCACAGGGATCCACAGAGCGGTCGGCGGAACAGAACAAAGGCCAGAGAAAGACCCAAACAAACACAGCAGCTGAATTTCAACAAAGGGACCGAGGTGACCTGACACAGAAGAGAGAGTGTCGGAACAGCTGAACCCAGTAGGCAGGAGCTTCCACCCAAACAGAGCTGCCCTGCGCGAGACCCGCTCACAACAGATAGTAGAATGTGCATGCAGCACAGAGCCATGAAGGAAACAGAATAAAATCCAGGTGATCCGTCACTTAGGGATGAGTTTTCAGGTGGAACTCCATCTACAAAATAGAGAAAAAGGTAAGTTAGACTTGGTCAAAATTAACAGCATCTTCCCTGTGAAGGATGCAGTCTAGAGAATGAAAGATGAGCGGCAGATGGAGAGAAAACATTTGCAAACACACATCAGATAAAGGACGTGCATCCGAAGTAGGCAAAGAACTTGAGATTCAACAAGAAGAAAACCAACAAACCCAGTTAAACACTGGACAAAGGACAGCTCATCCAAGAAGAAGTACAGGTGGCAAATATGCTCAAAGCCACTTGCGGCTAGGGATGGAGAATTGGAACAACACCAGATATGAATGCATGCCTGTTAAAATGACCAAAACCCACAAGTTCAGCAACATCGATTGCTGGCACAGATGTGGAGTAAAGGGCACTCTTATTCATTGCTGGTGGGAATTCAAGATGGCGAAGCCACTTTGGAAGGCAGTTCCCTACAAGGCCATCTTCTCATGAGCTCCAGCAGTCGTGCCACTGGTACTGACCTACCTGACTTGATGCATATGCCTCCAAACTCTGCAGGGGAATGTTCTAGCAGCTCTGGTCCTCATTACAAACTGGCAACAAAAATTGTCTTTCAATAGGTGAAGAGACAAATAAAATATGGTTCATATGGAATGCTATTGGCAATGAAAATAAATAACTATTAAGCTGAGAAGAATTGAAACTGCATTTTGCTAAATGGAAGAAGCCAGCATGAATAGGCCTCCTGCCATGTAACTCCAGGGACGGTGACCTGTGTTCTGTGAAAGGAGGAGCTACAATGTCCGTCAGAACTCCTGTGCTTGTCAGGGAGCTGGGGAGGAGAGGGTGACAGGTGCCACGAAAGGGATCTTCTAAAGGACAATTTTCTATTCTGTAATGACACCATAGTGTAGGTAAATGACAAGCTGTGTTTAGCAAAACCGGTAGAACTTTACAACACCAACGAACTTGAATGCATGTAAACCTTTTTTTTTTTTTTAATCAGGAAGTTGGGGGATCCCAGGATGAATGCAGGATTTGCCAAGCGTACCCCACGGATGAATGCAGAATTTGCCAAGTGTACCCCACAGCTGCCAACTTAAGAGACTTCAGAAGTGAGTAAAGTCTGTGAGACTGAAGGCCACGGCCCTGTCTGAGGGACGGCTTGGATTTAGTGGCTAACGTGGCTTCCCTGGGGAGAAGGCAACAGTCTGGGTGCTGCTCAGTGCGCCCTGGCCTCGGGCAGTGGCATCAGCGGAGAGCGGCCTTCCTTCGTGGGCAGGAAGGTCCAGACAAGCAAAGGGAGGCGGCCACGGCAGCCAGCAGACACACACACACCTCCAGGATCCAGCAGCTGAGGGACCTAGACGTCAGGACGTCCCAGTAGCTACAAGCACATGGGGCCTGGATCTGGGTTCCCAGCACTACTTCTCTGTAAATGGAACCCGTGGAGAAGCCGTTGGCGCCAGGTCTGCAGGGATGCGCAGGACCAGGCTGGAGCGCCTGAGGCTGCCGAAAAGTCATCGCTGAGAGTGGCACCCAGCCCGCCCACACAGCTCACCATGGTGGACGGAGGTCAAAGGCACAGAGGGCCGACTGGCCCGCGCAGGAATGAGCGGCCGAACAAAGACCAAAAGGAACGGTGACATTGGGCTCCCACCCACAGTGCAAAATAGATATGGCTGTGTCCACATTGGTGAAAACGGATGAGGAACTGCTCACAAGGAAGACTCACCCACAGCCTGTGCTGCTCCTGGTCCCCTGGAGGCGGAGGGCAGCTCTCCACTGGCCCAGTGGCTTTCTTCCTAAGAGTAAGCGGAAAGGGTGAGTGAGGCCCACGTGGTCAGTGTGCCCGGGCATGGTGATGCGGTATCCCTGGCTCCGGCTCCTCCCCAGACCATGACCTCAGGGTAAGGAGGAAACAAGCACCCAATAAGGGGCTTCTGCGGGGTGCCAAGCCGTGCCATGTCGAGACCTGGTCCTCAAGGGCAGGAAGTCCGGGAGACTGTCACAGCCCAGAGGAACTGGAGGAGGTTGGCACAGAACTAACCGTGGTGGGAACTTCTAAGTGGGGTCCTCGAACACAAAGGGAGAAGAACTAAGGGACTCTGAATAAAGTCAGGGCTTTTGTTAGAGGTCATGTTTCAATATTGATTTGTTAATTGTGACCAAGATACCACACTAGTTACAGACGATGATCAAAGGAAAACCTGGACGTATGAACACCTTATTGTCTCAGTTTTTCTGCTAAGTATAAACCTGTTATGAAAATAAAGTCAGTCTTTTAAAAGTTTATTTGTTTAAAATGTTGCCAAGAAGAATGCCCCCTTTTCTGTCTCTGAGCATGATGTCTGAGGCAGTAGCAGCCAGCTTGTAGCCATGTGGGAGTCGAAAGCAAAGGGGCACATAGCCAATATTTTAGGCTTTCTGGGTCATGCAGTATCTGTAGCAAATACTCAACTCTGTCCTTGAACACAAAAGCAGCTGTAGACAATGTATCAGTAAACTGGTGTGGCTGGTGTTCAATAAAACTTTATTTACAAAAGCAGGCATGGGCAGCTAGAGGTTTGATGTCTGGGCTGCAGTTTGCCGGTCACTGCTCTAGAGGACAGAAGCAAACAGCCAGAGTCTGGCAGGGCCATGCACTCACCTTGCAAATAATGCGTTTCCTGGGGGCTCACATCCCTGTGTGCTTATATCCCATCATTTGCAGGCGGAAATTCCCGGCCCCAGACAGAACTTGAGGCAGCTGCTCCTGGACCCTGGGTGAGCGTGAGAGGGCTCTCTCTGGCCTGGGCTGGACAGCATCTCAGTGCACATCAGCCAGTATGACTGTCGAGTGGAGACTGAGGAGGTTGGGGTGGGCAGCACGGGATGCCGGGATAGCGCACCGATTCTTACAAGCTGGTGACATGGGAGGAATCGGGGTGCTCTGGGTCTCGCGTCTGTGGAGATGGGGTGATGTGAGATGGACACAGCTCTCCTGGGAACGTGTCCCCTCCGGATGAGGGGTATGAGTCTGGTCGGACCTCAGGCAGCTCAGTGTCCTGGGGAACCAGCCGAGGATGCCACACGCAATGACTGTCAGTGGAGGTGGTGTGGAGGGCCATGGGTATCCTGAAGGCTTCCTGGAGGAGGTGCTGGATGAACAGGTCACCATGCCTGGAGGAAGGTCAGCACAGGCAAGGGGCTGAGAGGAGGGGCCTCTGGGCAGCGGTGACACAGGCAAGTGGTGAGAAAGACCAGAAGACGGGGTGTGCACCCCAGGAGCATCGGAGGAAGGGAAGCAGCAGCTGGAGAGGCTCAGGGGCTCCTGAGTGTCGGCAACCTCCTGAGACTTCCTCCAGGGAGCTGGGAGTTTACAAACTCCACCAGATTGGGGTGTCCCCAGGGGATGTCAGCCTGGCCCCAGGCCACGTGACGGAGGTGAGGAGGGGCGCCAGCTGATTAGGAGGCGCTCTCCACCCACAGCCAGGAGAGGGAGAAGGGGCATCCGGAGGAGTGACTGGGGACAGGGCTCTGGTCAAATGGACAATGGCCACCCCTGAGGGCAAGCTCAGGAGATCCCCCATTGCTTGGACCAGACCCCAGGAGCTTCTCAGAAGGCACCAGATGCTTACGGTATTCTCAGCTGGGCAGAGGAGCACCATCTGTCAGCCTGAAATGCAGGCACCCACGAGCCACCGCTGGCTCCCGCAGGCCCACTCTCCTTGCCCTACCCTGCTGGCAGAGGTGCCTGTTTGCGTGTGTCTCTCACAGCAGCACGTGAGCTCTCTGGGTTGGGGTTTGGGTCTGAGGCTTGGGCCCCTCCCTGCAGCCAGCCTGGCACCCAGTGTGTTTAAAAAACAAACAAACAAACAAAGACCAGAGAAGTGAAAGGCAAGTGGGGAAGGCGGGGCCCTGCTTGGGAGGGTGGCCCTGCGCCCGCGGGCTGCCAGTGCTGTCTCAGCTGCCCTCAGGTAGTGAGCTGCTGATGGCTCCAGCTCTACCTCCTGAGAGGAATCCTGCCTGGCTGGAGCCCAAGACCCCCCATGGCTGGAAAAGGCTCCCTGCTCAGTCCTGACTCCTGGGACAAGGGCCTACAAGGTGCAGAAGGTTCACGGAGACTGCTTGTAACCTAAAAGCCCACCAGAAGCCCGAGTTACTAGAAAGAGCGGCTAACGTCCGTGCAACGTCTGTGTGCTGGCACCCCTGGGGTCTTGCAGGCCTTATCTTGTGGACACCAGGAGCAAGCATCTCATAGGCATGCCATCAACCCTAGTCCCCAGACCAGGGGACGAGGGTCTACAAGGGGCACATGACTTCTGTAGCTCAGAGTGGCTCAGACTCCAGAGTCAGCAGGGGCCGCACCTGGTCCCGGCTCTCATTGCTTGAGGAGGGGAGGTCTTTTGGCTTCTCCCCAGTTCCTCATCTCTGAGCTCCTCTCCCACCAGAAAGAGCGAACAGGAGAGTAGAAGGCAGACGGTGCTGAGTCCTGCCCTGGTCCACCGGGCTGTGGCCTTGGGCCAGCATTTTCCTGCAGCACCGAGGTCCAGAAACTCTAATCCCAGCTGATTGGGGCTCATCCTGGGCCACAACCTCCAAATTGGCTTGGTCGGACATTAAAGATGCTTCTCTTTAAGATCATGGTGCAGTTTCTGTAGAGGTTCTGTGGGGTCCCGCTCAGGACCCCTGGAAACCCTTTTTGGGGTCTGCTCGCCCTTCTCCCAGCTTTTGCATGCATTGCCAAGGGCTGGCAACTGGGTGGACCACTCTGGGCCCTCTCCACTCCAGTCTTAGGCACTGAGGTCAGAGGGCCTAGGTGGCCACCTCTCCTGGGAGGGCCACCCCAGAGACCTTCAGGCCCCAAGGGATAGGCTGAGGCTGGGACTTGACCTAAAACCACCACCTTTGTTCACTCTTTTTCCTCCTGACCTCCCTTAGCTGACCCCCTGAACCCAGGAGGGCACACCCTGAATACAGCTGTCCCTTGCACACAAGGCCATGTCTCCAGGTTCTTCGGAAGCACCCCACCTAAGACGGTCCCTTGCTCTCAGACCTTATCTGAATTTTCATCATGTGCTGTAAATAGCCATCTCGTCAGAGGGAGGCAAAGCACAGTGCTTTGGAAACTATCACCCTCAACAGCCACCCCTTTTATCGGAACCACGTGTTTTCACTGGGCTTCCTGAGCTAAAACGGAGAGTCTGAACCAATCAACGGAAGAGTGCACAGCAGCTGAGGGCTGTCTCTCTCTTTCCGCTAAATGCACCCTGGGGTTGTTCTAGAAGGTGGCAGGAGGTGGGAGGTTGGAAGGGAGAAGAGCCATATAGCCAAATAAGTGGAGAAGCCTCATTCCAAAGAGTTGTAAAATTTATTGTGTAAGTATTGCAGCTTTTCAGTGTTGTCATTGCCACTAATGGTCACTGATACACAACGAGCAGTTTCTCCAGGCCTGCGGATGGGCGTCCAGATACAGAGTCCCAAGCGGCTGCTGCACCCGGCGGGCGTGCGCGGGGAGCTTACAGGAGTCTCACTGGAACAGAACGCGGAAGGGCTGCAAAGGGAAGCGGCGACGGCAGAAGGCAACGTGCAAGCGCCGCAGCGGCGACAGCGACGGCTGCGGGGGCAGCGGCGGGCAGGCAGGCGCAGCCTCTGAGCTCCGGGCACAGCAACGTTCCCAGCGCAGCTTCCGGGAAACAAAGCCACGAAACAAAACAAGACACATCTCCCTCCGTATCACTGGACGTTCGAGGTTCTGAAAGCTGTGTTGCATACAGGGAAAAAATATCCAAAACGCACAGTTCACGGGGACAGCCACAGGACAGGGGACGGATCCGGTTCTGGCCCTGCCCTGGTTTTTGCTACATGAGGGGAAAGGGGTTGCTTACTTTTTGCAAAAACATCAGGCTTTGGAAAAGATGGGGGGGCTCTTGGTCACTCTGGAGGTCCGTCCACAGACCACGGCTCTACGGGGGAGACGCCGCTTCTCTGGAGGAAGTCCGCAGACACGGGAGGGGTGAAGGAAGCAGCACCCCAAAACTATCCTGGTCCCCCTCCAACCAGCCATTCCCAGGACCCCACCTAGCCTCCCACTGGGAAAGGGTGGTCTCCTGGGGTGCTTCCAAGATAATGAAGTGACCACGGAAACCTCGAGGCCAGCGTGCCCAGAGCTGGGGGACCGGGGCACGCCAGGCGCTTCTCCAGCACTGGTTTCCAGGTGAACACCTCGTTGGTTTCTGGGGTGTGCACTGCCCTGGAAGACTCCTTCCTCTTAAAGTTTGGCAACAGCCGTCCACGGGCACGCAGGCCAGGGACCCTGGACTCCAACACTGGTTGTAACTAGAGGGTGGGCTCTGGCCTCAAGCCAGCTGAGGTCAAAGCCCAGCTCTCCCCTCCCTGCTCTTCACGGCAGCACAGGAGGCCACTCCACGAAGCAACAAGATCCCAACAGCCTCTCCCAAGAGGACAGTGGGACACTTCCCCCTGGCTGCGGCTGAGGCCAAGCATACACACGAGGCCCGCTTCTCTAGGTTGTTGACCCAGATGGGAATTACACAGTCCTGGACCGAGAAGACTGCAGGGACAGGAGGCAGAGGCCTCACTGCGCAAGCAAGTCCAGGACAGAGGGGCGAAGACAGCGGCGGGTGATGGGGAGCCCTTTGTGAACCAAGGAAGGGGGTGCCAGTTCCGGGGAGTGAGGCACTGTCCAGGAACGTCCCCACTAGGGGACAAGAGGATGGTTGCTTCCTTACTAAGGCACCAGAGACACTTCACATCAAGGAAAATTACACTGAATATCTGTGCGTGTCCCTGGGCCTTTCAGGACAAACTATACTGATTTCTCCGCCCAACCTTGAGAAGAATCCTCTTCAAGAGAAGTACGCTTTAGGCGAAGGCCCCACAGAGAGGCAGGTTCTGCTGCTGAGGTATGGGAAAGCTCAGGCCCCGGGTTCCGGGGTCATCACATTCTTAAAATACACCTCTAAACAGAGGCCTCACGGTCAGGACTTCGAGCTGGTTCAGATTTACCACTTCAGTAATAAACACTGGTTTATAGCCCTGCCTTCTAGCTCCTTCTTTTGTTAGTCTACTAGTTAGCATTCTGCCCCAAATGAGAAGACAGCTCCTGGGACCAGAGGAGATTGCAGTGTGGAGCCTGCTGCCTGCAGGGGTGGGGTCACTCACTAGCAAGTGCACCGTGGGCAGGGAAGTCCCCAGCCACAGTCTCTGCTGGACCCCAAGGACCCCTCTCCAGTCTCCTGTCACCTCGATTCACACGTGTCCATTCCTGCTCTTTAGCTGCTCACCATCAAGGGTCCAGCCAGGCCCAGCCTGCTCACAAGGACCTGGTGGACACAAGCTGACCACAGAAAAATGCAGATGAGGACAGAGACAGCCATCTGATGGCTTTTTCCATGGGGAAGGGAACCAGACGTGGGGAAGGAGGCAAGGAACCCTCTGAACCTGAAGCAGGCTTTGTGCCGGCCCTTTCTCATGCCTGGGAGGCACCTGGCCTGTCACCTTGTCACCTCAGGTGGTCTACTTATTGGCCCCTTGGGTGAGAAGTGATCTGGGAAGGGAGGTGGACAGGGAGGAAACCGAACGTCATGCTTCTTCCCTAGGAGTCAGTGCTGCACCGACCTGGGCCGGCAAGCCCTGGGGCCAGCCCAACGGCCAGAGCACTCCGCAGGCACAAGCCGCCTACCCCTCAGGAGGGCCCCTAGCAGCAGGCACGGGGCAGCCCCAGCTTGCCAGGAGCACCTTGCCCTTCCCAGGGACCTTCGAAGTTCAAAGAAGAGGAAGAAAAACTAAGATTCCTTCGTAGCAGTTTATTTTCATTTTGGGAAAGGCAAAGTCCACCACCTGGAACCTGGTGCCTCCGTGGGAACTTTCCTGATCCGTCTGCAATCCAAAGGCTATTCTGGCCCAGAAGGAAGAAATGTGTCCCCTTCGGTAGGGAATGTATAATGTAGCAACAACCTATTGAGAGACAGAAGCATGTGCACTGCAGGAGAAGCCCCGGCCCTCTCCGGACCCCAGGGCACCCCTCTGCCTGAGGTCCACTCCGAAGCTCTGACCTGTCTTCCTCCAAGTCTCAACAGACATGATAGAAGTTTCCATCAAACAAGCACTGACATATTTATATTAAAAAATAGTGCAAAATCTCAACATTTATATAAATAACTCTAAGCCCCTGCTTTGTAGTGTTTTATCTTTACAAGGTAATACACGCTTTCTGAGTTGGCATCAAAAATTGCCATTTTCCCCTCTTCTAGTTCAGAAAACAACTTTTTCAATAGGCCTCTTCTAATACAAAAATACTCCTGCCCTCGCACATACAGTTTCTCTTATTTTATATATATTTATATATATAATATTGCAGATCTTTAAACAAAGGTTTTGTGCAAATATGTCTTTAAAGTTAAGTGAAATCATCATAAACAAAAGAAAATTAAGCATTCACGCACGCAGCTCAACTGGAAACAAAAAAAGACTACTGGAGAATTTTTTTTCTCTTTTGCCTTCAAGACAGCTCAACAAAGAAACATGTTTTTTTTTTTTTTTTTTTTTTCTTTTTTTTGCAAGCTTTCTGAGCTTGTGCATTCAGACCAGACATAACATGTAAATATTTATACACGGAGGGGCTGCCGCGCCCTCCTCTTCTCCTTTAAGAAGTGCGGAGTGTTTGCCTTAAGCTGCGCCGCCCCGGCCTGGGCCCCGCTCCTAGAGGGGGTGTCCTTTCTGTTTCTCCTTCTCTTTGCTCTCCAGGGGGGCGAGGTGTGGGTGCTGGAGCCGGGTCCCCTCCAGCAGGGGGGTCGGCCCAGTGCTGGGCTGGTGCTGGAAAGAGGACCCTGGGTAGTGCCCGATGACCTCGCTGTAGGTCGGGGGCGGCCCCTCCATGCGCCCACCGCTGCCGTAGCACGTGGCGCTGATGCCCGAGTTACTGCTGGGGGGACAGGGGCCGCCCAGCGTGGAGCTGTCCATCAGGTCGCTGTCGAAGATGGTCCTGTTGGGAGGCGCGCGCACCGACTCCCGGTTCAGCTCCAGCTGCTGCTCCGGGTCCCGCAGCTGGAGGGTGCAGGGGCCCTGGTAGGGCGGGGGCTCCTCCCCGTCAGACAGCGAGATGGTGGGGGGCAGATCGATCTCGTGCTGCAGGTAGGGGTAGGTGGGCTGGAAGCGGTGGAAGCGGTCCCGCGGGGCAAACGGGGGCACGGCCAGGCGGTCCGAGGGCCGAGGCGGGGCGTAGACCTGCGGCTGGAGGGCGAGTGAGGGGCGTCAGGGCAGCACCGGGCTGCACCACCCCTGAGCAAAGGGGCAGCCCCTCCTTCCTGGGGCTGTCCCTCGGGGCGGGGTCCCAGCCTCCAAGGCCAGTCTACCGAGAAGGGCACCGAGAAGGGCGCAGGGACCGGCCTGATGCAGGGTCACCCTTTCTGCGGCAGACGGGCCAGGCTGGGGCGCCAGGGGCTGCGAGACGGGAGGCCGCGCTGCAACTCACCTCTGGGATTCCGCCGCTGGACACCGTGCTCTCGGAGGGCCAGAGGCAACCTTCCTGAAGGCACAGAGATGGACAGGCAGTCAGAGGGGGTCAGACTGGAAGGGCCAAGCTTGACTGGAAGGAGAGGCCCCGCCCGCGCCCCGCCCACTTCCCTTCCTCCTACCCCGCCTCCGCCCTGGAGATTTCTGCAGGACATAACCCCGTGGCCTCCTCACCCACCCGCCTCAGCTGCCACTGCTGTTCCGTGGGTCTCCTGCTTTCCAAAACTCCAAAATATACATTCGACTGGTCCCCTCCCCTCAGCGGCTCCTTAGACCTTAGAATAAATCCTTCACTGGCTCAGAAAGAAGCCCAGTGTGCTAGGCCTCCCACCTCCTTCCCTCCTGGCCCACTTGCTCACCGTGTGGCCTTGGACACTTTACTTAACTTCCATGGGTCTGAAAATGTGGATAATTACAATACTTGCCTTGTGGAGTTGCTAAAGAATTTAACAAGTCACACATTAAAAGCCACCTAGAGCCTGTGTGCTCTCCAGGAGCGTGCCGAGTGCCACCACTACACTCTCCCCAGACACACAGACAAGTCTGCCATGCCATAGCACACCGGGCACACACCACAGGGCCTTTGCACTGGCCACCCACTGTGAGCCCAACTCCCCTATCAGTTCCAGTGTACCACAGACTCCAACATCATCATCTACAATGTGGACATGGTGCCAAGCTCTGGGCCATGTACCACGGACACGGCTGGGGGCTCAGAAGCTTCCATCCCATGCTGTGGGATTCGGGCCAGCAGCAGCTCCTCTCAGGAAAGTGGGACTCTGCCAGGACCTGCTCATCTAAGTTGCCCCAGATGGCATTGGCGGGAGCCCTGGACCTGGGGGGGAAGGTGTCTTTTGATCTTGTAGCTTCATTGAGGTGGAAATGATGTCCAATAAACTTGCATAGTAAAGTACAGAGTTCAGTAAATTTGGGCGAACGTAAGCATCGTTCCTGCGGGTCCCTCACCTGCAGCCTGGGTGGGAACAGAGGCTGCAGTCTCCCGCAGGCCACTGGGGGCGCTGGCTGTCACAACGGCCCCTGCAGGAATGCACTTAACCAGAGGTCACATCCCTTCACCTGGCCCACAATCTAGCGGAGTGGCCCGCAAAACCTGCGGTGGACCCACAGGGTCACGCCTGGCCACCCACTCCTCGGGCCATCCTATCTCCCTGCCCCTCCCCAGTTCTTCCTCCATCTCACTGTGGCAGCCGGTGGACAGGGAAGACCTAAGCCAGAGCTTCCCGGACTGGACTCGAAGAGCACCCGAGACCTCGCACAGTACAGACTCCACCCAGGGGCGTGTGGGGCTGACACCTGTGCAACAGCCCCCGGAGGCCCAGAGGTGCCTCTGCGAGGTCCTTGCAGGTCTCCAAAGGGGCTGCTGCTTCTGCTCTGTCCCTTCCTGCTCCCCCCAACCCAGGCCCTTCCTACTCACAGAAGCTGGGGTCACTCCCTCACCCCACCTCTACCCAGTGCCTCTCTGCTTAAACCCTCAGGCTCCCTGCTGCTTCCAAAGTTCCACCTGTGCCCGGGGACCCACACCCCTGCGGAGCCTGTGATACCGGAAGTGGCTCCCTGGTAGGTCCTCGTTCGGGTCCAGCAGGCTGATGTCGGCACTGGCCACACACATGCCCCCACCCCCATCCCCTTTCCGCACCACCAGGCCGAATCTGCCCATAACTGCCTAGCAAGGGCTACCATGTCCCCAGTGCCCAGCATCCAGAGGGTATACAGTAGGTGCTCAGGTCACTGGATGAGTGCTTAAGCTGCTGGGTAGGACCAGGCCCAGTGTGATCTGGGTGGAGAAGAGGCACAAGTTTCAGAAGTGTCTGAAGTCTGGTCCTTGGTAATAAGCCATGGTGGTTTCTGGCAGTCGGGGGTGGGGACAGGAGGATGGGGTCTACTCCTACAGCCCCCCGCTGACCAGCCCCAGCCCCTCTACAGACCTTTCTTCCCCTCCTACTGGCCCCCCTGCAGTCTCCTCTGGTCCCTCCTCCCCAGCACCTGTGGCTCCTTCAAACACTCCCTGGAAGTGGACACGTCCAGACTGCCCACAGCTGCCCCAGCTAGACCCCCCAGACAAGGGACCTGCCAACCACTTCTGCAAAGAGCTAGAGTAAGACTTCCTGCTTCATGGGCCTGCTGGCCTGTCACCTCACTCAACTGCTGCAGGTGCCAAACATACAAGTGGGCATGGAGGATCACCAGTTTGCCAGCCTCAGCAGCTGAGTGAGGCCCTGAACAACTTAACTAGACCCCCAACTCTAAATAAAAAATAAAAAGGGCTGGGGGTGTGGTTCAGTGGTTAAGCACCTCTGGGTTCAATCGCCAGCACCAAAAATAAAAAACCCAAAGCAAAACAACCACCACCAAAAACCAAAAACCAAGCAGGCAGGCAGTCGGCCCTGGGGCCAGTTTGCTGATTCTGGCAACTCCCAGCTGCCTTCAACTCCAGCCTCTGAGAGCCACAGCCCGCGTGGCGGACTCTCAGGAGCCCTCAGTGCCACAGGGTCGGGGAGTGCTTCCAACACCTCCCCAGCAACAGCCTTTCCCTCCCGTGAGTGAGATCGCCATCCTGGAGACTGCAGGCCAAACACCTGGCAGGTGGACAGCAGGAACTCGGGCCTCGCAGGCACTGGTTACAGATGAAAGGAGATGCCCCTGGCTAGCAGGACCTGGCACTGGGAGTCTGCCTCCCCCGGCCTGGCGCCCTCTCTTGACTGGCTACTCGCCACCCAGCCTGGCTGCAGTCTTGCCCCTGCCCCTGCTCCTGGGAAACTGGTCCTTGGCAGACCAGGCCCCCATGGAGAGCAGATCAGGCTGACGCTTGATTTAGGGACAGAGGACAAAGGGTCCCTCCATCCCAGGCCCTGGCTGAGCTCCGGGTCTGAGCTGGCCTTACGCACAGGTTTTCCACGGGAACCTCGCTGAGCTGGCACGGCTGTTTGCAGTGGGGATAAAGCCTGAACAAGAACAGGAAAGACGGTCCACCCGTCCAAACTGTGTCCAAGGGCAAAGCTCAGGGATGCTCAGAAAAGGCGGGAGGGCGCTCCCCCGACAGGTGGCCACAGCAGCCGCATCTGTGCCCAGGTGAGACCTTGCCTGCCTTTATGGGTAAACAGTCCCCCGTTATGGTTTAGGTGGGAGATGTCCCCCAAAAGCTCATGTGTGAGTCATGCAAGAAAGTTCAGAGGCGAGGCAACTGGGTTGAGAGCCCGGGCCTAATCCATGCTTTTGTCCCCCAACAGGGACTAACTGCGTGGTGACTCTAGGCACGGAGAGTGTAGCTGGGGCAGCTGGGTCCTCGGGGCACGTCTGGGGGTTATTATTTTGTATGTGAGATGAGTCTCTCTCTGTCTGTGTGTCCTGATGTGATGTCCTAAGCCGCTTCCCTCCACCCTACTCTTCTGCCACGATGATCTGCCTCACCTCGAGCCCCAAGGGACGGAATCGGTGGTCCACGACTGAGACCTCTGAAACTGTGAGCCCCAAATAAACCCTTCCTCCACTAAAACTGTTCTTGTCGGGTGTTTGGTCATAGCAGTGAAAAGGCCGCTAAGACACTGCTCTTGTCCACCTGGGATAAGCCCTTTGGAGAGGAGGCCTGTGTCCCCATCAGTTACACAGTCCCGTCCTGGCTTCCCTGCATAAGGTGCAGCCTGCACTCCAGCCTCACCCTGACCACTCTTCTTACCCTGTGTGACGTGGGGAAACAGTGCTCAGAGGACAGCTGCTGGACCAGGGTCCCAGCAAGAGGGGATGGAGCCGAGCTGCCCCAGCACCCGCTCTCACCTGCCCTCAAATCCTGTCCATAAGGCAGGTGAGGTGAAGGCCATGGCCAGGAGCTCTGCAGGGGGCGAGGCCTGGGTGGGCAGGGGAGAGGCGTGCCCAGCCCCAGGCAGACGGCGGCTGTGTTTAGAGCTCTCTGGAGGTCACGGGCCCAGAGACTCCTCAGACACTCCCTGTATGGCCCCCGCGGAGATGCCACCTTCTGCTTCAGACTGAACAGCCCCAGAGAGGCTTCCCAGGGAGACTCTTGGCCCAGGTGTCCGGGAAGCCAGGGCCAGAATCCCGCTGTCCCGCCAGCAAGCCCCAGGTGCCGCTGCAGTGCTGTGTCCCTGAAGCCAGCCAGGAGGTCCCCACACCCGAGCTCCTGCTGCTCTTCCCGCAGCTCAGCTAACTCGCCCTCTCCAGGGAGGGCCAGGGCTCTTCCCACAGCCACTGAGTGGCCTGGGCGAACGTCCCTCCTCTCCAAGCCCTGCTTCTCCTCCCAGAGCAGGCGCCCGAGTCTCCACAGCTCACGCAGTAGGAAGCTCCTCCAGACAGCAGCCCGTTGCTGCAGTGGCAGCAGCAAATAGACTCTGGGCGCCCGGGCGGTGGTGGCAGGCCCCGAGCAGATGTGGGACTGTCCTCTGGACGTACGCTGGGCCTGGCCAGGGAGCCCATCGGAGGTGCCAGAGCTCAAGCTCTTGCCCTGACAACCTGGTGACGCACTGAGGCTGGGCCTGACGTGAGCAGGGACGTCCAAACCTGCTGGCTCAGGCCTCGGCCAATGCTGGCTTGGCTCAGCCTACAGGCTCTCCGCTGCCAGCCCAGGAGTCCCCGAGCCCTGCCCATCTCTGCCTGCCACTGTCCTCCAGGGACCTGCGAGCACCCACTTGGGGACAGAGCCCAGCCCTGGAGCTGCCACCTGCTGCCTCCTCCCTGTCACTTGCAGCCCGCCTCTCAGACGGTGCTTCCCACCGCGGTGTTAAAGTCTGCGTCCTGGGCACCAGGGAGCCAGCTGGCGAGGGCCTGCCCTGCTGCAGTCCAGCTGCTCAAGCCACCCACTGCAGGACAGGGCCAGGAAGCTGGGCACTCCCACCTGGTGGGGCTTTATGGAGCCTGGAGGGGCCACTTCTGGGGCTTCCAGAAGGCCAGTGACACTCACAGCTCCACGTGTCAAAAGGAGGTGATGACGGGGAGCAAGGGCTCCCCACACAGCGCCGCTGGCTCTGGTGCCCACGGGCACGGAGGCCATGGCGTGGCCCCTTCCATATCCTGTTACCTCCAGGTGGCTTAGTGCAATATCGACGTGGCTCAAGTGGCCGCTCAGTGGGGAAGCCACTGACTGTCCAGTACAGATACACGTCGTTCGGGGGTGGCTGTGTGGTCTTGGTTCTGGCTCCCCACAGCCTACCTGTGTCCCTAGCCACTTGCTAGGGATTGTCCTGGGATTCTCAGCCATGGCCACCTTGGCTTCCCACAGAGCTGAGTTCCCTGTCTTGGCTCCTGTGTGTGGCCAGAAGCAGTAGCCGCATGGCACCAGCTCCTGTGATCTCCTCCAGGCCAGGGGACTCTGCACAGTGCATGCTGTGTACAGGTCGTGGGCCGAAGGGCTGAGGCTGCTGAGAACGGAGGCCTCGCCTTGTGCCAGGACCTGACTCCTGGGAGGGGCCAGGGCCCACCTTCTGCATCAGGGACGGGCCAGGAGCCCGGCTGGGGCTGGGGAGCTGGACGGGGACTTGGACTCAGAGGACCTCTCCTGGTGTCCCTTTGCCTCTGTGGCCTCCCCAGGGCACTGTGACTGCATGCTGGCAGGGACGGCATGGGGATGGGGCCCCATGCCCCTTCTGTCTGGGTCATGGCCACAGAACTTCAGCCACCTTTCTGCCACTGCACCCTGTTGGGCAGAGTCAAATGCCAGCTGCCTGTGCCGTCTGCCCTGTCCCATCGAGCCTCTGAACGTCCCCAGGACACCTGTCTCGCCATCACCTGCCCCAGCTGCCTCCGACTCTTCCCACCTCCCTACAGGCCTGTCCTGTTCAGCACTCAGTGACCACAGACCACAATGAAGATGGACGGGGAAGACGGACCCCACGGCGTGCTCCTGGCTGGGCACCTGCGTCCGCTGCACGGCACTGTTCACACCTGACGTTCTCTGGTCTCCCTTCTGGTGTGTCGGCACCCCACGGCGGCCCCACGGCGTACAGCACACAGCAGGGAGGGGCTCAGGAACCAAGAGAGGGAGCGTCCCAGCCCTGCCGCCTCTCTCCAGGCCCCCAGCACCCTGCAGCCGTCCACCTGCAGGGTGCCCTCTCTCCAGTTGACAGGAGGAAGCAGAGGCGGGGGCTCCAAGCCCCTGTCTCCTGTCCCCAAACTGTCGTTCCTTCAAGCACCCTGGTGGGGACTCCGAGGACATTTCCTCAGGGCATCCCACTGCCAAGGGGGCCCAGGACAGGGACGAGGTGACCACTTACCGAGAGCCCGTCCTCTCTCCGCCTCCCCTGGCTGTGCCGGCTGATGAAGGAGCGTGCGGACAGTCTGTAGTGGCTCAGCAGGCAGGTGATCACCACCACCATCACCATCATCACCACCACGATGATGAGGATCTGAACGAACTCCAGCTCCGCTGTGGAGACAAGGGACACGTCAGGCAGGCCACCCAGCTGGCCGGGGCAGGGCTCGGCATGTCCACAGCCCCGTGACTGGGAAGTGCAGAAGACTCAGATGGGACCCTGGGATCTTGAGACACCCCGTCCTGTGGGCACGTGGAGCAGCCTGAAGCCTGTGCCCAGGGCTGTGGCGAGACCTGCGAGCAGGGCCTGACCCCAGGGTGGCAATCGGGGGCTGGATGGAGGACTCCCTGTCCTTGGCTCTGAGCCTGTAGTTCACCTCTACGGGGACCTGGGACTGGGCGTGGAGAGAAACAGGAGGCGCACGGAGACGGGCAGGGCACACACGACGTCCTCACACACCCCACCCTGAGCAGATAAGCACACCAAAGAACAGATAAGCAACAGCACCCTCTCGCCGGCCAGGCTGTGAGGACCTCCTGAGGAGGCCACATCCCAGAAGGCTCAGATGTTACCAGTCCCATTTTTCAGGTCTTTTCCTATTTTTTTTTTTTTTGTGTGTGTGGGGGGGTGTTCCCCCCTGGAAGGTGGAAAAACCCTCAAGTGCTGGAAGAGGAAGGAGGTTATTTTGATCCTGCCCAAGCCGGGCGGCTTCTGCTGACTCAGGGTCTGGGCCTCGGCAGCTGGCCACAGTTGGTGCCAGCAGAGCCCCCAGCAATGGGCAAGACGCCGGGTGCCAGGGAAGTGACGCTGGCAGAGGGGCAGCAGCTGGCCTGGGAGGCCCAAGGCGCAGGAATGTGCCTCCCCCAGACCTGGCAGAAGGTTCTGGTGCTGCCTGGTGCTCGCCAGTGGTTAGCTGAGCTCCGGGGCCACACGTTCAACACGGGGCCACTGACTCAGGCAGTGGGAAGCAGGGAGTGGAAGTCCCCACTGGGCCTAAGCTCCAGACCCCGTGGGCTCTCCTCCACCAGCCCCAGCCTCCCCAGGGCTTCAAGCAAGAGCACCCATCCCAGGGGACAGCCTGGAGGTACGGCAGCAGAAGCTTCTCTCCAAGACGGTTCCGGCCCCCAACCTCCAGCCCCCTGCGTCCCACCAGGTCTTCAGAACCCTGCTTTCTCTCGCCGCTTCACACACACGCACAGCTGCTCCCCGGGTCCGTGTGACACCATGCCATCAAGGAAGTGCCTCTGACTGGGGCAAGTGTCCCCATGAGACCCCTGACAATGTCTGGAGACACCTTTAACATCACAGCCGGGGGCAGCTGGGGTCTCGAGTGGGCCGAGGATGGCACCAGGTGGGGCACACTGCCGCCCATGACAGAATGGTCGCTGCGAGCCTGTGAGGGCAGCACATCCACCGAGCCGGCCTTGCCCGCCCTGCATGGTGAGGCCCGAGGGCTGGTCAGGCTCAGATGCCAATGCCCCTGTGAGGGAGAGGAGCGGGGTGGCACCCCAAAGTCCAAAAGCCCAAAGCTGGCGGGCCTCCCAGGCCGCTGTTTGCCTCACTCTGGGACTCAGCCTAGCCTGGGCTTGGCCGGGCTCCTGGCTGGATGCTGCCCCATCTGACCCTGGAGGAGCCAGGTGGGGAACTACCAACCGAGGCTTTGGTGAGGAGTGCCAGCCCCAGCAGGTGGGGCTCCTCCTGGCGAGGACTCGGTTTCAGGGGCTGCCTGTGTCCACAGGGAGGACAGAGTCTGGGCTGGACAGCGCCAGTCACTGAGGCCACACCTCCGTCTCCCTGGACAGACGGGTCCAGAGCCTGGGCATTCGGACCTGACTCTCAGAGAGCAGGCTCGTGTGCTAGGTCCAGGGTACCGCTGTGCATTCAGGGGACAGACAGCATCTGCCCTGGGCAGCACCCATGCCCCTGAAGAGCCTGCGATGTCCCCATGGGCACTCTGCCCCACCAGGCACACCCCTCCATTGGCTCCAGGCCTCTGCAACGCTCGGCCTGGAAGGAGGGTGGTGTGGGACTGTTTGCGCCTGTCCCAGGCTGCTGCCCTCTCCTGGGGTGGTCTAGGGTCTAGGCAGCAGTGGGTTACAGCACAAGGGACAAGACCCCCTGCAGGCACAGTGGGGTGGACAAAGGGGGCGCCTGTCAGAGTGGCAGCGCACTCCCAGAAACAAGCAGAGGACCGTAAGCACAAACACGGCCCCTGGGTCCCAGGACCACCACCCCATTAGGGCACAGACCCAGGAAACTCACGAAAGGGAGGAGGGGACAGTTCTCCAGAAAGAGCAACTGGGAGACCACCAGGCTACACCTGTGAGCTAGCAGGCCGCGTCCAGGCCCGGGGAAGCGAGCGTCACAGGAATTCCTGAGGCTGGTACAGGGGCCCGGGACCACCTGGCAGCTGAGGCAGAGGGTGCAGGTGCTTTGCGTGGCCCCAGGTGGCCCTGTCTGCTGAGCTTCCCGACACAGGTGGAGGAGACACAGGTGGGGCAGAGCCATGTGCAGGACACGCTCGGCACGCAGGGGACCCACCAGCACCCCAGCTGCAGCTGAGCAAGTGCAGCTGCACCCAGCAGCCCGCAGAGATTCTCTGGAAATGGAAGGGAGCATCCCGTGGAGGGTCGAGAGAGCTTCCCGGAAGGGGCGAGCGGCTGCCTGGCATGGAGGACTCAGGCCCAGAGAACAAGAGGAGGCCCCAGCAGAGGCCAGAGGCAGGGCCCTCTGGTCAGATGCTGACAAGGAATGTCACGGGTGCAGGACAGGGTCCCTACCCTCCTCCAGGTCTAGCCAGCCCCCTGTCCCACACTGTGAGCATGGAGGGCCGGTCAGCCTCAGATGCCAGATACCCTTCCAGCAGCGTCAGAGCCCTCGGATGGGTGGGCTAAGGACAGCCCTTGGCTGTGGGCTGAGGGGTTGCTGCCTCCTGCGCCTCCACGAAGCGCTTTCATACCAAGTGCTACTTCTGGGAGACACCTGCCTTGCCTTCCGGAACAGCAACCCATTTCCTCAGGAAGTGCACCAAGTGGCAAGCACCCGTTGGTAGAGGCCACCAACCAAGGTGGAGGGCCTCGGTATCCATGATCCCCGGCCTCAATTGTGCTCCTGCTGGGCATCAAACAAAAGGGGCTGTGGGCGTCCACCCACAGCCTGGTCTGGCCCAGGCCCCGCACCGCCCAGCACACACCACCTCCTGACTTAACCTGCCTGCTGCCTGCCAACAGCCAGAGTTTGACCTCCCTGCCTCTAGGGCTCATGCCTGTGCCCATGGCAGACCCAGTTAATGGAGAAGGAGCTCCTTTCTCCACCCCCTCCACACACCCCTCAGAACAGGCTCCACTAATTCCTTAGCAAAGGTTCCCGGGAGGGAAGAGAAGCGTCCCCCCACCTCGAGGGCCTTGGAGTCGAGTTCAAAACATGGTATGGACGTACGACAGCAGGAGGAGCACCCTCCGCCCAATGCCCAGGAGCCCTCTGAGCCCTGGTCTGCTTCACAGGACGCGGGCAGACCAGCAGGGCGCCACGTGCAGACAGGGCCGGCTCAGGCGGCTGGAGAGCGGGACGGCGCCCCCGCTGCTGCATGGGCCCAGGCAAAGGAGCAGACACCATGTGGGAGGCAGGGCAGGTGCGGCCCTATCCCTGAACTCTCAAGAACCCAGAGGCCACCTGTGCCATGCCAGCCCTTGAGGCTGGGCAGTCATTCAAGCGTTTCAAGTCGAAACCAGGTACCGAGGCCACATGTCACTCAGCTACTGACGTCACACAGGGAGCCACATGATCCTGCCTCAGTTTTCCTAACACGACAGCTTGCACCCCTTTACCTGCATGTGGGGCACAGACGTCCTAGCCAATGCCCCGCTCGTGAAGAGCACGGGTGTGTCCTACCACTCATGGGCCTACCTTCATGGCCCAGCATCCCCGGCCTGGCCCAGGGCCAAGGGTTTGAGCTTAGGTCCCGGGGGCCTTATGGGCTCCGAGGACCTGGCCACGTACAGGGGCCCTGGGAGGGAAACAACAGTGCTTTTATCAAGTCCAACGTCACATCTGCACTCACGGTGGGCGGCACAGAGTGGCTCCTGCCATTTCCGTCCAGGTTTCCCCTGGGCGTGGAGATGAAGGCGTGGGTCTCAGGGTGACCGAGCCCATCTCCCACAAGCACGGTGAGGTCCCCCTCACCAGTGGTTCCAGCGAGCAGCCTGCCTGCCTCCCTGGAGCTGCCAGGCTCCCCTCCGGCTCCTTCCCGGCTGGTCTGGCATGTGAGAGGATGCACCGTGTGCCAGGCTGGCTGAGGGCAGGCATGGTGCCCAGGCTGGCACGCAGCGTCTTACTGAATGAATCTCCCCTTCATCCTGGGAAGTAGGTACTAATGCGACCCCCGCTTTACAGAAGAGGAAACAGGCTGCGAGAGGTGAGGTGTCCAGTCAGAGACCTCGAAGCTCGAGTTCGGACCGAAGCCCAGGCTTCCATGGCTAGGCTGGTCCACACCTCCATCCTAACCGGGATGGTGGCGCCAGCCAAGGGCTGTGTTGACGGTGCCCGGGCGTCGGGTGGAAGTGGAAATGCCAGGAGCATCATCGAGGGGACAATGGGGTGCCTGCTGCCCGGCAGATGCAGAGCACACTCCTGTGGGTCAGGGTGGGGCCGGGCACTGGAGTTGTGGGCACCTCCCAGGCAGGACTCGAAGGTCCCGAGGGCTGTTCCTGCTGTTTCCTGCAGGACGAGCACCCGGTCGGGCGGCCAGGCCTGCTTCCCCTCTCGATGCTCCAGCCTGCGGTGCGGCACCAGCCCCGGGGCCGGTGGGGGCTGGGCAAGATCAGATTTTCATAAATTTCAGACAGTGCCAGTTCCTAATTCCTGGGTGTGTGGCCCGGAGGCCAGACAGGGCCAGTGTCTGCATGGCTGGCTGAGCTCTGCTCCCCTCCCCGCGTGGCCACTGCTGGGCGCATTTTCAGGTTTAAAAAAGAAGCTAATTGTCCTACAACAGTTATCAGACTCAGAACCTCAGTTCTGATAAAGGAAGGAGCCACGGCCTCACGTCTGTGTAACACGGGAGTACAGTCGCTTTCAACGTGACTTCACGCAGGTCCGATGCCACACGTGTGAAGTCGTGGTGCACGCAAGCCACCCACGTGGCAGAGAGGCGGCCTGGGGCTTCCACTGGAGTGCACGCAGGCGCTGCTCCTGCGGCCAGGCTGGCACCCGAGGTTGCAACCCTGAGACAATACACGTCAGCTCCCAGCTGCAAGGCGATTCTTCCCTCCAGGGTTTTGGACCCCGGTCTGGGAGGCAAAGCCTGAAGGTCATGAGCAGCAGCCTCAGCTCTATCCTGCTGTGGACTTGCCAGGTGCAGATGGGGGCAGGCAGGCAGTGAGACCCTGATCATGTGCGTGAGGAGCCTGGCTGGCCCACGGGCACCCTGAGTGGCTTCTCCTTAATCATCGGGACAATGAGTGCTGGAGCTCAGTCTGTCCCCTCAGCTGGAGGGCTGGGCAGAGTCCACCTGCCTCCTGCCAGTCCAACCATGGGGGTTTCCGGACCAGCCACCCCCCACTCCCACGCGGGCCCGTCCCCTTATCTGACCCAGGGGAGAGCTGCGGCGCCCTTCCTGGTTAGCAAGCGGCCCTGCACGCGGCCCTGTCTGGCCTCCTGGCCACACACCCAGGAATTAGGAACTGGCGCTGTCTGAAATTTATGAAAATCTAATCTGGTTAGGCCTGCCTGGATGGGACCCGCGGGCGGCTCATTGTCATTCTGCAGAGCCCAGCCTGATGGGGTTCCAGCCACTTGGCTCGTGGCCCCTCCTCCCCACCCAGCCGCCTGGCATTTGAATAAGCAGCCAGCTCCCCGCCTCGCATTTCAAGCAAAATTGAACCAGATGTCAAAGGAATAACTTTCTGATCCCTCTTGGTGCCGTTTCAAATACCCCCCAACGGCACATTTATTTCTTAGGGTTGGAACTTCTCTGAGTTAAGAAAAAACCCTGCTCTTCCTCTGAAGGGCTGGAAGCAGGCAGGGAGCGGGGCCAGTTTGCTCCTCTCCAGAAAGGGCTGCGCTGCCGCCGAAGGGCTCCCAGGGGCAGCTGGCGTCCAGCTCTGGACAGGCAACCCTCACACTGCCCTGGTGCCAGGAGGAAACAGCGGTGGAGGGGCACGTCCCACGCTGGTTACTGGTGACGGTGGCTCCTGGCCCTGCTGTTCTGGGTAGAGCCTTGGGTTCAGGTCAGAGCACGAGGTGCTGCTTCCCAGAGTCTCCCTGCGGCCTCCGACGAAGCACTCCGTGTCCTCACCCGGGAAGAAACAGGGGACACAGTCCCCGCTTCCCATGGTCGTGGCAAGAGTGACTTATCTACTTCCTGAAGGGATTCTGGGCCAGGTTCCCCTGCTCGTCCCCTCCTCCACACATACCTGGGCTACAGCAGGGGAGAAGCCCACCCAAGCGGGTCCCTCTGCTGCCACTGTGGCTCAGGGACTTGTCCAACCACTGCAGCTCTGTGGGGTGAAAACAGCAGCCCCACATCCTCAAGCGTGACCTCTGCCAGAAAAGTCAGCCCCTCCTCTCCTGGGGCCCCTGCTTGGCTCTGGGGACACCAAGCACAGCCCAACTCAGGACCTCTGCACGTGCTGCGCTGGCTGCCAGGCGTGATCTCCAGGGGGCCCTAGGGAAGCACACGGTCAGGGTGCATCCGTCACACAACAAATGCAGAGCTAGGTGCAAAAGGGACCAAAGGCAAATAAATGAATCCCACACCTGCTCGGGCACTTCGGGCGAGTCCACAGAGGCCCCATGGGGGTGGGCAGGCTGCCTCCTTCACCCAGCGGGCAGAGGCCTGCAGAGCCCCTGTCCCTGAGCCGCAGAAGCGCCTCCCCCGCACCTGTGTCCCAAGGTCACCCTGCAGGAAGCTGCCAGGCGGGAGGCCGAGGCCGTGGCCACAGTGAGCGCTGAGTCTGAGCACGTGTGGGGAACGGGATCGGGGAGTGCGGAGCCTGGGGAAGCCCGTGACCACGGCGGCCCTCGGGACCCAACACTCCTCAGCAGGAGGGACGGACCAGTGCCTTTCACCTTTCCTGCCATTATCCAAATGGGAAGAACTAACGGGGTTTCTTCTACCGTCACCGACATCGAACGCCTTGAACACCGCTGTCAGCATAGTGTCCGTGGCCTCTGCAGAGGGACTGGCAGGACCGGAGAAGTCGCGGTGAGAGCTGCTTCCCTCCGGACGCGCCGGGTGTGACACAAAGGTACTTAAATGAGCCAGGTGTGGGGCTCTGTCGGTCCAGGAGAGCGGGAGCGAGCAGGGAGTGGGCGGGCGTGGGTGGGCAGCTGTCACTGGGGGCGCGGCGGCACCCCTCCTGGGGCACTGGGCAGCGCCCGTCACAAAGAAACACACACACCACCTTTCAACTCCGCAATCGGAACTTCCCGGGTCATTTCCAATAGAAAAGTGCCCAGAAGGCCCCAAACCTCCATCGATGGGGACGTGAGGACATTCTGAAGGCAAGGGGCTCTTCCAGCCAACCAGAGGCCACCGGGATGTCACCAACCAACCCAGACGCGTCACATCACAGGACACTGGGGGACCATGAAACGGACATGGAATCTAGAGCAGGTGGTCAGCCCCAGTGCTAAGGGCGTCAGAGCTGCTCTGTGCCCTGAGGGAGCCGCCAGGGTCCTTGACCTCTGCCATCAGGCACTGGAAAAGCCATCACCTCCCCACTTCAACCAGAAATGTCCCCAGCCACTATAAATGTTGTTGGGGGCAAGTTGCCCCTGGCTGGGAACCTTGGGCCCACAGGTCTCAGGACGGGTGGTCCTCGGTGACCATTCCTGGGCAGACTTGATGAAACTGGAACAGAATACAAGGTGGACCCGTTTTTATATAAAAAAAAAAAAGAAAGTAAACAAAACAAAGCAAAATCAAAATCAGGACGGCCACTCTGGGGACAAGGAGACGTCCTCTTGCTGTTTCCACGTCGCGTGCCTCTTCCCAACCAGCAAAGCAAGTCCAGTTTTCAGATCCGAGGCAGCTGGGGGGCCAGCGCGCGTCCCGAGGGCCGCCCTCCCCGGAAACCAGCAGACGTTCCTCTCAATTACCGACATTCAAGAGCCTAGTGTTCCTGACGGGGGCCGGGACCTCGGCACCGGGTGGAGGGACGCGAGCTGGGGCCCCGTTGACAAGCCTCCTGGACAAAGAGCCGCTCTGAAGGGGCAGCGTCTCAATAGCCCCTGGTTCAGTCCCGCGGGGCCTCATTGATGCTGGAGAGCGTGCTGGAGAGCAGCCGCGGGTCAGCGTGCGACGGCACCGTCTGGAGAGGTCTCAGTGCTGACCTGGGGGTGGCCCTCCCCTTCAGAGGCGAGAGGGGCCTGGCTAATCCTGGTCTTGCCCCGGGCAGAGGCGGGAGGTGACTGATGGCCAAGGTCAGTCCTCAGGGAGGGCAGAGGAGGTGGTCAGGGTCTGGCCGGGCTCGCTGGGCATCGCGTCCCCAAGGCCCTGAGGTGGCCTGCCCGCATCCAAACCCCAGCCCTCCCAATGGCTAAAGGTGACATCGGGAAATATTTTCTTCTGTCTGCCTCGGTTTCCTCATCTGGAAAAGCAGAACCCACCAGCACCCACCCCAGGGCTGCTCTGCAGAAGGAGCAGGGGGACGAGTGCAGGGCGGAGTGCAGGGCGGAGTCCAGGGTGGCGAGCAGGCACCAGGAGCCACGTGCACAGGCTGGTGTGTGGCGTGGGCGGCAGATGTCAGCTGTCATGCCGAGGCCACCTGCTGGTCCCCACAGGGCTCCCCTGGGCCCCAGCCCCTCCTGGTGGCCTCATGCCTCTCGCCTGCCAGCACCCTGGCTCCTAGTGGCTGCCGCTGCCCGGACACTGCCCTGTGCACAGACTGGACCATCTGCCTGGACGCCCGCTCTCCGGCTGCGAGCCCCATGCCCCACTGCCCGGCTCGGGCAGCCTTCCGCTCTCTGGGTTTCTCTGGCAGCTCTAGACGCTCCCACGTGGTGGTTAATTTTGTAAATACCACAAGGGACATCTGCTGTGACTTCTAAGAAAACGTGGAGCTCACGACTGACTTCATGCTGGGTGTCTGGCGGCCTGTCAGCCGAGCCTCTCCAGGGTCCAGCCTCTCCTGCAGCCTCCTCTGGGCTGGGCCTGGAAAGCGGCCCTTGGGCCCTGTCTCCAACCGGTGGGCTCCTCTTGGCCCCTCAAAACCCAGTGCTCGCTGCCCCGCAGCAACTCCCACCTCCTCCCACTCAACCACGGCCTCGGGGACCCCCAGGGACAAGGAGGAGTGTCCTCTTTCCGGTCCCCTAGCCCCTGGCCTCTGGTGCTCAGGCAGTGAGGTGACCAGCAGTCCATCTGGGTCCACTTCCTTTGGACGTGGTGACTCTGAGGAGCACCAACTCCCAGCTGAGGGAAGACCCAGGCTCTGAGCCACCGTCTCTGAGGCTGTCCCGGGAGGGCCCATGGCAGGGGCACAGAAAAGCCGTGAAGGCAGGCGGCCCGGTTCTGGGTTCGAGCGCAGACGCGGTCCCTGGCTGTCTGAGACCCTGGGGGTCCCTGCTCCCTGCCTTAGGTATAGCCTTGGATTGCTCACGGACTACCTGAGCTCACAGACACTGGCCGGTACACAGTAAGTGCATAATAAATGGTGACCAACAGCAGATTACAAAGTAGACAGACCAAGAGGCGGCCATGGGGTGGGACCTGGGAGAGGAACAGGCCCTGGAGGCTCAGGACTGCCCTCCGCCTGCTGTCTGGAAGAGGAAGAAGGGTCTCGGGCGGGGAGGCCGCGGGAGGCCCCCGGGGTGCAGACCTGGGGGTCGAGGCACAACGAGCGTGGCACAATGTCGGGCGCCTCGTTATGACCCGGAGTGGGGGCTACTGAGCAGGCAACTCGTTCGTGGGATAACAATCAGTACGGACAGAGGGAGGAGAGAGAAACGGCCAGAAACACGGAGGACCAGAAAGCCCCCGAGCAGACAGACCATCAGAGCGCAGGATCTGGCCCAGAAGCGCTGGGCCATCTCTTCTGCCCTCAGGGGCCGAGCGGCAGACAGCAGCTCAGAGGTGGGTCCACCTACGGGGAGACCGCCCTGTACCCTGGAGCCCTGTGGGCAAGGCTGGGGGACCTCGGGGGCCATCCCTAAGGGTGGAAGGACTCGACTCCAGGTCCTCCTGGTCCCCAATCTGCTCCACTGCACATTCGACCCAGGCTGACCCACACCCAGCAGCCAGAGCTGCCCACCACGTCTACCTCAGACCACGAGGAGGCCCCCACCTCACTGCCACTCTTTCCATCTCCTTCCCTGGCTCACCACACTCCAGCCAGCTGGCCTTTTCCCTGTCCACACCCCAGGGCCTTTGCACATGCATCTGGTCTGCCAGAAATACTCTCCATAGGTGGCTCTTCACAAATATACTCAGACTCTCCCTCTGTGTGTCTCCTGATGGCTGGTCACTGCCAGGAGGGGCCGTGCTTGGATTATTCCCTGTGGCTCTTAACCCTGGACCTGTACCTTCTCTGCTTCCTTGTCTGATGACCAACTTGGCTGGGTTGTCTGAGCCTGTAAAATGCCCAGCAAGCACCTGGCTCACAGGAAGCACTGTGTCAGCCACCAGGAGAGGCGACTTCTTCTGTTGGTGGTGGTAACTGGCTTGCCTGCCCATCGTTCCTTTGACCTCGGCAGCCAAAACTCTCCAGGCCCCGTGGGCTCCTCTTCTTGCTCGTCTATGGCTGCTCACCCCACCTTGGGCACCAACAGTAGCCCTCGACTAACATTTGGAGGACAGAATTCGTGTTCAGCGCCCTTCACCAGGACTCATGTCTTTCCAAAGGCCAGAGGGCAGGGGTAATGACCAGCAGGGTCTCTCAGCCTCAACACGCAGCCTCCACAGGGCCAGAAGTGGCCCTCCTGGGCCTCGATGCCGGGCCTTGATGACTCGTGGTCACACAAGAAGATGTGCAGGAGTCTTCACAGCAGCTGACAGCAGCCCTGAGCTGGGTGCCACCCGGGTGTCCCGCAAGTGACAAGGGCAACGGCCAAGCTGAGTACCTGCACTCGTACCAGGGAACACCACTCAGCCCTGAAAAGGAACAACTGCTGAGACACGCAGGACAGAACTTCAGGGAATTACACAGAGTGAAAAAAGCAATGTAGAAGATCAACTGTGTGATTCCCTTCATGTGACATTCTTGAAATGACACAGCTGTAGAGGCGGGCAAGTCGGGGTGAAGGCACTGTGGCCATGAACAGCGGTGTGAGGAGTCCTTGACCGGGTCTCTGCGTAGGTGGTTACACAAATCTACATGCAACAAAACTGCACAGCCAGACACACACACCCACGAGAGGATTCCGCAGGGGCTGGGAAGGTGGACGGTGGAACCAAACGTCAGCCGCTGGCTGTACCGCGTCATGTGAGCTCTTGCCAGGGGAGCTGGGTGACGTGGACAGTGCCTCTGCACTACTTCCTGCAACTGCTCCCAGCCTCAAAATGACGACGTCCTTTCCTTTCCTTTTCTTTTTTGTTAGCGAGTGGTCTGGGAAGTCCCCAGCCCTTGGCCTCACTAGGCTCACGCTGGCAGAGGGCAGTGCCAGCGGCCTGAAGCAAGCCCTGGGCCTGGCCTGCCTGGCACAGGGGCATGGCTTGTTGCGAGGGCAGGACAGGGGCCAACAGAGGCCACCTCCCCGGCCCCAGCCTCCTCTTCTCCGCGCAGCCAGCCAGACGAAAGCGTCTCTCAGCTGTCAAGTCTCCACTCCAAGCCTGGCTCCCAGGTTCGAAGACTAAGTTCCAAACATCGCTTAAACTGAAAACGAGGAAGGAAGATCTGAAGTGACCACAAGCAGTGGCTCCTGTCGTCTTCCCCACGGCGACCGCAAAGACCCCAACCTCTTTCCTAAGGGCAGGCTCAGCTGGGGAAGGACAGCTCGCTTTCCCCCGCAGCCCAAGAAGTCCAGAGCACTGGGTCCAAGTGCCAGGATCCCTCGGGGAAGCACACCATGACCCCAGGGCAAAGAGCGTCAGTGGACTGTCCTCGTAAAGTGTCACTGTAAGCCAGCAATGGGCCCACAACCACGGCCCAACAACCACAGTCCAACAACCACAGCCCAACAACCACAGTCCAACAACCACAGCCCAACAACCACAGTCCAACAACCACAGCCCAACAACCACACCCCAACAACCACACCCCAACAACCACAGCCCAACAACCACAGTCCAACAACCACAGCCCAACAACTACACCCTGACAACCACGGCCCAACAACTACACCCTGACAACCACACCCCAACAACCACACCCCAACAACCACACCCCAACAACCACACCCCAACCACAGCCCAACAACCACAGTCCAACAACCACAGCCCAACAACCACAGTCCAACAACCACAGTCCAACAACCATAGCCCAACAACCACACCCCAACAACCACACCCCAACAACCACACCCCAACCACAGTCCAACAACCACACCCCAACAACCACAGCCCAACAACCACAGTCCAACAACCACATCCTGACAACCACAGTCCAACAACCACAGTCCAACAACCACACCCTGACAACCACAGTCCAACAACCACACCCCAACAACCACACCCCAACCACAGTCCAACAACCACACCCCAACAACCACATCCTGACAACCACAGTCCAACAACCACACCCCGACAACCACACCCCAACCACACCCCAACAACCACAGACCAACAACTACACCCTGACAACCACACCCCAACAACCACAGTCCAACAACCACAGACCAACAACCACACCCCAACAACCACACCCCAACAACCACAGTCCAACAACCACACCCCAACAACCACAGCCCAACAACCACACCCCGACAACCACAGTCCAACAACCACGGCCCAACAATCATGGCCCCGACAGCCACAGCCCCAACAACCAGCCCGACACCCTTACACCCTCCAGGCAAAGTGCCGCTCTAGGAGGAACGCGTCACTCATGATAAGGGGACTGTAGACTCCAGCACGGCCACTTGGGGAGCCAGAGCCAGGCCCACAAGGCTCCAACCGCCACAGGTGTCTTTGGAGAGAAGGGTCCTTCATTGTGCAGGAGGCCTGGCAGAGCTGGTGTTGTCTGTGACGCGGGCCCAGGAGGGAGGACTTGCTTAGATGGGGCCCTCAGGGCTGGCCTCTCTGAGGAGGCAGCCTCTAAGCTGAGGCCTGAAAGAGGAGGAGAGCTGGGGAGACACACTCCTGGACAGACCCAGGGCCTACGGTGCAGAGGCCCTGCCGGAGCGCCTATCACATTCGGGGGAAGCAGATGCTTCGGAGGCACTAGGAGGGTCCCGGAGGAGGCGGCTGCTTCGGGGCTTGTTAAACCTGCACAGAGCTGGGAGTCTGGAGAAGGTTCACACTGAGTCTCCAGACAAGGCGACGGGTTGCCCGGAAGCTCCCTGCCGGGCACGCTGAAGCCACGCCTCTGGGGGCTGGCGCAGGAGCCGCAGCGAAGGCGTCTACAGCGCCTGCTGGGGACTGGCCACTCAGCCAGGCTGTCACTCCTTTGTTGGGAAAACCATCAAACACCTTAAGTTGGAGCGTCAGGATGTACAAGAAAATGCTAAGAGCCTAGTGTTAACGGGTTGGGTTGCCTGGCACTGAGTGTCTGGGATCCAGACACGACCATGGCCATGAAGGACCCAGGGAAGAACCCTGGGAAAAGGTGAGCCTCTTGATGCTGGGTCTCCTGAGACTGGAGGGCGTGGGAGTGCCGCAAATGGGTCAGAAGAGAACAGGAAGGAACCAGAGAGGGGAAGGAAGTTTCCCAGAGTCACAGAGCAATCCGGGCAAAGCTGGGAAAGCAGACCCTGCGCCCTCCAGGCCCTTGGGTGCAGGACGCCAGCACTGGCACCCACACTTGGGGAAGGACCACGCCGGCTGTGACCCTGCCCCTCACAGTGAGGTGGGACCCCCACGTGAACGGAAGGGTGGCCCGGCCTGCCCTTGGCTGCCGGAGAGCTTCAGGCAGCACAGCTCGGCCCGGCTGAGCCAGGAGCTGCACAGGGCCCGCGCCCACGTCTCCCCCGACCATGTCTTTACCCACGGAGGACAGCGCAAGAGACGCAGGCACCCACCTGGCCACCTCCAGGGCAGCTGGGCGGGCAGGCCGTGGTTCTTCCTGTGGCGTCTGGCAAGGTCTGAGAAGCTGGGGAGGGTGCAACGGGCACCTGTGGGCTGAGGGGATACGGCCGGACACTGCCACGCACGGCACCCCCACAAAAGAATTTTCTAGCCCCAGTGTCAACAGCCCCAGGACTGAGAAGCCCTGGGTCAGTAAGACAGCAGCGCACAGCTCAAGCACAGTGCCAGGTCCAGCAAACGCTGGCCAGGCAGCGAGTGGCCCCTCATCAGGCCCCAAAGAGAAAAAGGCAGCAAGGACCGAAATCCACACAGGGGGCCTGAAGATCATGGCCACCTCAGCCTCAAACGCGACCTCAGAGCGGTGAGGCAACGGGGCTTGCTCGCTGTAACCCTGGATTCTAGGTTCTGGGGCTGGAGCTGCAGCCACCCTGGTCACCCGGAAAGTGCCCGTGCCAGGCGCACTGCGGGTGTGTCCTAAGTGCTGTGCGGGGCATGGTGGGTGAGGGAAAGTGGGCGGCAGCCTCCAAGCACCTAAGCTCTCCCTCAGGCCTTCTAGGGGGACGACCCAGCAGTCCCCAAAGGGAAGCCGTGCTGGACTCCCAGCACCGAGGCCCCGGAGAGTCCCAAGGCACAGAGGCCATGAGTCCAGGGCCTCCAGGACAGCGAGGCACTGGCCCTCCCCAGCTGTGAGCTCCCAGAGTCCACCAACCACAGGTAGGACATATCTGAGACACCTCCCTGCTCTCTCGCTGAACAAGGACAGCCTTCACTTCCTGGCTATTCCTCCTGGACAACGCAGGCCAGCCCCGGCACCGCAGGCCTGCTGTGGCAGGCATTGCAAGTCAGCAGGCCTCGAGGGAGAGGCATGGAGATCGTGTGGGCTCCCTGCAAACATGATGTTTTGCGGCAGGACCTGAGTGTCCACGGATTTGGGCATCCTGAGGACACAAAGGGGCACGGAACCTTCACTCAAGTCTTTACATTCAAATGGCCCGTGTGGCATGGGGAGGGGCCTCTGGGTGGGGAAGTGCCTGAAGATCGTCCTGCCAGTTGTCCTGACGGCGGACTTGCCAGGAGCCCTGGGCACTACCAGGAACAGGCAGATCGTCCCACACAGCAGTGTGCTGCCTGGAGTCACGCCGGGAGGGGCTGGGCTGGGCTGGGGCTGGGCTGGGCTGGGGTGGGGCTGGGCTGGGGCGGGGCGGGGCTGGGGCTGGGCTGGGCTGGGCCTGGCAACAGAGTGTGCTGATTGACTAGTGATGCCTGCCCTGAGCGTAGCTGGGCAGATGTCAGGCAGGGACAGCCCCATCTTCTCCAGTGTGCTGGGACTGCTTACGGTGTAATGAGCAAACCCAGCCTCCATCATGCCACTGGGATCCACCATGTGCCCAAAGCAGTCCCCTGACTGAGGTCCTGAGGACACCCTGAACTTGGCATGGGCTCATCCTGCCAAGGAGGGAGCCCTGCCCTCAGTGTAAGGGGCAGTGTGCAAGCTGTCCCTGCCCACTGCGGCAGTCTGCAGGTGACCAAGTCCCAGCCTCCCCACACCAGGAAGGAGGATGGCCTGAGGCTGCAGGACTGCCTAGCCCCAGGGCAGGCCCCTCCCCTGCTACACCTCACTCAGCTTTGCGGGACACCTGTCGGTTTACACCTGTCTGTTCACACCTGTTGGTTCACACCTGTCTGTTCACACCTGTCGGTTCCCGACACCCAGAACCCCCAGTGGTGGTGTCCTGCAAAGCCATCATTCGAGGCTTTGTTATGGCTTTCCCAGAGGACTCAGAAACCCCTGTGCTCCTCAGTCACTCCCCATTCCTCAGTTGAGGGTCCCAGCATCTGGCCCGTCCCTCCTCGTGTGGTCACCGAGGGTATTCAACACCCTCCTGCCCCCACTGGGTGCTTCTCTGTCTGAGATTTTCTCCTGGCCCTTCCCACTGCTGGCTACCGGTGCCCCAGGCCTCAGTCCCCGGCGCCCAGGGTAGCAGCCCAAGGCAGGCGTGGCCCTGCAGCTTCCTCCTGCGCGTCCACAGCCTCTGAGATGATTTCCCGCCCGTGCCCAGCTGGGCTCTCTGTGGGGCGGGAGCTGCGTCTCTCGGGGCCCACCCTCCTCATCCCTTCAGAGGCACACAGTAGGAGCGCAATGGCTCCACACATGAACTGGCCCACCCTCTACGCCTACACCGGCACTCAGACACACAGAGCCACACACAGAGGGCAGCATGGCACAGGCTCTGGCTCCGGCAGCGGAGGCCCCAGCGGGTCCTGCGCTGAGGCTGGCTTCCACCACGCCCAGCAGGCTGCTCTGAGCTGGGGTGTCCCACATATAAAGTGGGGCGGGACCGCCCAGCACCCTACCAACCTCAGCATGGAGCCCTCGCGGGCTGCGGATCAGGCCCTGCTCTGCCTGGAGCGTCCAGGAGTGTCCCCCAAGGTCGCCCTCCACTGCCCCTCTCCCCTTGGCCGACACCCAGGAGCTGGAAGAGGAAAAGCCCACTGGGGGTGAGGCCCAGCTCCGCAGCTGTTGGGGCCAGACTTCCCCTTTCCTGAGGTTAGAAAGCCCAGCAGCACCCACTCCCCATCAGGGGCCCTGTGTCCCCAGTGCCAGCAGAAACCAGCCTTCCCCGGAGGAAGGAAAGTTCAATGGCGAGCTATAAATACTTCTGCTAACTGCTGCGCGAGCAGGGCTTTCTGCATGAGCAGGCCCCGCTGAAAGGAAGGCGGCTCGCCAGATTTGTTTCGAATTATGAAAATAGATGTCGTCTCCCCGCCACATCTGTTTTGCCTGACAAACGAGCAGCAATCCGCCTCCTAAATGAGGTAGCACACAAGACTGTCTCGGGACCCTGGCTTCTCCAGCTCCGCAGAGGGGCAGGGAAGAGCGTCCCGGCCTCCCGGGCATGGGCCTCAAAACCGGCTGTCCCCTCCTCACCTCCCCAGCGGCAGGCTCTTGGGGACTCTGACCGCCACGTCTAAGCTCAGATCTCCCCTGAAAGGCCGAGGGCACACTGGAGGGAAGGGGGATCCCCACGTCTTAAAAGCAAGAACGGAGAAGTGTGATCATTATAGAGAGTGCCAGCTGGAGCCCCCCCATTCACGCAGAATGCGCTTCTGCTGTGCTGAGAAGGGCCACCTCTGGAAGGGAGCCTCGGGGCGGTGCCGCTGGCTCCTCTGTGCCATGCAGGCTTGGTGGCTGGGTTAACATCATCACGTTCCTCTAATCACTCCAGGACAGACCCAATTACAGAGCAGACGCATCTGCCAGCCGAAGACCCAGCCCTGAACAGCCCACTCTTCCTCAGCAGCCACTGCCTGGGGGGTCGTGGAGGGAGCAGGGCTAGCCGCCCCCACACACTGTCCAGACCTGGGGCAGGCGGCTGGTTTGGGCCTCGGGTTCTTCTTTGTATAGGTCCCTTCCCTCTCTGGAGAGTTGTTTTGATTTTTCTTCTTACAGATATAATTATGGGAAGCCAGGAGGAAAACCTCAGCGACTGTAAAACTTAAGATATGACAAACCCAGTCACCCAATTTGTCCCCTCCCCAGGAATTCGCAGGCTCCCAGGCCAGGGGCAAAGAAGAGGAGCTGTCCCCACTCTCCGAAGCCCACGACAGGCCCGGGCCCCCATGGTAGGAGCAGCTGGCTGCAGGCTGCGCCCGCCAGGGGCTGTCTGTTGGGGCAGAAGTAAAAGGATCAGGCCAAGAAGCTCGGGGTGTTGGACATCCTGTTCCATCTCCTGCAGCGACAAGTCCAGCCCTCTCCCGCAGCAGACTGATGTGCTGGATTCCCTTCGCCTGGCAGACACGAGATGCAATTCAGGGGTCCCGGGAGACATCTGGTCACCACGTGCCCGAGCTCCCCTCCCCACCTTTTGTGCCCCCAACTATGTAAAAACCAGAGGGCAGATTCATGACCGCAGGTCGTCTTGGTGGAAATTTATGGCTTTGCAACCGGGTCAACAACAATGACAACAGTTTTCAAGGGAGGGGTCCTAGGGGTCTGGCAGGGGGCCGGGCAGGCTAAGGTCAACGGCAGAGTCTGGGGGAGCCACGTGGTCCACTTCCCTGCCTGTCCCAGGGGCTGGGGCACGAGAGGCTGGGGACCGGGAGGTGCTCTGCCTGCACCTGTCCCCTTTCCTTCTGGCAACAGGGACCAGTCGCTATGGCAATGAGGCTAATCAATGCACCTACTTGGCAGATCCGAAACCTCACTCCAAGGAGCCCTGATACCTCCATCCTGAAAATGCAACCTCAGTGCTTTATGTTATTAGTCTGTGTGGGTCTCCCCTGCCCCCCAAAAAGCAACGAAGAGGAGTGATAAGGAATGGAGAAGCCCGGAAGGGTCGGGGCCCAAGCGCACCGACGAAGAGGACCCGAAAACCCGGCCGGTCTCGCTCGTTTTTGTTTGTCAAGTAAACGTGTTATAAACACAAAGCCCCTGCCAGGCGGGCGCCCGGATCCCAGGGAGGGCCGGCGGGTGCGCTGCAGCTCCCACCCGGAGCCGGAGGGAGAAGCGTCCCCGGGGAACACACATCTGCAGGACGTCTAGACGGTCGCCAGGAGGACAATTAGAACAAGGAGAAAAGCGGCTGCAAGCCGCAGCCACTCTGCCCGCCAGGGGACCCGGCAGCCTCCCGCCAACTGGCCCAACAGGCGAAAAATCATAAAAACAAGAAAAGCCGGCGTGGAGGAGGCCGGCGCCCGCGGACCGCAGCTTAGAGCCAGTGTTTTGAAATCCCACTTGAAACAAGCCGGTAAATGAATCCAACCTTGTCAGGTCCCCCCCCCCCCCCCCCACGCAGACCAAATATTCTGCTGGCGTGCTGTCTAGACACACATAACAAAGGACTTTTTACAGCGCGGAGACGCGCTGACAAAGTAGCCATTTAAAGACGCAGTATTGCTTTCTCCGTCTAAAACGATTTGTCAGATGGACTTAAATGAAAATGCTAAGTTATCGGTCTGGTTTGGGGTCTGCTGGTGGACGGGGGAGGGGCTGGAGGCTGCAGAGGCAGAACACTTGCTGCCTCCACTCCCGGAGCCGCTGCTAACAGGGTTCTGACACCAGGAGTGGCAATCTGCTGTGGCACCGGTCACTTAAAGGCATGGTAGGCAGAAATCGGCTGGGCCTCTGACTTGCAGGGGCCTTGCTCCTGGTTCATGAAGGGGCAGTCAGAATAGTCTTCCTACCTTCCCAGGAAAGGGCAGAACTGGAGGTGGGAGGCTCCAGGAGTGAACTGGGCAGGACCCCCACAGGCCGGGCCGACCTCTCCACCAGGCTACAAGGTGGGCCACAGATGGGGGTCTCTGGTGTCTTCCCCTAGGGTCACTGGTCCCTAGAGCAAAGCCCAGGGTCTGCCAGGTGCCCAGTGAGGGCAACTCCCTCCAACCTGTGCCCCAATCTGCCAGCTGCAGGCCAGTGGCCACTGCCCTAAGATGTGCTTCCTCCGGCCACTGCCTCTGGACCTCCTCTGCCCTCCCTTCCTCTCTCAAATGTTCCAGGGTCCAGACAATGAGCCAGAGATCAGAGCCCAGCCACACCACGGCCAGGTCGTCCAAGGCGGGTCCAAGGCCAGTCACTGCCCTGGCCTCGCTTTCCCCAACTGTGAAGCTGGGACCCAGCTGCCTGACCTGAGGGCCGCAGAGCAGAAGAGCCCCTGCCCAGCAGCCTGCGGGCCTCTTTCCGCAGTGGGGTCCTGGCAGGCCCACGCTCTGCACCCAGCTGATGGCACCTGCGAGGCACTTGTTCACACCATGACCAGGGCGGAAGGCGGGTGTTCAGGAAGCAGGACACACGAGGGCCCACAGTCAAGGCCATGGTCAGGCCTGGGGTCCTCGCCAGGAGGAGTGCACTGCACGGACCCACAGGGAGGGCAGTGTGCAGGCACCTGGAGACCCTCGCCCGACCCAGGCAGCAGCCCGGGAGTGGGTGAGGCCAGGGGCTGCAAGCAGGGCACGAGAGACTCCAGGACGTCCTTCCAACGGCAGCTTCTCAAGGCTGCTCTTGGTCTGCGCTCCTGCAGCAAACAGCCGCGGCTCTGCTACCGGGCAACGCCTCTGGCTCCCCAGACACAGGTGTGCAGGTTCTGGAAGACATCTGCTGACACACAGGACCCTGATGGGGACTTGGGACTTGCTCTCTTTTGTCAGGGGGCTCCGTGGGGCGATCTCCTCCTCCTCCAGATGGTCTCCTCACCCTAGAGTGGGGCGGGGGCTCTCTATGACAGGATGTCAGAGCAGGAGACGCCAGATGACCCAGCCCCGTCTTTTCACAGACAGACCCCTCCGACGGAGAGGCTGTGACCTGCCCAGGGAGACCCAAGGCAGAGGCAGAGAGAACGGAGGGACCTGTTTCATTTGCAGCTTTCCCCTACATACATTTAATGGCATCCCTTGTCTGGTCACCGCGGCAGGCGTTGCTGATCCAATACCGCGCCTTCTCAAAGAGCCGGGGGCCCTGGGAACCTGCTCTCCCCAGGGTCCCTGGGGGGCTCTATCCATTAGGCGGATAGACCTTTCCAAATAGTCACAGGGATCTTTGACCTGAAGGAACATAGTTCAGGGCAAGTCTGAGAAACCCAGTAGGACAAGATCAGGGTTCCTCAGGACAAACCTGGAAACCAACTCAGATACCCGGGGAGTCCAGTGTCGCCACCCCTGCCCACGCCGGGCCCTGCTCTGCCTGCCTTCCCGATCCTGCCGGCTTCCCCTACGTGGTCAGTCTGCAGGCCCCAGGAGGACTCCCGAGGGTGAGTCCATCTTCCCCGCTCTGTGAGCACCACAAGGCGGCCCTGGGAAGTCCAGGTCTCTGTGCAGTCTCTGCTGGCCCAGCCACCTGCACTCCTGCTCTGCACCACCCCTCCCAGTCCCGTCCAGTCCATTCTCCATCAGCTGGACCCTGTCAACCTCCTCAGCAGGGCTCCCCATGCCCCAAGTTCTCTAAGATCCTCTCAGCTTAGTTAGGTCCACCTAACTCTTCCCTGTCCCTAACTGCCCCCTCCTCACTGCCAGCGTCTCGCCCAGCACCTCTGAAGCTGCAAAGGTGCCACGTGCTTCCCCGGGCCTCAGTGCAAGCTTCTCCTGGGCCTGGAGAGCTGCAGGGGCTTTCTGGGGGGCTCAGGCCATTCAGAGAGGGCAAGCGACTGGCCACATCACACAGCAGACAGGACAGCGCTGAGTCTCACTGGGCCTGACTCCTGTGCTGGGGACGCTCGACATCAGCCACCAGCATTCACAGGTGCCCCTCCCCAGCACTGTTCCTCACTCTGGGCACTGGTCTTTCTAACCAGCAGCCTGGCCACCTTGCAGTGCCCTCTGCAAATGCCCCACTAGCCTGGAATTCAGAGAGGTAGACACCGGATGTTTCTCCCCGATTCTAAGGTCCTCTGTCTTCCCACCCAGGTCAGAGCCTCCAATTTTCAATTTAGCCTCATTTGAATAATTAAGCAGGGATCAAATTGGGGAGGGGTCTCTGGGGCTTGGAGTGGGTTATATCCAGGTTCCTCCACCTGAGCGTGACGGTCCTCAGGGGATGGACGCTTCGGAAGGCTGTCCTGGGCACTGTGGGTGTTGGGCTGCATCCTTAGCCAGGACCTAATGAGTGCCACCAGCAGCCCCCTCGACTTCCCAGCTGACAACTACGAATGTCTCCAGATGCTGCCAGTGGCTGGGTTAGAGTACTAGGAAGTGACTGGGTATGGCCACCAGGAAGAGCTGGACAACTGCACTCAGGCACCAGCACCAACTCACTCAGGCCACTGTGCCAAGCAGGGAACATGGCTGAGCTAAGGCGACCGGGGCTCAAGGAGGTACGAATCCTGCTCATCAGGACCAGGTCCTGAACCTGGGTCGAGAGCATCACGCCAGAAGTGTCTCCCTCTGGTCAGCAGCAGTCCTGGGGCAGCACACCCCAGACCTTGCTGCCACCAAGTGCCACAGCAACAAGGTGGCTTTGGGTTCCTTTCTCCTTGGGGACCAGCCGGCCTGCTCTGCCCTTTTCGAAGCACCTAGACATGGTGGCCCCCTGGGCAGTGGAGGCCAGGGCGGTGTGGCTCTGCTGCCTCTCTCCCCACAGGCTTTCTTTGGCTCAGACCCGGCTGAACACTGTCTCTGGACTGTCTCTGGGCCTTGATTCCCGCCGGCAGCCCACCGCAGACTTACTGGCACGGGAGGTGGGGTTGTACTTAGACGGTGTCAGCTAAGCGGCTCTGCGTGCCCAGACCCAAGTGGGCGTCAAGTGGACTGGGCTTCTGAACGCCCTGGGTTTCTGTCCAGGAGCAGCCGCGATGGTCACAAATCGGTGCATTTTCTGATGGTCACCCGCCCTGCCTCCTTCGAAGCCAGCTTCCCCTCACTCACCAGTCGCCGCCTTTCTTCATCTTGGCCCAAGTCCCTCTTTCTGGGATCCTCCCCCAGCCCCTGGCCCTGTGGAACAAAAGAAAGCAAGGGCACTGAGACCACCAGTCTGAATGTGAGACAGGCTCCTTCGCCAGGACAGAGCCTGGCCTTTCCAGGCAGAAGGGCCGGTCAGGGAGCAGAGAGCAGGGTGCGGGCGCAGCAGCAGTGGCTCAGGTCCACACCACCTCTGGGCCAGCACACACCACCTCAGCCCTTCTGGGTCAGAGACATGGCTGGAGCCAAGTGCAGGAAGTTGGACCTGGGAACATGGGGACACCTCCCTATCACTAGAGGGACCAGCTCAAGGAATGTCCTCAGAACATGCCTGCGCCCAGGAGCTACCCACCAACACCAGCTGCCTATCACCATCATTTGGAAGCATCACATGCAGCCCAGGCCAGGATGGCAAGGAGGCCAGGTCTTCCAGTATCTGGATCAGAGATGACCAGGATGAAGGCCTTGTGCCCACTTCCCCAACCAGGCTTCGGAAGGCCCCGGCCATTCCTAACCACCACTCCAAGGAGAAGCCCCAGAACTGGGATCGTGGGGCCTGTTCCCCACTTGGATCAGCACCCTGGGGAAGGAGCAGCAGAACTCTACCTCCCAAGGATGAAGGTCTGTGCTGACCCAGGAAAAGTGTGCAGAACTTGGGAACTTCAGGGCCCTGGGGTAGCCTGCAAGCTGCGTGACCTTCTCCAGGTCTCAGAGACCCCTACCTATAAACAGAGGCTCAGATCAGATTAGGGTTTTCAGTCCAGTTTTAACTGCAGAAGGCTTTGACTTTTAATGAAGGTCTGACTTGGAGCTCACCGCATGGACCCCTGCAGAAGGGGCTCTGTTGTCCGAGGCATATCCCAGAGGAGGCGGGCTGTGTCACCCTGCCAAGCCGAGGCCTCCCGGGTGCTCGCTGCGCTGGACATTTGCTCAGCTTCTCTACACATGAGAATGAGTCCACGCCTCAGCTCTGCTAGGGCAGTGGGCAGCACCCCACCTGGCAGATCAGGAGGCTGAGGACAGGGACTGGCTGCCTGAGCAGCGGGGTCCAAAGCCCAGGGCCTCACACAGGACCCCCGCCCCAGCTGGCTGAGCTGCCAGAGTGCTGGTCACAGTGACAGGGCACTGACAACCTGGTGGGGACCTTTCCTGGCCCTCCCAACATCTGCTGAGGGCCAGTGCTGGCCCAGCAGCCTGTTTCCAGTCCCCAGGGCAAATGCACCTGGAACCACATCTGTAGCTGGAGCCAAGCCCCAGGGCTTGGGACTCTCGGCACTCTGGCTCTGGTCTTTAACGCTGATCAATTTCTTTGGACTTTTGGTTAAAGAAGGAGCATGCAGCGCTGGTTAAATCAGAAGGGCCACAGGGAGGCACATCAAAACAAAGGGGGTGGGGAGGGTGGGGGCGTGGCTCACCAGCAACTGCACCTGGGGGCGGAGCAAACGCCGTGGTGGGTTTCAAAGGGTTGTGACCTCTGGAAATACAGCCCTGACTGGGCACACGCCTCAGGCCTCTGATGACACTGAATACAGTACAAGGTAGACGCTGGGCGTTGTTTAGGGAGTAGTGACAAGAAAGCGCATCCGCGTGGCTCAGACCCACCCTGTGACACTTCGCCTGGGTTTCCTGCCACCCCTACTGTGTGGCCTTGGACAAATGTGCCTCTCTCTGTGGAATGGGGAGATACCAATCCAGGAGGTGGCCGGGAGGGGCTGATGCCTGCTTCCTCCCTGACACTCTGCCTTTCCCATCCCAGCGTCTCCTCCCCCAGGAGCGTCCCAACTCCTCCGGCTCCAGCTGGGGCTGCCAGGCCCTCTCCTCGGCCTTGCACATGCAGGTGGAGGGACTCACGTTGCCAACTCTCCCTCTGCCCCGGCCGGCCACGTCCCATGACAGAACAGGTACACTCCTCCAGCTGCGGACGTGCCTGGCACCGGGCTAAGCACTTGCCCCGGAGTATCTCCTTTAAGTCTCACACTCTGCTGCATGGGGTGATTATCATAAACCCCATTTTACACATGTCAAAACAGAGGCTCAAAGAAGGGAGCAGCTCGCAGACGCTCGCCTATGTGACAGCACATGGACACCGGAGCCACTGCCTCCTCCTTCCCGGGACCGGGAGTGGCTCCCGTGCACTGGCCGCCCTCACTGGAGGGTGCAGGCTGCTGGGCCCAGAGCTGGTGAGTGAGTGGAACATGGCACAGGGAGGGGGCTGGACAAGAGGCTGTCGAGGGCAAGGGAGGCAGGAAGCCTGCGGGACTGAGGCGGGTGGAGGCCCCGAGCTCCACTCACTGGTTCTCAGCACCCCAGGCCTGGCCTGCCCACCAAGCCCCTGCTCAGGCTGCTGCTCCTTCAGAGCTGAACCCACCCCAGGCCTGTGGCCAGCAGGGGATGTACATGGCCGCTGTGGGCCCCAGCCGCCAGATGGGGAAGAGGCAGGGCAGTTAGCCCACAGGACTAGAGCGACAGACCTGAGTCAAGCCAGTGCTGCTGCCCTTCTGACTGGGGCTGCCCAGCAATGCTGACCAGGTCCAGAGACCGGAACTGCTCCTCAGCTGAGCACGCGGCCAACACCTGGGGCATCAGGGCATGCTGGGGTGGAGGCCGGGGCGGAGGCCTGGGTGGAGGGCTGGGGCGGAGTCAGCACTGCTGCGGCTCAGCTCCAGCTCTGCAGGGTGCACCGCTGCGACGGCACCACAGGGGCAGCAGGGCCCACGCTGCGGGCCAGGCAGGCCAGCTCTCAGAGTGGTGGGGTGGGCGGGGGAGGGCGCAGCTGCGCAGACCAGCTGCTGTCAGGACTCGAGTCACGGACTCATCAGGATGGCTGTTTAACTCAGTCCCTGCTGTGGGTCAAGGTCTCCCAGGAAGTGTTCAAACCAAATCAAATCAGAGTAAATCCAACAGGCGAAGCACCTGAAACATCACACCACCGACAGGTCCCGAAGCCGCAGGCCCACCATGCCAACAGCGGGGCCAGAGTCTGGGCTCCTGCCCGCTGCCAGGAGCTGTCTGTCTGAAGCCTGCCCACCCCGGCTTCCCAGGGCTGCGAGCTTCTGCATTCCAGCACCCTGCAACGCCCCTGTGGGCTGCCATAAAAATTCCTAGACAGGTAGTCAGGTCAGAGGCAGGCCACAGGATGAGCAGGCAGGCAGGGGGCCCGCCCTTGCCCAGCCCATGCGCCAGACCCTCACCCAGGACCTGGGGCTGAGGAAGGCAGCCGAGCACACCAGCACCTCTCCTGCAGGCCCCCCAGCAGTCAGTGAAGGTGGAGGGAGGCGGCGGGGTCAGACAGGCGCCCCATGCCCCAGGGCCCTTGCCTTCCAGACATGTCCCCAGAGCTGGAGGTGCCTTAGAGGCCGGGGAGGAAGTCAGGGACCTGCCTGTGAACATCCAGCGTTCCGGGCACAACAGCCATCAAATTAAGATTTTTTTCTATTACAAAAAGAGAACACGGAGATGTTGGTTGAAAGCAGAGAGGAGGACGTGCGCAGCGGCGCAGTGGGCCACAGGACACTGCACGGCCCATGGGGCCTGGTGGAGGAGCTCCCAGGAAGCACTCAGTGACCCGCTGGCCCCTCCGTCCTCTGAGAGCCCGAGGTCAGGGCGGAACCTAGCACCTGCAAGCTCAGAGCATCTCCGAAACGCCCTTTGGCAGGTGAGGAGGGGAGGTCTGCTCATCCACCTCTCCCTCGCCTCCCTGCCTCCCTGGAACCACCTGGAACCACAGAGCCTCACCCTCTGGTTCCCACAGGATGCGACCCAGTGACCTTGGCCTCATTAGAATCCAGTTGACCCTGACCTTCGAATGGTTGGGTGACCTTAGAAGGTCAAAGGGCCAAGTGCTTCCATCCTGAAGGAGAAGCTCCGAGTCGTAATTGCTTATTAAAGGCCCAAGAGGGTCCCAGGACACAGTTCCCAAATGTCACTCTCAGCCTCCCTGACTTCTGCCATCTCTCAATATGCCATGAAAGGAACTGCAGTTCCTCAATGTCTTTCCTTCCGACTGAGACACACACTTGGTGGATTCGTTTTTCTAGTTAACCTTGTCTCGACACCACCTGCGAGGTCAGCCAGGCCTGCTCTGCTTTCCCACAGTCAAGGCACACTGCCCCAGCACACAACTGTCAATGCCCGTCCACGTGCCACCTGACTCCTCCTGGGCGGCCAGTCTGCTCTGAGCTTGCAGACCTTGGCAGGGCGTTTACCGTGAGCGGGTGAGACGGGCTGCGTGCCCTCTGTCCTTGGGGCCTCAGCCTCCCCACTTGTCCAATGGGTTTGGTGGACGCCACCGGGTGGCAGAGGCAGGACACGTGCTCTCAGTCGGCACTCCGTGGATCCGGTGCTCGGTGAAGCAAAGTCCGGTAGGTCAGGGCGACTCCCGGCCCACCCTTGCCCAGAGGAAGAACCTGGGCTTGGGCCGGAGCTGGAGTGCCCTGATGGGCCCCCTAACTCTGGGGCCACCTGTTGCTCTCTCATCTTCTCCGAGATGCTAGAGCCAAGGGGCAGGGCTCCGCGTGGCCCCGCGCGTGCACCCGGCAGAGCTGGCCCCACCCAGAACACCGCTCTGTCCTGCGGTCCCACTGTCGGGAGGAAGGAGCCTCCGTGCTCACCACCTCTGAGTAACACCTCCCGAGACATGACTCATGCCTGTCTGGGGTCACCCACATCCTCATTCCCTGCACAGGAATGCGGGCCAGGTGAGATGGGCGGGCGGTGGCTCCAGGCAGGCACCTGCAGCAGTCGGGCTGCACAGCCCCAGAAGTGTCGTGCCACCCCCTGACTGCACCCCCACTGGCTGGGGCTGGGATGTGTGCCCAGCCCCGGGCACCTGTTCACGGCGCTCGGTTTCAGTTACCGAGTGTCTTCCCTCAGAGGCACCTGGAAGCTCACCACTGGGCCCAGCCTGGCCTTTCCCAGCCCTCTGCCCAGTTTAAAATGGCCACAAGGCAATGCTCCACCCGACAGAAGCCACTACGGATACACGCAGTCACAGGGGGTCACCGCCCCCGAAGCCGAGCAAAAGAAACCAGACAAGAGCACAGGCAGCACAGCGCGTGCAGAATCCACCAGCGAAGATGTCCTCTCCAGTGAAGGGCAGGTGCTGAGCGGGACCCGGTGGACGCTCAGCAGGGACACACCCTGCGCCTGTGAACTTCTCCACCAACAGCACTGCAGGGAGCTCATGCTCCTGAGGGAGGAGGCGGGAGCCTCCATGTTCTGGGGCTTCCAGTGTCTCCCTGGTTCCTGCAGGACCCCCAGGGGTCAGCTAGGCCCTTCCTACAGAGCAGAAAAACAGGAGGAGAGAGGGAGAGGCAAGGGAGAGGGGCAAGCCTGGGCTATCTGGGGCTCTGGGGACAAGAAAACCAAGTTTGGGATGTGCCCAAACTGTCCACCTAGAGGCCAGTGCCCTGTGGGTCACAGTGACTCTTCTCCCTTGAGCTGCAACCTGACACTGGAGGATTCCTGCTTCCTCCTGCTCTGAGCCTCAGGATCTGCGTGGTGACCCTCCCAAGAAGGGAAGCATGAAAGGAGGGCAGGTGCCCAGCCAGCTGAACAGGACATGGGCCCAGCTGGAAAAGTCCACGAGGGAGAGGCCAGACAGGCCGAGTGACAGGTGTTCTGAGGCCCAGGGGATGGTGGGGTCATCCCCGCCTGGACAGGCAAGGCACAGGCTCTGGAGTCCTGCGGCCCAAGTTCAAATGCTCTGCTGCTCTGTGCTGACAGCTCTGGCAAGTGACTTAGCTCCACCTTCCCCTGTGCGGAAGGGGCCTCCCCGAGGATGAGAGGGGTGTGTGACGTGCCCTGTGGGCCTCTGCTACTGTCCACAGGAATGGTGAGGGTTGGACAAGCACCTTGGCGGCGGTGGGCAGCAAGAAAAACCTCCAAGTAGACGCAGCTGCAGGGCGTGGGGTTTGTTCGCTCAATCCTGACGGCCTCCCAGATTTCCTAGTCCACCCCACTCACCTTAGTCTATTCTTGGCGAGCCTAGGGCTCACTCTCACTAGAATGGAAAGGACTGCTGCACAATGCTTAGAGAAGAATCCAGGCCTCAGCAGAAAGAGGCGGGTGGGAAGACGGAGGCATCCGGGAACATTTGGGTCTGTGCCCCCCAGTTTTAAAGAGAGACTTTAAAGATTCTCAGGGGACTGAGAAATCATGGACTGGTTAGATCTTACTCCAGATCTAACTGTGACCTAGCAAGATCTTTGCTCTCCATTGCACTTGGATGTCACCTCACTAGAGGGCTTGGGGGATCTCTGGTACATGCCAGAGGGGATCCAGGCCTGAGCGCTGGAGGCAGGGCTAGGTCATCCACTGCGGGCGGGACGGGAAGCATCCACGGGATCACTGCCCTGGCTTGCTAAGCAGCCCAGGGGGACTCCACAATGACCAGAGGGGAGGAGGTCCTGGAGTCTGCAAGCAGGGGCGATGCCTCCTCCTGCCTGTATTTCTGTAGCCTCTGTTGTCCTCCCAGCCATTTCTCTGCGCAGACAACTTCCAGTTTTCCTGTGAGGCCCATCTACATTCTGGATGGCCAATAGATTTCATCACTCAAGCCCACAGAACACGCCCGAGCACCACCACCATGAAGATGTGAGCCCCGCCGCGATGGATGTTGTAATCGATTAGCAATGTCTGCCACGGGCAGCAATCACGGTGCGGGATCGAATGCCGGGTACCCAACCCCCGATCTATACTCTGGAAGTCTCAAAGCAGCTTGATAAATCCTGATTGGGTCTGCCTCTAATTACAGGGTTACCAGCAGATTTCTCTTCCAGTGAACTTTCTCACAGTCAGCGCCTGGACAGACAAGCTCTGCACTTGGCCCTGGTCTAGGAGATGGAAATACAAAAATACCCAAGCCAGGTTCTCATTCAGTGTGCAAAGTGGGGGATGCAGGGAAGCTGTGCAGGGGGTGGAGCTGGGGAGGGGTTGCAGGAAAGAAATCCCAAGGAGGAAGTATCCTAACACTAAACGGGCAGCCGAGGCCACGCACTAACAGGCAGAGCTGGGTGTGTAGGGCCGAGTGCAAGGTGGACCTATAATTACACCTCTGGGCATGTGGCAGGCAACTCTAATTACCCTCCAGATGGGAGGACAGTGACAATTTTATTTGGGGCCCAAAGCAACTCATAAAATCAGGGAAAACCAGTGACACTGCACGTAAGTTCACGCACCTTGCAGAACTGTGTAAAGACCTAACAACGGTCATTGTCGGAGAGAAGGGGCGGGGTGGCCGCCCGCACACCTGGGTCTACACAACTAGATGATTCTACGGTGGATCCAGTCAATGCACTTGTCAAAAAGGCAACAGTCCCTGCGTTTTGGGCTCACTTTCAGACTCCCCTCCAGGTCCCAGGGGGAGCCCCGCATGCCAGCCTGCCCAGAGACCACCATCCACAAACCTGGGACAGCAGAACTGGACGGGGAGCATTTGCTGGATCTGTGTTCGAGATCAACAGCAGCCCGTGGAGTGGCGTCTAAAGGGGCTGGTGGCACCTAATCGGTCATTTCACCAGTGTAATCGACACCCTCTCCACCATCTCAATAGATTAGGAGAAGAGTTTCCTCCCGTGGCCGTGACCCCATGGCTGCTCGGCTCAGCCCCAGTGAATCACCCTGGCTCACTGCGACGGCATGCTGGGATGACTGCTGGGGAGCGAGGCGGCACAGACACCCATAAATGAATCACACCTTCCGCAAGACCAAACCTTTGGCTTTTACAGACACCAGTTACAAAGGAGAAGGAAAGAGAACAAAGCAATTACTCAGGGTGTTTGTGCAAAGTTGATTCATAGGCTTACAGAATTATCACCAACGAAGTTGGTGTTAGGAAGGCGGCCGGTGCCAGGGCCAGGGGCAGTGCTGCCCCTGGGACTCCAGGGTCAGCGGGACAGGGCGGGGCAGGTCCCAAACTCCCGTGTGGTTCCCAGGCTTGAGCGGACCCTCCCCTCCCCTTCACTTTCTACCACCTTCTGGAAGGTCGCTCAAGGCCCCCACCATCCTTCCCAGGTGTAGCGACCTGAGCCAGCAGAGGTGGCCAACCTCCGCAGGTCTCCGCCGCGACTTGGAATTGTTCCTTCAACGTCACGTGGCACCAGGACCTGGAAGCACTTCAACCCCACCAGACTCTCCCGCCCCGCCACATCAGCTGCCTGCCCAGGGGGAAGCGGGCTTGCTGTGGCGCGCAATTCCCAAGGCTCCCCGTGGACACGTGGCCCCTGGGTAAGTCACCACAGGGCTGGGGCTGACCCTGGTGGCCCGAGCACCTGAACCCCACGGGACTCTGCTGCCAAGTCTGTCTCTGGGCCAGGATGTCCCAGTCCAGTGGGCAGCCTGGTGCAGGAGGGACCAGACCCCGCTGACGCCTGGCTCCCTCCACCAAACTGAGCACCCCCAGGCACTGAGCCCTGCCGGGTGGGATGGATGATTTCGTTCCTCACCTCAGTGCAGGAATCCCGACCCTCGCTTAGGAACAGGGCAGCTAGGGTCAGAGAGAGCTCCTCGCTGAAGGCCTCCCAGCCAGAAAGGGGCCGAGCTGCTTCCCGTGACCCCAGGCCTGGGCAACACAGCCTCCTGCCCTGCGGGACTGTCCCATGGGCAAGGGGAATGAAGCCCAGGGGAGCAGTGGGCAATCAGGAGACTCCGACCACTTGGCTGGAACACCTCAGGGGACAGGGTAGCTTGCTTTGCCAAATCTTCTGGGAAATGACTGTCCATGGCCCCTCTGCCAAGAACAGAGCCTGGGAAACTGACCTCACCTGTTGGAGGGACTCGGTGAGGCTGGCAGGAGGCAGGGGCACCGTGGCCTCCAGCCCTGGCGGACAGAGCCACACATTCCCACTAGAACACACGTGTACGTACAAGTATCCTGAAGCATAAGCACGGGGTGCCCACGTGAAGGTGACATTTCAGATGTCACAGCACACTTCTACATTCTCAGTCACTGACCCCTAACAAATCATCTGCGATTTGTCACTTTGACGCCAAGCTCTCAAAGCCAGGGGTAGACACATCACATCCTAGTGACCTTAGGAACCAACAGAAACTCTCCCATCCCTGATCAATGGAATCAGTGAGAACCTACCAGTGACAGCAGAGGGTGACCACGGTGCCAACGGACCCCACCAGGAGCAGCACTTCACCCACCTTCACTCATACCCCCGTGGCTGTGGAAGGCCACAAAGCCCCGCACCGCACGGAGAACCTGCAGCTCCGACAGCCAGCAGGACCAGCAGCCCCTGCCACCAACACCCACATCAGGGACAGACCACATGGGACAGTTCTCAAAACCTGAACCGCTTGACTGTTCAGAGGCTTGGGAAGAGCCCAGCACTGCCACAGAGCAGAAGCGGGAGATGCCAGTCCTAGGGACAGTGGAACTTGAAGGGTCAGCTCAGAGAGACCAGATGCAAGCTGTCTCCAGGAATCCTGGTGCCAGAGTCACAGGGGATTTGAAACTTGCAACCAAATAACCAATGCGCCCGCTCTCTTCTGCCAGCAGAGCCGATCCCAAGCCTGCTGGTACGATAACAAATGGTTTTAGTTCAAATCCAGGAGGAGGAAAGGCAAAGCAGACTCCCCGCTTCCCAGCGAGGGTCGCTCTCCCACGTCACTGCAGGTTCTGAGCTGCTGTCTTCTAAAGCAAACACATCAGAAGTCACAGGACCACAGGGAAGATCTGAAGACGGTGAGTTCCCACGTGGCCTCCCAAGGTCACATCTGAGCAGCGGCAAGCTCCCTCGTGGGGCTGCCAACCCCTTTAGGAAGGAGAGGAGCCCAAAGTGCTGAGTTCTGCAGCAATGTGTGCACGAAGAGTCACCCCAGAAACCCTCTCTGCAGGGCGGGGGGCAGGCGCTGGCAATGTATTTTGTGGTCCCCGTGCCCCCGCACTCCGGGGCGGAAGCAGGAAGGCACAGGCCTGTGTCAACTTCTGCACCCGCCTTGGTAGGGTTTGGACGTCTTGGAGCTGGTGGGTAGGAGGCGAAGGCACAGCTTCCTGCCGCTGATGGTGGGAACTTCTTCGGAGCATTAAAAATAATACTTGGTGCCAGGGGTGCTTGTCACAGCTCAGCGAACGTCCTGACAACCCCACAAAGTGGGTGCAAACCCCTCCCCCAAATTCACAGAAAGGCAAGAGCAGGCCAGAGAGGGACACCCGCCAGGCTTGCCGAACGACCGACGGTTTTCAAAGCCAGTACCTGGGCCGTCCTGCCCTGCCGGGGGCAGGCTAGAAGCCAGCCTGCACGCCCACCCTGCCTGCTTCTTTACCTTGCCAGATGCTCACGAGGTGCCTACCGGGCTGGGGGGCTTGGTGGCTGGAGGGAAGCGGGGGAGCAGACACAACTGTTGACATAGGCTTGCCCCAATGGCAGGACCAGGAGAGCCACCGTGCGGCTGGACCCCCAGTGGGGGACCTCCCTGGCACACTCCTTTCCACAGCCTTCCTAAAAGGGACTCACGTGTCCTGATGTCTCCAAGGACCGAGTGTGCGCTGAACCACACAGGAGGCCAGTGGGCATGTGACAAGTGCTACCAAATGCCTAAGAACCTAAAGACGCTCTGTGGCCACGACGTTCCCATCAGGCCTCAACCTGGTCACCCCAGGGACATACCCCAGCCATGCACCAGCAGCCACTATGACACCTATGAATTCTGTCTCAGGATGCACCAGGCGCTGGAGGCAGAGACTGGCTCCCCACGCAGCCTGACACTCCTGCCAGGGCACGTCAGCCAGTTCCTTGGCGTGGACTGGGGGTGACGGACATGTTGGCGTTCTTCCCTCATGGACGGAACACGGGCCAGTCATATTAGGACAAGACCTAAAATCCCACTATAACCGGGAGGCTTGCACAGAAGCCTGGGGCCCAGGGGCCGGGTGCATGTACGGGGAAGACGTGCACAGGCACGGGCTCTGGGGCCAGGGAGCCTAGGTGTGAGTCCAGCTCCTGGCTCTGTGGCCTTCAGTGAGGGTTGCACCCTCTCTGGTCCTATTTTTGCATCTACAAGTTGGTGACAGTGACAGCTTTCTCATAGTTGTTTTGAAGACTGAGAACAACTGGTCAGTAGGACCTGGCACATACTCATCCCTCCACATCCAACTAGCGAAAGCAGATGGAAAAGTCTACCAGCCACCTGGGCAGAGAAGAGAAGCCACTCTGACGCTCAGAAAGTGGAGAGATGTCCCAAACTTTCCCAGGCTCGCCCCACAGGGCCAAGGCTCCCGCTCTGTGATTTCTCCCAGCTTGGTGACAGGCGCTTCTGCCAGTGACTGACAGGACCCTGAGGAGACCCCAGAAGTGTCAGCGTTTGGCTTTGTAATGTCACCCGATGGGAAAGGAGGCTGGCTGCCAGAATCAGCGTTGCCATGGCTTCTGGCAGGGGTGCAGCCCACCTGGGGGAGGAGGCAGCAGCAGTGCTGGGGAGGAAGCCGAGGGTGAGCGGCAGGGCTGTGCAGACACCGTCCAGTCCCTGTTCCCGTCCCTGTTCCTGTCCCACCGTGCTGGCCTGCCTGCATGGACACACGCACTTCTTAAAAACGCAAAGCGACTTTCAAAGCTGGGAGCCTCAAACCCTCAGGTTCTTCTGCTCCTGCCCACCTTGTGGACTGGAACGGCACAGCACCTGGACATCAGGGTGGCGCTGACGGCACCAGCCCAGCTCTGTGCCTCCTGTGCCCCTCCTGGGCCCTGGCACCAAGGCTGGTGGTGGACTGGAGGTCCCCACAGACAGCCCCAAGACCTTTTGGGCCTCTGGCACCAGGGGTGGGCAGCTGGGGTTTTGCCAGCTCTGTCAGTGGTGGGCTTGGCAGAGACAGGGAATGTGACACAGACTTTCAGTGACCTCCACGTTGAAGGTCAGGGTCTCCAGCGTCCTGCTGATTCCAGCGTCCCCAGCTGGTCCCTTTTCCTGCAGAGGGTGGTCTCATAGGCAGTGTGTCAGAGATGAGCTCCAGAGGACCAGACAGAAGGGACAGTGAGTCTAAGCCACTGTCACTCCCCATCCCGTGAACTCACAGCAGTACCAGACACCAGGCCTCCCCCAGGAATGATCTCTGAACAGCAGAAACAGCATCAAACCCCCCCTGCACAGCCATGCCCGGCAACTGTGAATGTCCACCATCTGACCCTTGGTCACACTGCAGGACAGGCCGCTAGGCAAGGCAGACTGGTCTGTGGGCAGTTTGGCTTTGTTTTCTGCAGTCCCAGAGACTGAACCCAGGCTGCTCCACCACTGAGCTTCGGCCCTTTCTTATTTTTTATTTCAACACACGTCTTGCTAAGTTGCCCAGACCAGCCTCAACTTGCGATTCTCCTGCTCAGCCTCCCCAGGAGCTGGGCTGACAGGCAGACACCACTGGACCCACTTTGTGGGCAGGTTCTGTGGGGCCTCTCAGTGAGGAGGAAAAAAGGAGCAGCTAGGATTTAAAACCCAGAGGTTTGGGGGCTCGGGGCGCAGCTGAGTGCCTCGTGTGTGTCAACAGCCTGGGTTCCAAGCTCAGCACTGCACCGAAACACTAAACAATAACAGTAACTCCAGGAATCTTAATGGGAATCTAGCCTGCCAGGCCCCTGCCGCTGAGGGATCTGGCCGCGTGGGGCCCATGGGCAGTGATGAGCTGAGCGGAAGCAGGAGCCCCCTTATTTTATTTCATTCTATCTAATTTAATTTTTGTAATGCTGGGGATGGAACCCAGGGCCTGCCCGTGCTAGGCAAGCGCTGTGCCACCAAGTGCTGGTCCCTCGGCCTGCAGGAGCCCCTTGAGACAAGACCCGCCCGTGTTCCCTGAGGTGCACCTCAAAGACAATGAGTTTCCCAGAACCTTCCTCTCCAGCCCTGGGCAGCCCCAGGCAGCATGGTGCCACCCTCATTGCTCCATGAGACACACAGAGACCAGGCGTCCCAGACACCCGGCCCCACATGTGCCCACCGTGCCTGCATTACACAACACCTTTTAAAAAGCAAAAAAGAGCCTTCAGCTTTGATCCCGTCAGCCTGCGCATCGTACGGGAGCCTGGGGCTGGCCAGCCCATAGCCCTCAAAGTTCAATCTGTAGGAGTCGCTTCCCTGTGGGCAGGATCCCAGGTGCCCAGCTGCCTGCGAGCTCCAGGGATGGCAGCAGCTGACGCCACCAGGCCTGGCAGGCCCTCTGGCTTGGGCCCTATCCCCAGCCTGGGCCCACACATCTCCTTACTCGTAAATGGTCGACCATACCACGGACATCTCAATGCTCTGGTCCTGCTGTCCAAGCACAGCTGAGCCAGAGGCTTGGGGGACGCCCCCTCCACCCATGCACCTCGCCCTCCTCCTCTTTTGAAGGTGGAGCACCAGGATCTGCAGGCCTTCCCGGGGAGGCACATTCTTTTTCCTCTTTTCCTCCTCCTTGCCTAGATGTTTTAACCATTTCCAACCCAAACAAGCTGACGGGGAAGGCAGGAAAGGGAAGGAGCTGTGAGCACGTGAGTGTGCAAGCACATGTGCACATGCGTGTGCAGAAGCAGTCATTCTGTGTCTTGACAAACACAGACAGGCCCCCACGCTGCTGTGCAGCATGGCTGACACAGCACAGCCCCTGGAAGCCACCGCAACTCTGCTCTCAGAGCGAAGCCAGGAGACTGGACTCCCTGGTGGCACCATGACCTCAAACCCAGAGGGCCAGGAGCCGCAGGCAAGAGCCCCTCAGAGGCCCACAGGGCAGAGCGGCTGGGCTGAACCCCATGCCTTACTTACCATCTCACCTGCTCCCAGCAAGAGCCAGGACTTCATCTCCAGAGGGGACCCTCCTCCCCTCCTGGCACACAACAAGTGCTCCCTAAAGGCCGAGTGGATAAGTGGCAGGTGCCAACTTGGAGAGTGAGTTGCCACAGGCCTTTGTAGGGATGGATTTCAGAAGGAATTGAGGTCTATCCCTAGTGTCTGCAATCTGCCTCTCAGGGAACCAACCGCTGAGTTACACGGTGGTTCCCAGGCAGGGGCACTGACCATGTCTGGAGACCCCTTTGGCTGGCAAGTGGGAGAAGGGCACAGGCGCGGAGCGGGTGGAGTACAGGAGGGCTGCTAACACCCTACCTGTGCAGGACGGCCCTTCCCTGCCACCCAGCAGAACCTAACTGGCCCAGAATGTCCTAGTGGAGAGGCTGACACACCCTAGGTTCAGGCTATGGCAAAACCTGGGCAGCTCGTGCCAGATAAGCCAGCGGAGAACTGGTGGCCCGTGAGTTTCTAAGGTTTTGGAATATTTTTTTTTTTGGAACAGATTGGAGAGGAGAAGTCAGAGAGTCAAGGGCCCCAGCCAGCCAGCGGTGCTGACACACAAGACAGCCACTGTGGACGACGGCACAGAGGCAGGTCCAGGGCACAGGGGAACCCCACCCTGGGGGCCTGTGCAGTGTGACCCACAGTCTGGGCTGTCCGAGGGCATGCTTGGCCTCCCCCTGCCACCAAGATTCAGGCTGAAGAGAGACAGGGATACTTCTGAGAGCCTCGGCAGAACTGAAGACGTGAGCCAGGAGGAGGCCTTTCCTCAAAAGTGCCGGAGAGCCTCTGGAGCCACTTCTCCTGTGGCTGCCCTGACTCCTAGGTCCTGGCTCTGTAAAAGAACTGCCAATTTCTTCATTGTGTGCTTGGCAACAGTGAATTCCACCTCTCAACTGTCCGAAAAATGGGATCCCCAGAATACCTAATTAAAACTCTCCCGCTCCCAGGTTCAAGATGCATCTGCTCTGGGTCCCAAGTCCCCAGTTCAGGAGGTAGAGGGTGCAGTCTGCATAAATACCAGACCCAACTCAGGACCAGGGAGGGCTGAGGACCTTGGGCAAAGCTTTGCACTGACTTCCCTCATCTTCCAGTCACGGGTGTGAACCCCAAGCTCACGGAGGCTCCTCCCAGGTCTGAAACTGGGGCAGCTGAAGGCCACACAGGGGAACCTCAGTAGGGAGGGGGCCTTGCCCAGCACTGCAGCCTCCAGCCCCTGGACAACAGAGGCTGAACCTAGAGAGACAGCAGAATTTTAGATTTCAACTATCCTGGCCTCATTTTACAGGTGAGGAAACAGGCCCAGGGAGGCCTAAGGGACCTAAGAAGGTCAATCTCCTTTTGCAGAAAGTTTTTTTAGAAAGGAACCCAGTGGACACTGCTCTGAGGCCCAACTCCAAATCTATCTTCTAAGTTCTATAAGGGGAGACCTCACCATGCCCCTTATTAGTTTCTTTCCTTCCTTCCATTTTTCCTCCCTCCATCCTTCCCTCCCTCCCTTCTTATCTTCTGTTGTAAAAAAACCCAAGGGAACACCAGGCCTTAAGGCTTACACGCCCTAGTCTTTCAGGGAAATCTGATTAACACTTGCAACAAACTGTTACATTATACCCACATATTAAAGATGGGTTCCCTCCCCGCCTTGAGCCTTCTTCCAGGAAACACGGAGGGAGGACCTAACTGCAGCAGCTAGGGACAGGCCAGAGTTTCAGGCACTAACTCCAAGGGTCCCCTGCAAGTGCTATCTTTGAGAAGTGCCCAGTGCCCGGGCAAGGGATTTAACATGATGCCATGTGTCCATGAAATGTCATTAGGGCTGATTAGCCTAAGAAGGGTCAGAAAGACTGAGGGGAACGTAGAGAGGACAAGACCAGAGTCATCGACTGCACTAGACCCTGGAATGTGGGTGACACACCATGTGGACTCCTGGTCGGGCAGCCCCTCCCCCATGGCAGCAAGGGCACTGAGCACAGGGAAAAGGGCCAGCCTCTCCCCAAACGTGTGCCGACACATTTTAATAACATCCTGATGCATTTCATGACCCCCGCCCCCATTGCACAAATGGCCTCTGGGAAGCAATCGAGCCTAATGCAAGTCCATTTCCTAAACGCTGGCTCTGGGAAGGTCCTCCTGGATCTCCCGCTCAGCACAGTCTTGGGTGGGGTGGGGTGGGGTGGCTGGAGAGCCAGGTGTTCAATTTCAGGATGGGCAGGAGTGGGTCAAGGGGTGAAACGACCCACTACAGAAGCCTGGCCACTCTGCCCCTGCCAGGCTGGTAGTTATTTTTACTTCTTGCACCTCACTGTACAGGCTCAGGGGCCCCAAACTGTGGCAGCCGCCTGCGGAAACTGGCTTATGAGTCACCTAGCGACTGCCCTCATTCCTAGCGACTGCCCTCGTTCCCTGGCAGTTGCCCGTGGGCTCCTGGTCCCAACTGGAGGAAGGCTGGCATAAGGAGGAAAGAGCTATGCCCCTGTGCCCAGGGTGCTTAGAGACAAGGTGGGGAAACTATAGTTCAGAGAGGCAAAGGGTCTCCTCAGGGGAGGGGATGTATATTAGAAGTCGGAACCAAGGAGTAAAGATTCAATTCCCCACCCAACCTAGTATCCACCTGGGTGGGCTACTGAGGAAGGAAGCAGACGGTGCTTGTCTCAGCTTCTGGCTGTACAGGATGCGGACTAGCCCAGGGTTCAACACCAGCTCCCACCCACCCCTAACCCACTGCCCCCTTCTGGGGCAAGGCAGTCTCAAACACAAACAGTCCCAAACTTTGACTCATTTGTAACCACGGTCCCAGCCAGACTGAGCCAAGCTGTCCAGACAGAGTCTATTTATAGGTGCGTCGGGGACACAGACTCTCACAATGACACGAACACGGGATCCACGTTGGGCCAAATGCACCATGGCTGAGCCCTGGACCGAAGACACCTGGACACAACTAGTCCTCAGACTCAGCAGATCTCAGACCATGCCCCCCAGAGATGCACACAGGCAAGAGAATCGGCCAGATCCCAACCCAGAGCCGCCGCTTCTCAGGGAGACTGGGAGACACACACTCCTGGGACAGACCGCGACACTCAGAGCCACAGACACCCAGAGACGCACGGAGACCCAGACAGATACACTCCTGAGCCGCCCGAGCCCCAGACAACACGCAGAAGCGCACACCCCACGGACGCACCGAAATCAACTCACTGACACGGCGACGCAGCGCCACAAACACTCCAGACACACACCGGGGCCCCAGACACTTCGCAGACCAGACAGTGTCTCGCACGGCCGCCCCCCTCCCCCCGGCCAAAGTTGATAAAGAGCCGGCCTAATTGCTCCAGTGCGACTGCCCCTGAGGGAAATAAAATTGAAACTTCACGGATGCGGCCGCCCCAGCCCTCTCGCGCCGCGCGCAGCCGCTGGGCCCGGGGTCCGAGTCCCGGCGGGCGGGGCGCGGGCAGCGGGGGCCGTGCCAGGCTAGCAGCGCCGCGGGACAAAGCCGGGCCGGACGCCAGCTGCCGCGAGCCTGGAGGGCGCGCCCGGGACGCGCCGGGCGCAGCCAGGGCGCCGGGCGCCCTGCCCGAGGGGGCGCGCACCTCCTGGGCCCCCGCCCGCAGCTGCGCCCCGACACCGGGTCCGAGTCTGACGGGGCCTCGGGGGAGGGGGCGCAGGGTCACTCACTGATCTCCATGCTCTGGAACAAAGAGCGTTTGCAGTTGCACGTGCAGGAGACATTGGGCTGCCCGGCGGCGGCGGTGGCGGTGCTGTTGACCCCCATCAAGCGGTGCATGGACGGCGCGGCGGCGCGGCGCGGGGCGCAGGGGGCGCGGGGGCGGCCGGGGGGGGCTCCGGCCGGCGCCCGGTGCTCGGGCCCCGCATGCAGGAGGCGCGCGGCGGGGGAGGCGCGCCCCGGCTCGCCTGGCTCGGGTCGCCGCCAAGTTCCCGGGGCGCCTCGGGGCTCAGGGAGCCGGGCCGCGCTCCTCTGCGGCCCCGGGCCGCCGCTCGGCAGCCCCGGGGGCGTCGGCAGTGTCCGCGGGTGGCGTCCGGAAAATGGGCTGGCAGCCGGGGCGCGCGGTGCCGCCGGGGCTGAGCCTCTGCCGCTGGCTTCCCCCAGCCGAGCGCCTCCGCCGCCGCCGCCGCCTCCTCCTCATTCAAGTCCAAGGAGATCGGGTTTCGCTCCGAGACCGCGGTCGGAGGCAGGCAGACGGTCTGACGTCAGCGCTAGACGGGGCTGCCGGTTCCCACCGCGCGGGGGCCGGGGAGGGGGCGCGCGCTGCGCCAATCCCCGCCGAGGTTCCCCCGCACCCCCTCCCCGGGCCGGGGGGCGGGGTGACGGGAAACGGGGCGGGCTCTTAAAGGGCCAGAGCTCCCGACCCGCGTAGACCCGGGACCCGCGCGGCAGAGGAGGGGCACCATGCGCCCTCCCCACTGGAGGCAGCCTGGGTCTCGGGTCCCGCACGGGCTGCGTCCCCACCAGCGAGACTCGCGGGAGTTGCTCGCGCCCTCTCTCCACTCCCACCCCTGGGGTCCCTGACCCAGGCTTTGGGGGCAGGCTGTCTCTGGAGAGCACGATGTCCCTGGGGTTCAGGGCACCGAGGTCAGAAAGAGCGGGAGGAGCCCCCAGATTCATCACCCATTGCGGGATATCGCAGGGGACTCCGCCTCCGGTTCTGCAGCCGCAAGAGGATCCTAGCCCACTAGGCCCCCCGGAGCACTTTAACCCGAGTCCCAGGCAGTCGATTTGGAAAGACGGGAACTCGGGCAGACACGCCCGGGACAGCTCGGAGAAACGCCCGGGGGCCCTTGTCATGTAAATACGTGTCCCAGACTGGTGTATTGTCGCTGCCCCAGCCGGCTGGGCCCCGGGCGAATACACGCCCATTGTCTGCTGCCCGAGGGGCCCCGGACTGGGGGGCGTGGCTCTGGAGTTCAAAGTGGGGGGGTTGCGGGGGTGTACTTTTATTTCATTAAGTTTTAATTACAAGAATGCAAGAGGAACACATTCTCCTGGTTTCAAAAGATATTAAAATGTTACATAAGAGGCCTCCCCTCCCTAGCACAACTCTAACCTCTCAAAAATGTGGTGTGGCGCCTCTTAGACTCTTCCCTAAATCGCCACTTATTTAACAAGCACTTATGGAGCGCCTACTGTGTGCCAGAAGGGGTCCAAATATTAACTGAACCCCACATCACCTTGGAGAAGCAAAATATTATCGCCTCTATTTTGCGGATGGGAAAGCTGGCCAGTACAGCTGTCCCTAGAGGTTACGCACTGGGGAGGTGGAGCTCCAACACGGGTCCCTGGGTATCTGCCCCTCCGCACACACGTTTCTAGTTCTTTAAATATCCACGTGCAGTGTTCTATAAATCCTGGAGTTTTATTAATGAGCAAGGGCTCCTTTTGTATTAAGAGGGAAAAAAAGCTTTTACAAGTCATTTTATTTTTAATAGACTGGATAGAGAAGGAAAAGCAAGAGCTGGGAAGCCAAGGTGGCTCTGGCTCAGAGAGAACGGTGGAGGGCTGAGTGAATTCATCCTGCTGCCCTCGCAGAAAGCCCCTTCTGCCCAGCAGCACAGACCCATGCTGCCCAGTCCTCCTGGAATGGCTGGGCAACCTACCCTGGAGGTGGACGGCTGGTCAGAGCTTTATGGGGAAGCCCAAGGGTGTCCAGTCCAGTTCAGAGGGACATTCACAGATGCCAAAGGCCATCTGTTTGGGAAGGGAAGCTGCCATAAGCCACAACCCAGCCCTAGGACAGAACCCAAGTCCCCACCAGTAAGGTGGTTCCTCTGCCTTGGGGAGGGGCAGTTTCTCCAAAGGGCCTTTCACTAGGGAAGGTCTTGCTGCAGGTGTGGCCCCTGAAACTTGAAGGAAAGCTGAGAATCCTGAACAGGCCATGGAGGGCATGGAAAGTATTGGCTGGGCCTTGCAGGACCCCAGTTCCACTCCTCTCCTAGCCCAAAGGGACCACAGCCACTGCCCCTCCTGCCAGTCATCCCTTCATTCATTCAATCAACAAACATTGGGTGTGCTCCAGCCCTGCACTGAATTCAGCATGCCAGACAGAGCCCCTGCCCTCCAGGAAGTCTCTAGCAGGAGATCTGGCCCTCGTCTGGCAGCAAGAAATCACACTTTGATTGTCTTGGAAATGAGGCAGCTTTTACACAATGGAGGGGGACACCAGTGGCAAAATAACTAGTTAATTCATCGGCCTGACAAAAACAAACCTACCACAGCACTTGACCTCCTTTGATCTGTCTAGGACAACAGCCATGGCTGCTTTTAGGAGTGCTGCAATGCAGCCCTACTTGCTGACCCTGTTGTGTGGGAATGGCTTAGTGGTCTCTGCCTCTAGTTCCACAGATTCTACCTGGAGGGCCTAATGCTAGGTGTCCAGCATGGGAGGAAGAACCAGGTCCCCAAAGATGAGTGGGACACGGCTGTGTCACCTTGGCTGAGTGTCTTCACCTCTCTGATCTTAGTTTTTCCCTCTGCAAATTGTGGCCACTGACAGCACCTTTGCATGACATGATCATGAGGAAGGAAGGGGAGAGAACTGAATTCAACCTTCACAGCAACCCGGGGGTCAGGGGGAGGACCTGCTGTCACTTCTTTTTCCATTTTGCAGGGTGAACCATTGATGATTTGCCCACTGATAGAGGCCCTGGCTGAGTTGGGTCTTAGAAAAGACAAGATTTCTTTGGAAGGAACATAGACAGCACTGTCCTCACTGGAGGCCACATGGGTGCCTAAGGCTGCCTCACAAAAGACAAGAGACCTGGTTAGATTTGAATTTCAGATGAACCAATAAGGTTCAGTATAAGTATATCCCATGCAATATTTGGGACATACTTACACTAAAACTTTATGTGTTACTTATCTGAAATTCGAATGTAACTGCATGTCTTGTGTTATTATTTGCAAAATCTGGTAGCCCGGTGTGTGCCAGGCATCTTGGAGCTGAGAATTCAGCCACGGGGGCATAGCTGCTGCCAGGCCTTGCGGGCCACAGAGCTACTCTTGATGCTGCAGGGGTGGGCGGGGTGCTGCCTGAGGCCAAGGCGCGATCTCAGTGCAGGAGCTGTGTGAGTGGGGGTGGGGCAGCCACCGCTGGGTAAGTCAGATTCCTGGGAGAAAGGCCACAAGTCAGGGAAAGAACTGTCTGTTCATTCTCCAACATTCTACAAATACTGTGCTTCTATTCAGTGCCAGGCCGCTCAGCGCAGGGCTGAGAACAAAAACAAAGCAAAATTCCCGCCCCTCATGTGACATCATGGAGGGTCAGAAGGACCACAGAAGCACAGGTCATTTCAGATATGATGACTATGTGCTAGAGGCCAGGGTGGAGGCAAAATCAGGGAGGCCTTCCCTGAGGAGGTGGCATCTCATTCTACCCATATGACTGAGCACCTGCTGAGGACCCTGTGCAAACTGCTGCCCTTTGGGGCACGTGTTCTCCAGGGCGAGATGGACAGCCCACATGCAGACACAGGAATCCCAGCAACAACGTCAGAGAAGGACAAGAACTAGGAAGAACAGAAAGGAAGAGGCTCTGGGTGACCTGAGCCCAAGAAGTCAGGGTAGCTCCTCCAGGAAGGTGTGAGGGAGCGAGCGAGGGACAGCCACAGTGGGGAGGGAGTGCCAAGCCAGGGGTGGCAGGCCATCAGGGTCAAAGATCTTGGTGGCGGGGGAGCTAAGTCCCAGAAAGTGTGTTGTTTGGAACGTATTTCCCAACCCTCTGTGGTCACCGGATTGTGAAATGCATTTTGTCCCCGGGTGACTGTCGGGACAGGCCTTTCAGGGACTCCAGACAGCATGTGTGGCCGTCTGCCCTGGCCGTGGGCTGGACATTTAGAGAGGAAGGTCTGTCTGCACCGGCGAGGAGATCTGCGGTGGCACACGGGTGGGTGGTGCCCACGGGCTCCCGGTGAGACCCCTATATGCACGTGGCCCCCACCTGGAGGGGCCGGGCCAGCTCAGTGCCCTGGGGTGGAATGCTGTTTCGAAGTTTGTAATAATTAATAAATTTTGAATAAAGGGCTCCAAAAATTCTGTAGGCAGCCCTGCTCAGATGCCAGGCCCGAGTGGCTGCCAGCCGGGAGCCAGTGGGAGCTGTGTGGGTTTGGGTCACGGCCAAGGCTGGCTGGCAATGTCCTAAGGGTGCCCCCTGGCTGAGGGTGTCTGGGGACTGTGGAAAGTGCCCTGCAGGGGACAAAGGGCCTGCATTGAGAGCAGCCGGTGGAGGGCAGGAGGCAGGCAGGTGTCCTAGGACCTGGACAGAGCTGCCTTGTCAGGAGCAGATGTGGCAGCCTTACGCTGTTTGACGACCCTTGACCTCTTCTCCGGGCTTCTCACCCCAAGTCCCTCCTGTGGTCAATTCAGCTCCCAACTCTTCCTGGTTGGCATCTCTGGGTGGTTTTTTTTTTCCTTTGCTTTTCAAACACCGACGAGCTGGCGTTTACAGGGGGCGGCTATGTGACTGGCCCAGGCCTCCCATTTCATATTCTTCCACATGATCAGTCAACAAACACACCTCAGATCCTACAGTGGCAGGGGAGGGCAGCTTGTGTTCCCACACAGCCTGGAGGTCCAAGCTAATACTGTTCCCATTGGACAGAGAGGAACACCGAGGCTTGGAACCCACAAGTGAGGTAGATCTGGGATATGGATGCAGACATTTGTGTCCCAAAGCTCCAGCACTAGTCTCAGCAACTACTGTGTCTGCTGAGCCCTGCTGAGCCCTGCGGGACCCAAGCACAGCAGTCCCTTCTGTCCCCGGATCTGCCATTTGTCTTCAGTGGTTCTCCTTCAAGAAGCTCATTCCTAGGACACAGAGCAACCGTCTCCTGCAGAGGCCTGCGGCTGGGCAACTGGGCAGTGAGCACCGCCAGACACACGCTCCAGAGCCCCAGGCAGGGAACCCGGGCAGGCCTTCACCTCGCTGGATTGTGTCCTTCTACCCAAGTGGGGTGGGGACAGCGGAGCAGAACTCTGAAACACAAGCGCCTGTGAGTCCACGATCCTCTCCACTTGGCTGGGCGCCCCTGGGCAGCAGGCCCCTCCCCCTCCGTGTGTCCCCACGGGGTCCTGGTGTCTCAGTCAGGGTCTGGTGAGCAGCGGGGGCTCATCGACCTCTGTGGAGAGGGCACTTGGTGGCACCTGTGCACACACACACATAAATCACATTTTGGTGGCTAACAGCATCTTTCACTGCTTGCTCACCTCCTTCACCTCCAAGAATCTGTGTCCAGCCAACATCTGGAAGCCAGAAACCCAGGTCATCACCTCCCAAGGCAAGTGCAGCAAGCTCTTGTCTGGAACCAAAACCAGACCAGAAGTCTTAACCGTAAAGATGCATGGTGTGGGGTGTGCGTGTGCGTGTGTGTCGCGGAAAGTTCCTGGGTGGATGTGTGGATGTATATCTGAATATCCAAGCTGTACGGTTGTAAGTGCGTGCTGCGTTTTCCTGGTTCTGTTATGCAGACACGGGAGCTTAGTTGCTGGACAAATGTCCCAGGGCTGACTCAGCTGGACTGGGCACACCTGCCCTGCCCCAGGGCACCTTCCCCTGTGCAGTGTCATTTCCAGGAGAGGTGCTTTCCACTGGGAAGACAGGAGGCAGGTAGATGGGAGGGACAGAGAGGATCATTAAAGCCAACCTGGTCTTCTGGGAGATAAGTAAACCGAGGCCCAGAAAGAGGCCGGGCTTGGGCAAGGACCTGCGCGTGAAAGGCGAAGCTGAGGCCAAGTCCAGCTCCTGACTCCCACCCCATGTCCTGCCGAGCTTCCCGTTACTTTAAATGGCATAGCACAGGGACCTTTCCGCCACAGACTGAGCCTGGGAAGGGCTAGGAAGATTCCAGATGCTCCACTTGTCCCTAAAACACTTCCTAAAATAACTATTTGTTTTTCAAGCTGATTTCAGGGACCAGAAATACAGAAACAGAAATGTTCTGCCTCTCTGGGCATATCAACCATGCACGCTACTGTTGTAAGTCGTTGACAGTATAAAACTGCGATTCTCAATGGCAGGGAGGGCCCTGGGGTGAGGCTGGGCCCTGGCGCTTTGCCACTAGAGGCAGGAGAAAAGGCTGAGTGGACAGCAAAGGCCCAGCCAGCCACAAAGGAGCAAGCGAGGTTGCATCTGCCTGTTTGGTGCTATTGCTAGCAGGGTACCTTGCCTGGTACAGAGACTGCTCTATACTGTGTGCAGGGTGACAACAGGCCTTGGGGACACAGTGAATATGAAAAGCCAGGCTCTGTCTTGCCCTCTGGAAGTCTCGCTCATTCATTGGTCTATTCCCCAAACTTTGATTCTGCATTCCCAGCACTGTGAGGCATACAAGTATACTTCACCACTTCTGTGTGACCTTAATTGGGAAAGTAACTACTCTGGGTCTCAGTTTCCTCATTTTTAAAATGAAGATCAGAAAAGAAACCTGCTGAAAGCTGTTTGCTGTAACTGGACGGATTACATGGGGAACTTGCACAGGTCAGGTAGCACAGGACTGGGCTTAGGGAAAACACTTGGAAGATGGTAACTATTATGACTACATGCATGGAGGCTCCCTGTCCCACACGAACCCTCAGTTCCGTGTTGTCAAATTGCAAATTTTTTAAATGAATTTGAGAGTGGCTCCCTAGCCAAACTGTCCCATGTGTTCCCAGTGTCTGGTCCCAGGAGTAGATAGGTGCTCAGCTCTCTGTAGGCCTCCAGAATGATGGCAAGCAGTGTCAGAAGCCAGAGGCGCAGGACACCACAAGGTCCCAACAGTACCCACAAGTGTGTGGCACAGGAAAACATCCTGTCCCCTTCATCTGCAGCCCCCTGCCAGGGTCAGAGATGCCAACCAGCACCCTCCATCTGCCCTGGGAGCTCTCCTGCTGGACACTGTTCTCTGCTGTGCGGCTCAGGGGAGAGTGTCCACACACCAGCCTCAAAGATGAAGAAGTGGGCATTGCATTTGTGAAGAAGGCATAGGCCGCATGTCCTTGTTCACTGCATCCACAGCTCCCTGAAGTCACTGGTGTGTGTAAGTGCTCAATAAACAGCTCTGGATGGATGGAAGGAGGGGAATTTTGCAGATCAGGCCCTTAAGATATGTCCGTCCTTACCCAGTGGTCCATTTCCAGGACATCCTTTGAGAAAATAACCAGTCAGTGAACTGAACGAAGTCTTGAGAACGAGAATATTGATCTTATCTTTATTTGTAAAAGCAAAAGTGCAATGAAATCAAGGAAGAAAAGAAAAAGCAATGGTTAAACAAAGAAGGTCAAAGATGAAACTTTAGAATCAGGTTTTCAAAGATTATTTGAGGTGTAGAGAAGTTCTTTACAAGTAAAACTAAAACACGGGTGCAGAACTGATCCCAATTTTGTGCACATAAAATTATTAGAAAAAAGAAAATATGTCAGCATGTTAATAGCCTTAGCTTTGTGTAATGTACTAAATGCAGTTTATTTCTGTTGTATCATCTGCTACATTTTCTACAACAGCACATTAATTTTAAATTGCTTTAAAAGGTTACCCGAAACGTGCCTAGGAAGCAACACAAGCCGGTTCTACCCCAGCGGCCCCTTTAACAAGAGTCAAGACACCTAAGAGGCGGAGTTCCAGACACAGCTGACGTCATAGGCAGCCTGAAATGACACAGCAGACGGACCAATCACAAGTTTGGATTCCGGGAGACGCCAGTTCCATTGGACACAAGTGCTGGTGGCCTTGGCCAATTGCAGAAGAGGGGCAGGACCCCGGCGGCCCCGTGGGTTTTAAATCCACGTGGTGGCCAGGGGCCCTGCGCTGCGTGGCGCTAAAAGGCCCAGGGCTCGGCCGTGCTGTGGCCGCCCCTCAGCGCTCCCCGGGAAGGCGCGCGGCTGCGGTTCCTCCGGCACCTCTTGCGCAGGTGACTCAGCCTGGCTGAGCCTGGTTGTATCCACTGAGCTCCGCACGCTGAACATCCGCTGACCCATGCAGGGCCTGCCAGGAAAGTCGCACACCAGAGAGCGCGTGGAACCCACGCTGGCTGTCTCTGCAGTGACCTCCCCCTCTTTGTCCGCTGCTCGTCCCTATCAGAACTCCCATTTTGTCTCTTCTACAAGGATGCGAAGTCGGGGGGGGGGGGGGGGGGGGGGGGGGGGGGCTGCCGCTATTGCAGGGAGGTGCCCTGGACCCCGAGGAGGCCTGCCCAGAGTTGATATTCAAGAGGTACTTGAACGGTTCTTTCAAAGACCAATTCTTACCACAGCGCTGGACACATACCAAGTGCCTGTACCTGGCAGCTGTTCTTGTTCCACCTGGAGCTCTGGGACGCCGCGCCTCCACAGCTGGGGGTCTTCCACTGGCCCCTGAGGTTTTGTGGCCTTGTTTACACATCTGAAAGCTCATTGGTGGATGCCAGCTCTGCGTTAGTCGCTGGAGGAGGTAACAAAACCTGCGGAGCCTCTGTCCTCTTCTGCAGAGTGATTCTCTCCTGGCTGGGTGGCTCTGAGGAGCAAGGCCAGGTAGGATCAGCACTTGGCAAGGGAGGCACCCTGCCTGGGCCGTGTATCTTTCTGTGGGAAGCTGTTCGCTTAGGGCCATTGGCAAGAACTTCTCCCTTGGATGGAGCTGAGGTCTGTCTGCTTTAGAACCTCCACAATTTCTTGTTCCCAGCAGCATACATGTGCTTCTCTCTCATAGAACAGTCCAGAAATTTAGGACTGAGCTGAACATCCTGGCTTTCTCTTTGAGACTAGCTACAAAATTTGTGGAGCCCAGTGCAAACTAAAAACTCAGGCCTTTGTTAAGAATTTCAAGATGGCAATAGCAGAACTCAGGTCCTCCTGAGACCAGAGCCCCATGTCACAGCCCATAAAGCCTACCCTGCCCCACTGGACATCCAATCTGGCAAGGTCTTTCAGAACTACCTGGGGCTGGGTGGGAGCTGCCTGCAGCAGGGCAGAGCAAGGACAGTTTCCAGCTGGGACCAGGGAAGGCTACCTGCAGGATGACCTGTCTGCAGCTCCCTGTGGGACTCCTATTCAGAGCACCTACCCCATCACCTCTGCCCAGCTACTGGCTGTCCTCCCTTGATTTTACCTGTTGATAGAACATAGATAAAGTGCACAAATCCAAAAACACTGTGGCTTTTTATGCTGAACCACCTATGTAACCACCAGCCAGATCAAAATAGAGAACATTCTGGAATATGTCAGTAGCTCCCTGACACTGCTGCAGAGGTCAGCAGGATTCGGCTTCTTCCACTGTAGACCTGTTTTGCCTGTTCTCGAGCTTCATAAAGATGAAGTCACAGGGCACATGCCCTTTGGGGTCTCCCTCTTTCGCTTCTCTCCAGCCTGGAGAAGGGCCTGTTGTGGGATGGTGGCTCATGTCTCTTGTGGCTCTGCAGCTTTCCTCTGTGTGACTCTCTCACATCTCTCCATCTCCCAGCGGCTGGCTCTACCAGGTGGGCTGCCAGGAATGTTTCTTGGAGTTCAGGCCCCTGACAGCCAGCTTATGAGCAGCACAGACCTCTTCCTGCTGCTGGAGCGTAGGGTCCAGTGAGTAGAAGGGACTTCTGAGTCCCACAGTGCTGTCTTTGTCCCTCTGAGAGTGGAAGATAGTTGTCAGGAGACAGACAAAACCCAAGTGCCCACTCTGGAGTGGATCACGTCTCACCCCTTTCTCCTCACCCAAAACTTGACAAAGTAATTTGAGATTCCAGAACCTGCTGACCGCTGGACAAGAAGGTCACCTTTCCCCACTAAGAAACCAATCAGACTTGGCTCCAGCTGTGTCTGGGAGACAGACAAGGCCTCCCTCCGTGAAGCATCTGTAGGTGACCAGAGGAAGTCAGGCCCCTGAGGGGCAGCTGCGGCCCTACATTCTGCCTGTCTACACCCTTTAACGCACGAAGGGTTTATTTGAGGGCTCACGGTTTCAGAGGTCTCAGTCTATAGACAGCTGGCTGCATTCTTCAGGGCTCCAGATGAGGCTGAACAACATGGCGGAAGAGTGGCAGAGGGAGCGGCTCACATGGGACCTGGAAGCAGAGATTCCACTCTCCAGATACAAATCTACACCCAAAGCCACGCCCCAACCCCCACCTCCTCCAGCCACACCCCCACTTCAGTTACCACTGTTAATTCCTATGGGGGAGTAAATCACTGATTGGGTTGAGACGCTCACAACCCCATCATTTCTCCTCTGAACCTTGCACTGTCTCACAGTGAGCTTTTGGGGAACACATCATACCAAACCATAACACTCTTGCTCAATGCCCATTGCTCTATGGACTTGAATGTGACCCAGGGCCTTTGACCTTGCTGTTCCTGCTGCCTGAAATGGTCTCATCATTCTGGCTCAACTCAAATGTCACCTGCCTGGGAGGCCTCCACCACCTCCTGCATTGTCCCCTGCTCCCACTCCCCCCCTTGGGTTACCAGCAAGAGCCTGCACTTAATGCTTGGATTCATTTGCTGCTGTCCATTTTTGCCTCACTCAGCTTAACCCCTGTGAAGACAGGGACCTGTTGGGCTTGTTTGTCACCCCAGCTCCCAGCCCAGCACAGTGAAAACTCAGTGGAGATGTGGCATGTCACATGAACACAAAGCTCCCTTCACGAGGACAGGCACTGGCCTCTGAGGAGGCTGTCTCAGTGTGCAATGGTCTCCCATGGGCGGGTCATGAAGGCCCAAGTTTATAGCAACATTTGCTTTGGCCCCTTTGGTGTCGTTCTGAAGTCACTAGGGAAGCCTGTGGGGAGATGGGAAGCAGCCTCGGGGTCAGAAGGGCTGCCAGTGCCTCCGCGGGGAGAGCCGCTGCCATCAGAGGGAGGCTTCGAGGCCCAGGGCCTGGCTGGCAGCCAGACGCTTTCTTGGTTTGGTCTTCGGGGGCCCATTTTGGCACTGCCAGGGCAGGTAACAGGGCTTTTTTCTGTCCTGGAGGGTCTGGCTCCTTTGGGGGATGATCCTGGGAGTGTAGAAGCAACACCACATCAGCCCATGAGGCCAGCCAGCGTCCCTGTGCTTGTGGCCAAGGACTGCCTATCACTCTGGCCTGGGGGCCTGAAGTCAATTGGTCACATGGACTTGGGCAGGAGGGACAGAGAAGGGCAGATGACTTCCATGGGGATTGTGCCACGAATCTGCTGCCCAGAGAGGGTGAATCACTTGCCCAATGGGTGGAGTCGGAATCAGAATCCCCGCGGTCTGGTTTTCAGTGTGTGCTCAGGGGTTGCGGTGGGGCTCAGCGGTAGAGCGCTTGCCTAGCATGTGTAGGGCCCTGGGTTCCAGCCCCAGCACTGTGAAAAACAAACACCCAGAATGAAAGTAGAAACCAAAGATCTTACCAGTCAAAGCGAGAGCTCAGAGTTGGAATCGGAAGATCCAACCGGTTGGGGGGTAAGGTGGCAGTAATACCACCACCCCGGAGGCTGACACCTGACCCCGCTGCCTCTCAGAGCCGGGCCCTGCCCTGGGTCCCCTGTGAAGCTACTCCATGTACTTTGCTTTATTCTGCCCCATGCAACAAGGGCTGCAGTGTTCGCCACACGTTCTGGTGAGTTCTGGACATGGAGGAGCCACTTCTGAAGGTCACACCACCTGGGTCCAGAGGCTTTGATCAGCCCCGCCCCCGACCAGTGCCCAGGGCTTATCAGGCACCTGGCTGCTGCAGGACTGGCCTCAGCCAGTTGCTGGACAGCTGGAGTGAGTGAGGGATTTCGATTCCATTTCCTGGCTCAGTGTAGATGCAGCTCACAGCAGTGCAACCCCAGGCTCCCAGAATCTGGGGAGGTTCAGAAATGTCACAAACCGACCTACCCAGAGAAGAGCACTGAAGAGGGAGGTGAGCAAGCATGTTTGTGCAGAAAGAAAGTCCGTGGGATGGAAGACCAGGGCGAGAAACACAGCAGCAGAGAGCGTGCGCTTCAGGTGGTGCAGTTGGAGACCTGGGAAAGGCCAAGGTGCATGTGCCACCAGCCAGTGAATGTCCCCATGCGGAAAGCAGAGAATAGGAGGGGACACTGGGGTCGGCCCCTGGGGGAAATGGCTCCCTGCCAGGCAAAGCGAGCCCATGGTTTCCAAAGACCCAAGAGGCAAACCCAGCCCCAAGAGTGTGGTGGCCGTGGGGAGGGCCCCTGGGTCTGATGGCTGAGACCAGATCATCTCAACTTTCCAGAGGGGGTGGCGTCCTCGAGGCTGGAACCCTGGGACAAATCACTTCACCTCTGGGCTTAGTTGAGTCCTCTGTAAAATGGGTGTAAAACGAAGAATGACCTCATAGCATAGAGACCTCAGAGCAGCACCAGGCCCTGCAGCTCGGACACAGGACGTTAAGGGATCCCAGAAGATGCTGCTGGGCAGCGGGGCTGAGAAGGCTCCTGTCGGTGCTGGCTGGCTGTGGGACTCCCCTTTCTGCCATCAGTGCCATGCAAGTCTGCCAAGGCCTCAGAGCGCCCTCGTGAGACAGTGCCGGACGGCTCCCAGAGGGTCCCAGGCCCAGTCTTGCAGACCCTCAGACTCGTGGGGTGAGGAGGGGACAGCAGCAGGTGAGGTGGTCGTCCTGTCCCTCGGGCCAGCCAGGGTGGTCTGGAGAGCAGGTGCAGGGAGCAGCTCCTGGCTGTGCTGAGCACCCTGTCTGTACCCTTCTCCCAGGAGGCGGGGTAACGTGCGCAACGCAGCAGCCACCGCAGGAAGAATTCTCCAGGCCCAGTGGCTCAGGGCCACTGCCTTGGGCACTGTGCTGTCCTGGAGCCGGAGGAGAGAGAACCTGTGTGTCCTTGGCAGCCTGGTATGTCTGGTCCTCAAAACGACAAGCGTCAGGGCAGTGGTGCGGCATGTCCTGCGGCTTCTCCCTCACAGATCTTTTATTTTTGGCCAGAGACAGCTAATGTGTGGCCAACGTATCCAGGGAAACCCGGATGCTCAGAGCAAGCTGCACCAAGTCTGCACGCGCAAACCACCAGACGGCTAATTCGGGCCTCCCGGTTATTTATTTAATTATTTTTAGACCCCCGTGTATCATTTTACACTTTCCTGACAAGTGCCACGCAGACATGTGTGCACCAGGCAGCTGGCCGCATGCCTGCTCCTGCACGGGCATTTGTGTGTTGTGTTTGTCGTGCATATGCGGGTGGTATATGTGTTGTGGTATGCAGTTGTGGTGCGTGTGTGTTGTGAGCCTCTTTCTGCACGCATGTGCTATGAGTGGTATGGGTATGAATATATATATACATATATATATAGTGTTGTGTTTATGTGCATGTGTTGTGTGTATGTTTTTGTGTGGTACAGTATACATGCATATAGTGTGTGTATATGCTGTGTTTCCGTGGTGTGTGTGCATTATATGTGTGTATGGTATGTTTTTGTATATTTCATGTTATCTATATGTGTTGTGTATGTTTGTACATGAGTGTTATGTATGTCATGTGTTGTTTATAGAGGTGTTGTGCATGCATTGTGTATGTGCTACATGTGCTGTATGCATGCTGTGTGTTGTGTGTATGTGTAGTTGTGTGTATTTATATTTACGGTGATGTGAATGTGTTATGCGTGTGTCTGTGTATGTGTGTGTGTCCATGTTATATCTATAGGTGTTGTGTGTAAATATTATGTTGTATATGTACTATATGCTGCATGTATATGTGCTTTGCATGTTTTGTGTGCATGTGTTTGTGTCTGTATTAGTTGTGTGCATGTGTCAGATGTCTGTGTGGTATGTGTTGTACATGTCTGTGCATTGTGCATGTGCTTTTTATTTTTGTGTGTAGTGTGCATGTATGGTGAGTGTGTATTGTGCATATATGGTATCTGTGTGTGCATGTGCTGCATGTGGGTGTGTATGTGGTTTTCATTTATGTATTGTGTGTGTGGTGTGTGTGCTGGGTGCATGCACATGTTGTGTGTGGGGTGTGTATGTGTGGGTGTGAGGTGTGGGCTCTGCATCGGGACCTGGTGGCTCGGGAGCTGGTCCCGTCAGGCCCAGCCTCCTTCTCGGCCTCTCCTTCATGCCCCAGGTCTGGCCCTCACTGGTCTCTTCATGCTGGTGCTCTTGGTACCTGAGGCCAGTTTACTGTCCTGGAGGCTGTCCTGATGCACAGCAGCATCCCTGTACCTACCTGTGTCCCTGGGTCCCACCCTAAGTGATGACAACCAAGACTGTCCCCAGACACGATCACAGGTTCACTGGGCTTGGGTTTACTTGATAAAAGGTGAACTCCAGCTACATTTGAATCACAGATAATTAAAGAGACAGACGTTCTTCAAGTAACCATGGAGAAGCAGTCAAGGAGGTCAGGGACGAAGGCTCGCCTGCCCTTGCCCCTGGGTCCACAAACCTGAGGTCCCGTGGCACCTCCCTCCCTCCCCCACCCGCTCTGCCCCATCCATCAGCCAGTCCTGGTTCTACTTCTCTTTCCTAAGTAGCTTTGCTGAGGCGTCGCTGGATTATAATAAGCTGCTATGTTTAAGATTTGGCAAGCTCTGGTTCACGTGCAAACCCGTGAGCCCATCAGCTCTGTCAAGTCCCTGTCACCCGCAAAGGCTCATGTCCCCTGATGGTCCCGCTCTCCTGCCTCCCGTCCCCCAGGAGACTGCTCTCTGCTTGTCATTTGAGGTGGCTGACGTCCTGTGCTATAGCCGGAACCGAACAGTGTGGACTTTTCTGGGCCTGGCTTCTTTCCTCAACAACTAGTTTGAGATTTGCTCATGTTGTGTCTGTATTAATAGTTCATTGTGGTGCTCTGCTGTACAGGTAGACCCCCACCTTCATCAGGCACCTGTTGATAAGCCCCCTCTTGCTTACAATGCAGTTACTTATGGAGACACAATCCATGTGCAGAAAGTGCATAAAACACACGTGACCAGATGAGTGCCTTTCCACCCAGGGGATGTCCTGGTGTGACCGGCACCTAGAGGAGAAGCAGCATGACTGCACCCCAGAGCACCCCATGCTGTTTCCACCCCCATTCCAAGGCAGCTCTGGCCCTGTTCCCTAATGCGGACCCAGCTGAGGGTTCTGGAACTTTCCATGAATGTATCACATGACACAGTCATTTATTTTTGCATCTGCTGTCTTTGTTCAACACTGTGACTGTGAGTGGCCTCCTTGTGGTTGTGCATGTAGGGAGTTCGTTGCTTTTGGTTGCTGAACAGTACCCGTGGGGTGGGCACACTGCAGTGTGTAAGGCCGTTGCCCATGTGTGGCCATTATGAATGACGCCTCGGTGGACGTGAATGCTGCTGCTCTCTGGGAGCCCTGGTCATCATTTCGTTGGCCAGGAGTGGGTTGCTGGCCCTCACCTCTGCTTACTTTAGAAGGTGTTCTGAAATTCCTTCAAATTGCACACATCCACTCTCCACCTCCCCCACCCCCGCCCAAGATGCTGTCATTTGCACCTGGCACTCTCAACAGCCTTTGGAGAGGACCTTGCCTGCCCCTCCCTCCCATCTCTTCTCCACATGGAAGCCAGGGTGGGTCTTCACAAGGGCAGGTGGGATTATGCTATCCCCTGCTCCAACTCCCTTCCGAAGTTCAGGGGGCCAGGCGTCTCATGGTGGGTGGGGCTGCAGCCCCAGAGCTCAGGGGAGAGTCATTCCCGGGCCTTTCTCTCTGGAGGCAATTGGCATCCCTGGCCTGTCCACCCTGCGGGCAGCATCTCCTCTCCACCGTGGCCTCTGTTCCTGTCCTCACATCTTTGTCGCTGTTTCGCCATGGCGTCAGGTCTGCTCCCTGGCAGCGCTGGGGGCAGGAAGCTGGTCTCAGACCAGGGAGCCTACTCTGGGTTGAGGACCTCGCCCCCTCGCCCACCGCTGCACTCTCCCCACTCAGCGGCTCCAGCTCTCTTCCTCTTCCCGTCATGCTCCCAGAACAGCCCTGGTGGAGCCAGGACTGCCCACAGTCCAGATATGAGCACTGAACCACAGTCACGCTGACTTGGTCATGCAGTTGGGGGACAGAATTCCCATTAAGACCCCACTTCAGACCCTCTCACCATTCGATGTGTTCACATGTTCAGCAAATGGGGAGCACCCTCCATGCCAAGCTCTGCTTTCAAAGCGGGAGCTGGAGCAGGGGACCAAAACCCAAAGCCTTTGTTTCAAGGGATTCGAGCACAGCAGGGGATGGTACGACAGTTTTCGCCACTGGAGCGTGTCTGATGAGACTACACACAGGTCACAGCCAGGCAGCCAGGTGAGCAGAAGCTGGACCCACGACAGCTCACTCTTCAGCTCGGGAGCTCACTCAGGGCAGATGGAGTCTTGCCGTGCCCATCACCCAGTCGAGGTCCCCTGGGCACCATCCGGCTTGCTGAACCCAAGTGTTGCAGGCCATCCTGATCTAGGGGGACAAGCACACAGTCCAGACTGCTCTGGTCAGTTCTCCACATCTCAGGTCCTTGCATTCTTGGCCTCCTCTACAGTTATTTTGGGAATTGCAAGGGAAGGGGCCTGGCAGCAGGGCTGACACCAGGGCCACCAGGGACTTGTCCTTCTGCAATAAGCAACTAAATCCATCTCTCTCTCTCTGTCTCTCTCTGACACACGCGCGCACACACACACACACACACACACACACACACACACACACACACACACCCCAGGGGCAAAAGAAAGCCTCTTTCTAGGAGTTACAGCAAAAGTTCCAGGGTTGGTGCTCATTGGTCTCGCTCATGTCACATGCCCATCCCTGAGCCAATCACTGTGGTTATGGGGGTGGAGCGCTGTGATTGGCCAAGCCTAGCCCCACCCATGAAGCCACACCCACCCTAACACGTGGACTGGGAATGCTGATAGGGGTAGCCTGGGGTCCCCCAGAACACTTAGGCACTCTTATCAGAATGGCAAAAGACGTCCTGCCACCTTGGCTTGCCTGTGGTTGGTGATCCCCCCACACTCTTCTCCAGCCCAGACCAACTCTCGAGCCCCCAAACCTCCACCCCACTCCCTCCATGGTCCCTGAGCACCTCCAAACTTGCCTCCTCCTGCATCCTCCTGCGGCCTCCGGTCAGCGGTCCCTCCCTCTCCTCCCCTCCCAGGGCTTCTGATAGTAGTTGGCCCCTGGTCACCTCATCTCACCCTCACCTTTCTGGATCACAGGTCAGGTCACACCTGCATGCACGGCGTGTGAGAAGGAACCTCCTGGGGCCTTCCCGAGGGCTCCCGCCACAGGTCCCTGCACTGTGGCTTGGGGCCCCAGCCTCTGTGCAGCACTGGACCTGGCTGAGAGGCCTTCTGTTGTGCTGACCTGCTGGTGGCCACGCTCGGCAGTGTGACAGGCTCCGTGGGCAGCTGGGAGTCTCCTCAAGCTCTTGCCCCTCTCTCCCAGCTGTCCCACAGGTGTGTCCCACAGGCGTGCCCCGCTGGGAGTGTTGCCTCAGGAGTGTTGCCTCAGGCTGGCCCTCCACACTCTGCAGGCCTCAGTTTACCTGCCTTCCTCCAGGAGGCTCGGGCCTGTCCGTCAGGCTGGACGTGCACTTGGCCCCGAAGTCTGTGCTTGCTTGGTGCTGAGCAGGTGCAGGGTCCACCTGCTCCCTTCTGCCTCTCGGCCTCTTCGTCCTTATTTTGTTCTTTCCTTCTCTTCTGCCTCCTTGTCCTCTGCTGGACATAATGCCCTTGAGGAACAAGACGTGTCCTACCTTGGTGACAAGGTGCCAAGAGCTGCTGAGGGATGGCCCTACCAGTCTGTCAGGCAGGGTGGGCGTGGTCTCACGAGGCAGGAGAGCACTGGGTGGGAGGGGTTCCCACCTTCCTGGGCTTTGGAACAGGACGGTTTTGACCCAGGAGACACGAACGCAGGGCAGCCTCCACTCAGGGGCAGTGATAAGGTGCTGGGACCCTGGTTCAGAAGCCAACGTTCAGGTGTCCAGTGTTGTCCTCGTAGACTGGCCCTCGGGACTGTGCCCCGGACTCTGGGTGTGCTCCTGCGGTCAGTCGTCTGACTCACACGCTCAGCTCTGACCTGGGGCATCTTCTCTGTGAGGTCCTGCAGTAGGGTTGCCAGACTAAGCACAGGACACCAAGTTCAATCTCACTTTCAGATAAACATCGAGTAATGCACTAATATAGACATGTGCCAAATATTGCAGGAGACATTTATTCTAAAAAATTATTTCTCATTTAACTGAAACCCAAACCTACCTGTGCATCCTGGAATGCGTGAGCGAGCGGCAGCTTGAATCTGTGCCCTGTTACAAACCACCGGGAACCCGCAGCGTGGACAGCACACCTGCTTCATCTCCCCGTCATGTGGGTCAAGAGCCCTGCCTGGCCGGCTGAGCACTCTAGCGCAGGGTCCCTCCGGGTGGAAGTCAGGTGCTGATGGGTGCCGTGGGCTCAGGTGACATCGAGGTGTGGGTCTGGGAGCGGTCAGCCTCCTGCTCCCTCAGGTCCTGGGCAGGACTCTCCCCGTGCCAGGGCTCATGGAGTTCACTTTCTTCAGGGCCGCAGGGAGAGGGAGACTGGGTGAGTGTGCTGGCCGATGGGGTCCTACAGCAGGATGTTGCGGGTGGCATCACAAGGCTGGGCTGTCGGTGAGCAGAGTGTCCCAGGCCACCACACCCCAGGGACAGGTCAGGACTGCCGTGTCAGGGAAGCCTGTCCTGTGTGGCCTCCCCACCCTGCCTCTTCCTGTTGCCCACTCAGTTACCCCCACCAGCAGGGTCACTGCCCTTTCTTACCGAGCAGACCACAAAGGTCATCTCCCTGTCCTCACAGTCCAAAGTAGAGTGGGCTACCACGCGGCAGTTCTCCCTGTCCCTCAGCAGCTGCTGGACCTCTGCATCTCCATGTCCCCACCGTGAAGCAGAGAGAATGGTTGGACCCATCTGGCCGGTTTGCTGGTCCCCGAGACTGCTGTGGCCATGTGCTCAACTCAGGAGGCGCGAAGAACAAGCAGCCCTGAGCCTCGTGCCGGGCACTGCCGAGGGAGTGCCCAAGGTCATGCTGTGGCGAATCGCAGGGCCACCCTGCTCACGGAAGCTGAGAAGTGGCAACTTGGCCAGGCACGTGTCCTGCGTGCTTTCTTGACTGCACATATAAACATTTTTCAAATTGGATTTATTTTGGGTCCCAAAGAAGGTGGGCAGGGAAAGGAAGTATCTGCCAAGCTCTTCCTACGTGCCAGGTACTCCCTGGGCACAGGACACCACCGTAAATCCAAGATGTGCAGGGCCCGAGGTCTGGCCAGGGCTGGTGTCCGGGATTTTCCTGAGGAGAATCTTGCAAGACTGATGCTGGGGGTCACCTGGGAGGTCCCCTGGAGTCCCCTTTCCAAACCTCAGTAAGCACAAGCCCCTCCCAGGCACCGTTCACAGCTGCAGATCCTGAGTCAGCAGGTCTGCGTGGGCCCGAGAGTCCGTGTTTCTGACAAGCGCCCGGTGCTGCGAGGCTGCTGGTCTCTGGGGGCTTAGAGTAGAACGGGGGTGTTGTTTATTATTAGGATTCTACAACAGTCTTGGTTAGCAACAAATCAGAGGTTCTTCCACAGCCCGCCCTCTGGGAACCAGCGCCTGACCCCCCACCACCCTGGCTCTCTTCTACGGAGGGTGGTGGGGTGACTCGGGGGCCTTGCGTGTGCAGGCGTGAAGGGCACAGGGGCTTCGGCCTGGCTGCCCTTGAACGGCTTGCTCTGGGATGTCCCATGAGAACACTCTGGTGGCCTGCAGGGCGGCCCTCACGGCCATGGCCACCCCCGCATCAGGCAGGTCCCCTGGGAGGCAGGTCCTGCACCTCTGGAGATGCCCTGAGCCAGGATCAGAGTCCCTTTGGTGGCAGCTGCTGCTTCAGGCCACAGCTAATAAGCCAAGTGGTTTGCATATAGCCAGGGAAGAGGCCGTTTTCCATGAAGCGTGGGCAGGAATCAAGTGGTCGCTGAAGACCCTCATGCTCCACCCCGAGAGGCCGGAGGAGCACCTGTGGGTGGGCAAAACACACCTGGGGGGGCGGCCTCTCCAGGCGCCTCCGCCGCCCTGGCCTGCCTGTGGCGTCCTGCCTGGCATGCCCGGCCCACACCATCCCACGCCCCCCACGCTGCATCTGCTCCTCCTTCCGCCCCCGCGGCCCTTGCCACCCCCTTGGCTCACTGGGAGGGCCGTCCCAAAGCCCTTGCCCCCCAGCCAGTCCGCCCGTCACTGGGGACGGCTGAAGAGACGAGGGCACTCCTGCGCTTCGGGACGTCGTGGGGCATGCAAGGAAGAGGCTGGCCTCGCCCTCGGATCTGGGGAGGGGCCACGCTCCGTCCTGCAGGACAGAAAGCAAGTTGCACATTTTTGGAAATGAAAATAGCTAAATTGTTTTTTTCTTCATCTTCACCCGCCCCCAATTATAAAAGCAGTGCATGTTCATGGCAAAAAATAGAGAAAACAGAAAATCACAAGGAGAAAGAAAGTGGAGAGGATCCAGCCTCTCACTGCCCAGCAACGCTACTTTTAACATTTCGACGCGTTCTCTTCCAGTCTCATTGCTATGCATATTTGCACACATGGGCGTGTGTGTGTGCGTGTGTGTATTTTAATATATATTGAAGCAAAAATAGAACCGCACGGTGAAAGCTGCTTGTGGATGGCTCTTTTCCCACTTGACAACCAACGCGGCTCTCCTTGCTAACGACGAAGGGCTTTTCATTGTCTTTCACGGCGACAAGGCACTCTTGGCCACGTGCATTTTGGGGGCAATCCCCTGCAGTTGGACACTGGTGGCTTCTGCTTCGTGGTCACTGCGTGCACAGCGCTGTGGGACACGCTTGTGTGCGGCTCTTGCGGTGCATGCCTGACTCCGCCTTGCTGTGAGTTCCTGTGGGTGGCGTGGCCATGTGCGGGGATGTGCCTGGCACTGTGCCCCACCCATCTACCTGGTGACTTTGCGGGTGGGCTCTGGAGTCAGGTCTGGGGGCATCTGTGCTCTTCTCAGTGACCGTTTGTGTGGGACCTGCTGTGGAGCTATCCTGGGGCCTCTGTCTCCTCAACTCTGAAGAAGGGAGGCCAACTGAAAGCCTCCCTGGAGGCCGGGAGGCCTCTGCACTGTGGGAAGCCCTTGGGGTTCCAGTGTTGGCAGGGCCCTCGTGGGAGCGAGGGATCCCGGTCGGAGGAGCTGGGGGACCTTGGTAGCTGCTGGGATGTACAGAATCATAGCAGGAGACATGGCCACATCTTGGCCCTGCACCAGGCACCGCCCCAGCCCTCTGCAGACTCATCTGGTCCTCACGCGAGCCCATGAGGCAGACACCATGGCCCCCTTTTCCAGTAAAGGTGAAGCACAGAGAAGTCAAGGCTGGAGACGTGGCCAGGGCTCAGACTTCTGTAGCCTTCTTTCCACCATGGTGCTAGGGAACAGAAAGGAGAGGGAGAACCACTGGGTTGGAGAGACCCAGGGTAAAATCCTGGCTCTGCCTCTTATGGGTTGGGTGGGGGTGTGCTGTTGAGTGGCTGAGTGAGCGATCACAGGTGTGGGGGGAGATAGGCAATCAAGGAGCAATCACGTCAACTAATTGCAGATTGGGTGCTGTGGGGCTGGACATAGAAGTCTCGGAGGAGAGAGTGGGAGGGCAGGTCCCTTGCTTTGGATTTGCAAGTCTGGGAGGGACATCCCAAGGATAAGACCTCTGAACTGACACCAGAAAGACAAGAGAAGTCGCCCTATGCAGGCAGCCAGGGTGCAGTAAGCATCCTGGCAGGTGCAAAGGTCCTGAGGTGGGTGAGATTTTGGTGAGTCTAAGACACTGGAAGGTGGGCCACTCTGGTACGGCCAGAGAAGGAGGAGTATGCAGTCTTGTCATCCCATGGTATTGGAGGGGAAACTGAGACACACAGAGAAAAGCAGTTTGCTCATGTTCCTGGTGCTGGTAAACATCAAGTAGGGCTTCCAGTCGGGAGCTTTGATGACTTGGATGAACTTCCAGCCTCTGGATGTTCAAGAGAAGCCAAAATCCTGGTTTTTATGTGAAAAGTCCTGATATTTAAAATTTGGCACTCAGTTAACAAGTGTAATAATCTGTGTGGAGATGTGACCCTGTCTGTGGGTCAGCCACGGGAGTGATGTGCTGTGTTCTGAGGGCACTCTGCACCTCTGTCTCTTCATCCAGCCTTCTGGGGTGTGTCTGTTGGCTGTAGTTCTTAGGGAGAGGCCAGGAGACGGGGCCTGTCTTCCAGCCCCACGCTAGTTTCTATTCCCTCTGTCCCCACATCTCCTTCAGTGGCCTCGAAAAAGTCCCATTTCTAGAATGGCCTCTACTTTGTCTGGAAACGGACAGAGTAGGAGCTGCGGGTCTCTGGCTGCCCTTCCCAGCCATCTCCAGCACTGCGTGCATTTCCTGCAGCTAAGCTTGGACGTGGTCGTGTCCAGGGGCTCCGCCCCTGGCCCAGGAACCCGGGAGGGTTGTGTCGCCCTGGTGCGGGTGCCCGGAGCCCCTGAAGGTAGGGACCTGGCGGCACTTCTGAAGACTCACTTCAGGAGACCACCCGAATGTCCACCAACGAGGGAGGGAGGATACAGGACAAGTCACAGTGGTCCCCCAGGGACAGTCCCCAAGGCGGGGCGAGAGCAGGGCTGGCTACTGCCTGCTTTTGCATGTCACATTTGTTGGCTGGCTGCTGTCTGTTCATGGGTTGTTTTTGGTCGCTTTCAGGCTACCCAACGAGGATGAGGATTTGGGACAGATCACCAGGCCCTAAAAGGCTAAAAAGTGTATGTTCAATACTTTTTAGAAAAATTTTGCTGACCCCTTGGTGACATCAGTAAGTACCAAGGGGCTCCCGGTGACCTGCAGCCACGTGGGGACCTTTCAGAAGAGGGGAGAGGAAGGGCCATTTCAACTTGTGGCAGACGTGTGCCTGAAGGCACGGTTGGTAGGTGCCCGGCATTGGCAATCTGGAGAGGCCACACCCTTAACTGAACACTGACTGGGTGCCAGACCCTGTGCTGAATGCGGATCCTCTCACTCACGTTAGGAGACAGAGCCCTTTTCACAGATGGGAAGAGGAAGGCACAGAGAGGCAAAGTCACTTACCTAAGTCACACAGCTTTCAAGGCACAGAGCTGGGATTAGAACCCAGGCCTCTCTGTAGACCCAGAGAGAAGGAGAAGTTTGCTTTGCTGTATGATGTCTGTACGCTCGACAAGCTTGGGAGAGATTTTCATCTCTCCATTCTCAGCCAGCACGCTCTCGGGCTGCTCCCACCTCCCCGCTCCTCAGATTGGTCGGACCGTGGGGCATGAGGTCATGGTCAGGGTTTGCTTTAGCGATGGGCAAGGGGCTGGGAGGGCGAGGTGGGTGCAGATGCAGGGGTGGGAATGTCCCTTTCCATCTGGCGCCTGCCAAGCTGAGCACATCTGCAGGGGCAGAAAGCTCGCCTGCTCCGCCCAGGTTTTCCAAAATGTCGCAGGTCAGGAGTGTTCTCAACCTTGTGACGCATCGGAATGCAGGTCGCAGGGTTGTTGTGAATAGTGATTTAATGGTGCTAGAGTGATTAAGCGTGGCAGGCTTTTAAACAATGAGGTTCATAAAAGGTGTTAATAACCCGTAAGTGCCTCCTTGAGATTCCCGCCTATCATAAACGGCTCCCAATTAAGTCTCTTCACTTTTCTTTGCCTAAGGAAACAGTGAGGAATCTGCTGGAAGGTTGGATGGAGTCTTCTAGACCAAAGGGGGAGCCATGCAGTCTGGGCAGATCAGGAGAAAGCCCAGGGAACTGGGCCTGCATCCCGAGGGAAGCCACGGAGACCTCTCAGGGAGGACCCTGCCTTGGAACACGAGACTGAGGTGGCAGGGCCTGGGCTGGGCGCTGTTGTGGCTTCAGGCTACCCCGGGGCCATGGAGGTGGGGTGTCCTGGCTGCTGCCTTGACCCTGGTCAGCCGCTGTCTGGCCAGGTGGGGAGTTTGGGCGGGTTCCCCTGTGCACAGGCGAGGCCTCTTCCTCTCCCAGGGCCGCTTCGGGTGGCAGGCAGGGCGCCGAGGCAGGATGGAAGGGCATGCAGGGCGTGCTTGACAAAACTGGCCCTGCTTCCTGGGCCTCTGTTTTCTCCTCTGTGTCCTCGTCCTCCAGTGAGTGCCTCAGACCCGCCCCAACAGAGGAGACCCCAGGCCTTCCGAACTTCTCCGTGTGTAGAACCGGGGAGCGTCACTGCCTCCTGGAACCATGCCTGGCGTGCAGTAGGTGCTCGACTCCTGTCAGGTGAGGGCGGCGGAGGCGCGCTTGGATGAGCAGGACCATGGGAAGGAGGCGTTGCCCTCTCTGCCTGGGCCTGACGCGCCACCTGGGATCCTGGGGCCTGCTGAGGAGTGTGCTCTGCCAGACCAGGCGGCCCCCAGCTCCCAGGCCGGTTCCCCGCCTGGACTCCACTGGGGCCAGTGGAGGCCAGTTCTCCCCACAGAGGGCTGGCAGCATGGCTGCTCCCTCCTCATGCATTTGGATTCCAGATGTGAATCATTTGGGCGACACGCTGGCACTTCTTTATCACTGGAAGGAAAAGGTCAAAAGGCCGCGTCCCCTCCAGATCTGCGAGGGTGACGTCAGACCCGACCTCACCAGGGGCCTCCACTAGGGCCGATGGGCAGAGGGCAACTGAGCCTCCTGCCACCTTCCTCCCAGCTCAGCCATTCGCATGACACTGTCATGTCGTCACCATCTTTGGGAACCATGCTATCATTTTCTACCTGACTGTTTTTTTCCTTTTTTACAACTTGCTTTAAAAGTTTTTACAGCATTTAAAACTTTGGGGGGTTCCGGGAGTATAAGTCAGTGCTAGAACGCCCACCTGTTATGCTCAAGGTCCTGGGTTCAGCCCTTAGCACCGAAAAAGGCTTTTATTACAGGGAATCTTAAACACATGCAGAAGTATCGTATGGTACTGTGCACCGATACTGTATCTTGTGTGGTATTAAACGTAAGGCATGTAACGTTGAATATATTGTAATACAATATACACACAATGCTACGCAGAGATGATACACATGACCCTATCAGGAAGGATTTGAGCCAGCCTGCCAGCCGGCTCCTCCTCGGCCATCTCTCCTGTGTCCCCACTCTCTCCTCCACGCCAGCTCCTCCCCAAGCAAACCCCAGACACGTGTCATTCCATCCACAAACATTTCTGTCTCCAGAAGCCTCAGTTTCCTGTAAGAACTTTCTGTATCTTACATGTGAACTCTGTGTCACTATCTCGAAAGGAAAACTGGGTCACTTTCCAGAAATAGGTGAAAACATGATCATGAAAGTGACTGGAGGGGGTCCTGCAGCGTGGCGGAAGCCCCCTCCAGGCAGGAGACCCCACGAGCTCGGGGACTGAGGCACGAGCCCCTGAGGAGAGCCTCCCCGGAGGGTCGGAGAGGACTGCAGAGGAGGAGCCTTCCCTGGAGACAGCCTGCCCTCCTTTGGCTCTGGGCCCAGGGACCCTGCCTGATCTCAGAGTGACCCGCCATAGGCCCAGGGTGCAGACTCATGGGCAGCTTTCAGGGAGCCAGCTGTGCAGAGGGGTGAAGGGCCTGGATGGCACTGGCCCTCCTGGTTCAGGCCTTGGCACACCCCTTCCCGAGGGTGGAGTTGGGCCTGCCCCAGGCCAGAGCCTTGGTTTCCTCATCAGTCAAATGGGGAGAAGCGTCCAGGGCCACACCTGGTCCTCAGGAGCTCAGGTGCGGTGTTCTGAGGATGGGGCGCAGAACCAGTGCCTGGTGGCGTGGTGCTGTGATAAACTCTGCTTCTTATGGTTGTTTTCAGTGGCCACAGCTCCCTCCCAGGTACCCCGATGGCTGGCTTCTTCCATTCTGCGTTTCCCTTTCCTCCTGGGGGGTGGGGGGCAGACATCCCCCTCTATTTCTAGAAGCATTTTGGCTTCTAAATTCCCGAAACTCTGAGGCACATATGGAGCTCTCAGGAGCCCCCCAAACCCAGCCCAAAAGTCCATGAGTCACCTCTGTCTACTGGGGAAAACCAATCGGGCCAGAAAAAAGCCCAGACTCCCCTGGGCATCCCCAGCTGCCTGCTCCTGGCATGAGCAGCACCACCCGCCACCCCCATCCCTGCCAGACGGTTGGGCGGGCTGCCAGGCCCACAAGTCACACCCGGATGGCAGCAGACAGCCCCCGCCGCCGGGCCTGGCTGTGCGTGTGTGCGTGTGTGCGTGCGTGTGTGTGTGTACACGCTGCTGTTTCTCCCTTCTTCTGGACTGGGTTGTTTTGCTCTGGGCTGCAATTCATTTTTAGATTCCGGCCGCCTCCCTCCCCTCCATCTCCCGCTTCTATTCTTAGAAAGCAAACTGGGATGTGTTTGGGCTTCGCAGTGAAGTAGACAGAAGTTTGCCCACGTGCTCTGGCCGCCTGAGATATGGAGTTAATTAAAAAGGAGGCTTTGAGCAGCAGGTTCATTGGCCGGAAACGCAGCTGGCTGGGGCCGGCCGCCTGGGGTGCCGGCTGCTCGGTGCTGACTCTGCGGGGATGATGGATGCTCCAGTCGTCCCCGTCTCCCACGGCCCGGCCCGGGGCGTGATGCCTCTGGGACGGGCTGCCCTGCCCTGGAGGGTTGGGTGGCTGTGTGCGCTGGTTAAATATGAGGTCTCTGAGCATGTTGGGCTGCAGAGAGATTTTTAATTAGATAAATAAATTTTAAAGGGCTTGGAGGAGGGCAGCCTTCAGGAAGCTGAGCCGGCTGAAATGAGCTTTGCTGTGGAAGGAAGCTGACCTTCCTCAAGGCCAGCGTGGCAGTGGGAGGGAGGGGAGGCAGGGAGAGGGGAGAGGAGACAGGGAGGAGGAGTAGGCTGAGTGGGGTCTGGGGAGCTCTGGGGAAGAGCGAGCGCCTGGAAGAAAAGGCAGCCCTGTGAGAGAGCGAGGGCCTGAACTGAGGAGCAGCCCGGGGCTTCAAAATCCCCTCTGTGCACTTTCTAGCTGGGTGACTTTAGGTAAGGCACTTAACCTCTCTCTGCCTCCATTTAATTTTCTGTAAAATGGGAATATAATAGTTCCCCTTTCTAAGGTAAGGCAAACAAAGTGCTTCAGCACACCTGGCCCAGAGTGGGGACTGTGAATTAACCCAAATTCCTCTTGCAGACAAAAGAGGAAAGAGAGAAGGAGCCTGGTGTTCGCAGGCAGCCACTGCCCGAGTCTGCCTCGGCCCAGCGGATCCCAGCACATCAGGTGGAGGGAAGACAGAGTTGCCGCCAGGGCTTAGTGTTCTGTGCAGAGAAGCAAGGGGGGCCAGACAGGGCCCCTCCTCCTGGGCTGCCTCCAGGCGGCCTCCCTGACTGTCCGCCCCCGGGGCTGCCGTCCTCGCCTCCCAACGCCGCGGGTGCCGTGACGTAGAGTTGTGTATTTTCTTACTTAAAGCATCTTAAAAAGTATCCTGCGAACACGGTCTTCTCAGATCTAAGAACATTGGAAGAACGGGGGTCCCAGGAGGCGGCCGCACCCCTGACCCCACACCTCCCGTGGTCGGGGCCCGCCCCAGGGCCCTGCAGGAGCGTGGGTGTGGACTCACACGCGCTCGTCCCCGTCACTTGGTTGTGTCTGCACGTTCGAGCTGCCGTGAGCGTCTGGGAGCGTCCACACCCGGTGGACGCCAACTTGGCTTTTGTCGTCGTTCTCATCATCTGTTTCCTGAGCCCAGGACACAGACGCAGAGTCATGAAAAGGTGTCAACAGAGAACACGAAAGCCAAGGTCTCCTGTGCCTGGCCGCCTGCTGCCGTCTCCCTGCCCAGGGCCAGCCTGCTGCTGTCCTGCAGCATCCTGCCCGGCCAGCTGTGAGTTGCGGCTCGTGTCTGTCTCCCCTCCTTCTCTGCACTTGTGAGGGCACCTGCTGCTCTGCTCCTGCCGTCCTTCCTGGCTGCCTTCGGGTGACTGCGTGCATCACTGGCAACGGGCTGCCTCCCGCTTCTGGCCGGGTACATGCATCCCACTGTAGCCAGGCCCTGGGCTACTTGACATCCTTGCGATGGGCAAGGGGATTCGAAAGCCCTCACTGAATTCTGGACACTCCTCCCCAGGAGAGGTTGGTGCTGTGGGTGGGTGTGTGAAGTCTGGCACAGCAGTGCCAGCAGCTCCGGCCTGGAGGAGCTTCTGCCTGTCTGCCTGGACACCCTGAGGTCCGCACGCTGTGGGGAAGCTGGCTTTTGTGGGGGAGCTCCTGGTGGGGCTCTGGGCACAGACCCAACTGAGGCCAGCTATCAGCTGTCCCTGCCCTGGAGCCAGGCCTGCGAGGGAAGAGCCCTCTGAAGATTCTCTGGCTATTCGAGTCATCTCAACTGAATATGCAGACCGTGGAAGAGACAAATAGTCGCTGCTATGCCCCATTTGAGATTCTGATGCCCAACATTTCTAGGAAAATGAAATAGTTGTTTTAAGCTGCTAAATTCTGAGTAATTTGTTACCTGGCAATAAAAAAATCAGAATAGATGTTAGTCAGCTTTCCATGACTATGGCAAAATGCCTGAGAAGTTCAGTTTAAAGGAAGAAAGGTTTCTTTTGGCTCATGATTTCAGAGGTTCAGCCGGTGGTCCCCTGGCCCCACCTCTTCAGGTCTGTGTTGAGCATGTGGGGGAGGAAACGGCTCACCTCTTGGTGCCTAGAAGTGAAGAGAGAGAGGGAGAGGCTGGGTCCCCATGTCCCCTTCAGGGGCACATCCAGTGACATCACTTCTTAAAGGCTCCACCCCCTTCCCCTAGCACCACAGGCTGGGGATGGAGCCTCTGGCCTGTGGGCCTCAGGGGGACGTTGAAGATCCAGTCCATGACAACAGGTTCCCTGGTCCTCGCTCTCCTGAGAGTGCGTCTCCGTCCTTTCTCAGATGGGGATTACCTCTCAATGATTTTTTAAAATGGAGGCAAAATGCATATGACATAAAATTAACCCTTTAACATTTACAGTAGCATTCAGTGCATCGACGATGTCCTGGAACCACTGCTGTGATCACGTTCCGGAACATTTTCATCACCCTGAAGAAGCCCGGTGCCCCGTGGGCAGCCATCCGCACCGCCCCTCCTCCCAGCCCCTGCCCACCGCTGCCCCCAGGCCTGGGCCTCTTCTGGGCCACTCCTGCCGCTGGGGTCACAGGACGCGGGATCTTCCATGAGCCGGTGCTTCCGAGGCCACCCCTGCTGTAGCACGGGTCAGGGCCACGCTCCATGTGGTGCACACGGGCTGCCTCCGCCTCTCGGCCCTTGGGAGCAGGCTGCTCTGCTCGCTGGAGAGCGTGAGCTTGTTTGAAATAGCTCTTTGATTGGGGAACCTCGAGTGGAGTTCCCGGGTCCAGAGCAGTTCCATCCTAACGTCGTGTGTGCGTGTGTGTGCACACGTGCGTGCTCTGGGGGCTAAGCACAGCCTGGAGCATTTCAGGTGAGTACCCTCTGCTGAGTTGCATCCCCAGCCCCTCCATCACTCACTTTTTGGGGTCCCCCCACACTGCTCTCTGCAATCCCTGCACCACCTCATGTTTCGACTGGCTCTGCATTAGAGTGCCAGCTTCCCTGCCCCTTACCAACTCCCGGTATTGCCCATCTTTAAAATCTCGTAGCCCACCCAGTGGGCGTGAAGGGGCCTCTCACTGTGGTCTGCATTGCGCTTCCCTGACCCCTGTCCTCGCGCCTCTTCCGCAGGCTTGCTGGTCTCTGGGTATGGACTTTGGAGAGTCTGTTGATTTTGTGTCCGGATGCCCCGTGGGGTCTAGCACAAAGTCGGCCTTCTGTCTCCACTGGCCTGTCTGGCAGCTGGGCTGGGGCGACTTGTGGGCTGGGCTCAGCTGGGTCTGCAGCCAGAGGCTGGCTGGGAGCTCTGCCATGGCAAGGGCTTCCTCGCATGGTGGCGACCCCAGGGCTCTGAGCCGCCGCGCTGGCTGGAGCGTGGGACAATGGACACCCCAGGATGGGCGGCTGGCAGATGAGCCTCCTTGTGTGTCCCGCAGCTCAGCGAAGCGGAGGGATCCCCTGACGCTCTGCGGTGGGTTTGTTGCCTGGCCATCTGTCCCCTTGTTCCTGACTCTGTAAGAGTTCCTTGGTTTCTAGAGAGCCCAGGCCACAGCGTGGCCAACCCTGGTGAGTTCCAGCTGGGTCCATGGTGGCGTGGGCTTGGACTGCTGAAATCAGCGGGAAAATCCTTCCCTCTCGCTCCCAGGGTGACGGCAGAGCGGAGGCACCCGTGGGGCTCCATAGGGCATGAGGGGTGCCTGGGAGGGAGAAGCTGGGTCCCCCGCAGGGCCGCACCCATGCCGTGGGAGCCCTCGGCTGCTGCGGGCTGCCCCTCGGGGAAGGCGGGGGCCGTGGTAGAGGAGCAGGGGAGAGCCGGGCTCCCAGGCTCCACGGCTGGTCCAGGGCTCTTCGCTGGAGGGAGGCTTGGGAAGGAGGAGGGCTGCAGACGGTTCAGCTGCCACCTCTATTTCTTAAGTACTTTTTAATTGAAGTCTAACAAACCTAGAGCAAAACTAATTAATCTTATTTGTACAGTTGATGAATTCTCGCGTGTGTGCACCTGTGTGATGTCTAACTCCAAGGACTCCTGTGACCCGGGCCCTCCTGGGGAGCCACTGTTCTGCCTGGTCACCCTGTGGGGTCCCCCTCTTGAATGGCCCATGCTCCGGGGTTCCCGATTCCTCTTCTCCCTCTTCCTCCTATTTCTTTGGAGCAACGTTTGCCAGGTAGAGTGAACCTGCCCCCAGGGCATATTCAGCGATGTCTGGAGACCTTGGCCGTCACACTGCTGGGGGTGCTGTGGACATCTAGGGGTGGAGGTCAGGGATGCCATTAACCATCCTGCAAGGCACAGCACAGCCCCACAACAGAATTACCTGGCTGGAAACACCAGAGGTGCCAAGGTTCAGAAGTCACACTTCATGGCGTCTTCATGGCTTGGAGAGACCATGATCCATTTATGCCACCTGCTATTGATGGGTGGGTTGTTTCTAGCTACTGCTAGCCAGGCGCTAAGGGCACCCTAGCATAGCCTCTCTGTGCCTCTGCAGGCATTGCTCTTGGTTCTGGAGAGGAGTTATTGGCAGGCGTAGCTCGTACCAACAGATCCCGTCACAGTCCTGCAAAGAGGCCGGGCCAACTTAATCTCCCCCTCCGGTGTGCGTTCCGACAACTCCACATTCTGGTCCACGCCTGGCATCCTCACAACACGGGGCACCTCCCTCAAGTCCCAGGGAGCCCAGAGAAAGACCAAGGAGAGGCCAAAGTGCCTTTCATGCCTGGTCACGTCTCAGTGTTCTGATTGTCAGACGGACCACAAGTCCAGCTTAGGCACAGGGAAGGGAAGGCACCTCCGCCACTTTTGAAGGATTTGAAATGACCACAGGACTCGCCGCTTCTCAGTCCTGCACAAGTCTTGCCTGGAGGACAGGCCACCGCCCACACGCTCTCCCCTGGGCACGGGCACTGGCATCCTCCTAGCCGCCTGGAGCTCTGGGCCGAGGGCATTCTGCTGAGGCATCTCTGCTGACCCAAGAGCAGGCACCACGGCACCCTCCCGGGGACCTTGCTGGGGCTTTCCAGGCGGTAGGGAGGCCAGCTCTCAGCAGGTGACTCAGGAACGCTCTGGAGACATTTTATGTAGGCTCCTATCCCTGACCAGGGACTCGCCTGTTCCCCCCACACTGGTCCTAGGCATGGAAGGCAGTGTCTTTGTCGCTGAAGAAGCTGGTTACAGGTGAGAGGGCTCACCCCTGCTCACAGCGTCAGCATGCTGTAAATTCACGTCGTCCCACACATGGAAAAGGTCTGGTTCAGGGAGAATCTTCTGGAAGACTTGAACTTGTTGATCCTGTGTTCTGAACTTCTGGAGCCCCTCTGGGGGCTGGGACCCAGGTGCACGTGAGCACCCTGCCACAGGAGGCAGGGTTGAGCACAAGGGTGTGAGCTGGGGACTCTTAGACCTCATGCCAGTGACCTGTGGGCTGGGCTTCTAGAAGACCCTCCCATCATGCAGAATCAGAGTCTCAGACTGCTATGCCCGGGGTCTTGCTGCTTCTGGGTGGCCATGCTGGGGTCCTATCCCGGCCTCCTTGAATCTGGCCCTGGGTGCCTGACCGCAGCCTCTTAAACAGCCAGCCAACCCTGGATGTCCCCCAGAGGTCCAGTCCTGCGCAGCCACAGCCTCCCTCACCTGCAGCCAGGCCTCCAACTGATGGACAGTGTTAGCAGGTGCGGATGCAGGAAAGATGGAAGAGCTGAGGATATCTTCTCATCAGCTTGCAGGCAGAGGAAAGCTGCCTCCCTCAGTCACATCTGTGTGAGTGACTGACAGGCCTCGGGGAAGCATTCATCCTCGCTTCTGGATTTTCACTTATGGCTCAGTGATACATTTCATCTTGGCAGAGAGCAGGGCTTGTGGGCTCCTGCAGAGGTGGGTGTGCTGAGCTGCATTGGGCTTCTGGACTTTTCTGCACATTGTGTGTGGTCAAAGCAAGGGCTGTGGAAGTGCCTGGTGCTGTGGATCCTACATCCTCAATGTGACCTGCAGTTCCCTGCAGATCGGGCCCTTTCTTGCCTCCTGGGCCCTGCTTTGTGCCCTGCTTCCCCTGCCCCAAGGGTAGTGTGTTCAGCCTCTCAGGTTCTCCTGCTTCCCTCTGAGTCCTTCCCTGCCCTTCACTGGAACAGACCCGCCTGAGGAGACAGCTCGGAGCCCTATCAGAGCTCGGCCTGCACAGACTCTGAGGTGTGTCTGCGAGTTGCCCTAAGTGCCCCGGAAACCCTGCAGATTCCCAGCCGCAACTTTTTTAAGTAAGAAAGGGAGACCCCGTCCTCAAGGAGTGCTCACTCCCACTGGGGCTGACAAACAGTCCTGGTAAACAGCAACTCTGGACTGAGATGCCAGACGGCAAAGCGAGTGGCAGGGACCACCGTGAAGTGCCTCCAAACCCAGGTGGCTGGATCCGTGGGGGCGCTCCTGGGACCCCCTCTCACCATAGGCAGGAAGGAGGCATGAGGTGGGATGCGGGGGCCACTGAGTCAGGACCAGAGGAGGCCCCAAACTAGGGAGCCTCAGACTGTAAGTTGGGGTTCAGCACCCCTTGCCTCAAGGGACGAGGACACACTCGAGTGCCAGCGATATGGCCCTCTTCTCTGGAGGTCACAGAGGACAGTGCCTGACTCCCCACACCATGGAGACCTGCAGGAGGAGGTTGCTGGGCAGTGATCTCTGGCAGGAGGCTAGAAGTTGTGCCAGGGGCACCAGTCTGCCACCCAGGGCTTGTGCAAGTGAATGAGTCCCACAACCCAGGTGGCCACTGGCATGCAGGAGCCAGTGCAGGGCCACTTATGTCCTGTTTGGAAAGTCACCTGGGGTGACAGTCAGACAACAGACTACAGAAGAAAGCAGTCCCACATTCGCTGGGCTCCGGAAGCATTGCTAGGGCCATCGCCTCCGGCAAGAGGGAGGGTGAGCTTAGCCTGCCAGGCAACTGCAGGTGGGAGGCTCAGAAGTCAGAGGCTGTGCCTCTAAAATACCCACCAGGGAGAGTCAGGGAGGCCAGGCCACCAGGCCAACACCAGGCTGAGCCAGGTGAGCGGGAGGTGGGAGGGGCAGGCAGACCAGGCAGCAAAGCTGGAGCAAGGGAAGAGCAGGGCTCAGGACACACCAAGGCCACAGTCTTGCCATGGTGTGGGGCCTGCTGTGTGAAGTACAGCGGGGAAGGCTGTGTATCTGGTCACTTCAGAATGACCAGAAGACCAGGGGACACACCACAGTTTTCATCCAGGGTGAAAGATAACCCCACTGAATAAATGTAAACGGACAGGAGGAGACAAAGGTGACAACTTTACAGTCCATCTCCAGCTGTGCTTGATCACTGTGCAGACCGCACATAAAAGGCAGGCAGCAGCCAGGCCTGTCATCCCAGTGACTCAGGAGGCTGAGGCAAGAGGATCACAAGTTCAAAGCCAGCCTCAGCAAGTTAGTGAGGCCGTAATCAACTCAGCGAGACCCTCTGTAAATAAAAAGGGCTGGGGATGTGGCTCAATGATTAAGCACCCCTGGGTTCAGACCCCAGTACTAAAAAAAAAAAAAAAAAAAAAAAAAAGAAGGTGGAAAGATGGCACACGTAAAGCATAAATGAAACCATGTGATGCAGAGAAGGACTCAGAAAAGATAAACAGATTTATGTAATAGACCGGTGGGGAAGACTGCTTGAGCTGGGTGCTTGGAAAAACCCCTTTGAGGTGGTGACCTTTGAACTGAGGCCCCCATGGTGGAAAGAGCTAGCTAGCTGTGAGAAGGTCTAAGCAAAGGGAATTTTACCAAGGTCCTGAGGCGGGAGCCAGCTTGTAGCAGGTGGCAGTAGGGAAGTGGAAGTAGAGAGAGATGCTGGAAAGGAGCGTCAAGACTCTTTTCCAGGCAGGAGAGGGGATTTTCTCCTAGGTGTTATGAGAAGCAGCCGACAGAGGACTCTGAGTGGGGAGGAACCTGGGATTCTCACTCTAGGAAGGTCAGCCGGCAACCAGGGGAAGGATGGACAGGGCGGGGGCAAGAGGCTGTCAGGCAGGATAGAGATGATGGTGGCTTAGGCTGTGGTGGCAGAGGTGGGGAGAGGCGGTCGGGTTTGGAATGTACAGCAGTGTAGTGACAGAGCCAACATTTCGGACTTGCTCGTGGCTCTTCTGTGTGATGTGAGAGGGTGGAAGACCATCGTTCAGGTGAGGTGAGAGTTTCTACCTGTGCACCTGGGTAGGAGTTGGTGCCTCTTCTCACTTAGAGAGATTGGAGAGGAAGCAGAGTAGCCTGGGGAGGGGAGTCAGATCCTTCTTTGACTGAGAAGCATGCCAGGACCAATCATGACTAGTCTCAAGGGCAAAGAGTGGGGAGACCAGGAGTTACAGCTCTGGTGTCAAACAGTTTGAGCTTAGTTGTGTGATCTTGGGCAAGTCACTTAACTTCTTTGAAAATTTTCTCAACTATAAGGTAGAGATAAAAATAACTGTACTTGCCTGCCATGTTTATTATGGGAATGGAAACTATGGCAGCAGCCCAGCCCCAAGTAAACACACCAGATGGGGGCCTTCGTTGATCCTGTTTCTATCTGCCACATACATGGGTGCTGCTCTGGGCTGGGTGGAGTTGTGCTTAGGAAAGTCCTGTTTTTATCTGCCAGTATTTCTCCTGAAACCCTGGGGACCTGGTGCCAGCCTGCAGCAAAGCTGGTTCTTGCAAACATCCCTCACTCCATGCCTGGAGTTTCCTTTGTGGGGAAGTTTTTGATAACAAATTCCATTTCCTTAATAGATGTAGGCTACTCAGGCTTTCTATTTCTTCTGGTGTCAGTTTTGGCAAAATGATTTTTAAAGAAATGTGTCTATTCTGTCCATATGTAAATCATAAAATTATTCACAATATTCATCTATAATATACAAATGTGTGTAGGCTGTGGAGTGATGCCCCGCTCTAATTTTTACTGGATCAGGCTTATCAATTTTATTAATCTTTTCAAAGAACCAGTTTTGGATTGCACTGATTTTCTCTATTAAGGTATTGTTCCCTTACTTATTTCATTGACTTCAGATTTTGTATTATTTCCTCTTTACACTTACATTAGGCTTAATCTGCTGTTCTTTTCCTAATTTCTTAAGATAGGACATCATATCAATGATTCATATATTTCTTATATAATTATTCAAAGCTATTCATTTCCCTCTAAAGCTTGCTCTAACTGCCTTTCACAAATTTTGAAATGTTGGAGATTCACATTTATCCAGTTGAAAATATTTTATAATTTCCTCTGCAGTTTCTTCATTGGCTATGGATAGGATGTAAAAACATTTTTTTTTTCCAAATATGTGATATTTTCCTAATTATCTTATTATTGATTTTAACTCAATTCCCTTACTGTCAGAGAAGATACTCTGTATGATTTTGGCTTTTTAAAATTTACTGAGGATTGTTTTATGGCCCAGCATGTAGACTCAGTGTAAAACACATCCTGTGCTCTTAGAAAGAACGTGTCTTCTGTTGCCCTTCAGTACAGTGTTTCATAACTCTCAGTTAAGGTGGTTTTTAGTGATGTTCGTGTTTTATGAGTGTGATGACTCTTTGGACTTCCTTGTTCCATCAATGCCAAAGGAGGGGCATTGGAAAATCTCTCACTATGATTGTGTTTTCTCCCTTTAATTTTGTTGCTTTTTACTTCGTCTAATTTGAGGTGCTATTAGGTGCACACACACATATGCTTACTACATCTTTCTGATGACTTAACCCTTTCATCATCATAAATGTCCGTCTTTATTTCTAATAATACTTTTAGTCTGGAAATGTATTTTATTCAGTATTAACTTGGTCACATTTATATGCTTACTGTTTGCACATTTCATTTCTTCCTATCTATTTACTTTCAGTCTGTTGGTGGCTTATTATTGCTCTTGAGGACCATACAGTTTGCCCGCCATCCATTCTTATGGTCTCTATCTTTTATTGTGAATGTTTACTTCACTAATGTTTAATATAATTACTGATATGCTGGGCTTAGCCATTTTGTTTTTCTGTTCTTTTTTCCTCTGTTTTTTTTTTTGTTGTTGTTGTTGTTGTTGTTGCTGTTGTTATTTTGTTGCTATTGTTATTGTTGTTGTTTCTCAGTTTCTACCTTTCTGATCTTTGATTTTTGGATTATCTAAATATTTTTTGGAATTTCATTTTTTATTTCCTGTTGACTTTTTTTTAGCTCTCCTCTATCTTACTTTTTTATCAGGATGAGAATGCACATCCTTAGCTTTTTACACTCTCACAGTTAATATTGTACAATTCAGCATAAGACAGAAATCTTGAAGTCTTATAAGTTTGTGCTTCTATGTCTTTTATGTTATGGTTGTTATATATTGCATACACACATTATAAACCCCACAAGTCAAGGTTATAATTATCTTATTTAAATAGGTCTATGTTTTTTTTTAAAGAAATTAAGAGGAAAAGGGAAAAGAAAATAATAACCTTTTACAGATATACATATCTTTAACATTTCCTTTTTTCTGAGGATCCAAGTTTCCACGTGGTATCTTTTCCCTTTGGGCAGAAGAACATCCTTCAGCATTTCTTGCAGTGAAAATCTGCTGGCAACAATGCTCTTAGCTTTCTTTTTATCTGAAATGTCTTTATTCTGCCTTTCTTCTTAAAGGATATTTTAACTGAATATGGAATTCTGGTTGACAGGGCTTTTTCTCTTTCATTATTTTAAAGATGCTCTCTATACCTTTTGGACTCCAAAATTCAGACGTGAACTGGATCTTTGTTCCCTCTATTTAGTGTACTATTTTTCTCAAATGATTTCTAAGTTGCATTGACTAATTTGGCTTTTGGCAGTTTGCGATGTACCTTGGTCTGGGATTCTTTGCTTTATTCCACTTGGTGTTCATCAAGGATCTTGTATCAGTACATTTTTTTCACTAAATTTGGAAAAATTTTGGCCATCATTTCTCCAAATATCATTTCTATCCTATTCTCTCTCTCTTTTTAAGAATCCATTTCCAAGTGTATGGGGGACTTTAATATTTAAATGCATTTCTGGGATTGTGTGTTCATTTTTTCTTAAATCATTGTTATCACTGTTTTTCGTGCTGAATAACTTCTATCAATTTAACTTCAAGTTTACTTGCTCTTTTCTTAGTTTTCTCTGTTTGACTAATATAGGTTCACCAAGTGAGTTTTTCATTTTAGAGATTAAATGTTTTAGTTTTGGAATTTCTATTTGATCATTTTTGTGTTGTTTCTGATTCTTTGCAGAGATTCCCTGCTTTTTCACTCATTAATTGTAAATCTGTATCTATTTATCTAAAGTTTCTTCAAATGGTTTGAATGTGTGCTGTAAAACCTGTGTATTCTAGTTCCAACATATCTGGTTTATTCTGGAGTTTATCTCAGTTGACTTGAGATAAATTCCAAGATAATTTTCTTGAGAATTTTTCATTTCTTGCTTTTTATATTTTCTAAAACACACCCCGGGCAATGTTTGGTTTGCATTCTAGTATGGTAAGAATAACGCCCTTCCCTCGCCTCTGCAGACGGCCACCGCCGGGTCCCCAGGACCTGAGAGTGTCCCCTGCATGGCAACAAGAGTGATTTAAGAAAAGTTGAACACACAACACTTTCTGTGTTGGTTGGAGACTTTGAGCAGGGAAGGTCGCGCTGGGCTGCCCTGTGGCCCAGTGTCATCACAGGGAGAGGCTGGTCTGTGGCGGCTGGACGGGCGGGAGTGATGTGGCCTGGAGCAACGGCCTCTTGGGCTGAGAGGGCAGAAGCCACTGTCCCCAGAGCCCCAGGGAGAGCAGCCCTTCCAGCTTCAAGGATGAAGGTTGGCATGAGATGAGGGACACCTGTTTTAGGCCACGGTGCCTCTGTACTGTGGCACCCTGTGGGGGTACCGGGTGGCCAGGTGCAATGCCTGGTACGTCCTGAAGGTCCTGGAGACTTTTCTCTCTTGGGTGATGTTTCTTGTACTTTTTCCAGGCAGCTAATTGGGTGTGGGTGGCGGGAGGGTTGAACTTCAAACTCTGCTTCTAGGGTGGTGGTCCCCGTCTCAGTCCACGTCTTTGTCTTCCCTGCTGCCTGGGGTCTGTCCACGTGTGGGCAGAGACGGGGGTGGTAGAGCGTGGGGGTTTCCCATCTGCATCCTTTGCGCCCAGCGTTCTGCTCTCTCCCACAGCCGTGGCTCGCCTGCTTCAGCTTCCCCATCACATAGGTTGGGGACCAGAATCGCCCTGGAGTCCTGTGTCTCTGACCCCTGCTCTTTGCCAGCTGCCCTTGGCTTCGGCCAGAAGCTGCGCTGGCAAGGACCCTGCCCCTGGGGTCTGCATGTTCCCCTCTGCAGCTGCTTAGCACGTCATGCTCAGGACTCACCTTTGTGTCCCGTGGGGGCCGCTCAGTAGACCCTCCACGGTGACCAGGTGCCATCCTGGATGAAATTCTGGTGTCCTTTGCCTCCTCACGGTTGCTGGAGGGAGAAGACCACTTTTCTTGCACTGGGCCCAGCTTCCTCTGGGACCCCTAGCTGCGCGCCCTTGGGCAGGAGAGTCCCCGTAAGCCTTGGTTTCCTCGTCTGTATGATGCCGCGTCAGGTGGCATTGTCTGGGCAGATGAGAAAATGGGCAGTTGGGTGGTGCTGGGCCCCAGGCTGTCCTCTTTATTTTCACAAGCATCTCTCTGTTGCTTGTGGAAGGAGAGCCCCAAAGCCAAGTGCTGGCCAACTTCCTAGCCCTCCTGCTTCCTCTAGAGAGGCAGGGACACCTGGGAAAGTAATCTGTTTTTCCTGCCAGGAAAATGAGACTTTAGCACATGAGGTGTTGCAGGGTCATGAGGGATTGTGTCTGTTCTACCTTTTCCCACACGAGCTCAGCCGAACTGGCTCTGCTCCCTGCTGCCCACTGCAAACCAGAGGGACCCAGGATGCTCCCTGGCCATGTGGCCAGGCTTTGGAGCTTGTACGATCCGGTCCTGGATCTGGGTGGGGCTTCCACTTGTTCTGCTGTCCCAGGTGTGGGCATGGCTCCTCTCTTCTGCAGAAGCTCCCTTACCGAGGTTCACTGTGCTTGGTGCAGGGGGAGGCACAGGAACAAGCAGGACAGACACGGCCCTGCCCTGTGGAGTGACACGCATTCAGAGAGCTGGGCCTGAGTCCATACATCACCACCCAAGTGTAAGACCATGCACATGACAAGGAATGGGGAGGTCGTGTGTGTGTGTGTGTGTGTGTGTGTGTGTGTGTGTGTGTGTGTGAGGGGGGGGGGCTGATTTGCCTGGGGATGCTGGGGTGAGGCCCAGGGAAGTGAAATTGCTGAGGTCTGAGGGTTAGTGGAGTTCACCTGGCCAGGTGGCAGGGGAAGGGCTGAAGGAGGCTGTGCCCAGGCTGTGGGGGAGGGGCATGGCAAGTTCCAGGGCTGAAGGCAAGTCACACTTGAGCACTGTGGGGAGGACGGGCAGTTAGTGGGGCGGGGGGTGGGGTGCGCAGGTTGCCACATTCAGCAAGCAAAAATGCAGGATGCTCGGTGAAATCGGAATTTCAGTGTATGCTTGTTCCCAGTGTGGCATGGGACACACTTAGAAAGTTACACAGGCAAATTCTTGGTTGTGTATCTGAAATTCAGATTTTATTGGGCATCTTGGAATGTATCTGGTAAAACAGGTGCAGGGCCTGTGGACCAGGATCAGGGGCTGCTTGGTGCCCTGGAAGCCAAGGGAGGCTTGGTGCATGAGTGGGGACTGCAGGACCAGACTGCAGCACTCTGAGGTCAGCTGCAAGCTCTGGGGTTGGGGAGAGGAAGGGAGGCTGTGGGCGGGAGGGAGGAGGCTGCAGAGATCCAGGCTGCTGGCCTGGGAGGTCCCGGGCACACTGTGCAGGGCAGCAGAGTAGAAGAGACCGGCCGACCTGCCGTCCTCCAGCCGAGGTTGGAAAGCTGCTCTCTGCTGTGGGCCACTGTGCCCTGGGTCTCGGTGAAGAAGCAGCTAGGCCAGCCCTTGCCCTGTCCTGCTCCTAGCCCCGCCCCACCCTGGGCCAGACAGACTTCTCACCCTCTGTTTGTTTTTGTGATTCAAAGATGAGTCACCTGCCCCAGGCGGAGTGTGCCCAGGCCGTTTTCCTGGCTGGGAGGGATGTGGGGCTGATTTTCCTGAGGGCGCAGGGTTCAAGGGCAGCCTCCTGTCAGCGGTGTGTTCATTCACCTGCAAGTGACCTCTGAATTCTGGCTGGTGGCAGCTTGTTCACTTTCGAGGTGTCACAGGTGGTAGGGTGGGTCCCTTGAGGAACCGTTTGAGGATGAGAGTCGACAGCTTGATGAGTCCGGGAGGCAGCAGGTGCTGTTAGTGTCTTGCCCCTGGGGTTGGCAAACACACTCCCGGGCTCGGCCAGGCCTGTAGCCCTTCAGGCTTGGGGCCCAGGCAGCCTTGGAGGCACCTCCAGCTGCCCAGTTCTGTAGGCCTGGCCTGAAGGCAGCCAGGAGGGCTGAGCGAGTAGGCATGGCCACCTGCCAGAGAGACTTCATTCGAGTTCTGAATTGGAGTTCCAAACAATTTTATGTGCTTTTCAAATGTCACATAACTCTAGATTTTCCCTGTAAGCCATTTAGAAATGTAAACAGCAGTTATAGCCCATGGTCATACAAAGACAGAGAGGGGCAGGTGGGGTTTGGTCCTAGGCTGTTTGCAGACCCGTTTGGAGCCAGGTTTCCCTCTGGCTCAGAGGGAAACTTTGTGCTCCTCTGCAGGTCCTGGCCGAGCTGACCCGACTCATCCCAGCTCCCGGTCACCCTGGCCCCTTCCTTCTCCTGGCTGACTCCCAAGGGGCTGAGCATCCGGCCCAGCTGCTGTCTGCTGTCCCTCCCAGCGTTCATCTCCATCTGGGATGCTCTGTTTGCTGGTGCCCTGGATCTCCCCGTGGTGCGCTGCAGGAAGGCCGGAGCCCTGCTCCTCCACCCGTCCCCTCCGCCCTGCTGAACAGGGCCAGGTGCACGACTGGCCTTCAACCAAGGTGTATTTCAGTGAATGAATGACACCCTGGGGCCTCTGAGCTGCTTCGAGGTGTGGCCACCAGACCATGATGTGGACAGATGCAGGAAGCAGAGGCTCAGGGGCAGAGGAGGGGTGGATGGTCCTGCCCGGGGGAGGAGGCGCTGCCGACGCTGCCCTGGAGCGGGGGACCCTCTGGTGGCTGCAGAGGTCCTGGCCTCTCTGCTGTCCCTAAGCAGCCCAGCTGTTTGCCCTGCAGGGAGCCTCGCTTTTCACACTCACAGGGCCACCGAGGCTGGGGAGCCGGGTTGGCCTCTCCCCCAGGGCTGGAGTAACTGGCACAGCCCCAGGTCGGCAAGAGTGCAGAGCCGGAAGGTTTCAGCCCGGCTCTGATCGGGGCCGGCCTCAGTGGCTTTCATGCCCACGGGGGACTGAGGCCAGGGGCTGAGGCCTCCTGGATTGAGGCAGCTCTGTTGCTGAAGGCTCACATCCTGTAGCAAGCAGAGCCCCCATGGTGGCTTCCCAGGGCACATGGGACAATCCACTTTTCCCTGCAGCCCTCCAGGCTGAAGGGTCCATCCCTGCCAGCCTGTGCCTGCCACTGCACGTCCTTCTCCCACTCGCTCGTCCTGCCCCATCCCTGGTGCTTCTCTTGAGGGCCCCACACCCTCCACCCCAGGGGCTTTGCGTCTGCTGTTCTCCGCCTGGAATGCTGTCCCTTCTCTTTGTGTGGCTCTCAGCTGTGGCACGACACAGGCGCCTTCTCGGAACATCCCTTGAAAGCATTCTCCCCCATGGCCACCCTCTAGCCTCTCCAGTGGCTCAGAGGCAGTGCAGAGCCCCTCTCACACACTGACCACGCCATGCTGGGGGCAGGAGCCCCGACCTCCTCTGAAGAAGCTGGGCCACAGTCCACGGTGGCGCTCAGCCAGGGCCGGCCAGGGTCGCTCTTGAGCCTGCTGCATCTGCCCAGAGCTTGGGTCCCGGGGAGGGCTGGCCAGGCTGGTCACTGGGCCTGCTCTCGGGGTGCGTGCTCCTGGCCAGACCCACGCCTCCTCCTTGGACTGGTTGCACTTCCTGCATGAGGGACAGGACCCACCACAGTGACCTCCAGGACTGGTGAGAGAACAAGTGGACTAATTAGAAGAGGCCCCCAGAGAGGACTGGGGGATGCCGGGAGCGGCAGGCACTCACCCATCCAGGTGCTGGACGTGACTGACTTCACTTCCTGAACATCTCTCTCCCGCCCGGCATTCATGCCCCCTCCAGGTGCCAGCCTGTGGGGATGTCACCCCTACCTTGCCTCTTTCCCAAAGGGCCCTTGGCACGGGGCAAATGAACAGCGAGCGAATGAAATACCCCGGAATGAAATGCAGTCCCCCGGTGACACGAGCAGCACGGGTGCCCACTAGGGCCAGGGGGGCAGCAGGGATTATTCGGAGAAGGGAGCTGACTTGACCACGTCAGACAGCTGGCCAGGGAAGGGGTCTCTACCCAGCCTGCTTGATGACAGGCCCCGACTCCTTCCTCTGTGTGGAACCATCTCTGGGGACACACAGAGAAACAGGCCCTAGGCTGGCCTGTGGGGAAGGAGCCCAAGGCATGCGCACGGTGGGGCTCAGATGAGGAGCCCTGGTGGGGAGGGCTCAGCAGAGAACAGAGCAGTAGCCTCGCTCGTGAGGTTCTCCAGGGGAGCTGCCCTACTGCAGGGCTCTGCGCCCCGCCAACACCTCTGCCTTTCCCAGTGCCCTGGCTGCCCCACCTTAGGGGGCAGCTGACCACAGGCACAGCGAAAGGCGAGAGGCAGGCCAACTAAGTGGCTCTGAGCCCCAGAGTCCCCGTCTGTGGGGAGGTTGGCACCATGCGGGACCCCCTCGCTGGTAGCGAGCACAGTGTGCGGAGGTTTTAGGGTACAGAGTGGGGTCTCCCGAGTATGAGATAATGAGACCCAAGTGGCAGGCGAGGCTTGGGTTGTAAAGCTGGGTCCTTGGTCAGTGAAGGAAGAAGATGTGTCAAAGGAAAAGCAGAGGGTCCTGCCTGGGGTCCCCGGCAGCTGAGCAGGGTTCTGGGCTGCAGTGTCCTGATGGTCCAGCGAGGGTGCTGATTCTGGTCTGCGAGGCTCGGGGGCTGCGGTCCAAGCCCAGCTGGTCTGCACGGTCTCACGCGCCACCTGGGCACGCACGCCACGGCCTGAGGCAGGGCCAAGAGGCAAAGCTGTCAGGCTTGCGGGCAGCAGACGGGGCCGTGCCGAGGGGAGCCCCATGGCGCTGAGGCAGCCTGGCTGAGGTGGGAGGAATCGCACCCCAAGTCCCCCTCCCCAGAGGCAGCACCTTCCCTTCTCTCCTGGAGCCCCTGGGCCTCTAGGCCTGGGGACCCCTCCAGCAGGAACGACGAAAATAGCAGACATGAGTGTCACTCTTCTGCGGTTGCCCCGTGAGCCCGGCTCCAGTCCCCCCTGCAGCGGTCACTCGGAGTGGGGTACCCCTTCCGTGGCTGGGCCTCCAGGGAGGGCAGGTGCGTCAGGAGCTCGTGCTTGCTTGCTTCCTCCCGCATCCCGTGGTAGAGCACTCAGGACCTCACGGCCGACCCCGGTGCTTGTCACCTGGTGCTCTCGGCGCCCTCACCACGCTGGCTCAGACGCAGCCCCCTCTGGAGCTTTTGGGAGGGAGGGCTGAATTCCCAAAGCCTGCCGCACTCTGCACCCGCGACGGGGCACAGGGCTCCTACGTCCCAACATGCCCGTCTCCCTGCCTTTGGGATTACTCTCAGTTCCCGAGTTCATTTGTGTATTTCTGATTTTTAATGAATTCTAGCTTTGCGTCATATGCTTATCAACCTTTGGGGTTTCCTTGTCTGTAAATTTTCTAGTTTGTGTCCTCTGCCCACGTTCGCATGGGGTCTCTCACTTTGTGTGTCTTTGCCTAAGTTCTTCCCATAATGTGCGGCTGGTTTTTCGAAGTCACGAATATCCATTTTTCCTAGGGCCCTTTGTTAAACAGAGACGCCCAGTTTAGATGCGATCATATTCATCAGGTTCGGGATTTATGGTCTGTGCTCCTGAAATTTCATTTTGTAAATCATTCCCGACCCCTGGTCACAGAGTGGCCATCCTGTGTGTTGCGGGCGCTGTTTGCTTGGCCTTCTGACTTCATTCAACTCACCTGGGGTGCACCTCAGGGGCAGGAGGGCAGGTGCAGGGCTCCGGTCCCCCCAACGTAGTGTGAAAATCCTATTTCCTCAGGGCTTTCTGGCACCTCCCTGGCTCCACGCTCGGTGGAAGGTGTCAAGGAGGTGGTTTCTCTCTGCTGTACTCTGGTCCACGGCTCTGCTCTGCATTAGTGTGCACGGTTCTGACTCCTGGGCCTCTGTGGTGGATCTGGTGTCTGGTCCCGGGCTGCAGCTGGGGGAGGCATGGGGTATTTAATGGGGGTGCTCAGTTCTGACCCTGGGAAGGCTCCTGTCTACTCTTCATTTGCAAGGTGGTTGAGCTCTTTCTGGACCTGGTTCCTTATAAGTGAATGTCACTTTGATTAAACTTGCACTGCATCCCTACATTCCCTGCAGAAGAACTGAAGTTTCTGCCCCATGATGACACGCTACCCAGAGCAGGATTTGTCGATTGCTCAGCTCAGCCTCTCCTCAGATTAAAGAATGTTCTGCCTGGTGCTCTTGCATGTTCTTGGTGAAATAACTGATAGAGTCTAGTATCAATGGCTCCTGGAGATATCTTACTTAGATCTCTTTCTTTTTATTTTTTTAAAAATTATTTTTAATTGACAAATGATAATTTCATATTTGTATGAGACACAATGTAATGTTTTGATCTATGCACACACTGTAGACAGATAGATTTAATGGAGCTAATTCACATATCCATCACCTCATCAACTTACATTTTTTTGTGATGAGAACATTAAAACTTGGTTCTTTAAGCCATTTTGAAAGGCACAGCATTTCTCGTGGTCATCATGAAGTGCATTAGGGAACTAAAGCTGACACCTCTGGTCTAATGGAAACTTGACCCTATGACCAGCACCTTTCCCTCCCATCCTCCCGTTGCCGCAGCCTCTGAAAAGCACATTTCTACTCATTTGATGAGATCAACTTTTACCTACAAGTGACTCCCGTGGTGTTGGTCTCTCTGAGGGAATTCACCTGGCATAAGGTCACCTGTTCCACCCACATTGACAGGCTGTGCTTTCTGAGAGCTGAACGCATCCCCTGGTGTACAAAAGCCACTGTTCCTTTGTCCATCCATCCACTAATGCCCACGGAGTTTGCCTCCATATCTTGTCCTTTGTGAATAAAGTTGAAGTGACCAGAGAGTGCAGAGAACTCTAGGAAAACAGGCCGATTCCTTTGCATGTATGTCCTCAAGTGCTTATGGATCTTATGACAGTTCTGGTTTTCATTTTTTGAGGAACCGCCATACTACTTTGCAGAATGACTGTACTCACTCCCTCCTACGAGCAGAGTGCAGGAGCTTCCCCGTCCAGCCTGCTACCATTTGTAGTTTGGATAAGAGCCATCCTAGAGGTATGAGGTCAGCTCTCGTTGTGGTTTTAATGTGCATTTCCTGGTGATTAGAAATGTTGACCATTTTTTCATATATTTGTTGTCTATTCCTGTCTTTTCTTTTGAGAAACATCAATCTAAGTCCCTTCCCATATTTTAATCAGGTCTTTTGTTTTCTTGGTATTGAGTCGTTTGTGGTCTTTATATCTTCTGGATAGTAGCGCCTTCTTGTATATTCGGTTTGCAAACCCTCTCTGTGGCTAGTCTAGCCCTGATGATCGTTCCCTTGCTGTGCAGAACCCCTTTAGGTGCTGAAGTCCTGTTTGTCTGTCTTTGCTTTTGTTGTCTGTGCTCTTGGGGTCTAATCCGGGGATCATCGCCTAGACCAACATCATGGAACTTTTCCCCTGCATTTTCTCCTAGTGTCTTTATAGTTCCAGGTCTTGCATTTAAAAGCCTTTTCCATTTTGAGTAGAGTTTGCACATGGTGTGAGGTAAGGATCCAATTGCATTGAAAGATATCACTCCTAAACTATCTTCCCGCGAGTTACTGGTGGGATGGAAGGGGCTTGAGTTCTGTCAATGATTTGTCCTAGTATTTCTGGTGATTTCTGGCTTTAGTTCTGGACATCATCAGGGACTTTGCTGGACCCTTGACAGGGGATTCCCCACCCTGAGCCAAATGCAGGGGACGGGAATGCACTCAGGGAGCTGAGCACACACAGGAGCCCTCCAGATGAAGGGAAGGGACACACCCTACGGTGCACTCAAACTGGAGGGACTCCACGGAAAGCCACAGCTGTGGTGGCAGCTTAGGGAACGAGGTGGGGTGTCAGCTTAGACAGCCGCACTCAGGTTTAGTGGTTCAAGGAGTGGTCCCTGTCATGAACCACGGAGAGGCCTGCTTGTTCTTCCACGCTCACGCTAGGTTTCCCTTCCATATTTAGGGCCTCAGTTTCCTGAGAGCCCTGTGTGCAGTGTAAACCACGTACCCCATTTTATCCCAACATCATGTCCAGCACTTGGGGCCTCCGTTTGCTTTCCTCAGGTGAGGGTGTGGCTGAGGCTTCCACCTGGGCGGGTGACCTGTCCCCAGAGAGACTGCCATGCCAAGGCGGGAATCATGTCTCACTCACTCCCTGCTGTAGGATGGACGCTGTGCCCAGCAGGACTCTCATGTGTGTGGTCCACACGGGGTCCTCTGCCTTCCTAGGTACCTGTGGGCAGCACTAGCAGATCCATGGTGCTCAAGGCTGCTTGGTCAGGAGATGGGTGAATGGCCAATGAAAGGAGCACATCACATGGAGGGTCCCTGCCCAGCAGGTGGTAGGACCTCGGCCAGTGCTTGCTGCGTGCCCACCCGAGCCTCCGTCTCCCTGGGCGTCACCTGCGAGGGGGGCCACACGAAGTGCAGTTGAAATAATGAGCGTCCAGTGCCGAGTGCCGTCATACCTGGATGGTGTCTTGGGTGCAGGGTCCTCTCTTGCAGCCTTTCACCTGGCAGTACCTGTAGGGCTTACCTGCAGATCCATCATGCGTGTGCTAACATGACCAAGCGGGAGAACAGGGACATCAGTCCACCTCCCCAGTGCTTTTGCAACTGCTGTGAACTGCAGATAAAGAAGGTGACCAAGCGTGGGAGCTCAGCCACAGAAAAGAAAGACCAAAGGAAGGTGGTCTGTGATCTGTAATGGGAAGGAAAACCAATCTCAAATACATATGGCAATAGGGGGAACACAACGTGGAAACCCGGCTAGCATTTTAGTGTAGCTCGCTGGGAAAGGACACTTCTATCACGTCTTCCCAGGAGGAGAACTCTTCTGGCAGGGTCACGTGCTCAATTCTGTCCACCCTGGCCACCTTCTCCAGAAATCTTGGCCGCTAGAAGGATGGCAAAAACATCTCCAGGTCAGAGGCACCTCTAGGTAGCAGGTCGCAGTGGCGGCGGATAGCCTGGAGTGGGGCTGTGGAGCTCAGACCCCAGGGGACTGGAGCTAGGGCCCATGTGGCAAGCCTGCTGTCACTCTGGCAGTCCTTTCTGAGAGCCACACTCCCTCTTAACCCAAAATACACTTTTCCACAAGGCAGCAGACATGGCGGCCACCGCCCAGTAGCCCCAAGGAAAGAGGGAGCCACGTTCCCTGGTGGCTGTATGTTAGTCCCCAGGAGGACTCTGATTCATCCCGCTCAGTTCACATACCCAAATGTAGACCAATCCCTGCTGTCAGGGAGAGGGATTCTGATTGGTTAGACCTGGATTCTCACTTTAAGGACTATCTTGGGTTGGGTCCCTGAGTTGAGTCCTAGGAAAGGACTTACGTGTGAGTAATTTGAGAGGGAGGTGGTCCCCAAAGGCCCTGAGGGACCTGGGAAGGATTTGGGAAGGACGGTGTGTTGTCAGCCGGTTTCCTCTGCGCTAGCAGGAGCTTCTCCTGCAGGGAGCCCTGGGAGAGGGCATGGGGTGCACACTCGGTGACCCTCCAGGGAGCAGGGAGCTGGGCTGCCACTCACCCCCCATCTGTCACTGAGCAGGGCTGCTTCATGAGGGCAGAGAGGACCGTGGTGGGTGGCGGAGCCCCCTCTCTGGGAGATGGGGCACTGGCAACTGGAAGTCAAACAGGCTGTGGCCGAATAGCCACAGCCAAGGGGCTGAGGGTGAGTCCCTAGGAGGCTTTGCTGCATGACGCCTGTCCTGAAATCCTCCCTGAGGTTGGGGAATCTGTTCCGGTGACAGTGGTCTGCCAGTGAAGTCCCTGTTCCTGGGCAGGACTGAGCTCCAGGTGTCTTGCACACACCGGTTGGATGAGCACTGAGACCGGCCTCCTCTCCTCCCTCTCTGCCTCCTCCGTGCCTCTGCAGGTGGACCCGGCACTGCTTCTCAGAGGCACCCCTTGCATCTGAACCCAAGTTTCAGGATCTGTTTTGGGGCTCCCAACCAAGAGAGGTCCCCAAATGCCCTCAGGGCTCAGGAAAGTCCCCTCTGTTAGGTGTTCAGATCTTCCTATGAAGAACTGGGAGTAATTCACACGAGCAAGAAGACAGGAGCCAGTTTGTGCATGCTAGATGAGAAGCCCGCAAGCCTGTTGTACGGTGGCCCTGGGACATGAAGTCTGTCATGAACCCCACTTACAGATGAGAAAACAGAGAAGGTGCGACCTTGTCACACAGTCACCAAGTACTCAGAAGACGCAGAACCTCAACCCAGGTGCAGCGCCTACTCCACACAGCGCTGCAGCGTGGAACCCCACGAATCCATGACTGGATGACCTCAATGAGCATCTGCAAAATGAAAGTGGAGCAGATCCGAATGGAGGTTGGTGCTTTTCCAAATCCTGAGTAGCATAAGTTTGGATCAACAGGATGAAGCCAAGTGCCACACGATCCACCAGACTCCCATGCTTAAGCGGCAACCTGCTCTCAGGCCCCTCCTGCCTGTGAGAGTTCTGTTCTTCTTGAGCAAATACTACTCCTTTCACGCTGGCCTTCTGTTGTCCATGGAGTTGTCTTTCTTCGGGAATTTTCAAGACAAGAACCTGGAAAGAAGACGGCAGTGAGCTGCTGGGTTCTCCTCGACGCCGGAGGGCCTGTCGTTTCCAGCCACAGACCTTCCTGCCAGCAACTGGAGAAATTCCAGTTTCCCCAGCACAAATGACAGTGTGGGTCCTTGTTCAGAAATAGTCCAGGAAGGCCTCTGCAGAGAGGACCCCGCAGAGCACAGGGCCTTGGCTGCGTCCTGTGATGCTGGCCCGGCCTCGCATGTTCAGGCACCCAGGCGGTTGCTCCCACGGACTCCTGCGTGTCTTCTTTGGTAAAGTGCATGTTCAGTTTTTTGTGTGTGCAAACCAGTAGTCTTTTTCTTACTGATTTCTTTTTTTGCCTTCTGAATGAGTGCTTTGACAGCAGTTTTTGTCATTGTCTTTAAAATATAGCTTCAAAAATGACGAGAAAAAGGAACAGCCAGTAGGAAATTGTGACAAGAGTGTGGTATAGAAAAGAAGGGGTTCCCAGGCCCCTGTATCCGCCCGGGGCAGAGACAGGGGGAGCTCAGTCAGGGAGGCCTGGGTTCAAGTCTCCCTCACCGTTTCCTGGCTGCCACTTGCAGCAGGGACCTCCCTGCTCTCAGCCTGGATTTTTCTCTCTCTCAAGTGGAAACCAGAGTCATGTCCCCTCAGGCGGAGCCGTGAGGATGCAGCAGCTCAGTGGGACTCCAGCACGTCTTTTCCTGGCTCCTGGGCAGGATTCCAGAGCACCGAGTTGGGAGGCTGTGCCGATGTTTCTGCCGCTGGCTGGGTGCGCAAGCCAAGGCGAGCAGCTTCTCTGGGCTCGTTTCCTGGGAGTGGTGGGGGTGGTTATGATGCAGGCCCCTGTGGGAGCGGAGATGCCTGCTGGCTGCAGCCCCTGCAGAGATGAGCCCTGGGAGAAGGGCCCCCTCCTGGGCCTGCCACCTGTGCCCTCGCCCCAGAAGGAGCGGTGCTTGTCCTTGCACCTTGGACTGGTCAGTGCAGATCCAGGGTGGCGGAGCTTGTGTGTCCCCACTCCCTGCCCCCAACCACACAGGTTCACGCTGGCACCGGCGTGGGATCCTGGAGCCCCAGTGCCCCAGGGCGTCTGGTGGACTCAAGCCTGTGCCAGTCTCTGAGTCTGAGTTCCAGGACGCCAAGGCCTGGCCTTCCAGCTGGACGAGAGCTCGCTTCACACGGAGACAGCAGGGTTCTGAGGCGTGGGTCCCGAGGCCCCAGGGCGTTCTCCATGCCTCCCCGGGAGCCAGCCGTGTGTGTCGAGGCACCGACGTCCCTTCTGAAGGTGGCAGCGTGGCTGGAGTGGGTGTGCCGAGACCTAAAGTGACAGCAGTCGGTTGCGGCGGAGCCTCTGCTGCCTGGGAGGAGCGGCAGACGCGCGGCGCAGCTGCGGGGCACAGATCCTATGATCCCGGAGCCTCCGCGCTCCTGGTCGCTGCCTTTCTACTTGTCTGACGTCACACGCTGTGAAGACAGAGGATGGACTTCACGCTAATGGTCTGAGTTTTTCTTCACGCGAGATGACTTTGAGTCACAAGTAAAAGGCACCATGACCAGTTCAGAGAGAGGGAGCAGAGACGGAAGAAGAAAGGGGCAGCTTTAGAGTTCAGAGCTTTTTATTGATTTCTGTATGTATTTTCTGCAGCGCTGGGGCTGGAACCCAGGCCCTGCTAGGCCGCCGCTCTCCCCCTGAGCCGCACCCCCAGTCCAGTTTAATACTGTAAATGGAGGCTTTTCCCTTCTTTCTGAACCAGGGACCCTGCAGTAGGAGTCCCTTAGTCTGTTTGTGGTTAGGCGACGGGCCCGTTTGCCATTGGAACTGAGGATCAACAAAGAGAGCCGATGTCCCATGTGCTCTGTGCTTTGGACAAATCACAGCCCCCCCCCCCCCCCAACCCTGCGAGGGGGTGCCGCTGCTTCAGTCCAACTTGCAGATGAAGAAACAGGCCCTGGAGGTCCCGTCTCCAGGGTCCACGGTTTCCCACTGCCCAGGGGAACCTTTTTGCAAAAGGCAAGGCGTCTAAGGTGGGCCCTTTGCTTTGCAAGATCTGCTTCCTCTCAAATTTTGACTCAGGCCCCTGGAATCCCCTCCCCAGCCACTTCCTTCCTGTCTCCACAAAGTGTCACATCCAAGTTCGGAGGGAGACAGAATGGGGAGGAGAAACTGGAAAAAGACAGCGGATTCTTTATTTTATTCATGGCTCCAGGTCTCGTTGGGTCTTGTTTAAGCCTGGTTTGAGTCACGTCTGCCTAGGCCGTGGGATTAGGGGTTGGAGACCGTCCCACCCCCAGGTCTGGAGCCCTAGTCCAAGTGTTAATTATGTCTTCGCATCTGCCTATGAACTCCTCTTTGGGAGCTCCCGCCCGTTCTTAGCATAAGTGGCAATGCAAAATTGAAAACAGCTCGCCTTCCTGAGTCAATTCTCACATCTTATACCTTTGAAGCATGATTCACGTCTTCCTGCAGCGCCCCAGTGACGGTGGGGACAGCTTCCCGCTTGCCATGTGACTTTATGGGCCGCAGAAGGGTAGGAGTCTGAAGCGTCTGCTTATCTGCCTGCCCCTTGGACCTCTCGCATGTGAGCGAGAAATGCCAGACCCCCACTTTATTAAGCCACATGGGCCAGAGCGCGGAGAAGATGTATAATTTGTTTTGTGAACTTGAGAGACAACTGCAAAGCATCTGGCCTATAATTGTGAGGATATTATCCCCATTACGGAGCTGTGGCTGCTGACGGGCAGGCAGCACGCGGTGCTGAGCTTGCATGTGTCAACCGTGACGTGGAAGTTGGTGGCAGAGATGCGCCTGAGCCGCTGTGTTCCTGAGAACAGGGGTCCCCTTAGCTACACTCGCACTTAAATCGAGGTGCAGTGCACCTAGAACGCACCTGTCTTGCAAGCGTGCCCCTGAGGGTGTCCACACATGCAACGCTGGCCTGACCCACCGGGGGCAGCACGTGGCCTTTCTGCCCCTGGCTTCCCCACCCCTCCCAGGCTGACCTTCCTGCAGGGTGGCCCCTGCTCTGCCTTCTGGTCCCGTAGTTAGTTTCCCTCCCCGGGGCCTTGGCTGCCGCCTCCTCCCCTGCACTGGGACCGGCCTCACCGTGTCGGGCTCGCGTTCTTCTTTACTTGGCCACGGGGGGCTCGCCGTTCTCTCCTGGGAGAGCTGCTTCTAGCCTGTGGCCTTTGTGGATTTTGCCACTGTCAGTACTTCCTGGTAAGAGAACCCGCTCCTCTGCCCACATCCCCGTGGCCCGATGTCTCTCTCTCTGTCACGCCTGCACACAGCACAGGCGTCTTTACCAGCACAGTCTTGCTCCTCCGTGGTCCTGACCGACCTGCGAGCCCCACGCACGATTCCCTCTGCACCAATGGGGAGGCCGCGGCCTCTTCCCTTCGGGAAGTGGTTCATCGAGTCTGCGCCGCTGCCTGCGGATTCCTCTGAAGTCCGGGAGTTCCCGGGAGATTCCGGTCCCTGGTTCCCGTAGCGCAGTCTTTCTTCTGAATTCAGTGCTAGACCTAATTAACAGCTCCATCTCCTCCGAGCCGCTCATCTTCTTCCCATCTGAATACGACTCAAACTCCCACGCTGTGCGACGCAGGTCAGTTTATCAGAACCACCTCGTAAAGCGCAAAGGCCAAGGTGATCTCAAAGCCAGACGCGGCCTCCTCTGGCCCGCTGGAGGGGCCTGGAGCAGGTACCTTTGAGGTGACTCACTTGGGCAGCCCAGGGGAGAACCCTGGTCCACGGCCGCCCGGCTGGGTCTGCTGGGAGGGTCCTGGTGACAGAGTGCAGGCTGACCGTGTCTGCATTTCATGTGCCTTGCGTGTGGTGGACGTCCACGGCTCGCTTCCACCTCGCTCGCTTCCACCTCGCTCGCTGACCTTCTTTGTGCAGCAAATGCTGATTCACACCAGGTGTGGAGCCGTCCCTGCCACGCGGGGCTCTCAGGCCCATGTGGCACCTGCCCGGGGAGCAGCGCTGGCCCTGCAGGGAGGCAGGTACCAGGAAGCACGGAGTCCTCGTGGGTGTGTCTCTGCTGGCGCAGAGGAGGACGAGGACAAGACGGGGCGGGTGTGGAGCAGAGGGGGGTCCTGGTTTAGTACGAGGCCTGAGCAGCAGAGGAGTGCTCGTAACTGGGGGCCATCTTCCTCTCCAGGAGGCAGCCTTTTGGGAACTGGCTGGCATTGCACTCGAGCTAGACTCTGCAGGCCATGCCACTGGGACATCCAGTCCTCCATGGCAGGTGGACCGCCAGATGCACCAGCAGGGAGCAGGGAGTCTCTGCTGTGACTCTGTGACCAGCATGCTGCCGGGCACCGCCGCCCAGCTCCAGTGCCCTGAGCAGTCCCCAGCCTTTCTCCCACTGCGGAAAGTTCCCTCCCCTCCCGAAGCAGAGGCCCTCAGCTCAGCCATCCTCCAGGGCCCCGCTGCTCACCTGGGAGAGAGGGAGGGTGCGCCCCCTCCACCGTCTGGCCTGTCAGGTCACCGCAAACATCGCCATCTGGGGAGCTTCCCAGGAAAGGGTTAATTAGGGCCAAGGACAGGGGACATGGGAGCACTTGCAGACGTAAGGGCCAGTTCTACCACGACAGGCCTACCAAGGGACACTGAAGACAGTCTGCTGGCTTGAATTATTCAGAACTCACACACGAGACCTCTGGCCTTGGCGTACCTGCGGCCGGGCCTCACATGATGTAGACGAGTGTCAAGCCCCTGCTCCTTGGCCTCGGTCTCCTTATCTGCAGCAGTCATGGCTTCTCCCTCCTCTGTCCAAACTGTGTTCAGGATTCTCCCCTCCGAGTGTCCTGAGCTTCGGCCTCAGCTCTGACCTAATGCTCAGGGTGGCCCCAGGGTCCAGATGTGGCCCTGGAGACATAAGGAGAAACCATTCTGGGGAAATTTCTTCTTCTTTGTAAGAAGAAAAGCGCCAGGTAGTATGTGGTCATGTCTGGGTGTGAGCAGGACAATATGCAGAGGTGGGTAGAGCAGCAGGGAGTCTCTGAAGAGCACAGTGCCTGGTGACCAAGCCACGGTGGGCCGACCTGGAGCTTCCTTGCCCCTGGCTCCTCCTTTGTCAAGGACATCGGGGTACTCTGCATGAGGACAGGAGCCATTTTGAGTTAGGCCCCCTGCTGCTGGTGACCCTGATCATCCTACCAGTAGGAGAGGAGAGGGCAAGGAGGTGATAGAGGCAGCTGCCCGGGCAGCCTGGGCCTCAGGCCCCAGTCCTGGCTTCCTCTGAGAGCTCAGGGGAGATGACACCAACCCCCACCCCATGATTTCCCCAGGGTCCTGCTGAGTCCCGCTCTCAGCCTCCCCCTTGGTGACTGTCCTGAGCCACGCCCTCTTCAAAGTGAGCCCAGTGACTTTTGTTTCCATAACAAAGATGTCCCCTCCCCCAGCGTAGTCCAGGCTTCTGGACTTTCCTCCCCCTGCTCTGCCTCCTTTCAGAGGCAGGGTCTCACCTGGCCTGCAAGGAGGCAGAAGGAACAACGGAAGCACCTGGGGACAGTGCCAGGCCTGCCCTCAGATGCTTCAGAACTTCTCCAGGGCCACCTGAAGGACAGGCTGACGCCACCAGGACCTTGGCTGCCGATGTGCTTGCCCAGGACCCTGCTCTGCCCAACTCGTGAACGGGTAGCCTAGGTCCAACCCCGGGCAGCTGCAGCAGGAGGCTGGGATGGCCTCTGTTGTCATTTCCCTGAAGCCGGAGGTTCACAGCCTTCAACAGGCATCAGGAGGGTCTCTGGGGTTCGACTCCTGCCCAGCATGTCTGCCTGAGGAGGCTGAATGGGTCCTGAGAATTTGCTCTTCTAACAAATTCCCAGGTGCTGCTGCTGCTGGGCCAAACGCTGAGGCCCAAACAAACCAGAAGTTTCCAAAGACCCACAGCCGGGGGGGCGGGGGGCAGCTGTCACCCTGGTGCTGGTAGGTCTGGCGGGGACAGGTGTGGCCACACGGCCGCACTTGCTTTCCGTTCTTGCAGCAGAGGCTGAGTGGAGAGCTGAGGTAACTGCTCAGGGTCACTGTCACCCGGGAGCAGGTGGACCAGAGTGCAGGCAACCTGGGGGCAGGTGTGTAGGGTTCCAGTAGCACAGGCCTGGAACCTGTCCCACCCACTCTAGAACCTTGAGAAGCTCACTGAGTTCTTCACATCCCAAGGGATGGTCAGTAGGTGCAGGGTGCAGCTGTGCAGAGGAGGGCAAGCCGCTTCTAGCCGTCTGCAACCAGAAGGACGATGACAGATGCCACAGTGAACTGAATATTCCAAATAGCCAGCAAAGAGGAGCTCAGACGCTCCAAAGCAGCAACCAAAAGATGCATGTTTGAGGATGGACGTTTTACTCAGCCTGATCTGATCATTGCACAGCCTAGCCACGCTTTGAAATGTCAGCTGTAGCCCACGAGTATCTACATCACCAATTAAAAATATATTTAGAAAATTCCCCACATCCCATTTTCCTTCCTATAAGAAGAGGCAGTAGAGGGTCAGTATTTGGCAGGGAACAGGGGCCAAGTGTCCCAGAGCCATGTCACTGTTCATAGACTGTCATGGAAGCCAAGCTGGGGAGGCCTTGGAGAACAGGACCCCTCTGGCTGCAGTGGAATCCCTCCCTCCTGTGTCCCTGGGGGTCCTACTCTGAAGAAATAAACTGGCTAGAGAAAGAAAGAAAAGATCGTCTATTGAGCACCTATTGTGTGCCTGGCACTTTCCTATTTATCATCTGCCTTTTTTTTTCTTCACAGAAATAGTGCTAGAATGGTCTGTGACTATTGGTAGCATGAACATTCTTTTGGTTGTAAGCCACAGAAAACCTACCTCAAAATAGCTTGAGTAAGAAAGGGAGTTTGCTCAGGTAGAGTAGATCATAAGCTTCAGGTATGACTAGATCCAGGGTCTCAAGTGATGTGACTACAAACTAACTTCTCTCCTACTTTTGCTTTTGGGCACTGCTTTTTTTATGTTGGCCTCGGCCTCAGTCTAGCTTTCTCTCCTGGTGACCAGGTGGCTGACAAAAGTTTCAAGATTTCCTTTTACTTGCTACTTAAGTGATAAGAGAGATTTCTATTCTTCTGACTTCAGCAGAAGTCCCCAGAGAAGATTCTCACTGGCCTGTTTTGAGTGACGGGCATGTACCTGAACCAATCACACTGTTGCTGGAGGAATCTAGTGTTCTGATTGGCCTTGTCTAAGTCAGATGCCACCCTTATGGTCAGATGTGGGATCAACTATTTTCCACAGAGAAGCACCATGATGTGTATTCAGAGGAGTGGAGATGGATGCTGTGCAGACAAAACAACACATGTCCCCTGCACTTTGGGGCTGTGGACAGATTGGGAGTTATTATTGGGATTGGGGAGTGCCCACAGGCTGACCAGAAGCAGAAAAAAGAGCAGAACCACCCAGAGGTGCTCAGGGCAAGGACCACTGACTCACAGTGAAGTCCGAGTTTGAGAATGGTTTATATTTAGCACCAGGAAAGCTGTCAAGCTTTTAAATATGCATGGGCTGGGAGAGCCAGGAGGGAGAGGAAGTGCAGATTCTGCAGGTGCCGATGAGGAATTAATTAGAAATAAACCATAGATGAAAAGATGTCTGAAATCTGTTTTGCTTTTGATCTGACAGCCAACCGATGACTCTGGGAATTCTCCCCGGAGCAGCGAGCCCCTGGACCTCTCCAGGGGCCCCTCGGGGCACTGTGACCCCCTCCATGTCCTTGAGAGGTGGAGCCTGGGGTGTCCTTCCTCTGCCCGGCACCACTGTTGTGCCTGACGCTGGGGAGGTGGGACCCTTCGTGGAGTCAGGGCAAACAGGCTGGGTGTGGGTGGAGACCATGCCAGCCCTTGTGCGCCCTGCCTCTGGAGGCTGGGGGTGCAGACCTCTGCCAAGGCTCCAAGGGCCTTCACCCCACACCTCCTGCCGGTGCCAACCATTATTCTTCTCTGATCTCACCAGCCCGGTGCCTGACAGTGCAGAGGCTGGGCCCCTCCTGTGTTCGGGGATGGTCCTCTGAAGTGCTTTACAGGTGCCAGCTAGAACCACAGCCTCTGAGCTGGAGGGGTGCGGAGCCAGGCTGGCCTTCCAAAACCTTAAGAACTGGCCCTTCCCAAAATGCTCTGGGGACTCCTCATGGGACCCAGACTCCTGCTGGGCCCCAAACACCTTCTCCGCCCTCTTCCTCTTGCACTAAGGAAGGACTGGGCTTGTTCCTGCTCCTTTCTGGAACTCTCTAGCCACAGGTGTGCACGGCCAGGAGTTTCCTAATGAATGAATGCCCAGAAATGTTCCAAGACCAAGTTCAGAGGACTTCACACTATGTTTTAGACTTTCCCGTGTTTATTGAGATAATTGCAGACAAATGCAGTTGCAGGAAATAATGCAGAGAGGTCTTCGTCCCCTTCTGTCTCTCACAGGGAACTGAGATGCCAGTGCTGGTGGACTCTGTGCCTCTAGCCCTGGCTTACCCAGTGACCCTCCGGCTCTTTGTCGTGTGTGGCTCGTGTTACGTGGTTTGTGTTACCTCCAGCCAGGTCAAGGCAGGGAACTCACGACCCTGCAGAGCCCAGGGGAGGCTCAGACCCCAGCCCCTCCTCCCACACCCTGGCTCTTACAGTCGCACGGTTTCCCCCAGTTGGTTCCTCTCCAAGTCCGGGTGGTAAGTGGCGGGTGATGAGTGGCAGGTGGGCCAGGTGCGTGCTGCAGCTGAGCGCATCACTCCGCTGGCCTCCCAGGCTCTGCTGGCAGGACCCCTGCCTGGACCTGGGCAGAGCCAGAGACACAGGTGGCCGGAGCTCAGAATCTTCTGGAGAAGGGGCCAGCAGCCAGCCCCGGAGGCCCTGCCTAGCACTTTCCTCCTGGGGAGTGTGCTGGGGTCTGGGGCTGTGTGAGAGGAAGGCAGGGCAACCCCGTCCCGTCTCCTGCCCCGCGGTGGCTTGGGAAGTGCCAGGCGTCCTGTCAACGACTCCCTTTCTGCTGAGATCAGGGCCCATCCCTACCCGCGTGGGGGCCTGCCCTCCTCGGCCTTGGTGGGTGTGGAGCCTGGGTGGGTGTCAGAGGGGCGGACCTGAGGTCGGCCAGGGCACCAGGTGACCTTTGGCCCCGGTCAGTGCCAGGCCTCTGTCTCCTGAGCACACGCACCTTCCCTGTGACAGGGGCTTGCTCTAAAGCTCTTGCCCGTGGTCTTGAATCCCAGTGGAGGAAAATGAGGCTCAGGGGAGTCAAGCCACTTGCTCCCAGTTATGCGGGAAAAGGAGGGCATTAGGTGGCAGGGGTCTGCTCCTGCCCACACAGCCCGGGCCTCTGGGACAAAGCGAGTGGGCCATCTCTTCAGAACCGCCGCTCCTGCAGGTACATTTATTTCCTCGCTGGCACCAAGCGGCTGCTCCTCACCTCGGGCCCTGAGCCTCCGACCGCTCACGACGCCTGACACAGCGTGATTCCGTTCCAACCCATGGTGTGGGCCCACCCGCTCAAGATTCTGACTTCATCCAGTTTTAATTTTTTTTTTTCCCCTGTGAAGACTGGAATTCAGGGATATTTATCTTGCTGGAAGTTCGAAAGCTTAAATAAAATAAGCTTTATCTGTTGGAAGCTGTCAACTGATAAAGAAGGGAAGCATTAAGCGTCTTCCTGTTTAATGAGCTGTGCGGGCGGAGGCAGCCTGCGTCCTGGCTTGAGGTTCTCTGCAGACAGCCGTGCCCAGCTCGGGAATCACCTTGGCACTTCAGTCTCTGGCCCCCAAACCCGTCTAGACATTTTAGACAGCCTGTCAGCAAATAAATTGCTGGGGGACAGTGGCGGGGAGGGGAGTGTTTGTCACTTGTCACTTGGGGTGGCTCAGCAGGGATGGCGGCCATGGTGATGGCCTCCAGACAAAGCCCACCCCCTCCCCAAAGCCCTTTCTTGGTCAGGGGCCCACGAAGTCACCCTCATCTCCCCGGCATCGTCCTTTCCAGGGGCCCTGAGGCTGAGGGACACACAGGCAGCTGCCTGGCGCCGGCGTTGTGCTGGCAGGAAATCAGCTCTGTGCCGAAGACTCCCCAGGCCACACTGCTCCTTCCCCTTCCACTGCCACCACTGGGGCTGGGCCACCAGCCTCTCCCCACTGGCCTCCCGGGACGTCTTACTCTGACCTCACCCACCACGCTCGCTCGTCGGAACACACTGCTTCTCTGTTAAAACCTCACACGTCCCCAAGTCACTGTCCCCCCAGAACCTGCCACCTCTGTGCGCACCCAGGTCGGCACACCCAGCCCTGCGGCTTCTGGGCTCAGGCACAGGTTCTCTGACTGGGACCCCTTTTCCCAGATAGTGGCATGGCTCTTCCTGTCCCTTCAGTCTTGGCTCAAATGTCCCCTCTCCTCAAGTTCTTCCCTGACCCCAGTTTTGCTGGGAGCTCCCCCGTGCTCCCAACCCTATCATGTTACCTCTCCTGCTGTCACCTGGAAACTCACGGCTCCCTCATTCCCCGGGCTGCTCCTGGCCCCTGTCTCCACCCGAGGGCGATGCTCTGGACTACCTTTCTTCTGCCCCGTCCCCAGGGCACAGAACAGGTCCTCAGTCAGATGTCTGCTGACGTGTGACAGGCTGGGAGCGCTTTCTGTGGAAAGGAGCCCATTCCGGATGGAGGTGGGGCCGTGGCAGGCCACCTGGGTGCATGTTTATTTTGTGAACAATTATTTTATTTACTGATAAACTTCGTGCTGGAAAATGGCCAGATCACTTCCAGTAATAACTGATCAACTCAACATGGATTCCCGGAGCTTTTCAGAGAGTCCCAGATGTCCCTTTCTGTGGCTAGAAGCAGAACGCTGACCCAGTCTGGCACAAGGAGAGAGGGTGTTGTTGGATCTGGTGACCCCGAGCCACCAGGTGGCCTGGCCTCCAGCAGGAGTCCAGCTTGGGTTCCTTGCCCTGTTGCTGGGTCCTGCTCTCTGTGGTGTCTTCGTTCCCAGAGTCAGTGGTGGCTGCCAGCACCTCCGCGCCTCCACCCTCCCGGTTCAAATCCGAGGGAAGGCGTGACTCTCCTCCTGCAGGCTCCAACACCCTTCCTGGGAGTCACTGGCTTGAACCAGAAGACTCGATCAGGCTGGTTCCATCCGGGACCACTGGATGGGCCTAAAACGGAGGGAAAGGACATCCACAGGGAGACGCCAGGATCCTGTGGCCAGGACAAGGAGTTGTGAATGCTGGTGGCAAGAACTGCACCAGTCAACTCTAGAAAAGAGTTTGGAGAGGTCCTTATGGGCTTTGGGCTGATTTCTGTCATAGGAACATGTCACAGTGACCTTGTGGAGAAGTGTCATTATCCAGGCCATCCTGGTGCCCAGAGGCCACCATACACACTGCTTTGTGCTATTGGCATGGAGGGCCCAGGTCATCTTCCTAAAACCTGGTCTTCTCTGGATTCAAAATACCTGTAAACTGGTCCCCAGCTACCCGCAGTCAGCCTCCCAGCCTGGTGCCCACCATGGCGACCTGGTCTGCCCCTAGGCCACAGAATGCTGGAGTGACCCCTCCTGGTCCTTCCTCTCTGTTTCTGCAACTTGATTTATTTTTCCAAATCCCCCACAGAGCCTCTGAGGGGAGATGCTCCAGCAGCCAAGCCTCGGTGACGTGCCCGGTGTTACCTGCCTGGGCTGGGTCTCCTCCTGCAGCAAGGACTCAGACAGGGCACCTTTCCAGGTTGGCTTCTCAGAAGTGGGGTTGGCTGTAGACAGGCCTGAGGTCAAGGAGGCGGCTGTGACAGGCCACTGCATCTGGCCTGATCTCCCAGATCCTCTGCCAGGGACTGGTTGTCGGCAATGACCCTTCCAGGGGATGCCCTGCTCCCTCAGGTGGCTGATGAGCCCTTTGAGAATCCAGGTCAACAGGGCGATGTTACAGTGTGTCCAGGGACAGATTTTACGTGCTGGGTTTAGAAGTGAGACCTGACAGGCACATGCCGTCTTTGCTGCTGAAGTCGCTGGCCCCGTTTCCTGTGGAGACACAGAGTGCACAGCCTACATGTGCTCTGAGCACCCAGCCTACACGTGCCGCCTGGAACACCTGCCACCTGAAGCCAGGCCACAGAACACGTCTGGATCTGAGAAGCCATGGCAGAGGGCACCCTGTCCTACGCACGGTGCAAAGGAACAAGGCTGTGGGCTACTTTCATCATTAACAGTCCACCTATCATACTTGAGCTGTGTATTAAGATTACTCTTTTGAAAGGGAAAAACAACAAAGGAAAATACTAAAAATCAGCATTTAAGATCCTGGTCTTTGGAGGCAAACGTGGACTGTGACAGTCAATTCTGTCAACTTGGCTAGGCCACTCCTGTCCAGCCATTTGGTCAGACATTATGCTGTGTTCCTATGAGGATGTTTTGGATGAGATTAAATTCAAATCAGTGGACTTTGGGTAAAAAAAGGTTGACTTCCAATCTGTGGAAGGCCTGAGAAGAATGGAAATGCTGGCCGTCGGTGAGCGAGACAGGCTCCTGCAGACCTCTTCAGAGTCTGTTTGTGACATCAACTGCTGGTTCTATGACTGACCACCCTTGGACTTAAAGTGGAACCTCAGCAACCCTTGGTCTCTGCCCCGCAGGCTCACCCTGCAGACCTGGTCTTACTCTCTGTCCATGGTATGTGATTCCTGAGGTCACTCGGTGCCTCTGTCAGGGCTGGTTATTCGGCAACAGCAGGGCAGAACCAGCCCTCCAGGCTTAAGGACGAGTGTGCGCCTGGGTTGGGAGGGGCTCTGCTGGTGGAATGAGTGGCAGGAGGCTGCGTCTTGGTGACTGGTTTTTGGGCTAAGCAGAGTGGTGTGGCAGCATCAAATGTCTGGTGGTGGCCCCGTGACACCTCTGCTTGATCCCACCCCATGTCAAGGTGACTGAGGCGTGCAGTTGGCCAGAGGCCTCTGGAGGGCAGCATGGCGGCCGCCATGCTTGAGGCCCGTTGGAGGCCTGCTGTGGAGTCTTCCTGAGCATTCGCACCCCTCAGACATGCGCGCTCACAGAAAGCGCTTCCCATACCACGCTCCAGAATCACCCCGCAGCTCCCTGTCTCACCCCGAAGAAGCATCTTGCTGAACTTCGCTGGTCAGGATGTGCGGGTCTGCTTGATCCTTCCAAAGGCTGCTGTGGGCGTCGTGGCCTGGATGCCACGTGACTTGCTTTGCCAGGCCCCTGAGAAGGCCTGCTGAGGTGTCCTCAGTCTTTCCTGTCATGAACAGTCTTGCCAAGGACTTTCTAAGCCAAGCCCTCGCGTGAGGGTCCTTCAGGAAAGTGGCCGTGCTGGCTTGCAGATTTAACATTTTAATAAACGTCGGGGAATCATCCTCCAGAGTGACCTTATCAATACACACCCCACCAGAGGGAGTCCCCATGTCTTCTCCAGCAAGCGATCCGTACAGTTTGAATTTATTTTTAAGCCAGTGAAAATTCTCTTTTTAATTAACAAAAAGATGTGTAAGAATTAACCATAAAGATTTAAACCATGGAGATTTAGAAGTCCTGTGCCCACGTTTCCATTTCCTATTTCCTGACCCCCAGAGAACTGCTGTTGAAAGTGTAGGGCGTCCCTCTGGGTTCTCTTGGCCTTTCTGCCGCACACGGTCACAAGCACAGGGACCTCAGGTGTGCCCACACCTCCCACTGTGGCTTCCTTCTGCCTGGCTTCGTCCTCCCTGATCATTTCCGCCTCTTACCATTACCAGTTCTTAGGACGCGAGGTGTGCTGGCTGCCCTGGTCGTCCTTTCTCGGCTTTCCGCCTTCTTACACCTCCTCTTCCTCCGAGATGGTGGGGAGGGAGGGAAGCTGATTAGGCCTCTCTGGTCTCCTCCGCCCCTTCCCAGAGATGTGTCCCTGGGGGGAGTGGCCAGAGCCCAAGCCCTGCTCCAGGGTGGAGGCAGGAAGAGGGGAGGCGGGAGGCTGCCGTGCTACCGGGCTTGGCACGCACAGGAAGCATTTCACAGCCTGGCGGGAGAGGAGCGTCTCCGGTGGCAAAATCCTGCAAAAAACTATTAAGAATAAATTTTTTATTGTTCCGTCCTGCAGGCAGCTTGGGAGACTGCCACAGTCTCAGCATAAATGAGCTCTCCTATCTTGTTTTATTTTTAAATGACACGCTCAGCACTAGTTCTGACTCCGGAAGAATGTAGCAGGCACCGTCAGCTGCAGTGACAGAGGCAGAAGCCGACACGGCCAGGTGGGCCAGGGACTGGCCCCATCCCTTTCCTACCCTCCTTGTCCCCACCCAGAGTGATGGGAAGGCAGTGGAGCTGTCCCTGCAGCTCTGGCCACAGGACGATTGAATAAACCAACCTCAAAACGAGTTGGGACACGCCCACCACGTTCACACGGAATATGTCCACTTACTGCCGTGTTTGCAAACAGCCCTTCCTGAGCTGCTCAGGGCTCTGAGGGCTCCAGGAACACACCCTGCTGATCTACGCCTTTCTGTGAGGCTTGGCCACTGTCCTTGCTCCTGTCCTGGAGGTGCCGCACAGGTTTCCATGGAACCAGGGCAAGGAAGGTCTGGGGAAGGTGTGCTGCTCCCAGCCCAGGTGCTGCAGGGCCACCCAGCTGCTGTGTGGCCTTGTGTGCCCACTGGGCCTTGGCTCATTCCATTCCTCACTGAGACCAGCTGTGTTTCCTTGACCACTTGTGGCCAGCCGGGCCACGTGCCCTGTCTGCTCTTCCTCTTTGTGTGGCACTCCCACTGCCCCTCAGAGCCACTTCCTGGGACTGCATCCTCCCTCAGCTACCTCTCAGTGGGCAGCTCCGCAGCTCGCTGTATTGCAGGGAATTCCTGCTAACCAGGGAGCAGGGTGCTTTATCCAGCAGCCACCATTTCCACTGTGCTCTCTCCTGTCAAGTGCAGTGAAACAGTGGCTGAGGAAGATGTGGTTCTTACAGGGATCAGAACCATTAAAGAGATGCTCAGCACTTTTCACAGAGACAAAGAGGCCTTGAGGGCAAGGCAGGAATTTGTGAGGCCACACCCACGTAGAAGGGAGAGTTCCTTTGAGAGGCCATCCTGGGGAAGCATGCTTGCAAAGGGGCAGGTAGGAAGTGGCTTCCCTGTGATCAGCCACCCAAGCACTCTGAGGCTGCTGAATGCTGCTAGAGATGGTGGCAGGTTTTGGTGTCATCCACGTGGTGCTGGTTCTGTAGGAATTCAAGGTGCTAGAGTTAAGGGGTCATGGAGACTTCCACTGAGATTTCAAAGGAAGGCCTGAGAGTCCAGGAAAAAAATGCAACAGGCTCAGAATCTCTGTGGGCTGTGCTTGAGGGGGCAATGCATGGACTGTGAAGGGGAAGATGGGGTTGGAATGGAGATGCCAGGGTTTAAGAGATCAGTTACATGGCTGTCTGCTGAGGTGCTGGCTGTGGAGAAAGCAAAGCTCAAAGAAAGGTCATGTGGGTTGCAAATGGCAAGTGAAAGGGGTGGGGTTGCCAGGCCTTTGGAGAGCACACTGAGGGTGGGTCCTGGATGAGAGCTATGGGACCTGGTGCCTGGCTGGGCTTGGGTCTTGCTTTGGTCCCATCCTGCTGTCTAGCTCCTGTTCCTCCCCTTTGGAATGAAATGTTTACTCTGTGCCACTGTTTATTGAATGTATGCAGCTTTCCTCTGTCCTTAAGGTGGAGCATGGCTGGAGAAGGTGGGTCAGTGGGGGGTGTGCCCTGGACAGCTTCATCTTCCCTGTGTCCCCTTCTCCCCCCTTTCTGCCTCCTGCTGCCATAAACAGAGCTGTTCTCCTCCATCAGGCCCTTCTGCCATAATGTTCTGCCTCACCGGGGCCCAGGGCAATGGACACGACTCACCATGGACTGAAATTCTGAAACCTTGAGCCACGATGAGCTTTTCCTCCTCTGCATTGTTCTTGTCAGGCGTTTTGGTCACAAGGTGAAAATCTGCCTCACACAGTGTGTTTTAGGTTGAAGCACCTGGAAGGCACTGATCTCTTAAGCCACGCGGGGCCTCAGTGTCCACACCTACCAAAGAGGCCTGGTCATTTGGGGTCCGGACCCAGGTGTGCAGCAAAGGCTAGTGGGAGATGGATGACAAGGTGTTCGAGTGGCTGAAGCTGCAGATGCTGGCTTGCTGGGACCTGGGAGGACCCTTGTAAGGGACGAAGGCTGCCCCACTGCCCTGCCACACCGGAGGAGCCCAGGCCTTGCAGTGGACTCTTGGGTCTGTGTCACCTTCAGGGGTCACCTGGCTGCCTGCTACTGGGGCCTCGGGTGTGGGTGTCCCTCAGCACATGAACTTCCTCTATCAGCATAAACTAGGGTTCTCCAGAAAGGTGGACTGGACTGTGGGAGCTCTGGCCCAGGGATTCCCAGGAGGACGGCCAGTGCTCCTTGTGGGTGTCAGAGGCCCCAGCTTGCCCAGAACCAGCTGCCTGTGGTAGGGGCGGCATGCTGAGACTGAAGCAGCTGTCCGTTTCACTCAGCCCGACACGGACCTGCAGAGGGAGGGGCCGGCTGGGGACCACGGACACCCCTCCTCTCCTGCTTGGCCCACCTGGGTCAGACAAGCACATTTTTAGTCCAAATATGTCAAACAGCCCTTTAAACTATGTTCACTCCTCATTCCTTGAGTGAGTTCGTGACTTTGTCTTGGGTTGAGGATATTGTGCCAGTCAGGGCCCAGATCCGGGTGATTCGGGTGGTGTGGAGATGGGAACCAGAGAGTCAGGACGCCCCAGCTCTCACACTCAATGTGAGTGTTGGTAAAGCTCCTACTATGTGTTGGGCAGTGGGCCCTGGGAGACAGTTGGCCACAAGACAGGTGGGCCCCCCTGTTCTTGAGGAATTCACAATCTATCCAATCATTTGAACTAATAAAAGTTGATAAAGCACCTACTATCCGCTGTGGTGGCAGCAAAGGGTGTGTGGGCCTCAGTCCTTCCCTCCAGCTGCTCACAGCCTTGCTCCTGCTGGAAACTAGGGAAGGGGGGTGGTGCTGTAGGCAGGAGGCGCCGGGACGCTACCCTGCCACTGACGGGCCTGACACAGGGCAAGTCCCAGCTGTCCTGCTCTGATTTTCCACACCTGCAGGACAAGTTTTGGGGTGCTTAGTATCTATAGTTTCCCAGGGGTGGTGAGTGGTGCCTTTGGGTCGTTTAATGTGAACTGGGAACAGTGCCTCGCTGGCCCTGTAAGCCTGCTCTGTACGATTCCCTCCAGGGGCGTCCATTTATGTTAAAGAAATTGGGAGAGGGCGAGTTAGATAAAGACATTACAATAACAGTGTGGGGGAGGGTGCCCGAGTCCCCGCGTGGGAGCAAAGCTGGGAATGGGGATGAGGGGACCTCGGTGCTCTGGCGCCTCTGTGACCCCTTCTTGGAGAAGGTCTTGGGGTGGTCAGCCTCCCGCACCCCAGCGTGCATGACCTCAGAGCAGCGGTGGCCCGGGAGGGGCAGCCTGGCCTTCTGCAGGTGGCAGCTGTCTGGCTCTCCAGGGGGCCTGCTGGGTCTCTGTGCAGCTCCCCGCTGCCCCCGCCGCTCCACCCAAGATCATGGCCTGCAGCCGCCCCTGCAGTCTCCCGGGTGAGGGAGGAGCCAGGTTGTCCCCTCCCGCAATACACCTTGGAGAAGGGTGCGCCTCCAGGAGCCAGTGGGCGCCACTCACCGCCCACGGCCCCTCACAGACTCCAGGGCGGCGTCCGTGCCCACCCTCAGTCCTCCCCGCCAGCCCTCGAGTCTCCTCTCCTTCCTCGGGTCCCTGCACCCCAGGGCACGATGGCGCTGCCGGTTCCTGGGTGGGTGCTGCTGTCTCCTGCTCAGGGCCCTGCGGCCGGCAGCTGCCCCTCAGCTGAGCTCCCCTCTCGGCCACTCCAGCCCTGCAGGCCGCGGGCAGGTGGCTGCTGTGGGAAGCCCCTCTCTCTAGCACAGCACGAGCTCCAAGAGAGCGGCCTTGTCGGCCTCGCGGCCCGGCTTGCGGCTCAGAGCCCTGCCCATTCACAGCCGGGCTCCATTAGAATCTGCTGAGATGCGCTGGGCCTGGCCAGGGGTTCTTCTGGGCAGAAGACACAGGCCCTGGCTGGAAGAGCAGGGAGGGACCCGGCAGGGGCATCCTCCTGTGCCAGAGTTGTCTCCAGAGTCTTGGGTGAAGGTTGGACAGTGGCGATGCCCAGGCAGGAGGAAGGGAGGCGCCCCCTGAATGGGTCCTGGAAGGTCACATGGGCTTCTGGAGGCTCAGCCTTCCCCCTGTTAAATGGAATAACGGCATGTCTGCATCTCCGAGCAGCATGTGAGGATGGTGCCCACCCGTGCCAACTGTCCAACAGACCACAGATGCGTTCACACCGCTGTTCAGTTCCAGGCTGCTAGGACAGAACGCCACAAAGGAATGTGTTCCCTTGCCATTGTGGAGGACAGAAGTCTGAAGTCAAGGCAACAGGAGGCCCATGGCTCTGGAGGCTGGAGGGGGCCTCCTCCTGGGCCTGCTGGTGGTCGCTGTCCATGGTGCTTCCTGGAGTGTGTCCTCCTCTGCCTCCGTGGGTCTCCTTCTTCCCTGCAGACCAGGCGCACAGGATTAGGGCTCATTCTATTCCAGAATTGCCACATCTTAACTTGACCACATCTGAAAAGACTCTTTCCATCCTGTTCTGAGGCTCCAGGGGAGATTAACTGAGGGACACTATTCAACCCACCAATGTCCACCTTGCTTATTGCCTCAGCAAGCTGTGCAGTGACCGCACAAGGCCGGTATCCTCACATCCATTTCTCAGATGAGGAATCTGAGGCTCAGGGGCCTGAAAGCCCCAACAACTGCGAGGGACAGGTGCAGGGCTTATACCCAGTCCTGCTGACCCAGGGCAGGACAGCGGAGCAGGGAGCATGGGGGCTCCGGGCTGGTGTAGCTGGTGGTGCGCAGGAGCCCCAGAGAAGGGAGGAGGAAACCTAGGGCTCCGTGCGTTTGCAGCCGGGGGACCTCCCTGGATCCGCTTGGTGCTTTGGGCCGGCAGGCGATGCTTCTTTGGACGTGGGGAAATGTCCAGACGCAGAAGAACTCCCCAGCCCCGGCCAACACAGCAGCTTGCCCGTGCGACCCCCTGGATTAGAGGTGTCACTTACTTTGCCTTTGTGAACAGACATCATGGGACCCTGGTTGCTGGAGGGAGTCCTTGGCTGCCTGGATCACGACCCCGCAGCATGGAGAGGGTGCTGGCGAGGGGTCTCCCCCGAAGGTTCGGCAGCTCACCATCAAGACAAACACGGTTGCCAGGGAGGGGGCTTCATCCTTGAGGCTGCAGGGTTGTTGGGACCTCGTGACTGGTGAGGGACTTTCTTAAATGCCAGGTGGGGAGCGGAGAGGGAGTGAGGAAGGGGCCGGGTGGGCATCTTGAACTGAACTCTATCTCCCTCCTACTCACCCCGGGAAGGTGCAGCCTCCTGATGTGCCTCTCCGGTGATGACGAGGGGGCTGGGACCCCTTATCTCTTCTAGGCTGTGCATCCTTCAGTCACCCCCTTCCCCTCTCTGCCTCAGTTCCCCACGATAACATGAGCTCTGGCTGCCAGGGGCATACAGAGCTGTCGGAAGTGGTCTCTTGAACCCCCGTAGTTTCAGCAGAACCCCGACTGGAGCTCAGGGGCAAGGCTGGGGGGCCGTGGAGACAGCCTGAGCACAGGGCTGGCCCTCTTTGCTCTTCTATGACGGCCATTTAAGTCCTGCACAGCATGGTCGGCGCTTGCAGCTCTCCACGGTGGGTGTGGCAACAGGCTCAGAGCCACGTGGTGGCCGAGCCAGGCCTCTCGCTGACATCTTCCCCCGCAGTCACCCTCGACCACGGCCCAGGCTGGCGCTGGGGCTCGTCCAGCTCCAAAGCCGCGGGACTTTGAAGGCCGAGCAGAGTAGGGGTGTCCTGCTTCCTCCTCTGCTGAACCTCCACTTGCCTCGTTACTAGGAACGAAGAGTGTTTATTGAGCAGCTGCTGAACTCCAGGTGCCTCTGAGGCTCAAGCCGCCGGGCGATCCATTTCCTCCTTCCCTCGAGGGAGGCTGTGTCTGGTTGAGGCCGGGTCTCCCGGCTGTCACCGTCTCTTACTGGTGCCGTTCTCCTGGCATGACCGTAGCAACCCTGCAATGCTCTGAGCCAGCCGCAGACCACTCTGAGCTGGGCAGTGCTCTGCCTGTTCATTAGGCTCTTACTGTATACAGGGCTCTTGCCACCGACTCCATGTCCACTCCCTTCGGCATCAGGATCGTCCTCCCAGGAGCGATGCCTTCGACCCATTTCACAGGTGGAGAGAGGGAGGCCTTGCAGGCCTGGCAGGATGCCGGATGCCCATGCGCTAGTCGCCCACGCCCTTCACAGGGTTAAGTGGGATTAAGCTGCAGGTGGAGCTGAGACGGGAGGTCGCCCTGGGTTATCGGTTAGGCCTGCTGTCCTCTGGAGGGTCCCTAAAGGTGGAAGAGGAGGCGAGAGGCCAGTGTGACTTGGGAAGGGAACACTGGCTGGCTTCAAACATGGCGGAAGGGCCACTGGTAAGGAAAGTGGGCTCTAGAGGCTGGAGGTTAAAACAATGGAGTCTGCCCTGGGGCTTCCTGAAGGAACTCAGCCCTACGCCATCTCGACTTTGGAGAGCCCGTGTGACCTCCACCACTCCAAGTTCACCAGCGCACGTGAGCTCAGCTCCGTATTGGACGCAGGAGACCCAGGCTGTTACGTTGCTCAGCCAAGGTCACACTCTCCACAAACAGTGGGGCTGGATTCGAACCTGGACCTCAGCACTTGGTTCAGGGTGGACATGTGAACAAGGCTGGCAGATCCAAAATGAGCTTGGCTGGACCCAACAGCACCAGGCCACTGTGGGGCCCGTAGACAGAAGGCTAGAGATGCTGGGCGTTGCTAGCCACACACCTGGGTCACCACAGTGCCACTGCCCTGAGATGCTGCTGGGGAGGGATCCAAATGACAGAACTAGGAGAGAGGCAAGCAAGACGGCATCCTGCGAGCCCTAGATATCACTGTGCCTGAAGCCTGCTCTTCACTCCCCAAACTAAGAAATGTCCCTTGTGGCTCCAGCAGCTTGAGTTGAGATTTTCACCACTCTCAGGGTGGATTCCTGGTCATTCGAATGTGACTCTTGAAAGTCTGGGACGTTCGAATATGGCCTTGCTCCTCTGTGCAAACTCCCCCTTTAAAAGAGCTTCGTTGAGAACAGAGGGTCCACAGAAACTCGAAGATCAGGGTGCTTTGCTTCACACTTTATGGAGACACAGGGCAGGGGCTTGCCCAAGGTCCTGCTGCGGGGAAGCCAGTCAGGTCCCCTCCCATCCTGGCCCTCTGCAGTTCCACAAGAAAGGGCTTCGCGCCCACAGCTTCGAGGTTTTCCTGCTGCTGGGACTCAGGAAGAACCCAACTGCGCTGTGCCGGCTGCCAGCACGGCCGGCATTGTCCCGAGGTCCAGCCTTCAGAGCTGGACTTCCTGCCGAGCCTCCCTCCAGCCCCGGTCTGGTCTGGATGTCACTGGCAGAGGCCGTTGGACTGCTCAGTTGTGGTTATGGAGCTAATATTTCCCAGAACAGGTTTCTTCCTGGACCCCGGGTCAGCAAGATGGATCCAAAACCAGATGCGTCCCAGGCTGGGCCCGGCTCCCCGCTGCCAGCAGGCCTGGCACACGGTCTGTTTCCTCCTTCCGCTTGGCTCGCTCGTCTTTGTTATTTTTCAGCTGCACCACTGTTTTTGAATATCTTTTACAGCCCTTCCTGGGGCTCATTCCAGGGGACTGTCTGGCTCCTCCTGTGAGCTCCTCAGAGCAGACTCACAACTTCCCATGGGAACCGGAGATGTCCCGAGCACACCGTGGGTCAAGCCCAACAGGCAGGTCCATTGTCTTCCTGTTCTAGACCCCAGGAAGGCACCAGAGATGCGGAAGGCCACACAGCAGGGAAGAGGCTAAGTGGGTCAAGGGCAATGTGAATCTTATGTCCATGTTCCCATGAGGAAACAGGACCAGAAGGGGGAAGCAACCTGCTCCAGGGCACGCAGCACTCCAGGCTGACCTGGACATGCCCTGGGGCGCTCTGACTCTTCCTCTCCTCAGGAAACTGCCTGGCACCAGAAGCCCTGGACAGGTCTGGCAGGTGGACAGCCTCCATCATGGCTCCAGACTGACATGACTGGAAACCCTCCCTCACCCGGAGCCACGAGGTCAGGGAACTGGGGAGGGTGGTGGGAGCCGAGGTCAGTGAGTCTGGCCCCTCAAACAGAAGGGCCGCCCGCCCACGCCCCTCTGCCACCACCCCTCCAACTGCCACTGGCCGAGGGGCCCGCCGGCCACCACGGGATGCCCAGTGACAACCAGCCAGTCAGGCGCTCTCCTTGTCAGCAGAGGAGGCGCTGGAGGGTCGGGGTGGTGGCCGGCAACGTCGGTTGCTGGCAAGGCTGTGGCGCCAACTGAGTGAAGGACAGAGGGCTCTGGGGCACCCGGTCGAAGGCCGACTCGCCCGGCGTCTCGGCTTCCCTCCGCATCGCAGAGTGGCTCCACTTCTCTCTCCAGCCAAGCGTTTTGGAAACTTGGAGGCGTGAGCCCACATGGGCCCGGGAGGCGACGGCTGGACTGGCTGGCACAGGGGAGTGCCCGCTGCCAGCCCCTCCCTGCCAGGGAAACCTCAGGGGCCCAGGGCCTTTCAGAGTCTGAGCACGGTGCCCAGGGGAGGGGCGGAGAGCAGAGCCCCGGGCCACGGGCCACACACTGGCCGGGCGCCTGGCGCAGTGCCCGCGGTGGCCGCACTGGGACCGTCCCTGGGAGCTGGGAATGCTCCCCTTTGAGCAGGGCCGGGCGGCCTGGAGCCCGTGCAGGACAGGCCGGGCGCATGCAGGGGCGCCTGCTCACTCCTTTGGAAGGGTTTCTTGACACCCGCTCTGGGCCAGGGCCTCTCCAGGGGCAGGATGCAGCCGCGCGGGGCTGATCACACCTGTGCCCAGGAGGCTGGAGCTGTGCGACGTCCCACGCTCTGCAGGGAAACAAGTGCAGACACAGGCCGGGGGCGGTCGGGAGGCCCCTCTGAGCAGGTGGCCTGGGGGGAAGCCCTGAGCAGAGAGGCAGCCCAGCACGCACGAGAAGCCCCGGGAAGGGCCCTGGCGCAGGTGGGAGGCCTCGGCTTGCCTGCTGCGCTGACCCACACGCTCACTGAAGCCCGTTCCACAGACCAGGAACAGGCCCAGAGAAACTAAGCCAGTTACCCAGTCACAGCAAAGCAAGGATTTGAGCCCAAGCCCCTGGGTCCAGAGCCTGCAGCATAACCACCAGGGCACACAGTCCTACCCTCGATCCTCCAGGACTCCAAAGTAGGGTATTGAGTGCCTCTGAAGCCCCCTGGGTGGCTCTGACTGTCCCCACCAGGCTGACTGACAGGGCTACCCTACCTCCTGCCAAGCGTCCCCTGTCCTGTGCTTTCGACAGGGGCCTTGAGTAGGTTCACCATGAGTCCACCAACCACGGCTCTCCACACTGCCTGTGGCAAGGGGCTGGGGGTCCTGTGAGCAGGCAGAGGCGGTGCGGTGCCGGTGGGCTGCTGGCAACCTAGGCCACACAGGACTTGGGAGGTCGGCTTGCCCGCCCTGGCTGAGCTCTGCCCATGTGCCGGCGTGCTGCGTGGTACCGATTGCAACAAGGATCCTAGACACTCCCCATTCTTGCGCGTGACGCATCATGGAGAGGGATGGGAAGTCACACCCACGAGAAGGGCCAAGCTAGTGTCACCACACAGACGGGCCCACTCACGCTCTGGGAGCCGGGCCTCAGGTCCCGCGCCCTGTGAGGAGCCCCAGCACCTTCACCAGCACCATCACAGGAAGAAGAGTGTCAGCCAGGCCCTGCCCCAGGGCTCAGACCCCACCTGCCTCTGCGAGAGGCGAGAGGCGGGGGGAGGTGGTCACTGCCCAGCTCAGGCCAGAGCAGGAGCACTGCTGCAGGGACCAGAGGAGGTCACGGTGGCCCTGTCGGCCCCTGTTCTGAGTGGCGGCTGCCCCACCGTCCCGGTCCCCTGCCCCTGTGCCTGTCCTCCAGGGGCTGTCTCCCAGTATGGCCACCCTCACCAGGAAAGCCTGAAGCAACCAGCCCTGCCTGGGGACAGAGGGCGGGTGCCTGCCCAGCGCCGCCAGCCCTGTGGCTTTCCTTGTCCAGGTGGCCAGCAGGAGCCTCAGGTCTGCAGGGTGTCGTCAGCCCCCAGCTGAACTCGCAAGCCTGGGGGTCTCGGGGATGCCCAGGGCAGCAAGAGAGTGAAAACAGAGCACATGTCGTTGAACGTGGGTCAGGAGGAGCGTGGGCTCGCCCTCTCCCCTCTTTCTCTTCTCCGAGTGACTCTGTGCTCAGAGCCGGCACTAATTAAATCCTGCGCTGAGTGACGGGGAGTGGCTGCAATCGGACTTGGACTTCTCATTTGGGTGCTCAGAATTGGTCTCCTCTGACGGAGTGGCGTGCTCCAGGGTGGGGACCTCCGCCCCGCTTGGCCCCATCTCTGAATCTGCTTCAGCACCGGTTTTGAGCGTGAGCTCAGGGGAGCTTGGGGCGACGTGAGTTTGCTTTGCTCTCTGTGAACCATGGTGCCTGCCCTGCTTCAGTAGCAAAGGGCTGTGAAGTCTCTTGGATTGGGGGGCGGACCAGGGGAGGACCCTCCCATTCTGCAGCCCCGCGAAGCACTGCAGAATCACATCCGTTCTGGAACGTCTGCCAGAAACTTGTTCCACGAAGAGGCAAAGCTATTTGCTAAAGTCATCAAACGGCAGATGAAAAACAATTTTTTCTCTGTGTTTTTTTCTTCTGTCATCACCAAGAAGATTGAAGTCTTAAATGCTGCAGATGATTGTACCCCGTGGAGTGGCATCTCGTCTTCGGGCTTCTCCGATGCTGGTGGTGGTGGCCTTTAATTAGATTCAGTGTTGTCTACGAGTGGGACTCTGGCTAATGCAATTTGGAAGCTAATCATGTTTAATTAGATGGCACTATCAAGGAACAGCCCAGCAAAGGGGACACTTGTGCCACGCACTGGGGAACTTACAAAAGCACATTCGCAAAGCGCACTTCTTCCTGGCGGGATGGGCCAGAGTTGCTTGCATTGCGTTCCGACGGCTTGCTTTGCTTCCATGCTGGAGGGGCTGTGAGGACCGTCCTTCTCCTAAGGTGTTTTAATCACACTGCAGCTCAGAGGGGGCCTGAGGGTCACCCCTCTGAGCAGGGAGGGGACTTTACTTCAGGCAGTGTCTGGAGCAATCTGCACTTTGGCACCAGTTACAGGAGCAGACTCACTTTCTGAGGGTGCAAGTTCAGAGAGCCCCAGGGCTGACACCCAGGGTCCAGGGGCCCCTCTCCAAGCTCACGCTGCTGGACACCTCTGTGTGGTTCCGGGACCTGCGGTACCCCAAAGACGTGAGTCCAAGTTTGAACTTAATTTATGATAGGAAAGCCACAAGGCCCGGGGTTCTCCGCCATCTCCAGCTAGCTGAGTTCCGACGGGCTCTTCCCGGGTGAGACGACACATCACAGAAGTGTAAAGAGGACCTCGGTCGCCCAGAGTGTGGTGTGAGAGAGGAGCGGGGTTGGTTAAGTCCTGTTCCACAGCCTCCTGCGAGGACCCCTCCGGCTGGTCAGGGTCAGGAATGGCCCTCGTGGGGAAGAAGAGGCCGAGAAACTGCGGCAGGGCCAGGCCTCGGAAGGAGGCTGTGCAAAGGCATCTGAGTCCTGTGAACCTAAAGGAAGATCTCCAGGGAGGCGCCCCTCAGAACCTGGACGGTCCAGGAGACCTCTTGGCTAGATGACTGGGTGGAAGGGAGGGATGTCCGCAGAGGAGGAAGGACCTGGAAGCCCTCGGCCAGCACAGCTTCAGGACCCTGGACGGCCTCTCCTGGCTCCTGGCCAGCAGGTCCCTTCTCTCCCGAGGTCACCCATAATCCCCCAAGGGAGAGCTGGATTCTGACTTCTGTGGCCACCCACCTCCTGGCCCACAGCTCCTAGCAGGCCTCTGTGCCCAGCCTTGCTCAGGCCTCACCACTCTGCCTTCTCTGCGCTGATAATCTGCTTTCTAGCTACGTCCTCCCCTTCTCTGCTGTCCAGCATTGATTTCTTAGTTACATAATGATGCCATTTTTGGTTTCGACCTCTTTCCTTAAGTTGGGTTATATACTAAGTGGGATCTTCTTTACTTTCTGTTTTGTCCTTGAGCGCTTGCTTTGCTGAGTCTTCTACGCGGTGGGGCAACTGGGAGCCATCGTCTCTGTTCCTGGAGCTGCTTCTCGGCTGGGCTCTCCTGGCTTTTTTTGTGACTCCCCCTCCACCATGCCTTCCTCCTTCTCTTTCCCCTCGGGTGCATGTGGGAGTGCGGCTGGGTTTGCCGTGGGCTGGACTCTGCTGCTCTCAAGTGCCTGTGTGGAAATCCCCGTCCCCAGCACCTCCAATGGGGCCGTGTTTGCACAGAGGTGACCAGGTGGGTGAGGCTGCAGGGTGGCCCCACTCCAATCTGACGGTGTCCTTGTAAGAAGAGGAAATCTGGACACACATGACAGAGGAAGGACCCTGTGAGGACACAGAGGGAAGGTGGCCACCTGCAGGTCCCTAGAGGAAGCCAATGTGTCCCAGCCGCCAGCACCATGAGGAGATCACCACCCAACTCTGCTGTCCTGTCATGGCAGCCCTGGTGAGCGAATACTCCGCCACTTCTTGTCATCTGGCTGCACACCAGCCCACCTCCCATCCTGCTGCGGCTAAGGCCACCAGGATCTGTCCTGGGCTCTACACGAGGGCAGCTGGGTAGCTCCTGCTCCACACTGTGCTGAGGCTCGGGAGGGGCTGGAGGGAGGGAGGAGGCGCACAGCCCTGAGGACACCTGGCTCGGCTCACCTCCTGGGCCAGGTTGGCATCTTGGAGCGCGCGCGTGTATATGTGTGTGTGTGAGAGAGAGAGAGAGAGAGAGAGAGAGGGAGGGAAGGAGAGGGAGAGAGGCAAATGGCTGAGGGCCAGATCAGGGTATAGGAGTCTGTTGCTGGCACAGGTGCCCAGCTCACACCCAGAGTTGGGGTTCCAGGGTCCAGTGGGTGTGGTGGACACCTGCGGCCATTTCTCTACATGGTGCTGAGCAAGTTAAAGAGCCTCTCACACCCCAGGGCCCTTGCTTGTGAGTGTGGGTAACGCAGAGCATGCAGCAGGGCTGCTCTGTGGTCACGTGGCCTGTGCACGGGAAGCACCAGCACAAGAAGTAACCTGCGGCTCCAGCCGCTGACCACGGAAGCATCGGCCCTGCTCCACAGCAGGGTGCTGGGCCTCAGGGCCTCTGAGAAGGAAGTGCAAGATGGAAGGGAGAGAGGCGGGGGGAGGAAGGGGCAGGAAGCCAAGTGTGGCATCTCCTTGACCCTGGGGAGCTGCGGGGAGGCTTCCTGGGAATCCTCCCCGTTTATTTGGAGCCCCTCACTGGGAGAACTGTGTGCTCCTCTCAGAGTGACTTCCAAGGTCAAGTTCCATTTTCTCCAGAGCATCTGGGCCTGGGCCTCTGACCTCTGGGCCAGTGTCCCAGCTCCAGGAACCTTGTCACGCAGGTGCGACCTGCACAGAGCCGGGACACGGTGGGGCTTCAGGACCGCTCCCGCGTGCATGGGTGTGTGCAGCGAGCCTGACGTTCTTCAGCGACTGCATCCACAAAGGCCGTGTCACGCGTCCTCAGCCCCAAGCGTCTGCAGTGCCTGGGTTGGTTACCGTGTGCGTGTCGTCACCCTGAGCCCCCAGGGCGGGCTGGCCGCCCTCGCCGCTCTCCCTTGACCCATGATGAAAGCGAGGCCCAGAGATGCCCCGACAGCCCCACACGTCACTCAGCGGGTGTGATGTGATCTGTGCTGTCAACCAGGCCCCTGGCTGCTCCCTGCCCTCTCTGTCCTCCCAGCCTGGGGCAGAGCAAGCGGATGAGCAGAAGAACGGGAAAGAGTGGAATCTGCCCTGTCCTGCCGCTGAGGGCAGTCAAACTGGTACAATCAGCTTGCAAAACTGTTGGGTACCAGGTACTGAAACCGGGACCTACAGCCCAACCACCCAGGTGTGATGTCCCATATGTTCACCAAGATGCTAGAACATCCCCAGCAGCAATGTCAGTAACAGCCGGGAACTGGAAACCGCCCAAACGTCCGTCAACGGTAGAACAGACAAGCATGGTGATGGATTCATAGGGCGGCACGCACTTGGCATTGACCGTGAAGGAGCTGCAGCTCGCAGTGGTACAGCTCCCCACTTCTTGCCGGGAGGAGTCCAGGTGCACAGGCGCACGCCTGTGCGATTCCACTGGCTCCAAGAACAAAAGCAGGTGGCACTGTCCTGGCTTTCGGGAGTCGCCCTGGGGCTCCCCTTGGAACGGCGACTAGAGGGAGCAGGATGTAGCTGGGGCTGCTGCCAAGGCTGTGGACCTGGCCTCCAGGGTGAGGGTGGCAGATTGACCTGTTTATAGAACTTCTTCCCCCAGTTACTATTATTTAGAGCTTTGTAATTATACATAGCAGCTGAGCTCATCCCTACAAAATCGACACGCAGGGAATTCGATTTCAGCTCATGATCCCCCATCTCCTTCCCCCTTTCCGTTCTCCTGCCTCCCTCTCGCGCTCTCCTTCCTCTCCTCTACTGGACTTCCCTTCGCTTGTCTATTTGTTATATGTGATCTTTTCTTTCTACCTGGCATAAGGGTGGAGTTCCCTGTGGTGCATGTGCGTCTGCACACAACATGTTCTTTTAAGGATTCATTCTGCATGGCCTCCCCCACTCACCCCTCCACTCCGCCTCTCCGTCTCCTTCTACATGACTGACCTTCCCTTTATCTTTGTGATACCCTATCCTTCCCTCCCCGTTTCCTTTATTTTACTCTAGCTTCCGACCTTTTGCATATGAGAGAAAATATCTGATCTTTGAGTTTCTGGGTTTGGCTTATTTCACTTAGCATGATGTTCTCCATTTCCATCCATTAATTGGCAAATGTGGTAATTTTTTTTAATGACTGAGCAGAACTCCATTGTGTAGTGTAGTGTGTGTGTGTGTGTGTGTGTGTGTGTATCACAATTTCTTAATCCATTCTTATATTGACAGGCCCCTGAGTTGATTCCATAATTTAGCCATTGTGAATTGTGCCACAATAAACATTGATACGGCTGTATCGCCGTGGTATGCCGATTTTAGATCTTTTGAGAAAATACCAAGAAGTGGGGTAGCTGGGTGTCATGGTGGTTCCATCCCTGGAGTTTTGAGGACTCTCCATACTGCTTCCCAGAGCTGCTGTGCAGTCTGCAGTCCACCAACAGTGTTCCCGTGCTCCTTGCTCCCCACGACCTCGCCAGCATTTGTGGTCGCTATGTCCTTGATGACTGCTGTTCTGACTGAGTGAGATGGAATCTGCGTGCAGTTTTCATCTGCATTTCCTTGATTGCTAGAGATGGTGAACATTTTTTCATATGTTTGTTGGCCATTCGTGTTTCTTCTTTTGAGAAGTTTATGTTTAGTTGTTTTGCTCACTTGTTGATTGGGTTGCTTTTTTGGCGCTAAGTTTTTAGAGTTCTTTGTATATTCTGGATATTAATCCCCTGTTGGAGGGGTAGCTGGCCAAGACTCTCTCCCACTCTGTGGGCTCTGTCTTCATGGTCTTAATTGTTTCCTTATCTGCAGAAGCTTTTTCGTTTGATGGCATCCCACTGACTGATTCTTGGTCTCATTTCTTGCACTTTTTTTCCCCCAAGTTCTTAACATGTGCATTAAATAGCTAAGACCAGGCAAGTGTTCCATGACTGGATGGTAGATGGATGGATGGATGGAGCGAGCTTTATTTGCTCACATAACTTTGATCTGTTGCTCGTTGAGTCAAAATCTCCATAGTCACAGGTCTGTGTCTCCTTTTTCCTGCTGTACTGTCAGTTCCTAAACCCGTGCTTGGCATGCAGTGGGCGATCAATAAATGCCTGTTGAGTAAGTGGGTAAATGAAGGAGAGAATTCACGCATTATTGAAAGGGATGCTTTTCTTCCTCTCCTGCCCATGCTCTTCAGACCTCTCCCTGAGCTACCACCTCCTGGCAGCTTGTGGCTTCTCAAGGAGCAGCCCTCTTCTCGTCCTCTGGCCCCGCCAGCTCTTTCTTCCTTCAAGTGCAGTCTTCCTCCTTCACTTTCCAGACTCTACAGCTGTGGCACAGTTGGACCTAAAAGGTTATCACATCCCTCAAATAATTTCCTACCCAGGAGCAACAAGGCCTGGCCACCTGATTGGTGTCTATTCGAGACACAAGCACCATGACAAGTGACAAAGGAGCCTCCTGTGGCTGATGTAGCAGGTCACCACAAACTAAGTCACTTAAAACAACACACTTTTGGCACTTTACAGTTCTGGAGGTCAGAAATCTGAAATGAGTCTCACTGGGGAAAAATCAAGATCCAGATCCTCCTGGTGGCTCTGGGGAGAATATCCTGCCTGGCCCTTTCCGGCTTCTGGGGAGCTCCACATTTCCTGGCTCGTGGCCCCTCCTCCATCTCCAAAACTGGCCCCTCATCCTTCCTGCCCTGCCCCATCCTCGTGTTGTCTCTTGTTTTCGTTTTTTCTGTTGCTGAAAATCAAAAGACCTGGAAAAAGCAATTAGAGGAGGAGAAGTTTGAGGTTCATGGTCTCAGAGGTCTCAGTCCGTAGACAGCCGGCTCCATTGTTCTGGGATCTAGATGAGGCAGAACATCATGGCGGAAGAGTGTGGTCAACGAAGGAGGCTCCCATGATACTCAGAAAGTAGCTCATCAAATATGAACCCCAAAGCCCCGCCCCAGTGTCGGACTCCTCCAGCCACACCCGCCTGCCTCCAGTTCCCACTCAATTACTCCCTATCAGGGGGTTGATTCATGATCCGGTTAAGGCTCTCAAAATCCAATCATTTCACATAGAAATCTTCTCGCATTGTCTCACACGTGAGCTGTTGGGGGACTTTGATATCTAAGCCATAGCACCCTGCTGTCCTGTCTTCACCCCTGTCTTCAGAGGACCTCGTGAATCCAGGCCAGTCTCCCGTCCATCCCAGGATTCTCAGTTCAGCCACCTCTGCAGTCTCTTGCAGGTAGGGACACTTTTCATCAGTTCTGGGGCTTGGGGCATGGTCATTTTGGGGGCAGGGTCCTGCTGAGTTAGCATGATTGCACCCCAGCTCTGCTCCGATCTTTCCTGTACTGGCAGAGTTCAGGATTGGCGCCCAGAGACCTCTGCTCAACACCCAGCCCTGCTGCTGATTGTGGTGGCCTCTGGGAGGAATGGCATGACCCTGGGTGAACCTGTTTCCTCAACTGCACGGTGAGCTCACTGGTGCCCACAGCAGAAAGGACCAGTAACTCTGTGACCTGGAGACACTGCAGTTGTGTCCTCTCTCAGGACCCAGGCTTCCCATAACACATTAGGGAGGAAGACACTCAACCCAGGGCTGGAACTCTCCTGAGGATCAGACAGCAGAGGGACTAGTGGTCATTTAGAGGTGAGGAGGGCAGGCCAGGGGGAACCCAGGATCCCAGAGTTCTGCTGGTGAGATTTCCAGGGTTCCTTCTTCAGGCTCAGCCACACTCCATGACTGGTCCCTGGCACTGAGGTCAAAAGAGTAAGGCTCAGCATGCTGGGACTTACTGTCCCCTGGATGGATGGTTCACTCTGAATACGTGAGTGGATGTGTGCGTGGGCTCTCTCCAGGCCCCCGGGGCTGAGCGCCACTGCACACCACCTCACATGAGCCTCCTCACACAGGCCCCTTCAGGTGCCCCTGGAATGGCCCATGCTGAGGAGGCCTTTCCCTGAGTCTGAGTGACTCCTGACCTACCGGGACCCAGATGAGGAAGGAGGGTTTTTCCCATATGGCTGGAGAGAAGCCAGCAGCTGAATTGTTCCAGCAGGGACAAACTCTCAGCCTATTTTGACACAGATGGTCACTGTGTCTCTAGCCATCCTATCCATACTTAAGGCAGGAGGAAGAAAAGAGGACAGAATTCTCCAGCCACCTCTTTCTTAGAAGCCCTAGCCAGCAAACCTGTCACAAGGCTGACTTAGCTGCAAGGGATGCAGGACATGGCAAGAGAGAAAAGTGTTGGGAATTACTTTGAGGTGACTTTCCAATGTAGAACCAGTGGTTTAACCTCACAGATACAGTCCCTGCCCTTGGGTACCTTCCTGTCTGTGGGAAAGATACACATTGATTTAGTACGTTGATGAACATTAGACGAGCCAACACCAGGGGCTGAGGAAAGCTTTGCCCTGCATTTTTAGCATCTTTGCATTACTGTTCCTGGGGTGGAAGTCACACCCAGATCTGGAGCCAAAGGTTGGGGTTTTCTCCATAGGTCTAGGAGCACATCAGTGTTATTGATCTTTTCGAAGAGTCAAGTTTCACATTGTTACTTTCTCTTTTGCTTACCTATTTTCTGTTTTAATGCTCTGCTATTACCTTCATTAGTTCTTTTCTTCTACCTTTTACAATTTTACCTTTCTTTCTACCTCCTTGAGAAAAAAGGTTTCTACCTTTTTTCTTTCTAAATACCTGCATTTATATCTCTGGGTCTCCTTTCAGGTGCTGCTTTAGCTTGTCCCCCAGATTTTCATGAGTTTTGTTTTTATTACATTTATATGAAAATATTTGTATTCTTTGTGGTTTCTTTCTCATTCTATGAGTTATTTAGAAATGTGTTGCTTAATATCCAAGGTCTTTGGAAATGTTTACATTTTTGTAATTGATTTCTAGTTAAATTCCATTGTCAGAGAACTACAATCTTCTGTATGATTCCAGTCCTTTGCAAAGTATTGAGACCCATTTAACTGTTCAGCACATTGCCTATTTTGGTGAATATTTCATGACACTTTGAGAGGAACATATCCTGTGGTTAGTGGATGGAGTTCCCATGATTGTCAACAGGCCATGTTGAATTCAAGTGCTGCACAGATCTTCTGTAGCCTAACTTTCTATCAATTGTTCTTTAAAAAAAATTTTTTTTTTCAGCAGGCTGTTTTGAATGTTGACTGTGCTTGTGAAGTTGTCTATTTTTCAATATAGTTCTGTCAATTGTTGTTTCAAGTGTCTGAAATAGTGTTATTCAGCACATTCACCCATGAATGTTCTACCTTCCGGCTAACCTGGCCTTCCTGTCACTAAGAGGAGCCCACCTTCCTCTCAGGGGAACTCCAACTTTTTCATGATTGATGTTTTCATTTTTCTTTCAACTCTTTGATGTCCTTCAAGTCCAGTAAAGCATGGCCAGTAAAGTAAAGCATGAATCATCAGCATATAGTTAGGCCTGATAATCTCTAGATAATCTCTGCCTTTTATATGGAGTGTTTAGTGCATTTACATTTAGTGTCCATCACTGATATGGCTGGGTTTAAGTGTAGCATGATTTTTTTTTCTATTTGTCCTTTATGGTTTTCTTCTTTTATTACTCTTTCCTTAACTTCTTTTTCTTAAACTGTGTATTTCTTAGTACTTCATTTTACCTCTGTTAGCTTTTGAAGTTATATGTTGTTGTACTGATTTTTTGTAGATGCTGTAGAAATTACAGTGTGCATTCATAACATAACATTTCAAAGCACATCCAGAATATTCTGTTTTCCTTAATAAAGGTAGAAACGTGGATGGATGGATGGATGGATGGATGAATGGATGGATGGATAGACAGTCAGATATGATAGGTAAATGAGGAGGGAAGGACCAGTTCACTTTACACAAAGATTGTGCCATTTCTAAATGTGGTGTTGAAATCTTATATAATGACATGTATCTGTTTTCTATTGTTGCACAGCAAATGACCACAAACATAGTCTTAGTATGATATCTATTTATTATCCCACTGTTTCTGTAGGTCAGAAATTCTAGCAAAGTTTACTTGGGTCCTCAGTGTCTCATCACACAAGTGTGCAATTTAGGTGTTGAATGGGCTTGTGGTTCATCCAGGGCTCAGAGTCTTCTTCCAAGCCTATGTGATGGTTGACAGAATTCAGCTCCTTGCAGCTGTATAACTGAGGCTCCAGATCCTGGGCCTCTCCTCCCACAGGCAACACACAACACAGCTGTTTGCTTTTCCAAGGCCAGCTAGAGAACCTCTCTCCTTTAGGAACTGATGAGGTTGGGCCCACCCAGGATCATTTCCCTTTTGATCAACTCAAAGTGATGAGGACCTTAACCTCTGCACAACCATTCACTGCTGATGTGTGATCCTACCTAATCTCGACAGTGACGTCTCATCAGCCACCGTTCTCACGCACACTAACAGGGAGGGGATTATACAAGACACGCATAATATCAGTGTAATTTCATTGAACCCTTAGTTTTTTGTGGTATTTTATTACATTATATTCATATATGCTGCAAAAACTATAATACCTTGTTGTCTTACTGGCTTTAGTCTTTTAGAGAAAATTTAAAAGATAGTCATATTTTTTCATATATTTTACCCTTCTTTTCTTTTAGAAAAATTATTCTCTCTGCCAAGATTCCATCTTGGGTCATTTCTATTCATTCTGAAGAGCTCCTTTGGTATTTCTCATATCCCAGGGCACTGGTTATAAGACCCTCATCTACCTATCATATCTGACTGTCTGTCTGTCCATCCTTCCATCCATTCAGCCATCCACCTTCTTACCTTTGTTAAGGAAAGGAGAACATTCTGGATGTGCTTTGAAATGTTGACTTTCTCCTCCCCACTGCTGGAAGTGCAAGATGATTCTCTGAGGACCTAGTGGGGCTTCGGGAGGAAGAGCTCACGCCTGTGGGGCCCTTGTGAGTCTGGGCACCGGGACTTTTCCATCTCCTGCAGGTCCACACAGCCTCCAGCAGAATGGCAGCTAGTCAATGGCAAGTGTTCCTTCTGTTCTGCGTGCCACCGCTGATTCCTGTGCACTGAGTTCTCCAAATCCATCGTCTGTTTCCCAGGTTTGGGGGTGGCCGTCTGCCCTGTGACCTCGATTCTCTGATGGACCTCACAAGAGTTGTTGAGTTTGGTTTGTTCATTTTATCTCTTGGGGTCAGGATGAAAACAAAGATGTCTAAGCACTTCACATGCAGGAGTGGACTCTGGCTATCTGCATATATTTGAATTGTGTGTGGTGTGTGTGGGGGGGTGCTGGAGACTGAACCAGGGCTTGTGCATATGAGGCAAGCGCTCTCCCAGCTGAGCTGCATCCCCAGCCTGCACCCATTTCATAACCAAACTGTAACCAGAAGTTCAGACCAAAGGCACAGGTGGTTCCCTGCAGCCACCCCGGCGATCTCAGGGGCCTTCTGTGTGTGCGAGCCGTTGACACCAGGGCAACATTAAGCTGCAGTACTCCACTTGGGTCAGGTGGCTGATGACGTGGGGCAGTCTTGGGTCAGGAAAGGGCACAGCAGCAGGTGGTTTGTGCGGAGCTGGGCTGGGGTGAGGCAGGACCCCGAGGCTGGTGACCCTGAATTCCCATCCTCGTGCTCCTTGCTTCACCCGGGACCAGGCTCAGAATGCAGGTGACCTAAACTAGTCCTCACCTGCCACCTGCCGGGGAACAAAGGTGTGCCTCAGTCCCCACACCTGTAAGGTAGAGATAGGGCAGTACTTACCAATAGGGTTATCGTGAGTTGTGGTTTGGATACGAGGTGTCTCCGAAAGCTCCTGTGTCAAGGCGGGAGGTGAAATCATTAGATCGTGAGAGCTGTGATCCACTTGGTGGATTAATCCATTGGCTGGATTAATGTTTTGAAAGGACTGCTGTCGGGTGCTGACTGTGGACAGGTGGGTGTGGCTTCTCCTCTCTTCCTCTGAGCAGCTTTCCTCGATGGGCCCTCCCGCCAAGATGTTCTGCTCGCTCTGACCCAGAGCAATGGAGCTGGCCCCCGTGGGCATCATCCCGTGTGCCGCAGGTGCCAGTGGCCCATTCTGTGGTCACATGTCCTTCATTCAAAACCACGCTGTGCACCCGCTGTGTGTGGAGGCACCAGTTGGTGACCCTGTGTCAGGGTCTCCTCTGAGGCTTGGGGCTGTCTGTGCTGAGACCTGTCGTGCCCCCTCTGTGGCCAGCACTGACCAGGGTGTGGCTGATCAGGGGAAGGGCATGAGCTTGCCTGGCAGGGCTGGGCCTTGTGTCCCCCCCATGTGGTCACCGGCCTCCAGCAAGGGATGAGCTGTGGGGCACCTGGGTGCTTGTCTGTGGATGGGCAGAGCAGGAGGACCCACCTGTGGGACAAGGTGGCCTGAGGACAGGCGGGGCCCTCCCCACTGAGCTCACCTGCTCATTTCTGCTGTGAAGAGAGGGAGCAGAGACCCGCTCCAGGGGACCCTGCGGAAGCCCCGCAGGCAGGAGCTGTCCTTCCTGAGGCGGGGTTCCCATGACCTCTAACGAGGCCTGTCCCCTCCGCCTCTGGCTCACTGTCTCCACAGAGCCCAGCTCATCTCCATCCCCACCCCAAACACCCAAGCCCAGCTGCCTTTCGTTCAGGAGAGAAGAGCCATTACCGACCCACAGTGCTCGGAGGGAGAGGAGCCCCGAGTCCCGGAAAGGCGTTCCCAATCCCCCAGCGGCTCCTGGCAATGCCGCCTTGTTACAGGCTAATCGAAGCCGACACTTAGGCCCATCCCTTAAGGATGTGGCAGAGAGATCTCGCCAAAAACCTTATCCAAAGGCAGAAAGTGTTCCCGCAGGGACAGCAGAATCTGGCTCCTTCACACCCAGCATCTGCCATCCTGACCGGTCACTGAAGGGAAAAAATACAAACAGAACACGCCCCTGAACAGAGAAGGGCTGTGGGGTGCAGAGGAAACGGACCCCTCCTCCAGTGCGCGTTGGCGCACCCTGGGGTCTCCCCTCGCCCCGCCCCTCCGGCCTGTCTGCCCCGCTCACCAGTTCTAACGCCGCCCCTGCTCAGCTGTGGCCCTCCCGCCCTTCGCTGCCGCCTGCCACAGCCCTGACACCCTCCGTTGCTCTCCTGGCCCCAGCCGGCAGCGGCCATCGGGAGGCCGCATGGTGCACACCTGGTTTGGGCTTGTCCCTGATCATGCCACTGAGCCTGTCCCAGCCTTGGGGTCAGGGGCTCCACCCGCCTTCCTCCTGCTGGGCTCTCTGTGACCCCTCCTGCCAGCCCATCCCCCACCCCAGAGGGTCTAGGTTTCAGAAGTGCTCGGGTGTGAACACTGGACTCCCGGGCAGCTCTGGTCAGTGCTGGCACTGGCTTCCTGTCACTCTGTGCCCTCGGAGCCCTCAGAGCGACTGGGCACTGAATCAGCGACCACGTCCACTCCTGCAGCAGCCATGCACCCTCACCAGCGGCCCGAGATCACGTTCAGGACGGTGCGGCAGCGGCTGGACTCAAGGCCTCACTGTCTACAGCCTCTTAAGACCTTTCCTGACCTCCCAGCCCCGGGGAGAGTGCCCCTCCACTGTCACAGGTCACGGGGGTCTTAGCAGGGCGTCCCCAAGGCTGAGCTGTGGTCCACTTCAGCTGCCTATGGCCCTGCACTTGGGCCTCTGAACCAGGCCACATGTTATCGTTGTTTGCCCCACAATAACAAAGGATCAGCCTCCCGGACTGTGTGGGAGCCCCCAGGACTTCTCCAGGCTCTAGACGCAAAAGCCCAACTCAAACTGGCTCAAGAAAAATGCTCCAAGGTTTGGCTTCAGGCAAGGTGGGGTGCAGGGGATCCAGCAGTATCATGAGGAGTGCCTCTTACTCTTTTGTCTACAGACAGGGGCCTCTCAGGATGTGGCTCTCAGGAGCTCCTAATTTATATTCTTGCAGTTTAACATCCTTAGTAGGGAGAGGACATCACTGTCTCAATCTCTCTCCAAGTCTGTGGCTGCCTCTGATTGACTGAGCTGGGGACATGTGTCCATCCTTGGACCAATTACTAGAGCCAGGGAGATAAAGAGGATGAAGAGCCCCGATTGGCTAGGTGGGGTCATGTGTCTTCCCTGGGATTTAGCGGTGGAGAAGAAGGGAGGGGTGTCCTCATGGGAAAGCTGGGGTCTGGCTTGAGCCTGGAGGGTGTCCCCAGCCGGTGCTGACTGTGGGGGTGGGTGCCTGGGGCTGGGATCAAGGCCACACGATTCGCCTTCTGCAGACCAGACCCAAACTTGACCATGGCATGTACTCTTGCCCTGCGCCTGGCCTCCCTGCCGGGCACCCAGCTGGCCTTGACCTCAGGGCACAGGTTCTGAAGGACCGGAGCTTTGGGCCTTGTTCCCGCTCACTGTCTCGGGATCCTTGCTTCTGGAACAAAGGTTCCCTGGGTTCCTGTCACACCTGCCTCTGACGATGTGGCCGCCCTGCTCCACGGGGTACAGGTCGGGAGGCGGAAGTTTGGTGAGGTTGGTGGCTGAAGACCCTTCCTTGAGGCTTCCCATGCTCATGGCCATGCTGGTGGCTGGAGTGACAGGCCTGTGGCCTCCCGTCCCCTGCTTCGTTCTCTCCAGCTCGGGGATCACATGGTCCTTGTCCTTCAGTCCTCCCACCCACCCAGCACCCTGGTCACTGCTTTGAGCTCAGCATCCCCAGCCAGCTCGCCCCAGTCCCTGCCCCTCCACCTGCCCACTCTGGGCATGAGCCGGAAGTGCGTGGCCAGGTCACAGTGCTCGCCGCACCCACTGGACAACAGCCCAGGGCGAAAGGGGCGGTTCTGAGACCCGGTCTGGCTGCTCCCCGATCCTGGCTCCTGCTCCGCAGCCTCTGCGGACCACCTCTCAGCTGGGGCCTCTGCACACATGGCTGCTCACCCCTCCCCCGTCACTGCTGGCTCATCTGGTGACACAGAGGAGGGGACAGACGCATGCCCCGAGGCTGGCAAGCAGTCCTGTCCTGTGTCCCCATGCTGTCTGGCTCCAGAAGTTCTCCCCTCCCCATTGTAGAGACAAGCAGCGTGGACTCAGAGGGCATCCTAGGTGATGCAGCGTGGTCACCCCAAGGCTGAGTGGAGAGGGGCTGGGGCTCCAGGCACAGGTGGGAGCGGGAGTGTGGCTGGGGAGGGCAGGAGGGCTGGCGAGCCTGCGTGGGGAAGCTGAGGCCCGGGCACACAGATCTGGCCCCAGGGAGGGCTGGACCTCATTGCCAGGGCAATGGGGGCCCCCTCCAGCCCAGGCCAGCCAGGCTGTCAGGTGTGGGCTGCTGCTCGCTCTCGCTCCCTCTCAGTGGGACCATCTGACTCTAAGGCCCACGTTGCTTCCTCTCTGCTCTGGGGCTCAGGCCTGAAAACAGAGCCCGTGTCTTTCTTCAGGTGGAATGTGCTAGAAACTCCAGCCTGTGCAGCAGTGACAGGAGCTGCCTGGGCAGAAGCAGGGAAAGCCTAGAGGGTCTCCCCACCCTGAAACCTGGGGCTCAGAAGACACCTGGGGAGGCCCAGGCCTCTTCCTTGAAGGACTCAGTGCCCAGGAAGATGGCTCCCTCAGGGCATCTGCTGCGTCCAGGCTTCCCTGGGGTCTCTCACCCCCTCAGGGTCTTCTTCTGCGCTGGAGGAGCCTCGCCGGCCTGGAGGGCTGGGAACACGGAGCCCTATCATGGAGGAGAGCCCAGGTGGTGAGGGCATCCTGGTGCCCCAGGCACCAGGGGTGGCACGTGCATGCCAGGCAGCTCCCCAGTGCCAGCCCCAACCTGCAGGTCAGCAGAGCAAAGGGCTGAAGCAGCTCTTGGGGCTGAAGGCCTGGTCACCTCCAAGCTGGGACACCAGCCGGACTGTCCTGTCCCGGGGGCCAAGTAGACAGCTAGTGAGAGGCTGTGTGGGCCCTCAGCATCCCCAAGACCTGAGGACAGTTCTTCCCTAGCCCCAGCTCCAGGGTGATTTGGGGAGAGGCCCCAGACCTTCCGCAGGGAAACCGAGGCCCTCTCCTCTCAGGGTCAGGCTGGCAGAAGCCCCCTTCCAGGTGGTAGTGATGTCCTCTGCCCTGGGAGGCAGCCTCTGCTCAGGGCTTCAGAGCCCAGCTCCTGCAGCCTCAGACAGAACCAGTATCAGACTCAGCTCTGCTGTGGCGCAGTCAGTAGTTTTTATCTGATTTCCGTACTGCAGGGTACTGGCCAGCTTAGCCCTGTGCCTGAGGCAGCGGGCCAGGCCCAGCGGGCTGGGGATCGATCTCGGCGGAAGAGCCGACAGTGCCAGCCTGTCCCTAGGTTGGAGGTGGTGGTTTTACTTTGGGGGGCTGTGATTCAGCGTCTACCAACGCTGCAGGGCAGAGTCTGGGAGAGGCGCCCCAGGAGCGGGCTCTCTCTTTCTGTGGTCCCTTCAGGCCTGGCCCACAGAGCCCCACCCTCGTGGTCGGGCTGGGAGTTTCGGGTGAGCGAAGCTCCCTGAGACAGAGCTCCTGACGCAGCCTGCTGCTCCAGTCGCTGCTTGGGGTTGGTTTGGGTTTGGGAATTTTACTAAATGACGGTGTGGTTTGCAACCAAGTTTGTTCCCCTAATGAAACCCCAGTGACAGTGTTCCTTGTGGCCACAGAATCTTCTGAATATTTCCAAAGGCAGTTGGAGACCCCTAGGGCAGGTGGGTAGAGACCTGTGTGGTCGCAGGCTTCAGGGATGTATCTGACCTCGGGAGGCCTGGGTTTGCTGTGAGGCCTGCTGGGAGGAGCGGGTGGTAGGCTCCTACTGTACCTGCTCAAGGGATTTGCAGGAAGGTGGAGGTGGGAGGGAGAAATTCCAGGCCTACCCCAGTCGCTTTCTTTAAGGGTTCCCTCCGAGGAGACACCAAGACTTGCCTGCTGGCCGTTCCAAGAACTGGTCACACATAAGTCCTCGGGCCTATGTGACTGAGTTTGCCCAGAACTGTCCCAGGTTTGGCACTGGAATTCCTGTATCCCAGGAAAACACAGTCACAGGGAAGCCAGACCAGATGATTGCTAGGTGTTGGCCTGGGCGTTAGCAGGCGGGAGGTAACCGGAGATCGCGAGAACTAAATGAGATTGGCAAGGGCACCGCAGACGGGCCAGGGCAGCGCGGCACGAGCGGCAACTGGTGCCGCACTCGGCAGTGTGTGCTAGCAGCTGGGGCGGTAGCTGGAAGGCAGCCTCCTCAGTGGACCCAAAGGGCCTGAAGCACCCTCCTCCCCAGGGAAATACAGCTCACATTAATTATGTCCCTGCTGCATGCCAAGCACAGCCCTCAGTGCTCTTGAAGTGCTGTCTTTCGGATCTGGAACATTCTCCAAGGGCCACGTGCTAAAAGCTCAGTCTCCAGCCCATGGGCTGTTGGGAGGTGGAACCCTTTGGAGCTTGGGCCTAGAGGGAGGAAGTGAGGTCACCGGGGGCGTGTCCTTGAGGGGATGTCAGGACCTGGCTCCCCACTTCCTCTTTCTTTGCTTCCCGACTGCCTTGAGGTGAGCAGCTTCCTGTGCCCTGTGCTCCCACCAGGCTCTTCTGCTTCACCACAGACCCAAAAGCCACGGGCCACCAACAGGGTCCTGAAACCTCCCTCACTTGGGCCAACGTTAGCTTTTCCTCTTTTTAAGTTGGGTGTCTCAAGTACTTTTGTTATAGTAAAAGAACTCTGGCATACCAAGGACTGCTTTCCGCTCTGCCCTATGTTCCCCTTTTAGAGAAGAAAAACCAGAGGCCACAGAGCTGAAGCCACTTGCCCACATCAAGTCAATATTACTCACAGAGGTTTTTCTAGCTTCAAAAAGACTGCCCTGCCTCCTGGAGGAAAAGAAACTTCCAGAACAAAAGTCAGGGTTGAAACCGGGGGCATGTACCCTCATGGATCCCAGAACCATGCTGGTTCCACGGGGAGTCAGGGCTTCTGGTCTGTTTCTCCTTCCCTCTTGGTCCCCGGAGGGCTGTGTCCTGGGTGGTGGCATGACTGGGCTTGGAGAGGCTCACTGGTCACCTGCCCTCTGACATTCACCTGCTGAGACTCAGGACCGTCACTCCAACTCTACAGCCAGAGACGGGCTGGGGTCTCATTCAAATTAGTCCAATGAATTTTTCTCATTTCCCAGAAATAGCCCTAACCGGGGTTTTCCTCAACTGTGCCAGGAAATCAGTTCAAGTCACCCAGCTCAGCTCAGCCCGGTCAACGCGACCGTGGAACTCATGCACTTGGGTATCGCCAAGGCCCCCAGGGAGGGCACTGCCTCTAACCGCAGAGTCCCAAGGATGGGAGTGGCACAGAGCGTTTGCACTGCGAAGGAGGCAGGTGGGGAAGAGAGGCCTGGGGCACAGCCTCTGAACCTGCAGGATGAGGCTCAAAACTTTGCTCTGAAATTCACTGGTCAAGCAGCCTGAGGAAAGGGACGTCGCTGGACTGAGCCTTACTTCCTACCCACAGGGGACAGTGGAGGCACTCGCCTTGGAGTGTCTGAGAGGTTGAGAGGCCAGGGTGGAAAGGCGGTAGAACCAGGCTGGCCTCCGCCCCACTCCCAGGAACTGCTGCTTCGCCACAGTTCCGACTACATCTCTAGCTCCAAAGGGCCAGGACATTCTTACATTCTTACCTTTTGAGCTGTGACATGCCCTCCTGCCCATGGTGGCCGATGCCAGGCTCGTGGCATGAGTTCCCGCTGGTCAGAGCTCCCGGAGCAGAAGGCTGACAGCCCGGGCCACAGAGATCCCAGCGCCCCAGCACCGAGCCCGGACCTGCTCAGAGCAACACGAGGAGGAGGTTTCAAACGGAGGGTCCGGAGGTGGAGCGCTGCGGGCACCAGGTCCCCGCCCGGGCGGGCATCAGCAGGTCAGTAACGTGGCTGAGGACCGAACTCCGTGGTCGCACCCAGAGCCCTGCTCCCTGGTTCCTCCTGGGGCTGAGCCTGTTTGGCATCGTGTCTATCCCCCCCCACCCTCAGATGCCCCTGGAGACGCTGCTTCCCTGGGGGCATGTCACTGGCTGGAGCAATGAGAGATGGGCAAGTCCTTGCTGGGACTCAGCCACCTCTGCCTCGGGCCCCTTGAGCCCGCCAGCCCCAGCGTCCTCATCTTTTCCGGAGCTGGCACCTGAGCACACCCGGGGCCAGGAGGAGCAGGAGGCACGCTCTCGCCATTCTAGGCCTGAATCCAGATCTCGAGGAGGCAGGACCTCCTGGAGGCCCTGGAGGAGCCTTCCTGCTTCCTGCCCGCGGGAAGAGGCTTGTGGCCGCCTTGTCTGCATGCTGAGTGCCGCTGACCTGTGTGTTGCCAGGAAGGTGCTGGTCACTGGATCTAGGACCCACTTGGGGGTCGGGATGACCTCATCTCCAGATCTTCCCCCGGTCCCGTCTGCAGACCCCTTTCTCAAGTAATCACACCTGCGGCCCGTGAGAGGGAGGGACTCGGCAGCCCGGTCCTGGGCTCTTATGGTTTCCTCATCCGGCCGGGAGGCCCCGGGGAAGTCCTCCGACCATTCCGTCTTGGTTTTACAGGCTGAGAGGGAGGATTCTAGTAGGTGCATTTTGAGGGGGTGATAAATGAGCTAACCGCATCCTGGGCTCAGCAGTCCGGCCACATGGTAAAATGGCACTGAATGGCAGCTGGTGGTTATTTTAAGAGGAGGCTGCTATTCTGCACCCCTGGCCTCACCTGGCTCCTCCCTGCTTGGCTCCTCTCCGTGCCCCCCGGTGGGGAGACTTCTACCAAGCCAAGCTCGGCTTCCCGTGGCCGCTGCCTCTGGGGCCGAGCTGGGGGAGCCGGTCTGCAGTGCCGCTCACACGCCGGGAGCAGTCGAGCGCTCCCGGGTGTGGGAGTGATTATAATTCCCCAGTTTCTCCGAACATTTTTCTAACTGGATCTTTTTGTGTCTCTGTCTCAGAATAGACACCCTTGTGGGCTTTCCTGGGCTCAAAATAGTTGTGAGATCGGGGTTGGAATCAACATCCGAGTCTGAATTACAACAACTTGGTTACAACTTTTGATTGGATGGATTTTACCAGCCCAATGTGGTTCTCTCTGCAAATCCAGCTTCCTTTTATGGAAGAACACAATCCAGGGCAAGAAGTGGCCCTTCTGCAGTGGTCAGGGCCGGGCCTGGCACAGCTCCAGGGGCCGGTCGGCCTGGTCTGCTGGGGACAGGGCCTCTGAGGACAGCGCCCGCTGCCGGTCAGGTTCAGCAGGTCAGTGCTGACTGGGCCTTCCTGGAGTCTGGGCTCAGGCTTTGTCCCCGCCAGCTTATGTGAAGGTCGCCTCTGCCAACTCGCTTCTCCGTGCCTCGGTTTCCCCTTCTGTCCAGGTGGGGATGGCCCTGCGTACGTCTGCCCGAGGAGCCGTGAGGTGGCCTGACCGGGTGGAGGCTCTGGGGGCAGGGACTGGCGCAGGCCAAGTTCCGAGCTGCTTCGACTGCTTGGCACACAGTGGGTGCTCAAGTGCTGCTGGGCTCAGACCGTCACTGGTCCCCCACGTCCCCACTCGGGGTGGGTCACATGGCAAGCAGAGGTCCACAAGGTGCAGGCTGTCCGCAGACCCAGGTGGCCACCACCTCCACCCTGCCAGGACCTTCTGCTGGTGGAGTCCCTCTCCAGGCGGGGCCAGCGGCCTCCGGACATGCCGTGGGAAGAGGATGCGCTCCACCTCACTTGCCAGCGACATTTATATGTCAAGAAATCTGCACGGGTCTAACTGGAGGTGTCTGGGGAGGGCATCCCTCCTGGCACCCGCCCAGCCGCCACGGGGATGGCCAGGGAAGCCGCTGGCAGGTGACTAGGCAGTGGGGCCTGCCAGGCTGGGGTCTAGTCCTAGCGGCCGCCCAGTGGGCTCTCCCAGTGCCAGGTGCTGCCCTCTGCTGACCTCTGATGCAGTCCAGTCACCGCACAGCTGGGAGCTCCAGCCACACTGCCCGTCCCTCTCTAAGGAAAGGGAGATGGCCAGGAGGCAGCTGGGGCTGCTGTGTGGCGTCCTTGCCCGGCCTGTCTCGGGTGGTAAGACACCTGCCTCTGACCACAGTGTGCTCACTGCCACAGAAGCCGCCGGAACAGTCCCCCCACTCCTGCATTGTAGGCCTGGGAGACAGAAGCAGGGGTGGACAGAAGTCAGAAGACAAGTGGCAGCAGGTCCTCCTGGCTGTGGGTGGCTCCTCCATAGTCGCGGTGTCCTCTCCTGTTTGCCCCTCTGTGCTGTGTGCTGGGAACAGGGGGCGATCTTTTTGTCTGGTATCTCTGAGCTCTTTGGTGAAATGTAATCAGTACTTAAACAGCAAACAGCAGGCTCGAAGAGCCAGGCAAGGCAGGAGTCACTTTGAGACCTAGATTGTAGTTGCTGTAGGCTGAATTCTATGACATGGCTGTAGTTGACAACAGGACATGGTGCTAAGTGCCTTTTTAGGGGAGGAGGCAGGTGCTCTGGCCTCAGAATGCTGCAGTGTCTGCTTCACAGGGCTTGTGGTCTACCAGGGCCAGAAGATCTTCCTCTAGGAGGGAGATAATTGTAACTTACGTACAAGAACACGTGCACATGTTAAGCCTGCAGGTCGATCATTTTTGACAGATGTGTACCTCTGTTACCACCACCCAGTGAAGCTCCAAAACATGCTTGACACTCCAGGAAGTCCTGAGCAGCATTTTAACAGAGAAACCATTTTTAAAAAATTAAAAATAAACACAACTTCTTGTTTCTTTGTGAATCGAAGGTAGTTTTTCAGCCTCTTATCACAGCTTGAAGCTGGTTGGGTTTATCTCGGTTTGAAGCGAGACTGTGTCTTCTCAGACGCCAGCTCATCACCCAATGAGAACCTTAGGGAAGGATGGGAGCAATTTCGTGGTGTGACTGAGCAGGAAGGTGGCTGGCCCCGTCTGCGTCTCTGTGTCCTGGAGAATCACACAACACCTCCTGCCTGGAGAAGGACCTTCTGACCCCGGTAGGCCAGAAGCTGCGCCTGGCAGAGGTTGCTGCAGCGTACCAAGGCCGGAACACCTGCACCCAGTTCTGGCACCTTCCCAGACTCCCCAGCTCCTGCTCTGAGGTCCCCTCTGATTTTGGAAGAGCTGGTAGCCCTTGGATTTCCCTGGCCTGCAAGGAGAGGTGGCTGAGCCCAGCGCCAGCCTGGCCGATGGGCAACGATGGGGGGCAGGACTGAGGGCAGTGGAGAGATGAGCCCCCTCACCCCGCACCACCCCGAGTCAGCCACTGGGATGGGGTGTGGTTCGGTGGGCCGGGGAGGGTCATGGGATGAGGTCGTGGTGACCCTTGTAGGGAAAGAGGCCACGTGGACGAGGCTGTGCCTGGGGGGAGGGGCTGGCTGGGCACCGTGCATGCGGTTTATTTGGCCTGGGATACTCCCTAAACATCCTTCAAAAACCCACCTGCACGCTCCCCTCCCGGACACTTCTTCCCAGGTCACTCAGTCAGTGCTGAAACTCTCCAGTAGTATGATTCTCCAATATTCCTTTGCTTGCATTTTTTTTTTTTTTTTAGGAGGAGGGTGTACCAGGGATTGAACTCAGGGGCCCTCAACCACTGAGCTCCATCCCCAGCCCTGTGTTGTATTTTATTTAGAGACAAGGTCTTGCTGAGTTGCTTAGTGCCTCGCTTTTGCTGAGGCTGGCTTTGAACTCTCGATCCTCCTGCCTCAGCCTCCCCAGCTGCTGGGATGACAGGCATGCGCCACCACACCTGGTGCTTTTTTTTTTTTAATGAATTTTTTTCTTTTAATTTTATATTTGGATCTCAGGTGCAAAAATTTGAATACATCTATCTTTTGGGTTCAATACTCTTAATCTTCCCTGGTCCCAGGGAAGCCGCTGCCTTGCATGCCCTCTCTGCACCCAGTCCTTTCCTACTCCTACATCCGCTTCCTCTGCCCCTGTGGTCATGCCTTGGACTTGACCTTGAGACTTGACCTGTGTGTGTCTTCTCTAAGAGAAAAAGCCTCAGGACAGCCTCCTTCCTCCTGACACACCGCCCCCAACCCCTTGTAAAGCTTTATTTTGATTGCCAAAATTCCTGCTGCCATCTTTGGGCCTCCAGAGAGAAGTGTGGGAGGCCAGAGACAGGGGCTGCAACTCCAGATGTCCCTCGTCTCCCACATCTGAGCCTGTGTGTCTGGATGGGACGATTGTAAGGTTTTATTGTCACGGAATCCCAAGCAGACAGCCACCCTGCAGCCAGCACACGAAGATGCCACCTCACGGAGGCAGCTGTGGCACAAAATCACCCTCACCGCCAGCCCAGGAGGGCGGCCCCAGCACGTCCCAATCACTGAGACAGAGCTTCTGATCAAGGTGGTGGTCCTGGCCGGGACCCGCCAGGGTCTCTCACCAGCTCTTGGTCAAAATGAGTTCAAGTTCTGCCGTGTCTACGGGTCGTTGGAGTTCAAATGAGCATTTAGGCTGAGGTCACAAACCCCTTGGGGGCAGGGGAGCGGCTGCCTTCTGAGGGATCGTCTTGGCGGCATTTCCCGCGGCAGGGATGACTGGCCGGAGATGCCGGGGCCACGGCCGCGCTGCACTGTGGAGCCCGGCCCCACTCGCGTGCTGCCTGTGAGCTTCCCGCGAGGCCTGGCCTAGACCAGGGTCTGAGCTGCTGGATGATTTGTTCCCCGCTTCGTTCCTGGGCTTTTTCTTCTGATTTTTTTTCCCAGTGCAAATTGAGCACTGCCAGAAAACAGAGCCCACTGTCAGGGTGCGCTGTCCCTGTCACCAAGCACCTCCCAGCCATGTCCCCCATCCAGGAGGGGACAAGGCAATGTCTAGCTCAGGTGGCCCAGGGGATCCTCCAGGGAACTGCTGTCCTCAAGGACAAGCAAGCCAGTCCCAGAGTTGAGCGCACACAGTCCCTGAGCCAGCACTGCCCGCTCAGCCCGCCGCGTCCTGCCACCAGCTTTGCCTGGCTGTCTGCCTGTGGGTGGAGGCAGGGAGGCGCGATTTGTCTTCTGGAACTTTCTGTGATGCTTAGTGCCAGGCAGTCTGCTGTGGAAACCCCTGCAGGGGATCTCAGGGTTTGGGTGGTCTCTCTTCTTCCTGAGCCTGAGAAAGAGAACTTGCAGAAGCAGGCATGGCTCCTCTCGGCCCCTTGCTCACTGATTTGCTGTCAACAAGTGTTTACCAACAGTTCCTGGTGTGTGTGTGTGTGTGTGTGTGGTGTGTGTGTGTGTGTGTGTGTGTGTGTGTGTGGTGTGTGTGTGGTGTGTGTGTGTGTGTGGTGTGTGTGTGGTGTGTGTGTGTGTGGGGGTGTGTGTGTGTGTGTGTGTGTGGTGTGTGTGTGTGTGTGTGTGTGTGTGTGTGGTGTGTGTGTGTGGTGTGTGTGTGGGGTGTGTGTGTGTGTGTGTGTGTGGTGTGTGTGTGTGTGTGGGGGGGGTGTGTGTGTGTGTGTGGTGTGTGTGTGTGTGTGTGTGTGTGTGTGTGTGTGGTGTGTGTGTGTGGTGTGTGTGTGGGGTGTGTGTGTGTGTGTGTGTGTGTGTGTGTGGTGTGTGTGTGTGTGTGTGGTGTGTGTGTGAATGGAGCCCGACAGCAGGGGTGGCGTCCCTCACCCCTGAGAGAGGAAGCCCCTCGCAATCCAGTGGAGATCCAAAGCTCTGATGGGGTCTGCAAATCTGGGAAGGAGAAGTGGACTCGTCAGTCACTGCTGCCCGTCCTGGGGAGGGCTCTACTCGCCCTCTGGGCTCCCCACTCCATGGTGCAGATGCAGACCAGCGATTCAGACTTTTCTGTCTTTCCACCACTCTGAGGAGACACCTAGAGGCATTGAAGATTTTCCCAAAGGTTGGGGAAATGGGCAGATCACATCCCAAAGGAGTAGACGACAGTTAATGTCTCATTTATTTTTCCTCAAAATCTCTCACCCATGTCTGCAGCTCTTACCTGGCTCACCCCAGGTAAGAGCCAGGACGTACCTAACCACCCAGCACCCTTTCAAGCTTTCACTTTGGATTGCTCAGCACTGCTGTGAGCAGATAAACCCCTGGCCCTGGGTGGGCACTTGGTCGTGGGCAGTGTTCTGGGAAGGAGCACAGCACGCTTCAGGGCAGGGGACAGGGAGCCCACCGGGTCTATGAGGGTCCGGGAAGGCCCTCCTCGGAGCTGTTGGTGTAGGCAGACCTGCAGGGTGGAGGAAGGTGTGTCCCTGTCAGGGACGTGGGCAGGGGTTGGGTTCACCGTGCAGACTCGGGTGGGACGCTCTTCCCGCTGGGGAGCGGGGCTGAGCTGGAAGCAGAGGTCCAGGTCCAGACTGCCCCAGGGAGCTGCCCCGTGGGACTCTCTTGCCATCTGCTCCCCTCCCCCTCCTCCCAGGTCGCATGCTCCTCTGTGGTCTGCATCCCAACAGTCCGGTGCCTGGCCTCTCCTACAGGACACCAGCCTCTGTCCCTCCACCGACCCTCTTGGAATGCCCTGGTTCCAACTCTCCCTGGAGTTTGGGGGTCTAACACATTTGGTCGTTTTTTCTGCATCTGCCAAATTCTAGGTCACTGGGCAGCCAGACGCTTTGGGGTCAGCTGTCCTCCCACCCCGCCTCTCGGTGACATGTCTGCAGAGGCAGGTTTGCAGGCCTTGCTCTCCTCTTCCTTCCTCGCTCTTGGGCGGGGCGGTCCCTCCACACTCGCTGACCAATGAGACCAGCTCATGGCTGGTTTTTTTCCTTTGGAAACAAAAGAGTGACCACACAATAAATGCAGCCAGGAAGGGCCCAGAGTTCTGGAGCCTCATGAAGTCCCTACTCTGTGGTCCCTGGGGCCCTCTCCAGACCCTCCAGAATCACTCATTCCTAAAGTGCAGCGCCCAGAGCCCCAGTCCTGAGAAACGCTCTGCGCAGGCTCCCCCCAGGCCCCAGTGCTCCTCCGCAAGGGTCCTGGCCTCTCCTGGAGGCTGACCTCATGCTGTCCTCTCAGACTCCACTCTCCTAGCCCCAGAGGAGTCTGTTTCTGCCTCGGGACAATAAGCCCAGGGCAGGGGGCAGGAGTCTGGAGGGTCCTAAGCTCCTGTGTGCCTGTCCTCATCGTCCACAAAGGGGCGATACAGCACGGGGCTTTGTGCCACCATCCTGGGGGCGGGCACTGTCCTGTGGCTTCTGTTTGTGGGTGAGGCCACCTGCTCAAGTCCAGGGCTGGCAGGGACGTGAGCAGACTAGCCACGTGGGCCGTGCTTTGGAGTTGAGCAGATGGGTAGGTGCAGGTCGTCTTCAGACACCAGCCTCACTGTGACAGGACACAGCAGAGGTCCCATCTTCTAGGAAATGCACACCAGGGGCATTAGGAAGACCCCTGGTACCTAGGGGTAAAGGGGTCCTTGAAAAGTCCCCACGTGCGGGGAAGAGCGAGGGACATGGAGACAGATGGAGAGAGAGCAGACACCCGGCAAAGGCAAATGGAAACTGGAAATCTGGGTGAAGATAGTTTCAAACAAAACTTGAAATTATTTCACAATAACAAGTCCTTTAAGCGTGAACCCCCGGTCTCTGCTGGGCCATGGCTCCACCTGGGGCCTGCTCAGCCCTGCTGGTGCTCCGGTGTTGGGGCACAGCCACTGAACCCGGTGTCCTAAGTGTACAGGACGCTCTGGGCCTCAGGTCCTTGGTGCTTGGTCCTGCCCTTCCTTCTGCTCCTGGGTCTGGAGGATGAGTTGAATGCAGGCAGAACCACCCCGTGTCCCTGTCCCCAAAGTGGACCTTTCCTGTGTCGCCCACTGAGGTCTACTCCCAGCCAGCTCCAAACATGGGGTGCAGGGCCCTCTCAAGTCTGGTCTGCACAGGTAGACCACAGTAGGCCTCAGCCACCCCTCCTGGCTTGATTCTCCCAGCTGGTCCCTGGACTAGTGACATCACACCCTTGAGAGTGGGTAGACCCCTCCCCTGAATCTAATCTTCATTTTAACAAGACCCCTGGGGGTTTTGTGGGTGCATTAAAACCTAGGAAGCCTCACACTAACCCACTTTAAAAAGAAGAGGAGGAGGAGGAGGAGCAGGAGAAGGAGAAGGCCACAGCCAGAAAATATGGTCTGGGCCTGCAGTTTCTTTAAATGTGCCACGCTCAGGGGTCATAGACCTCTCTGTGGCCAGACCCACCAGCTCTGGGACAGTGCATCTGGAGGCCCAGTGCCCACGTCTCACGCCCACAGGGTCGAGTTGTGTGCTGTGGAGCTTCAGGCAGGCCACACCTGTGACCCAGACTCAGGGAGGAGACGTTGGGGCAGTGACTGGGAGGAAATCCGCTCCCCCAAACCCAGGCCGAGGGCAAGAATCCGCTCGTCCACCACCAAGATAACCATCTGGCAATAGCAAGAAGCCTCTGGAACCCAGGACCCTGGACAATCCAAGTCCTCTTGGATTGAGTGTCCTCTGTGCTCAGGACAATTTCCTAGGGAAGCTGACCACACGGTCCTCTGTGGGAGGGGCCGGGGGGAGGTGCAGGAGGGCATGGGGTCCACAGGCCTGGGCCACAGGGCTCTCGGTGTGGGAGGCAGGGCAGAAGATGAGCCTGATCCTGGCCCTGCCCCTGGCATTGTGAAATAGGGACAGCAGAGAGAACCTGGGGGAGCACCAAAGAGCCCCTGGGCGCCAGGGCTGGGTCTCGGAGGACACGGGCACCCTTGAGGCTCCCGAGGGTCTCCATGCCCTCGCCTCTTTCCCTGTGCTGTCCTGGTCCCCCTCATGGTGTTGTCACTCCCCGCGTCACAGGACCACTGACCCCACCCCAGGACTCCGTGCTGGAGACATGGAGGGGATGCCCGCTGCCGGAGCAGGGTCTGCCAGGGGAGCCGGTGCACAGAGGTGGAGGAGCTGAGACCCAGGCAGGCCAGGAGGGGCACAGAAGGAGACGCTGCCACAGGAGGGTGGCAAAGCGGGGCCGGGCTGCCTTTGGTGGCATCCCAGCAGGAGCCGTGTCTCCCCAGCCCTGGTCTCACGTGACATCAGCTCCTGCGTGGAGACCACGGGTCCTCAAGTGGGCCTGCAGGGAGCATGCCGAGCGCAGCAGCGCAGAAAGAACGGTCGTGCGCTGCCAGACCAGGGGTTCTGAACCCGGAGAGAAAGAGGCAGGATTCTGCAGGAGGAGCCGGGGGCTGCCATTTGGCTTCCTTAACTTCCTCTGAGTACGCAAGCAGGAACTGGAATTTCCTTCTGCCTCCTTTCCATTCTTTAAACGGTGCTTCTGTGACCAGCCGAGACTGACACCTGTGGAGTGTGGAAATTATTTGGGTTGCATTTCAAACCACAATTTGGGTTCTGAAAAACCATCAAGGACTGAAGAGGAGATATAGTCCACAGAGGTTTCTGTCGTGACAGCCACGGCCCTCCAGTTCGCCCTTCTGTTTGGAATAACTCAGGGGTATCCACGGAGTTGCCTGCCAGGGGGGGTCACTCTGTCAAAGGAAGGGGATCGCACCACCAAAGCACAGTGCTCCAAGACCAGCCAGCAGAGGACCGGGCAGGAGACTGCCGGGCAGCTGCGTGCCAAAGTGGCTTGTGCCCTGTTCCCCAGGGGGAGAAAGCAAGCCCGAGGCTGTCCGCCCCCCATGGCTCCTCTGGACGCACATCATCGTCGCGACGCATCGACCTTCCTGAGCTAACCCTGACTTTCCAGAGTCTCAGCTCCCATCAGTACCAAGTGAAGGCAGACGCCAGTGCGTGAGAGGCCGGCTCACTGTCCCTCAGGCTGGCCAGGCGGGGCTGAGGCAGGAGCCAGGAGGCCCACTCAGAAAGCTCCCCCTTTACTGCCGAGCTTGAGTAATTTCTCCTAACACCATAGAGGGAAGCTGAGTGGGCGGTGCTTTGGGGCCCGTCAGGCCAGCACACATGCACGCAGGCTCACACGCGCGCCCACGTGCACACACAGAGGCACCTCAAGCCTGGTCCCTCCACCTCTCTCTGTCCCCCCGTCTCGCTACCCTGTCTTCTGAGCTCCTGCCACTGAGTTGCCCCCAGTCCTGAGGTGGGGCAGCCAAGGGGGCCCTTGGTAGAGCCAGCACTATGCTGCTTAGACTTTCAGCCTCTGAAAGTGTGAGCTAAAAGAACCTCTTTTCTTTATAAGTATTAGCCTCATGTTATTTTGTTGTAGTAATGAAACAATGAACTGATACAGAAAATTGGTACCAAGATTAGGGTGGGGAAATCTCGTGACTTCCCACTAGGCCCCACCTCTAAAAGGTCCCCCCATGTCTCAGCATCACCACAGTGGGGACCACACTCCCCACATGTAAACCCTTGGGGACACACTCAGGCTATATCCAAGCTAAGGCAGCGGGGTAGAGAACGCTTCCTTAGATCCAAGTGTGACCCTATAGATACTGGAGTCCCATGGTGCCCAGCTGAGGCACTGGTCACCCTGGGTTTGCTGCATCCAAAGATTAACAGAAAGGCATTTAGACATTCACTGTGCCTGAACCCAGGGATCCAGGTGGAAGCCATGCCTGTCAAAGCCACGTCCCCCTGGTGCACCTTCCCTTCCAAATGGCGCACCTTCCCAACTCCTGATGGCTTTATGGAGGAGCATGGCTTCTCTGACAAGTCCCCCTTCCTTCACGCCCTTCTCATCCTGGTCCTCTGTCCTGCATTCGGCTGAGTCTGCATCACAGAATTCTGGGAGATGGCCGGTGAAGAGCGCTCCTTGATGGGGCACTGGCCAGGGCACATCTGGGGCACCTGGCCTGTGTGGGCAGACCCAGCTGGACATGCGTGTACCCCCTGGCGTGCACAGGTGTGCCCTCACGAGCTCACGTCCTCTCACGGGCCCCTGCACACCCTCTGTCAAACACTCTCCACTCTCGAGCACACTCACCAGCTGTGTGCTCCATGCAGCTTGGGCTTGGGGCTTCGCCTGCATGGCCCTCCCAAAGCCCCAGAAGGGCTCCAGCTGTTCTTTTCTGTAGTTCCTGCTCCCTTTTCTCAAAGGACCTGAGAGGCAGGAGGTCCAGGTCCCCGAGGCCTCGTGCCCACCTCTCCACAGGACACCAGGCAAACTTGATGGCATGTGGGGCTTAGGGTCCTTGTGGCCAGCTGGCCACATGGGGTCTGACTGGCACCCCTTTGGGTGCCTGGTCCTGCAGGGTTCTCTCTGCCAGGCTGCGTCCCCAACACTCGGGACCCAGTCATGATGCTGCTGGTTCCAGGCCTTGGACAGCAGTCTTTTCCGTCTGACAGCAAGAGCGTGAGAGACGCTGGCCCGAGGACACGGATGGTGGGGGCTGTAGGACTTCAGCATTGTCTTAATTCCCAACTCCCCTGGTCTCCACTTCTGGTCCCACTTCCCATGAGCCTCCTGCTACAGCATTCGAGTGCTAATCGGCTCTGTCACTGGCCCGGATTGCTCCCCGCCTACCCACGCCCCCTGGGCTTCCATCGCTCAATGATTTGGGGAACGGGGGGCTTATCTTCAAAGAACAGATGGAGAAGTTCCTGTTTTTTATTAAAGGCTTCCAGTCTGCATAGAGAAAGCAACCTGCCAGCCGCTGCTAAGAGCTATTTTAAATACACTTACACGGCTCTGCAGCTGTCCAGTGGGGCTGGCTTTCTCTTTCCCTCTCCTGTCTTGGAACTGGCCGAGTGCAGGTGACCTGAGAGCAGCCCTGGCGTGGGGAGACAGACTCTCTGGGCAATTGAATGGGACAGAGAGCCACCTTTTATATATGTGCTAGCCTGTGGTCGTCAATGGCCAGCAAGCGGAAGACCAAGTGCCCAAGGCCCAGACTGGCACCTACAGATGCTCAGTGCCCGCTGGACAGGATCCCACCTGCTGCTTATCCCTGGGCAGTGTCCATTCTCTCACCCATTCGTTCACCACCACTTCAAGTGCCGGGCCAGGCGGAGAAGGGGCCATGGACAAGATGCTCCAGGCTCTTGCCCGAGGGAGCTCCCCACTGCTGCAGGAGAGGAGCTGCGGACATACCACCCGTGGAGAGGAGGCTGCCCGCACCAGGGGTGCTGTGGGAGAGACCAGGAGGCAGAGCCCAGAGCCCAGATTCTGGTCTACGAGGGGCGGCGGGTCTGTGGGCTCGCCTGCCCCTGCTGTGGAGGAAACGGTGGGGGCAGGCCGGGCGCGTGGTACCTGGGCTGGGCAGATGTGGGCGGTGGCGTCTTGTCCAGGCTTCCCCTGAGAGAGGCACTGGGGGAGCAGTTACACCATCCCAGGAAGCATCGCAGGGAGTGGGGACCGAGTCGGGGAAGGCAGGGCCAAGACAGAGGGTCCCTCAGGGGAGAGGAGGCTGGCGGTGATCCGTCTCCCTGCCTGGCACAGGAAGGCCGCTCCTGGAGCCGCAGAGCCAGGGACGCAGCGGGCAGCTCTCCAGGGGTCGTGTGTGGCTGTAGGATGTGGACCCCCTGGGGGCAGCCGGAGCCCACCCTGCAGGGCTGTCGGGGATCAGGTCATGGGCACAGGTTTCAGGTGGCCCCGGGCCATGAGCGGCCACTATGCCGGTTGCCATTCTGTGTTCAGAAAGCGTCCCCCTGGGAAGGGACGTCGGGAGGGGGCTGAGGAAGAAGGGTGATTGTCACAGCCCTAGTACCACGAGGCCCAGAAGACGGGGAGACGGGGACCCAGCTCCCTCCTCCCGCAAGGCCGCTCCCTAACCCCGCGACCCTCCCGCCCCTCGATATCCTGCCCCGTGCTCCACACAGAGGCAGAGGATTTGCTGGGCTGAAGAGCCAGGACTCCCCAAGGAGAGCTTGTGCAGGAAAGGTCTAGAAGGAGAAGGAGGAACACACTAGGAAGAAGCCGGAGGTTCGGCCTGGCCGCTCGTTGGACTGTCCATTACCACCCGCTGAGCCCTGCCATGCTTCTGAGGCTCCTGTTCCCATCAGTGTCCCCGTGTCACCGGGGGCCTGCCTCTGGGGTGCTGTGAGGAGGAAGTGAAGGTGGAGCCCGCAGCACAGTGCCCAGCTGTGGAGACCAGGGTCAGCACCGTCATCTGACCAGGGCAGCCTCCTCTTCTGGGGGACCCACAGCTGGACACTCCCCGTACCAGCAGGGGCCTGGTCTTGCTCACTGCACAGGGCTGAGCTCCAGGCCTGTTCTCCTCAGACAAGGCCCTGGAGAGAGAGCCCCTGTCCACTGGGCACACGGGCTCAGTCAGTGCGTTGAGCCCCTCTGGGGACATTTTGGTTCTCAGCACCTGGGTGGCACCCAGTGGGTGGAAGCCAGGGATGACCTTGAACCTCCTACAATACACAGACAGCCCTCGACCACAAAGAATCACCCGGCCCACTGTCAACAGTGCTGATTGGGCTATCCACCCTAGGGGAAAGATGAAGGCACAGGAAGGTTCTAGAACACGGTCTGGCTCCCATCCTCCTGGAGACCCTGGGCTCTCTGGCCTCACTTGCCACCTGTGGCTTATTAATTCCCCTGCCTTCTCCCATGGAGGTGCCTCTAGGGTGAAGGGGGCAGGGGGCTCTTAGAGGAAGGAGGTGTTGCAAATAAAGACTCAGTTTCACTTCACTGAGGCAGGGAGACGAAAACGCCACAGGCCGAGGCTGAAAGCTGCCTCCTTTCGTTCCAGAAAGCGTCTGCTCTTAAACCCCAGCCAGGCTATGGACTCCCCGCCTCCCATCCTTCAGCTCGGTTGCTTTGCTGGGCCTGTTTCTTCTCCTGGAGCCTCTTCCCCAGGCCCTTAGAACACCCGGGCCTCAGCGGTCCCCTTCTCTGAAGAGAGCTTGTTTCTGCTCTCCAAGGGTCTGAAAGGGCCCGTCAGGCAGCCCTCTAATGAACCCGGCGGTTTTCCTCTGGCTCTCTGGGTTGAGATCCGAAGGAAGATCTTGAGGGCCAGCTCCCACCTCCCAGCAGGGGTGAGGATGGGGGGGCACAGTGCTCAACCCGCTGGTCAGCATCCAGCACCTGAGAGGTATGGCATGCGAGAGAGGTCTAGTGGAGGCCAGGACTGAAGTCTGCCCTGGGCACAGAGGTGGCAAGGCCAAAGCCACCGGATCAGACCAGCCATGGTGGTGAAGAGGCCAATGGGCATGTGGCCAGCAGGGCATGTCCCTTGAGGGGCAGCCAGCGTGGCCTTGCCCCTGTGGAGTGCTGAACACAGGTCTAAAGTAGCCCAGCTTCTTAAGAAGGCCATTTAAGTTTTGTGTGAAGTGGGCTTATTTCTAAACATCGGGAACTAATTCTGGAAGAAATTTTAACATGATATGTTTCAGAATGGGGCTGTGGGTCTCCTCTGGCTCCCTGGGCATCACCGGGCTCTGAGAGAGAGGGAGTGTACGTGGCGGCACCTGCTCTGTGCCTCACCTGACTGTGTGGCCCGGCTGGACCCTTGGCTCTGTTGCCCGTAGCCTCCCACACAGGAGGCAGTGACTCGCGCATGGCCACGTCCCTGTGGGGACTCCACGGAGCTCTAGGACTGAACCAGGCAACATGGAGCCAGGGCTGGTGGCATGGGTGTGCTGACCTGGCTGTGGCATTGATCTCTGCCGCCCACCCAGGGGCCAGACCTCACCTACTGTGCGCTGGAGGAAAGCTGCCCTCGTGGATCAGTTAGGGGCGAGGGCTCACCAGGGTGCTCACCCTGGCCCAGAGCTGGAGGCCCAGGAGCACCACGCCACAGAGGTCTGACTGTTCTGGGCCCACCACTGGCAGAGAGACCAGACCCTGTAGATGACAGTCAGAGGTGGCCCAGTTGACGCCAATTCCTAGGAGTGACAGAGGGAGAACTGGGGACAGCGACAACCCAACAAGCCACCATTCTTCCTTTCTCTGGGCGCTGTGAGCTGCGTGACCTCACATAACCGCCCGTCAGTCCTAGGAGAGGAGGTGGCTCATGGCCCCCTTTCACAGAGGGGAGACGGAGGTGTGGCTCCTACAATTTGCTCAAGCCCATAGCAAGGGGCGGAGTGGGCACTCAAAACCAGGCCATTTGGCAAGTTCCACAGAGGCCTTAGACCTCGCAGAGGGGGACAGCATTCTTAGAACTATTGGCCCAAGAATGGAGAACCGAGTGTCCAGTTCTGTTCTCCTGTCCTTGGTGGCCCCAGTGGCTGAAGAGCCTGCCCCCAGGGCACCTGCGAGGCTGGGCGGTGCCTTGTCTCTGCTCCTGCAGCCAGCTCCAAGTCCCCGGATTCTCAGGGGCCTTCTGTGAAGCAGAGGACCGAGGGCGAGGGAGGAGAGTGGCACGGGGTCATACTGAAGTAGAAGGGCCAGGGGCCAGAGGGTCTTATTCATTTCTGGGCTTCGCTCATGCAGCAAGTGTGCTGGGCTGGGTAAGAATCAGGAGCTGCCCTTCTTGGCCTTTGGTGTCTGGAGGTGAAGAGGACAGAGCAGGACCCTGGAGTCAGGGCTGACTTCCATCCTGGCTCTGCTCTTGTGGGTGACCTGTTGCTCATAGGGCAGCTGCTCCGAGCTTTGGTGTCCTGGTGTGTGGAGTGGGGACCACAATGGCACTCACCTCCTGGCTGGCAGACTTCAGTGAAAGCATGCCTCCTGCGTGCTGGGCGCAGCCACTGACCCACAGCGAGCGCTGAGACCCTTGGCAATTCTCTGTTGTTTCTGGTTCCCTTGGGCACAAAGGACGAAGGCGCGTGACACCAAATGAGCCCTTTGTTTTAGCTCCAGACAGCAGTACGGATGCTGCTACTGAGCTCCAGGGCTTGGGTGGACAGCCACCAAAGAGCCACCGCTGAGCAGGCACAGACAGAGGTTCCCGCCTGCTCAGAAGGACCTTGGTGATGACTGCTGCCCAGGGTAAGTGCCAGCAGGCTCTGCCCCTTCCCTCTCCGTGCCAGCTGGTGTGGGCGCTGTGTCACACACACATGTGACCCTGTGGGCGCTGTACCTCCCTCACCCAGTCCCTGGGAAGAACCCGTTTCAGCATCTATAGGGAGACATGGTGGCTGCCGGAACCCTGGGGCTTCTAGCCTCAGTCCCTGACCCACTGTCTTGCCAGCCTCCTCCTCAGATAGCCAGGTCCCCACTACCAAAGGGAACAAGAAATTTGGTTCACGAGCCAGTCATACAACATGTCTACCCCACAGCACGAATTCACACGCCCCAGGGCCAATGTACCTTAGCTCCACACAAGCGCTCAGCCCGTTCATGACGTCCATATAGCGGCTGAAACGTGGCTGCTTTGTCTCATGATTAGTTTTATTTTGAAGGTCCCCGCTTCCTGCCTAACTAAGCTCAGGTTTTCGTACAGCATTCCACCAGCAGTTTCGCTGATGCAGTGCAGAGTTCACGGCCTTCAGGGGAAGTCATATTTTAAAAAAACTCAAAGGCAATAAGTAATAGACTCTAATTAGTTGCCAGAATAATGAAGATTACTTTCAATGCAGTCAATGAACTCTTAGGGAAAACATTGTCACCGCCTAGGAATTTTGTTGTACTGAAATTTTGCTGAAGTGAGTATTAGAGCTCATCCCTCCGACCTTGAGAGTCTGGAGGTGACTCCTTTGTCCTGGTCTGTGGTTTAAGCAATTGTCAGCTGGAGGAAGCGTTCAGGGATCCTGTTGCAGCCCTGGGTCCATGAACTTGGATTCGTTTCAATAAAGCAGTTCTCCTAGACCCCTGCCTCTGTAAAACATTTTATACAAACTCACTCACGTATTACACAAAATTCTTTGTCAAACTATAGCAAATTTTGATGTAGAGAAAAATGCTCATGATCAGAATAAAACTCACAAATAAGCTATTTATCCACTAAGGAAACAGAGGAACTGGGCTTGAAGGCCCCTGAGAACGGTTTTACGGTGCCTTGGAAAGCACTTGGCAGCTTAGGGGGCTCTGGGGTTGGAGGACATGAACTTGAATCTCTTAAACTTGACCACCATGAAGCAGGTGCCCTGTGGCCGGGCACCAAGTGTCTGGGTTAGTGATATGAGGTGCCTACATGCAGCATTTAGCTGCAAGATATTCCTGAAGTACAGATAGGCAACAAGGGACAGCGGGAGCCAGGGTCCTCAGAGAGCCAGCCTTGCGGCACAGAGAATCCCTGAGCAGGTGGTGTCCTAATGGCCTAGGGACCCTGGCAAGCAGCCCTCCCTGGGCTTTCTTGCTGGGCAATGCAAATGGCTTGGTTGAGGGACATTTTGCCTCTGGAGCCTAGTGCGGAACCCCTGCCCCACCAACCCACCCTGTCTGAGGATGCAGCACCCCAACACGCTCTGCAAGTGAGAAAGCAGAACTGGGTCATCCATGGGTGCCTGGAGGACATCCTTCAGCTGAGTGACCTAACATCCAGAGGGCACTAGCTTCTCAGGGTGTCACACCACCAGCATGACACGAGCGCTCGGGTGGGACATGCCAGCGCCGGGGGCTCTCCGTGGGTCCCCACGGTTCCTCAGAGTCCTCAGGCCCACAGAGGTGTGCTCTGCAGACCCTCTAAGTGCACGAGGGCGGCAGCCCCAGCCTGCAGACAGCAGGAACACATGACTCAGCCTCCAGGAGGAGGTTGAAATGTAGCCAGAGAGGCCTTTTATTTCCGATGGTTGGTGAGGCTGGGACCACGGATAGTTCCCGTCTCTCTCTGGGCCATCTAGGAAGCGTGCTGAGCCTGGAACCTGACTGCAAAATCGAGCAGAAGACCCTAAGAGCGAGTCTCTCTGGACCCTAAGATCCAGAGAGCGGAGTGGAAGCTCCCCTGGCCCACTTCCTCCACCTCCCAGGGCTCCTGCTGCTTCTGGGCGCCATCTGCTCTGAGGCTTATGACACTCTGAATACTAATGGGCCAGAGGTAAATGGCATCTGCTTAGGTGGGGTCTGTGTTTTTGGTGGCTTGATTTGGAAATAGCCTTCCACAGACAAGAGACTTGAGGAGGTCACCAAGGGAGGGGCAACAGAAAGGGGATGTCACCCTGACACCAGAAAGGACTTGAAGATTCTATAGGAGAAACAGAGGGCAGAGGGCTGGGCTTGCCCAAGTTCACTCAGCAGGTCCGGGCAGGGCTGGACCGGAGCCACCTCCTGCCTGGGGGCAGCTCCGGGACCCATGTGTCCACCTGCATGTTCATTCAGCCAAGCAACGGCATGGCCAAGGAGAGGAGTGCCCGGTCCCTGCCACACTGGGTTCCCAGGTCAGCCCCTCCCTGGCCGAGTGCCCACCAGCAGGTTCGTCTTCCTGCCCTGGTTTCCTGGCTCCTAGTAAAAGCCACACACAAAATAGTCCTGCTCAGGTTTTTATGAAGAGTCAACAAGATAATTAATATACGGAAATTTCTTAGAAGAGCCCAGCACATAAATAAGTGCCCAGTAAGTGTGGGTCAGTAGCACTAAATAAATACTTACAAACACCAGGGACAGTGGTGAAAAGGTGGACACCGTCCCTGCCTCTGGGAACCTCTCAGTCCAACAGAGGGCACGGGAATGGGTGTTGGCCTGGCTGCGAGCCGAGGGAGCCGGGCTTGGGCTAGCTGGCGGCTGGGTGCATGGGGTGAAGGCCAGCCGGTGGGAGCTGGCCCGGGCATGAGGCCCTGGGACACATCTGGGCTGCTCTGGTTGCTGTGTGGGTGTAGCTTGTGCAGAGACCCGAGGTGTCATGGCCGTCAGCCTGGAGGTGGATGTGGCCATGCCAGGGAGTGGACTGGGAACATCTGGAGCTCCACATGGGGATGTGCACCAGAGAGGGGCTGCGGCAGGTGGTCCTGGGTTCCTTTCATGAGCAGTGGGGTGACCAGCGCCCCGCCTGAGCTGGGGAGTTGGGCGGAGCCTGGCACGGGGAGCCCTGGGAACAGGTGACCTGGTCGAGGAGGGGCATACATGGGTTGGGGGCTTTCCAGTGCCACTAAAGAACTTATTGGAAGACAGGAAGCAAAGGGACAAAAGCCAGGCTGCCCTCCCTCACCTGGGGTGGGGCCCCGGGACAAGCCCCCGTGTGTTCCGTGCCGGCGCTGCTTTTGGAATGAGGCTGCTTTTCACTTCAGCTGGTCTGCAGGGGCCTCTCAGCCTAGAGCCTCGGGGTCCAAGGGAATGACTCGCCTCGGCCCAGCAGTGGGTGGATGCAGCCGCCCCTGGTCCACGTCATGCATTCACCCCGGGCCAGGTGGAACCCGCCCGGATGGCCTGCCCTATGCACGCCAAGTGCTATGGAGGGCGGACAAGGGTTGGCACTCCGCTCCTTTCCCTGGCCATTCTCTAGGCCCCACCTGTTTTCCCTGAGCCCCTTCTTTGACTGGTCATCACAGCCTGTAGACAGCAGGGACCAAAGCCCTGTCACAAACTGGACACCATGAGCCCCCTGCTCCCCGACAGCCTGATTCTCACACTTTCCTGAGAACCCTGGGCCTGACCCAGGTCTGTCCTCAGTCCCCACCCCTAGCTCGCTGTGCCTCTGTGTCCTCATCTGTACCATGCATGACGTGGTGCCACCACGTGGGGTGGACATTCAGGGAGCCTAGCAGCTGCTCAGCCCGCTCTGGGTCAGGTGTGTGGGGGCTGCTCTTGCTCTGTGGCACTTCCTCTCCCTGGGCACCCTGTTTAATGTGCTCCCCAAATCCCTTACCACCCTCCCCTGCCCACGCAGAGCTGACTGACCCAGTTCCACACGAAGTGCGAGGCCCTGGCCCAGGTTTGCTCTCTGATTCCCGAAATTACTTTCACTGAAGCCAAAGCCACGTTATGGCTCAAGCTGTGGCCTCCTCCCGGTGAGGGTTGGGCTTTCAAATGCTGGCTTTCTGGTTGTTGGCTAAAGGCTGTGCTTGTGGTGTCCACCTCCCCTCTGCTGTGGAGGGCCAGGGCCACTGAGTTGCAGGCAAGGGCCAGAAGCATTCTGAATAGGCCATCAGATTCAGCGGGTGTATGATGCAGTATCCCCAATTAAATGTGGAATTCTCTCAACAGCAGAGAAGTTTTAGTATAGGTCTCATGCAATATTTGGAACATAATTATAGTAAAATATATTCATTGTTTATCTGAAATTCAAGTTTACTGTGTCTCTTGTATTTTTCTGGTTTCCCTAACTCAAAAGCTGAATAGACCACAGGGCACAAGGGTTATCAGAGGCACTTGCCATACTCTCTCTCACACTTTGGCTGGGACTGGGTCACAGGGCCTCTCCTAACCCTGAGGAGTGGCTCAGTCATGGGAGGTGGGTTCCTCACAAGGAAGAGATGGGAGGAGATGCTGCTGGAGCAGGGTCTACAGCTCTGCCGTTGAGCTGGCCCTTCCTTGTCCCAGGGAAGAAACCATGGGAGGGGAGCCCTCCAATCATGATGTTGGTGAACAGAAACGTCCTGAGTCTCTCCCCTGGGGTACTGAAGTCTGCCCTTCTTAGGTTTACTTCCTGTCCCTGTCCCCCAACAGCTGAGCTGGGACTTGGGGTGGTCAACACCTCCTCTGTGCATGGACATCAGCATTCACATCTCCCTCCCAAGGCGACTGGCCCATGTTCAGCTGTCCTCATTCTTCCCTTGCTCAGGAGCACACGTTGGACTGACTAGGCTCCTTGTCCCCTGCCCGTTGTGGATGGGCAAATACCTGGGCATTAAGTTCTAAAGATGGTACCAAAGGCCAGACCAGGAAGAGCCAAATTACCTGGGAAATCACTTCACCTACCAGCTGCAGACAGCGGCTGCGCTGAGCTCCCAGTCGTGCAGGCCTGTGTTGAGAGACTCGGTCACATGTCCTGTACTCCAGGCCCCTCCAAGTGGGGAGTGCACACAGATAGAGTTCTGGGGTGCAGGGGGACCCACGGCCAACTGAAACTTACTGTATTGCTCTGGTGCTGTGGTTCAGACGGGGGTGTCCCCCAGATCTCACACTTGCGACAATGCAAGAAAGCGTAGACGTGAACTGACTGGTCAGGAGAGCCCTCACTTAGTCGACGCGTCCATGCCCTGACGGGGAGGAGCTGTAGGCAGGTTGGCTGTGGCTGGAGGAGCTGGGTCACTGGGGCGTGCCTATGGGGTTTATGATTTGTCCATGGTGAAGAGAGCTCTCTCTGTGACCTGTTCTGTGTTCTGAGCTGCTTTCCTCCGCCACTCTTCCGCCATGAAGTTCTGCTTCATCTCAGGCCCTGAGGAATGGAGTTGGCCGTCTATGGACTGAGATCTCTGAAACCGGGAGCCCCAAATAAACTTTCCTCTGCTAATTGTTCTCATCAGGTCTTTCGGTCACAGCAGTGAAAAAGCCTGGTTGGTCTCACCAGGGGCGATTTGGAAGGTGGGGAGTTAAATGTGCGTGTTCAGGTGTGACCTTGACCTGAAAAGAAGCATCGAGGTTTCAGACGGGAAGTCCCGCTCTTACACAGCAGAGAGTTGGCCCAGAGTGGCCAGCCAGTGAGGAGCACCAAAGTCTCGGACACTGGTGGGAGAGGATGGACGTCGAGGGAATGCAAAGCAAAACCGGGCCCAGCTCTGGTTGGAGCGCGGCAGGAGGCTGAGGCCTCCGCGGCTCCTTCCGCTCCAAGCTTCTCCTCTCTCCCCTGGCTGCCTGTGCTCCAGGGCCGCGTCTCTCCCAGTGCACTCTGCCACGGGGCCCCTTGCCGTTTCACTTTGCAACAGGCTCTCAGACCCTCACTGTTACCCAGGCTGGGCTCAAACTTGCCAGCCTCCTGCCTCTGCCTCTGCAGTGGTCAGGATGCCAGGGGCGCACCACTGCACTGGGCTCAGACGCCATTTCCATCCTCTTTTTACTAAGTGTCTTAGTCAGATCCAGCAGCCAGAAAAGATGCACCCTGCCCCAGTGGCTTAAATAGCCAGTGCTACTCCCATAGCTTTGGAGGCCGGGAAGTCCAAGGTCAAGGGGCTGGCAGACATGGGGTCTGGCAAGGGCCGCCCCTTCCTGGTCTTCAGGCCGCAACTTCTTGCTCTGTCCTCACGTAGCACAGGGAGAGAGAGAGAGAGAGAGAGAGACAGAGACAGAGAGAGAGAAGGAAGCTGGTCTCCTGCCTCTTCTTAATCAGGGCACGAATCCTGCTCAGGAGGACTCCACCCTCACGACCTCATGCCTCCACCTCTGAACACCATCACAATGGGGGTTGGAGCTTCGAGGTAAGGACTTTGGGGGACACACGCGTCCAGCCCATGGCACCAGGCATGTTGGGAGATGGGCAGGGATGGACCCACAGCCATCACCAGCCAGGAGCCTGCAGCCGTGATTCGCCCTACATGTGCGTTGACTAACCTTTGATGGGTGGGGTATCAGGTCCCGAGTTGCAGGGGGACAGCCCTGGGCCATCAGCACCACACTTCCTGGCACTTCCTGCTCTGCTGTTGGATCACCGTTGCCGCTTCTGTTCCCCGCTAAACGTGGGGGCTCCTTGAGGCAGGGCGGGCATCTCGTCCTGCTCCTGACCATGTCCCTCACCTGGAGCAGCCCCTGGTAGGTAGGCAGTTCTCCAGGAAGTCCAGCCGGACAGACGGGTGAGGGAGGGAAGGAAGGAAGCCACGGGAGTGAGAGAAGAGGAAGGATGTCGTGGCCCTGCCCTTGGGCCAGTGCACACGGCTTCCCACCTGGAGTGGGGAGGAGGAGGAGACGGGCTGTGGTCCCGGCTCATCCCGGAGCTGAAGTCTGGGGAGCGTGGGGGGACAGGCTGGGGACACAGGGCTTAGCTCACCACAACCCGACACTGGGCCTCCCCACTTCTGCTCTTTACAAGACTCAGCCGGTGGTTCCTGCCTCTGCCTGCTCTCCAAGCCCCACCGTCCAGGAGCTACCTGGTCCTGTGCCCCCCCCAGCTCATTACAAGAGTTCGCGTCCTGTGGAGGTGACACCGCTTCTTAAGGTGAGGGACTCCGAATCACTTCTGTCTCTCTTCCCAAACCACGGGCTTCCAGGCTGGGCTGAAGGTGCCCCTGAGAGGTGTCCTCCTGCTGGCTCTGCCACCCGCCAGCTGAGACTGCTATTCCCAGACGCCTGCCCCGCTGCTGTCCCACAGCCCCATTCCTCCAACTGGGACACGGCACGCTGGGCTCCCCAGTGGCCAAGCGCCCTCTGCGGCCCGCCTTGGGCTCCATCTGGTGAGAGGAGAGGAGCAGCCTCGCCTTCCTGATGGTCGGCCCATGGCTGTTCCCCGGACAGAGTGTCTGTCTCTCTCCGCTGATGCTCAGGCCGAGCGCGGGGGCAAGAGCGTGTGAAGCCACCTGCCTCCACCAAGGCGTTTGTTCCTGGAGGTGCTGGGGCTTGGGGGCGCTCTTTACAGTGATTCCACTTGGATTTGACAATATGAACATTCGGTCACCCCAAGAAAGTCTTTTACTGCACAACTAGCCTTCCAGCAGCCTGGGCGCCTCCGTGGGCTGGGGGCGTCCAGGGTGGACCCCACGCTGAGGAGGGAGAATAAACCTCCTGTTCCTCCAGCACACTTCGTTCTTCTCCCAGGTCTCCTCTCCTCTGCCCCTGGTGGGGCCCAAGGCAGGCCGCAGAGGGCGCTTGGCTTTGGGGCTTGGCCCCGTGGGTGCCCGGGGTGCTGTCTGAGTTGGAAGGGGTGGGGGCTGTGGAGAGCGGGGCCGGTGATGTGGGAATCGCAGTCTCAGCTGGTGAGTGGCAGAGCCAGCAGAACACTGCTCTTCCAGAAGAGCTTCCAGCCCAACCCATCCAGGACCCCTCAACTGCCTCCATGTCCTCCTCCCCACCAGCTGTGCCTTGGGGGATAGAGGAGGGGAAGCTGGGCACGGGAGGCCATTGCATCAGGTCTGCAGGGCTTGGTCTGTGCATCTGGGAAATGAGGAGGTTGGCAGAATTGTCCCCCAGACCTTCACAGGCTCACACACAGGCACATGTGTGCCCACTTTCACAAGTACACACATGCACACAGACTGTGCATAGGCGCCTGCGCGCGCGCACACACGCACGCACACAGCCAGCTCAGGCCCAGCAGTGGCCGGCACGCCTGCTGTCTAGACAGGCCTGGGAGATGAGCCACCTCCACTGTGGGACACAGGGGCTGTGCTGCAGCACACGTGCACACATGCACACGCGGGTGGTTCGGGGAAGCTGCATTAACATCCAGAAGAGGTGTGGATCACGACGGGGGAGCTCTGGTGCACCGGACGGCTGGACCTCCTGCCTTTCGGATGCCTCTTGTTAAGTCATCATTCATTTTGGAATGAAGGCAGAGGTGGCCACCGGTCACCTGCCTGCACCCTTTCCTCTGCAGGGGGTGACCATGGGCTTTCTGGGTACGCATGACATAGCGACTCAACGTCCACCCTCTGGACCCCTGGATGCTCCTGGTAGGTAACTGGCCATCCCCAGAGGTGGCCATCGCCAGAGGTGTAGCCAGGGTCTTTGCTCCTCAGTGGGGGTGCTCAGAGATCCAGACTCGGGGTCTCCTCTGTATCCCCAGAAGCATCTCCGGCATGCAGGCAGGAGTGGGTTCCCGCTGGCATCTGTGGCTGACTCCTTAAAATATTCCAGTCACACCGCCGTCAGCGAAGGCACGGCCGGGCGCACGGTGACAAGGAGAGTTTCATTTTGTCTCTGAGATGCTATTGTCACACTCTCGGGGACCCACAAACACACCTTGGCAGGATGGGATCAAATGAACGCCTGAACTCGGAGTGCAGCAGCATTTACTGAGCAAATGGCATTTTAGTGCTGTGAGTTGAATTCACATACTAATTAAAATTTCCCTTTTAAAATATTGAGACTTCTGACCTCCCTGCCTACCCACGGTGACAAAGATGAAAAGATTTTTCATTACGTCCTGCCGGAAAGAGCTTCCTGGGGAGGGAGAGGGTTCATTTGAGCTGTGCCCCGATTGCCTCCCTGGCCCTGATTCAGTGGCCCAGCCTCTGGTGTCCGCTGCCACCTGCTCTAGGCGGGGCAGGGATTCCTGGCAGCCACTGCCCTCTGGCCTCAGCTCACTGTGGACCTCAGCAATGAAGGAAATTGAGGGTTGCCTTGTGGGGACAGGGCGGGGACTTGGAAGTCCTCTTCGGCGCCCTCAGGAACACCGTTCCGCGCTCTGGTGCTCCTGGTGTAACCTGGGGGAGGGGCCCCGACGGCTTGGCCAGGCAAGCTGGTCACGTGCGTCTGCCCGTGAGTGTGAGGAGCTGCCTTCTGCATCTGACCCCGTCTCGTGCCTCCCCGACCCCAAACTTCAGACTCATAAGGTTTTATTTTGGGGTCCGCAGCCCCTTCCAGGGAGAAGGCACAGCAGCAGGGACCCAGGCAGCCCCACTTCCACCTGCGGCCACGCAGACCCTCCCTCCCCTTCAGCTGTTACAGTAGAAGGGACCCTTCAGTCACCTGTTCTGGGGACAGCTCTGCCCCCAGGGCCTTGACTCCCTGCTCCACCGCTCCGGTGAATACTCACTACAGACCTGCCAACGCCCAGCTGGTCGGCCAGAGCGGAACTGACGAGGCCCCGAGCCCGGAAGCTCACGTTTGGCCAGGGTGGCGTCTCGAGTGGACCTCGGAGCACGGAAGGAGCCCGGGAACCGTGGAAACAGGACGCGGCCCTGCTCCATGGCCTGCCGTGGAGACGTCCCCTCAGTTGACCCTCAGCAACCCCAGGACGGCAGGCGCCCATCAGGACCCCCGTCGCCTCATCTCACGCGGGAGCTGAGGCACCACTGCTGCAGTGACTTGCCTGAAGTCACAGAGCACGTAAGTGGCTCACTTCAGACTCACAAAACTGGGCCCCAGATGACTCCCTCCTGCAGGCCCGATGAAGACTCTAAAATGGCGGGGGGAGTGGCGAGGGCCGCCTGCCTCCTGATTATTTTTAGGGAGACGTGGCCAGAAGTTGTGCAACTCATGTTCAGAGAAGTGCACGGTCCATACACCGCATCTTCTCCAGGACGGTGCTGAGCCATCGCCCTCCTGGTAAAGGGAAGAACCGTCACAACCCAGCAGGCCCCTGCCACAGCCCCGCGGGCCCATGCCCCTTGGTCTGCTGGTGGCCTGCGGAGCCAAGTGAGGATGGGACTGCCCGCCTCGGCTGCCCGCTGGCGGCTGCTGCCCTGGGTGGACATGTGTGGCTGCCACTGCACAGCACGGCCCCGCCCTTGGTACACCTTGGCACCCCACGTCCTGCAAAGGGATCCTTCTTGCCGATGGTGGGCACTCGGGCTGCTTCCAGTCTGGGTCTGCCGTGAACGTGGTGCAGCGCCCAACTCATGCAAGGGTCTGGTGCATGTGCAGGCGTCCCCTGTGGGTGGTCCTCATGGGGACCAGCCCTCGGGCCTGAGGTGGGTGCTTTATTGGATATTCCCAAGCCATGCTCCTAGGTCCAACCCAGCAGGGAGGTGCCCCACGTCTCAAACCACACTTGGCAGGACCTGAGTTTCAAATTTTAGTGTTAAGGACAGCATGGCCTCTGACCCTGGCTTCAGTCTGCCTTGCTCGGGGACCGACGGGCGGAGCCCCGTGGGCAGGTCCCTGGGTGTTAGACTGTGTCCCGGTGGGTGCCCTTCATGTCTTTGCCCTGTCCTGTGACTCTCTGTCCTTTCCTTGACCAGGTGCTGTTCTGGACGTGTTCTGTGTGAGCAGGGCTTTTGTCCCACCCTGGGCCCTTCCGTGCCTGTCCCAAGTTCCATCATTTCCGGGGGCACCACCCACTGGAGGACTCTTTCCTGTTCCAGCCAGTGTTCCTGCATCCTGCTTAAGAATGCTACACCACGAGAGGGTTTCCTCCGCCTCACTGCGCTAGCTTCTGCCTTTAGACTCAGACACTCAGAATTGCTGTCTATAGATGGCGTGAGGTGGGGGCCAGGGGAGAAGGGCCACAGCCCACTCTGGGCTTGGGGCAAATCAGGGTGGTCCTGGTGTGTGAGCCAGCCAGGACCTAGACACCTGCTCCTCTGGTAGCACCATACAAGTAAAAGTAAGCTTAAATCTCCCCTCTTTCATGGAGAGCAAACCCACCATGACTTGCTCTTCACTGAGGAAGTGTCTGGGTCGTCCTAGGTGAATCTGAAGAAAATCAGTCCAAGTCAGACCCCAGCGGGTCTCCCCTGTGTCTTAAGTGAAGGGATTACATCATTCACTTACTCAGCAAAACCCTACCCTGAGCTAGGAGAGCCAAGAGATAGAGTCCTGCCTCAGGGAGCTGCCCCTGAGGAGGGGAGCTCTTGATGCACAGTCTCTGACTTGGATCAAAGGGAGAAGTTCCTGGAGCTGGACGAGTTTAGAAGACGGAATGGACCTGGGCGGGTTCAGGGGGTTCTTCCCAGAGGAAATGCTGGCTGCAAAGGATGAGGAGCTATTAATTAGGCAAGAGGAGAGGAAAGCACACCAAGGGAGCAGCCAGCATGTGCCAAGGCCCTGAAGTAGGAGAGAGGAGAAGGAGCACCAGAGAGAAAAAGAGGCCTGTTGTGACTGAAGCAGAAGACCCAGAGGCCTTGCGCGGTGCAGTGAAGCCAGGGAAGTTGACCAGAGCCGAGACCCACAGGGTGAAAACGTTGGCAGGATGGCCGTCCCTCCCCTTGGGCATTGGGAAGTCACTGCAGGATTTGAATAGAAGCAGGCAGCTCGAGGCTCAGTTTCAGGGAAGGTTTGGAGAAGGTGGCTGGGCGGCCAGGTGGAGAGCACCGAGGGGCCTTAAGCTCTGTGCTCCCCCTGGCTCACCCTCACATCTGGCCACACGGTCCCTCAGGGGCCTGGGACTTCCTGCTCCCTCCCCAGGCACACCCTGACCAGGGCTCCACTGATCCTCCCCGCAGGCAGCCTCGGCCTGCTCTGCACCCATCTCCCCTCCATGGAAGCGCATGCCTCCCCGTCTCACGCCTGCTGTCTCTAAAGCCCCTCCACTCATCAGTGTTCTTACCACCCCAGGGGCCGGCTCCTCTCCCGCCATTCCACAGAGAGGACAGTGACCTCCTCCTCCTCCAGGTGACATCTTCAAGGCCCTGGCTGCTCCTCCACCTAGAAACTTGCCCAGAGGTCTGAAGCCAGGCCCTCAGTCCCTCTGGAAACTGCCGCAGGTCATGCAGTGCTGCGACTTTGTGCAACTGGCCCACACCCTGGCCACGTGGAGGGCGTCTCCATGGAAGGATGCGGGAGCTGCAGGTGCCCAGCGCACTCCACACATGGACCAGCTCTGCGGAGCGAGGTCCATGCAGCCAGAAAACAACACAGCCACAATGACCACGCCAGGGCCGTCAGCTTTGGCAGCAAAACAACTTCAGACACTCAAACAAGGCCACGCCACATGCAGCCGGCAGTCGATAACAGGCCTCCAGGGAAGAGGAGCTGAGATCAGGCCCAGGCCAGTGCCAGACTGGGACCGAGGTCATGAACAGAAGCAGGGGGTTCTCTGGGCTCTGAGCACAGCCCCCTCCACAATCTGGAACGTCCTTTCCTTCTGGACATAGTTTTCCTCCTGATTATTGTGGCCGATGTTCTTAAAATATAGGTCTTGCCTTTGGGATCAGAATTTTCCGGCAGTCACATGGATGAATGAAAACCAACTGGAGAGGTTTTGGAAAAAATAGAAGACCACAGGGAAAGACTCCTCAAAACAAAACCAAAGGAACGTCCCGTCTGGAGGTCGCTGGGCTGGCGGGCGTCTGGCTTCCCTTGCTGCAGCGGGGGGAGCTCTCCAGGACACACGCTCTCCCCCGGGGAGGATGCCTAAGCTTGACGAGGGGGACGGGCGAGTTCCAAGGCCCAAAAGCATCGTTCCCTCTGCCAAGTCGAGCAGCCGCTCTGCTGCTCTCCGGGGCTGCGTCAGCAACAGCGCCTAGCATTGTGGCTCACAGTTACTCATTGTGAGGAATGGCAACCCTGGGGATGGGACAGGATCCACAGGGACCTCAGAGGGAGATGGCTGGTGTCTCTGTCCCCCTCACCCTGTGGGACTCAACTGTGGCTGTCATGGGCTTCCCAACGTCACGGCAACATCAGGGTCCTCAGACCTCCACTGCGGTGGCGCCCGGCCCAGGAGGAAGGAAGCGGAAGCTGGCAGCCCCTAAAGGCAGACCTGGCTGCAGGGTCTCCCTCACCCCAGCCAGTGCTGAGTCAGTGGCAGACCCGCCAAGTGGTCACCATTCAGAGGAGGCAACAGGGTCAGAAGAATGTTAAATAATTCACAGGCATCCTTAGTGTCCAGAACCCTGAAACTCATGGTACCCAGGAACCTGAAGGACGGCAGCAATGACAATCATCAAACCGGAAATACGCAGACTGCTCAGTGTGGGTCACTGTTGGGACTAATGACACGTTAACTAACTCAGGCTGACTCCTTACTCCCTGGCGAGTAAGCTAGATGAAGGCCTCAAAGGCGGTTTCAATAGTTTAATGACGATAAATCGGACCACCGTCAGGGATTGGTTAACGACAGTTTCCGCGACCGTGATCAGCTGTGCTTGCCATGTAGTCCAATGGGACTCTCACCTGCGTGAACCCCATGCCTTGCTGACCTTTAAGCTGATTGGTCCCGCCTAGCCCCCACCCTACATAAAAGCTGTGTGACTTCCTCTCGTGCGCTGACAGACCTCCCGGCACTCATCATCCTGCTCGGCCCCGTATTCTCCTCAGGTGGGCCCTGAGGAGGTACATCGGACCTTGTTGCCCAACAGGGAGCAACAAGTCACCTAGAAAAGGAAAGCAGAAAATGTGACATGTGGCCTCTGTGTGTCCCCAGTGAAAAACAAAACCTGTTTATTCACATCTCAGTTTGCTCATTCTTCATTCATGCGTTCATTCATTCATTCAATGACAGAAGACCTACTGCGTGTGAGGCAGTGTTCCTAGTACTGGAGATACAGAAATGACAGGCCAGATCAGGCCCCGTTATCATAGAACTTTAAAAAAATTTTTCAGAGAAAGAAAATACTAAACAAAGAGTCATCCCTCAGTGTCTGCAGGGAACTGGTTCTAAGAACCCCCCTTAGATGCCAAACCTGTAGCACAGGATTTGTATGTGACCTACTCACATCCCCTGTGTACTTTAAGCCATCCCTCCTGACTTATGACACCTGACACGATGTAAAAGCTGTGTCATTGCTATGCTGCCCTGTTTAGGGAAAAAGACAAGAAATTTCTACAGACCTTCAGTATGGACACAATTTTCTTTTATCCGCGGTTGACTAAGACTTTGGATGTGGAGACTTACAGACATGGAAGACCAACTATAATTACAAAAATATTTAACTAGTAAGGTAATATCATGGAGTCCTGAAGCCATGTGCTGGAATTCTGGCCCAAGGAGGCCGGGGGAGGTTCCTCTGAGGGAAGTCTGCTTAAACTGGACATAAAAGACGAGTCCATGCTTTCTGGAAGGAGGTGGAGGGGAAAAGAGAACCCGAGGAGGCAGCAGACGTGCCTGTTGGGCCCGGCCAGGCCTGGTCAGGACTGGTCTTAGTGCAGGTGCAGTGGTTAGCTCTTGGAAGATTTTAGTCGGAGGAGAGAGCTGGTCAGGCCCATTTTCTGAGTCTCATGCCGGAGGTGCTGAGAGGATTCTGGGAGCCTGGGAGACCTTGGCTGCCGTCGGTGGAGGCGGGCGAGCTTGGTCCAGGCAGCTGCTCCGAGCTTTGGTGTCCTGGTGTGTGAGTGGGGACCACAATGGCACTCACCTCCTGGCTGGCAGACTTCAGTGAAAGCATGCCTCCTGCGTGCTGGCGGCAGCCACTGACCCACAGCGAGCGCTGAGACCCTTGGCAATTCTCTGTTGTTTCTGGTTCCCTTGGGCACAAAGGACGAAGGCGCGTGACACCAAATGAAGCCCTTTGTTTTAGCTCCAGACAGCAGTACGGATGCTGCTACTGAGCTCCAGGGCTTGGGTTGGACAGCCACCAAAGAGCCACCGCTGAGCAGGCCACAGACAGAGGTTCCCGCCTGCTCAGAAGGACCTTGGTGATGACTGCTGCCCAGGGTAAGTGCCAGCAGGCTCTGCCCCTTCCCTCTCCGTGCCAGCTGGTGTGGGCGCTGTGTCACACACACATGTGACCCTGTGGGCGCTGTACCTCCTTCACCCAGTCCCTGGGAAGAACCCGTTTCAGCATCTATAGGGAGACATGGTGGCTGCCGGAACCCTGGGGCTTCTAGCCTCAGTCCCTGACCCACTGTCTTGCCAGCCTCCTCCTCAGATAGCCAGGTCCCACTACCAAAGGGAACAAGAAATTTGGTTCACGAGCCAGTCATACAACATGTCTACCCCACAGCACGAATTCACACGCCCCAGGGCCAATGTACCTTAGCTCCACACAAGCGCTCAGCCCGTTCATGACGTCCATATAGCGGCTGAAACGTGGCTGCTTTGTCTCATGATTAGTTTTATTTTGAAGGTCCCCGCTTCCTGCCTAACTAAGCTCAGGTTTTCGTACAGCATTCCACCAGCAGTTTCGCTGATGCAGTGCAGAGTTCACGGCCTTCAGGGGAAGTCATATTTTAAAAAAACTCAAAGGCAATAAGTAATAGACTCTAATTAGTTGCCAGAATAATGAAGATTACTTTCAATGCAGTCAATGAACTCTTAGGGAAAACATTGTCACCGCCTAGGAATTTGTTGTACTGAAATTTTGCTGAAGTGAGTATTAGAGCTCATCCCTCGACCTTGAGAGTCTGGAGGTGACTCCTTTGTCCTGGTCTGTGGTTTAAGCAATTGTCAGCTGGAGGAAGCGTTCAGGGATCCTGTTGCAGCCCTGGGTCCATGAACTTGGATTCGTTTCAATAAAGCAGTTCTCCTAGACCCCTGCCTCTGTAAAACATTTTATACAAACTCACTCACATATTACACAAAATTCTTTGTCAAACTATAGCAAATTTTGATGTAGAGAAAAATGCTCATGATCAGAATAAAACTCACAAATAAGCTATTTATCCACTAAGGAAACAGAGGAACTGGGCCTGAAGGCCCCTGAGAACGGTTTTACGGTGCCTTGGAAAGCACTTGGCAGCTTAGGGGCTCTGGGGTTGGAGGACATGAACTTGAATCTCTTAAACTTGACCACCATGAAGCAGGTGCCCTGTGGCCGGGCACCAAGTGTCTGGGTTAGTGATATGAGGTGCCTACATGCAGCATTTAGCTGCAAGATATTCCTGAAGTACAGATAGGCAACAAGGGACAGCGGGAGCCAGGGTCCTCAGAGAGCCAGCCTTGCGGCACAGAGAATCCCTGAGCAGGTGGTGTCCTAATGGCCTAGGGACCCTGGCAAGCAGCCCTCCCTGGGCTTTCTTGCTGGGCAATGCAAATGGCTTGGTTGAGGGACATTTTGCCTCTGGAGCCTAGTGCGGAACCCCTGCCCCACCAACCCACCCTGTCTGAGGATGCAGCACCCCAACACGCTCTGCAAGTGAGAAAGCAGAACTGGGTCATCCATGGGTGCCTGGAGGACATCCTTCAGCTGAGTGACCTAACATCCAGAGGGCACTAGCTTCTCAGGGTGTCACACCACCAGCATGACACGAGCGCTCGGGTGGGACATGCCAGCGCCGGGGGCTCTCCGTGGGTCCCCACGGTTCCTCAGAGTCCTCAGGCCCACAGAGGTGTGCTCTGCAGACCCTCTAAGTGCACGAGGGCGGCAGCCCCAGCCTGCAGACAGCAGGAACACATGACTCAGCCTCCAGGAGGAGGTTGAAATGTAGCCAGAGAGGCCTTTTATTTCCGATGGTTGGTGAGGCTGGGACCACGGATAGTTCCCGTCTCTCTCTGGGCCATCTAGGAAGCGTGCTGAGCCTGGAACCTGACTGCAAAATCGAGCAGAAGACCCTAAGAGCGAGTCTCTCTGGACCCTAAGATCCAGAGAGCGGAGTGGAAGCTCCCCTGGCCCACTTCCTCCACCTCCCAGGGCTCCTGCTGCTTCTGGGCGCCATCTGCTCTGAGGCTTATGACACTCTGAATACTAATGGGCCAGAGGTAAATGGCATCTGCTTAGGTGGGGTCTGTGTTTTTGGTGGCTTGATTTGGAAATAGCCTTCCACAGACAAGAGACTTGAGGAGGTCACCAAGGGAGGGGCAACAGAAAGGGGATGTCACCCTGACACCAGAAAGGACTTGAAGATTCTATAGGAGAAACAGAGGGCAGAGGGCTGGGCTTGCCCAAGTTCACTCAGCAGGTCCGGGCAGGGCTGGACCGGAGCCACCTCCTGCCTGGGGGCAGCTCCGGGACCCATGTGTCCACCTGCATGTTCATTCAGCCAAGCAACGGCATGGCCAAGGAGAGGAGTGCCCGGTCCCTGCCACACTGGGTTCCCAGGTCAGCCCCTCCCTGGCCGAGTGCCCACCAGCAGGTTCGTTTCCTGCCCTGGTTTCCTGGCTCCTAGTAAAAGCCACACACAAAATAGTCCTGCTCAGGTTTTTATGAAGAGTCAACAAGATAATTAATATACGGAAATTTCTTAGAAGAGCCCAGCACATAAATAAGTGCCCAGTAAGTGTGGGTCAGTAGCACTAAATAAATACTTACAAACACCAGGGACAGTGGTGAAAAGGTGGACACCGTCCCTGCCTCTGGGAACCTCTCAGTCCAACAGAGGGCACGGGAATGGGTGTTGGCCTGGCTGCGAGCCGAGGGAGCCGGGCTTGGGCTAGCTGGCGGCTGGGTGCATGGGGTGAAGGCCAGCCGGTGGGAGCTGGCCCGGGCATGAGGCCCTGGGACACATCTGGGCTGCTCTGGTTGCTGTGTGGGTGTAGCTTGTGCAGAGACCCGAGGTGTCATGGCCGTCATGGAGGTGGATGTGGCCATGCCAGGGAGTGGACTGGGAACATCTGGAGCTCCACATGGGGATGTGCACCAGAGAGGGGCTGCGGCAGGTGGTCCTGGGTTCCTTTCATGAGCAGTGGGGTGACCAGCGCCCCGCCTGAGCTGGGGAGTTGGGCGGAGCCTGGCACGGGGAGCCCTGGGAACAGGTGACCTGGTCGAGGAGGGGCATACATGGGTTGGGGGCTTTCCAGTGCCACTAAAGAACTTATTGGAAGACAGGAAGCAAAGGGACAAAAGCCAGGCTGCCCTCCCTCACCTGGGGTGGGGCCCCGGGACAAGCCCCCGTGTGTTCCGTGCCGGCGCTGCTTTTGGAATGAGGCTGCTTTTCACTTCAGCTGGTCTGCAGGGGCCTCTCAGCCTAGAGCCTCGGGGTCCAAGGGAATGACTCGCCTCGGCCCAGCAGTGGGGGATGCAGCCGCCCCTGGTCCACGTCATGCATTCACCCGGGCCAGGTGGAACCCGCCCGGATGGCCTGCCCTATGCACGCCAAGTGCTATGGAGGGCGGACAAGGGTTGGCACTCCGCTCCTTTCCCTGGCCATTCTCTAGGCCCCACCTGTTTTCCCTGAGCCCCTTCTTTGACTGGTCATCACAGCCTGTAGACAGCAGGGACCAAAGCCCTGTCACAAACTGGACACCATGAGCCCCCTGCTCCCCGACAGCCTGATTCTCACACTTTCCTGAGAACCCTGGGCCTGACCCAGGTCTGTCCTCAGTCCCCACCCCTAGCTCGCTGTGCCTCTGTGTCCTCATCTGTACCATGCATGACGTGGTGCCACCACGTGGGGTGACATTCAGGAGCCTAGCAGCTGCTCAGCCCGCTCTGGGTCAGGTGTGTGGGGGCTGCTCTTTGCTCTGTGGCACTTCCTCTCCCTGGGCACCCTGTTTAATCGTGCTCCCCAAAATCCCTTACCACCCCTCCATGCCCACGCAGAGCTGACTGACCCAGTTCCACACGAAGTGCGAGGCCCTGGCCAGGTTTGCTCTCTGATTCCCGAAAGTACTTCACTGAAGCCAAAGCCACGTTATGGCTCAAGCTGTGGCCCTCCTCCCGGTGCAGGGTTGGGCTTTCAAATGCTGGCTTTCTGGTTGTGGCTAAAGGCTGTGCTTGTGGTGTCCACCTCCCCTCTGCTGTGGAGGGCCAGGGCCACTGAGTTGCAGGCAAGGGCCAGAAGCATTCTGAATAGGCCATCAGATTCAGCGGGTGTATGATGCAGTATCCCCAATTAATGTGGCATTCTCTCAACAGCAGAGAAGTTTTAGTATAGGTCTCATGCAATATTGGAACATAATTATAGTAAAATATATCATTGTTTATCTGAAATTCAAGTTTACTGTGTCTCTGTATTTTTTCTGGTTTCCCTAACTCAAAAGCTGAATAGACCACAGGGCACAAGGGTTATCAGAGGCACTTGCCATACTCTCTCTCACACTTTGGCTGGGACTGGGTCACAGGGCCTCTCCTAACCTGAGGAGTGGCTCAGTCATGGGAGGTGGGTTCCTCACAAGGAAGAGATGGGAGGAGATGCTGCTGGAGCAGGGTCTACAGCTCTGCGTTGAGCGGCCTTCCTTGTCCCAGGAAAGAACATGGGAGGGAGCCCTCCAATCATGATGTTGGTGAACAGAAACGTCCTGAGTCTCTCCCCTGGGGTACTGAAGTCTGCCCTTCTTAGGTTTACTCCTGTCCCTGTCCCCCAACAGCTGAGCTGGGACTTGGGTGGTCAACACCTCCTCTGTGCATGGACATCAGCATTCACATCTCCTCCCAAGGCGACTGGCCCATGTTCAGCTGTCCTCATTCTTCCCTTGCTCAGGAGCACACGTTGGACTGACTAGGCTCCTTGTCCCCTGCCCGTTGTGGATGGGCAAATACCTGGGCATTAAGTTCTAAAGATGGTACCAAAGGCCAGACCAGGAAGCGCAAATTACCTGGGAAATCACTTCACCTACCAGCTGCAGACAGCGGCTGCGTGAGCTCCAGTCGAGCAGGCCTGGTTGAGAGACTCCGGTCAACATGTCCTGTACTTCCGGCCCCTCCAAGTGGGGAGTGCACACAGATAGAGTCTGGGGTGCAGGGGGGACCCACGGCCAACTGAAACTTACTGTATTGCTGCTGTGCTGTGGTTCAGACGGGGTGTCCCCCAGATCTCACACTTGCGACAATGCAAGAAAGCTAGCGTGAACTGAGCTGGTCAGGAGAGCCCTCACTAGTCAGCGCGTCCATGCCCGGACGGAGGAGGAGCTGTAGGCAGGTTGGCTGTTGGCTGGAGGAGCTGGGTCACCTGGGCGGGCCTATGGGGGTTTTAGGATTTGTCCATGGTGAAGAGAGCTCTCTCTGGTGACCTGTTCTGTGTTCTGAGCTGCTTTCCTCCGCCACTCTTCCGCCATGAAGTTCTGCTTCATCTCAGGCCCTGAGGAATGGAGTTGGCCGTCTATGGACTGAGATCTCTGGAAACCGGGAGCCCCAAATAACTTTCCTCTGCTAATTGTTCTCATCAGGTCTTTCGGTCACAGCAGTGAAAAAGCCTGGTTGGTCTCACCAGGGGCGATTTGGAAGGTGGGGAGTTAAATGTGCGTGTTTCAGGTGTGACCTTGACCTGAAAAAGAAGCATCGAGGTTTCAGACGGGAAGTCCCCGCTCTTACACAGCAGAGAGTTGGCCCAGAGTGGCCAGCCAGTGAGGAGCACCAAAGTCTCGGACACTGGTGGGAGAGGATGGACGTCGAGGGAATGCAAAGCAAAACCGGGCCCAGCTCTGGTTGGAGCGCGGCAGGAGGCTGAGGCCTCCGCGGCTCCTTCCGCTCCAAGCTTCTCTTCTCTCTCCCCTGGTCTGCCTGTGCTCCAGGGCCGCGTCTCTCCCAGTGCACTCTGCCACGGGGGCCCCTTGCCGTTTCACTTTGCAACAGGCTCTCAGGACCCTCACTGTTACCCAGGCTGGGGCTCAAACTGTGCCAGCCTCCTGCCTCTGCCCTCTGCAGTGGTCAGGATGCCAGGGGCGCACCACTGCACTGGGCTCAGACGCCATTTCCACTCCTCTTTTTACTAGTGTCTTAGTCCAGATCCAGCAGCCAGAAAAGATGCACCCTGCCCCAGTGGCTTAAATAGCCAGTGCTACTCCCATAGCTTTGGAGGCCGGGAAGTCCAAGGTCAAGGGGCTGGCAGACATGGGGTCTGGCAAGGGCCGCCCCTTCCTGGTCTTCAGGCCGCAACTTCTTGCTCGTCCTCACGTAGCACAGGGAGAGAGAGAGAGAGAGAGAGAGACAGAGACAGAGAGAGAGAAGGAAGCTGGTCTCCTGCCTCTTCTTAATCAGGGCACGAATCCTGCTCAGGAGGACTCCACCCTCACGACCTCATGCCTCCACCTCTGAACACCATCACAATGGGGGTTGGAGCTTCGAGGTAAGGACTTTGGGGGACACACGCGTCCAGCCCATGGCACCAGGCATGTTGGGAGATGGGCAGGGATGGACCCACAGCCATCACCAGCCAGGAGCCTGCAGCCGTGATTCGCCCTACATGTGCGTTGACTAACCTTTGATGGGTGGGGTATCAGGTCCCGAGTTGCAGGGGGACAGCCCTGGGCCATCAGCACCACACTTCCTGGCACTTCCTGCTCTGCTGTTGGATCACCGTTGCCGCTTCTGTTCCCCGCTAAACGTGGGGGCTCCTTGAGGCAGGGCGGGCATCTCGTCCTGCTCCTGACCATGTCCCTCACCTGGAGCAGCCCCTGGTAGGTAGGCAGTTCTCCAGGAAGTCCAGCCGGACAGACGGGTGAGGGAGGGAAGGAAGGAAGCCACGGGGAGTGAGAGAAGAGGAAGGATGTCGTGGCCCTGCCCTTGGGCCAGTGCACACGGCTTCCCACCTGGAGTGGGGAGGAGGAGGAGACGGGCTGTGGTCCCGGCTCATCCCGGAGCTGAAGTCTGGGGAGCGTGGGGGGACAGGCTGGGGACACAGGGCTTAGCTCACCACAACCCGACACTGGGCCTCCCCACTTCTGCTCTTTACAAAGACTCAGCCGGTGGTTCCTGCCTCTGCCTGCTCTCCAAGCCCCACCGTCCAGGAGCTACCTGGTCCTGTGCCCCCCCCAGCTCATTACAAGAGTTCGCGTCCTGTGGAGGTGACACCGCTTCTTAAGGTGAGGGACTCCGAATCACTTCTGTCTCTCTTCCCAAACCACGGGCTTCCAGGCTGGGCTGAAGGTGCCCTGAGAGGTGTCCTCCTGCTGGCTCTGCCACCCGCCAGCTGAGACTGCTATTCCCAGACGCCTGCCCCGCTGCTGTCCCACAGCCCCATTCCTCCAACTGGGACACGGCACGCTGGGCTCCCCAGTGGCCAAGCGCCCTCTGCGGCCCGCCTTGGGCTCCATCTGGTGAGAGGAGAGGAGCAGCCTCGCCTTCCTGATGGTCGGCCCATGGCTGTTCCCCGGACAGAGTGTCTGTCTCTCTCCGCTGATGCTCAGGCCGAGCGCGGGGGCAAGAGCGTGTGAAGCCACCTGCCTCCACCAAGGCGTTTGTTCCTGGAGGTGCTGGGGCTTGGGGGCGCTCTTTACAGTGATTCCACTTGGATTTGACAATATGAACATTCGGTCACCCCAAGAAAGTCTTTTACTGCACAACTAGCCTTCCAGCAGCCTGGGCGCCTCCGTGGGCTGGGGGCGTCCAGGGTGGACCCCACGCTGAGGAGGGAGAATAAACCTCCTGTTCCTCCAGCACACTTCGTTCTTCTCCCAGGTCTCCTCTCCTCTGCCCCTGGTGGGGCCCAAGGCAGGCCCGCAGAGGGCGCTTGGCTTTGGGGCTTGGCCCCGTGGGTGCCCGGGGTGCTGTCTGAGTTGGAAGGGGTGGGGGCTGTGGAGAGCGGGGCCGGTGATGTGGGAATCACAGTCTCAGCTGGTGAGTGGCAGAGCCAGCAGAACACTGCTCTTCCAGAGAGCTTCCAGCCCAACCCATCCAGGACCCCTCAACTGCCTCCATGTCCTCCTCCCCACCAGCTGTGCCTTGGGGGATAGAGGAGGGGAAGCTGGGCACGGGAGGCCATTGCATCAGGTCTGCAGGGCTTGGTCTGTGCATCTGGGAAATGAGGAGGTTGGCAGAATTGTCCCCCAGACCTTCACAGGCTCACACACAGGCACATGTGTGCCCACTTTCACAAGTACACACATGCACACAGACTGTGCATAGGCGCCTGCGCGCGCGCACACACGCACGCACACAGCCAGCTCAGGCCCAGCAGTGGCCGGCACGCCTGCTGTCTAGACAGGCCTGGGAGATGAGCCACCTCCACTGTGGGACACAGGGGCTGTGCTGCAGCACACGTGCACACATGCACACGCGGGTGGTTCGGGAAGCTGCATTAACATCCAGAAGAGGTGTGGATCACGACGGGGGAGCTCTGGTGCACCGGACGGCTGGACCTCCTGCCTTTCGGATGCCTCTTGTTAAGTCATCATTCATTTGGAATGAAGGCAGAGGTGGCCACCGGTCACCTGCCTGCACCCTTTCCTCTGCAGGGGGTGACCATGGGCTTCTGGGTACGCATGACATAGCGACTCAACGTCCACCCTCTGGACCCCTGGATGCTCCTGGTAGGTAACTGGCCATCCCCAGAGGTGGCCATCGCCAGAGGTGTAGCCAGGGTCTTTGCTCCTCAGTGGGGGTGCTCAGAGATCCAGACTCGGGGTCTCCTCTGTATCCCCAGAAGCATCTCCGGCATGCAGGCAGGAGTGGGTTCCCGCTGGCATCTGTGGCTGACTCCTTAAAATATTCCAGTCACACCGCCGTCAGCGAAGGCACGGCCGGGCGCACGGTGACAAGGAGAGTTTCATTTTGTCTCTGAGATGCTATTGTCACACTCTCGGGGACCCACAAACACACCTTGGCAGGATGGGATCAAATGAACGCCTGAACTCGGAGTGCAGCAGCATTTACTGAGCAAATGGCATTTTAGTGCTGTGAGTTGAATTCACATACTAATTAAAATTTCCCTTTTAAAATATTGAGACTTCTGACCTCCCTGCCTACCCACGGTGACAAAGATGAAAGATTTTTCATTACGTCCTGCCGGAAAGAGCTTCCTGGGGAGGGAGAGGGTTCATTGAGCTGTGCCCCGATTGCCTCCCTGGCCCTGATTCAGTGGCCCAGCCTCTGGTGTCCGCTGCCACCTGCTCTAGGCGGGGCAGGGATTCCTGGCAGCCACTGCCCTCTGGCCTCAGCTCACTGTGGACCTCAGCAATGAAGGAAATTGAGGGTTGCCTTGTGGGGACAGGGCGGGGACTTGGAAGTCCTCTTCGGCGCCCTCAGGAACACCGTTCCGCGCTCTGGTGCTCCTGGTGTAACCTGGGGGAGGGGCCCCGACGGCTTGGCCAGGCAAGCTGGTCACGTGCGTCTGCCCGTGAGTGTGAGGAGCTGCCTTCTGCATCTGACCCCGTCTCGTGCCTCCCCGACCCCAAACTTCAGACTCATAAGGTTTTATTTTGGGGTCCGCAGCCCCTTCCAGGGAGAAGGCACAGCAGCAGGGACCCAGGCAGCCCCACTTCCACCTGCGGCCACGCAGACCCTCCCTCCCCTTCAGCTGTTACAGTAGAAGGGACCCTTCAGTCACCTGTTCTGGGGACAGCTCTGCCCCCAGGGCCTTGACTCCCTGCTCCACCGCTCCGGTGAATACTCACTACAGACCTGCCAACGCCCAGCTGGTCGGCCAGAGCGGAACTGACGAGGCCCCGAGCCCGGAAGCTCACGTTTGGCCAGGGTGGCGTCTCGAGTGGACCTCGGAGCACGGAAGGAGCCCGGGAACCGTGGAAACAGGACGCGGCCCTGCTCCATGGCCTGCAGTGGAGACGTCCCCTCAGTTGACCCTCAGCAACCCCAGGACGGCAGGCGCCCATCAGGACCCCCGTCGCCTCATCTCACGCGGGAGCTGAGGCACCACTGCTGCAGTGACTTGCCTGAAGTCACAGAGCACGTAAGTGGCTCACTTCAGACTCACAAAACTGGGCCCCAGATGACTCCCTCCTGCAGGCCCGATGAAGACTCTAAAATGGCGGGGGGAGTGGCGAGGGCCGCCTGCCTCCTGATTATTTTTAGGGAGACGTGGCCAGAAGTTGTGCAACTCATGTTCAGAGAAGTGCACGGTCCATACACCGCATCTTCTCCAGGACGGTGCTGAGCCATCGCCCTCCTGGTAAAGGGAAGAACCGTCACAACCCAGCAGGCCCCTGCCACAGCCCCGCGGGCCCATGCCCCTTGGTCTGCTGGGTGGCCTGCGGAGCCAAGTGAGGATGGGACTGCCCGCCTCGGCTGCCCGCTGGCGGCTGCTGCCCTGGGTGGACATGTGTGGCTGCCACTGCACAGCACGGCCCCGCCCTTGGTACACCTTGGCACCCCACGTCCTGCAAAGGGATCCTTCTTGCCGATGGTGGGCACTCGGGCTGCTTCCAGTCTGGGTCTGCCGTGAACGTGGTGCAGCGCCCAACTCATGCAAGGGTCTGGTGCATGTGCAGGCGTCCCCTGTGGGGTCCTCATGGGGACCAGCCCTCGGGCCTGAGGTGGGTGCTTTATTGGATATTCCCAAGCCATGCTCCTAGGTCCAACCCAGCAGGGAGGTGCCCCACGTCTCAAACCACACTTGGCAGGACCTGAGTTTCAAATTTTAGTGTTAAGGACAGCATGGCCTCTGACCCTGGCTTCAGTCTGCCTTGCTCGGGGACCGACGGGCGGAGCCCCGTGGGCAGGTCCCTGGGTGTTAGACTGTGTCCCGGTGGGTGCCCTTCATGTCTTTGCCCTGTCCTGTGACTCTCTGTCCTTTCCTTGACCAGGTGCTGTTCTGGACGTGTTCTGTGTGAGCAGGGCTTTTGTCCCACCCTGGGCCCTTCCGTGCCTGTCCCAAGTTCCATCATTTCCGGGGGGCACCACCCACTGGAGGACTCTTTCCTGTTCCAGCCAGTGGTTCCTGCATCCTGCTTAAGAATGCTACACCACGAGAGGGTTTCCTCCGCCTCACTGCGCTAGCTTCTGCCTTTAGACTCAGACACTCAGAATTGCTGTCTATAGATGGCGTGAGGTGGGGGCCAGGGGAGAAGGGCCACAGCCCACTCTGGGCTTGGGGCAAATCAGGGTGGTCCTGGTGTGTGAGCCAGCCAGGACCTAGACACCTGCTCCTCTGGTAGCACCATACAAGTAAAAGTAAGCTTAAATCTCCCCTCTTTCATGGAGAGCAAACCCACCATGACTTGCTCTTCACTGAGGAAGTGTCTGGGTCGTCCTAGGTGAATCTGAAGAAAATCAGTCCAAGTCAGACCCCAGCGGGTCTCCCCTGTGTCTTAAGTGAAGGGATTACATCATTCACTTACTCAGCAAAACCCTACCCTGAGCTAGGAGGAGCCAAGAGATAGAGGTCCTGCCTCAGGGAGCTGCCCCTGAGGAGGGGAGCTCTTGATGCACAGTCTCTGACTTGGATCAAAGGGAGAAGTTCCTGGAGCTGGACGAGTTTAGAAGACGGAATGGACCTGGGCGGGGTTCAGGGGGTTCTTCCCAGAGGAAATGCTGGCTGCAAAGGATGAGGAGCTATTAATTAGGCAAGAGGAGAGGAAAGCACACCAAGGGAGCAGCCAGCATGTGCCAAGGCCCTGAAGTAGGAGAGAGGAGAAGGAGCACCAGAGAGAAAAAGAGGCCTGTTGTGACTGAAGCAGAAGACCCAGAGGCCTTGCGCGGTGCAGTGAAGCCAGGGAAGTTGACCAGAGCCGAGACCCACAGGGTGAAACGTTGGCAGGATGGCCGTCCCTCCCCTTGGGCATTGGGAAGTCACTGCAGGATTTGAATAGAAGCAGGCAGCTCGAGGCTCAGTTTCAGGGAAGGTTTGGAGAAGGTGGCTGGGCGGCCAGGTGGAGAGCACCGAGGGGCCTTAAGCTCTGTGCTCCCCCTGGCTCACCCTCACATCTGGCCACACGGTCCCTCAGGGGCCTGGCTTCCTGCTCCCTCCCCAGGCACACCCTGACCAGGGCTCCACTGATCCTCCCCGCAGGCAGCCTCGGCCTGCTCTGCACCCATCTCCCCTCCATGGAAGCGCATGCCTCCCCGTCTCACGCCTGCTGTCTCTAAAGCCCCTCCACTCATCAGTGTTCTTACCACCCCAGGGGCCGGCTCCTCTCCCGCCATTCCACAGAGAGGACAGTGACCTCCTCCTCCTCCAGGTGACATCTTCAAGGCCCTGGCTGCTCCTCCACCTAGAAACTTGCCCAGAGGTCTGAAGCCAGGCCCTCAGTCCCTCTGGAAACTGCCGCAGGTCATGCAGTGCTGCGACTTTGTGCAACTGGCCCACACCCTGGCCACGTGGAGGGCGTCTCCATGGAAGGATGCGGGAGCTGCAGGTGCCCAGCGCACTCCACACATGGACCAGCTCTGCGGAGCGAGGTCCATGCAGCCAGAAAACAACACAGCCACAATGACCACGCCAGGGCCGTCAGCTTTGGCAGCAAAACAACTTCAGACACTCAAACAAGGCCACGCCACATGCAGCCGGCAGTCGATAACAGGCTCCAGGGAAGAGGAGCTGAGATCAGGCCCAGGCCAGTGCCAGACTGGGACCAGGTCATGAACAGAAGCAGGGGGTTCTCTGGGCTCTGAGCACAGCCCCCTCCACAATCTGGAACGTCCTTTCCTTCTGGACATAGTTTTCCTCCTGATTATTGTGGCCGATGTTCTTAAAATATAGGTCTTGCCTTTGGGATCAGAATTTTCCGGCAGTCACATGGATGATGAAAACCAACTGGAGAGTGTTTTGGAAAAATAGAAGACCACAGGGAAAGACTCCTCAAAACAAAACCAAAGGAACGTCCCGTCTGGAGGTCGCGGGCTGGCGGGCGTCTGGCTTCCCTTGCTGCAGCGGGGGGAGCTCTCCAGGGACACACGCTCTCCCCCGGGGAGGATGCCTAAGCTTGACGAGGGGGGACGGGCGAGTTCCAAGGCCCAAAAGCATCGTTCCCTCTGCCAAGTCGAGCAGCCGCTCTGCTGCTCTCCGGGGCTGCGTCAGCAACAGCGCCTAGCATTGTGGCTCACAGTTACTCATTGTGAGGAATGGCAACCCTGGGGGATGGGGACAGGATCCACAGGGACCTCAGAGGGAGATGGCTGGTGTCTCTGTCCCCCTCACCCTGTGGGACTCAACTGTGGCTGTCATGGGCTTCCCAACGTCACGGCAACATCAGGGTCCTCAGACTCCACTGCGGTGGCGCCCGGCCCAGGAGGAAGGAAGCGGAAGCTGGCAGCCCCTAAAGGCAAGACCTGGCTGCAGGGTCTCCCTCACCCCAGCCAGTGCTGAGTCAGTGGCAGACCCGCCAAGTGGTCACCATTCAGAGGAGGCAACAGGGTCAGAAGAATGTTAAATAATTCACAGGCATCCTTAGTGTCCAGAACCCTGAAACTCATGGTACCCAGGAACCTGAAGGACGGCAGCAATGACAATCATCAAACCGGAAATACGCAGACTGCTCAGTGTGGGTCACTGTTGGGACTAATGACACGTTAACTAACTCAGGCTGACTCCTTACTCCCTGGCGAGTAAGCTAGATGAAGGCCTCAAAGGCGGTTTCAATAGTTAATGACGATAAATCGGACCACCGTCAGGGATTGGTTAACGACAGTTCCGCGACCGTGATCAGCTGTGCTTGCCATGTAGTCCAATGGGACTCTCACCTGCGTGAACCCCATGCCTTGCTGACCTTTAAGCTGATTGGTCCCGCCTAGCCCCCACCCTACATAAAAGCTGTGTGACTTCCTCTCGTGCGCTGACAGACCTCCCGGCACTCATCATCCTGCTCGGCCCCGTATTCTCCTCAGGTGGGCCCTGAGGAGGTACATCGGACCTTGTTGCCCAACAGGGAGCAACAAGTCACCTAGAAAAGGAAAGCAGAAAATGTGACATGTGGCCTCTGTGTGTCCCCAGTGAAAAACAAAACCTGTTTATTCACATCTCAGTTTGCTCATTCTTCATTCATGCGTTCATTCATTCATTCAATGACAGAAGACCTACTGCGTGTGAGGCAGTGTTCCTAGTACTGGAGATACAGAAATGACAGGCCAGATCAGGCCCCGTTATCATAGAACTTTAAAAAAATTTTTCAGAGAAAGAAAATACTAAACAAAGAGTCATCCCTCAGTGTCTGCAGGGAACTGGTTCTAAGAACCCCCCTTAGATGCCAAACCTGTAGCACAGGATTTGTATGTGACCTACTCACATCCCCTGTGTACTTTAAGCCATCCCTCCTGACTTATGACACCTGACACGATGTAAAAGCTGTGTCATTGCTATGCTGCCCTGTTTAGGGAAAAAGACAAGAAAATTTCTACAGACCTTCAGTATGGACACAATTTTCTTTTATCCGCGGTTGACTAAGACTTTGGATGTGGAGACTTACAGACATGGAAGACCAACTATAATTACAAAAATATTTAACTAGTAAGGTAATATCATGGAGTCCTGAAGCCATGTGCTGGAATTCTGGCCCAAGGAGGCCGGGGGAGGTTCCTCTGAGGGAAGTCTGCTTAAACTGGACATAAAAGACGAGTCCATGCTTTCTGGAAGGAGGTGGAGGGGAAAAGAGAACCCGAGGAGGCAGCAGACGTGCCTGTTGGGCCCGGCCAGGCCTGGTCAGGACTTGGTCTTAGTGCAGGGGCAGTGGTTAGCTCTTGGAAGATTTTAGTCGGAGGAGAGAGCTGGTCAGGCCCATGTTTCTGATCTCATGCCGGAGGTGCTGATGAGGATTCTGGGAGCCTGGGAGACCTTGGCTGCCGTCGGTGGAGGCGGCGAGCTTGGTCCAGGAGGCGGCATGGACGTGCAGAACATTGGGGTGGTCCCATCAGTCTTCACAGGTCATGCCAAGGGTCTGGTCCAGGGGAGGCCCCGATGAATGTCTATGGCACCAGCAACCAAATGGCTAGAATGGACATCAGAGGTGAGAGAGGGAGGCTCCAGGGCAGACTCTGGGTTTCGGGGTTTGAGGCCAGAGTCAGTTGGGTGGGAAAAAGAGGAAACGGTGAGCCAGCCTCAGACACAGTGAGCTTCTGGTACCCAAGGAACAGCCCCCAGACTCCCAGGGACATGGGGACACTGGCTGCTTTGTTGATGGCATAAGTTCTGGGACAGGGCCAGTCCCCTCTGCTGAGCCAGGCACCCAACCAATGTACTCCAGTTGGAAGGCTGGCCTCGTCCTGGAGATCTCAGGACACAGGCAGGAGGCCCACAGTGGGTGCTGCGAGGTCTCCTGGAGGGAACGGCCTCCAGCCCCTCCCACACTGCCTGATGATGCCAGTCTCGACCGGGTGCTGTCCCGGCCGGGGCCTCCAGCCTTAGTGGTACTCGAGGCTGTTTACAGTGTGTGGTGGCCTCCGCTGACTGACAGGGAGGCCATGCTCCCTCCGCAGCTGTCCTCTGATGCTGGGACCCGCCGCCCCACACATCTGCCCACATGGGCAGGCACCAAAGGTGCCCAGGCTCTGCCGTTATTACCAGGAAGTGTTTAGCTCTGTGATTTTCTGGAGGAGAAAAAACTTACTAACAAACAAATAAAATGAAACACACACACAGACAAGAACTCAGATTCATGGTTTCAATTTGTATTCTAAATAAAAGAAACCGTTTCTGCATTCCAGCCAAGCCTCCCTCCTGCCTGCCTGCCCTCTCTGTGGCTGGTCGCATGGTCCACGAGCCTCCGTCCCACCATCTCCATCTGCTCTGTGTCACGATCTGAGCCTTGTCCCTCACCTGAAGGGCCCCGTGTCCCTCCCTGGCTGGCTGGGAAGAATCAGGGACAGATGTCAGCCTGGCTCCTGGTGGGTGCAGGTCTACAGTGCAGGCAGCAAGGTCTCCAGAGTTGCAGTTTACAGGCCTTGTCACATGGGTCCTGCTTGGGACCGACACATCTGGAATCAGGAGCGTGGCCCGGGCGGCCCAGGACACTGCGGAAGAGTCGGGTTCTGGAAACATTCAGGCCTGGAGTGCTCAGGGCCTGCCATCAAAGCAGAGGCAGAGGGAGCAGCCGACCTCAGCTGACACCCCCCAGGGTCAACACGGCCTCCTCGCACACGCACGGTCACATGAAGGTGACAAGGCCTCGCCATGACGGGATCCAGTGGTCCCATGGCTTCTCAGGGATGGAGGAACTTCCTGTGCCGTGAGTGCAGGCCCAAGCTCTGCAGGGCCTGTGGCTGACAGCAGAGAAGCCAGGACCCAGTCACTTTCCACTACACAGCTCCTCCCCCAGGAGCCTCAGCAGGCAGGGCAGTGTGCTCATGGGCTGGGCAATTGCAGGGGCCCAGGCTGACACAGAGGCCCCCGAGTAAGCCTGCAGGCTGCTCTCCAACTCTCTGCTCAGAGTCCCAGGGTCTGCTGCTCTACCGGTGGAGGGTGGGCTGTGTGCTCCCAACCGGGCACAGGCTGAACTTTGCCATGTGCTCCCATGGACATGACAAGGGACCCAATCCCTGCATGCCACTAAGGCCAGGTGCCCTCTGTGCAGACCTGGGTGACTATTCAGGTGGGGACAGCATGGGACAGAAAGCAGTCAAACAAGGGTGGGACATGGGAGCCCCAACTCAGTCTGACCCTGCCAGGTGTCAGGTAGCCTCTCCAGCCTGGGGAGTGGGCGTCCAACCCTGGCTGTGCACCCGTCAGGCAGTGGCTGGGCACAACCTGTCATGAAGGGCAGGACCATGCAGATCCCAGGTCTGTTCGGGCCCAGGAGCTATCCCAAGAGGTAGCGGTGTGGGAGGTTAGGTACTCAGCATGCGGAAGGCAGGGCGTGTGCAGAGCCACGGGGGCAGGCTCCGTGTCCTCATGGGTAAAGCGGGTGGCAGCAGAGCCGTCACAGGCAGCCGCCGTGTGGCCACAGAGCCACCATCCAGGTGCAGTGGGGGTGGAGAAAAGGGCATCCTTTTCAACTTCTGCCATCAGACTGGCAAGAATGAGGTGCAGTTCAGGGACTGACCCCTCAGGGTCCCTTGAGTGTGGGGGCCTGGAACCCTCAGGTCCCAAACTCAGCCTCAGGAGGACTGGCTGCTTTGGACAGGACTGCAGAGCTGGGCTCTGGCTGGCCCCTGGGCACTAGGGAATCTTCCGAACTCTCTCTAGGATTGGCCCATCCTGAGGTCCCCTTGGGTCCCAGGAGAAGTGCAATTTCGGCCTTTGTCCCCATTGTGGGGTGTCCAGAGTATGTGGCACTCAGCCCAGTATGCTCCCTGGGGACCCTTCCCCTCAGGAGCACATGGCCTTGGAGCCCAGGGTCCTGTGAGGATGGGGGAGTACCAACCGAAGCCATGGGCGCCAAGGGCGGAGGCCACTCTCTGGGTTGTGTAAGGAGCTGGTAGAAGCAGCTGCCTTAGCTGACGTTCTGAAATCTTGCCGTCCTACCATTTCATGTCCATCTTTCAAATTAGGAAATGAAGTCTTGGGGAGGTGAAAGAGCACCCCCAAGTTTACGGGTTGCTCTGTTTGCGCCCCCCCCACAAGGCCCAGCGAGGGCTGGGGTGTGCTGCCCTTCTCAGTGGCCCTGAGGGATCCAGAGACACCACCGTGCACGTGACACACAGCAGCCTGCAGGGTCCACCAGGAGGGAGCTCCACCTTGGGAATTCATTTTATTTTCTTGGTGGGTTGTGCCCATCAGCGGCTCTGGAAGTGAGCATCCTGCCACCCCTGGACATGGCTCTGCAGACCCCGGGGCAGGACTGTGGACGGAGGGTGCTAGAGACCACATGGTCCCTCTGACTCCCTGTGGAAACTTCTTTCCTCCAACCCGGCGTGGACGGAGAGCACCTGCGGGCACCCACCCTGCCCCAGGCTGTGTCCACCCGCCCGTCACCCATGAGATCTTAACAGGTGTCCCTCCCTGCCTGGAACACACCCACAGCCTCCACCTTCCGGGCAACGCGAGCATGGCGCCAGCTCAGGCGGGTGCAGCAGAGTGAACCTCAGTCCTTCCTGGGGCTCCGGAAAGGACGCTCCCCCCACATGACCAGTTCTGGAGGTGTGAGGCTGGGGGAGCTCCTGCCAGTGCGTTGGCCTCTGAACGGAGGCAGCATGGCAGACTGGGACAGGGAGCGAGAGCATCACACTGCTCCTAAGGGACCTGCCAACCCTGCAAGCCTGGGAGCTCTGCTGAGCCCATCAGCGGCCGGCGGTCCTCTGCAGGGCCCCACCCTGTGGTGGAGGAGCCAGCGGCTGCCCTGTCCTCCTCTCCAGCCCGGCTCCCGGCTCTGCTCTGCTGTCCGAACTCTTTCTGTCCCCAGGAAATGGCACTCCCTCTCACTTCAGGGACTTGGCTGACACAGGCCCTCTGTGGGTGACTCGCTCTGTGTGATCACCCAGGTCTTGGTTTGGACCCGTGTTCCCAAGGGTGCCTCCGTCTGCGCCCAGGACGCACTTCCTCTGGCCCCAGCCCTCATCAAACCCAGCCAGGAATCCACTTGCTCTCTTTCGTTAACTTTTCATTTTGAAAACACTGGCTCTACCTGCCGTTGTAAGAAACAAGGGAGGGACCCGAAGACCCCTCCCCATGTCTCCATGGTGTCCTCACATAATCACAGGACAGACCACAACCAGCATACGGGAGTCGACACCATCCTGAGTCCTGCCGCCGACACCAACAACCGTACACTCGCGTTTGAGTCCGAGGATTTGGTTCTGTGAGATGAACACTCATTTCTGCCTCCTTGTTATTTTGTCACACAAAATCAAACAGATTGTCACCATTCGGGAGGGTCTCTTCAAGTTGGCATGACCCTGAAATGTAGGCAGTGTGGCGTAAAAGAAAGCCAACATCGGATACTTCCAGGGCACCCTGAGAAAAAGAAGGCCACTGTCCAGGGCAGCCACGGGGGCCACTCAATGGTTGCTGTGCAGAGCAGCCCACAGGGGCCACTCAAAGCCCTTCTGACGTCAGATTGCGGGCTTTCCACGCCAGGGGACGCTCCAGCTCTCACCCCCACCTGCTGTCCTGAGGACGGGGGTTTCTAGAGAAGAGGGGACCTGAGGGGAGACCCCGGAGCTCCAGCTGGTGCCGATTGTGCTGATGCTCCAACCTCACGTGGGAGTTGATAGAGAGGATTTTTTTGGAAAAGCAGGAAAAACTTCACAGCATTTTTGTCCAGTAGAGGAGGGACATTTGATGGTCCAGAGGACCAGGGAGCAGTAGCTGGTGCCCAAGGGGAGAACTGGACCTTAGGTGGAAACAGGGACAGGAGGTAGCAGAGGACACAGAAATTCTCTTCCCACCACTGTTTTCCCAGTGAGTCAGGAGCCAGGGAGGAAGGGAGCGGAGATGCCTTGGAGAAGATGGCAGGGAGAGGAAGCGGAAGAGGGCTGGTGCCAGGCAGCTCTGGAGGCCCACGTGATGCTAATGGCCATGAGGCGACTTGTAAGATAATTTCAAACTCGTGAAGTAGTTAGTAAGAATACTGGCCTTGGAGTTGGAGTGATCTGGGAGCAAATTTGGTGCAAATTCTGGCATTGCTGAGTGCAGGGCAGGTTATGCTGCCTCTCTGAGCCTCAGTCTCTTCCTCTGCAGAATGGGGATGCAGAACTGACCCTGGAGGTTGAGATGTGGGTCAGAGGAGGCCATGTGTGCACAGCATCCAGCTCAGAGCCTGGTGTCGGGCCCAGGCTGGGCAGAGCCGGGGTTCTCCCCACCTCGCACGGCCCCCCAAGTGCCCTAGCTTGGACCCTGCACCGCAAGATTATCTCCCCGCGTCCTGGGTTGTTTTTGTTAGCAGGACGGTGGGTTCTTGCAAAGGGTCTGCGTCTTGCTCATCTTAGGGCCCTGTGAGCTTCAGAGAAGAAGCAGGCTCTGGCAACCCAGAAGAGGCCTAGCCCTGACCACTGTGCTGTCCCGGGGCTCTCTGACGGGAGTGGCTGGCCGACCTCGAGCTTGCTCGCCTGGCAAGGGCAAGTCTTTCCTAAATGAAATCAGGCGTCAGGTGAGAGTGAGCAAGGAAGTCGTAAAATCCACATGCGCCAGCATCAGAATTCACTACCCCTCTCACGTGCTGAGGCCCAGATCCGGGGCCTGAGGCCATCAGCATTTCCCAAGCAGCCAGGCACACCTGGTGGGGAAAGAGGCTCTTTGCTCCAGATTACATCAAGGTGCGTGCCCTGAAATTCAGCCTTCTGCTGCCTGGACAGGAACTTCTTCCTGACGTCCCACAGACGGGACTGCCTGGGCCATTGCCCAAGCCACGAGCGGTCAAGAAACAATCTTCCCACCCTGACTCCTGGATCCCAGAAAGCTGATGGCAGCTACCTTTGCATTTATTAGTCGGGTGATGATGTAATGACTGATTTGCAGTGAGATTTTTCCTGAAAGGAGGATACATGAACCTGGAGGGGTCTGCTGGTTGTGGCGACTCCGGGTCCCATGCAGTCTGTGGAAGAAGTCAGACGCGGGGCTGCCTGTCTGCAGTGGGGAAGCCTGCCAACCGTTTTGCTCTTAGTGACTGGCAGCCTGAGGTTTCCAGACGTCTCCAGGTTAACCTGCGCACACTCATCACATCACATCTTGTGTTCCAGGATGCTTTGGTGGGCTGTTTAGGGTCCCAAGGGACCCCAGGGAGAGCAGAGTCGGGGTGCCCTGTGCTCCCCACTCCCACGACCCATACCTTGGCTTCAGTCATTCCCCTCTGAATTCCCTCACCCTATCCAAAGCACCACGATGGTGGCTGATCCATAGGGGGTCTCTTAGGTCCTCTGTGTGGATCAGAATTCTCTCCACTGCAAGGGCAGAAAGCCAGCTCACTGTGACTTCCACAAAACAGGGCAGTGTACTGACCAGGGAACCCAGGGCAGCCTCCAGGCGCCGTTCGGCCCGGTCCTCCAGGGATGGCACCTGAGCATGTTCTTTCTCTCTCTGGGCTTCAATTCCCTGCCAGCTGACCCGTGCACTGCACAAGGGCACAGGGCACTGAGAGGGCGAGTGTCACACTCCGAGGTACTAAGCACGGGAGAAAATGTCTCTCTGTGTGTCCAGAGAGAAACCTCTAGAGAGGACCTGGACTGGGTCTCCGTGGGTCCTGGAGCTGGAGGTTCTGATAGGAAGCACTTTGACCCCCGCCCCCACGAAATCGGAAAGGTGAGGAAGAGCGAGGCTGCTGTGGGGCAGTGCTGGGCGCTCCTTCCCCAGCCTCCATCTGCGAGAACCACTCGCCCCTCTTGGTAGAATCATGGCCTGGGGTGAGCTCTCTGCAGCACTGGGGGAAGTACTGCCAATCAGCAGGGAGTGAGACCAAGCCCCTTCCCTGGTTTGGGGGCTGGGGGCACAGAGGCAAGGCAAGGGGCTGAGGCTAGGCAGAAGGCGCCCCAGGCACGGGGTCCCCGGCTCTCAGGAGCTGCTGGCAGCCCTGTGAATCTGCCCCTTTCCATCCCTGCTGTGTATCTTGGTGGCTTGGAGGTTTTAAAGCGTAGGGCACCCACCTGCCCCCCGAGAAGACGGCTTGGTGCCTGAGCAGGGTTCTGTCTCGTCCTCGGGTGAGGACGCAGCTGTCCTGCGCCTGAGAACTTGCGCAGGTCGCTCTGCTCCCCTCTAAGGAGCCCCTCCCTCTCTGTTGCGTGTGAAACTGCAGCACACATGGGCCACACCCATCAAGCCGAGGCCAGCAGCTGTCACCCGGAAAGGCCAGGACAAGCCGAAGCTGCCCCTTTCTCAAAGCCCATTTTTGGCGCGTGCACAAAGGCTGCTTTATGGTCCCACAGAGAGGCCGGTGGCAGTCATCCATTGTCAGGAGCACGCCGCGTCCCTGCCGGTGGGTCTGCCACAGGAAGCACGCTGACATGTTTGGGAAGAGGTGTGCCAGCCTACCCTGATCTAGAGGCGCATCCTAGACAGGCCCATGGCCAGAGCCACTGTGGACCAAGGGGGCTCCTGCCAGCTCTACCAACTCAACAGCCAGACACAGTGATGGGGTCCTTCCAGTCCCAGCAAGATGATGGCCAGCAAGGGAAGGACGCAGACCAGGATCCAGGAAGGCCAAGGAGGGGTAGGATGTGCCCAGGGCCTCAGCCAGACCCAACAGGTCCTCCCAGCTCCACGCCCAAGATGTTCCTCCCCTGGGTGTTCCTGCCAGCTTAGAGGAGCCATCTCACAGGTTGTTGGAGAAGAGTTTTCTTCATCCTTTTAATCCCTGTCGGAAACGTCTGCGTAGCCGAGCGACAGATGCCTATTCAGGTCATTCCGCCTGGACTCGCCTGTCCTGCTGCGAGTAGGCAGCCCAGAAGAGGAAGGGGTCCCAGGGCAGCACAGCCGTCCTCTGGCTCCTGAAGAGGAGCCCGAAGCCCGCCAGGCAGCCATGGTGGCCGCACGGGAGACAGCGGGGTGAGGCTCACGGCCACCATGCGGTGGGTGACACAGCCCACACAGGTGGTCCCCTGGGAGACCACGAGATGCTCACGTGAACTGCCAACAGGGTGGCAGTTGCTGTTCTTAACCAAGCATATTTCAGGGGGCCTCTACTGGGACCGCGCCTGGCAGACACCTGTGAACTGCGACAACGAGCCAGCCAGGCAGAGCTCGAGACGCAGCGCTCCAGACAAATCGGGTAGCCGACGGGCAACTGCTCCAACAAACACAGCGGAGTGTTTCCCTCCAGGGGAGGTGACAGGCTGGAGGGGCTTCGTTTCCATGCAGACTTGGGGACAGCGGGAGCAGGGGCTGGTGGTGAATCCTAATGCGCAGGCAGACCACTGCCAGTCCTGGGAGAGGGCGCCATTGAAAGGCTGGCCCAGGGCACAGCGGGAGGCATGTGGGAAACCACTTCCTTCCAGTGCTTGTTGACAGCATGGGCCTTGGGAGACGCCTCCTTGTGAGCCAGTCATGCTGGTTGTCCCCCACCCGCCTCTCGGCCTTCAGGAACTGCCTTCAGGGCTCCGCTGGAACGTGCACGGAGGCTGGAGAGCACAGGTTAAATAACTCATCTCCGTCCGTCTAGACCCATGCTCTCCGACAGGAGCCACCAGCCGCGGATGCAATTAATTGCAATTAAATAAAACTCAATGCTCAACTCCCGCGTGCGCCTCCGTTAGCCACTCCATCTTGGGGCGCGCCATCTGCAGTGGAGGGGAGTGCTGGCTTCCTTGCTGGAGAGCTTGCCAAGCCACTGACCCATGATGTCCAGCACGGGTGGGCAGGCAGGCTAAATGGACACCCCTCCCTGGAGAGACCCCCTCCAGCAGTGGAGGCCAGGGTCAGTGTGCCATCCCCAGGCCCCTTGCTCCTCTGACAGCCCTGTCCCCCCAGGGCCACATCAACCCCCTGGCCAGCCAAGGGCTGTGCTTCAGTCCAGGGCCTGGAAGGAAACTTGGAGCTTTCCGTGCTGACTTGTGTGGAGGACATGAGCCAGGAGACAAGACCCTCAAGGGGACACGGCTGAGACAAGCCTCAGCAGGCAAGGGCGGCCCGGGGCGCCCCCTTCAGCACCACACTGTGGGAGTGTGCCCGTCGAGCAGCAGGCCATGCCAGGGCAGGGGGATAAGATGCCCCACGCCACAGCCTCCATCTTCCATTCTGCAAATACCCATTTGCAGAAAACAAGGGAGACAGCAGACGCTGCCCACAGGGGTCAGGCCGGAGAGTGGAGAGGCGAGAGGGAGGGGTGGGGTGCTGGCCACTGACCGGCTGGGCACGATGCTCCCTCTGACAGAAGGCAGACTCCTCTGCTGAGGGCACATGATCAGGTCTAGGAGGAAGCGTCCCTTCATTCCTGCAAGAAGGCCAGGTGGGGCTTCAGCCACCGTGTCCGTTGGCTCTGCCACAGGTCTCTCTCCCAGGCTCCAGTCTTGCTCCCCATCCCAAGGCCTCCCGGCGTGCTTGCTTTGGACGTGACCAGCATCCCTTGCTATTGCTTTGACCCTGACCGTGAACCTGGACACTTTGGTAACATCCACCATCTCAGATTTTAGGACGAGGGCCTACGCTGGCGGGAAGAGCACCAGCAGACACAGCCAGCACCACCAGGACCCACCCTGGGGCTGTTGCAGAGTTGGGACACCTGTTCTGCTTGGCCCAGCAACTCATCCTTGTCTTCCCCGCTCCTCCCACCTGGCTCTCTGTCATTTGGATGCTCTATGCTGGTCCTCACCTCAGGACCTTTGCACTAACTACCCCCAAATTTACCTACCTGGTGCAGAACTAGAATTCAAAGACCAGAGTCCCTGTGAACATGGATTTGGAGGGTGACTGAGCCCACCTCTGCCTGAGAGGAGGCAGGCCAGCGAGTGCAGGGCCCCAGAGCAGCACTGGGGCAGCGTGCATCTTCTCGAATCCGGAGGCCCTGCCCCAGCCAAGGGTCTGATTCATCTTCCACGTGGCCTTGTGCGGGGACGCGGTCCTCAGTCCACAGCCACACAGTGCTCTGCGCGTCTCTCCGCAGATTCTGCAGGTTCTCATGCATCCGTGACCATTTCACAGGAAAAGAGAAGGCGACTGGATTAGGGTTGGAGCCTGGGGCCTTCCAGGGCCCTCCGTCCACCTTGAGGCCAGGGTCTCCCCAGGAAGGCCGTTTCCTGTGGTGTCTGAGACTAGAGGAGCCGTGATCCCCCACTGCTGGGGTAGCGAGGGGCTGGAGACTGTGTGCGCTCTCTTGGGTGGGCGGGCAGGCGAGGCCCGTGGGCGGGTGGGAGGGGCAGCAGGGCTGGCCTGGAGACCTTCTCAGGCAGAATCCAGGCCTGGAGACTCTCAGGGCTGGAGGACGCGGGGCTGACCGCAGGGGTCCTGCTTCCCCTGGGTAGGGAGCCCTGGAAAGAGCGTTTGCTGTAAGCCCACAGGCCCACCTCCGCACAGAGCCGAGACCCAAGGCAGTGCCCAGCTAAACAGAAGAGTGGGGGTCACTGCTCGCCTCCCCTGCCCTCCCCACCTCCAGGGAGGCTCCCCGTGGAGTCGGAGGCGACCCCCAGTGCTGAGTGGGAGCATCTCCGCAACGCGCCCGGGCGGCCAGAGCAGGAGCCTCGGGCCTGCTGTGTGTGCGAAACGCATGTGTCGGACACCCGCAGCCTCGGAGCGAGGCCGGAGCGCGGCCATATGGGGATGTGGTTGTGGAAAAGAAATATTTATAAAATGGCTTTTCCAAATGTTTAATCTACAGCAGATGCATCTTAAATTAATCTGTTTGGCTTGGCGTTCGCTGTGGGGAGGTGCCACTTCATCGTGCCGGCCTCCTGGAGCAGAGGAAGAAGAGGAGTCTGCAGCTGAACTCAAAGGGAAGCTCTTTAGCGGGCTGGGGGCCAACTGGGGTGGCTGGGGAGGGCCGCAGGGCAGGGGACAGGGCTGGGAAGAGCAGGAGGAAGGTCCCCTGGGGCCTGAGTCCCCCGGGGTTGCCCACCTTTGGTTCCCGTCACTGAGGCTGGGTTCCTTCTCCTCGCCGGTGGGCACCTCTCTTAGGGAAAGCAGCACTGTCACCGGCCACTTCTGAGCAAGGGGCCCCACACCCGCTCCTGGCTGTGGTATCTCAGTGAGGTTTGCCAAAGGGAAAAGAGCCCTTCCCGAGAGAGCTTAGCAACATAGATGCTTCTGGAACGAGAAGGGGCCTCCTGGCTTCTCCAGCTCCTGCTCAGGTACCTGGCCACCGTGGCCACCGCTGCAGTCCCAGAGCAAAGCAGCCTTTCCAGGCTCGGGGCCCTCTGCCCAAGGTGTCCCCTCCCCTCTTTGACTGAGTCCTCTGTCCTGGGATCACACACAAGTCCTCAGCGAAGCCTTTGTGGAGCTTCCGCGTCCAGAGAGGGCTTGCTCTCACAGAGCCCGTGGGCTTCCTCCTTCTCTTAGCACGTCCTGGACCATGTTCTGGTGTGTGTGGCGCGGTTTCAATCTGTCCCCCACCCGCACCTGCCCACCACGGAGCCCCACAGCTGAACGACACCTGCATGAGCCGCCCAGCCAGTGTCTAATGCCAGAATGGACCCAGTGAGAGGAGGCAAGGGACAGTGGCCCTTGGGGGGTCCTGAAAACCTGGGCAGCCCAGGGACAATGATGACAGGAGACCAGTCCTGGAATGGTCTCTTCCCACACTTCCGAGGAGTAGGAAGAGGAGAGACTCCCCAGGACGTTCTGTAGCAAGTCCATGCCTCCATTTAGGAACCAGCAAATATGTCACCTTGCTCTGCAAAGGGACTCTGCAGATGTGATTTAATGAGAGGTCTTGAGGTGGACAGTTGTTCTGGATTGTGCAGGTATCTGGGTGGACCCTGTCTTTCAAAGCCAAGAGCCTCTCACCAGCTCTGATGATTAGAGAAACGGAAATCAACCACAGCGAGACCCCCTCACCGGTTGGATGGCCTCTCTGGGCACAGGAACTAGCCGGTGCGGCAGGACGTGGCGCCAGCCTGTGAGAAAGTCCTGAGCTCCACGGGCATTATTCAGCTCCAGGAGGAAGGAGAGTGCCACGCTGGCCAGAGGATTGACCTGAGGACGCTCTGCAAGGTGGACGAAGCCAGTCCCAAGGGACAGGCCGGTGCTGGAGGAACTGACTTCAAACAGACGGGCGGCAGAGGGCGGATGCCGGCGCTGGGCAGGAGGAGGAGGGGGAGTGGGTGTTCAATGGGGACAGTTTCACCATGGAAGATAGAACGTTCTGGAGATGGTTGGTGGTGATGGTCACATGACAACGTGAATGGACAGGATACTGCTCAACAGCTCACTTTAAAACAAGACAGAGAACTTTGTTACGTATATTTCACCGTGATTAAAAATTACATCAAGGGAAAAAAGCAGAGAACTGTCACAGGCTACAGGAGAGTGGCGCAGGTCTCAAAGCTGTCAGGTGGGGACGAGGACAGCAGGACCCAGGCCCTGATCTGGCGCGCCTGCAGAGGGGCCCAGCCGACAGCAGCGAGCATCAGGCTTCAGCCCTAGGACCCCAAGGACCTGCGTCCCACCAGCAGCCCAGCAGCAGGAAACAGACCCTCCCCTGGCCTCCAGCAGGGGCACAGTCCTGTGACCCCTTGCACCCACTGTGGAGCCAGAAGGTGACACATTGACGTTGTCAAAGCTGCTAAGCTCAGACCACTTTGGGGGCAATAGGAATGGAGCAGGGTCCAGAGCCCAGCTCAGCCAGAAGTGTGCCGCTGGCCCCGGGGGCGAGTCCCAGATGCATACCCAGGTGTGACTCAGAAGTGGCTCTCTTTCACCTCTGTGCAACCCACCCTGGTGTTTGGCCAGGGGACCTCCTCCCCAGGGAGGTCTCCTTCTAGTCCTAGAATATGCATGAGGCAAAGCAGTTTTGAAGGTCTTCCCTGTTTGAAGAAAGAGTGGGTGTCTGGTTCCTTCCTCCCAGGCACCCCTCAACCTACCCTATGGACCTGTGTCCCCAGCTCTGCACAGCCCGGGTGACCTATTTCAGATGGCCAGCCTGGGGCTCCTAAAGGCCCTTAGCCCTGACCCTATTTGTCTTTTGGACAATCCCAATCTTCTGGAAAAATATGATCACCACTCCCACCTCCCTCCCCGCCTGTGCTCCACTGCCCTTGGGGTAAGGTTCTGCCCCAATGACCTCCCAGGCCCTGCCCACGCTGGCCACCTGTGACTGAGCTCTAGCACAGGCCTCCTCCCAGGCCTGGTGCTCCTCATGCTCTACCCACCACAGGGCCTTTGCCCATGCAGTTCCCTGAACCTAGGCTGCCACTCTCCTCGCCGCCCTTGACACTCATGCACCTACCTCTTACCTCACCTCCCCTTCCCCCCCACTTTAGGCAGCTCTCTCCTGGCTCTGTAAAATGTTCTCGTGGCACCCCTCTCTCTCCTCCACAGCACTGACTGGAATTACCAAGCCTTTGGCATTCGTCTTCTTCACTAGTGTAATCCAGCATTCACATAGCACTGACCTTGTGCAGACCCTATTCTAAGAACTTTGTGTAGTTCTTTATTTTATGCTCAGCAAACCCTTCTGAAGTTGGTGCTGTTATGATCCCCATCCAATGCATGAGGAAACTGAGACAGATGTGAAGCAGCTCATCAAAATTCACACACTAGTGAACGGAAGAGCTGAGGTTTGAGCATAGACAGTTTGTCCACTCACACGTTCACCTACCCACGCACCCACCCACTCATCCGTTCATCTCTCCATCCATTCGCCATCCACCCATCCATCTACCTATCACCATCCAGTCAGCCATCCATTCATCCATCCATCCCTCCACCTATTTGCCCATGCATCCATCCATTCATCCACAATCCACCCATTCACCATCCATCCATCCATCCATCCATCCACACTTACATGTATCTAGTTACCCACCTAATCACTCATTCACCCACACATCCATCCATCCATCCACCATCCGCCACCCATGCATTCACCCATCCACCAGTCCATCTACTCACATACCCACTCATCTATCCATCCACCCACCCACCCTTCACCCATCCATTCACTGTTAGCTCCATGAGGACAGGAATCATGATGTTCTGCTTATTGCTCTAACCCTAGAGTCCCGTACATTTGAAGATTTACAGGATTACAGGATGAATCCTGATCTGTAGTCTGCAGCAATTCTCCACAGCAGAACCTGCTTGGACTCAGCAGTCAGCAAGGAGAGGGATCCTTGCCTGCCTTTACTCTCATGCTGGTTGAGGCGGCCTCCAGCTGAGCCTCTGCATGCCCTCTCTGCATGCTACTTCAGGGATGACCCCTGCCCCCTTCCAGCATGAATAGGCTGGGACACAGTAGGGGCAGAGGGACAAATAGGGAATAGGACCTTAGTGCTGGAACACTATCCACCCAAGAGTTGGTAACAGCGAAATAAAAACAGGATAGAAGAGATGCTTATTAAGTACATGATCAAGGCAATCCTGAAAGGAAACTTCTGGAGGCCCTGTGTCTCCTGGACCATGGTCCCCAGCCTGGTATTGGCGAAGCCCAAGCCCTCACTAATTCTGGGATTCCATGTCTGAGCTGCAGCCTGTCTGGACGCTCACTGTGAGCTGCCCTCCTGTGAAGTTCACCTCACAGAGCTCAAAGAGTTGCCTTTGATGGCTGTGGCATCCATGCTGATGGCCCACTGACCGGCAGCCTTAAGAGCTGGACAGGATCAGATTCCAAGCGGAGATAAAAGTCTCCCCTCAATTCTGCATTCCTGGGCCCCAAAGCAGTGGGAAGGGTGTCCTTTAAGTCTGCCCAGGCACAGACCCAAAGCCCACGAGCACAGAAAGGGAGGCCCAGGGAAGTGTCTGTCCTGTTGTTAGGAAGCTCCAGGTGACTGTATACCAGTCTGGACAGACGGATGCAGAGCCTGCTCCAGGGTAGGGCTCTTCCAAGCACTCCCATTGAAACCAGATCCATGGACACGTGGCCCATGGTCACCTGTGCCAGAGCCCAGTCCAGCCTTTACCTGACTGGATGGAAGAGATGGGCCTGAGGAGCCAGGCGGACCCAGGCTCCACCATGTTTCCAAGCCCTATGGCCCTGGCCCAGCTACGTCAACTCCTGTGCCTCATTTGTCCATCTCTAAATTAGGGAACCTCATGGCACCGGAGGCCACCTGCTTTTCTCCTGCACTGGGAGCACCAGGGGCAAGCCCCTCGTGTGTCTGCTCTGCCAGACCGATGGGAAACCACGGTAGGCCTTTGCACCGTGGGTTGCCAGTAGGTTGCTCCCCAGAGGAACGTGTTGCTTCCCGCAACTCCAGGAGCCTTCTGTCCCCAGCCACAGCCCAACCTGTGAGGTCATCCATCTTCTACAAAAGCCTACATGGTCATACATGGTCATACATCTTCTACATGGCTGGAAGCTCGTCGTTTCCAGCCATGGCGGGTCGAGCAGCCGCTGCTGGGCACAGTTGCCCTGCCTGGCACGTAGGGAGGGATGCAGTTGTGTTGGTCCTCAGAGCACAGGGTGGTCCTGGGGTCGAGGCAGGGGGCTTCAGGTCTGCACTCACATTTCTAAAGAGCTCTCTCTCTGATGCTTTGGTGGTGGAGGCAGCGGAAGCACAGGTGGCAGCTGGGACCTGGGCTGGGGAGATCAGGAGAACCTAGTTCTGAAACCTGCAGCCCCAGACAAACATGGGCCCATGAGCCACTGACTCACCGTCTTTGGAAAGCTCTCCATGCCTCAGTTTCCTCAAAACTGATGGTAGAACAGAGACCAGGAAGAGTGGTGCCCACGGTCTTTATTCCCACAATATCTCCACGTGGGACAGTGGGGAGGCCCTGACGTCCAGGGCCAGGGTCTGGCTATTCACCATATCCCCCTGTGACTGACAGGTTCCCCAAACCTGTCCAGCTGCGTCATGGAGCAGAAGCAGCAGATCCGGGAAAGCACCCTAGGTGGCCAGTGCCCTCCTTTGTCACCAGCACGTCTGCTTGGCCCTGACCTCCCGCTGAGTGGCTGGGAACATCGGGTCCTGGGGGCACACTTCTACTTGTTACAGAGAACAACAGTCAAATTTTAATTTACGGGTTGTCTGTAAATTACTGCCTGGCCTGATTTATAATTCATAGTACAATATTTATTTCTAACAGGAAATTAATTTTGGAAACTCAGTGGGTGATTAAATTAAATTGTAAAACCATCGCGCGGGCTTGGGAGGGGAAGGGAGTAGCTGGAGACGGTTTTAGAGATAAATCAGGCAGTCTACACCCAGACCCCTCAGCCAGGAGGTGAAGACGCAGCTCAGCCTTCTGGAGAAGACGGCCACTCCGCCCAGCCTGGCTCTAAACCATGTGCCCTCCGCTCGGGGGCAGTCAGGGAGACCCCGCCCTTCAGCGAACGGTCATTAAGGGAGAGAGAAGTACAGACAGAAATGACGGCACGTCCGACTCGGCGTCGCACTTCTCTCCAGCTTTAAGCCACGTGTCGGAGGGGACGGATGGACAGAGAGGACTTTGTCCTCCCCATGGGGCCGGCCCAGCTCTGAACACATTCAGCTCTGGGCCGCCGACGCCCAGCTGTGCCCTGAACTGTAGGACCTGCGGATGGAGGAGGATTGCGGCTCGCCTCCACTGGGCAAGTTTGTGCGAGACGGAGCGGGAGAGTCTTTCTCCGTGATCTCGCTGAGGAACGAATCTGCCTAATCAGCTTATGGTAGGTCTGGCTCTCTGTGGGCTGCAATGCAGGAGCCTCGGGCCTGGGGGTTCTGGCTGTGATTCTCGCCTGGGGCCTTTGCTGCAGCTGCAGCAGGGCGGGGCGGGGCCTGGAGCTATTTCAAGCTTCCTCTCATTTCAAAGGTGCTGGGGCATGTCCCCAGCCACCTCCAAGTCCCAAGGGAAGCTGCCTGCAGGCTAGCAGCTTCACATCGCCCCCTGATGCACCTGTGTCTGCCTCCTCTCCCTCACAACCTCCGGGAGCTCTTGGCATTGCCTCCAAACAGCCTCCCTCCTGCACCAAATCCCGGATCATTAGGGCTGCTCCTGGGCCAGCCTCAGAGTGCCATAGGCTCCAAAGCTAGAAGCCAGAAGCTATGAATAATGGAGTAAGCCAAACACACGTGCAATGCACACACACACATACACACACACACACACACACACACACACAATGCCTCTGTTCACAGGCTGCCAGCACGTCTCTGAATGAGCAATGGCCTTCCTCCCTCCAGAATTTCCCTCAAGTCCCCAGCAGTTTGGGACATCAGACAGAGAGAGCTGACACGTGCAGGCAGGTGTCTCAGGTGGGGTCATGTCAGGAGCCTATCCGCTGCGCGAGGACAAGGAGCCCCTTCTCTTCCACTTTGGGCCCAGCAGTCTCTGCGGGGTTTCCCCACCCACCAGCTCACTTGCCGGCCCACCCCAGCCCATCTGCTTGGCATGTGTAAGCGTCATCAAATTGTTGAATAAATTGTCCCTGATTAGAATGTCGATGGCTGCAGGAGGACTCATTTCTGCCACATTGCACTTGAATCGTGTCCTATCCGCCGTTGATAGTTGACATGTGCCTGGTCTCCCACTGATGGCCAACCAGAGAGCTGGGCCATGCCAAAAGTCCTGCTGCACACACACACACACACACACACACACACACACACACTCACTCACTCACACTCACACTCACACACTCTCTCTCACACACACTCACACTCTCACACTCACACACACTCACACTCTCACACTCACACTCACACACACCCTCACACACACTCTCTCACACACACACAAGTTGGTTTTCCAGAGCTCAGATTTAGATGGCAATATCCTCAGGGCATTCTCAAAGCTGGTCAGTGTTCATGTCTGCTGTCGGGCTGCAGGTGAAGGAAATCCCAAGGTGGAGCAGTGCATGCTGGGCCTCCAGATGTAGCACTTCTGTAAGACACCGAAGCTCGCTGTGGTGGCCTGTGCACTGCAGGACGGGTGGGAGGGTAGGTGAGAGAACGGATGAATGCATGTATACACGGACAGATGGACAAATGGATGAGCCAGTGGATAGGAAGGACGGATGGACAGAGAGTGGGCATAACAAAAGGAAGCCATTCACCAACTACCTGGTGCACACGCAGCATTGACACTCATTATCACTAATAAAAGCGATATGATTTTTCTATTTCTGTATAACAAATTATCACAAACATTTTTTTTTCTATCTCCAGGTTTTCATAGGTCAGGGGATTGAGCGTGGCTTAGCTGGGTTGTCCTGGGTGCCAGGCAAAGGGTTGGCTGGGTGGCATTCGATGCAGGCCTTGCTGGGGAGACTCTGATGCCAGCTCTCTGGGCATAGCCCCCTTGACCCCCAGGGGCACCTGGCATTCCCCTCCAGGTGACCCACTAGACAGACTTTCCCAGCATGCCTGCCCACGCCTGCCAGGCAGGCAGAAGCTTCTCTCTCCCGCCTGCTAAGGTGGAGTCTGGCACTATGACCCAGGAGGGGCTTGGCCCTGGGCCAGGCAGCCGGCTGCAGAGACTGAAGCAACCAGTGGTCGTCCTTTACCAGGGAGCCAGGGCACACCTCCTTGCACCTGCAGGCCTAGATCCACCAGAGAATAAAGGCCTCCAAGAAGAGAGGGGGGTCCCGCATCCAGGGCAGCTGGCTCTAGGCGAGAGCTGCCTGAGAAGCAGAAGCTGGGCATGGCCCTGGGGCCAACCCGTGTGCCCAGCACTGCTTGGCCAGGTGTCACTGCAACAGTCTCTCACCCAGGGACACCTGCACTCTGCAGCTCTCTCCTAGGGTCTGCACCCCACAAGGCCAGGACAGCTCCCAGATTTCCTCTGCTGTCCAGAGGGCCTACTTCTGGTCTTCCTGCCTGGGGCTGAGCTACAGGGGGCCCTGCAGGTGAGAAGGACAGGTATGCTAGGCCTCCAGCAGTGACCAGCAGACAGCGAGGCCAACGCGCCCCCACCCAAGACACCACCCATGGGCCTCCAGTGTCCCTGCCAGGGCACCTCCACCTTTCCCAGCCCACACCTGGGGCTGGGTGGTTCTCTGTGCAAGGCCCCACCGTGCCTCCCAGGGTGTTAGCTGCACCAGGGCCTCTACCCACAAGATGCCAGCACAGGTCCTGCCTCCTCGGTTGAGGCATGTGACAATGTCTCCAGACATTGCTAAACACCCAAGGGGCAGGATGGCTCCTGATAGCGAACCACAGCCCCACACTAGGCAGAGCCAGCCCTGGCAGACCCTGGGGAGAAGGCTGCACCCCTGGAAGGCAGCCCAGCCCAGCCTCAGGCCTGGTGGGGTGCTGGTGAGCAGGAGGTGACAGAGCACTGGGGTTGGACCTGGTGCTGGCAGGGCGTCCGTGGGAGTTGAGGAGAGGCTGCATGACTGAGCACCCCAGGGCCTCTGCCGAGCTCGCTCCCCACTTTCTGGTCTTTACTTCTTGTTCCTCTCTTCCTCCGACATTTATTTAACAATTACCAGCGAGGGTTTCCCAAACGTGTCCCAGGGACACGGGTTCTTGAAAATTCCACCTCATTTCAAAGGTCTCTTGGACAAGTGCCACCACTGGTCCCTCTGGCCACCAGACTCCCTCCAAGACCCTTTCTCCTAGCACTGACATCAGTCACCGTGGATCTTGGGACGTCCACCCTGCCGCAACAGCCCCACCGCGCGACACCCTGACTGGCAAGAGCAAGTGTGTGCCATGCTCTCCTGGAGCCCAGCTCCTCCTGCCCCTGAAGCAGCATGCACTGGCCTTTCCTGCCCTTCCCTGAGGATCCAAACCCTGCAGGACGGGACGGCCTAGGGCCTCTGCCATGTCCTGGCCCCGCTGCCCTCCCTGCCCTGCCTGGGAAGCCACTGAATCTGTTTGCTTTGCTCAGCTGGTCAGGGTCAGGCCACAGACGGCCTGGCCAATGACAAGGTGCTGTCCCCACAGACTGAAACCCCTGTTGTGCTCCTGGGCACATCCCTCCAGTCCTCGCCTCCCTTGCCATTCTCTTAGCCCAACTCACAGTGGCAAAAGGTGACATGCTCACAAGGGACGACCCCAGAAGAAATAATACTCCTGCCTCCAAGCTCAAGGTGGAAAGCAGGACTCCCTGGGATGGCCCACACCCTCGCTCCCACATTTATTTGGCTTTGAATATGTTCATTCAAACTCCAGAGTAGATTCTGGATATGAAGACTTCTTTCAGAAGATTGCACCCTGATTCCTGCAGACATCTCCTCCCTGACCTTCCCACGCTCCCTGGACCCTAAGCTGCCATGTGGTGGCCCGAGTGAGCCCACGGGTTCGAGTCAGGCCCTCCCACCTCTGCCTGCGACCCACTGTGTATCTCCATCTCATGCATGCTACAGGTTGAAGTCCTGGCCATGGCCTGGGTCCTGCACACTTGCCCCTGGAGCCTTCCATGCTGCCTGCACACCCCTGCCCTGGTGGCTCTGCTCAGGCCCACTGGATCCTCCCTCAGGGGCCACCACCATTCCCAATTCAGGACTCTGCTCTGGATACTCTCTCCCCTGGAAATCAGTTCTGTGCTCTATTCCAGTGGATTACTCCCTTATTTTCTTCAGATCTTTACACAAATATTATCTTCTTTTGAGATGTTATCTCACCATCCTACACTTAAATCACCACCACCAACATCACGATTAACATTACTATTACCATCGCCACCATCGCTATTACCACCATTATCATTATCACCATCACCACCACCACCATCACCACCACCATCAACATCATCATCACCAACATCACCCTCATCTCTACCATCACCATCACCACCATCAACATCATCACCACCATCACCACCACCACCATCACCACCACCATCACCATTATCACCACCAACACCATCACCACCATCACCACCATCACCATCACCACCATCACTATTACCATCAACATCATCATCATTATCACATTACCACCATTATCATCATCACCACCACTATCACCATCATCTCTACCATCACCATCACCACCACTATGACTGTCACCACCATCACCACCACCACCATCACCATTATCACCACCATCACCATCACCACACCACCATCACCACCACCACCATCACTATCACCATCATTATCATCATCATTATCACCACCACCATCACCATCACCACCATCACTATTACCATCAACATCATCATCATTATCACATTACCACCATTATCATCATCGCCACCACCATCACCATCATCTCTACCATCACCATCTCCACCACCATGACTGTCACCATCATCACATCACCACCATCACAACCGTCACCATCAACACTGCCATCGAGACCACCATGACCACCATCTCTTTCCACCTCCTCATTTTCCCCAAAGCACTCATCAGACCTGACAGCAGAGAGGATTCAACAGCTGCATGATGCTTCTGTCTCAGAAGCTCCTCCAGCTCTGAGCTCTACTCCTCTTTCCATCAAATGCTCCAGACTGGGAAGAAAGCTCAGTATGGCCTGAGCATCTTCATAGTAGCTTCCACAGGTTGCCTGTTCACCACGTGCCAACCTCTGCACAGTGTCTGAACACACTGTCCCACTAAATGCTCATCACAGGCCTTAGAGGTGAGAAGGGTGGTTTTTATGGTTTAGGCAGAAGGCCCTGCAAAGTTCCTGTTTCAAGGCAAGAAAGCTTGGAGTGAGATGATTGGATTGTGAGAGCTGTAACCTCATCAGTCCATCCTGGTTTGAATGAACTGACTGAGGGGTGGGTGCGGGCAGGCGGGGCCTGGCTGGAGGAGGTGGGTCACTGGGGTGTGCCCTGGAGGGGTGTGCCTTCCATATGGCCCTTCCTTCTCTCTCTGTGCTTTCCGACCCCACATGAGCTGAGCAGCTCTTGTCCTCTGGGCCCTTCCCCCATGATGTGCTGCCTTACCTCGAGATCAGAGCAACAGTGTGGCCCGTCTATGGACTGACACCTCTGAAACAGTGCACTCCAAATAAACTTCCCTGCTTTGAGTTATTCTTGTCAGGTGTTTTGGTCACAGTGAAGGAAAAGCTGACTAAGTCCACGATCACCCTCAGTTTGTAGATAAGGCATCATCTCTGCCAAAGTCTCGAACACCTGGGGACTCAAACCCACTTCCAGGTCTAGCTCCCCTGCACCTCAAGCCCAGCGTTCCACCGGCCAGTCTCAGAGCTAGAGGAGACTTCACTCAGAGGCCAAGCCCCATCCCTAGCAGACAGGCTGGGCCTGGGCTTTCCTGGGACAGGGAGGCTCAGTTGGGCTATCGGGGGCAGGACACAGATGGAGGCCTCCCTTGGGGACACTTTAGGGAGCTCCAGGGTGATGTTCTAGCCCCTTGAGTCCCAATTCCTAGTGTCCTTGGTCAGCACCTCTCTAGAGTCATGGACTCTGAGCCTTCCCAGGCCTCCTGGGAATGGCGTCCAAGCTGAGTGGAAAGCTCCAGGCCATTCCATAGCAGTAAGGGAGCTCTCCAGGCCAGGGAGGGCCTTGTGCCAAAGGAGGAGGCTAGCTGGAGGCCAAGCTTATGCACCATTCCCGAGGAGTCCGAAGCCCAGGTGCGGTGATTTGACCTCTAGAATATTTCCAGCCCACACGTGTCTGTGCGTGAGCATGTATGTGCACTAACGTCATGCATGAACCTCATGACAGTATGTAGACCTCCATTACTTAAAGTTGCAGTGGAAGATGCCTCGCCCTCCTGACAACGTGCCTTAGAAGGTGGGGCTTATCACGCACCCATGACGCACAGCGGGGTTCAAGCTCCAATGGGTGCTTGTTCTCTCCTCAAACCCCAGAACCACACAAGGAGTGGATATAGGAACAGCCTCATTTGACAGGAGAGGAGACCAACGCTGAGGGAAGCTGAGAAATTGGTGAGATGGCCGCGCTGGGGAGCGGCAGTGTGGACCTGGAATGGACTGTGCAGGATTCCTATCCCTGAGCCAGACCAGAGACGCAGCTGCCCTGGCCAACACCTTCTCTGTGGTGAACTCTGGAGCTGTTGCAGACTATGTGTGTGAGCGTGAGCGTGAGTGTGTGTGAGTGTGAGTGAGGGTGTGCATGTGAGTGTGTGTGTGAGCATGAAAGTGTGTGAGTGAGAGTATGTGTGAGCTTGAGTGAGTGGTGTGAGTGAGGGTATGTGTGAGCATGAGTGTGTGTGAGTGTGACCGTGAGAGTGTGTGAGCGTGTGAGCGTGTGTATGAGCGTGAGAGTGTGAGTGTTTTAGTATGACCGTGAGTGTGTGAGTATGTGAGCATGTGTGTGAGCATGAGTGAGAGTATGTGTGAGCGTGAACATGAGAATGAGAGTGTGTGTGAGTGAGAGTGTATGTGAGTGTGAGCGAGGGTGTGTGTGAGTGTGAGCATGTGTGAGAGTGTGAATATGAAAGTGTGTGTGAGCGTGAGAGTGTGTGAGTGTGAGTGTGAGAGTGTGTGAGCATGTGAGTGTGTGAATGTGTGAGTGTGAATGAGAGTGTGTGTGAGTATGAGCATGTGCAAGTGTGTGTGTGCACATGCGTGCGCTCAGGGCTGGCCTGGTGTGCTGGAGCTGAGGAGAAACGAGGCGGGGAGCAATGCACCCCGGCTCGCGGAGCCAGCCAGGGCAGGAGCAGACTCAGCAGCAGGCCTGGAGAGCGACCCCAGCGAGCGCCTGGGCTTTGGGGATCACGCAGTAAGGAGCCAGGAAGATTCCCAGGAGGTGAGCGAGAGAATGTGAGAGAGGCAGAGTCGGCTCCGCACACCTTCCTCCTCCCAACACGGGCCTGTGAACGGGGTTCCCGCTCTGGCTGCACATCCCACTGGGGAGCCTTCAAGTGGTGCCAGGGCCCTGGGAGGCGGGATGGGCCTCCTTCCAGCTCTGGGCGCGACCTGCCGCAGAGGAGGACGCTGTGCCTGAAGGTGCAGGCCTTCGGGAGTCTCTGCCCTCTTCCCATTCCGTCTCCAAGTTACCTCTCCTCACATTGTGACTTTTTCTCCTTCCTGCGAGGGTACCCCTTCCGGGCCTGTTGTGGGGGTGGTTTCTAGTCCTCCTGGCTGAGCATCACCATGTCCCGGGCTGTGCCAACGCCATGGCACAGCAGACTCCTCCTAGGCCTGAATGGGCCCTGAACCCTGGCACTGGCAGAGGCTCTGGGCCAGCTCTGGGCTTCTGGCCACAGCACACATCCCCGAAAATAGTTAGAGTCTGTCCCCGTGGGTTCACACACTCTCAAAAACAGGAGGAGGTGACCCTTCCCCCCAAATCCTGGCCAAAGACAAAAATGCTGAGCCCAGCAAATTAGTCGGTGAATTAAAGGTCAGTGTTTTGAAGGTGGGTGAGGTCGAACCTAGCTGGCCAGGTGTCAAAGATATCGCGAGACCTTCGGGGCAATGAAATGCTGGCAGAGTCCACCCAAGGATTGGGCCAGGTCCAGTCTGCAAGTGTGCTTGCTGGTGAATACCCTTAGGGCCAGGCTGGCCACTCTTGCAAGGCCACCTAACGAACCTCCCTTTGAAAGCGCCCAAGGCCTTGTCACTTTGGCAAATGTGCAGACAGGAGCCTGGGCACGCCCCAGGAAGGAGCCCAGCTCACTGAAACACAGACACGCTTCTCTCCCTTCCGAACTGGTTTCACTTAAGCAAAGACATAAATGTTACTGAAATTTAGGATCCTCGCAGATGGCTGGGCTGCCTGGTCCCTGCTGTGTCCTTGCGTCTGTCATGGTGCCCAGCACGCAGCCAACTTTAAGTAACTATTTCTTTAAGGTGAACCAGTGAGTGAGTGGATACTAATACCACGGGTGACCTTGTCTCCGTGGAGTCCCCATGAGAGGTCGAGGAGACGTTTTGGGGGTATCTCCTCTGCTGTGATGTGTGCGAGTTGGACAGGTGTTGGAAGGTGCAGTGAGGGGCAGGGTTATCTCCCGCCCTGACCTTTGTCCTCGCCCACAGTGAGGGGCAGGCAGGCTGGGGTGGAGGAGGGAAGCCTCCAATGCCGAGCCCCTTGCCCCTCGTCTGCTGAGCTCACCTGCATCCCAGCCCTGGTCATCGGGAAGTGGGCACAGTGCCAGAAAACAGCTCATCCTGAGAGTGACATTGTGTCCAAAGACTCAGCAGGGGAACTAGTTATTGTGTCAAGAAGATACATAAGAGATTGCAGACAAATTTTAAAGTGAGAAGAGAATTTAAGATAAAACACAAGATCTAAATAATGTCACAGCCGTGGCCACAGCCCGGGTCCCAGGGGTCCAACCCTTGCTTCCACCCTGAGTGGGACGTGGTAGAAAGGCAGAGGAGTGTGGTCGCATTGTTGACTGAACAATGAGGAGGGGAAGAGCAGGAGCCTTTGGGCTGGAGGGCCGCGTCCTTCATCTGTGGCCCTGTCCATCAAAGCAGGGCAAGGCCACACAGGCAGCCTCGGTCCTGGCGAGCAGTGTGCACTGAGCTAGAAGCGGGACCCCCTCGCATGCTCTCATCCAGGCGCCGCGCTGAGCAGCCCCTGAGAGTCGGGCTTGTGCTGGGGCGCAGGTGCTGCCCTGAGTCTGGTGGCATGCCACCCTTGAGCTTTGGTGGGAAACAGCTGGGACAGTTCCCAAGTTCACACTTCCTTCAAGACGGGCAGTCTGCCAGGAGCAGATTGCAAAGTTGAGACCAATGACTGACACTCTTCGACTGGACCAGCTGAGGGGTCTATCCCGCAAGGACAGCGCTTCCTCTCTCGAGTTCCGACTCCGCCGGGAGCAACAGTCTGAGCGTGAAGACACTGAGATGGCTGGGCACCCCCAGCTCTAGGGGCGCCTGGGCCACCCACTCACTCACTCCTTCCTCCATGTGCCTGGCACTGCCTGGGGCACCCAGATCCTCTGGGGTCCCCGAGTACCGCTCCGTGCATCTGCAGAGGAGGCAGACGCCAGTGGCGAGTCTCATGTGGAGCTGGACCTGCCAAAGGACGAGAGAGTCCTGTGGTGGGCTGGCGGGACCCCAGGGGACATCGCCCTGATGAAACGAGATCTACACCTGAATCATGTTAGCCTGAATGAGTGCCCACTGGAAGAAGAGGACCCAGAGTCAGAGGATCTGGGGGAAGCCCTGCGGCTGGCGCTCAGAAGCCAGGACACGGGTTCTGGACTAGCGTGGGTAAATGAGGCATTCGTCTTTCACCCCCAAATTTAGGGAAGTGCCAAAACACTCAGCGATCAAGAAGAATATCATATTAATTATTTTAATGCAATGTTTACAAACTGCCAAAACTAGTGCAAAAAAACCTTGAACAAAGTATCAAAATTGTAAATCAAGACAGGGTGAGGCAGGGCCAGAGACAGTAAGTGCATCACAAAGGAGATCAGAGGGTGTCTTGATCTAAGACTTTGTCCTGCATCTTGCAAATGTTTTATTTTAAAATATTGCATTAGCTGGGTGTGGTGGCACACGCCTGTAATCCCAGTGTCTCAGGAGGCTGAGGCAGGAGAATTTCAAGTTCAAATCCATCCTCAGCACTGGTGAGGCATTAAGCAACTCAGAGAGACCCTGTCTCTAAATAAAATACAAAATATGGCTGGGGATGTGGCTCAGTGGTCGAGTGCCCCTGAGTTCAATCCCCGGCACCCACCTCAGCAAAAGTGTGAACATATATACATACCTGAGTGTCTGGGTGCCTTTTGCACCTGGGGCCAAGGCCTCTCCTCGCCCTGGTCCCGCCCAGCAAGCGGAAGAGTCCGGAGGACAGCTGGAGCCTGGCAGGGTCTCCAGGTGGTGCTTGTGGTGGTGCTTCGCCCTGCCTGCCAGCTGTGCAGAGCTGGACAGGAGGCACCTCGTGAGTGTAGTAAGGTCCCTCTGGAGAAGGCTTGGCAGCAGAGGGAGGGGGGACCAGAAAGAACGGAGTGGATCCGGTGAGGAGGGAGTTACGGGCAACCAGGCAGAAGTGCAGGTCACTTGGAGAAGGCTGGCAGAGGAAAAGGTGAGAGGCCTTCCAGAGGTGAAGCCATGAGGCGTGGGGGGGTTGGACACATGGATCGAGGAAGGCCACTTCTTCTGATGTGGCGCTGACTGGCCAAAGCTGGGCTTCGGGGGGTTGGTGGCGAGTCTGGGTCTGGGCCTCTTGACTTCAGGGCATTGCAATGGCCTGGAGGAGGCGGCAGGCAGGTCTGAAGTGGTAGGACTGGTTTGGGTTGAGGGGATCGGTTTGGGAGACACCAGCGTGGAGGTTAGCGTGGCCAGATCATGCCCAGGCCGGCTCGTGGGATGTTTGGGAAACCCTGGACGAAGCGCCTGTTGTCCGTCTGAAGTTCCGAGCCGCTAAGTTGGCAGCCCAGGCAGGGGTTGGAGCCACGGGCTTAGGGGAACCCCCCGAAAGAGAAGAGAGTAGAGGGCCTGGGGCCTAGGGGAGGCCCGGAGGAGCCCGAGCTGCTGACGGGACAAGGCCGGCCAGGTGTCTGGCAGCTGGGCGGGAAGCCAGTGGCAGAGCTGGCTGCCCAGCATCCAGGAGGAGGGTGAATTCGGCTGCACCGGAAGCAACTGAAAGTCAGAAGACTGACAACCGAAGACCACACTTGGGCCCAGGAGACATGGCTTCTCTGTAGAGGGTGGGAAGCCAGATGAGGGGTGTGGGCAGGGGAGGTGAGGGAGGCTGGCAGGAGGCACTGAGCGTTGGCACAGCTGCCCAGGTAGACAGGGACGCCAGGGACCTGGAGCCCCTGCACGTGTGGCCATGGCTGCATCTGTCCACTTCCACAAGTCACAGCCCAGACCCTCCCCAGAGGCTTCCGTGTCTCCCGCCAGCCTGTCTGACCCCAGCTATCCATTCCCGTCCTTCCTCCCCATCCCCCACCCAGCGATATCCTGTGTACCTCTGGTGCCCTTTTCCCAGATTGGTTCCCAACTCTCCAGTACGGCTTGGGAACCCTCCTCCTTGGCCCCAGTCACTGCCACTCCAAGCTGCCCAGACTTGCCCTCTAAGCTGTTTCTTCTGATTTCAAAAGATGTTGAGGACTTTTGTGGCCCCAACACTCTCCTTGCAGACCCTGTGCCAGACAGGGTTCTGCCTGGCCGCCCTATTGATTGATGCCTCTGGGAAGGTCACCCCCAGCCCACTGTGTGGGTCATGGGCCACCAGGCAGCCCCAGGCAGTCCCCTGCAGCTCCGTGCATCGTGGCCTCAGAGATTCCAACCCAATTAGCCATGACATTAGGGCAGGGGGCAGCCAGCCCAGGCTGGAGAGTGTGCCTGGCTAAGGGAACATGAGTGTGGCCACCTGTCTGGAGGAAGCCATATTGCTGGCACCATAAAGGACCAAAGCCACTGATGTGCTGCAGTAAATGTAGAGACCCAGTCTTCCACCACTCAGTGCCACGGAGCTGGAGCCGAGGGGTGAATCTGTCCCCAGGAAGATGCACGTACAGTGTTGGTCAATTCCCTGGGGAGGTATTTTCCTTACCTGGTCCACTTAAGTTACTCCAGCTGGCCAGACATGGGGTGGACACTACAGCTCCATCTGCTTTTTTTTTTTTGTAGACTTTAGAGGTTTCTTCAAAAAGCATTTTGATTTGAGGACACCATGGAGAAATAAATAAGAATTTATCCAAAAAGTGTTCTTTCATTACAAAGAATGGTGTGCCTGTGATTTATAATTAAAGCTCAAAATAAAACATGGAGAAAGAAATGTAGATGCTCACATGCACACGTAGACATCATCATAACTATATGCATATGTATCCTTTGTGCATGTATGTATAGAGATATACAAACATATACATGAAATATGTATGTGTATATACGTGTACTGATGTGTCCACATAAGACAGAGGTCAGTGTATGCATGTGTTGTATGTCCATATACAAAACGCAATGTGCACATATAAAATTCATTTATTTTATGTACAATCTTACAAATAGGTTTGGTGGTGCTGAAACCCCCCCAAAATGTGGGGCTGTGATCCTCCCTCTGCCGTGTCCGTCATGATGATATCACTCACGGTGAGGTTGCTGAAGGCCACGGCCCTGTGGCTCCCAAGGTCATCCAGCTGGACTTGATCTCAGGTCTCCCAGTGCCGATGGCCACCATCCTTTCTCAGCCCAGCCGTCCCCGAAGCTTCCTGCACTTCACAGACCCAGAGCTGCTTCGTGGTCTGATTTCTGCCTACCTGCGACTTTACCCCAAGTGTGAGAGGGTCTGTCCAGCGTGCAGTCGGCAAGGCCTCTTCCAGCCCTAGGTCTGCTTTCAAGCTGAATGGCAGCCAGGCTGCTCCTGGTAGGCAGAAATGGAAGAAAACAGTGTCCGGTGGGTCAGCCACAGGGCTCACGAATGCCACCAGTGTCACTGAGATGCCACCAGGACCAGGAGCCACGGCTGCGGCCAGTGCCCCTGCTCTCAGCCCCGCTCGAGGCTCAGTGTGGTCCTTAAAGCATGCTGGACGAGCTCCTGTCCCCGTTACTTTTTAGAGCCACCACACAGTCCCAAATGTTGTTTGGCCCCACCGGATGGACAGACCACACCACGTGGAATCTGAGCCCCACCTTCAGAGAGGTTTGCCCAGAACAAGTGGAGAACAGTGCAGAACCCCAGTCATCCCTAAGCCCCGGTCGGCCTGGTCTGAAAACCCAGCCTGGCAGCCTCTCAGGTCCTCAGTCCGTGGGCTCAGACGGCTGTGAGTGGGAGAATGGCGAGGGCCCACGCTGCCTGCTGACCCACCGAAGGCTGCCAGGCAGCCGGGGAGTGCCTGTCACAGAGGTCACGTCTTCAAGGTCAAGCCTTGGAGTGCTGTTGACCTTCACTCTGGGCTGTAACTCTGGTTAGCAATCTATCTACAGAGATCTGCACTCAGAGTCCATCAATGCTGCCAAGGCAGTGAGACACTCTCCCCAAAACCAGTGCGGCAAGGGTTTTTAAAGTAGCAGCACCCAGTGCTGGACGGGGTTGTACAAGAAGTTCTCTGGAGGCACCTCAGGAAAAGCAACCGCGTGTGTGTAAGAACGTGGTGAAAACACTTGTCTGTGTATTCAGTGTTCCACTTTTGGGGACCTGGCCCCGGAAAGTAATCCAGAAATGAAAACAGGTTAGTATAAATGGACATTAATCACGGCATTATTTCACTTTTTAAAAAAAGTAAACGTCTAATGCTACAAAAATCATTGAATAAACCACGGTTTCTTATGGCGGGGTGTGTGCAGGTTCAGGCTGAGGTCTGCAGTGCAGTTTTAACGGGGGGGACGTGGTGGGCTTGTGACATAACTGTCACAAGCTGTCCCCACGGCAGTGTCTCGGGGTAGCCAGCCATTGGTAGGAACTGGCATGAATCCACAGTGCAGGGTGTGGTGGCTGGAGTCTGGGGAACTTCCATTTTCTCCTTTTTACCTTCCTGGTCATTTCTTTCCACATGTGGAAAGCGAATCTGTCCTCCCTTCATACAGAACAATGAGTACTCAAGGGCGTGGGCCACTGCGGGGGACAGAGGCGTTTCCAAGGGTGTGGCTGCGCGAGGTCGCTGTGTTCTCCCCGACTGAAGAGTGAAATGACAGGCGCCTCTGGGACAGTCTTGGTGCTTAACACACCTTTACATCCCCAGTCACCCCACAGGGCGCTCAGGGAAATCCCTCCTGGAAGAGGCAGGACTGGAGCAGCAGCCTTGGGGCCGAGAGCAGATGTGGCCTCTAGCAGTCCGGCCTCCCTGGCAGGGCCCCCCGGGGACTGGCAGAGGCGGGAGGGCTGCATCTGCACCACTCTTTGGGGTACAAAGCGAGCAGCCCAGGCCCGCCTCCTGCAGAAGCAAAGCCCCGCTGGAGGAGGCCAGTGGGGTCGAGGCTCTCCTGGGCTCGGGAGGCCCTGCCGCAGTCCCTGCAGGCGCCCGTGCGGGGCTGCACCTGTGGGCTTCCGGGTGCACTGAAGGACCCACCAATGGGCACGTGCCCGGGGCCAGGCCCAGGCTGCATCGCTCCGCAGCCCGCGGGCATGCACACGGCTGGGGGCTCGCGGACGTGCGGAGTCACAGACCCGCTCCTGAACCCGCAGGGTCCCCCATCAGACATTGCACACCGCGGTCAGCGAGCACCTGCCTGACGAAGACCCGCGAGTCTGGGCGGAGGGGAAACGCCTCTTCCCCGACACTGTGCTCGGTCCGAGCCTGTTTCTCCAGGAGAGGCGTTCGCACTCTGAACTCAGCCGGGGCGGGGGCGAAACCGTGGTGCCACCGGACATCCGGGGTGGCCTTGGACAAGCAGCTCTGCCTTTCTGAGCGCCAGTCCCTTTTTCCGAGGTCTGGAATGATAATGAAGGTCCCCATACGGCTACATGAGACGGACACGCAGTGAGTGCAGTTCTCGGCACACAGTGGGACCATGGGAGCTGGTGCTGTGACCACCATTGTTGGTGGCGGTAGACACTGCCAAGCCCTTAGCTGTTATCCGCTGTTTATTCTTCAGAGACTCTTACTCTGCAAGTCACGTGCCTGTTTTACAGAATTCACTTCTTATACCTCCTTGGAGGTGAAAATGACCATGCAAAGCAGTCTTAGGGAGGAGTCAGAAGCGACTCTGTGGACTTCTTGGTGGAAAACAAGTTTCTTCCTGGACTGTGGATGTGATGACTAGGACAAAGCAGCTGTTTTGCTCTCATGAGGATGAGAAGCATGCTGTAGGGATCAGAGAGCTGGAGGAGGAGGCTGGCTGGGTTCCTGCTGCTTGAGGAGCCACCATGTGAACCACACCCCCAGCTTCCTGTTACAGCGGGGAGGGTGAACAAAGCCCTGCGGGGTTCAGCGGCTCCTGAGTTTCCATGACAGAGAGCCCAGCACTTGCTGAGAAGGATTAAGGGTCAGCCCACTCAAGGCTCAGCCTGGGACCCTGGTGAGCAGTCACTCATTTCCACTGAACAGCTTAAAGGAACCTCATCCTGAAAACAGAACTGACCACAAAACTCCTTTAAAAAGTAAGAATAAAGCCGGGGGCAGTGGCACACGCCTGTAATCCCAGTGGCTTGGGAGGCTGAGGCAGGAGAATCAAGGGTTCAAAGCCAGCCTCAGCAACTTAGCAAGGCCCCTAAGCAACTCAGTGAGACCCTGCCTCTAAGGAAAATAGAAAAAAGGTCTGAAGATACAGCTCAGTGGTCGAGTGCCCCTGGGTTCAATCTCCAGTACCAAAAACAACAGCAACAACAAAAGAAAACAATAACAAGAATAAAAAAGGAAGCACAACCTAGCTATCCACCGGTGATAACTACTAGGTACATTTTGACTGGTATCTTTCCATCTTTTCATACACACATTTAAACAGACACTTGAATGGTTTTCTAAACTACACCTGTGTTTTATAACCTGCTAATTTTCACATATCTATATGGTAGCACCTTTTTCATGCCTTTAAATTTGCTCCTACAAAAAAAGAAAAACAACGATCACATACTGAGTCCAGTCTGACCCTTCAGTTTTCCCTTCTGGGAATTGTGTCCTTTGACCCTTCACCTTGCAGATGTACACACAGGAGTCAGAACAAACCCTCCCTGTTGCACGCTTCAAGAAGACAGACACCAGAGCAGCCGGGGGAATGTTCCCCAGGCAGCTGCCCAGGATGCCCAGGAGGAGACCTGCAACCCTCTCTGGGGTTAGTACCCATTGGCGCCTCCAAATATCGCCATGAAAACCTCACCCCTTTTCTGTAAGGGACACACCCCTTCTCACAAAGCCCCAGAAGACGTGGAACCTTAATTCTGAAGCTCTAGCTCAGGACCACAGTGCTTCCTACCCAGCCCTGGTCCCAGGCCCCCAGGTGTGGGATGGTTGTCAGGCAGCTCTGCATCACGGTGACCAAAAGACCCAACAGCTTAGAGGAGAGTTCACTTTGGCTCACGGTTTCAGTGCTGGCCATGGTCGGCCAACTCAGTGGCTCTGAGCCCAGGTGAGGCAGGACATCATGGTGGATGGGCGTGGAGGAGAAAGGCAGCTCAACTCCTGGCACCCAGGAAACAGGGCGCGCATGAGGGCAAGGGATCAGGGATGAAGCACAGCCCGCGAGGGCATGTCCCCCGTGACCACCTCCTCCAGCCACACACACCTGCCCGCAGTTCCGACCCTTGGCCCCTTGGACTCACTGGTCCACGGGACGACTCATCACTGACAAGGCCCGGCCCTCGGTCCAGGCATTTCACCTCTGAACGTTCCCGCCTCGTCCCAGCCTCTACCCAAACCTCGCCAGGCCCTCCAGGACGGGCAGTGAATCGGAGCCGGCAGCTTGCTGCTGAGAACACCGCGGACATCCTCCGCCCAGGACCGGCCACTGCGGAGCGAGGGACCGTGGGTCAGTGCCCACTCAGGAGTGCCGGGTTGTCCCAGAGAGGTTAGAAACGTAGGTTTGTGTTTACATTTTCCCGTCTTTAAATGTTGTTTGCTTTTTAAAAGCACAAAGCCACTGTAAGGACCAAATTAAAAGCCCGTCCACAGAAGGAGTGGGACCACGGCTCGGAGCCTGAGAGTCAGCCCGGTCCCCCCGCTGCGTGTCTGGCTGGGGAGAAGACAGGCTTTCCCGAGGACACTACCAGAGGCTCACGGCATTATGGTCGCAGCCTTTTGCCTGATGCTGGCCTGCCTGACACTGGCCTGCCTGACACCCCACAGGTTACCTGACGCTGGCTTGCCTGACACCCCACACTTTAGGCACAAATGAGACAAATTAAGGGCGTGCAGCTGGGAACGGCACATATTTTTTTCATTAAGGAACGAAGCAAATCATTAATTGCCCAGGGCTGGGGGAGGCGAGTAGCCCCCAGCAAACCCAGACAGTGGCCAGAGCCTGCGACCTCACTCTGCCCTGACCAGCCTTTCCTACTGCTTCACTGAGGGACCCAGCCACGCTCCTTTTCTACCCCTGTGTGGCAGCAGCAAGCCCATGGGGGTGGGAGGAAGTTTCTGGTCCCCCAACAAGCTGGGCCTGCAGACCCAGGCCTGGGCAAGCAGAGGAATCCCCCAAGAACAGGGCGGCCCCTCACTGGTGCCGTGGATTTCCATATTCACTCTGTGTGCCAGTCTCTGGCGGGCACCATGAGCAGTGTCCCTGTTGGGCTCGAAGGCCAAGGCCTCCGCTGTGTCTAGGGGCTTGGTCTTCAGCCCATCCAGGCTGGCCCACTCACCCCTTTTGCCAGGACTTCTCCAAGGACCACTGAAAGTCACACATCCCCAGAATCCCCTCTGCCGGACAAGCCAGGATAGAGGGTCACACTGAGTACAGGCAAAGTCTAGGAAAATGGTCCCAAGTTCACAGGGCAGGATCCATCAGGCTGCAGAGGACCTGGGGTGTGGGGTGCACTTTAGCTAAATGAGTTGAAGCAGAAGATCTACAGGACGGACTGCAGAGGGGAACACCACCAGCTGGGCAGTCTCGGGCTCAGGGCTGCCAGCCACCCTCCATGCCCTCGCACCTCAACGTGCTGCTCCCAGGCTGGCCGCTGCTAGAAACGCCAGGCCTACTGTCAGACGCACGCCTGAGAAGATCCCAGGTGATGCATATCACCCTGAGACTTGGGCACTCCCCCGATATGCTCTAAGTCAGCACAGCTCAACTGGTGGAGGACAGACGGGGTTCCAGGGCAGCGGAGCAGAAGAGAAGTCCAGGCTCACTTTCCTTCTTCCTGGAGACGAGGTCTCCCACGGCCAGCAGGCAAGGCACTAGGGAGTACGCTAGGACCCAAGGACTCAAAGCGTGTGACCACCATCCCTTGTTCAACGCCCCCTGACCGAGTGTGGGTTTTGAGGACCACAATTCACATTCGTGAACCTTTCTGCCTAGATTTTCCAGAAGCTTCCAGCCAAAATGCATTACACTCTGTATTGGATTGGGATGCTCGAGGCTGCATGTTACAGAATCCCCGACCCACAGGGCGTCGTTGTTCCCTTGCATTAAGGAGCGGGAAGGTGGCTGCTGCGGGAGCCACGCCCACGGCTTCACCCTCCTGCGGACATCCCCGTGGTCCCAAGACCACTGCTGTTGCCAGAAGACTCCGCCAGGTTTTCAACCCAAGAAAGGAAAGCGAGAGCAAGTGAGTGTGAGACCGTTCAGCACAGCAAAACTTCTCAAAGCTCCCGTGACTTCCACGTGATTCTCCTCTGCGGTGCCATGGGGCTGCCTCGGACGCGCCTGGCAGGGGAGGTGGCAGTGAGGGGCTAGGGTCACTCCTGGTCCACTGCCTGGGAGAACAGGACAGAGCAGCCGTGTCCTTTCACAGGAATGAGTACATGTGTCTGCCTTTGGTGGCCACGAACCACGGCCCCTTGTCCCCAAGTATCTGCAAGATGGTGTCACTGGCTTCTTCTTCTGATGACCGACCTTTTCAAAATGTCAGAGAAACAGAGCAAAGTCACAGAGAGTAACAGAATCTCAGCCTGAGGTTTCATCCCATGGAGTTGCTCTGGAGCATGACCAGAGGTGGCCAGTTGCTGGCAAGCCCATCACCCCCACCCCCACAAGACTGGTCACGTGGAACAAAGTAGTCCCGGCCTCTTGGTCCAGAGAAGTTGCCTGCTCTTGAGGGAAGGGCAGGCGAAGCTGTGAAGCATCACAGGTACCGTGGTCCAGGAGGCCACGTGGAGAAGCTAGTCAGATGCTCGGCCTGGTGTGCGCCATCTGACAGCTGGTGAGTCGCCGGGGCTACTGCGCAGCCATCCAGGAAGGAGAGCAGCCAGGAGCAGGGTAGGTCTCCCTGGAGCCCAGGAGGGCGGGTAGCGGGCGTCTCGCGGGCGTCTCCCATTCCTTGAGCCACCCCAGGTGTACAAAAGCTGGGGAGCCTCAGGGTCTCCCCAGGAGCTGACCTGAACAGGAAAATAGGACTTGCGTGCTGCCACAGACCCCAGGCTGAAGCGCTGACTCTGACTCTGAGCCAGGCCGAGGAAGAGGCCATCCAGACTGCAGGGCAGGTGGGGGCGGGGGCGGGGCGGGGCTCGGTTTGGAGATAGTGAAGACTTGGGCTTTGTTGGCATGTGTTTTCGGGCTCCCTGTTTTCACATCTGAAACGTGGGCATCGGGACTGAAGGTGAGGGTAGACCCCAGGGCCTGGCACAGACCAATGAACACATCATGATCACAGCCATCACAGGACCAAGTCCAGCTGGGGTGTCCTGAGGCCTGACCCTCCCCTGTGCCCCTGGGCCACAATAGCCAGACTGAGCAAATACAAATACAGGACACCAGTTCAAACTGAATTTCAGCTAAACAATGAATAACACTTCTATTTTCAGTGTGTCCCCAATATTTTGTAGAATACTGAAACCAACCATGTCTTCGTGTTCTCAATCTGAAGTTCAAGTTTAACTGGATATCCTACGCTTTATCCGGCAATCCTCGCAGGTCCTGGTGGGGCAGGGCAGAGGCTGCGGGGCAGTAGGTGGAGGAGACTCACTTTCTGGAGGTATCCGAGCAGAAAGATCAGAGCAAGCAGAGGGATTTACATTCTGAGCCCCTGAACTAAAATTTCTGATGGATGAATGCCAACTCAAGGCTGGGGGAGAAAAGGCCGCCTTGGAGCAAAGGAGGGGGAGAAATGCCCAGAGTCTCGGCCTTCTGCCCAGGACCAGCTTCTGCAAGGTGGCCCCTGCAGGGCAGGAGAGCAGGCGCGGCAGTGAAGTGAGTCCCAGATAGCATGAGGCTGTGCCCCGGCTCTGCCAGGCCTGCAGGTCGATGCCCCACCAGCAACCCAATGCCCCACTGCCCAGAAGACACAGAGCGCCCAGCCTTTGCTGGGAGTGGGTATTGAAAACCATGCGGGAGGGGAGCTTCCTCACCAATTTGCCCCTCAGCCTTTTCCTCTGTCCAGTGGGGATGCACAGGCCACCGGCTTCAGGGGGTGCTGGGGGCTTCGTCAATTAGTGTGCCCCGGGCCCTGGCTGCCACTCCGGCCTGACCAGGGCTGCTGCTCAGAACCATGGTTCCAGTCAGTGAGCATCGCTGCTCAGTCCAGCCCTGCAGCTGACACAGCGGCTGCAGCCCTGACCCCTCCTCTTGGGCATGTGGAGCCTGAGTTTGCCCATCCACAAAAGGGGGGCCTCTCTGAACCTCAGCCTCCGGGAGGGTGACACAGTGAAGCCCTGGGGCAGGGCACAGGAGGACACTCACAGGCCTGGCTGTCCTGCTTTAAGAGCCAGGACACTGGAGAGAGAGCCAGCAGCCTCTCTCAGGACCCCAACCCCCACGGGACCTCTCCTCCGGCCCTGCCAGTGCAGCTGTGGAGGCCACACCTGCAGCTGGCAGGTCCTCTCTCACGTCCCAGACGGCCCTCCCCCTCAGCCCCTCTCCTTGTTTATGTGCCAGGAACAATGCAGACCAGAGGCCCAGTGAGGAAGATGATTGTCTCTCTAATGACCCACAGGCATCAGCCGTTAATGACCCTGGCCCGCGCGGCCTGCCCAGAGGTCAGACGACGGTTAATGAGATTGCCATCATAGTTAGTTAACCCAGGAGGCGGCGGATTCCTCCGTCGTCGGGGCCTGGGAGCAGCGCCTCGGCCTGTCTGCAGGGCTTCCCTCTCCTCTCGGGCTCGCTGCCGTGGCGTCCAGGAGCAGCCAAACTTGGCGGTTCCCCAGGAGCCGGAAGCGCGTTTTCTGGGCTTCATAGGAACCTTCCCACTGGCTGAGCTCTCGCCCAGGAGTGCCTGTCAGTGAATCTGAGACGCAGGCACTGTGGGCCGGGACATCCCTGGGAGCAGAGGAGGTCAGGCCCCGCCTGGACCCAGGGGAAGTGGGAGTGCCCACCAGGAAGAGGAAGGTGCTCCTGCCAGTCCCTTTCAGCCAAGAGCTGACCCAGGCCCTCTGTGTCTTCTGCGGGCCTTCACCCTTGTGAGGCGGCCCTCAGCAGCTTCTCTGGCTGAGGAAGGAATCAGGGCTCCGAGAAGTGCCACAGTACATCCAAAGCCATCTCCTTTCAGCCAGCACTGACACAGGAGGACGTAAGCTTCTGTCTGTGCCAGGCTTGATGCTTCCCACTGATGGACCTGGTCCTGCCTGGATGGTGCCAGGGATGAAGCCCACTGCCAGGCCACAGCTCCTGTGCACGCAGGTTCCTTGCACCCAGCTGCAGTCAGCACTGTGGAGTCCCCTGTGCCTGCCTGGGCACAGTGCTACAAAGCCTGGAAACCAACACCACCAAAGCTGAGGGTCCCCTGGCCCGGTCCTCACCACCTCGGGGTGCACCACGGCCTCGTGCTTTTACTGATTAACTGTCCACGGCCACCTTACTCTATTCCAGCATTTCCAGCTTCTGACGTTTTCATATGAAGTAAAAACCAAAGGACATTTACAAAGAGGTCCGAACGCAGACACCTTTCATTGTCCATGTGCTTTTAAATCTTTGCAGCAATCTCTCCCCTACCTAGTTCTTCAGCAAATTTTCCAGCTGCTCAGACTTATCAGGTCATTTCAGAGTATTTGTTCTCTTTCTTTCACGTTCATGATTTTACGGTTTTCATAGTAATTCAGTTGAATGATGGAATAACATTACAAGTGTAACCGTCATGTGAAGGTTTCGGAACAAACACATCTAACTCTTGCCCCGATGGCTCATTGGATTGAGTGGACCACTTACGGGGGGTACTGACCAGCCTGCTAGTGAGGACCTGGAATGTTCCCCAAGGCCAGTCTGTTTGTTCAAGCTTCTGCCCCATGCCTCTGGGCGAGGGAAACTTAAAAGATGGGGCAGAGTGGAAGGCCTTCGGGTCAGCTGGGGCCGGCCCTTGAGTGTGACTGTGGGACCCGGGCTCTTCCTCTCTCTTTGGTTCCTGACCACGAGGTGAGCGGTTCTGCTCCATTGCACTGTCCCTTCATTGCCACCAACCCCTGCCAGAAAAGTCCCAGATGCAATGGGCCTGTCTGATCCTAAACAGAAACACGATCCAAAATAAACATTTCCTCCATGTATGTGAACCATCTCAGGTACTGTTAGAGTGACAGGTGACTGGCACCCAGTCACAGCAGTAGGCTTGGGGCGAGGCAGGACATTGTGGCGGGGAGGGTGTGGGCAGGGTCCCCACGTCCCAGGATGCTTCCCGGGAGAGAGATGGTGAGAGCCAGGGATGGGGACCAGAGGAAACTTCCCGGCAGTGGCTCCGGCGGCCTCTGCCTTCGAAGGTCCTGCCTGCTGGTTTCCACCCCACTCTCCGCAGAAAACCATTCAATTATGATCTGTCAGTGGCTCAATCAGGTCAGAGCCCTCAGGATCCAGTCACCTGCTGAGAGCCACCTCTGGACATCGCTGAACTGGGGACCAAGCCCTCAGCACGTGAGCCTCTGAGGACCTTGGAACCCGACAGTGGTGGGGCAGACTGGCTGGTGGGTAAGAAGTTGCCTGGTTTCACCAGGAACCTTTTCTGAACGGCATTAGTTCCTCCCCAGACTCAGAAGCGTCTTGTGGAGAGGGGCCGAGCCACAGGGAGGACTGGGCTGGAGGTGCCCCTCTGCCCTCTAGAGGATGCCATCCAGAGGCCCTGGTGGACTTGATGAGGTCACACGTGGAGGCACCAGATGAAAGAAAATGAATCTTACATACTGGCAAACTTAAGGCTTTCCCCTCCATCTTAAGATGAGGAAACAGCCTCAAAAATGAAGCAGTGTGGCAAGGCCAGGCTGCCCGAGGTGCGGAGCCAAGACCACACGGTAGACCAGTCTGTCTCCTTGGGTCCTTCCTGGTGTGGGTGGCCTGGGGTTGGTTTGGGTGGATTGAGTTGAGCTGGACAGGTGGGCTCAGGAGGCCTGGACCACATGCATCACCCTGAGCTCCTGCGGGGTATTTGTGGTCCCACGAGGAAAGGAAGGGAAAGTCTCCTGAATGGACATTCAGCATCTCCAGGGCAGAAACAGGGACAAGCCAAAAAGGAATCAACTAGACTCACATAGGACTGATGGTAACTTGTCCTGGGGTCTCCCCTGGCCAGCCAAGGGTCAGGCACTTGGTGCAGTGTGGGCATGGGGGGGTCTCTGTCACACTGCCCAGAGCTCCCTCCTGGCTATGGGTCACAGCGGCCCCAGCCCAAGCCATCCTGTGCAAACCTCACTGCACAGCCCAGAGGCTGGCAGCCACTCAGAGCCAGGACACACCCAGCACCCAGCACCCACCTGGGCCCTGTGGCGTCCACAGCCGTGCGAGTCTCACCTGCCTCAGCTCTCCAGGGGGTGGCTCGTGCCTTGTACACGAGAGCCTGAGTCAGTCGCTTACTTGAGTTCACACGCTCATCTCAGCCAGAGGCTGGTTCTTGACATGGCTGCAGGATGCCAGGAGGCAGCGGGTTCGTCCCCCGTGGCCCCAGCCTTCCAACGGGACAGAGATCAGCACCAGCTGGCAATCTTGGAGGACGGAGCAGCATGCGTCTTTTGGTGTGGCGGCTGGCCGGGCTCCCGGGAGGGAGAGAGCAGAAAGGCCTGGAGGAGACTTTGGGGCAGGAAGCATCTGTCCCACAGCAGCAAGGGACAAGAAGTGGTGACCACCAGGCCAGAGGGGGCAGCCCCCTGGTTTATAGGCCTCATTCCCCACAGTGAGCGTCCCCCAGCTGGAAGCCTTCCCCTCTTCTCTGCTGACTTCAGGAGCCCTGGCTCCAAGGCACAGTCCCGTGCGTGGCATGCGCTGCAGCTGGGCTTCATGTCCACCACCCCCTGCCACTCCCAGGGGGTGGTCTGGGAATGTCTCTAGCCTCACTGAACCTCGGTGTCTCCCCATGGAAAAGAGGGAGAATGATAATACCTGAGGCTCAGGGTGACTGCAGGCCTGAGGGCAGGGCTTGTGGGGTGCTTAGCACAGGGCTGGGCTCAGTGACCTCGGGGCCAAGACTGCTGGCTGCTGTTTAAGGCAGAAGCAGCCACAGCCCGAGAAAGGGGAAGAGCCCAGCTGACTTGCCTCAGCCCAGTCCGTCTAGAACATTATGTTCTGCACAAAATCACCTACACATGTCAGGTCCAAGCCTGCTCGGTGGCCGCTCTGGGGAAAGCCACCCTCAGGCAATAGTGTCCTCTTAAAATGAGGTCTGCCAGGGAGAGGGACCAGAGAGGGGAAGAAACGAACCTAGCAAATCTAGGCGGCGAATATCTGGCTTGAACTCTGAGTATCTGTAACATCTTCATGGTAAGCTGTTGGGGTGCCGCCTGCCCAGCCCCCAGGAGGCAGGGGCTCACAGTGCCGCTTCCCTGTATTTCTTTTTGTTTCTTAGACCCCCTTGCTTGCACTCCCAGCTTTTAAATGCTCGAGCAGCTAAGTTGTCAGGCGCACACACCGGCCCACGCAGCGGTCTGTTCCGCGGGTGGAAAAGTCTGAGATCGGATCATTTTTAAAGAAACTGGAGTGAGGAGGGACGGAGGGTCGTGTTGATAAAAGGTGTGACCGTCCTGGGCTGGGGACAGTCCTGCCAAGGCTCTGGCCCCCAGAGACTTGCCCTGGAGCCGCCTGTGTGTACGAGACGCAAGTGTGACTCCTTGTCACCAAAGGCGTCTTGGCTGGGGCCCAAAACTCGACACTCCCTGCTCCACCGCTTTGTAAATCCCAGGGGTTTCTCCAAACCAAGGACGGATGCCAACCCTGTTCGGGGATTTAACACAAGGTTCAGGGCTTGAGGCTCCGGGTTTGAGTCACACTTGCTCTGTGATCGGCACTTTGTGCCTCAGTTCCTCAGCTGTGAAATGGGGACGACCCTTGGTCAGCTGGAGGGGTGCGGCGCCGGCACCCTCGGTGCAGAGAGCAGTGGAGAGCAGCTGGCTGGTAACAGACGCGTGTTATCTGCTCTTCTCAGCAGCTGGGAGGCTTCTCCAGGCCTCCATGTCCCATCTGTAGAGTGAGTGCAGATCACAGGCGAGGCTGTCGAACTGATGGGATCTCATCCCAGAGTTCCTGGGGGGGGAGGGTGGTGAACCTCAGTGGCCACGCAGCTCAGGGAAAGACCTAGGCGCACAGTGGGTGCTTGTTTGTGCCTTTAGGACAGGACAGCCAAGTGCCTTGGGCCTAGACATGAGCCACGCTGTGACTGTGCTGGAAGACAGAGCCGCAGGAAGAAGCTGGCCGGCTGCTCCTCCTGCGCCAGGCCACCGTCTGCTCCCAGACCGCGTGACCTCGATACGGTGTGCGCCGCCAGCCCCAGTTGTGACCGCCCGCCTCGCTGGGTGACCTACATTTCTTCGGTGGCGGCTGCGGCAGGCATTCCGGGACAGTGAACACAGGCACACATGCAGCACACAGCCGCCGGCGCTGGCAGGGCTGGCAGGCCGCTGTCTAGACAGCGCTGGGAGCTGAATGGCCTCCCACCGTGGGAGGCGGCTGCTGGGGCTGCAGCCAGGACAGCAGTGCGGGAGGCCTCCCTGTCCCCTGGGGCCACGCGGACCCCTGGGAAGGTGGCAGAAGCCGTCCTTCCTCCCTGCCCTAAACAGGAACCTGTGTCAGGCACCGTCTGGCCGAGGGCCAAGGTCCAAGCGGGCCACGGCTTATCCTGAGGGAAACGGGAAGCTGCCTTCCAGAGGGAGGGAGGAAGGCACCCGGATCCCTGCCCAGAGAGGTGGGGGCCACTGGCCATGGGCCGAAGAGCCAGTCGGAAGGCACCTGGCGGCTGCGAGAAGTGTTGAGTACATCTGAGCAGGACTCAGAGTGGCATGTCACAAGGACACAGCGAGTCTGCAGAGGAGCCCAGGAGGGCACACGGGTGCAGGGCTCACGTCTGCACAGGACCCCGGCCTCTGGGGCTCCTTGCAGACAGTTGTCCTGACACAGAGGCTCTGGCCCTCCCCTGTCCATCCCAGGGCACTGGCCGTGTTCCCCAAAAGCCAACCCTGCGGGCACGCCTTCCAACTCGCCCGCCGTGCCATGCTTCTTCACTCAGAATTCTTTAAATGGGTCCAGAGCACATTTATCCTAAAAGAAAATCCTGTATCCCAGCTGTGATTGGGCAGCAGAAGGAAAAGAGACCTGAGGATGAACACATCGTTACGAATTCTTAAAAAATGGCTTCGGAGCCCCTAAGCTCATCTCGCCTGGAGAACGCTGGCCCCTGCTGTCTTCTTTCAACCACTTTGTTTAAAGCCTGAGGTAGCCGTGGTTCAGAGAGGACAAGACTCTCCCCTCGGGTCCTTCCAGCCAGCAGCCCTGCGGCTCTCGGTGCGTGGGGGCTGGGGATCGAGCTCAGGAGGGCCCCTGCTGAGCCCTGTCCCCGGGGCCCATCCTTTAAATTTTGAGACACAGTCTAACTCAGTTGCTCAGGGCCTTGCCAAGTCGATGCTCTTGGCTCTGAACCTGTGGTCCTCCTGCCGCAGCCTCCAGAGTCGCGGATTCCAGAGTGTGCCACGGCTAATGGCTCCTGCTTGCCTCACTTGCTCGACGCGCTCACTATGGCCTTCCCGCCCACGTCAGCAGATCCTGGGGGGATGGCAAGTCTCTCTCCATGGAGACAGGCGGCGTGATGCTCCTGGCTCCCCAGCACCTGGCCAGCTGGTGAGGTGCCTCCCTCCAGACAGCAGGCGTCCTGCCTGTCAGTGCCCCTCCAGCACTCAGCAGAAAGGCAGGCACGACCACCGGAGCCGCCTGTTAAATTATTTTTAATTTCACGGTGTTCGGTTCCAGAGTCGATTAATTCCATTTCATTTTCAAGGGTCACATCAGCCTGTCTTTCTTTTTCCAACAGATCCACTAATTTTGTGGGATCAATGGGCTGTTTGTGTTGGCTTCCTGATCCTCCTCCCCCCGGCCATGCACATGCTGGACACCCAGGCCTGCCGAGGCTGGCGAGGTACAAGGGCTGGGCCTGGTGGGCACCCAGCAGAGAGCCATTTCTGGATGCAGGTGGGCAGGTGCCCATTCCTGGGAGGAGGCACCTCTGTCCTCCCAGACTCTTCCTCCTCATCAGTTGTTGGGCTCGGGCACCCTCTTGGTCTTCAGGTTCCCCTGGAGTGTCCTTTAGGGATGCCCTCCCCGTACCCAAAGGTCTTTGCACACACGTGGCCCTGACTCTTGTGCCAGGTTGGGCTGTGACCCACTCTGGCCGATCTGAGTAGTCCAGGCCCTGCGATATCAGTGATTGGACAAGGCATGGTCAGGTGACTTAAGCAGGGCCAATCAGGATCTTTTTGAAGAATGATATGGATTCTGTAGGAAAAAAGAATCAGGACTTTTCTCTGCACTTCCTACCTGTGAAGGTAACGGGAGCCGGCTCTGCTGTCATTGGGAGCTCAGACTAACTGGCAATGAAGCCAGCTAGGAAAGAGCCAAGAGATGTTGAGGAGAGTAAGTCCTGCTGTTTCCAAACACCCCTAGGTCCCACTGTGCCTGAAGGCCACCAGACTGCTCAGTTTAAAGGTGCCTATGCCAGCGAGTTCCCCCTTTCCTTTTGTTCTGTTAACTCGTTCTCCACGTCTCCTTCCCTTGTTCAGGTCACGTCGGAGGAACATCACCGTGCACTGTGTGCCGGCTTCTGTCCCTTGCCCCTCGCCTGCTGATCCAAACACAGCCTGGAAGGCAGCGCCGATGGAGGTGGAGGGAACGATACAGAAAGTCATGTCCTTCAAGGCTCAGCCTGGGCATCACCTTCTCAGGTGCCCTAGTGTCCCCTCCCAGGCTGCCTAACATCCCACTGCTTTCACTTACCAGCTGTGTGACCTCGAGTGAAAGACAAACCTCTCTGGCCTTCGGCTTCGCCCACTGTGGAATGCGTTTTGTGCACCGGCATGTCCACATGAGCAGGGGGATCGTGCACCGGTTTAGAGCCGAGTCCAGCACAGGCTTGGTCCTCAGCCAGCTGGCTGTCACCTTCGCGTTCTCTCCCGGCAGCTGCCTTTCGCAGCCTATCTTAAAGCTCCGGCCCTTTCTTTTCCCTTCTTCAGCACCCTGCCTCCCTGGGCCTCCCTGGGCCTCCAGTGCCTGGCAGTTACTGGGCATTAGTGAGTGTTAGTGGAACACCGTGACCCAGAGTTGGCGGGCCATTTCACACCCTTGGCCCTGCCTTCTGCTCATTGGGAGGGACACGGCTTCGCAAGCTTGTTCTACAAATGGGACAGGGGGAGGGGCCGGCAGGTGCAGCGGGGGGCAGGGAGGCCTGGGGTCGAGGGAACCAGCCAAGGCAAGCGGGGAGCCTGCTGGGCAGGGGCCCTCCCTGGCTGTGCAGCAGGATCCCCGGGAACTTCCCCAGAGCCAGGCTCCCACGGGATCGGACTGGGTGGGGCCGGGGCTGTGAGATTCCACCAAGGTTCCTGGGTGACTTCCTGGTGGCCAGGGCCAGAGCGGCTGGGATGGAGGGTCTCAAAGATGGGACACTTCCTGGCGCTCTCAAGAGCCTCAGCGAAGGTCCACGTTGCTTTTCAGGTCATCTGGACCCCCGTCTGCTGTTTGAATGTGACCCTCTTCTGAGACCGGGTGCCGGGTGACTTGGCATTGCCCCACCAAATGACAAATGACCGAATGAAGTGAGCTCCCTCTCGGCACTCCCACCCTCCAGGGACCACCGACAAGGCTGGGTGGGACGCCAGGGATGCCGCGAGGGGGGGCACAGGAGCATAGACTCGGCGCTGGCATCTTGGCAGGAGCACGGGGCCTGGGATTCGGGCTGATCCTAGTGACAGGGGACCCAGCTGGGCTCTCCATGTTCACGTGGAAAAGCTCTGTATGGTTTCCAAAGCGTCCACTAGCAACAGCCTGCCAGAGAGATTGACAGACGGATGGACGGTCGCTGTGCAGCTCCTCTCCAGAGTCCCCTGGAGGCAGGCGCCTGAAGGCCAGGGCCAGCCAGCAGCCAGCGGCTGGACAGGAGTCGGCCCGCAGTCACTCTGGGCTCCGGGGCTTCGGGAAGTCCTCCCAGGGACCAGGCGGGGGCGGGGAGCTCCTGACAGTGACAGACACGTCTTCCCGGTCCTCAGGGGTGCCCACGCCCGCCCCCGTGAGGGTCAAAGGAGCACTGTCGCCCTGGACATCCACTGTGCCAACAGGCGTAGGCACCCGCAGGGTCCTTTCGAGAGGAAGCAGGGAGCCACTGGAAGCTGGGCCTGGAGCAGGTGGCCTCTTGAGTCAAGGCAGTGACGGAGGGCGGGAGGGAGGCACTCAGAAGACCCTCTGTGGCCCTGCGCCTTCTCTGTCACCCTGTTACTTAACCCTGGATCAAACCCAAGCGCTGGTTTCCATCATCACCGCTTTGTAAACCAAGAACCAAAAGAACAGAGAGGTTCGCTAACTTGCCCAGGATCACACAGCTGGAAGCAGAGGTGGGGAGTCCACCCCGTCATGTGCTCAGGACCATCTTCAGCCACCGAACACACTGGAGCTCCCACACAGTCCAGATGAGGCATGCGCTGGGGTTGGCAACTGGTAGGCTGGTGATGGGGGCAGGAGATGGTGACTCCGTGGGTGCGGCTGTCCACAGAGAGGGGCTGGGAGGGAGGCAGGCTGGGCACCTGCTTGATGCCAGTGGTCTTGAGGACAGTGGCCATTTCCCTCCCAGAAGGCTGCTGGGCAGGAGCTTTCTGGAGCTGGCTCCCCCTGAGGGTCCTGCCCACCCCTGCAGGAAGCCCACTGGGGAGCGTGAATCACAGGCAAAGGAGAGCTGGCTGCCCCCAGGCGGTGCTGCTTGCCAACAGTGGGTCTGACCACAGGTCCTAGGTGGCCATTCTGAGCCTGGTGGGTGCCGGGCTGGGAGCACCTGTCCCAGGTCTTCCTGGGGGCAGCCTTTCCCGGAGCCCCCTGCTTGGGGAAAGCATCCCCTCTTAGAGCCTCGTAAGGGCTTCCATGGACACACGAGCGACCCCCACCCCAGTGCAGCCCAGATAGACCACAGGCCCTGGGGCCACCCGCCACCGTCTCCTGACTGGGAGGCCGGACCACCCAGGCCGCCCACAGGCCCTGCGTCCATTCCTGGTGGGTTGCAGCTTGGAGGTCGCCAGTCAGTAGCTGCCTTAGCGCAAGTTGGGCGTAGAAATTCCATGAGCGAATACGCCTTCCCCATCCTGAAACTTCCAGAAGCTCTGCTCAGGTGAATGAATCCAGCGCCCAGGGAGCTGAGGAAGTGCAGGCCGTTGTACCACCTGTGGACGGCTGCTGCCAGACGTGACCAGCGTGCCCAAGGAGCCCGGTCAGAGGTGGTGACGGCATCTCTCAGTCACACTGGAAAGCAGAACTTTCTGGGGAAGTGGTGAAGGAAAGAGGAGGCTCGGACAGACTCCCTCTTGGAGTCTTGGCGGGTCCTCAGCTCTGCAGAAACAGCCGGCAGGGACTGCAGGCCAAGGAATGGCCAGGGACTAAAGGAAGAGGACAGGGCTGGCAGTCGGCCAGCGCTGGGCTCCTCCTGGGTGTGTGGCGAGCTCTGTACGTGCCTGGAAGACCGATCTAGAAGGTGCTGGAAGGGAGGTTCTTGGGGCGGGGACCTGAGGAAATAGTTCATCTCACGAAGGAATGGCACAGAGTAGATGCTCAGCAAACACTTTCAGAATATCATCATTACACCTGCGAGGCGCGGAGAGGAGTGCGTCAGACTTCTTCCCCAGAGGAAGAGTGAGATCCGCCTGGCAGGGAGCGGGGAGGAGACGGGAGAGAGGGGAGCCCGGCATCCTGTGGCGGGCGGGCAGCCTTGGCAGCAGGGCTCCTTGGAAGAGTAGATGCTGGTGGAAGAGCCACGCCCCCTGGGCTCCAGCGGGGCAGGGACACCAGGTTGGCTGGAAGGTAGGAGAGAGGGCCAGGGCACAGAGGGGCAGGAAGAGGGAGCCACTGTCCCTTAGAAAGTTCTCAGGGCTGCCTCCTGCTCTGGGGTGTGACTTTGAAGGAAGGCGCTGTCTGAAAGGGAGAGGCGAGTCCCCCAAATGGGACCTTCCCCAGGTCCTCATGGGGCACAGTCACCCCCAGCACAGTCACCGTGTGCCCTCCAGAATTTCAGGAACCAACACTCGAGGGCTCAGCAGGTGGCGGTGACATGTGGTGACAAGAACAAGACCAAGGGCCTCTCCTCACCGATCACCCCCTGCAGGGCCAGATGAGTTGCAGAACCGACTGGTGGACAGGCAGGTGTGGCAAGAAATGCCAGAGGCTTTGGGAAATGGGGTGGTGGGCAGGGTCTCCCTCCTGGAGGCTGCAGTAGGTGGGAGGCCGGCCCTGCCTGTGCAGACAGCCATCTGGCCCAAGCCTGGGCGCTCACAGAGTCGTGGTGGAGGCTGGACGGGCTCTCCACCTGGAGCCTCGCATGTGGTCACAGAGCTGCCCTGGCCAGGCCGCGGGAAGGACGTGGGTGCAGGGCCTCTCTCTCAGACCCACCACCAGCACGGGCTAGAATTATGGACATTTTTTTGTTTTGAGCACTGCAATTACCTCTGGACAGTGCAGACAAAGTCCAGGGTGGGCAGAGCCACACCCAGGCCAAAGGAGAGGAGGTCCCTGATTGCCACCGTCTCCCTGGTGCAGGCCATGGCATTGCAAGCAGCTGGGATGGTCCCTAGACCTAACAGTCGGCTCTGCAGGCCTCTGCAAGCCGGCCTGGCCTCCGTCCCTGCCACCACTTTAAGTGTGAGCAGTGTGTGCGGCCACTGCGTGGTCTCCCCAAGTCTGGGAGTTGGAGCAGGTGGAGCAGAGCCGGGTGGTGGCCACAGACCTGCTGACTGCCGCTCACTCTGGCCAATGGCTGGTGCTTCCCAATTCCACCCGCCAAAGCCCCTCCATTTGCCCCTCCCCACAACACTTGGGCTGCCTCTGCCGTCCCCTAGTCTCCGTGAAAATGTCCCTCATCCCCAACAGGCAGGGTCAACGCTCCAACGCTCCCGTCGTCTCCATGGCCCTGATCGTACCCCAGAAGTCAATCGTTCCTGCATTTCAGATACATCTACAGGAAATCTGCTCTCCACCAAGCGTGTGCTAGGTGCCAAAATAATAATAGTCATCTTACTTCAAACAGACCTTTCATGTATTGCAATAGTAACACATGTTCACAGCCAGGCATTTACAAAAATATAAAAAAATATTTTGTAACCTGCAATTTCATTATCTAGAGATAACGACTACTACCATTTTTGGTGTATTTCTATACAGTTATTTTTTTCCTTCCACAAAAAGCAAGTAAACAAGCATATTTTTTTTAAATCCAACCACTGTCATAATCACATAATACTATTTCATGAAACTTTTCACAACACGGATTATTTTCCAAGGACCTAATTTTAGTGACTGCATAATATTCCACTGCATGCCTGTACCCTAATGCACATGCCCAGTCTCCTTTGTTAAATGCTCAAAGAAGGCTCGGTTTCTTGCCCTTCTGAACCACTCCGCAGTAAAAACGCTCTGGTTGGTGTTTACACATGTGCATGGTTAATTACCGAGGGCAAATTCTTGGAGGAATACGGTGCTCCAGTTCTTCATAGTTTTCTTCTCTGACCAGAGTCGTTCAGGACATGATGTTTTAGTTTGGTTTCTTGTGTCCTACCTCATTTATAAATCTCATATTTTTAGTATACTTCTTGTTGAAAATTAACCTACTTCATAAAAACATGCTGAAATCATAAACTTCAGCTCAATGAATTTTTTAAACTGAACAGACCCGTATCACCAGCTCACGGACATAGGAACAGAGTCACCCCGCCTTAGGATTGTGCCCATCCAGACGTCCCTCGGCCCCACTCATGGACCCCAGTCATGACTGGTACCACAGGTTAGTTTCGCCCGTCTGAACTTTACATAAGTGGAACCCTGAAAGGCCACAGCTGCTGCGTTTGGCCGCCTCGTGTGGCCACACGTGGTCGGCGGGAACTTCTACGGTGTTCTGGCCCCAGAGGAAAACACCGCCCTCTGTTCTTCCTGCCTGGCTGGTGCGGCTGATGGCGCCCCCTCTAGGATGGCGTCGGTGAGGTAATCGTGCAGGGGACGCTTTTGCTCTGGTCTGGGACAAGCTGCAGGAGGAGCCTGAGATCGCCCCCCTGGGAGCCCAGGGCGGTGCAGGGTCAGCCGAGGCCACTCCGCCCCAGCCCCTGACCCCAGACCGCCCAAGTAACCAGAACCCACTGGGGGCGGCAGTTGGCGACTCTGCCAGCCAGGTCTGCAGCCAGCCTGCCGCGGAGGGGCCGGCTGCGGGCGGAACGGGGAGCAATGGACACGGGGACACGTGAACTCCAGCGCCCTCCTCCGCGTTCACCCAGCCGCTGTAGAAAGGACGCTTTGTTGCCGTGGACAAAAAGAGCCGTTTTGTCCCGCGCCCCTGGGCTCTGCGGAGGTGGCGTCTGGGGGGCAGCTGGGCCTTCCCCGGCCTCCTGCGGGGGTGACGGATGGGCTGACCGCTTTTGGCCAGCAGCTGCGGCTGCCAGCCAGGCTTGCCCGCAGCCTGGCGCTCGGGCTCCAGAACCACAGCACAGTAGCAGCATTGTGGCCACTTCCCGGCCCCTCGATGGCCCCAGTTACTCATCAAGGATGTTGGCGAGCCCGGCCCTGGAACACAGCGTCCTTGTCCCTTGATTAGGCAGCAGACACACTCAGACAGCGGCCCTGCGGGAGGTGGCCCATGAGTTCACCGCTTGGCCACTCGGAGGGCCCGGCAGCCACAGGCTGGGCAGAAGATGGGTCAAAGGGAGGTCATGCGGGTGGTCCCCACCAGAGGCCACCCCTGAGGGAGACATGACAGCATCCTCTTCCCAGAGGGGCCGGGCAAGTCCCACAAGCAGCGTGGCTCACCGGCTTCCCTGGGAAACACTGCACCTGCTTCCCCACCTCCCGACCAGACCCCGAGCTCCGCAGTGCACCCAGAGTGAAGCCGGGCCCTCAGCGGTGACCGCGGCTTCCTGCACGCCCCATGGTCACTGTGTTCTGCTCCCGTTCTGATTTTTGACACCAGACATGCCACGATCCATCTTCCGCAGGCCTGTCCTTCTTCCTGTCCCTACCCCCGCATCGCCCTCAGCTGGCTCCTGGCCGGGACTGCCCGGCTTGCCCTAGGAGGGACATTTGCGGTACCATGGACTGCCCCTGCCCCAGCACGAGGCCTGGCGCAGAGCAGGTGCCGGGAAGCATGGCGGCCAGGAGAGGAGCGGAAGGGAAGGGTGCACAGAAATCACAGCGCGGCTCCAGCCTCGGGAGGAAGCAAGGCCACAGAAAGAGGCCTGGGGCCCCTCTTCCGGGAGATTGGATGAGGCTCCAGGGCACACTGAGGGACAGAGTGCATGGCCACCTCCCAGGACCCACAGGTGGAGCTGGGCAGGGGGACGCCACAGACTTGGAGCCAGAACTTATTTTTGTGCCCGGCCTTCAAAACCTGTGCACTAGGACAGAGGCTTGCCTGTGACCAAAAGAGAACTCAGGCAGTGACCACAATTTTTCTGGTCCCTCCTCAGCAAGCGACAGTCCTGAGGTCAAGAGGCTCACGGCCTCTGGGGCGCACTGCGTCCTGGGTCGTGGTGAAGCTCGACTGAGCCTAAGTGTGCTGCTGGCAGTGGTGGAGGCCCAGCCTCCTCGTGGGGCCCCCTCAGCAGGCCCAGGCACAGCAGGCTCAGGGAGGCAGGGGGACTGCTCCATCCCCAGTGTGCAGTAGGCCTGCCCTGAGGAGGGTCCGGGCTCCAGCGATGGACTGAAGCTTGGGGTGCGGGCGGGCAGGGTGTCCCACAGCTGGCTGTGCCCCTGCAGGTCCCCAGAGACCCCTGTCCTGTCTCCTGGAGAGAAGCCCCTCCCTCGAGTGGATGCTGGAGCCCAGGAGTCATCCCTGGAGCAGCTAAGCAGCTGCAGCTTCTGGGAAGAGCTGGGTCCTGGAGCCCAGGCCACTCAGACATGAACCCCCAGCGCTGCAGAGGTGAGGTGCGTGCAGAGCTCTGAGCAGCCCTGCGAAGCCCGCGCCGTGCAGCCTGAGGCTCACGTACTTGCTCCTCCCCTGTCCCCACAAAATCAGAAGGGCTGTGCGCCGTCCTTTCCGCTGGCCCTGGGCCAAGACGTGCCACCCTCTCTGACCCTCAGCTTCCCCATCTGCACGCTGGGAATGGCGCCCAGGCTACGGGCGTTCGCGGGAACACACCTAAAGCTCCGCAGGAGCAGCTCCATTGCCGTGGGAGCTGTGGTCTTGCGTGGAGCGAAGACGGGAGGAATGTTGGGACCCTCCCGGGCTGGGGAGCGAAAACACGCCTGACCTCGCGGGAGCTACGGCCCCAAAACTCATGAAGACTGAACCCCGCAAACTCTGAGGCCCTGGGCAGGAGCCAGGTTCAAGTTCACTGAAGCTCCTCTTGGGCTGGCAGGACTCCTTCCTGCAGTTCCCAGCAGTCTCAGCACGGAGCCAAGTGTCCCGTAGGAACCAGAGGCTATGCCCACTGCTACCCAGAAGCTTTGCTCAGGAACCACGTGAGCAGGGCAGAGACCGGGTGCCTGGTGGCCAGGGCAGGGACACCAGGCAGCTGTGTGCCTCAGCGTCTGGAAGCCCGGCCTCTGGGCCATCTCCTGAATCCCCAGCCACACGCTCCGTGGCCCTGTGAGCGCCACCTGGACAGGCAATTTGGATGGAGCAGATGCAGATGAGGCCCAGGGCTGCAAAACTATAGGGAGGGTGCACAGTGGTCCAGGGAACCGGGGCATCATGGGGACAGCACAGGAGAAGGCCCTGGCCAGCACCAGGCAGTGACAGCCAGGAAGGGCTCCTGCAGTAGCTGGTCAGGGGAGGCCCTCTGAGCAGCTGCAATGGCCCCAGCTGCCTGAATAAAGAGAGTGCTGGCCATGTGAAGAGGCGGGGCCCCACGGAAGATGCCCACAGCAGGCAAACCCCAGGGTGGGAGAGAGCTGGGCTGGGGTCTCCACTCTATCAAAATCGTCAGTGAGAGGAAATTTCCAGAACACAGCTCAAAAGATCGGTGAAAACACTTTCCTACTGCCTTTCTCTTACTGTGAGTTGGGGTCAACCAGAGAAGCAGGCAGGAGATCTGCACTCAGGACCCACCACAGGGAGTCGGCTCAGGTGACTGCAGGGTGTGGCAGGCAGGTCTGGCACCCGCGGGGCAGGCCCAAGCTGGTCTTGGCATGGCCGAGGGGGCATCCACAGGCAGGTTCCTCCTTCTTCAGGTCACCGAGGACAGTTTCCTTTCCTTAAAGTCAGCTGGCTGTGGGCTCGAATCACAGGTACGATGGATGAGTGACTGGACCATGGCTGGCCAGCTGGACACAGCGCAGTCACCTACCCCAGGCAATGTGGACCGTCTCAGAAACTGCCAGCACAGCTTCCTCCTTCTTTAGAGTCTGAGGGTCTGGACCCACCTTGGGAGAGGCCCGTACTCTGGGCCCCCATTGGGTGACTCTTTCCAAGAGGGAGACCTCCTACCCCTTTGCCTTGGTCCCTAGGGAGGACAGGCAGTGGCTGCTGCTCCTCAGCCTTGCCGGCCTTCGAGTGCCCCAGAGGGGACTCTGACCACCCCTCCACGTGGCCTGGGCTGGGATATTCTGGGGAGATGCTGGAGGCCATCAGCGGGCCTAGAAAACATAATCCCCTGCGTGCTTCCCATGGTCACGGGCAGCTGGCGAATTCCATGAAGAGGCCAGACAGCCTCGGGCTGTAATGGTTATTTATCTTCTCTTCTTGTTTAAAATTTGAAATCTGTATAGACCAAGAAAAGGCGTCACCACAAGCCGCATATCCTTTGGAAGTGAAGAGCTTCACGGACGCGGGGCAGGAGTGGCCACGGTCCCGTCACCCCTGCCCTGAGAGGCATCTGCCCCTGGCCTGCCAGTGTCCACATGCTGACTCTCCTCATCTGGCCACAGCAGAATGGGAAGATGTTCAGAGCAGCCTCCAATACGGCCAGCAGACATCTGCTTAATGTCTGGGCAGTTAATGGGGGTTTTGTTCAAATTTCCCCACCTCTTTATTAGTAATATCATGCAAGTTTTAGGACTAAGTTCAAATTTGGGAACCTGGATTGAATTTTTTTCCCTAGCTCAACTGAGATTTCAGGACATTTCATATTTCCTGTGGCGTGAGTGACAGACCTGAGGGTTAATCTGGTCACCTTGACTGGGCTAAGGGTTGCCCAGATTGATGACAGCCCCCTTTCTGAGCATGTCCAGTGGAGATGAGTGTTTGAACCGTAGACGGAGTAGAGAAGAACCACGCTCACCTATGACAGGGGTGTCATCAAGCTGCTGAGCGGGGGTCTCTCTCCTCCAGTTGGGGCACCCATGCTCCCCTGCATCAGATGTCCTGGTCTTGGGTTTGGACCGGGACTTACACCCCTGGCTTCCCAGGTTCTTAGGTCTTGGGTCTGGGTGGAGCTGCTCCCCCAGCGTCCCAGGCTCCAGCCTGCAGATGTCAGGCCGCCGGCCTCCTCTGCCTCCACAGTCACAGGAGCCAATTCCTGGTGGTAAGATCTCTCCACACTCATGCACACATGCACGCGCGCACACACGCGCACATGCGTGCGTGTACTCTAGACCCCTAGCATGTCTCCGGAGAGGCCTCCAAAACCGCCCACGCTTGATTAAAACATCTGGGCAAGGTATTCTTGGAGGAATATTCTTCTATTCAACTCACTGACGTACCATCAGCTGGATGGCTGGTGGCCCTCTGTCTTCCTGTGGCCTGGAGCCCCACTTGCACTTCAGAGAGGAACAGTCGGTGCAGAGATCTGCTGCTTCAGCAACCTGGAGACCCCATATCCAAGTCTTCGACTGATCTGGAACTCATGTGAAATTTTCACCTCCTTATTTTGTGTCATGACTTAATGGCTTTGTGATGCACTTTGTGTACTGTTTTTGTCTGGCTAGAGTCATCTGTCATGAGCTTGGGGGCTCTCTGTGTGTGGCCTTCTATAACCTGGGTGCTGGGATCTGGTGCTGCCTGTCAATCTGCCCGTGCAGGATCCCAGGGAAGCTGCTTCCCTGTTCCTCGCCTCCTCCGCCCGGAAGCTGCACTCTACACTTCAGGTCACACGAACCCTCTCCAAAGCCACTCATCTTCTTTGCCAGAGAGCACGAGGAGGGGCCGGGCTCCTGTCCCTGTGGCCCTGGCATTCATGCTAGTGGCTGGACACTGGCTCAGGAGCCCCGGGACCAGCCGATCGGACCAATAATGCCATCTCCAGCACTCAGAGGGCAATGTGGGTATGGGCCTCGGCCCGAAGAGGCTGGCCGAGGCTCTCGTGGTGGCCTGTGCAAGGCCCTGTGGCACTTGTCGGTGCCCCTGGCCTCCCAAGGAAGACGGCAAGGCTGAGCCAGCCCAGACGTCCACCAGCATCAAAGGCATGTTGGATCCAAACTCAGACCTCACTGAATCCTGAGTCTGGACTCTGACCATGTCCCCAGCACCTCCAGGGAGTGGAAAGGTCACAGACAGAGGGTCTCAGAGGCCGACTGGTGGCCAGGCCACTCCTGGGTCTGTGTGGCCATGGGAAAGACACTGTCCCCTGGGAACATGGTCAGCTGGACCTGTTTGCCTGGGAATTCCTTTGAAGCTGAGCAGCATTCAATGCGCTGGCCAGACTCCTGGGTTCCAGAAAGGCTGGGAACATGGGCTTCCACCAGGACACACTGCTACCATGTCCACTGGGCCCTTTGGGTGGGAAAGGACTGCCCGCAGCCAGGCAACTGGAGTGTGGATGAGAGAGAACAGTCCAGAGATCTCACGCTGTCTGTGGCACCAAGGAAGGCCACACCAGCCTGTCCAGGGACTGCCGAGGCCCAGCTCAGGGTGGGGTCCTGCTGGCGCCTCCCGCATCATGGGACGCAGGACGAGTTGGGAACACGAGGCCCCACTCGGACCCTGGCTCTGCCCGAAGGGGCTCAGAACCCCCTGGAAAGCACTCAGCGGGTAGAATACAGACTGGACACCTGCCCAAGCCCCAGAGGAGGGCGAGGGGGGACCAGCAAGAAGGGGCGTTCAGCCAAGCTGACCCTGCCAGGTCTCCTCCTCCCACCCTGGAGGAGGAGGGAAGTGACGTGCCTGAGGTGGCACAGGGGACATGAGAGCCCTGTGACCCAGAAGCCACCACTCCGGGGGCCTCGTTCTGAGGGAGGGAGGGAGACGGTACCGTGGAGAACAGGGAAGGCTGCAGGGACGGGGCCACACGGGTCGCCGTGAGGAGGTCCCCGGTCAGCTCCAGCCACCAGCTTCCAGCCAGGAACGGCCTGCTGGGGCTGGAGCCGGAACGTTTCCAGGTAAGTGATCCGGCTTTTTGAGGGAAGTGATCTTGCTGCTGAAGTTGTCAACTATTCCATGACTTTTAAATACCTGCCACCAGTAGGCTGACTCTGCCTCCCCGGCCCCAGCCTCCGGGGCAAGTCTTCTCCCATCCAGGCCACTTGGAACGAAGCAAGTTACGTCCCTCCACCCAGGACTCACACTGCCACCCTTCAAAAGCCTTGGCAAGAGCCAGCAGGTTCCAAGAAACGTCTCCTGCAGAAAGGCTTCCGGCACGAAACCCACCAGCCACCCCACCCCGCCATCCGTGCCCCCCACCCCCATCCAACCCATCCCCCATCCACCCAGTACCCTCCCATCCATCAACCCAGCCTCACCCAGACTCTACCCCTCTACCCACCCAAACATCACACACCCACGTAGTCGCCCACCCAGGCACACGTGCACCCACTGCACATTTCCGGCACCCGTGAGCCCACTGATGGCGTGCTAAGGTGGAACAGAGAGCCGCCCAAGCCGTGGCCCCGGCTTCAAGGAACACACACCACGGTCTGCCTCGGCTGCGGCACTGAGGCCTGGTTGTGGGGAAGACACTGGGAAGGGCCGTCCTTGTCCTGGTCACAGTCTGACTTGGCCAGGTTGTCTCAGGGACCCACGTAGCACCAACGCAGGTGGCTCGGAGCATAAGATTCACAGGGCAGAAGGAGCAGCGGCCAGAGTGCCCCCAGCCCCTCAGCAGGGCTCCTGGCCCAGCGCCAAGCTGGAACTGCCCGGCAGGCCACCGCAGGAGCTCACATAAGTCTCTGCCCTCTGCTCGCCCGACTTACAAATGGCTAAGAGCAGTCTCCGCACCAGGAGCTCAGCAGGCGCCTGGGCTGCTCGCCGACACAGCAAGACCCGCGCGGCTCCGCCCCTGCAGCACCGCAGGGCTGTCTGTGGGCTGCTACGCCATGTCCGGACTCTCTATCAGGGCACCTCGGATGATTTGGTGACTAAGAGATTTAGCAGGAGGAAGATCACAAGACGTTTGTTTCCTTAGAGTCGGAGCATCAAGAGTGCCATCAACCCACCTTCGAAGCTCCCCGTGGCTCGTGTGCTTTCCTACTGGAATTGGTCCTTCTCTAAGCAAGACTGCGATGGCCTTGAGCTTCTCTACGGCTTGGTGAGGAATCCTTACTGGAAAAGCAGAATTGGGTGGGAAAGCAGATCCTCTCCCTGATGTGTTTGGCGAGCCACTCGACGCTCCTTACTTTGACTCTGTGCAACGGCTGAGGGCACCAGCAGGACCCGGTGGCCTCCAGGCCCAGAGGAGAAGGCCAGCCTCGAGAGTGCAGACAAACGTAGAGGCGTGTCTGCTGCCCTGAGAGTCCACAACACAGACGCTCAGATCCCCGCTGTGCTGGGTTAGGAGCGACATCTCAGCTGATCTGCTCCCAAGCTATCCCTGTTTCCCAGGTCAGGAGTCCAGGCAGAGGATGCTGAGTAACTAAACGGGGTTGTGCTTCGGGTTACTGCTGAAGCCAGGAAGAAGCCAGGTTCGAATGGCCACAGAGCTAGCTGCCACGCGCCTCTGAGAGCTATGCACCTACACTTCGGGACATCCAGGGGCACGTGTCCTGCCTGCCAGTTCCTCCTTCCCCAGGGCCAGCTCTCCCGCCAGGCTCCCCACGTCCTGCCACAAACCACCAGAAGGCCTGGATAAGCCCACCTGGGTGCAGAGTAGTGACACCCTGCTGAATACCAGGCCCAGCCGAAACCAACCAACGTCAGCTGTGTCCACGAGGGGCCAGTCACAGGCTGCTGTCCCACTGGAGAAACAGCCAGGACCCTCTGTGCCGGAGACAAAAGGAGTAAAGTGCCCACAGAGTAGCCCTCCAGCTGTGGATGAGCTTCCGGAACCCCATCAGAGAGCAGCAGAGAACGCACCAGGGGACAAAGTGACGCACCATGGGCGTGAAGAGTCGGGCTGCACAGGCGTCAACCCCCTGGTGACTCAGCAAGTTCATGCCCTGAGATCACGGACTTGGGGTAGGAATGAGATGGGGCAAGAATGAGCCTCAAAGAACAAATAGCTAAGGCCTCACAAAAATAAAACCTCCCTGCGACACTTGGGTACGTTGCAAAATGGTAGTTCAGACGGATTGGTGTGGCATTGAACGTAATGAATTCAGCACTGGAAGAAAATGAGAAGTCCAGAAGCCGATTCAGGAGGTGTTATCAAAAACCAATGAAGAAGGAGCACGTTGTTTCCTAAATGATGTTTGGGAATTATCGCTCCATATATAGATTTTTTTAAAATCATATCTATACCTAACGTCACTTGCAAATTAATGAAGGGTTAAAGAGCTTCCAGACAAAGCAAGCCTTTAAAACCAGGAGAATGAAGTGAAGGAGAACTATCACCACCACGACGTTGGAGCAGAGAAGAAACATTTTAAATAGTGCCAAAAAGGAAAAAGAACAGAAAAAGGGATTTCTTGGATGTGGTCACATTGAAGTCAAATATTTTTGCTCAACTAAGAATACCACAAAGTCAGTGATACATGACAGATTGAAAGAATATTTGCAATCTCTAACCGATGAAAATTACCATAAAAATATATAAGAAGCTGTTGCAAGATCGTCAAGAAGGAGACCCAGTCTATGCACAGACGGAGCGGGTCTCAAGGAAGCCCAGGGACTCATGGCTGAGCCTCCCGCGCACTGAGAGGACGCCAGGTGAGTCGGCAGCCAGAGGCCGTGCTTCTCAGCCCCAGGAGGGACCCGGGTTATTCAGAGACCTTAGTGCTGATCTCAATGCCAGAGCATCCGAGAGGTGGAGGTGACAGCCCTCAAGGGCTGCTGGTGGCTTGGGGACCAGGTTAGTGACCTGAGGGTGTGCACACCCGACCCAGCACTCCACTCCACCCCAAGACGGCATCTTGCAAATTCACTAGGCAAGTTCAAGAACATTCTTTGCTGCAGTGACAGAGCTGGAAATAGCCAGAATGTAGTGGCCGTGCATCCATGGAGCAACCCGGCACGTACAATGTGTCCTGCTATCCAAGGAATGAGGCACCCGGGCATCAGGTACAAAGGTGAACAGAGGTCCCATGGGCCGAGCTCAGGAAAAGGAAGTGGCAGCAGGGCCATAGGGTACACATGCAATCGCCCTGTGAGCTGCTGGCAGCCAGAGTGAGCCACGTCGTGCTTGCTATGCGAGACCTACAGAGAGGCTCTGTAGACAGAAAGTGTCCCGTCCCCTTCCCCATCTTGGCACTGGGTGTACCTTTCTGCCAACCCCAGTCTTGCCAACTCAACCCCAGAATAACTCAGACAGCCCGGCCCTGGGTCCAGACAGCCCGAGGACCGGATGAGAATCCGCAGAGAAAGCCCCTGGTCATCAAGGGGAAGGGAACCTCTGAGACCCCCTCTTGTAGCGAGGACAAGCACTCTTCAGCAGAAAGGAAAACCTGGCGACATGGACATTTGGCTGGTTAGAACCTAAGGCTCACCCGCTTCCTCTCTGAGCCTCATTTTTCCCAGTTGTGAAATGGGCTGGTGACCAGAGGCTGTCTAGGTCCCTGACAGCTCTGGTGTGCAAGGATCCCAGTCTCAGGCCTATCCCACTGCCTCTTGGCCCCATGGCAAGGAAGTCCTGGTGTCTAGGAAGCTAAGCCTGCTTGGAACAAAGCTGAAGACAGGCTCAGTGCAGCGATCTAACACTACATCTTTTTACGATAGCAAAAATTTGGGAATATCTTAAAATGCACTGAAAGATTAGAAAATAATTATGGGATGAAATGATTCCCATCCGGGAAAATTCTCAGGTGCAGAGCCATGTGACTCAGAATAGCACACGTGGTCGGGGGTCGCGGCAGGATGTGGAGCAGCTCCCCAGTGTGGCAATAGCAAGCACAGGGACTAAACCCCAGGACGCGGGCCTCCTCTACTGCACCCAGCCAGCAGCTCTGAGCAACGCCATGGGCCCTGGCCACAGGAAGGTGCCGCCTGAACCTACCGCTACACGTGCATGTGTCCTCGGGTGGCCGGAAACACCAGAGTGACCCGGCCCAGCCAGGGCTTCCCCACAGGTGCCCAGGACAGCGGCTCAGCTTCCTGATCTCTCCACACCTCAGGCAAAGCGACCCACAGCAAAACCGAAAACCCCGTGGGCCACATTCATGGGAAAGCTTTGACACACTGAGACCAGGTATCGCCCAGACCCCAGGTGTACGCAGGTGGCAAGAGGCCCCGGCCAACCACAGCCCGGGGCATCTACCCCAGTGAGGGAGTGCACAGAGCAACTGAGACAGGAAAATCAAAAACAGGCAGCAGGAAACCAGTAGCCTTTGGGACAGCCTGTGGCAAAGGGTGCGCCTGGCGCACTCGTGGGTGAGTGCAAGGCCTTGCAGTCCCACTACAGGGGTGAAGCGCAGAACCCTGTGAACCCCAAAACCAGCCTGCCAGGCGCCCAGGCAGGAGCCAGCTGAGGGGGAGCTGCAGGGAGTGCAGTGCCAAGCATCCAAGGCAGAAGGGACGAAGAGAGGTAGGACAGGTCCATGAACTCCCGCGGGCGAGATGCCACCCGCTTTACCACCACGTGGGACGACAAAAGAGGAAGATCCGGGAACTACACCCCTTCCCACAAGTCTAGGGAAGCTGATCTGCTGCGAGTGACAGAAAAGCAGCACCGTGAACCCCACACAGAGTGGTGGCACAGGGACACGACCCAGGGCAGGGACACGGCCCAGAGCAGGGACACAGCCCAGAGCAGGCACACGGCCCAGGGCAGGGACACGGCAGGGACACGGCCCAGGGCAGGGACACGGCCCAGGGCAGGGACACGGCCCAGAGCAGGGACACGGCCCAGAGCAGGCACACGGCCCAGGGCAGGGACACGGCCCAGAGCAGGGACACGGCCCAGGGCAGGGACACGGCAGGGACACGGCCCAGGGCAGGGACACGGCCCAGGGCAGGGACACGGCCCAGAGCAGGGACACGGCCCAGAGCAAGGACACGGCCCAGGGCAGGGACACGGCCCAGAGCAGGGACACGGCCCAGAGCAATGAGCAGGCCAGCTGACTTCTACAGGAACCGAGAGATGTGCACGATGAGGGCAGACGGAGACAGACGGTGCAAATCAGGATCAGAGAAGCTCAGAAATGGGGCAGGAGGGACGCAGGAAATAGGAGAAAAACGTCATGGCAGAAATAAAGGCACAACTGGAAGAAACACATGAGCAGATGCAGCAGAAGACATCGAGAGCGCCTGGGAGGCGAGGAGGAGAAAAAAGTTAGAATGCAGACGTGAAGAGCTTCCAGCCGAGACGGCAAAAGGGAGCAAATTCATCCCCTCACCTCAGACAACTAAAAAGTCAAACAAAATGCTGGAAATGGTGATTTTCAGACTTTGGGAAAAAGCCGCACAGACAGCAGTGCCCGAGGAAATGCAGCAGGCAGAGGGGCAAGGTGGGCGCTGTGGACACCCAGCCTCCTGCCGAGCAACCCCGGCACAGTGCCTGTGGAGCCAAGAGGACAAGACAAAAAAGCACAAACTGAGGGAGGTGGGTGAGATGGCTGGAGCAACGGCAGTGTACCAGAGAGGAGAGGGCTGTCCAGAGAGACAACTCCAGGAGTCTACGAGGGCTCCCTCAGGTCTTCAAAGACCTAGTGCTGCCTTGCTGGGTCTGAAGAAACAGCCCAGGCCTAGAGAAGGAGCCCCAGAGAGAAGCCGTGGGAACAACTCCTGGGCCTGGCACGGGGTGGCGGAAAGCCCTGCAGTGCCCTGCAGTGCAGGCGGACCACCCCGGGAACTCGCCTCTGTGCCTGGGCCCCTCCCACCCAGTCTCTGCTCGGCTGGTCTCACGAAAGGCCACAGTACGAAAGCACTTCCCAGATACTTGATTGCTTTTCTGAACAAAACTCATGAATAAAAGGAATACATAGCTATCTAGCACGTGCAATATGGTAAAGTCTATCATTTCAATTTTAAAAGCAGAAAAATGAGAAAGAATTAAGAGACACAGATGATATATTCAGTAAATGAGACGAGAAAGATCATGATAACTCATTGCATAAGTTCGAGAAGATGGAGAAGACCATGAAGGAGACACAAGAGAAATACAAAATGAACCCAAACGATATTTCTAGAGGTGAAAACAGTGTCTGCATGAAAAACAAGCTGGGTGGTGTTAAAGTGGATTAGACACTGTGGTAGAGAGTATCAGGGAACTGGAATACAGAGAGATGGAAGAGAGAGAACAAAGCAGCCAAAAGAGATGAGAAGGATCTCAAAAAAAGTAAGAAATGTTGAAGATTGACGAAGATTTAATGAACAAATACTAGGAATCCCCAGGAGGACCACCGAAGCAAGGAAAGAGCCACGTGGAGAACAAGCTTTCGAGAAGACGTTATGCAGCACAGGAACGGACGCGTTGGCGGAGAGTGGGCTGCTTCGTAGCTTGGTCATGACGGTGGTCATATGGCTGTGAATACCAGCCGCATAAATAAAGGGGGAGCTTGATGGCCCTCCATAACGGAAGTGACCTCAAGTCACCTGCGACAAGCATTCCCCACAGGCACCTGAGAAGTCCAAGCCAGAGTCACGATCTAGAGTCAAGTTTCAACGTTAGCTGGAGCCCCAGGAAGTTTAAGCCAGGACAGTAAGTGCCTTCGAAGAGGACACTGGGCATCGTCATGCTTTGGGGCAGCAACGTTCCACACCGAGAGACGGTGGGGTGATATTTTTGAGGCATTCGAACGCAGAAAATGTGAGCCCAGGGCTTTAAATTACACAAAGTGACTTTCTACATAAAAGGCGGGAGCGGCTGCCAGAGGCAGGAAGGAGGCCACGCTGCCCCAGTGTCCTCCGAGGACAGTGAGGGAAGGGTGGGCTCAGACGACCCAAGGACGGGCGCCCTGGCAGCGTGGAAAACCATCTTCCCGCTGAACCAACAGCCTGGAAGGCTGAAGGTGGGCACGGCGCCCTGCTACGCCCAGGCAGCCTGACTGGCCCAGCAGGAGAGGCCACCAGGAAACTCAAACCGTCCCCACACCTCGCTGGTACTGCAGCGATCTGAAATGGCGAGGGCGTCCGTGAGATAAGTGGAAGGCATGCGCTAACTGTCCCCCAGAGCCCGTGAACCAGAACGTCACTCAGAACAAGCAGCCTCCATTCGAACCCGGTCCATGGCCTCCTACCGCTGAGAGTTAAAATGTCCTAAGGCCAACGACCACCCCAATGACATCCAGCACCCCAGGCAGCGGGGGGGACGCCTCCTCCCCCGGAGAGGAGCCTGGCTCTGGGCAGGAAGCCTGGAGGTGAGCCTAGAACTCTCGCCAGGGCACAGCAGGCAACCACGTGGGTCCCGCAAAGTCACCTGGAAAGGACACAAAGCCACGTGGAGAAGCTGAGGTAGACCCTGGCAGCCACCATGAAGCCTGCTGAGCGAGGAGACCTGACGTTCCCGGGGTCTGAAGGGCAGCCATGGGTCACCTTGGAGCAGGACGGGAACCAGCTCGCCGTTTGGGACGTAGATGCCTGAAGAGGAAGAGTGAGCTGGACCCCAGTGTCCCGGTGAACGGCACACAGGACCACACACGAGCAGGGAGAGGACACATCCCTCATAAAGCAGCCCAGCTCGGCAGAGCAACCGGCCACAACTGGCCACAAGTGGCCACTCCGCAGCGTGCGCAGTCCCACCCACAGCGCAGGGTCCCCGGGCCACCATCCACTCTCACCGTGTTCCCGGTGACCGCCCTTCTGACAGGAGATGGAAGTTCACTGTACTTTCGATTTGCGTTTCTCTGATCGCTAGAGATGTCAAACATTTTTTCATATGTTTGTTGACCGTTTGTATTTCTTCCTCTGTGAAGTGTCTGTTCAGTTCCTTTGCCCATTTACTTATTTTTATTTTTTATTTTTAGTTGTTGATGGACCTTTATTTTACTTATTTATATGCGGTGCTGCGAATCGAACCCAGCGCCTCACACGGGCCAGGCAAGTGCTCCTCCACTGAGCCACAACCCGATTCCTTTGCCCGTTTATTGGTTGGGTTATTTGGGTTTTTGGTGTTAAGTTTTTGAATTCTTTATAGATCCTGGAGATTAATGCTCTCGTGTGCAGGTGGCAAAGGTTTTCTCCCAATCTGTAGGCTCTCTCTTCACGCTCTTGTTTCCTTTGCTGTGAAGATTTTTAGTTTGATACCATCCCATTTGATGATTCTTGATTTTACTTCTTACACTTTAGGAGTCTTATTGAGAACGGTGGTTCTTAAGCCAACATGATGGAGAGCTGGGTCTACTTTTTCTTCTTGTAGGCACAGGGTCTCTGGTCTAGTGCCCAGGCCCTTGAGCCACTTGAATCGAGTTTTGTGCTGGGTGAGAGATATGGGTTCAATTTCATTCTGCTACATATGGATTTCCAGTTTTCCCAGTACCAGTTGTTGAAGAGGCTATCTTTTCTCCGATGTATATTTCTGGTGTCTTCGTCTAGCATGAGATAGCTGTATTTATGTGGGTTTGTTTCTGTATCTTCTATTTTGTGCCATTGCAAATTGGTACAAACCACTCTGGAAAGCAGTATGGAGATTCCTCAGGACACTTGAAATGGAACCACATTTGACCCAGCTAACCCACTCCTTGGTTTATACCCCAAAGACTTAAAATCAGCATACTACAGTGACAGAGCCACATCAATGTTTATAACAGTTTAATTCACAATAGCTAAGCTAGGGAGCCACCTTAATTCACAATGCTAAGCTATGGAACCTACCTAGATGCCCTTCAACAGATGAATGGACAAAGAAAATGCGGTATATTACACAATGGAATATTACTCAGCCCTATAAGAGGATGACTATGACATTTGCCAGGAAATGGATGTATCTAGAGACTCTCATAATAAGTGAAATGAGCCAGTCCCCCAAAACCAAAGGTCGAATGTTCCCTCTGATATGTGGATACTAACACACAATAAGCGGGGGTGTGGAACAGAAGTTCAGTGGGTTAGACACAGGGGAATAAGGGAAGGGCAGGATGGGAATAGAATGTGACTCCTTTCTGTGCTCTTATATGAATACACTCTACTTTCATGTGTAGCTAAAAAGAACAAATTTTAAAAAGAGTAAAAGAAGAAATGACCATCCTGCAACTCCCAATGAATTAACGATCTGCACGTCGAGCACCACAGCTGCTAACTTCAGAGAAGGAGGGCCATCAGAGTCACACCCGCTCGTGGACAGATGCCACAGTGTGGTCCTGCCAAAGGACCAAGCCCGAGAGTAGCTACCGACCTGCAGAGACAGCAGAGGACAAAGGAATGCGTCAAACTGCCCCCAAAGCTTGTGGTCAGTCAGCCCCGGGAAGGAGGAGGTTTCAATGGCCAGGCCAGGCCACAGTGGGCAGGCACCATGCCAGAGCAAGGAGACCAAATGGAAGCAGAGAGCCTGGCTCTGACCGTCAGGAGGGGCTCTCTGGAGGGCGTCGGGGACACAGGAGGTCTTCCGGGAAGACAGTGAACTCTGCTTCTTGATCCAGGGGATCTGCAGGGACCTTGTCCTAACTCGCTTAGCCACGCCTTTGTTCCATGTGGTTTTCTGGATTTGTTAAGTTTTATAGTAAAAAGTTTGAAGAGCTATGTACGCGGAGCCGGCTAGATGGGCCATAAAATACGCCCAGGGCCTGAACAGAAGAAGACACACTGAGATGGCCACCGTTGCCTCGGGGGAAAGAACCCACCCTGCTCTTGGCTTCTCCGTCTCTCCCACTGAGGTCTTCATCACAGGGGGGAGAGTCGTGTCTGCTTCCTACTTGTTTAATCTTGAGCATTTCGTTCAACGTCCCAGAGGAGGAAAATGTGTATGTTCAGATGTTTCTGTCTACTTGGCCACTCTGCGGCTGGACTATACAGGCAGCGACAGTGAGCTCACTGAATAAGCCAGGGACTGCTGGATCCAGAAGAGTCCAGCTGCCGGGCAGAAGGGGAACTTGGTGCCCCTGCCTCAGCCCCCTCCAGAGAGCCATCGCCTGTCCACCAAGCCATGGGCCTCGAGCCACGTCCCTCAAACCACAGAGCCCTGGCCTCATGGAGTGCTATCCCCTAGGCCAGGATGGCAGGTCCCTCAGAGCCACTGCTGGCACGTAGTTCCCACAGAGACCGCAGGTGACTGGCCAGGAAAGAAAGCCACTGCTGGGATGTACCCTCCACCCGGTGACAGGCACCCAGGGGACCGCTAGGTGGCTTGGGAGAGAATGTCACCCAGCCTGCCCAGCGGGCATGTGAGGTAGAACACTTCTCCGCTTCCCTGGGAACCACCCCCCAAGGAGAAGAGCAGGGAGCAACTGACCAGCAGGTGTGTCCAGGCAGAAGATCACGGGCACCCACACATGGTCTCAGTAATGGAAGTGCAGGAAAATTGTCCTCAGGTGCAAATAATGACAGGAAAGCAGACTCATTAGCCAAACTGGAACGCGGGTTATATGCACGGCACTGAGGCAAAGTCCATTAACCCACACCCACAACAGAGGAAAGAGAGCCTGCGCTCAGAGAGGTTAAGTAACTTGGCCAAGTTGACACAGCTCTCGAGTGGCCAGACTGGTGTCTGTTTCCACTCCTGTCTAAACTAGAACCTGTGATCTTGACTCAGTACTGGGAGCTCAGAGGGACTGGGCAGAGGGTGGGCAACAGGCCCACTGCTAGACCACTGTGTTAGTCTGGGCATAACAGAGAATCATCCCAGAATGGAGGACCGTCGCTGGCTGCTGAAGCAGGACACCCTGAGGAGTGGGCTTTTCACAGGGGCCTCCCTGGCGCCCCTTTCCATTCTGCTGTCCATCTTCCTGTTCCCCTGTTCACCCCCAAACTGGCCTCTGGTGGCGACTGCTTGAACCAGCACAGCAGGGACCCCACACTCCTCTGCCTGCAGAGCAGGGAGGCGGTCCTTCCTCCTCTCTGGGAAGGTCAGGACCCTCACGGAAGCTTCCAGGAACTTCTCTTCACATCTCATGGGCCCAAACAAGGTTGCATACCTGTCTGCGAGGCTGTCACTCAAAGAAGGTGGTTGATGAGGCCTTTGTCCCTGACCGCGGCCCTCTGCTCTGTGGGGGGTGGCTGGACACTGGGTAATGAGTCACTGCAGGTCCCTGAGAGCAGCAGCAGCCGCCTGCAGCCCAGGGGACCATGGAGAAGCAGGCAAAGGACTCTCCGAGGTTTGGAGATGGCAAGGAGAGGGGACCCCAGACCAGCAGCCACAGGAAGCTGTCTCTCTTCTCCCAGGAGGAGCTGTTGGCCCCTGTTGGCAGCTGTGGTCAGGGCCACCTGACTGGAACCAAGGCCCCAGAGGAATGCAGCACTGTCAACCCCCACGTCTGTAGAAAGGACTCGAGGACCCAGACTCTCAGTTCCCTGGTGCCTCCGTTGTCCTAGCCCACCTGGAAGCCAGAGGAGGGAGCCCAGCCTTGCAGCCCTGCACAATCACCTTCAGGACACAGGACACCAGGAGAGCCCCTCCCTGCTCTCGCGCTCACTGCCCTCCAGCCGTGGTCTCTGGGCTGGTCCTCAAATGCATCGCCCTCCTCCCTACCTCAGGGCCTTTGCACCAAACCCCTTCTGCCTGGAATGGTCTCTTGCCCTGTCCACATGGTTTGTCCTCTTCTGTCACCCTCGGGCCTAAGTTCTAATGCCATTTCCTCCCTTCCACCCCAGCCCCACCTAACTGTGTCCTACAGCCGGTCACTTCCCTGCCCCTCCCTCAGGTGTCGATCCCATGGGATTAGCCCAGGCAGTGCGTGAGGGCAGTGCCGTGTCTTGCATGTACACAGTCTGCTTTGTTACGATGCTCGTCCCTGCAGCGTCCCTCCTGGCCCCTGGGCTTGCGTCCCCCGTCCCCTCCACACCCTATCAGCCGCAGTGCGGAAGGCGGGACTCAGGGCCAGCCCTGACCTGCACGCTCTCAGCCAGAACCTGAACTCCGGGTCCCGTGAGCGAGGCTGCCCTCACCCCACTGGGCACAGCCAGGGGCATGGGACGCCACTGCGAGGTGGAGCAAGGAAGGGCCAGATGGAAGATGGAGCCGTTCGAGGGCTCTGTGCAGGCACGGCCGTTCCCGAGGCTGCGGCCCCGCGGAAGGTGTCGCACCCGAGCCAGCCGTGGAAGGTCTCGGGAAGCTCAGCACCTTTACGAGTCGCACCTCTCCCAGCCCCGGGCGTCTGAAGGACAGTTACGTGTGCCGGCTCCGTTCCTCTGGCCTTTTCCTCCCAGCCTGTTGAGCTATGAAGATGTCAGCCACCAGCCCCAGCGAGAGCTTCAGTCAGAAACTTGGCAGCCTCTGGCCTTGAACTCTAAAAGAGGGGATGGAGGCCAGGGAGGGCCTGGGAAGAGGACGCGGTGCCGGGGACGCTGCCCATGGGCTCTGAAATCCTCTTTGTCTGCAGGGTCTGCACTTGGACTGGGGGCAGTTCATGGCCCGTCCATCAGCGCGCGTCACAGCAGCTATTAAAGACATATTTCTGTGAGAACGGCGGGGCTCGGCTCCCTGGGAGTGCTGACCCAGCAGGGGCCTCTGCAGAGAAAGGCCACTGTCACAGGAAATCAGAGGGCCTCCGCCACCAACGCGCACCCTTGGGTTCGGAAGTGATTATCTGGGAGCAGAGTAACTGGTAGATCCGTCGTCAGCGTGGGCGGGGAGCGTCCAGCCGCAGGCTCTAGCTGGAGCTTCCAGGAGGTCACCCGGCGGGGAGCCCGGGATGCAGCCAAGAGCAGACACTGAACAACCGCCCCCATTTACAGTGTGCACAATGCACCAGGCTGGGGCCTGCGTGACCGTTGAGTCGTCCCCAAAAGCCCACACAGAGGGGCAGTCATGCCGTGTGAGACGGGAGACCTGCGCCGGAACTCAGGCCACAGGGCCGCGGGAAGCGCCAGACGGTCCTGCAGCAGCCGCCCCTCCTGGTTGCCCGGTCCGCTGGCCACCTGTGGGCAGAGCCAGCGTCCTAGACACAGCCCTGCCCAGGCCGGCCGAGCTCGGCATCCTTCAGCAGCTCTATGGCGACTGGGAGCCAGAGGCCGCAGGCTTCTCTCTTCCCTACATGCCTTTGTTCACGCTCAGGTCCTGGTCTCTGTGGCTTCCATTCTCCCATGGTGGTAGGTAGCTGACCATGCAGGAGGTCCTCTGTCCCCTGCTGGCAGCTCCCACATACACATGCAGGCGCGTGATCACAAACTGCACAGGAGAGCAGGGACCACGTCTTCCTGTCCACCTCTCCATCGCGAGCGGCCCGCACGGAGCCCGGCAAAGAGCAGGAGGCAGTGCATGTGCGGGCACCTCCGTGACAGGGCGCTTCTGAGGCCCTGCTCACCTGGGTCCCTGGCTGCCTTCACAAGGTAACTCTGGGCACCCACGGCCTGGGGTCCTTCTACACCTACAGCTCGGTGACCATGACCGTGTGGGGGGCGGGGGAGGAGGGGCATGGAGTGCAGCTGCCTTGGGAAGGAGATGGGCAGCCAGGGTGTCTCCTGCCCCCACAGCGACACTACCCTGCTCTCCTCAGCCAAGCAGGAGGGACTGTTTGGCTTGCTCCTTGTCACGGCCCCACGTTCATTCCTTTGAACTCAAGCGGTTTTCAATGTGTGAAGAGCTAAGTCGTGGAAATGGGTTGGTGTCAGCACCGAGCTGACTTGGTCGTCGCCTCCACTGTCCAGGTGGAGGAGCTGGGGCTCGGTAAGATGCAGCCCCTTGCCCAGGATAGCACCACACACAGGGACTTTGAGCCCGGGAGTCACCCAGGGCCTGGGCCACACCACAGCACTTCAGGGTCCGGGATGGCTGGTGGCTTCCGGTGGTCTGGAACGAGGACTGGAGTTCGGGAATGAGGTCCTGGATCAGGAGGCAGGTTGGTCTCCCGGGCGTGGCACACAGTAGGCTCTGGACGCAGCTATGGAGGATGTGGCACACGCTCCACAGTTTCCTTGTCTGTGAAATAGAAATTGGAAGGCAGCCTCACCCGATGTTAAGCATCGCGCCTTGTGTGAGGAAAGTGGCTTACAGTAGGTGCTCAATAAACAGGAGCCACAGTGAGGGTGGCTGATTGGGTCACTACTGTTCCCCACCCGTGGGGAGGCCGAGGTCTTAGCTCAGTAAGGAAGCTCTCTGGGTAAGCACAGGGGAGTCCCTTAGGCACTAACGCTCGTTAATTGGCTATTGAAATCACTGTGAACATTAACTTGTGAAAAAAGTCCCCTAAGTAATCCAGCTCACCAGATGCTGGCGGATCTCACGTCCCTCCTTTCTTCCGCTCCTTCGGTGACTCGTCCCGATTGCCCAGGACTTCTTTATTTCTCCCTACGTGTTGGTGTGAACATTGCCATTTGTCTGTGTGAAATGCTATGGGATATTTGGGGCGGGGGTCGCTTTGCAAATAGAAAAGGGCTGGCCTGGAGGTTCGGACCTCCAGCGGGCAGTGGCCAGGGTGAAGCGCACGCGCTCGCCTCAGGCCGGATGCTTCCTCCCTTCCTGACCTCCAGGTAGGTTGTTACTCAAGGAAATCTCCAGGGTGCTCTGAGACCCAGCTGCAAACTGAAGAGGGAGAGAGGTCTGCAGAACAGAGTCCCACGACCACCCGGTTCAGCTCCTCCCAGGGCCAGAGAGAGAACCAGACCCCTCCGTGAGTTCTGTTTCCATATCCAGGAGGAGAATTGTCACTGATAGTGGAGAGAGTGACAGGCTGGGACAGTCCCCACTGTACAGGTCAGTTTGGGGCAGGGTCATCGCACCTGGTGGATTTGAAAAGTAAAACATGACCAAGACACTTACTTTCCTTCCTTCCTTCCTTCCTTCCTTCCTTCCTTCCTTCCTTCCTCCCTCCCTCCCGCCCTCCCTCCCTCCCTCCCTCCCTCCCTCCCTCCCTCCCTCCCTCCTTCCTTCCTTCCTTCCTTCCTTCCTTCCTTCCTTCCTTCCTTCCTTCCTTCCATTTCGGAACTGAGGATTGAGCCCAGGGCCTCATGCATGAAGCCAAGGGCCCTACCACTGAGCTGCACCCCAAGACCTTTTTATTTTGAGATGAAGTCTCACAGAGTTGCTGAGGCTGGCCTCGAACTTGTGACCCTCCTGCCTCAGCCTCTGAGTGACTGGGTTAACAGACTTAAGGGGCAACAGAGGTATAGATGGTCAGTTTCAGCTGACCACAAACCTGCTGGACATCACCCTCAGCACATGGAGGCCTGGCTGGGGCAGCTGGACATGGCTTGGGGACCCAGAGCTTGGAGGTGTTGCTCACCTCTCTCCACTGGGATGTCCAGGCCACCCTGTGCCCTTGAGGAAGGTACTTTATGGTGCATAGAAGGTCACTGACCACCGTACATGGAAAAAGGGGCAGCCAGGCTGGATCCGTGCCCTCTGCTGAGCCCTGAGAGTGCAGAGCTAGGTCACCCTGAGTGCCACGCAGGAGATGTGCCCAGATCCCTCCTGAGGGACAGCCCGGCCTTGGGAGCATCCCTGAAAGCACCCAGGGCAGCAGGGTGGCAGGAAAGCCAGGACCCGCCACCAGGCCTGCTGTCAGCCAGGCCGGGGTCCACGACCGCTTCCCCTGCTTCTTTGAGTTCCTCTGATGGCTGTTGGCCCCCAGTAAACGTGCCAGACCCCAAATCCATCTTAGCATCTTCCTAAGAACCCTACCTGCGGCTCCACGTTCTGCCCTCTCCATCTAGGAGAGGAATCAAAGCAGCTAAGTTCCCAACCCATGAGCCTCACGGGAGGATGGTGCGTGGGCAGCAGGCCCAGTGGAGCTGCCCAGTGGGGCACAGGGGCAGGGAGGGGTGCTCCGGGCAGCTGGAAGCCGCAGGGCTGGCCCAGCAGTGGACATCCTGGGCAGAAGCCAGGAGTTGGGTCTTCATGCTGGGATTGCTTGAAGCCCAGGGAGGCCTGAGAGATCTGCACTGTGAAAACGCCGCACAGCCTGCTGGGACTATTGGACAAGGAGACCCGTCCACCTGCTGAACAGGGAATGGCCACCTGACAAGGCGTGGGGCTGGGGCAGGGGCCCGGCAGGGTGGGTGGCTTAGCACTCAGGTCCTGCCCAGAGGCACCCACAGGGGATGATCCGCCAGAGCTCAGGAGTGCCAGAACAGAGGGCTGTGCTCTGGTTGGAGGCCCGGAAGCAGCGAGAAGGAGAGACTGGCGGGGGCACATGCAGATGCAGTCGCTAGGGCTGGGGCCTCACAGGAGCAGTTGGTCAGTGCAGAGGGGAGGCCAGGGGTGCCTGCTGCCTTGCGGAGCTCTGGATCTAGATTGCGAGGGCACAAATCCACCTCTCCACCCGGCCTGCAGGCATGGCCTTCTCCAGGAGCCCAGGGAGGCACACAGGCCTTGCTGGCAGGGAGCAGAGCCTTGTGCAGGTAAGCAGAGGCAGTGACTGGTGTTGAGCAGTGTGACCCAGGCTGCCAGCAGGGACGAGGCACAGCCCCAGACTCCCTTTACAGAGCCCGGGTCTGCTGCCCACCTCCTGCCATGCAGCCGATCAGGGAGGACTGAAATCCCAAAACAACCCCTGCTCTAGGAAGATGGAGCCCACCATCCTTCCTCATCCCAACCTAAGAACAGCCACCCCTGTGCCCATGTTGGCAGCTGGTCCTGGCGACTGAGGCGGAGCTCCCGGGAACCCCCATGAGGGGACCCCCAGGCCAGCCTCCTCCAGCCCAGTGTGGAGGGAGGAGGGCAGGCCTGGGTGGGAGGGAAGCCAGGCACAGTGGACACAGCTCTCCTTTCGGCTGCCCTCCTGCCCTCCCCAGGGCCAGTCCAGCATCCCAGGGGAGTAACAGGCACCTGCTAGGTGCACGGGTGCTCCAGGGCCCTGCAGACCCAGAGGGGGTGGAACATGGCCCCTGATCTCACAGAGGCGGGGACACAGGATAAACCACTGAGATAAACAAGGCACGTGCAGGGAACACAGCCGCCTCCAGGGCCTCCAGGCCTCAGGCCAGGGGCTGCCAGCGCCTGGGAGCTGGGGCAGGCAGGGCAGAGGCCTGCCGCAGGCTTGAGACCCCACTCCAGGGGCGGGCCACACCGCCTGGGCCCGCCGTGCTGGGTACAGAATCCTGCGCCGTCATGAACAGTCCTGCAGTGTGTTTCCGGCAAGACCAGGAAAGCTCATGACACCCACACTGTGGCGGCAGAGCGTGGGACGGCAGCCGTGGGCTGTCCTCTGAGACTCGGTCTCCCCGGGGTTGAGAAGGTCAGGGAGGCTTCCGTTAGGCCGGTGGTATGCTGCCGTTGCCCACGGCCCTTCAACAGCAGGCTTGGTGCTCACGCAGATCACGGAAGCCAGCGTTTATCAAGCACTTACTACATGCCTGGCTCTGTTCCGAGCGTCTGCATTTCACCCTCATCACCCTGCCAGGGAGCGACTGGGACGATCCTCATTTCACAGAGGGGAAAGGGGGACACAGAGACGGGGAGCCACTTTCAGAAGTCACACAGCCATTAAGCCACAGAGCTGAACCAGCCCCAGTACAAGATGACAAAGTTCCTACTGGATTCCTCCTGCACATGAACCCACAACCAGGACGGGGTACACAGGGTCCACCTCACCTCGTGCCTTGTTGCTGTATCTGCCACACAGAGATAATGACTTGGCCAATCACCCCAGCTCAGTAGCAGCAGACACAGGACAGGAAGCCAGGCTCTGCTTCTTCCTTCAACACCCCATGACCTGTCCCCAAAGTACTTCTCTGATCATCTTGCACATAGTAGGGCCTGGCAACCGTTTCTGACTTTTTCAAAATGACAGCAGTCATTTTCATTTGACCCCCTCTCCCTGGAGATGTGGCAGAGCTAGCAGCACACGGCTGTGAGCCATGCCAGGCTTGCTCCCCCGTGGCTGGGACGGCAGCTTCTGTCCCCTAGGTGAAGGCACCAAGGTTAACGCAAGAGCAGGAAACCAAAAACACCTGCGTCAGTCGGTTGTAGGGCAGAAGGGGCCAAGTGTTCACCTTACCATGAGGCAGGCAGACCATTGCCCCTCAGATCTGAACACTAGCTTCCACAACAGCAGGCCCAGGCAGGGAGACCAGAGGCAGATGGGCGGGCGTCTGGCATCGACTGGGACCCAGCTTGAATAATACATCAAGGGCCTGTGACTTCATCAGCTGAGCCAGGCGAGGCTGCCTCCTGCACACCAGCCTCCCCAGGGATGCCCCGCCAGGTGCTGCAATCAGAGGTGAAGTGGGAAAATGATCCCAGGCAGATTCTCAAACCAGGCTCCCTGGCCGCGAGACGAAGGTGAAGAGCACCCTCGGGCCGCATCCCGCACCTCCCCGTGGCCCTGCGACGGAGAGCAAGCCCCACCAGCTCCCACGAGCCCTGCCACGGCCCAGCCGAGTCCAGGGCAAGACCGGCTGCCTGGGGAGGAGGGTTGGGCAGTGGGCTCCCGGGTGCGGGCCTGTGCCGCAGGCTGGGCAGAGCTGGGCAGGAGCCGCTTCCCTTCCTTTCTGAACACTTGCTGTGACATGTGCCGGGACGCAAATCACCCCAACAGGCAAGATCCCTGGCCTGGCCGTGCCCCGAGGGGCCTTCACTGCATCTGCCAGCCTCTCCTCCCACCAATCACAGGCCAGATCCAGGACTGAGCCCATTATTCAGAAGAGAAAAAGGAGACCCCAGAACGAACGATCTCTGTCACTAGACCTAGGACCCTGGGATACTTCCTATGCAGTGTCCAGGGCACCCCAAGCTCCTGGGCCCCTGACGAATCCCACGTGAAGGGCCAGATCTCCCCACAGGAGATGAACTCCTCACTTGTTCCCGTGTTCCGGGAAGAACCCAGCACGAGGCCAGACCCCATGGAAGGAGGACAGGAAACACTGAGCCCCTCCCCAGCTACGTCTGGCTGCCTCCCACATGCAGAGGAAGCCCAGAGGGTGCCAGTGCTGAGTGGCCATCCCAGGAGGCTAAGGTGCTGGTCCTCCAACTCAGTGTGGAGAGCCCCTGGGGTTTCGCCTGGGACTGTCCCACCTGTCCTACCCGTCTCCTCCCTTGCCTCCCAATCAGCCGCCTCGACCAGGGGAGGCCTGAGCTACGCATTACCCTTTTCTGTCTCCAGCCTCTTCCCAAGTCATTCTTAGCCTTTGAAGCCAAGAAAACTAACAACCAGCTGTGTTCTGTGCCGCACATGCAGTTCCAATGGATCTCAAGACGTCAGTAAAATGCCCTGGGTTTTGTTCAAAGCGCTCAGCGTTGTCCCAATCATGTGCTCCAGAGACCCCATAGGCTTATATCATGTCTTCCAAATGTCAGTCACCCCCATACCTCCCACATGATTTTGCCGTATGCCTAGACCACCCACTGTCCATGCTGAATATACTCCTACCGTCAACTCTATTCTTATAAAATGTTAATAGGTCTTATTTTTTTAAAGCAGGTTTAGATTTACAAGAAGATTGGACAGAAAGTACAGCATGTTCCCACATGCCCCCTTTCCCTGCACACGTTCTGTTACTAACATCTCACATCAGTGTGCTCTGGGTGCTTCCATGGAAGAGCCAATATCAACGTGTTATTATTAACTCATTGATTTGGTTTGGGAGTGAGGTGTCCACCTGTCGGCTGAGCCCATGAAGGAAGGCTCAGAGCTGAGATGACTGAATCAGCCCAGTTTAGTTGGGATGGACTAACTGGGTGTTGACTGTAGGCAGGGCGAGTGTGGCTGGAGGAGGTGGGTCACTGGGGCTGTGTCCTGCATCTTCCCTGCAGCCCCTCTCTCTCTCTCTCTCTCTCTGCTTTCCTGTCACCATGAGGTGAGCAGCTCTTCTCTGCCACACCCCTCCTCCATGATGCTCTGTGTTACCTTGGGCCCAGAGCCATGGAAGCAGCTGACCATGGACTGAACCTCTGAAACCATGAGTTACAATAAACTTTCCTCCTCTAAATTGACCTTGTTGGGGATTTTGATCACAGAAATGGAAAGCTGACCGAGACACTATCTAATGCCTACTGTTTACATTAGGGTTCATTCTGTGCATTTTGACAGATGCATGCCATCAATCCACCATCGCCGTATCTTACATAGTAGTTTCATCACACTGACAAATTCCCTGTGCTCTCCATTCACCTCTCCCCGTTCCCTTGAGCCTCTGCCAACCACTAACCTTCCTTCTGCTTCTCTAGCTCTGCTGCTCCCATAATGCTGCACGGCTGAATCACACAGTGGGGGCCTTTCCAGACCGCCTCCCTCAACTCACTCTTCTTACATGTGCAGGCTTATGTAAAGGGTAGGTTTCATGTCGTCATCATTGGGGACACTCAGAATCATCTGCCATGAGTAGAAGGAAACCCTAAGGACATCAGCAGGAACGGAAAATTCTCTATTCCATGAAAGTCAGGATGAAAACTAGTAAAACTGCCAGACTGACTTTTTCAGAGCTCTGTGGATTCAGCAAAGGCTTGCAGAAATCTAGAGAGCATGCATCCAAGAAAAATGGCTGAATCTCGGCAGGATCAGCAAGTTCCATGGCATTTCAACTTGCCCTATTTCCATACATACCTCATCTGCTGAAAACCTACAGCCTGGGACAAGTTGGAAACCAACAGCCCAGTCTCCCTGGGGGAACAAGGCTGCAGCTCTTTTGAAGCCTCACCCCTAGAGAATTGTCATTGCTCAACTTGTCTGCTGGGCCCCCGAATGACTCTACTTGCAAGGCTACCTTTACTTCATCTTGCTGAAAGCTTGCCCAGTGTGAAAAGGCTGGTTGTTTGTTGCAAACTATTAGAGGTAACTGGTGAGTTTCCTGGCTGCCTGAGGCAATAGATCACATCTGGTGCAAATGATAAGCCCACCAAAAAGCTTAAAAGAAAACAAGCTGGAGAACGAGAGACCTATAAGGGCTTTGGAAATTTCTACCAAATTTCCATATTTCTGAGACACTAGACAGTCACGTGCACACGCTTGGTCGTGTGCATGCTCAGAAGAGAGCTGAGCAGGCCCTGACTTCTCACCTCTTTCTGACCTGGAGAGTCTGCATGGCAGAAAGTGAAGACCAAGACAGATTGCCAGCTTCCCAGCCAAGCACTGAAGCTATATCCAAAGTACACACAGAGTACACAGCAAAAACTGAGAGGCATTTAAGTAATGTCCAATCATTAGCTGACCATTAAACTAACTGAGCAGATACGTCAGTGATCAGATAAGAGAAAAACAATGCAATGCACCACATTAATAGAATTCAGGGCAAAACTCACATGAGTTTCTTAATAGACACAGGAAAACCTGTGATAAAATTGAGACCCTTTCATGGTGAAAATACTCAGCCACCTCAAAGTGTAAGAGAAGACCCTCAACCTGAGAGAGGGAGCCTATAAGAAACCCAGCCAAACTCCCACTTCGTGGTGGGTGGGAGGCGAGGCTCAGGAACAAACCAAGAGGTCTACTTTTCCCATTGCTATTGCACTGGAGCTTCTCGCTGAGCAACTAGGCATCCTATTTCTCCACCTCTCCTAGGATATTACTCTTCTCCTTGTGGCTCCAAACAACCAGCCACCAGTCCTCTTTTTGATGAAGGTAGGAAGGCAGTAGAGGGCAGTTTCCTCCCGCTTAGGACAGCACCAGGAACTTTCCACTTCACTTATACTCATGCCCCGTGGCTGACACATGGTCACGCGGCAGCTCCTAGCGGCATGGTAGACTGGGGAATGTAGTCTCAACCTGGGTGACCTCATAACTGGCTAATGTTCCAGTGATAGGAGAAGAGGAGGTCTTTGTTGAAGCAGGGACGAGGGGTTTTCCCTGACTCAATGCACCTTGAGCGTCTGGATAATGAGGCTCAGTCATGGTGCACCTGGCTTACTGGCTGACTTGGGACAAACTCCACCCAGGCCAAGGAAACAGAAAAGAGTACTTGATTACAGCCAGACCCTTAGTAGGAAGAATATGATGATTGAACTCGATTTGCTGCTGAAAATATGTTTCAGTGGCCAGTTTTGTCTGAAGCTAGAATGATAAAAATGACTAATAGCTTGTGCGCTTGTTCACTAGGTGTCTGCTTTTCTAAGCACCCTGGGAGCTAAGTGTTATTATTATGCCCATCTTTTAAAGGAGGAAACTGAGGCTCAAGAGGTGAAGGGATTGGTTCAAGGTTACTGCCTGGTAAGTGGCAATGCCACACGCCATCCCATACCACCACTAAAAGGCCTATGTCTGGCTTCCTTGAAGGGTGCCCCAGTAGGAGGAAGCCTGGTGACCTCAGGACTGGAAAGCAACACCAAGGGGCAAGCCAGGCTCCCCAGGGCCACCTGGAGGACCGCACAGCCTGCGGCATCGCACGCACGTTCCACACAAGGGTTTTTTTGGGTCTGGGTAGCTTCTGAGACCTCTCCGCATACCAGGCCTTTCAGCTGCACCCTGGTGATCACTTCTGATGGTTTCTGATTGTTAGGAGTGAGAAAATTGAAGTCCTCAGCTCGCCATCTGAGCCACTCAGACCCCTGATATTTGGCTGCTTGGACATGGCTGCCCCAAAGAGCCCATCCCAGGGCGGCTCCTCCGGGTCTGGTGAGTCACACACTCGGCATCACCAGATTCACTTTGCTGTCAAGGAGAGAGGCCTTGGCAAAGTCACTGGTGTTCACGAAGACCCACTCCCAAGTCAGGGGAGCTGGTTTGGCACGTGGCATTGGGTCCTGTGGAAAACAGTGCAGAAGCCTCACCACAGAGGACAGGCAAGTGTCCCCAGCCCTGAGACCCCAGCAGCACCAGGAGCGCCAGCTGGCTCGGGGCCCCTTGGGCTTTCTCAGAGCAGCTAACAGGGCCTTTCAAATGACCAGTTTCCCTGCTAGAAACCAGCCCAACGACGGAACCAGAGAAGCTCACAAGGATGGAAATCAGAAAGAAAGGAGCCAGGAAAAGAGGCGGTTCAGGAGGGAGCAAGGGAGGAAGGAAACCCTGGGCAGGTAGAGCAGCCAGCAGGACCCGATGAGCACAGGCAGGGACACAGCACCAGTATCCAGAGTCACCACAGGCCACCGAGGAGCTGCTGGCCGAAGCCCCTGCAGGAAGGCCCGGGTTCACTGACCACATGGCCCACCTGCCCTGGGCCCTCCCTGTGCTGGACCTGGAGGAGGCAGGTGGGCACAGCAGGAGCAGCAGCCCGCGTTCACTGAGCACCTACTACTTACCAAGTAACGTCCTGAGCTCTTCACGCAGGCCACACTTCAGTTCTGACCGCAGCCCCACGGGCAGGGAAGCAGGACTGAGCAGAGCTTGAGACAGAACACGAACCAGCCCCAGAGCCCGCCTCACCGTGGGGGAGGTCCTGCTCACAGCCCAGCCTCCGGCAGCGCACAGCCTTGGAGGGTACCCGGGAGCAGACAGACCATGACGGCCCAGAGGACGGAGGGTCAGGGAGGATCTGAGGATGGCGGATGCCGTTGGGTCTTCAGGGAGACGCGGGCATCTGGGAGGGCTGAGCAGCAGGGCTTGGGTGTCCTGGCCCGGGGAAAGGAGGCTGAGGGGCTGGTGCCCTGGGGAGACAGGCGGAATGACCAAGGCGCTCCCTCAAGGCTCTTGGGGTCAGGTAGCTCCACCGGGCCCAGCTGGCTCCTGGGCCTCCTTCCAGGGGCAACGACCTTCCGGGCTCCCTGCCCTCTTGATTCAGAGTCAACAGGCCCAGGCCCCGGCAGGATCTCGCCCAGGGAGGGTGGTGGGAACGAGGCGACGGGGAGGTGGGTCTGCAGCCTGGGGCTGAGGAAGGAGAGGCCACAGCACATGGCAGGGGTGTGGACAGCCAGCCAGGAGTTAAGCTGGCATGGCCTGTCCCTGGGAAACCGCCCAGCCTGAGCCCCACCTGCCAGCTCCAGGGCCAGGCCTGTCCTGGGAACTCTGTGCTCTCCGTGATGTCCTCACCGGCAGGAGAAGCTGCCCACAGGTCCGAGGGTCTGTTTCCTAGTCACACCCAGCATCTGGCCCCGACCGCCCATGACGGCCGGCCGCTGTGACAGTGCAAGGACAACCTTCTCTGTGCTGTGTGCCATCACTGTGGTCTTGCACGGAGCCTCACTGAACTGTCCACAGGGATGGCCCAAGTGACCAGAGGCCCATGCTGGGCAGCTCGCCCCACGCAGGCTCACTGATCCTGGACGACTGCATGAACCTCAGAGAAACCCAATGAGGTTCACCTCCTGTGTTCTCCATTTCACCCTCTGGGAAACCGGGGGCTTGTCCGAGCACGCTGCTGGACCGAGACCAGCATTCCAAGCCAAGGACTCGGACGCCGGCCTGTGCACTTGAACTGGCGCCGGAAGCAGACCCCCTGGGGGGCCACGATGGCGGCTAACCATCCGAATCAGTTCCACCTCCCTCTAGTTTATGCTGTAGCTCTGGCAACCAGGAAAGTGGGCTCATCATGCCGAGGCCTAGAAGCAAACGTGAATCGCGGCCTGGAATCCAGACGGGAGGAAGAGCTTCGGGCTGCACCTCTGAGGCCATGGGAGCTGCCTGGGCTCCTCCTCCCATCCAAGCAGAAACCCTCCCGGTCAGTGAGTAAAGTGTCCTTTCAGGGCCAACCAGTCAGTGGCCATGTGGAGAACTGGACCCAGGGCCCAGCACCGCCTTGCCGGTCGCCCTCCTCCTGAAAAGCCCAAAGCAAATCTTGTAGCAGCTGATCCCTCAGAGATGGGGGCCACCACACACCTCTTTCTGTGCCTCTTCCTGTGTGCAAGAGCCTGCTGTTGCCAAAGAGGAACATCATTTTCTCTGTCTGGGTTTTGACCTATTCCCAAAACTCTGAGCTCTCCAAAGGTGGGGCCTACAACGGTCGATCTGGAGTGTCCAGAGCCCAGCACCAGCCTGCTCCGGGCCTGGCACAACCCAAGCGCAGGTGCTGATGCAGCCTCGGGCCCACACGTGCTGCATGCTGACTGCACACAGGCAGACAGCCGCTTGGTTTTCTCTCTCTTCTCGTCCCCGGCCTTACGCTGACAAGGAGAGTACTCTTCTGCCTGAAGCCAACAGGCCGCTTTCTCCCTCATCACCTGATACCCATCTGATTTGACAGCACAAGGTACTAGATGAGAAGAGAGGTTTGCAAGAGGTCACCACCCGGACCAGCTGGCAACAGACCACACATCCAGTTCCTGCTCTACCACCCACTGCTGGGCGACAAAAGACAGGGGCCTAAACTGCTCTGAACCTGTTTTCTCACTGGGGGCAGAGGTACAGCCACAGCCCTGGAGCATTGTGTTGTAACAAAGTTCAGAAGAGACCCCAGGCAGGGCGACACAGTGGCAGCCAGGTCCTCCCAGCTATTATGCAGATGCAGCTGGATGCTGGCGACCACCGCATGTCAGCAACCCTTGGCACCACAGCGCAGGAGTCAGCCCCGCACAGCCTCGGGCCAGCCTCTCCCTGCCCCTGCTTTTGAGCTCCCACTGCACCGGAACAGGGCCACGCCTGCTCACTCGCTGGCGTTCAGCGTGGCCTTCACTCCATGATGGCAGGCAGGGCAGAGCGACAGACAAAGGCTGTTCAGGTTACAAAGTCTGAAATATGGATTCTCTGGTCCTTTACAGAAAAGGTTTGCCTGCCCTGCCAGAGATGCCAGGACCTGCTGTTATGTCAAGCCTCACCAGGAGATGCCACCCCCCACGGCACATCGCCAAGGTAGAGGAATTGGAGTTTCGGAGACCTCATCACCAGGATCGACACAGGTGTGGATTAGGTGCCAATTCTCTGGTTTTTCCTTTCCCCCAACTACATGTTCATAGCCAAAAACCTTCTCAAGCTTAAAAGTTGAGCTCAGAAGGCAATCTACCTCCATGGTTAAGACTACAGATCCCGGTTCTCCTGCCACATGCCAGCTGTGTGACCAAGGGCAGATTACTTTACCACTTTGACCCTCGGTTTCCTCATCTGGAGAAAGGAGATGATAAATGTGCCCACCCCGTGCAGGTGAAGCGACCACAAACAACAAGATGGCATGTGCTGTTAGCAACAGTGTGAACACTCACTTATCTTGACCAAACTGGTTTCCCTGGATCCCCCAAAATTCAAAAGTCCCCAGTGGGGTCCCTGGGACAGTACTTTGTGGCCTGTGAACATGGACACTGCTCTGTTTCTGAGTCAAAGAAACCAATCCAAATCCCACCACCACGGGAGGACCACCCTACTCCGACCCCTCAGGAGGGTCCAGCCCTCCTGGGCCTGGCTGGTCTTGGCCCAAACAGTGAGCTATCAAAATGGTCCCATAGCTCCTGTCTTCCTGCCTCCCTTTGCAGAGGTTGTGGTGGAACAAGAGCTTTGAGATAACGTGACCTCATGCCCCTCCGGATCTAGAGTCACCCAGTGATGGAGGTACCTAGTGTGGAAACACGGAAAAGGACTTGGTCCACCAAGAAGGCAAAGAGAACTCTTTCTGCTGCAGTGACCTGACATTCAACCACATTTCCAAGAAGCTTCTGTGACACTCCTCTTGGAAACTGCTGTGGACTTCCAGGCAAGACAGCACCATGAGCTCAGCCCCCAGCACCCCCTCTGCTCCCAACACACAGCAGGGATGGACCAAACAGAAGGACAGAAAAACCGGACTCCCAGGTGCAGTCATTGTGGTCAAGAGTACTAGACTTACCTCCCACGTAAACAATGACGAAAGTAGGCACTTTCGTGAAGCAAAGCCCTCCAGGCTTCCGGTTTCACTCGGGCAAATCCCTCATCCTCCCAGCCTCCCTGATCAAGGACATTTACAAACTCTGGTCCAGGCAAGAGAAAGACAAACAGCCATGTTTTCAGTGAGCAGAGAAAGTCAAATAAAGGACACACAGAATATCCGTAAGGAAAAAGAAGTCACAAATAACACTATCATCTAACTGAACTTGGTATTGATGTAAGACTCCACACAAAAATATCAAGTTGCATGTTATTTTTAATGTTCTCATAACATTTACCAAGCTAGTCATTCTCTGGATCAAATAGTTCTCAATAAATTTAAAGATTTCAAGTTATGCAGAGTATGTTCTGTGATCACAGTGGAACTAAGGTAGAAATCAATATGGAAAGCTACCTGGGAAATCACCAATTATTTGGAAGCTTAGTAAAAACACTTCTAAATTACCCAGAGATCATAGCAGTAATAAAAATGGGAATTAGGAAGTATTTCAAACTGAATTAAAATGACAAGATAATGTATCAAAATCTGTGGGATGCAGCCAAATCAGTGCATGGAGAGAAATTCATAGCACTGCAGAGCTGTATTAGAAATGATTTCAACTTCCACTTTAAGAAACTAGAATGGGAAAGAGCAAAGCAGAAGAAGGGAAATAAGAAAGATAGGGGCAGAAATCAATGAAATAGGAGCAAGAAAATTCAGTCCACAAAAATTAAAATAATGAAACCTCAAGATGAGCTTTTGAGAAGTTCAATAAAAATTGATGAGCCTCCAATCAAACCAATGAGGAGGGAAAAAAGGAAAAAGAGACTATTCCAATTACAAATATCTGAAATAAGAGAGTAAGTGAGAGGGTATGCAGATATTAAAAGGATCATAAGGGGACAGAATAAACAACTTCATGCTGATAATTTTGGAACCTATATATACTGCCAAAATTCAAGCTACAACAAATAGCCCCCTGAATCTGTTAAAGAGATGGAATTTATAATTTAAAAAACACACTAAAGAGAAAAGCTGAGGTCCTCACTCATGAATGATTCCACACCTTAAAGGAAAAACCAAACTCTTCCAAGAAAGCAAAGGGTGGAATAGTCTCCACACTCTTTGAAAAGTCACATTACCTCAAAGTCCAAAACTACAGGCACCACCACCAGGAAGGAGCAAGCTCCCTTTTGCACTGATGCAGAAATCCTAAAATTTGGCAAGTAGAATCCAACAATATATAAAAGGGTTAATACATTATCAACAATAAGGTCTCTCCAGGATATGGGGTTGGTTTCACATTCAAAAAAATCTATCAATGTGACTCTGTGTATTAATAGTCTGTAAAAGAAAAATAAGATCATTTTTAACACATGCAACAAAAATTTAATTGCCCCGTCTGATTTTAAAAATAACCTCATCAAACTAGGACTCAAAGGGAATTTCTTCAACATAATGAAGGCATCTATGGAAAATCTATTGCTAACAGCATAAGGAGGGAAGACCAAGTCCCCCACTAAGCAGGTAGGGGACAAAGCAGGATGTGTGATGTCCTTCGCACTGCGTTCAACGCTGTCCTGAAGGTCCTAGCCTTTACGATAAGGCGAGGAAAAGAAGTAAAAGATACTCAGGAAAGGAAGAGGCTACGACTGCTTAAGTAGGAAATCCTAAGGAGCCTGCCCCCTTCACTAGAAGAAGAGCCCTTGGCAAGTTCAACCACTACAAGATCAGTACGCAAAATCCATTCTCTTGACCACCATAGGGTCGAAAATATAAAATGCTTTTGGTAAATCACACAGAAGAGGGTAAGACCAGTTACCTTAAAAATGCAAAATAATGCAGTAGAAATGAAAGACTGTTAAATAATCAGATGTTCGTGGATTGAAAGACTAGACAGGTCAATGGGAGCTCATGGAACCGGACAGTTGCTACAGAGTCTGGCGTCAGGCTGGCCAGATTCCAGCCTGGTTCCATTGCTCTCCAGGCTCTGGGCCAGGCCCGTAGCTCCAGGCTCCATTTCATCTCTGGTTGGGTGCCTACCCCCAGCCCGAGATGGGGCACAAATGCAGTCCTCAGTACAGACTGTTTAACATAAACCTGGCACAGGCGACGTGCACCACAGATCTGAGCTTGGCATAGTCACCCCCATGACGGTCTCGGATGAATAAGCACACCTGGGTTTGGCCTGTACCCGAAAAATTGGGTCACAACAAGCGTTTTGGATGTTCTGTGAGTCGGGGCTCAGAGTTGTCATCTGGTGATGCCCTGAGAATGAGTCACTGCTGTGGCTGAGCCTCTGTTCTTCACCCAGAAAGTGAAAGAGCATCCTTTCCATCTGTGATCACCTCCCTGACCACACCTGGGCACCCTCTGGGCAGCTCCCAGCACCTGACACCTGGGCCAACCCCCAAGCTGCAGATCATGGCCTTGGACGTGGCCTGGGCATCTGCAGGTTTTCAGACCCTCAGGATGCTCCTGATCATCTCTGTAGGGACAAGTCAATGTACAGTGAAAGCCCACAGGGACTTTGCTCCTGCAGGATCCCTTTGTAAAGTGCTCAGTGACACCCTGACTTGTCTTTTGTATGAATGATTCTGAGACCCGTGCCACAGTACCGGTAGTCCTCCCACCCCAACCAAATCACATCTTGTCAGCATGGGGCTCCTGCCACTTGGACCTGCTTCTCCTCCTCGCTCCCTTTGTAGCTTTTGTCCTGCTTTTTGTTTTAATTGCCCTGTTATTTTTCCTTGGGATAAACTCTAGAAAAATATCCCCAAATCCTCTTAGAAAGTAGGAGGAGCATACATCTTAAGAAAATGTAGCTACAGATGAAATTCATCAGCGGAGTCTGAAATTTCTGCAAACCATTTGTGGAGAGGAACTGGACCTAAGTCCCCAGGGCACAGACTTGCACATGTGAGTCAGCCTGCAGCTTGATCAGCACTGCCTCCACGTTTTCTGACTGGCAGGGGATTTACGAGGATTCTTGCCAGACCCCGTCGCAGTTGTGGGGGAATGAGCAGGCTAGGAGGGCAGGAGGGGCCTCCGTGCCCCAGGGAAGCCCCCCGAAGCTGCAGGCATCGGGCCTGCCTGCATCCCCACCTCCACTTGGCCCTTCCTTCACCTCCTGGGGTTTTCCAGCCTCCCTCACCACCAGAGTGACTGCAGGATGCCCTGTGGATCTTGCATTTCAGGTAAATGAGTCTTTTTTTTATTTTAAAGTATGGCCTGTGAAATCTGTGGGACATGCTACGAAGAAGTGCCTTCTTGTTTGTCTGAAATCTGAGTCAGGCAAACGTCCTGTGCTCTGCCTGACCCTCCTCACAGCCCACGTCAACACGGATGGCACCCTGCCACCCCAGTCTCTGTGGGACAGACACGGGCCTGGCCCAGCTCTCCTCACACAGAGCCCTTTCAAGTCTCCTGCCCCTGATTCAAGCAGAAAGGCCCGGTTGCTTCCTGATTCCCAGTCATTACGTTCAATCTCATAACAGAGTTCTGTTCCCACAGTCATCCAGCTGAGAAAGCATGTCCCTGGTGCTCTCTAGACCAGGTTTAGTGACTCCACTACACTTCGCTCACTGAGATGTAGGGAGTGTAGGCTTATGCCCAAGAATGCTTCTTTAAAGGGAGTCTTCTCTTACTCCATTCTACTGCCTTGAACTTTGCTGTTATAACTGAGCAACAGCAACCATATCGGACGGTAAGGACAAGGCGGTCATCCTAGGCTAATGGAGTAGAATGCTGGAGGGAACCGGGCTTTCTGGGAACTTCTGCAGCAGAGCTACCATGTCACCTTGGATGCCTACCTCTAGACATCTCTTATAAGTAGAAGAAGTCAACCTCTATTTGGTTGTAGCCACTGGTGTTTGTAAGTTCTCCATTCCACAGCCACGCCCCAGAAGACACCATCCCTCATGGCAAGTCAGCAGAACCCAGCACCTGCTGGGCACAATTGGGCAGACCAGCTTAAAAAATCAGTCTCACATTCAATTTAAATCCTTTTTTGGGGGGCAGTTACCAGGGATTGAACCCAGGGGCACATAACCACTGAGCCACATCTTCAGCCCCTTTTAATATCTTATTTAGAGACAAGGTCTCGCTGAGTAGCTTAGGGTCTTGCTGAGTTGCTGAGGCTGGCTTTGAACTCACGATCCTCCTGCCTCAGCCTCCCCAGCTCCTGACATTACAGGCGTGCGCCACCTTGCCAGAATTGATTTAAATAATAATGTCCTTTCTACCAGGCTCGGTCACATCCGGTGCCCAAGGGACTCGTGGGGAATAGGTTGACACAGCCGTGGGCATCAGGAGGAGACCCAGGTGTGGGAGGGTGCGCCCGTGAAGAACTCACCCTGACGGCGGCTCCAAGAGCTCTAGGTGGCGGTGGCACTTGAGACGCTGGGCAGACAGTGAAGGAGGGAGAACCAAGTGGACAGGCAGGCGGGGTCTCAGCCTAGGGCTCTGCACAGAGGGGGAGCCCCATCCCTCCAGCCAAGGCCCCTCCCCAAGGGTCGACGTCTGGCCGGCAGGAGGACGTGACCCAGGTGCCCTGGCAGTGAGGGCGGGTTTCTCAGCTTCTCCACCAGCAGCTGGGAAGGCAGGGCAGCACCGCAGCCCCACCGTGCTCGGCGCTCACGGCCATGCGAGACGGCCACACGGCGCAGAGCTGCCTCTCACAGGCTCCCAGCACCTTGAAAACCGCATCAGCGTGCTGGGCCGGGTGGCCCTGTGCTCACGGAAGCCCCTGCTGCCTCCAGGGTCGCTGGCACAGGCCCTGCAGTTGGCTCTGGTACAGCAAGAGCTGCCTTCACTCCGGCCCAGCCCGGAGGCTCTGGGTCCAGCAGCCTCCCTTTCCCTGGGAGCATCTTCGGCGGACTCCGGGCGCCCTTCTGTCAGGGGAGACGGGCCACCCTGCAGTTATTGACATGGATGGCAGACAGACATCGACTGGGAGTGCAGCATGAGACTTTCACTTCCAAGTACTAGTTGTGAGCCAGTGATGGACAGGTCCCGTGACACGCAGGGTCTCCCAGCATGATGCGGAGCAGCGGCCTGCAAGGCCTGCCTCTGCGCGGCTCAGGGACAAAATCAGCTGCCAAGACTGGCCGGCCTTCGGCAGGAGGGAAAATGAGCCCCAGCCATGGGGGTCTGGTGCTGGAAGGTGCGTGAAGGGGCGGGGGAGCCAGCCCTGGGGCCCCCTTCCACTCCTCCTCCAGTCCTGCCTCCAGGACTGCCCCAGCCAGCCAGGCACGGGAGCCTGGTGACCCGGCAGAGCTGCCTCCAGGATCTCCTGCTCTGGTCCACCCAGAACACTAACCAGGGAAGAAGGGACATCAGGCTGCTCGTGCCCAAAGACATAGGAGTAGAAGCTGGTGGGGGCAGACTCCTGTGCCCACTGCACCACAACCTGTCAACTCCCTGCGACCTTCTCCCTGACAGAGCCACCACCCACATCCCTAACCACGTGTAGCACGCCTCTACCACCCATATCCCGCAGCCCCATGTCCTGAGGACCCCACTCAGAGCAGGTGTCCCGTGAGCTCTCTGGAAGGGTCTGGGGAGTTCCTGCCCCCAGGTGACTTCAGCAAAGCTCAAGAGACCGGCATCCGCCTGCGGTGCAGGGCCCTCTGGGAGTATGCTCCGCCTAGTCTGGGAGTTTGCTCCAGCAAAGTCACTGTCAGCGCTCCGTGGGTGCATGTGTCCCGAGAACGAGGGCCCTGGCTCTCCTTAGAAGTAGCAGGAAGGAGGACCTGGCTTCTTTTAGTATCCAGAGTCCCCTGGGCGGGAGCAAGGGCTTAAAATCAGGTCAGGGGCACCCTCGCCCCATGGACAGATCCTCCTGCCTTCCATGCCATCTTCCTCTGCCGGGGTGGGGGCGAGTGAGGGGCCCGGGGTCAGGTGGCTGGCTGCCTTGGGGTGCGTCTGTCTGCAGACATCTGCTGGTTGCAAGGGCTTTCTCGCTTCCCTTGCCTTTCCTTGGGAGGCTCGGACTTCTTTTGGAAGCAGGCAGGACGCAGACACCACTTAAACAATGAATACAGCCCTCTGCGAACCCAGGGCTACATGCAGTATCCCCAAGAGCCAAGTCCTGCTCTGCCCGGGAGGTCTGGGTGCATCCTCTTCCAGCGCCTCTCCCCTCCACCACGGATGGAAGTGGAAACCTGCAGGCAGGGCCGAGCTTCTGCTCACCATGTGCACCCAGCTCTGTACAGCAGGGGGCAGCAGATGGGGGAGGGAGGGATGGAGGAGGAAGGAGAGAGGGAGGAGAGAGGGAGGGAAGTATGGAGGGAGGACAGAGGGAGGGGAAGGGGAGGAGGAAGGGGGAGGGAGGGAGGGGAGTTCGGGCGCTGCTCCCCCGTGGCTCAGGCTCTCCCCGACAGGGTCTCCCAGGAGCAGGCATCGGGACACGGAACCCATGGCACTGCAGTGTGCTGCTTCAGTTCTGCCGGGTCCTGGCGGAGGCGGTGGGGCAGGCCCCTGTGAGGGGAAATGCACTGGGGAGTGCCCATCACAGGACACATGTCTCCGGGTCCCTGAGGAAGCAGGAGCCTCCCAGGTTTTCTGCACGCTGGTCCCTCCTGTGGGCACCCACCTGCCCAGACCTCTCGCCCCTCCTGGCCTCCTCGGCTGCCCCCGGCACTCCGCTGTCCCTGCTCCCGACAGCGGCCTGACCATCACTCACATCAAGGGAATCCGCGCCTGGCGCCAGGAGGCCCAGGACCCTTCCTCTCCAGGCCCTGCAGGGTCCTCGTGACCTGCCCCCAGCCCCATGGGTCCCATTGCCACTGGCTTCTGGTCACTTGCTCGGGCCCCCAACACCCTGGGCAGGTCTCCCCACACAGCCCCACACCTCTCCCCCTTACTCTGTCCCTGCCCAGCGCCACCTCCTTTAAGCCCTCTTCCCCAGTCTCAGGCTACACAGCAGCAGGACCACTGGACTGGAGCCCCCCACTTCCTGGGCTCCCCTGACCTGCGTGGCAGCTCCCAACATCACAGCACGCTGGGTGGGGACCCGCTTGCTGGCCTACAGTCCATCCGTCTTACTTAAAGGAGAGTCAGGTGAGGACAGAGCCCACATCCTCTAAGCTCACCTTGCAGCCCTGGTGTCCACCACACAGTCACACGCAGCTGACACTTGGTGACCAAGTTCACTCCCATTTTAAAGGCAGAGTGACTGAACCCTAAGAGGAGAAGAAACACCATCAGAAGAGGGGCGTGGACCGCGCAGCACCCAAACCTGCTGGGCTGGGATCCGCTTTGGTGCTGCGAGGGTGGTGGCCATATGCAGGCCCTGAGGCCCTGGGAACGTCCCTGTAGGACCTGAGGCTCTCTCAGCAATGCCCAGGGCATGACTTGGTGGAAGGTTAGTAAATTTGGCAAGAGACAATTCCCTTCAACAGCACTGGGCAGACTAGCCTCAGCCTCCACAGGCGCCCAGGCAGCTGCCCAGGCAGATTATTACTTAATATAAATATTTAATGAGGCTCATTCCAGACCTCCTGCCTGGTCCCCAGCCATTAAATGTCATCTGCAGCAGAAATCCAGACCAGCTGAGGGAGGAGGGAGTCCCTAAGCACCACTCTTTCTGAGCCGCAAGAGAAGCCAGGTCACATTTCCAAACAGCCCCACTGGACACAGAAGCAGACTGAATGGTGTCCCCCAAGGCCATGTCTACCTGGAACCTCATAATGTGACCTTGTATGGAATAGGGTCTTTGCAGGTGTTCAAATGAGGTCCTGCTGGACTCCGGGGGACTCTAATCCACTAGTGTCCTTAAGGAGAGAGGGGAAGGCCACGTTGACAGAGGGGTGCACCACACATCAATGGACGCCTGGGTCCACCAGAGCTAGGAAAGGCAGGAAGCGTCTCCCAGAGGCTCCGGAGGGTGCATGACCCCACTCACATCTTGACTCTGGACTTCCAGCCTCCAGAACCGTGAGGGAAGGCGTTTCTGCTGCTCTGAGCCACCAGGTCTCCGAGTTTGTTACTGCGGTCCAGGAAACTCACCAGCTCCCAGCTCATCAGCGGACTCGGGACTTCCTTCCCAACCAGGGACAGCCGAGGAGCGAAGGCTCAGGAGAGTCTCTCCATTTTCCTGCTGGCCACACTCTGGCTTGGTTATTGGGGCCGCATCCATTCACCTGCCCCCCGCCACACCTCCCCAACTCCTCTGCTTGGGGTCTCTTTCCTTCCCAAAGAGGCAAAGGCAGTGCCTACCACAAATCTGCCCTCAGTCTGGACATCAGAAGGGGCTAAAGACCTTCTTAGGGTAATTTACGTGATCAGGTCTCCTTACAGTTCCCTCACCCTCCTGGGAGGTAGGGCTCAGTAGAGAATGCATGGAGCTCAGCAAGGGAACTGTGCACCCCCACAGAGACAGCTGTGGAGCCCTGTGAGATTTCCACCTTGGGGCAAGCCTTACCTGCGTGACTCAGTTCCCAGCCTTGGCGAGGCCCTGCAGCCCAAGGTTGACAACTTTGCACTCAGACCTGGATCACTTCCTGTCTGTGGGACCTTGGAATGGGGCTCTGCAGGTGGCCCAAGTCTCCCCTCTAGGGGGGCAGGGGTGACAGTCCCCATGTCACATTGGTGCTATGAACACAACTGCATGTGAAGCTTCTCCCGGGGCAGAGCTGGAACACCCTGGGCCCAGCCAGGATGTGTGCTGCTGCTTCTGCTTCCTCCCCAGCAGTTTGGGGGTCACCTACCTATCCCCCCCGAGAAAGTTCAATGATTGAATTTGCCCCAACTCAAGAAGTGGAGGTGGCTGAACCAAGCAGGGTCCCCCACAGCCCCATTGAGACAAACGCCACACCACAGGTCACTCCATCTGTGGAACCTGCCCAGGGTCCCCGGTGCCTGCCTGCCCTCCTCGAATCCTCTGGTTGGACCTCCTGTATTTTCCTGAAAGACAGACACTCACTACTGGAATGACTGGACAGTCAGCTCCAGAAGGGCAGAGAAAGTGCCCATCGTCCCTGTGGTCCTTCCCCACAGTGATGGGGCCACAGCAAACAGCGGTCAGGCACCTGGTGAGTCCCTAAGAAAAGCCATGGGATTATGCACGGGGGAGCCGGGGGAGCCGCTGGGCCGCACTCAGGAGACCTTGGAAACCAGTGCTCACGCTGTTTTGAAGCACTATCCCCAAACCCTCCAGCCCCACTCGCGCCTGATGGCTATCCAGGAAGCGCAGACAAGCCAGGCCCAGAACGGTGATTTATGAGGCCAAAACCCCATCGCTAACTCCATCCCTTAAATGGAACTGCACTTTATCTCCTCCAGGAAAGGAATTGATCTCCCTGTCAATCAGACACGAGCTCGCTTCCAGCTAACTCACAGAGCAGAGAGAAGGCTGATCGACGCGCCGTTAATGTGGCACTTTAATAACAATATCACTTAGATCTCGAACTGCTTAATTAGACGCGCTGATTACCATCACTCGCCTCATTTGAACTGCCCGTTTATGATTTATGGTCCTTATGCATTTGGTTGTTCATTTGTAAAATATGAGAAAACAGTCACCAGGGAAAAGCCCCAGAACTGGATTTGACTTCTCCCAGGGGCCGGGGGCTGCCAGGCTGAGGAGCGGGGCCAGGGTGGGGCAGCCTGGCCAGGCAGCTGTTTGGTTCCTGCTGCTCAGCATCCTGCCGGCTCCTGTCCGGCTCCTGGGGTTTCCTGGGGACAAGCGCCCTCCCCTGTTATAAGGCTTTCCGGTGACCCCCTCCCCCAGCTTCAGAAGGGGGTCTCCATCACCAGCCTCTCCAGGACTGTTTCAGGAGGGGGCACCCACCCAGTGAGAGTGGGCCCTGGAAGGTTTCTGGGAACTACTGGGAAGAGGCCCTGAGCTGCTGGAATGTCAGGCTTCACAGCAGGGTCGGCTCCCAGGCTGCAGGGCCACAGGGTCTGAGAAAGGAGAGAGAGGGAGAGAGCGGGACCCAGAGCTGGGGAGGGCAGATTCCTGAGCACCTAGATGCAGCCAGAACTGGACCATCCCCTATTTAAATTTTGTAAGTCAAAATGTATCCTTTTCCTGAAGCCTTCTGGGTTGCTTCTTTCACCTGCAACAGAAAGAAGCTCTGCTGGGATGGGATGCTGGAGACCACCTCACGAGAGCCTTCCTCACCAACTCTTCTGCAAACCAGTTATCAACTTGCTTTTAAATGGCTTTTTAATTTTACAAAGTGTGAAACATGCTACTAACCATGTAAAAGATGCCATTCTGAATTCACAGGGAATAGAATGCTTGTCTTTGGGGGCTTTTTCCAGGGACCTCACCCAGAGCTTTGACATCACCCCAGCCCCAGCTTCCCTTGTCCCATGTTACAGGAAATAGCAATTCCTACCATGGTCTAATGTGCTGGACCCGAGTCTGCTCTGGACGCCGTCTCTGCATTGCAACGTCAGCTCTCCAAGGACAGGGATCTCCCTGTGTCTCATTCAGTGGGGCCTCCCCGTAGCAGTAGGAGCCGGTATGCAGTAGTCACTCAATGAATGCTGGTTGTCTGAGTAGATGGATATGCTGTGGCATCACCGTCAGTGCCTAGTGAGGAGCGCAGGGCAAACAGCCTGGGGTGCGTTTTCCTGCACATGGATCCCAAGGAGCTAGTCCAGGGCTGGTGCCAAGGCTACAGGTGGGACCCAGACAGTCAGGGACCAGAGGTCTTTGTTCATAACTTCTTGCCCACCAAGTCTTCTCCACCCTCCCTGGCTCCTTCAACAGCCTACGGAGTGTGCCTGTCCCCACCCTCATCTGTGTGGGAGATGGAACCCAGGCCTCCAGCTACACCAGGGCTCTACCACTGAGCTCCATCCCAGCCCTGCCCCATCCTCCTGTTCTTAGTCAAACTGACCACGGAGACCAGGCAGAGCGGGGCCCAAGATGCCCGCAGGATCTGCTGCCAGGCTCAGCTGCTCAAGGGAGGGCTGCTTCCTTCCTCGGTTAGGGGCCGAGCTGACTTTTCTCTCCACCACGGCTCATCCCTTCCCTTCAGGTGAAGCCCCGTCCTCCATCTCCACCCAAGCAGAACCAGCCTGAGCTGGTTCCTACTGTCACCCAAGTTCACCGCTGCTGTCACTGGGCCGGAAGTCCCCATCTCTGGTATCAGGACCTCGTACCTTCTGCCCTTCTGTGCCCTGTCCTCAGCGTGCCCTCCCTTCCTTAAGGTCGTCCTGTGCTCCAAGGTGGCGGCTGGTGCTGGTGCTCCAGCCTCTTCAAACCAGGGCATGGCAGTGCAGCCATGGGATAGAAAGTGACCAGCCGCTGGCATTCAGGTCCCTGGGAAATTCTCACGAATGAGATAGTGTCCACAGGGCAATGTCACGTGAAAAAAGGTGGGTGTCAAGCACCCCAAGACCTCTATTTCTGTGAACACACCTCCTATCTACACATACACACCGACAAAGACTTGAAAAGAACACACTAGATTTTCATAGTGTTTTCGTCCAAGTGAGCATCACAGGTGGCTTCTGTTTTCTGTGTATGCTCCTCTAAAACATGTTCTTGACAAACATGTTGCTTAAAAAGTGAAATAAGCCAAAGGCTGGATGTTTTCCCTGTTAAGTGGAGGATGATATATTATGGGGGCAGGGTGAGAGAAGAAAGGAGGAACTTTAGAAGGAAATGGGGGGCGTGCTGAAGATGGTGGAGCGAGACAGACATCATCACCCCGTTTACATGTGTGAGTACAGCACGGTGTGACTCTACATCATGCACAACCCTAAAAACAAAATGATGTACCCCTTTTGTGTACATTGAGTCCAAATGCAGTCCATAAAAAATGAAAATTTAAAAAGTTACGTAGAAATTCAAACCAGGAGTATCTTCCCTCCTGGCTTAGTTCTGGGCCATCTCACCATGTGACAAAGCCCAGGGTCAGGAAGAAGAGGGAGGGGTTGAGAGGGGAATGAGGAAGAACAGGGGCCCCAGGAGGAGAGGAGTGGGCAGGAGGGAAGATTCTGATGATACACGCACTATGCTTTCTTCCAAAAAGGACTTCAAAGGAACATGGAGACAGTCCCCTCTGCTGGCCCTCCCCTGCTGGGCGAGGCTGGGCTTGCCCCTCGGGTGTTTTCTTTGATCCGAAAAACCAAGCAGCAAACTCCAAGCTGGCTGGGACTCTCCTGGTTCATCTTTGGCAGCTCCTGGGTTCTAAGATTCGGGCAGCTGCCTCCACCCAAAAACCTCCCCCAAATGCCACCCAGGCATGAGCAGGGCCCAGGTGTGGCTGGATGGTGGGGGCAGAGTCTTCTCTAATCAGAGGAGATGGACTTCAAACCAAGGAGAAGAGGGAAAGATTCGGGGTCTAGAAAGGACCACGGGAAACCCAGGGCTCCTGCGTGGCAACCACAGCTTTATCTTGAGTCTGGGCCCAACAAGTCGGAGGCCTCTTCTGAGGCCACCTCTTCCCATCCAACCAGGGCACTGTTTTCAAAGAGGGAACTCCCAAAGCAATCCCAGGGCAGAATCTGGAATTTCAATCACATTCTCAAATTCCCACACTTAAAATGCAGATGACATTCCTGCAAAGAGGTGCCTGGTCCCGCCCACCTCCCAACTCAGAACCTCACACCCCATGAGGGTGCGGGGGGTGGGGACGAAGCTGGCCTGAGCTGCCCTCTCTGTCGCCCCAGAAGCACGTGGCCATGAGCCTCATGCAGCTGGAGAACTGAACTTCTCGGTTTATTTGCTTAACAAACATAAACATTAAAACTGAAGAGTGAATGTTTTCCTATGAAGATGACTTCACTGTTTTACAGAACTACTGTATTAAATTATCAGAAACTTCATGGCTTCAAAGAACACAGGTTAGAGGGCAGAAGTCTTCACACGCAGCTCAGGGGGCCAGGGGCTAAGGGAGGTGTTGGTGTGGGACGCTGGCCAGAGACAAGCAAGAGCAGGAGAAGGGGCAACTGCCAAAGGGCCCTGCCGGCACTGACCCAAGAGCTCACTACCCATGGGACGCCACCAGCACCTCTCCACCTGTGTGCTGGGCTATGGAAGAAACCCACCCCAGGACGGTGGGCAGACTACTCAAAGCCACTAAGTACAGCCACGGTCACCCCCACACGCACTCCACAAGAGGGGCCACTCCCTTCGCCATAGATTGCTGGGCCCACATCACACATGCACCCACATGGTGCTCTGAAGGCCAGTTGATGGTTGCATGACCTTCTGCCATTGGTCCAGGCCAGGGAGGGCAAAGTGAGCCAGGCATGCAGGGAGCACACCCAGGTTTTACCTGAGCAGATGAACGACTTCCCAGCAGGCAGCAGCCCGCCCAAGGGGCATGGCACCTGCCACTCCAGGGTCTCCAGACCTCCACAAACTCCCAACTTCATCCTCAGTCAATCCTGCAGCCTGGCTGTTCAGCGCCCCGGGTCCCTGCTCCTCTCTGCAGGGCGACCCTTCATTTCCTTCCCCTGACCTTACAGGAAATCTGCTTGGTGCTGTCTCTGCCATGCGACATCTCTGCTTCTGCATGAGGGTATCACACCCAAGTGTAGGGTATCTACAGTCCACTCTCAAACGTGGACTTTGTGACAAACATGACCAGGGCTAAGTTCCTTCTGGAGCTCTAGGGCAGAATCCTGGCTTCCCGGGGCTGGCCACACTCCTTCACTAACAGACCCGTCCTGTCCTTCAAAGCCAGCAGGGTATCCCTGACTCTGGACCCTCTGTGACACAGCTGCATGAATCTCCAGGTCCAAAGACTATCAGGATGATGTTGGGCCCAACCTGATGATCCAGGATGGTCTCCCCATGTGGAGGTCGGTTGATCAGAAACCATGATATCATCCACAACCTGACTTCCCTCTCGGCACAGGAGGTTACGGGTCTGCAGGCTCCGGGGACGGGTGCAGACATCTCTGTGGGACCATTCTTCTGGTCACCGCGCTGCAGTTCTGACCTTTGCATGCATCGGCTGCTACTGTTGCTGTGCTGGTGTGACGATTTTTAGTACTGCACGTAAACACCTGGTCCACCTCGGTGGAGTCAGTGGGATAGCCATTGGGACGGTTCTTTTTCCATATGCAAATGCAACCCTGTTATATTTTTTTGATCATGTTACCCACATGCCACAGGTTACAATGACACGCAAGTAATTAAGTTGAAATTGTTATTATTTTATTATTATAATAATTGTTATTATTACGTTAGTATGATGAAATTGTTTTTCTAGTTGGAAAAAAACAAGCAGGGACAAAGTTTTAGATGTAACAGAAGGAACCCCACTGACGCAGAGTTAAGAGATGATACCAAACGGAAAAGAAAACCCGGACGTCACAAAGAAAACATGATGTCACAAAGAAAACCCAGATGTCACAGATTCCCTGATGAATGACCATGGCAGTTATTTGTTTTTGTTTTTGTTTTTTTTCACGCAAGAGATTTTATTAAGTGGACAGGCAGAGTGTCTGCCTGCAGGGTGAGAGAGAGAGAGAGAAAATGAGGGGTGGGGGGGAGCCTGTGGCGGTTTTTTAAGAGCTGAGCTGAAGATAGTGAAATGAACAGACATTCTTCTCAAACATATAGGAATTTGAAAAGAAATTGCCCCCTCAACAGTCAGAAAGAATCAACAAATAAATCAACTAAAATGAGAATGAAATAGCCAGTAAAAAAGTTAATGAATATTAACAGACCAACTATAAATTAGCTAAATGTCCTGAACTAAAAAAAAATGTTTTAGAGAGATTTTTAGAAATTATTATTTGTTATACAAATTTTGTTAGACTCTGGAGACTAAAAATAGATATTTTATGAAAAGTATAAGCTCTTCAATTAAACGAGCAAAAACTGATCAAAGAATTCAAAACATTTCTGAAAATAGCAAAGATAAGTTGACTGATTATTCAAAGAAATCACATATACTTTGTTTTATCTCTAGATAGGTCACTGCCCAGCTAACAGAGTACATTTTTACCCGAACGATTTTCAGATTTACAAGAAAACGTCAACTCTAAAAAACTGAACTCGTAACATAGATGATTTCGGATCTCCTACATCTGTCAAAGAAGAATTTCAGCTAAAAACGAGAAAACTCAGCTCTACCTTGACCAATGAGGTTTTAGCTACATCACATCAAAAATCCAGATTTGCCGGAACATTAAGCAAGAGTCCCAGGCCTCCCATCTGGTTTCACAGAATGATACACAGAAAATATTTGCCTTCAGTTTTCTGGAGCAGACTCTGAGAGTGCCATGGATACGGTGCTTAAAATCTCTTGGTGTTTACGTGCAAAGGCCGTGAGTCACCCTGAGCGCCTAGAGCTGCCAAAGCAGGAGACAATGAACTTAATGATCTCGTGTTCTTTGCTCATTGGCTGAGTCACGAAAAAGTCTTACAAGACTTACTGTAGTGTTGCCTCCAAGATTTCTTTGAACCAAAGGTAGACTGCCAAGGATTCAATAAGCGAAAGCAAACAAACAACAAAAAATGGCAGTTTAGTTTCAAATCTTCTCACTGCTGCTACCATGCACCATGTGAAAGGGTTAAAGTTCAAGTTCCATAAAACAAAAAAGCTGATCAGTGACCTGGCGGGTGGACTCAGAATCCGCTGAACTGGGAGTCTTTCACAATACAGATCAATAGTCAGGATCCTCACCTGTTTTCAGAATGAATCGATAGGCAGATGTTAGTCACGATTGACGGCATCACATCAATTAACCGCAAAAGTGCCAGTACCATATGAATCCACAATCGGGAGTCTCATGTGTCTTCCAAGATTGGAGAATCCTCAACACAAAAGGCAATGAATTTACTTAATTGGCCACTTTTGAAACCAGTAAGCTTTTATTTCAAAGTCCAACCGCTTCTCTTAAAAAAAAAAAAGACCAGTATTGTCAACAAAGACAAGAGTGAGAAAGAAAAATGACGTTTTTATGCACAATTCAGTCACTGGAAAACTTAAATATTTTGGAACCATGTGGGTGTGGAAATCTACTTTTTCAAATGTGAACTTTAAAAATCTAACTATGAATCAACTATTTCGGATAAAAATTTTGCAGCTAAATTAAAAAGTGCCATAAGGGTAAAATACACTAGAGTTCAAAGATTTAAAGTCAAAGCACAAAGAATGTAAAATATTTCATTGATATTTTTAATATTATATGCTGAAATGGCAATATTTTAGGTATAGTTAAAACTTTTTAAAAATTAATTTCAACCTTTTCTAATTTTTTTAATATAACTAACAGAGATTTTAAAATCACTTGGGTGGTTCACGTTTCATTCCTATTGAACAATGAGTAGCTGGACTTTCTTGTCAGAGAAACCAAAGCTTACAGCAAGAAGTTCTCCCTCTGCTGGTTCTCATTTCAAATCATGGGTCCGACTCTATTTTAACAAAGATTGCAAAAGGATGGCCAGATCCAATCGGCAAATTCGATTTGGTCCAAGTTGGGTCTTTTAAAAGATGCATTCACTGCTGGCATAGAAAAATTAGGAAATCAGACCCATCATTCAGTTCTTGGCCTTTGGCAGCCAAAGTGAGACCATCCTTCCCGGTGGTGATGTCTACTACAGAGCTGGACACCCAGGGGTCCTCCCCTTGCCCATCCCGATCTGGGTGTGAACCTGCAGGTGTCCTGAGTACGTCAGCATCAAGATTGGTTGAAAAGATTCCTTTCTTTTCAATGGTCTGATAGAAGTTTAAATGAATGACCTCTTCTTTGAAGATTAGTTTGAGACCATCCAAGTAAAATCAAATCCCTTTAAAGGATTTTTAAAATGTGTGTCTTTGATAAACTTTTAAATTTCTTCTATGGTAGTTGGTCTATTTGGGGATTTTTTAAAAAAATTTTTTTTAATTTAAAAAATTTTGCATATTTATATTATTCAAGAAAGTCATCTGTCATTTCTCTGGATTTTTAAGTACTCTCAATATATGTTTTAAATCTTACAATGTTGTATCATTTCTTATTTTTTGGTGGCAGATGTTTTACTTTTTTATTGTACAAATTTATAATATGGTTGTCTGCTTTATGAATCAACCCTTAATTTTACTTTTCCACTTCACTGGTTTTCCTAATGAATCACATTAACCTCTAATAATACAATTTTATGTTTTCTGATTTAGTTATATTGTTGTCCCTTTTCTATATTATTTAATTGAATTGTTAGTAATTCATATCCCCCTTTTTTTTTATTTTTTGGTACTGGGGAGCGAGTCCAGGGGTGCTTAACCACTGAGCCACATCCCCAGCCTTTTTTATTTTATATAGAGACAGGGTCTCACTGAGTTGCTTAGGGCCTCGCTAAGTTGCTGAGGCTGGCTTTGAACTCATGATCCTTCTGCCTCGGTCTGCCGAGCTGCTGGGATTACAAGTATGTGCCACCACACCTGGGCCCGCGTTCTTTTAAAATATACAATAAAAACATTTAAGGCTATAGATTGTCCTCTATTCATGGCTTTGGCTGCATCCAAAGTATTGCTATCATATATTAATATCTAAATAAGCTAAAACTTAAGTTTTTATTTCCTCTCCAATTGAATAATTATTTAGAGGAGTGTGTTTTAAAATTCCCCAGTGAAGTTATCCACCCGTGAAAGGATGATTAAACTGTGGCAAATTCACACAAAAAGTATGATGCAGGGATAGATAAGAACCAGACTGATGTGCACAATGGGGTGAATGAACACCTCCGACGTGTGAAGCCAAAGAAGCAGATGAGGCAGAATTCCCTTCACTTACCACCCGAGAAGAGACAAAGCTGACTCACATGCCGGGATTCTTAAAAAGCCCTCGCGTCAGTCTGACCCGCAGTGGTTGCCTCTGGGAGGAGAGGAGTGCTGACTGGGAAGTGGCACCCAGGGCCTTGGGAGGTGACCTGGTGGCTGCTGTGCGTAGGGACTTACCAAGGTGAGCTGTGAGCCTCGTGCACCTCGCCGTGCGTAAGACAGACACCAACTTTTCTAAAAGGGGAAAGGCGTCTAGTCATCCTACAGATACCATGAAGCATTGGGGCAGAGATTCCAGCCTGCAAGTCATCTCCTCTCTCGAGTTTGTTAACATTTTCTTCTTAGCCAAAGTAATGGACTTCCTTGGCTCCTCTTCAGCTTCCTCCTTGCCAACCTGCCCCTACTTGGCTCCAAAACGGCACCTACTGCCGAGCAGTCCACAGAGAAGCGGACCCCTCCCAGGCCCCGGGGAGGGTCATGTGTAGTCTCAGCCAGTGGTGATGGCTCTGGGCAGCCCCAGGTCGAGCCCATCTGTGCATTCCCCTGGCCCATGACATCAGCGGTCTGGGGGAAAGGACTTCCATGCCGGGTGGTGGAGAAGTCCCTCCCTCCCTCCCAGCGCAGAACCAAGGCTCCACCTCAGCTGTCCGCTGCCCTGAAGCCAGTCTGAGGTGGCAGGCAGCATCCGAAGGCCAGAGGCCAGGGTGCGAAGGACCAGGCCCGCCAGAGCAGCCCACCCCAAGGCGCCTTCCCTGACCTGTGGGGAGCCGCGCACCTCCTGGCTGTCCAGGCCCGTGGGTGGCAGGCTTGCCAAGTGGTGCAGCTGAGAACCCTCAGGTGGACAAGTGCATGACTGCGCATTGAGAAGGTTCCACGGGCCCAGGCATGGGGAGGCTGCTGTGGAACAGAGTCGTATTGATGTGGAACAGATTGAGCTTACTCACCGTGCTGCTCAGACTCCAGTCTGCTATTAATCCACGAGTTCTACAGAGCCGTGAGCAAGGATGCAGGAGGCCAGGCCTGGGACGAGTCCTCCCGTGGGTGAACCTGCTGCTGCCCCAAGGAACACTGTTCCCGACCACTGAGGGGTCTGCTTCCCAGCACTCCTGGTTCACCAGTGAAGAGAAACCATGTTCCCACCCAGAGGCTGGCCAGGGACGCTGGGTCCTGCAGCCGGCGTTGACTTTGAGGTGCTCCGTCTGAATCACTGAATCGAAGAGCTCTCGCCACCCGGCATTGAGAGAGGATGTTTTACTGCAACAGATCAAACATTCGAGGGAGATGGGTACAAACACAGCATCACTTGGAATAGAACCCGCCAGCCATCCGGCAAACAACAGGAGGCCACTGGTGATCTGCGTCCCCAGGAGACCTCACACTTAGAGCAACTGCCACCCTGCATGGTCTTCACTGGGTGACAAGTCTGTCTCTCACCAGCCTGTGCCCCCTCCAAGGAAAAGGGCCAGGTCGGTTCCCCTTGGAGTTACAACAGTGTTCAATGTGGGGCCAGTAGGTGCTCAATAAATGTTTGTGGGAGGAAGAAGGAAGGGAAAGAAGGAGAGAGAAGGAAGGAGGAAGAGCTGGGAAGGAAGGAAAGGGGGAGGAGGGCCAAGCAGGTATCCACTCCTCAACCACAGCTGTGGGATGTCTGCACCTCGGCCTCAGCGGCCCTCCACGGCGCCCTGGGGACCACACCCCCTCTGGGCTCCCACAGGACAATCTGAGACAGACCTGCCTTTCCCTAAGAACCAGGCTCTTGGCAGGATGGCAGATCAGTCCAGGTAAAGACTGGAAGCCGAAAAGTTTGACCTCCGATCACAGCTCACCACATGGAACCGGGGGTCCTCAGGTGAGCCCAGGGAGGTCACCACATCTCTCAGAGTCTCACCTCCTCGCCTTCAAGCTGGGGACAACAGCATGGCTTTCCTCACGGCACCATCCTGAGAACAAGCCAGCATGGTCGTCGATGCTGGACTCTGGGAGGGGACACCAGAGATGTCCTCAGAAGGGAGGCCGCTGAAGTCCCCACAGAACAAGGGAAGAAGAGGTCGGCTCCCTGCTTCTCTGGTGAGAAGCCACAGCCCTCCCCCAGGACTTCCCAGCTCTCCACTCAGAGATGGTCCAGGCCCAGGCCAGCTTCACAGACGAAGCACCATCTCGGCTTCCTGGTTCTTTCTGGTGTTGGTTGTGGCCCTTTCGAGAGTGTCTGACCTCCAAGAGGCCAGCTAGGGGGCCGCTGGTGCTCTTGCCTCCCCTCCCCATGGGCGGGGCCTCCGTTGGCTGCCACCAGGAAGGTGATCGCAGGTTGATCCTGCAGGAAGGACGCATTCCACGGACTTGGGGTTGGTCGGGGAAGGTTCTGCTCTTTGGAATCAACCGCACAGGCTGCTGGGACCACATCAGAGAGTAAGAGGGGGACTTCCCAGGACACATGCAGCATTCTCAGTTGCCTTTTCAAAAGAGCCTCAGAGAAGACAACCTGTCCCAGGGAAACAGGCTCAGGGATATTTATTGGGGAAATTCATCTCCCATTCCTTCCTTTGCAAAGTCCTGAGCGAACCAGAGTTCCCACTTCCAAAACTACAAGCAACGAGGACCAGGGATGGACTTGGGCCAAGGGCAGGCTTGGGTGTGGCTGTGCGCATGCGCCACCGCCTGGGTCTTTCTCTGAGCCTCCGTGTCCTGGTCCCAGCAGAACCCAGATCACCATCCTAGGACAAAATGATAAAATAAATGACATTCTGTCACACCTTGTATTCTTAAAAACATTTTCATTTGTTCCCTTTGCCTGACATCAGCGTTGCAATAACCATGAGCAAGGTACGACTTTTTCATAAAACTTTTTAAACTGATACCAAGAAGGTTTGAATATTTCCGGGGTGCCTGTGGTGTAAAGCCCTGCTTCCATCCCCATCTTACACATAAGGAAACCAAGAAACAGAGCTGGTTTACGTAAAGTCACCCACTAGGAAGTTTTGAAGCTAAGACCGGTGTGCAGTCCTGGAAAAGCAGGTTAGAAATTCAATTCTGCAAGTGTTCTATCAAATACTAATAACAACAAAGCCAACAGGGACCACTCCCAGCCCTGGTACGGTTTAGTGTACCTCCACCACCCAGGCAGGCCGGACAGAACAGAATGCTCTTACAATACTGTAATCTGCCATTGCTCCATTTCAGTGTTTGTTTCCTTGAAGCGATTTAGTCATTTATTTAACCAGCCCCCTGCAGTCGGCTAGCAAGTTTTCTAGTGTCCTCTAAATGAACTGATTGTTTCCTGTATGTATTTTAAAGTAAATTTTAAATTACTATCTTAAATGAAAAACAAGCATCACTTTGAATAAGAAGAAAATAGCCATATCATAAATATAAGAAAATTTTCTAAACATAACCCACCTCTAGTGGCTTGGCCCCACCTACGTCCTCTGTCCTACCCTCTTTTTTAAAAAGAGAGGCAACAAATGTTAGTGAGATGGTAAAGTATATCAACTCTAAGACAAAACTATCTTTGAAATTATTAGAGGGATTTAAAAACCTGAGAAAGAGAAAGGCTTTCTCAGCCTGTGGTTCCTGTGATTTGGAGCCACGTCTGTGAGCTAGAGGCAGTAGGCAGCCACGCTTTGGGAAGCCCTGGATCTGACACCTTCAGAGGCCACTGCGTCCAGGCCTGGCATGCTCCAAGCTCCTGAGTTTCTTGGCAAATTTCAGAGCACAGCAGCAACGTGCAGGGCAGGTGACGTGGACAGAAGGAAGGTGAGATGGGATTTGTCAGGTTCAGGAACACCCAGGGTCCATGCATGGTCCCAGCTGAGAAGAGTGCTTCCACATTTCAGTCCCTTGACAGCTGGCCCCAGGACAGTCAACCCCATGCAATGCCCTTTCAGCTTGGTCCAAGAGTCTCGCCCTCCCATGTAAGTGCTTAGATAAACCCGCCCACAGGCTGCAAGAAATGAAGAACATGGGCTGGGGTTGTGGCTCAGTGGTAGAGCGCTTGCCTAGCATGTGTGAGGCACTGGGTTTGATTCTCAGCACCACATAAAAATAAATACATGAAATAAAGGTTCAACTGAAAAATATAAAAAAAAAAAAAAAAAAGAAATGAAGAACACGTGTGTGAACAGAGGCTGCTCCTCAAAGCTGCAAAGACAAGCTCGGGCCTCTCCCTCCTGTGTGCGGGAGTGTCTGGGGAGCCCGCGCACCGCACCAGAAAACCACGAGACAGTCAGCAAGAGGTGGTCGCCACCCAGCTTCAAGAAGAGTTGTGTGATTATCTGATGCTGACAGGCAGGAACAGGGAAAAGGGCGAACGGGTGGCTGAGTCGTCGGGAGCCAAGACGAGCCCCTTCCTGGCCACCCACCTCCACAGAGAGCATGAGTGTGGGAAGGGCCAGGAGCCACCACCTGACCCCAGCCCAGTCGAAGAGATGTCCCTGCTGCTGATCGGAAAGACTCGACACCACCCAATCAGCCTGCCCCAGACCCTTGGCTGACCGCAGGACTCTACTCTCCTGCCTGGTGCCCACTTGCCCCCGTGAACTGTGCCAGGCCTTCTCTGGGGGCTCACCTTTAGGTTCTCGTCCCTCCTTTGCCCTCCAGAACGCCAGCTGCTGTGATAGGCTCAGGGGTGGTGTGTGGCTCCAAGGGGCTTCACGGACACCCCTGAAAGTCACCTCTGCTTCTGCTCAGGACTCACTCTGCTGCCTCTGCATGTGCTTCCCTCCCAGCACCACCTGCTGGTGCGCCTCATTCATGCCCTGGGCTCTCTGTGGGTCAGGAAGAGCCCAAGCACTGAAATCAGCCCCCGGGGACTTCCTCCGCCACTCCCTCCCACCTCGGGGCAGTTTCTCCTGGAGACATTTACTTGGCAAATGGCTAATATGTCAGTCCCATCTCGCCCTAGACCTCCTGGTGACGTGGCCTCACACCTGCCCGGCCAGCTCCTGGTGGACTCCTCACTCATGTGTTCAGAGAAAACTGCTGTCGAGCTGCTGGCTGGGGAGACCCTGGAGCACGCACCTGCCACCCACGCTTAGTAAACTACTAGGCCACAGGTCTGGGGCTTGTGGGCTCTCTTTCTCCTCTCTCTCTCTCTGTCCCCAAACTGTCTTAAGGGTTAATTGGAGTCAGGCAAAGCTGGGCGGCAGCTTTGCACTAGTCAGAAGGGCTGAGTTTACCTGGGACACCAACATTTTCTTAATGATTCTCCAATATTTTTACCACAATCTGACTTTTTTTTTTTTTTTGAAACCAGGGATTGACCCAGGGATGCTTTAGCACTGGACAAAGTCCCCATCCCTTTTTCTTTTTCTTTTTTTTTTTTTTTTTTTTTTTTTTGAGACAGGATCTCACTAACTTACTTAGGGCCTCACTAAACTGCTGAGTCTGGCCTCAAATTTGGGATCCTCCTGCCTCAGCCTCCTGAGATTAGAGATTAGAGGCATATACCACCCCACCTGGATACTTTTTTTCTTCTTGCTTTTCATTCAAAATGAGAAGTGGACAATGATGAACCTTAGATACACCCCAAGCCCCAGGCATTGCCTTGGAAGTAAGTGTCAGGTCCTCCTTTTCAGATGATAAATGGGAAGTTCTGACTCTCCAAGACAAGCCCCAAAGCACCAGAGCTCTCGTTGCTAAGAAACGTGACAAGTGGATGGCCAGTCTGTATTCAGAGTCACTCTGAGACTCCCTGGGACAACTACAAGGCTGGAGGAAGCAGAATATGGGCTTAATCGACCCAAAATCATGAGAGAAGATGGTCTCCAACCTCTACCCTGCTAGCTGCCTCTTCCCTGGCCTCCTTCTTCCCAGGAAGTCACAGTAGATCCTGGGAACTAAAATGGGGCTGCAGTTTTCAAGTGCCCCAAATAGATCAGTGTTTCTCTAGAACAAGTCAGACTGACATTTCTTCTCCTAAGCTTGGTCAGGTCGAAGTCAAAACACCTATTGCCAACTCCCCTGCCCCAGCAGCCAGGCCTGTGATGAAAGAGAACACAGAGGATGTGGTAAGTGCACCGACCAGAAGACCCCAGCCCCATTCAAAATGGGAAGCCTGCCCCCGACTCCAGACACCTGTCACGTGGAAATACAGACAAGATTTGGCAGATCTCTTGATTTTGGGGGAGAAATTAGATGTCTAAATTTTAAACTGAAATTTCTTAATCAGAGATCTATTCACGTTATTGTCAGAAAGCAGGGTGCACATGCCTGGCCCAGTAAGACTCATGGAGGGATTCTTCCCTCAGGCCAGATGTCAAACAAGAGTTTAATCAATGAGACTCAGAAAATAGGCATTTGTCTGCAGGGGAGCAGATGTGGCGGAGGGTAGATTCCCACTGTCTCTCCTTAGTTCCAGAGTGGAGAATTCGAGTTATCTCAGTTACTGCAAAAATGCATTTGAACAAACAGTAGAGTGATCAACTCATCCAGGTTTGCCTGGGACTGTCCCAATTTGAAAAATGCAAGTCCCTCATCCCAGGAAAACAAAGCCAGATGGTCACCCTAAATGATGACACGCTCAGTAAGTCATTTGCTTGTGACACTTGGGAGCTGTTAGCTTGAAGAGGAAATAGATGCTTTGCCCGCCGGTTTCAAGACCACTTCTGACCTTCACCTTGTGGACGCTAAGCTGAGCAAAGCCGCATGTTTAACGAAGCTGGGCAAAACCCCCATTTCCATGCAGGCTTGCTGGGAAGGACAAGGGCTGTGTGGAACGACATTCGGGCAGCCCACGCTGGCTGGGCAAGTAATGAGCAAGCTTAGGTGAGCCTGAGACCCGGGGCGTCTGTCACAGCCTTAACGTTTGGCCAGCGTGGCCTAGCACAAGGCTGACTGCCACACCCAGGTCAGACTCGGAGTTTTCTCCCTGAGTGGCGTGGATGTGGTGTTTGAGGGCTAGGTGGTCACCACTGGCCACCTGAAGACAGGTAAAGCAGGAGCTGTGGGTGGCCAGGGACTCAGAGGAGAGGAGAGAACTCAATGGGCCGAGGGGTGTCCCCCCAATCTGTTAATTCCTAACCACGATCCCAGAGACTGTACAGGGCGGTGGGGTCTTAAGAGATAACGAAACTGAAATGAATCACGTGGGTGGCCCTAACCCAATACGACTGGCGTCCACACAAGAAGAGGACATCTGCACACAGCACACATTCAGAGGGATGACCCTGTAAGACGAGGAGAGAAGACGCCATCTGAAAAGCAAGAGGTCTGAGGGGAAGCCGGCCCTGCGCACCCTGCCGGCCATCCCAGCCTCCAGAGCCAGAGGGAGCTCCTATCACCGGGCAGCCTGAGTGGCCAGACTGACAACCTCCCTGGTCCAGAGGAGGAGGAGAGGGGCAGACATGAGGCCCTGGAGACGACGCGTCCCTAACCCTAGGACCTTTCTGCTTTCCTGGTTCTGGGTCTTCCTGGGCTCTGGCTCTAGTCCCTGGTCTCGAGATGCCAAGAGTAGCAAACTGCCTCTTTTGCCTAAGCTACTCAAGTGGGTCTCTGTTCCTTGTGACCAAAACTTTCCTAATCACATACTCTAACTTTGTGACTCCACCTGCTACTGGGGCCTTGTTCCTATATGACGTCCTTAGCCCACTAGTTCAGGGAAAGGGAATGCTAAATGCTTTTTTGGTAGCAGAATAATGCCCCCCCCAAAGATGTCCACATCCTAATCCACAAATCTGTGACTACGTCACCTTAAATGGCCAAAGAGGTTTTGAAATGTAATTACGTGAAGAACCCTGAGAGGCAGGGTCATCGGGGATTATTTGGGACTATGCAAGTGAGTCTCACGTGGTCACAGGTCCTCATGGGAGAACAGGGAAGAGGGAACAGACACGAGAGCTGTTGGGCGATGCCACACTGCCGGCCCGAGAGAAGGCCGAGGGGCAGAGTCGAGGACATCGGCGGCCCCTGGAGACTGGGCCAGGCAGGAAACAGCTCTCCGGAGCCTGCAGAAGGGGCCTGTGCACACCCGGACGTCAGCCTCGGGAGCTATGCGGGTACTTCCACGTTCCCAAGCCCAGCACTGAACTTGCTTAAGTCCTTGTTTCTAGGAACACTGAGGCTGGGTCCACCGAGGAGCTCACCCTCCAAACTGCCATGAATCTGAAACAAAAAGCAGTGATGGGAAGAGCAATTGCGTGGGCCACCAAAGTAGTGGAACCCAGCGAATTCCAAGGCAGATCCCCAGGCCTCCCTCTTGCTGTCCCCGGCACTGCAGGGGTTTGCTTGAAGCGGCCGTGGTTCAGGAGCCAGCGGGGATGCTGGAGAGAAGCCAGGCTCCCCTGCAGCCTACCCACTAAGCCCTGGGCCATCTCCAGGCACTAAGGGATGCTGTGTGACAGCCAAGCCGCTGGCGGAGACACCATGTCACCAGCACCTATGCCTCGTTTGCAGTCACAGGACCCTCGACGGAGAGCGCCGCGGGCTCCCGGGTGCTGGCTCCATCCGCGAAATCTCAGTGGGAGCTTGGCAGAGTCCACAGAAAATGTCGGTTTCTCCACAAAGAAAAGAGCGACCCTTCCTGCCGTCCTCGCAAGTTCCCACAATTGCTCGCACGTGCAGGGACCGTAGGTGCTTTTGAAAGCGGAGTTTGAGTCAGAGTTTTGACCGCTGCTTCTGCTGGCAGGTGGTTCTGCGTAAGCTGCCTGACTCTGCGGCCGGCCGGCTGGGAGAGCCCATTCTAGCGCCAGCAGCCGACCGCAGCAGGGGAAGCCTGCCAGGGCCTCGAGCCAGCGCCGTCCCCAGGACTCCGAGGGTGTCAGCAGCTGCAGCAGGCCCCAGAAGCTCACCACCAGCTCCTTTCTGAGTTCTTGTCTTGCAAATTTGAAGAATGAGATTCACAGGAAGAGCTACAACTCCCTCAAGGTGAGAGGGACCCGGCAGCAAGTTGCCATCTAAGCGCGCTAGGCTGGGGGCCCACATAGCTACTGGACAGGGGCATCGTCACTACCTTGCTGATCGGGTCTTGGGAAGTATCGACACTGTCAGTCTGGCCTGTGACCTTCTAACTGGCTGTGCCCTTTACGCCCTTGAGCTTGAACTCTGCTGTCACCTGGGTTCAGGCCCGTCCCCACTTCTATTTTCCCACTGCTCCAGGACAAAAGTCGTACTGGGAAGTTTGGAATATTTCCACAGGTTAACCTCATGGAGTGACCTTTACATTTTAAAGAAGCATCAGTGGGGACCCACTAGCTCTCCCGTCTTATGCACTTTCAAAAGCTCGAGTTGTCCTGTCAACGGCAAAATGCAGCCAGGCCCTCTTTCTTGACTGGTACAGCTGTCGTGAGGCGCAGGGAGGTATGGGAAAGATGCCGCTCATGGACCTAAGAAGCCAATAATGTTTGTTTTTTTTTTTTTTGATGATTAAAGAAAAATGAAAATAAGAATAATATTTTGTGCCGTATGGGAATGACATGATGCTCTAATGCTAGCGTCTATAAGTAGACTGATTGGAACCCAGCTACACCCACTTACTTCCATGCTGTCTGTGTTTCTGTGCTGCAACAGTGGAGTGGCTTGAAGCAGACCGTGTGACCCCCCCAGAGTGACAATACATGCCTGTATCCTTTACAGAAAACTTGCTGAGCCCACTCTAGGCCCAGAGCAGGGTGCTCAGAGTCTTGGTCTCATGTCGCAGCTGTATGGAAAGCCCTACGCCTCTCTCTGAGGATGGGTGTGAGCAGCAGCTAGGAAGACAGCCATTCCTCTGAGTTCAGCTACGTCCCAACAAAGAACAGCCTGAGAGGGACTGGTGGCTTCAACTCCCAGGGACACCATTGGCATCTGAGCTAGAGAGGGCCATGCCTGGTCACAGCAGGTGGAGCGACCCAACCTCACCACTCCTCAGTTAGGAATATTGATTCTTTGGGGACAGGATCTCTGTGACAAATGAAGCAAATGTCACCCCCAAACAGGATCAGGAGCTCCACTGATGACCGATATCTGCAAGTCGCCTCCTCCTGAAATTTTTCTTTGTGGTCTCTAAAAAAAAAAAAAGAGCAAGAACACATCAGGAAAGATCCCATGATGTGAAACGTCGCAGACTCCCAGTCCTGGCTGCTGAGCAGAGAGCTCAGAGCCCGGAGCTCCGGTCCTTGCAACAGAAAGCTAGGCGACCTGGAAATCAAGGGCTCATCAGAGAGATGGGCTTTCAGTACTGGCCACCACCCCAGGCTCGCCGAGACCCTGGAGTCTGGAGAGTCTGACTCCAGACTCTCCAGAAGCTGAAGGAGCCGTGCCTCGTAGGGGAGGCTTGGATGGACTGTGCAGGCTGCGCAGGCCCCAGCTGCAAGTCAGATTCCCGGGGCTACAGTCCTAGGGGTTCACGATTCATGGATTTGCCCCCAGGACTCCCCATGTTCTCGTTGTTAAAATTGGAGAAGACTCCCCTGCTGGCTCTGATGGGGAAGAGGAAGAGTGAATCATATGAAATACACCCAGAGCGTTCTCCAGGACAGAGCCTCCTCCGCAGAGACCTCGCCCCAGCCGCGCCCCTGCTGGGAAGGGCAGGCTCCTACTTCAGCCCCTGCCAGCATTCCCGCCTCACCTGAGGATCAGGGACACTGGAGAACATCACAGGCCAGACACACAGGCCACGGACAGACCAGATCTCACCCGGAGGTCCAGACACTCGCTCCCCACGGTGTCCCTCCACACCAACCGCTCAGTAACCACAGCGGAGCTCAGAGGAAGAGCCCCACCCCTGGGCACCCTGAGGAGGATCTGGGAAGTCCAAAAGCCAGGGCACCAGAGGAGCCTACAGCCACTGGCTCCTGCGGCCACAGCAAAGGCTAAGAGCCCTACTCTGAACCTCAATAACTAAATCCTCTCACCAGAGGTCTATTTAGCACAATCCCTGTTGCCAGTTAGGACCTATCTGGCTTTCAAAAAAATCAGAAAGCACAAAGAGGTGGTGGTGGGGAGGGAATCAGTCTAGGAGACAAAACAAATATCAGAACCGGACTCAGATATGATACAGACGTCGAGATTATTAGACAAGACATTTAAAATCACTATAAATAATATATTAGGCACTGTAAAATAAAATGTAGTCAGAAATAATATGTGACATGCTATAACCAGAGAAATAAAATTCTAAGAAATATTCAAAAGAAAATATTAGTGAGCAAACACACTCTAATAGGAATGAAGAGTACCTTGGATGATCTCCTCAGAAGATTGGACACAGCCACAGAAAGAACTAGTGGACTTGAAACAACAACACTAGAAACTTTCCAGTCTTGAATGTGAAGAGAAAATAAATGATAAAAACAGAACAGAACACTTCAAAAGATCTAACATGCATGTAATTAGAATGAGATAAGGAAAGGAAGAAAATAGAGAACAAGATTTGAATAGTAATGAGCAAGAACTTCCCCAAATCAGTGACACATATCAAACTATATCTTAAGGAAACTCAGAGAATGCCACAAAGCTATGCTTGAGTATATCACATGAAGTTACAGAAAACCAAAGAGAGAGAATTTTGAGAGAGGTCAGAGGTGGGAGAACCTTAGCACTAGAGAAAGCAGGATAAGAATTATGGCGACTTCATACCAGAAACCATGAAAACATGAAGAACACAGCACACTCTTCAAAATGTTGAGTGACATAAAAGCCAACTTAGAATTTCATACCCAGCTAAATTATCACTCCAGTATGAAGGAGACATAGACTTTCCTAGGCACACAAGGTCAAAGATAAAGGCCTGTTCTGCAAGAAGGATTGAAAGATGGCCCTCAGACTGAGGGAAAGACAGAGGTCTTGAAGTTGGATCTACATTTGAAAAGGGAGGGGGAAGCATCAGAAAAGACAAATGAAAGCAGATCTTTTGTTTTTCTTATTCTTAATCACTCTATGTGATACTTATGTATTTAGTCGCTTGGTCTGCCATAACAGAGACCACAGACTATGGGGCTAAGTAACAGCAATTTAGTTTTCTCACAGTTCTGGAGGCTGGAAGTCCAAGAGCAGGGTTCAAGGTGATTCATTCCTAGTAAAGGCACACTCCTTGGCTTACAAATGATCCTCACGTGGCCTGTCTTTGGTACATGCATGTGCAGAGAGGGGGAGGGGGAGAGAGAGAGAAAGAGAGAGAGACTGACTCTGGAATTTCTTCTTGCAATGACACTGGTCCTTCCAGATCAGAGACCCACCCTTAAAACCACATTTAACCAAATTATCTCCTCCTATTTCCTACCCTCAAGTATGGTCACATTGAGAGTTAGGACAATTCAGCCTATAACAAACAGGAACATCGTACCAAGTGATTCTAGCATATGGATGCATGACATGAATGACAGCAGTGTGACAAAGGACAGGAGGGAGGGTGAGGAACCATCTGCTGCGACATGCCTGCATCACACAGGAAGTATTATAGGATAATTTTAAGATGAACTTAGATTACTTACAAATGTATATTGTAACTCAAGAGCAACCACTAAAATTTTTTTAAAAGACACATAATTGATGCATTAAGAGAAGAGGTAAAATGGAATCTCATAAAATATTAAATTAAAACCAGAGAAGGCAGAAAAATAAGTCTCGGGCAATGAAGAGAAAGAAGTTACACACACGGCTGATATTAATCAAAATGTATCAATAATCTCTTTCAATGTGAGTGGTCCAACTATAGCAATTAAAAGACGGAGATTGTCCAAGTGGATAAGAAACAAAGCCCAAGTGTGCCTTGTATTTTAGAAGTGCACGTTAGATACAAAGATGCTTACAGGTTAAAATTGAAGAGGTAGAGAACTCCTTGCCGACCTTAATCCAAAGGAAGTTGGGGCAGCCATGTTAATTCAGACAGAGCAGAACCAGAAGGAAGACAGTTGCCAGGAAGAAGAAGCACCACGTCATGACAAAGGGTCAGTTCACCAGGAGATACGTGGACTCCCCATGGCACCGGTGAGCAGCAGAGCAACAGAATGCAAGACGGAAGCAGAACCAGAGGCAGACGAATCCACTGTCACGTTTGGAGATTTGCCACCCATGTCAGTGACTGACAGACTAAGCAGGCGGAAAACCTGCAAGGACACTGTGACCTGGACAGTACCGTCCCTCGTCTTGATCTAAATGACATTCGTAGAATTCCTCATCCAAAAACAGCAGAAGGCACATTCTCTTGGATCACACAGGAACGCACACCAAGATAGACATGTTCTTGCCCATAAAACACATCTTTGCAAACTGAGAAGAGAAACAATACAAAGTATGATTCCATGATGGAATTAAACCAGAAATCAATAGTGAAAAGATAGTCAGAAAATCCTCCAAGTAGAACTACCAAATAACCATAAAGATATTAAGTGCAACTTTTATTTTAATATAAATATATTCCATATAAATATCTTATACACAAATACATGCATGTTATTATAATGTATATTAGATCTTATTATATATTACATTTTAATACAAAAACATTAAATATAAATAGTAATAAGGAAGTCTCAGGATAAATTGAGAAACATTTTTAAATATTTTCACTGAGTGCGAATGGGTTGTGTAAGACTCAGCAAAGGTGGTGCTCAGAGAGAAACTTGCAGCATCGAGTGGTTATGTTAGCAAAGAAGGATCTGCAGCTGCTCACCCAAGATTACATTGCAGCAAATTACATAAGGATTTAAGCAATTTAAGCCTAAAGCAAACAGGAAAAAAAAATAACAAAATTTAGGGCACAAAGCAATGGAAATAAAAACCATAAAGCACCAGCAAAAGGCACTGAAATAAAAAGCTGATTCTTTGGGAAGATCAAAAACATTGATAAACTTAAGACCAGGCTAATCAAGAAAAAGAGAAAGAGGGAGGGAGATAAAAAGAGGCACAGGCAAAATCAGAAACGAAATGAGCCACCCCTCCTGAGAGTGTGTTAGAGGAACACTACAAGCAACTCTCTCTCCTGGCTGGTTTAACATCCCGGAACCAGTGAACACAACCCACCTACCCAGCAGCAGGGAGAAGGGGAGCAGGTGACAACCCTACCGGCTGATGGAAAGATGTATTCAGCAAACTCCAGTGCCCACCCGTGGTGGATTCCTCAGCAAGCAAGGAGTAGAGGGGAGTTCCTCCATGCGATGCCAAGAGCCCATGCGGGATGCACGCTTCACGGTAACCATGGGCTTCCCCTGGAATTGCAACCAAGGTCCAGTCCCCTCTCGCCACTCCTATTCAACATCCACACCAGAAGTCCTCATAGTAAGACAAGAAAAGGAAATAACATGCTGGCCAAGGGAGAAATAGAATCTCAGATGACACGATCAGAGTTCCAAAGAATGACCCCAAACATGTAGAGTTATTTGGTGGTTTTATCAAGTTGACACAATACAAGGCAAATGTATGAAAGTGAATTGCTTTTCAAGCCCATCACCCTAACCACTCGGCCACAGTTACATGCCTAACTGTTTTTTTATATACAAGCAATATTACCAAAAAAAATTTTTAAAGTTGCACATGGAAGTAGAAAGCAGAATGATAACTACCAGAAGCCAAGGGCTGGGAGAGAGGAAAAGAGGTGCTGAGGACCAAATATGTTCAGATACTTCAGAGGAACACATTTTGAGACCGGCCGCACAGCAGGCTGGCAAAGCCAATAACAAGGTGTGTATGCACACAGGAAGTGTCTCCTTATAACATCGATAAGTAAGGAGCTGAAGGACAGGTCCCTTGCTTGATTGAATTATCCCCTTTTGTATATACGAAATATCACATTGGACCCTGTAGATATATACAACTACTTGCCACATAAACACAAAATATCAGAAGAATTTTTAAAATAGCACAAAACAGCGCAAAATTTTTAGGTAGAATTCAGATAAAACATGCACAGTTTCCATGTGCAGAACTAGAAATCAAGGAAATCTAAAAACAGGACAGATATTCCATGCTCATGTATTGAAAGACCCAACAGTGTGAGGAGATCGATTCTGAATTTGATTGACAGATCGCAATCTTAATTAAAATATAAGGAAGATATTTCATACAAATCAATAAACTGACACTATAGTTTATATAGAAAGTCAAAAGACTCAGAATAGCCTCACAAAGCTGAAGAAGAGCAAACTGTAAGACTTAACAGCTACCATGGTCAAGACAGGGTAATATTGGCAGAAGAATAACTGCCTAGGTCGATGAACAGGTTAGAAACCAGAAACAGATTCACTCAGAGACAGTCAACTGCTCTTCAACCAAGGCAACTCAAAGGAGGAAAGATAGCCTTTTCAACAAATGGCACTGGAACGACTTGGAATTCATGAGCAAAGGAAATGAATCTAGACCCCATCCTCAAAGCCTTCACAAATCCTAACTCGAAACAGGTCTTAAACATGAGTTTAAAATGCAGCATGATACAACTTCCAGGAGATACTGTGGGAGAAAATCCTAGAGACCCTGGGTTTAGTGACGAATGTTCAGATAAGACACCAAAAGCATAATCCATGAAAGAAAAAAATTGATAAATTGAACTTTGTTTAAATTTTTTAAAATTTGCTCTGAGAAAGACACTGTTAAGAGACTCAAAGACAAGCCACAGATTAGGAGAAAATATTTACAAACCACACATCTGGTAAAGGACTTATAGCCAAAGCATACAAAGAACTCATAAAAATCAAAAATAAGTAAAAAAAAAAAAAAATTTTTTTTAAATGGGCAGAAGATCTGAAAAGACATCTGGTCAACAAAGATAGACAGAGGACATCTCAGCCCCGGAAGAGATGCTCAGCTTCACGGCAGCAGAGGACTCACAGTGAAAGCCCTGGAATTCACCACCTTTCACAGAAAGGTGTGAGCGTGTTGCCCTAAGAGGATGGCGTTCCAAAGCCTGGCAAGACCAGATCTGCCTGGGATGTTCCCAGCACCTCCTAGAATGCCACGTGGCCCGCTGCCTTGGAGGTCAGTTGCACACAAAGTTCCTCACGGCCCCACTGTGATCCAGGAATTCCGATTCCCCCAAAGAGTCCTGGTTCCCTTTTTCTCTTTTTGGTACCAGGGACTGAGCCCGGGGGCGCTTAGCCGCTGAGCCACATCTCCAGCCCTTTATATTTTTTATTCTGAGTCAGGGTCTCGCTAAGTTGCTGAGGCTGGACTTGAACTTGCCATCCTCCTGCCTCAGCCTCCCGGGTTGCTGGGATGACAGTTGTGTGCCACCGTGCCAGGCTCCTGGCTCCTTTCACTAGAGAATGGTATTAGACGCTGTTGTCAGGGCTCTGAGCTCTGACTTGTCACTCTGTTGTCACTGGGTGTCATTGCTTCTCAGCCTCTCTACTGATGGCGCAGGATTCACTGTTTATTACTTATCTATAAATATTTATGTGTAGCTGTCAGTATCCACACTGAGTTAAACGCAGGTTCACATCCTGTCTCCAAATCTCCTCCTTAACCCACAGAGCATTCTAGTTTATTCTTCTTTCCTAACAGCAGCCTCCCACTCCAACAGTGAGAAAGCGCCACGCGCCACCCAGTGGCTCAAGGGTTCGACTCCAGATCCACATACAGCAGCCTCAGCACCGTAAGCACCTACCGCAGTGGAAGCACTGTTCCAGGTACAGAGCCCAGTGCTTAGGGACAGTTGTGTTACTCACCTGGGAGACAGATATCCACATACAACTATGCAAATATTTAGGGCACCCCAAGTCGGATGTCCACAAGACCACGGGTGCACACCAGAGGCCCAGGACCCAACCGAAACAGCTCCGGCGGCAGAGGCTGGAGCCATCGGGCAGCGCACTAGGGGAGTTGTCGCGGACCAAGTGTGGTGTCCCCTCAGCTCCTATGTTGAAGCTCTGCTGCCGGCACAATGGCCTTTTGGAAATAGGGATTTTGCAGGGTGCAGTGATCTGTCCCTGTGATCCTAGCGGTTCAGGAGGCTGAAGAAGGAAGATCAAGAGTTTGAGGCCAACCTGGGAAACAGAGAAATATCCCATCTCAAAAAAAAAAAAAAGCGGAAATAGGGTTTTTAGATGGTACTTAAGGTTTTACAAGGTCGTGAGGATGGGACACTCATGGTGGGATCAATGGCCTCATAAGAAGAGAGGGAAAAATCTCTCCCCACACTGTCCCTCAAAAGCACAGAGGAAAGGCCACGTGAGGACAAAGTGCGATTGAAGCGATCTACAACCTGATCGGACCCCTCTGCCAGACAAGGACCCCGCGGTCAGCCTGGTCTCCAGCCTCGCAGACTTGAGAACCGACTAAGACGTCGGGTCTGGGTTAAACTCCAAAGTCTAAACAAACAGCCTTAAATTCCCACTAGAAGTAAAGGATTGAATGAAGCCTTAGTCAGGAAGAAGAGACAGACTCCTCAAACAAATCGCCCGTTGGTTTCCACGGATCCCTGGACACCACCCAGGTGGGCCCACACCCCACTCCTGAAGCCTGGGCTGTGCAGCGATTCTCTTCCAAAACATGCAGCACCAAAAACAGCGAAGGAACCTGCCCGCAGGACCCCACCCCAACCCAGGTCCTCAGTCCACGGCCACCCAGCGGTGGGCGCAGCACCGGGCAGCACACAGTGGGACTCCTCCACAGGTCAAGGTCGTCAACGAGAGCACCTGAGAAGAGCCCGGCCCAGAGGAGCCAGGTGGGCGGGCGCTCTGAGCCAGTTCAGTGGCCTGGTGTCCTGTGTCGGCTGGAACAGACGAGACGCTGGGTGAGACGAAGGAGATCTGAGTAAACACAGTACGACAGCAACAACGGGCATCGGTGTGGGCCCATCAAGTTGGACAGCGTCATTGTTGACAGGAAACTGGGTGGATAGGAACTCCGCCAGCCCCTTGCAATTATTCCAACATTGTTCTAAAATAAAAGTTGATTTTTAAAAAATTCAACAAAGTAGTGTGCTGAATTTAGCATATTAACCATATTTGGCCATAATTCTCCCCCACCCCACGTCCACACCGCTCCTCAATGTGACCTTGGAGTGTCTCCAGTCCAGTGGTTCATGTCCCTCCCAGAGCCTGAGCTGTTGGTAGCTTGGCTTGGGCAGCACAGCTGGCCCAGGCCGCGGCGTGCCTGTCCCCAGTGCCGGCATCCAGTAGCTTTGCTCCTTGCCTCTCTCGGACTCGGCCCGCACGGGATCGTAAACCCAGCACAGCCTGGCAGAGAACAACGGGTAAGCCGTCCACGCATCTCCAGTCTTCCAGCCGCAGCTCACAAGCCCCAGAGAGGACACAAAACTGAGAGTGACCAACACCAGCACTGCCCACTGAATCCAGCGCGAGTTCCCGCTTTACAGAATGTGGGTCAAGTAAACAGTCAGGGGGTGTCTTGTCCTAGAGCACGGCTGCCTGACCTACCCTCTTCCATCTGTGCACATGGAGGCCTTTGAGAAGAAGCCCCTGCTCACGTGCCCGTGACATTGCATGCACACACATGCACACACGTGCACACAGGCACAAAACAGCCAACCCAAGTCCATCATGTAATCCTCCAGGCAGTTTTGTGGCTGAGTCCAAGGAGCAGGCCTGGGAGACGTGGAGAGTAGGGCTCAAGGGCACAGCTTCCACTAGAAGGAGGTCGGCAAGTCTTGGAAAGTCTGAGCTGGGGATCAGGAGGGTGAAAGTGGAGGGCCTCCCTCAGCTCCCTAGCCTGTGAGCAGAGCCGAAAGTTCCTTATAGTTGCCTGGCTGCTGAAATCCCCAAACCAGGACTTCCCCGACCAAAAGCTCCAAGGCGGAGTGGCCACCGGGCTGATGCCCCTCCCACCTCTGTGCTCAAAGACCCCAAACTAAGAATCTCCCCAAAGCATTTGCAATGATTCTCTTTCACTCACCCGAAGCCACAAGCTAGGTCCACTGGACCCACACTCACCGTTGGGCCGTGGCTGGAGGGATACGGGCCTTCCTGTTGGGGAATCCCAAGGATGAAGGCCACATTCACTCACTTAGTCGGCAAATATTTTGTGTACACCTGTTACGTACCAGGCTCTGGGGATGAAGAGGTAGATGAAGGCAGATATTCCTGCCACCAGGAAGACCCAGAGCAGAGACAGATAGTAAGCAAATAATCTCACAACACACACACACACACACACACACACACACACACACGGGGTTCTCGCCCACTGAGAGCCTCCAGCCTCAGTCTCCATTTGATGCTGACGACACTGTGGCCCCAGGACCCTGTGGAGTGGAGTTCCCCTTCCTTGGTTTCAGTGGAACACCACGTCCATCCTGGCATGACTTTGCTCTGCAACCTGATTGGGATCCACGTCTTCCTCCAGCGAAGGTGTTGGTGCCGTAAGAGGCACAGACATTGTTCGTTGCCTGAACTCCTGGGACCAGGACGTGCCTCCTTCTCCCTGGGGCATCTGCACTGGGAGGAATCTGTGGTGTCCTTTGGCTGACCAGGATGTCTGGGGTCTGCAGGGCCTGTCCAAGTTGATGTTCAGGTGAACCTGGTGTCTCCACACACAGAGACCCAGACCCATGAAGAGACAGACACTTGGAGACACAGAGAGACACAAACATGCAGAGGCGGGGAGAGGTGTGGGAGCTGTGCCGCCGGGACCCCAGAGGCCCACGCGCAGACCCCACTGTACTTAAGGGTGAGGCTACGGAGCGTCTGAGGTCTACCGGGGGTAGCCGCTACGGGGCTGAGGGCAGAGACGCCTTGGAGGACGAAGCGCACTGCAGATGCATTCTGGTCCTAACCACAGCAGGCCACCTTGCTGACGCCTCCTTGACACCTGGCCCCAGTGAGACGTCACTCTCCTCCCAGGCATGAGAGCCACACCTGGGATGAGAGCTCACCTAACAGACCTTCAGCCATCGTGGGGCGCATGTAGGAGTCGGGTCTCGGGGAGGCGGAGCCTCGCCAGGAGGGCCTCCCACTCTGCACAGCGTAAACCACACCTGGGAAAAGCTGGAGGCCAGCAGGGGTCCACGCGCTGCTAGAACAGGAATCCATCCTCGTGCGAGGCGGACGGTGGGATTCCAGTCCCACTGTGCAGCATCCACGATCCCTAGGAGTCAACGGAAAACCGTCCTACAAAAGACGTATGATCTAAAGGGAAGAAAAAGATCAGTCGATAGAAACCGAAAGAAGACAGACCAGACGTGGGCTTGGCGAGGACTTAGAGCAGCTTTCACAGATCTGCTAAGTGAACTCAAGGAGAAGAGTCTTGGTGACTAACCAAATAGGGGATCTGGAGAGCAAACGTGATCGAGGAGACGTGACCAGATGGGAGCGCCTGGGACTGAAGATCATATCCTGAAACTGAAAGTTCCTCAGTACCAACACGACACGGAACAGGGCAGAGAGTGGGTGAACTTGAAGACAGGTCAATAGGAATTACCTTCCGAAGGGCAAAGAGGCTCCAGAAATGAGCAGCCTTGGTGATCTGTGGCCCAGGACGATACAGTCTGACGTGTGTTTAGGGTCCCAGAAGGAGAAGAGAGGAAGAATGAAACGAAAAATTCATTTGAATAAACAGTGGCTAAAAATGTACCCAAGTTGCTAGAAAAGGGAGATTGATAGAGTGTCAAAGCATCGCAAACTCCCAACAGGTGAACACAAAGAAAATCCCGGCGGACACACAATAGTCAAAGTGCTGAAGATGAAAAACGGGTAGTGTCTGTGCAGGGGACGAGGATAGACAGAGCAGGCCGGGGACAAAACAACTCCACAGTCTGAAAGGACCCCCAGGTGTCTGCCCAGGGTGGCCCAGGACGTCCCCACTCATCAGCTCCAGCCCAGGTGTCCCCCTGGGCTTGAATCTCCTCACACCTGGGGTGCAGTTGTGCTGGGTGCAGAGGACCCCAGTGTCTTCAGCCTGGAAGCATCGGGGACAGGTGGAGCCATGAACCGCACAGCACACGGGGCCCCACAGGGCCGTGCTCAGCCTGAGTGGACGGCTTCACTCCACCCTCAGGGCAGCACCATGAGCTTAGCACAATCGGCCTGCTCCACAGGGGTGGTGACCAAGGGCGTGGCGAAGTGCCAAGTTCCCACGGCTGGCACACAAGCTTCCAGCCACAGCCTGTGGCCTCCCGAGGTGCTCTGCATACGCCGTGGCGGAGACAGCGGGCTCAGACCTCCGCGTCCATACGCAGCGACACGGCACACAGGTGAACGGGTGTGGACGCCAGCTCACAGGTGGACGGGTGTGGACGCCAGCTCACAGGTGGACGGGTGTGGACGGGTGTCGCACAGCCGGGGACATGCATGCCCGCATGCTGGCTCACACCAGCAGCAGGCATACCCTCAGGGAGACCCCCAGCTCTCCCCTGGCCCTGCAGGCCAGCCGCTGGGCCTTAGTCCAGACGCAGTACAAGAGCTAAGGGTCAGAACCTGCTCAGAACCTTTGTTTCCAGTTGAATTGGTGGAAAAAGTCATGGATTCCAACCAGGGTATCCCAGCCCACAGCCCTCGGGCTCAAAACTGCTGCTCTCCACAGCTCCACTCTCCTTGTTCCCGAGCGTTTGGCTGACAGGCAGGTTCTTCCCGAGGACATCAGAAGCATTGTCCCAGTCACTCAGCTGGAGAGCCAGCCAAGGCCAGTGAATCCAAAAGTACACTCTTCAATCCCCCAAGCCCTAGTTTTTGTTTCGTTTTGGTCTTTGGTACTGGAGATGGAACCCAGGGATGCTTAGCCACGAGCGACACCACAGCCTGTTTCTGTTTGGTTGGTTGATTTTGTTGTTTGTTCGTTTGTTTGAGGCAGGATCTCACTAAGTTGCTAAAGCTGGCTTTGAACTTGCGATCCTCGTGCCACAGCCTCCTGCGCGGTTCTGGTTACAGGCCACCACCTCCATGCCCAGGAAAAATCCACGTTTGCCTTTTGAGCTGTTAACAAGGATCTCATGGAGCCAAAGTTCCCAAAGTCCCTCCAGGGGATGATATGCAAATAGAGGTTGGCACGGAAATCAGCAGGGACAGGAGCGGGTTGGGACGGCAGCCCCACGCACCACCACTCGCAGCCTGCCAGGCTCCCTCGCCCAGGGCCAGGAGTCACTGTTTTTACCCCGTAGCCTCGTTCCCCAGACAGCTCCAGTCTTGGTCCCATAACCACCTCCTTCCCTCCCTCCAGCCCCACCACGCACCCACAGGCAGCAGCTAAGGCCCCTCTTCCTTTCTCTTTGGAGGGAGTCGATCAGCGCTCCTCGAATGTATAAGCCATTTGCCCAAAGCCTTGTATGACTAGGATGATCTGCAGCCACAAACCCCAGGGCCCCACACAGCCAGGTTCCTGGCTTTTTTTTTTTTTTTTTTTTTTCCTTTTCCTTAAAGCAAATTAAATCACCCTCTGAGCTCCAAGTAATTGGATTGTCGCTCTTGGAATGAATGACCTGAGGTCAACAGGGTTAAGGAGCCAGGACAGATGGTGTCCAGATTACACTTTCAGGAGCTAGCTGTGCAATGTCGGGAAGTAACTTAACCTCTCTGAGCCTGGGTATCGTAGTGAATAAAGTGAAAATGACTGTGAGTGAGCACATTCGTTCACTACATGCAGATGCACACGGTGTGTGTGCACAAGCCCAGGATAAGGAGACCGGGGCTCGGGAGTCTGAGGCAGACTTAAAGGTAAGCTATGAGTGCCCAGGAAAGCAAAGGCTACTGTCTCATCTCTGCTCTGGGTTGTCTCCTCTCCCTCCCTCCCCTCCACAGCTTCCCTGTTAGAGGTGATCCCAGAGAAGGAGCAGCTTGCCCAGGCGGAGGGAGGGCTTCCAGAACATCCCGCCACCTGCTGCTCAGGCAAGCACGCTGAGGCCCCAACAGTCCAGGCCCTCAGGAGCCCACCACTGCTGAGTGACAGGCGAGACCCACGTCCCAGCTGGGTGTAGGAAGCCGCGACCCTCCTCCTGCCCCCGGGCTGCAAGCTGAGTACGCAGCAGGGACAGGAATGGACGCCGCCTTCGAATTTTGCTTTGGTTTGTTTCTGTTCTCCCTCCCTGCAGAACAAACGAAACTTGGATCCGGAACAAGGCCAGGTGCCCAGCTGCACCTGGTCCTCAGTGTTTGTCCTGCAGCCGGCCTCCCTGACGCAGGGAAGGACGATCGCTGACCCCTCCCCTAAAACCTGAGTCCTTCGCTCCATCTGTCCTGTGTTTTATTTCTTCTTCTTCTCCTCCTCCTCCTCCTTCTCTTCTTCTTCTTCTTCTTTATTATTATTATTTTTTCTTCTTCATTCTGGATATGTTCAAAACAAAATGATAAAATACCACATTTTATAAAACTAAATGTGATTTTTGGAACTCAGTTTTTAAATCGTCCCCAAAGCCTTTCAAACTCCTCCTCTAAGGCTGTGCCAGGACCTCCAACCCCTCTGGGCTTGTTGAGTGGCAGGTAAATACCCGGGCTGGCTGGCCACTCTCCTCCTTCCTCCGCCTCCCACACCTGCCCTCTGTCCAGTGGATGCCAAGTGACCTTGTTGCTGGTGGCTTTGAACTTGGCTTCTCCAGGGGCAAAGCTGGAGTGAGAGAGTGAGACCCACATCCTGGTGGCCTGCAGCGTCCCTCCCCCAGAGCACGCGCTTTCTCCGCCCTCCTGACTCCTTTCTCCTCCTTCCTCACCTTCGCTGAACTGCTGCAGCTGGAGTTGACTCTTTGGTGCTGCGGGCTTCAGAGTCTGAACCCCCCAGGAGCCTGCAGGCAACGCTTCCTGTCCACAGTCGATGCTGGTCACTCCAGCATGCCCGCTCAGTCTGCATGCTGACACCTCAGGGCACAACCTCCACTTCACATCTTCAGTTCTGTCCCTTGTGCCAGGCGGGGAGGTAAGCTGCACAGCAGAGCACACCAGACACAGAGAGCAGCTGGAGGGCGGAAATGAGCAAATCAGAACACACAGAAACAGCAACCGCTGTGGGGAGGACGGCCACCAGCAAGCAGGACAGGAGGACAGCGCGTGGAGCCCAGTGAGACTAAGAGCAAGGAGTCTCGAAACGTTCTGTCGGAAAGCAGTCCTTCCCCATGGAGGTCAATGGTGGGCTCCGGTACTCCTGCTGTTCACTGCCCCCATCCTGTGTCCTCAGTGCCCAGCCCTGGGTCAACCACAAGATGACTCCAAAGAGGCATGTTCAGCAGGGCACAGAGGTGCAGGCCTGTAATCCTGGCAGTTGGGGAGGCTGAGACAGGAGGATCGAGGGTTCAAGGCCAGCCTCAACAACTTAGTGAGGCCCTAAGCAACTTAGCAAGACCCTGTCTCTAAATAAAAATTAAAAAGGGCTGGGGGTGTGGCTCAGGGGTTAAGCACCCCTGGACTCAATCCCTGATACCAAAAAAATGGGGGGGGGGCATGTTCAGTGAGACCGTTTCTGAAATTCTTACTAAGCCGCAGCATCTGAGCTTCCTGTTTTTCTTTGAGCTGCAAGTGCTCTGCCTTCTACAACAATTTGCCAGAAAGATAATTCCTCTAGTGTCAGGAAGAAAAGTACCAAGAAAAAACAAAGGAAAAGAGACATCTGAAGATCAGACCCCCTGTTCTGCTTTCTGACTTGCCGGAAACTGATGACATCACTCCCAGCAGCCACTGGGAACCAGGCTGAAATCTTCACCACATTACTACTCCTTCCTTTGCTTATTTTTTTGGGGGGTGGGTACCTGGGATTGAACCAGGGGCGCTGGACCACTGGGCCACATCCCCAGTCCTATTGTGTATTTTATTTAGAGACAGGGTCTCACTGGGCTGCTTAGCGCCTCGCTTTTTGCTGAGGCTGGCTTCAAACTTGCAATCCTCCTTCTCAGCCTCCTGAGCCCTGGGATGACAGCCGGGTGCCACTGTGCCCAGCTTCCTTCCTTTGTTTAAAAAGAAAGGAAAAAAAAAACAGGGCCAGGTACCTCGGTGTCACTGGCTAGGACCGGATTTCTCTAAATATCTCAGTTCGTCCCACGGCTGCACCTACGAGTTCAAGTCCTGAGAAACGCTCTGGGAGTCGGGGACTGGAGGCACCACTCTGCACTTTCTCCTCGACCGTCGCTCATCTCCCAAGGCTTGCTCGTTTTCAGAGAAAACGGGTATCTGGGAGGTCAAGGGAGACGTCCAGACCGTGCTGACACACGGCTGCTTTCTTCCCCTCGCAGTTCCCACACATCCTGGGGGTCACAGGTGACCAGGGAGCTGGTCTGCGTGCAGTCAGCCACTGACACGCTGCGCCTCCGACAACCTTGCGCTCGGCCCCGGCAGCCTTCCCGTCGGTCTGCCTGCCACGGGTCCCCAACGCCGCACCTCCTTCTGACTCCAAAGAGCAGGGCCAGCTTCACCGTGTCAGGGTCACTGTGCTCAGGGCTCCGCCCCGGGCGAGCGAGAGAACACCAGCTCTTCCATTTACCTGACCACTCAGAGTCTCTCCTTAAAGGGACCGTGTGCTTTCAAGTGTGTGAATGGAAGAGAAAGATTAAATAACTACCGTCCCCGACACGGCAGGTGGGAGCAAGTCACGGTCTGGGACGAGTGCAGTCGGTACGAATGAGAGCTGCTTGGTTCTGCTGCCCACCTGTGACTCGGAAGGAGCACGCCTCAAGTCCCCTGGCAGCGTTGGAGAAGGCGGAGTCCCCTCCAGGCAAGGGCCGGGCCGGAAAGCACCCCTGCTTCGGGCCGGGTGGGGTGCAGACCTCAGCCCCCTGCCTGACGTCTTGGTCATGACTCTCCCACAGTGACCGTCTGCCCGTCACTGCTGTGACACCTTTGCCGTGGCGACGTCTCCACCCCAGAGTCCGAGCCGGTCTTGACTTCACAGCCTCTGGTTCTCATCCGGGTCAGGGAGGCCTCCCTCTCCTGGGCTGCACGTGTCACGTCACGAACTCCTCCCAACACCGTCGCCCTGTCGCTCCTAAGTACTGAGTGTTTGCAGGATTTACTCCTCTGCGTGTGGACCGCTGGTTCTGCCCCGCGTCCTCCCGTTTGTCCAAGGCCACTGACCCCGTGCGGGAACGCCGTGCCTCCTGAGCTGAGTGGCAGCCGCACTGGCCGCTGCTCCGCCCCGCTGGCGCTGCTCCTCAAGGTGCCTTCTGGCCCTCGGCCTCATCCCTGAGGGAAGCCCCGGAACTCCCCGTTTCTCACCTCCCCTCCATTCCCGGGGCCCTCGTTATAAGGCCTCACCCCCCACAAGCAGCTGCCTCTTGGAACCTCGCCTCGCAATATGGCGCACATGCCGCTTCTCTCCCCGAGTGTCAGCTTCCTGCCCCGCGCCCAGTGGCTCTCCACCGCCTGCCTCAATCCCCTAGCGGCAAAGCTTGCCCAGCCACCTACCGCCCGTCCCACCCCCTGGCCCCTGAGGCTTCTCTCCACTCCATAAAGGCGCGTGCACTCTCCGAATAAAGCGGAGCTTCTCCGGACCGGCAGTTGATGTCGCCTCGTTCTTTCAGTGGTGCCGAAACCCGGGAGAGACGGGCGCCTCTCTGGCTCCGTCGCTCTTCTTTGCGACACTGCTGCCGCTCCACCCTCGTCCATCCTTCCCCGCGCTGGCTCTCTTCACTCACCACCGGCTCATCCTTTCGATCAGTCCCCCCAGGGCGGAGGAGCCACTCTCGTTCGGGCTATCGTGGGACTCTTGACCGTGATCGTCCGGCAATGTCCCAACGCCCAGCGGGAAGGGAGGTCACACCCCGCCTAGGCCTTCAGGGCCACAGCGGACTCCCGGGCTCCTCCTCGGCCACAACACTCCAAAATCGGCATTAGATCTTAATGCAGGACTCGAGCAGGACTCACACTCCCGCCCCCAGTCTCACTTTTAAAGACTCTCGGAAATTGACCTTCCCTTCGCCACCCCTTCTCTCCACCGTTCCTCTTTGCTCTCCTCCTCCAGACCGCGGGGTCTCAGAAAGCCTGGTACCAGGTTCCTCCAGGCTCCGGGCCTTTGCCCCCCCCGGAAGAGTGAAGTCCCGGGTGACCATCCACAGCCTCCTCTGCTCCCTGTTCGTTTTCGAACCCCTCCGGGACTGATGAGACCTGTCGGGGACGCCCTTCAGGATCTCTCCTCTCCCTACCAGCTGAAGGACTCACTTTCTTTTCCCTCCTCTCTCTCTTCCCCTTTCTCTCCCCTCCCTGTCTCTCCTCCTCTCCTTTTCAGCAATGGGAACGCCTTCTTCCTCTCCCTGGGGGACTCCCCTCTTCAATGTCTCCTAAAAAACCTTAGCACCCCGTCCCTCAAGCCAGAACTTCTCGTCGAATTTTGCACCCAGGATAGGCCTCACTATCCCCTGGACAATCAGAGCGTGTGGCCCCCCGAGGGTACACTAGATCCCAACATTCTTCGAGACCTCTCCAATTATTGCCGGCGCCAGGAATAATGGAAGGAGATTCCCTACACCCAAGCTTTCCGCCTTCGAGCCCAACATCCCTCACCCTGCTCCCCCTGCACTCCGTCTCAGGTCCTTTTAGCCTGCAAACCTCCCTCACCCCCCAGGCCTCAGAGACAGCCTTCGGGCCTGCCGACGAACCCCCCCCCCTTACAGGCCTCCACCTTCTGCCCCTGCACTTCCTCCTGCTGCTCCCTCCGCTACCCCAGTATCTTGCCCAACTTCCTCTCCGCCCCCACTTTCTCTCACCTCGACCCTTTTAACCCTCCCTTCACACGCTCCCAAGGGCCTCCCCCTACCCCCTCACTATTGCCCCTCTCCGTGAAGTGGCTGGCGCCAAGGGTGTGGTCCAGGTCCATGTGCCATTTTCCCTGGCAGACCTGACACAATTAGAGAGGAAACTGGGTTCCTTCAGTGCAGACCCCACCACTACATCAGGGAGTTTCAGTGGGTCCTCCAGGCTCATAGCCTAACACACCATGACACTTTCATGCTCCTGGCCAACACCCTCCTTCCCAAAGAACATCGCCAAGTCTGGGATGCCACTCAAACCCATGCCAATGACACACACCGCACTGACCCCAACCACCCACCCGGCCCACATGCAGTCCCCAAACAAGACCCACATTGGGATTATAACACCACCCAAGGAATCCAAGCCAGGGACCGTTTTGCCTCTTGCCTGGTTATGGGTCTTAAAAAGGCTGCCCATAAGGTCATCAATTTCCAAAAAATTCAGGAAATTATCCAGAAGAAGGACAAAACCCCATCCAAATTCCTAAACAGGCTTACCCAGGTCCTCCAACAATACACCTAGACCCCACCTCGGATGACCGACATGTCCTTATGACATATTTTTTGGCCCAATCCTACCCTGACATTAAAGCCAAATTAAAAAATTGGAACAGGGCCCAGCAACCCCTCAGACCAAGATCATATCAGTGGTTTCAAGGTTTTTCATAACTGGGAAGAGGAAAAGGAGCGCCGGAAGCAAAGAGCTGATCAAGCCAATTTCCAAATGCTGGCTCAGATCATAAAACCTACCCCGGGGCGTTCTCCTGCCATACCCAACCCCAAGCCTCCACCTGGGGCATGCTTTAAGTGTGGCAAAGAAGGACATTGGTCAAAAGCCTGTCCCTCTCCCAGGCAACCCACCACACCTTGCCCAAAATGCCGAAAGAGGGGGCATTGGGGTTCCGATTGCCCTTTCTCCCGAAGGGGCGGATGGTCAAGTGGCCCCCAAACACCCGGAACACGGCAACCATCTATGGTAGGGTTAGCTGATGAGGATCGACGAGGCCTTGGGTTCTCCCCGTCCATGTCCATAACAAGAGGAGAACCCAGGGTCATTACTATTGTGGATGGCGCCCCCACCTCCTTCCTCCTAGATACTGAGGTCACTTTCTTGGTCTTGAGGGAATTCCAGGCCCTTACCACACTTAGCACCTCTCCTATAGTCGGGGTAGGAGGGAAACAAATTCTCCCCACCAAAAGGCAGTCAGTTTTCTTTCTCCCACTCTTTCTTAGTTATGCCTCAATGCCCTGTCCCTCTTGTGGGAAGGGATATCCTCTCCCTATTAAAGGCGTCTATCACCATACCATTTTTATCCTCCCCCACGACCCCTTTCCTTTTAGCCCTCCTTTCTGAAACCAGGGATCCCATCCCAGAAAATTTCCTCCCCACTTTGACCTACCCCGTAAATACTACAGTATGGGACACTAGTAGCCCCTCCAATGCCCAATGTCCCCTATTATTATGACCCCACCAAATATATACATCAGGCCCAATATCCCCTAAGCACCACCACACTCCCTGGACTTCAACCCATCATTGAGGATCTCCACCAGAAACGGTACATCCGTCACACGCATTCACCCTTCCACACCCCTATTCTGGCAGTTAAAAAGGGCAATGGATCATACCGCCTAGTCCAAGACCTCCGCCTAATCAACGCTGCCGTTGTTCCCATACATCCCCTAGTCCCCAATCCGTACACTTTACTATCCCAAGTCCTCGCATCATCCACACACTTCTCGGTCTTGGGTTTAAAGGACGCCTTCTTTTCCATTCCCCTTGACCCTTCCTCCCAAGTGCTTTCACTTGGACGGACCCACACACGCGGCATTCCGAACAGATGACATGGACAGTCCTTCCTCAAGGGTTTCGGGATAATCCCCATGTTTTTGGACAGGTTTTGGCCCAGGATCTCAAAACCTTCCATGCATCCCATCCACAATCTGTCCTCCTGCAGTATGTGGATGACCTCCCACTCTGCAGTCCGTCCTGGGAACAATCCCAAATCGACACTGCTTCACTCCTCAACTTTTTAGCAGAGAGGGGTTACCGCCTTTCCCCTTCCAAGGCCCAAATCTCCCTCTCAACCATGACTTACCGAGGTTTCCAGCTCTCCCCACAGAGAAAGGAAATTACTCTTGGCAGGAAACAGCTCCTCACCACCCTCCCCATCCCCAAAACCAAAGCCGAGATCCTCTCATTCCTGGGACTGGCCTGGTACTTCAGGGCCTGGATTTCAAATTCTCCCTGTTGGCTCGACCCTTCTATGACCTAGCAAAAGGGGACCCTGAAGAACCTCTATCCTACACACCTCACCGCCCCTTCCTCAAACGTAGACAAGCTCTAGTTGAAGCCCCCACACTTCATCTCCTGGACCTTACCAGACCTTTTTCCCTCTATGTCAAGCGTTGGGGGTCCTAGGACAGATCCATGGCCCTTCCTTCGCCCCGTGGCCTACCTTTCCAAACAATTAGGTCCCACTGTACGAGGATGGGCCCTACAAGCCCTAGCAGCCGGGCACCTATTTCAAAAGGAAGCCTACAAATTAACTTTTGGGGCACCTCTCACCACCCTTTCACCCCATCACCTCAAGGATCTGCTCTCCTATAAAGCTCTCCAGTCCCTTCCGCCGTCCAGACTCCTAGCCCTCCTGTCTTCCTTCCTGGAGAATCCCACCATCTCCTTTCTCCCGTGCCCACCCCTAAAGCCTGCCACTCTACTCCCAACACCATACCCTCCCAACGCACCTCTCCATAATTGCTTGGAGACCCTCCAGATCTTTATACCCTGTCACTCCTCCATTTCCGAGGGCCCCCTCCCACACGCTGACTTCACACGGTTTACAGATGGGTCTTCATTCAGGGAAGACCACACCCGTTATGCGGGTTACGCGGTAGTCTCCCTCGATTCAGTCATAGAGGCCCAGTCATTACCAGCAGGTACTACTAATCAGCAGGCAGAGCTCATTGCCGCCACCGCTTGCACCCTCGCCGAAGGGAAGAACCTCAACCTGTACACAGACTCTAAGTATGTCTTTCACATTCTCCTGTCCCATGCAGCTGTATGGAAAGAAAGAGGCTTACTTAACACCAAAGGGAATAAAATCACAATTCAGCACTAATCACCAAACTCCTAGAAGCATCTCAACTGCCCCATTCATTAGGGGTCAATCACTGCAAAGCCCATCAAAAAGACAACTCCCCCATAACTCAGGGTAACCGTAAAGCAGATATTGCGGCTGTGTCAGGGACCACCAATACCCTCCTCCCGGACTTACCCCAGGAAGCAGAAACCCCAACTTCAGCTACCCCTGGGGTCACCCTTCAGGAAGACTGTCAGTTACAACTTCCCGGGAATAAACTCTCCCTCTTCCGTCTTCTCCTTGATCTCTTCCACTCCAGGCCCCAATTACTGTCCCATTTTTTACAAACCTTCTTCTCACTTACCCCAGCGGATAAAACCCTACTCCACAATATTTCCCTCTCTTGCGCCGTTTGCCAGTGCACCACCCCCAACACTCCCCTCAAACCTAAACCTTATCCCTCACACCAGGCCAGGGGCCACACCCCTGCGGCTGACTGGCAGGTCGAGTTTACCAACATGCCCCCTGTCCGACGTCACAATACCTCCTAGTATTTGTGGACACCTTCTCAGGATGGGTGGGAACATTCCCAACAACCAATAAAAAGGCCTCCTCCGTGGCTCACTCTCTCCTCACACAGATCATTCCCAGATTTGGAATGCCTACTTCCATCCCATCTGATAACGGATCAGAGTTCACAGCCCAAATAATCCAGGGAGTATCTAAATTCCTTCCACTCCCTGGGCACTACCACTGTCCCTGCCGACCACACACATCAGGGAAAGTGGAAAGAACCAACAGAACGTTAAAAGATGTTTTAACCAAACTCTCTAGAGCTGCACCTCGACTGGGTTCATCTTCTACCCCTTGCCCTGCCTCGACTAGAGCACTCCCGAAGAAAGCCACCAGCCTTTCCCCATCTGAGGCCATGTTTGGAAGGCCTCTCCTACCACCTGGCATCACAGCCATTCCAGGGCCATACCATCCGCTACAGCCCTACCCTTACTCTCCCACCTTCGGGCTGAACTACAGAAACATCAGATTGGTTACTCCCAGACCCGTCGCCACAAAAAAATGATCTTATACTACACCCAGGCCAATTGGTCTTTCTCAACCCCCTGAACCCAAAGCCCCCAAATGGGAGGGACCATATCCCGTCATCCTATGGACCCCAACAGCCGCTAAGCTTGCCACATCCAATAACCATGGTTCATATTTCTAGATTGAAGCCTTACTCCGGGAGCCCATCCTCAGCAGCCACGGACCTTGACCAGCTACAGGACGAACCAATACACCACTCTTTTCCGTGCACCCCTCACCCCTCCAACCCTCTTAAGCTCCGTCTCTCCCGCTCCCCAACCCTGTCCCCCATTCAGGAAGAATGACTCCCCTCTTAAGCCTCCTTCTACTTCTACTCCCTCTCTACCCAGAGGGTTCTCAAAAACCATCCTTTGTCTGGAGATTTAAAGTGCGTGAAACCTACACGGACAGGCAAACCAGTATCACTCATCTTGCCTCCACAAAGGACTGCCCCCTGACAGGGTGTTCCTCAGCCATTGACATTCCCCTTTTCCCTTACCTCCTCCCAATTAACCCGTTGGTGCGCAGAAAAGCTATTTCTCCCCTACTTATGCGCTACCCATGACCAAAACTCCACCCGTAGCCTCCTAAGGCGGCGCACCTGAAATTCAAATAACCTCTTTCTTCACATCCATGATCCGTGGAATCCCAAGTGGGCTACCCCTCGTAGGTACGCTTTCTACTACGGATGGTCCCCCAAACCCTGGGGCTTCTTCTCCATTTCTCGGGAATACGTCCCCGTACACGGAACTCTTTCCCTGGTTTCTGTCAACATCTATCACAAAGAGGAACAGCTCTCCTCTGCCCTAGAACCACCCTCTCACTCCTCCGCCAACTCCCCTGGGTCACCCATTTACACTTGGGTGCAGGTTCTACTCTCGCTGTTCTCAATCGTTCACTTCCTTCCTCCTCCCCTGGGAACTGTTTTCTCTGTGCTTCTCTTGCATGCCCACTTCTAGCCTACAGACGCACACAAGTTCTAACCCTCTCTCTGCCTTTATCCAAAACCCCCTCCTCACTTGGATGTGGCCCATTCTAGGCCCCTTAGCTGTCATCTTAGTGGCCTGTCTCTTCCTACCTTGTATGAAGTGAGAGCCATACGCCGCTCCTTCACAGATGGATCTGGCAGTCAGTTTGTGGTCACTGCTCAAATTGCCCATCCTGATGGTATTGCTGTTGACTGGGTTGCACGAAATCTTTATTGGACAGACACTGGTACTGATCGGATAGAAGTGACACGGCTAAATGGAACAATGAGGAAGATCTTGATTTCAGAGGACTTGGAAGAACCCCGGGCATCTTAGATCCTATGGTTGGGTACATGTACTGGACCAGCTTCTAGCCACCGAGGACCCAACCAACTCCTCGCGAGAACATCTCACCAGCGGTTAAGATGACAAACCCCTTCCGTCACCAGTGGCAGCTATTCCTGGAAACCCTTGCCGCGGATGCCTGGAGGGTCACCCCCAGCAACTCCCTCTCCCAGTGGGACGACCAGCTGCAAATTTTGTGGTTCCAAGGGACTTTCATGGACTCCTCTCCCGGTGAAGTGGCTGCATTTGGCCTTCTGTTATGGGGACTAATAAGTGGCCTACTCCTCAACACTCCCCCCTTGCCTCTACCTTCCCCACAATGACCCACTTCAGCAGGAAGTAGCCAGAAAAAGAATGATGACCTCATTCCCATATATAGAGGAAAAAAGGGAGGAATATAAGGCTTAACCCCCACAAGCAGCTGCAAAAGCCGCACCCCGCCCCTCTCTTGGAACCACACCTCGGCAATATGGCGCATATCCTGCTTCTCTTCCGGAGTGTCAGCTTCCTGCTGGCGCAGCCCCGCACCCAATCACTCTCCACTGCCCTGTCTCAATCCCCTAGCAACAAAGCTTGCCCAATCACCTACTGCCCCGTCCCATACCCTGGCCTATGAGACTTCTCTCCACTCTATAAAAGCGTGTGTATTCTCTGAATATAGCAGAACTTCTCCGGTGGACAGGCAGTTGGTGTCACCTCATTCTTTCACTTGTTCTTTCATGAAAACTCTAAGATCCTACTTTATTCCAGTATGCACGGCTGCAATGATCTCCAAAGAAGATACTCGCTGCTCAACGCAGGAGAGAGGACACCAAACTCTGGCGAGGACGTGGAGCCCCAGGGCCCTTCACTTGATGCTGGCAGAGGACTTCAGAGGGAGGACAGCGTGACCGCTCCTTACAAAACCCAGCACGCTCCGACCACACGACCCAGCCACCATGGTGCACGTGGTACGAAGTCAGAGCTGGAAAGTCACCTTCACACCAAGACCTACACCTGGACATTTACAGCCGCTTGATTCAAAATGGCCAAAACTTGGAGGCCGCCAAGATGTCCTTCAGTCGGTGAGTGCACAAACCCACTTGAGGGGGTGTTAGTCAGGACAAAATGAGTCCCTGGGCTGTGAAGGCACTAAGGACACTTAACTGCCCGGGACTCAGAGAAAGAAGCAGGCCTCACTCTGACCCCAGACCTGGAGAAGGTGAAATGACGGAGATGGGACAGATCCGCGGTGGCCGGGGAGGGGCAGGCATGAGAGGGAGTGCAGGGGTCCAGGCGTGATGCCGTAGTGGGGGGTCCATGTCAGGGCACCTGTCCAGCCCACAGACCAGGAGCCACGAGGGCAGCCTGTGGGCTCCATCGGTGGCAGCAGCAGACCACTTCTGTGTGGGCACTGCAGACTAGGGAGCCTGGCAGGTGCAGGGGCCTTGCTCTGGGAACTCTCTGGATCTGCTGTGCGATTTTGATGAGAACCAAACACTGCTCTAAAAAACAGTCTTGTTTTAAAGAGAGGTGGGGTCTCTTAACGTCTCGTTTGTTTGTCGGGAACTAAGACATGCCCACATCCCAAACAGGAAGTGGCTGACGGTGCTTTGGACTTGGACCTCATCTGTCCAGTGCCTCCCTAAACCTGGGACCAGGAAGGCTATGAGGGAGGGAACCCCTCCAACTCCCTGTGCCCAGCACCCCCTTCCTGCCTGGGAGCCCAGCAAGGCCAGCCCTGTGCCATGGATGTGCCCCAGCTGAGTGACAGCCAGCTCTGCTGGCAGAGAAGCCGAGGGAGCCCCCTCCCCGGAGCAGTCCACTGAGCACAGGACTGCGGACAGGAAACAGTGCCTAGGAAGGACACAGGGAGGGAAACTGAAGACACACAGGAGTTCAAGGTCACTGGTCTGACTGTGCACTGGGCATTGGCTACACCCAAATCCAAGTGCTGCCTGGAGGTTCACCTTCCCCCACCTTGCAGATGAGAATTTACAAAGGTGAATATTTTATGCAGGTCCCCTGGGCTGGGGGGCACTTGAGCAAGCCCTCTGCCTGCTGCAGACACTGAGCTGAATCTTTGCTGGAGACCCGATGGGGAGTGGGCGCCTTCCGGCAGATGAAGCACCGGGAGCCGCTCTTCCCAGCACCTTCCTGCCACACTCAACACTTCTGCTCGGCCCCGCTGGCTGCAGCTAGGGGGTCTTCATCACTTTGCGTCCGTTTGCCGCAGCCCAGAGTGCGGGCCCAGGGACCACGAGGGCACAGAGTGAATGAAGGATCTGGGGCTGCTCTTCCTTTTTAATTTTGGTGTCCAAGTGACTTGACAAGCCCAGACCCTCACAGAGATACTTTGCGCAGAATGCTGGGATCAAAATATAATTTCAAAATAATATATTTTCTGACATCCCCCAAGAAAACAATTACCGGTTTCTTCCCTCTAAAAGGATTTAGATGGAATAACATCTGTGCCGAGTACGTTAAACTGACAGGCAGTCTCTAAGGCACTCTGCTCATTAATGTGCTGCGCATAAAATTAAAACTTGAAATATATTTTTAAATCCATTTTGAATCATTTAAGCAATTCTCCCGCAAAGAAACTATTGTGCTGAAATAATATATTTGGAACAAGGAATATGAAAGCTATTAAAATGTCTTAGACCCCCCTGCCTTTCACGGGAAGAAGGGGAAACGCGCTCCCTTTGATTCGAAACACGCTCTGTATAAAATATGCCCACACCCACCCCGCGAAGAACTACTTTGAAATAACATGAAGAGTTTGACTTAAATCCTCAGGAGTTGAGGAACTCAGAATTGGCTTGGCTTCGGCCTTCTGGCGCACAGCTGGGAGCAGCCTGTGAGGAGCGGAACCCTCCTGCTCTGCACTGCCCACAGCTGGGGGCCAGAAACCTAAGGAGGACGGGGGATAGAGACACAAAGCCCGGGCCTTGTCTTGCTCCAGCTTCTGCGGATTCCTGGAGCTCTCTCCATGGACACTCAGGACACGGATCCGTTGGTTGGTTCTTTGGAGCCGGTTGGCGTGAGTGTCACAGGAAGAGCAGTCTACCGCTTTCCGACACCCCCTCTCGCTCCTGCCTCCTTCGTCCATTTAACAAATACTAAGTGCCGACCCAGAGCCAACCCGGACCCTGGGGGTTCAGAGTCCCGCAAGACGCTCTGCGAAGCCTCCCAGGGAGTGTGCCATGGGAAAAGGTACAGCAGAAGCGAGAAGGGAGGCGCCGGCCAGGGCAGGAAGGCTTCCTGGAGGAGCAAACGGCAGACGTCCCACAGAAGAGGAAGAAAGGAAAGCAACTGCCAGGACTGGGGACATGAGCCCAAGGACCCTGCATGACTTACCTGGCGATTCCCAGGTGGAAACTAGCCCCTCCTGGCAGGAGCAGACCACAGGCAGGGGCAAAAGAGTTGGAGGGCAGGGCCCAAGTACATGGGTCAGCCCAAGGGCCCGTGTCCACCAGGAGAAGCCCCAAGCTGACCCTGAGAACAAACCTGGGCGTCATCCGCAGCCTGTGCTGGGCGTCATGCAAATGCCTCTCCAGAGATCCAGTCTGACCTTGGAGCTCACCTGGGGGCAGGTGGAGCAGCAGGTGACAGTGTGGGGCCAGATGGGAGCAGGACCTGCCAGAGAAGATGAAATGTGGTTGGGCTGCCATGGTTTGGGTCTGGAATGTCCCCCAAAGGCTCACGCGTCAGAGGCTTGGTCCCCAAGCAGCAACGCTCAGGGTGGGGTGGGGACTGATTGGATCATGAGGGCTCTGACCTTATCAGTGGATCTATCCACTGACCAATGCATGGGCCCCGGGGAGGAGGTGGCGCTGGAAGCAGGTCGGCGTGGTTGGAGGAAGGAGGCCACTGGGAGGGTGTCCTTGGGGACTCTGTCTGGTCTCTGGTGCCTTGCTCCTGATCATTCATTCTCTCCGCTCTCTCCACCTCTCTCTCCCCTCTCATCCCTCTCTCTTTACTTCCTGGCTGCCATGAGCTGAGCAGCTTTCCTCCTCTGTGAAGCTCTGCCTCACCTCAGGTCCACGGCGATGGAGCCAGCTGACCGTGGCCTGACACCTCTGAGACATAAACCAGAATCAGCCCTGCCTCCCCTAGGTTGTTTCTCTCAGCTCCTCATCGGGGCCACGGGGGTACTGCTTCCCGCCTTGGTGCCTCTGCCAGGCGGGACTCCATTCTCTGGCCCCTTCCTTCATGTCTCAGATGCAGAAGGACTCCTCTCGACCAGTAGCGGTGCCAGGCCAGGATGCAGAAGGACTCCTCTCGACCAGTAGTGGTGCCAGGCCAGGATGCAGAAGGACTCCTCTCGACCAGTAGCTGTGCCAGGCCAGGCGGGGTCCTCAAGGAAGCCACAGATCCCTTCTCTGACGCCCACATGGGACTAGACCAGCGTCCACGCCAGGCCAGGAGCTCTGGAGGCCTGGGCCAGGCTCACTCATCACCTCTGCCCTGATGGCCCCTGACAGCCATCCCAGAACCTGCCACCCACCAGTGCCGACAGAATGGAGGTCAGTGGAAGCAGGAGCACGCGGCCGTTGGTGTCCACACACACGTGCCTGGCCCTCGTAGATACTTGCAGACCAAAGAATGGGTGGGCGGATTTCAGTGTGAACTCAGCCACACCGGACAGAGCATGCAGCTGTGAATCTTTAAGTGTCCAAAATTCATAGCTGTTTTCTGGTGCCAAAGCCTACAAGGTGTCAGAGCTTCTGAGAACACCTGACGGCACCCGTGGCCACAGGGCCAAGTTGGCCCCTCTCATTTTTGGCCCAATTCTGCTTTGCCGGCCACTGAAGCAAGCCCCCAGCACATTCCACAGAGACACTGCCACCTTTTGGCCCCCACTCTCCTGTCACTAAAACCTCGAGATTCACTGTGTGTATGGCCCAGGAGGGGGCCCTAGAAAGTCCATCTGAAATTTCAGTAACGTGGGTGGCACAGCCAGGGGCTCCCCTGCTGGACCAGCATGCACTACTGGGCACTTAGCTCTGGGGAGCAACTTTCCAGCCCAAAAAACCAGGAGAACAGACCTGAGTCCAGAAGCAGTGGACCCAAGGGTTCTGCAAGCCCAGGCCTTTCACTGGCACCAAACTGAACCAAGAGGACAGAGTCCCCTGTCCTGGGCACACAGGTACCAAGAGACAGGGACGGGCACCCGTAGGGCAGCCCCTGCCTTTCCTGAAAGCAGAACGTCCTCCAGAGCCAGTGGGATGTCCTGGGAGCCCCAGGGAGGTAAGCTCGGTCCTAATGGGTGAGGAGCATGTGGACGGGAAGATGCATTTTTGACAGAGGAGGGCTGGGCCTCCCACGCTGGATGGGGCAGGGCCTGTGGGTCAGCCGCATGGCTAGAGACACTCCAGTGCCCCAGAAGCATCTTTGGGCTTCAGCAGGACCCCTGCACAACGGACTTGACAGCAAAACGCTTTCTGTACTGAGCGCCTGAAAACTGTTTCCTCGCCAACCCTGATGGCCGCCAGCATGATCACCAACTGTTCCAGGACATGAGGAGCACATCTCCACTGGCTCAGCCTTTTTCCTTATGGGGACACGCTGCAATGTGGCATGATGTTAAGGAAGGGACGGGGTGGAAACGGCACCGGAGAAGGTGCAGGCCAGACCCCGCAAGTCCAAGTCCGGAGAGCTCAGGTCGGGCAGAAACACGGGGTCGCTTTGACGTCACCGGAGTCTTCCCGACTCCTCCATTCCCTCCTCAGAGGGCTCAGCTGGGGAGATCCAGCCCCAGCCCCTGGTCACCGCCCAGGCCCACCTGTGACACCCACACCCTCTCCCTGTCCCCAGGGCCTCCGTAACCTGGATGGTGGGTATTGGGTGGGTTTGCCTCCCACACTTGGATCAGGCGTTCAGGAATCAACAAGCCACCCTCCTAATCCACATGGTGGAATAGATGTGTGCCCTTCACGCCTGCCAGTCACTCATCTGCCCTTTGACCATTGTGGTTCCATCAGAGATGGGCACATGACAGCCCAGGCAAAGCAAATCCCAAGCTGTGTGCAGGGGATCAGGGAGAGAGGCATCTTCCATCCACCTGGAGCCCAGGTCTCTGCGCCAACACCAGAGAGAAGCCAGCATGGAAGCTTAAGGCCAAGGGATGTAGAGAGCAGCTCGTGATGGCGTGGCTTGAGCCCCCGGTACAGCCTAACCTGAGCCTCAAGACTCTTCCAACGTGAGAGCAGAACAATTCTGTTTTCATTACAGCTGATTCAAGCTAAATAGCTAACACTCGAACACTCGTATCTAAGACTTGGGTAGCTAAGTCTTGATCGCCAGCTCCTCACTCTTCCTTCTCACTTCTCCCGGGTCCCACCACACCCCGTTCTTTCCAACCCAATCGCCAGTCTGTGGCACAGACCTCATCCTCGTCCTACCGAGACCATGTGCAGCCGACCAGCTGGACCCACCTCCAGTTCACAGGCCATTCCCCAGACCACAAGTCCCCTCACCAGAACAGCTCATGGCATGTCCTTCCCCAGGTCGGGGTTCAAAGCCTCCCCATTGGGACAAGCTGGCTAGCAGGATATTGGGGCTCTCAGATTTGTCTCTTCCTTGCTTCTTGGACTCTCCAAGTCCCCCCCCATACAGACAGATGGCAGCTTCCTAGGTGAGGCTGGCTGACTTCCGTGTCCTGGGACCCAGCACCCCACCTCCCTCAGGTACAGCACCAGCTGATGGCAAACCTGCCACAGCCAGGACTCTGCTCCCTCCTCTTTCCCTTCTCCCTCCCTGCATCTCTTCTCAGAAAAAGAGGCAAGAGAGAAGGACGGCAGATCCTGGCCCCTGGGCAGTGCTCCCCATTCTGTCTGGGTGGCCCCAATAAGCCCCTTGGATGATTAGACATCAGGGACTGGAGCCACGGCCCCTGCGCCCCTGACTCCCCACCCTTAGAAGCCCCCGGTGTGTGTGATGCTGACACTCAGGAGAAGTTCACGGGACTGCAGCGGGGGGGACGGGCATGGACAGACAGTGGAGTGGACCAGAGGTCACCTCCCTGTGCTCACGTATGCATACAGGACCAGGGAAGGTCCACATCGTGAACGCCGCAGGAGCGGGAATCACTCCCTGTGTGAACGAGATGTCAAATACACTACTGTCGGGTGTATCTAGAAAGGTAGATAAAAAATCCAAACAGACTCCGTGCACACCTACTCCTCGACCAAGGTGTCAGCACATCCCTGAAGTGACACACACCCCAGCTTAGCCTTCTGGAGTCAGGAGAGCCCCGAGCGTTTGGTGACAGCCCGCTGCGGATGAAGTCATCTGGGAACGAAAGCAGAGTGCAGAGATCCAGGTCGCCAGCAGGAAGGCTGCTGAGGGGATCCACCCACAGACCCACCGCCTTCGGGTCAATTCAGAAGTCCCCATGGCTCTGGTCTCCTTGGCCCAGAGACCAGGACTAGCATGGTGTCCATTCACGTCCCAGGGAGGTTCCATCCTTGGAATTGCTCCAACGGCCTTTGCTCAACAAAACGAGCGTCCACTGAGGCCCTTCTATGTGCTGGGCACCCTCAGGTGGCTGAGTCTGCAGGGAAGAATGGACTCAGACCTAGTTCTACTGTGTGGAAGTTGAGCACACAGTAGGTCCTTAATGAACACCCAACAAATATTCACTTGGAGAGCCTGTCACTCAAGCCTGTGGGGAGGGTCAAAGAAAAGAGCAGCGCTGTCCGTGGCCTTGACAGCCATTCCCATGGTAACCTGGGAAACACCACAGCCTGCCTGCCATCCATGGAAGAGGCCTGGACGGAAATCCCGCAGGTCTGCAGACTAGAAACCAGTCTTGTCCACAATGAGAGCCTCTGGTTCTTGGCTTTCTACCTTTCTAGCTGTGTGACCATGGGCAGGTGACCTAACTGCTCTGATCTGCATGCATAGTTCTCAACCTTGAGGCTGCTGAGTGTTTGGGCAGTGGATTCCCTGGATGAAGTAACAGGGAAAGCCAGGGGTGAGGCTGGCCTCGAAGGCTGCGGCACTCCAATAACCACTCAGCTTTCCTGTCTGCCTCCCATTCCTCCTCTCCTTCCTCCCGCCTCTCTCCACGCTCTGCTCGTGGCCTCGACTTTCCCAGAACCCTTGGGCTTCTTCCGTACTGTGTGGGGCGGGAAGAAAAAGAAGGCCCGGCCTTGGGCAGCTTGGCGTGCTCCTTCTCCCAGCTGGGGAGGAAGGAGAGCCGAGCGTCTGCAGGCTCCCAGGGAAGGGCTGGCGGGTCCCTGGCCCTCCTGTGGGAGCCGGCCACTGCAGCCAGGGGGATGCAGCCTGGCGACTGGTCAGGCCCCTGATGCAGCAGGTGAGCTGCTACCCCAGAGCCACATTCAGCCTGGACGGACGCGCTGCCCGCAAAGCTGCGGGAACGGACACCATCCTCCTCTCGCACACAGGTGTCACCTCAGCCCTGAACTCCTACAATGTGAGTCCTGTCATGTGCCCCAGTCCACGAGCCTTCTTGGGGGACTAGACCACGCCAAATGCCCACCCCTCGTGGGCACGACGTGGGGTAGACGTGGTCTGTGCCCCATGCTCCGTGCCTTAGAGCTTGGTCCTAGGCGAGGTGGTGGAGGCCTCAGGGAAGGAGGCCAGGCCCTGGCGCTCATCGCCTTGGAGGGGAACTCAGGAGGTTCCCTGGGGAGAGGGTGTTATAAAACGTCCTCCCACCTCGGCTTCCCGTCTCACCACTGATCTCTTCTGCACTGGCTCCTGTCACTGTGACGTCATCTGCCACGAGGCCCTCACTGGAGCTGAGCAGAGGCCAGCGCATGCTTTTGAACTACCAGAACTGTGAGCTCAGTCGGCCTCTTTTCCTTACCAATCACCCAGCCTCAGATGTCATCTCACAGCAATGAGAAATGGACTCACTCCACCCCAAGGCCTGCAGGTCCAGCCCCAGAGACAGTCCCTCTGCCATTTCCAGGAGCACTGACCAACCACCAATAGGCCTCTGGACTCCATGTCCCCATTTATATTTTTATAACACCTCCGAAACTCTCCTGGTGCAGGGGAGCTTTCTGAGGGTTGGAACTAGGTCTGTCAGGTGCCTGCAAGGTTCCAGGGAGCTGGCACAAGGCCTAGGACGTGTGAGAGACTTAATAAATATTTGCTGAATAAAGGGAAGACCAGCCGCTCAAAGCTGTCCTGGTGTCAAGCCCCCGCATGAGGGCGAGGAGCCGCCTGGTCCCACCAGTGAGCAGTGGGACCTTCTCCCTCCTGCCCCTTCTCCCCAGTGATCCAGTTCCCCTCCACAACCCTCTCTGACCCTCCATGAGCAGTTTGCCGGCTGGAAGCCTCCCCGCCGGCAGCCCAGCTGAAGAAAGGTCTGGAATGAAAGAGAGGATCACTCAGAATCCCACTGGGCTCAGCTGGGCGCTGCGACCAATGCCTCAGAACACGCTGGCAACCAGGCTCCTTGGCCAGGGGGCTGGTGACCGTGGAAAGGCGTCCCCGGGAAGCTGGTGGGCATCCCGGTGCTGCCTCAGCCTCCGGGCGCTTCCCCCTAGATGATCGAGGCTGGCACAATTCAGTCTGGAGTGGACCTGGGTCTCTCCCTGGCACCTGCCTGCTTTCCTGCTCCCCGGCAGCGGGCACAGGCGTGGGCCTGGGCTGTTCTCCCATGCCAGGGGCTGGGAGGAGAGGGCAGGGGAGCAAGGAGCAGCCCAAGGTCCTCTGCCTGCTGGTTGGAGCCGGAAGCCTCATAGGGCCAAATGGGGAGGGCCTGTGAGAGGGGCGGCGCCTTCCTCCTCCCCAGGCCCCGGACCATGTCAGCTGTCGCGGGCGTGTGGCACGCCCAGCGCCTGTGACGCCAGGCAGAGCCCCGCGCACGATGGGGCGCGGAGCTGCTCCGCATCGCATAGGCTCCACCAGGCCACCAGGGGCACGGCCTGCGCCCGCGCTCAGCTCTGGTGGGAACGCAGCTGGCACGAAGCACGCCTCGAGGAAAAGATCATCATAGGAAGAGGAAGAAGAAAGTGCTCCAGCTCACCAACTAAAAAAGAAGCAGTTGGCTCCAGTTGTCAAAATGTTTTATAAAGCAACCGCAAAACGAAAAAAATAAAAAATAAACGGTCCCCAAGAACTGAGAGAAGGCCAAAAAATATTAATATACAGGAACACAGCGAAACTTGTGCGAGCTGTAAATATTTCCTCCCCTCCGCACCCGCCGGCACAGGGTGGCCTCCCCCTCGCTCTCCACTCTTCCCATTTGAAATCCATGCTGAAGGGCAGTTTTGCCAAGAAAAAAAGTCTTAGGTGAAGAAATGGCCTCTGCCAGAGACCCACAGCTTTCTGTTTCACCCATGAGAGAAACTAGGTCTCAGGGAGGATGAGCAACTTGCCCACAGCACACGACAGAGACTGAGCCCAGGTCGCATCCCAGAACCTGCAGTTGGATGGCGGTACCTGATCCCGGAGGCTCACCTGTGCGGATACTTCTGAGGGGAACGGGCACCGCGAGCTCTTGTGCACCCTTCCAGACCCAGACCACTCATCACTTCCTCTGCACCTTTCTGCCTCATCTGGGGTTCACCCTGAATCACATACACACACCTCACTGTCATTTCACAAATGGGGCTACACTCACCTTCTTGTTAGACTGACTCCCAAAAGGCAAAGGGCTGGCCTGTTCCATTTCCAGGGAACTCTCCTTTGTGTTCTTCAGACCTCCCACACTGGCTCTACCACAGGACCTTTGCACTGCCCCACAGAGAACTCTTCTATCCCTTTGCAGAGCCCCTCCCCCACCAGATCTGTACTCAGATGTCCCCTCCTCAGAGAGGCCTCCCTTGACCACCCTTTTCTAAGAGTCCCTCCCAGCCCTCTCCTGTCCCTGTCACTATTGGCACCATACTGTGATTTAACTTTATTCAAGCGTGTCCCTCCCCTGGGTCTGATGTCTCATGTGGTTGTCCACTTGCTGCAGTGCCCGTCCACCGCACTGACAAGGCAGCTCCTTGTCGCTGCAGCTGCCTCCAGCGTCCCCAGAGCTTAACTGGCATCAGACACATAGGGGAATGAATGACCTCGAGGTCAGGCGGAGACAGACGTTCAGTAGGCCAGCCTCTCCTCGCTTAATCATTTGAACAGAAGAAGTCTTAGCGGCTTCCCGAGGGGAGCAGAACCTTCCCTCACTGTGCCTGACGCGTCTCTCTTCCTAGCCACCCACTTAACTCTTCCCAGAATATCGACCTTGGAGAAAAGGCCGCAAAGAATGCCCTGGCCCACCTGGAGACCTGTCCACCCTCACAGCTGGACACAGCCGGACACAGCCTGTGGGCTGTCGGCTCAGCCATGGGGAGACTAAGTCGTTAGTGGATTGAGTGATGGATTCAGACACTTCCAGCCCACCTGGCCATCGCCATCTGCCCAAGTGGGCAGCTGGGACATCCCCATCTTGGACCTTGGCAAGAAGAGCACCTGCTGCTTGGCATGGGCTTGTCACAAGGGGGCCATCCCAGCTGAGCAGCCTCAGGCCTGTGGAGGCGGGGCCAGGGAGACCCCCAGAGAGCACCTTAGACCCCCAACTGGAGGATAAAACACTCCCTCTCCACTCGGTGCCATGCAGTCGTCTGAGAGGCCCCTGTAGGTCAGCTGAGGCTTGCTGCTGCTGTCCCTCAGCCCAAGGCAGTGAAGCGCACCATGTGTCTCATGGCTGAGCGTCCCAGCCGAAAAGCGCTCGTCCAGGCCTCTGTGGCTGCCTCAGGCTCACTGTCCAGTTCCAGGCCCACAGCGTCGTTGGTGAGCCGCTCAGCAACATGATCAGTGCCGAAGGGCACCAGAGAAGACCGAGCGGACGTGGGTCTGGGGTGGTATTAACTGATTAATTTCATTCGGGGAGTGTCTTAGAGAGTGGGCACCAACAGGAATGCATCTGAGCATTCTCCAGAGACACTTGCAGCGACACTCAGAGCAGGTCTTTCCTGGTGGCCAGACGCTCCAAGGCCACGTCCAAGAGCCCCAGAATGGAACAGCACTCGGGGTAGAAATGAACATAGAGGGCTGCTGGCAACCGTGCAGATGGACCTCCCAGAGTAACCCTGGGCAAGAGAGGCCAGCTCAGAGGGACCCTCTGACTCCACCTGCAGAAGATCACATAGTGGACGTACTCAGCTCTGCCCAGTCACGGACAAGGGCCAGGTGGGGCCTGTGACTGCTCCTCCCGTTGCAGGAATGGATTTAAACCGGGCGAGGTGTCAAGTCTGGAGGTGTCCCTCAGCGCAGCAGGTGGGCAGGCTGGCGGACCCAGAGCTCAGAGGCCAGCAGAGAGCAGAGGCTCCCCGCAAGCGCCCCTGGCGGTGGTGAGCGCCCAGCCCCCACGCCTCAGGTGCGCACGCTCTGCCTCCGCGTCCCGCGTTGCCTGGCAACCTGTCTCCCTAGCGACGCGAGACGCTGAGCCCAGGTCCTGAGCCTGCGGGGTGCAGGGAAACCTCAGGTCATGGCTCAGAAACCGCTGGGCTCCGCGGCCGCAGAGCGCATGAACTTTGTGGCCCAGGACGAGATCTGGTAACACAGGGATCCTCTATCCCCGGGGCTGGGCGGTTCCCCCGGGAGTGCGCGCCTGGCCGCCTCCGTCCCACCAAGCCCAGGAGAAGGACAAGCTCTGGGCTCGAGGGGAGTACTCAGAGGAGAGTCAGGACCTTGAGGAAAGGGGACAATATAGGGACGGAGGGTGACCCAGGGTCCCCCCACCCCCGCACTCCTGCCCCCAGTGAAGGGGGGAAAGCTTTTGGAACAATGGCTCAGGTCTGCTTGTTGGGGCCAGTTTAGGAAATGTTCTTGTTTTTAAGATTCACCAATTAAAAAAAGAAGAAGAAGCAAAATTGTTAATAATTGTTCAATTAGAAGGAGGGATACATGCGCACTTTATTTCTTAATTTTCCTGTATTTTTAAGCAATAAGAAATTTTAATGTCAAAAATAGATCCATTTTTCTAGACAATTTTCGTGCAGTAGACTCTGTAGTGGACCTTTCCCTGGGCATTCTGCAGGACTGCTGATATTATTCATTTTCTTTGAAAACAGCCAATAAAGGAAGTGGCTGATTTGGATGCAGTGGAGTTTCAGGGCAGCTTGGGCTTGCTGACCCTGAACTTCAGCTGTTTACCCACCAGCTCTGCATCATCATCATTTTTCTGTGACACCTGCATAAGTCACTCCATAGTTGAGTTTAACTTGGCTGCTTCACTGAAAAAAGAATTTATTTCTATTGGAAACTTTATATCACTCTCACAAATGGAAACCCAGCATCCTTATCCCTATCACAACTATTAACTTTTTAAAATCTTTATATTCATCCAAGTTTCCCCATAGCACCACAGCAGGACCCGTCCCTCTACCTGGAACGCCTTTTCCTTCCTTCACCAGGAAAACTCCTCTTCATCCTTCAGTACCCAAATCAGATGGTCCCTCCTCTGTGAACTGGGTCTTCTTAAGAGCTTGGACTGTGCTGTCCAAGTCCAACGAAGCTATTAATCACTTGGAATGTACCTGGTCCAAACTGGTATTTGCTATCAGTATAAAATACACAACAGATTCCAAAGATTCATCCAAAAAAAAAAAGGTATTATTAAATTTAATGTCACTTGGTTATTTGTGTTTTCAATATGGCTACCAGAAAATTTACCAATTATGTATGCAACTCGTATTTTTGGCGCATGTTACATCTCTGTTAGAAATAGACCCTGCTTAGATGCTCAGGGCCCAAGGCGAAGATCTTGGTCAGGGCCTCTAAAGCTCTTCAGATGCGGGGAGAGGTAGAGATACTGATTCTGAAATGGAACTAAAAATCCAAATGACTGAATGTTTAATTAGGTAATAGCAAAATGTGACACACTAGCTTGTCAACTGCAGCCCAGCCCAGTTAGGGAGAAATCGGATTCAGCAAGGCAGGAAGGCAGGCTGGGTTAGGCGGTGGGTGAGGATCCTGAGAGTGATAATTAAGGAGGTGCCGGACTAAGCACCTCCTTAAATCCTGCCCCCTCCTGCCAGTCCTGGCCTGGAGGACCAGGTCCTTACAGAATTATTTAATGTGTACCCATGACTGTGGGTCACAGGGCTGGCCCATACTCGGTCCCCTCAAGTAGACGGCCCCAGCCCTGTCTGCCACCCACCACCTCCCCAGGTGGCAGCTCCAGGGCCTCTCTTCCTTCAGACTGCCCGGCCGTGGGGCCCGGGCCCAGCCCCAGCCCCAGCCCCGCCCCAGCATGACCACTATCCCGTCAATGCACACAGAGAACGTGAAACTGTGTGCTCTGCAGTCTGTGGCTTGAGCCATTACCGAATATTGCCCAGCACTCAGGAACTTTCTTTTTCAGGAAATACCGTCTGAAGGCTGAGTCTGAAGCACGGAAAAACTGGGCCCAGAACTGGGGATTTTTAACAACCCCTTTAGAGGAGGTGAGCATGCATTTCAGGAGCCTCAAGGTCAGAGTACATCGTTTTGGAGAATGAGTGCTCACTAAGCGTCCAATTTACAAGAATACGATTGAAGAGTGTGTGGTAGGCAAAGATCACTAACCATGAAAGCAGATGTCTCCTTGCCTGCACCAGTGACTGAGCACCTATTGTGTGCCAGGCTCGTGCTGGGTGCTTTGTCAGAACCAGCTCATTTAATCTGCACGAGGGCCCTGTGCAGAAAGAGCTGCCACTTTATGCCCTCCGAACAGATTAGGAATTGATCTCAAAGTACTGCGACTATTAGTCACATGACTAATAAGGGACAGATCAAGAAGAAAAGCTGGGGGTCTAATTTCACGGCTGTCTGACCTCTTGCTTCTAGTCTGCGATGTGGGTGATTGTGAGGGGTACTGCACATTCAGCTAGTGAAAGCAGAAGAGGCCAGCCACAATTCATAGGGAGGGGTGGGGACAATGGCAAGGAGGCAGCCACCCCCAGCCTAGCAAGTGCTGCCACCGGCCAGGCACACACGCCCTTCTTCAAGCCACCCAGGAATCCAGATGTTCAAGGGAAATCTGCATCCAGAGCACATGACTTAGAAAAACACCATACAGCACACAGGAAGCCTGCATGGGCTTCCCTGGGCACCAGCAAGCTTGCAACCTCTCAGAGGACCCCTGGCCACACACCAAGAAGCCACCCCTCTTGGAAGGGACACAGTACCCAGGAGTCACATCACTCAAACACTGTGATTCAAGACAGCAGGGACCATCGGCCGCACCCACCACGCACTGGCTTTGAAATTACGCATTCTTAATGAGTTGTTAAGATTCTTAGAGAGTTATACAATTTGAAATTTTATGCACAAAATGAGGCCTTATTAATATAATATGCATAAAATCAGCCTATGCTAATATTCCTTATATGTAATTAAATTGGGTTTTCAGAGTTCCAAATTGCTCTGAACATCCCTGCGGGAGGGGCTCTCCTACACCTTTTGGAAGGTTGGTCCAGAGACCTTTGCTGGCGCTCTTTTCATTTGAGTCCATTGCCTGCAGGTTTTCTCTCACCCCCACACAGGAACCTGAGCTTGCGGGAGGGGGTAGCAGTCCCCCAGGGACGGGTGGTCCCCCAGCTGCTTTCCCGCTGTGTGATGGGACCCGCTCCACCCAACAGTCTGAGCCTGTGTGATTTTTGTGGGGAGCATGGGGGACCTTAGCCTGAGGCCTCCATCTTGGAAATCTCTTTCAGCTGATCAAGGGTGAAGAAGAATCCCACACCCCCAAGCCCAGAATCCAGCTTCCGGAGCGTTTCCACATCCGGCAAGGGACCCCTGTGGAGAAATACATCAAGGTTTGCAAAGTCACACTTAAATGCTCAGTTCCCTAAGTAAGAAATGACCTCACTGAACACCGTGCCCCCTCGGCTGCCCAAGGCAAGAACAGAGGGGCGCCCGTGCACATGCCACCTGGTGCCCACACCCTGTGCAGCCCAGATGCCCAACCACAGCAGGTGCCACTGCCCGACCTGCAGGTACAGAGGCAGGCCAAGGAAAGGGAGTTCCACCCAGAAATCAGGGCGGGAAGTTTCCAAAAGGAGACCCCAGGTCCAAGTCCCACTCCACTGCTCCCCCACCCTGTGTGGCCCTGGGCAGGTCGCCTGGCCTCTCTGTCTCCATTTCCCCCTTAGACCACGGTCAGGGGCTCAGCTAAGCACCTACATCAGAGCTCAGGCCATGTTGTGTTAAAGGGCCCACCAGGACCCGGCGTCTGTAAGAGTGCCGGTCAGCGGGGCCCAGGGGCCAGGGGCAAGGACTGAGCAGGAAGACCAGAGCCAGTCCACAGGTCTGGTTGGGAGCCAACATTGAACAGGAAACCAGCCTTGGGACACTGCACTGGAAACCACGGAGGGAATGGCAGGGGACGTGGGAGGGGAGGGGCTGGGGCGGGTGGCTCCCTGCAGAGGCGCCTGTTCAGCTGAGGACTGGAGGAGGCACGGCCAGTCGTGCCAGGCAGAGGGAACAGCACCAACCAAAGTCCTGAGGCTGAATGGCTGGCCTATTCCAGGAGCAGCAGACGAGGCCATGTGCCTGGCAGCAGGTGGAGGGCGGGGTGGGGTGAGAAGCTGGACCTGGGGGGCAGGAGGGGCCAGGACTGAGTCCAGTCCACAGCGGAAACCTCTAGGTGCGGCAGGCAGGGCAGTGGAGTAGCCCAAGGTTGCTCTGGTTGCTGAGGAGAGAATGGACGCGGGGTGGAGGGCAGAGTAACGACCTTGCAGCCCAGAGAAGAGAGGACCTGGACGCTTCCCCAGGAGACCTGACCAGTTAGGACGTGGCACGTTGGTGGTGCTCCTCCCAGAGGCCTTCCTGTGTGCCATGCACCTCTGAGAGCACCCCACTACTGAGGGCCAGCTCTGGAGGGTACCTCTCTACCTCCACCCCAGAAAGGAACAGTGGCCAGGGGCCCGTTTCCCTCTGCCACAGCCATCCCCGCCAGCGCCTTGCCTGTTCTTAGGCTGGGCCTTCCCTCGGCCACAAATGGCTCCAGAAAACCCCTTCTGGCCTGAAACAGAGAAAACGAAGGCCTGTTGTTCCTTCCAGTGAGCCTCCTGCTCCAGAGCAAGGGCCAGAGGTTCCAGCCGCACACAACAGGCAGAGCCCGGGGACAAGGACCTAGCGTCAGGTGGAAAGGTAGTGGCCTCTGCTTCACTCCACACTTGCCCAGCAAATGAGACGTGGCTTCCTTCTTCCTTCTTCCACCTCCCACCACCTTGGATGACTAACACTCACCGTTATTGTTAAAGGCGACCTTAATGCCCAAAGTCTGTGAGTGGCCCTCTTGCCTTGAGGAGCCATGGTCACCAGGGCTGTGCACCTTCCCTGGTGGACTGCAGAGACGGGCATGTGGGCGGCCTCCAGCCCTGTCACTCTGTCACCCAACACTCTCACCTGACATCCTTTTCTGCATCTGTCTCTCAGAGGCCTGTCCTGGGGGTGCTGTGTCTAAGAGCACACAGTGCAGAGCCAAACCGATGGTGGCCCCCGTCGTGGGTTATGGCCAGTTGCCATTACACCTCACCCCGAGGCCGGCAGGGGGCGTGCAGACTTCAGGATGTCGGGACACGTGCTGGGCAACTGTCAGGTCAGAGGTCACCTGCAGTTCCATTTTCAGTGATAATAGCAATCCTGCTCTTAATCCCACGATGCCCTAGTTAGCCAAGGTGTTGGCATCTCTGCCCGCCCAGCAGGTGAAGTGGGACACTTTAGGGTGGTTTTCAACTGAGTTTCTTCTTCAGGCTGGAGAGAGACTTTGGTGCTAGTCTGCTCCTGAGGGCCAGGCTGGGTGGGCAGCACTTGGCAGTGTCCTCCCTGCTGAATGGGGGTGTCTGCAGCTGGCTTGGGACACTTGGGCCCTCTGGTGTTTACGTGTGGCCCCCAGGAGACTGATTACCCTACTTCCCCAAGAAGATGTGCGAAGGGGCTTCATCCACAAGCGGCAGCCCACCCGGGATACCACCTCCCGTTTGGCCCGGCTGGAGAAGCCGGTTAGTACGAGTAAGCTCAGGTCCCGGGCTTGGTGACGCTCTTCTATGAAAACAAATACTCCTCTTCCCTGCTTTTGTGCAAATACATGTGAACACAGAACGAAGTGTTTTAAAAGGAGGGAACCTGCCTGAACACGAACCCGTGTTTTCCCAAAGTTCCAAGTATGCCCGAGGAATTGACTAGCAAAGCTGTGCTTTTCTATTTCAGATAGAAGCCCGTTTCCTTTTGGCTTTTAAATTAAGTTTAGTTGCTTTCTATTCCTACAGTTTGCCTTTCAGTTTCTACAGTGTGGAGAGAGAGAGAGAGAGAGAGAGAGAGAGAGAGAGAGAGAGAGAGAGAGAGAGAGGGAGGGAGAGAGAGAGAGAGAGAGAGGGAGGGGGGAGAGAGAGAGAGAGAGAGAGAGAGGGAGAGAGAGAGAGAGGGAGAGAGAGAGAGAGGGAGAGGGAGAGGGAGAGAGAACATATCTGAGAGCCTTCTAATCGAATCGGGAAGATGTACTGTGTTGCAGAATACCATCTGACAATATTGTCTCATATTTTATAAAGGGCAGTGAGGACTGTAATGTTGGATATTTCTGAGCCTTAACTTTTTTTTTTTTTTTTTTGCTCTTTAAGTAAAATTATTTTCCTGGAGGTCATGAATTGCATAAATCAAGCGTGCTAAGCATGGCAAGGTAACCACGTTCAGTGCTCTCTGCCTTCAGGAAGCTGTGCGCCTGGCCCAGGGCTGAAGGGAAAGTGCTGTGTGTCAGGGACGCTGGCTTTGGTGTCTGTCTGCTCCACACCCAGGCTCACGGCCGTTCCTGGGGACCTTTGCAGACTGCTCCTGCGGCCATGGCCCTCGGTGACTAACCTGTGTTTGCGCTCCAGGTCCTTCCGTCCCCCCCAGTCCCGCAGACGACCCAGGGCTTCATCGGCTGGAGGTCCACGGTGCCAGGCCTGAACAAGTGCCTGGAACTTGACTATGAGATCAGAAGCTGCAAAGGCGCCTACGCCCGGGAGCTGGGCTGGCCTAAGCAAGGCATCTACTGAGCCCGCGGCCTCCGCCCGCCGGGCAGTGAACAGGGACCAGCTGGCCCCTGGGGCCTGCCCAGGCGAGGAACTCTGCGTCCTGACCACGGAGTGCCCTCGTCTTGCTCCTCGGATGCTGCAAAGAACACAAAGGCTGCCTTAGACAGTTCATCGGAGCCTCCATTCTGGAATGTTCATGTAGCATTCCTGTTCTTGGCTAATATAACAAGATTCCCTGATTTTTTCAGTTTGTTTATTGAAATCTTGGGAATTTCTAGATATGTTTTATTAAAAATGCAGTGATTTAATCCTAAGGATATTTGTCTGGGCCCTTTAACGTAGCTTCCAGCTGCCCCCCACCATCCCCACCGGGTGCTCCCGTGGCCAGATACAGCAGACTTGCTTCTCAGGAGGAACACACAGCTTCAAGGACCCCGACTGTCCTGGCTGAGGGCATCTGCATAAGACAACACCTTCAAGGGTAGAAACAAGCACAGGATTCACCCTGAGCAGAGTTCCAGAAGACGGCCTCTCAAGCATGCTGGGACAACCCCTCCCCACTACCTGCCCCGGCCTCCTGGCCACCATATGCAGCATAGATCTGGCCAATGGGCCATTTCCAGCCCTCAGACACCAGCCCCTCTGTTAGCACTTCGTTTCCATCCCTACCTAGCTAGTTCTGTGGCTTTCCTCCCAGTCCTCAAATAGGGCATGGGTGACAGGGCACCCAGGTGGCCAAAGAGGAACAGCCAGCATGTCCTCAGGACTCTTGAACTGGGTCCCAAAACGTGGGAGCAGAAGAGTATGCAGGAGAGCAGCCTGTGGAAGCTGCTCAGGGTCCGTTTCTGAGGAACAGCTGGCCTGGGCAGGGCAGGCAGAGCCACAGCTGGTCATCTGCCCTCCATAAAGACCGCTCCCCTCCCAGCAGCCAGCCAGGCCTCGCTGTCAGCAGGAGGGCCTCCTCTGCATTGGCTGATGGGCTAAGGGTGCGTCCATCTGGGGGAGACACTGAAGAGGGTGTCCGCCACACATCAGCCTGCCTCACCAAACACGTATGGTGAGCGCGCTGCAGCCAGTGCAAGAAGCCCCCCTCTAGGATCAGTTGCTGACCCCCGCCTCCAGGCCTGGGCGCTGGCCTCGGCTCCTCTGACACACTCCTACAGGAACTCCATGACCCAACACCGGGGCCAGGAGCCCTGCTGGACCTGGGCCATCCCCACACACTGTGGGCCCAGAAGCCCCAGAAGACAAACTTCTCCTACAGAAACACTGTTCTCAGTGGAGTCCCCAGACCTGACTGAGCCCAGAGCTTTCTGTTATGGTTTAGATGTGAGGTGTCCCCCAAAAGTCCACGAGGCGAGGAAGTTCAGAGGTGAAATGACTGGGTCACAAGAGCCTTAACCCACCAGCACGTTCATTCCCTTGAAGGGGTTAACTGGGTGGTAACTGCCGGCAGGTAGGCTTGGCTGGAGGAGGTGGACCCGGGAGTGTGCCTGGGGGTTACATTTTGTCCCTGGTGAGCAGAGCTCTGTCTGCTTCCTTGCTGCCATGTCCTGCACAGCTCCCTCACCACACCCTTCCACCATGATGCTCCGTCTCACCTGGGGCACCGAGCAATGGAGTGGGCCCTCTGTGGACTGAAGCCTCCAAGGCGTAAGCCCAAATGAACTTCCCTCCCTCTGTGTTGCTCTTGTCAGCTCTCTTGGGCACAGCAATGAAAAAGTGACTACAGCACGTTCTTACCTCTCACCCCTTCAGAGCCAGCTTCTTGGAGCGCGGGACAGAACCACGGCAGAGGCCTTCTCCCCAGCCTCCCGGGGGCTCTCTGCCTCCCACAGCCCTCTTCCGGGCCTAGGAAAGCTGGTACACGGGAGCACAGCCCTTTGAGAGTCCTGTCATCACCTCGAGTAGGTGCCTGACTTGCTGCCTGATACACGGGCTGGCCACCCGAAAATAGCGTGCTCTTTAGGTTTCTAAGAGGAAACAAGTTGCTAGGGGTAGAACCGTGTCCCCCCAGAAGATGCTGACGTCCTGAACCCCAGGTCCTGTGAATGCGACCTTACCTAGAAACAAGGCCATTGCAGACGTGACTAGTGGAATCAGGATGAGGTCACGCTGGGCTCTGGAGGTCATCCTGGATCATCCTGGGCCAGTATGACAACAATCAGAGTGGCACATCTGCAAGCCCAGCCAAAGGCCCGGGGCAGGGAGCAGAGTGGGCACTCCTAGCCTCCTCCTCCCCCTACCCAGCCAATCTTCCTGGACAGCTGCGAGGAACCAGATGATGTGGCCCACTCAACCCCAGAGATGCTCCTGGTGCCCAGATGTTTGGGCCAACAAAGACTAAAGGAGAGGTCACTCAGCCAAGCCCCTGTGCTCAGTGCCAAGGCCTCGGTCATTGGTCATTGCTTCAGGCAAGGCACCTGTCCTTGAAGAGACATGTGCCCCTTCTTGGGATCAGGTGTCCCCGTGAAAGCTGAGCATCATGACCAGAGTGAGTGGTGGTATGGCTGACCTCCATCCTGGCCTTAGGAGGCACATGCCAGGGTCACCCCGTGTGAGGGGCCAGTGGGTGGGGAGGGACACCAAAAGCTAGTGGTGTTAGTTCTAACTCTTGACCACAAAGCTCATCTAGGAGTGGCCTCTGTGCTGTCCACAGGCCCCCCACAGTTGGCACAAGAAGCCAGCAAAGACAGGTGGCTCCTTGAGCCACCCTGCTCCAGACTAGACAGGGGCAGGAGTACCTGGACTCTGCTGAACCGTGCTGGTGGCTTAACCCTGCCCGATTCTGACTGGTCTAACGACAGCCCTGAGTCCTAGGGAGACGGTCCATCACTGCATGGACATGGGCCCTTCAGAGAGACCAGACAGATCATCTGGTGGTGAGGGTCCTGGGTGGACAGACCCCGTCCACCAAGCACCAGCAGGGAAGGCCGGGTAGGTAGGCCTACTCACAGCCACCTAGCTTTCAGGGGCTCCACTGAACACAGCCTCAAGGGACTCTGGGCATAGTCTGAAGACCATGCTGCCTTCTGAGCCGTCTGTGCACAAATACATTTCAGCATCCGGGGAAATTTCTGAGGTTCCTCATGCTGCACTGGACGGTGAAGGGCACGGCACTCACTCCAACTCTATGACCACATGCTCGAGGCCACGTAAACTCCTACCTACAGAATCGTGGATTCCTTTTCACCATTTCCCTCCCATGGATACACAGACCAACATCTGGGAAACCTGGCTGGTGGGGTTCTTGTCTTCATTTATTCACCAACCGACTGCATGTGTGCTTTTATTTAAAGAATAAAAATGAGGCCAATTTTTTGCAGGGAGCAGATCTTACTGCCATGATCCCGCCCAGGCACCCCTCCCCCTGGGCTCCCAGGCTGACCTCTCCACATTAAGCAATTTGTCCTGCACTCCCGGGCTCCTAATGGGACACAAACATCCAGTCAATGGCCCAGCTGAGAATCGGAGTGGACAACACTCAAGGATTCAATTACCCCAGATGCTTTCAAACTTGACATTTAATCTATGGAAATCAACCTCTTTGTGGGTGTCCAAATGGGCCCTTAAATGTCACCACACACTGTAAAATACCACAGCATTTCCAAGGTCAAGACGCAGTTGGTGAACCTGTGTACACGATTCCAAACCGCCAGACAGGACGCAGTCTAAATGAACACTCCGAAATGATGCAAAATGGGATTGGGTCACAGACTCAGAATGGATTCTGTCACAGGCACATGTCAGAGAAATTAGAAACTCCTATGTTGAAGTTAGAAGAAAATGACACGATGAAGAAAAAATGAAACTGGGAAACAAGACTCTTGGTCTAGCCCATGGAAACACAGACCAGGACAAGCGGCCCCATCGACTCCAGGCTTTGAATGGCCAAGGCCGGGACCAGACTGGGAATTTAGAACTCTCCTCTGGAAAGCCTAGACAGCCCCATGAAATTAAACCCATTAATATTTTTAGAATGAAACTTATGAATACTCATGCTAACTGCAATAAAGACTAAGGAGCCACAGATCAGTTTGATTCAGGTTTTGTCACCAAATGAGTGCTGGCATTCAATTAAAGAATACCTCAGGGCTCTGGGTATATTTTGGAGTTTGGACCCAATAAGAGATTTTGAAAATCAAATGCCACTATCAGAAAATACTGTAAGGATGACTCTTTTGGATCTGGCAATAGTCATGAACTTACACAAGGACTCTCTTGGTTGTAAAAGAAAAAGCAAGCCAACATAAGCCAGCGGAGCACCAACGTAAGCCAGCGAGCACCAACGTAAGCCAGCGGAGCACCAACGGAACGTACTGGTTTAGGTAACTGGAAGGCTCCAGAGGGAGTCTGGCTTCAGGCACAGCCCCATCAGGGACTCAAGAGCATCAGGACCAGTACCTTTCTACTTTGGTTTCTCTCAGGTTGATCTTTGTGACTGCTTTCAATGGCTAGGAACATGGCTCAATGTGGTTAACAGTAAGACTTCTTCCTACAGGAGGTCCGGAGGAGGCCAAGTACCTGGGCTAGGCTTTCCTTTCTCGGCTGCCCCATCGTCAGTTTCCCCCAAGGCTAATTTCCTCATGGCTGCAGGATGGATGCATCGGCCCTGGGGCCACATGCTTTCTTATTGCTCTTGGCAGTAGGAAAAGGAAGTGGCCTCCACTCATATCTGGCAAACCTCCCTTGTGACTGAGGCACAAGAAGCACCTGATGGGCCGGGGATGCCTTGAAGATGGAGGCGGCCACATGAGAAGGAGAGCCACCACCTGCAAAACTGAACCACTGGCTCCTGGCCAGCGGCCAGCAAGAAAATGGGAACCTCTGTCTTGCAGCCTTACAGAGGGAGCTGTGTTCTGCCCCAAACGTGAATGTACTTAGGAGTGGACTCTGCCCAGGAGTCCAGACAGGCGCTCGGGCAGCCCAGAGCTTGACCCTGGCCTTGAAAGACCTGAAGCAGAGAATAGTAGCCCATCTAGACTGCAGACCACAGAGCTGTGAGGTGATGTGGGTGTTGTGTTAAACCCCTAAATTTGTGGTACATTATTCCAACAGCAATGAAAAACAACAAGTGAATACAAGATTAAAGTCCCCTGCTGTCCTTTTCCCAGGCCCTTCCTCAGGCTGGGTTTGCAGCCAGCGACCTCGGACACAGGCAGTACCTCCCTTCAGGCCCAGGAGCCGGCCTGCTTACTGCTTGCTGTGGAGGGGCTGGTTCCCCAACTGAGCGTGCTGCTTGCTGTGCCACAAGCAATAGGTCCTTTGTCTCTGACCCGGGAGTCTCGTGTCTTCTGCCTGCACATGTGAGTCCGTAACAGGCTAACTTCATATCTCACAAGTAAATTCAAATCCCAAGCCCAGCAATACCTGCCTCCCCTTTGCACCTTTAAACTCCAAGTTGCTCATGGTTCTCAGCTGGCGGTCCTTCCTGAGAGTAGAAGACCACTCTGCCTGCCATCCTCCCTGCTTGAGAGCAACAAATCAGTCGTGTTACATTTATTTATGGCATGTTATTACTACTATCTCACTCCCCTAGTAGCTCGGCTTTCCAGTAGGCCAGGGATCACATTTGGCTTTTCTGACCTGCGCACACAATGAGAGCCAGAACATGGGTGCTCAACATTTGTTCAAAGGAAGAAGATACCACTGGGATGGTATCAGGGCCAGTCCCTGAGCCATTGACTGTCTGCAATAATCACCACAATACAGCATTCCAAGGGAACTGCAGGCCTCTTATATTCAAACATAATGCTTTCCTGAAACGTTTGAAGGTGAAGTATTTAAAAGCCTAGCATTCCTTTGGACAACATTAGAGTAATCTCATCTCAAAGTGAAGACATTTCGTCAAAGTCCCTAATTACCCCTTACCATAGATATAGTTAGTGCTATATTTTAATTTTGATGCATGTTCTTGAGCAGAGATACTCCATGTTTTTTTTTTATTTCCAAAACTAAACAGAAAGTCATGAGATTTACTTGGCCAGTCTTATGAAGACAGCATCCTGGATGTAGGGCGTTGGTGAGAGAGCCCTTTATTCTTATCCCAGCATGCAATGTTTCTCCTACCCATTTTTATAAGATAATTATACCAAAGAGATGAGCACATTTACAGCCTTAAACCAACAAAAGCAAAGAAAGTCACCAAGATGGGACTGGGCCATCTGAATTCTGGCCAACACAACAAGAGCCACCTTTGACTGTGGTTTGAGATAGTTAGTCCTATCATGGTAGAATTCAATGCCCATTGCGAGGTACTATGCTTATGGACACTTAATCTGACCATGGTGTTTGGAGTTCAGGCCTTCAGGAAGTGGTGAGTGGTTGAGGCCTGGTGGCTTTGTAAGAAGAGGAAAAGAGACCAGAGAACACGTAGACACACATGTGTCCTCCCTGACTCTCTCCATATGATGACCTCCACTGCCTCAGGACTCTGCCTGCCAGGCGGCTTTCATCAGATGTGACGACTTTGGGCAACTAAGCCAAAATAAACCTCTTTTCTTTATAATTTACCAGCCTGTGGTATTATAGTATCAGCAACAGATAACAGACTCAGACACCCCAGACAAACAAAACAGGCCAACTGTGAGAAAATGCTCATTTACTTGGAAATGTGGAGCTCTTGGGCTAGTTTTTTTTTTTTTTTTTTTTTTTCCAACTTTCAATAGAGACAAGGATGTAGAGACATAGTTAAGGTTCTCTCTACTGTGAGGAAAGCAGCATCTGAGCAAAACTATGAATGGCAACTGACATGCAAATTCAGGGTTGAGGATCCTGCAGGAAGAAGCAGGAGTGGCAAACTGTAGAGCCCATGTTCTACAGAAAAAGACAGCTGCTCCTGGTGCCTGCAATCCCAGGGAACTGACACCCGGAGAGAGATTCCCCAATTTTTTAAAGGAAGCTAAACAATTTGGATTTTACAAACATAAAATCCCCCAATTTTTAAATAGTTTCACTTTTAAATTATTACTGAATACTATTCAAGATAAAACAAATATGCCATCAACCCCAATTTACAATTTATAAAATAAACTATTATTTCCAACTGTTTTTCTGATATCTCCACTTGGATATCTCAACAACATCTCAAACTTGACACATCAAAAAATCTTATTTTTTAATCCAGCAGCATCTCCCCTCCCACAGGAAAATTCTCCACCCTTCCCCAGTAATCCCGCGAGTCACTGGCGCAGCGTCCCCCCACAGACAGAGCAGGGGTCCTGGCTTCCTCTCCCCCAGCCCCACCCAACAAACCTTCACCAGGTTTGCCTGGCATACTTCGCCTTCTGCCATGAGCATCATCCCCAACTGCTGTGGTTTGGAAATGTTTGTTATCTCCCCCAAAAGCTCACAAGGTAAAAGCTTGGGTCCCTGGAAAGTCAGCGTTGGGAGGTGGAGGGACTTCAAGAGGTGTGGCCACTTTGGGCCAATCAGAATGTCCGGACACGGGGGAGCCCTGCCCCCATGGCAGCCATTGGCTGCCTCTCTTGGCCACGCCCTCAGGTGGGCAAGGTTCTGCAGGTGCTTCCGCTTCTCCTGCGCATGCCTGCTGGTCAACCTGAGTGTGTAACCTTGACCGGCTCCACAGTGGGCCGGGGGTCCTACAAGTGGAAGGGGTAGGTCACTGGAGGCAGGGGTCAGAGGAGTTCTCACAGGGGCCGGGGTAGCTCCCTCAAGACAAAGTCCTTACAAAAGAGGGAGCCTGGCGCCTGACTCCGACTCATCCTGTGGCCTCCGCTTCTCCTTGGCCCTCCCGCCCAGATGCCATCTGCCATGGGACAGATGTGACACAGCCAAGGGAGCCTCTCCAGAGGCTAAATAAATGAGGCCACCAATCTTGGACTTTCAGCCACTGAAACTGTGAACTAAATAAACCTCTTTTCTTTATAAGGCACCCTGCCTCGGGTACTACAGCTGAGTACTATGGGGTACACAGTCTTTCCAAATGTCACCTAGATTTTACCATCTCCTCAATGTAAAGAAATACACGTTTAGTTGTCCCCACCTCCCTTTGTTCTGTTGTGGCAAGAAAGTCCCCTTGGATTGAGTGCCTTCTGACACCTGCACAGTTTAGTCTTGGTCAGGTCCCTTCCTTCTCCCCTCCTGTCAGGGGCTGTGAACGTTCACACTCTGTGTTATCTGCCTACACTTTCCCATCCTGCTCTCCCCTCCAGCTGCTTTCCCACATCCCCAGTCATCTTACATTTAAAGCTAAATATAGTGATCTGAAATGGACCATGGGACTTTCTGATTCTCACAAGTCTCCCTTGTTCTTTTTATACCTTTTGGTCTCACTTTCACTTTTATTCCTGTACCCCTTGGTATTGTCACCCATAGCCATATTAATTTTTTATGGAGTACCAGGGACTGAACTCAGGGGCACTGGACCACTGAGCCACATCCCCAGCCCTATTTTGTATTTTATTTAGACACAGAGCCTCACTGAGTTGCTTGGCACCTTGCTTTTGCTGAGGCTGGCTTTGAACTTGTGATCCTCCTGCCTCAGCCTCCTGAGTCGCTGAGATTACAGGTATGTGCCACCATGTCTGGCCCATATTAATTTTTTGAGGTGGAAACCACCCACGGTAATGAGTTCTCCCCATGTGAGCAGTTTGGATAGCCGTCTCAGTCAAGAGCATTTGGTAAGGTCCTTCCCAGCCCCATTGAAGCTTGTCTTCTTACCAGGTCTTGATTAAAACGAAGTTGCCAGGCCAGCAGTGATGAACTGTGAACTCCAGAGGAGGAGTCTGAGCAAGGGGTTCCTTTAACCTGGGACAAAAGAAAGTGGAGGATATAGCCAGTATATATTTTCTTAGAAATTGGCCTTTAGTTACCATGGTAGGGAATTTCATATAGTTTTTTCCAACTAAGGAAGCCCATATAGCAGCTCTTAATAAATATCAGGACTAGATAATCATACCAGGAAGAAAAGCCCAGAAACACAGATTAAAGCCACCTATATAGATGGTTGAGAAGATTTGTAGGTCTCAGATTGACTCAGAACAAGCTTATGACTCCAACAGAGCTTTTGTGACATTTATCAGGCATTCCTATATTAAAAAAAAAAAAAAAAAAAAGGACTCTTTCCTTTCTTTATAACCTCCCAGTTTTACTTTCTTTTGGGAGGGCTGACACAAACGTATATCTCTAGTTCCTTTAAAAGAGCCATTGTCTTTCCTTCTAAACATCCATGTGTGGCTGCATTTAGGTTACACTCTCCGGCCAGGTGTTTAAGACCAAGGTGGTCAAAAGTGACATTTTTCCCTACCTGTTGTCAACAGTCAGCTGAGATTTGTCAGGATCACTCTCGGGAACCTTAGTCTTCCCTCTACCAGTCATGCCATCTGCCAGGATGGGCCAGGGTCTTGCTGACCACGTATGGCTTCCCTTGGAAGCATCAGGGACATCCTCCCCAGCGACCCTCCTCTTTGCAGATTGTACACTGGTTAGCTTCCTGTTCTCTAGGATCCTCTTGGTCCCCCTGATTGGCAGATAGGGTGACTCCCCAGAATTGCAGAGCCCTTAGAGGGGTCCGGTAATTCTCTGGGTTCTGGCTGACCCTAGAGGCCAAGGGCTCTCAAAACAATTTCAATGATTTTGACTGACTGCCCTTATTATAGCCAACTTAATCACCTACACAAACTTTTTGAGATTTACTTGCCACCTTTCCATAACTTACTTGGACATTCTATAACTTGTTTATATCCTTAGTTTTGTCCTCTCTTTCACCTTGAACTTGAGCACGAGGATATTACTTTATTATACAAAAGACTTTCTTATCCAGGAACATTTCTTTTTCCTTCCAGTTTTCTGTTCTAAAATATATTTCCATACTTACAACTTTCTTGTATCTCTTTTATTTAGTTTCAGACCCTTTCTTAAATTCATATATTCTGAAATAATTCTTATGAAATTTCTGAATTTCAACAAATTGCTCCTTTTTAATAAGATATAATAGTTTACTGTTTTTATAGTACTTTAATCAAAAGTCAGCTGAAACTTTTTTTATTCCTTGCATATGGAATTACACTTGTTAGAATTTTAACTCTTAGTAACCTTGCTTGTAGTTTCGACCCAAAAGCACAGCATATCTAAAGCTGTTTTTCCAACTTATAAAAAAAACACTTAATTGACCCAAATATATATAACCTTATAAATTTTAAGAAGCCAAGAGTACTCAACTTTAAATTTAAATAGTTGATGTTTTAGTATTTTAACTTTGTAAATTAATCAGACATTTCCTCTAACAAACACATTCATAAATGCTTACACCATTTATGTTAAATCTTATTTATGCATTTTTATCTTGGGTTACCCATGAAAACCAGGTATCAGATGAGTCTAATTAACACTTTAACTTGGTCATTCCTGACAAAGAAAAATCCTTAGAAGCCAATGGACATTACACTTTAAACATTTTACAGAAACTAATGTTTTTTTCATTGGCTGACCACCTAGAAAAACCTGCTGGCTAGTCATTTCGAAGACATTATTCTTATCAATGTAAATCGACCCTTTAGAAACTAACATAGACCTGGGGGGGCCAGGGCCAAAATATTGGCCGTTTTAAACAGTGTGACCTCCACGTGAAAAGGGCCTGTGAGCTGTGGACTCTAGGAACAGGTCTGCAGCCACAGTGGGGGCTGACACCAAAGGGTGGGGGCCACTCGTCCTGGTCCTCGTTCTCCATGGGGCAGACTTACTCCGGCCTCCGGCATCTACTGTCCCTGCCGAGGCAGGAGAAAATTTCTTTCCTTTTCTAGTGCATTTAGGTTAACCCTTGAATAACTGGCCTCTGAATAAAAACAAAGAAAAACAAAGGTCTAGAAACTCCAGTTGGACAAGATTAATCAGAACAAAATATTTTATTTTAGGAGAACAGGACCAAAGGCTAGTTCACCAGGGCCATAATTACCCTAGTAAAGGCGCACGTGGAACAACTCTACTGAGCAGAGTACACTTCTGGATCAGATTAGAGTCAGTCCAGGTGGCTAAAGAACATGAGAGTCCGCGAGTTTCGCAGGAGAAAGGTCTTGAGGAAAAGAAGACTCGTACCTCTGGCTCTTTCCACTTTCCTCCTGTGCCGGGGCCGACCTCAGTTTGGGTAGGCTCTGTAGCTGAGTCTCCCCTGAGGTTTCTCACACACCCCAAGCTCCCCATGTGCCCAGTCCCCTTCCTGAGAATGTCCCGCCCCCAGAGCTCCCTGTGTGCCCGACTGCCCTGCTACTTTTTTATTATTAATTTGCAAATTAATCAGACATTTCCTCTAACAAACACATTCATAAATGCTTACACTATTTATGTTAAATCTAATTTACCCATTTTTATCTTGGGTTACCCATGAAAACCCACGCCCCCAAGATGGGCCTGCACACCCTGACCTTTCACTCTGTCCTCTGTGCACTGAGTGATTCCATTTATGTAAAGTGCAAAGAGAGACAAGTTAATGGCGGTGGCAGAAGTCAGGATGGGGCCTGCGGGGCTGCTGACACCCTGTACTCTTTAACCTGGATGCCGGGACACAGGCGTGTTCTGTTGGCGGAGGTGCACTGGGCTGTGTGTGTGCCTTTCTGTGTTACTTCAGTTCTACAAGTTTTAAAGTACATAGTAGATGCATAAATCCACTGGATACATTTCACTTCCTGCAGACCCTTGAGTGACCCAAGGCTTGACTCCAGATGCCCAGAGGTGAGCTTGTGGGTCCAGTACCTCCTTCTCCACCCCAGACCTCCCTGCCCCCGGCTCGGATGTGAATCACAAAGGCTTCTTACAACTGCCTTTCTGTGGGGACAGAAATGGCCTCCACCCCTCTCAGGCTGTCTCTGGGACCAAGCTCCTGGGTCCCAGAAGGGCATGAGTGCAGCGGACACTGTCCCCTCGCCCAGCACAGGGGGTGCAGGGTCTACACCACCTGTGCCCTTCCTGGGGACACGGAGGCCACAAGGGCAGGAGAGCTACGGATACAGAGCAAGTGTTCTCAGGGCGAGATAAACCCCGACCCGCAGGTGCCTGACCGAACAAACCCAGGCCTCGCAGTGCCTTGAGCCTCATCCCTGCCCTGATCTCAGGGTGAGAATCAGGAGAACAGAAATGACCTGCGTGGGGTGAACACCTCTCTAGTGTTTGGAAAGACTCTGCCTCGCTGCTGGATTACTGAGTCCCTGGGGCAGTTGCTGCCCCGGCCCTCCCGCCCTGTCCTCCACAGGCTCCCAGACACCTCGGAGGGACCTGGGGAGGTGGTGGGAGCACCCAAGCCCTGTGGCCCTCAGAGCTCTGCCTCCTCTCCCGCCCAGCCGGGCCCCACACCCGCCCTTGGAGCTTCTCCTGCAGCCCGGCACACAGCAGGCGCTGGGGCCAGATAAGCTGATCCCACTCTCCCTACGCCAGACGGAAAGGTCAGGTCCCCACAGAGGGCACGGCACCTCCATCCCTCCCAGGTGTGCGAGGAGAGAGGGCGGGGAAGGGAGGAAGAGCAGGCAGGACGGAGAAAGAGGGAGGAGAAGGGGAAATGCACAACAGGAAGGGGGAAGGGAGGAGAGGCCCGGGCAGGCGTCCGTCCGGGGCCTCCTGGTCCAGCTCCCAGAGCAGGGAGGTCGTGCCTGCCGGAAAGGAGCAGCCCCACCGAGCAGCCCTGGAGCCAGGGTCCCAGCCCGAGGGAGGGACAGGCCACTGTCCTACCCTGGCAGGCAGCAGGAGAGCCACGCCTGTCCCTGCTCCTCACACCAGCACCACCCGTCAGAAAGGGACCAACCCATCTGCCTGGGACAGGCCCAGTTGACACTATTGTCCAGTTCTGCGTTTGTCTCAGACAGAAGCACCCCGTGGGGTCACCTGCTCTGTCCCTGGCAATGGGATAGAGGACGGTGATGGTGGTCCTTGCAGGTCCCAACCTGGGGGCTGGCCTGGCCACGTACTTGGATTTGGACTGGCATCAGCAGACCAGGCTGGGATGTGGGGACAGTGCAGAGCTGATTCTGTCACTGGAGATCACCACGTGCCTCCTAGGGAGTCAGTGTCCCCAGAAGGGCAGCTGAGTCTAATGTGGAGGTGCCCTGGGGCAGTCAGACCTAATGCCAGACCCTGTCCCCAGTCACCAGCCATGAATGCTGGGCAGCCCTGGTCTGTTTCCTGACCCATAAAATGGGGTGGCATAGATCACTTCAAAGATGCTGGACTGACCCACTGAGGTGACAGGGTAGGTTCTCTCAGCTGGTGCCAGCTGTCCCACATTAACCTTGGAGACCACAGGCCCAGTCCAGCCTCCTGCAAGACAGGCAGAAAGTCTGGATCTCACTGTGGCTCTTAGAGGCCCACTCCTCACCCTCCCCCACCCACAGAGAGACCCAGCCGCATCCCACTGGCTGATGAGGAGCTCCCTCCCAGCCAAGGGCTCCTGTTCCCAAGTGCACCTCCCAGGGAGGCCCAGATCCACAGTCTGCTCCACTCAGTCACTACAGAGAGAACAGCAAGGGCCGGCACTGATGAAGCACCTCCTGCACTCCAGCCACTGCTCCAGCTGCTTTGTGTGGAATCCTCTCTGGTCGGCAAGCAAGCACCCGCCCTATCCCACCCACTGGTCAGGACGCAGAGGCTCAAGGGCTGCCCCAGGCCACCAGCAGGTGGGTGAGCCTGAGTCAGATCCTGGTACTCGACTCTGGCCCCACTGGACCTTGATTTGCATCAACCCTAAGGGGCTGGAGGGCAGAGGCCGGGAGATGGACAGAGTGGTCTTTGGAGAAGTTGGGGTCTCGGCATCAGAGACCAGCCTGGCAGGAATGCAGCCATCCATCCAGAGCCATGAGTGCCAATCCTGGGAAGCCCTCCACTTGATGGCCCTGCCACTGTCCAGGTCAGACCCCACCAAAGTGCCCCCCTTTCAAAAATAAAAACCAGGCTGGGTTTGTCAGGCAAATTTGGTTTTGCACCCCACACCACAAGCCTGGGGGAGGAGCCCGCACACCACCCCCCAGGCCAGGTGGCCACTGCGCATTTCCTAAGACACGCTGGTCAGGAGCCTGTGGAGCCTCATCCGCCTGCATCCGCCGGATGAGCCCCCTCTTCCAGAGACAGTAGGGGCCTGACATTTAGCATGGGGGAGGCCACCCCTCCCATGTCTCTGACCTGGGCCTCAACAAACAGCAGTCACTTCTGAATCCAACCTCCAAAAGGTCACCAGCCAGGCGCCCACAGAAAACCAGCCGTCGCCCAGGCCGCTTGCAGGCCCTGCCATCCGTCCGCCTGCACCCACGCCCCTCCCAGTCCATCGGCCCCACGCAGCCCCTGGGCAGGAGGGTACAGCCCAGGCCTCCGGCCCCCAGCTCCCACATCCTCTCCCTCCCTCCTTGCCAAGGGACACGTTCTCCTGCCTCTGACCTCCGGAGAAAGCACAAGAAGCCTGGCCTCCTCTCCTGGTGACTCGCCCCCTGGTGTCCCCAGTTTGCAGCAGAAACCACAAGACTTGGTCCCCCTCCCAAGACAGTGGGTCTGCTGCCCAGGCCCCACACCAGCGCTCAGAGCAGACGAGGCTGGGAGAGGCGCACAGAGGCCCTGCTCAGATTGACCCCGGAGGAGGATTGACTCAGCTCAGAATATGGCCAAGAGGATGGGGGCGGAGGACAGGGAGAGTGTGGAGAAGGACATTGAGAGGTGGAGAGCCCCCAGTGGAGACGGAGCAGGGCAGAGGGAGGCCAGAGGCCCAGCCTCCTCACCAGGGGGCTCCCACCCCTCGCCAGTACCTTGCACCCAGGCACTGAGGGAGGGACCCCTCGGAGGCTGCCTCTGGACCTGCGGCCCAGCCTCCTTCCCCCTCAGAGGTCACAGCTGAAGGAGTGGGGCAGCAGCTTGAAGGACAGCATGCTCTCTGAGGCCTCAAAAGTTTCCGTTCTTCAAAAGTCAATCTTCACTATTTAGAAATATCTGCTTTTCACACAGACTGAGCTGGAGTCCCAGGGTGGGGAGGGGGAGGGATCAGAGCGCCAGGAGGACTCTGGGCTAAATTCAGAGACTAGAATTCTTTAGTGCTGTGTGGCCTTGGGCAATTTACTTTACCTCTCTGGGTCTCAATTTTCCTATCTGACAAATAGGAAAATAATTAAAATAGTAAAATAGGGTCAGTGTGGAGATTGAAAGTGTGCAGGGACCCTGGCCCATGGCAGTCCCAACATCAGTGTTAGGAGTCTCTGTTCCTCTGTGGGTGGGTCCCCTCCAGAGGGGCACACTCCCTGCCCTTCTAGCAGGGACACAGGCCCACACCCATCACCTGATTCAGCCACTCTGTCCTGCTTATCCTCGTCCCAGAAATCCCCTTGGACCAGCTTCTTGCTGAGAGTTCATTTCAGTCATATTTTCTCTGTTAATTTAGCTTTAAAAGTACTTTTTTTCTGAAAGGCTTACGTTTTATGCTTTTCTTTTTAAATTATGAAAAGTAATGTTCTTGTGCCTACAGCAGAAAATGAGCAAAACAGAAAACACAGGGAGAAAAAGATCCCTGGCCAGAGCTGGCCCACTCAGGGCCTCCCTCGCCCTCTAATGGGACTCTGGTGCCCAGGATGCACCCCCATGAGTGATCCTGTGTCCATTCTAAGCGACGGCCTGAGAGGAACCTGGTGGCTGTGTTAATGCACCCCGCCCCTGGAAGACTGCCCAGCCGCTCACGCCCTGGTGCCCTCTTGCAAAGGGAGGACATCCTGGACAGGAACCTCGGGCCTGGTGCCCTCTGTGCCCTCACTTCCAGCTTGCTCCTGGGCCACACGGGGTTCCTGTAAGGCTCCAGTGAGGTCACCCCCAAAGCCTCAGCACACAGAAGCGCTGGTGAATGTGTGGCCAGGCGTGCCTGGGAGGGCAGGTGATCGGCTGGGGAGGTGGCCGGAGCGTGGCGGGGAGCATGAGTAGGCTGGGAGGCTGGTGCCGGCTCTGCCTGCACAGTGCCCCCAGGAGAGGCGCCACCCACCCTGGCAGCGATCTTAGCTCCACATCCGCTGGCCCAGGGGTCAGCACCAGCCTCTGTTTACAGGACAGGGTGGCATAGGACAGGCATCCAGAGTCACAGCAGGTGACTGGCCCCATTGTCCTGGGACCTCTCCAGAGACCCCTCTTCTGGGCTCCCTGTCCACTTATGCAAAGTGGGGTTGCAGGGCCTTTGAGAAGAGTGCGCTGGAAGGGGTGTGAGGACCTGCCACCCAGGGCGGCTTCACTGCACACGCTGGTGCAGGAAAGGACGGAGCGCCACCGCCACACCCTCCCGGCTGGGGGTGGAGAGCAGCCGGGGCTCTGAGCTCTTTGCCAGGAGGAATCCCAGGGAGCGCGGCCGGGAGGACGTGGCCCTGCGGACACGCGCGGTCCCACGACGCCCCCTGCCGGGCCCAGGCGGCGGTGCAGGGAGGGCGACGGGCGCCCGAGGGCTCCTGCCCAGGACAGCGCTGTGGCCCTGCCAAGCCAGCCTCAGCCTTCCAGGAAGGATCCCCCAGGCCGCTGAAGTCGGTTGGGAAATTCAAGGGGTGCAAAACACCATCGATATTCAGATAAGTAGTATTTTTAGGTCCAAAATCACTGCAGGATGTCCATGATGCACTAGTGAGATTTTGAATGGAGACAGGATCAGTATTACTGGTTTTTCCTCTTGTCTGGGGTCCAATATGGCTCAGCACAGCACCGTAATTTATCGTTTTTAAAAACTTTGATATTTTGTTATCATGGATTTTTTTTTGTACCAGGAATTGAACTCAGGGCACTAAAACACAGAGCCACAAACCCAGCCCTTTTTATGCTTTATCTTGAAATAGGGCCTCACTAAGTTGCTGAGACTGGCTTCAAACCTGCCATCCTCCTGCCTCAGCTTCCCAAGCCGCTGGGATGACAGAAGTGAGCCACTGTACTGGCTCTCATGAACTTTTTGCATTATTTTTTATGTTTTCCATTGCAGTTAAATGTCAGTCATTTTGATCACAAGTGTGTTTTGGTCTTGGCATCCCCTTATATTTTGTACCCAAGGCACAGGGAGGCTCCCCTGGTGCTTGGGGACGGTAACTCCCCAATCTGACCCCAGGGGATGCCACCTCCTCTCTTCAGGGCCTGTGGGATATGGAGAAGGCAGGGCAGGGGAGCAGGTGCCTCAACATTCCTAAGGGTCACATTAGTCCCCTGGGGCTGCTGTGACAAATCGCCACAGGCTGGTGGCTTAAAACAGTAGGACCCGACTCTCCCACCTCTGGAGGCGGAAGTCCAAATCCAGGTTGGGCTGGCGGCACTCCGCTCAGGCTCTCCCGCACTGGCTCATGTCCTCAGGGTTCCACAATTGTCCCCAGTCATGCCACCTTCTCCTCCTGTGTCCCAAGTCCCCTTGCACCTCCCTCCTTTAAGGACACTTTGCCATGGCATTAGTCCACCCAGCTGGTACGGGGGACCCACCTGTCTCAAGATTCTTCTGTAAATGCAGATCAAAACTACCCTAAGATTCCATCTCACCCCAATTAGAATGGCGATTATCAAGAACACAAGCAACAACAGGTGTTGGAGAGGATGTGGGGAGAAAGGTACACTCATACATTGCTGGTGGGACTGCAAATTAGTGCAGCCACTCTGGAAAGCACTGTGGAGATTCCTTAGAAAACTTGGAATGGACCCACCATTTGACCCAGCTATCCCACTCCTCGGCCTATACCCAAAGGACTTAAAATCAGCATACTACAGAGATACAGCCACATCAATGTTCATAGCTGCTCAATTCACAATAGCCAGACTGTGGAACCAACCTAGATGCCCTTCAATTGATTAATGGATAAAGAAACTGTGGTATATATATACAATGGAATATTACTCAGTCATAAAGAATAATAAAAATTATGGCATTTGCAGGCAAATGGATGAAATTGGAGAATATCATGCTAAGTGAGATAAGCCAATCTCAAAAATCCAAAGGGCAAATGATCTCACTGATAAGTGGATGATGACACATAATGGGGGGTGGGAAGGAGGCAAGAATGGAGGAAGGAGGGACTGTAAAGAGGGAAAAGAGAGGTGGGAGGGGTAGGGGGAAGGAAAAAATAACAGAATGAATCAAACATCAACCTATGTAAATGTATGATTACATAAATGGTATGCTGTTACTCCATGTACAACAGAAACAACATGTATCCCCTTTGTTAACAATAAAAATAAATTTAAAAAAAAAAAAAAAGATCCTTCTCGTAAGCATGATAAGATCACGGGTGCGGGTCCAGGCCTTGGAACCTGAGATCTTCGAAGCCACTGCTCAGCCTCCAGCAGGCCCCGTGACATGCCAGCGCTCTCTGGGTTAGGACAGCTCCTGACCCTGTGGTTGACACTCCAGCTGCAGACAGACCCCAGCTTCACCCTTACCACTGGGCCCTTGAGCCAGGAGCACTGCGCTTTGAGCCTCCACGCCCGCCCTGGGCCGTGGAGGTGGGTGGCGTGTCACTCGGCTACAGGCAGGTGTGGCAGAGTGAGGCCCCGTGTGGCCCTTGGACGACAGTGTCGTCTTCCGTGTGGGACCGTGACCGGTACTGACGCGCTGACCGGTGTGTTCTTCCTGCTTGCCTCGCCATCCCTGGCTTTCGACATTCGCCTCCACACCTCTGAGCCTCAGCTGCCTGGTCTGTGAAATGGGGCGGCGACCGTGCTCCCAGTGTTCACTGGAAGGATTAAGTGAGAGGATGCACGTAGAAAGCTCAGCCTTTGGAGGGGGCTGTTCTCATGGGCCTGCACCCTGCCGCCCGTCCCAAGGGGCAGGGGTAGGACGCGTGCATGCAGGACCCTCTCCCCCAGCTCAGCGCCCCAGCTGCCTGCAGCCTCAGACACCACCTCATTGTTCAAACAAGAAAGGGGTCACATTTTCACACGGCCCACCATGGTTCCATGTGACCTCTGGTGACAAGAGCTACCCCACAGTGCTGCCCCATGCTGGGCAGTTGAGGATCCCTCCAGGTGGACTTGCAGCTTTACCATGGATAACCGGCCACACAATCCCAGCTTTTATTTATATTTATTATTATTGCTAATTATACAGGCCAACCCTTGTCCCGTAGGAAAGCACACAAGTCACTAAATCACTGCACAGAGCTGATTCCGGAGTTGACACAGATCCGGCTCAGGGGCGATTTCGTACACATACACATCACCCACAGAAACATGTATATTGACATATTTATCCCACACATGCCCGTACAGATCACTCATGTGTGTCCAGCCACACAGCTACACACATGTGTAGCACATTTACATTTTTTGTCACCGCCTCCAGTCTCCCAGAATCTAGGGGTGTATTTTCAAAGGAAGACTATGAAGGATAGTTTGAAAGTCAACTTGTTGAGACTATGGTCCCAGTGAGTCAACCAAACAATAAATTAGATGCCACAATGGAAGCATTCTGTAGCTGTTATTCAAGCCCACAGTCAGCTGACTTTAAGGAAAGGAGACTGTCCCCGGTGACCTGGGTGGGCCTGGCCCAATCAGATGAAGGTCTTAAGACCCGAAGGAGGAGGAATCTGCCTGTGGTCACAGCCTCAACCAGGCCAAAGCCAGCCTGTGCTCAGGACCTGTTCCATGGGTCCAGACCTGTCCCCAGGCCCCACAGTCACCTAAGCCAACTCCTTGAGATAAATTCCTAACACAGACCTCTCCCTGCACTGCTCTGGTCACTTAACTGGTATAAGGACCTGGAACATCACCCCTCCCCAAACCAGGCCAGGTGTGAACAACCTAAGAACTGGTACAAAACACTTCAAATGGAATCACTGAGTCCTCAGGGGCAGTACGCCCTTCTGAGTCCAGGGCAATCCCAGAGAGATCCAAAAAGGCCAGCAGCTTGCTGAAGCAGGGCAAGCTCCTTGTGTATGCTCTCTCGATGGGGAAACCGAGGCACAGAGTGGGCACAGCATCACTCAGAGGCCACCAGGGCCACCCACTGCCCTCGGCTGCCCTGGTTCCTGCCTGGCGGCTGGAAGCAAGTGCAGGCTGCACCCTCGAGGGACCTCAGAGCAGCTGGCAATCGCTCTGCAGCTGTGGGGTCTCTGGAGAGTCCCCGCCCCAGCTTGCCCTGCAAAGACCCCAGGAGAGGGTTCCCACCCGCTGGGAAGCCTGTAAGAGGCACAGTAAATGGACAGCCACACTAAAACGGGGGGGGGGGGGGGGGTGAGGGTGGGAAGGCCGGGGCCCAGCCTTCCTACGGGATGCTGGACTGCTCCACTAGAAAGCCACCCCTCCCACTGCCACAGTGCTGGGGTCAGGCCTCAGAAACCCTCTCCTACCTGGGTGGAGAGCGAGGCGCTGGTGAGGGCAGAGCTTGTCAAGAGCCCGAGGCGCCATGCTCTGCAGGCTGAGACTAAGCATGAGATGTGGCACAGAACCATCCTGCCTGGGAGCGAGGCCCGAGGGCTTCCGGAATCAGAGGCCAGGCGGCAGCACCTGAGCCCAGGAGCCAGCTGGCAGGACTATTAGCAGAAGCCGCTGGGCGGGGCAGCCCCGCAGGCACCTGCAGGCATTCAAGGGCAGCCACAGGGCCCTGGGCAATGCCAGGGACAAAAGCACCTCAGGCGGCCTGGCCTGGTGGCACCAGGGAGGCCCAGCACTGGAGGCTGAGATGGGAGGACCTCTAGAGCCCAGGAGTTGGAGCATGGGCAGCAAGCAAGACCGTCTCCTCAAATAAAACCCAGCAGCCCCTCCAAAAGGGCGTGGCCAGGCCGCGTCCACGCGGGAGTGAGCAATGGAGGGAGTCTCCCCTTCATCCTTCCCCAGTCTCCTGGGGTACCTGCGGCCCTTGCGTCCTCCATGGACACGCCTCGTGCAATCACTTGGCAGCAACGCAGCAGGACCGGCCACTCTGCTTGCCACCATGGTCAAGGTCGAACGCTGCTGCCTGGCCTCCACAGAACCCAAGAGCTCGGAGGAAGCCAAGGAGCCACAGAAGTCAGTCACACTGGGGTGCAGAGTAGGACAGCACTGTGAGGGATGCAGCGAGGAGGACATAGCACAGCGGTGGACACTTTGGCAGCACCAGCAGCACAGAGGACAGCAGACAAAGGCACGAGGACTCAGTGGCTGCAATGGGCACGTTCAGAGGCCCCACCATGGGGCCACACCAGGACCCTCACTGTGAAACGAGAGCCAGGTCACTGTCAAGGGTAAGGGGCCCTGGAAGCACAGTGCCAGGAAGACCCCTCAGGACCTGGGACTGCTCTGCTCCTGTGCACCCTGCTCCAACACCCTACTGGGGTGGCCTGGAAGGCCCTGGGCCAGGAAGATTAGCCATGTGAGGCCCTGGGCTCCATCCTCAGCGCCACATAAAAAATAAGTAAAATAAGCGTATGGTATCTGTGTACAACCAAAAAAAATATTTTTTAAAAATCATATATATGTAGTATATCTGTCAGCTTTCTACCACTACAGTGAAACACCTGAGGCAGCTATCTTACAAAGAGAAAAGGTTTTTGAGCTCACATTTTGGAATTTCAAAATCCAAGTTATGGCAGCCCAGTTGGCTTGACCTCTGGTGACCCCAGCAGAGCCGGTAGGGCTGGGACCTGGGCCACGTGTAGGAAGGGGCTGCAGCGCACAAAACTGCCCTTCCCAGGCAGGGCTGGAGGGGAAAGCCCACCGGAGCGTCATCAAGAAGGAGCAGGCCACGTTCCAGCTCAGGTGCGAGAGGAGAGCGCCAAGACTCCGATAGGACGGGAGTTCCCGCCAGGGGCGATGCGCCCCGCACGTTGTCCCCCAGCAAGCTCTGTAGAAACGGCCAGCCATAAGGGCAGCAGTCCCCTCGGTAAAACATGGATTTAGGGCTAAGGCGGCGTCCCGATTTGTTTTGAACAGCTATCGCGTGTAAGCCGCGCTGCCATGGGGGCGCTCAGCCGTCTGTGGAATAGGTGGACGGCCACTCTGCGTGGAGTCCTCCACACCAGGGCTGAGAGGCTCCAGGGGAAGGGCAGGGCGCAGGGACTCCCGGGGCAGCCCCCGGCCCAGGCGCCACCCACTGACGCTGCCACAGGCACGTTGGGGGCGGCCAGAGCCCCGCGAGCTGCTCGCACCTCGCCTGGTTCCCCGCACGCCCCGTCCTGTGTCCACTTGCGGGGAGCTGGGAGGGCAGCGTCTCCAGTCCTGCTCACCCTGCGTGACCAGCTCTGGGACAGCCGGGAGGAGCGGGCTCCCTCCCCTATTCTCAGAGAGGGTGGGCCCCGCCTGGCATTTTCCCCACGGGACCAGGGCTGAGCACGCCTCCCCCAGGAAGAGGAGTCGGTCCCCTATCTTTACTGACACCCGGAGTCTCTGGCTCTTCCTGAGTTCCCTTCCCCCACAGGGTTTAGGAGGAGGGCTACCCAGATGGGAGCCGGTGGAAAAGGGAATTGACTGTCAGACACCACGTGCCCTCGCAGAGACCCGGCTGTGAGCAGCTAAGCCAAGTTTGAGGAAGACATGGAGGTTGCGGGGAAGGTGCTTCAGTGACATGCCCTGGGGGCCACTTACTGTCAAGAGCACCAGAGGAGGAAGAGCCCACCAGGGAGTCAGCCTCGAGGGGCCTGCACGGCCCTTACGGGTGCCTGCTGTGAGTGAGAGCATCAGGAAGAGTCCAGGCTGGTGTCCCGGCCTCTGTCCCTACCCTGGAACAAGTGGACCTGGGACTTGCTTCCCAGCTGAGCAAGATCCCGTCACGGCCTATGACAAGGTGAAGGGCTCTGCAGGTGTGATCGGGTACTCACAGCTGGCTTATCCTTCGTGGGCCTGCCCCAACCAGGGAGCCCCTCACACGGTTCAGGAGGGTCTCCCCCTGTGTCCAGCTGTCACCTCCTGCTGGCCTTGTGAAAATCTGTGGCCCCGAGGACGATGGGAGCTGGCAGCATGTCCTCCCCTGGAGCCTCCGGATGGGACACAGACCTCCTGACCCTTCATCTCAGCCTCTGCGGCCCTGGCCAGGAGCCCGGCTGAGCCAAGTCCAGACGTCTGACCAAGAAGTGTGAGAGAGTAAATGATGTTGTTTTAAGCCTCTCATTTTGTGCTGATTTGTTCCACAGCGGTAGAAACTGATATAATGAGCCTATTAAACTCTCTTTAAAATGCAATCGAGTAGGCGGTGACTCTGCGCATCAGTGATGACACGTCCAGGACAGAGGGGGACTGTCCTAACAGCAGGTAGACGCGCCCCAGGATGAACACTCAGGGTCCGCCTCACGGAACAACCCCAAGAGCACTGAGCCCCCACAGCTCCCATGGGGTGAAGTCACCGGCGGCACAGAGCAACGCTCGGACCCTCGCGGAGCCATGAGGACCAAGACCCTGGAGGGGCCCGGGGAAGGGCTGACGTGAACTGGACCGTGGAATGTGCAAGCGGTGGAACCAGCTGCATTTCCAGATCTGCACCTTGGGCCGTGTACGTGGTGATCTTCCACACAGGCATTCGATTGTCCCATCGGTCTCTCTTCAGGCCTTGTTAGGAGAGTGGGGAGACCCTCCTTTTGCTCTGGGTCCTCAAGCTCGTGCCTGTCTAAATGAGGGCATGATGTCTGTTGTCAGACAGGAGGCAGAGTCACAGGGTCTGAGGACTGATGGCCGTCACGTGTCACCCAGTGGCCCACCTCTTAGAGCTACGCTAGACAAACGTGGACAGAAGTTTCCAGGGGCATGGAGGTAGTCTGGGGCACTGTGGAGGCCAGAGAGCTGGCCAGGGCTCCTCCCGTGGAATCACAGGTGGCCACCAGCAGCAAGGCCCCCTCAGGTCCCCGCAAACTTGCCACTTTAGGCCTGAAAATTCACAGTTCTTCCCCAACGCCTACCTGAAACTCACCTCCCAGAGATAATAACTTGGCTTTCAGGGCCATTTCAATTGTGTTAATGGAAGAAAAATAACCTGCACTAAAGCTCCTAATGACCAGTCCTACGGCTCTCAGGCCCAAGGCCATGGGGGAATGGATCTTGTCCATTTACTGTCCCCAATGATATTCAGGGTAATGCGTCCCAGGGACATAATTTCCAGACCCTAATGGTGGAGAAAACCCATTTGGGGGCCACATTTTGAGTTAATACTATACACTCATTTAGCGCACGGCCAGCTAAAAGCTGAAATGCAGCAGTTGGGAAATTACTCTCAATTTTTACCTTTTTTGTTTTATTTTGTTTTGCTCTAAGTTCCTTAGAGTACATGAATTGAGAAAGTTCTCAAAGTTAGATAAAAGGTACAGGTCAAGTTGGTTTCTAAACTAGGTCAATCTAGGAAAAGAGAGGTTGTGTTTGTTAATTAGAAAAGACTAAGAACAATAGAAATGTATATTCTTTCTGCTCCACACTGCTTCCTTCAGAAGACCGCCTCTCCCACTTCAGTGACTCCCAGGTCTCCAGTCACATGTCAATCATTGTTACCACCCCCAACACATGTACAGGGGAGGGCCATACACCAGGCCACCAATCAGAATAGCCCATCCTACTGGGCCACAGGGATTGGTTCTAGGATGGGCATGTGACCCAAACAGACAAATCAGAGACTTCCCTGAGATTCGATGCTAGAAGAGAGAGCTTCTCCTTCTCTCTCGGGTCTTGCCTTCCGAAGGCCACATAAGCTGGAGTGTCCTGCCACCATTGCTCCCAGACACACGTAAAGATCCATCTGCAGGAAAAGAGAATGAGCCAAATGCAGGGAAATGCAGAGATGAGGGGGAGAGAGGGAGAACCACCCGGGATATCACTTCACTGCCCTGAGCCCCCAAGCCCAGTCACACCCCAAACTTTTTAGTGTCATGAGCCAACAATGTCCTCTTTGGACTTAAGCCAGATTAAATAGATTTTCTGCCAATCACACCCAAAACTGTCCTGAGTGATACAGAGCATTCCTGCTGTTCATTCATTCCCTTGGACGAGAAAGATAGTCCCGGATCCTCAGAGAACAGAGCTGAGCAGAAACACCAGCAGAAAAATCATCGCGCAGAGAGGCGGCCAGGCTGCAGGGAGCACCACAGGGGATGCAGGTCTGCAGGGCATCCACAGGGGACCCCGTCCCGCTGGGAAAGTGAACTCAGGGCTTCGTCCCCCAGACAGTCCCATGAGCAGTCCCTGGCTTTGCTCTCGGGGATTGTTTGCCATTCTTCTCTCATGAGAAAACCCTTTGCTCCCACTGGCATGGAGAGAGATGCCTTTCTCACTGTTTCTCACTGGTGGCTGTAGCAGCTCAGGGGGCCGATGGCTGCCTGAAGCAGTTGGGAGAGGCGCTCAGCCCTCAGGGCCCACCTCCCTGCTTCCTCCCACACCCGCCCAGGGTCTCCCAGCAGGACCAGGAGGCTCCCCAGCTGCCACAGCCAAGAGCTCCTAGCAGTGCCTGGGGAACCAGCCTTAGGGTCACACCTGGAAAACCTGCAGGGGAGCTCAGCCTGCAGGTCTGAGCGCCTGGAAAAGCACCTGAGAGCTAGGAGCAGGGCCCCTCTGGAAGCACCCCAAGGCGGAGGGTCTCCTGCCTGCCCTCAACGCCACCCAAGCCCCTGGAAGCCCCACCCCCAGCCCCAGGCATCCTATGAGAGGGGCTTGCACCCCTGCCCACGGCCTGGGCCTGGGCCCCTCTGCAGCTCACTCCTCTCCAGCTGGGCATTGAACCTGTACACACTGCCAGTCTGCCTCTTTCTCAGTCCTCTGCCACACAGACACACAACAGTGCACACACACATAGAGGTGCACACATGTGTGAGCATGCACAAGCCACACTCAGACTCACAACCATGTACACACACACAAACACACAGAAGTACACCATGCACAGACACTCGAGCCCCCCACACGCCCACAGACATGAGCACAGCACAGGGGTCCTCTGGGACTAGAGGGATGGGGAGAAGCCAGCCTGGTGTGCGAGTGTCTTCCCTTTGCCCACATCAATCATCACGGTTCCTTCCAGCCCTCACCAGCTGGACACATCGGATTCAAATCCCGGCTTCTCCCTGAACCTCGGGGGCTCCTCCTGTCAAGAGCTGGCACAATGGTGCACGTCTGTGATCCCAGCAACCCAGGAGGCTAAGGCAGGAGGATGGCAAGTTCAAGGCCAGCCTGGGCAACTCAGTAAGAACTTGACTTGAAATAAAATTTTTAAAAGGGCTGGGGATGCGGCTTAGTGGTAAAGCACTTGCCTAGCATGCACAAGGCCCTGGGCTCAGTCCCCAGTACCCCAAAATAATAGAGTGGAGATGGCAGTGCCCCACAGACACCATGAAATGCCAGGGTAAAGAGTCCAGTCCCGCGCTGGTGGGGCGTGCAGCAGACCACCTCGCCAGGGTAGGTGACAATGACAAAAACAATCACGCTGGAGGCAGAGAGGATGGACCACAAGGGGACGTGCCTCCCCAGAGCCCTGAGGCATGGAGCCGGCAGCAGCTGGGCCCCGGCACCCTGGGGTCTGGGGTCTCTCCTCCCCTCCCTGCAGGCCTGTGAGCAGCCATCGAGGAGCACCAGGGACACCAGCAGAGGGCAGTGGTGGCCAACAGACAGACCCTCTCTGAGTACGTGCGTGACAACAGGGAGTCCCCTGGAAACACATGGTGGAGTGATATGGGGCCTCTGGGGTCCCCCAGGAGAACCAATGACAAAGGCAAGGGCCCATGGCACTGGACTGTCCACATGGCCCCCTTTGTGCCCACTGATAGTGAGAAGCAGGAGCCCGGTCCTACTGGAGCATTCCTGGTTCCTATTTGCAGAAGAAAAAGGTGGATCTAGAGAAGCATCCACTTGGGAGTGGGGACTCCAATCCCCGAGCGTGCCCGTGCAAGAGCAGTGCCCCTCAGCGGTGGGCCCAGAGCCCTTGGCAGCCAGGGACCTGACGTGGCCATCCCTGCCACCCCACCCCGCCAGGCCACGTGGGTCAGGAGTGCAGTGGCCACAGCAGAGCAAGGGAAAAACAGGTCGCTGTCTCCAGGGCCAGACCCGGAGGCCTGTCTTCGTCCAGTCACTGTCCCAGGCCACGCCCATACCTATGAGAGGTGGACGAGTCCCCACCGGACTTCAGTGTTTCAGAGCACAACCTCCCACCCAGGGCCGCTGGCCACCTGCTGGCTTCAGGTCAGACAGGAAGCCAGGAGCAGGACTCCTGGGCAAGCCCCCAGGGGCCCCCACACCTCTGGCCAGAACAGAAGCAGAGCTGAGACCTGGCCTCGGGGACAAGGACAAGCTCCCCCACCCTTGCTGCAGTGCCCAGGAGCCACCCCTACCTGTGCTCCAGACGCTGCCTACCCAGAGCCTGCAGTGCACTTTTGGAGGTGAAAATGAAGCCAGAGCATGTTCAGGACCCAATCTGGGAAGGTGGGTGTCTAGATGCGTAGACACTCATGCAGAAAGACGCCTGGAAACAGGCTACCAGTTAGGAAGCTCTTGACCAAAAAATAACAGAAGAACCCACTAACGAGGTTTTAAAATTTTGAATTTGTTTTCTCATGTTAGGAAAGGGCGCCGGCAGCTGCTAGTCTGTAGCTCCACGGAATAAGAGCTGGAATTTCCTTGGTCTTAATGGTTACAGTGTGACTGCTTGTCTCCGACCAGACCATCACGTCTGAGTGCAAAGATGAGCAGATCCAGCTGAGAAGGCAAAACAGAGGCTGCAGAATGGGAGGGCGACTTGGAGCAGCCGGACAAGGAGAGGCATCCGCAAGGGCTCACACAGAGGGTCCAACACAGGAAGGGAGGAGGAGGCCACTTCCCGAGCCCCAGAAAAAGGAGAGTGACCCCAAACGAAGTCTGCACAGAAGTGTGGGGCATGGAGACCCTTTAGGCCTTTGGTCAGGAATCCTGACTTCATCTGGACAGAGGGTTCAAAACAGACACGTGACTCGGTCAATGTTTTTGGGACAAGATCCTTCTGGCCACTGGGAGGGAAGTCAAGGGAAGCAAAAGACATGTCCCTGAGCTGGGGGACCACAGCAGTGGTGGGAGGGCTGGAGACTTGCCCAGCCCTTGGAGCAGCTGGACACGGGACTGAGGGGGAGGGAGGGCTGGCAGGGGCCTGTCCTGAGATGGGGCAGGGGCGAGTCACCGTGGCCCCTGGGTGTCCCGTCAATATGGGGTGTGATTTAGGGCCAGAGCTGCGGGTGGCTTTCAGGCCCCACCATTACCTACTGCAGCTCAGTTGGGGACTTGCAGGGGCCCCTCATCAGCCACATCCACATCACCCAGCGAAGGCGGAGTGCACCTGGTCCACACCCTCTGCACTCTGGTGCAGCAGGGAAATTATGCTCCGCTCCCATTGGTGCATTAAACTTAACCGCTTTCTGTAGCCTGGTGCCCTGGGCCTGTTAAACTCCCTCCTGATTCATCCACCCGATTCATTGCCAGGGCTCGCGGAGATCAATGCTGGCTGGGATGCGGCCCGCAGCGGAGGCAGGTGGATGCAGATGTCTCTGGGCTGCTTTGAGGGTCTGCTCTTTCACATAGAGCTCCCAACCCCCAAGCTCATGAGTTTGGCACCCTGCAAACAAAGCCAGCACCCACAGTCAAGTGCCCAAGTCACAGAGCACCCACTGGCCCCCAAGGACCTGCAGTCCCTCCTCCCACCTGCCCAGGGTGGTCCCTGACCTCAGGGCTCCCTGGGAAAGAAAGGTTCACAGATGAGGCTGGTTCCACTGTGGACTGGCCGGCAGGCTCTGGGAAGAGGGAAGACAGTCTGCCCTGCGTGAAGGGGGTCCTGGGGCACGCCATGGGTCTAAATCAGGTCCTTATCTCTTGCTCCAGACATATAAAAACAGGATGTTGAGATTGCTTGTTCCCAAGGATTCAGCACAACTACATCTATACATCATCTGTCACATGGATGTATCATCTATCACACGCAGACATAAAGATGCCAGAGCGACCGCAGGGCCTGAAACTGACTCCAGGGGTCAAGTGCTTCCCTTCGGAACTCTCTCTGGCAAGGCCAGTGGAGCATACCCTCTGGTTCTAACCCTAAACTTCCTGGAAAAGAAACCACAAGGGGCCTCTCAATCTATAGCCTTTCCCAGAATAAATCATTACCATTAGTGACGGCAGGGGCTATGGGAACACTGAATGCCTTGTGCCTCTGTGTTCTTCTGTCCCCCTGTGCCTGGGCAGGCCTGGAGGTGCCCTGCGTGGGACGAAAAGGCCTGCTCATCTGTCTAGCAGTAACTGACTCTGGGGACCAGGCAGGTCCTGCAAATGGGTGCAGGACTGGGAAAAGACAGGAGGGAGTGGTGGGGACTGCGGCCCCCGTGAGGAATGGCCACCGCTACCTACCCAGCCAGTCAAAGCCTCTTGGGACCCCAAAATGGGCACGCACATCCTGGAGCCATGGGGTCAGGTAAGGACCAAGCGTGCCTGGAACGCTGGGCTCTGATCAGTGACTACAGTCCCCCCCCCCTCCCCCCCAAGGGCAGAGCCCACAAGCCTCTCCAACACTTAATTTACTGCCTGCCCCAAGGGATAAAGCTCTAAGGCAGCCATATTTGAATCAAAACCACGCATTTCCGCCTCCTCGGCTCCCCCGGCCCCTCCTCTAGCGTGGGAAACAGGCTGCAGGCCAGCTGTCCACCAAGAGCACTGCAGAAGCCCAGGAAGCCCAGATGGGGTCTGGGCTCTGGGGTTTGCAAAGGCTCATGGTAGAGGGGAGGAGGGTGCAGGGAACTCGGGGAAGGGTGGGGGGTGAGAATGTTGGCCGCTCCCCAAGCATCACGTCCCCGTCCCAGGTGAGTGGAGGCTGCGGTGCTGAGACGCCTGGAGTGGCCTTTCCAGGCCTCAGCAGCATCACACAGTCTGTCCACAGGGCGTGAGGGCTGGAGAAAGGGCAGGTGCTCCTCCCTGGGGGCTCCTGGAGCATTCTCTGTGCAAAAGCCCGGTCCCCATCTCAGAGTGAGAGGACGTATTCTTAAACTGAACCACGGAGGCCAGGGCCCGAGTCCGCCCGTGGGCAGGTAATCGTTGACCAGTGCCTTAGCGTGAGTGTCAACCAGCAGGAGGAGTCATGCCCAGGGCATAAGTGGCCACGCAGCCCTGATGGCAGCACCCGCGCTCCTGCCCCGTCAGTGGAACCACACTTCGGGGAAGCCACCCCACTCCAGACGGCGAAGCCAGCTCCTTGCAAAGCACATGGGCTAAGGAGCGGCAGGAGGAGGAGGAAACCGCAGCTCCTCCAGCAACCGGCTCCGTCAGGAGCACCCGCTGGCTCAAAGATGATGAGGTTCCAGCGAGCGGCCAATTCACACCCCGGGGGGCGCTCGGTTCAAAAGACAGGACAGCACCGGGAGGACCGGCCCACAAGTCCCCAAAAGGTGATCACCAAGATGGCTTGACCCGCGGGCCTACACGGAGAGCAGGTGCACCCCTGCCCAGGGCAGCAGGGTCCATAGAGCCAAGCAGGGGAGAGGACAAACGGCCATCACTAGATAGACACAAAGGAAGGAGGTGCAGCCGTACAGAGGAGCTTGAGGAAGCTCCACCAGGAAATGCAAGAAATGACCTTGAAGACACCCCGCTAAGTGAAAGAGTCCAAACACTGCCACGAAGTGTGCGACCCCACGCATTGGAAGTATGCGGAACAGGTAAATCCGAAGCAACAGGAACCTCATCGGCGGTTGCCAGGGGAGTGGTTGCCAGGGGAGCCAGAGACGGGAGGGACGGCTTCGCAAGTGCAGGGTCTCCTTGGATAATGCAAACGTTTTGGGGTCGAGTGGAGCAGCTAGCCACACAGCACACTAGAATCGTGCCCCTAACTGGGTGAGTGGGTTTGGAAGGCAGATGGGAGGACCAACCCTGGCTGAGCCGGTGCTGGTGAAGGTCCTAGGATAGCCCAATCCATAGGCAGGAAGTACCATGGCGGGTGCCAGGGGTGGGCACTCGGGTTCGACGGGCTTAGAGTTGCAGCTTTGGAGGATGACAAAGATCTTGGACGGGGTGACCATGTTTGTGACAGTGTGGGTGAATCAGACACCACCAAACTGTCAGATTAAATGAGCTACAGAGGTAGCCGCCACGTGGCGTTCTACCACAGGAACGAGAGGTCGAGAGGAAACAGCATCAGCCCAGGGCGAGAAGGGTCGTCCACAACGGCTCCGGCCCCGGGGTGGGCAGCGCCTCCACAGGAGGGGCAGTGGTCGGCGGCTCAGTCCCAGCTACTGGGACACCCTGGGAGGAGCACACACCACCCCCCTGGTGAAAACTGGCCACCCTGAATCTGACGTCACCTGCAGAGCCCATGTCCAGTTCCCAGGAAGTCAGGGGAAGGGAAACATGCTGAAGGACCCCGTGGGACTCTCAGGAAGTGGGTCCCCCACAGGAGTTGGCTTTCCGGACAGGCCAGTATCACAAAAACAGGGACTGAGGTGAGTCTCTTCCAGGTCACGCACTGCGGGGACCTCACAGCCAAGGGGCCCGATGGGAAACAGCAGCTGGAACAGACACCTGGGGAGACGGGACTCAGACTGGCCATTAGGTGCCAGGGGGCTGAGACACGCCCCAGAACCTGGTCAGCATCCATGGCAGAGGGATACTGCAGGCATGGTCAGGGTGCCGACTGCGGCGACACCTGGTCCACCCAGTCACAGGGCCCTCATGGGAGGCAGGCAGGAAGGGCCCGGAGAGGACAGGCAGGCAGCCCCGGGGCAGGCCGCTGTGACACGGCGGCTTTGCAGACCGAGGAAGGAGCAGGAGCTGAGTGGCAGGCGGTGCGGCTCTCCTCTGGAGCCACCACGAGAGCCGGCCCTGCTGGGCTGGGCCCCGCTTCAGACGCCTAAGCTCCAGAGCCGTAGGATCCGGCTGCCACATGCCTGCTGAGAAGATGCAGGCTGCAGAGGCTGGGGTGGCTGCTCTCCTGCTCAGGTGGACATAGCTGGACAGCTAGGCGGAAGGGCAGGAGTTACCAACGGTGGGTCAGCTGCTTCTCCATGTTCCTAAAATGAAAGGCTTGTAAAGCCTCATTAGGAAGCCAGAGGGCCGTGGGAGGGGCCTTGGACATCCCCCCTCAAAGGTGTCCCCTGCACCCCAGCCCAGGCTCTCGCAGGACCCCCAGAGGCCCCCACTGGAGCTGGCCACTCCCTCCAGCCAGTCTTCCCCACTGATACGGGCGTGGGCCTCACTGTCCCCGCCTCTCGAGCGACGGTCTCCTCTGGCTGCACAGGGCAGGCTTCCAGGGAGTCTCCCACTTGCCGTCTCACTTCTCTGGCTCAGCCATGTACTCTTTGATCCCCTGAGTAGGAGTCCTGTCCCCAGTATTCCTTGGCAAAGTGGACGGTCAGGCTGCCTGCCGTGGCCCGGCCCTCCCGTCCTCCAGCTCCAGCAGCTGCGCCCTCCACGGGGCCTGCCCCTCTCGTTTGGGCTGACTCCCCTTTACCTGGGCTCTCCGTAAAGGAGACCCTGGGGCCTGGGCCTGGGCTGTCCTCTGCCTCTCGGAAGCCCTCTGCTCTGGGCCACTGTTTGCTGACATCCTCCAAACACGCTCACACAGTGACCCCCAAAGACACATCCACCCAGAACCTGTAAATCACATCTTATTTGGAAGCAAGGTCGCTGCAGATGTGACTAAGTGAAGGATCTTGAAATGAGGTCCTTCAGGATTGGGCAAAACCCCAACTCAACGGCGAGTCCTCGGAGGAGATGAGACGTGGAAGCAGCGAAGGTCCGTGAAGACAGAATTCCTTCTCGCCTTTCTTGTTTGCCCCTTCTGAGTGGTAGGGACGTTAATTTAAATGCTCATGAGAGATAAAAGAAAGAGCATAGATTTTCCTGCCTTGGGAGGGGGTGTTTTGAAAAATATAATTTACCCCTAAAACTAGCTAGCTCCTGCCCCACAGGCCTGTAATCCCTGCTACTAGGGAGGCTGAGGCAGGAGAATCACAAATTCAAGACCAGCCTAGGCAACTTAGCAAGACCCTGTCTCAGAATAAAAAGTAAAAAGGGCTGGGGGTGCAGTTCAGTGCACCCCTGGGTTCCATCACCAGTATGGAAGGGGAGGCAGGGAAAGCTGGCTAGCTCTTACCCTGGTCCTGGGGGAAGACTCTTGAGTTAGTTGAAGAACCCAGTACTCAAGTTTTTATACTACAAATTTTTTGTGAAAATATTATTCACATAAAGCTGTACTTTCTTAAAAACATTCCAACTCTGCAAATATCAAGAAAGCACAAGAGAATCAAGAGAGGGAAGTCCTTGGAAATAAAACCGTCCCAATCAGAGGAGAAAAGCCTCTCAGCGGGATCTGCGGGTGCACGGGGGTGGAGACCCTCAAGTCAGCTTAACAGCAAGCTTCCGGCGCCAAGACTCATTCGTGGTCTCGCTGCGCCACCTGGCGGCCGTCGCGGCAGGCGCGCCAGCCCACCTGTAGCAGGGGCGCGCAACAGCGCCACCTAACGGGAGCCGGCTGCTGGCCAGCCTGGGAGGGGTTTCCTTCAGAATCCAGGACTAAGAGAGAAGAAAGCTTTCCCTAGTGTGGCTGTGTTCCCTCAGGATCCGGAAGGGTGTCCGTGGGGCCTGAGCACCTGCCCGTAGGTCCTGAATCCTGCACTCCCTGGTAGTACCCAAAGTGCCTGGTGGCAGGACTCTGACCAAGCACCTCCTCCATGCTTTGAAAATGAGTTCCAGCATTTTCTGACTTTACAAGTGGGAAAGTGGGCAACTCAGGCCAGGAAGACCCAGCAGCAGACTGAATTCAGACTCAGCGCTGGCCAGCCAGCTCTCCAGTTCCCTAGTCCCACCCTAGAAAGGCAGCTGTGAGCTGACTGTTAACACAGGCAGGTGCTTGTCACAATGGTGTAGGTCATCCTCACTCTGCCACCTGGGTGCTGCATGTCCCTGGGCAAATTGCTGACCACCTGTGAGCCTCTGTCCCCTCAGTGGTCAGTGGACCTGAGTTAGAACTGTGCTGTGCAGCATCAGCGTCCCTGGGAATGTTAGAAATGCAGAGTCTCGGGCCCTGCCCCAAACTCACTTAGCATCTCTGGGCAGTGGGGTCAGCATCCTCTTTAACCAATCCTCCCTAGGGTCTAGGCCGATTGTCTGCCTGCCAGGGTCATTGAAAAGAATAACCGGAGAATGTGTGAGACGCCTGGGAAGAGCAGCAATTCCCCAGCTCCGGAGAGAAGCCAGGGGATTCTTTGTCCTTCCTTTCCTTTTCCATATTGATTTTTTTAAATTGTGAAAGGGGACATATTGTTAGAGTCGCTACGTGACAATCCCCCTCCTAGGCAAACACCTGGAAGAGCTGAGATGACCAATCCGTAGTCACCATGCTCCCGGCAGCACTACCCCTAGTAGCCAAAAGGTGGAAGCAACTGAATGTCCCTGGGCTGATGCAGACATAAATAAGTGGGGCTCACCCCTGCAGCGGAATATTATTTGGCCATAAATGGGAATGAAGCACTGAGCTGTACTGCAATGTGGGTGAACCCCCAAAACACTATGCTATGTCAGGTACAGAAGGCCACACGTTGCGTGATTGGATTCATTAGAGAGAGCCCAAATGTGCAGATCCACACAGGCAGAAGTGACTCTGTGGTCATCGAAGGCAGGCCGGAGCCTGGGAAGGGGTGTGAGGCTTCCCCTGCACCCCGATGCGGTGCCGCGATGCTTGCACCACATGGTGGGCACACAAAAGTCACCAATGGCAAAGTTCATGTGCATTTTGCCTCAACAGAGAGATGTGCCCATTTTAACAGTTCACAGTGGACGTCCCAGGGCCCCAAAGCGAGGGATGCTGGGACATCAGTCTTCGTGCTCACACACGTGCGCACAGGTGTTGGGCTTGCCTCTTTTTAAAATCGTGGCTCAGTGCACACGCACACATTTCCTGGGCAACTAGTTCTCTTAATGACACATCACAGACGCCCTTCCCGCCTTGGCCTATACATACACAGCAGCTGCAAAAGGCACCCCACGTCCCCCGGTGGGCATTTGGAGTGTTTCCAAGGCCTTGCTGCCAGAACATCTGTCACGAGCATGCACAAACATGCCCTTATGTACCGGGGCCTGGTCTCTGCAGGATGATTGACAGAAGATGGGTGGCTGGGCCAGCTCCCGGGGTTCCACACATATGGACGGTCTGTGATCCTACAAGGCAGAGGGCCTGACGGGCTCCCCTGTCAGGATCAGGACACTTCCCAGGCACGCTGACACCCACCACAGCCCAGGCATTATAAGTATTGTACCATTTTTTGACTGTGAATTAACAACGCACACCCACCAAATGGGTCAAGAGTGACATTGTAGTGACGTGTTGACATGCTTTCTTGGGCAACTGGTGTGGTGGAGCTTCTTGTTACCCCGGGGTGGGCTTACTGATTCTTTTGGGATGTCACAAGAGCCATGCGTGTGCTCTCCAGAAAATGTGATGTGCATGCATGCGCACTCTGGACACGCTGCATGTCCCTGGGCAAATTGCTGGGGTTCAGGCAGAAATATGTGGCTGCGATCCCCCCACTTTTGGGCTTTCGAAGTGGCGCAGACTGCGGCATCTCTGACATTTGCAATGAACACAAACACCGGTGTTTTTCTAAATGTTAATGGGTGTCTGTGCCCTCTGCTGGAGGCTGCGGTAGTCGTGCGCACTGCGGAGGCAGAGCCCGCCACTGGAATTTTCCTCTTGCCTGAGAGCTTGTTTTCCTCTCCTGCAGAGCCGGCCTGGAGTTTCAAGTTCAGAGCACACTATCTGCCAGTTGCTGAGGAAGCCCTCCGCTTCATGTCAGAATCAGCAAGTCCGAGGGAGATTATGCATCTCCCACTTTGGGAATGATTAGTTCCGGATGGAGACTCTCTTTGTATAAGGTTCGCTGAAAATACATGAGGCTCTCTAGAAACAGAGGGTGCATTGATTCCCAGTGAGTAAACATTCCAAGCAAATTAAGTGGCAGTAGTAATAATAATAATAATGGCTACCATTTTTCAAGTGTCTGCTCTATGCCAAGCGTCTAATCCCTCCAGTGACAACGGGGGCAGGTGTCATTACCTGGAAGCACAGACGAGGAAACTGGGGCTCGGAGAGGCGCCCTGCCTGGCCCGTGCCTCACGGCTGCTGGCACAGGGCATTCTAACCGCGCCCGCCAGCTCTAAGCCCTGGTGCTTCCCACGCGCTGCTGGGCCACGGATCTTGAGAACACGGCCCACAGGGACCGTCTTGCCAGGTGGGGAAGGAGCAGGGGAGGCTACCTAGTTCTTGGCAGGTGACCTTCACCCCCAAGGCCACAAGACGGGTAGGAGAGAGAGCAGAGTAGAAGCCTGGCCTGGGACCTCGGACACACGGCCATGCCACCGAGCAGTGCTGCCTGTGGGAGAGCCCGGTCTGCTGCGTGTCCGAAAGGGGCACTAGCCAGGGCCAGCGTCAGCTCACGGAGGGACTTCAGAGCGAAAAGGCAAAGCGTGGAAGAGCAGGTGGCATCCAAGAGACCCAGGGTCTGGAGGCCAAGCGGGTCAGCAGGGTAGAGCAGCACCTTTGTTGTGATGCCTGGAACGGGGGCCATGTCCGTCCTGGGCAAGGCGTTTAGGTCACCCCGTAAGACCGAGTCTGCTCACTGCTTGTTAAAGTCCACCGCACTGACTTCCAGAAAGGAGGCGACTTGCAATTCCACTCCATGAAAGAGCTTTCTAGAGGGAGATTACACCTCACCGGGAGAGGGAAGGGCCAGGGGCAGGTTTGCTCCAGGTGGACAATGACCTTGGAGCCAAGGAGCTGGAAACAGGGCGTCGATGCACCTGCCTCCCGCCGGCCGCCTCAGCAAGGAGCTGAGGACAATCTCCCTGTGCCTCCAAGAGAGCCCAGGACAGGCAGCCGCACCTCTGTGGGGTGCTGAGTCCATCCAGGTGGCCACAACATGAGAGCCCAGGAGAGGCCCTAGGTGGGTCTGCTCTCCTCTCTCGGAGGTTGCTCACACGACCCAGGTTTCCAGCCGGGCCCTCAGACAGCAATGGCGCCCAGCAACCTCAGGGACCAAAGACTCTTCCACCCTCCTCTATGGGAGACTCTTGTCCCAGAGCAGCCGGGGTCCACCCCAGGCCACACACAGGATGGCCAAGCTGCGACCTGAGGTCCACGCTGCCCCAACCTGCACTGCCACCTCCGCACAGGCAGCCCTTCCCCCGGAGACTGAGAGGCCAGGCTTTGGTGTGCAAAGACTCATGGGAACTCCTTTCCAAGGAGGTTTGCTTCCTCTGCACAGAGAGGGGTGAGCCAGCAGCTGCTCTGCCCCCTCCCGGGCCTGGACCAACCGAGTTCAGGGTCCCACCAAAGTGTTCAGGATCAACCCTCCCCCAGTTTTTATTTGCTTGCTCCCAAAGTGTGAAAAAAAATCAAAATAAACATTCAATGAAATAACTACGAGCTGTAACGTACCAACCAGCTGCAGCTTTACCTTCTGCCATTAGGAACCCATTTCTTATACTACATGATCCGGGCGTGTTCCCCCGTGAGGGGCAGGCATCTCTTTGTTTTTTTGGTGAGGGGAACTGAACCCAGACCCCTGCACACACCAAGCTGCACCCCAGCCCCAAGGCGGGCTGTGCAGATTGCCTACGGTGACGAGCTCCCCAGGACCCGGTGTGCACATGACCCTGCCGAGACCCAGCAAGTTGACCCAATGGGGAGTCTGCAACTTGCCCCCCACTTGGCCAAGCGTCTGACTGAATCACACGCTTGTGAAGGTGGAGCACTTGCCCCCAGAACTGTTGGTCCAGGTGCCAGGCAGTTGTCTTTCCCAACAACCAGGACAGCTGAGCAGCGATCCTGGCAGACCGCAGACCTGGAGGGCGGCCGCCTGTTAAGTTAAAAGGCACCGAGCCGCCCCTCCGCGCACCTCATTAGCTAAGTGCGCTGACCCGTTGGATTGGGGTGACTTCAGATCTGCCTATTGACTTTGGAGAACGTCTGCCAAAAACAAGATCTCAGCTTTGACGCAGTTGATTCTGAGCTATTTCTTCCTGACTCTTATTTGTCAAACAGGTTGCTGAGCTGGGCAGGCCACGTAGACGAGTACAAGACCCCAGTGTCAACAAGACCTTGCTTGCTGTGACAGCAGGAAATGTGGCCCATTAATTTAAAAGCTGGATCCGGTTTCTGGGATGTAAGTGGGAAGGAAGGGCAGCCAGGACACAGAGCCAATTTCCATCCCTGCAGAGACAGCACCTCGATTGTCGAGAGACCTTTGCCACGCGTCCGGATGCTGGAGGTGGCACTGGGACACAGGACTTCGGAGAAACGTCAACAGCCGCAGTGGGGTGGCTGGGTGCATGACACGTGTCACCTGTGAGCACCCTGTGAGGCCCATGGCCGTCCCCTGGCTGTGGTTTCGGAGCTCTGGGAGGTCCCTGTGGGCCTCAGGTTGGTCGCAGCACGTTCCCGGGAGGGACAGATGGTGCTGGCCAGCACGCAGCAGCCAGGGGGCCTCAGGCCTCTCATGCCGTCTGCACCAGACGGTCTTCTCCAGAAACTCAAGCCAACATTTAAAACCCAGGAGTTATCCTAGCAAAAAGTCAGGGTTCTGCCCTGGAAAGTTCTAGAACCAGGGAGCAGGCTTTGACTTGAATTTCTGCTACAGCAGGTCCTCAAACATGGCTTGGTCACACTTCTGAACACCCCGAGCCGGGAGCACCTTGCTGCTCGGGTTTTACAGACTGAAACCCCACGACCTCCCGACGGTGGTGGGCACTTGCTTTGCAATGACAGTAGCGCTCATTACCTGGACAGCGCGGCCTTGGACAGCCCCGGGAGGGAGGGAGCATCAGCTCCCGTCACCCCACGGCGTGAGTGAGCACAAGTTGCAAATGGCTTAGAATCCAAGGCCGTGCAGGCCTGAGGGTCTGTAATGGGCTCGTGCGTGCAGAGGAACACAGGACCCGCCGCCCCTCCCAAGGCATCCTCCAGCAGGACGGTGAATGCCAGATCTGAGTCTGGCTCACCTCTGCATTCCCTGCCCTGGCAAGCCACACGGGGTGACCTCTGCAGAGTCACCAGGGTCGGCTTTGGCGGGCAGACGTCTCCGGAGCTGACCTCAGGGCTTCTTAGAGCCGGTGCCGGAGATGATCCTCTGGAAGATCTCCTTCATGATCAAGTCCTTGATGTTCTTCTTGCCCGACGTGGCCAGCGCGTAGAGGAGAAACAGGCGCCGCTCCGTCTGCTTGTGGTTCAGGCAGCGGGCGATGGAGATGGGGGTCTCCCCCTTGACGTCCTTCTCATGGATGGGGGCCCCGTGCTCCAGCAGGAGGTTGATACAGTCCAGCCGGCCCATGGCCACCGCCACGTGCAGGGGCGTCCTGCCCAGGGGTGTGCTGTCCAGGCAGTTGGCACCTGGGAAATGAAACGCTAAGTCGGGGAGGGCCACTCTCCTGGCCTGAGCCCTCCCTCAGGGACAGTGGGACCAAAAACAGAGGAGGGGCCAGAACTGGTGACCGCTCCCGGTTCCAGCACCCCCACCACCAGCCTGCCCCACTGTCACAGCCCGTGCTTTCCACAGTGCCATGTCAGTCTCCTTCTTAGATCCCAGCACTGCAATCCCGCTGCCATGGGGTTCTGTCCTAGATCTTTGCTGCTCGTACTCACCCACATTCTTCCCACCCCCTGCCCACTGTGTAGGGTCTGATTATACCTACCTTCTATCTTTACCCTTAAAGAAACCTGCTCGGCAGCCAGCCCCAGGCCCTTTGCACAAACTGTTCCCTTCGCAAATGAAACTCTCACCTGTTTTCCGTGCTCCTTTTCACCCTTCTTAGTGTTCCATTTACTTCCCCAGGAAGCCCTCCTCAGCTCCCCGTCCCCTCAACACCCCTGCATGAATTCAGTGGCCATCTGCCAGCTTCAGAGTACCCCCATGCAACTGCAGGTGGAGTTAATTATTTGTAATCTGCTAACTTCCCGCTGAGCTCCATGAGGGCAAAAAAGGCTCATTTTGATCACTGCTGCTTTCATCCTGGGCACGTAGCTCGGGCCTGGAGGAGACAGGCGCTGGGAAGTGACAGACGACCAGCAGCCTGACTCATGGACAGATCTCCCTTCGATTGAATGCCTCACTGTCTTCTGAAGATGGACGGGCTAATGGCAGGTGTCCAGGGTGGACTTGTTGAATTGAATCAAATTCTGGGTAACAAATACCATGACACAGAAAACAAGGCGATTCAATTAAACTCGGCTGACATTTCCGGGGCCAGTTTTTATGAGCTCCGGCTGGTCGGCGAGGTGAAGTTTCCAGCGGACTCTGGATGTTGGCCTCCACCCCATGCCCCCACCCAGCAGCGTCTGCAGGGGATAGAAAACTTTGCGAAGCCTGCTGTCATTTTTTAACCAGTGCCTTCAAATACATCACAGTTCCGTCAGAGTGAAAATGACTTTTCATGAGCTTAAAGGACTGCTGGGCTGTGAAAAGCCATATTTCATCTTACAACCAGAGAGAGGCAGTGGAGGAACCCTCGACCAGCTCAGAGGGTTCTGTGCCTGACTCACAGCCCGGTTGCCTTGCCCGGGAACCCCAGGCTGCTGTCCACCGAGCTGGTGGAGCCAAGAGTGGGGCCAGCTGAGCCCGCTGCCCCTCCCATCCCCTCTCCCTGAGGGGCTGGGGCCTTGCTCTCTGCAGCACTTGTCTGCTGGTTTTTGATGTTCTGCTCCTCAATCACAAGCATCTTCCCCCAGAATGGCCCGCGTCCAGGGAGGATATAGGGTACTCCTGCAGAATCTCAAGTGAACCCTTCAGTTTAGAGGCAATGTGGGCTCCCTGGGGACAGACAGGACAGACAGTCACCCTTAAGTGAAGGCAGAGTGAGAAGAGAGTTTGGGGAGAATGTCTCCAGAGGATGTCATCGCAAGACTTGGAGAAAGGAGGCAAGGCCAATGGGGCCTGGGCCCAGGCCATTCTGGACATTCCAAACGCAGGTGGGACTGGAGTTGTGCAGCAGCATGGCCATGTCCCCAGCAGTTCTGGTGGGAAGTATCGTGCCAGGAAACCCTTCATTGCTCCCTGTCTTAGAGTCTAGACTCACTGCAGTCTGTCTCACTGCAAAAGAGAGCATCTTCTAGAGGTTGGCCTAGAGGAAGGCACAGCTTCTGTCTGCCATGTCCTAAGACACCCCAGACACCCACAGAGGCCTGGCAGGGACCGCGCTTGGTGGGTGACAGGACTCAGTCCAGGGAATCAGCACTCAAAGGGGCCAGGGAGACAGAGACACTGTCCCCCGACTCTCTAAGGTACCAAGCTTTCTGCCCAAATTACCTTGTTCTAGAAGGTACCGCACAGTGTCATAGTGACCTCGGTGAGAGGCAATATACAGGGCCACGAACGCTCTCTGAGATATCCACTGCTTCCACTTCTCACCCTCAAAATATCGTGAATTGGCTGTTCGGTAGAAGGAATCTTCAGTGATTCCGAGACTGGACAGCTGGGTGAGAGAAACAGAGACGGTTACTCTGGAAAGTGCAGCAACGTGGCCAGAAGCTGAGGGTGGCTCAGAGAACGTCTGCTGGGCCCCACACCAAGGTGCATGATGGGCAAGGAGAGGGCAAACCCTCATCTAGAAACAGTCAGAAGCCAGGGAGGGGTGGGGGGAACATGGTCAATGCCCTTGGGGTCCGGAAACATGGTATCTCCATTGATCAGACAGGAACATCTCCCAGTCAATGTTCTGAAGAGAGAAAAGAGCTTTGCTGGTGTCCAGAGGAAGGTGGTTTTGGTGCTTAAGGAAGACACCAGCCAAGAAGGCAGAAGCCAGAGGGCAGCCCGAAGGGCAAGTCTCCTCCAGACGCCCCGAACTCTGGCCCGCATCCACTTCTGTGCCATCACCTCCGTGAACCTTTGGAACACCCCTCCCACAGGTGAACAGCCTGTCACGTGACCACCTCGTGGCGAGTTCAATCTTGGAACACGGAAGGCAGGCTGCAGATCCCAGAGAGGACTCTGCCCCAGATGTCAGGGTCAGGCACAGAAGAACAGAGGTGACCACACACAGGACGCGGCAGTTCTGACTCAAGACCTCAAACACGAGAGAGAGGGCACACATCCAGGGCAAGAGCCAGAAAGCTGAGGCCCAGACCGAACTGTGGGCAGCAGAAGGGAGGCCGGGATAGGGATGCTGGAACCGGAAGGGCCAGCCGCAGGGAAGGATCTGCACAGGGACCTGCAACCACCCGGAGAGGCCCCACCCTTCCTGCCAGGGCCTGGGGCCTCCCTCCCCTGGCCACATCCCAGTACCCTTGTGCACCCAGCCACCCCGGCCCCCTCCCCAGCAAGGAAACTGCTCCCTCTCTCCCTGAATTTGATCCACAGAAAAACACTTGTCCCTGTCAGTGATTCATCTTCTCTGATGGGTAAACATCCTGGTCTTTGTCCTTCCCTCCCATCCAGAGTCAGCTGAGTGCCAGGGGGGAGGGGGGAGCAGGGGGCTGGCAAACAGTGGGTCCTGCTCAGGTCCAGGGCGCCATGGGCGCCCCCGGAACTGGGTGGCCCCCCGCTCACCTCGGCTCCGCACTTGGCAGCAGCGCAGGCAAGGCCCGGAGCTCTGGGCTCACAGAATCGGAGTCCTCACCAGGGCCAAGCCGACTTTCAACCTCAGAAAATAAATCCGCGGACTGTGCTGCCTTGACTGTTGGGGTGAGGGATGAGAGGGTCCCTGAACCATAAATAAGCAAAGCCCGTGAAACCGTGCGGCCCTAGAGTGAGGAGCGCCAGCATCGCAAAGCGGGGTCTGCATCTCTCTCCCCTGCTCTGGAGCCTTCGCTGGGACATTCACACTAGGCTGATGCTTTGGATGACACCCATTGAAGGGCGTAGGAAAACACCTTATTGGGGTCCCCTTCCACTGCTGCCAAAACCAGCTCTGTCCAACCATCATAATGCCAGATGCACAGGGAGATCACGCCGCCAGGAACAACGTCATGGAACTTCAGTGTGGTATCATCCATCATATCTCCTGCAGGGAACAATTTTTTCCTTTTGAAAAACTGTGCATTAAAGAAAACTTATTACATTGGCTAAGAGATTTTCTGACCTTGGAAATCGCAAAGATAATTTTAGAATCTTGAACAAAGATCTCATTTGATGATTCCGCATGAGCCTGTTGTCGTTAATGCTTTTTAGAAAATTAATTTGGCTCAGCTCAGATTGAAGCTGGACCAAAAAAACAATGGCAACCATTTATAAAATTCTGCAATTATAGCTTGTCCTGTTGCAAAAAAATACATGAGTCAGTCAAGTCGTTTTATGAGGCAAAATCTACAAATAGAACTACTTGAACTTGAAGTGACTATGTATTAGACACAGCAAAACACGACTTACATGAGTTACCTAGGTTTCACTAAAATACCAACTCTGGTAAACGTTGTCATTTGCCGACCAAAGAGGTGACGGTGACCAAAAATGGTTGACTCCTCACATGACGACCCTCAGCAGGGTTCCTCAGTGCCGGCCCCCTGGCATTTTGAACTGCAATGTTCTCTGTCCTGTGCACTGCAGGGTGGTCAGCAGCCTCCCAACCTCTACCCTGGGAGGCCAGTAGCCCCTGCACCTCGCTCCCCCTGTCAAAAACACCTCCAGACGCGGCCAAGGGCCCCAGGGGACAAGATCATCCCAGGGCAGACCTATGGCCATGTAAGGAGCAAATATTGACTTTCGCCGTGCTGGGGCTTGGCGTGTTTGAGCTCCTAAGCCTCTTGTCACCCAGCGTAGAGGTTTATCCACGTGAAGGATGGGTGGGCCCATTCTCAGTTCACAAATCTGGGCTCCAGGGAAGACCATCGGAAGTGGTAAGGTGAATGTTAACAGAGAACATTTTGACAGTACGGTTATATTTGGTTGACCTTTTAAAACACACACATTTTCTTGCCATCTAAAATCTCAAGAATAACAGAGCTTGCTCTGCTCACAGCAATAGCAAATACCACCTTCGGTCTGCCCAGGCCGGCCATCACACATGCCCAGGGCGTGGGGCTCACTGGTCTTCTAGTTTCAGGTCACAGGGAGTTCCTTGGGCCTGGTGTTCGGTCCTTGGTAGTGAGTGCTTTGTGCCTGGTCCTCACAACAAGCCTTCAAGGCAGGTAGATCTCTGTCTGCCGGGAGCAAACAGGCTCAACTGGCTGGTACGGGCAAAGCCACCTCCTAACAGACTGGCCTCCATCTGGTGCCAGGCACTTTGTGCTCTGGGCTCTGTGGGTACCATTTGATTACCAGAAACTCAGAAAGGTGGATGGACGTGGAGGACAGTGGCTAGCAACCTGGTAATCGGGATCCTGTCTGTGGTCGGAACACCAGGGATCTTTAGCAATTAGTCTGAGGCAACTCGACTTCCAGAAAACTTGGGACTAGGGAGGAGAGCTGTACTTCCCAGGCAAAGGCCATCCTGGGGCACAGGCAGAGCCCGCCCCTCGACAGGCAGCTGCACCCTGGGCACGAGCACTCTCGCCAGTCACATCCACCGGCAGAGTTGCCGAGAGGCGGGAAGGGCACCCCTGGTCCTGATGGACTGGCTCCCTTTACACCTGTGTGGCCGATGGTGCTCACGCACCATCCCATCTGATCTCCCTCTGCCACCTCGGAGGTGGGCAAGGCAGCATCCCACTTACAGAGAGCGGCCCAGATCCCTCCTGACACCAAAGTAGCACCATCTTCTCTCTTGTTTGCCATATGCAGGAAGGACTGCGCCACAGAGAGAGGTCACGCTCTGTAGCAGTTGTTAAGTGGCTGCTGAGTGACAGCACTGTGACATCAGTGTTAAGTCACCCCATCTCTCTCTTTGCCTCTTAACTTTCTTGAATTTATTGCGCAGCAGAGCTCATCAGTGAAAATAAATGAACAGAAGGGGTCCAGACATTTGCAGTTGGAGATACATAATTTTCAAATTACTTGTGGGGAAACCCTTAATCAGTCCTTCAATGATTCACCTTCGTTCTTAACACGTGAGGTACAGTCTAGGCTCGAGACACTCTTTCTGCTAAATAAGGCCTCGGAAACGCCCAAGAGCATCTTCTGACTATTCCTGTGGGAAAATAAATATGCCATGGCAAACATTGAGCCTGTTTTAAAGAGTGCACAGGCGTCTTGGCCTTCCCTGCCCGTTTGGAGTTTCCTGAGTCATTCCTGCCCGTGGGGGGCAGCCCTGAGAATTCCAGAGCTAATGGGACTCTGCTTTACGGATGAGGAGACCGAGCCTAGAAGGGCAGCGCCAGGCGCCGGGCTGGTGAGCCAGGCTGCTCCCGGCTCTGTCTGCCTTGCCTCCTGGCCCTGCAGTACAGCTGCAGTCTCTCTGCAATATCGGCTCCTCGCATCTCTGTGCAGCAGCCCAGAGATTTTTTTTTTTTTTTTTTTAATACCTTCATTTTCTTGAAGTGTTTTGCGTTGATCTCAACCGGGTGGGGAGATGATGGATCCCAGGGGCTTTGATCCTGTTCTCATATCCTAAATACTGTAGGGAATCGGGATAGGGACACCATGTCCTTAGGTTGAGGGAAGGAGATAGTGGAGGGAGACCCGGCCGTGGGGTCCTTGGCCTCCCCCAGGTACCTCCCACACGGGACTTGTCTGGACGGGGGGCTTGGGGGTCCTGATTTAGGCACGAAGAGCTTTGGGTACTGAGTTCCGATTCCCGTCGGGCTAGCTTTGAGCTCCTGGACAAGAACATAGATTGGAATTGAGGATTCTGATACAGACTGGGTTAAAGCCAGGACGGGGGCTCAACTGTGCACAGGGCTGGCTTTGAGCTTTGGGGTCCTGATGAGGGCAGAATTTGCTCTGGATTTGGGATTCTGATGAAAGCAAGGTTTGCTATCTGTTTAGGAGTCCTGGTTTGGGAAGGGTCTCTTGGATGGGATTTGGAGTCCTTGGATGGCCAGGACTTTTTTGGGATTTGGGGTTCTCATGAAGCCCCAGATAGTGTGGCAACTGTAGGTTAGGAATCAGGCAGGTCTACACTGAGATTTGGGGTCTTGATGATAGGATCTGCTCCAAGATTTGGGGTTCTGATTGGTACAGTCAGGGTTTAGTCTAGAATTGGGATTCTAATATGGGTAGGTTTGGCTAAATTGGGGTTTCAAATATAAGCAAAGTTTGCTTTTGAGTTTTGGGGTCCTCATACAGACGAAGCTTGTTTTGAAACTTGACTTCCTGTCATGGACATGGTTGACTTCAACCTTGGAGGGCTGGTATAGCTGTGGTTTCATGGAGGGTTGTGGATTCAGTATGGGAAGATTTGACTTGAGTTTTGGGGTCCTGTTGTAGGCAGGGTTTGTCTGGTTCTTGGAAACTTTCTGAGGACACTTTGCTTAGATTGGGGTTCTGATGCAGTCATGGTAACCTCAGGGACTAGCTTTAAGATGTGGGCACAGTTGGCTTTGGGTTTGGGGGTCTAGATGTGGACAGGGTTTTGGGGGGCTCTGACATGCTTATGTGGACAGAAGTAGTGATGGACTGGATTTGGAAGCACAGATGGTTAGCTGGAGACTGGGGATTCAGAATGGGGTACCCACTTAGAATTCAGGGTTATGCTATGGGTAGAGTCTGCTGTGGGATTTAGGGTTTCGTGGCCACCGGGGCAGCTCAGGGATCTGAGGTGAAAATGTGACCATGCTTGCAGAGATCATGGGACCCTGAGGGGGCGGGGTTCTTCTCTGAGTTTGGCACCCGTTGGAGGACTCAGGTTCTATAGGTCACATGACCAGCCTGGGGATTTGGGCTCAGATTTGGCCAAGCTTATTCTTGGTTTTGGGGTCCTGAGGTGGGCAGGGCGTGTTTTGAGCTCTGACATCCTTGTGTGGACATGGTTGCTGGAAGACTCCGGGTTCTGAGGTAGTCCTCCAGTGTGGAGATCTGGGGTTCAGTTCTTGGTTGGGGTCCTGAGATGGTCCAGGTTGTCTTGAGTTTGGGCATCTTTGTGTGGACACAGTTGCTGGAGGAGTCAGGGTTCTGAGGTAGTGGTTATTACCTGAAGATTTGGGGTTCAAATTTGGCCATTTGTTCTGGGTCTGGGGATCCTAGGATGGGCAGGGTTTGAGTGTGTCCTTGTATGGACCAGCTGATGGAAGTTTTGGGGTTCTGAGGTAGTATTGGTTAGTATAGAGATTTGGGGCTAAGTCTTGGGCAGGTATGTTCTGTTTTGGGGTCCTGGTGTGGGCAGGTTTGTTTTCAGTTTTAACATCCTTGCATGGACAGGGTTGATGGAAGTTTGGGGGTTCTAAGGCAGTGATGGTTACCCTAGACATTTGGGGTAGGTCTTTTCAGGGCTGGAGTCCAGTATGGGCATTCAAGCTCTGGCTTGTTTTCATGGACACAGTTGCTGGAGGATTCCAGTTGTAAGATAGTCATCATCAGCCGGGGGGGATGGGGGTTCAAATTTGGCAGTCTCTACTGAGTCTGGTGGTCCTACAGGGGCAGAGTTTGAGTTTTAGCTCCCTTGGGGAGACCTAGTTGATGGAGGATCTGCGTTTCAAAGCTATGGTGTTTAGCCTGGTGGTTTGAGGTTCAGTCTTGGGCAGCTCTGTTCTGGACATGGGGGTCCTGAGATCAACAGGGTTTGTCTCAGGCTTTGGCAAGCTTGTGAGGACATGGCTGGTTAGGGAACTTGGGGTTCCAATGTTTACAAGTATACCATGAGGACTTGGGTTTGCTTTGAGTTTGCAGGTTTGTCCTGGGCTTGGGGGTACTTCTGAGGATAGGCTGTTTTTCAGTTTATGGTCTTGTGTGGACACAGCTGGCTTTGGGGCAAAGGTCCTTTATGAAGACATGGGGAACTTAAGGGTCTGGGCTCTTGGGGTGTCTTGCTGTGGCTTGGAGATCTTGGGTCCTAGTACAGGCTGGACTTGCTGGAGGTTGGCAGATGTAGCCTGACCCGGGCAGGATTTCTGTGAGAGGGGCCTGCTGTGGGGTCTGCCTTGAGTTTGGGGTCTGTTGTGAAACCAGTGTTTGGGGCTGAAAAGTCCCTATGTGACCAAGACCCCAAGTGGCTCTTCCACCTGGGGTTTCCAGGTGGTTGGGTCTGCTGTAACACCTGGGGTCCTCTCACGAGCAGGCCTCCCTTTATGACTCAGGGCAGAGGTGGGCCGGCACCCCTCATGTGAGCGCATGTGAAGTGAGGAGGGGTCGGGGGCCACCTTGGTCCAGGTACTGGAGCCGCTGGAGGTTGAAGGGGATGCCGACCATCAGGTCCAGGTCCTCTCTGAGCTCTCGCACGGTCATGTCGCCGCGGCAGTTTGCCACTCGGAACACCTCCCCGGTGTCCTCTAGCCGCACCCGCAAAAAGAAGGCGTCAAGGTCCGAGTCGAGCGCCGCGCGGGCGGCCTGCGGGTCACCGGCCAGCTGCTTGCTCCGGCTGCGGGCGCGGGCGGTGGGCGGCAAGAAGGCCCGGCGCGGGGCGCCCCCCAGCGGCCGCTTCTGTGGTGCGCCCTCCGCCCCCGCCGCCCGCCGCATGGCCCTGCCGCGCGTCATCCCGGCTGGAGCGCAGTGGCCGCGCGTCATCGCCGCCCCCGCGCGCCCCAGGCCCGCGCCCCCGCCCGACTGTGACGCCCGCGCCCGCGGGGGACCGACGGCGGCGGAGCCCAGGAACCCGGCAGGGCTCTGCGCGGCCTCCGAGGACAGGCGCTGCCCGGCCAGACGCCCGCCCTCCCGACTCGGCCGCCCGCCCCCCGCCACCCCCAGCGCTTCCAGCTGCTCTTCAGGTCCCCTCCCCCGGGAACACAAAGGAGGGAGGGCTTCTCGCTGCTGGTGAAGCATAGTTCCTCCCATGTCTGTTTAAAAACACAAATCCTGGCGTAATTTAGGGCAAGCCACCGGGAGGAACTATGCGTGAGAAGGTCTTTAAATGACCGGCGCGTGGCTTGCTAGAGGTGTGGCCGGTGCAGACTTAGTCGTCTTAACGCTTTTCTGGCAGGAATGGGCCAGTCGCACGGCAGAAACCAGCGCCCGGCAGCGCGCTGGGTCCACCTGCACGCGGGCTTGCGGGAGACAGGCCTTCATGGACATTTGCAAAGCCGCACCAACCCCACCAACTTTGAAATGTTTTGAACTCTTTGGAGGGAGAAGGTGTGTTTCCATCAGTTCACCCAGTTTTCAAGTAAACAGGAAGCTTACCTGTGGGGCCAAGCCACACTCAGCAAGGTACCTAGGGACAATCAACAAGAACACACAGGAGCAAGTGGTGGCAGCCAGACAAGGGCAGGGGAGCCAAGAACCACACTGGAAAATTCTTTTGTTACACAAAAGAATCAAAGGTAAACTTTGTGAGGTTATTTGAAAAGAAACTGCAGACGCACACACACACACACACACACACACACACACACACCTTTTGCATTGGAAAGGCTTTCGCATTCGACAATTTTAACATATAAACTGAATTGTGAATAATGGTTCATTATTGACCTGAGTCCCTAGGGATCTCACAGGCACCTTTGTCATCGAGCACGGAAAAACACAAATGGAAGCTCATTTTTTTTTCCTTAATGGAAAATTAAGCTCTGCATAGGATACAAGATTCCAGCTGAATTCTACTTGATACTACTAGGGTAACAGATTTTAACAATCTTACTTCCTGGACAATAAAAAAAAAAAAAATTAAAGACTGCGTGTTACCAAAGAAAAAACAGTATCTCCATCTCTCCATCTAAATGTTAAACACAAGATAGACCTTTTTTTTTTTTAGTATGTGTCTTCTGATTGTGATTAATTCATTCTACCAAAGTTGCCTAAATGTCACCCTGGACTACAAACTAAGATTTTCACCCATGTACCTTATTTTCTTTGGCATGGTAGGTATGGATTCCTTCGGTTCTTCTCAGAGAATCTGTTCAATGGGATTTGGGGATTGGGGAGGGGATATCCTCTATACCAGGAAATTCAATATGTAGGGTCAAAAATTTTATTTAAAAAAAGAAGGAAAAAATATACAAGAAAAAGATGAGAGAGGGAAACAAAAGTAGCTGAAATAGCTCCCGGCCCTTGGCCACTGGCTCCTAGATCCCAGAGGGCTGCTCCTTCCTCCCCTGGGCCAACAGTGGAGAAGATCAACAGAGAAATAAGAAAAATGACACACATGCATGCAGTTTAATCAAATGTTTACAGAACCTTGAATTATTAATGAAAAAACTTTAAATTTTAAAGCATCTGAGTCTAAATTTTAAAAGCATGTGTATTTACATCAATTTGAAGAGTACATAATTTAACCCCCAGGATCACTGGTATTTGTGGGCACATTCTGATCAGAACTACGGTTTCCTATCTTTTAAGATTCTAAAGCATTAGATATAAAGTCGACACCCATGCATTATCAACTTCCCTCCCAAGTTCTTAAACACAGACAACATATCTGTACAACAATGAAAAGTCCTCCAGCTTTACACCAATGCATCTTTGGGGGTAGAGTTCTGGCAACAGAAGGGTGAGCGCCTGAGAAGTTCCCAGCACAGCTTCTCAAGCAAGCACGGTATTAGAAAGCCGCCATAAATCACTCTTAGTGGCTCTGTCACATTTTTTCAAAAGTAAACCAGCTGGGCTGCGTCTGCAGCAACTCAGAGTGCAGCGCAAATTCCAATGATATATCTGTTCAGTTCACTGATAGGAAGCTGATAGTACGTTCGAGTATTTTTTTCTGGTTGAGAGCTCTGTACGAGCTGGGCATGGCAGTGCATGCCTGTAGTCCTGGTTACTTGTGAGGCTGAGGCAGATGGATTCCAACTTTAAGGCCAGCCTGAGCAACTTAGTGAAGATCTTATTTCGAAATTAAAGAAAAAGATATTTACATATGTATGGTATTTCAGTTAAAAATAAAATACAACACCATAAACTGTATTTCGTAGAAAAGCAAAAGGGAAACAAACACACCAGTCTGTTAAAGATTCCAAAGCCTCTGACAGGTAACCGGGAGGGGAGACCTGAATACAGCCCACGCAGGGCAAACTAACTGTGAGCAGGCGACGTGGCTGCGAGGCCTGACACCCGCCAGCCACCTGGGCCTGCGCCCTGTCCACGCACTGTCCTGGGTCAGGTGCCCAGCCACCTGCCCTGAGTCCCCTCCAAGATTCGGTCCTTGGGAGCCGCAGACAGGAAAGGGTCAGTCATCTGCACGACATGCACGTTTCAGACGTCTCTTCTTCTTCAGCAGGTAAAAGACTACCAGTTCCCCTTCAGGTCACAGGACGAAGGGTGCCAGGCATGAAACAAGGGTGACAGAGGGCTCACCCTGCTCCTCCTGTGCAGAGTGTCCATGATGCTCTGTCGCTTGGCTCTACGGTGGCAGAAGAGGAAAGACTGTGGTCCTGTCAGACTGCAAGGCCGAGATGGTCTCTTCAGCAACTTCAAGATGAGGGTTACTGGCATTTCTAAAGTACCCTGAGAAGAGAAATCACGAGTTTGTATCACATGTGCCATGAACTGTGTCTTAAAGCATCTCTAGTTGTTGTTTCTTTTTCAAACAATGTCAGGATAATAAATAATTTTAATAGAATAATCATATATATGTCCTTTCAAATGACAAAGTGCCTTCATCAGCAAGTATCTAACTTTAAAAGAGGAACTTCTGATAGTTTTGCATATTTTAAAAATTATAATAACTAAAAAGAAATTTAATATTATCTTCCCTGAAATACAAAAGAACTGGCATCAGGTAGAAGCCAGGAGGGTTGTTGCTGGTGGGTGGGGCAGGGGTGCAGGGACAGAACTGTAGGAGCAGGGAGGGAGTCAAGCTGTCCCTGTGCTGGAGTGCAGAAAGAAACCATCCAACGAGCTCAGTCCTGCCTCAGGTTTAAAATAACCAGCTAGGCCGGAGTATGAGCGTCTTCTTGCTAACCACACACCTAAGGCCTAAGTTGCTAACTTTCCCAATCTCTCATGTCAAACCTCAAAATGTACAAGTGTCCCTCCTTGTAGAAGGGACCATGTAGAAGACCGTGTACTATTTTGCACTTAGCATACGCTCATTAAACACAAAGATGGAACTGCATTCGCTTCCTCAGCTGTTTTATAAATAACAACTCTTTGGCACAAAGATGGGTCTCTGATTTACCTAACCCTTCTGAAGTGTGCTATCAGGCAACTTGGCCTCATTTCCTAGCGGAAGTCCAGATGCCACCTCTAACATCGGAGTGTGTACTGCAGTGTGTGAGTTCACAGAGGAGCTGTGCGCGCCCTTGGCCAGCAGCACGGGAGCTGAGGCGAGGCTCGGAGGCTGGCAAGCTCCTCGGGCTGGCCCTTCCTCACATGCCAGCACCTGTGGGGACAAGGTGGAAGCCAAAGGAGTGGCTGGTTCAGCAGCTTTCTACACACGTGCGTGGCTCCAGAGGGCGATCCAGAGTCGGCAGGCCAAGGCGCGCAAGTGCACGTGAGATTCTAGAGTCTGCTCAGAACACCCTAGGAGTCCATCACAAGTCACCACCAGGCCTGGGATCACAAGAAGTTCAGGTCTGCAGGGCGAGCACAGGCTCTGCAGCCCGGCAGGTTTGGGGTGGAGCCTAACTCAGCCCCCGCCAGCAGTGCGGCCTGGGGCTCTGGCTAACTTGTGCCGGCCTCGCTGTCCCCACCACATGGTGCGGTCCTTTGCACAGAGCTCGAGTAGCTGTGGCCATGCTGCGAGGCTGGCCAGGAAGGGCTTCGACCCCAGCCCTGCTGCCCACCAGCCATGGGCCTGGAGTCCTGAGAGCTGCTCCTGGACCAGCTCCGCCTGAGCCCCTCCAGCTGCTGGCCGTGCACTCCCTAGGATTAGCAGGGCTGCCTCGGAGACCACGATGACCCTCGACCCTCCTTTTAGAGGGAGAAGATTCTAGTCCCATCTGGCGGTAACGTTTGGAGGTCTCATGACAGCTGGGTGGGACCCCGCCACGCATGTAGACTCGAGGCCTCAAGATCTTCCCACTGTAGGGCATATGGGCCCTGGTGGGTGGTACTGGAGAACAGCTGGCTGACAGGCGCCAGGCACTGTTCCACCCAGCAGAGAAGCACCAGCCACCGCGCCCTTCAGCGGCAGGCACAAGGCACACAGCGAGGCTGCCCTGCACAAGGCACCAGAGGGAAGCCGTGGTCCTGTTTCAGACTGGGTAGTCTTGCTCCAATCAGCCTCCACAGCTCCACGTGCCAAGAGTTATGCTGAACAGTCATCACCTCAAGACTCCCAGAGAGACACCTGGCTTCAGGGCCCCCGGCCTTCCCCACTGACCAGAGGCCACAGAGCTGGCAAGTGACTTTATAGTGAGCTTTTCTGTTTGTGCTTTTGCTGGTATTCTAAATCTTAAAAAATTAGTAAAAACAACAACAAATCTCATTGATTTTTCTTGAACAAAATTGGTTGGTGTAATGTCCTTTCATTTCTCACAGATTTTCTAAATCTCAGATAAAGAATTAAAAAGCAAAAGCAACAATGATTAATGTATGCTCCTGCTGCAGAATGGCCTGGACCACACTGACTTTCTCTTCACCAAAGGCTGTGCTGCCAGCCACCGGCCATGTAGGAAGTCAGGACTTTTCAAAGTGAATGGTCCAAGTACCTCCTGACACCCCTCTAGCCCTACAGGGGGCATTCTCGAGTCCTTTGGTTGGGGATGGTTATGAGGGAGAGAAAGGGGACTTGCGGTGCGGGGTCAGGTATGGTCCAAACATGGCATCACTGTACCATCAGTGCAGCTGAGTGATGGGCTCAAGGAGATGTATTACACCATTGTATATACTTGAAAAGGTGCATGAAGTAAAGTTACCAGGCTTAAAATAACACCAGCAGGAAAAAAATCATGAGTTTACACTTCATGTGTGATCTTGAGTAAGTTACTTAACCTCTCTGGGCTTCAAATGTTTCATCTAAAATAAGAGTCCTAAGGCAAATTGAGTCTAGCATGCTCAGTACACAGCAGCTGTTATTAGAGAATCTGATGTGACAAGATGCTTGACACTCAAGAAATGTTCACTAAATGGCAACAATCACCACTGCCACTGTCCCCATCTAAACACAGGTCCCCATTTTCAATGCTCAGTAGAAAGTGTGACCTAGGAGCGTGACATGAACTTCCAGTATTTGAAGAGGTGAATCAGGCTCTCTTCTAACCTCTTGCTCTGTCACCCCATCTCCTTCCAAGGCCACTGGCTAAAGGGGGTGCGGTGGTGGGCACAGCCCTGTGCTGGGTATGACGGTGGCCCTGGCCCTCACCTGGCCAGACGGAAGGAGTGGGAGAACCAGGGCGTGTTCACTTACTACCTCTAGCAGCCACAGGATGTCTGGCGCACAGAAGGGACTCTTGCTGTCTACAGGTGAGTGAGCTCACTGGAGGGTGACCCTGGGCCAGGTCAGTGCAGGATAACGTGCGGGGCAGAGGTCCTGGACGCAGAGGCTGGGGCTCTGTGTGTCACGACACCGCAGAGGGGTGCACAGGTGGACTCCTGGGCCTCGCTCACCTGAGGAAGGGAAGCAAAAGCCCCCCCCAACCCACAACGAGCAGTGCCTGAGCCCCACCAGCCCCCGGGGCAATCTAGCCCCAAGGCAGGTCACTGAGACCTGCACAGACCAGGAGCTCCGGGAACACAAACAGAGCCGGGTGATGGAGGCACCCTAACCTTCACAGGAACTCACAAGCACCAGGGAAAGCCGCTGTGACGCAGAAATCGACAACACGCAGAAAAAAGATGCCTACGTCCACTGCACCAAACATACAGGCACGCATGTAAAACACCCTCCATAAAAAATGAGACCAAGAGGGGAATGGCCTCTGAAGGCGACCTCACTGCACTCAGGGCTCTCAATGCAGAGCATGTCTTCCTGCCCGTAATCAGATTTCTACCTTTTAGAGCACGTCACTTTTTATACGATCTTAAAACCATCAGAAAATCAGTATTTTTCAAATGAGCTTTCTCAGCCGGTATTCAGCCGGTATAAAGCCCAGGCAAAGCAGGACTGGGCTTCCTAACTGCAGTCTGCATGCCGAGCACTTTCACAAGACCATACCATGGAGCACCAAAAATAAAAAGCAGCAGCAGCTATTATTTAAAGGGCTCCATGTATAAAATGATTCATCCCCAGTTTCTATCACTGAGGCACACAATTTTAAAAAAAAGCTACTCCAAAAATTGATTAAAACTCTTTTAAAACAGTTCCTAACTTCAAAATTTTTAAAGTTGGTTTTATGTGTAAACTGACAAATTCGGCCCGTGAAGAACAAAGGCGTTAAAAGGAAAGACCCTGAACACCCGCTTCTAACCCTCGAGCGAGCGCGGCCGCCGGGGCGGAGGCCGAGCCAGCATCGGCTGCCTGAAATCAAAGGAAACAAAGCAAACGGGCAAAAAAAATCTTAAACAGAAAATTCAACAAACAAAAACTTTCTGCTCCCTCGAGCCCGCTCGGCCCCACGCCGCGGGCGGCCCGGCTGGCGGAGGCAGGGAGACCGCGCACGGCGCCGGGACCGGCCGGCTTCGTACGACAGAGGCGAGGGGCGCGGGCGCTCGGCCGGGGACCGCGGCGCGCAGCGGGACGCTTCGCCGACCTGACAGCGCCACCGCGGGGCTCGGCCGGGCGGCGGGGCGCGGCCGGGAGCCGCGGGAGCCGCCCGGGCCACCCGCCGCCGAGCGGAGCGGAGCGGAGCGCAGCGCGGCGCGGCGCCCTGGGGCCGGGCGCCGCAGAGCGACCGCATTATGTCCGCCAGGCAGCAAAGGAAATGAAAACGGGCGGGGAGGGGTGGCGCCGAGCCGCGGGCCAGGTGCTACTTTCATATGAAAAGCACTGTGCTGGGGAAAATGACTCCGCACCGCGGGCGCGGGAGCACAGGATCCTTATCAGCAGCTCGGGCTGCAATAAGCGCGGCGGAGATGGAGATCGGCGCGGCCCAGCGATAACGCCGGCGGCCGGCGCCGCGCACCGCCGCCAGAGGGCGCTGCGGCGCCGCGGAAGCCGCCCGCCGGGCTCCCCGCTCTGCACAGCGCGCGGGGAGCGGGCGTAATGACTGAGCCTCAATCTCTCAAATTAAGCATAATGATCAAAGCTCGCAGCAAAGAATCTTCCAGCTCGCCCCTGGCACCAGCCAGAGCATACCCTGAACGGCTGCAAAAGCCTGATGAATTTCTTCGGGGAAGACAATGACTGGAGAGATTTCTAGTTGTGGATAAGAAAAATGAAAACTAAAGATACCGAAATGAACCTCGACAAAGCGTAGCCTAAAACCCAGACCACTGCCAACACAACCGACCCTCTCCACATCACGAAAAGCACAGTGTGCACCTCGGGAAGGGGCGCTACTTAAAACGATGCTGTCACCCCTTCGTGATCACGAAACCCGGCACACTCGTACTGCCCGCACAAGACGGACTCGAACAGCTCCTTCACACACGAAATGCTGCACAGATAGGAGCCACCTTGGGGACATTTTAATTTAATAATCTTCTCATCTGGGTTGGGCCTTTTCAGACCTCGCTGTCGCCCCATTTCCTCCAGCAGCTGAAGGACATAAAGCATCTGTACCCTGCAGAGCGGACTGCTCTCAGAATGCTCGAGAAAGCTTTGCAAAAACGGCTCCGATTAATAGGGAAATATTGAAGAGTGGGTGATTCATCTTTTATTTGGTTCAAACAAATTACCTTATAGAACAGCAGAACGCTCTCATTCCAGGGTGCCTGCAGCCGACTCTGTGAAAATGAATGTCTCCCCAGAGACTGTGGTATTTGTAACTTAGAGCTTTGGAATTCAGTTATACCTTAATAAAAACATAATCTCTTTATCCAAAAGAACATTATTACTGCTGGTTTAGAAATCAATTATAAGGCAGGAAAATTAAGACTTATTTCTTCTGATTTGCCTTCTCACAGCCTTGAACAGGTTTCTACTTACACTGCTAGTTAATGGCAGAACCTCCCGTTCCTGCTGTTACTCATCACTGCAAATTCTTTAAGCTGATAGACATTCTCTCCTCTTGTCTTCATGGAGCAACTGTTTTTAAAAATGTATATATAAATAAAAACATAATCCCTCAAAATAACCCCAAGTGCCCTCTTCTTTTGCTTCAGATCACATACAGGTGTGGCCCTGGCAGAACCCTGCTTTTCCTGATCACCCTAACCTCTTTCAGCCCTCATCACGGTGTTGCTCTGAGCTGGCATTCCTGCTAATGGTCATCGCGTGCCCGGACACTCCCTGCCTTTCCCCTGGTGGGCGCATATGCTGTGTATTCCCAAGTGCCCCCAGGATGTCTTCCTTTTGTCATTTCCCCCTAAGCAGGCACCTCAGCGTGTTCAGCCAGCTCAGCCAGCTCAGCCGACAGTGCCGCGCCGACGCTGCTTCCCTGCAGCCGGCTCAGCACCAGCAAAGGGGAGTCTGAACGCGCACCCCTCAAGGGCAGCTCCGGGTCAGTGGATGCAACTAATTAGTTTCTCTAGGCCATTTCTAAACGCTTGTTTTTACACTCATCATTCCTTTACAGCAAAAAATAAAAAGAAAAAAGAAGACAAGACAAAGGCAAGAAGCAGCACTATCCTGCAGAGAAAGCCCTACGGGCTGACCTGAGGCTGGGCCTCCGCCCAGCTCTCCCCAAGATATCTGGGCAAGTCAGATCACACGAGGGGCCCGTTTCTTCTGCACCCAGTGTGCTCAGCTGTCTGTCCACATCACCCTCCACAGAACTGCATCCCTGAAGGACAGGAGCGGGGAGGAAACACTCAGGTATTTCCCATCGATAGAACATCTACTTGAAGATTTGGGATGGTGCATTTCACCCGAAGAAACCCAGATGACCACCGCACTGTGGATTTTTTTGTTTTTGCTTTTCACTGATACCAGACATATCCAAGGCCTAACACGACTCCCTGGAGAAAGGAAGCTTGTTTTTAACCCTTCTTCCTACCTTTAGAAAATCATAAAGATGCTTAGGAACTTCTATGTACACTTCATCCAGATCCTTTAAAAATCCATTAAAGATAGGCAGCAGGTCACCTGCTGTCAACTGATCCCCAAGAATTGCAGCCAGTTCGTGAACAGAGAAGGCAAGGGTCTGGCGGACCTTCCACTAGGGGTGCATAGCAGACACACAGATCACAACAAGCAGATGTAATTTAATGTTCCCAACATCTTACACGGCGTTTCTGGAGCAAAATGAATGCTGCCAGGTGTCAGCCACTTAAAGCTCTATTTCATCAGAGACCAGTAAATACGCCGATCCGCATCCACAGGAAATCCAGGTCAGCAAGCCTGGCCACAGCTATCCTCTGCTTCCTAATTAGATAACCCGCCTCTTTCTGCACCTGCCTCTGAAAAGGCTTCCTTTACCTGCACGAAGCCAGTGTTTGTACATGTCTTTCAGGCAGTGCCAGGTCCGCCTGCTCAGGGTCACGGCCATCGCTGGGAGGCTGCAGGCACAGTGTCTGGCTATGTCAGTATCGATGGTCTTGGCCTACACTAGGTCAGCCATTGACACAAACTGATTTAGCAGAGGCTAAGGGATTATATCCTGAAAACAGGAGAGAAAGGAAAACATACCTTAGAAAAGAGGGTCAGAGATGACAGCAAACTAAGGAAAACAAGCAATCTGGAATTTAAAGGTGAAAACAACAAAGCAGAAATTTGGGGAAGAACAAGAGACCTTCCCAAAGTCAAAGTGCTTTGGGACGGCACCCTGTTTTCTCCAGGGAATGAGGTTATGGCTTTGGAGGAAGTCCAAGCGATGCCCACAACTCATCTGGAATCACAAAGAACAGTCTAGGTAGCTCTGTATGCAGGGCATGGTTACTCACCTTGAGGATGGGGATGTCTGCTCTCCTCCCACAATCACCCATGCATCAAAAGCCCAAGACTGATACTCAGGTCATTACGGTCTTCCAGTGGATGGGTGGTGCCCCCAAGACACCGCCTCCTTACACTCACCTCCGTGAGAGCAGAGCTTCACTATAGTCAAGAACATGTGTGAGAACTTACTTGGAACCAGAAGCCAATCCATAAGACAGAATGAAACTGAACACGGTTCATCCAAAGAAGCTGTCAACTGTGACAAAGAAAAAGAACAAAAAGGCAAAATTACTTGTATTTATTAAACAGACACAAAACAGTCAGATGTCAAAATATTTTTTCTTACATTAACTTTATTAAAATACTATTCTAGATTGTTCAGAAGATTTTAAACATTACTTAAAATTTTCTTTTTTTAAGTTAGAGAGGAAACATTAACAACAACAATATAGGTAATGAACCAAGAAACATAATTAATATTGAGAAGAAAAATGTTTGGTTCAACAACTGTTCTTCACTTTCAGAAAATAAAGTATGAGTTGCTTTTTCTTTCTTTCTTTTTTTTTTCAAGGAACAAGCCTGCAACTTTAGATTTGCTTCTCCTCGAGGGTGGTGGGTTCACCGCTTCTGCTCAGTCCTCCAAAGGGTCACTGGTTCATTTCTAGGTCCCCAGAATCCTACAGAGTTGTTTGGGAACATTATAATGTACCAGAGAAGGAGCTGTCCTACCATTCTCCCCTTCAAAGAATCTTCTTTCATGCCAGCAATGAAAGCACCAAGCCAGGCCAAGAACATTCTCTGAAGTCAATGGTGTCTCTCCAGATGTTACAAACTGCTTTCTCTCAGTTAGATATGTTGTTTAGACCAGCCATTTTAAGAGTTACAGAAAATCGATTTCACGTATTTTAATTTCAGGACTGCTTGAGATCCTTACACAAAACAAAGGCCACTGATAAAATTGATGAGTGCCAACCACGAGAGCGGGCTTCTACTAGTCTCTAAGCCCTGAAAACCTCCCCAATCTGGCTGCCTAGCGCTGCCCTCCAGTAACACGCACATGTTCAGGGATAGACCAACAGAGGAAGGATGAGGTCTGCAAGCCATGGAGAAGCAGGCACCTGTTTTCTGGGGAATCAGAGACTGCCGCACCAGGGGACCTCTGGGGGGGGGCAGCAAAGCAGAGGGAAGAGATGCAGCGATGACGGAGGATAGACCCCGTGAACCACTCTCGAGTTCCACATGCACAAACATTGTGCGCATTTGCTAATGAACCCTTACATTAGGTTAACAATTAAAATCAGCAAGAACATTCACCAGTGACATATTGGTCTCTGATCATTGATTAACATTAACTGAGATGGACCTGACCTTCTCCTTCAACCATGACGTGGATTTCTAGCTTACACTTGAAATGTCATACTGTCTACCAGCTTAATGGATTCTGACAAATCAGCTCAACATATGATCCAGGAAAGTCGATTAATACGTGGATAGATGCTTCGTTTGTTCTGAAGCATGCCACCAGAACCTTCAAGGCCAAGGTCTCCACTGAAATACACTGTGTTAACAGAACACTAGGTAAAAACAGGTGTTCTGGTATGACGACCTAAGCCTGCTTCCTTTATGTTAATACATTCACATATACTAATAATGTGTGGCTGCAGTCACTATTACCCAAAGTCCTCAGTGACCTGCTGAGAGCCCAGTCGGGCGCAAGCCAGCACCGCAGCTAGCCCCTAACAGTGCCCAAGTTCAGCGCCCAACCCCGGGGCAGCAGTAGGCCAATGGCTACCTAAGCAGCCCCTTCCTTGTAGAATCCTGATGCTTGAGGGACCCCCTCCACTATGCTGCAGCCATGGATGTGTGTGGTCGGCGAGGGGCCCCAGGGAGAGGGCAGGGAGTGGGTTTCTGGCTTAGAGTATCTTGCTCTTCAAAAAAGACAAGTGGGGACAGGTGGCACTGCCACCAGCACCTAGCAGAGTGGACAAAGGTGCCAAGCTGCTGGCCTGGGGCCTCCCACTCACAGCACTGACGCTTCGGAGCGCGGGCCCTCACCGTCAGAGCCTGTCTGAGTTTGCTTCATCTTCTTTTACAACTGACCGCTTCTGGCTGAGCTTAGGAGAATGCTGGAGTCGCCTGGAAATCTACAGCTCTGGTTCCACACAATGAAACCAAGGCCCAGGGGCACAGAGGCTGGTAGAGCCACCCGAGACTCGACCAGGGACAGCCTGTTCTTTCCTTTTCCATGTCTGCCTCCAATAAAGAAGCCCAGATACTATCGCATGAAAGTCAGCATGGTCACACCTTTCTACCTTACCCTGTGGTCACCACAGTCAGGGCACAAGGTAACAACGGGAGTTTTCTCGCCAATATTTTAGAGAAGAAACCAGCAACCCAGTATACCATCTCACTTTTTAAAAGATAACTTTGATCAACTCTTGAACATTCTGTCATTGGTTTTTATGAATTTTGCTTTGCTTTGCTTTACTGGAGAAGGCCTATGGGGTATGAGAGGTGACAAGTCAGTTTAATCACTAAGCCAAAATTATAAACTGTGTGAAGAGAAGAACAATTTGCATGCTGGCCCCAAAAACCATAGGCCTGGGGGGAAGAAGAGGTGCTGACCCGCCTGCTACATTCACAAACAGACTCCCTCCTAGTTTGAATTCTCTACTCTTGCCCCTAGGTGCAGGAGGCCACATTTAAAGTGGTCCAGGTGAAGGTCAGCAGGAACCAGGGAGGCACAGGAGCCTCAATGGAAGAGGATTAGAGAGCCTCAAGAGACTCAGGAAGGAACAGGTCCCAGCCCTGACCTGTCTTGGGTCTCAGCCTCCCAGGGCTGGCTCTGGACTCCAGGAGGAACTCGGGCTCTAGGCTCCCAGAGGCACCATGCCAGCCCACCAGGGGACAGCCTGGACCAGGAGCCCTGTGCAGCAAGGGCAGTGCGAGGGTCTTTCCCTAAGGCTCCGGCCGACTTTAAATTCCAGGAATCCCATGAGTTCACCCTCCACTATTATTAAAAGATGTAAATGACTGTTAGCAGTGACACAGAACATTTATATCATTAATGACCCCCCCACCCCCCAAGAATCAGTTCTTGTCATCTCTGAAGGAGAGGGAAGGTACTTTTTGGTCTCCACCCTGTTTCTGTGGTAGAGAATCAGTGTTATCAATCACCTGATTGATTGGATGTCTAGTTATCCCAAACATGACCTTAAGAATGAAATGAAACTTGCCATTTATCTTCTCTGCAGGGATATATTAATAAAAGAAAGCGCAGCTTTGTGATTTCTGTCACATCCTCAGTGGCTGAGGGATAGGGCAAATACTTACTGTGCTTTGTAATATCCTGGCCATGAAGCTGGCAGGGGGATCTGATTGTCAGAGGCAGAGTAGATCCGAAACGGACCAGTCAGACTTTCGGTAGCCCTGCCCCAGGCTCACTCACCAAGTCTAGCTGTGCAACAACCAGCGCGCGGGTAACACCTGAACTCAAGCTGCAGCAAGAGACGTTTCAAGAACTCCAATAACTTTATGTGACTGTTGGGGCTCACTGCAGAGAAGTGGGCACTGCTCAGATACCACCTCTCCCTAAGTTGAACAGGCCAGAGTGACAAGGTTCTGGAGTTTCAACATGAGTTCTCAGTAAGGTGTGACGGGCCATTAACAGAACCACCTCGACTAAATGAACAGAACTCACATTTGAACTCATAAAGCCTCATGAGGCTACTGTGCAGCGAGGCGGGAGACCTGTGTCGCGGCAGGGGCGCAGAACCGCCCTCTGTGAGGTCGGCCTCTGGATGCCTGCATGCCTGTACACAGTGAGTCGGCGCGTGAGCAGGCCCAGGCTTCCCACCTCTGTCCACAGCATGACTATGAGAGACCTCCTAACAATAAAGATGATACATGTGACATATTTTTCTATAAAAATAAAACTGCATGCTTCCATGTCTCCGGTCTACACACACACACACACACACAGGACTTCCTGCATCCTGTTTTCAATGAGATAAATTTGATGGACCCCCAAGATTCATTAAAATATTCAGAGCTTGCAGCTGGCTCTCCACTGTACCCAGGCAAGTCCCACCTTCTTAGTGGAGCACATACGGCCTTTCAAGGGCCTAAGGGACATTCATGTTATGGTCAGTTTACAAATAAAATATGTCATTTGTTCCTCGATCTTTGAGATTACAGATGTCTTTGAGAACTGAGGAAAGCTGTCCTTTCTTACAAAGAAATTAAGCATGCATATACACACAAGATACTAAAAACAATGGTTCAGGGAACTGAAAGAACCCTTTGGCACTCATTCCTTGACCTCCTTGGCTGGTGGATTTGCAGCCATCCCCTAAAACTCAGGTCCAACACCACCGTGCTCTCTGTAAGCAACTCTCGCAGACATTTCCTGTCCCTAGGAACAACCCGCTTTAAGCTGGCTAAGTCTCCTCCTCAGCCACGCCTCATCATGCTGCACTTGGGGATGCCTGTGTAATCCCCTCAGCAGATTCCAAGGGTGGCAGGTGCCCATCACAGGTGCCCAGCCTCCAGCCCAGGTTCTAGTGCTGGGGATCAGGGCAGCTACCATGGTGTGTTTTCTGAAAACAGACCTCTGCCTACACCTATGAGAAGTGATATGTTGCAAGTGCTCATTCCTTCAGCCAATACTGATTTAATATCCTTCATAAACTTAAGAACAAAGAATAATCACAGGGCTAACTGGATCTTCACACTTCCCTTCCCAAAAGCTTCACCAATCTTCGCCCAGCAAGAGCAGGAAGTGCTGCTTCTTCCAATTCTCCCACTCCAGGTGGAGTGTAGAGAGAGCAGCACCATAGAGAAAGCAGTCATGCCAATGGACATGGAAGGCAGGTCTGGAGCCCAGACGAGACGCATCGGAGCACTAGCCCGAAGATGGGAACACCTCAGGTGAAGCTGAGGTCCTCCTAGCCACGTGGAGACAGCCCCCTCAGAGCAGAGCCAAGGGCTGCATTAACAGGCTCCAAAAGAAGCATCACCCTTAGCTGCTCGTAACGAGAAAGGGCATCAGATCAGGGGAACATTAGTGTCCACGCACTGTCCGTATCTGGTAAAACTGCCTCCAAGTGGTGCACGTGTCTGTCTGCAGAACAAGAAGGCTCAGTCCTTGCAAGAGTCCAGCATGGAGACACCTCTAGCTGTCCTGGCCAGGGTGAGACTGAGCCTGTCCTTCTCCACACAGGGAGAGTACATGTAAACACAGGCACACATGCATATGTGCAAGCCCGGGGAGGGGGAAGTGGCCACGAGCAGTGCACCGTGCAGACACACCCTGTGTTCTCTTGAATGATAACAGGCTACATTTACCTTGAACATCTGGATCATTCATCTTACGCTCCTGCAAACCTGGAGGACTTCCTAAATCTCACGCCTCGCCACAGCACTGATGCACACTGTCTCCGGTCTGCTACGGCCCTCTCCCTGAGGCCAAGCCCCACTCAGAAGCTGCTCTACGTCCTGGCTTATATCCGGGACAGGAGTTCGCCAATAAACGCATCCTCTGAATTCTCTGGGCAGGCCTCAGGACCTGGCCCAAGGCTGGCTGCCGGTGGGAGGTCACTAATATCAGAGAGCTTCAGCCCCAAGCGAGGTCTGGGCAATGCGTGCTAGTCAAAGCAGAGCCTTCTACCAGGTTTTCTGTGAGGCCAGTAGAGGGGTGACTGATAGAAGGAGACACTGATTTCCACTCATGTCCCTTCCATGAGTGGCTCTGGCACTATCTGCACAGGCCTTGTTGAATCAGGTTAAACTGAGGGACACGCACGTGTAGTGCCCTGTGACAGGCCGGAAGGGACATGGAAAGACCTGAGCCCTACCTCCTCACAAGCCCAGCCCACGCCCCTCTGACTGGTCACCCACCATTGTGTGCCTCCCAGTGTCAGATCAAAATGTCACGAGTAGGCAAAAGCCCAATCCACCCCCATGGGCCCACTGGGAGTTTGATGGATGTGACAGATACCACGTGACACCACGCCTCCTCTGCATTCCAGTGCAGAGTGTGCCTGCCACCACAGAAGCACCTTTAGGGGCAAGCTGTGCCCACTTAATGCTCCTGAGTACCTCCACCAGGGGGCAGGCACTGGAAAAGAAAGGATGTGGAAACTGGCAAGAGCTGGCCTATTTGTCAACTGAAGGTCTTGACGAGGAAGATGTGGCACCCAGGCCTGACATTCAGCAAGAATTCCATGAATCCTGATGGAGCAGGGGGGGGGGGGGGGGGGTGGCTCCCTCTTCAGGTGACCAGTGTCATCTGAGGTTGGACTGTCTACTGGCACACGCCTGCAGAATGCTAACAGTGGATAGACACTGGACTACCTCAAGCCATTGGGTTGGTAGGCACCAACCACACCACAGCAAAGATGGACGCCCCCAGGGACAGCCCTGCAGGCCTCCAGTGGGGGCAGGAAGGTGTCCTTATTTGCAAAGAACACCTGCATCACCAAAGCGCACTTGGGAGACTTTGCATTTTTCCTATGTAAACTATCCAAAGAAGTTCATTAATCAAAAAGTAAGAGAAAATTTTCTTTGTAGGTTATTTAATCACTACTCTCAATGAATATTTTATCTAAATTTAGGAGACACGGTAGCTTCATTATTTATAACCTAGTAGTCATGTTTCAAAATCATTATTGCAATTACTTTTTGCTTCTTTACATAATTAAAGCTCTAATATTCCATCTTGCCCAGAAGGTCACTATTACTAAACTCAAGACAAGATAACTGCTGGGATTCTAGGTGGATGCTTGAGGTGCAACTAGTTCCTGGTACTGATCCTGGCCCAGGAGGTGCTACCTCCCCTGCTGGGACCTGGTGGGCCAGAGGCAAGAGCAGCCTCCAAGTCCTGGGTTGGCAGAGGGGTGCTCAGTGAGCTGTCTTTTGGAGGGTTTTGCAAAGATGGAAACGAAGGGGCCAAGGCACTGGAAGGCAGCCTGCCACACCTGAAAGCAGAGAGCAGTGCAGTGAACAGGCTCAGCCTGCACTGGAAGCCAGGCCCGCCCCCCCTGGAGATGCTGACTGCCAGATGTCCACTCTGCCATGTCTGTCAGACTCAGCACTCTCCAGAGCAGTCAACAAATCCCCAATCGTCCATTTTTCACAGAAAATAAGCAAAAATTTAGCCCTATTATATAGTTTTTATCCTTCTAGAATATTAATTATACAACAAATAACAGTCCTTATAAAGTATTTCATCTGAACGCACTGACCATGACGTGTTTGTGACAGTAACGGAGAAGGGAACAACTCCGTCACAGTCCCTCCTTCTCGATGCTGACTTCTACACTCAGTTCACTGCAGATGTGAAGGCGCATCACCTTCTTAATACTTGCTCCAAAGCTTTTGATATTTCAGTCACCCGAATTTTGATCGCATAAATTCTAAATCTGATCATGCCACCAAACAGGGACCTTAAGGACAATACAGAGGCGCAAGCCCCAAGGCTGGACACAGTGGGACAGGTGGACAGCACTGCCAGCACTCATCCATCCACAGGGGTCACTAACAAGGCTGTGAAGTAGCGCTGTTGCAGGACGTGCCGGCCTGAGTGTCCCCCCACGTTATCTAAGCAGAGCTCAAAACACTGGGGATCTAAGCAAACAAAAAGCACAACCACTCAACCCTGAGCACCCTGAGGACAGGCAGAACCTGTCTGAATGCACAGTGAAGGCAGATCCAGACAGTGGTACCAAGAGTGAAATGCACCTGTTCTAAAAGGAACCCCCGGAGACAGTAGAAAGAATGAGAAGTGGGGGAAAGTAACATTTCTTTTACCTCCTGACTCCTGAGCAACTTGGTTAAATTTAATAAGCTAATAGGGAAAACTCAAAAAAAAAAAAAAAAAAAGGCAAAATAACTGACATTTGTTATAAACACAGAGAAAGACTGTATGAGCCTGAAGACTGAAGCTTAGTGGCAGTCCCTAAGTGGAACTGATAGCAATGCAAGCGATTCCTGTACAGAAAGGCACTGTGCCCAGTGGAACAGAATCAGTTATCACTCTGATATTGATCAGTGCACCTCAGATTCCTTGTGAGACCACAAACATGTGCTGCACTTTGAGTCCCCCATTAAGCTGGTTGTGGTATCCTACTGGTTTCTGTCATTGATGAAAGAGTTAAAAACATGATCATTGACATATGTTCACTTATGTCAACATGAAGGTCATGATTGCATCTTCTTTTAAAATTTATCCTTTAAAAAGGCTTTGATTTTAATATCATAATGTAAATTAATTAGCTTAAAGTATTCCACAAATGAGAATCTGATATGATCATGGAAATATCTGCCTACAGAAAGATTAGTGTTTTGGTCACTGCTGTTCCTCATTCACATACATTAGGCAGAATATAACACTCACTGCATTTTCAAAACAGCAGCCCATTAAAAAATTGTTCTTGGGTTACAACTGTGGTGACATGGCTTATACTTCAGGTAAAACAAAATGAGCCTCTGAACTTAAAAGTCGATGCAAAGATTATAATATTTCAGGTTAAATTCCAACCATCTAGATAGTACATTCTGCCAAATTAAATGAGTGCCTTCTGAGCATCTGGCAGTTCTCCAGTTGCCAAGTGGGCACTGGGGAAACAAAATAGAACATAATACGGTCCCTGCCCTCCAGGTCCCTCTCCACAAAACCTGCACGCGGTTCTCTGAACAAGGTTGATAGAGGGCTGCCCAGGGAGAAGTGAACGGGCTCTGGCACAGTGGCCAGGTGAGCATGGACAAGGAAGAACACTACAGAGCGTATTCAAGATGTGTTTGAATTGTGTAGAGGGTCCCATCAGGCAGGGAAGACCCTCACAGAGGCCCAGAGGGCAAAAGATCAGGAAGCCTCAGGGAGCCAAAAGTCACCTGGCTGGCAGGTGAAGTGGCTCTCTGTCCTGCTCTGTACCAGAACCATGCTGGAATTTATCAAAAGTATAGATGCCTGGGCTTTCCTCCTTCTTCCAGCCTCCCCAGGAGTCAGATGGATGTCCAGAATAGTGTGAAGAACTGAGCAGATGACGACTGCAAGGGAGACAGAAAGCATATCTGTGGAGGGCACTGAGGCCAGTAAGGCTGTGGACTTCAATCTTACACCAAGAAAAGAGTCTCAATGGTTTTGAGGCCAGGAGCAAGGTGACAGTGAGCCGGCAGAGCAGTGAAGAGGGGACAGTGTGACTCATGCCGAGAGAAGAAACAGGGAACATGACCCGTGAGGAGGCAGCTGCCAGTCTACAGGAGCGAGGGGGCAGCCTCCCTGCCACCCGGGGCCAGCCACCAGGGCTTAGGGTTATGAATTTCAGAAGACAAGAAATCTGAAGTTCATGAATGCAGAACTGAGTTGCCATTCCAGAATAACAGACTCATAAATATAAAACTTTACAAATGATCTGGAAAGTGCACTAAGAAATGAATCAGCAATTACAATTGGCAAAACCACATACTGAAAATTTCTCGTGGTTTCTTGTCCAATAGCATGACAAATATCACCAAAATTTGTAGCACACACCTTAGAAAGGAAAATGGCATATGCATTATTCCTATCTTTTTGTCTTAACAAATTGTAAAACTAACAAGCAGGAACCCCGAGAGCAATCATCACTCTAGTCAGGTCGCTAACAAGCACTTACCACGCCTGCTGCCCACACAGCATCAGGCTAGGTGCCTCTGCGGCATCGAGAACAGAAGATTTACAAGAAGATGCCAACTTCTCGGATTGTCTGGCTCCTAATTGATCTTGATACATAATGTATTTGGTTAGCAATAGGGCAAAAAGAGACCCTTAACGTTCTCTGCATGGTAAATGAGACCCATCTTCTTGCCCACGCGTCACAAGGACAGGCAAGGGGTGCAGGGCCAGCAGACAGCAAGGTAGGGCAGAGGCTATTCAGGGAGGAGCAAAGGCAGCCTCCAAATCTGACTCCAGGTAACAAGGGACTAAGGGAGAACTGGGGTTGGAAAGGACAGCAAAGAGAAGAGGGTTCTGGCATGAACAGTCTCAAGAAATCTAAGACTCTGCAGGTCGGGTACAAGTCTGGGCAAAGGAAGCAGCCTCCAGCAAGCATGCCCGTCCACTCTCACCCAGGGCCCCCCGCAATTCCTATCTATAGCAGAACTGTAACACTGTCAAATATCTCCTTCAGCAGCTCACACTGGCCACATCTTTTCTCCAGAATGCATCTACTGAAGGAGTAGACAGGAACTTTATAAAGAAATCAATCCTGAATTTTTTTAATTTTAAAGAGTTTTGAAACTCTTATGTTCCCACCTTCCAAACCTGACAGAGTTTCCCATCACCACAGAGTTCACAGAATCCAGGGAGGAGCAAGTGTTCAAGTGTGTCTGCTCAGTACTGATGTCCTTTGAAATCAGATTATCTATAAAGAAAATCAGAATCACTCAAATACCAAAACATCTAAATTACGTGTATCAAAGACAAAATATATTCCAAAAGCAAATATTTAAAACATTGCCAAAATATCCAGGAAGGAAAAAATAGAACATCTTCTTTTGAATTTTATCAAGTCAAATGATCAAGTGGAGGCGAGGTATTTCTCCAGTGTCACTCACATAAGAGCCTACCTGAAGCTCAAACCACCCTGTGCCAGGTACCCACCACGTACCCAGCAAGTGAGCACACGTGGAAGCACATGGGCTCATTCTATGCTCCCAAGAATGCCAGGGCAGGGACACTGTCCCACTTCTCCAGATGAGAGAACCAGCACTGGGAAAGGCTAAGCAATGTCACTGAGAACAGGACACTTGGCCGTAGCAGGTCACAACATAAAAAAATGCTTCACGGGCACTGGGGAATGTTGAAACACTAGAGTAAACTAAGAGAGAGCCCCTGCCAGGAGAAAAATACACTGGATAAAGTTCTACTTTTTGTGTTTGGGCACTTCTCCCTCTGCATGGCCATACAAGGCAGTCAGGTCTCAAGCAAAAGTTATAGTCTTACTGTCTTGAAGTCAGAGAGCAGAGATTAAGCCTGCCACAGCAGCTATAAAGTGAGTAGAAATCGTGGGACGGAAGGAAGGGAGGGAGGGAGGGGAGAGGGAGGGAGGAAGGAAGGAAGGAAGGAAGGAGAGAGCCAGAGACTTTTCTGAAAGCCCTACTATCTGTGATTAGATCCTAACCCTGGACTGAACTCTGACCTGTGCGTGCACAGGGGAGGTGCTAAGGTTCAGAGAGAACGTCAGTAACTTGAGGTTGAAAGAGCCGAGTATTTAGAGCTGCTGACTGCTGCAAGGGAAAGAGAAATGTGAACTGCTGCCCCAAACAAAGACAACACTCTTCAGAGAAAAACAACAAAATCCAGAGTTTCTACAAAGCTTCATCAACAAGATACAATAAAAAGCAAAAATGTGTAACTCTATGTCCCAACATGGCAAACAAACAAAAGCCTAAGCATAAGGAGAAAGAGGGAAATGGGACTCATATCCAAGAAAAATGTCAGTTAGCAGAAACAAACCTACATACACAAAAAAAATCCAGATACTGAAATCTGCAGACTTGAAACAGAATTTAAAGTGGCTATTATCAATATGCCTAAGGACTAAAAGAAAAAGACAGTCACAACAAATGAAGATCAGGAATCTCATTAAAGAAATGGAAACTATTTTAAAAAAGAATCCAGTAATAATACAGTAGCTTAGTTGGACTAACCCTCCTATGGATAATAATCAGAGAATCTTAACAAACATTAGAAATAGGCATTTGGAAGGAGTGGATAACAACCAAAAGGCAGAAACTAGAGGGGAGTCCACCCTTCAGAGATGAACTGTAATGGGAGAGGATATGTAGGTAAGGTACAAATCTGTGTATAGAATCTGCTTCTATCTTTGGCTGATTGCAAGACCACGTGTGGAGCAGACTGCAGAGGACACAGCAGCCCGGATTTGGACCAACTGAGCAGACACTGGCTGATGTCCACCAAAGGAAGATGGTATGGAACTGATGATCAGTCGAGATAACCATCTGCCAAGACGAGACCACAGGAGAGAAGCAGCAGGATCCAGAGCAGGTATCACTGTGCTGTCCAGCATCCAACCAAAACTGCTACTCAGGGTTAACAGGAGAGTGACCCCAGTACAAATGTTGCAACTACCAGCAAAAGGCTTGAAAAAGCTGCCTTAAATATATTCAAGGATTAAAAGAAAAACAAGTGGAATGAAGAACAGATAGGAACTCTATATGACAGAGCTATAGACTGTAAAGATTCTAGAAAAGATCAAAATGGAAATTCTAAAGCTGAAAAGTAAAATAACTGAAAAAAAAAAAATGAACTGAACAGGCCTAGCAACAGACTGGAGATGAAAAAAAAAAGAGTCACTGAACTGGAGATAAATAAAAATCATCAAATCTGAACATCAGAGAGGAAAATGATTAAAGGAAAACAGAGCCTCAAAGACCTGTGGGGCAATATCAAGGGTCAAAACTGTGTACAATCAAATCCTGGGCTGAAAGGACCAAGAGAACGGCACAGGAAAAGCAGCTAAAGGAATGACAGCCAAAACTTCCCAAGTCCAAGCAGGTCCACGAGCAGGAAGCAGAATAGTATACTCTGCTGTAACCCAAAGGTCAAAGAGAAAAATCTCAAAGCCAGTCAGAGGGAAAAAAGAATGATTTACATACGAGAGCATAATATGAATGGCAGTTGACTTCTGTGAGAAAAAAATGAAGGCCCAAAGGCAGCAGAATGATTTTTAACATGCTGGAGGAAGAGGAAGCAAACCCACCACCACACAATTCCAGACCCAGCAAGACCATCACTCAAAAAATGATGGCAAAACAAACAAAACTGAGAGACTTCATCATTAGCTGACCTATGCTGCATCAAAATACTAAAGGAAGTTCTTTAGGCTGAAGGGAAGTGATACCAGATGATAATTCAGATCTAGAAAAAGAAGGAATGACAATCACCAAAAATGGTAAAAATGAGAGTACAAAAGCTGTATATTTTTCTTTTTTATTAACATCTTTGAAAGATATAGCTTTAAGAATTATGAAACTGTATTTTCAGATTCACAACATAACATAGATGTAAACAATAGGACAAAGCATGAAAGTGAGTGAATGTAAATATAACTGTACCATCGCAAGTTGCTGTGTTTTTTGAAAATCCTTATCAGGGAAATTAAACTGCAATACCAAAAAGCACTCCATCAACTCAATGGAAAGAAGAACAAAATTAACAAAGGAACACAAACTGATAAGAAAAGTGGAAATCAAATAGCAAAATGGCAGAAATAAATCCAAATATAGCAATAATGACATTAAAAATAAATGGACTAAATACTCCTACTATTAAAAGGCAGAAGCCCAGTGTGTTGGCTCTCACCTGTAATCCCAGCTGCTGGGAAGGCTGAAATAGGAGGATCACAAGTTCAAGGCCAGCCTCAGCAACTTTGTGAGGCCCTAAGCAACTTAGTGAGACCCTGTCTCAAAATAAAAAATAAAAAGGGCTGAGGATGTGGCTCAGTGGTTAAACCCCATGAACCCCATGTTCAATCCCCAGTACCAAAAAAGAAAAAAAAAAAAAAGGCAAAAACTATCAGACTAGATATGAAATATACAACTATGTGCTAACAAAAGCAGAAACACTAAATATATAGGTTGAGAATAAGAGAATATAAATAAATACATTATAATAAACAGTAAGCATAAGAACAGTGGAGTGGTTATATTAATACCACAAATAGAAAGCAATATATGGATTACTGTCCGAAACATTCCTTAATGATAAAAGGATCAATATAGTACAAAGATATAAACATTAAACTTATAATGGAAAATAGAGTAGAATTAAAAATGTTTCTTCTCCGTGAAGCTAAAAAACTACAAGCAAACTGAAGAAAGTAGACAGAAGAGGGAAAAACAAACAGCAGAAATCTTTCACAAAGAAAAAAAGTAACAGTGAAAACCAATAAGGCCCAACATTAATAAAATTGACGAGCCCACAGCAAGACTGATTAAGAAAAAGAGAGAACACAAAATACCAACACCATAAATGAAAGGAGATAACACTACAGATCTTACAGATATTGAGAAGTATAAGGAAATATTATGATAACTTAGATGAAATTAGTAATTCTCTAAAATATCCAGCTTACCCACTGACAGGGGTGAAATAATAAAAATGAAGCCTTATATCTGATTTGAATATATTATCAAAAATCATCTCACAAAAAAATTCTAGATGGATGAATTTGAACAAGTATTTAGGAAGGAAAATAACTCCACTCTTAAACAATATTTTTTCCAGAAAATAGAAGAGGAAGGAACACTTCTCAACTCATTTTTGAGGCCAGAAAACTCTGATTCCAAAACCCCACAAAGACATAACAAGAAAATTACCTACAACAGCTCTCTTAAATATAGATGTGAAATTCTTCAACAACCTATTAGCAAATATGGAAAAGGGAACAACTAGAATCATCCACAGGTACTAACAGTCACGAGAGAGAGTTTGATGAGGAAGAGTATACTCATGCAGACTTGAGGAAACTCTCCTATAAAATTTGGCAAATATTGTTTCTATCTATGAAGTCCACAAAATTAACATCCCCAGTATTAGCAGGTACTATATTTTGGATGTGAGGTGTCCTCCGAATGCTCATGTGTGGGACAGTGCAAGAAGGTTCAGAGGAGAAATGATTGGGTTGTGAGGCTCTTTAACCCACTCAGTGAATTAATCCCTGGTAGAAATTAACTGAGTGGTACCTGAAGTGGTGGGTGTGGCTGGAGGAACTGGGGCGTGGTTTGGGGGCTATATATTTGTACCTGACAAGTGAAGATGTCTCTTCCTGACCACGATGTGAGCTGCTTCCCTCCACCACCCCCTCTGCCAGTATGCTCTGCCTCATGCCCTGAGGAATGAAGCCGGCTAACTACGATTGAGAACTGAAACTGTGAGTCCCCAAATAAGCCCTTTCTCCTCTACAGTTGTGCTGGTTGGGTCCTTTAGTCACAGCAGTGACAAAGCTGACTGAAATAGCAGGTCCTGTGCCACGACACACTGACAGCACATCCTTTCCATGACACTGCAGCAGCCAGATAGACAGGCTGATCCATTCATTAAGACACATCAGTCAAATTGGGAGACATCCTGTTTAAAAAAAAAAAAACCGGCCTGTACTTTAACATATCAGTGTCACAAAGTTCAAAGACTCAGTAACTGTCCTAAATTGGTAAAAACCAAACCAGCTTAGTGGAGACAACTTGACGCAACTAGGATCCTCCACAAACGGCACTAGGATGTGAACTGTGAATGCGCACGTTGATCAGCACAGTATCAGAGCTAAATTTCCCAAGTTTGATCAGTGCTGTGGCTGTTTAAAAGTAATTTCCTTATTTTTAGGACGTGCACACTGAAGTATTTAGATGTGAAGGTATACAATGTCTCCAACTTTCTCTCAAATGCTTGGGAAAAAAAATGTGTGTGTGCATGTGCACGCCTATGCGTACATGTTTAGAGGAGGAGAACAAATGGAGTAGGACATGAACAACGAAGAAAGATGGATAAAAGGTACTCAGGAAGTTTGTGCTACTATTCCTGCATTTTTCTGCAAGTGTTAAATTAAAACAAAAGAAAAGTTACCCAAAAAAGTTAAAAAAAAAAACCTTCTCCCACTCTTGCCCTCCAAATAAAAGGGAGTGAAGGGGTAGGGAAGGAAGGAAGGACACTTCCCACCTCTGACATCTGCCGCTCTCAGTGTGCACACAGCACGGCTGCTCTACAGCAGGACAAGGTCCTGCGTGAGCCATCCACCCAGCACTCTACTTGAAATGTGCAGACAAGAGGAGCAAAGAGAGTAATCGGAGCAGGTGGAGGCAGAAACCAGCCCCATAACACAAAAAAGAAAAGGCTGATGTCTTCCAACTTAGGAGACACATATTTCTGGTCTCATTCTCAGCAAAGTCGTACACAGTGACAGCCACAATAAATGGAGTTGTAAGGCTTCTGTTTCCAGGGTAACAGGCAACTAAAGAGTTTTCAGTATCTCCTTCCACTCCCCTCTGCCACACCCACATGACCTTATTACTACACAGTATAAAACAAAGCAAGAATCATTAAAAGTCAACACACTGAGTGACAAGAAATGATTTTTCTGGTGGCCCCGGGAACCACTTGTATAAAATGATGATCCACACTTAGTTGCTTGGAACCAACTATTCTTTATAGCATATAACCAAAGCGTACTCTTTAAATAAATGCATAAATAAAAACGAGCTTAAAAATAGGAATGACGACAAAAAACGAGGGAGCTTTAATGTGAATATGCGTTGCGAGAGAGAAATAGGCTTCTGACAATTAGTTATAATTTCAGAATGCTAATGGCCTCCCTGCAAGCAAGAGGAATTATAATTGGTCTCCGGTGGCCTGTTTATCCTGTCTAGATATAATTACAAGATACAGCTCTTGCCGTCTTTAACCAATCCATTCATCCAACAACTAACATTTATCCAGGACTGACGCTGGGCCTTGCACTGTGCTGCGTGCTGACGGTGCAGAGATGCTGGGGCCCCACGTTTAAGCAGCTCTTCGTCTCAAGGGAGAAACAAACAGAACTCGCAACTCAACTGCCGAGTGACAGAAGACAGATATGTACCAATCCTTCTGAGTGCATAAAGGAAAAAGCCACTAATACTGGTTGGGGGGCTGAGAAAGACTGCATGAAGGAGACGCACATGGGTGGCCCGGAACCTACCCTCGTCCCAGCCCAGGAGCGGGGCTGCGAGGCTCGTGCAGCTGGCTCTGCCTACTGACTGCTGATGCGCTGGTGTGGGCAGCACCCCGACCGACTGGCTGATTCCCACAAGGATGAGCAGTCCACCGGAGAGCACTCTGTCCACACGACACGCAGTTTCCTTGGGAAGAAGCCATTCCTCCAAAGCGGCACCGTTCTCAGTGGGTGTGTCTTTGTGAACCTGTGCTGCGGCAGTGTTCACACCACATGGCTGCGGAGTCCGACACACAGGGGATCGGCCCAGTCCAACTGACTCCTTTCCTTCTCGATCACCCTGCAAACCGACGGTTCCCCAAGCCACTTCTTAACAGATACATGCTGGTGCCACAGTGCTGAAGGTCACTTGCACAAAAGCTGCATCAGAACCTGCAAAGTCCACGTTTCTTCCTTGAATAATGGAACCCATGCTCTCCCCACAGTGCCATTTCCCAGCCAACAAGTGGTCAGTTCTGACTGTACCCCAAGGAGGCCCAAGGAGGCCCGTTGGCCTCTGGGTTCTGGGGAGGAGCTGGACCAAAGCTTATACAGGCCAGACAAGACAACTCACACAGAGTGTGTTCCCACAGGAGCTCCAGGGAGAAAGCTCAGAAACCCTCTAGAAACACCGTGGGGACAAAGGCATGTGCCTGGCCTGGTGGTGGGTGGGGGTCCAAGGCCATTTCAGTTCTTGCAGCCACAGCTGAGAGCTCAGTATTCAAGCCATGATACCAGTAACTCACTTTGAATGAGAAAGAAAATTTATGTGAACTAATTTGCTCTGCAAGTGATTTGTGGAGAGAGCTTCTGAGAGGCTTGTTATATTTTCCAAATGTTTCAAAGAAGAAAAAAAGAAGACGAAGGATACTGCTGACAAGGATGGAGCGTTGAGAAACAAAACAAAATAAAAAAATCACGCAAAAATGTCTTTGGAATTATTTTTTGGTATTATCAGTCCTTAGAAATAAGATATTTTGGTTGTTGATCGTAACCTTGGAAACTTGCCTAATCAACTTCCAAGTGAAGAAGATCTAGTTAGCAAAGTTCACTGCTCAACTGCCGAATACCCCAACTAAATGTTATTATCCAGGTTCATTTTGCAAAGTAAATTTAATTTCTTGTAGAGAAACTTGAAATTATAAAAGAAACCTGGAGAATTTGAATCTTAACAATCAATTATTCTTCAGTCTGATTCATCTTATAAACATATGGAAGATGCAAAAAATCAAATTAATTTAAAAATCCAGGCCTTTAACACATAGTCGAAGAAAACTTTTACATAAACAAAGAAAAATTGCCAAATGTTTTAATGACACAATATAATATTTTAGCTCTATGGCAAATAATGATTTTGCACTTTGGAAAAGAAAATAATTTCCTTCTCTAACATCATTCTTTTCTTAATAAGAAAACTATTTTCTATCTTTTTTATTTACTTATAATTAAGGCTCATGACTTTTAAAATAGTTTATGTACAAATTTTTCCTAAAATGCCAAAATAATCCCAAGCTACACACTTCTGTACTGCACACAGACAGAGTCGTGTCACACAATGTCCTTCACACTGCTCAATGGAGGAGTGGCCGCTGCAGAAACAAGATGGCCTGTGATGACATCCCCGGGACCACAGGACAGGCTGCAGCTCTGATCGCAGGTGGGTAAAAGCTCCAATGGCTCATCAACTGACAATAAGAGCTCCAGCGAGCACGAAGTCCTAACTGCAGTCATTCAGCAATGGGCACACAAACCTAAGGGTACCTTTTCGTTAACTATCAAAGACAGAAGACACTGAGTACAGAAACTATTCTTTCCATCGTAGGACTTTACCTGGTATGAACACAAACGCTTAACAGCATTTCCCACTCTGCTGTGAACATCTGTCACCTCTGTATCCTTCATAGTGGCTTCTCATGTGCTTACCTGTCTACTTGAGTCTTGTCCTACTTGATAAAATAGACACAAATTTTTTCTTAATTGTCTCAAGTACCACTGAAAAATCATCTCACATACTACACAAGGTTTCTGCCTTGAGAATTGAGCCCCAGGATCCCGGCAGGTCAAAGGCTCTGCCTATGACCTGAGCATCTCACCCAGCAGAGGTCTAGGCCCTTCCTCAGCCACCACATCAGTTGGGTTTCCGGAGCACTGTCTTCTTAAAACAATGGATGCTCAAAGCACCCGCCTCCCAAGCAGGCTCGGGCTGCTCCACGAGCTTCCAGACTGAGGCTGAGTCGCCGGCCACCTCGTTCACAGGAAGGGTGCTGACCAGAATGAAGACACGTGACACTGCAAGTCCTGCAGAGGCCAACCCTGGGACAGGTCCCGCGGGTGCCGGCAGTCACTCCGTGTCAGGCTGTGCTCACGGCTTCCGCTCTACTTACGAGCACTGTCTGGGGCAGGCTGCTCCAGCAGAGCTGGACGCATGTCATGATGGAAAAGTAGCTCTTGTTCCAGAAGAATCCAGAGCACTTCCTGACCAGCTCTGCTAACCTAGAAGAGGAGGAAAGGCAAAGGTGAGACACAGGAGCATAAGACTGGACTCCTGAGCAGGACCTCCATCTTTGTCCTGGCTGGGTGCTCAATGCTTGCTCTTCTGCCCTTTCCCTCCTCCTCTCTGAGGCCCCCAAGGCCCAGCTGATGCTACCATTGCTCCCTCTCAACCAAGCCCCTTCCTCCCTGAGCTCCATTCAGGCCGGGTCCTGGCCTACCCTAGAACCAGCCCTGCGCTCCGCCACGCTCCTCCCATATTTCCCGGTGTACAGACGCACACATACAGACATGTCTTGGCCAAGACTCATAATTGCCACTGTCTCCCCCACCACAGAGGGCGAACTCAGAAGTTAGGTACCAAGTCTGATTTGTCATTTGTCCTCCAGGTCAACCTCAGGACCAGCAGTATGTGGTACAAAAGTTTTGTCCTATTGGGAACTACTGAATAAATGGATGATTTAGTGCTTTCTCTCCTCTGCAAACACAGGAGCTGGAAAACACGGCACCCTCCTCCTGCTACTTTGTTAACCCTGGCATGCCTCACCTGAGAGGTGAGTTACATTTGGTGCAAAAGAACGCCACAGGGAAGGGTTCAAGGAAGACACTAGTGTGGAAAAGGAAGACTCCTCAGGCAACAGAAGATGAGGGCAGAGGAGCACTGTCCTTTGCCATCCGAATTGAGTGAGCAAGTACCAGAACTCAGAGGGATTCAAAGAAGGTAGAGAGCCATTTTTAGGGAAATGAAAGCACACAAGATTGCCATTTACAGAGAAAGTAATACAACACATAACCCAGCACCATGATGGGAAGGCAGGAAAACAGTATCAGGTCACAGGAGTACGTAGACAGTTGCAGATGATCAGTCGATCGCAGGTTATAAGAGGGCAAGTCTGCAAGACTGTTGGCCACAGAGGTGATGCGACATCAGTGCTTCTGACCAGCGACGGAGAAAAACAAGTGTTTCAGGAAGATCATTCTGACAGCGGTGTGCTGAGTGAATTGGAGGTGACGAAAGACTGAACGTGGAAAGGTCAGGAAGGCAGCGATTGCAACAACCAGGTGGGAGGAAGGAGGCCCTGGCTGGCTGCCAGCAGGAGAAAGGTGCTAGCCCACAATACTACCCACGCACAGTGACAGGACTTGGGGGCAGTGAGAAGTGAGCGTCCACAAGACCCTGAGGTGTCACACTCTGATTAAGGGTCTGGCATGTGTCAGGAGCCGAGAATAGGAGAGGAACACAGCAGCAGAGAGAAACCCGCCCTGCATGTCAATTCTCCCTCAGGTTGGGTGGCAGATGAGACTGTGTAGGGAACCCTGGTACCGTGAGAAAAAGACCAAACACAACACCCTGAAGAAAACCAGCCCTTAGGGATGGGCAGAGGACCAGCGTTAGTGATAAAGACAGGAGCAAAGTGGGCTAAGAGACCGGGAGAGGCAGGGTGGGGCACCCAGGAGCCCAGAGGAGAAGCTGCAACACTGCACAGGTTCTGGGCTCGGGGTGTGACTAGGAATGCTGTGTTTAGGTCGTGCTGGACAGTCTACCAGCAGAGACACCTTGACAAGTGACCTAGCCTGTCTAAGCCTCAGTTTCTTCATCTGTAGAAGTGTGTCACAGGGGCTGGGGATGTGGCTCAGCTTGCTCGGCATGAGTGAGGCCCTGGGTTCAATCCCTAGCCCTGCCAAAAAAAATAAAAAAGAAAAGAAAAGGATACTAATACAGATGTTCCCAGACTCATGATGGGTTTATGTCCCAACAAATCCATTGTTAAGTTGAAAATACCTTAAATCAAAAGTACATTTAATATACCTAACCTACCAAACATGATAGCCTAGCCTTGACTACCTTAAATGTATTCTGAATACTTTTATTAGCCCCAGTTGGGCAAAATCATCTAAGGTAAAGTATGTTTTATGAAAGCGCTGAATACCCCATGTTTACTGAATACTTCTGAAAGTGAAAAAAAAAAAATAGAGTATGCTTTCACACCATTGTAAACTTCAAAAAACCTTAAATCAAATTCTCGTTAAGCCATGGACTGTCTGTAGAACCAGTTTCATAGAGCTGTTGTGGGAATAAAAGGCACAAAGAGCTGAGAACGGGGTCTGGGACACAAGATGCCCAAGTGCACACAGGTCAGTACTGAAGCCACTCGCATCAGAAGCCAAAGGAGGGAGTATTTAGAGGGTCCCAGGGCAAAGCCCCAGGAGGACCAGGGGTGTGTCCATCACCTTTCCACCCCACTACTGGGGCGGAGCAGCATGAAAGGCCTAATAGGCATCCAGTAAAAGTTTCTTCAAACTCACAGTGGTGGGGAGGGGCTGTAGCTCAGAAGCAGAGGCTTGTCTAGCATGTGTGAGGCACTGGGTTCAGTCCTTAGCACCCAATAAAAATAAACACATAAAATAAAGGCAGAAATATATATTTAAAGAACGTCATGGGGTGAATGGCACCAGTGGATCAAGCAAGGATGGAAAAAAGGTGAAAAAGTCATCACCCAGAGGAGCACGTGGAGGGGAGACACCGCTGCAATGCCAGGAACCCTCGGAAGGAACCCCTGGGAGCCCGCAGGTCCACGTGGGTGGAGCCACCGCACAGAAGACCACGGGGCAAAGGGCGCAGCGTGCAGTCCAGTGCCACCCACGGGAAGTGGCGTAGCACCCAAAAGTGAGATGCAGGGTACTCAGAACCACCGCCACCAAGTGCAGTGTCCACGAGCACCTGGCTGCAGAGGACAGCTGCTTCCTAAGGAAGGGGGGTGCAGAGCACGGTGACCACGGCTGTGCCCCCTGCACCACGCTGCAGGGTGGGGACGTCTGCCGGATGTAATGGAGGTATATGGGTGTTCATCGCAGAATTGCACAATCCTTTCTTATATGATTAAATATTTCATGATATTTTAAAAATTGAAATTATTTTTTTAAAAAACAAAAACACTGGATTTTTCAATGAGCACATTAGTCAAGTCCATGGCTAGATTCCTATTCATCAGTTTCCAGAAGCATTCGAGTGGATGCCTGAGTGAGAGTCTAGGCAGAGGAGCTTGGCTCTAGGGAGCAGAGTGGGTGGTGTGCTCAGGGTCAAGGCCAGCGAGCAGAGAGGAGGGAGAACGAGGCATGATCACAATGGAAAGAGAAAACCCATTAAGAATGCCAGAGGAGAAGCAGGTTGAGTCAGGAAGACACTTGATTGGAGAGAGCTTGGCCCAGCTGAGAAGATGCAGCCAATTCAGTTCCACACACCTTCACTGAAATGCCACCAGGTGCAGACCTTGCATGAAGTCACAGAGGTCAAGAAAACAAGTGCCATTCCTACAGTCAGGGCCTCAGACTTAGAACATGGAGAGCAGCTTCTGGTTTCAGAGCCAGAAGAGCTGCCTCCACCACCCCAAAGAGATGACAGGTGAGCCCCAGGAAGCAAGTCTACTGCCCAGGGCGACATGACACCCACAACCCCATTTGACTGCGCCTCAGTTTTCCCTCCTCTGAGATAGGTGTCATTCATGCATGGCTAGTAGGAAAATTAAAGGAGACCGTCTACCCTCATCGTGAGAGGCAAGTGCCCAGCAGTACCTGGCAGCCCCACCACTGTGGGAAAAATCACCTGCATCTATGCAGAGCTAAAATCCTAACTCACCAGGGACCTTTGGGCACTGCCAGCAGCCCCATAGCTGATGTCTGAAAGGGTAAGCGACTGCCGACGGAAGGCAGAAACTGAGAACAGCAGAGAGATGGGGCACTGGGAAGAGAGGAAGGTTCAGAAGAGCAGATCCTGCAACAGCCAATGGTAGGAAGGCAGAAGCAACCACAGAGCAGTCTGGGCTATGCCAAGTGGCATGGACGGCCTCGAGAGTGCTCAGTAAGGCTGGTTTCCTCACAGTATGGAGTTTAAATATGGTGGGAATGGAGAGGAGGGGGTGCCCTCAGGATATGTATTTATGATAGAATCAAAGATGACGTGGCTTGGGTCTAACTGGATGTAGGAGGTGAGAGGGAAGAATTCGATGGTTCCCAGGCTGCAGCTCAGGGGAATTGAATAAAGCAGATGGTGGCTCCATTCATTGCAACAGGGGATGAAGATTGAAGGCCTCTATTTTCTCAGTGATGTAAAAGGCAAGGTCACCTGCCTGGCAGAGGCAGGACGAGGTGAGGGGCCTGATGAAAGTGGCAAAGGTCTAAGAAAGCTGCCAAGGATAATGTGAAAAGCAGCTGATGAGGGACAAGGAAAAGGATTGCCACGCCACGCTGCAAGTCCAGCCACAATTGGAAGCCATAAATTTGCAATGGCACCAATCAATGCGTGATGGGACTCCCTCCCACGGAGATCTGCAACCAGCACTAGAGAATGCAGGGGGAGGGGGCTGTGCAGGCCGAGCCAGGGAAGCACTGTCAAAGGGCAAAAAAATAGAGGTGATGGGAGGGATGGGCCCACAAGGGCAGGATGAGAGAGGGAGCAGCTGAGGAAGAACAGGAAGGCCGGGCAGGCAAGGATGGGGCTGTGCAGCCAGCCATCTCCAGGGGCAGGAAGGCCAGAGCAGCAGGAGAGAGGACAGGTGTTGCCAGAGCTGAGTTCAGATGCACAGCAGCCCTGGCGATGGCAGGGCAGGGAGCAACTGGGGCAGGAGCAGGGGAGGTGGGGTAGAGGCTGAAGTGGGGAAGCGCGTGAGATGCCTGTTCTTAGCCACTGATGCACCTTTGCAGCAATCATACAGCAACTGAGGGCACTGTGCTAGGCCCTGGAATCAAAACCAGACTTCCTGCCTTGACCCTTCCATAACAGAATATATGTCAATGACAGATGACACAGGTCAAGAAAATGTCAAGTCCCCTTACCCAGTATAATCTCATTTTCAAGAATGCATCCAAAGAAAAAAGCATAAAACTGCATCCTTTACGACATTCACTGCATCTACAGCACACACAGACACACACACACAGCTGAAAAAATCTGAGCATTCAACAACATTGAGATGACGATTATGAAGAAACAGGGAAAGGTCTGCACCCACAGATGCGCTTTCTGGGGAAGCAAATCTGTTCTGTTCGTCTCCTTATCCCCAGGCACAAAGCGCAGAGCTTGGCTCATAATGGGCACTCAGAACCTGTCAGAGTGAGTGAATGAACGGAAGAAACTGCACCACGTTCTGATTAGACCTTGTGGGAAATAACGCAAGCACCTAGAGAGGAAACGCAAAATAATCAAGAAGCCCTGTTAGGAGACTGGAACAGGACAACTGTTTCCTTACTTACAAACTCATTTCATCCTGTCACACGGTTTAACAGTTAAAAATGAGCATCTACTCTTTTAATAACACTGGATCAAGGAAGAAATACAAGTCAGAATTTTAGAATCTCTTTAAAAATAATGAAAACACTATATACCATTAAACACTAAATACATTTACCCTTTGTGAAAAGTCATCTCCAAAAGACACTGGCACAGACAGAATGTCACAAGGCTATTCCTCACAGCAGTTTTAAAGTACAAAAGACTAGAAATGACCCCTCTATGCAAAAAAGCAAGCCCCATACCCCCTGTGAAGTACAACACCATAAGGAAAAGTGAACAACGAAGAGAGCCACAGACTCTCAGCCCCAGGTCTGGGGAAAGGAGGGAGAGAAGCGGGCGGAGCGTGGAACAGTGCTTCTGAGCATGAACCCACGATTCGAGAGCTGTAAGGTAAGAAAAGTCAAACCCCAAAAGAGGGCCACCTAGAAAGGAGGGAGAACAGGCAGCAGGGATGGGAAGGAGGCAGACCTCTCCAGATATGTTTTGTTTTGACTTTGGAACTAAATAACCTTTTTAAATAATTACAAATCAAAATGTAAAAGCTGAAGCTATTTTTATAAAAATAAACAAATAGCTATGCATTAATAGTCCCAGCTTCTCAGGCGGCTGAGGTGGAGAAGTCAAAACCAGCCCAGATGAAACAGCAGGCCCTCACCTCTCCACATACACACACACACACACACACACACACACACACACACACACACACACGGGAGCCTAACTGCATGCCAAGCTGGTGGCTTCACTACAAGAGAAGGTTCAATGCCAGCGGCTTTAAAAGCCAGTAACATACATGTTTCTAGTGGGAGTGGCCTCAAGGCAAAAGGGACACAAAGAAATCTTAACCTACATTAGGCACCCTGCCACCTGGTCAGTAGTGCCCTAGGGTTTTGCTTTGAATGCACATACATGTTAATGTCATTAAGAAGCAAGATTTATAATGTAAGGTTAAAAAAAGATACAAATGTAAAACCAAAGAAGTTAAATACAAGTCCTATAATCCTAACTTTGAGTTGAAAATATCAATATAAATTCATTGAGGATTTTATTTAAAAAAAAAGAAACTATTCTGTCACTAGAAGCAAGGCTCAACCTTGTAGCTATGAGTACCCACGGGACCCATGCTCTAGTTTCTAATTATCATTTCCTCTGTAAAGGAACCTGGGCTTCCTGGAGATACAGCAAGTTCCGGGTGCAGATGCACCATCAAACGTCAAGAAGAATCTGGAACCAAACTGAAGGGCTCCCACCGGTCAAAGCTTAGACAATTTGATCATCAAAAAGAACAAGCCCACGATGAATTAAAGCATATCTGACAGATTAAAATTCAGGGGATGATAATAATACTAAAAACAAACAAATCTAAAAACCTAGCTGGTAACCTCTGTAGGTTATTAGGACACCAACCAATTATTCTGGAAATAGGTAAATAATGGAGAAAATAAAGCACTTGCCCTGTCTTTCTCTGTACTAACAGATTTTTAGGGTCAATCAAATAGTCGATAGGGTGCTCTTCACAGACAAATGCCAGGCTTCAAACTAAAAAAAAATGATGGCACTAGAGCCCAGGACTGTGTGCCTCCCACGAGACACTGGTCACTTGGCAGTGACCGTCAAGGTGGCTGGCAAAGCGGTGGGCAGCTCCACGTGCAAGGACAGCCTGCCCACACTTCAACCAGTGCCCAGACCTGACCCAGAAGGGCTACCCATAGCTTCTGGGCTTCCTGATCTGCCCAACAGGAGAACAGCCTGTGTATAGAAATTCTGAAACAGAACATCTGCCTCTCACGCAGCCTCTAGGTTGTGACTACTAGTTTACAGAAAACATGTGGAACAGGAGAACATCTGACACTGAAGATGGGACCAGCCAGATCCAAAATGTGAGAAGTCCTATGAAACTAAATGGTCTGGCTTCCTCAATGAATAAATGACAAGGGGCGGGGGATCCGAAAGACCTAGCTACCAAATTCAAGACGGGACTTTATTTGTATTCTGATGTGAACAAACCATCTGCAAAAGCCACATTTATGAGAAAACTGGGACAATCTGACCAATGACTAGATATTAGATGATAGTAAATAACTATTAATAATTTTTAAATTATAATAATGGCATCGTCATTATGTTTTTTAAAAAGAGTACTTCTTAGAGAGCTACACTAAAGTATTTACTGTTGAAGTGATAGGATGTCTGGGAATTGCTTTTATCTGGGATGATTTTATCTGGGAACAGAAATGAAAAATGACTGGTCAAATGTCAATGCTGGCTGAAGCGATGGAGGTACATGAGCATTCGTTCTAATATTCTCTCTCCTGCAATGCAGGTTGAAAATTTCCATAATAAAATGTTAAAGAGGAAGGCCCCCATCCATAGGATGCAGTGCTGCCTACCTCCTCCTTGATAAGAGGAGCTGAGCACAACAAAGCCTGTGTTCCTGAACCAACTCAAAGGAAGCTGTTGTCTGAATTATGAATATCAACTAAAACAAGAATAACGAGAATTTGCTAAGGATATCTCATAGTGACAATGTTCAAACCTGACTGTTTGGATCTGTAAGGTCCCTCACTACAACAGATATGAGCTATGCGTCACTGGAAAAGCTTGTAGAAAAGTGTCAACAGGAGGGATCTGTTTCATCAGCTCAGTCCACACCGTGGGCTCTAGAGCAATGAAAACCAGAGAAGGATTACATTAAGGTTAAGTCAAGCATCTTATATAGTATATACTTATAGTTTTTAGCTTTTCTTACTAAAATACTTCATCAAGCAAATTAGACAAATGCAGTTTAAAAATCATTTCCCATTTAGAGTATTTATGCTACAGACAGGCTTAAAAAGCTAATAAGCTATACAGCAATATAAAAACATAAAAAGAAGAGAGAATGACAACTCTATTATAACAAGCCATATATAAATCGGGGAAGGAGCAAGAAGTCTGCAGGCTGGGCCAGCGTCCAAAAGCCATTACAACTAATGGCTGATGTGCAGGCCTATGGGTTGTGCTTATTTAAATTCCAGCCAGAATGTATACATTATAAATAATTCTTTCATAAATGCACTCCCCCACAATCCACGCATCCCAATTATTTCTAAGGCAAAGCATTAAACAAAAGAGCAGCCCTAGCTCCAATATACCACATTAGATTTAACACAAATATATAATTGCAGCAGCACCGTAAATGGTGATTCATTTACAAAGAGATCCATTTAAAGACTCCAAACATCCACTTGGGTCTTTTTAAAAGCGTTGTGTCATATTCATATGAATATTTTAAAATAATATGGGAACTACATGGAAGGCTTATTTTTCTATTTTCAGTTTAAGATGATCAGAATTCTAAGGCCTGGGAGTCCCGGAACCTTCCACAGCGGCTCGCGTTGGTCGTGCGAGCAGGCGAGGGGCTGCCGGAGCGGTCAGGGCCGCCGCCGCGCTCGTTCATCTCGCTCTCCACTGAGTGGCGGGAGAGGGCGCAGGCAAGGCCACGGCAGCTGCCGCACAGCAACGTGCTTTCCTTCCAGAACAGCAATCATGGAGAGGCAGAAAGAGCAAGAAAACCAAGATTGGCCTGTGGAGATCACAGGTGAGGAAGACTAATGCCTGGGACTGTTCTGATCCAAAGGACCTCTTTTGATTGGGTATTTCTTAGCAACCAATCATCTGGCAAAACTCGAGAAATATAAGAAGGCCTAACTGCCAGGGCAAATGGCATTCATGACCATTAGTCCTCCCAATTTTCTAAAAGTAAGGACAATTTGTGTCATTTTCAAGTAAGACACCCATTCTTTATAACAAGACTCATTCATAGTCAGACTGCTTAAAGTTGATTGATAAACAGATTTTTTAATTTCACTACTACTGGGTAGATATCATTTCTTACAAATATATAAGTAAAAAATAAAGGCACACAGTACTTACACAAACCTGAATCTTCTGACAGTCAAACTACAATCTCCACTACCACAGAGAAGTCATCTTCATTGGCACTGAAGTCCCAGAAGATGTCAAGGAGTCCTCTGACAATGATCTGACTGTGGAAATGAGCAATAATCCATACAGCTATGTGGACAACATGGACCGAAGGACACTAAGTTCCACGTACTGTGTTAAGACCAGGTAATGCAACCATGGAGCAAAGGAAAGGTAGCAACCACCATCCACAAGGAGGACAGAGATGCCCAAGGCCTGTCCAAGACAGGCACGCTGATGGGCACCCACCTCGCTCAGCCTTGCAGTCATTAGACGTTGAAACTGTCCACTTAAGACAGTGGAAAGTCTTCTCCTTTGCTGATTGTTTCTTCAAGACTAAACGGACTTGGAAGAAAAGTCTGAGGCAGTGGGAGATCTGAGGGTCAACAAACACAGAAGGCAGACCACCAGAGAGGCACTTGGGACTCTCCCAATGACGAAGGACTCTGGGTCTGGAAGGAATTGTTTTAAATTCAGACATTTCTCTACATTTACTATGTTTACTTTCCCACCTTCCTGTGATGATTAGCCATAAAACCCATAAAATGCGAAGGAGTGATGATGCTTATTTGGGGGAGTAAGGAAAGCTCTGAGCAGGGTCAGTGGTGACAGTCACCTAAGGGAAAGGGAAGGCCGGAGGCCACAGGGCCCCTGCAATGCACAGGACAGCCGTGCTCCAGCTCGCAGCTGAGGAGCAACGGAAAGCCAGGAAGGAGCCCCAGATGGCAGGCCACCAGGAACCTAGGGTGCCCAGGCACTCCAAACAGAGGCGGCACTGGCCGTCAGGGGAGAACATGTCACTGCTACTGCAGTGCCCAGAGACCACAGTCTGCAGGACAGTCTGAACTACTCAGGTCTCTTGGGGAGAAACATACAAGCAAGATGCAAGACAAAAACAGCTTGAAGACCAGGATACAGGAAATGAAAGCACACTGCTGTAGGGTTCTCAGACATGGAGTGTGAAACACCCCTGCAAGGGGCTGTGGTCTGATAAACACACTTTACACACAGAGGAGACACTGAGGCAAGCAGGCGCGGCACAGGCTTGTCATCCCAACACTGCAAAGGTAGAGGCAGGAAGACAGCAAGTCCAAGCCCAGCCTTCACCACTCACCAAGACCCTGCCTCAAAAATCAATGTGAAAAGGGCCGGGGTGCAGTGCAATGGAAGAGTGTCCCTGGTATAAGGGCATGTCTGTGTGAATGAGTGAAGAAATGGGTGGATTCACTAAACAGAACAACACTCAGACAACACTAGAATAACAAAACAGTACACTATTAAAAAAAGAGAAACTGAAACTAAAAAAAATTCAATTAATCTTAATCTAAGATAAAGAGCAAAAAGAGAAAAAAAGCAGGTGTGACAGAAAATAGCAAGACAACAGACTTCAACCTAATCACACCAATAATCCCATTAAATGTAAACGCTCTAAACATTCCAATTAAAAGACAAAAGTTCACAACAGAAGATTTAAAAAGCAAGAGCCAATTATATTCTGTTTATAAGAAACATATTTCAAATATAAACATACAGATAAGTTAAAAATTAAAGAATGAAGAAAGATAAATCAAGCTAACAATAGGAAAAGAAAGCTGGCGTGCGATATCAATATCAGACAGATCACTGTGGACTCCAGAAAGAGATCCACAGATATATCAAGAGATTTTTCACAAAGCCAAAAAGAGAAAGGAGAGTCTTTAAAGTGATGCTAGAATAAATAAATACTCACATGGGGGAAAAAATAAGCCTTAACACTTACCCCATACCATACACAAAAATTAATATTCAAATAATCACTTCATATAAAAGCTAAAACAAAAAAATGATCAATTTATCAGTTTAAAACATAAAACTTAATCAAAATTTAAAAGTTTTGTTCCCCAAGTCACACAAAACAAATATGACAAGTCACTGATTGAAGAAAACACCTCACAGAAGACTACCACATAGATTATATAAATAACTCTTACCATCTTATACCTCAATAATGAGACACAGAGCTTGGTTTTTCAAAATGTATTCATGAATGATTGCACGAGCATTATTCATAACAGAAAGTAACCTAAATTTCTTTCAGCTGATGAATGGGTAAACAAAATACAACTGTCTGCTCAGTGGAATATCATTCAGCAAAAGAAAGAAATGCAGTACTTAAAATACACCACCACACAGACAAACCATGAAAACATTCAAGTGAAAACTCAGTCACAGAAGAGTATGTGCAATAGGACTAGGTTTCAATAACATGTCCAGGACAGGCAGACCAATGGAGACAGGTTGTCCAGGGCAGGGCACTAAGGATAAAAGTTAGTGACTGCTAATGGGAACAGGAGTTCTTCTTAAGACTAAAAAGCTTTAAAATTCATGGTGGTGAGGTTGCACAGCTCTGTGAATATAAAACAAGCCATCAGCTTACACACTTTAAGGGAATGCATTATGTGATATGTAAAATAATCTCAATGAAGTTGTTATATTTTAAAAACATGTAAAAAATTTTAACTTTACACACACACATTATGTGTGTGTACGTGTGTGTGTGTGTGTGTATGTGTGTGTGTGTGTGGTCAAGAAGCACAAAAGAAAAAAAAATTCTCCATATCACAAATCTTCAGAAAAACACAGATGGAGATGAACTTGACAGACACGGGAACACATGACAAAGGTGAGTACCATCCACACCAACTCCTGCGGATGCCATGCAGCTCCTGGTATGGGGTGCTGAGAAGGCACATCATCTCTGGGTATGCTCCCCACAGTTCCAGAACACAATCTAATATGAGAAAATGTCAGACAAATACATTTTGAGAGACAGTCTACAAAATCCCTCATCATTATTCTTCAAAACTGCCAAGGTCATGAAAGACAAGAATGAACCAGGAGCATGTGGCAAGATGGTGGAATAGAGGGTTGCTTCCCAAGTGGCTCAGTGGCATGAAGCAAGAAGACCAGACAGGCAGCTTTTCAATAAGGAAGATGAATATCAAGAATTAGGGAAAACTGTAATTTGATACTGGACACTCAAAACAGATCAGAAACTCAGGAGATCTTGTATAATAAAGGGGAAAGATCCCCAGCCCCACAGCAGCAAAAGCAGCTGGTGACACAAACCATAACAGTCCCTATAAGTAAAGCAATACAGGAATTAAAGGAACCCACATTCTTGGGAAGACTGAGGCATGTCCGGATAGGGAAAGCTTAGAGATCAGAGACACTGCTCAAAAAAAACAGCAAGCTGTGCTGCACAGTATCCATGCATGGGAGTGGTCTAAGAAAAGGCTCCTATACCACATGAGAGGAATCCAAAGGAGAGTCCTGGGGTGCAGTCTTCCAGTATGGACCAGCAACTGCTGGGTCTTGGAGGAGCACTGACTTAAAATCTCCAGACCAACAGGCACCCAGTGAAGAGACTGGAGCATACCCAAGCCTATACCCTGCCTCCAGGAGTTCCACCTCCAGGACTAACCCTCTCAACCTAGCAACCCCAACCCTCCTGAGGGTGAAGTACATCACCCTCCAGACAACCCCACAGAACTGCTGAAGAGGGAAGCCACTGAACTCCAATGAAATAATTGTTCAATTTTTCACCAAGATCCCCTTTCTTTTTTTTCTTTTTTCTCTTCTCTTTCACATTTACACCATTCTTGAAATGAAGTGTTTTTCATGCATCAGTTTATTGAGGACTAGTATATTACAGTTTTGAATAGTATATTACAGTTTTGTGGTTCATTCTTTTACTATTTTCTTTCTATTTTTAATTTTTTAAATTTTTATGTTATGTATTTTTTCCTCGAACTTATCTGTTTCCCTGGATTCTCTTTCTCTCTTCTATCCTGCTAAGAGCCAAGCTCTATTAATTCCTCTTTCACACTTCCTATAATTTTTTACTTCAATCTTCACTCCTTCTTCCTCATGAACATCACATCCGACACTAGTTCTGTTATCTCTTTGTCCACCATTTGGAACTGTAAACCCTTTGGCAAACTTATCCTTTATATTGTAGACAATAATTGAAGACATCATTTCTGTTTATTGCAACAAACCTGTAGATGTCTTAATAGGAGCTACTTGGTTTAAGGCTGCATATTGCTTGTATTTGGTGTTGTTAATATTGGTCTCCCCTTAAAGGCAAGGAACTGGAAACCTTAAGGAACACTATAACTCCACAGGGTAGAAACTCTACTGCCTCAGACACACACTGCTAGATGGGTAGACACACAAACAACATGAAAAAACAAGGGAACAAATCACCTCAAACAAACCAAGATACTCCAATAATAGAATCCATTGATACACAGAAGAAGAAATGACAAGAGGAGTTTATAATGTACACAGTTGAAACAATCTGTGATGTAAAGAATGATGTAAGTAGTGAAAACAGAGAAAATGCAGGAAGTGAAAGATCACATCAATAAAGGGATAGAGATTAAGAGAAGAAATCAAGTACAAATCCTTAAAATGAAGGAAGCAATAAACCTAATTAAAAATTCAATGGAAAGCATCACCAAAAGATTAGACCAGTTAGAAGACAGAACCTCAGGCAAGGAAGACAAAATACATAATCTTGAGAAGAGAGTTGACCACACAGAGGGCATGTTAAAAAAATATGAACAGAAATTCCAAGAATTACGGGATAACATGAAAAGATCAAATTTAAGATTCATCAGGATAGAATGAAGGCTCAGAGATTCAAACCAAAGGAATGCATGACCTTTTCAATGAAATAATATCAGAAAATTTCCCAAACCTAAGGAATGAAATGGAAAATTAAATACAAGAGGTTTATAGGACAACAAGTGTACAAAATGACAACAGACCCTCACCAAGGTACATTATTATGAAAATTCCTAACATACAGAATAAGGCTAGAATTTAAAGGCTGTCAGAGAAAAACGACAGGTTGTATTTAGAGGGAAACCAATCCAGATCTCAGCTGATTTCTCAAAACAGACCCTCAAAAGCTGAAAGGTCTTGGAATAATACATACATACCAAGCTCTGAAAGAAAATGCATGCCAGTCAAGAATGCTGTACCCAACAAAATTAAGCTTCAGAATTGACAATGAAATAAAAACCTTCCATGCTAAACACGTTAAAAGAATTCACAACTAGAAGGCCTACACTGGGGAACACACTCGATAAAATATTTCATGAGGAAGAAATGAAAAATATAAAACTGAAAACCAGCAAAGGAGGCACTACACTAAAAGAAGAGTCAATAAAAGGAGAAAATAATTAAAGTTAAAAAACAAATAAATAAAAATGACAGGGAATGAAAAACTCTCTGGATAATAATACTGAATGTATATGGCTTAAACTCATCAATCAAAAGACACAGACTGGCAGACTGGATTAAAAACAAGACTCAACAATAAACTTTCTCCAACAGACTTGCCTCAGAGGCAAAGATATCCACAGACTGAAGGTAAAAGGATGGGAAAAAAACATATCATTCACATGGATCTCATAAACAAGCAGGGGATTCTATCCTCACATCAGATAAAGTGGACCTAGTCAAAGTTAATCAGAAGGGACCAAGAAGGACAGTTCACACTGCTTAAGGGAATCGTACACCAACAGGACGTAACAATCGTAAATATTTATGCCCCACGTGGAGCGTCTATGTACATCAAACCGACCCTTCTCAATTTCAAGAATCAAATAGACCACAAAACAGTGATTCTGGGTGACTTTAACACACCTCTCTCACCAGTGGATAGATTCTCCAAACAAAAACTATACAAAGAAACTACAGGACTGAATAGTACAATCAAAAATTTAGACTTAGCAGAACTATATAGACTATTTCATCCATCAGTGAGTGAATACACTTTCTTTTCAGCAGCACACAGATCCTTCTCTAAAATAGACTATATCTTAGGCCACAAAGCAAGTCTTAGCAAACACAAAAGACAAGAGATAATACCTTGTACCACCAGAAGAATGAGAAGTTATACTCCATTTTTGTATTATGTGCCAAAATGCATTCTACTGCCATGTAAAACTAATTTGAACAAATAAAAAAAATAAAATCTAAAAAATAGTGATAACTTTAACAACTGGATTTCAGGCAAATTTTTAAAAGTCTATAATACCTGTTCTTATTGAAACTTTTATTGATCTCACAGGGATATGAAAACTAAGGAATAGATGATTGAAAAGTGCAATCTATCACATAGTACGTATATCATATAGTTTAAGAATCTTACAGTAGTTATGGTTTGGGAGTGAAGTGTCCCCCCAAAGCTCACATGTGAGACACTGGAGGAAGGGTCAGAGGAGAAGTTGTGAGAGGCTCAACCCAATCAGTGATTTAGTCCCCTGATGGATTAGCTGAGTGGTAACTGAAGTGGTGGGTGTGGCTGGAGGAGGTGGGGGTTGGGGCATGGCTTCAGGTGTATATTTGAGTCTGGAAAGTGGAGTCTCTCTACTTCCTGGTCACCACGTAAGCCACTTCCCTCTGCTACACTCTTCCGCCATGTTGTTCTGCCTCACCTGGAGTCTGGAGGAATGAACCCAGCTGTCTAAGGACTGAGACCTCTGAAACCATGAGCCCTCAAATAAGCTTTCCTTCCTTTAAAATTGTCTGGTCAGATCTTTAAGTCACAGCAGTAAGAAACACACATCATTAGTAAACTTCATTTTCTACTACCATTCTTTATGATTTTGTTGTCGTGTATCTTATCTATACTTTTGTTTTAAACAATAGAATGCATGCATTACTAATCTTAATTTATTATTATTTTTAAACATTTTTATGTTTTCGTAATACTGGAGATTACGTAATACTGGAGATTTAGCTAAGTGGCACTCTCCACTTAGCTAAACTACTAGCCCTTTTTATTTTGAGATAGGGTCTCACTAAGTTCCCCAGGCTGGCCTCAAACTTGCTGTCCCTGCCTCAGTTTCCAGGGTCATTGGGATTCCAGGTGTAAGTTTCCACAGGAGGCTTGTTTTTCATTAAATAGTAAATTATTTTTAAAGAGAATAAAAGTGAAAAAATAGCCTTTTATTTTACTCATATATTTATCATTTCCAGTGCATTATTCAAGTTAGGAAAAAAAAAAAAAAAAAAAAAAAGACTAGAACAAGAAAACGCCACAGATGGGAGGAGTCAAAGAGACATGACAATTAAATGCAATGTGGTCCCCTGGTGGGGGACACCAGACACCAGATCAGCGCTTATCTTGGCCATGGCAGTGGAATAAGAAGGGACAGACCGAAATGGTGGCAACAAGGGAACTTAGTGAGGGAAATGTTCAAACTTGATTGTGGTCCAGGTTGCCTGACTGTATACATTAACCCAAATTCCTCCAATCCGACACTAGAGTGGGTGGATTTTGTTGCATGTAAAATAATGCCTCAACAAAGTTATTTTAAATGATCAAGGGGGAAAAGTCAGAACCATCAGCAGCAGCCTTGGTGGCCTGAGGGTCTCAGTGTGCAAGAGGAGGAACCGTAGCTCCTTAAAGCTTCCTTTGAGCAAGTGGAAAGGTCTTCCATCTGCTTCTGTCTGCTCTCCCAAGCAACTGACTCTCCAGGAGCCATAAACCTCATTCCTGGTCACGCATGCATCAAGAGAATTCACTGAAGTCAAAAACCCACCTTGGTTTGCAGGAAAAGAGGACTAGAAATATGGAATTCAAAGAGGCAGTCTTTTGGCTCAGCATACACAGGAAGAAATTCATCAACTACAGCCTGTCCACGGAGAGACTTATATCACCCTAGGGATGGAAGGTCGAGATCTGGCAGCCAGGAGGCTTGGGAAAGTCAAAACAGACACTATAGAGAAAGTCGCTGATTACATTTCACTGGACCACATTCATGTTAACCTCCCCTGGGAAATCAAGCAACCAAGATCCCCAATCTGCTTCTAGGGCCATAGAACAGATAGACAAATCTGCATCTAGCCTCAAGTGGTCACAAGGGACCTGCCCTCTTAAGGAAAGAGAGGAAAGGGATAAGAGAAAGCCCCTGAAGCAGGGACCATGTGCCACAGTGAATACAGATGGCAAAGAGCTAAAGGCAAACAAATCGGTGCTTTGGAATCAACACTTGGTAAACCTGCTGCTTTATAATGGCATGACCTGGAGGGCTCACGGTGGCTGAGCAGAGTCCAAAAGTATCAGCCTCAATACACGTCTCTGTCAGCTATGCTAATTAGATGAAAGGAGAGAAAGGCCCTCTGGAGAGATGGCCCAGGCTTGCCTAGGAAGACTGTTATAAGGATGCAGTGAGACAATCATAGGACGCTCACAGCATGGTACTTGGCCACCATCAGCTCTCCAAGTTCTCAGTCATGACAGTATGATACAAGAAAAGGACTGCAAACAACCTCAGTGTCCTATAACCTTTTGGAAGGGAGCTTCAAGGATCATGACGTATCTATACCTTGGCATACTATGCAAAAAGATATCCACAAAAAGTAAATGAGAAACTAAGGTGAAGAATTTTACATATAGTGGGAATCCATTTCTTTTTTTTTTTTCTTGTAAACAAATGGGATACATGCTGTTTCTGTTGTACATGGAGTAACAGCATACCATTTGCATAATCATACATTTACATAGGGTAATGATGTTTGATTCAGTCCGTTATTTTTCCCTTCCCCGCCACCCCTCCCACCTCTCTTTTCCCTCTACACAGTCCCTCCTTCCTCCATCCTTGCCTCCCTCCCACCCCCCATTATGTGTCATCATCCGCTTATCAGTGAGATCATTCATCTTTTGGATTTTTGAGATTGGACACGATGCTAGGCAGGAGTCACTTAACATGATATTCTCCAATTTCATCCATTTGCCTGCAAATGTCGTAATTTTATTGTTCTTTATAGCTGAGTAATATTCCATTGTATATATATATAACACAGTTTCTTTATCCATTCAGGAGTCCATTTCTTAACAGATTACATTTATGAAGATATGTGTGATCCTTGTGCACATGGTATGTACTTACTTAGGAAAAAGCCTGGAAACACATGCACCAAACAGTTAATAGCTATTACCAAGACTGAGCTGGGGAGGGAGCAAAATGATTATCACTTAAACTCCTGGATCAATAACTGTTTCAAAGGTATGCATTACTTGGTGAATTTTTTTAAATATAGAGGAAGAGGATACCTTGCTTGATTTTGTACGGCAACATAAGCAATGTTCCTGGAAACAGAACCATGGAAGCAGCCCTGCAGGTGCTTGTTCACCTTCCCTTCACCGCTCACTCAGCTGCAGGCCTACGTTGAGCTCAGGTGGCTCCAGACTCAGCATGAGAAGCCTGGGTGCAGGATGAGCAAGCTCCAGGCCCTGCTTCAGAGCTTACAAGCCTGGCAAGGCCCAAAGCTGGCAAGAAAATCCTTTCATGCAGTGACAAAATTCATAAGAGTATTTGTGGAATACTCCAGAAACAGAAAAAAGCATGGAGGAGTGAGTTAGTGAGAGGAGGACACTATGCTAGGCAGGAGTCAAGCACAAATGTGCAGGGTAAACACATCTAGGACAGAGCGGTGAGACACAGGCTTCACAGCAAATGTGGTCCCAATGCTACCCGTCTAGTGGGAAGGCTGGACCTGTGCAGCTGAGGAGTATAGGAACTCTCTGCACTGCACGCTCGAATCTTCTTTAAAACTACATTGCTTTTATGAATCAAGTTCATTAATAAAAAAGAAAGTAAAAACAAAGATTTCTTCCAGACACACAAAAGCTGAGAGAATTTCTGCACAGCAGTCTTGCATGAACATGAATGGTCAAAGAAAGTCCCAGAGGCAAAAGGACACCTGCTGGAAATCCACATTTTACAAAAACAGAAAAAAAGCACAAAAAAATAATGCCAAATACAAAACTATTTTCCCATTACTAACTACTTTAAGAGCAAATATAGAACCAGATACGGTGCCATCCTAGCCACCCAGAAGCAGTAGGATCTCAAGTTCAAGGCCAGCCTCAGCAACTGAGCAAGACATTGTCTCAAAATAAAAAATAAAAAGGACTGGGGATGTGGCTCAGTGGTAAAGGGTCCCTTCAATTCCTAGTAACCCCCCACCCAAAACAAATCGAGTAACCAAATGTGGCATGGTTTGTAACTGGATAGAGGCATGATGGAGGGGGAAGCACAGGAGCTGGGGAAGGAAGCAGAAGCGTCCACCTTCCACCTCCTACAAAGTGGTGTCGTCTATTTTAATACATGCTGTGGTGAGTGAAAGAAGTAAATTATAATCCTAGAAGAACGAATAAGAATTTTTAAATAATAAGTCAAAGTGGAGATAAAATAGAATCATTTTTTAATTTATCTTTTTAAAAGCAGGAACAGTTGAGAGAAATGGAAAAGATAGTTTTTACATAAACCAAATCAATGGTAGCCTCAAATATAAATGATCTAAACATTCAAATTAAGAGGCAGAGGTTGTTACACCAGATAAAAAAGAAAGACTCAACCATGTGCCTTCCACAGGAAACAAAATTTAAACACAGGTTAACGTCGGTACGAATATATGTCATACAAATATTAACCAAAAGAAAGCTGGGGTGTATAAATTAACATCAGCAAAAGTGAGCTTCAGAAAAAGAAATAGTACTAGGGAAAAAAAATTATGCAATAATTCAGAAATCAATTTATTCAAGAAGTCAGACAAAACTAAATGTGTACACACCCTGCATCAAAGCTTCAAAATACATAAAAACCAAAAGGAAAAACAGATAACTCCACAATTATAGTTTAGGATGCCAACATTTCTCTCTCAATAATTAACAGAACAAGTAGGAAGAAAAAAAGCAAGAATATAGAAGAACTAAACAATGTTTTCAACTAATTTACCCTAAATGATATTTACAATACACTCTACCTCAAAACCTGAAATGCTCACTCTTTTAAAGTGTACACAAGGCAGAACATACCCTAAGCCATAAAACAAATCTCAACTAACTAATTTATTTATGGCACTGGGAACTGAACCCACCGGTGATTTACCACCAAGCTCTACCCAGCCCTTTTCATTTCCTTTATTCTAAGACTGGGTCTTGCTAAGTTGCTGAGGCTGGTCTTATTTTAATCAGCTTTGAGTCACTGTGACCAAAAGACCTGACAAGAACAACTTAGAGGAAAAAAAGTTCATTCTGGCTCACACTTTCAGAGGTTCCGGCCCTGGTCAGCAAACTCCATAGCTCCAGACCTATGGCAGAGGAAAACAGCTCGGGACATGGCAGCCAGGAAGCAAATAAAGTGTGCCACCCAATAGGGACAAATCTTAGACCCCGAAGGAACACCCCAGTGACCTACTTCCTCCAGCCATACCCTCCTGCTTAGAGTTACCACCAAGTTAATCCATATCAGTGGATTAATCCACTGATCAGATTATAGTTCTAATAATCTAATCATGTCACCTCTGAACATTCCTGCATTGTCTCACACATGAGTTTTGGGGGGGTTACTTCATACCTCAACCATAATAGCCCTCTTATAACTTGTGACGTTCCTGCCTCAGCCTCCAGAATGTCTGGGATTTCAGGCATGTATCACTATGTCTGACTTTAAATCTCAACAAATTTAGAAGAAAATAAATGACATAAAGTATGTTCTTTTACCACAAAAGAACTAAAATAGGAATCAGTAACAGAAAGATATCTGGAAAAATCCCCAAATATTTGAAAATTCCATAGCATATTTCTAAATAACTCATTGATCAAAGGAGAAATCATTTTAGATATTAAAATACATTCACTGAAAAGTAACACAAATATTACATATCAAACCTTGAGGATGCCACCAATGGAGTACTTAGGTAACATGGTTTGGAACTGAAATGTACCCCAGAGCCTGTGTATCGGAGGCTTGGTCCCCAGCCTGTGGTGCTCCTGAGACATTCTGGAAGCTTTAGGAGGGGAGGTCTAGTTGGAAGAAGTTAGGTCAAAGAGGGCATGCCCTGGAGGACATCCCCTTCCTGTCTCTCTCTCTACCTCCTGGCCACCATGAGGTAAGCAGCTTTGCTCCATGACACACTCCCCACCATGATGGTCTGCCTTGCCACAGGCCCAAAAAGCAATGGAGTCAACCAACCATGGACTGGAACCTCTGGAGCCATGAGCCAGAATTCACTTTTCCTCCTTTTGAGTTATTGTCTCAGGTATTTTGTCTGTGATGGAGAGCTAACTAACACAAAAAGAAATCTCACAATGTAAAATGCAGATGTTACAAAGGGCCAAAAAAAAAAAAAAAAAAAAAAAAAAGAACTAAGTATTCATAGTAAAAAAGGAACAGCAATTAAATTCCAAAAAAAAAAAAAAAAACCCAAAAAAGAATAACAGATCAGACCAGAAATTATCAAACAAGAAAATAAATAAATAATACAAGAATCAACACCAGAACTTGGTTCTTTGAAACTATAATGGAGTTGATAATCCTCTGGTAAAAATTATCTAGGGAGGAAAGTTCTGCAGAAGACAAAATAACAGGACAAAAGTGGGGCCGTACTACAGATCTCACGGACAACAGGAAGAAGACGGCCATTTTCCAATACATCAAGCAATCACACAGTCAAGCAATTGTTATCTGCAACCACGAAAGTCATCAGAAGGAAGGTTGCTGAGGAATTTCAGAACATGAAGGAAGCAAACACTTGAGCCACTGCTCAATATTTAATATCTCTAAAAGCGGGAGGATCAGATATTGTTTTCTAACATTTTGTAATGGGTACATAAAACAATTATGTTGTTCAAAAAAACTAGGCATAATACAATCAAATCTCCAAACATAATTTTCAGTTTACAGAAAAAACAGAGAGCAAGGGCTGGGGTTTTAGCTCAGTGGTGGAGCACTTGCCTAGCACATGTGAGGCACTGGGTTCCATCCTCAGCATCACATAAAAATAAATAAATAAGTAAAATAAAGGTACTGTGTCCATCTACAATGAAAATTTTTTTTAAAAAATTACACCATAAGAATAATAACCACCAAATCCAGAATGTGGAAAAATTCTACACAACTAATGACCCCTTCAACAAATAAATAATGTGGGGGAAGATGAAAGCGAGAAGTATTAAAGATTAAAAGTGGTTCAACATGAAAAGGAAAAAAAAAACTGTTAAAAAAAAGAGACTTAAGAGACACGTCTACTGACGAAATGTGTGCCCTCATTTGGATGGTGATAAAACAAGCCAACCATGACAAGGCATTTTTGAAGTTGTCAGGGAAAACTGGACATAGCTTGGTAGGCTGGAAGGCATTACTGTTAATTCTGGTGAGTGTGATAATGACACTGCGGTTAGACTCACTTTAAATCCTTAACTGGATATAATGTTTCTGACTTCCTTTAAAACACACCATCAAAAAAAGCACAAAACCTCTACAGATAAATGGAATCGGATTCACTGGACATTAAAGAAAACCTAAATAAACAGGAAGATATTTCACATGTATGGATTGGAAGTCTAAACCGTCGTGAGAGCCGACAGCAACGCAGCCCAGCCCAGATCCTACCAAGTGCTGCTGCTCGGTTCTGCGGGACTCGGTTCTGCGGGACTCGGTTCTGCGGTACTGGCCACGCGCAGCCCCTCACGGGCGGTGGCCGCGGCGTCCCGGGCCCGGCGGGAAGGCGGCGGCCGGGGGCTGCCTGCACTGAAGGGCTCCCTGCAGGAAGCAGGCCTGTGGACAACGAGGAGCGGGCCAGAAGAACCGCACGTCGGTCCTGCCACCGGCAGGAAGAGCAGGCGACCAGGGACGAGAGCCGCCCCGGGGCGCAGCGCCCGAGGAAAGGCTGGTTCTTCGCGTCCGGCCTGGGGGCAGCGGAGGGGCTCCGGGGGCAGGTCCGCCCGAGCTCCCTCGGGGTGGCTGGGCCTTGCGGTGCACGGGCGGCGGGCGGGAGGCAGCGAGTCCACGCGGGGGTCCGGCCGGAGTCCCCCGGCCGGGCTTCCCTGCCTATGGCCCCGACGCGCCTCGGTTGGCACACACGGCTCGAGGCGGCTCCCAGCGGCCATCGCCATGCAGTTGGGTCGGGCCTGAGATCCAGAACATCGCAGGACTGGCACCGCCAGCGAGGAGGACGCACGCGCTCACCCAGCCCTCCCACGAAGGACTCGGAACGGGAGGTCACCAGAAGAAATGCAGGTGCCCCACAGACCCAGGAAACGGCATTTAAACTGGACAGAAGGAGGATATGAACCCAGATCACAAAATGCCGTTGTCATATACACTCCCACGCTACCACACTGGCCAAATCTAGAACCTGACTATACGACCGGCAGATAAAATGCAGGGCAAGGCAGGAGTGTGAACTGGATGTTCCCACCTGGGAAACTGTCAGGGGCTCCTGGCACAGAAGACAAGCACGCCCGACCTGACAGCTTGCCTTCCTGGGTGTGTGCCCCGGGTGCTTGGAGAAGATGATGCTAAGCAAGCTGTTCCTGTACTCAAAAAACCCGAACCTCGCTACCAGTTGTAGATGGGCAGTGTCAGCGTAGTCCAAGAACATTGTTACAAAGGGAACAAACTCAAACTATACACAGAATTCACAAATTAATACTTCCTGTATGATTTCACATATATCAAATTCAGAGAAACTAAATTAGATCAGATTATTTGGAGGTAGATACTAGACATAAAATTTAAGATGTGATTGACATAAAAATCAAGATGGTACTTATGCTTGGTAGGCAGGAAGTAGTGATCAAAAATGGGGCCTGGGGCCCCAAATGCTAGCAATGTACAATTGTTTGACCTAGGCATGTGACTACATGGACATTTGCTTCATAAAAATGTCTTAGACTCTATATGTATGTTGTATCCAGATTTCTACATGTGTTACACTTGACAATAAAAGAAGTTTTAAAGAGCATTTTTAGAAAGAAAACGTTAATGGAGAAAAAAACCACCTGATATCTCAACAGATACAGGAGAAGCATCACTTAAAATTCAGACCTCAAAGATGATTTAAAAAACACTTAGTAAACCAACTTTATTTTTACAAAACAAATGACCTGTACTCTTCCAAAAATGTCAGAGCTAAAGACAGAAACGGCGATTACAGGAGACTAAAGAGTCACAAGAATTAAAGGCAATACAAGATACTGGATTGGATTCTGGACAGAGAGACACCCAGAAAAACAACATTAAAGATGCCATTTGGACAACTGGCAAGATTTCATTAAAAGCCACACGTCAGACAGCAGTGCTGTGTCAGTTAGTTTAATTGTGCTATGATTATAGGAGTGAATGGTCAGTGCCGCGTTCTCAGGAAAGAGCGAGGAGGGGAGAGCGGCATGAGGGCACGCTCCTCCCAGGCGCTCAGGTCAAGATCACCGACACAGAACCAAGGGGCAGGTGCTGGCTGTGACGCTGAGTGAAGGAGAGCCTGTGGAGACTCCTTCTACATTCCTGAAACTTTTTCTGCATGAAATTATTTTTTAAATTTTAAATAAACTAGAAATATAAGTTAGAAATGTAAGCTTTTTTAATCCAATAAAAGAAAGTTACTAAAAACATAAAATAAGAAAGGGAGAAATATGTGGTGCGGTGGCTATGCCTGTCATCCCAGCAGCTCGGGAGGCTGAGGCAAGAGGATGGCAAATTCAAAGCGCCTCGGCAAAGGTAAGGTGCTAGGCAACTCAGTGAGACCCTGTCTCTAAATAAAATACAAAATGGGGATGTGGCTCAGTGGTCGAAGCCCCCTGAGTTCAAACCCCCAACACTAAAAAAAAAGGAAAAGAGAGGAAGAAATAAAACTGACATTTTTCACAAACAATGTCACTGATATATGTAGAAGACTACAAGTAATCCACAGGATGTATAGTAAAATTAATAAATAAATAAATTTAGCATTGAGATGACAAAATAAAAACAAAATTAATTTCATTTTCACATATCAGCAACAACTAGAAAGTTTAAGAAATTGCACAATTATATTAGCATAAAAATTCAACTACCTAGACATAAAACTAATAAGATACAGGTTTCCACAATAGAAAGTTCTGGGTTGCAGCTTCATAATAGCTGATAAGGTGAGAACACAGGCCTCAGGGACACAGCCTGTATCCCACCTCATCCAAGCTGTAGCAGCAAGGTGGCCACCCAGTGTCACCATAACCCAAACACAGTAGAGGGCTGCAGCTGTGCCCAGGCCTGTTGCTGTGCTTACCAGTTAAAGATTCCAGGTGTGCCAAAGGGGGCAGGTTGTCCTGGCCTATAAGGTCCAAGAAGGTTGGTATCCTCCTGTTGTCACGGTCCTGCTGTAATCTTCAAATCCATCTAGAGGAGAAAATGAGAAACTTTTAAAAGCACTCTCATGCCAGTCAGTGATGTAACCTATAATCCCAGCGGCTCGGGAGGCTGAGGTAGGAGGCTCACAAGTTGGAGGCCAGCCTCAGCATCTTAGCAAGACCCCCAATTCAAAAGAAAAAACACAAAGGGGTGGGCGTGTGGCTAGGTGGTACAGCACCCCTGGGTTTGAACCCCAGCACCAAAAACAATAACAGAAAAGCACACTCCTGACTGCATCAACCAAGATGAGTCACCCTGTGCCACAGCCTCGTGGCCTGCTTCCTGCCACCACAGGCCTTCCCAGCCGGCGCCTCCAGGAACCCTGACTTTGAGAATCCATCTCAGGTGAAATGGAGCACTGCACAACCCAAAGGAAAGGTGGTAGGACCAGATCATACCCACGAGCCGACACCTTTCCTCAGGGCCATCTGTCTGGTGCAGGGTCACCTCCAATCAACAGGGATACAAACTACTCCTCTACTACAGTTCTCAAAAGCAAGGGGAGGAAAAGGCTCACCCCGGTGACAAACGGCGGTGCACTACTCACACCCACTGAAAACGGTCAGAGAAAAAAGAATCTGACAAGAAGCCCGCCCCACGTCTCCTCTACCTAATGTCCTGGCGTGGCTTCCTGAGTGTCATCTACTCCCGCCCACCACGCTCTGGCCTGGTGACACCCAGCCACACCCCTCCCTACCACGCTCAGGCTCCCCAGCTCACTCTGGCTGGAAGTGAGCCAGCTGCCATCCTTTCTCTTCCCTCGGAGCCTGCTCCTCCTGCATCCCTGACCGAGGCCAGCATCTGCTCCCCAAGGCAACACGGTGGCCGAGCTCACAAGCTCTGCGCCAAGCGCACCTGGAATGGAATGAATCCACAGCCACTGCCTGCTAAGCGTGTGGCCAGAAGTCGAGCCACCTACCCTGTCTCTGCCTCCATGTTCTCATCAGACCTCTTCCGGATGTGGAACACACAACTTCACACACACGAAGACCTGTGGTTCCAGCCAACCCTGACCACTGGCCACCATCCTTTATGTCCCCCATGCTTTGGTCTATCACAACTGGGAGTTCTTCTTGTTTTGGCTGTGAGGTCTTGCCTGGGGTGCAGCCTCTCTAGAAAGTCTTTCCTGCTCACTGTGCTCACCTCAAATGCTCCAGATGGTGGCAACCTGGTCTGACCTGCTGCCATATTACAGTTCACTACTATACACAACAAATTCTTCTATGACAGACGCTCCTGTGGGCAGGACTGTGACCAGTTACTGCTGGTTCCTTTGGGACTAGCACAATGCCTGACCCATAGTAGATGCTTATTAAACACTGCTATGGTTTGGATCTGGATTGTCCCACAAAGGCTCATGTGCTTAGGCTTGGGTCCGTAAAGCAGTGATTTCAGACAAGGGAATTTGCAGAAGTGATTGGACCATTAGGGCTCTGATCTTATCAATGGATTAATACACTGAGCAATTAATAAACTGATTGACGATATTAGTGGAGGTAGTGGAAACTTCAGGAACTAGGGCCTTGTTGGAGGAAGTAGGTCACTGGGGATATACCCTACAAGGGTATATCTTGTCCCAGGGCCTCTTCCACCATCACTCCCTGCTGCCTGGCTACCATGAGTTGAACAGCTTTCCTCCACCCTTCCTGCTCTGATGGTCTGCCTCATGTTAGGCCCAAAGTAATGGAGCCAAGATAACCATGGACCAAGACCTCTAAACCAAGAGCCAAAATCCATCTTCCCTTCTTTAAATTGATTTTTCAGGTATTTTGGTCACAGAAATGCAAACCTGGCTAACACAAACACATAATCACTTCACTTCAAACCCATGTGTTTCACCAAGGAAGCCCAGAGCCAATCACCTAATCTTTCCATCCCCTCTATAAAGCATACGGGCTAATCCCAGGGCATAATGAACTCAGAGCAGAGAGGCTGCTCTCCAGAAACCACCGAGGTCCAGGGAGCTAGTTTTTTGGGCGGGTGTAATGAACTGGGGCAGGACAGCACCTGTGGGTAGGGCACAATTCCCACGTCAACTCGACCCAGGGAAATAACCATCATCCTCACTGTCCAGATGAATAAACAAGTACCTAGAAAGGCTAGGCCACCTTCCCTCAGCCAGTCATCCAGTCTGTCCCCAGCAGAGTGAGCGATCCACCCACAAGTGACCGACCTGTGCTCCCAAGCCTGGCAGGCCCGTAACCCTCCCTACTCTGGTTGAACAACTCAGTGGCATATTGTGTAAACCACTGACACAACTGTCAAAAGAATCCTGAGCATTAGTTAGAATTCTTCAGAAAAATTCAACAAAGATGAATCATTAAAATACAGCTGTCCAATTAGGTGTGGGTAAAACAAGTGGAAAATTTCGTAAACACCAGGATTTACATTCATGTTTCTAGCACAAATCTCACTCCCACAAGGCAGGAACCTACAGACAGAGGCGAGGCCGTGGAGAAAGGTAGGCATCCAGGCCTAGACACATCTGCGCAGGCATGTGCATCTTATCCACTTTAGAATATATGGCATCTTTTTTAAAGAATACCCCATGTGACCGTTTCTCGCCACTCATCTCTTTCCGGGTGGAGAAGAAGGCATCAACTGAGAGGACAAGGCAGGTGGGGAGCTGTGATCACCGAGAAGACTCTGGCCATTTTGAAAGAGACCCTGGCTGGAAAAACACACTGCCAAGCCCTGCCTCCTCCTCCTCCTCCTCTCCTCCTTCACCAGCCTTTCCACCTCTGGCCCAGAAGAATAAAGATAGAGAAACAGACTGCCAAAGAGCTCCCCAGGGCTAGCTTTGGCAGGAGAACTGCCCCCAGAGTCACTTCCGGGAAGATCAGCAGCACCTGCCGGAGGTGTGACCGCCTCCTATCGCTCCGCCCGGAAACCCGATGGCTGTGCCGGGAGCACTGCTGGGGCCCAGAGCAGGGTCTCCTGGGCAGACAGGAAGCCAGCATCAGTTTGGTTAGTGATTGACAGGAGCTGAAAACAGAAACGACACGCTGGGGCCCAGGCGCCTACTATTTTCTGGAATAATAACCACATTTTTCTCAGATAATTCTGTTAAGCTAGTAATAAGAACTTATTAAAAATGCACACTGTAAAATAGTTACTTGGAGAATTTTAATAAAGAATTATACATTTGTAGAAAAAATATGTGTGACATAATCAAAATATGTGGTTTCTCTGCAGGATCACTGCCTCAGATGAACATGTCCCCTCTGGGTGGCAGCCAAGCCCAAGGAGCACAGTGCTGGGCACACATTCACAGGCATGCTCCCAAGGGAGCACGCAGCCCTAGCACAGGCAAGCGCAGAGCACCTGCAGACCCTGCATGGAGGGAACTCAGAACAGGACAGGCACAAAACAGCAGTGTGGTGCTCCAGGCATTCTGGGCCGGAAGAGACCCCAAGCAGTGCACTCAAACTCCTCATGCAGAAGAGACCGAGGCCCACCATGCTAGTGGGTCAACAACTACCTTGCTGCTTTAAGGTAACAGAAAATACCCAGGAAATACCCAGGACTCTGCAAGAAACTCTGCTTAATCAGGAACGAAAGACCTTGGCAATTAGTCCCTCAAAAGAGTAGCTATTATTGCAGAATATTAGAAATCCTACAACACTAGCTACATAAAAGAAGGAAATAACATCTATAAACAATAAAATACTGGATAATAATTAACCCTTATTGGTTATTTCCTAAGCCAGGAACTGTGCTAAGGGTGTTTTATGTAGCAGCACTTTGTTAAATCTTGACATCAACCATAGTTTTAAAAATATTTTTAGTTGTAGATGGACACAATGCCTTTATTTTATTTAGTATTTTGTGGTCCTGAGGATGGAACCCAGTGCCTCACATGTGCCAGGTAAGCTCTCTACCACTGAGCCACAGCCACAGCCCCCAATATCAACTATATTATTCCCATGTTATTATTAAGGAAATCTTAGAGAGGTTAAGAAAACTGCAAAAGGTCCTAGAAAATTGGGGTCAGAATTTGAACTCACACTCAGACCACAGACACTGCACACGCTACACTGTCAGAGTAGACACAGTGCCCTGCCTGTAGTTCTTCAAATGCACCCAACCATGTCAATGGTCCTGTACCTGTTCTTCCCTTGGCCTGAGATGCTCACTTCTTTCACCCTAGTTTGAGAATCCTTCTCCAAAAGAGCCCTTCCGAGGCCCCAAGAGGCCAGGCTCCCGCTCCTGCCTTCCTGGGGCCATGGGCTCTTCCTTCCCACGCTGGCCGCAGAAGCATTGGCACAGGGTTCTGTTGTGGCATCACATCTGTCCCCACCACTCTGGAAGCCCCCAAAGCACCCAAGCCCCAGTGAAGTGTCTGACTGGGACTGAGTTCTCAACAAAAAGAAGTTAAATGAAAGGCTGATACCACCAAAAGAAATGTATGAAAACAAATCTAAAACAGTGAGTGTTATATATAGACCATGAAATAAGCAGTAGGAAGAACCCTAAGAACATGCCTGGACAAGAACCCTAAGAACATGAGTGGACAGGTAAAGGAAGGGGACCGAAGTCCCAAAGCAGTGGGAACAGCTGTATTCCAGCCTGGCAGCACCCCAGCAGCTACGCAGGACGAGCTAGTCAGAAGAACACTGAAAGAAGAACAGAGCCGGGGAAGGCTGACGGCTGGCAAGGAAGAGTCCTCCTGCTGGTAAAAAGGGGACGAGACTGAAGTGGCCTGCACAAGAAGGAAACCAGAAAAAAAATGAATGGAAGCAACAGTTTCGGGCAGCGCAGGATATGATCCCTCAGAGAAAGGACTCGAACCCTCGTGGGTACACAGGGAGCCCTAGGACTGCAGCCACTGAACACGTAAGGCCAGGTTCTACCCAGGGAAGCCAGAGACCGAGGAGGCCCGGAGGTCAGGGCCTGGTGGGGAAGGTACAGCACGGCAACCATCAGCAGAGAGGTCCCAAAGAGGCTCAGCTGCAGACAGAGGGGCAGAGCTGCACCAGTCCCCACGAGTGCTTTCTCCAGCACTGCCCTGGGAGCGCGTGTAAACAGCCTCAGTGACTCCAAGTAACCTCCAAATTAACTGTGCCTACCAACAAAACCCACGACTGCACTGATGCCACTTGTATAGCGGAATCTAGCAACCAAACACAGGGAATTCTTGAAGTCTCCCAACCCATGGAATATTACCAAGCATGTCAAGAAGTCAGAGAATATGACCAAAGCCAGGAAAAGTGAAGGAAAAAAACATTTCCTGGAAACTTTTGGTGAAATTAATAGAAAATTCTCCCTACAGAGCAATTAAAAGAATGTCCTGTATATTCTAAAAAATATGATTTTGAGGACAAAAATGCAAATAAGACTTAATTAAATATACATTTGAGTGATGAAAAACAATAAATTAAAAGATAAACCGAAAGAAATCAACGGAAGATTACACAGCTGATAAAAAATCAGAGACTCAAGGCACAGCACAGAAGCCACCCAAAGTGAAGCAAGACAGGAAACAAGACAACGGAAACGAAGGAAGCACCAGCCACGTGCAGACAGGGGCGGGCAGGGTGCGGGGCCTCAGGAGAAAGGAGAGATGGGAGCGCAGGAGGGGCGTGGCCGGCTTGTAAGACTCTGACAGGAACTGTAAGCACGGGAGCCCAGAACTCCAGGATCCCGCGCAGGCATGCACAGTGGGGTCCCACACCAGGGCCACCAGTCGCTGGCTGCAAACAAGGGACAGAGAGGTCTCTCTTTTTTTTTTTTTGATTGTAAACAAATGGGATACATGTTGTTTCTGTTGTACATGGAGTAACAGCATACCACTTGCATGATCATACATCTACATAGGGTAATGGTGTTTGATTCATTCTGTTATTTTTTCCTTCTCCCCACCTCTCCCATCCCTTTTTTCCCTCTATACAGTCCCTCCTTCCTCCATTCTTGCCCCCCTCCCACTCCCCCTTTTGTATCATCATGCACTTATCAGTGAGATCATTCGCCCTTTGGATTTTTGAGATGGGCTTATCTCACTTAGCATGATATTCTCCAATTTCATCCATTTGCCTGCAAAGGCCATAATTTTATTATTCTTTATGGCTGAGTAATATTCCATTGTCTATATATACCACAGTTTCTTTATCCATTCATCAATTGAAGGGCATCTAGGTTGGTTCCACAGTCTGGCTATTGTGAATTGAGCAGCTATGAACATTGATGTGGCTGTATCTCTGTAGTATGCTGATTTTAAGTCCTTTGGGTATAGGCCGAGGAATGGGATAGCTGGGTCAAATGGTGGGTCCATTCCAAGTTTTCTAAGAAATCTTCACACTGCTTTCCAGAGTGGCTGCACTAATTTGCAGCCCCACCAGCAATGTATGAGTGTACCTTTTGCCCCACGTCCTCTCCAACACCTGTTGTTGCTTGTGTTCTTGATAATCGCCATTCTAATTGGGGTGAGATGGAATCTTAGTGTAGTCTTGATCTGCATTTCTCTTATTACTAAAGATGGTGAACGTTTTTTCATATGTTTGTTGATTGCTTGTAGATCTTCTTCTGTGAAGCATCTGTTCATATCCTTAGCCCATTTGTTGATTGGGTTATTTGTATTCTTCGTGTAGTTAGTTCTTTATATATTCTGGAAATTAGTGCTGTATCTGAAGTATGAGTGGCAAAGATATTCTCCCACTCTGTAGGTTCTCTCTTCGCATTGCTGATAGTTTCCTTTGCTGAGAGAAAGCTATTTAGTTTGAATCTATCCCAGTTATTGATTCTTGCTTTTATTTCTTGTGCTATGGGAGTCCTGTTAAGGAAGTCTGATCCTAAGCCCTGCAACAAGTTGAAGATTTGGACCTACTTTTTCTTCTATAAGATGCAGGGTCTCTGGTCTGATTTCAAGGTCCTTGATCCATTGGGAGTTGAGTTTTGTGCAGGTTGAGAGATAGGGGTTTAGTTTCATTCTGTTGCATATGGATTTCCAGCTTTCCCAGCACCATTTGTTGAAGAGGCTATCTTTTCTCCATTGCATATTTTTGGCACCTTTGTCTAGTATGAGAAAATTGTATTTATTTGGGTTTGTGTCCATGTCCTCTATTCTGTACCATTGATCTACCTGTCTATTTTGGTGCCAATACCATGCCGTTTTTGTTACTATTGCTTCGTAGTATAGTTGAAGTTCTGGTATTGCGATACCCCATTTCATTCTTCCTGCTAAGGATTGCTTTAGCTATTCTGGGTTTCTTATTCTTCCGAGAGGTCTCTTTTAATCGTCTATTTTACATTTAATTGACGAATTGTAATTGTATGTAGAAAAACCTTAAGTGAAGTTCAAGAAAAAAAAAGATGCATTACATAAAAAATTCAGAAACAAAGAAAAAATAATAGCCAACTTATCAAAAAGCATGCAGTGAAGAAAAAAGTAGAAAAGTGTCTTAACAGCACTGAAAGAAAAGACCTGGACCAGAATTCTTTTTTGTTTGTTGTTGTTTTTTGTTTTGTTTTGTTTGTTTGTTTTTGGTAGTTGTAGATGGACAACATGGCTTTATTTTATTTGTTTACATGGTTCTGAGGAGAGAACCCAGTGCCTCACAGGTACTAGGCAAGCACTCTGCCACTGAGCTACAGCCCCAGCCCCTTGACCAGAATTCTTCACCTGGAGAAAAACCTTTCAAATTTTAAAGGGAAATACAGATTTTTTAAAATAAGCAGAAGTTAGCTGAGGTGGAGGTACACACCTGTAATCCCAGGGGCTTGGGAGGCTGACGCAGGAGGACTGCAAGTTCAAAGCCAGCCTTAGCAACTTAGCAAGGCCCTAAGCAACAGCAAGGCCCTGTCTCTAAATAAAATATAAAAAAATGGGCTGGGGATGTGGCTCAGAGGTAGAATAAGTGCCCCTGGGTTCAATCCCCAGTACCAAATAATAATAATAATAAAATAAAATAAGCAAAAGCTGAAAGAACTCAATGCCACACACTTAAGAGAAACGTTATGGAAATCGCAGATGGAAAGCTGAGGCTACTGAAGCAGAGGACGAGGAACAGGAACAGCAGGCGTGTGGGTAATAGAGCAACAGTTCTCCTAGTTCTTCACGATCTCCTCAAAAGATGACTAATAAAGCAAAAATAATGTGGGGTTTACAGGCACAGGTAGAAGTAAAACAGCAGTGACAAAGGAAGACAAAAGAGACGGCAAGAACAAAGTCAAACTGTCTTCTCGCCCAACAGCATGCTGAACATTCCAGAAGGATCACAGGGCACAGTGAGAACAGTAAGCAGGTTTCAAGAGGCAGGACACAAACATACAGGTGGAAAACTCCTGGATGCTAGCACCACACTGCTGGGCATTAGAACTTTTAAATACCATTCATGAGGGCATCAAAAATATGAAGCTCTTAGGGATAAATTTAACAAAATATACACAAATCCTATAATCAAAAAATGTTAAAAGGAATTTTGTTTCTTTTCCCTGTGGTGCTGGGGATTGAACCCAGAGCCTTGTGCTTGCGAGGCGAGCACTCTACCAACTGAGCCATCTCCCCAGCCCTAAAAGGAATTTTTAAATGAAATTAAGCCACTGTCTTGGATCAGAAGACTCAATATTGTTACAATGTCAACTCTTCCCAAATTTATTTACAAATACAATTTTATCCCAATCAATAGCCCAGCAATGGCACACGCCTATAATCCCAGTGGCTAGGGAGGTTGAGGCAAGATGATTGCAAGCTCAAGGCCAGTCTCAGCAACTTAGCAAGGCCTTAAGCAACTTAGCTAGACCCTTTCTCAAAATAAAAAATAAAAGGACTGGGGATGTGGCTCAGTGGTAAAGTGCCTCTCGGTTCAATTCCCACTACCAAAAATAAATAATAAAAGCCCAGCAATTAGTTTGGTAGAAATCAACAAGCTAATTCTAAATGTATATGAAAATCCAAAGGACCTGAAATAAACAAAATGATTTTGAAAAAGAACCAAGTGGAATGACTTGTGAAAGACGTTCAGCATGACACTGTGATAAGGATTTAAGGAAAAACATAGATAAACATGGAAGATAAGAGAAAAATTCACAAAAGGATCCACAGATCTAAGGTCAATTCATTTTTTACAAAGGTGCCAAGGTAATTCAGTAGAGAAAGGACACTCTTTTCAGCCAACAGTATTAGAACAGTTGAATACATGTAGGAGGCGGAATGAACTTAATCCTTAGGTAACATAATGGACTCAAGTCCTTCAATGACAAAAATTCAAAAAATAAAACTAGAGGAAAACATTGTGTTCTTGGGTAAGGCAAAGATTTCTTAGAGAGGTATATAAATCATGTGCCATAACTAAATACTGGTGAATTAAACTTGATCAAAATGAAGAACTTTTGTTCTTCAAAATAAGAAAATGGAAAATCGAGCCATAGACGGGAAGAAAATATTTGCAGAACATATAAATATTTGTGTCTAGGTATAGAAACATCTCTGAAAGGCTTGATTCCAAAACAGGCATGAAACTTGAACAGACATCATAACAAGCAATGTATATAAATGACAGGTAAGCACAGGAAAAAGATGTACAATATCATTATCAGTGAAGGAAATAGCAATTAAAAACTACACTGAAGGTCAGGAAGGCTATTTTCTTAATTGACCATGTCAAATATATAAGCAGAGACACTGGGCAACTGGGTCTCTCACACGCTGCAAGTGGAAATGCAAAGCAGCGTGGCCACTAAAATGGTTTCGCAGTTCCTTAGAGATTAAATACACGCCGGCCACATAGTCCACTCCTGTGTTGGCCCAAGAGAAATGAAGGCGCGTTCACACAGAGACTTGTACGTTCATAACAATTTTATTTGCAGTAGCCCAAAACCAGAAATAAACAAGATATCCATCAAGTCCTACATGAATAAACAAGCTGGACATCCATACGACGGATGCTTCTCACAGTTGCTAATATGCAACATGCAGATGCAGCTCAGAGACATTAGGCCAGGGGAAGAGGACTTGATCCTCTTGATGATACCGCGTAGCACTGCTAACAGGAAGCTGCAGAGAAGAAACCACAGCAGCACTTAGCAGAGCCACACTGGCTGGCATCAGGGCAGGGGAACGGTGCGCCCATCGGTGAGCACGAGAAGACTTCTGAGACTGCTGGACAATGTTTCATTTCCTGTAATGTAGTTGCGATCACAAACTCTATTTTTCTAAGATTCATTTTAACAAATCAAATTTTGGGGAATTTTATTGTGTGTGAACTATACATCAATCAAAGTGACTTTGAAAATAATAGGAAAACGTAACATCTGCCCAGTCTTTTCTTTCCAAGCCAGGTATCACAGTAGCTACGATGATCTCTTGGCAAGGTGCTTGCACCAATGTGATGGCGGAAACACTCTTCGGAGGACTGAACTCCTGTGCTCTGGCTCCATTTTATGAAGTGACCTTGTGGTCTGAACACTCTCCTTGAGATCCCCAATTAAGATCCAAAGAATGCACAGCAGTTGTAAGGCCACAGGGAGCTACACAGCCTTCAGGGACACCTTTGCTTCTTCATAAAGGTGTGGATGAATGTACGTGAAAATCCCCATGCTGGCCAGTAAGATCCTATCTGCCTGAGTGGCACTGGAAAAGCAGTCAACTTCTTACTCTACATTCTGTCCAGAAGAAAGCTACTGACCTTCATTCTGGATATCTCAGCCTCCTAGCAAATAATTATCTCACTGTAAGAAATAATAAATGGCCATTCTGCTCTCTAGGCTCATTTTTCCACTCCCCACGGTCACTACCCTAGCCCAGTGTAATGTCCCAGAGATGCATGGGATTTGGATGACAAGGCCTAGTTACTGAGACTTCCAACAATATGAAAGTGGAATGGAACTCCTCTCTGCCCACCTACCCCCGACCAAAAAGTCTTTAATATTTTTAAATGGAGTAAGGCAGGAGGGGAGAAGGATATCCCCAAGGATAGAAAGGAAGACAGATATCAAAGAGAAGGCAGTCAGCAGAAGCTGACCCCTCATGACCAGCATTTAAGACCACATGGGGATGAAAGATACAGAAAATGAACTGAAATCAAGGCCCAATATAAGACAGCTGTCCATCTAGGTGGTGGAGACACCCCTCAGAACATGGAAACCAGAGGCCTGCACAGCCTAGGCATAGAGTCCAAATCTACACTGCCCCAAAGTACAGGAGCCCTAGCCTACCAAAACAATCATGTCCAACTCATGAGAAAGTCCCAGGCTTCCCAGCAGGAGAAAACTAGAAAGTGTTCCAAAGAAACTCTTGCATAGCCCAGACACATGGAACCTCACAGGATCACCCTGAAGGCAATACACATCTCTCACCACACCACACATGGCTGCAAACCATCACCAGCAAGAGTTCATACTTCAAGATTAGAAGTATCAGAAAAATGTGAAAGAGATTATCAAAAAATATGCTTGAAATAAGATTTTTTAAACTGACCTCATAATCAAAAAGGAAAATGGGGAAGGGGAAGACACATCCAAAAAGATCAAGTAGAAATGGAAAATAAAGACAATGTGATTAATATTTCAGTAAATGGCAGATGCAGCGGCACAGACACAGTTCAAGAGAACCATGTCAGGCAGTGGAAGGCTGATCTGCCAAAACTCCAGACTGCTGCACGGAGAAGTAAAGGGCGGGGACCAGGGGATAGTGAAGACACGTGGAGAGTGTCGGGCGAAGGCGACTCGTCCCTGCTCTCACAGAGATACCAGACTTGGGAGGGGCCACTAAGACAGGACTGCTGATCATTTCTCAGAACTGAAAAATACCATGAATACTCCATTTTAGGTACAAATGCTAAACTGAATATTTAATAACACATCCATAACCAGGCGCACTGCAGAACACCAAAGAATGACAAAAACAGAAAGATGAAGAGGCTTAATTCCCATTTCTCACTGAAAAGTATTAGAGAAACAACTGTATACTTAGTAGGCATGAGAGGCCTTGCATCAGAGCCGGTTCTGACGTACAGCTGTGCACGTATTAGGTCTGTAACCCATCTCGCCTGACTCTTAGCTTCTTCAGCTTAAAGGCAGTATGACAATGTCTGGCTCAGATGTCTGGCTCAGATGTCTGCTGACGTACAGGCTCAACAACATAAGATAAACAGACGGTGACAGACACACATAACATCTGACACAAGTAAGTTTTCTATTATCGAGTCATTGAGTACATTACTTTACTGATACTGTTTACGTTTCTACCTCCAGTGTTCAGGACAACCATAATCCCTAGAAAATTTGGGAATTCTAGAAAGTAGAAATTCAGAGAGGGGAAGGCTCTCCATTAAACCCTGCCAGAGTCATGATTTGATCCCTCAACCATGCAATGTGTGTGGCAAAATCAGTGCAGCACAGCCAAGACTAAAGAAATGAACTGGGATTTGGGGCACTGCCCTCCTCAGGAGAGAGAAGTTAACACATCCATCACCTCAGCTGATCTGAGTACCTAATCACCTTTTTTAAACCAATACTCTTTGGAAGTATATGCAGAATCCAGAGATTCTACAACATATAACATTCACAATATCCAGGTTACAGTTCAAAATTACTCAGTACACAAAGAAAGGAGGAAAACATCAACTAAGTGAAAAGGCAAAAATCAGAACTGACTGATGCTCAAATGCTAGAATTATAGACAAGGGTTTTAAAGTAAGTACTATAATAATGTTTATAAATGTAAAGGAAAATGTGCCAGTAATGAATGAAAAGATGAGATTTCTCAACAAAGAAGTGTTATTTGTAAAAAGGCACCAAATAAAAATTCTAGAATTGAAACAATATATGAAATATTAAAATTCACTGAATGGACTTGAAGAACAGAGATGACAAAAAAAATGACCAAAAATTTCCCAAATTTGGTGAAAGACATAAATGCCCAAAATATGGAATCTTAGTAAATTCCAAGAAGACAAATTCACAGAAAACTTCATTTAGACACATCATTCTCAAACTACCAATTACATACATGGAGTAATAATCTGAATGATTTCTAACTCCTCACCAGAAAGAGTAGAAGCAGAAGACAGTGAAAACCATTTCATTAGAGGAATGAAAGAAAAACCTGTCAACACAGAACATTATATTAGTGAATTAGCCTTCAGGAATGGAGATGAAATAAGCTGGACTTTCTCTTCTCTGAGGCTGCTGGACACGCATGGACTGAATCCTGGTAATCAAAGGCTCAAGAAGACTGCTTTCTACAGAAATGGACATTTGTTAAGTCTGCTGTGTGCCAGCCGTTATATGGCGCAGCCCACGTGTTTGAAGGGCCTCCAAGTCTAGCTGTGAGACAGAAACTGTCTAGTTAGGTCAGTGTCATCATACAGAGTAAGAACCATGAGCCGGCAACTCTCAAAGCTAGTTCTTGGTGAATTTGGAAGCCAGCTGCGTGGTTTGTGTAGAGGCTGCAGTGTTCACAGTGAGCACATTTCGTGAGTGGTGAGAGGATGGCGTCAGATAATAAAACCAACGACAGCAGTACAAAACTGTTAAGACACAAAAGTAAATTTTCCAAGTCCACACTTCACAAAACTTTAGTAAATTTTCTCAAGCAATTTAATGCACAAATCAATAACAACTACTGTGTTAATTTTTTTCAGACCAGAAAAACATACTTAACTGTCAGGAAGAAATGATGTGTGTCAATTTGGACAGTTCAATTTTAACATATATTCACAGGGATATTCCCATGCATCCTAGTCTTACACCAAAGACAATTTAGTAATAAACTATTTTTTCAAAAAAGCTTCACCTAATGGCCACACCCTACTTTTTTGCAAAAAAATCTGGCACAAAATCTGTGACAATTGTGTGATGATATACAGTAAAAGCAAATTTCCTTTGATGCCAGCATGTCCCACACTTTTCCTTGAGACTGGTAACCTTCCTTTGAATTCAGTCTCTTGTTCAGAATCACTGCAGGCAACTGTGGCTACCTGGAACTTAACAATGTTTTTTTAATTTCTGTTTTATGGTATTTGGGGTTGTTTCATTTAAAGCAATGAATAGAAGTTTCCCCAAATGGTTTTAAATAAAATAAATTACTTTATATAAAAATATATGTAATATATTGACAAGGTAAAAATTATAAAATTGACACACAAATGACTGATTTATGAAAAATCCTGATTGGTACAAATCAAGAAAAATCTTTTAATAGTAAATTCATGTTCATATGCAAATACCTTTTATTGTAAGTAGTGAAAATCAATTTTTTTTTCATATAAGTAAACATATTCCCTTGTATGGATCAATATCCTGGACCCTTTCAAAATCTGAAGATCCTACTTGAGTTCAAATTAAATTATCATTACTTACTTATGAATGGTATATGAGTTTGTTTTAACTACTCCTTAAAAGTACCAGATTTACTAAAATGTACAAGCAAGGTAAGGACTTTCTTTCCTCACAGTGAATGAAAATAGCCAACATTAGCTTCACTGTCAATTGCAACTACTGTGATTAATAACCTCTTTTCCGTGATGCTTTATTAATTTATTTATTTTTGGTTCAATCTTCAAAGACAAACTAAATGGATCAACAGCCTATGAACTATGCGATAATCACGCAGGTTTCTCAGCCTCAGCACTACTGGCCTCCTTTGATGTGGGGGCATCCCACGCACTGTGGAATGTTCAGCAGAGCTCTGGCTTCTACCCACCACCTGCCAGAAGCTCCCTCCCCGAGTGTGACAATCAGAATCACCTGCAGACATTGGTGTCACTGGGGTAGGAGGTATGGCAGAATCACCTGATGAGAAGCCCCTGGAAGAGGAAGCGTCCTGAGCTGGTCACCTACCTGCTGACCAGGGAGTGCCCAGCTGGGGGAAGGACTCTGACCTCAGCTCCCACCTCCTCTCCTCTCCGTCACCGCAGCACAGGACCTCAGGGCTATGCCCACACGCTCAGTCACCTCCCAGACAAAAGCCTGGGTGCGGGCTATTTCCGTAGCCTGGAACTCTCCTGGGATGTCTTCTCTCGTCACGTTCCCCTCAGTAAAAATCTTTGCTTGTACATCATCCTCTCAGGGAGGTCTTCCACCTTATTTTGAAACAGCAAGTCTCCCATCTATACGCTGCTTACCCAGATCTACTTTTCAGTTTTTCCAGAGAAGTCATCACCTTCTAAAGCAATACAAAACAAACAAACCAAAAAAAAACAAAAAACAAAAACAACTTTACTTACTATGTTTCCTGTTTATCACCTGTGCCCACTCCCCACTCCCTCACCCCTAGGGCAGGAATCTGGATCAACTCATTGCTACGCCTGGCACGGCAGGCACTCAATAAAAGTTGCCGAGTGCAGGAAGGAATGGTAAAAAACTGCCGAGCTAGTTTGCTGTGTCCCCTGACAATGGAAGTAGCACATAAAATGAATCCTACTCTCTAAAGGGTTTTCTAGAATTTACATTTCTGGGCACTGCTAAGGTGACATGTTATCTGGCAGCTGCTGTCAGGAACAAGGGGTCTAGGGCTACATGGAGGTATCACGAGCAGTCCACCGGTCCAGGACTCGAAAACTAGGCCACCCATGAACAGCAGGAGTCTTAAGGTTCATATCAGGAATGAAATATGAAATAGCACATAAATCATTCCTTCTTCAAATTGTTTTCATTGTATTTTTTACATTTGGTGAGAGGGGAGTAACCAATTCCATTCATGAAAGCTCAACATAATGCAGAGAAGCAAAGTTTTCTGAAGAAAATCATTTTTAATAATAACTCCATGCTTTCTTGGTCCAATTTAAAGTATAAAAAAACAATACTGATCATGCTTTGCTTTCATTTGCATCGATGCCATAATAAACTGCCACATATTAGGTTCACTGGCAAGTTTCCATGGTACATCACTGATTAAGATTTAAATTAGCAAAGGACAGTTGTAGTAGGACCTAGAAGTATGAGTGTGATATGCAGGCCTGTGACCCTTCCCGGCATCCCCTGTCTCCTGGGCTGCAGACACACAGGTTGCCCAGTATCCCTAAACTGTGCCCAACATTCCTATAGTCCAGTGCCACTGGCCTCCACCAGGAAGTCCAAGTCTAAAACTTCAACAGCTGACATCTAACCCAAACAAGGTGATTCTGAGCTCATGTAACCAAAATTAGGATCAGTCCCACCTTCAGTAGGTCCTGCCCTGTTTGTGAAGAATTAAAGACCGTGATGCCAGGTGAATATGTTTTTAAAAAATAAAAACAAATGAACAAAAGTCCTTCTCTAATTAAAATCCACCAGAAAAACATATCTGGGAATCCTACAATGCAGAAAAAGGATTTGCCCTCCTCTGTGGTAACCAGTCACTCAAGGGTTATCTACCAAAATTAATGAATACTGTCAGTATCTTCATCATTTAAAACAATCTGGAGCATAACATAAATCAGACAAGAAGGCTGTAGAGAAACACTCTTTGAACCCTTGAATTTTCGCCTGCTTTTTACAAGACATCAATCTAAGGGTAAGTACAAATTAATATTCTAAATCTAATGTTAGGCGAACGTGTTTCACAGGCTCAAAGCAGAGTAGACATAATCTAATAAAAAGAGAAAGAAAAGAAACATTATAGATTATTTTGCAGCAAGAAAAGAATCAAAAGATAAGCCTGAGAGTAGATAGCCTGTCAGTAGCAAACTACCCCGCCACGGTTAACTTCGACAGTAAACCACAATCCAACGGAGCGCGGGGGATCTAGAGGCAAATGGATGGGGCCCCCAGATTCCAAAAGCTCCCAGGGAATAAAAGTCATCTCATGCACAACAACCCACAATGCCAGGATGGCAAGAGCCATGGGAAACTGCCCGCAGGAGACTGGCTCCACCGGCAAGAGGGCAGAGAGATGGAGACATCTCTACGAAGGAAGCAGGAACCCAGGTGGGCCCTGAAGGCCAAGAGAGAATCTCCCACATGGGAAGAGAAAGAGGATCTGGGGAAGGGAAAAGAACACTCCAGACAAAGGCATGAGCACTGCAGAGGCAAGTCTGCCACCTTCAAGGGGCACAGAGACACTGGAGACTTCAAAGAACGCCACCACACCCTGACTAAACAGCCAAACTAAAATAGTTTTAAGTGAAAAGGTGAGAAAAAATAAACACAATATAACATGTCCAGTGAGATACCTTTTCTGTCCCAGACATGAACAGGGATGGAGCTGGCGGCAGAACATGAGGGCACATCCATCCTGGCAAGCATTTTCATCAAGAATCCCTTCTCCAGGCACTCCCGGGATTTACGATTCTCCATTCAACATGTCATCCTGGCACTATAACTCTGGGTGAGATATGACACCCTGGGCCAGACCAATCATCCATACGACCCAATATTCCGTCTCTGACACAGTGTGAGTGGAACTCTGGACAGAGAACACATGACGGACATGGTCCACTATGTCAGGTCCAACTCAAACTGTAGGAAGACTGGTTATTGGTAGCCAAGAAGCTGGTAAGCACTATTTGCAAAATTTGTATTTTTTTAAAAAGAATGTACTAATTAGAACATTTAGTAAATAATTAATTTTTAGGGGGTCTCAGCCATCTTTGAAGAACAACTCTTTGAAAGGCTTTACATGATTTGGGGGGAACTTAAAACCATTCCCGTGTTATTTAAAGTGATCTCGTCCTTCTAACAGGCTTACAGGTACTAATGCAAATTCCTAATTTGGGACCTTTATGAACTAAACTAGACAAACCTAACTCATCTAAAACACAAAGAATGCTCTTGACTCTTTACTGTCTTTTGTTGGGGAACTGATCCCCCAAGACTGCAGGTCCCTGTTGACTTAACTAAATTTCAACAGCAAGTCGCATAGCAAACTTCCTCTATATAAATGTCATTCTCTAACAAGACCCACACTGATTTATCAGCTCTCATATGAGCAGATCCGTCCAGCACATAATGTTTTATATTGCAAATCTTTGAGGGCTACTGATGGTTATTACTAGCACGAGGCAATGGGCTGGCTGAAAGACCAACTTAATTCATGAGCAGCCGTCCTTTCTACACCATGCATACATGGAAATTCCTCCTTGATTTGTGGCTTTAATCAGGGCTTCCAAAACCCGTCGTTATTTATGACTCTGACTTTTACACTGGCGGTCAACGGGAAGCATTTACTCAGGTTACCTGCTAGGCAAGAACTCTGCATCTTCAAGCAGTTCATGTGCTTCACTTTGACATTACACACCCCGATATTCCTGCCAACCCACCCATCTAGGGGACAGAGAAAGAGAAGGTGAGTGCAGTAGTGCACACCGTACTGATGAACAGATGATACCACTTTAAAATGCTGCTAGAGGGTGACCTGAGACAGGGCGCCATTTCAGAAACAGAGAATTGGGTACCTGACCCAATCTGGAGGGAGCAGAGGTGTTGCCTCAGTTTCCCACAAGATCAGTCTTGGCACTGAGTCTTCCCTCACCAGCAGGGACAGCCACCAACCCCATTCCTGGCCCTCTTACCCATCTCCCTTATTGGATCCCACCCCGACTGGACCCCAGGAACACCCTGGGCTTTCCATCCCTGGCTTGCTTCTCCACCAGCCCACCCTTTCTTGAAATTCAGCTCTAGTCACTCCCCTGGTTAAAATTCCCCAGCTATTTCCCATGGTTCTTGAATACAAGGCAAGGCCTTCAGGACTGGGGTACCTCAGGGGTGCACACTTCCCTATCACATGCAAGACCCTGGGTTTGACCCCGGCACTAAGAAAATAATTTAAAAATAGGACACTTCACCTTGAGATGGACTTAAGGGCCACAAGTGGTATGGCCCCACAGACTCCTCCCTCCTCCCGGGTCTGTCACTGACCACACTCCAGACACACAGGCCTTCTAGCTCATCCTTGACAGGGAAGAATGACACCTGGACGCTTTCTCCAGCTCTTCATGTGAAAATCTCCATCTTTACTCAAATCTCAACTCAAGAGCACCTCTCAGAGCTCTCAGAAGCCTTAGCACGCAAAACAAGCAGTGCCTGCATCCCTACACTCAGCAAGTCTCTGGCTTCAATTCCACTCCTGCCACTCACTAGCTGGGTAACTTGGGGCAAGTTACTTAGCCTTTCTGTGCCCCTTCTGAGCCTGCTCAGCAGTAAAATGATGTTAAAAATATCTGCCTCATGGGGATTTTATACTCAAGTTAAAATGCTAAAAGCGCAGAACACAGCTTGCCCCATCATTAGTCCTAAAGAAAAACAGCTTTTGTAGCACAACCAGGGTCGCCTCACTCAGACTTAAGTTCCAGCAGAACACCCGCCTCCTCGTTAGGTCTAACCCCGCTAGCTGGTGGAGCAGTCTTCACGGACAGTCATCAGTCCTATCTTCCAGTTTCCCCCTATTCCTTCTCTCCCATACACCCCTTACCTCCAAGGCTCCCACCTGCTCACCAGGCCTCATCCAGGCAGAGCAGGCTGTCTCAAAGGCCCACTGCCTTCCTCCGCCTGGCCCGACGCCCAGTCAACCCCCACCCCCGCCCTCAGCACACCCAGGACCCCTGTCTTGCTGGAACCGGAGCTCTTGCCTCACTCTCCTGTCTGTCTGTACTGCCTTCCCTGTCTGACACAGGAGCCCAGCCAAGGCTCCCTCTTCATGCCTCTGTCCCTAGCACTTCCTGCAGGCCTGGCACTTTGGAGAAGTGGGAGGAACGCTGGTTTCATGGCTGAATGACCATAGATGTGGACGCCAACCATGTACCCTCACCTCTTTTCTTCTTTCCATCAGTGTTAAGACTCATAGGCTTTTTGAAGATGAAAACCATTCTCTCTTTCATTAGCTGGGTTTGTTATAAAATTTATTTTTTTAAAAAATAACTTAAAATTTTTATGATGTGATTTTATTTTTATTTTGTAATGAAGACAGCCATTTACAAGGCTTTTCCAAACAGAGACAATTTCAAGGAATTTCTGACATTCATCTGCTGACCTCACAGGAAATGAAAAATACAGAACCCTCTCTGATCCTAGGCTGCATGAGCTGCACCCTCCCGCCATGATGCTCTGCCTCACCTCAAGCCCAGAGTAATGGAGTTGGCTGACCATGGACCACACCTCTGAAGCCAATCAGCAAAGAGGAAGACATGCATGTTTTGAGAAGAAATATGATGCGATCATCCTTCCTGGCAAATAAATTCCTGTTTCTATCCAAAGGCCAAGAGTTTCTATGAAGATGGCCGAGTAGAGGAGCCCAGTGTTGGCCTCCAATTCCACAGAGAAGAATCAAAACACAAAACAAGAAATTGTGTTTCAAGCAAAGCTATACTTCAGACATAAAGAAGAAATAGACTTTCCAATACCAGCAAAAATTGAAAATTCATGCCCTTCCAATTATTGGATGCTTATTGACTCCTGCATAAAGAGTGAAAGCAAGAGAATTACCATGATTAAAACAGATAAAAGTATAAAACTCAGAAGAAGAACAGATACACAGAGAAACAGAAAAGAATAAAATCTTACTAATACAGTATCAAACTACAAAGATGAACAACAAGAGAGGAATAAAATATCAAGGAATATTCAAAAGAAACACAAGAAATTTAACTACATAACAGGGCTAAGACTTATCAATCATAACCTTGAATGTAAATGGAAAAAATAAATCAATAAAAGATACAGACAGAGCCAGGCACAGTGGCACATGCAAGTGGATTGCAAGTTCAAGGCTAGTCTTAGCAATTCAGCAAGGTTCTAAACAACTTAGTGAGACCCTCTCTCAAAAAATAAAAGGGGTTGGGGATGCGTCTCAGTGGCTAAGCATCTCTGGGTTCAATCCCTGGTAACACACATACACATACACACACACACAATACACAGATTGAAGAAAGAGACGTGGGGGAGGTAGCGGGAGGCGTGGCACAGGAGAAGGGGAAGAAAAGTAAGCTAAAGGGCAACAGAATCAGCACGTCAGAAGGGTCGAGAGCAAGGATGGACCTGCCTCTCCACTGTGACTCTGGCTCCCTGCCCTTCTCATCCCACCAAGAGGACATGCTCATTCACAACCAGCACAGGAAAGAGGAGGCCTCAGGTGGGTGTCTTGTCAAGGGGCTTTTAACAGAGCAGGGTGGTCCTGGCACAACACAGCTCTCTCTCAGATCCTGGGAGAGACTCTTGTCAGGTGGGCTCAGTTCTACAGGCACGACAGCACTAGGGAACGAAGCCAAGTGTGACTTAGAGTAGGGGTCAGCAAACCAACACCTGGGGGCCAATCTGCCCACTGCCTATGTGTGCAGGTCAAGTCTTGGAGGTCACAGCCATGCACATTCATCTATGTGAGCTCTATAGCTGCTTCAGGCTACAATCGCAGAGCTGAGGCTGCGTCAGAGAACTTCAGGCCTGAAAAGCCAAAAAGAGTTGTAATCTGACCCTTCATGGAAAAAAATGAGTTTTGTTCTATTTATCAAAGTAATAGAATACTCAGTTAGTTGCTAATCCTGTTCAAATGATTTCACTTGACAGGGAAACTTTTATAAAAACATAACTGACAATCTTGAGCCAAGTTTATATTAGATAAAAAGTCCAATAGTTTAGGCCTTAAATTAATGAAATGTCTCTGGTTTGGCAAGCAGCTGATTGCAGTCCCTGAAAAGGGCATTTTTGCATACATGGGACAAAACAGGTGAATTGGATGCCTTGGCTCTAGAGACGTCTTTTATTCAAAGCTGGCTGTGCTTTGCTCCTTCCAGAACTGAGACTCTGAAAGTGTCCACATCCCACAAGCTTGGCTGACCTGTTCACCAGGGCTCCAGACACCGCAGCTGGCACCTGGCTTTTCTTATACATAGTATGCCCTCTTCTAAGCTCTTTCACAGATGCCTCTTGAAAACTAAGCATTTGAAAAGAAACACACATCCCCAAATACTAATGTATTTTATGAGCCAGTCTTTCGAAGGCAAACACATCTTACAATAACTCTGTCATGACTTCAGAATTAAAACCCAGCTTCCAATTCCCCTGCCAATGCTTGATTATGTGACGCTTCCTTCTCATTTTTTAAAAATCTTTTGGAAACTTTTTAAACATATGCAAAAATAGGTTAGTCCCCAGCAACAGCTTTAGCATTTAGTCATTTTTTCTATGACCCCTTCTCCCAATCTTTTATTTAATATTTGTTGCAGTATTTAAAAGCAAACTTCACACATCAAATCGTTTCACTCATGAATGCCTATTTGTTTGTTTTGGATAACACCATTATCACATCTAACAAATGAAAATATGGCACCATTATCACATTCAACAAAATTAATAATAATTCTTAATACCAATACCAGTCTGAGTTCAATGTTCAACTGTCTCAACAATGTCTTTCTCTGGAGAGTGGTTTGTTCAACCAAGGATCCAAATATGACTTCTGTGTTAGTCAGCTTTCTCCACTAGGACAAAATGCCTAAGAAAAACAACTCAGGAGGAAAGATTTACTTCACAATTTCAGAGGCCTCAATCCTGAATGGCTGGTTCCAAAGTCAAAAAATCATGAGAGAAGGGCACAGCAGAGGAAAGCTGCTCACCTCATGGGGGGGGGGGGGGGGAGGAATGGGGGGCGGGGCTGGGGACAAGATAAAGTCCCTAAGGCCCACTCCCTCTCCCTCTAAGTAAGTTCTCCTACAGTTTCTACCACCTCCAAGTAGTTCATTCAAATTATAAATCCACCAACAGATTAATCCACAGAGGTTAGAGGCCTCATGATCCAATCATTTCTTAAATTAGCCCCACTTGTGAACACTGCTGTATTGGAGACCAAGCCTTTGACACATGAGCCTTTGGGGACATTCGAGATTCAAACCATAGCAACTACATATTAAATTTTATAGAAAGGTCTCTCAGGTCTCTATATTTGCAAAAGATTCCTTTCATGTTTTTCTTCCCACCCATTTTTGTTCGTCCATTAAATTCTAAGGAGACCAAGCAAACCTTACCAACAATAATACTTTTTCAGCCTTCACATTATAAGCAACCCCAACACTCACAGGCCTTTAGGCCCTTAGGCAGACTCTGAGCTCCACCTTCCACAGGCAGTGCTACATGAAAACCAATATAGTAGGCCATCCCCCACACTTTCTGCTCTCCAGAGAAGGAATTTAAATTGCTTCAGCAAGCCAATTCTCTAAAATTAAATCTTTTCAGTGCTGTGATGGCCCGAAGACTCTGAATGATTTAAAAAACAAGGCACCCATTCATTACAGTTTCTTTTATAAATTAACCAAATTTTTATAAATTAGCCAAACTTAATCAAGAATCACAAAGTAAATCAAACACACCTCAGAATCCATTATTGTTAACATAACAACATTAATTGAGCACCTAGATCATGCACCACATTGAGTTATAAAAAAGGATGACCCACATCCCTGCCCCAAGGGTCTTACAGTCTGAACCAAGAAGCATTACATCATTTAGACAAAAGTGCCCAAGGAGCCAACAGACACAGTACCACCCAAACTGACACCCATGCTCCAATCACTGGGTTAAGAGTCTTTATAGTCAGTTATGGTGGTGTGGGTCAATATTCTCAGCTACTTGGAGGCTTGGGAAGGAGTATCACTAGAATCCAGGATCAACCTGGGCAACAGTGCAAGACTCTATTCCAAAAAAAAAAAAAAAAAACAGAATTTTTAAAAAAGATATTTGTGGGACTAATCTGCATAGTAGTATAAAAAGAACAAGAGTCAGAGGGAACAAATTTGATATCAGTTCTACCACTGACAAGTTGTGCCATACTAGGTAAGTTATTTAGCCTGATTCTCAATTTCTTTCATTTATAAGACAGGATAATACAAAATACTTCACGTAGTAGCAGCTGTTATATTGAATCAGAAGATTTTATATTAAAATCCATTGGTGAAGATGATACTGACCATAATACCCACTGTACCAGGCATCAGACTAAAACGTTTCATGTGTACTACCTCATCTAATCCTCAAACCAATCCTAGGATGCAGTTGCTATTATACCACTTTCCAGACAAAGAAATTAAACAGGCCAGGCACAGTGGCTCACGCCTATAATCCCAGTGGCTTGGTGGGCTAAGACAGGAGAATCACAGACTCAAAGCCAGCCTCAGCAACTTAGTGATGCCCCAGGCAACTCAGTGAGACTCTGTCTCAAAACAAAATACAAAAAAGAGCTGGGGATGTGGCTCAGTGGTTAAGCACCCCTGAGTTCAATCCCCATTTCCTTAAAAAAGAAAGAAAAGAAAAGAAAGAAGAAAAGGAAAGAAAAGAAAACAGATTGGGTGAGTGATCAACCCAAGTCAACCCAGCTACAGGTCTGGGAGAGCCAGGACAGTGGGTAATAGGACTTCAGAGTTCTTGGTGTCAATCAGTGTGACAGTGCCACCCAAACACTTCAATTGTCAAGTATAAGTAAGACACAAGGCAGCACAAATTGAGAGAGTACACCACCAGTGAAATGCCACATCACGTACAACCAAGATTGGGATCCTAATCAGAAAAGTTATACTCCACATATGTATAATGTCAAAATACAGTCTACTGTCATATAAATCTAAAAAGAACAAATAAAAGATTAAAAGATTAAAAAATAAACCAAAAATATAAATAAATTAAAAAATAAATTGAGGGGTGGGGGAAGCCCTCCTACCACTAGCTCTGAGATTAACTATACCAAAAAATCATGAGATACAGCACCTGACAGCTCCCACCCCTACCCAAACAAGAAGCCTGAGGAGGCTAACCAGAGTTGTGCTACCTAAGGAATGATTATGTTCAGAGGTATAATGATGTTTACTTCCTTACAGGGGCAAGTCTTCAGCCATCTACTGAAGAGTATATAAGCCCTTTTTACTGTAAGTCTCAAACACCCAATACATAGGCCAAAGAAAAATCATGATTTTTTTTCCTATGTTCTCTTTTACTTCTCTTTTTCACATATAAATACATAAAAAAGACTGAAAGAAGCGAGCCACCAGCAAAGAGGTTCAACTCCTCTGTGGCCACCACACCAAGAGAAGGGCAACCTAGCCAAGGAGAAACATCACCTGGAGAACTGAAGCAGGGCCATCAGCCCAGTCAAACCACAGAATGTAAGAAACAATAAAATGCTGTTGGGCTAAGCTGCTGAGCTTGGGTTGGCTAGACAACTGAAACTGGCAGGAAAGTTTTTCCTGCTATGCCAAACATGGAATCTGTGAATGAAAGGCACCTCCATGGCAGCTTGACATCATCATCAGGGTAACATTCCTTTGATTTGAGGATGCCCACGGGCAAAAACATCCAGCTCAGCCAACCCAGGTCTAAACTGTATGTGGCTCAAGAATGTCAAATATTAATAACGATATTAATAATCACAGTGGCAGCCAATGTTCACTGAGTGTTTAATACACACAAGCTTCATATTGAACCCTTCATTCATTCCATTCTCACAAGTCTTCTGAGGTGTGCTGCTATCATGCCTAATGTACAAATGTGGTCACCAGCACTGACAGTGGTACAGGGACCAGCCCAGGATCACACTGCTAGGAAACACTGATGAAGGATGTCAGCCCCAGAGCCTGAGCTCTTCACTCACTACTGTTGCTCCTTCAAGCGTCCTGCTACGTCAATAAAGTTGCCCTCTCTCAAGAGGGAAAGCATGTAAAAGACTTAACACCGCCCGGTTCGTGAGCGCTCTGCAGCAGACACCCACTCGGGGAAGGAAACCTGCAGATGGGAAGGGTGGAGGGGCGGTGCCCCACCTGACTGGGACAGCGAGCTACTCCGGTGACGGTACAGGCCTTCTTCACCAACAAGCTCCCCTGGGCTTGCCAACGTCCTGTGACATGCACATCTGCTCTGGCCTGCGAGCTGCAGAGTGGCAGCTGTTGCTAGTCCATCTTTGCCAGTGCGGAAGCCGAACAAGGAGGCGCACAAGAAATGTTTGCTGAATGGAAAGTTAATGCTTCTCACACCACAGAACAGGAACCTGCCAGACCAGGAGGACACCTCCCCCCGCGGCCCTTAAAAGTAGTCCAAAGAAAAGGAGCGTTCCCGGCAGGAAGCGACCAGTGGAAGGGTCCCGCCCAGGACGCGAGGGGCCGGGAGCGGGGCCGGTGCCCGCGCGCCCCGGAGCGGCCGCGCGGCGGCGAGCCGGGCGGGCGCCACAGGTGGCCGGCGCTGAGGGCCCGCGGAGGGCGGGGCGCCGGCTTACTCACAGGCGGCAAGTCGTCCAGCAAGGCCACGGAGCGCGGGGCCCAGCGACGGCGGAGACACCTGCCCCGGACTGGGCGGGAGGCGGGGCGCGGGCCGCCGGCACCCCGCAGTCGTCCCGCTCCCTCGCCATCTTGGGCCGGCCGGGGGCGGGGCCTGGGGCGGGGGCGGGGCGGGGCCACGGCCCAGGCCCCGCCCCGGCCGCCCCGCCCTCGCGGCGAAGGTGGCTGCCGAGGTGGGCGGGGAGGTCAGGTGACCCGGCCGGCGTCCCAAGATGGCGGCGGCGGCGGCGTCCCGGAGGCCGCGGCGGCGTCCCGGCTGCTGAGGCGGCTCCGCGCGGCTGGCGGCGGGCGCGCCGGGCCGAGGGCCGGCGGACGGGCGGCCGCCGCCTCTGCGTGCCCCGCGGCCGGGGCCGGGCCGTGCGGCGGCGGCGCTGGGGGATGCTCGTGCTGGGCCGGGCCTCTCCCTCCTCAACTTAGGGCGGCGGCGGGCCCGCGCCCCCGGCTCCCGGGCCATGGCGCTGAGGGAGCTCAAAGTGTGCCTCCTGGGGGTGAGTGGCGGCGGGCCCGGCCGGGAGGCCGCGGGAGGCCGGGCGGGCGGGTCCCTGACGCCCGCGGCCCCTCCGCCCCGCCCCGGGTCACTCGCCACCTGGCCGCGCCCTCCCGAGGCCCGGGCGCGGGGACCCGCGGGGACCCCTCGGGGGCTCAGGCAGCCCGCCGGGCGGCGGTGCGGGGAGCGGGCGCCCGGCGCCCTGGGGACGCCCGCGGGTCCTGAGGCTTCGCCCGCCCGCGGCCTCCCCTGGGCGCGTGGAACTTGCGGGCGCCCCGGCACTTCGCGCGGAGTTAGTTGGCGGAGCGACTCCCGCGGAGCGGGGCTGTGGGCAGCACGAGGCCCCCGAGGCCGCGCGAGCGGCGGCTTCCTGCGCGGCCCGCGGCTCGGCCCGCCCGGCCCGAGGCCGCTGCTCTCCTCCCGGAGTTCCTGCTTTAAAGATGGAAAAGGACTCCCTTAAGTAGGCTGTCTTGCCCCCCAGACAGGGTGGGGACAGGGTCCATCAGAGGTCACTAGGCGCTCCGAGTTCACGAGTGTACGTTGAAAAAGCAAGTGTGTCACTTTTCGCCCGCAGCAGAACTTCAAGTGGTTCAAAGTTCCGCGTGTCCCTTCAAAACTGCAAACTCTTCCCCCGTGATGCATTTGAACTCGCCTGATTTTTTATGAAAACCTCCTTTGTGCCCCTCAACTTACAAGATTTGATACACATATATTGGATGAATTTTGTAAAATCCCGAACTTAGGCCACAAAGTCGATTTTTGGGTCTGCAACCTGGTTCGCTTTTTCTCAGTTGCGCGTCTCATTCTCTTTCAGGACACAGGTGTAGGCAAATCGAGTATCGTGTGGCGGTTTGTGGAAGACAGTTTTGACCCGAACATCAACCCAACAATAGGGTAAGAGATTAAGCTTAATTAATAAACATTTAAAGGCACTTAGAAATTGCTTTCAAACAAATAGTGTGCTACAGGTGTAGCTGCTGCTGCTGCCTCACATTCAGGGAATTGTTAGTTGCCGGTTCTCAGCATCTTCAGTGAGATTTGGTGTATTTTAGGAAGATGGTCTTCAGACTTGGGAGTGAAAACTTCAAAATAAAAAAATAGGGGTTTGAATCTTACTTATTAGAATGAACATAGAAGCTTTAGTCTACGAATACCAAGAATTGCATCCTGAAGGAAGGCAAGTGAAAACAGGTTCTGGTACCATAATTAGTCCTGTCAACTCAGATGGTTTAGTCCTTGAACAGCAGTAGGATGGGGTCCAAACCCTTCTCATGTATTCCTGTGCTGGAACTAATGATGAATTAATAAATTAATGTTGAGATGTGAGGTCTCTGATGCTCTGGATATAGGAGTTGACTATAGGTGTTCTACTCTATTAGAAAATTTTCAGAGTGTGTAAGTGTCACAGTACTAATACTTAATGTGAGAAGTGTTTTATAGTGGTTTTGTTTTTGTCTTTTTGTTACTAGGGCTTCAACCCAGGGGTGCTCTACCACTGGACTGCACCCCCCAGTCCTTTTTACTTTTTATTTTGAGATAGGGTCTTACTAAATTGCCCCAACTGGCATCGAACCTGCCATCCTCCTGCTTCAGCTTTCCTGATAACTGGGGTTACAGGCATGTGCCACTGGGACTGGCTGTTTTATAGGTTTAATACTATGTTAGGCTTGTAAAACTAAACAGCTGCTATGCTCTATTTTTATTGTCAAACGCCCACCAATCAAATGGTTTCCTCCATTTAAAGAAAAGTTCTGTGGTGCTCATCATTAAGATAAAATACGGTTTTGTGCTCTATACACGATTTTCTACCTCAAAGAAAAATGTTACCTGCCCATGAGGGAAACTGCCATAAGATTGTCCCCTGAAAAACTATAAGCCCCCGTTGTCAGTTCTTGTGCTCCATGTTTTTGTCTGCTTTGTTAAACTTCATTAAACGTTTGAGGTCATGGGGATGAAATGCACCACTGCAGTTAAAATGCCTTTGGGTATCCTTCAAGCAAGAACTGGGTATGTGCGCATGTTTAAAGCATGACCTCACCCTCCTCAGGGCCTGCCTGTCGCTACCTGCATGGGAAAGTGAAGCCATAGGAAGTGACAGCAACTAGTGCTGGTGATTCAGAGAGTGACACACTTCACACTGAGTCAGAGCTGAAAACCCAGAACCCACAAAATACTCAGACACCATCTTGGTTAGTCTTGAATGAGAAGAGAGGAAATGAAGGTGCAGCTTCATGGGCCTCACTGTGGCCAGTGCTGGCTTTCCCTCACCCCCCTCTTGCCAGTGGCTCCTTGTATGCCACATACTTGTGGTCCTGAGCCAGCCCATCTCTACGACGATGTCTTGATTCACATTTCACAGGAAATTCACATTTCCTTCCTGCTGCCTTTCCTTGTTTCTTTTTTCTCAGCCTCAAAAGACAGTTTCTTCCCTCATGATCAACCCCACAAATACGCTGAGCTCTGTAGCCCACCTCTTCATCACTTTCTTCCTCTGCCCTACCTTCTTGTCTTGGCCTGCAAACAAGCTCCCCATCCACCCCAGTCCACTACAAGGACACAGTTCCCCAGCCCTGCTGCTCAAAGCATGTAACCCCAAGAAGAGAAGTTACTTAGAACTCCTCCTCAGCTGCTGTTCTCTCCAGACCCCACTTTTATTCATTTCTAACCCACCATGCCACTGAAACAATCTCTGCTGGGTACCGGGTCACCATCAATTACCAAACCAGTGGGGGTTTTCCCTACCTCACCCCCAATAATTTTTTTTTTTTTTTAATCAAGTATTTGAAGAAAAAAAGTGTACCATTTGGTGGGGAGGGACAGTAAGTAGAAGAGAGCTGAAACAGGCCTAGGGAACAGAGGAGCCACACAGTGGAAGGGCTCAGCAGGTTGAGGGTAAGGGTCGGAAGGCTAGAATGACAGGACAAAGCAAAAACTGGAAAGGTGGCCAGAGATGCTGGTAAGAGCAAGGACTAGTCCTCTAGGGATCCTCCAGGCTCCAAGATGGGGCAGATCCAACATGGCAGACACATCCCCAATTTCTTGGGGTGATCCTCCTCTGTCTTCCCTAGTTCCCTCCTTCTGCCCATTGGACATGCTTCTCACTGTTGTCTCCTGGCCTCTCCTGCTGATGAGGAGCTGTGTCCTGGCTCCCTCCCACAGCTCATCTTTACCCAGCTCATCATATGACCCAAATGTCAGTTATGCTGATCTTTTCCTTGGCCCATATATCCAACCCATGATCTGGACCTAGTTCCATGCAAAACTCAGTATCTGTCCCATCAGGTGTTCCATATAGTAGGAAGAGTCTGGGCCCAAAAGAACTGTGCTGTGCTCAACTTGAATGAGAGCCTTCACTTGTTGGGGTTAGGGAGGTCTTAGTCCTGCTTACACAATGGGGCGGTTGGAGAGTTCAGTACCCTTGCACAGGAAGTGTGCAGTAAATGTCAGTGATGGTTGATGCTGGGACTCTGCCCATTTTGTCCCTCTCAGTTCACACGTACATGGAGGAAGATGAGGCCCCCATTAAAGTCATCGCTATCATGAGCTGTGGTCAGCAGAGCAGAGCTCATTGATGTGTTCCCCAAGTGAGCTAGACGAATGACTACAGTCACTGCTATGCATGTGGATGAGTCTCTTACCAATACCACCAAATTCTTTTCTAAGGTTCAGCCTATAGATTATTCATAGGGCCTGTGCCACAGGTGACCGGCAGATTCCCAGGGACTCTTCATGTTTGTGACTGAGCTTGTGAATGACCCATGAGAAACTTGGGTGTCTGCTTTTCTTTCCATAGACCCTTGGAGGGAAGAGAACAGGTGTGTCCTCGGTTACGCAAGCCAGCAACCTGGACGTCCTCAATGTCCCCTCCTAACTCACTGTCACTAGCTCCTGTCCAGGCCACACCCTAAATATCCTAATTATTAAAGACCTTCATCTTTCATCATGTGGGACTCACACTTGTCATTTTGCTGACTGTAGCCCTGCCACTCGCTAGCCAGTGAGCCCTGCATAGTTGACTCCTAATCAACAGAAGAAGGGAAATGCTAGGACCCCAGTATTGTTAGGAGATACCCTGAGAGAGGGCACTGAAAGTGCCCACAAAGTGCCAGCAACATTGGAGTGCAATAAGTGGTTTGTTTTGTTTTAATATTTAAGTCTTTTTATATTATTTTTGTCAAAGCAATGTGTATGTGTTTTTTAAAACATGAAATGGTGTTACAGGACTTTTCAGGTGCATATGACAGTCCCCATTCCATTCCGACCCATTTCTTAGAGACAGCCACTTTTGCCATGAAAACTAGTTATTTTTTCTGGTGTTTCCTCCACTTTTTTTTTTTGTATCATGCGTACTGGTAGTTCTTGATCCTTTCTCTCCTCCTCCCTCCCCCCACCAATTTTAGGCATTACCTACTAATTCTTTTCTTTCTACTGTGGGAATTTGGCCTTTCTCCTCTTCCCACCACCTGAGCATTTGCCCTGCCTCCATCTCCACATTGAAGTCGTGTTATTAGGATACCGTGGGTTAGTGTTAGAGCAAGGCCCTCAGGCCAGCCTGCCTTCAGCTCCCAGCTTCAGCACTGGGTTGCTCCCTGGACTTCAACAAGTTATTTAACCTCTTTGTGACTAAATTTGCTCATTTAGGAATACTCTGTGATGTCTTACTTTAAAAGTTTCGGTGAAAATTGAGTTAAAACAAAAAAGTTCTTAGAATGATACGTGGCATGTGGTAAATATTCATTACTTCTTAGCAGTTTTTTGTTTTTGCAGGACTGAAAATTGAACCCAGGAGCACTCTACAACCAAGCTACAGCCCTAGTCCTTTTCTTTTTCTTTGTTATTTTTTTATTTTTAATTTTTTTTTTTTTTTTTTAGTTGTCAATGGACCTTTATTTATTTATATGTGGTGCTGAGGATTGAACTCAGTGCCTCACACATGCTAGGCAAGCATTCCACCACTGAGCCACAACCCCAGCCCTACTTTGTTATTTTTGAACCATTCTCTTTAAGTTGTTGAGGCTAGTCTTGAACTTGCCATTTTTCTGCCTCAGCCTCTGGAATAGCTGGGATTATAGGCATATGCCACTGTGCCTGGCTAGTGATTGATATTTTTAAATACATTTCTAAAGTTATAAGTTTTATCATTTTTCTTTTTCTTTTTTTTTTTAATGGAGTATAACTTCTCATTTGTCTGGTTGTACATGTAGAGTCACACAGGTCTTGTAATCATATATATGCACATAGGGTAAGAATGTCCAATTCATTCTATCCTTCCTACCCTCATGCCCCCTCCTCTCCCCCTGTCTAGTCCACAGTACCTCTATTCTTCCCCTTCCCCTTCCCCTTCCCCTATTATGAATTAGTGTCTGCATATCAGAGAAAACATTCAGCCTTTGGTTCTGTGGGTTTGACTTTTTTCTCTTAGCATAATATTCTCCAGCTCCATCCATTTACCCACAAATGCCATAATTTCATTAAGACTGAGTAATATTCCATTGTGTATATATACCACAGTTTCTTTATCCATTCATCTGTTGAAGGTCACCTAGGTTGGTACCATAGTCTGTCTCTTGTGAATTGAGCTGCTATAAACATTGATGTGGTTGTGTCACTATACTATGCTTATTTAAGTCCTTTGGGTATAAACTGAAGAGTAGGATAACTGGATCAAATGATGGTTCCATTCCAAGTTTTCTGAGGAATATCTATACTGTTTTCCAGAATTGCTGCACCAATTTGCAGTCAGTCCCACCATCAGAGTATGAGTGTACCTTTTTCCCCACATACTATATTCTTGATAAATGCCATTCCGATTAAAGTGAGATGAAATCTTAGTATAGTTTTGATTTGCATTTCTCTAATTGCTAGAGATGTTGAACATTTTTTCAGATATTTGTTGATTGGATATATTTCTTTGTGAAGTGTCTGTTCAGTTCCTTAGCCCATTTACTGATTGGATTATTTGGTTTTTTTTTTAGTGTTAAGTTTTTGGAGTTATTTGTATACCCTGGAGATTAATGCTCTGTCTGAGGTAAACATTTTTTCCCATTCTGTAGGCTCTCTCTTCACATTATTATTTCCTTTGCTGTGAAGAAGCCTTTTAGTTTGATTCCATTCCATTTATTGATTCTTTTTTTAAATATTTTTTACTTGTCTATGGATCTTTATTTTTATTTATTTATTTAAATGCGTTGCTGAGAATCTAACTTAGTACCTCACACATGCTAGGCAAGTGCTCTACCACTGAGCTACAACCCCAGTCCCCATTTATTCATTCTTGATTTTACTTCTTGCACTTGAGGAGTCTTGTTAAGGAAGTCGTTCCTAAGTCAACATGGTGGAGATTTGGACCTACATTTTTCTTCTTCTAGGTGTAGGGTCTCTGTTCTAGTGCCTAAGTCTTTAATTCACTTTGAGTTGATGCAGGGTGAGGGAGAGGGGTTTCATTTCATTGTGCTATATATGAATTTCCAATTTTCCCAGCACCATTTGTTGAAGAGGCTGTCTTTTCTATAATGTATATTTTTGGCACCTTTGTCCAGTATAAGGTAACCATATTCTCTATGTCTTCTGTTCTGTACCATTGGTCTGCATATCTGTTTTGGTGCCGATACCATGCCATTTTTGTTACTATAGCTCTGTAGTATAATTTAAGATGTGGTATTGTGATGCCTCCTGTTTCATTTTTGTTGCTAAGGATTGCTAAAACTATTATTTTGAATTGTATAAATGGAATTAGACAGTATATGTTCTTTGAAACATTGTGAGATTCATTCATTATTTCATGTGCTAATAGTTCATTCATTTTTAGCACCATATTGTAATATCCCAAGGATGAATATCCCACTGTTATTGATTCTATTCTTATACATTTTGTTCCTCATTTTGACGTTTGTATCTCATTTGGGATTATTACATATAATTGTGCTTATATGTACACATATCCTCATATGTATGGAGTTTGGTACATTTTTTTGTGCCTGTATTTATGAATTTCATTGGGGGACATGTATACATCTGAAAATTGTGAAAATTGTTGAATCACAGGGAAAATCTGTCTTCAAAGGATTAACCAGTTTATACTTCTCACCAGCAGTGAGCAGGAGTTCCCGGTGCTTCGTACCCTCTGCAGCATTTGCTGTCTTTCCTTTTAGCTCTTTTGGAGGTGTGTGATAGTATCTCATTTTGGGTTTAGTTTCTGTTTCTCTAATGACTAAGGCTCTTGAATACTTCTTAGTGTTTATCAGACATTTGGATATTAACCTTTTTGAAGTGCTCATTCACAAATCGTGTCCATTTTTCTCTTGGGTTGTCAGTTGCTTTCTCAGTGGTTTGCAGTCATGATGTATGTCTTCTGTATACTAGTCATTCATTAGTTCTGTGTGCCGTGTTTCTGACATTTCACTCTTTGAAAGGGTCTTTGTATAAACAGATGTTCTTATTTTTAAAGCCCATTTAATCAGTCTTTGTGTTTTTGATCAGTGCTTTTTAGGTTGTGTTTAAGAAACTGTTTTATGGAGATGATGAAGACGTCTCCTATTGTAGGGACTTGGCTTCACCTTTAAGATGTAGATCTAGCAGTCCTACTCCCTTTTCTTTTCTTTTTTTAACATCATGCCGCATAACCTGCTGCTGTTTACTGAACCACTATTGTCCTGAGTTGAGTATACATATTTGTAAGTCTCTGTTTATGGATCTTTTATTATATTCCTTTGGCCTATGTTTTTAATTGACTTTGCTGAAGTATAGTTTACATGCATTAAAAAATGAACCCATTTTAAGTGAACACTGAATTTTTATATGTTCTTACGTGTATGAGAGGACCACCACAGTCGGGATCTAGAACATTTAATTCCAGTAGATTCCTTCTTGCTTCCTCCTATTCAGTTCCACCCCCTACCCCCCACCCAACTCCAGGCAACCACTGAGAAGCTTTGTTGCTTGAGGTTGTATTTGTTCTAGATTTTTATATTAATGGAGCTACCATTGTTGTTCTTTGGATGATGTATGATTTACCTGTATTATTGCGTGTATCAGTGGTTCATTCCTTTTTATTACTGAATGATATTCCATTGTTTGCTATTACAAATAAAGCTGCTCTGAATATTTATGAGCATGTCTTTGTACGGACATATATTTTTGTTTATATATCTAGGAATGCAATTTCTGGTTCATATGCTAAATATGTTTTCGTTTTCTAAGAAACTGTCAAGCTATTTTCCAGAATTAATTGTACGATTTTATGTTCTGTTGAAAAATATGTGAAAGTAGTTGTTCCCTATTCTTTCCAACTCTTTATTGTCAGTCTTTTTAATTTTAATGATTCTGTTGGGCGTATACTGATATCTCACTAGCTTTAATTTGTATTTTCCATGGCAGATGATATTGCATCTGCTTATATCTTTCATCTGCTTATATCTGTTCAAACCTTTGTCTCGTTCTAATCAGATTTGTTTGTTTTATTCCTCCCAATCTATAGCTTTTCCTTTTCTTAACAATATCTTTTGAAGAATACAGGTGTTTCAATTTTTTAAAAAAATTTTTTAGTTGTAGATGGACACAGTACCTTTATTTAATTAACTTATTTATTTTCTTGTGCTGCTGAGGATCAAACCTAATGTCTCACGCATGCTAGGCAGGCTCTCTACCACTGAGCTATAACCCCAACCCCAGTGTTTTGATTTTGATCAGTTTATCAGTTCTTTTTGTGCCTCATGTACTATATGTCATATACATCCAAGATCACAAAGATTTTCTCCAGTGTTCTATATCTTTGTGCTTTTTAAATTTGGTCAGTGATCTATTTCTACTAGTTTTTGTTCACTAAGTGAGATAATTGCCAAGGTTCCTTTTTATTATTTCCCATATGTCAGTCTACTTAATTCTAGCAACATTTGTTAATTTTGAATTCTGCATTTATTGAATTCAATTACCATGATACACCTTTCTCAAAAATAAATTGATACATATGTGTGGGCTTATATCTGGATTTTCAGTTTCATTCCATTTGTCTAGTATATGCCAGTACAATGCTGTGTTCATTGCTGTGGTGTTTTTTTTTTTTTTAAACATAGGGGGTAGTTATTGAAATTATATTCTTATTTTTCAAATTTGTTTGGTTCCTGTAGGTCCCTTGCATTTTTGTATAAATTTTAGACTCATGATTACTACTTCCTCAAGAGAGCCTCCTGCTTTTGATTGGAAACACAATGACTCTTGACTCATTTGGGGAGAATTGACATGTTAACAGTATTGCATTTTTTGATCCATGAACATGATATATGATATATTTCTCTGTTCTTTTAGGTCTTTGCTTTTTATCAAAGTTTTTTAGTTGTCACTAAACAGGTCTTGTGTATATATTGTTAAATTTACCCTAAAGCGTTTCAGAGCTTTTGATGTTACCACAAATGGGGATTTTTTTGTTTCAATTTTTGTTTGCTCATAATACATAGACATAAAATTGGTTTTCACATAACAACCTTGTATCCTATAACTGTTAAATTCAGTTAACTCGGACAGCTTTTTTTTTTGTAGATTCTTTAGGATTTTCTCATGCGCACAATCCTGTCACCTATAATAAGGCATTTTTTACTTCTTTTGTATGCCTTTTATTTCTTCTACTGCCTCATTAACAAGTAGACCTCCAATACTGTGTTGAGAAGTAGCGTGAGCCCACATTCTTCTTAGTTCTAATTTTAAGAGAAAATTATTCCATCTTTTACCATTAAAATTGATGACTGGTTCTAGGTGTTTTATAGATGCCCACTATCAGGTTCCTTTCCATCCCTGAATTAATGGGATTTAAAAAAAAAAATTTTTAGATGTCAATAGACCTTTATTTCATTCATTTATTTATATATAGTGCTGAGAATCGAACCCAGTGCCTCACACATACTAGGCAAGCACTACCACTGAGCCACAACCCCAGCCCCTTGATTTTTTTCTTAATCAAAAATTATATTTAGCTGGGTACAGTAGCACATACCAGTAATCCTATCAGTTCAGGATACTGAGGTAGGAGGATTGAGAGTTCAAAACCCCCCTCAGCAAATTAGTGAGGCTTTAAGCAACTTGAAGAGGTCCTCTCTAAATAAAATACAATAAAGGGCTGGGCTGTGTGCGGTGGCACATGCCTGTAATCCAAGCAACTCAGGAGACGGACACAGAAAGATCACAGATTCAAAGGCAGCCTCAGCAACAGCAAGGCACCAAGCAACTCAATGACACCCTGTCTCTTAAAAAAAAAAAAAAAATTACAGAATAGGGTGGGGGTGTGGCTCAGTGGTCAAGTGCCCCTGAGTTCAATCCCTGGCACCAAAAAAAAAAAAAAAAATTTGTTTTAAACTTTATTGGGTAGTTTTTTAAATATATTTTTGAGCTTGTTTTTTAAGCTGTTAATATAGTGACTTTACAAAAATTGATACTAAAATCATAAATCAATATTGCATTCCTAGGATAAAATTTCTCTCGGTCATTATGCATTATCCTCTTCATACATTGTTGGATTTAATTTACTAAAATTTTGTTAAGGATTTTTGCTTCCATGTTTATGAGGAATATTAGTCTCTAATTTCCTCTGACGTCTTTCTCTAATTTTGGTACAAAGGTCTCATAAAATGAGTTGGGAAGTGTTTTCTGCTCTTCTGCTTTTTTGTGTAGAATTGGTGTTATTTCTTCCTGGAAAACGTGATAGAATTCAAAACGCCATCTGAGCAGAAAGTCTTTAACTATGGGATTCAGTTCTGTTATGAAACATAGACCTGTTCTGGCGTCAGTTTCCTCTTCAGTAAGCTTGGCTAGTTTGTCTGTCAAAGAATTAATTAGTTGGCATTAAAACTCTTCCTCACATCCCCCTGATGTCCTTCTGATGTCTTTTAAGGTCTATAGCAATAGCCCCCTTCCATCCTTTCCCTGTGGGGCAATTTACCCCAGCCTTTCTTGTTTTCCGTCCGGACACAGGGCATTGCTGAGTTGCCCAGACTGGCCTCCATCCAGCATTCTCCTGCCTGAGCCTGGGATTCCAGGTGTGTGCACTGCTCTTCTTCTGTTCTTTATGTTAAAAATTTGTAGTTCAGGGGTAAAAGCACTTGTTTAGCACGCGTGAAGGACTGGGATCGATATTCAGCACCACACAAAAATAAATAAATTAAATAAAGGGAAAAAAATTTTTTTTTGAGTTTGCTCCCATTTTCCCAATCTGTCTAGTATAAGTTTATTAATTTTATTGGTCATCTCAAAGAACCAGTTTTTGGCTACATTATTATTTCTGTTTTTCTACTTCATTGATTTTTTCCTTTTACCTTCTTTTTTTCCCCTTTTGTTTATTTTGACTTAATTTGGTCTTTTTCTAGTTTGTTGTTGTTGTTTTTCTTTTTAAATATACATGACAGTTGAACATATTTTGACATCTTATACATGGAGTATAACTCTAATTAGGATCCCATTCTTGTGGTTGAACATGATGTGGAATTTCACTGGTCCTGTATTCATATGTAATAATAGTAAAGTTATGTCCTAATCATTCTACTGTCTTTCCAATTTCCATCCCCCCTCCCTTCCTTTCCCTTCTCCTTTGTCTAAGCCAGTGAACATCTATTCTTCCCTCCCCACCCTTATTATGTGTTAGCATCTGCATATCAGAGAGAACATTGGGCCTTTGATTCTTTGAGATTGGCTTATTTCCCTTAGCATGATAGCCGCCAATTCCATCCATTTACCAGCAAATGCCATAATTTTATTCTTTATGGTTGAGTAATATTGCATGGTGTATATTGACCACATTTTCTTTATCCATTCATCTGTTGAACAGCACCTAGGTCAGTTCCATAGTTTATCTCTTGTGAATTGAGCTGCTATAAACATTGATGTGGCTGTGTCTCTGTAGTATGATGATTTTAAGTCTTTTGAGTATAAAACAAGGAATGGAATAGCTGGGTCAAATGGTGGTTCCATTCCAGGTTTTCTGAGGAATCTCCATACTGCTTTCCAGAGTGGTTTGCACCAATTTTCAGCAACACCAGCAGTGTATGAGTGTACCGTTTCCTCCACACCCTTGCCAACATTTATTGTCACTTGTATTTTTGGGGGGGAGGGGGGCGGGCAGGAGGGTGGAGGCAACAGTGGTTACAGGGGATTGAACTTAGGGTCACTTAGCCACTGAGCCACACCCCCAGCCCTATTTTGTATTTTATTTAGAGACAGGGTCTCACTGAGTTGCTTAGTGCCTCCCTTTTGCCGAGGCTGGCTTTGAGCTCTCGATCCTCCTGCCTCAACCTGCCAAGCCACTGGGATCACAGGAGTGCGCCACAGCTACTTGTATTCTTGGTAATTACCATCCTGACTAAATAAGATAGAATCTCAGCATGGTTTTAATTTGCATTTCTGTAATTACTAGAGATGTTGAACATTTTTTTGTGTGTTTGTTGACCATTCGTATTTCTTCTGCAAAGGGCCTGTTCAGTTCCATTGCCCATTTATTGATTGGGTTATTCATTTTTGGTTTTGGGTTTTTTTTTTTTTTTTAAGATATTAAGTTTTTGAGTTACTTATATATCCTGTAAATTAATGCTGTATCTGAGATGTAGGTGGCAAAGATTTTCTCCCATTTTGTAGGATCTCTCATCATGTTCTTGATTATTTCCTTCACTGTGAAGCTTTTTAGTTTGATTCCATTTCATTTATTGATTCTTCATTTTACTTCTTGCACTTTTGTTAAGTCTTGTTTACTTCTTGCACTTCAGGATTCAGTTCCTAAGCCAACATGGTGGAGATTTGGACCTACATTTTCTTCTAGTAGGCACAGGGTCTCTGTTCTCTTAGTGCCTAAGTCTTTGATCCACTTAGAGTTGAGTTTTGTGCAGCGGTTCAATTTCATTCTGCTACATATGGATTTCCAGTTTTCCTGGCACCATTTGTTGAAGAGGCTATCTTTTCTCCAATGTATGTTTATGGTGCCTTTGTCTAGTATGAGGTAACTGTATTTATGTGGGTTTGTCTCTGTGTCTTCTGTATCATTGGTCTTCATGTCTGTTTTGGTGCCAATCCCATGCTGTTTTTGTTGCTGTGTCTTTGTAGTATAATTTAATGTCTGATATTGTGATGCCTCCTGCTTCACTTTTCTCACTAAGGATTGCTTTGACTATTCTGGGCTTCTTATTTTTCCAAGTGAATTTCACGACTGCCTTTTCTATTTCTATTAAGATCATCATCGGAACCTTAATAGAGATTACATTAAATCTGTTTAGCTCTTTTGGTAGTATGACCATTTTGACAATATCAGTTCTGACTATCCTAGAACAAGGGAGATCTTTCCATCTTCTCAGGTCTTCACTTTCTTTCTTAAGTGTTCTGCAGTTCTCATTGTAGTGGTCTTTCGCCTTTTTTGTTAAATTGATTCTCAAGTTTGTTTTTTTATTTTTAGTTTTAGATGTATACCTTTATTTATTTTTATGTGGTACGGAAGATTGAACCCCGTGCCTCTATGTACTAGGCAAGCGAGCACTCTATCACTGAGCTACAACCCCAGCCCCTGGTTTTTTTGTTTTTTTGGGGTTTTTTTTGAGGCTGTTTTGAATGGGATAGTTTTCCTAATTTCTCTTTCAGTTGATTCATCATTGGTGTATAGTAAAGCAATTGATTTATGGGCACTAATTTTGTAACCTGGTACTTTGTCGACTTATTATGTGTTATAGAAATTTTCTGGTCATTGGCAAATAGGGATAGTTTGAACTCTTCTATTTGTATCCGTTTAATTTCTTTGTGTAATTAGGCTGGAATTTCAAGGACTATGTTGAATAGAAGTGGTGAAAGAGGGCATCTCTCTTGTTCCAGTTTTTAGAGGGAATGCTTTCAATTTTTCTCCATTTAGAATGATGCTGGCTTTGGGTTTAACATATATAACTTTTATAACGTTAAGGTGTGTTCCTACTATCCCTAGTTTTTTAGAGTTTTGTATATGAAGGGGTGCTGTATTTTGTAAATGCTTTTCATGCATCTATTAAGATAATCGTGTGATTCTTGTCATTAAGTCTGTTGGTGTGATGAATTACATTTATTGATTTCCATATGTTGGACCAACCTTGCATCCCTGGGATGAATCCCACTTGATTGTGGTGTACCATCTTTTTAATATGGTTTTGTATGTGCTTTGCCAGTATTTTATTGAGAATTTTTGCATCTTTGTTTATCAGGAAAGTTGGTCTGAACTTTTCTTTCCTTGATGTACCTTTGTCTGGTCTGGGTATCAGGGTGATACTAGCTTCATAGAACGAGTTTGGAAGGGTTCCCTCCTTTTCTATTTCATAGAATAATTTGATTGGTGTTCATTAATCTTTGAAGGTCTGGTAGAACTTGGCTGAGAATCCATCTGGTCCTGGGCTTTTCTTGGTTGGTAGGCTTTTGATATTGTGTTTAATTTCATTGCTTGAAATAGATCTGTTTAAATTGTGTATGACCTCCTGATTCAATTTGTGTATGTCATATGTCTCTAGAAATTTGTCCGTGTCTTCAACATTTTATTTTATTGGAGTATAAATTTTCAAACTTGTTTCTAATTATCATCTATTTCAGTGGTGTCCGTTGTGATATATTCTTTTTCATCTTAAATTTTAGTAATTTGTGTTCTCTTTGTTAGCTTTGCTAAGGGTTTGTCAGTTTTATATTCTTTTTCAAAAACCAACTTTTTGTTTCATTGATTGATTTTTTTTTAAATTTTTTGTTGTTTCATTTTTGTTGATTTCAGCTCTGATTTTAATTATTTCCAAATTAAAATGTCTTCTAATGCTTTTGTTATTGATCTATTTTTCTTTTTCTAGGATTTTGAGATGTAATGTTATTTATTTGTTGACTTTCAATTCTTTTAATGAATAAGCTCAATGCAATGAACTTACCTCTTAGAAACACCTTCATAGTGTCCAAGAGATTTTCATGTTTTCTCGCTAGTCTCATTTACCTCTAAGTATTTTTTTATTTCATCCCTGATTTCTTATTCTATCCATTGGTAATTTGATGGCATGTTATTTAGTCTGCAGGAGTTAGAGTAGCTTTTATTTTTTATTTTATCGTTGATTTCTAATTTCAACCCCTTATTATCTGATGGAATGCAAGATATTATCTCTGTCTTTTGTATTTTCTAAGACTTGCTTTGTGGCCTAAGATATGGTCTATTTTAGAGAAGGATCTGTGTGCTGCTGAAAAGAAAGTGTATTCACTCATTGATGGATGAAATAGTCTATATAGTTCTGCTAAGTCTAAATTTTTGATTGTACTATTCAGTCCTGTGGTTTCTTTGTATAGTTTTTGTTTGGAGAATCTATCCACTGGTGAGAGAGGTGTGTTAAAGTCACCCAGAATCACTGTTTTGTGGTCTATTTGATTCTTGAAATTGAGAAGGGTCGGTTTGATGTACATAGACACTCCACGTGGGGCATAAATATTTACGATTGTTACGTCCTGTTGGTGTACGATTCCCTTAAGCAGTGTGAACTGTCCTTCTTGGTCCCTTCTGATTAACTTTGACTAGGTCCACTTTATCTGATGTGAGGATAGAATCCCCTGCTTGTTTCTGAGATCCATGTGAATGATATGTTTTTTTCCCATCCTTTTACCTTCAGTCTGTGGATATCTTTGCCTCTGAGGCAAGTCTGTTGGAGAAAGTTTATTGTTGAGTCTTGTTTTTAATCCAGTCTGCCAGTCTGTGTCTTTTGATTGATGAGTTTAAACCATATACATTCAGTATTATTATCCAGAGAGTTTTTCATTCCCTGTCATTTTTATTTATTTCTGTTTTTTAACTTTAATTATTTTCTCCTTTTATTGACTATTCTTTTAGTGTAGTGCCTCCTTTGCTGGTTTTCAGTTTTATATTTTTCATTTCTTCCTCATGAAATATTTTATCGAGTGTGTTCCCCAGTGTAGGCCTTCTAGTTGTGAATTCTTTTAACGTGTTTAGCACGGAAGGTTTTTATTTCATCGTCAATTCTGAAGCTTAATTTTGTTGGGTACAGCATTCTTGACTGGCATGCATTTTCTTTCAGAGCTTGGTATGTATGTATTATTCCAAGACCTTTTAGCTTTTGAGGGTCTGTTTTGAGAAATCAGCTGAGATCTGGATTGGTTTCCCTCTAAATACAACCTGTCGTTTTTCTCTGACAGCCTTTAAATTCTAGCCTTATTCTGTATGTTAGGAATTTTCATAATAATGTACCTTGGTGAGGGTCTGTTGTCATTTTGTACACTTGTTGTCCTGTAAACCTCTTGTATTTAATTTTCCATTTCATTCCTTAGGTTTGGGAAATTTTCTGATATTATTTCATTGAAAAGGTCATGCATTCCTTTGGTTTGAATCTCTGAGCCTTCATTCTATCCTGATGAATCTTAAATTTGATCTTTTCATGTTATCCTGTAATTCTTGGAATTTCTGTTCATGTTTTTTTAACATGCCCTCTGTGTGGTCAACTCTCTTCTCAAGATTATGTATTTTGTCCTCCTTGCCTGAGGTTCTGTCTTCTAACTGGTCTAATCTTTTAGTGATGCTTTCTATTGAATTTTTAATTAGGTTTATTGCTTCCTTCATTTTAAGGATTTGTACTTGATTTCTTCTCATAATCTCTATCCCTTTATTGACGTGATCCTTCATTTCCTGCATTTTCTGTTTTCATTCCTTACGTCATCCTTACCATCACAGATTAGTTAACTTTGAACTTTCTAAACTCCTTCTCTTGTCATTTCTTCTACTGTGGTATCAGTCAGTTCTATTACTGAAGTATTATGGTTTATTTGAGGTGATTTGTTCCTTTGCTTTTTCATGTTGTTTGTGTGTCTACCTATCTAGCAGTGTGGGTCTGAGGCATTAGCATTTCTACCCTGTGTAGTCAGAGTGTCCCTGAAGGTTTCCAGTACATCACAGTTTAAGGGAAAACAAATAACAACAACAACCAATGCAAACAGTATTCAGCATTAAACCAAATACTTCCTGTTATGACATCTAAAATGTTAATTGTCACAATAAGCAGAAATGCCCACAGTAATGTGGGTTATTACCCACAGTAATACCAATAAGTTTTCAAAGGGTTTACAATTTTGAATGGTTAACTGGAAGAGAACAGAAGTGATACAGGATGTGATGATTATGAGAGTGGAGGAGACAAAATAGTAAAAAATTAAAAGAAGAGTGAGAGAGAGAACAGTAGAAAGAAAGGAAAACAGTAGAAAGAAAAGAGAACAGTAGAAGAAAGGAAAGAGAATCAAGAGAAACAGATAAGTGAGAGAAAAAATATAAAGTATAAATTTTAAAAAATAAAAATAAAAGATAAAAACAAAACCAAAATACAGTAGTCAAAAAATCATATTCCTCATAATACTGATCCATTAAAAATAGCTGGCTTTAAAAATGCTAGAAATGAGAAAAAAACATCTGTGAATATGTATGTGTCCGTGAGCCATTCAGGTCATAATTAAACAGAGAAAAGAAAAAGGAAAAAATGAAATATAAGTTAAAATTGTTTTTAAAAGATCTTGATGAAAAGTTAAGGAATTATTTCTGTTGGAGTTCAAAGATTCTCACCTTCCCTTCTCCACAGTGCTAGGTGGCGTGGTCTGGAGGGGTACACCTGCTCCACCCTCACGGTGGGATTGCTGGAGTGTAAGAGGAAATACCATAGACAGAACTCCTGGGAGCGGAATTTAGGTTTAGTTAGTTTCTAGGTTCTTCCTTGAAAGGCTGTTGGTCTGATGATTTTAAATCCATGCATCTCCAGTTCCCAGCAAGTGCCGGTCCACACTGGAACTGGACCTCAGGGATCTCCCCTGGGTTCCATTCATGCAGCAGAGGAGGCATGCTTAGGGCCTTCTGCCACCTGTGGACCCCACATTTTCAGGTCTCTGGGGTTCAGTTTCCAAGCTCAGTCTCCCCCATCCCTGCCCTTTTGGACTCCCAGCCAGGCACATCTCTCCCCACTGGTCTTGCAAGCAGCAACCTGGGTGTGGGGGTTGTCAGGTGGGTCTCTATGACCAGTATTCCCCTGTGTAAACCTCTCCGCGTTTTATTTTCTCCTGGTGGTTAGACACACTCTGTGTTGTGCAGTAGGGGTTTGCCAGGCCTGTATTTGGGGCTAGATTCCAGTTTGCCCGGAATCTTCTCTCCCAGTTGCTGAGCCCCAGGCTATCACAGAATGGTTCCTCTGTCCTCTGCACACAGCCTTGAGAAATGGGGCTTCTTCCCTGTACAAGTATATTGTGCAGGATGCCTTTCAGTTTAGTTGGGTAGTGTCTTTCATCTCTCAGTTCTCTACTCAGAATACCTCAGGCCTCCCAAAAATGCAGGTTGCTTTAATTTCCTTATTCTTCCACTTTGCTTTTGGAGGGGCCTCTCTGACTGGTGCCTCTAGCTGTGGCAGTGGCAGTGGTGCTGGGGATTTCTTTTATTTTATTATGTCCAACCTCCTGAGTCCCCAATCTACTTTGAGTGTCCAGTATTAAATCTCAGTAAAGTCCCACCTTTTGTTTTTTGCTGAGACACTCCCTGTCTGCTTTCTTGGTTTCATGCCACAGAGCAGCCAGGAAAGCGACATTCTGTATAACACCATCTTAGAAAACCACCTCTTTTTCTAGTTTTTAAGGTAGAAACTTAGTCCATTGATTTTTAAGGCCTTCATTTTTTCTTAAATGGATATTTAGAACCACAAATTCTGATATGCTCTACTTTCATTTTCATTTAGTTCTATTTATAATTTCCCACATGACCTCTTTGACCATTCCTTGCTTAGATGTGTGTTTTATAATCTCCACAATTTGGGGGATTTCCAGAAGGTTCAACTATTGATTATTGCCTTCATTCTGTTGTGGTTGGAAAACCCAGCTGAGTGTTAATCAGACACCTTTGACTTGAGGTTTGCTTTATGGCATAGAACATGGTCTATCATTGTGAAGTTCTGTGTACACTAGAGAAGAACCTGTGTTCTGCTACTGCTGGATGGAATGTTCTGCAAATGTAAATAAGTAGATATGGTCAATAGCGCTGTTCATACCTCCTGTATCCTTGCCAAGTTTTTTCTCTGAATAAATAACAAAATAACCCTAAGTGAGGAATGGTCTGGTTTTCTTTTTAGTTTATCTGTTATGTTTCATTTGTTATTGAGTGGATCTGCATGTAACATGTTTTCTTGATAATTTGACCCTTGTATAATCAAGAAATCCCTTTTATTCTACTTTGATGCAAACTTAGGCTATTCATCACTCTGTTTATCTAACCTCCTCCATCCATTTCCATTTAACCTATTTATAGTCCTATATTTCAAATGGGATTCTTGCAGACAGAATTAAAGGGTTTTTCTTTTTAACTAATCTGACATTTTCCCAGTCTTTTAATTGGAGTATTTAGATCCATGCTATCAGATACTATTGCTATTAGTCATATGTTAAAATAAAAAATTTAAATTTTTAGCCATACAAGCTACATTTCAGTCCTTACCACAGAAAGTTGTTGTATAATGGTGGCTTAGATCATTTTTACTTACTATAACTGTGTTGTTAGTTTTACATCTTTGTTATTTTAGTGGTTGTTCTAGGATTCATAATATGCTTCTTTAATTCACATTCTATGTACAAATAAGTGATTTTTACATATAATGCAAGAACTTATGAGTATGTACTATCATTTGTCTTATGTCCTTTGTGCTTTTATTGTCATATTGCACTTCTGCTTGGTACAAAATTCACCATATCCCTTTTTTGTGTGGGGGGAGAGGCACTTAGTTGTTTTTTAAAGAGACCACTAACCCTTTATTATTTCCCCTCTATCCTTGTGCCTGTATCTTAATTTCTATGTCTTTGTAATAGGTCATAATGTCCAGTGATATGTGTCTTCTTGTGTCATTCTTCAAAAATTTGCTTGGTGTAATATCATTCCTTGTGAAAAAAGACCAGGGCTATTTCCTACAGGCATCTCCTCACTGAAAGTGCTGATAATGGACATATTTGAGAAAGACTGCTGTGGACTGTTTGAATGGGTCTCTAACCCCTGATGTGAGTGCATTGGGGCATCATCACTAAGGCTAAAGGAGGTTGTAAGGGTGACCCTATTCCACTAGGATTGTGCCCTTATGAGAAGAAATATAGAAGTCCAAGTGGATCAGCAGAGAAGGTGGACTGCTAATCAGCCAGGGGAGAGGCCATAGCAGAATCCAGCACTGCCAGCTCCTTGATCTTTCACTTCCAGCCTTCAGATCTGTGAGAAAATAAAATTTCTATTGTTTAAGCCACCATTCTGGTGTTTTTGTTTGTTTTTTGTGACAGGCTGAGCACTAATATGGAAAGCAATGTTATACAAATACAAGTACGGAGAAAAAAATCAATTGTTGGCTATGTATAGTTGTAAAAAGATTAAAATTTTTTGTTGAAAGTAGAGAAGAATGATCTTGGCCCATTACATTTCCCTAGAAACATTAAAAATCATCTTGTCTCTTTTCACACACACCAAGACACTAACCTACACTGTTTTCAATAGGCTTTGCATTGAATTTATAAATCAGTTTGAAGGAAAATGACATCTTTATAAAAAAGGTTGAGTCTTCAAATATACGAACATAGACCTATCCTTCCATTAACTGGGATTCTTTATTTTCTCTGTTTTTCTACTTCTCTCCATTTAGACTTGCACATCTTTCATTAGTTTTCTTCCAAGGAGTTTGATATTTTTGTTTTGAAATTTTTCTTTTCTCATTTGTCAGTTACATATAGAAGTAGTTTACATTTTTAATTGAGCTTAAATCCGTTGAGTAGCCTTCCTAAATTTACTTGTTAATTCAGAGAGCCTATACTTGTATATCCTTTTGTTAGTGTTTGGTGCACACATTGATATCATCAGAAATTACACGGTTTTTATGCTTATTTCTATTCCTTCAGCTTTTTATTTCTTATTTACTTAGATCCTGTAGGATCTCCACAAACAGCATTGAAGAGAAGTGGTGGTAATGGGTCTTCTGATCTTGCTCTAATCTTAGTGGGATGGATGCTTTTGCTGTGGTACCATTAACTATATTAGCTACAGGTTTTTTGTACATACCCATATCGTATTATACAAACATTCTCATTTTCATTTTTTCTCATTTTTTTAACTTAGTGTTGAATTTATCAAAATATTTTTCTATTATGTATTGTGCTGATTACATATTCTCTTTTATGTAGTTAATGTTAATTTTGTTGTCATATTTTCATGGAATAAACCCACTTAGGTTGTGACATTATTTTTATACATCACTGACTGTAGTTAACTATTATGTCTTAGGATTTTTGTGTTTTATACATGAGAATGTCATATAATACCCTTTTTTGAAAGAATTACACATTTTAGGTTTGTATCAAGATTGTGGTTTTCTTATACAACTGGGAAAAAGTCTCATATGGAAGATTGTAAAATTGCTCTTTTTATAAATTGTGAAATTCATTAGTGTTGCCATCTGGACTTTTTATATGATAGAGTTTAATCAGTTTCTTTCATTCTCAGATCATCTATTTCTGCTTACATTGATTTTGTAGGTTGGGATTTGTTTAAGAATTTTGACTGTTTCCTGTTTATCAGTGTAAAGATGTTAAGATTGCATATTGATAACCAGTTCATTTCTGATACTCTGTGTTCTGTATTTCATTAATTTCTGCTGCTAACTTTATGGTCTCTGTCCTGTTCAGTGTGTTACTTTTTCTAACTACTTGAACTTGGTAGCCAACACTCCATTTCAGTCTCTTTCCAGTTATATTCCTTATATTTTAAAAAGTTCACCATGGCTTCTGCTAGATCCAGCAAGTTTTTACACATCATCATATCATTATTACTTCAGATAATTCTCCAGTTTTACCTTCTCTGCCCCATTGTCATTTATGTGCTCACATAAGCATAGTTTCCAGTTAGCTTTTGTTAATGATTGCTAGCATCATGGTTTTGAGGTGAGAGGATGCATTTTGTGTAATTTAAATCCTTTAAAATACAATGCAGTGTGGTCAGTTTTGGTTGGTGTTCCCTGTTTGCTTGATTAGATAAAGTCCTCTTCAGCTCACGGTGCTGTTCTTTGAGTGGAATTAAATAAAGATTAGTAATCAGATTTACTTTCTGTTATCCTTGCTGGTTTTTTGACCTACCTGATTCTGTCAGTTACTAAGAGAAATGGGTTACAATCTGCTGCCACAGTTGTGAATTTGTCAATTTCTCCTCTTTATTCTGTCAATTTTGTTTTGTCTATCTTGCAGCTACATTAGATACCTACAGATTTAGAATTTTATGTCTCACTGATAAAAGTAAACATGGTAAAATTTTGAAATGTACTCTTCATCTCCAGGAAAGCATTTTGCTTTGAAACCTAAATTATTATTTCTGTTGGTCAGTATTTGCATGGTGCATCTTTTCCCCACCCTTTTGTGTTAAGCCTTTCTGCATCTTTACATTAAGGTGGCACACTTGTAAAAGCATCTTATGATTTGACTTTCATAGAGTATAGTCCATGTAACCTCCACCCTACTCAAAATGCAGAAATACCAGTCACCTCATGAAGCCCCTTCTGTGGGTCACATTTTCCACAAGCAACCACTGTTGTGATTTCAGTCATGATTAATTTACCTGTTGAATTTCACATAAGCAAAATAATGCAGAACATAGTCTGGTTGATTCTTCCCCATGAAATATCGTTTTACAAATGCCTCATAGGTTTGTTTTTCTTTTTTTTTTAATTGGGAAATGATATTCTCTTATATGAATAGACCATAATTTGCTTTTCCCTTTCTTGGTTGTGGACTAATGTAGGTCATTTCCAGTTTTTGACTGTTACGAATGTGAACACTCTTTCACAGATGGGGTTTATTTTGTTTTGGTTTTTTGTACCAGGGATTAAACCCAGGGGCACTTTGCCACATCCTGAACCCTTTTTATTATTATTCTTTTTTTATTTTTATTTTTTGAAACAACATTTTGCTAAGTTGCTTAGAGCCTCACCAAGTTGCCTGAGACTGGCTTTGAACTTGGGATCCTCCAAACTCAGCCTCCCAAGCACACCTGTAGGACTATAGGTGTGCTATACCCAGCTCTTCTACAATTCTTTTTATAGACATAGGTTCTCACTCTTTTGGGTGGGTAAGTAGAAGAAGAATTGCTAGTTTTTAGAGTAGATGCATAGATAACTTTCTGAGAAGTTGCTAAATGGTTATCCAAAGTGGTTTTATCACTATACCATATGTTTTAGTCAGCTTTTTTGTTGCTGTGACCAAATGACCTGACAAGAATAAATTTATAGGAGGAAAAGTTTATTTGGGTACTCATGGTTTCAGAGGTCTCAGTCCACAGTCAACTCTACTGCTTTGGGCCCAAGGTGAGGCAGAACATCATGGAGGAAGAGTGTGGTGAAGGAAAGAGGTTTAGGATGTGGCACCGGGAAGCAGAGAGAGCCAGAGACAAAATACGTACCCCAAAGGCATACCCCAGAGACTCACCTCCTCCGCCTGCCTTCATTTACCACTCAGTTAATCCCATCATGGATTAATTCACTGATTGGGTTCAGGCTCTCATAACCAAGTCATTTTACCTCTAAATTTTCTTGCACTGTCTCACACATGAGCTTTTGGGGAACACCTCATATCTAAACATAGCACTCTACCTCTTGCAATGCAGAGCATTCTGTATGCTGTAGTCCCCACCAATATTTGATACTGTCTTTTTAACTTTAGTCCTCCTAGTGAGTACAGAATGGTATCTCATTGTGGTTTTAATCTGCATTTCCCAAGTGACTAATAATGTTTAAGCATCTTTGCATGTGCTAATTTGTCATTTATATTCTTATGAAGTTGCTATTCATGTCTTTTGCCTTTTTTAAAAATTATTTTTGTCTTATTTCTTACTAATTTGTAGAAATTCTTTTTATGTTCCAGATAACTTCTTCATGAGATACATTATTGTGAATATTTTCTCCCATTCTGTAGCTTGCCTTTTCGTTTTCTTAATAATAGCTCTAATGAAGTGTAGTTTTAAAGTTAATGAAGTCCAAGTCATCAGTTTTGTCTTTGACTCACACCTTTTTTTTTAATCCCTTTAATAATCTCTACCTGCTTTAAGTTCTCAAAGATACTTTTATTCTAGTCTTCCTGGTTTTAACTGTGTTTTGTTGTTTGATCCGCCTCATATTGATTTTTCTTCATTGTGAGAAGTCCATTGTCTTCCCATGCGCTCATTCGCTCATTCATTCAGTTGTCCCACATCACCTGCTGGAAGACCTTCCTCTCCCCCACTGAATAGCTTTTGAGTCATATTATGTGAAGGCTTTTGCTGATACCTCATGCTCCATTTACTTAGGTCTTCTTTACTTTCTCTCTGCACTGTTCTGTGGTTTTTAGTGAAAGTATGAAAATATTTTTGTTCAATTTTTCCCCAGGTATTTAATTTTTTTTAGCTGTTGTAAATGGATTTTTTCATTGTTATTTATAATTGCTTGTTACCTATATGTAAAATATCATTTTTTTGGTCATCATTATAGTCCTGGCATACTTTATAATGTTGAATTCATCTTTTAGTACAAGATTCCTCAGGATTCTTTACATACACAATTTTGTTGTCTAAAAGTACAGTTTAACTTTTTCATTTCCTTGTAGTCTTTTTTTTTTTTGATTTGGGGGAAGGGGTTGTTTGTTTCCTTTTCCTTTTTTGTTTTTCTTTCCCGTTCCCCCCAACCCCCATGTCTTATAGCACTGACTAGGACTTCTAGTGTCTTATTGAAAAAGAATGGTCAGAAAATCCTTGAATTTTTCCAACCTTAGGGGGAAAATATTCAATATCATACCACTGAATATTTTCAGTAGTATATACTGTGATATTGACTGTAGGTTGCCCATTATTAGGGTAAGGAAGATTCTGTTTCTTGTTTATTGGAAGTTTTTATACAGAATGGGTCTTAAACTCTGTCTTAATACTTCACTGCATCTATTTAGATGCTAATGTTTTTCTCCTTTATTCTGTTTGTGCAGTGGATTACTCTGTTGTATACTTACATAACAAATTATCCCAATACTCAGCAGCTTAAAACAACAATTATTTGTTATCTCAAGTTCTCTGTGGATCAGGAATTCAAGGGGCCTGGCTGATACGGATTCTAGTTCAGTCCATTATGGTGTTGTGATCAACATGTTGTCCAGAGCTCCAGTTACTTGAAAGGTTGGCTAGAGCTAACAGATCAGCTGACTCACAGGTCTGCTTGGTGGAGGTCTTGTTCCTCATTCCTCAGTCCTCTGCCTTGTGAGCTTTTCCCTAGGCTGCCTACATGCACTCACAATAGACCACTACTTCTCCAGAGCAAGTGACTGAGAAAAAGCAAGGAGGATGTGCTGGGTCTTTATGTTCTCCAGTCACCTGCTGTGCCCCTTCTTTGGTAGAGGGAGTTGCTAAGCCCATGCCAGACTCTGGGACAGTGAGTAAGCTCCACCCTCGAAGGGAAGACCCTCCCCCCTCACACACACATACATACACAGAGCATAATTTAGAACAAACACAAATTGAATTTCTAAAGTTTAAATTCTCTTGCAGCATTACCTACACATCAGACAAACAAGTGTACAAACTTTGACAAAACAACTCATGATCTTCAAAAGACTTAAGGTCTAAAAACATCAAGAAGAGGCCTTCTTTCCTTTCCTCTTCCTTCTTTTCCAGGGCCTCCTTAAAATAAATAAATATTTTAAGTCTGTCAGTCAGTCAGTCAAGGAGAACCTGAGAAGCTAATCTGGATTGGAGAGACTGAAGAGTCATAACACCTAAATGCAACATATGGCTTTGGACTGAATGTTTTGCTAGAAGAATGTTATTGGGACATTTGGCAAAACTGAGATGGATTTTGAGGAATAGATATTTCCACGTCAGTGTCACGGTTTGGATTCTGCCTATATAGGAAAATAATCTTGCATGTAGGCAATGTTCACTGACATTCAGAGGTAGTAAGGCAGTTTGCTATCAAAATGGTTCATGATAAGTAAATCCTGTACTTGGAACTTTTCTCAGTTAGTTGAGGAAAAACAAACTTAAATTTGTACTTTGTAACTTCTATAAATTGGAGATTGTTTCAGATTTTTAAAAATTGTAGGTGGTTTCATTGTAAAGTATCCTCTCCTAACCTATCCCAGTGTCATTGAAAGAACTAGTTTGTTGTGAAAAATTGTACTGTTGTGTTCTTGATCCCATCTTCAGGGGAATAAGTCTACCAGCCCACACCTTCTGCCTGTGTTCCTGACTCTTGTCAGTCTTTGATACCCCATCCTGGGCCACTATGACACTGCCTACCCCCCACCATGAATAACTACCTGCTTAGCCTACCTAATAGCAACTTTGGAATAAATTATTCGGAGCAAGAGAGAAAGAGGAATAAAAATAACTTTACTTTACACACTTATTACTATTTCCATTGCTCTTCATTCCTTCTGTAAAATTGACCTTTCATTTAAGGTCATTTACCTTTAGCTGAAATAACTTTTCATATATTTAGGGCTACTGGGTGGCAGATTTCCTTAGAATATGTTATTCTGATAATGTCTATCTCGCATTCCCAACCCCTACCCCTAGGATACGTTCCATGTTTTACTTACATTTTAAGACTGACTTTAATCTCAAAATCATATATTCATACATTTCCTTTTTGTTGACTTCACTTAAATGCATGATTTAGTAAACAAAACTAAAATATTTACCATCTGTTACATGTAACGCACAAAAACAGCTTTTAACAGAAATTCATCAACCCTTCCCTTCCCAACATTTTATTATAAATACAAGTATCAAAGCAATCCTGAATATTTTTGTTACTACTAGTAGTAAGCACCCTCTCTGCTTTCAGATTTCATACCATATATGGCAATATCCATTGCACCTGCTGCTTTTAGACCCTTCTAGCTGCAGCTCCTTCACTAAACAAGACACATAAAACATATTGTCTGTATTTTTTCTTTCTTGAGATTATTTTACTTCTCAGAAACACATTTCTACTGCCAACTTTCATCTCTTGTAAACCTGAATTCTATTTCAGGTACTCCAGGTTTGTTTAAACAACAGTGTCTTAACAAGAGAAAGAAAAATTGTACTGCATAAGAATATGTGGTATTCTTATAAATTTCCCAGTCATGTTTACCAGCTACAAATCTTTTACTTAATGTGCTGCTATTTTGCATTGTGATATTTAATCAAGACATCATTCTGAGCAGAAGGTGGTTAATGTAAGACAAGTTTGAGATTCACTAAAATTGTTGGATGTTTGTCCTTCTGGTGGTCATGAAGCTTCATCTTTTCTTTGAACATCTTGAAGCACAACTTTACTGCTCTATGAATTTTGCCATTTTGCTAGCTCCAGTATGCTACATGCATACTGTCCCACTGGAATTATTGCATGGTTTATTAATCATAGTTACGGATCTGAGGGAGGAGCCTCTGAGTGCTGTGTTCACAGCCTGCTTTTAACACCTTATACTTTTTGTCAACATCATCTGCCCTTGGCCCAGTCATCTTGCCTGTCCACCTTGTAGGTGTTTCAGGCTTATCCTCTTCAGACTAACCATCCCATTGCTATCTCTTTTTTTGTCCTTCATTTTCTTCCAATAAGTAAAAATCACAAGAGATTTAAACTCCTGTGGAGATCTCCGTCTTCCACAGCCCAGCACAGCCGCCCATCTTCACTGTCAAAAGACATCTTGCTAAATATAGATTTCTGGGTGGTGGTTTTTTTTCTTTCAGCACTTTAAATACGATATTTTATTCTATCATGGCCTCCTTTGTTTCTCTGAATGGCCTGTCATCCCTAATACTTCTGCTATATGTAACGTATCCTTTTTTTCCTCTGCCTGCAATTTACCATAATATGCTAAGTGTGTAATACCCTCTGGGTTCACTGAGTTGCTCAGATATGAAATTTGATTCTCATAAAATTTGGGACATCTGCACCAATATTTCTTTAAAGTCTTTTTTTCCACTGCATTATCTTGCTCCACCTATGGGAACTAATAATAAATTGTTAAACTGGTAGATGAGCTACTTAGGTTCTGGATTTTCCCACCTCCACTTTTTTCTCTCAATTTTTAGAATCACATAATTTCTATTGATTTGTGTTTAAATTCAGTTGATCCTTTTTCATCTGTCTCCATTATTCTGTTCAGCTTATCTGATGGGGGTTTTATTTGTTTTGTTTTTGTTGTTGGTTTGGTTTTTTTGTTTTGTTTCAGATTTTTACCTAAATTCATTTTGTTCTAAATTTCATTTTATTCTTTTTTATATTTCCTATGCTTAGATTTCTTATTTGCTCATTAAATGTGACTTTTCCTTTAGGTCCTGGTTACATTTATAATGCTATTTTTAATATCCATATCCCACTAATTCAAACATATGGATCATCCATCTCAGAATCTACTACTATCTACTGTTTTACTCTTGACCTTGGGTCACATTTTCTTTGCACATCTAGTTTTTTTAATTGTATACTGAATATAGCAGCAAAAATGAGATTTTAGGTTCTCCTCTTCTGAAGATTGCTATTTTGTTTTAGCCAAAAGTTCAACTGTGGGCTAATTGTCTTGAACTTGTGGAAGTGTGGTTGTACACTTTGCTAAAGGAGTATTGCCTTTCCCTGCATGGCAAATCCATCCTGAGACATTGATTGTCTTTACTTCTAAGTGGCCTACCTGGGTTTTGATGGTAGCGAGTGAGCCTCTTCGACTTGTCAGGATTCACACTCCCAACCCTTCTTCCCTGCTGTTGACAACAGCCAAAATCTGCTCAGCATTTTTCCAGCCTTCTAGCTCTTGCTGTACACTGGATACCTTATAGGCAGGCTCCCAGTTGTGTGTGATTTGGGAGCTGACTGTGGGTTTGGGCAGGTTCATGAATGGTTCTGCAGCGCTGCAACTCCTTCCCTTCTAAGACAGACCTAAGTTTTCAGCCACTGGCTGAACCCCATCCTCCAACACCTCTAACCATTGCTGGTGATTTGTTTTCTCCAGGATCTTTTTATCTTCCTTTCTCACTACATTTTGGCATGTGAACTTTCTTTCCAAACACCTGATACTCTCTCTCAACTTGACTCACTTTTACGGTTTCCTTTTTTGAAATGTTTTCTGCCTTCCAAATACTTACAAGTTTGGATTTTCTCACCTCTTAGGGTTCATCCAGGAGATTCCCCACCTTTCTTTCTCAAACTGCCACTCCATTCACAGTCACCACACAGCGTTTTGTTATCTTCATAGTAAATGTTACAACCTATAATCATTTGTCTCTTCTACTTATTATCTGTCCCCACCACCCCATTATAAGTTCTATAAGAAGAGGAACCTTATCTGAAATTATCACAACTATATCCACAGCCCATAATAGTTGCTCAGTTTCAGAACAGTGTTCCGAAAGGTTTTTGTAATGGTGTCTGTTTATTCTGTCCACAAGCATCTGACATTATATTCTTTTTTAAATCCTTACCTGGAACATGCCTCTGAGTCTCCTTTCTGCCTCCCAGGCATCTTCCTTCTGGTTCTCAGCCTCAGTGTGCACCCCTAAAATGTTGAAACAGTAAGGATTTCTTGCACAGCTGTGTGCTTTCATAGGGGATTTAATGCCCTCACAGCTCTGAGGGTCACATTTCTCCAGTGACTCCAGGTCACTGTGGTTTCAACTCAGTCACCCCTGTGACTCTACCTAACTGCTACTAACTCCACCTCCTTAAAGACTTAGCCCTACCTTCTCAATAAAGGAGCAGTTAGCAAGTCCATCCTTGAGTGTAGGTATAGTTACTATGATGGACAATGGGCAAAATCCTTCAAAATCTAATAGTAGTAATAATAATGTCCTTATTATATTCCTTAAATGTAATAACAGTCTTTGCCAGGCATGTTGGTTGCATGCTTGTAATCCCACTAGCTCAGGAGGCTGAGGCAGGAGGATTTTGAATTCAAAGCCAGCCTCAGCAGCTTAGCCAGGCCCTAAGCAACTCCGCAAGACCCTGTCTCTAAATAAAATATAAAAAGGGTTGGGGATGTGGCTCAGTGGTTAAGCGCACCTGGGTTCAATCCCCACTTCCCAAAAAAAAAAAAACCTCAGTCGTTAAAGCAACCCCACATCCTTTTCAATTCAGACATTAAACATCAAAGACTGCCACACATCCAGAAAACCAAACAGGCAAGATTTTTTTTTCTTTTTAAGCCACTTGGACACCCAAATATACGAAGTACCCTAAATGAACTAAATTTCACAAAGTAATAGGCCATTCAGAAGAACTCCATGGCTTCTCTCAGCCTCTACTGACACAAAAAGGAAAGATTCCTCCAAGATGAGAACACTCAGCCTGTGAACTGCAGAGCCCTTGGAGGCAGGTGATCTCTGAACAACCTCTCCACAGGGATCCCTGCCTCTCCTGAGCACAGGGCCACCACAGCCCAGCCCAGGAGTGCAGGGGTGGGACCAGAGAGTCCCTTAAATCCTTGACCCAGTTCTCATTCTCACCTCTGCTGCCTCCATCTGCTATTAAACTCATCTGGTAACATGTCCTAAGTCAAGTCAGTTAAAAGTATCCAAACTGAAACACAAAGAGAAGAAAAAGGTTTAAAAAATAAAATAAAATCCCACAAGCTGTAGGATACTGTTAAGACTCACATATATACAACTGACTTTAGAAAGGGAATAGAAAAAACAATTTGAAAGATAAAGTGACCAGTGTGCAAATCCAAGAATATCTGCAGACCCTAATCAGGATAAATACACAGTAAACCACAGCATTGGTATGTTACAGTCCAACTACTGAGAACTAAAAATAAATAGCAGAACTTAAAAACCATCTAAAGAGGTGTGAAAAACAGGTTATATACAGAACAGTGATAAGAATTGTCACTGACTTTTCTGCAGGAAAAATGGAGGCCAGAAGATAATTATATGGCATCTTTAGTATAGTATTAAAAAAAAAAAAAAGCTGCCAACCAAAAATTCTATATCCAGTAAAAATTTTCTTCAAAAATGAAGATATTCTCAGACAGACAAAAGCTGATAATTTGTCTACAATAGACCTATATCAAATACTAAAAAGAAAGTCTAAAAAAAATTATTGGCTTGTAAAGCAAAAGTAACAATTGTATTGTTGTGTTTGTTACATGTGAAAAAGTTAAATATAAAGCAACAAGAGCACAGTGGGTGGGAAGGGAATACATGAAATTTAGACTGTCAGTTTCTTAGGTTTTTTGCAAAATAGCATATTATTTGGAGGTAGGCTGAAATTTAAAATCGCATATTATAATCACTAGAGACACCATTAAAAAAATAAACAAAGAAATACTAAAAATTCAATATGAGAGATATATTACCAAAAAAATGTAATTTATCCAAAAGAAGTCAGAAAAACAGGAGCAGAACTAGAGATGGGAAACCTAAAACCTGCTGAAGGGCTGGGGTTGCAATGTGGTGGTGTTGCACTTGCCTGGCGTGTGTGGGGCTCCATGTCCAATCCCCGGCACCACAGGAAGGAGAAGGCCTTGTAAATCATTGTCTCTACTGTCCTCTAATTCCTAGCGTTTATATTTTTTATAAACCCCATGGTTTGTTCTGGGTGGGGACAAGAATTAAGTGGAAATGGGCATGAGGGAACTTCCTGGGTTATGGAAATGTTTATCTTATTTTTGATTATAATAACATGAGAATAGGAAATCTCAAATTGATTGAACCACCGACCTACAGTCTATATTTTATTGTACAAATAAGAACCCATTGTGTTAGTCAACTTTCCATCACTTAGAAAATGCAGAAAATACTTAGAAAAGGGTTGTTTAGATTCCCGGTCTTGGAGACTCCATTGCATCATTAACTGGCCCTGTTTTGTCAGGGCGGTGGCAGAGTGGCACATCATGGGGGGAGTGCGTGGCGGAGCAGATCACGCACCCCATGGTCAGAAAGCAAAAACAAATTGGGGTAGGGCCCCACAGTCCCCTCTGAGTGCACGCCCCACTGACCTGATGACCTCCCTTTGTGCTTCACATGCTGAAGTTTCACAGCAGCTCCCAGTAGTGCACTCTGGAGACTCAGCCTTCAACACTGGACTTTGGGAGACAGTCATGAAGCTTTTTGATGCAAGAACTGAGGTAGTACAGAGAGGTTAATGGGCTTGCCTGGTAGCACACAGTTGGTAGTAAAACTAATATGCCGGTTTCCTGACTGTGCTCTTAGCTAGTGTGTTGTTATCTCATACTGTTGGCCCAGTAATTCTACTTCCAGGACTTAACTGATAAGCGCCTACACATTCCAAACACAGGGTAAAAGTTGTACAAGGTTAATACTTGCAATATCACCGATCAGTAGGGATCTGATGATAAAAATTATAGTGCAACCCCTCAAGGTAATACAACAAAGGAAAAAATCCGGCTGGAGAAAACTATGTATTCACCTCAGATGGTCTCTTAGATGTAGTATTAAGTGAAAAAAAAAAATCATAAGCATGGAGTATATATTACCATCTGTGTTTTAAAAAGGTAGAGGAGGTGGCTGGGGTTGTAACTCAGTGGTAGAACGCTTGCCTAGCATGTGTAAGGCACGGGGTTCAATTCTCAGTACCGCATATAACAAATGAATAAAATGAATAAAATACTGAATGAATAAAATAAAGGTCCAACAACTAAAAAAAAAATTTTTTTAAAAGAGAGGACACAGGAGAAATTATGTGTCCATGTGCTTTATAAACCTGAAGTATTTCAGAAAGACGCTGGTGTAAAACAACTTTTCAAGAAGAGGAAGGGATCGACTGAAGGGATAGGAGGGAGACACTTTAGTATATACCTGTTTTGTATATTTGGGATATTAAAACAGATTCGTGTAATACCTCTTGAAAAAATTAAGTGATAGTGATAGTTATAATTTGGAAACGACTGACATAGTTCACTGCATATAGTTGCCTGAGCTTACTCACAGAAGCCTGCCTTAGACTGGCAGAGAATTCTTTCCCAAACCGCAGTCAAAACCCTGTGGCTTCCATGTATCAGTCTCAAACTGTCCCTTTCATCCCTTCCTGCCATTCAAGCCTACCCATCTTTGTCCAGGATCATTTCCAAGGACCACTTACCTTGCTTCCCTCCCATGCTGCCTTCCCAGTCCAACTCCTTCCATCTTGTCCTGCTCTTAAAATGCTCAATATTCTCTAGTCCTTGCCTACATACGTGTCTCTGCTTCTGACCTTTAAGGTCCTTAAAGACAAATCCTCCTCGCTCACCCACCAGTTATTATGACCCTGAGCTCTGACAGAGTCACCTTCTAAAGCAAGTCAGAACCATCCCTTCCTTCACCTCTCAGTGGCCCACTTCACTTTCAGCTATCTTTTCCAAAACATTGCATGCGAGATGGTTTTAGATGGTACACAGGTAAGCACTTTTTATATTGATTGTTAAGTATTGTCTGTTGAAAAAAAATAAAATTAGTCCATGAAACCTGTAGGTTTTTAATTTTACCAGTATTACTGCTAAGACAAGGCTCAGTATAAAAAGAGGGAGTGACTTGTTAAAATATTCACTAGTACTACACTTCAGGTACAGCAGAAGTGACAGCAATGGAGCACTGGTCTCTAGGGAGACACTGGCTTAGAGGACACATGACCTCACACCTGGAGACCCTCAGCTGCCCCTCCACCTCCACCCTGGCCCTGAGTGGCGGCCAGGCTGCTGCTGTCATGTTCCTAGTTTCTGCATTGGTTCCTGGTGTTTCTCTGCCCTGCCATCTGCACAGCCAACACCCTTCTGAGCTTCCAGGTTCAGTTCACAATCCCTCTCTTCTCTGAAGCTTCCCTGACATTTCCTCTTGCTGCTATAACAAATCACAGCACACACTGTAGCTTAAAAGAACACAAATTTTATTCTTTTACAGTTCTGGAGGTCAAAGTCCAAAATGTTTCACTGGCTTAAAATCACGGTATTGGCCAAGCGGATTCCTTCCAGAGACTCTGACAAGAAACTGTTTCCTTGCCTCTCCCATCCTCTGGTGACTGCCCTGTAACCCCTTCCACCATGTTCACAGCCCATCATTCCCATCTCCACCTCCACTTCCATCTTCAAATTATCTTCTCTGGCTCCCACTCCTCCTGGTCCCTTTTGATAAATTAAAAAAAAAAAAAAATGTTAATCATGTGGTTTCATCAGGCCCTCCTTCCCCCCAGCAATCCAGTATCCTTTCACCACAAGGTTCATAACTTAGTCACATCTGACAAGTCCCTTTTGCCATGTGAGGTCACCTGTCAACAACTTAGGGAGTTAGGCTGTGGAGCTGGGTGGGGATGGGGAATGGTTCAGCCTCCCACACCTGGCATTGCCACTGTCCTGTGCACTAAGGCATGGCTTGCCTTTCTCTCCCACCCTGTGTCCATTCCAGTCATCTCACAGGTATTTGCCTTTGTATCTCTTCACCTGATCAGCCTCTCCAGTGTGAGTCGCTCAAGGACAGTAATGGGTCTTGCCCATCCTGCATGCCCAGTGTTCTGCCAAGCAGCGAGAGGCCAGATGTTCAGAGTGCAGGCTGGGGGACCAGCTGCCTGGCCCCAGACCCTAGCTGCTCCACATGCTGTCTCTGACCCTACAGTGTCTCACAGTGATGATGACTTGAGCCCAACCCGGAGGAGGCTTTAGATTAAACAGGCTCACACACGGGAAAGTATGAAAAGAGTACCTGACAACAGTGAACAGCAAGTGGAGGCAGTTCTCTTTGTCATCTTTGATTTTATTGTGCATGCTATGAAAGGGTAGTTGTTTGTGAGTTATTTTTGAGAAACTTAAAAAGGGGAGGCTAAACTCTTTGTTTAGTTATCTTCATGTTTAAATACATATTTTCCTTGGTGTTAAACATGTTTTCCAAAAAGTTTTTGAATATGTGAGCAAAGGGTCAAAAATAATAAAGGATTTCCTTGGGGTAACCCTGAGCTTGTACAGGTCTGTGTGCACCCCTCTGTCTGAATAGCAACCATTTGGAAGAAAGCCCTGTGCAGAGTGGTAAGTTAGCTCTTGAGTCTAGTCTCAGATGGTGGACTTTCAAGGGAGGTTACAACATGTGTGACTGTGGAACGCACCTCAGTAATTGGATTGATGGGTACTTGGAAGACTTTTTCCCTTCTGAAGTCACTTTGACATAGGCATGCCCTTGTATCCTAATGAAACTTGTGAGCATCTTTCAAGTTCTTTGCACCCTTCTAAACTAAGCTGAAGGTGCTTGGTATCCCTGTTAGAGGCAGTACTAGATTTCACATACATCTGGTCTTTTCATATCTCAATCTCTATGTTGCCTTTTTTGTTTTGGGGGTTTTTTGTTGTTGTTGTTTGTTGTTGTTTTGTTTTGTTTGGGTTTGGTTTTTTGCAGGGGGAGAGGGTACTGGGGATTGAACCCGGAGGTGTTCTACCACTGAGCTACATCACCAGCCCTTTTTATTTTTATATTTTGAGACAGGGTCTCGCTAAGTTGTTTAGCGCTTTGCTAAGTTGCTGAGGCTGGCCTCAAGTTTGTGATCCTCCTGCCTCAGCCTCCTAAATCGCTGGGATTACAGGCATGCATCACCACACCCAGCACTGATTGTTGGTGCTTCTATCAGTATACATAACCGAGAGATTCAAGGGTTGTGTGAGATATAAAGTGTTCAGAAATTAAGGTCTTTTGTTAATGTTCAGTACATTTTGTAAAAATGTACTGAATTGTTTATCCTCAAGGCAATACCTACCATTATGGGGACAATAGCATCCCATGTGCCACTCAAAGAAAACGGCTCATGGTCAAGACAGGTTCTAGAGTGTGATATTGTAGCACATATATGTTTCAGGAGAGCCAAACGAGTTGCTGCTGTTAAAGACAAGAAATTTTTAAAATGCCTTGTAGCAAGTATTTTCATTGGGAACACGTACTCTGACCAAAGATCATGACTACTTGGTGTACATGAAAGTCATATTTTTAGAATGTCATGAAAAATGGAGAAGTCTATGAAAGGCAGTCTAGCTTTAGGAAATAATGCTAGTAGGGATTTTAGATTAAAGAGCTAATAAGATCTGCCTAGGCAGACTGAAGAGAGACAGTTTAGTAGTGAAAAATAAGGTTATCAGACAAGTAAATGGCAGGCTGGAAAATAAAAATGTATCATTTGAATGGCAGGGAGCCATTGCCTGGTTTTCAGAAAGCAAGGTATTAAAGTTATCATACCCTCTGCATCATTTAACTTGAACGTTAAAGGAGTGATCCTGGAGTTTGAGCGACAGTGGAAGGCAAAAATTGTCATAGTCCTGCAAAAAGATTAGGGTCCAACTTCTGAATTTATTTCAGAGGTTGAGGTTCAAATGTAGACTAAATATAAAATGACAGCTCTACTACAAAATTGGATGCAAATAACAAAGGACAAAGAATAGTAGCAGACTAGTTTCTGATCTGTGGAAGGCAGACATAGTGTTCTATGATTGAGAACTTGGGATTTGAGACAGTTGTGGGGCTGGATGGAGGTGACCCAGCTTGGCCACATAGAGTGTGGTGAGGTGCCTGCAGTGTGTGGTTAACCCTAAGGCAGTCAGACAGGGAGAGTGCCATCCTCAGCAGAGGAGACGAGCTGCAGCAGGAGGCGCTGCGCCAGGCAGGAGCTCTGCCCTGCGCCACCCCTGAGCTCAGTGGCCTCCACTCAGAGAGACAACAGGCACCACCATCTCCCAGGATGTCGCCACTGCACAGAAGAAGCAAACCCAAATGCTGAGGAGGAAGAAATGGTTCTTACAGATGTGATAGGTCAAGACTTCAGTCTTTTATTAGTGCATAAAAATCATATAGAATAGTGGCTCTGTATCACATTCATACATGCATGTTACAAAATTGGATCTGTTTCACTCCCAGTTCCTCCTTGCTATCTCCTCCTCCCTCCCTGTTACCCTTCCTCTCCCAAATAGTCTTCCTTCTACTTTCATGACATCTGTCGGGGTTTTTTTTGTTTTGTTTTGTTTTGTTTCCTTTTTCCCTTTTTTTCCCCTCTGGCTTTCACATATGAGAGAAAACATTGAACATTTGTCTAAGTCTGGCTTATTTCACTTTAATGTGATATTTTCCAGTTCCATCATTTTCCTGAAAATGACATAATTTCATTCTTTATAGCTGAATAAAACTCCATTGTGTATTTGTACCATATTTTCTCTACCCAGTTACCTGTAAATGGGTACCTGAACTGATGATCCCTTAATGTGGCAGTAGTGAGTGGTGCTGCAGTAACCCTGAGTGTGCACGTGTGTCTCAGGTACACCAACTATAATTCTGGACAAATACTGAGGCATAGTATGTCACATGGTACTTCTGTTTTCAGTGTTTTGAAGATTTCAGTCTCTTAAAAGTCTACAATAATGCCTGTTGCTATGAGGAAACCTGTGTAGCCCAGAGGAGGAAGGTGACAAATGTGTGGCCCTCCTGTCCTAGCCACCTGAGCCGGGGTTAGAGTAGGGAAGCAGGTCCTGATGGAACAAGATAGTGAGCAGCAGAGGCACCCATGATGTGCCCTGGCTTCTTCCTCTGCAGAATTCCAGAGGCGGGAGTGATGGAGGGACACAGTGCAGTTTACTTTGTGCTTGTTAGTTCAGGTAGGGGGATTGAATCTGGTGGCTGAACAGGAGTAGGCAGGCAGGTGGGGTGCTAGTTATAGTGCAGCCAGCCCTGCCTGGTACAGTTGGAGATACAAAGTCTCCTCTAATCTGGACTCTTTACCTGCCCCTGAGTGGAACTTCTCACATTGTGCTTCAGGAAGTACTGGGGTGATTAGTAGCTTGTGGGCGCTACAAGTTCTAGAATAGGAAGGAGAGAAATGAGGAAGATGCCCCTATTCCAGAGGAGGAGCCACAGCAAGGTCTCTGCTTTCAGTAGCCTACAGTTCTCACGAATGAGTTAGACATCGAACAGGTTAATTTTTTAAGAAAGGAAAGCACAAATAAGCTGATCAGATAGTATAGTCCGTGCTCTGAAATTGAAATGAAATAATATATTGGGAAATAGGCAGGTAGAAGGCTGTTCAGTTTGGGTGGGTGACCCTGGCTTCTGAGGTCATTGACATTCAAGTGGATACCTAAGGATTGAGGAGCATCTGGCCAGGGGAGAACCTGTGGAAAACCATCCAAAGAAGAGGGGCTGTTGTGGAGGGAGGGGACACCCATCTGATAACTGCGGGGGCCCAAGCCCAGGGTGCCAAGATGGGGAACTAAGGCAGCAGCGATTAACACGCCAAGGCACCTCTAACTCAGCCAGAGTCAGAAGAGGGGAATGCTCAGCCAGTGGGTATTCGCCCATTCTTGACCTGGGAATGTCACCTAGGGAACTTTGGGGAGCCATAGTCCTTAATCTTTTTTTCCCCAGAGAAAGCTGGAATGTGCTGGTGCCCTGAAGAGGAGGGCCGTGGGAAATGGCAAAGCTGGAAGCAGGCATAAGAATGTGGTATAACTGCTGTATGCAGTGGGAGAAGGCCTAAAAGACACCCAAGTGACACAGGGTAATCCCCATGCTGGCCCATGAGGGCTGTGATTCTCCTCCAGCAAGGGAGCCACCCTGCTACTGCTGGAAGTAGTAGAGAGGTTGGTGGGGCTTTCCTGTATAGTTGAAACAAGAGGGGCAGGATTGCTAAAGAACTGAGAGTGTGGGTGAGTGAAGCCAGTGAGGAGAGAGCCGGAAGCCCGCAGACACAGAATTAGTCAGAGACCCACAAGGAGAGCTGTGGGCACAAGAAGGCCTGTGCATAGCCTGGAGGAAGCATGGCAGGTACAAGGCAGGAGTGCTGGAAGAGTGGCCCAGGGTCAGAGAGTCTAATCCTTCAGACCCTTTGATTACCTTTCGAATGCTGTTTTGTGTGGCTCCTGGTTCAGTGGTAAGTCTGCTTTCATTAAAGGGAAATGGTTGGCAGGCAGGTTGGACTCCATCGAGTTCTAATCCTGTGATAAAACATTGACTTACTGCATTTGCCATTGCCAGCTTTTGATCTACTCAAAGCATATTTCTCTTGTCCTTTGAGCAGTCAGAATGGATTTATTAGTTGTGCTAGTTCTGTGAACGGACTTCTCTTGGGTGCCTGTGGTCACTCTTCAGTGTAACACCACAGCCAAAATTGATGGAGAGTTGAGTTGGAAGCTTTTAGGACTAATTGTAAAACTAAACTAAAATATTTCCTGAAGCCACCTTTAAATAATAATGATAATACCTTGTATAACTATAGTGCTTTACAATTTACAGAACACTTTTACATGCATCATCTCATTTAATCTTCACAGTAAACAATGCTTTTTGAATACTTAGATCTTTCTTAAGTGAGAAATCACATTGTACATCCTGATTTAATCAGAGTGAGTCACCAGAAGTTATTGGTACAATAACCATCTCTTAAGTATCTTCTGTCTACAAAGTGCTTCACTAAGGATACTGAGGGGTAAATTTTCAGCAAATAAATACCTAATTAAAAGTACCTCTCCAATAAATGTGACCTTGCCTCCTGGTCCACTCGATCCTTACAGTCATTCTTTTGGAGGCCACTTACTGTGCCATAGATGCATATAAATATTGCCAGAAATTCCTTGTGTCATACTTGAAGGCTTTAAAACTAAGGATTCTGGTACTCATCTAAGCTCAGTGATATCTCCAAAAGTCATTCTGTTTCAACTTTCAGTTTCTTGAAGATTATCTATTACTCGAATTTCTGCAGAAATATTGGAAGCTCCCAGCATGGTTGAAGATGCTTAGCCATTGAGTTCACTATCTTGCTTCGAGTGATTAGGGTTTGATTTAAGAGTACACCCTCACCCTTGGCCCCAGCAAACTTATTATCCACTAGAAAAGAAGACATGGTTCATGGTGTTAGGTTTTCCTCACTGTGGCCAAAATACCCTACAGAAACAACTTAGAAGAGTAGGGGTTTATTTTGACTCACAGTTTCAGAGGTCCAGTCCATGGTCATTCAGCTCCATTACTCTGGGCCCAAGGTGAGGCAGAAGAGTGTAGCAGAGGAAAACTGCTCACTGTGTGGCAGCCAAGAAGCAGAGAGTGAATGAGAGAAGCCAGGGACAAAAGACGTAATCTCCCAAGGCACGGTCCCAATGACCCACTTCCTCCAGCCATACTGCACCTGCCTGTAGGTACCACCCAGTTACCATTCACATTTTTAATCTATCAAATGGGTCAGTCTGTTGATGGGTTATGGTTCTTACATCCTGATTATTTCACCTCCTGTATTAGCACAGGAGTTTTTTGGGGATAAATTAAAACAATCATCTCTAGGTTCTGTAAATCAGACTGGGATACTGTAAGGAGATTGGAAAACAGGACTTTCTGGGAGGCTGCCCTGTAGGTGAAGTGGGGAGCACAAGATACTATTAGAGTCAGGCCCACTCCTGAACCTGTGTCCTAGAGGCCCTGGAGTGTCCAAGCACTTGCTTTGGGCTACCATGGCTCCTCAGAAAAGATACAGGCTTTACCTCTTACTCCAGGTGCTCCCTCCAAAAGTAGGGTCCCCAAAATAATAGGAGCCTCTGCCTTCAGAGCCCCTTGAACAGAGTGCCTTCCTCAGCACAAGCAGTGTGATCTACAAACTGATTTCCTCCTGCATCAAGAGCTGGGCGAGGCCTGGGGGCTGCTGTGGCATGTCAGCTGAGAAGCATGTATGCTGCTGACACTCAGGTATCACCAGGGGTGCTGAGGATGGATCAGATCACCTTGTTACAGCTATTGTTTCTCCAGTCCTCTTCCAACTCCTTGTCTAGCCTCCTGATTTTACTAATTTTGAGGTTGTAGTAGTTCTTACTCAGCAGTTTGTGTGGGCGTGTAGTTTGGGATTTGGGGGAGGACAAACTCAAATGACTTTTTTTTTTTTTTTTTTTTTTTTTTTCCCCTTAAAGCTACTGCACACATTTCCTGGACACACTGATTTTTTTTAAAAAGTTTTCTCATGGTAACATCTTTTGAATAATATTTTCTTTGTTTTACAAGGGAGGCTAATGATCTGGAGCTTAGGCAATCTAAAGCCCAAGAACTCTTCCTTTTTTGTGTTGGACAGATGTGCCTAATACTTTATTTGGACAGAGAATATGCAGCCAGCATCTGAACATCCCATAAATACTCGGGAGAGGAACATAATTAGGATATAGTGTGGAGCTGGGAGTTTGAGCTTTAAGTCTAAGTGATATTTCCGACTGGGGCTGAAAACGTGCTTTAAATAATTGTATTCTGATCATTTAGGTCTCTCTTTATAGGGCATCTTTTATGACCAAGACTGTCCAGTACCAAAATGAGCTACATAAATTCCTAATCTGGGATACAGCTGGACAAGAACGAGTAAGTCACTCTTTAATTTACTATGTGTTTTTCTGAGGCCCAAACCAAATTAGAGTGCCAACTAAACTGTCAACATCCCTGTCATTTCACGTTACTCACTTCTTTTCTATGCACCAGAGACACATTTATTTCCATTTGTGTAGGCCAGCCTTTTTCTTTTCAATTAGAGCCACAAAGTCCGCTGATGGAGAAAGTGATAATGGGCACTGAGGGCATTTTTATATTTTTTAGTGTCTTAAAGTAAATGCTGACTAACAGGCCTGATAAAATCCCACTTGAGCATTGTGTGTAATTTGGGGCTCCATCCTCTAGTAAAGATGTAAAAGAATTAGTGGTAGAAAGGGAGAGTTAAGCACAACTCATTTATAGCTGCCTTTTAAAAAGCTAAAGAGGGAACTTTACAGCATATAAAGTTTGAGATTTAAGTGAAATGGATGAGCTAACACAGTGCCTTGCAGTAGGTACTTAATAAATGCCTGGTAATAAAATTGGCCACAGTAGTTATCTGCCTAAGGAACAGCCCGAACCAGAGTGGACCAGCCACAGCAGCATGGGACCAGATGGGATTTGGGGAAGCCCACCAAGTCAGAAGAGGGTGGAATGGGACAAACACGTGCCACTGTCTGTCTCCCCTCTGGGCACTGACTTCCATTTCTTGCTGCAGTGCCTGTGTCTGCCCCATTATTCAGCAGACATTTAATTTTGTTTTCAAACAGTACTATCAAAACAGCATCAGATGGATGCACAGGGCTCTCTTAAGCTCTTAGAAGTACACCAGAAGTAATCAGGAAAAATAGTCTGTCATCACAGTCTTATCTAAGACAACATAGATACTGTGTATGGTGTAAAATCTGACAAGAATCATCGCAGACAAATGGAAGAAAACAAAGCAAGCCATTACCGTTGTCCTAGATGTAGACATTGTGCATTTGTACAGATTTAATGTCTTAAGTTCACTTTGTTTGGTTTCTTCTGTTTTTAACGCTGAATGTCGTTCTACCATCCAATTATTCATCTGAGATGGATCTGCTTATGGTTTTCTTTTCCTCACTCCTTGCTATGCTGCTGTTGTGCATCTAGAATGGGACATTTAAGATAACTGGACCTTTGCTAACCATCACTCTTCTGTCCTTCAGAAATGGTACTGACCACAGAGTCTACCCACATTTATCTGCACACAGAGCCATGGTATTTGTCCTGTCGGCCCCAAGCTGGTGGGGCTCTTCTTACCAATAAAACACATGCCCTTCTGCTGGATCCCAAGGTTCAGTTACCCCTCACAGATACTGATGGTACAGCAAAGCCATCATCATAAAGAACCCTGCTGCAGTACAGATCCCATTATGCTCTCATCAGAGCCTGTCCTGGTGTACACAGTGATGTATAGCATCTGTTTTTTTCAGGAACATGAAAAAAGAAATAACCCAAGGGCATCAGGCTCTTCCTTTCTGCTGGCATGATTGCAGGGGTCTTTGAAGTTTTGTAATTAGCCAGCTTGCCTGCCTTTTGTGTGCCTACTTCTCATTAGTTCTTCATCAGGAATAGCTGCTCTCAGATGTGAACCTGCCTCTCTACTACTCAAAACACCACCATGCAGTGCAAAACTGGACAAGAGGTGTTCATGGGGGAGCAGCCAGGAGAGGAGAACCCCCGCCCCCACCACCAGGGGAGCGCTGGCTCCAGTCAGGTGTTGCAGGGCAAGAGCATATGTCCAGGGTTGCCAGATTGCAGTCTGCTCAATAATGGGCAGATACATGGGGCATATCATCAAAGACTGTTTGAAGTATAGGGGGAGGATCAGGCAGGTTGTGGCTGGTTGGGGTCAAGGACAGTTTGTCCTGGGAAGGCCATCCAGGCCCTGAATACACCAGCCACAGCCAGACTGTCTTTTTCCATCTCTTCCCACCAGCCTGACCTCTAGCACAGGACTGCTTATAGTTCTCCAGCATGCCATCCAATTTATGCCCTCTTACCCTTCTTCCCAGCTTTTGTCTGGAAAACTTTCTTCAGTCTTCAGAACACACCTCTGATATCACTTGACTGGAGGGGGCTCTCCTAAGCACCTCTGCTGATCTCAGATGAGTAACCATGTTGCCATATCCCCCCGTGTTGCTCAAATCCAAATCTAGATGTTGCCTTGGACTCCCCCACAGCTCTCCACTCTGCTCTATCAGCCTGTGCTGACAGCTCCGTTGTCTAAAACTTTCCTCCATTTCCACTCCCATCACCCTGCTCTTAGACACCTTTTACTCTGACTTGAGTATTCCCTAGTCTTCTAACTGGTCCCCCTGCCCAGACCTGACCCATGCCACTTCTCACAGGATCCAGAGTCCTTTAGAAACAAAATCAGACCCTCTTATTTTCCTGCTAATACTCTTCAGCAATGATTATTGCTCCTCTCCTCTGCCCACATGCCCTGCTCCCCTAATCTCCTTGGTTCCCTCCCAGCCCACCCTCCCTCTCTCCCACTGAATTCCAACCCACTGCCCTCCTGTAGGTCCTTGAGCACCCCTTGGCATCAGGTCTTCATGTGCATTGGTCCTTCTCACTGGAATTTTCTCTCCCCTTGCCAATAGGCTCCCTTTACCAGCTTTTAGTCTCAGGTTGAATGTCATACTCTTAGAAATTTCCCTGAGTCCACCCCCACCTGCCCATATCTAAGCACAACTCCCAGTTCATTTTCCATAATTGCCAGTATTCATTTTCCTCAAGGCATTTGTTAAAAGTTATAGTTAGATGTCTGTCTGTTTACCTTTATTGACAGTCTCTCCCAGCAAACTGTAAACAGAGCTAGGACTGTGGAGTGTCTTGCTTGCCCTGTATTCCCAGCCACCCCCAGCACAGCGCCTGATGTAGAGCTCATGTTCAGAACCTGGTTGGATGGATCAGCAGATGAACCCTAAGATCGAGAGCAGTCTTCAGTTATCCTCATGCATGCCATCAGCACCTGTTTTCTTCCTATCATGTCTTCCATTAGATTCTGAGCTCCTTGGGAGCAGGACTCCTTATGTCTCTGCTCTCAGCCCCCTAGCACATGGTGTTGGTGACAGCAAGCTTAACATCAAATGCTTGCTAACCCTCCTTAGGCACGGATAAGGACAGACCTTCTACTACTTTCATCATGTGAGTAGTGCATGCCTCAGATGATGATTTTCTGGTGTTTGCATGTATATTATTTAGTTTACTATAGTTTAAAGATTCACAGTGGAAACAAAAATTGTAATAAAATGAAAGCTTTTTGATCAGCTAATTGTTTGTGTATCCTTCCCATTTGAATCTAACATCTGTTGCCATACGTTTTGACACTTGTATTGTCTTTATGATGGTCAGGTTACAACTGATTGCAAAGTGATTTCATTTAAACTAGTAAATGGAGAATTTGGAGAATTTTTCAAGTATTATGTGAACCTTGTTAAATGAACAGAAAAATACCTATCAGGTTGCTGGTATAAGTGCTTCGGAAGACAGTGAGTTCTGAGGGACCTACAGACAATTCTCAGGGCTCACAAATATTTGTAAAACTTACTATTTTTATAAGACTATGCAAGTCAAATATGAAATGAAGGATATCATATTGTGCTAGCATATAGTTTTTATCAGAATAATCATAATCAAGTTATCAATTAACTTTTGATTCAGTGTTCATCCAAAAAAATCAGTTCTTGACTGTAAAAATAAGGCTAATTTTTTTCAGCTACCCGGTAAAATGAGACTTATTTTCCTAAATTTAAACTTACTTTCTCAAGACAACCTCTGTGAGTTCTTTTTGTCCCTATTATTTGCAAACCAAATGAATTCATTTTGTCACATTTTTCCACCAATTATCCTTCACTAACAAAGACTGCTGTAGTAACATGGAGACAAACACAGCACAAACATACATGAGCACTATGAGTGTATCCCATAATTACACCATCAGTGTAGAAAAACACTTCAAATGCTTTCCATCTGCATGTGATGAGCTAGAAGAAAGCTGCTTAACTAGAATCTGGTAGACCCTGCATCCAGACCCTAAATATCTACATCTGCTCCTGATGGCTGTTTCCACACGTCAGAACACCAGGAAGGCACACAATTATTGTCACCATAGTCATGTATGGAATTGTTCATAGGATAAAAATCAGGAACTGAGTGACTTAGGGTCATCTAGAACTGGGGTTAACAGACTATGGCCTGTGGGCCAAATCCAACCTGCTGCCTGTTTTCGTAAATAAAATTTTATTGGAGCATAACCACGCTTGTTTACATGGCTGTTTTCATTCTATAGTAGCAGAGATGAGTAGTTGTGACAAAACTCATACAGCCCACAAGGCTGTAATATTCTTGGCCCTTGCCTTAAAGTTTGCTGTCCCTGATCTAGAGCCACGTTTGGAGCACAGATGTGCTATCTTTTGAGTTTCTATATGTGCTTCCATTTTCTTTCTTTACACCAAAGTGATATGGAAAGAGTTTCAACATGACAGAAGAGCACCCTATAATAGACTAACTTTCCCGGACACAGCAATTTATATACAAACTCTGGATAAAACTTGTATGTACTGCAGAGCAACCAGATGCAGCCAGGGACTGAACAGTGGAGCTGTGTTGGTCATGGACGGCCGCTTCACAGCTCTCCCCCAGTTGACACTCCTCAGGCCATGTGCCATAGGACAATTAGGACTCAAGCAGAAAGCCTCTTGAGCTTATGACACTTGTAAATGGAGTTCAGGACTGTGAGAGTATCTGGGAAAAGAGGAAGCAAATTCCACAAAGGTGGTCCCAGCAAGGAGGGAAGACCCAAACTCTATTTATAAATTTTCTTCAAGTTTTTGGTTCACTCTCCAAATCATGAATGTACAGAGGAGACATTACCAAACCTAGAAGAGACCAACAGCTAGAAGAGGGATGGGACTGAGCAGAGGTTCAGATGCTGCCCATTACAGCAGAGCTGGAATTTGGAGTTCGAATCCAGTCCCACCGTATTAGAGGGGATTGGTAAACATCTTGGGCATCCCATTGAAATTTCAAAAGGCCGGTGCCTCGGGAGTGGAGGCTATGTCCTGCTACTAAGGGCAGACCTTGATAGGCCACTCTAACTTTGCATAATGCCAATCTCACAGTGACTAGCGGGTAATTTGACACTCCATAGAGAAGAAAACAGAAACCAGAGTCTAAGTGTATCATCTGTACTGTCCAGCGTACAGTCAGAATTATTACACATGCAAAGAAGCAGGAAAGAGGGCCCAGGGAGAACAGCATCCCCCATTGTTAGAATTTGCAGACACAGAATTTAAAGCACACATTTTAAATATGTTTAAAGAGTTAAAGAAGAGTAGTCTTAACTACTTAACTGCAGAAAAGAAATCTCACACTTAATGGAAAATAATAAATAATTAAATGGGAATGCTAAAACTGAAAGCCACAGTTCATTTTTATCTAAGATGAAAAATTCACTGGATAAATGATAGAACAAATTATTCAGAGGAACAAGAAAAAGGGGTAGAAAAATATGACTCAATTGACCAATTGAGTCAAATTCAAATAGCCTAACATATGTATAATTGAGACCCCGAAGGAGTGAAGGAAGAGGAGAGGGTCAGAAAAAGATTCCAGAAAGGATGCCTGGAATATTCCCAGATTTAGTGAAACACTAACTTACAAAACCAAGAAGTTCAGCAAACATGCAAGTACAACGAAAACCACATTTAGGTACATCATGGTCAAACCACTGAAACCAGAAATAGAGAATCTTAAAAGCAGCCACAGATAAAAGATACATTATGTTTGAGGGAACAGTTTGAATGATGGTCGTCTTCTCACAGAAACAGAGGTGACTGGAAGCCAGTGGGATATTATCTCTAACATGCTGAAAGGAAAAAAAACAAACTCTCAATGTGCCAAAAGTACCTTTCAAATATGAAGTCAAACTACGTGCTATTAGAAAAGCAGAAGTGATTCAGCAGCTCACAGAAGGGTTCTCAGACTAGAGGGAAATGACACTAGATGGTAACCAAGATCCACAGAAAGAAATAAGAAGCCCTGGAAATAGTAAATATGAGACACTCTCACTTTTTCTTCTCAACTTTAAAAGACAACTCGTCATTTAATTTTAAAATTATAATGTTGGATTGTGGAATTTATAGCATAGATAGATTTTAAATATTTGACAAGCAGCGCAAAGAATGTGGGATAAAAAGCATTCATGCTCGCAAGATTCTTACATTTTATATGAAGTGATAACATTTTAAATTCTCAGTAGACTACAAAAATGTATACTGGTTACAAGAACAGTTAAAAAGTGATATAAGAAAATATAGCTACAAAGTCAACAGAAGAATTAATGAATTACTAGAAGATATCCAATCCAAAAAGAGGAGTAAAGGAAGAACAGAGAAATCTAGAAAGAAATGAACACATGTAAAGTAAAGCAGTGTAAACTCAAGCACATCAGTAGTGCATTAAATGTAAAGGACCAGACCATGTGCTTGAAAGGCAGAGGTTGTCAGAGGTACCCAAAGGCAGAACCCAACCGTGTGCTGTTTAGAGATGACCTTGTTTATGAAGACAAAGAAAATAAGAGAATGGCAAGGATATTCTACACAAGTCATAGAATACAGCTACCGTGGTCATGTTCATAGTAGGAAGTAGGCTCCAAGACAAAAGATTATGTCAAGGTTAAACAGGAACATTAAATTCCACAGTTGCTGTCCTGTGGATGGTTTCCATGGATGTGTACATTCATCACTTTATCAGTTGCACGGCTAAGATCTTTGCTTTACTCATGTGAATTTTACCTTACAATTTTAAACAAAGAAGAAAGAACCCTGTAAAGGATGTTGCCATCATAAGCACATCAGAAATGGACCCTTCTTCCACCTGTGTGCTTCTTATGCCATGCAAGTCAGTCCAACAGTTAAAATCTTTTTACCTAAAGTAGTTGTTTTTTTTTTTTTTTTTTTGGTTCTTGCTCCATGTGTGGTACTAGGAATTGAATCCAGGAGTACTCTACCTTGAACTACACCCCGAGCCCTTTTTATTTTTCATTTTGAGTTAGGATCTCACTCAGTTGCCAAAACTGGCCTTGAACTCGGTGATGCTCTTACCTCAGCTTTCCACGTGGCTGGAACGTCAGGTGTGGCCTCTGCACCCAGATGTAGTTCCTTTTTCTGTAGTGCTTTCTTAACTTACAACTTTTATTTTTGTTTTCTTCTAAAACTTAGCATTTTATTAGAAGTAGGCTTTCACCCAGGGCAGCCTTTTTCTCAAGAAGATGAATGAACATTTCTGTACGTGGACATACACATCTGGTGTTCACTTGCTCACCAGTTTTTTTGTTTTTTTTTTTTTTGTTTGTTTTTGTTTTTTGTCATGAATGGACACAATACCTTTATTTTTTATTTTTCTGTGGTGAACCCAGTGCCTCACACATACTAGGCAAGTGCTGCACCACGAGCCCCAGTCCAGCCCTCTCCAGTTCACCAGGCTCTGAGATAAAATGGAGTGCTACACTCAGGTTGTCTTCCTCATAGAGCTCACAGTCACATTTTTCACTCCATTTTGTAAAACTCGATGTAACATGAAAGCTTAAAACCAGAAGGTTAAACTAATTGATTGAAAGTTTGAATCCAGACTGTCACTGTGGCCTAAGCAACTGAGGCAGGAGGATCGCAAGTTGGAGGCCAGCCTCAGCAACTTAGCAAGACCCTGTCTCAAAATAAAAAGTAAAACGGGTTAAGGTCATAGCTCATGGTTGAGCTCCCTTGGGTTCAACACCCAAGACCACAAAAAAACACAGTGGCAGAGTCCACAGTTGGTTGTGTATGCTGCACACGTGCCAGTGCTTTCCTGTGAGGACATCCTGCCGTGTTTGGGGATGAGCTGCCAGAAGCAGCAGGATGCAGTACACAATATGACATCATGTGTTTTGCCTTCGAAGCTGGAGTGTAAGGGGAAGATCACATATAGGCACAAGTCTAGTCTGTAAACTTTGGCTTTACATTCTTTGGGTGGTGCTTACACCAGGACATTTGCCCAAGAACCACATTTTGACTGGGGAAAGTGTTTCACATTCCCTGTTTGGCATTCATCAAAAGAAAGGCCCACTAAAGCATACTAGCTATTGAAACGATTATTCCTCTCCCTTTCTTCTCGTCCCTATCGTGCTCAGTGGAGGGGAGGTGGAAGTGAAATGAGACATGTACCCAGCATTTGGGACTTGCCACATGGATGGAGATATCAAGAAAGCAAGTTACAGACTCATTCGAGTAGTGAATTTAAATGTGTGCTCTTGTCTAGGACAGTCAGCGTCTGGATTACAGGGTGATCTGTGTGACACCAGTGTAGCACTTCTCTGGAGAACTACTCACAGCATTATTTTTTTTTTCTCCCTGATAGTTTGGGAAGCCAAAGTTTAAAGGACTGTTGAACAAATGAATTTGGAATTACTACATCGAGTTCTATTAAAAAGCCTTTTTAGCTGAATCAATTGTTTATAGCACCATATTTAATTCCTATAAAACTGTATTCTAAACTATCTTCTGAGAGACATTTCAGTGTTACATTAAAAGTTTTCGCCTCTGGTAATTACTGGTTCATTTGCTTTAAAACATGATGTCATCTTTGTCTTTAGAGAAAGATTACCTTTTGTGCAGGGATAATGGACTTTGAAGTCTAATTTAAAAAAATATATATTTAACCAGTTTTTCCAACATTGTCATTTATTTCCCCTCTGCAGTTTCGTGCCTTAGCACCAATGTACTACCGAGGCTCAGCTGCAGCTATAATCGTTTACGATATCACAAAAGAAGTAAGACTATATTCAGTTTTCCTTAGAATATTTTGTAAATTCTTAGTTGCTTAGATCTCCAGTTTCTCCCTTTGTGTTACAGGAGACATTTTCAACATTGAAGAACTGGGTTAAAGAGCTTCGACAGCATGGCCCACCTAATATTGTAGTTGCCATTGCAGGAAATAAGTGTGATCTTATCGATGTCAGGTAAGTTATTAGACAAAGAGATTGCACTGCTGATTATGTGTTCCTGTTCTTAATGAGCAATATCCAGTGTAAGAATCTTGGTTTTGGTTTTTTTTAATCTCTGACATTGAAAAATTCCTTTTTGTTATGTGGTTGGAGACCTGAAGTTTCAAACTAAAATTAAGATTTCAGGCATTTGGAGCAATCATATTACATTTATAGACAGGTGTGTAATTTACTTGAACATTGGTCACATCACAATTGGCGTTATCTGAGATCAGCGCAGCCCCCATGCTCCTGTTACAGAACTGAATAAGGAAAGCACATTTATTAGAAATTTCTCTACCATCTTCATAATTCCCAAAGCATGGGTTTTTTTAATTTTAACTTGGGGGATGGGAGTAGAAAACTTCACCCTAATCATTCCACTAGCTGCCTTGTTAGTGGTGCTGGGTTTTGTCTGTGTAAACCCAGAAATGGTGTAATTAGGAAGACCACGTGTCAGGGCTCACAGAGCCATTCAGGACATCCTTTGTCATCATTACCTGTTAGTGACCAGGTAGGTGGGGATAACATAAGCTCTTAATGGGTAGAAGTTCTGATTTACAATTGTTGCCTTGCAGAGAAGTCATGGAGAGAGATGCTAAGGACTACGCTGACTCCATTCACGCGATTTTTGTAGAGACCAGCGCAAAAAATGCGATAAACATAAATGAACTCTTTATAGAAATTAGTGAGTATCTTTGTGCTTCTGGGATCCCTCTGTGCAGAACACCTTCAGACAGAATTATCTTCCTGGTTAGAATGCCCATCATATTTTGAGTGGTCTAGTCTCTGATGCTGTCGTCAGTGAGATGAGACTTGAGAGTACAAGCAAAACAGCCAGCTTTCCTATCGAGGTGTAATTGCTGGAGAGCTGCTGCGTGATGACGAGGGCTCTGCTGGAAAGAATGCCACTGCTGAATACATAATGCACAGGGCAGGAGGTCAAAGAAGCTAGTCTCTCCCTCTGTCTCTATTTACATTTATTTTAATTAGTCATCCAGGGTCATCAAAAATGAGCAAAAAAATGAAAGGAAATAAAATGCAGGTGTAATTCCCCTGTAAGGGGATTTCTTTCCCACCCACCCCCCTTCCCCTTCCAGAGTGTTACATGATGACACTAGATGGGAGAGAGGCTGCTGCATGCCTTTGGGATCCTCTACAGATTGTATCTATGTTTATTCATTTCATTCAAATTCATCAAAATACTTATTGGAAACCGTTCCAGGCTCGGGGGAGAGAGCATGAAGAAGATAGACACATCCCTTGTTCTCTCAGAGTGCATGTTCTGCTGAGGGAGACAGAACGTGAACACCAGATAAATAGGATCATTTCAGATTATAGTAAGAGGAAGAAAATCATTCAGGGTGAAGTGAAAAAGCACCTGCAGGTGGTCAGGGCAGGCCTCTGAGGAGGTGCTGCCAGCTGAAGTCTGGCAGAGCAGACCCTCTCAGGATGGGGGAGCTCACATTGACATGGCAGGCCGCAGGCTGGTGGAGGAGGTCAGTGCACCCACCCATTAAGACCCAGCCTCTGCTTCAGATCTGAGACAGATGGAACTGAAAGGTTCTTAGCCATTCCAAAGAGGGGAGGGGTCACGAACTCCAGTGCCCACCAGGGCCAGGTGGAGCAGGCCCAGGGGAAGCCCTGGGGGCCTCTCGGTGCCCAGTTGTGGAGGTTGTTTTCAAGGATTTTTATAGTTCACTTTTGTTTTGCTTTTGTGTTGCTATCTGTAGTTTGCTCAGATGTTTGGATTTTTATGTAATGTGTCCCATTGCTTAGATTTGGCCACTTTACTAAGCACAGTGCCACATGCCTGTAATCCCAGCAACTTGGGAGATTGAAACAGGAGGATGGCGAATTCAAGGTCAGCTTGAATAACTTGGCGAGACCCTGTCTCAGAATTTAAGAAGGGCTGTGATGTAGTTCAGTGGGAGAATGCCCCTGGGATCAACCCCCAGTACCCCTAAAAAAAAAACCAGAAGGGGGCTGGGGAGATAGCTCACCTGGCAGAGTGCTTGCCTCACAAGCACAAGGCCCTGAGTTCGATCCCCAGTACTGCAAAAAAAACCCAGAAGGATGGTAGTAAACTGTACCAACTGTGTGGCTGGGTGCGTGGTTCACCAGTGGAGCACGTGCCTAGCACAAATGAGGCCCTGGGTTCCATCCTCTGTCCACCAAAAAAAAGGAAAAAGAAAAAGCTAGCATTCACAAAGATTAGAACAATTAACAGAGGTAGAAATCGGGTTTATTTCTCACTGGGTGCTGTCACATTGCATGAGCACAGTACCTGGCATACCTGTGTTGAGGATTCATATGGTAAAGTGTACCTACAGAAGCACAGAGACCAGTGTGTTGTCCCCAGTGGAGTGGAGCCTGTGGGTGGACTCAGGGTGAGACGTAGCTCTCCTGCCCCCAGGATAACTGTTAACTCTTCAGAGTGGTTTTACACAGTACCATTTTACATATATTTAGTGCTTTATATTTTTTAAAATACTTTGTTTACTCTTTGTGTCTGGCTTCTCTTATTATGTATTACATTTTTAGATCATCCATATTATTGCATGTAACTGTAGAAGGTTCATTCTCATAGCTAGTGTGTGTCTGTGTCCAGAGTTGAAGGTGGGGATTGGGGAAGGAGAGTATCCATGGTATAATTATCCATTCTGCTGTGGATGGGCATCTGGACAGTTGTTTCCAATTTAGAGCTATTACAGCACTGTTCTGAACCTTCTGGTCATGTCCTTTGGTGAACATCTGTACACATTTTTGTTAGACACCTTTTTCCCTAAAAGAATTGCCAGGTCATTGGATTTGCATGTATTCATATGATTTCACCACTAGTTTCCACAGTGGTGGATGCTCACACCAGTATGTGTGAGGTTCCGCTCCTCTGTCTCTGCTGGGCAAGTAGTGGACTGTGTTTCCCTTGTGTTGATGAAGCCGAGAGCCCATCCAGACCCTCATTCACGTTTCTGTGCTATCTGAGCGTCCTCTCTTGTGAAGCGCCTGATCGAGCCGCCTTCCTTTCAGGCACCTGCCTTCTTAATGTCTATGCTGCTTTATTTTAGATGTTAGTCCCCTGTTGATTATGTGTATTGGAAATATCTCCTCCTCTGTGGCCTGACTTTCATTTTTGAATCAGTCTTCAATCAACTGAAGTTTTTCATCTGAATCTAATCCAATTTGTCCTTCTTTTTTATGGTCAGCTTATGATTTTAGTTCCTGTTTAAGAAACCATTGCCTATTCCCAGATGATGAAGATGTTTTCTTCTAGGACTACTCATTCTAAAAAGACTTTTTGTCATATTTCATAGCTGCTTCTGTGATAACTGCATTTGAATTTTCATTTATTGAAGAAAACATAATGACAAGAAGCTTCAGTAAAGCTTTTAAATAAATTTGTAACCTATTCATAACAGTGTCTATAGATATTTGAAAAGTTGCAGGAGACTTTTTTTTTAAATATTTTTCTTTGTAGATGAACATAATACCTTTATTTTATTTAGTTAGTTTTATGTGGTGCTGAGGATCGAACTCAGTGCCTTACACATGCCGGGCAAGCACTCTACCACTGAGCTACAGCCCCAGCCCCTGCAGGAGACTTTTTAATTGGAGACTGTGCAGTGTGCTGCCCACATAGGTTCTGCACTTCCCAGAATGTTGGAGACTTAAGGCTTGATGGCCAAGGACTTGAGAGTTGCTGCCTTTTTCCCTCTTAGCCTTGCTCACATCAGAAGATATGCCTGTCCATTGTTCCATGTTTACAAAATACCTCTGCCCCACGTAGTCTGCTATACGGGAACACCATATGGAGAAACAGGATCTCTTCCCTAAAAGAGCTTAATGTCTAGTTAGAGGGAGTCAGTATTTGTAAACAGGTATGTCGTAGCATGCTTCTGGTGTCCTGGTGGATTTCAGTGTCTTGAGATGTTAGAGAGAGGTAGGAAGTAGGAGGGCATCAGAAAGACCGTTTTACGGAAAGCAGCCCTTGTGTTATCAGGCAGGTAGAAGGATGGGTGATTTAAGGTTTCTCTCAAAATTGACATCATGCTTCACAGAGCAGTAAAGTGAAACCTGTTCATTCTTACGCATCGTTGGTAGGAGAATAAAGCAGCACAGCCTCTTCAGAGAGCAATCTGGCAGCATCTGTCAAAATTTAAATCTCAAGTCCTTGCATTTGTGCTAAACAGACACTGGGAATACAGTGTGTGTATCAGACAAATGCCCAGTGTAGGATAGCATGACCTAGCTCCTCCAGTCCTGTTCATCTAACACACACACATACACCATTATTAATAATGTCAAAGTATGGCAATCAACTAAATATCCATCAGTGGAGGAATAGTCAGATAAATCACAGTACATCCATGTGATGCCATATTGAGGAGCTAGTAAAGAAACAGCAGTCTCCATGTGCTGAGGAGGAGCAGTCCCCAGCGAGTAATGCATGAAAGCAGCAAGGAGGAGAGCAGTGCCCACTGCTTGCTCTCCTTCGTGCTTCAGAGAGCAGAGCAGGACAGGAATTCGGTCCCTCCTTCCTAGAAGGCTGCACCAGCAGCAGGTCACAGTGGTAGCTCTGCCACGAGACAAAGGGACAGGCATGTTCTGAGTGAATTTTTTTAATGTGTAGCGTATTACCTACTTGAAATGTTTTTAAAAATGTGTAATTTTTTAATTAGAAATTTTACTAATGGCCTGAGGCTGTAGCTCGCTACAGAGTACTTGCCAGGTATGCATAAGGTCCTGGGTTCAGTCCCCAGAACTGCAAGAAAAATTTTTTGTTTCTTAACTAAATACTGTGTGTTATCCTTGTCTGAATCCTGGGACAGAAACTGAACATTAGTGGAAAATCCAGTGATACCTGAAAAAAGTCTAGAGTTAGTTGTGATGTGGCAGTGTTGATTTCTTCACTTCAACAAGTGTCCTAGGACAATATAAGACACCAGCATGGAGGAAACTAGATGAGAGTGTACAGCAACTCTCTGTATCAGTCATCTTTGCGACTTTTCTGTAAATTATTCCCGAGGAAAATGTTTATTAACATTTTTTTGACTTTTTTTTTTTTTTTTAATCAAATTGTATCTGCAAAATTGTGACTGAGAAGGAACAGATTTGGAAAGTTGTAGCTCATTCCCTCTTCTCTCATCTTGGTGTAGGTCGAAGAATTCCATCCACTGACACCAACCCGCCATCTGGCGGTAAGGGCTTCAAACTCCGCAGACAGCCATCAGAGCCAAAGCGAAACTGCTGCTGATGAACTCAGCCTCCCAGACTTTATGGTGAAGTAGTTGGTCCCGAAAGTTAGCAGGAGGGCTGGGGGGGCCCTGCTGCCAGTGTCCACCTAGCCACTCGAGTCTTGTTCATGCAAAAAGGACGCACAGAAATTGGCTGGTTCTGTTCTCCCCTCGAAGACTGCAGCAATGATATTTCAGTCTGTGGACGTCCGTTATGTCAAGCATCTGTGGTGTCTAAAGGGACTGCATTGTTGACTCTTACCCTTGCCGAGGGGAGCACCTCATTATATGAATGGTGGAATTAAATTGCTGAGTAGTTTTATAATCAGGATTTTATGTAACATTTGTAAAGGGAAAATTAGCACTTTCGTGGTTCTTGAGGGGAAAAAAAGGCAAGATTATCATTTCCTTGGTTTCGGGTTACCTCTGTTGGAGAGAGTTGTGTCATTTAAATGAGGGAGGATATTGCAGTGGAGGGACAAGGCAGTTATGTTTGAAGCTGAAATGGTGATGCCTAGGACAAATACTCCGCCTCTTATAGCACTTTCTGTGGAGCCTGTTAGCCCCCGATAATACAGAAAGCCAACCCCACGGCAGTGGTCGCCAGCTCACTTGGGGTTTGCTTTTGACTCTGTCATGCATGCATCACTAAACACATCACTGGCGCCACTGTGGCGGTGGTAGAGAATCACCTGGAATAAATGAATTACATATGTCCTAAACAGGTTAGCAGCAGTTTAAAAATGAGGAAAAGGAGAAAGTAAAAAAAAGTAATGTAAATGCTGTCAATTTTTTATTTAACCGAAGTATTTTGGTGGGGAAAACAAGTATCAGTTGCTTAGCATATGTAAAGTTGTAGTCTGTATTTATGAGACCATTGCTTAAAGACTATAAATTATGTAAATACATTAATAAATTCTAAGTTTCATGAAGCACTCCATTTAATCTCGAACCCAGTCTTGTGATGCCCACCCACTGTTTAGCCTGTCCACTGGAGGAGACCCTGAGGCACATTTGTGTCCTGCAGAGACAGACGTTTAGCTTGTAGTCTTTCCAGGTTTCTCTGCCTTCCCTTCTGCCCACCCCTCTTCCCTCTACATCCCATCTGGAAATGATAATAAAGACATATGCCACTTCGACAAGCCTGACTAGTTCTTGCTGGCCTGTGGTAAAAGAGGGAGCTCTGAGCTCAAGTCATTTACCTGGTCTTGGTAATAAGTTTCCGCTTTCACGGTGACCCCAGACCCACTGGTTTAAGAGCACTTTGCTTGTCGCAGTCTAGCTTATCTTTCCGTTTCCTTTATTTGCCCCTGCCTTTGTTAGTGGTTAACACTCTTTTCCCTCAGGGAGCCTAATGAGGTTTTTAATATGATCTAAAAATAAAGCACTGAAGCGTGATTGGTGGAAATGTGCTCCTGGTCTAATTTGGCGCCCTCCAACCTGAGCATTGTGCAGGAGGAAATTTACAGGGTCAAATAGGAAATGAAACAGCTTGAATTCCAAACTAAATTGTGTGTGCAGAGCTAGCCTTAAACTGAACAGTCAAGACTTTGAAAATAATTGTTATTTATGCTCCCCCTACTTGATATGGATAGATTTTAATGGGAAAATTATAACTCAGAATAAGTGAAAAACGATTCCCCTTTCCCTGTTGTATGTCTTGACCATTTGAAATTGCTTCATTCTTATTGGAATCATATAGGAAGAGTGCAGCTGGTGAAGATTCTGATGCCTTCTGGTGAAGCACACAGGGACTCCCCGTGTCCTAGCATCGCCTCCAGCCAGCACTAAATTAGCAGACTGGATAAGAGACTGAATGACTCCTAGGGCTGGACCCTTGCCCCAGAAGGTGGCTTGATTCTACTTCATATGTATCCAGGATGTCCAGCACTGCCCCTGTCTGTCCCCAGCATTCCCACTGCTGGACCTCTGTCTCCACGACAACCAAATAAAAACAAAGGTCGCTTGGCTCATTACAGAGGAGGCAATGCATGTGAGGCCCTTCTTGTCTTATTTCACAAAAAGATGACGCAAATCCACAACCTTCACATTTTTTCCACCAAACCTGCCAGTAGATGCCGTGAGCATGTGGTGCTTGGTGCGCGGGTGAGGCCCTCTGAACCTCTTCTGAATGCCTCTGCTCTCACTGGGATGTTCTGCATCTAGCCCGACTCAAGGCCATCTCTCCTGCCCTTTGCAGCTGGCTGCTTCTGTGAATTTCTTGTGTAGGGAGTGATTCTGCTTGGTCACAGCCACATCTCATTATCAGATGAGCAGTGTGGAGCATAAGCTCAGGCATTTCTGGGGCCTCTTCTCTTCTCCCTCGTTTTCATCAATCCGTCCAAGAAATTGACAGGGTGCTATTTCTCTTGTAGTATCTTTGTAATGCTTAACAACAACAACAGGTTTCTATCTCAGATCCATAACCCATGCTCAGTGAAAATGGGAAAAAGTTCTTCATTTTATATTGTTTGCTTCTAAAATGCAAAGATAAATACTAAAGTCAGAAGCAGTGCTTTACTTTGAACATATTTCAGATTAACCTGACTAAGCAATGATCTACCACATTTTATATCTCTTTATTTCTTCTTGTGAGAAAAAGCTTGTAAGACTTCAAAGGAATTGAGACATAGCCCATCTGTAAAAACCGTTTGGTTCCCTTATGACACAGGGCCATTTTTAAAAACTTTGGGACTGAACAGAAGAGAAAAATCATTAATTAGCTGCAAGTGTGTATCGATTCCTTTCAGAGAAGTTGAAATAAGCTCTTTGCAGGTGTCCAATCCTAGAAACCACTGGTCTCCAGCTCTCTCTTTTTACATAAGTGTTTTTCTGATCCTGTGATAACTAATTAACTATCATGTGGTGATTAAAAGAACATAAAGTAAGAGTATGATTAAGTGTCCTTCATTTCCAACTCTGTAAGAAATGACTGGGGAGAAGTATCTACTGCAAGCCCTCTGGTTCCAAATGAAACCCCATCTCCTGCTTGTCAACCACAGTCAGGACAGGCCCTGCTCAGAGCAGCTGAGAGACTAGTTCCTTTTAAACAAGGATGTGTGTCCTGGTTCCCCACTTCTGATGTGTGAAGTGCCTGCTGTCTCGTGGTCCTGTTGCCTGGGTGCCTGCCCGTGTCTGGAAGGATGGAGACGTAGCAGAGGCTTGAGCTACTTCTTTTTTTCTTTTCCTTTTTTTTTTTTTTTTTTTTTTTTTTGGATGCTGGGGATCGAACTGCTTACAAGGCAAGCACTCTACCAACTGAGCTATCTCCCCAGCCCCTTGAGCTACTTCTTTAAGTGGGCCAGTGTCCTCTGGGGTGTCAGTTCTCTGTATTTTTAAATATACAAGGAGGAAAAAAAAAAAAAAAATTTAATTTTGAACTTTTCTTCAAGTCTTCTATTTCTTGTCTCAAGAAGGAAATAGGCTTAGGAAGACTTCTAAATCCCTAGGAGAGAGTGATGACAATGGCCTTTGGAAAACAGCCGCGTGGCCTCCTGGCACTGTGGAACTCCAGTGTCTGCTTTTCCTGGCATTGCCTTTCATTGGGCAGATTTCACCATACTCGGTACATAGGTCTCCAGATTCCAAGAGAGATTTGTCCTAAGAGTGAGCCAAGGAGGTCATATGAATTCTGTTTGGCACATTTTCATTTATTCTCTCAGAGCACACTCAGAATGCAATGTCTGATCTCTTAGAGTCTCAGGCACACAATGTGTTACACACCACAGATGAGCACACTGAACATACAGATATCTCTGCAGCAGCCTGTGGGAGTGAGGAGAGAATCCTTCCTCCCAGAGAAGAGTTGTTGGAAACCCATTAGTGCTGATCATATGAGGTGCCTGCTTTAGAACGTTTGGAGAGTGACAGCCCACAAACTCTGACTGGCCCTCCTTGCTAAGCCCAGGAAGTTAAATGATAGTGACAAGCTAGACAGAAAAATCTTCATTATTTTTAAATTTGTTTTAAAGGGATGAACAACACAATTTTTGTTCACTGACTTCAAAAGAACTGCACCTCATAATAGTTTTTAAAGGAAGAAATGGAATGTACTTTGGGGAATCATGCTGTTAAATATACCCAACTTCAGTCAGCTTGATTCATTAGAAAATTTTAAAATCATTCAAGGTAATCTTTAGGATATCCTGTAGTACTGTGATTTAAAAATTAGAAAAATAAAGTCCAAGCAACAAATGATCTAGGAGATACACATTATACTGTGTAGTTTTAGAAAAGAGTGGTGGGGGTGGAATTTAGCCTGGGGCTTTAAGAAATGACCTCTGCAAATTTCTTTTGACAGCAGAGTTGCTTGTCTTGACTTCCAGTAATAGAAAAACAGGCAATTTGATTATCCGATTTGCAAGAAATGTTAATGGAATTCTAGGGCATTTGTCCTGTTTCATGTGCAAATGAAAGTCTAAAACATATTAGAAGAGTATTACATTTTTCAGGAGCCTCCATTTCCTTCACCTAAGAGAATGATAAGTGAGAGACCTGTTGCGACGAAGTTTCCTTTGACATCACAAGGAAGGTGAATAAATAGAACCAAGAAGCAGCACATTTCTCAACGCATCCTTCAAGATTCTCCTAGCTTATAGGAAAATGATATACTTTCCAAATATAGAAGGACTTTCAGTAGCATAGATCAAGTTTAATTTGATCGTCTGTACCATCAGAAATAACTAATATCTGTGTTCTTTCCTTTCAGAGCATAATCAATTATAGCTATGCTAGAATATTTTTGGCTTCAAAACAAAAGGATTCAGAGTTTAATTTTAAAAAGTCTCAAGCCTTCCGTCAATTTCTTTTGTTATGCTGAACATTTTAGATAGTAAGATTAGGCTATATTGACAGTGGTGAAGTTAACCATGATGTCTAACAAATTTTTTAAAAAATTGTCTAATTTGTTGCAAGTTTTTTACATCTGTCTGGTGCCTAGTGCCTCATCAAAATGCTTCATAATTGCAACAAACAAAATTCTGGTAACTTTCAGGAATTCAAGTACCAATTCTGTGTGCCACTTAATGGGAAGTCCTAAGATAGTAATGATTGTTCAAAGGACTCTTGTTTTTGTTTTGGGGCTTTTTTTGTTTGTTTGTTTTTTCTTGATTGAACTGGGGATTGAACCCAGGGATGCTCTCCCACTGAGCTACATCCCCAGCCCTTTTTTATTTTGAGACAGGGTCTCACTAAGTTGCCTAGGCTGGCCTCGAACTTAGGATTCTCCTGCCTTCACTTTCTGAGTCACTGGGATTTACAAGCATGCACCACTGTGCCTAGAACCCTCTGAAAGTTTTGAAAGCACATTTGACTGTGTTTACCTCCACTTCCTTTGTATATGAAGTTATTACATAGTGTATGAAGCATAGTCTTAACATGGATCATGCATATATCAGAGGGACGAGTCAACTGTGTGGGGGAAGTGATTGGCAGCTGGCTAGTCAGCTCTGTTGGTGACTCGCTTTTTAAACAGTGTGTTGTTCTGTGTAGACAGAGCTTTATTGCCCTGGAAAAGATTTTGGTTTTTTCCCTGTTCATCTATCTCAGTCTTCCCATCACTTTGCTTTATGAGTCACACACATAATCCCCAGTTGTTACTCTGACCTTAAGGATTTGTCTTACCTTCTCTGTGATCAAAGTGGAATTCTTGCCTTAGTTCCCTTCTCACTTTTTGGTGATCTCTCCCTTAGAGACCCTGCATCGTTCACCTCCCCAGCACATGACATGCCTTCCCTGCAGCCTGCCAAGGTTGCAGCAGCAGGCTGTGTCCACTCCGTACAGCTGGGCGATCACATCTGTGCAGTCAGACGCCAGAGCTGACTAGGTAAGAACCTCCAGGATTTCCAGAAGAAGGCGGGCAGCACTAGCTTTCAGTGGGAGCTCAGTTGACTGGCAGAATGGTTTTTTGATCATTGGAGATGGCTTACATGTCAGAATTTCACTAAGTCCGTAGTAGAGCATTTGTTAAAGTTCAAGTCAAAAAGCCTAGAAGTGAAACAGCTTAGAGATGAGCCTAGACATTTAAAAAAAATAGCCCTAAGCCATCATACCAGCAACTCATTTCTCCTAAGAATGTTGTACTTTCTTAAGACCTGATGCAAGGAGTAAAATATTTGTGCCTTTTATAATAGCATCTGTTGTGAGAAAAAATCAAATTCCTAGAGTTTGGCCACTTTGTAGCACTGTAGAAGCCAGGCCATAGCCATGGCTTCACACTGGGTCTTACACTGCCTGGGTACCTGTACTGGAACGTGGGGAGGACGGTTTGCCAAGCTTATGTGGATGTTTGAAGACTTTATTTTTGCGGTCTAACCTCGGGCTGGCCCTGAGTCTGTGACCATATGATGTCTGTATTATTGTAGATGCCAACAAAAGAAAACTAGCCTTTTTGCCTTTTGTTGTAGGGTCTTTCTTTTTATACTTATGCTGGTAGTGGATGGTTTGAAAATGCAGGTAGATTTGGTATACTTTTTGCTGTGCTGTTTTAGCCTGAGTATTCTATGATGCACTTTTATAGAGTAAAATGTGCTAAATCACTATGAAGTTTGTTGTAAGAACAGTGTAAACGTTTTGTTAATAAAATGCTGTGTTTACACATGTGCGTATCTGCCTTTTGATGGTTTCTCTTTGCAGTCTTATGCAGCACACATTCTGTTTTTAATTTTGTTGTTGTTGTCAGTAGATCTTTTATTTTATTTATTTATATGTGGTGCTGAGTTTCGAACCCAGGACCTCACACATGTCAGGCAAGTGCTCTACCACTGAGCCCCAGCCCCAGCCCAAGCACACATTCTTAACTCATTGTTCTGACATTCCTGAGGACTTGGGAACTCTCCCCCAGCACAGCAAAGCCTCAGTGGCATCTGGTGAGCAATGGTGCGTCTGGCTCGGTGGGCTTAGTCCCCGTGGCCTCCTGCATCTCTGCCAGCCTACAAAGCCCCCTGGGCACTTGATGGGAACACTGGTGCCCACCGTGAGGACCCTAGGTTCCTGAAGGAAGGGCCTTCAGGAATCTCCATTTGGCGGATTTCATTTACAGACACCGGTATTTCCATCCCCACGTCAGCGTTAGCTCTAGACTTGCTCAGTGCCTTCCCCTGCCCACAGAAGCTCAGCTTCTGTTCCAGTTTCCTCTCTGCTGTCCCTCTGTGCTCCACTTGTGCTCTGAGGGAACCTCAGAGAGCAGAGCAGGTTTGTGTGTCAGTTTGGCCCCTCTCCAGACTATGTGGTCCTGAACAAGACCCTTAACATGAGTGGTGGAGTGTCTTTCATCTTCACCAACGGAGGGTAGTCACAGCTTTACCACGTGGTTGTTCTAGTGGGATACCATCCGCTGGCACTTAGCTCAGCTCTACCAAAGAGTAAGCACTCACGTGTATTTCTAAGCCATCTGCCTGATAATCCCTTCTGATCCAATGGAAGTAACATTGATGTTGGTGCGGTAATTTGCTGTTTTGTTTTTTACATTTTAAGATAGGTACAAAAAGTGCCACAAGTCTTACATAGTTCAGTTTCACAAAGGTCATCGGTAAGACCAGCTGGCAGATCGGGAGGAGCAGGGTGTTGTCTGCGTGATGAAGCCTGGCCTGTGCCCCCTCGCTTGCTGTGCTGCTCTCTCACGTCACCCATTGGCTTGAGTTGTGCTTTGTGCCGGGTGCACACGTGGCTTGTGCTCCTGGGCTGCTTCTCTCACTCAGCATGCTGGGTGGTAATTGCCTTCACTCTCACACAGACGTGTGTACTGTGGCATGAATAAGCCACCGTTTACGGACCTGTTCTGTGTGCACAGGCACCGGCAGGGCTCCAGGTCTCTGCTGACGGGACCCTTCTGCGGTGAGCATCCTCACATGGGTCTCTGATGCATGTATGTGCATTTCTCTTGCACACATACCTGACAACATGTATTCTGTTGTCTGCTCATTTTTGCCTTAGTAGATAGTTTTCTGAAGTGGTTTATCGACATCGCTCCCACCAGAAGGGCACAAGATTCCCCTCGCTTAGCATCCTAGCTAGCTTGCTGCGTTACCTGCTCTTAAGGCCAGACCTCTTCCTTCACGCTAACCGGAGTTACCTCTGAGGGAGGGGCTTGGGTGACAGAACTGTCACCTTTGCTCCACTTTTCGCTTTTATATGTACATATGTACTTTAATTTTTTTTTTTTTTTTTTTTTTTTTTTTTACCATGAGTATGTGGGTATGTTTCTTCTTATTTCAAAGGAAATCAGGAGCTCCTGAACTCTAATCCTGTCTTCAGAGCTTTAGTGAAAATTACATGGATACATTGAAATTGCATCTGTCTTATTTTTTCCTTTTTAAACACACACACACACACACACACACACTTCATTTTGATCAATAAAAAGCTTAGAGTCATATTTGGAACCAGTGTATAAAACTTTACAGCCCACATTTATTTAATTTTGGTTCTTGAGATCTTTTCAAGCTGTCCTAAATCCTCTTGGAAGAAAGGGGGGTATATGTTAAGGAGACTATTAGTCAATGACTTGTCAAAGTAGCATTATAGCAGAAGCCAGTTTCACTTATAGACACCAAGAAAAAGAGAGGAACCCCACACCAAAGAGGAAGAAACAAATGAGCACACCCAAGCAAAAGGAAGCATTAAATGCATACACAAAACAACGTCCATTGTTTCTCCACAGGCAACTGGCTATTTGCTTTAGAACCTGTAGAAACTAAGTCATGGACCCAGATTCCTGAGTACCCTCAAGGGTTATTGTAGACCTTTTTTCATTAGAATTTGAAAAGCAGATTTCCATCAAGACCGTAACTTACACAATGCAGACAGAGCCTTTCAAATTTTTAATTTATTTGTCTTCTAGTAATATCAGCCAAAACAGGATTCTCCACTGAAAATGGTAGTGTTGGTTGGGAAGGCAAGTGTCTTCAGCACCTGAAATTTATTCACCAGCATGTCAAGTTGTCTCTTTTCCTTGTAGCCCTGGAGGAGCCTGTAAAACAGGAAGTGGGGGGGAGCTTTACAGCTGACACCTTATCAAAAGGAATCACTTTATCAATCACAGTTCTAATCAGACCTCTAGTCACTCAGTTTTTTTATTTTCAGTACAGCTTTTCAGCATCTCCCAGGGAACAGCATAAGCACCAGACACAACCTTTCAAGAGCTTTGCAGGAAGCTGCTGTGGGCTCAGGCACCACTGTTAGTGGGGTGAGAAATAAGGGGGGGGGGGGGGTGTCACATTTTCCTCTATTAGTATTCAGTGTAGAATGGAACTTCAGGCCTCTGTAATAAAATATATGTAAAATAAGGTGGGAGAGCTACCAGGGTTCCATTCTATTAGAAAAGGGCATTTTTAAGAAGAAAATTGTGGTGTTGTGAATGTTAATTTGAGGTTAATGTACAATGTTAGGGCACCAAATCTGCACCAGTGGTATACTATCATCAACATTAAAATTGCCATCGGCTGCTCAGATGATGGGGTCAGGTCATATCTTGTTTGCATATAAATGAGGACACATCATAGTTTAGGGAAAAAGCAGCAGACTGCACGGCAGTGACAGGGACGCTGTGGCTGCTCTTTACCAGTAGGGTGGGCTGCTGCCCGAATCGGCCATTAACAGCCAGACCATTGAATCATCAAATACCCCACCCAGAACATTTGACTTGAATTTATTTTTATATGCCCTATATCCAATATGATAACCCTGTTGGAAAATTAGGATCCCTCTGTGTGGGTTTTCCTGCCCTAACATTCCTTCTGAACAGAATAGGAGATGGGAGTGTTGGTGGCCAAGAGGCAATTTCTATAAGTGGCCTGTATATAATAACTTTGGGGCTGAAAGGACAGCAAATTCTGAAGCCATTATTGAATATATCAAATTCTCCCCCAAAACAGCCACCTGGAGGAGAGGAAGAAGAACCAATTACGCCAACAAGAAGGACCCTTTCAGCATTAACTGTGTTGAAATGATGTACAAGTTTAGTGATCCCAAAATCTTGAAGAGAACATTTCAAGAAGTGGAATAAAACCTTATGGACTCAAGGTTGCCTCTAAAATGATGATTTGGCCCATCATTTCAGAGGGGCTTCCAGGCTAGCTGGAGGACACTCCTGAGTGTGTCCTTGGGTCAGTGAATGTACTCGACGTATAAGACCAATAATACTAAATCCCATTACAAGCCCTAGCATACAACTGCTTACAACAAAACTAGGTACATTTCGAGCCTACTTTTTTCACCGTGGGTCCAGTAGAGACTTCTTTATTGTTTATGTCTAAAAGCCTAAACAATATAAAATATTCTCTTCGTTTTTCATAATGCTGTAGTTTAAAACACGTGCACACATGCATGTGTGCACACACACAAACACAAAAGGACGGAAAGACCAGTGACTTAAACTGCAAAGTAAAATGTGAAAAAGACAAGAGATTGCGTGTGGTGCCACTGCAGAACAACAGGATTAGAAAGAGGAGTTTTGTCAGGAGAACTTGGGCTCCAGGCAGGGAGCAGAGAAGCTGGAAAGGGACAAGGACAGCTGGAGAGGTGGAGAACCTGTGAGGGAACAAGGATGCGCCACAGCTAGCTGCCACTGGCTGCCCTCCTCTGGTCCCAGCTTGCTGGAGCTGATGGAGCATCAGTTATTATTTGTATTGTCAAACGTTGAAGCATTCCTGCCTCTGCAAAGTCCAGTGTCTCAGACTCAGAGGAAGAAATGAGTGGAAAACCCTGCAGGACGGGTTTTATGCCTGCAGACACAACCAGGTATCATCACAGCACACAGAAATCGGGGCCTCAGGAGGGGAGTCGACTTCTAACAAACAAGGGGAGGCATTTCTCTTGTCCTGGGAGGAAATAACAGAAGGTATTTACTACATGTTCCTGTCCCCAGTTGCTGCAAATTAAGAATCATCTACTTTTATTAATAACAGCATTCAAAGATTGGGGGCGAGGGGTGTCTTCAGAGTCACCAGATGAGGCTGGAGAGCCGGTTCTCAGAGCTTCAGCTCCTGGATGTTGTTGGTCTGTTTGGGACCCAGGAGGTTTACCGAGTCACACTACATGAGGGGACCCTGTACTTCATAAAGGACCGCACCACACACCTACCCTGCGGCAGCTCCCAGCTCACACACATGCCAGCCTCCCGGATGCCACATGAGGGGCTTGGGGACTCCATCGTGGGCTGCCCTCATGATGCCAGCTGATATCATGCCTTCATCCATTGAGTCCCTCCCCCCTGTGAAGATGAAGCGACTAAGGCTCAGTGCGATGACACAGCAGCTCCTGCAGCCAGGACTTCACAGCACCCCTGCTGGCTGGCTGTGCCCTGTGCCGCCTGGTGTGGAACACGCTGGATGTCACAGGCGTGCATCTCACAGGCCACTTGGACCATGAAGATCGAGACAAAGGCACGGTCCCTCAGTAATTACCCCTGATCCCAGGCAGAACGTGTCTAAACCCTAATATTGACCAGACCACTGATCAGCCTGGTGGCAGCCACTCCACCAGCCTTCGTTGCAGGCTCCCTCCTGAATGCCTCTCTGGATCCAGATGGCTCTGCCCGGATCCTCACAGCACCTAAGCCGGAGCAGAGCTCTGCAGATCACCTTCCGCAGCCTCACTCCATCTCCAGGTCAGCTCCAACACCCGTCCCTGCAGGGCCCACAGCCCCAAGCCAGCCAGGTCGCCTGCGGTGCATCCTGGGCTCGTCTGGAGGGCACTGCCTGCAACCTAGGTCACTGGTTGAGTGAGCAATAGTACTAGTCACACATGAGTGGGTCCCGCGGCTGCTGAGGGCAGGTGGTGACCCAGGCAGCCGGTGCCCCACTCCTGCCACACCAAGCAGGAGCACAGCAAGGACACCAACTGGGTCCCAGTGTCGGTGACAGGCCTGCTGCAGTCCTTCTTTTCTCCCGAGAACACTGCATCTCCTTTACCTGTCGTCATCGCTTGTTTTTGTTTTTCCACCAGATGGAAAAGCAAAAAGTCGTGACAGTCACTTGAGAGTCTCTAGCTCCAAGCGTTTCTGGGGAGCAGGAGCAGATGATGGAAATGGAGACTGTAAACGGGACCGTTCCCTTGCCCCACCTCGGCAGACCTCCACCCTGCCTCTGCCTGCCTGCTGCCTGTCCCTCTGCAGGGAATTCAGGGATTCGGGCCTCCTTCCCTGTGCGGAGGGCCAGAGGCTGCTGCAGGCTGCTGCGCCCGCTTGCTCGGAGGGCTCGGGTGCCCCCCGTCAGCGCACGGGAGGTGGGGGACGCAAAGCTGCATTTGCAGAGCAGACAGTTTTAATCAGATCAGGGAAAACAGCAGTGTTTTCTAATAAAGCTTTCACTCACTGGTTGCATAATCATTTTTTATTAATTGCATGTATTATTGTCATTTCTTTGGAGTGGCCTGGGGACAGGCACACAGAGACAATGGAAAGTGGTCTCAGGCCCTCCCTCCCAGCCATTCCCTAGCAGGGCCCCTCTAGGCCATCCTGCTCTGCTCTGTCTCCCAACTGGACAGGGGGAGATGGGGGTCTTGTGGCTTCTGTCTTTCAGTTGGAATGGTCGGCCAGTGTCCCTCTCAAGTGCCTGCTCTGTGAATGAAGGCGGCACTGGAAAACTACCAGGTCTCAGGCAGGAGAGAGGTGTGCCAATGTCACATACATCCAAAGGCACAGACGGATGTCCCCACCCCCACTCCCCAACACACTGAAAATGATCTGCAGGGACCCCATAAACTCTCCCCACAATTAAACCGCGCTCTCTCACTGCCTCATCAAACATGTATCATGTAGTTCTGCCTCACACTGCCGGGGGGACTGGGAGGTAAATATGCCGTCCTTACCCCTAAGGAGCGGAGAATCTAATTATCTTCTAGAGATCCTTTGGGGATCTGCTTAATAAATCAATACGAATGATTTGTAATTAGAATATCAATTATTTGTATGCAAATGTGGCCTTCTGGGTGCTTGGGGACAAGTCCTAAGGATTGAAAAGACTCTCCCCCTCACCCCACCCTCTTCAGTTCTTAATTACATTATTTCCTTCATTCATCAAACATTTATTGAGCACCTTTTACGTGCCAGGCACAGAGCTGGGGACCAGGAATCGTTCCCTGGTGGCTCCGTCAGCAATAAAGAGCCCAGGGAGTTTGTGGTCATGGAAAAAGCTTTCCATATTTTCCCCAATCCCCCGAACATCCTCAGTTACCCTGGGCTGAGGCAGAAGCCGCTCCCACGTCCTTCTGCATAGGTCATTCACATCACTGTGTCCCTTTTCACAAAGGCATAGGTGCGTGTTTGACTCTGACTGCCCCATCCCATCCAGCCTGGCTCTGAGCTGCTGGGTCTTCAAGGATTTAGCAACTCCTGCACACACACTTCTCCTGAAATGCCACCCCTGGCGGCCCCGAATCTTCACCCACTTGTTCATCGCTTCCCTCCTCCGCCGGCTCCTGCACCACGCCTGCCCTGTTGTGCTGCAAGCCCTGCTCTGTGATGGAGGCAGTGGCTCACCCAGCAAAGACAGGCCCTCCCTTTCTTCATGGGGCCAGAGACCCAGATAAGTAAGTCCATGGGGCGTGTCTGAGAAGTCTGCCCACGCGCTCTGCTGCATCCAGCACTTCTCTCTGGACAGGGACTAAACCTCCCTGTGCCTCAATTTCCCCATCTGAGCACCCAAGAAAAGACGAGTGCTGCTCGTTGTGGTGACAACGTGTGAACCACATTCATGCTGCTCCTGACGTGGACTGGCGTGTGCCTTTGGTCAGCAGTGGCTGCAGCTGTTACTCATTCATTTTCCAGTCAGCTTCCAGAGCCCCTGTGGAAGAAGTGAATCTGTGGATGCAGCACGGTATCCTGGACTGGGCTCTGGAACAGAAAAGGAGTGTTAGTGGGAAAACTGGTGACATCCATCCAGAGCCTGGAGTTCAGTCGATAATCAAGTACCCACACTAGTTCCTTAACTAATGTACCAGGGTTTGTGTAAAATGGTGACATTAGGAGAGACTCATAGGGACGTAGGAGAACTCTCTATTCTGTATATGCAACTCTTCTGCATATTTAAAGTCATTGCAAAGTAAGTTTCCTTAAAAAAAAATTTAGGTCTATGACAATACCACTGTAAGAGTGCCTAGTCTCATCAGACCCTGGAAGCTAAGCAGAGTCAGGCTTGAGTGGGAGACTGCTTGGGAAGTCTTGCTGGAGGCTTATAACGTTTTTTACAGGTAGCTAGCTAGCTGCTAGCTAGCTAGTCAGATGGGTAATTGTATTACTCTGTATAAAAATATTGGACGGGGCTGGGGATGTAGCTCGGTGAGAGAGGACGTGTTTAGCAAGTGTGAGGCCCCCGGTTCAATCCCAGCAAACAAACCAAAAACAAACCTGGACAGATCTCGGTGGATAAGATCTAGTCTCTGCAGCGTAACACAGAAGAGCCCTTGTCCCTCGTCCCTGGCCAGCTACTCCTTCGGTCCTTGGCCTCCTCATCTGTCAAGTGTGGACAGATGCCCCCCCTGGACACTCGGGGGATGAAACATGTCAGTGGGACGCTCTGGGCAGCACCTGGCCCAGGGGGTGCACACTCCCGCAGCCGCTGCTGCTCCCTGGGGCGCCGGCCAACTCTGCTAACCTCAATTTCTCTGTCTATAAAGCGCGAGTGACAGTAGTTGAGACCGTGGCGAGGGCCGTGACAGCAGAACCACGGCTCCCCGAGGCTTCCATACCTGTGCCCTGCCTTCAAGTGTGGTCCCTGCTGGTGGAAGGCACCTCGCCAGTGTCCAAGTCCAAGACTCTGGGTGGGGCCTGGATCCTGGGTCATCCAGGTGTCCTTGAAGGAGGCGGTGGGCATTGGGGCAGAGGAGGGAAGGCGAGGAGGCAGAGCTCTGCACGGAAGCAGAGAGAATGACCCTGCAGGGCTGGCTTTGAAGATGGAGGGAGTGGCCCAGAGCAGAGGAAGGCAGGAGACCCCTGGAAGCTGGGCCACACAAGGACAGGTGTCCTTAGAGCCTCCACACGTCGCAGCCCGGCCAGATCTTGGCTTTGGCCTGGGGAGACCCGGTTGGATATCTGAATTCCAGAATCGTAAACTACTGGAGTAATTTGTTACAGCAGCCACAGGAAACTGGCACATGTGCCAGTCCAGCGCCTGGCAGAAAGCAGGGGTCCTTGCTCCTTGGGGTTCCCAAGCAGGTCCTCTGCAGCCTGGGGCTCAGGACTTTTGCACATGCTGTTCTCCTGCTTGCCTGTCAAGATCTTTAATCAACATAGAAAATTATACAGAGCATATAATGCATTCATATATATAAACATATCTAATAAAATATAACCAGGCACAGTGGCCCGTGCCTATAATCCCAGGGACTTGGGAGGCTGAGGCAGGAGGATCAAGAGTTCAAAGCCAGCCTCAGCAACTTAGTGAGGCCCTAAGCAACTCTGAGAGACCCTGTCTCTAAATAAAATACAAAAAAAGGCTGGGGATGTGGCTCAGTGGTCGAGTGCCCCTGAGTTCAATCCCCAGTCTAAAAAAAAAAAAAAAAAAAAAAATTAAAATATATATTTAAAAAAATCAAAATATATACACAAACACACATACATATTTAAGACTGTTTGCTAATACCCATGAGCGTTCACATCTCCCCGACCTCCGATGCCAGGGGGAAGTTTATTTTCTCTTTGCAGTGTCTTCTCATCCATGCTAGCACAGATTGTAATTATCTTGGTGTTTTTCTTCCAGGTGCCCCTCCATGACAGTGAGGTCCTGGTAGCCAACCCTGCACACCGCACTCTACTGGCTCACCCAGCAGATTCTTAGGAGAGGCAGACCAGTGGGGAACAGGTTTAAATAAACACGTGCAAAACGCACAAGTCAATCGAATTCCTTAAAATTAGATTAAAAACAAGTGAGTGAGTGAGTGGTGAGGGAGGGATTAGGACCAGGGAGGGTGGGCTGATGTGAGATCCAGGGGTGGCAGCACTTCAGAGCAGGAACCCTTTCCTTCCTGCGCATCCCGGTGATCAGAGGGCTTGACCCTACACAGAGCACAGGAGGTTAGAGAGTCAATGAAGACGTCTAGTCCTTTCTGGTTTTAGAGTAGTTTTGGAGTTACAGAAAGTTGCAGAGGCAATGGGTCTCTGTGTGTCCAACCCCTAATGCCACATCAGTGTGGGGCACTTGTCAGACCGAGGAACCATTACCAACGGGAGTAATATGTTAACTACTCTCCCTTTCTTACACGGACTTCCTGGGTTCCTCCAATGTCCTTTTTCCGTTCCAGGGCCCAGTCCAGAACACCACAGGACATTCAGCTGTCATCTCTCCTTAGGCCCCTCTGGGCTGTGACCTCTTCCTGTAACTCACCCTGTTTAATGACCTAGGCAGTTTAAGGTGTTTTACTGAATGTCCCTCAGTTTAGGTTTCTCATATTTTTTTTCCCTGAAGCAGGGTCCCCTTGTGTTGCCCAGGCTGACCTCACGCTCCTTGGCTCAATGATCCTCCCACTCTGGAGAAGCTGGAACTAGAGGCAGGCACCTCATCTTATGTTGCATTGGGATGGAGACCACAGAGTGCAAGACGCTTAGGTCAAGGGTGCCTCCCGCCCAGGCCTTGTTGGTGATGGATGAGGCCGACCCCCATCACCTGGCTAATGGGTGCCTCCTGGGTTTCTCCACTGTGCAGTTACGCTGCCCACTTCCCACACCAAACACTGAAGCAAAGTCACTAAGTGCAGCCCTTGCCTAAGGGGGCCCGATTCAGGTCCTGGAGGGAGGAGTGTCTAATGTAAACTATTTGGCATCCTTCTGTACGGGGGATTTGTCTTGTCGACTCTGTTCCAGGATTTATTCATGTCACTGTGGTCTCGGGGATATTCATTTTCTACCCTGGGACACACTTGCACACGGTGTTGTGCAATGTCGTGGTCTCAGCTGGGGCCCTGGGTCCTTTCAGCTGGCTCCTCTGCCCTGTGATGTCTTCTGAGACCTTCCTTCTTTTCTGGCACTGTAAGTGGTTATAGGTTAATCTTGTGTATTCTCTGCGCCAGGTCAAGAATCATCCATTTTTTTTTCCCTAAGGAGTCTGATTCCATTTATGGGGGAATGGAATGAGAACTAAAAGCTGAGGCCTGGGTGCAGTAAAATATTCCTAACATGACAGCTCCTCAGGAGGCTTCTGTTTCTGGCAATATGGAGGATTAGATATGCTGAGTGACCTTCCCAATCAAAACAGCTCACACGCTGGATAAAGTGTTTTAAATGCATCAGTAAGCTGCTACAAGGGGGCTCTGAAGCCAGACAGCGAAGGGAAGATGAAACTCTCAGAGATGAGCTGAGTCCTGACGCTGGTTTTTGTCCTGGGCAACTGTGGAAGTCAGTGGGCAGATTCTTAAATTTTCTCAGTCTTTTGGGTTTCACGGGTCAGAACACAAAGATCAGGTTATGTCCCCTCCCAAGTTGGGGAGTCTAGTAGGAGCACCCAGGGCCCAGTGAACCAAAAACACTGTACACAGCCCAAAGGAGGAACACTGGATGGAGGAACTCGCAGAGAGAGAGAAGTTCGGGTCTGCCGGGAATTGTGAATGCAGGGTAGCTTCCCAAAAGGTTTGTACCCCAAATTCACATGGCCCGAGCAGTCTGAAAACCCTAAACTGAGCAGTGGAAGTTGCCCTGGCCTGGCTGGTGCTCACCCTTCGCCCACCCCCGGCAGAACTCAAGGCAAATCATTTCTGAGGGAGCCACCATCAGCCCAGGACTGGCGGATTGAATGCCCCACCAAGGGCTACGGCAGTGTTCCCTACCCCCTGTTTTCTCCTAGAACCTGGCTGCACCCCATCAGGAGGTAGGACCTCTGTCCCCACCCTTGGTTCTATCTGGAGGCAGCAAACAAGGGACCCTATGTGACTTCTGAGGTCAGGTTAGAAAAAGGTGACAGCGTCGCCCAGGCCTGTCTTTCCGAAGGAAGTCTGACGATCCGCAGCCTACACCTGCAGACAGCACGTGGATAAGCGTCTTAGGGGAGTGGCCTATGGCCCAGGTGTTCCACCTGGCTGGGCTTGTCCATGCAGACCTGCGTGTGTGCAAGCCTTCCTGCAATTCCCGCCAGCGTGATGAAGATCCTGTGGTGCCCACAGGGAAGTCTGCTCTTTGTCCTGGCTTCTGGAAGATAATCTCTCAAAATGCTCCCAGTATCTTTCTTTGCCTGAGGGCCTGGCGTCATACTGGGTAGTCTTAACATTGCGATTTAGGATGGGGGCTGGCTACCAAGCTGTACAGTGTGATATAGGGCAGGGGCTTTGGGTCACGTGATATCTATTGACCGGGAGACTAAAATCAGTCATGTGTGCAATCGATCAATCAACCATGTGACATAATAGAGTCCCAGTAAAAAAAACTGGACACTGAGCTGGCAAGCTTCTTCGGGAGGTTGATGTTCTGTGCGTGTGGTCACACGCTGACACCAAGGAATGACACATGCTGGCTCCACAGGGAAGGAGCAGCGCACACTCCACATTTGGAATCCTCTGATTTTAATCTGAGTCCTTCCATCGTAAACTGTGCCCTTGAGCGGAACAGCATTCCCCACGTTCTGTGCGTCCTTCTGGAGAATTATCAAGCTGAAGGGTGGATTTAGGGAGCTACTGAACCTGCAGGTGCTGTCAGAGAGATGGCGACCTTAGGGATTGTCCCTAGACTGTGCAGCTGACCCTTGACTCTCTGCACACTCTAGCCACCGTCTCCCTGCCTCTCCAAGCCCTGAGAGCCACCTGGCCAAGCCTGGTCAGCCCTCGCAGTGTAGGTAGAAATGACGCTGTTGCAGTTTGAAGCCACTGGTTTTTGGGGTGATTAGTAACTGAAATGGCAGGCCTCCAAGAATTCTCAGATAAGGTTATAAAACACCCAAGGAAACAGGACGCTCTGAGTGGGAGCCAGCAGAAGGGCAGAGTAGGACTGTAAAAGTAAGTGGGTCTCCTGTATTCACAGAGATAAAATAGGAGGGGGTCAGGAAGCTGTTCTCTCTCAGCCACGGACAGACCCTTCTAGCCCTGCTCCGAGACGCTGCTGGGGCTCTGCCAGACACCTCAGGCGCTGGTGGAGGCACATGAGAAGTACTGGAAGCAGGAGAGGGGAAGGGATGTGCTCCTTCCTGCCTGCTTCATGTCCCCTCGGTGTCACCTTAGCAGTAACCCTTGCTCAGCAGCAGCAGCCCTGCCGGTGTCCAGACGTTTCTGGAAATCCTGGAAGTGGCCCGGTGGCTTTCCCTTTGTGCTCCAGCCATGGCCAGCCATGCTCCGCTCTTGTGGAATACTGTGGAAATTGGCAGAAACTACAATTCAGGACTCTGCTCCACCTCACGAGCCCCTGCTTGGAGGCCCCACTCCCTTCCCTGTACCCCCCACCCAGGAGCACCTGAAGTTTCCTGTGTTCCTGCCCCGTGACACCTCGGTGTCTTGCTTTCCCTCTCCTCCACTTCCCCTCCAACCAGTTCCTCATTGTCTTTGGTGAAGTGACTTCTGCTTTCCCAGCCGGACCTGGGCCAATAGAGCCTTGGTTCTCAGAGTGGTCCCACATGGTCCCAAGAGTGGGATGGATGGTGCTGGATGCCGGAACAGGCTCTTGCTGGCTTGTGAGTCAATCATACACTTTGTTGGGACTAATGACACGTTAACTAACTCAGGCTGACTCCTTACTCCCTGGCGAGGGAGCAAGATCAAGGCCTCAAAGGCAGTTTCAATAGTTAACCATGATAAATTGGGCCACCGTCAGGGACTGGTTAACCACAGTTCCGCGAACGTGATCAGCTCGTGCTTGCCATGTAGTCCTATGGGACTGTCACCTGCGTGAACCCCCTGCCTTGCTGACCTTTAGGCTGATTGGTTCCCACCTGGCCCCCACCCTACATCAAAGCTGTGTGACTTCCTCAATAAACGAGTTCCTGCTGTGCCTCGCGCGCTGACAGACCTCCCGGCTCTGGTGTGTTCCCTTTGCCGCTGACACTCATCATCCTGCTCGGCCCCGATTCTCCTCAGGCGGGCCCTGAGGAGGTACATTGGACCTTGTTGCCCGACAGGGAGCAACAACTGGTGCCCCGTGTGAGGAAGACAAAGTCGCCAACAGGCCAATCGGACTCCGGGTGAGTGTACTCCCATAAAATATGGCACAGTCCAGTTCCAAGTCTGACCCCTCCCTTGACTCCTTAGGATTCTCCTTAGAAGTAGAGGACTGGAACTCTCAGATAGCCAGGACTTTCAGACCTGGAAGTGTTAGGGGTCGCTGGCTCAGTTGTGGCTCACCGGTAGCTCCCAGAAAAACGCTCCGCAGACACGAGAACTCACGCAAAAGGCTTTATTGATGGGGATGGATAAGGTCCGCTCGGGGTGGAAAAAAGAAAAAAGAAGAAGAAATGGTGTATGGCTTCTCCCAGATATTGGAATTTCGTGGGCTGGGAGGAACCAATCGTGGAGGAGAATTCTTGCAGCCTGACTGATGGACCAATAACATGTTAGGACGTAAGGTGGGAGGCAGGAAGATGGCGGCAGCGTAAGCCGGAAATTCCTGTAACGGAAGAGACGTGCGGAGCGCAGATTGACAAGTGGTTGGGAGGCGGGAAATTCCTGTAAGGGGAGAGAGGGGTGGCTTTATACCTTACAGGAAGGCCCTCACTAAGGCAGCCCCTTGGTGCCTGACTGGTCCACATGGGATCGTGTAGAACGACTTGTTAGGAAGAGGGAAATCAGTTTAGGGGAGGGTCCCCCATTGGGAGTCTGCCCTACATTATCCACCCTTAAGGCCTGCTTCTCTCCAGGACCTCGCAAAGGGGGCTCCAAATTTCCCCCCAAAGAGCCACTGCCTCCGGATGGCAGGAAATCTTCCCGGCGGCCATTTTATGATGCTGGACAAGAACTCACTGACTCTAACCTCCCCCGTCCCTGTGTGGCCTTCCCAGTAAATGCTAAAATGTTAGTTTGGGAAGGAATGACTACCGATCACAAATTGGCCTGTGCAGGGATGAAAGATCGCTCCATGGGAAGGTGGAAAGATATTGGCACACAGCTTCCGCAGGTAAGTGGGCAGATGGAAAGGGATTCCTTATCTTCAAGTCTCTTCTTTCTTGCGCTTCTCTGCTCTTCCTGCAAATGCCTCCTTCGTCTCCCCTCTTAATCCCTCCTCTTCCTCCAACTTCGACTCAGCTGTTTCTGCTTCCATTCCCTGGCTCAGCCCACCTAGTCCTCCTGCCACGAGTTCCCACATTCGCAGGTGTGGAGGGAGTAACCAGCCCAACCATCAGTGGCATGTCCTAGTAAGGAGTATGATATAGCAGCCCCATTCCCCACAAGTAGTGGGAGATAATTGTTTCACAATTTTCTGCATCCAAACCTGAATTGAACCAGGAAAAAGGGTTAAAATGCCCTAGACATCAAGTTTCTGCTAGAACATTTTAGCCCCTTTCAGATCCAGATCTCAGTCAAGGTTTACATTGAAATGTAAATGGAGGAAGCCAGAAGACTCAGTAGGAGACCGGCCTCAAACCCAAGGAAAAAAAAAAAAAAAAAGAGCAAAAAGAGTCTTACCTGAACTCCAGCAAAAGTAAATTTTATGGTGCTTTACTAAAGTAATTAACGGTCGTATCATTTTTCCAGGACTCTTGTTTGTTTGTTTTTTTAATCAGTTCTATTTTTTTATTCAACTAGAGTTTTTGAACATCTGTTACACTGCAATGGAGAGTCACCTATAAAGTTACAAGGCCTTTGATTTTGTGTTATTTGTATGTCGTGCTGTCTGATGTCATGTTTTGTCTGTATCAAAATTGAGCACTCCTAAAATTAAAATTTAAAAATGGATCCAAATATTTTTAATTCACGTGATTTAAAAAGGTTCAATTTAAATTGGATAAACTAATAGAAGTAAAATGTCTTTAAAATTAACTCACAAGTCTTGAGATGGTCAAACTAATAAAATGTTGATGTTTATAAAATGTCTAACATCAATTTTTCTAGGACTTTTCTTCAACAGGAAAGAGACGGCAAATACTGTTTACATTTGACATCTTGTTTTTTTTACACTTGTCTGACATCTTGTTTTTTTTACAATAAGATGAGTGAATTAGAGTTGACATGTATGGGGTTACTCAAACGTGTTTGTTAGAGACATCTGATTAATTTACAAAGTTATTCCATGGAGTAACATACTTAAACATTATTCTTTGTATATTAAATGTGTTCATATTTTCCAGGTATACAAGCCTTTAAAGCAAGAAATTTATCAAGCTGCTATTCTTCAAATTAAACTTGTCTGTAATGGTAAACCTATCATTTAATCTTCTATATAGGACCTGTCATCAATAGGGTATATGTAAAATTTGTTAAATGTATTTCTAAAAGTTATTAAGAGCCTGATTTGTTTAAAGGTTAAGCATAAAAACGTTTTGCCACTTTGCCACACAAAAGGAAACTTAAAAGCTTTCTCAGCCTTTCTTTAATTCATGTTTTAGATATAATGTTAAATTGTGTTAACCAATGTTCATATAGACTCAGGAATCAATATATATAAACTGCTTAAAATGACATTTAAGAAAGAGTGTAATGCACAGTCGCAAAAATGGGACAGCAGTGATTGAGATTAGGATGGACTTTGGACAGTGGACTTCCTTGAGAGCAACCCAGAGCTCCTAACATAGCACTTTGCAGCTCTACCACCTTAGATCTACATGCTCAACTTGATTCCTTGGCCACTATCGTCCTGTAACAGCGAAGGAAGGAGGGCATTGCCTGTTCCTTGGTGAAGAGTGCTGTTTCTACGCCAACCGCTATAGCATTGTACAAGATAAAATCAAAAACCTACAAGAAGATCTGGAACGTCGTAGGAGCGAGCTCCACTCTAATTTCCTCTGGACTGGGTTGTACGGGTGGCTCCCCTACCTCCTCCCGCTTAGGGGACCGCTAATCACCGTTATCCTGGTGTTCACCTTTGGGCCTTGCATAATCAATAAGCTTATCCATTTCCTGAAAAGCTAGGCTAAATCTGTGCAGCTCATGGTGGTCCGACAGCATTATATCGCCCTTGATAATGATGATTGGGAGCCCTATAGGATCATGGATCACTCGTATGAGGACACTGGAGTCTAAGTGTCTCTCCCTTAAGCCCTGCTCCTCCCGAGGGGCTCGCCTGAAGTGCTAAGGTGGTAGCCAATGACGGGTAAGATCCTCAGAGGAGGAAACCTAAGACAGGCACACCTTCGAGTAAGGTGGACCCCCAAACTGCTAGGGTGATGTTCCATGATGGGTAAGACCCTCCCAGGGCAACCTAAGACAGACACACCCTTAAAATAAAACAAAAAAGGGGGATGTGTTGGGACTAATGACGCGTTAACTAACTCAGGCTGACTCCTCACTCCCTGGCAAGGGAGCAAGATCAAGGCCTCAAAGGCGGTTTCAATAGTTAACCACGATAAATCGGGCCACTGTCAGGGACTGCTTAACCACAGTTCCGCGAACGTGATCAGCTCGTGCTTGCCATGTAGTCCTATGGGACTCTACCTGCGTGAACCCTGTGCCTTGCTGACCTTTAAGCTGATTGGTTCCCGCCTAGCCCCCACCCTACATCAAAGCTGTGTGACTTCCTCAATAAACGAGATTCCTGTTGTGCCTTGTGTGCTGACAGACCTCCCGGCTCTGGTGTGTTCCCTTTGCCGCCGACACTCATCATCCTGCTCGCCCCGTATTCTCAGGCGGGCCCTGAGGAGGTACATCGGACCTTGTTGGACCTTGTTGCCCGACAGGGAGCAACAACACTTCTCCTTTCAACTCCATGTACAGCAGAGGTGACTTAAAATCTGTCAGGAGAGGGGTGTTTATACTACAGTCAGCCCCCTCAGCCTTCCTGAAAGCCGGCTCACCACTTAGCACTGACTGCGCGTTATCTCCTGCGGGAACTGAGTAACCTGGATCACATCAGGCCTGCCGGTGAACTGCTCTGCAGCAAAGGCCTCACACAGCCAAGCAGCAGCTGCCCCGACTACAGAACTCGGGTGGGTCGGCTGCTTCCGACTTCATGGGGCAACAAGTTCCAATCTCTAAACTCTGCTTAAGTCACAGAGAACCAGAGAGACTCTGTGGATTCCTGAAAAAATCCTTTAGGTCTTGTAGTGATAGATTTTCAACCTTGCTAAAAATCATACCTCCCAATTTTTTTTTTTTTTAATTTTTAGCTGTCAATGGATCTTTATTTATTCATATGTGGTGCTGAGAATTGAATCCAGTGCCTCACACGTGCTAGACAAGCGCTCCACCACTGAGCCACAACCCCAACCCCATACCCCGAATTTACTGGAGTGGGTTGTGTGAAGACATTGGTGAATGCACCTCCCCACCCCCGCCTCCAGGGCACACACTACAGCCTAGACTCTGGAGATGCAGCTGGATGGTGGAGTACTTGCCTCAGGGTGAGAGCCCGGAGCTCTGTCCACAGCACCAATAAAGAAAGAAAAGAAAATGAAATTAAAAGCTTCTGGAACAAGGGATAAATAGTGACTGAAAGAAAGATCAGAAGAAACATCCAGAATGTAGGACAGGAAGATGCAAGATTAAGCTTTGACGAACAGCTTAAGAAACACATGGAGTGTTACGAAAAACTTTTTTGGCGGGGGATGAGTACTGGGGATTGAACTCGGGGACACTTGACCACTGAGCCACATCCCCAGCCCTATTTTGTATTTTATTTAGAGACAGGGTCTCACTGAGTTGCTTAGTGCCTCACTTTTGCTGAGGCTGGCTTTGAATTCGTGATCCTCCTGCTTCAGCCTCCTGAACTGCTGGGATTACAGGCATGCACCACTGTGCCCAGCCACAGAAAACTTTAAAGTGTTTTACAGATTCATTTAATTCCCTCCCCTCCCTCCATCCCTTCCTGCCTTCTTTTTCTTTCTTTCTCAACCCACAGTACATAATTACGTTTTACTTGTGACACACTATTAAATATGTATGTAAGTGTGTTAATAAATATAACTGAAACAAAAGTTTCATGAAACAGTACAATGCACTCCAAATTTTCTCCCTGCCCCTTCTTTTTTTCCTCAGTGCTGACAACAACCTACTCAGTTGGTCTACTCTTGGGAAACAAACCTACAGTTTGAAAAACACTAGTTGAATAAAACACTCATCGCAATTCCAGATGTAAAGAATGAGAAAATGCGGCTGATGGAATATTTACAAGACAGCATCACCCATGCTACAACGCCCGTGAACCCTGAAGACATCATGTTCAAGGAGATAAGCAACCACAAAAGGGAAATATCAACAGCACTTGCTCGAGGTACCTAGAGTAGTCACAGAACATTGCCAGGGCCTGGGAGGAAGCAGAAATGAGAAGTTACTGTTTAAGGGTTAGGGTTCGGTTTTGCAAGCTGAAAGGAATTTGAAGGCGGTGGAAGTGACGGCTGTACAGCAACATGAATGTACTTGATGCCCTCAGCTGTGCACTTACAAATGGCACCTGGTCAATTCTGTTATGTGTATCTTAGCATGATAATAAAGTAAAATTAAATTGGGAAATTTATTATTATTATTTTCTGGGAAGTTTTCAGAATGATGAAAGACACCAATCAACTAATTGAGAAGCCCAAAGATTTCAAGGAACATAAATTTAAAAAGATACATCTTGGTGAAACTGCAGAACAGAGGAACAGAAGGGAAAATCTAGATTTCCTTCGAAGGGGTAATGATGAGATTGTCATCTGACTCCTGCAACACAGGGGAGCAGGGGGATATGGGATGGTGCCTGCACTGTCCTGAGACAGAGAGAGAGAGAGAGAGAGAGAGAGAGAGAGAGAGAGAGAGAGGCAGACACTGCTACTCCAGCAAGCAAGTGGTCAGATATTTTAAGAACAAGGGAGCATAAATGCATTTGCAGACAAAAACCGAGGGAGCTTGCACTGACAAACCCTTTAAAAAGTAAAAATTAAAGAATGCACTTCAGACACAAGTAGAATGATTCCAGTTGTGTAACTTGAAATGCAAGAAGAAAAGCAAAGAAGTTATATAGTTGACTACATAAAACAAGTTAGTAATGTTTCATGGGGTTGAGATGGAAAAGACTATACTTAACATACACAACAATTAACACATATAATTGAGAGGATGGGTGATTAAAGTACTCCAAAGTCCTTACAGTTCAAGGGAGCAGGGTAAAGGAATTTTAAAAATTAGACTTTCATAAATAAACATGTCAAAAATTTTAAGGTGACCACTAAAACAATACAAATAGAGCATGCAAGAAAAGAAAAATAGATTTAAAAAAATCAACTCCAAAGAAGCAAGAAAATGGAAAAAGAAAAAAGTAGGTAGGAAAATAGAAACAACAATATAAGCTGGGTATGGTGGCAAATACCTATCATCCAGCAACTCAGGAGGCTGAGGCAGGAGTATCACAAGTTCAAGGCCAGCCTGGGCACCTTAGTGAGACCCTGTCTCAAAATAAAAAATTGAAAAGAACTGGGGATGTGGCTCAGTGGTAAATCACCCTTGTTCAATTCTCAGTACCTCCTTCATAAAAAGAAATAACAACATAAGATGGTAGAGTTGAATCCGGTTATATTAGTAAATATAATAAGTATAAATGGACTAAATGCCCCAGTTAAAAGACAAAGATTGTCCTTGAAAAATTTCAAGTATACAGAGAAGTGGAAAGAAGAGTATGAAAACATCTATATTTTGCTCACATGGAGTCAACCATTGCCAACAATTTGCCATGTTTGTTTCATCTATATATGTATGTATGCATAGGAGATACTGACACCTGTTTTATGCAGCTAATGTTGTATAATGAAATACTATTTAAATGGCAATATTGATGTAGAGCATCTACTTTTGAGGTCAAACATATCTGGGTTCCCAAATTTTTAATTATGTAATTAATTTGCACATTATTTATTTAAAGGATGTTTTTCCCCTAGGTGCTATCAAGAGGGTGGGAATCAAGCAACTTTTCTGGTCATTATATTTCCAAAAAGGTTTGTTGTATTAAAAAATGGCGTCTATTAGTAAAGGCAGCAGTGTTTGTTGCACAGTAAACATTAAATGTAGAGTAGCTTTTATTTATGATAGCTGCTTGTTGCTATTGAAAGCATTCAGCAGAGTGGCACAAAATAAGCAAACAATAATTGGTAGTTTATTATATTTATAATTATTATTTATGATCCATCACAGTGCATATAGCACATATCACTCACCCATAAACACCACGTTTATAATAAGTACTTTCATTATTATTCAAGTCTCTCACAGTGCCCGGCACCACATGGGCAACAGAGAAGTGGAAGCTGATTCTTGTTAATTATTATTATTAAGTAAAGCACTTAACACAACGGCTGGCCCGCCAGGCCTCTAATAAACTGGCTTGCAGGGACTGGCACCCAGACCGCCCCTCCTCCCGAGCTGAGCGAAGCCCCGCCCCCTGCTGCCGTAGCCCCGCCCCGCGGCCCGGGCTGCGTCTGCGCACTGCCTGGGCGCCGCTTCCCGCCGCCCGAGCCGGCCAGCTGCTGCGTGCGTGCGTGCGTGCGTCGCTGCGTGCGTGCGTACGTGCCGTGAGCTCGCCGGGCACCGCGGCCTCGGCCTCGCCCTCCGCCCCTGCGCCTGCACCGCGTAGGCCGCCCCCCCCCGCGCGCCCCCGCCGCCGACCCCCGCCCGCGCCGCCGGCCCCTCGGGTAGAATTTAAAGGGGGCGCAGCATTCCCGCCCCGCCCAGGTGACCTCTCGGGGTCTCCCTGCCAGAGGTGCCCCGCCGCCGAGGAACATGGCGAAGGTGGAGCAGGTCCTGAGTCTCGAGCCGCAGCACGAGCTCAAGTTCCGAGGTAAGCCCCGGAGGCCCGCGGCTGCCCGCCGCGGCCCCCGCCCGCGCCGGAGGACGGAGCCCGGCGCCGGTGACGTCGCGCCGGTCCCGCCGACGGCGCGGCCGCGGGGCAGTGCGGCCCGCCGCCTCGGCGCCGCCCGGGCGCTGCGGAGCGCCTCCCGGACCCCGAGGGCCACGCGGGCCGGGTGCGGGGCCGGGGCCTGCTCCTCCTCCCCCAGCCTCCCGCGGCCTCGCCTTCGAGGCACTTGTCAAGAAGGCCACCGGAACTTCTGACGAGTTCGCGGTCTTCTGCCTGGAGTGCAAGCACCGGCGGCCCCTTTGCCTGGAAGGTCCTCCCCTGCTCTTCACAAGGTCTCGGCTCACGTCACCCGCCGAGTGGCCTGCTCTGACCGCCAGCCCACCGTGGACACCTGCGGTCATGCCTGTCACGTCGCTGTCTCACCACCCAGTACTGAGTCTCCACACTAGAAGGGAAGCCCCATGAGGACAGTGCCTTGTCCGTCCGCTGCTCTGTGCTCAGTACATACTAGGTGCCTAATAAATATCTGTTGAAGCAATACATGAAGGGAACCTCCTCCAGAGTTCTGATGGGACAGGACCACCATTCCCGGTGGGGTCTTCCTGGTGCTGAGGGAGGCTGCCAGGGTCCAGGGATCCTTTTTGGTCCCAGAGCTGCTTGGAGTTGGAGCCAGCGGAAGGCTGGAGCAACAAGTGTCTCTCTGGGAAGCCAGAGCTCTGGTTTCCTCTCTGCACTTAACCACTGTACATACGCACACACGTAATTACTTTTTATCACATATACATAATTATTTTTTACTCTTTTCTTACCTTCTTCACCAAAATGTAAGGGTCCCGAGGCAGTAGACGGCAGAACTTGCCCAGCTTGCTCATTCATTCTTTTTACATTCATTGAGTAATTGTGGTGGGCACTGGGGAGAGGTAGAGCTCTCCATATTCTAATCAGAGCAGATGAGCCGTGAACAAGGTCATTGCAGGCAGTGGTAAGTGCTGTAAAGGAAATAACTGACTTGATGAAGGTGTACTTTAGATTGGATGGCCAGTCACCACTATTGCCTGCAGGTGGCCTTTGGTAGGTGCTCTCTTGATTTTTGTGAAATGAGTGCTGACCAGAGGCACCCCAGTTTTTGTTTGTTGTAGGGAAATAGGGTAACTTGCCCAAAGTTACCCAGTTGGCACATGGTACTTTTGAACCCAGATTCAGAACTCACACTCAAACATTATGCTGTCAGACCCCAGAATTGCAGTTTTCACTTTACCTTCTAGGCTAACAATGTGAAATGACTCTGAATGTGTAAGGAACCAAAGATTTAGTTAAAATGGAAACAAAGCAAAAGAACCTCACAAAAACCCAGTATTGTGTCCTCATTCCATGACAGTACACAGGGTCTTTACTTACAGTGGTTTGGTTTATGATTTTTCTACCCTACAGTGGTGTGAAATGGATATGCATTCAGTGGAATCTATTTTGAATTGTGAGGTTTTATCTTTGCCCAGGTTAACAGTATGTGGTTTGATCTTCTCTGTTTGATGCTTGGGCAGTGACAGTGAGCTGCAGCTCCCAGCAGCGACAGTCACAGGAGGGAAACAACTGATACTCCAGAGTATACTGTGTTGCTGGCATTTTTTGGATTCTGTGTTTTTTGCTTTTGTATCCCATTGTATGTACAAAACATGAGATATTCAGCACGAATTTAACAACACATTATTATTAAATAGGTGTTGTATTGGATGATTTTGCACAACTGTAGGCTAATGTAAGCATTCTGAGCATGTTTAAGGTAGGCCAGGCTAGGCTAAGGGACAGTGTTTGGTAGTTTAGGTGTATAAAATGCATTATGACTTGAAATATTTTCAATTTATAATGGGTTTTTAGAATGTAATTCCACTGTAAATCAAGGAACATCTGTACTTGTGTGATCTCAGGAACTTCTGGAGGAGCGAGGCTAGGAAAAGAATCCAAGTAGCCACAGTGAAGGTGACGAATGGTGTTTTTTCTTGAGTTGTCTGAAGTTCTCTATCCAGGAAACCTGACTTGGTTCTTTCTGTCAGTTGACACACAGATTCAGTTAGTCCACAAACACTGCACCTGCTTCACTGTCAGATGCCAGAAGACAGTTCTCATCAGCGGTACTCCCTAGGCCTCTCTCAGCTTCCTCCCTAGTACTATATGTGTGGGGACCGGGCAGATGAGAACAGCCCAACAGTGCAGTGATGTAAGGCATTCAGGAGTGTTGCAGGAGCACTGCAGAGGTCAACTCCTGAAAGGTGTCATTTGAGCTGGGTTGCAAAGGTCCCCTGGAAGCCGGCTAGAAGGAGAATGGATGGGGAGCATTTCAGGCAAAGAAAGTTGCCTGTACAGAGGCGGAAAGGCTGAGGTGACTGTTCCTTTGGGATATCACCATCGTTCTGAATGACAGCAGCAAAGGAGTTCAGGGCAAAGTAGGAGACAAGCCTGACCCCAACAGGAGTCAGATCTTCTAAGTCCCTTGGTGCCCACTGTCCAACTAAAATTGCGATGCTACTGCCTTTTCTTCCCCCCAGTAGTAGAGATCAGACCCAGGTCCTCATGCCTGCTAGGGAGGTGCTTTTCTACTGAGCCACATCCCCAGCCCAAAATTGTGTTGTTTCTTAAACAGTCTTTCCTTAGATCAACTCCCCCAAACCCAAGCCCCAGTATCAGCACTGTCCTCTAATGTGTTTTACAGAAGATGACACTTGAGAATGTTCCAGTTTTGTTCCACTTCTTTGACTTAAAGGATGTGTGACCTGGCTGCTGCTTCACTCCCTGGAGGCTAGCTCTGGCATTGGTGGGGCAACACTCCCACCTTGTGTAGCAGTCCCGTAGAAAGTTGTGCTGTTATTTAAGAAAGTGCTGAGGTCAGTACAGAGATGGTTGTATACAGCAGCTGGTTTCATTTCCTCAGCTTGTGTACCTGAAAGGTATGGCAGAGTGATCTCTCTGACCCTGGGTTGGCAAAAGTAAGGATGGCCAAAGTCATTGGGTATTTTTGCTAGGGAAGTGGTCCAGAAGAATTTGTGGTGTCAAATTGTCGAAGGCCATTGCTCCTAACTTTAGAAGAGGCATCTGTAGGCATGCATAAAACACTTTTGAGGTGTTTTGTTTGTTTGTTTTAAGCCGAATGTTAAGATAATAAAATTAGAGCAGAGACTCAGTGTTCTGGCTTGCTGTATAGAGATAATTCATTTCAGGATGAGAATTGACACATTTAATTGGTCTCTTCTAGGTTATTCAGGATAACAGCTCTGATTTCTGGTGGTTCACCTAAATGAATCAAACCTCTAAGCTAACTTTGCTTAAGAAGGTAATAATTAAAATACCCATCATTCAGAGGAAAATTAGACATCTTTTTAAAGTGCAGCCTAAGATGATGATGTGGGATTGTATGTTATCAGATTCTTCATTATCTTGGGATTTTTGTGTAGTATGTTAAATGTAAAGATGTTGCAGTAGAAGAAGAACACAAATTTGTATGACTTTGTTCAGTTTTATAGAACACCCTGTGTTGCATCGTGTTAAGCACAGAAGGGCGAAGGACTGTTCCTGATGGAAGCATGCCACGGTGGGATTTGCCTAGATTTAAGGGTGAACCTCATCAGATCTTTGTAAGAAGTAGCAAAGGTAGAAGCTCCTTCAAACCAGGAACTTTTCTGAGAGAGGTCTGGAAACCTGTGGCCTGAGTGTGTGTCTGGGCTTTTCGTTGTCACTCTTTCCGTTGATGTCAGACCTCCCAAGGCTGATCTTTCCTCTTTGTCTCCTCCCTTTGCTCCCACTGTGTCCGGCTCAGAGAACACTCTTGGAATGAGTCACTTCTAAGGCATTTTATCTCTCCTTTTTCTATTCCCTCTCCTTCCATCAGATCCCATCTGTGGTAAGTAGTATGTTTTCTGTTTCTTTGGTCAATGTCCAGTTCTTAATCCTTCATCACATCCTGACGCACCCTTCTGCCGGTGGTACTGTCCCCTAGGAATGATGAGTAATCATCCTGGGGCTGGGGTGTGGCTCAGTGGTAGAGCGCTTGCCTAGCATTTGTGAGGCACAGGGTTCAATCCTCAGCACCACCTAAAAATAAATAAATAAAGGTATTGTGTCCATCTACAACTAAAAGTATTAAAAATAAATAAGTAAGTAACTATCCTCACTAAATTGAAGCTTAAACCTGCTGTGGACCCTTGTACTTTTGCTTTGTTCTGAGTCTAAATCAGTGGCCTTCAAGAGGTCTTAGTCATACCATTGGTCTATAGGGATAGGGCCAGTGGGCTGGTGTAGTTGATTACCACTTTGGGGGAGAACAGGAATGTGGGCAGTGACTGATAATTTAGGGACACTATCTTTTGCATAAGGAAAGCTTAGAATCATTAATTCAGCCCCTCAAATTGATGTGTAATTTAGGATTGTTTAGAAAGTTAAAAAAAGAAAAAGAAAAAGCTAAAACCCTGTGGATATAGTCCATTTGTTGCAGTAATTATCTTTCAGATGCTAAGTACAACATTAATTCTTTCACTTTAGTGTAGCACTGATTCCCTTAACATTTCATGATCATGTAGGCAGACTGTGTTTTACAGCACAACAAAATGTCAGCAGTGTGCTTAAGATTCTTTATGGTAGTGGTTTAAATCTATCCTGAATAGATTATCTTCGTTTATTTAATTATTAACCAGCTTGCTCATCAAAAGCAAGTGGCATTAAATCTACTAAGCTTGAACCAAACTTAAATCTTAGTAGATAATACTGTTTACTTCTGAGATCTTATTCCTGAGAGAAAATCGTGAACTAGAAGTCAACTTTTGTTTTTTTAGTCCACTTACTTGCTTCTTTTTCCTCCTGGTTAACTTCTTAGGGGAATGTGTAGTGCTGGCCATGCACTTGCATTTAGAAGGCGGTGACGTTTCCTCAGTGTGTGTGGTGTAACATAACAGGCGCACTGTTGTTTTCATAATTACCTCGCAGCTTTTCATCCAAGTGTGGATTTATTAAAATAATTAGTCTGAATTGATACTTATTAAAGAGCTGGACGCTTGAACCTTATTAACAGTATCTTTTATTTATTAGAATTATATAGCATCTGTTTTTCAAATGCTGAAGGCGAAATACGGAGCACTTTGACCTTGCAGTATTGCCACGGAGTAGTTGAAAGCTGGGCGAGGAGTCAGAAGAGAGGGGTTGCATTGGTCCTCACTCACACATGCCCCCAGGCCTGGGTTTGAGAATCTGGAACTTCAGACGTTTATGAAGAATTATCTCCAAGGTTGCTTGTTAGAGCGTCCATTTGGTGGAAAAGTTGCCATCTAAAGGATGACTGTGATTTGGAAGCAGTGAGCACAGCTCTCAGCAAGGTGACAGGCAGGACGGACAGAGTGTTGCTTTCCATCAGTCAAGACAAGGTTGCCCGGGAGTGTCTTCTAACATACAGTGAAAGCCTTCCACAGTTCCTCTGCACTGGGGAGTGTGTTAAAAACAAAGTTGCATTATGATTTTCAGGCTGACTTCCTTGTTCTCTGTCATCAGGCCCCTTTCAGACTGTCAGTCTATCCCACTCAGGATGACTCTGCCCTTGCTCAGTGGGTAGGCCCGTTCTTTGAAGTTTTTACCTGGCAGACCTAGACAGCTGGCTCTACAAAAATAAGAATTGTTACTGAATTGACAGTCATTTTAAGATTATTTTAAAAAAATAACAATGTGGCAGAATAGTATCTCTAGAATATCCAATTTTCAGAATGTTAAGGGCATTGTTTTAACAGAAACTTGATGTCTAGACACAATGCCTTGGGGTGCTTCAGAATTTTCCCCCTTGTGAGGGATGGGTTGGGGTGAGGGCTACTGAGAAATGCTGGTGAGAAAATAGTCGTCTGGGAAAATACTGAAGAAGGTACTGTTAATATCTCATATTAAGTTGTAAAGCTGTATGAGTACTTTGGTAGTTTTCCTCCATCCTTTCAGAGGGTTATTGTTATCGTTTTTTTGAGTAGTAGATTAGTGTTTTTCTCCCCTGTATCAAGTAATATCTTCCTTGGGCTTTTAGTTTGTTTCTGTGTATGTGTGTGTGTCTGTGTGTGTGTGTGTGCGTGCACGCGCGCGGCGCCCCCTCCCCCATGGGCACCTGGGACATTGCTGGTGGGGCGCATTCTGCTGATAACTCGGGGCTTGTGAGTTTGTGCACACCTGGCCTTTCAGAGGCTCCTGTAGTCCTGGCCTGTCAGGGAAAGAAGTTAGGGAAATAACATTTTGGGGAGGAGAACATTAAGACTGCTGCCGTTTCCTAAGTTTTAGATTGTGCTTGAAGATAGTGGAGCGTCTCCTGGGGCCCTGTACCTAGGTTAGAATTGTCTAGACTGAGTCCTGGACCCCTGAGAGCTCCAGGTCCTGGAGCTGTCTCCGAAGGCTCATGAGTGCTCGGGATGCAGGAAGAGTAGACCGCTGAGGCTGGGAGCTAGCTGCAGGGGCCTGAATAAGGTCGGGTGGTGGCTTCCCTGTACCAGTCAGTCTTCAGCTGAAAGTAGTGGTGGACGTATATTTACAGAACTAGAATAAAGAAAAAGTGAGGGAAGAATGAACATTTCTGGAAGATGAATGCTTCATTTTCAAAAGGTAGTCTACAAAGCTCAGGGACTAGGCAGGTAGGGAGGTGCTTTTATTCTTGCCTTACATTTAGCCTATGTAGCAATCTCAGATGACTCACTCAAGTGACTGGGTAACAGTAGTAATGGTGGTGCTGGATTCTGACCCAGGTTGCTAGTGCCAGAGCTCTAGTAGCATTCTGAGCCAGGTGTGGTTTACATAACTTATACTGCTATCAGCTTGCTAGATTAACTCGTAAAGGATTTATTCTTGAAAAGGAGGCAGAGAATTTATAACCATTAAGGAATTAATGGCTGTCAGGACCATTTCTGAAGAATATCAATTCATTAAGAATTGTTCTTTGAAATTTGTTTATTTTTAGGTGTAGATTGACATAATACCTTTATTTTATTTATTAATTTTTATGTGTTGCTGAGAATTGAACCCAGCGCCTCATGCATGCTAGACAGTTACTCTACCACTGAGCCACAACCCCAGCCCTCTTTGAAATTTTTAAGAGGAACTTTTTAACTTACTATAAAAAACTTTGAGCCTGGTGACTCCAAAGCATGTTTTGATTTATATTGTGGATATTAGTTTGCTTTTATATCAGATTTTGATGGTATTACACAGTTCTGTATGTTTAGAAACCTTTTCTTTGTGAGTAATTTGTGATCCTGCTGCCCGTTCCTTGGAGGGTGTGGCAGAGCTTGTGTGTGATAGGAATTTTATAGGTTTGCAGACTTGTAAAGTGGGAACTAGAGAAGATGTAAAAGTTGCTTAGTAAGCCGGGATTGTCTAAAATAAATGGTGTTTGTAGGTGCCACTTTAAACATCATAAGTGGAACTGCGACACCTTTGGTCCTGCGTGCTTCTGATAGGTCACTCCTTTGGGCAGAGAAGCAAATAAGGTGAGTTAATAGATAACTAGAGATGCCTCTGAGTGTGCAAGGGGTCAGCTTAAGACGATGATTAAAATAAAGTGCTGTTTAATTCTGTACGGGTGTGATTTGGGATGTCATTCCCCAAACGCTGGCATCACTAGGGTATGAGCAGGATCAGAGTGTGCCTGGAGACCCGCGGTAGTGCCTGGTGGACGGTTGTCTAGGGGAGTGACTGCTCTTCCTTTTGCAGAGCGTGTCCTCGGAGGTCTCTTCATGCAGAGCTCACTCCTGGGGGTATGAGAGGATGCGGGGTCAGGCTTTACCTCAGTCGCCAGGTACTGGAGCTTCCTGTGGGCACTGTACCAAGTGCCTCCCTGCGAGCTTATGTCAAGCTTCATTACTTCCCACAGCAGACCATTTCTTCATTATTGAAGGTTGTTTCTGCTACCTCATCTGTTCCTTCCCTCCACCCTTGTGCTCTTTTGTTCCTTAATGCCTGATGCACAGTGTGTTTTGGGTTAAATGGGGACCGTTTTTGCCCTTTGCTTGTACCATTTGACATTTTTAGTGTAGTAAATGAAGGAAAAGAGTGGAATGGGACTTACCTGGGGAAGTCAGTGTCGCTGTTCCCTCCACATTGGAGGTCAGAATGTGGAGGCCCACGTTGTCCCCGCCTCTCAGCCTCCAGCCGTGGCTCCTGCCTTGCTGATGCTTGGAGGCTCTCGGCTGACCAGCCTCCTCAGCGGTGGCTTCCCTTCTGGGGTGTCAGGAGGCTTGCCCTCCTGATGGACCAGAGGCCATCCAGTGCCAAGCTTGAGAACTCGAGGTTCAAGTGTATTTTACCCCGAGGACAAGGGAAAGTGCTCTGAGTTATTTGTCGGCCTGTAGGTGTAGCCTGATGGTTCCCACAGACAGATCTAAATCTGGCCCTCTGACTCGTGAAGTCAGGCCTGCTGTACAGATGGGTAGGGGAAGCTGGGGCTCATTCCTGAGGGTCTGGGGCTTGGGGGCGGCGCCCCATTTTGCTTTGAGCTCCTCCTGGCCTCTGTCTAGCCTCACACAGAGCGTGACAGATGTGGAAGACTCAAGTCACTAGAGAAGTCTGCGGAAACCTGGCAGCCAACCTTGATCTTTTTTCTTTCATTTTATTATTATTTTTAAATTGTTGCTTTTGTTGCCTTTTGCCTTCAAAACACAATCGCCTCATTCTTTGCAGACCTGTCCCTGAGACTGTGCGTGGCAGCTAGCATAGCAGTAAACACCTGAGTACAGTCAGATGGCTTTGACTCTTGTTTTCAGAAGGTGAAATGCTCACGGAGTCGCCTCTGCCCTAACTTGTCCCTTCACGCCTTTCCTGTGCGCCAGCCTCTGGGTGAGAAGTCCCTGTCTGTGCTCTCAGGTTCGTTCGCTTGCACAGTCCTTCCCCAGAGCTGAGTGATGGCGTCGCTCTGTCTCTGGCTGTGTTTTCTTTCTTTTTTCTTTTCTTTCTTTTTTTTTTTTTTTTTTTTTTTTTTTGGTACCAGGGATTGAACCCAGGGATGCTTTACCACTGAGCCACTTCCCCAGCTCTTTTTTATATTTTATTTAGAGACAGGCTTTCTCTGAGTTGCTCAGGACCTTGTTAAATTGCTGAGGCTGGCTTTGAACTCCTGATCCTCCTGCCTCAGCCTCCCAAGTGCTGGGATTACAGGCATGTGCCACCGCACCCAGCTTCACTGTGTTTTTATTTGTTGACTTGGGTGTACTCAGCATTTGCCACCCCACCTGTTGGCACTCCTGCCTTGACTGCCCCAGTCACTCTGGTTTTCTTGGGCTTGTGTGGCCACTTCTGCCACCCCCCCTCGTGGGTCCTGTCAGTGACGTTCACTGTTACAGTTGCTCCTTCTCCCATGCTGCTCTTCCCTCTTCATCTCCCATTTCCTCTATTCCTGTCTCCCTGCTCCCCTTGGGGCAGTCTTCTGCCTGTCATCCTAGGCCTGACCCAAGACTGTGTATAGGGCCACAGGTTCCTAAAATGCGACATTCCCCAATCTGAATTACATACCACTCCATTTTTCTTTTCTTCCATCTCCTCTTCCTGCTGCCATATCATTGAATGGCATCCCTGTTTATGCAGTTTACCAACCCAAAGAGCCTGTGAAATCTGCCTCCTCTACCCTGTTACCTAATTTCCCCCGATGACTAATAGCCTGAGCCCTCCTGTCCACATGGAGGGATCTTTCAAAGATGCCCACTGGTGATTGAACCCAGGGACACCCTACCACTGAGTCACACATTCAGCCCTTTTTAGTTTTTGATGCAGGGCCTTGCTAAATTGCTTAGGACCTGACCTCCTGAGCTGCTGGGATTACAGGCATGTACCACCAAGTCCGGCAAAGTCTGAATTCTTCACATGGTTCCTTATACTGTCACTCTGTCATTGTTCCGGCATCATCTTTCCTTATACTTCATGCTAGCCTTTTAGTTCTCCCTGACCACAGGACTCTTGCATATGCTGTTTCCATCACTAAATATTAGTTCCTTCCTCCTCCTGTTCACAGCTCCTTCCTGCTTACCTCTGAAGCTGAGTACGTATTTTACCTCTGGCATTCATCACTCACATCATGCCTGTCCCCCTTGACTTCCACACTTGTCACCGTGTGTTAGAATTGATCACTTGGGTTCCTTTCCCTATTCACTGTGTAGTATCTCATTAATAATACCTTCAGCTCCCTCTTCAACTCAACTGACTTCCAGTCTCCATCTCCAGGCAGGTCTTTGCATCTTGACGCTCCTCACCTACTAGACACCCTGGCCTCTCTGTCTGTCACAGAAGCTCCTTGAAGTCAGCATGTTCCACATTTCATTGCCAATTTACTAGTCTCCACTCACTGGGGCTCCGCCTGAATCTTGGGAGGGTTCCTGTGTGCAGTTGGGCCAGCCAGAAACCCTGAGCTCATCTTTCACTTCCCCTTTTCCATGCCTCTCCATTCATGGACTGCCTGGAACTTACAAGTTCACGTCAGAATTCTTAGACCAGCCTCAGAGCCCTTCGAAACGGGGCCTCTGCGTCTTTGAGCTTAGCCCTGTTTCTCTCTCTGAGGCCCCACTACTCTGGTCTCATGGTCCCCTGAGAACCTCTCACAGGTGTATCATGCTGTGCCTTCACCTGCTGCTCTGCAGCCTGAGCGTGCTTCTCATCCTCAGCAGCTCTTCAGACCCCAGGGCCTCCCTCAGTGCTCAGTCCTGGGCACCCCCTTGCTGTTTACATGGGACTTAATTACTTTTCTGATGGTGTTCAGTGCAGTGAGGAGGGTATTCAGCCCTGTAGTCGGCAGCCCAGAGTTACCTCTGGGGCAGACTGCTTGGGTGTGATCCTAGATCTGCCCCCTGAAGGTCATGTGACCTTGGTAAGTGTTCGACCTCTCTGTGCCTTCACTCTGGGGTGTGTTAAGGAGTATAAAATACATTAGCACATGTAAAGCACTTAGAGTAGGTCTGGTGTTGGCCATTAGGTGTTGGCCGATGTCACACTTGATCTGTAAAGATGCATCTTTCAGGTGCGCTGCTCTTCGTAGCTCGGGTTGCCCTGATGTGGCCCTGGGAGTGTGACACCAGCTTCCCAGTGTGTGGCAGGAGTGGCCTGCCCTGCTGCCTCCCACCTGGGAGCCTTGTGCAGCTCCTGGAGAGTGCCCACAGCACTGCACGTTGCTACGGATACTTGAGGGGTTGAGGTGAAAAAACGGAGCAAACTTTGTTTTTATGGAGCTCATCTTCTGGTGGAGAAGTGAAAATAGAAAAAATATAGATCATGTGCTATTAGGTAGTGGTAGGTGCTAAATGAAAAAAGCAGGATAAAGGGATTTGGGAGTGAGTTCTGTTTTTTATTTTTATCTTTTGTGCTGTAGGGGTGCACACAGCGCCTTGTGCATGCTGGGCAAGCACTCTATTACTGAGCCTCATCTCTGATCCTGGGCTCTGTTTTAAATGGGTAACTGGGGAAGCCACTTCCCTGAGAAGGTGCAATTGGAACTGAGACAAAGACCTGTATAAAATACTTGTAAAAGGGGCTGGAGCTGTGGCTCAGTGGTGGAGCGCTTGTCAGCAGTGTGAGGCACTGGGTTCCATCTTCAGCAACACATAAACATAAATAAATAAAGGTATAAAAAATAAAACACAGCCATGCAGATATTTGGGAGAAGAGCTTTGCAGACCCAGGAAAGGGCAAGTGCAAGTTCAGGGCCCGCCCCCAGATGGGGATGAGACGGGTGTGTTCAGGGGGCAGCATGGTCACTGCCTGCCCTGGAGTGACGGAAGAGCACACTAGGAGATGGGCTCTACCAGAGGGCGGGAGCCTGGCTGGCAGGCAGGCCCCCTGAGGGACTCTGGGGTATGTTGCATCGTGGGGAGATGTGGAGGATTCTGAGCAGGAGTCATTTTAAAAAGCCATGGCTGGTGTGGGGAGAGCAGGCTCCAAGAGATCTGAGCTGCTCGTGTGTGGAGACCGTGGCCATGGCCGTGACCCAGGCTGAGTGCAGGGGAGACTGGTGTGCACGGGGTGGGGTAGTGGGAAGGACGTGTTGGGCTCCCTCCCATTCCAAGCTTCCTGAAGGGGGCGCCCACAGGACTGCTTTTGGTTCAGTGCAGAGGGAAGTAGGGTGGTAGGGTAACTGCTTTGGACCCCACTGCTGGTGAGTGTCAGTTTCCTGTACTAAACTAAGAGTCGGTGGGTATGGAGAGGAGAGTGGGACTCCACCTGCTGCGTGGCACCAAAGAGTGAGGTGCTGAGGACATGCGTAGGGAGAGATGGGCAGTGGGCAACTGAACGTGGCACTCGGGAGCAGACAGGCTGCAGACACCGGGGTGGAAACCATCATCTATATTGGAATGTAGACGAGGAAAGAATAACTTCTTCCAACTGGAGAGGTTAGGTAAGCCTTTTCAAAATGGAAGGCATTTGAGCAAAACTTTGAAGAACGAGCATAATTTCCAAAGGCAGAGAAAGGGGAAAATCGAGTATTTCTCATCCAGGTCTCGCAGCCCTTTCCCCTGGCCTCTTGTTGAATTTGTTTGAGAAGCTGCCGCCCTGGTTGATAATCTCTTTTCACTCGTGTAGCCACCTAGGTTCTGTATCGAGAAGGAAACCAGACCAGATTACACACTAACGACAAACCACATGCTGCTGCTTCTCATTGTTCACAAATCGAAAATTCCAGATGGACTAGAGAGGTGCAGAATGCTAGCATGTCTGTGTCTCGGCTGTGAGTCGGGCTGTCTGACTTAGGCGCGGGGTCTCCTGCTCCTGCTGCCCCTGAGAGGGCGTGCTCTGGAGAGGCTTGTGCTTCTGCTGAGGCTGACAGTGTGCGCTTGCCTAGGTGTTAGCATGTACCTCTGTCACAGTTAATGGGGTCCTTTGTTGTGTTTATCACTTCTGTCTTTACCTTGGGCAGATGTCTGTCTCCACGCTTCCTTCTTTGTGTCAGAAATAAACCATATTTGCTACTCCTGTATTTTGGTAGAATTTTGTTTGAAGGAGAACATAGTTGGTCTTTTTATTTTTGTGATCACTATAATCACAAATTTTTGTCTTATAGATACAGAAAATTTACAGTCAATGGGTTAAAGATTGTGTATTGAAGAAACTGTTTATTAAGTTCAGATCCTTTTGGAGTTGCTCTCTGAAACTCACCTGTGAAAAGTCTTCAGCTGTGCACTGTGATCTTAGTGCCAGACACAGGGTGTTTGCAGCATCTGCTCTTATGGGATGTGCGTAGTCATCTTTCTGTTTAGGAAAATCTAGCACATTAAAGAACTGCATACTCAACCTCAGATGAGTGAAGGCTTCTAGACTTCTTTAGTTCATAAAACAGCTTTTGCCTGAATTGTGGGTGTGGGTTTGTCTTGAGTTAATGAGACCACTGCTTCGCTGAAAATGTTTCAAATGGTAACCTTCATTTTTGCAAATTACATGAAAATGCCTGTCATTGTGGGCTTACTGGTTTTCAGCAGTCCAAGGTCTGAATGCCTTTGTGTATATACAGGGTAGTCTGGGTAAGAAGAAGATTCCAAAAGAGCATCGTCAGGGCCTCACGTGAACTGCAGGACAGCTGTGTACAGAAGTGTGCAGATTGTGATAAATGCCCAAATACAGAGCAACTGAGGGTTAATAAGGTGCTTGCCTTATTTAAAATCTCTCTTTAATGAAACAAGTAAAGCTTCCTGAATAATTTAAAGACTGCCTGTGCCTCATATCTGCCCATGCACACTCCCTGCGGTCCTTGATCCCAGAGGAGTGTGGTGGGAACCATTTCCCTAATCAAGTGTTGCGGTGTGTGTATCGCTTCACATACCTTGGAGACCCATCTGTTGTTGAAATATGGATCTCACTCATTCTTCTGCCCTGTCGTGTGGTGTTCCTTCAGAAGAATAGCATATTAGGGAAGAGCTCTTTGTATATTTGGAATAGTGCTACTTCCTGTTGTGTGAGCTGCAGATGCCTTTGTTTCTCAGGCTGTTCCTCCTGGTTCTCATCATGTCTTTCAGGTAGCTTCCTGAGTTTGCTCTTAGCCCTTCTGTGGTTCTCTCTGTTGAGTTCTCTCACCACAATAGTGCCTTGCAGTCTAGTTCCCCCTGTGCAGGTGGTGGCACGCCGAGTTTTATTTCTGCTCAGAAGGAGCTAGGACACTAGGGAACTATGCAGTAGGACGGGTCTCTTCCAGGACCTCAGAGGGCAGTGGCATCATCACTGAGACTTCTTGGTGCTGATTTTTCTTGCTGGGATATTCGGATTAGGTTTCCCAGCAGCCTGATGTCTCATAAAGATATAAAGGAGGGTGCTTCCCATCCTTAGATTTCTTCAAGAAATTTCGTGTCTCTTAGGGTTCTTTATGTATGGTTGTTTCAAAATAAGAGCTGTGTAATTTGACTTTCTGCTGAAATATTGGAATACAGTGTGTGCCATTAGGACCACATTGGTTGCAAAGCTTTATTTTTGTCTCCAAGCATTGATTTAATGTGTGAGCTAACCAAACAAGAAAATCGATTTTCTTAAAACCCCAACTTCTCCAGTGTACTTTTTCTTTTCTTTTCTTTTCTTTTTTTTTTTTTTGAAATGGGGTCTCACTAAGCTGCCTAGGCTGGCTTCGAACTGAATTTTTCCTGCCTCAGCCTCCTAAGTCGCTGAGATTACGGTCATATGCCATCATGCCCTGCTGGTGGCCTTACTCTTAAACTCCATAGTTCACCCTCTATGAACATCTGTTACTCTGATACCTTTATTTCATTTTTTAGAAAGAGAGCAACTTATGAAGATATTGAATACTTACATGAAAGCATCATAGATGCAAATGAATATTTTTAATGCCTTCAGCCTGTACGTGAACATCACAGACTCGGCACTACTGGGGGTTGGAGTGTAGGGAGGCAGGCATGCTTGCAGGACAAGCAACAGCATCAGAAAAGAGGAGCTCACGAGGAAGCCTGACATTAATGCAGCCTGTGCTGTGGAGCCCCTGCTACATGTGTTGCTTGTTCTGGGTTGCAGTCAGGAAAGGAGCACAGAATCTGTCCTCTGCAGAAGGACATGGGCAGTGATACTGGAGCATGAGAGTCAGGAAGGTCAGTGTGTGTTCACCTGGACCTGGGTGTGCAGGCAGCGGGTGTCTGCCTGAGAACGTGGCCTTGGGGAGCAGACAAGCACAGCCTGGCCGTCCCTTCCTCCGCAGACATGTCGAGTATCTGTTCTGTGTCCAGAAGGGTTCCAGGTGCTTATGATCCTCCGAACAAGAGAGATGGAAGGGTTGTGTTCAGAGTTGCTATTCCTGAAGGGGCAAGAGAAGGAAAAAGGTGAGCCCTGGGACACTGCAGGTGAGTGGGGAAAGCAGAAAGCGGTAGGACACCTTTAATGAAGATGCCTCCCAAAGGGTGAGTGCGAAGGTGCCCACCAGCTGAGCAAGGCCTGCTTGAGGGCCCGTGTCTCCTGCGCTCCATTTCTTTGGAGCCTCCAGCACCTTTCTCTTGTCCTAGCAAAATCCACCAAGGTCACAATCTTCTGGAGACAGATTACTATCTTTCTAGAAGGTAGTCTTTTTAGAGTGAAATATGGTAGCTTATTTTTTGGAGGGGTTGTGAAAAGGAGAGAAATTGTGTTTGCAAGAATGTAAAATAATACAGCCCTTTTTATGCAGAATGGAAAAAGCTGCTTTGAAGCTAATAACTTCAAGCTTATATCTGGAAAACTGAGACCTGATAGATTATATATCAAATTGACATGTAACTTACTTGGTAACACACATAGTGCAAGTTTCAAATATTGTAGTTGTATCAGGAGATCAGTCGCCAAGGACGATTATGTATTGGTAACACCAGAATTTCATCAACTCCAGAGAAGGGAGAGAAACCATCTCTGTGCAGACAGAGCATCTTCTTTCCTTCTTGTTGGTCTATGCAGTCACACATACCCACACACTTGTGTACATATGTATTTTTCAAAACTCAATAATACTTAATATCATAAATATTTGAGGGTACTACCAAAAGTGAATTAATATAAAAGGCCAAATCCTTTTTCCCCTTTTATTTTTTGAAAAGTATTGACTGTTTTCTAGAGTAGTTCTTGATTCACAGCAAATGCAAGAGAAAGTAGAGTTCCATAAGCCTCCACTCCACACATCGGCAGCCTGCTGCACTATCAGAGTGGCACGTGGGTTAAAATTTCTAGGGGAAGGCTGGGGTTGTGGCTCAGTGGCAGAGTGCTTGCCTAGCATGTGTGAGGCACTGGGTTAGATTCTCAGCACTGCTTGTAAGTAAATGAAAAAGTCCATCAACAACTAAAAAAATCTCTCTCTTTCTCTCTCTCTCTATATATACATATATGTATATTTAAAAAAAAGAAAAAGAAAAAAAAATTGCTCGGGAAGACCAGCGTCCCGTGTCTTCCTTTCAGTAGGGCCTGGGGGAGGGGTGCTGCAGTTCATGCTGTGTTGCTTTATCTGACACTAGAGTATGTATGTTCAGGAGCTCAGATTCCACCAGTTAATGCTGTTTCAGGAGCATCTTTTTCAACCTTATATAAATTTTCATAAGTGAACACATAATATGGGGCATAAAGAACACTTCAAGTTGTTAGAAGAATAAAGTTTTTTTAAAAAATATTTTTTAGATTTTGATAGACCTTTATTTTATTCACTTTTTTATATGCGGTGCTGAGAATCAAACCCAGTACCTCACCTCACACATGCTAGGCAAGTGCTCTACCACTGAGCCACAACCCCAGCCCAAAGAATAAAGTTTGAAGGAATGTTCCTAATGTCTCCTAAATGCATGTTGCTTTATTTATTTACCTTCCATTTCATATTTTAGAGACTTAATTTCTAGTTTTGCATAGACATTATCTGAAATAAGTAATAGAAGATTAGAAGGAAGAATGATTAAAAGTAGGTGCTGGGCCTGGGCTCTGGCTCAGTGGTGAGCACTTGCCTAGCACTGTGAGGCACTGGGTTCAATCCTTGGCACCACATAAAAATAAATAAACAAAATAAAGGTATTGTGTCCATCTACATCTAAAAAACATTTTTAAAAATGTATGTATTGTGGTACTAGAGACAAATCATTTTTTTAATCTCTTAAAAGAACAAATTTTAACTTTTGGAGGAGATTTCATTTGTGAAATTGACTTTGTACTTTATAAGCAATGTTTAAATTCATTGGTGATAAATATGCATGTTTGTATAGTAACATCCCATTTTTTACATAATGCCTTAATGGAAATGGCAGTTTTATGAAATGAAAGTGACTAGTAAAAATCTGAATGATGTTCATAAGCCTTTACATCATTTTTATTGAGTTTTTTTGTGTTCTGATTCATTAATACAGGGGAAAGGAGCCCACTAACATGGTTTATCTCCTGTAATTACTCAAATTGAATAGAATTTATTTTCAATAAAATTCTTAGAGTAAATTGCCCAGAGTGGGTAGAGGAGGCCTAGATGGGTAAACATTTCTTATTTCTACCCACGGGACTGTGCTGCTTCACCAGTGATGTTCTGCTGTGCGTATTTTCAGCATAGCTCCCTCTGGATTTTTACAAATAAATGCTTGTGAAAGCCCAAGAACTCCCAGGATTGAGTATTAAAGTAGAGGTGTGGGTTGTTTATTTTATCCTGCTTATTACAAATATTGCTTTTCTTTTAATAATTTATACTACCTTTTGTGTGATTTATATAAGGTAAAACACCATTTAGATTGCTATGTAATAGAGTGATCTGGGGAAATTCCTGCAGACAGCTTAGTGTTTGCAGTTAAATTTGGTTTCTTGCTGTAGAGGACCTGGAGGAGGCTGGTGTGAGGGGTGATCAAACACCTAAGTCCAGGCCGCCTGCAGGAGTGGGGGAGGGACACTAGGAACAGCTGGAGACTCGCACACCTCCCAACTTCCACCACAGAGCAAGTCTGTGTGTGTCTTGGCCTTCCAACTAAAGGTGCCTCCGTGTCCTTGAAGCAGACTTGTCTTAGCTTTGAGGCCTCACAGTGTGGGTCACAGACTGCAATGAACTCCTTTCTCCTGCATCACATCTGAACATGCGTCCTCTGCGGGTATCATCTTGTGTAGGCATGCTGTTGTCTCCCCCAGCACTGTGGGTCTGCTTGAGCTAGGGCTGTGCGGTGTGGGGTTGGACTGTGGTTTCTCACATGAGGAGTAGTGAATATTCTTCCATGGCAGTTTGTTTGAACCCCTGTAGGTTTGCATGCCTTGTAGCTTTCTGTGCCCTGGAGATCCAGAGCTGTGTTCAGTTATTCTTTTTTTAGCCTGTGCTTGCTGAAGTGATCACCACCTTAAGCAGAGACTTGGTGGGGGATCAGACTTTCTCCATCTCCCTTGTAGGTCAGACGGAATGCACTGGAGGGTAAAATAGGGTAGAGGCCCAGAGAGCTGCTGCCTCCATAATCCCCCGGACACTGTCTCAGCACCAGGTGTCCTGTTTCTCCGTGGTTGCCAAGAGCTTGCTACAAGAGTGTAGCATGGTCAACATCTGGCTCTCACTCACTGTAGCTGAAAAGCCCTTAGGCCACAGGGTACCTGCCCTCCTGTATGCCAGTGGGGAACTGACTTAGCATGTAGAGGGAGGGTTATTTGTGATGGACTTGGTGGCTAAGATGAAATACTGAAGACTTTTCCCCACATCGGATATAGCTACACCTCCTGACCCTTTAGGAAGCCTTCTCCCATGACTTGCAGCTGAGTCTGGAGGGCCAGAGGCAAATCAAGCAGATGGAGAGGTAAACAAGGAGAGAAATTCTTCCAGGGTATTTAGTTCTTGAAGGCGATGTTGCCCACAGAATGAGAATGACTTTTAGTATAAGTAATTCCAACATAGATGATCCAATAGTACGGTCAATCTGTTGTAATTCGTCATACATATTCATCAAATCACCACACTGTACACAACAGTGCAGCAGAAACCACAGGGCTAGCAGGAGAAGGAGGCTAGGCATAGGACACCCAGGACTGTGTTGACGTACACACAGAGAGGGCCTGATGGGAGCAGTAGATGCAGCTCCTTTGCTAGAAGAGACCCGGAGTTCACCAGTGCACATGGCCATTACTGTGACGTGGAGGAAGGATGGTCATCTGGAGCCAAGAAGGAAAGTTGTAACACCTGCAGGGACCTGTGTGTCTAGTACCCCATGGGTGGATGGAGGTCGTCTGAATAAAGGTGACTGAGATGTGTGTAGGTGTGTGCTTAGTGGATTTTTGTGCAGCTAGGTTTGGGTGCAGTTTTCTGTGTTCACTTAGGGTTTCTTGAAGAAAAAAAATCATGCGTAAGCAAATGTGAAAATCATTTTATGCTCAGATTGTCCCCATAATATGCTCATCAGTCACATTTGAACAAATTTATGTTTTCTTATAGCAGAACTGTCTGTAGTTTGATGTTGGATTTGCGTCCCTTTTCCCTTCTTCCTGTTCACCATTATTGATTTCTTAATTTGTATTTAAGCCCATATCATATAAATTTTTAATACTATGAGCACCTGTAGAGGAAGCCAGCCTGAGATTTTAATTTTGCTAGTGATAATCCACGGGTAGTTTCCTTCTTGGTGAAAAAAAAAAAACAAAACAAAAAAACAAAAAACCTCTTATTCTTCGTCCTTCTGTCTGTCCATGTATCCATCTTGCCATCCATCCACTGTCCCTTCCTCCCTGCCTCCATCTGTGCATCTCTCTACCCATCCATCTCTATCTCAAAAATTTCCCCTTGATGCTGGGCACAGTGCTGGGGACACAGAGATGGGTCAAGTGTAACCCTTGTTCTTAAGAGCTTAGAACCTCGCTGGAAAGTTTTCTAAGTACAAATGTGCATGTCTTTGTTGGGTCTTCTCAGCTGGGGGACAGAGGAGCTTGGTGTCACAGGGCACATGCTCTCTCCGCCCGCATGCCTGCGTTCTTGTGATCGTGACGGCGGCACTCGTGTTCCCAGCATGCGCTGGATGGGAGCTGGGGTTCCTGGAGTCAGCACTCGCACCTGACTCCGTGGTAAACCCTGTGGTCAGATGTCCACTGTAGATTGGTGAGTGAGAACCAGCAGGCTTCCGAGTGCTGTGACCGCGTGGTCTCAGGCTCGCTGCTCCCCACTGCGCTCGGGTGTGGCTTGCGCACTGCGTGAGCACGGCTAATGTGGCGAGATCTCCCAGGTGGTGTATCAGTTACCTCAGGGGATGGAGGAGTGCTTATTAATTCCTGTTTATACACATCTTATTGTTTGGTTTGTTTTAAGAAGCATATTTTAGTTTTTAATTAAACTAATAAAGTAGGAAATGAATAAATAATAGTAATAAAATAGCCTCAGGGCATGGAGCTCTGCTTCGATCTTCCAGTCCCCGGGTAGCTAAAACCAAGTGCGATGTTTCAGGTGTGGGCTGCCCAGCAGGGCTCGGAACTTGTCGGTGAGCCCAAGGTGTTGGCACTTTTCTGGCAACAGCGCTAGATTGTTGGGGGATTCTGATGGACGTCCACCCCAAAGCCTGCCTTGTGTCTGTTGCTCAGAAGTCTCCTGAGGTCCTCTGGGAGCCAAGGCTCACCTTGACACGCTGCCTTTCGGGGTTCATCTTGTTACTGAGGAATGCACATTAGCCCAGGTGAAACAGGCCTTGCCTCAGGCCATCGCATTTCCCCCGCCTACCCCTGACCAGGGTGAGACTGGACAGTAACTTGCCGTCCTGAGCGAGAGCAGCAGTCGTCACGCTCAAGAGACGTGCTGTTACAGCACTGGTGCCATGGTGAGGGTGCAGTGGACCAGCTGTTGGGGCTCTGCCACCTGGCTGGGCTCTCCACCTTGGACGAGGTTTTGCATCCCGGGTCCTCCTTTAAACGTGTTCCTTGCTGCCCACCGCGAATGAGTCTGCGGATGACCTTGCTCACAGCGTCCCAGTCAGTCTGCCTTGCTGCACAGGTCCCTTCACTGACGTCACAGCGTCCCAGTCAAAGTCTGCCTTACTCCACAGGTCCCTTCACCGATGTCGTCACCACCAACTTAAAGCTTGGCAACCCGACAGACCGGAATGTGTGTTTCAAGGTGAAGACCACCGCACCTCGTAGGTACTGCGTGCGGCCCAACAGCGGGATCATCGATGCCGGGGCCTCGGTCAACGTATCGGGTAAGTCCCAAGGCTGGCGGCCCGGAAGACCCTGGAGCCAGTGGTCTTTCGTGGAGCGTGGGTTCCTGGGCTGGCATTGTGGGAGGATGGGCTGTGCTCCACCTTCCCCAGGCCCTGCCTGATGGAAGAGCATGGTGGGCCCCATCACCTTTTGTTTCTCCATAATTAATTCCTTTTTGTTTTAATGCTTGCAGCCTTTGCGCCTCAATAGTTAGAGCAAAATTAAAGTGGCAACTTTAGACTTGACTTCAGAATGAGTTTGGCTTTCACTGCCTTGAAATTAAATCTACCCTTTGGCAATAAATAAAAAAAGGGCTAAACAAACTTAATTTTACTTTGTGGGAGAAAGCTAAATGGAGTTATTTTCTTATTTAAGCTAAATGATTTCTGACATTAAGTCCATGTCATTTCCAATGATTGGTAACTGCACTTTACTGATTGTGAAAAGCTAAGGGAGATGAGGGCCGAAGAAACTGGAATATGTTCAAGGGTATAAGTTCTGAGCATGTCTGATGGGCTTTCCTCAGTTCTATCTGAGAGCACATATATTTTCCAAAGTCCAGCTTTTGAAAAGATGCTGGTAAAGTTCCCAGATTGAGAATTGGATTTCAGAATTAAAGAGGTGTAGGTGATGGCTCAGATCTCCTTTAGAAATGGAATGAACTTTTAGCTCATCAGAACTTCTGGAGCCACGTGGGAGCTATGGGGGAGTGTGTGTTTATCTTCCAAATACCAGGTGACTCAGTGTCACAGAGGTTTCTGCATCATTAGAAGCTACCATTGATTTGACGCAAGTCCCTGTCTGGCTTTTTCCATGATAGATTTGATTGTGATACATTTGGCTATTCATTTGACACCTAAAAGAAAATGATTCACCTCTTTGGAAAGATATAAGGTGTTTCATTATCTGATCGTTTCGGCAAACTCTATTCCCTGCATCCACTGGTGTCTGTCCTGACAGCACCCCACACAGCTTCCCGTGGGCTTCTCTCTGAGCCTGCCAGACCCGCTCTGGACTCTGGAAGCAGGGTCTTGTCCAGAGGTAATCAGGATAATGGAAGCCAGTGTTATTTGAGGCCCTTTGTACTGGACCTGCATGTATTCTATCTCGTGTCATCTCTCTCCTATCCTGAGGGGGGGACTCTGTTACCACCATTTTACCAAGGAGGAGATTCATGGTCTTGGGTTTACGAGGCTGGCAAGTGATAGATAGAGCCAAGGTGTGGCCTACTCTGAACCGCAGTGTGCTAGAGAAGGGGAGCATCATGGGGGTTGGCATCTCTGGGTCCCCTGCATCTGTGTGGCTCAGGTTTTTCTGTTGAAATCAAGGCCAACAGAAGTCTTTTTTCTTCTTTTAAACATTTCCCCCACCTCGATTTTCTTGTGCATAATGAATTTAAGCAAGGTTGTCTGTAGACGAAAACTGCAAATTTCCAAAGTAAAGATGGGAGAAGCAGTATAGTTTTCTGCATAGACTCATCTCAGTGGATAGTGTACAGTGTAGGTTTTTTTTTTTTTTTTGTATAAATATAAATATATATGTGTATCATCTTCAGAAATATCCATCTCTCCCTATCAGAGGAATTTGTAAAAAGTAATAACACCCTTTGAGCATTTATTTTAATTTATCATTCACTATTTCAGGAAGGCCAAGATTCTGTGGTTGTGGCCTCTTTATGAATGAGAAAGTTGGGTTCAGTGCACAGAAGTGGTCATCTGGAGTCCTGGGCTGGTGAGGGGCAGAGCTGTTGTTTGAAGCAAGGGTCTTGGCTCCTGGTCCAGGGCTCTTTCCGTGGCACTGTGCTGCCTCAACAGAGTTAGGGGTGGCCACGCTTTCAAATGAGTCTGAAGTGGATTGTATTTCTGGGAAGAAAGCAGTTGTATAATGAAGCGCCTGTGTGTGTGCAGGCCTCCCCCAGCTGAGACCAAGGTATATTTGCAGGTGAGAAAAGGTTCCTCTCTTTTTATTTGATATTTACTTCAGTGTTGAAGGTAACCTGAGTTGAACCAGAGTTATTGCATTTCCAAGGCAACCTCACAACTTGGGGAGAAGGCTGGCCCCATGGGCTGCAGCTTCAGGTGCTGCGGGCCTCCAGTCATTTATTGGACATGCCTACCTCAGGATAAAAAGCACTGTCCTTATCCATGGGTCTGCTCGAAGTGCAGCTACTTCCTGACGCTGGTGTGTCAGAGTTCCCAGGTTCCTTTGGGAGAGGGAACGTTCCCAGGAGAAGGAGGCAACAGTGGACAGGCAGTATAATCACACAATGGTCAGCCTTCCCTCCTCCTCTGGGTATGCATGGCCGAGTGTGGCTTAGCTCACTGTGCTCAGTGCTCTTGGTGCTGAGCAGGATGCTCAGATCTACTCTTTAGCAGTCAGCTGACCCATGCCCAGCTTGTTAGTCCCTGTGGGCTCTGGGTATTCTTATCATGACATGGAGATTAGAGTCTACTTCCCGGGGAATTATAGATAACTGCATTAAATGGAAGAAGCATGGTGTCTGAGTGGAATCACAGAGTTCTCCCCCCAGCTTTGACAAAGACTGTCAGATGGATTGAATGATATTTGAATTGCCTTTTTGAACCCCATTTTATTTATTTATTTATGTGCCTTAATGTTCAGAATAAATTAATATTTTTTCTTCTGTCTATAATATGCATTTGTTTTGTAATAAAAAGCCACTAGTAAAATTTCAAATATAATTTATAAAAGGTTCTCATCAAATCAACTTAAAATACTGCCAGCATTGCCCTGCTTACCACACAGAATGTCACAGCATGCCTGAAAAGGACATGACTAGTGCATTTCTCCCATTTCCGAAAGCCCTTGGGGTGTGGTAGCTATTAGGGAGGGCTGTAAATCATTCTTTTGAAGAAAGAAGGAGGGCGGGAAGGGAGGAAGGGAGGAAGGTGAGAAGAAGGGGGGAGGATGCTGGTGATGATGCCCGCCCAGGGAGGGACCTGGCTGGAGAGGCCGGGGCTTTTTGAGGGCACACAGATGTGCTTGTGACAGGCAGAGCAGGGGTCCCTCAGCAGTGCTCTTGTGCTCTCTGAAGCTCTTCTTTCCTATCAGATACCCAGGGACCTTATATCATGCTTTAAAAAAGTCCAGGCTCTGACATACCATGGTATTTCTTCAGTACATGGCGAATCACTTACTGAAAAAATCTCCCTTTCAATAAGTGCAGGTGGTAGAGTGACAGTCGGACTGAGGTGGGACCTGCCCTTCTTTTGTGGACCTCCCAAGGGATGTGCCTAGTGCTTGGGCCTGTGGGTTGCGCTCTTCTCTCTGTCCTTGTCACCTTCTTCCAGTAGCCCCTCTGGGATCTGTGCTGGGTGTGAGGCAGCAGCAGGTGAGGGGTGCAGGTGCTCTCCGTCGTGGTGACCAGCCCAGAGCGCCATGGTTGGTAGACATGCATTGTCCACTGGAGCTGGCTTTGAATGATTCAGATCTGGACCTCAGCAAAATAGGCACCCTCAAAGGGAGGTTGCAGAAGAGGAGATTGGACTCCCCCCAAGGCTTCAGCCACAGGGAAAATAGGACTTTTTGAATTAATGAATTGTATGAGGCAGTGGGGGGTCTCCCTGTTTGTTCTAGCTTTTCAAAATTAAGTCTGTTTTCTGAACTGTATGATCGGAAAATATTTTTAAGGTAGATAATTTCTGAAGATGACTTTGTGGTAAGCTGTTAGTGGATTTTCTTTTTTAATACTGCAGTTTAATAATGAGGGGGGTTTCCATTAATATTCCAAACCATGTTTGCCAGCGGGTACAGCAGGTGAAGTGGTAAAATCATGGGCCCATCACAAATGCTTATGCTTCCTGTAATATGATAGTAAGTTTAATATTTTTATAACCTTCACTGAATTCTAATTTCACTAAAGTAGCAAGCACGCTTCCATTTGCAGTTCAATTATGCACATTGCTTGCCTGTGTACCAAGCAAATTAGAAATGCAAAATATCTGTATGTGGGGGGGCACTGAGAAGAGGCATTAAAGATACCAATATTTAGGTGCAGATACATTCTGCTAAGTGTACCCTGGGAATTGAAAGTGTATCAAAGACAGACAAACACAAATCTCCCAGTGTCAGGATCTGTATTTCCGGTGAGAGTCCAAAGAACTAAGAGCAGTGTTCATTCCTGACGTATGGCCATCAGCCTTTTCAGCACTCGTCTCAATCACATTTAAAGCAGAAAGTTCTTCCAATAAATCCTGCAAAGAGAATGTCTATCAGCATCTCTTCTTGGGTGGAAACATTGGTTAATTAATGTAATTGGGTACTACTGCAATTAATAAATAGTCCTTTTAAGATTCTGCTGATTCAGTTTAACGTAGCTGTTTGGTGGCCCTGGACCAGCCAGCGGTGGGTCGCAGCTTTCAAGTGATTAGTGCCAGAGTAAAAGTGTGAGTCTGAGACAAAGAGGTGCAGCACTTAGCCACCTGGTGTGGACTGCAGAGCTGCTGGGCTGGGCTTCCTCACAGCAACATTATTCTTGCTTGAGCGTGTGCTTTGGACGTCTGATAAGCACAACCGTTTTATAAATGGTTTTCATGAACCAGGCTTATTATTCTTAGATAGGAACAACTCACATTCAGACTTAAAAGATGTCTTTAATCTTTTTTTTCCAGATTAGATCCTGACTTTAAAAAAAGAAAGAAAGACAATTGCCAACAAAAATTCAGCTTAATTGGTGCTTTTAAAGATTCTCAAAGTTTAGCTGGGTGCACACCTGTAATCCCAGCAATTTGGGAGGCTGAGGCAGGAGGATTGCAAGTTCAAAGCCAGCCTCAGCAACTTAGCGAGACCCTGTCACAAAATTAAAAGAATAAAATAAAAAAGGCCAGGGATGTAGCTAATTGGTAAAGCATCCCTAGATTCAGTCCCTGATACCAAAAAAAAAAAAAAAAAAAAAAAAAGAGAGAGAGAGATTTTCAAAGTTTACTGTAATGTTTAGGCTTCTTTAATGGCTGTGACACAGCTTATCCTTCACACTTTCAAAGACCAGGGTCAGGGGGACTGCAAAGGCATGAGGGCACTCCTTCAGTTGAAGGGTCCGTCAGTCCCAAGGTGGCTGAGAAGTACAGACTCTGTGGAATCGCGAGTAGTCAGGAGTGACACTTTGATCAGGTCCTCCCAGGCTGGTGCCCTTGAGCCTCAGCCTCAAGTCTTGCCCTGTGGGCTCTTACTTGGACCCACTGCTCCCCGTGTGCAGTTCCCAGTTCATCACGGGAGGAAGGGAAAGGACTGCACTGAAAGGCAGCTGAGGCAGTCTGGAGCAGGCGGGGAGGGGCCTCCCGAGAGCATCCAGAGAGCCTGGGTGGCAAGCAGAAGGCATCTGGAGGTGCCTGAGCCTCCACGGCACACTGCTCACAGCTCCGCCGGTCAGCCCCAAGAGGCATGGCTGCTAAGTCTACTAAGCTAGTGTGCAGTGAGGGTGCGCAGTGACAACAGAAGAGTTGCCAGGAAGAGGCCATGCTGTACTCCGTTGTTAAGCCATGGGGACGGGAAAGTGTGTTGGAAAAGGTTTACTTTAAGAAGGGTATTCATAAAAAGGAGCAAGTGAGCCGCTTCATTTTGCCAGTGTCTGTACAGAGTCGCCTCATCCTCTGTTGATCCTGGGCAAGGGGTGAGGGCATGTGTAGTGATGAATGCACAAGTAAATTAATCAGATTTGAGGAGCTTACTATTTAAGACAGACTTCACAAACTGGAAAATCCTATAGAGAACACAAGACAATTCAGTGTGAACTTATTTCTAAGTAGGTAAAATTAATTAATTAATGGCTCGACTCATAGTTCCATGCATGGGTCCCTGAATAGGCAGGGGACTGGAATGAAGCCAGGATTTCAACATTTTGGGAACCCTTAGAGGAATAATAAACTGTCTTGTGTAAGGGTTCATGGTCTAACTAAAATGTCAAGCATCTTTGCTTGGGCTAGAGTTGTGTCACCTCACTGTGTAACACTGGTCTTCAGCTGATTGGGAGCTCCACTTGGTGTTTGTCTTTCATTAGTTTCAAGAGAAGAGCCGTGACTTCATTATAATACCCAAAATGCGGTTTGGTACGGTGGGCTATTGATATGCAGGCCTGTGAGTGAGGGGGCCAGAGAGAGAAGACAGGAACAAGAAGGCCACAGCTCTGTGTGGCCGAGGAGAGTGGCTTTGGAAAGAGGACAGAAGAGAAGCCAGCTGGGGTAAGAGCAGGGAGGTTTCCTTTCTGAGCTGCCCCAGAAGATTTCTAGAGGGAGTGTGACTCAGGAGTGCTTTGAATGTGGGAAAGGGCAAAGGTGCATGCAGAGCCCCTGAGAAAACATGCAGATAGCACCTGAGCTTGAGCTGTCAGAACATCCAGACCAACCAAGAAAACGTGTCCGAGGGAGCCCAGGAGTCCCCTGGTGACTACAGAACCCACAGCAAGGACCCAGGCGTGGGGCTTTCAGCAGGGGCTGGGACTTTAGGAAACAGTATATGTTGGACTCTCCAGGGGCTGGCCTTGGGCCACCCCGCCAGACCAACCCTGCTGACTCAGAAATTCTGCAGGTGGGGTCTAGCAGTTTGTGTTTTAGCAAGTTCTGCAGGTGATTCCAATACATGCCAAAGTTGGGGAATCTGTCCTCGTAGGGCTTTGTTAGTGATGTAGTGGGATTGACAGGGACATGCCAGGTAGGGCCACATGGTATGGAGGACTTTGGGGATGTCAGGAGAATCTCACCAGTTGTAGGGATAAGGGAATTGGTGTGCACGCTTCGGACCTGAAGGGCGGCCTGTTGTTGGGAAATAGCGGAGATCTGGGGAGCAGGGTTTGAAGCTTTGAGCTAATTGCTTTCTGCCTGGCAGACAGGTATTGTTACAGGAGGGTTCCGTCTGAGGAATTAATGTGACGTGAGTAGAGTGTTGGGGAAAAATTACATTTCTGGGGCTGATGGGGTGTTCAGAACACTTGGATGGGAAGGGAATGGGAAGGCTGGAGGAGCCCTGGGGAGGAGGAGTCTGGAGGCCGTCAGTGGGCTGGGCCGGCTGGCTGGGCATGTGGGAGATTGGAGAGACGTGTCCTCGGTAGGGTTTTGCAGGAAAGCGCGTGTCATCGTGCTCTCTGGGCTTTTGTTCACTTGCTCTCTTGCCCTCATGATGCAGGTGGAAATGACCTGATGTGCTTGGGTTCTGGAAGCTGCTTTTGTGCTGCATTTAATCAAGTCATCGTTTCTCTGAGGGAGTATGTGTTTAAGCAGCATATATTCTGATTTCCTCTTTTTTGTAGGAAGTGGATTTTGCTGATCTGATGTTTCACGACCCCAAGGTTCCTTTCTTAGCAGGAACTCACTTTGCAGTCTGTAATACAGCAGACATTGTATCCCGAAGCGTTCCTGTGGGCAAGCAGTGACCAGCCTCCAGCTGCCTCCTGGTAACAGGCTTCTTTTAATGTAGTATCAGCAGATACATTTTAAAAGTAGGATAGATGGTTCATTTAAGAGGGTTTCATCATCAGTGTCTCTGGTATTCAAGTGAAATAAATTAAGTTAATGGGAAGCTCTTTTATAGCCTGTCGTGGAAAAAAGTATATAATTTCTGTCACAATTTGCATGTATGGAACTGAAAGAACAAACGATTAACGACATTTATTCTGTCATGGGCTCATAGGGTTTTGGCTAATAGGGTGTCCAGCAAATTGGATTTGACATAAGATGACAGTAGTGAGAGCGCAGCCTTCCTGATAGCTAGGACCATGTTTAAGCAGCGTATGGACGATGAGGTGCCAGGGGTCTGCAGACTGTCCTACTGTCTGGGTGGCCACTCTGGCTTGCTGGTTTGAGAGCCCTCAAGAAAAAGGAGAGCCAGTGGGCAGCAGACAGCTTCTGCACTTGCAATGCTATGGAGGGCCCAAGTGCCCACCTTCACCTGGAGCTTCCAGAAGTTCACCCTCAGGCTGTGCAGTGCTTGTTCTCTGCGCACCAGCCTTGCCAGGGAATTCGGGTATCAGGTTTGTACTTCACAGTGTCTGCCTGTGCTTGAGAAGGGGAGTTAGTTGGACCTGCTGTTTCAGGGCCCCACAAGGCTCCCTAGGGTGATGGCCACCACCAGTCCCCTGCTCTGTGCCTTGGCGCTCCTCGTTGAAAGCCTGCCCCATTGAGTGTTTCTTCCAGCTATACTATGGTGACCTGGCAGGTGGACAGAAAGCCTGGAGTGTGCAGGTGACATCTGTAAGGCAATGCATGCTTGGCCCCCAGATCCCTGCGTGAGAGGCTGTGTTCAGACTTGGTTTGGACCAAACTGCTGTCTCCCAGAGCCACCGGTGGCTTCACGTGAGTTGCTCGGCTGGGCTTTCCTCTTCCAGGAGCCTGTGAGGCAGCGTGGTGTAGAGTAGCAGTGCTCAGACATTCTGGAAGATCCAGCCTTGTTGTGTTTGGGTTTGTATTAGTATCTGGATTTAGAAATTAAACTGAGAAATTTAAAAATTACTGATTTTATCAACAGTAACCTTTTTTTCTTTCTTTTTCTTTTCTCTTTTTCTGGAGCTGGGGATTGAACCCAGGGCACTTAACCACTGAGCCACATTCCAGCCCTTTTTATTTTTTATTTTCAGACCGCCTTGCTAAGTCGCTGAGACTGGCCTCAAACTTGCAATCCTCTTGTCTCAGCCTCCTGAGTCTCTGAGATTGTTGTAGGCATGCTCTACTGTACCTGGCTGAAAATAACATTTAAAAAAATATTTTTATTAGTTGATGGATCTTTATTTAATTTAACTTATTTTTTGTATATGGTGCTAAGAATCAAACCCAGTGCCTCACACATGCTAGGCAAGCGCTTTACCATAGAGCCACAAGCCCAGCCTGTGACAGTAACATTTTTTTTTTTTTTTTTTTTGTGGTGCTGAGAATTGAACCCAGGGCCTTGTGCTTACAAGGTAAGCACTCTACCAACTGAGCTATCTCCCCAGCCCAACAGTAACATTTTTAACGAAATAATTGTTTTAAATATATGGCCTAGCCCAGGACCACGCACTGGGAAGTTCACAGTTCATGTAGCAAACAGACTGTGTGGCTGTAGTCCTTACTGGCATGACCATTCCCCCACCCAGCCCCCAGCCTTTTTTTTTTTGGTCATCTTGGAAACAAGGACTTTCTTTTATTATTTTTAATTTTGGTATTAGGAATTGAACCCAGAAGTACTTAACCTCTGAGCCACATCCCCAACCCAACCCTTCATTTTTGTTTATTTTTTGTGTTGAGACAGGGTCTTACTAAGTTGCTGAGGCTGGCTTTGAACTTGGGATCCTCCTGCTTCAGCCTCTTGAACTGCTTGGAAAGTGGCACTTTCTTAAAGGCTCTTGTTATGATGTGGAATCTGAAGCCATGTTTGTGAACTTTTTGAATTTTATTTCACTGAAATGCTTGGGTCCCTCTTACACTTTGAATGGATTTTGTAATATCATTTGTGGATCGTTTGAAAAAATATTGGTAGCTAGGTTATACAGATCTTCCAAATGTTGACATCATTTGTTATGTGGTATCAAAAAAAATCACATTCATCATTATTGCCCCCAGTCTCGTCAGCAGAGTCCTATCTTTTCTGCAACTCTGGTGGTGGAACCCAGGGCACATGCTGCTCACATGCTCGGTCACTGAGCTGGCTTACAGAGTCTTTTAAGCACTGGGTGAACTGGGAGCTCTGGGTGGCAGATTTAAGTTTTAATGATGATGATTTTTGTTCAGAAGCCTGAGTTTTGTCGTTGGGAACAACACATGGAAGTTCTTGTTGAAGGCAGGCTTACTCAGTTTATTTCCAGGAAAGCGGGTGCATGCACCGGGTTTGGATGGCCAGTTTGTCTGTTATTGTCCCTTCACATGGGATGTTCCATGGGAACGCTGGGTCCAGCTCCCACCCGGATGGCTGCCTGGGTGTTTTTCCCACAGCGGCCTTTGGACTTGGGGGACAGCAGAAGTGTCATTTCATCATAAACAGGGCTAGAGAGGACAGACTCAGCGGCACCCAGTTTTGATCCCAGGTACTTGGGAGGCTCAGGCAGGAGTATCACCAATTCAAGGCCAACTTGGGCATCTTAGCATGATCCTGTCTCAGAATTTAAATGAGAGGACTGGGGAGGTTCTTCAGTGGTAGAGCACTTATCTAGCACGTATGAAGCCTTAGGTTTGATTCCCAGCATCACAGAGAAAGGGGGAAAAGTTAAAAAGATGTGTTTTCAAAGTTGAAATTCAGTAAAATTAATACTTTGCTCACTTCATCAAAAACATTCTTAAGTGAAACTGACTTTCTTTAAAACTGAGGGTGCGTGGTGGTCCATAGCACACCAACCGTGAGCAGCATTTGCTTCTGTTGCCGTGGGCTTTGCTGGCAAGCCACAGTGCATGTGCACCACAGGCCAAGCACAACATGGTAGAAGAGGTATCTGGAGCCTTGGTATTATCATGACCATCTTTTTGGCCTCATGGATCACTGGGAGTGTGGGGGAACCCTTGGGGTGTGTGGAATGTGCTTTGAGAACTAAGGTGTGGGAGTCAGACTGTGGATCAGGGCCAGGTTGGAGTCCTGGTCCTGTTGTTCAGTACTCTGGTCATGGAATCCAAGAGCGGCTGCTTACTCAGCCTTCCTAAGCCCATGTCTGTTCCTCTGGAAGTTGGAGACATGGCGTCTTTGATGGGATCTGATCTTTCTTTGGGGTTTGAATGGGAGAACTACGAGAATGTGCCTTCTTTGGTAGCTCGAGACTGGCAGGTCCTTTTCCTTCCTTCCCTCTCGGGGCAAGGTGAAGGCACGGGGCTCAGGACCTGGTGGGGTGGAAAGGTGGAAGGGCATGACCCTTTGCTGGATGTCCTGGAGCTCTGGGGAACCTGGGTGAGCACTCGCTGCCCTCTCACTTGCAGTGCCTCAGGAATGCGGGAAGAATGGGTAGGGGACACCAAGCTCTCTGTCTACCAAGTGTGGTAGTTTGGGTCAAAATTCTCTTCTTTTCTGGACTGAAGAATACCAGAACATGATTCCGTCAAAGCCCAGTGAGACTGGAAATTCTCAAATCTCAATTCATTTTACTTTTTATAAAAAGTGAGCATTGTCTTAACTGTAGTTTGGAACTGTGCCATCTCCTGAAAATGTTGACAGTTGCTGTCCAAGAATACTCACAGTGCACGCGAAGTGTGTAGCGCTGCCGGGTTGGTAGTGTTCCTCTTCCATGTGGCCATTTTGGTGGTTGGAACAGGGAGTAGAGCTCTCAGAAGAGTCTAGGGCTTTGACCTGCCACTCTGGCGTTGGTCCCCGAGGTTCAGAGGGAGGCTCTGGTGTGTTCACAGTGCTCTGGGTCCATCTGCAGGACAGCTCGCACCAGCTCCGTAAAGCTAGACTCCGTTGCATTCTAGGTAAAGCTGCCAGCAGGAGCAAACCTTGTCTTCACTAAATTTGCAAGATTAAATTCCAAGGAAAGTGGCCTTGTGTTTTTAAGTGATCTTCCCCCACCTCTGCTGGTAGCCACACTGTTTGGATTGGGTACCCAGATGGAACATTCTTATTTCAGTGTCCTTGAAGGTGGGTAGACTTGGTGTCATGTGTGCGCGAGCCTTACGTCAGGAAGAGTCTCGCTCTGACGTTTGTTGAGTTCTGTCCTGAAGACGTCTCCCAGCAGGCACCCTTGAAACTCAGAGTGCTGGATGAGTGTGGTGGCAGAGCTGCCAGGCGACCAGGTGCACCTGTGCACCTGGGCCGACACGTGGTCCAGTTTTCATGCTCTTGCTCTCACAAAGACGGGAAGTGCCCCTGCATCCCCAAGGTGAATGGGGGAAGTTGGCGTTTCTCTTCCCTGCCAGGCATGGTTCCATGAGCACAGCCTGGGAGTGGGACGGGTGCCCGCTGCATGTGGAGACACAGGCCTTGGCCCGAGACCTTGGGCAGACCACTTCTGTCTGGAGCTCCAGATTCTTCATGTGTAACATGGGGCTCAAGACTCCTGCCTTCATCTGCTGCAGGGGTGGTGAGGCCATAAGAAAGCAGCTCAGGCCTTCCCACAGGACACCAATGGGTGCCCAGCAGAAAAGGTAGCAGAAGCCCTGCCAGGGAGGACAGGACGGACCCTGTCAGGACAAGGCTTCGGACCTTGGTGGTGGAGGAGCGCGAGCCCTCTGGACACTGCCTGGGCTTGAGTTGGGGCTCCTCTACCTTGGGTAAGCGGGCTAATTTCTGTGCTTCATTTTTTTTTTCAGTCTGAAAAGTAGGCATCAAAGTAACACTTCTCTCCCCCTCACAATAGTACCCACCACTTAAGGATTAAATGAGATGATAATAGACCTTGGAAACAAAACCCAGTATCTGGCACGTGGAAACACTCATGTAGCTTGGAAACACACAGTAGCTCTTGTGGGTCACAGAAGGCTTCTGTTGCCTGTGCAGTTTTGTTTCAGGGAACTTAACTAGGTGCGTGGTTTAGCCAAAGCCTTGCAGCAGATCACATAGTTGAAAGCAGTGGTTGTTTCACCGGGGTAAGGCCCAATCTGCCCTGGGAAATAGGCCAAAGGAAGCCAGTTGGAGTGGGCAGGTGCCTCCCTCCATGTAGCAGGGGCTCATCCACAGGTTTTTGAGTGAGGGTCCCCTGGCTTCTTAGGGACCATGCAAGGTACTGAGCTGGTGGTGTTTTTTCCCTGCTATCTGAATGTCCTGCTTGGGAGAATTCTCTAGCATTCTGTGGGCAAAATCATATTTCAAGCATTACCTTGATTAGCTGTGCAGGAAATGGGGTGGAGAGAAGCTGAAACCATTCTTTAAGTGTCCTTAAACATCTTGGATTATTCTCCTTTAGTTCCTGAAAAGATCGTTTGGATATGTTTTCTTGCGCACAATAGGCACATGGTGTTACTACCCAGCTTTCCTGTTCTCTGGGGCTCACTGCAGATGTTTGTGTGGGTTTGCAGGAACGAAGGACCAGTGGACTAAGACCTGAGTCCTGAGCCCTGCTCCCAGCTCTGCCACTACTGCTTTCAGACCTTGGCAAGTCCCCTAACCTTTATGAACCTTAGGGGAACCTGCAAAGTGAAGGTGTGGGTCATCTCTTCTTGCTTCCTTGGAAAATGCCTGGGAAACTGCTTTACACCACAGAACAAGTATTCGCATGACAAATGACACTGGTAACCAAGTTCTGACCCTCCTAATGAAATATTTTCTTTCTCAGTGATGTTACAGCCTTTCGATTATGATCCCAATGAGAAAAGTAAACACAAGTTTATGGTTCAGTCTATGTTTGCTCCAACTGACACTTCTGATATGGAAGCAGTAGTAAGTACTGAATGCTTCTTACTTTTTTCAGTAATAATAACAGAAACCAATTAGGTACAGAATTGTGGGTGCATGCATTTCAAAATGTGTCAAAATTATTTACAGGGGAGTGGTGTTTTCAAGGAGATTTGTACTTTGACTTCCTTTGTGGTTTTCCTAAAATCAATGAGTAATTTTAACGTTTTATGTAGCTTTCTAGAATAGTCTTCTTTTCCGACTTTTAGAAACTCAGTTTGCTTTGGCAGTTCCTTACTCATGTAGTGGGTGGTTTGGGAGTGCCCCTCCCGCTCTCCCCCACAGGAAAGGATGTTGTCACTGTGGGGAACGCTCCTTCCCTTGCCCTCCTTCTTAACCCAGAAGGATATGAGTGGTGGATACTAATGTCCTTTCCCACTTACACTTTCTTTCCTTTTTTTTTGTCTTGGTTCTCATAAGCATATTCTTTCAGTTTTTTCAGTTTGTTTTGTCTGTTTCCTTGTGGTGCTCGGCCTCGGACCTGAGCCTCCTGCATGCTAGCAAGAGCTCTAACGGGCTTCACCCCAGCCTGAGTGTCTCTTTTTTAGCCACAGATTCCTTCATTTTTTTTCCCTGCATAAATATGTGTTTCACTATGTGTTTAATTTTGGTAAAATTAGGATGACTTTATTTTTATAAATTAAGTAAACTATTATCAATATTTCTGGAAAAGGAGAGATTATGATGGAAATTCTCCCCAAAGCGAGCGTTTTACACATGTGAATGAGTCTCCACTCGTTCTGGCGCTTGTGTAAGTCGCAGTTTGCAGACCAGCCTTGCGGCCCCCTCAGCAGCAGCTCTGACTCCCGGCCCGGTCCAGGTCTGGAGAGGAGAGCAGGAACTCCTGCCGCCCACCAGCCCCGGAACAGAGTGCTAGTCTCCTGCTATCCCTTCCCCCCCAAGCCCTAACCTGAGAGCTGTCCGTGGCCCATTCTCACCACTCAGCCTTTTCTTTGAGCCTTGGAAAAGTGTAACTGATCATCTTCATTGGTTTTTAACTTGGGGGCAGAAAATGAAGGGTAAGCCAGGTACTTGGGGGTTTGATAGAGCCGCACTCACAGGCCGCCTTTTTTTTAAGAATGCTCAGGGAAGCACTTGCTCTTCCTTTCCTGTTCCCTGGAACACATGTGTCGCCTTGTGGCAGATACGAAATACAGTGTCCATGTGTGTTCTGTCTGGCTTTTGCTGCACAACAGAGTGAAAAGAGAAGGTGTGTGGTCATCCTGGGTTCGAAGCTGGGTTCTGCCTTCCTAGTTTTGTTCACCTGCATCACGGGGATAGTCAGCTCACAGCGTGGTGCGGGTTGGCAAGCCCTGCGACGGACTGCCAGCACCTGGCACTGGTTACCTTGGCATGTAATGGGCCAGGCTCTGCATACACCATAAAGGGTCATTTATTTCCTAGTGTGATTATTTTCATAACAGTTAAAAGTTTTGTTATAAAAATTCATTGTAGGATAATTTGAAAATACACAAACAAGCGAAAGCCAGAAGTAAAAGAGACTTGGGATCCCTTCATACTAACCTAACCTGTTCATTAGAGCCTTGTGCCTTTTTCTTCATTTTGAGATATTTTTCTCTTTATTTTGATACATAGAAGGTAAAAGACAGTGCACTGTCCACTCACCTTACCTGGGCTTGCCCTTCATTAGCATCCTGCCCCATCTGCTTCCTTCCTGTCGTGACTCTCTTTCCTGCTGAGCCATCTGCATGCAAAGCACAGGTGTTGTGACTCTCATCCCCAAGTTCTCCAGAACAAGGACAGTCTCTTCCAGGTCCACAACACTGATCACAGTCAAGAGAATGAACCTCAATCTGGAATTAAGTCCAATAGATAAATCCAGGGTTATCATTTCCAATTATTCTAAAAATGGCCTTTGGTTATTGTAGTATAGGACTCTCCGACCCTTTTTGGATTTTTTAATAACTTTTATAACTTTTAGAGTCCAGGCCAGTTGACTTGTGGAAAGCCTAATATTCTGGATTTATGTGATCATTTCTTTATGATTAAAGTCAGTTTACATATTTTTGGCAAGAGTGTTCCATAGGTGATGTCATATGGAGACATTTTATGGTGGGTTGTCCCTCTCTTGGTGATACCGCTTGGTGACATGACTCAGATGCAGCTGCTGGATCTCTGAGTTCAAAGCATGTCTGCCCTGTGGTTAGTAGGTGATTGCTGTGCCCTCAGTTGTCTGATACTTGAGACCACATAAACATCCTGCCCACGGGCACTCCCTTACTGGGTGACTTTGGCATCCAGTAATAACCAAACCTGCCTGGCTCTCTTAACATGCACCCACACACCCACACAGACACACACCCACTGGGGCATGTGCACAGAGGAATGGACTTCAGTATCATTTGTATGTTCTTCACTTAGTATTCTGAGACTTTTTCCCATGTAAATTAACGCTCTTCAGTATTATTTGAGTGGCAGCTTGCTATTCCATTAGCTGAATCTGCCATAATTTGCATGGCAGTCTCCTTATGTCAAGACACACAGATTGTCTCCTGATTTGGATTCTTGGCCTTGTTGCTCTGGCTGCTGTCTGCATGGTCTGGGAGAGGGGAGGAGAGGATGCCTTCCTTTTCTGGGTCGTAACCTTGCTGCTCTGCTGGTCTGTAATTCTTAGAACACTCGGGATTCCCGTCCTCCACTGCTGAAAGAGGAGTAAATCACAAGTGTATCATACCAGAACCTGGGGCTGATCAGGAAGGTGCTCTCACCAGCAGAGTGGAGGGAGGAGAGGGTGTGGCCCTCAGGCAGGGGTTGGCTGATGCAGCCTCAGTGGTGGGGAGAGGCTTGCCTGTGCTGTGTTCCTCTGGTGGTGGCAGGGTGGGTCTTAAACCACTCCCAGATGGCTTCGCCCAGGCTCTCCAGGGAGGGTGCCCTGTGGATTTTGTTTTCTTAAGGAGACAAAGTTTCCTCTCATCATCCAGATGTGATGCAGGAACCCCTCTCTGTCCCCTGGTCCTCTGGATTCCTGTGCATCCCACAAACGAGCCATGGGAGGAGTGGGTGGACTTGAAGGAGTCACGCAACAAGGCGGCGGGCTGTGGAGTGCAGTCAGCATCCAGGACAGTGGGGCACTTGATCTTGTCATGCTAAAAGTACCAGAATCTCAGCAGACTCTCAAGTTCTTTATTTGATGTATATTAGGGCTTTCTCATTAAGAATATTTTTCTGAAATTGTCAGTTATAGGAGGAAAATTATTCTTCCAGCAGCTTTATAATATCCTGATTATTAAATTTAAATTGTTTTAGTGGAAGGAGGCAAAACCAGAAGACCTTATGGATTCAAAACTTAGATGTGTGTTTGAATTGCCAGCAGAAAATGATAAACCAGTAAGTATGTTTATAGTTAACAATAATTGAATGTTGCAAGCTGATACTCATTTGCATACCATCTCCTGCAAAACCAAGATTTAAGTTGGCAAATTATTTTCCTTCCCATAATGTATGAAGAAAAAAAAAATAAGCTGAAGTCAACAAATAAGTAGGCCTTTATAAAATCAGCCTTCAAAAGTCTTGCAGAAAGACAACTAATTGAAACAGTTTGTTCCTTTGAAAATGCAGCCTGGTGGCTGTTGAGGTGTCATAAATCCTGAAGAACTTCTTAGGCTTGGCAAAGTGATGGGCTGCTATTAAGCAGTGAGCAAGACCAAAGCAGGGAATAATTTGCCCTCTATCATGGTGCTGGATGGACAGGTGGTAAGCCGCTAGACTGTTTTCCGTGTCCCTGTCACAGCCCTGTCCCTCGGCACACCTCTCCCTCTCCTTTCCCCACCTCCCTCGTCAATCAAAGTCTGCTTTTACATGGGGCTTTCTCGGCCTCAATGCTGGTGGCATTTGGGCTGGATGATGCTTTGCAGTGGGAGCAAAACCGCCCCTCCTGAAATCCGTCTGGTCCTTGTAACTCTGGTGTTGGCTGCAGGGAGGGGCACCTTCCACCCACCTGTGGGCTCATCTTCCCAAGCTTGCCTGCCCTCCCTGTGACTAGTTGAAGAGAGATTGTATCTAAAATGCTAATTTGGACTTTCTTCAAGCTAGTAAAAAAAAAATTAACTTATATTAAAAACACAAAGAATTGAAAACCCATGCGGAATATGAAACTACCCTGGCCATTAGTAGTTGGGGCTGGGAAATGGAAATACTCTGAAGCATTCTATAAACCTGATCCAGAACCATCTGTGGGAATGCTGTCGATTTGTGTCAAGCTGTACAGTGTTCATCTGACCACTGTCATCATCCTAGTTCTTTGAATGAATCACTGTCATTTTTTTCCCTCTTCCCATTGTACAGAATGTACAATGGGAAAGTCAAGTGTGGGAGCTGGGAGACCTGGACTCTGTGCCAGCTCTTGACTCTGGACTGGTCATGCAGGGCCTTGCCCTCCTGGGACTCCCTCCCCGGTAGGAAGGGGAAGGCAGAACTAGAGGTCTGATTCCAGATGCTGCCCAGAACCCCAGGTGGCAATGCCCAGGCACCTCCCCCAGCACCCGCCCCCACTTGCAGACACCTCTCCACTGTGCCTCAGGAGGCCGTCACAGCAGAATGTGACCAGGACCGGGGGGTGGGGGTGGGGTGGGGGTGGTGGCCTCCCCAGAGGGAGGCGCTGCACCCTGGGAGCGTGTTTCACCTTCATCCAGCTCCAGGTGGGTGGGACAGACCACCCCTGTGCAGCCCAGTCCCTGCCTGCCCATCCTCATCCGTGTAGTCTTGGGGACACTCGGGTCTTCACGGAGATGGTATTCGTGGCTGACAACTCCTGAGCTTGCAGTCACAGCATGCTAGTCTTTTGCATGGCAGGGTTTGGTGGTGCAGTTTCCACAGCGCTCTTTCTCTGTCTTTGGAGTGTTAGTCTCAGCCCAGCTACATTCTTTGCCCTCATCCATGATTTCTAGGACCCAGTAGCTTTAGGTTAGAAAGATACTAGATAAATCTATCCATTTTAAAAATAAATGTGATGTTTTACAGTGTGAACAAAACAGTGGTATGTAAGAAGTGAGAACTGCCTCGTTTTGCTTAAAAACACCCTTTCTTACATCACTGGTGACACCTGGGCTTTCATTTATTTCTGAACAGCATGATGTAGAAATAAATAAAATTATATCCACAACCGCGTCCAAGACAGAAGCACCGTCCGTGTCTAAATCTCTGACTACTTCTTTGGACGACTCTGAAGTTAAGAAAGTGCTGGAAGAGTGTAAGAGGCTGCAAGGGGAAGTCCAGAGGCTACGGGAGGAGAACAAGCAGTTCAAGGTAACAGCGACTGTTGTCTCTGCAGAGAACAGGGCTGACCTCACTGGGGTTGGACAGGAAACTGGTGGACCTCTGAGTTGGTAGACTTGTGTGGTTTTTGATATTTGCTTAGTTTTTCTTACCTGGGGAGAAATATTTTTTAAATATATTTTTAGTTGTAGATGGATAATATACCTTTATTTTATTTATTCATTTCTATGTGGTGCTGAGAATCAAACCCAGTGCCTCACATGTGCTAGGCAAGCGCTCCATCACTGAGCCACAACCCCAGCCCCCCCGGAGAAGTTTTCGTAGTTTTCACCAGGTTCTCAAAGGGTCCTGAAACCCCCCAAGTAAGGACCACTATTGCTTGGGCAGAAAATCCTCAGGTATTTAAACTCTTGTCCTCTAAAAACAAGAAGGAAAACAAGGCAACCGCCTTCAGTACGTGAGTTGGAAATCAGCAGCGGTCATTTTCAAACCCAACTTCCTGCCATTCACTTGGGTCAAGTCTCTTTAAGGGGCAAAATACTGACCTGTATTTTTAAAGACTCTAAATGTGTCTGGGCAATAGTGGCTTATCAAACTGCTAAGGTGGTGAATTGGAACATGATGCTGTCCTGGGGGCGGGAAAGTGGAGCGTGTGGAGGAGGAACGGGGTGTCTAGCATGGGTGTTGTCTGGTGGGGCTGCACTGGTGTCCAGACAGGTAAGCCGATATGCGCAGCACGAGCTGGCTCAGTCTGCACAGCACAGCACTTCCCAGCCCGCCCCTGCTACACACATCTCCAGCCTACTCCAGCTTTAAAAGCATGAGTCTGTCTGTTTCAAACATGGTACCAAAGATGGTATCTCTGATCATGTGATCATGGGACTTTTGCTGCAGCTTGAATGCTGAGGGTGCCTCTTCTCCTAACCTTGCTCCTGCCCCTGAGCATGCTGTAGCATCCACTGTCACTACAGCAGCTCAGGGACACCCATTCGTGGAGGAGGTAGGAGGACTGGTGTTTGGAAGCAGCAGCACATCTCCCTGTGCAGTGACCTGGACCTGCCTCCTCTGTGCCTTCCTTCAAAGTTGGTCTTGAAGCTGGCATTTTCCTTTTTGGCTAACACTCTGAGATAGGCCTAAAGTTTCTCTTTGAGTATCTGTCTCCTTAGAAATAGAGTTCTGTGCTGTTTAAAGTGATAAATAGGTGGAAGTAGCTTCTGTATAAACCCCATAAAATAAATACTGTATTTTGCTGTGCTGATTTTTTTTTAAGTTAATGGAACAATTGAGTCATTTATCACTGTGCAGTGATGTTGGCCATGCCCCATGAGCAGAATGTCGTTAAAATATTATCAGACCAATCTTGACATTAGAAGATTCTTTATCCTGCCAAACACTGATTTCTTGTTTTGTGTTGGTTCGTTCCTTCATTTGGCCAACAAATTTAATGAGTCTACTGTGTGCCGGCACTGTGGATTCCAACAAATGATTGCGACCGCGGGATGGGTGTTCCCGGAGGGAAGCCTGCCCCCTGGCTCATCACTTGTTGACGAGAACGTGTGCTGGTGGGTGGGGTTCAGGCAGAGCAGAGTGAGCAGTGAGCAGGGGGTCTTGAGGATGGCAGAGGGAGACCCTGTCCTCTGGGGCCTGGGACTGTCTCTGAACTGTGCATTTGCTCCCACAGGAGGAAGACGGACTGCGGATGAGGAAGCCAGTGCCAAGCAACAGCCCCATCGCAGCCCTGGCGGCGGCCGGGAAGGAGGAGGGCCTCAGCACCCGGCTGCTGGCCCTGGTGGTCCTCTTCTTCATCGTCGGTGTCATCATAGGGAAGATCGCCTTGTAGGGCAGCATGTGAAGGATGGTAGTTGGATTGATGGATCCACCATATCATGGGATTTAAATTTATCATAACTACGTGTAAAAAGAAATTAATGTATGATGACATCTCACAGGTCTTGCCTTTAAATTACCCCTCCCCGCGCGCACACACACAAATGCACACAGATATAACATAATATAACAATCTTTTAGAAAGTTAAAACATATAGCAGATGATTGGGGGAGAACAGTCTCTGTTGGTGAGGGAAGCCATGGTTGGCGCCTCCGTGGCGTAGTGTGACTGTCCTTTTGAATCCTGGTCAGCCTTGGCACTCTTCCTCGCCTGTTGGTGCTGGAGCCCAACACGGTGGGGAGCACAGTCCCCTGCAGGGCAGCCTCCACACTGCCCACCCCTGCCCCAGGCTGTTTATCCACATCCTCAGTTCTGCCAGGCAGCTGGTTCCTTGGGACTGTCGAACACAGCAAAAGCTAGAAAGCATGGTGCTGTGGCAGTCTGAGGTGTGCCCATCACGGGCGAGAGGCACCTGTGGCTGCCCATCACCTGAGAGGTCAGGGCTTTGTTCTCTTAGTGGGACCAAGCTAAGTTACTGTTGGTTCACGCAGTGAGACTGAACTGTCATTCAGAGATGTTTAATGCATATTTAACTTATTTAATGTATTTCATCTCATGTGTTATTGTCACGAGAGAGCAGTTAATGCTATGGCCTACAAATCACCTGTGCTACATAATGCCAGTGGGTGGGGCTGGCACTGCTGCTGGGGCTGTGGCTCCTCTGTCTCTGGAGGTTCTAGGTGTGGGGAGGGGTCATGGGAATGTAGGAGAATAGCTGCCAGGAGGTGTGGTCCACCTAGGTCAGTCACAGCTGTCGTAGGGAGGGAAATTCGTAGGGCAGTCAGCTCCGGGTTGCCTGTACCAGTGGAAATGAACGCCAGTCTTCTCGCTTGTTCTTCCACTCCCCTCCGTCACCAGTTGGACTTCTGGCACACAGCCCCAGACCAGGGCCGGACCTCCTGTGGGCCCAGCTCGGAGTCAGGGCGAACATGTGGACTGCCCCTGCAGAGCGCGAGGGCACCGGGAGGCGGGTGAGGCGGGCTCCTCCGCCAGGCTGAGTGGAAATGCAGGTTTGACTGTGAATTGATTTTGTGCCGTAAAAGACCAATCCAATTCTGTTTGACTATGTAGCATCTTAAAAAGAAAAAATCTAAAATAAAGCCCCAAATTAAGAGTTCTTTTGTCATTTTGTCACATTTGCTGTATGGGGGGTGGATTATTATTTTATCATCCTTGTTTTGCCATTGGAAGGTTTTAAAATGAGCTCTATACGTGAGAAATCGGGGTTCAGTGGATAGGCTGCATGTGCACATGTACATGTGTGTGTGTGTGTGTGTGTGTGTGTGTGTGTGTGTGTGTGTTTGGCTGGCTTCAACTGACAGTATGAAAATAGAACTGTTGAAATCCTGATGCCCGTTGCCCTTGCCCTTCAGTAAGAAGCAGCCCCACTCTGGCCAGAGAGCTTGCCACACGCCAGTGCAGGTGCTGGGCCTGGCCCTGGCCCTGGCCCTGTACGTCTGTGGATTTGGGCTGACTAGCTCATCAAAAGGAGCACAGTTCTTGGAAGTCACGCATCTTGAGCTGCGTTGCTTCCAACACTAGCTCTGGTCAACTGGGACCTTAAGGCTGGAAAAGTGGGACCCTGTGGTCCATCTGAGTGAGTAGCTTCCTGTCTTCTTGAAAAGAAGCTTGCTGTAAATCCCTGGTGCTTGCAGAAGCATCAAGCTCGGGTTGGGGTGAGCTTGCGTGTGGGGAAAGCTGCACCACTGTAGTTTGTCAGTCCCCCATGATTGTCCCTGCTGCCCCAGTGCTTGGAAAGGAAGTGAGAAGACTGAACTTTGCAGCACATGCCTTTTGCCACTTAATTTTCTGAAAGTGGGCTAAAATTTGCTAATTGGAGACATTAGAGCAGACAAGTGTCTCTATGGCTTCCAGTCCCTCGTGGTCTTAAAAGGAGAGTGGTTTGGAGGGCCTCCAGCAGTCCCAGGGGAGCAGTGCAGCTCATGGCGCTGCAGGGGGCCTCCCAGCGTCCTCCAGGCTCAGGCCGTGTCCCAGTAAACAGCGCATGAGAACAAGCGCTGGGATCCCAAGAGTGTCCGAGAGGATGCTGAGGTCTGGGACTCGGAAAGTGAGTTTGCACTTGGTGTGTGTCTAGGAGGAGGCACTCAGTTTCTCAGAGGATGCAGATATTTTGGTTGCAGTGAAAAAAAAATCAAACCTTAAGATGCAGAGTTGTCTCTTCCAACAGATCCTCCTCTGCATTCCCTTTCCCCTGTTGAGGTTGGGACTTGCTGAATGCACACTAGCTCGTGGGCTTCTCGACTGAGCGGAGAATGAGCCTCTGCCAGGAGAGAAGCAGGGGGTCTGTGGGAAGGCGGGTCATGCAGTCACCTGGCAGTAAAGAGGCACCAGGAGGTGAACCGGATGAGTGAGGGCTGTAGGCAAGGACTGCCTGTGAGACAGACCCTCGGGAGAATGGTGATGTGTGCACATTTGGGGTGTCTTTCTGGAGCAGGTGAAGAAAGAAAACAGAAAAGCCAAGAGGAGGGGAACGTGGGATTCTGACACAGCCCTCTGCTCTGCCCAGAAAGGGGAAGACTGAGACCCAGTAGGGGTGTCAGCCTCCCTCGGGTGCTGGAGCCACAGCTCCTCTGTCAGGTGCCCTGGTTTTAGGAACGCCAGCCACGCACACACAGAGGAGATGGAAGCAACCGCAGAGCCCTGTAAATGTTTACGGATTGAATTTTCAAATTGATGATTTTAAGCTCTCAGCATGATACAAAATACCTCTTAAAGAGAGCAGGCTGTGTATTGGTAGGTGTGAGGACCTGGCTGTAATTTTTTTCTCCTCCTAGTTTGCATGTTTTCCCTCTCTAGTCTTTTAAACTGCTGGCACTAGCAGTAATAAATAGTGATAAAATCAAAATTGATTTTTACCAGTGGACAGTTTATGCCTAGAGAGACGGCTTATACCTACATAACACAGAAGGGGGAAAATGAAGAACCTCCAGTGATCCGTGAAAACCCAAACGCTTTCAAACAAATCCTAGGAACAGAATTGCTATCGAAAGATATCAGTGCCCAGCCTGCAGGCTGTATGGAGTCAGATATAACTGAATGCGGTGAAAGCTCACAGCTAAATAGCCCTTCAAATTAATTTGAAAACAGGCTCTGTATGTGTGCGTGTGCGTGTGTGTAGCGTATGTGCCATGTGTAAGTAGCTTGACAGTTTTCAAATGGTGCCTATATTTTTTTTGCACACAGATCTTTGTATTTGCAAACTCAGAATCCATGCCAAAATACAGTGCCATTTGTCATTTTCAGCTCCTTCTCCAAAGAACTGGCCCATGTACAAATTTCTGGTTGTGGTTCGTGAAATCCTTGGTTTAAAAGAAGAAAACCAAGAGCTGTGATGTTGGGCTTTTCAGTTGCCTGCATACCTGGGCAACAGATCACCCCCAGACCTTCTCTGGTGTAAGGGACAGTTCTCCCCTTACTGGAGGTTGTGTCCCCACCTCTCCTGCTGAACCCATCTGGCTTGCAGAAGGAGGGGCATCAAGTAGAATTTTGGAATCAGTTGAAATTTACCTCTGTCAGAGGAGACGTATCCTAAGTGCGCCTCCGAGCCCTGTCTGCTGTGGTTGAGGATGGGTGTTTCAGAGATGAACAGAAGTGAAGTTGTATTTCAGAAGCCCCTGTGCAGTGTCGATGAATGAGTGTGCGGGTCTGATGGGGCCAGCTTCTGCTCTGGGAACCTGAGGGCTGCCTGGGATCACATGGCCCCATGGCAGTTGGCTCTCTCAGGGTCCCTGTGAAGCCAGAATTAATACGTTAAATGGCGGTATCACCTGGCCTGATTGGACTTGGGATCCGTTCAGGGGCAGTTGCTGTGTCCCGCACCACCCCAGTCCACTCATGGACAGCCCTCGCCCACAACTGATCCCAGGGAGGAAGGCTCCATCTGGCACAAGAAGAGGTGAAGGCTTCAGGAGGTTAAGTTGGCATCTTTCAGAACTTCTGGTTTAGAACTAAACAGCCCTAGCAAAGACCTGCACACTGACAGCTTCAGCCCGGCCTGTACCTAAGGTGGGACCAGGGAAGGAGCTCTGCTGTCAGCTCCTCGGCCCACCCGCATGGCTCTCCTGTGTCTGGGTCTGGCCTTGTTTTCCCACCAGAGGCCAGGAGAAGCCACTCTAGTGCAGACCTCCATCCTCCTCTTTTGGAAGCTGAACACGCTCCAGGCACGGAAGGTGTGTGCTTTTCCATTTTCTTAGGGCCTGGAGATCTCTGCTCACCTGGGGGACGAGTTTGGGGGCTTTAGAAAGGAAATTGCTGGTCTGTCTCTGAGCAGCGATGGGGATGCCCTATGTGGAGGCTTCACATGACTCACAAGTTAACTGTGAGCACAAGTGGTTCATGAAGACTGTACTCTGGAAGTGGCCGCAGGCTTGAACACGGGCGTGCAGACTCCTGGCGTTTCCGGCCCCTCCCTGAATTAGCACTGCGGTTTCTGGGAATCCAGCAAAGGGAGCAGCGGTAGAAGACAGTGCTGAGGAGTGAGGTGAGAGGAGAGCAGGCTGGCGGCCACAGTGTGGTCACAGGGAGGTGCGGGGCCCTTCCTCGGGCCTCCAAATCCTACGTGCCACGTGCTTGGCACTCGAGGCTCAGCCGCCAGGCACACTGCTAGTTGGGCCCAGGAGGTTACCCACCCTGTGCTGAGGGACCCAGGCCTCCTTGATGGTGGCGGGGATCTTGTTGCCATATCTCCGCCCTTAAAAACAGAGGCTTTGTTTTAGTGTATTTCTATTATGGAGGTATTTTGAAAAATTAAAAAAGACACAAGCACACATAAACAGCTATGTATTATAGTTAAAAGCGAAGCCAGTGGAAGTGGATGAGAGGTTGTCTCGAATATAATTACTTTAGTTTTTTTTTTTTCTTAATGGAATTAACTCATTAGAAAATGTCTGCATCAAATCCGTAGAAAAGGAAAAAGCTAGCAAAAAAAATTATAGCTATTATCCAACTTGCCATAAATATTTGCAATTATGACACCTTGGAATGTTGCCACAATACAGATTGCTCTGATTAAAAGATGCCAGTTGAATAAAGCAGGGCTGCAGGAGCGTCGCTGGCTGCTGCTGGATAAATGCAGATGCTTATTTTTAAACCAGGAAACATTGATCCTGTAACAATGCCCGGTACCGCTGCTCTATCACGGCAGCAGACTGATGGGGGTTTCATCATTTGGCTAATGGATGTGGGTGCAGGATGGATGCAGACTCCCTCTTGCATTCTGATGAGCCCCAGGAACTCGGCCCAGTGTCTGCAGGTGGAGCTGCAGTGGGTGCCTGTTCTCTGTTTCCCGTAGGAGACACCAGCTTGGGGAGGCAGATCAGATCTCTTGACACGATCTCATTAAGCCCGAGGGCCGCAGGAACGCAGGGGCTTTAAGATGGTGTGTCAGGACGGCGTCCACCTGGGCTTGCCCCTCTGCCTTGCAATGCGAGGGGTCTGGTTCCTTTCATGAATAGGCGTCCTGCGTGTTCCTCTTTATTGTGTTTTTTAGAAGTAAACTAAGTTCAGCTGTTACCCCTTTAGGGCAGCATTCATTGAATTGTTTTCCCCATTGAATCTTTTACCTGGATTCAGAGGTCAGAATCTAATGTCTAATACTGAGACTTGGTGTACCTTCTGTATGTTGGACGCTGGATGAGTGCTGAGAAATTAGTTGATGTGCTTTCAATTTTATACTTCTCATGCGTAAGCAGCCTAAGTGTGGGGATTCAAGTTCATATGTAGAGAAATGCAAAGTACATTTGGTCCTCATTTTTGTTACCAGCGCCTGCCTGCTTTCCTGTCTTCTATTCATTTATAAGCTGCTGTCATTCGGAACTTCCTATAAGAAACTCAAAATGATCTATTTAAATGTTCCCTTCATCTCTTCTCGCCTTTCAAATAAAACAAGTAGCTCCGGTAATGCATGTTGTCCCTGACCTGCTTTACATCTTTCTCCCTATCTTGAAAAAAGCTCTCTGCCGTTTGTGATGTGTGATTGTGACTTCCATGTGCATTAACGTTTTAGGAATTGAGTATTTTAAGAGAAGTCTCAGAATGCTGCGGTTTTCATAATTTTTCCTTTTTGTATTTCCTGTTTTGACATGGAACTCATTTAAAAAGTCAGTGCAAGAAAGGATTCTTTAGCATCGTACATTTTGGTTATCTGATATGTAATAAATTTGTGGTTTTATGGCCAGCTTTACATTTCCCAGAGGGAAGGAGATGTATTTGTGCAGTGTCCAGATTGAAGAAGCCGTTTGCAGCATGTTCCCACATGTTCCGTGTCAGTCCGATGAAACCTGTTCTGCCGAGGCATAAACTTTTGTACAAGCCGTCTCCCATATTATGTTCAATAAATTCTGTGCTCTGAATATATTTAAAGGATGCTTCAGTGTAAAATTATTCTGAATGGATGGCTTAAGGGCATTTAGGAGCGCTTTGGATTGCTCTGTGCTCGCACTGCCTCTTAGGAACAGGGAGTTGGGTTAAATGAAAAGGGTGGAGATTTTGCACCAGAAAACAGATTCGGGAGAAAACTTAGGCCAGCTTCCGCATTTTCCTGATGAGGAACTTTTGCCCGAAAGCTTAAGCACTCGGCCCACTTGCTTTCCAGTTTTCTCCTGCTGGGGGAGCATGCGGTGTTGATTTAAAGGACCCACTGGGGTAAACTGCTCCCGACTGGGAAAGGCGGGTGGCTCTGTCTGAGTAGTGCCTGGCGGGTCCCCATCTTACAGAGCTGTGGGAACCTAACGAGCCCCGATTTTACTTTTAACAGAAGAGTAGCCCAGGCAAGTGGTAGGACTTCACTCAAGACCAAGGTGTGCAGGTGCCCAGTCGACCCTCTGCCAGCCCGCGCCCACGTCCCTTGCCAGCGACCCCATGTGCACGCCGCACAGCCCTGTGCTCTCTGTCGCAGCAGCAGCACACGCCACCTGCGCCGTTGGCGCGTTGCTTTCCTGACCTTGAGGTGCGTCTTGGAGGTCACTCACGTCAACACCCGGTGCTGCTGCCGTTCTTCATGTGGGTGGTGTATCCGTGGTTCACTCAGCCAGCCGAGGTGCCTTGCAGCAGCCTCCGGTCCTGCTATAGGCGAAGCTGGAGCAGATGCCCACAAGTGAGCAAGCTGTCGTGGCATCTTTTCTGGAAGAGAAGCTGGGTCAAGGACACCTGCGTTTTAAATTTCCTTAGACAACTCCCGCACTGTCCACGAAGAGTGCTGGTCCCTCTGGGACCTATTTCCTTCCTCTGTTGCCAGCACCTTGCCTGGTCTAGCTTTTGATCTTAGCTCATCTGCAAAGTGCACTTGATGTCGTGGTTCTTGTTTGCATTTCTTTGCGGAAGGTGGAGCAGCTGTTGTGTGAGTAGAGGACATTTGAAAGCCACAAGACCTGCAGTGAGGTCAGGCCAGCAGGGGTAACAGTTTGCCACACAGAGGGCTGCCCAGGGTGTGGACCGGGGGTAGGAACCCACATTATTTTACTCAGAGGAAAGCTTGCAGCAAAGGATACAGAGGTGGTTGGGGTGGGGGCAGGACCAACCTCTAGCTGACTCGGATTGCTCTCTGACCCCACCTGCGCTAGTGTCCCCACTGCTGCACTAGTTCAAGCCTGTGTGACTCGCATTTCTGGGGTCTTGTTGATCATGGCATTCACAGAGGATGCAAACAAAGAGGCACATTTCTGCATCCCAAACCGTGGGAAGCAAGAATGACGGTGGTCTCCAAGGCTAAGCTGTAAGTGGAGGCGATTCCTGAATGGCAGCAGACGGAGCTGTTCAAGGAAGTGACCTCACAGACTGCCATCATCCTTGTGATTTGCATTAGGAGAGGAGTCTGCCTGCGAGTTTGCCCAGGGTCCTGTAATGGGAGTGACATGCCCCATCAGAAGCCAAAACCCCCTCCAAAACTGCACTTAGAGTCCAGGCTCTCTTTCTTCAAGTAGAACTTCTGTTTCTGCTTTGCCAGCCATGTTCAACCACTAAAATCACTTCAAAGAAGAAAAGAAAGAGTAAAAATTAGAAGAAACACAAAATTAGTGTTATGGACTTTGAAAAACATGCTTCTGTGCTACTTCAAAAATGTAAAGAAAATGAGCAGGAATGTAGGAGACCTTTAAAAGCCTTGCCAGGACCCCCCCCCCCCCCCCCGTTAGGTTGCAGCCCCTCTGCACAGTGGCATTGCCAACCCTGAAAGTGGCTCCAACTACAGGAAGTATTTCCCATGAGTAAAGACAGAACCTTCCTGTGACATTCAGCTGGCCAGGCTGCCTTGCCTGTTTCGCTTCTCCTGTTTCCTGCAAGCTCGGGCCTGGAGGCTGAGCCCTGTTTGCAGACCCAGCATGCTCTGTTCACCCGTGCGCAGCATCTGCCTGCTCTGGAGCCACTGAGCTACCTCTCCACCTCTGAGCACTTGAACCCCATCTAACCAGACTCTGCTCTTTAGTGGATCGAAAGCAGTTTGAAGGGAAGTTCTAGGTTTTGTTGTTGGATTTGGTTTCGTGGTGTTTATATTTTCTTGCTATTCTTGTAATACAAAAAGCCACATAGTCCTTACAGGCCTATAATGGAAACCAGCGGTCTTACCATGCAGGACTTCGACTCCGCAGCCATGTGAGCACTTGGAACAGTTTCTTTTAGTATCAACCTTTATATTTCCAAATAATGTGATGACATTCTTGATTGTTCACTTGCAGATGTCATCGACTGATTTCCTCCTGAGGAAGATAAGGATTGACTCTGCATCCTTCTCCCAGCCCTATCCTAAGCACAGATCCGTCCCCTTCCCTCTCCTAGAGTAGTGACATGAATTTTGGCTATGTCTGTATACTTTGGATGATTAAGTTTACTAAAATATACTTTTACAGCTGTGTTTTGGAGTTCTATGACTATATTTACCTTTTATATATAGCTCTTTGTTTCCCCTGAAGTTACTAAGTCTTAGTGTTTTTTTCTTTCTGTGTCCTATGTATGTATCATGAATTCAGCACCAAACCCTGACAGGAGTGTAAATCTCCCCTGCACATGGCACTCACATCCGGCAATCAATAACTTTTGTTGTTGTTAGTCCTGGGGTTGAACCAAGGGCCTTGCTCGTGCTCGGCATGTGCTGCATACCCCAGCTCGCCACCAGTGATTTCCATGGAGTCACTTGGGAACTTACTCCTGCAGTTCTCCATTGTCTTCTTCTCGGAACCAACTGCCGTCTCGGCCTGCGGCACGCTACTCACCATCACTGTCAGTATTCCCTGTGCTCTTTTTGGGGTTGGGTCCCCTCATTTCAGATCTCTGGTTTCCACTTTTGTGTCCTACTGCCTCATCTTGAGGGAGCCATCCTCTGAGAAAGGAGTATGTAGGACATTTTTTTCTGAGAAATTGTCTTATCTGAAAATGCCCCTTTCTGCCCTCCCACGTGAGTGATAGTTGTGCTGGATATAAAAAGCAAGTTTGAAAATCATTAAGAAGATATCCAAAGTGTCGTTCCACTGATTTATAACTTCTGGTTTTGCCCTTAGGAAGTCTAACACCATTTGAATTACTGATTCTTTTTCTCTCTTATTTCTGGGAAAACTTTAATTTCCAGTCCTTTTTTTTTTCCCTCTAGCATATTTGTCATTTTGTTTGTTTGGTAGTGCTGGGGATTGCCTAGGTCTCATGTCACTAGGCAAGCACCCTACCACAGAACAGCACCTCACCCAGGGACGGTGCTTAAAGGGCTGAGATCTTGCAGTCTCTCGCCTGGCAGCATACACTTGGCCACCATCTCTCCAGGAGCCAAGTGGAGGAGACTGCAATGTCACCATCAAGTTTTATTACCTGTATTTCTAGCATGATACCTTGTTCTAGGCTACTGCTAAGTCTAGATCCCTGGGTTAGACATTTGATTCTTTGCAGGGGTTAGGAGAGGCGCTGGGGGTACTTTTACTGACTTGTGAAATACTGTACAGCCTCCCCATTTCCAGCCCCGCTGCTCTCTTGCCTTCTGTGGTGCCTGTGTCACTTTGGGGGGACCTGTGGTGTGCGTGGACATGCTTTTGCCCCACCCCTACCCAGCCTGCCAGTGCTTTGCTCTCCACTGTCTGCTCACAATGCTGTTTCTCTGTTCTCCAGCTTCCAGAATCTCGCCGACATCCTGCTGACTGCGTTCACATCTTCTGTTTTGCTTATGCATTGATTTTGTGCCTTTCTATTCTTTCCCCATAATTTGTTGTGACTTCCATAGGAAATGGAGGTGGCAGTGCATGTCCCTGCCCACCTTGGCTGGGGTCTGGAGTGCCTGCCTTCGGCTGCACCAGTGTCGTAGCTGGCGCCTGACTGGGCTCGGTGTGTGTAGGGATCATGAAGTGGACACAGCTGACTTTGAAAGAAGGAGTGGCCATCTGTGTCTTCTTACTTTTTTCTTCTTCTGAGGGATTTAAAAAAAAAATTCAGTGTGGGCTGGAGAGAAGCAGGTTGTCAGTAACCCCAAGGAAATAAAGACAACAGCACTGGGAAAAGCGCCATCTCCATGACAGTTGGTTTGAAGCCATTCCTCTTCCAACTTCTTCCTGAGGCCTTTGGATCCTTTACCAGCTATGATTGTTTCGTAACTGGTGTTGGGGCTGGCTGGCTTCAGGAACCATCAGGTTTCTGCTCATGGTGCTGTTAGGAAGCTGGTGACAAGAGGGCACTTCAAAGCTATGCATAGAGACTTTTGTCCTTAGTCCCCACAAGGGGCTGACGATCTCCCAGTATCCCTTGGTAGGATGTGAGGCTTGAGACCGACTCTCTAGGGACCTGATGTCAGGTCCTGTGTACCCTTGTAGACACAACCTACCAGTAGAAAATAGACATCCTCAAGTTCACAGGCCTGGGTTCTGCTCTGGCCATCTGACTTTCAAAACAAACAAACAAAAAAATTGTCAGCAACATCAGAATTCCAAGCCAGCATTTAGAATGTGTGGTTCCCACCCTGATGCTTGAATTCAGAGCTTCCAAGAGCGCCAAGCATTTATTCATTGAGTTCCTATTTACTAAGCTCCTACTATGTGCCGGGCAACCATTGTGGGACTGGAGGACCCAGTGGGGAACAGGACAGGGGAGGTCCTCTGTCAAGGAGCTCAGCCTAAAGGAAGGAAAAGGAATGGATGGAATATTTTAGATTTAGATGTCAATCGATGCCTGGTGAAGATGGAAAGAATCTGAGGTGGGCACTGGCTGGTGGCAGGGAAGGTGGGTGGGCAGCACGCAGGGCAGAGGCAGGTGTGGCTGCAGAGTAGCAAGCCTGTGAGGGAGAAGGAGGGGCTGCCGGAGCCTGGCACATTAGCTCTCAGGAATGTCGACAGGTAATTTACTCTCATCCTCACATCCATTTGGTGGGGAGTGGGTTTCATGTGTGCAGAGGAACTGGCCCTCAGTCACTTAAGGCCATCGAGAGCATACCGGAGCTCACAAGCGCTGCCCGAGTTCGCCCCCTATAGGAGAGAACAGCCCCCACTGGGGCCCCCGCCTGTGACACTAATGGCCGTGAGGCGGCCCTGCCACAGCCCTAATGCAATTCCACATTCTGCCTCAGAAGACTCCAGCCTGCCTGAGTCACCCGGGAGAGGACACGCAGAGCGGGGCCCACGCGGGGGCTGAAGCCCCCAGGAGCACGCAGCTTCTCAGCCCAGTAGCACCGCTGGGAGATTAGACGCATTCGCTTAGAAAAAGGCAAAGAAATACCTTCTGATAGCCAGCATCTGTCGGTTAGTGGGCCTCTGAGCGCTGTATGCAATTTAAACTTTTTATTAAAAAAAAAAAAAAGGCTCGTTTACTCTCCTGGGAGTTGTGCCATGAAATTATCAGCTGCATGGGCTCTCCCACCCCAAATATGACTGCACATACCCTGGAGGACATTGATTCTGTTTTGAATCAGGGCTCTGGGCCTTCTTCCTTTCCGTGGATGAGAGCTCCCCGCAGGTTTACATGGGGGCTGGGACCGGGGTTGGGGGCAAAGGGCCTGGAGGCCGGCTGTCCTCCCCTGAGCCTCTGAAATGAGCCCTCATCCCTAGGCCCCGTCTGGAGAACAGGGAGCCCTTTCTCCCCCGCCACGCTTCCCAGGAGCCAACCGGGGCCAGATAGTGTAGTCCAGTAGAGGGCAGCCAGGAAGGGTCTCCGGCTCAGCCCACCTCTCTGGGAGATGGCTCAGGCCAGGTTCCATGAAATGACACCCAATTGCTTTCCCCAAATACCCAGGGAATCCCACTCCCTCTGGGAGCCGGGGGGCCGAGAGACGGAGTCCCAGATCTCTGGCCCTGGGGTCCAGCTGCTCAGGTTTAGATCCCCGGCCTTTCTTTACAGTGTGATCTCAGCCCAGTGCCTTTCCTCTCTGAGCCTTAATATCCTCATGTGCAAGATGCAGAGAACTGACCCCTTTCCTGACTCAGGGAGGCCTCCGAGCAACACTGCATCTGCCCTGTGGTGCGGCCTGTTCACAGGTCTCAGTGTGAGACTGAGCCAGGGTCACCAACCTCGTTAGCCATGTTGACTGAGGCTCCTACCAGTAGGCTCTGGACCCACTGGGAAGATGCTCAGGCTTCACCTTCCCCTGTGAGCTGGTGTTCTAGGCAAGGAGGAGAGAATAAGCATGCATAAGGCCGTTCAGACAGTGGTCAGAGAGTGTTACAAAGAACATAACACAGAATGGTGGGACAATGGTTAGAAGGACAAGGGACAAGGGGGCAGCTCTTGGGATGCCAGCGGTGGGTGGGGAAGTGACTTTCCACCGGAGACTTGAATGAAACACCTGAGGGCCTGGGGGGGTGTTAGCAGGGCCAGTGCCTGTGGGAGGGCCCTGAGCCATCACAGCTGGCCTGGTCAGGAAGCGGCCAGCATGGCCCGGGTGCGGGAGCCCGCGGAGCCCTGCAGCCCCCCGTGAGCTGGAGCTGGCGCTTCCCTTTGGGGAGCTCAGGGCAGGGCAGGGGTGGCAGGAGGGCATAGCTAGACAAGGAGGAGTTCACCTCCACTGGTTTCCTTCCTCGAATGTTCTTGGGGAGGCGCTCCACTTCCTTCCTTTAGAACCATAATCCCCTTGGTTGACTTTAATAACCAGCAAGAACATTTTTCAGGCTGTTTAATTTTATTAAAAGATTCAAATTCGATGATAAATAGTGGCATGGTTGCTTCGAGCCTCAGAGACAAGGCTTGCTCAGCCGTGGACACATTATCGACACCCACTGTCATCCCCCCCAGGAGCTCCCCCCACCAAGATGTAGTCGAGGACTGTAAATAATCTAATTATTTCTTGTACTTTGGTAAATATGCCAAGAACACCGTAGCTCTCTGAGACCCACGTAGCATATTAACTTGGTGGTTTTTCTTTTTCTTTCTTTCTTTCTTTCTTTCTTTTTTTTTAAAGAAGACTGGATAATAAGTCAGAGCCATCTGAGCAGGCTGAGCGGGCTGACGGAGACCCACACCACCTCAGGGAGGCCAGGGCTTCCCTCTAAAAGCATCGTTAGCCTCAGAGTGACTGTTGTTCAGAATCTGCCATAAGAGCCAGAGACGGGAACGGGGCCGAGGGAGGAGAGGGCGAATCAGCGACACAGTCCCCAAACCCTTGAGCCCGTCAGGATACCAGTTAATTTCACAGTGTACAGATGAGGCCCTGGGAACACAGGCAGGGTTCCTGAGGAGGCACAGCCTGTTCCCACCGTGATGTGACGACAGCCCTCTCTGAGCCCAGGACACCAGTCTGTTAGCGCCGCAGCGGGGGGGCGGGGGGGGGCAGGAGGGGCCGGGTTTCCTGGTCCCGGCCTCCCTGTGTTGCCACGCGGCCTGGTGATGCTGACCTCCCCCGCGGAGGCCCCAAAGCTGTGCTCACGGAGGTCCCACCGTCCGTCTGGCACAGGGTCTCAGAAGGCCCAGGACAGCGGGGCAGGGCTGATCACAGAGCATGCGAGCGCTGCTTCGAGATTCGTATTAATTACTCTCCAAAGACTCAACGCTGCTGTCCTCCACAGACCTGGCCCTGCTCCCAGCCCGGGGTTCGCTGGTGTTCTGCGTGGACGAGGGAGGCTCGGAGGCTAAAGCCTACCGGGGAGGCCACGCTTCTCAGCCCGGATGCAGCCCTCTTTGCTCGCACGTGGCCCTGTGATCCATACTCAGTGTTGACAGCCTGAGGTCTGACTCACAGCAGCACAGGCAGATGCAGACGCGTGCAAGCAGTCGGAACTCAAGAAAGACAAGTGGCCCCAAAGAGAAAGGCCCTTTGCCAGAAAGCTGAGGAGCTCTGAGAGCCCGAAGTGGTATCTTTAATTCATGGCCCCACTTTGAGTTTGTATCGCTGAATTTGAATTAATAAACTCCAAACAACAGCTCGCGGGCTCAGCAGAGCAGCACAGCACTGTCCCCAGGCACCATCTCAGGCTTCTGCTTCCATCCCCAGAATCTCAAGGGCGAGGAAGGGGGCGGGCAGGGCTATCAGACAGTGAGACTCACGGTGGCCCCCTGGCTCCAACCTTTTGGGCAACTACCAAAGACGCGGAGGCCACCAGCGCTGGGGGCACGGGTGTCTGAAGGCCCAGGAGCAGGACCTGTGCTGCCCAAGAGTGCGCGGAGCTCCTCTTCTGGGCCTGTCCCAGGCTGAGCCCAGAAGCAGTGGAGCCACTGTCCGCCACCCCAGAGGGCAGTGCTGGTCCTGCCCCCGGTGGCCCAGTCCAGAGGAGGTCTGGAAGATGGCATCATGGCCACTGGGGGAAGGCCAGCTCCCGAAGCAGGAGCAGAAGGGAGAGAGGGCCGTCAGGAGGACAGGCCCGCGGCCTCAGGGAGGCCTGTGCTGCGGGGGCCTGGTGGTGTCCCCAGTCTGTCCCCTGCAGGGCACCAGGGACGCCTGGTAGGAAGTGGGCGCCTCTCGGGGGTGTCTGGACTTGACCCGTCGGTTGGCCTCTGTCCGATGAAGAGCAGCCTCTGCCCGCCGGGGTCTCGCTCCATCTTGAGGAGCTTGTACTCCACGTGCGGGAGCCTGATGCCCAGCGGTAGGCACCCGTTGGTGACCGTCACATCCCGCTCTGCACCCACAGACCAGGCCCCGGGGCCCCCGCAGCTGCTTGCATGGCCGCGGTGACCTCGAACACCAGCTCGGTGGCGCTGTGGACCCCGGCTGATGGCCTGCCCCTGGAGTAGCGGCCAGCGGCGAACACAGTGAAGGCAGGCTGGCGACAGGCAGGTCCGAGAAGTGGCGGTAGTACCCCTCCCAGGAGCGACCCGGGCGTGGAAGGCGAAGACCGCATGGGGAACAGCACAGCTGGCCCAGCGGCCACCCAGACGCAATGGCAGGGCCCCTGTGGCAGGCTGCTCGGGCGGGTGGCACTTGTCCACGCATGACGCGCTGGCAGGCCTAGCAGGGTTGCGCGTGGTGCTGGCCGAGGAGGAACAGAGAAGCCGTCTCGGGCCACCAGGGACAACCTGAGGTCGACCTCATTTCCGAGGACTTGGCGACAAGGTGGGTGAGGCCAGCCCCCTCAGTGCTCAGCTGCCCCCGCACGCCTTACCTCCTCCCCCAGGGCCTCACTGATGTTCTTTGGTACCAGCAAGCGGTCACCTACCCTGGTCTTGGCACACACTGGCTCCCAGGGAAGAGCCTGCAGCTCCTTCTCCTGCAGTTTCAGCGCGGAGAGGTCCGGGGGGCTTTTCCTGACTGGGCCTCAGGAACGAAGGCTGCCCTTCTCCCCTTTGGCTCTCCGCTCCCTGCGACCTTCCCTCTTCCTCCATCAGTAAGCACCAGAAAGTTAGGTCTGGCTCCTTGTCCCCAGGGCCCAGCACAGTGCTTGACTCACAGCGAACACATTTGTTGGGCGAGTGAGTGAGAAATGCATGGACGTGTCCGCGGGCCCGTGTCTTGGGATTTCCAAGGAGCTGTCTTCCTCACACCCAGCCTGCGGGCCCTGAAACTGGACCACTGGCGCCATCTTGTTTCTCTCTCCTGGCTCTTCGAGGCAGGAGCTACGCTAAATGGCTCTTGGAAGTCCTGCACAAGAAGCAGAGGCAGCTGAGGCCCAGAGGGGAGGGGTCTGCCCCAACTGCCCTGGCGGGAGGGTAGAGCTGAGCCGGGACGCAGCCCAGCACACCGGCTTGTCTGGGCCCCACCTTTCTGTGTGAAGACTCCCTGCAGTTTGCATCTCCCCTGCGGGGAAGAGGAACAGGCTTTTGTGTTTAGAAATCTCACCTTGGAAGGCGAGCACCCCCATGGACAGTGACTGGCAGCCAAGATCAGAAGCCAGTGAAACGGCCATGCCTTCCGAACCCTCATGCTGCAGGTGGTGCCGCTCAGAGATGTTCATTCCTGTGCGATTTTCAGTGGGAAAACCTGCCACGTTCAGGTTTCAGCCCTTTGTTGCCCCAGGCCATGAACTGATTTGCTCTCTTAGGTCTTATTTACAGTTGTCCCAGCCTTACAGATTCTCCTGAGGTTGGTTTACAGTAAAACACGTCAACAGGAAACAGACGCTAAATCAAATTGTGTGGGAGTAGTCAGTCTGCATTTTGGAGCGAAAAAGCTCAGTAGAGGCCAGAAAGGAACCAGATACACATATCTTCTTTTTTTTCTTAAAGGGAGCGGCCCAGAATTCAGCCCACAGCATTATTCTGAGAGGTCAGTGGCTTTGGAACAACCACTTGTCAAAGCGACCAGGGAACTAGCAAAACCCCTTGCTTTGCCATTCCTTCGGGAAACTTGGGGCCAGGGGTCCAAGGGAAAGGGGCCATTTTGAGGACCCAGCTATAAAATCAGCTTTAGTGTATATTTTCATGCAAAAACCCCAAAAGAGTCCCACACACTCCTGCTGGGTGAGTTTCTTGTCAAATAAATGGCATAGGGAAGTTCTGGTTAAAGAAAGAAAATACCAGATGACCAAGGGCCAGGGCTTTTCTTGGTTTGGATTGCTGTGTTGAACCCAAACTTTCCATAATATGGTTTCCATAATACAGGAGACTATGTCACTTTTGGCTTGGGGGATTTTGACCCAAAGATTTTGAAGACACTTTGAAATGCTAGGACACGACTGCACAAGTGTTAGCGCAGAAGAAAGCAGGCACGCGAGTTCTCCAGCACGCCAGTTGTTGGGACACTGGCCGCTGGGACTCCAGCTCATTCAGGCGTTTTAACCTGAATTCCAACTTTTGTCAGACTAATGTACACTGACAGGACATAATGCATTACATCAAAATAACCCCCGAGCTGCCCTCCCACGAGGAGCGGTGGGGGTGCTAATTGGCAGAGACAAATTGAGAGCCAGCAATCGGTCAAGGTGAGAGAGCTGAGAAATAAGGCACTTCCTCCATGGGTGGTTTCGAAGGGTCCTGTCCCCCAAAGACCGTCTCCCGGGCATCCTTCTGCAGAGGCCTGGAGTCTCATGTGTTAATAAACAAGGCCCCCAGCCAGCAGAATTCACACTTGTGCAGAAGCCAAACTCTTTCTGGTCTGTGCCTGTTACATAAAGTTATTTCTCAAACAGCACATAACAGTTTCTAATTAACCCCCAGAGGTGACACCAGGCTCAGATGATTTTGGTTGAGTGTTGGCTGATTGATTAGAATTCTATATACAGGCAATGAATTTGGGGATCAAATTGGTTTTAAATTAACTTCTAAAAATGTTCATGTTTACCATCTGGTTTGGGTTGTGGGCAAGGCTTAGGCCCCAGAGAGCATAAGGTAACGACTAATTCGTTATTTGGGGATTTATCTGCAGCCTTTCCTTATTTGAAATTGCCTCCCCCTCAGAAGGGGGCTTGGTGAGTGGACATTTAATTTTATGTCTGTACATCTGCTCGGCGACGCCCACGTTTCTGTGTCTTGCTTCTCAATAACATTCCAGGCTGCATGGGCCACCAGGGCTGGCCAGGCCACAGGGAGGGCTGGGACAGGGATGGCCCCAGAACTCTGCCTGGGGACAGGTGAAGTGGTCAGCCCCTGCAGCCCTCCGGGGTCCCCTTCTCAGAGCAGCCTCCCCTCTTAACGAGGAGGTGGGGACCAGCAAGCCACCCCCTGTCTTGCCCTGGTTCGCTCAGTGGGATTGACACCAGAGCAGGCTGGAACGTTGGTCGCCAAAAAGGGAACGATTTTGAGGTCAGTCAGAGAACTCTGAGGCTGATTTTCTGATTACAAGAACCTCGTTGGGTCCCTTCTCTGCTACCCAGATCCTGGGTTTGGGGAGGGGGTGAAAGAGAGGTGGGAGGGCAGATGGATTTGGGGTCTATGTCATCGCCAGCGTCCACCCCTCGGAACTCGGACAAGCTGCTGCCCCCAGGCTGAGAGTTTGCCCATCTAGTTTAGTTCCTTGAGTGTCAAGCACACGGTAGGCTCTTGGTGTAGGCGGAGTGATGTGAGGGTGGCCTGAGAGTTCCAAGAGCACTTGGCAGAGGCGCTGAGCTCCTCCAGCCCCCGCTCCCTTTATCTGCACCTTCTGAAAACGCGGAGGGCCTTGCACAGAAGTCCTGACCGAGTCCCATCCTGACTTCTCAGCCACTGACCTTTAACTAACACGAGTTTACACTTCTTCTTGTTGTGAATGTAGGCAGCAAACCCTAGTAGCATCAGCTGGAACTCGGTCGCTGATGTCCCATGATCAGGGTGGCAGGTACGGGGAGCATCTCTGACACTTGTCACCGCTCAGACATGAGGGTGAAGAAAGAATCCCTGTCTGGGTGCTCGTGTGCCCCACACTCACGTTTTAAGATTGGTAACTACGTTGAGCAGATTGGTTTCCATTTAAATCAGATGCATTTCATCTTGTGCTTTTAAAAAAAGTTTTTTGGGGAGGGAGACTTAGGATTCTCCAGCACCAGTGGGGACAGAAAAGGTCACAAGGACTACCCTGGTACTGGTTATGTGCCAGGAGCACGTAATACAAATAAGATTAACTTTCCTTCTGTTTGCTTATCAGGCAAAAAAGGGCCACTGAAACTTCTCCAAATTAGGGCGGCATCTTTGAAATAGCTTCCTTTACAATCGAGGAGGGTGGGCTCCAGGGAAGTTCATGGTGGAGTTGGGGTTGCATCTCACGGAGGGATCAGTTCATTTTAGACTGGGGCTTCCCCACCCAGAGTGGAGCTTGGCCCACTGGGATGCTTGTTAGAAACGCAGACCCCAGACCCAGACCCCACCCCAGACCTGCACCTTCACAGATGCCCAGATTGGGGCGAGGCATTGGTATAGCTCCACCTAAAATCAGCATGCACCTATGGTTCTGCAGCCAGGCTGAGGGAGGGGTCCACAGTGAGGTCCTGAGGGGTGGCATCCCACGGCCTGGAGAAAGACGACCTCCCCCACCCAGTCACCAGCATCTGTTGGCCAGACCCTGGGCCATGTGGTGCCTTGGCCCCGCCCATGTGAAGGGTTCCATGCCACAGGGAGAAGGCAATGGAAACGGTCAGAAGGGTCAGCAGAGCTCCAGGCTGAGCTCTGTGCTGGGAAGTAAGGCAGAGGGGACCGGAAGGAGCACGTGAGCTGAGGAAACCTGCCCAGGCGTGTGCCCAGCAAGGGCAGAAATGGGACCAGCAGAGCCCGTGAGGACCAAGTCTGGAGTGCACGGACTGGGAAGACGGACATGGTGTCCTCCTGGAAAGAGCCAGTGGCCTTGTGAAGCCTGGAAAGAGAAGTCTCAAGCAGGGGCTGCGGCATGCCCAAACGTCCTGAAGCCAGGGGACCGGAGTAACGGGCACTGGAGAGAGGGGGAGGAAAGGATCTTCAGCAGGGACCCGATCATGCAGGGCCTTCTGGGTGGGCCCCAAGCTCCCCTTCCAGGACTCACCAGGGCACTCTGCAGCGGGCACTGGTAGCTGGTGGGCCGCCTCTCTGCCCGGTTGGTGTGGATGTCCTCCACAAGCTCGGGTGCAGTCTGGGGCTGTGGCCGCAGGCTGCACTGCACAAGGACCAGACCCAGCTCATGCATGCTGAAGCCCAGTGCTGCCATGCAGTCCCTCTGGGCCCGGGCACTCAGCAGCTCATACAGAGCCCCCGGCAGCCAGGCCTGGGCTGGGGGCAGCCACCCCATGCAATTCTGGCTGGTCTGGGTCTGACTGAGATGCCTGATGACATTGAGCGGGGCGTGGTGGCTGTGCCTCAGTGGCACCCGGAGTGACCCAGGAGGCCCTGTGCAGGCGAACTTTGCCCTTGATGAGCAGCGAGAGGGCCGGCTGCTGGCAGGAGGGGCCTCCATAATAGAGCTGGTAGGCCTGGAAGAGGCAGTTGGGGCAGCAGGTGTAGGATCGGGCAAGGGACTCTGGGCCTGGACGCACCTCGCAGCTGCTGGAGGAGGGGAGATGGGTGCTGGGGGAGGAGCAAGGATGCACCCGGTCCCCGCCTCAGGGCTGAGCTCCACCTCCCCAACCTCCACTTCCAGTCTGCCCTCTGGCCCGGCCCCTACATCCTCAGTTTCCTGGCAAGTTTTGGTCAGCCTCACTGTTGGGGGAGGGTCTTCCGCTCACTGCCTGGTGGCCTCCACAGGAACTTTCTAGTTCCTCTCAGGCCTAACCACGGGGGACTTCTGCAACCATCTGGGGACCCTCTGCCCTGAGAGGTCTGGGAGGCTGCGTCCTGTTCTTCCCACTTGGCTCCAGGCACCCCCAGCGTCCATGCCGGGGGATTGAGGGCTGCGGGAACGGTGAGTCGGGACGAGGGCCACTCACATCTGGCCTCCCTCAGGCCTCCTTCTCTGACCAGGTTTCATCCACGTCTGTAACTGGGTTTGCTGAGCTCAGCCAGGGGTCATCTAGCTTTCTGCAGAGGCATCAGATCATACACAGCTTTGATTTTGTGGACCAGGTGGTTCTGCTGCAGCCACTTAAGACTGCAGCTGCCTGGCTGACGTAGGTGTTATGGAGGTGAATGGGCCTGGTCACCTGCCAGTAAAACTTTATTTACAAAAGCAGGTGGTGAGCAGGTGTTGGCCCCCAGGCTTGAATCTGCTGGTGGTGCAAACAGGTCCACGGAGTGGACAGGTGGGAAAGGAAAGCCACCGGACTCTTGGCACATGGCCAAGCCCCAAGCTGGGCAGGGGAAGCCCTGGGGACTTGCTGGCTGGGGCCCAGGTGGGGCGACTGGTGGATGTGCCCCACTCAACTGGACTCTAACCAGTGTTTCTATTTTCTTGGGATTTTTGTAATGGGGCTGTTGGTGCAAAGGAAGCGTGTTATCACCCCGCAAGGGAACAGCGTCCTTTTCTTTCAATCTTTCTGCTAGCATTAAGGACAAAGTCTCTGTTCGGAGCTAACGTGACTTTTAACACAAACCTCCCTTTTTTCTCAGTGAAGAACAGACGTGGAGCCTTAGGTAGGCCATGAATCTAGAAAGAATCTAATTATGTTGTTTTGTTTCATTGAGTTTCTTTTTACAGTTACTTCTTATTTATGGCAAGCTGCTCTGTTCTTTGTATCCGGGGTGATATTATGCTTCCTTTAAAAATAATTATATTACACTGTAAATGTGTGCAGTTGACTGTATGCCAATTATACCTCAATAAAGCTGTAAAAATGAATGATTATGTTTAAGTAAATAAAAGGGAGTTGGTTTAAAGCAAAATAGTAAATGAATACCAGGCAGGTGGTGCTCGATAATGGGGAAGTGCACCCCACCCCCAGGGCCTCTGGTAAGGCCTGGGCAGCAGAGAGCTCTGCCCATGGATGCAGCAGGCCACGTTGGTGTCTTGGTGGCCCAGACTCCAGAAACTTCCTTCCAGGAAGTGACAAGATTTGCCTTGAGAACACATTAGGGAGCTTTCTAGGGAGAAAGTTCTGGAAACAGTTTCTATTTTTAATATTTATTTTTTAGTGGTAGGTGAACATAATGCCTTTATTTTATTTTTATGTGGTGCTGAGGATCGAGCCTGAGGCCTCACACGTGCGTGGTGAGCACTCCGCTGCTGAGCCACACTCCAGCCCCTGGAGAAAGTGTCTCAGAATTGTTCCAGAGTGCTGCTACCTGGAGGCTGGAGCGGCCTACACCTGTGTCCCCGCCGTGTGTCCGATTCTGCCTCGGAGTGACCCGGCAGTGATGCTTGGACCCCACCTGGGCTGAGGAGGGCGGAGCCTGGGAACAGTGCCAGTGGCCGTGTGGAACTCTTGACCCTCCCTCCACCCAAAGCCGTACCAGATGTTTGGCAGTGGGGTTTCTCCATGAGCTCAGGAGGCACATGGAGGCCACAGAGAGTCCAGTCCTTGACCCCAGAATGGGACTGGCCGGGGGGCACGTCAGGAGGGGTGCATGAGGAGGAGGCCGTAGCTGCCCCACTCTGCACCTCTGCCCAGGGAGGGGGAGCTCAGCAGGTTTGTGGGCTACAGTGAGGGCAGAGCACGGAGCGCAGAGCGCAGGGCAGCCACCAGCTTCTGAAATACTGGCTGCACTGTGGGTGAGAAGGAGACTCGCTGCCTCAGGGCCTTTGCCCCAGCTCTGCCCTCTGCCTGGTTTTTCCCTGGTTCCCTGGACAGCAGCTCCTTTTCTCTCAGCTCTCAGCAGAATGCCACCCCCTCTGGGAGGCCTGCAGATCATTTGCTGCCACACCCATGGTGTTCTTTCCTTCAGCGGGATCTTAGCACCACCTCACGCTGCTCTGTTGCTTTCTGCTGCATACTCAGCCAGGCCCCGCTGCCCAGCCCTCATGCCGCTTGCGACAGGAACTCACCGATAACTGGCCCGCAGGGCTCCATGTGCCTCTCCCGCCCTGCTGTTGCTGGCAGGGTGTGCTTAGCAGCCAACAGGCCTCCCGGGAACTGGGTAACTGTGTGCACAGACGTGGACACGGAGGCTCAGAGAAGTCCCTCAGCTCAGAGGCCTGTGAGGACCTGGGGGTCTTACCCAGTGGAGATCCAGGGGTCATCCAGGCGTGGGGGCAGGATGGCAGTGATGGGCCTGCCTTCAGGCGCAGGTTGCTGGCAAGGGGGCTCCCAACGTAGGTGGCCACCCCCCAGTGCCCTGGTCACTACTCTGCTGCCAACTGCAAACCAGACAGACCTGGATCAGAGATGCATATGCCCCAGGTACACTGCCCACTCTACTTGCTCTCCACCCCCCAACTGTGACTGCAGCTTGGGGGGCAGGAGGGAGCCTCCCAGGGTGCCCACCCGCACTTCCCCTCTCCCACCTCCACCTTGCCACCAGGCTGTCCAGCAGCCCTGACTGCCCCCAGTTCTGGAGGCACTGTGCATATTGGAGTTCCTGGAATCCATTTTCTGACTCATCCCTTGGGTTCCCACTGTGACCACGCTGGAACACAGGCCTCCTTGAGGGAGGCTGGCCCAGCTTCTGGGGCTGGGGAGCCTCTGGAAGCCAGACTCCTAGAGGCCCTGCCCTTCTGCAGACGTCCTCCTGGGCAGTGCTGAACACGGGGCAGTCGGAGCTGGGGTGCCAAGGCAGTGGGACCCAGTCCTTCCCCTGAGCAGACCTCTCTTCTTCACCAGTTCTGCGTGGCCTCTCCAGGCCACTTACTTCCTGTCCTCTCCTGTGCCCATCTCTGTCTGTGGGACCTAGGCCGGGGCCAGCTTGCGAGGTGGGTGGTGAATGAGTGAGGGCAGCCCACCGGCAGAGGCACAGGACTCCTGCAGGAGGCCGCCGTGCAGCCTCGTCCCTAAGCCTAGGCAGGAATCAAAGCATCTTAGAAGGAGGTGGCCAGAGGATGTCGTGAGCAGCAGGGCCACTGCACTGGCCTCCACGTTCTCTTGGGGGGCCCCGATGTGCTCGGCCCTGAGCCTGCAGAGGGTTGAGCCAGGCTCTGGGAGGGCCACTGTGCCTTCCAGGAGCTGCTCTGCGGTGAGCCCCAGGACCTTCCACTGCTACAGAGCAGTGAGTCCCTCAGAAACTGTCATCCCCACTCAGGGAGACGGGCTGAGACAACCCAGATGGCGGGATGTTGTGGGAAGCTTGGCAGGAGCAGCGTCCGAGCACTGCAGCCATGGCTGTGCTCATGGTGGCCCCAACCCTGGCCAACTGGCTGCTGCAGCTGCTGTCCAACCTTGTCCTCCCCCAGGCAGTGGTTAAAGTGGGTCAGAAGCAGCTGAGTCTTGGTGGCTCCAGCCCAGGGGGTGAGACTTTGCCAGACAGGGCCCTGGGAAGGGTCACGGGCTGAGCCGAGAGGTGCCTAGACTGCACATTCGCCCTCTTCCCTACGCATTTGCACTTTCCCATCTGGGTTTGCAGGGCCAGGAGGGCCCCACGCTGCCCTCTCAGAGCTGTGTGGTTGGAAACATTGGCCCCAAGCTTGCCGTGCCCTGGCGGGCTCTCAGAAAGACGAGGTAGAGCAGGTTCCTCTGCTCCCGGGAGGCTGGGAGTCACAGTCAGTGTCCTATGGGGTCCCCAGTGGCCAGCTGAGAAAACAGAAGTGATGCTGCTGGTGAGAAAGACAGTGACAACAGGGGGGGACTCCTGCATGTGCGTACAGCATCTGGTCTGAGCTTCGCGGCCCCTGGAAGAGCCTGAGTGTGGTCTTCGTCCTCGAGCAGATGGGCTCAGCTGCAGGGGTTGTGACACTCGAGTGTGGCAAAGCCAGGACCCACAGGGCCACGTGCTCCTGGTCAGTGGACCCATCAGTTCCAATGAGCCGAATGGGAGAAGGGGAAGAAAACAGTCAACCTGGGCCGAGGTGTCCTGACAGCACTTGGGGCTGCTCAGGGCGGAGGAGCAAAGACCTCCGCCATTTTGCACGGCCCTAGCACAAGGCTAACACGCTGGCGGGACCCAAGCCAGGATGGGGGACGGTGGGGCATCCAAGTTGGCCGAGTCGTAGCGTCACCCCCAGGAGGCCTGCCCCGGGACTCGCAGGCTTTGGTGCATCTTCATTGGAAGATGCTGGATCCCCTGGATTCAAGTCTGCAGGTTAATTTGAACATCACCAGTGTCAATGAAACCTGTCTGCAAGTGTTGATTTGGAGAACAGATGGAAGCAAAGCCAGAAAAGGATCAGGAGGGGTCAGCCTGATTCGTCTGGTGGGAACATCAAGCTCGCATCTCAGAGCGAAAGAGCGAATGGCCCTGCAAATGATATTTTCATTGTTTCATGAAAATCGGTGTCTTGAGGAAATGCTTTCTGCTCAAAAGAAAACAAGCTGCCCCTGCACCCTCCGGAGGCACCAGCGCCGTTTGGTCACGAATCCTGACACTGCGCACCCGCTGGTCGTGTTCTGGCTCCTCTTGTTTTTCTGGGAGAAATTAGGGTTTAATTATGTCAGCAGATTGTGAGATCCGGTCAAGCCTCGCTGTCCTCAGAACACGCACACACAGCACAGGACGCAAGCGCGGGCCTGCTTTGTGAAACGCCAGAGCCGAGCACAAAGCCGCCTCTTGGCCGCGGTGCAGCCTCGGCTTCAAGGTTGCAAAGAGAAGCTTAACCAATTAGAAATGATTCCATGACATTTGCTCAATCGCAGCTTTTGGGGTGGACTTTGATTTTCTTTTCTTTTTCTCCCCCTCCTTTTCCTCTCCCACAGAAGAGTCCTAACTAGATAAACAACCGGAGGCAGATGGAGCCAGGCTGGGCCGCACAACTTTTTGCAAGGACCTGATAGACTGAGTTAAATACAGGGACCAAATTGATTTTTATCAACCATGGATTTTTAATTAACAGTGGTGTCCACTTACTGCCATTCATTATTTACTGTTTACTCACTAATTAAAAATTATGCTGCTTTTGCACTCATAAGAGCAGGGACATTTGAAATTAGATAGCATCGTTCAAATTACCTGCAGAATTAAATCTAGAGTGCCCAATTGCTCAGACCAGACTCCCAGAGCTGAAAATATGATCTGCCGAGGCCCGCTGCGTGGCGGTGAGTCAGAACACCAGGGACAGGCCACTTGGGCCCACAGCATATGGAGTCTGCCTGGGGCCTTCAGGGGAACGGACACTTGCTGAGCTCCTACTGGGTACCGGTGCCTGGCTAAGCTTATCTCCAGGGCGTGATCACCATGGTGACTGTGTCTACCAAGCACGTACGGTGGGAGTCGCCTTGGTTGGAGGCTGGATCTGCATCATGGCCGTGACCCCTCCACCAGTCTCAGGGCAGGCAGCACGTCCACACACGGATGCAGCGCTGTAAGGACCAACAGGACAATCTGCACAGCCACCCACCATGTGGGTCTGTCAATGCCCCCTGGTGCAGATGAGGAAACTGGGCTTCAAAAGGGTGGGGGGACTTAGCTGTGGTCACTCCTTGGGCAGCTGCTTCTTGGACATTTAAAGAATATAGGAAGCCACATGTAACATAAGATCCACCACTGTACCCATCTACAGGAGTGCACTTCAGCAGCATTTAGTACATTCCCAACACTGCCACCGCTGCCTCTATCTCGTCCCAGAACATCCCTGTGCCCTCATGGACCCTGGCAACCGCTGAACTGCACGGTCGCCGGGGCCTTCCTGTTGGTATGGGCCCTCGTCTCACCACCTTTCACAGTGAAGCTGGCAGGTGGCTGTAGTCATGCCCTGCTGCAGAGGCACCCAGGAGACTTGGGAAGCCACCCGCCACCAGGTGCTCTGCGGGGTGTTCTCCCGAGACGGGAAAGTAGGAGGCATGGCTCAGGCAGAGTCAAGGGCAGAGGATGGATGTGGGGTTCCCAGCTGAACAGCTGCAGAAAGACCAGCTCTTCAGTTGCCTCCTTTTGGGGGGCAAAATGGCAGAAGAGAAGAACAGTTTTCCCCTATCCTAACTGGCTGGTGCTGACGTTGGAGAAGTGCAGCTCACAGGAGGGGAGGGGCACTGGGACAGGGACTTGAGGTGAGCCCTGCGTCCTTCACCCCCCAGTGGCTACACCCTGACCTCCAGGGTGTTGGAGAAGCAGCTGCTGCTCTCATAGCAGATTTGTGCCTTCACAGTGGGAACCAACACAGTGCTGAGGATCGAACTTGGAAAGGGGAGCCATATGAACTTGATTTTAAAATGTGAAGTAACATTTCAAATAAAAAGCATTTCTTAAATAAACGTGAGTGACTGGTGGATCAGCAGCCTGAGGGCAGTGCAGAGAGGAAGAGGGAGTGGAGAGCACAGGACAGCATGGGAGTCTCTTGGTCGGCCGCGGCAAAGGACCACAAACTGGTTTAAACAACAGGAGTTTCCCTTCCGTGGTCTGGGATGTGGAAGTCTAAGTTCTGAAACAGACGCGGGCCGGGCCTGGCTCACTCCAAGGCTGCCTGGGGAGGATGCATCCTGCCTCCTCCAGCTCTGGGTGGCTCCAGGCCCTCCTTGGCTCAGGCGCATCCTTCTAGTCTCTGCCTGTCTTCCTGCTCTGTGTGTTTCCTCGATGTCCCCATCTCCGTATCAAATCTCTTTCTTTCTCATGAGAAGGCACCACTCACTAGATCAGGCCCACAGGGATTCAGCACGACCTTGTTTGAACTTGATCGCGTCTGCAAAGACCCTGCTTGCACAGAAGGCAACACTCACGGGAGGCGGGGGCTCAGGTCTTGAACATATCTTTTTTGTTCAAGCTCAACCCACCAAAGATAGGGAGGGCCATCTAAAGAAAGGGTCCCTCCTGTCCCCTCACTCACCCGTCACCCACACACTGAATGCCTACCTCTGCTACTCCTGTACCAGTCGGGCTCTGGATTTATACGGCTGCACACAATGGCCAGAATCCTTGTTCTGTTAGAGAAGCTGACGTTAAATAGGCCTATGGTGGGATGTGATTTCAAACCATTCTGAGGGTCTTGAAGGGGACACCGAGGTCCCCGGGGTTCCCCGTGCACTTGGAGTCTCATTCGAGCTCTCCCGAGAGCGCAGTAGACCCTTTGGAATCAGTGTCCTCTGACTTTCCTGTCATCCAGTGAGTGCTGCCGAGCCTTCCTGTGGCTTCCCAGAGCTGACCTGGGGACTCTGTCCACCAAGGACTGGGTACTCCTTCTACCTTGTAGCACTTCCTGGCAAATGGCCCCCGGCACTTCCCTCCTGCTCTGCTCCCCCTCTCCTGTGCAGTGAGCATCACATCTGGCAATTATTTTCTGCTTTCTGTTTTCTGTTTATTTTTATTTTTTGACTTTTCATATTGAAATGATTTCAGACTTACAAAAACATTGCAAAAACAGCAGAGAGTGTTATACCCTTTGCCCAGCAGCTCTGAAGGTCAACATCTTACACAGACATCAAACATTGGTGGAAAACCAGGAAGTCAGCACAGGTACAATGTTAGAGCAAGTCCACAGCTTATTCAGTGCCATCCAGGGTCCTGCGGTGCATTTATTTGTCACATCTCCTTCAATCGGTGACATGTCTTTGTCTTTCACGACTTAGAAACTTTTAAACAGTATTGGCTGGTTATTTCACATTATGTTCCTTAGTCTGGGACAGTTTGATGTGTCCTCATGGTTAAATACATCATATGCATTTTTGGTAACAAAGAAGTAGAATGATGTTTACCATCCTAGGTTCATTATTTCAGGAGGTCCCCCGCCAATCCACCTTTCCTGATGGTGTTCACTTTGATCACTACCTCATGGAGGTGCCTACCAAGTTTATTCACTGTCAAATTATCATTCTTCTGTTGCAATGAATAACTGTCTTCCGGAGATATAACTAGAGATAATGAAAACATGTCCTTTTTCATTATTTATCCCCCCAATAATTTGATCATCCATTGATGACTGTGGATGATTCTTGCATACAATCATTCCATATGGTCATTCTCTAGTGCTGTCTTTCCTCCTGCGTGTAATCACCGGAGTTGTGCTGTAAGGACGTGCTCTCCCTACTGCCCCATTTATCTATTATTCCACTGTTATTTCTGTTAGTACAAACTGCTAGATATTTATTGTGCTTATAGGTTATAATCCATTACTATGGATATTTTGTTGCTCAAATTGTCCCTCAGTTGGCCATTGAGAGCACTTCCGACCTATCTCCAGTGTCCTTCCTACACATTCTTGTTTTGAGCTCTTCCTTACTTCCAGGTGCCAGACGATTTTCCAGGCTCGTTTTGTATTTTCTCAGCCCCAGTTCTGGCATCAGCCATTTCTCCAAGGAGCTCTGTTTCTTTTATTGGAAAGTGGTGTTTAGAGACCACAATCTGGGTGCAGGGTGCTCACCCATGGTGGGGTGCCACTCCAGCCTTCTCAGTATTCTTCTTCCCCTCTTCTTTCTTTTCTCATTCCTGCCTTCTTTCCTTTCTTCTCTCCCTCCCACATCCCTTCTCTCTTTCCTTTCCTCCATCTTCCCTCCATGCCTGCCCTGTTAGGGTGGGGCCTTCCTTGCTCACTGATGGCGTATCACCAAGCACAGAGCCTAACGGGGGCTCGATAAGTATTTGTTTAGTCATGGAAAGTTCTTTGAGCGATGCTGCATGAGTAGTGCTCTGAGAGCTGGTCATAGTGCCCACCTCTGGCTGAATGAAGGAACGATGTGCAGGGCAGGGGCACACGTGGAGGTTCCGAGTTGATGCTTCTTCCACCCCTCACCATGTGGCTTTAGGGCCAGGCAGGAAGGTGCAGTTGCTGGGCTTGTTAAAACTCTAGCTGAGGGTTAAGGAATTCCCAGTAAGCTGGTGGTCCGGACTGATCTGAGCAAGTACAGAGGAAAGAGAGGGACATTCAAGTGCAAGCATTGTCCAGGGCTTGGATGGACGAGGGCCAGCCTAGGAATCTAAAGTGGGTGCTTTGTGGATGGTACCTACTTATTCTGGGAACCTAAAACAGCCAGGATGTGATCCTACCCTTCCATGTGAGGTTTCCCAGCTCTGCACATGCCCAGTAGAAGTGGACGTGTAAGCCATGGGTTGGTTTTACCGCATGATGTTTTCTAGTAGCCACATTGGACAGAAGTTTTACTCAGCCCCAAATGTTCCATTTTAACATGTGATACACATAGAAACTAGAAATGAGATGATTTCTTTGCTCTTCTTTCACAGCAAATCTTCAAAATTCATTGTGTATTTTACGCTCATGGCTCTGCTCAATTTAGACTGGACACATTGCAGGTGCTCAAGTGGCCTCCATGTGGGTCAGAGCTCCACCTTGGGCAGGAGAAAGTGTGGGTCACAGTTTGCAGTATCGGAAGATTTCAAGGTGGTTTCTGACAACCCCTGAGGTTGTCTTTGGGAAAAGGGAGACCCAGTGAGTGAGGCCGGGTTCCCAGCCTCAGCTTCAACCTCAGCAGCCCCACTCTTTGCTTGGATGAATATACTGGGATTCTGATCAAGATTTAAAAACATGTGTTTGCTTAAAAAAAGAAAGATCTGGAACATTCTGGTTTATTTCAAATCCCTCAGCTTGAGGTAATTCACCTAAAATGTTTGGACTTGGAAACTTGTCCACATTTTAAATAAAAATGTCAGCAACAGATCCACCCAAACAATGAGCTCTCTTGATTAGAGGGGCCTGCCTTCCGCATATTGAGATGGGCTGGCGAGCAGTGGCCGGCACCGGCTGCTTGGCCAGCAGGCCTCGGAAAGCGTCTGTTGGAATGGCAGCCGTCACCATGTTGCTACAGCAAAAGACGGTGCTTTGCGATGAAGTCACTGCACAGAAGCACGAGGTGTCCACTGCAGCTCCCCTGAGGGGTGACAGGCTCCGTGCCAAGGCGGGCCGACGAATGGCTGCAGTGTAAGGACAACCTTGGAATCCTAAGGAGCCAGGCCCCCTGTGGTGGGTGGCTGCTCTGCAGAGGCCTCACACATCCCGTCATGGACTCTGCGATCGTGGGAAACTCAGAATGGTGTGTTCTAGAAAAAGCGTGTTCTGCTCCCCACTCCCCATTCCCGGCAGCCTCCCAGGAATGTGCCTTCCTCTGCATGGTGACCTCAGAGAGCTGGCGGTTGCTCTGAGGAGCTTGGGAGGGACCACGCAGCTGGAGAAGAAGCAGGGGGGCCTTCAGATTGAGCAGTCGCACATGGAAAGGTGGTCGAGGGGACACGGTTTGTTCTTCACTGCCCTCCCCGTTCTTCATGACCAATCCCAGGTTGAACTGGACTCAGGCTCCCGTGGCGAGCTGGGCCTGGGGGAGGCGTTAGCTTGGCGCCTGTGTGCTCGGTGTCTAATGCCCCTGGAAGCTAGCTGGCGGCTGAGGACACCTCCCTGGGGCCTGTGTTTAGCATCCCTGCTTTGGGAAGGGAAGCATATGGCTGCTGGGGTGGGAGAGGAATGGGGGCGTTGGGAGACCAGATCCGGCTTAGCACACCAGCTTATCAGCCAGGTTTTTCTGTTTGTTTGTTTAGGAAGGTTCCAGTACAAAGCCGCTCACATCAGAATCCTCCCTCAGCCCCATGGTAATGCTAATTACTCTCGCTCTGGCTGGGGCTTCCACCCAGATGAAAACTGGAAAATTCTAGCCAAAGCCCAGCTGTTTCTAAACAGCCAAGACATCAGAGTGATTGATGGGAGCATTTCCCCCTTCACCCAGATGTTCTGGTGTCTTGGAGACAAGGCCTTGTTAGTCCAGCTTCAGCACCTGTGTTCCCAGATCTGCACACGGTCCACAGACATTTATAATCTGCACCAAATTTGGTCAGGGCTCTTCACGGACACCAGACTTCCGCCTGGTGCTGTGGGGACCGGGCCCAGGGGGCTCAGCTGAGCTCTTCCAGCGGTACTGAACGTGCTTGAGTCAGGTTGGACAATGGTGCCTGCCCTGAAGGTGCAGTTACAGGGCAGCGTTTGCGAAACAGAACCTGGGTCTACAAGTCTCTCCTTGGACGCAATCCTTATTAGCTCTCTTGGCAGAAGACTGAAGCTTCCATTGTTCTCTAGAACAGGAATTTGGCAAGATAATCACAAGGTTTTGACACACTCAATAAGAAAGAAGACGTCTGTATGAATCGTGATAGACAGTCCCCAAGGAACCTTGGAATGGGGGCCTCGCGGAGGTACCCAAAGAGCTTAACTCTTCATGGGGCCTTGGGAAACGGTTGTCCACCAGGTCTTCCCAAGACGGGCCAACGGTCTTCTCGTCCACCAGAAATATTCAGGTTTCGCGGAGCGGCGGATGGAAGCTGGAGGTTCCCATGGGGCGTGTGGGGTCGGGGAACTCCCAAGGACGCTGCGAGGCACCCCAGCGCCGGGGGAAGCACACCACTCGCCGGGCTGTTCTTGGGAGTCTCCACACGGGGGCCCTCTTGAGCTTCGGTTGGGGCGCTGGGGAACCCGGGCGAATCCCGGCTGCTCCTCCAGCCTCGGCCCCCAGCCCCGGGCCACCGGGCGCCGGCGGTCCACCCGGTCTTCGGGGACGAGCGAGCCCGTCGAAGGCCAGCGCTGGGCCCACGCTGCCTTCCACGTGCGGGATCTTCACGTCCACTCGCGCAGATCAGTATTTTGAGGCCGAAGGGCCGCGCTAACGATGTCACGCAGCCTCGCTCCTTTCGGAAGTTGGCGACTGGAACCTGGGTGGAGAGCACCTGGGAGGCGTGGCCAGCGCGGGACGGAGGACCTCAGCCCGGGCCTCTCCACCCAGACGCGCGGGGCCTGGGGAGATGGGAGGTGGTAGATGCAAGAAAGTGATTGTAATTTAACAAATCAATTTTTCTTGCATTGCGTTGAGATTAAGTTCGTGGTCTCTTTCATACATTCAAAATAAGGAATTTCCCTAGAGTGCGGCTTTGTGGGAAAACCTACATCATGTTTTGAAAAACCCATTTTGTTAGGAGGTACAAATGGTGATATTTAATTATGGCATTATTTTACCATCTCGAAAATTAATGTGCGTTCCAAGTTTCAGGAGGAAGGCAGGTTACAAGCCCAAACCCTAGTTTTTGAATTACCATACAAATAGAATCCCAAAGATGCAAATATTGGCTTAGGTGTTGCAGAGGAGGTACAGGCGAAAGTGTTGGCTTCCCAAATGTCAAATAAAACAGTCTTGTCACTCTTACCTTCCCCTGTGACCCTGGGCCAGCTCTACTGTCATCCTGGAGAAGAGGGGTCACCACTCACAAAAGGGACCGCTTGGCACTAACTTCATGACCACAGTGGATTTGTCGCCAAGGCCATCATGGTTACGGTTGTGGTAAAAAGGCACATATTTCTAGAAAGTTCTAGCATCTGCACAGCCCACATTCAGTTATCCTCCAGATCTTCATAACAAACCTTTGGGATGGGCATTGTTAGGACCCCCAGAAAAGAAGCTTGGAAGAGAGCCCGCCAGTGTCTTGCTTCTCCCACGCAACTCTGTGTGGAAAGGCCCAAACTTGAAGCCACCTCTGGTAACCACAGACCCGGGCCTCTTTCCACCTGGACTCACAGCCCCTGGTCTTTGCTTGGTGTTTATTGAGCACCTACTGTGTGCCTGGCCACAGGGTTGTAAAGCTTCTTCTTCCAGTGCTCTGGGTCTGACATTCCAAGCTAGGCCTGGCACAGCCGCGTGTTCTGCCCGGTGCTGGCCCAGTTTGCTGGAGGGAACTGGAGAAGGAGGGGCTGTCAGGGGGGCCTCACTGTCCATGTGTTCCTTGAGGGTCTTGCAAGAACAGGAGCTGCCTGACAGATGGAGCAGTGAGTAATGGGCACTCTGGGCAGAGCTGTGAAGGTGGCAGAGAGGTGTGAAGCGCAAAGAGATGGAGGAGGATGTAATTAGTCCTGGGCCGGGCGGTGCGCGGGTTGCCATGGGGAGAGATGCAGAGGCCGGGGGCGTCGAGCGCCCCAGGGCTCCAGGGGTCTGGAGTGTTGTTCTCCAGGCAGAGGCGGGGCGCCTGTGGCAGGTGAGATCACTGTGTTCTCAGAGCCGGTGTGTTGCAGAGGGCACGCGCCTCCTGGGGGAGCCTGCGGTTCCAGGGGGCCCGCTGGGCGTCTTACCTTTGATTAGTTCCATGTCTATTTTGACTCAATTCAATAACTGACACATGGAGTCTGGGATGGTGTTAGGATGAGACTAAGACATAGAGGGACAGGTTATTTTTAAAAATAAGTGAAAATGAGTTAGTTGATTTCAAGACAAATGCTGACTCCATCTTAGGACAGCAGCTCAGAGGTGACCAAATTACCGGTGGCCACAGCCACAGGCGGTGGGGGGCCAAGGCTCTCGGCCCCTGTTGTGTGAAGGATGACGTGGGTGGCCGGGGAGGGAGGGCCTGCAGGGACACTGCAAGTCCTGAGGAGGCCAGGCGGAGGCTGAGGCCGCGGGTGTGGAGAGGAGAGCGCCCTGTGGGGGGAGCTCAGGGTGCGGACGCAGGCGAAGACGGGGTGCCATCCCTGAGGGGGAGGCCTGGGGAGCTGGTCTCAGGGGCATGCTCTCTGGGCACCCGGGGAGGGCCCTGCTGGGGCCAGGCGCTAGCCTACGGGGGTGCACAAGCCGGGTGGGGGACAGCACCCTCAGGCCAGCAGCTCTGCAGGGAAGTCAGGGGGCTGAGGAGGGCTCTCGAGGTGTGGAAGCCGAGGGCAAGGAGGCAGGGCTGCAGGTTGGAGTGTAAGTAGAACTGCAGGTAACATGCAGCATGCCTGCTTCAGTCTGACTGCCAGATACGCCATCAAACTTTTGCATCCCAAATTTTATGTAGGTGAGGGGAGAAATTTGTGGACAGAGAGGCCAAAGGAGAGGGATGGTGTGTGTACGGGTTTCATTTTATTTTTATATTTGTTCTTTAAGACCCAACACAGGATGAAAAAACTAAGTCGGAAAATACAGAAAAGCACAAAGATGATTTGATTTCAAGGTCGCCGCCTTCAGAGTGGGTCGCATCCGCCTCCTGGTGTACGTCCCTTCTCGATTTTGGGCCCCAGGACGCCAAGGGGCACAGCAGGGACTCGAGTCTCGTCTGAACTTCTGTCTCTGCAACAATGCCTGGTCCTCGAAAGGACCATTTTTTGTGGAATGAATGAATAAATCTCTCTAGGCTTTTCTTCTTTTCATACACACATAATGTATTTATGTTGTTTTTTTTTTGTAAAAATGGGATTAACCTATGTACATTATTCGAAATCTATTGTTTTAACTTAATAATAGATTTTAGAGATCTTTCTGGAAGGTTGATTTTTTTTTTAAGACCAGAGGGTCTAATGCATATTCATGGTGTGCAGGAGGAACCAGATCTGATGAGGTGGCAGAAGCAGTAGATGTGATAACCCGGGGAAGCAGGTGCCCTAATCAGCAAGAGTCCAATAAAAACAGGCTACACTCTTCAGACAAAAGCAGTACGTGGTTTGCAGTGGAATTTTCAAAATGTATAAAAAGGTGTAAAATGGAAAGTGCGAGGCGCATCCTACCCTGAAGCCCTGGTTGCTTCCTCCAAAGTGAATCATTTTCACAGTTTCTTGTGCATCCTCCCAGAAAATGGTTTCATGCCGATCTCTGCATATAAATGTGTATGTTTTTTATTTGGCTATTAAAATATTTTTATGAATGCAATCTTTCTATACACATCGTTCTGCATTTTGCTTTTTACACTTAAATCATCAGAGATTTTTTCCACCTGAGACATTTCTTTTTGGAAAAGACAAAACAATATTCCATTATATATTAAGGAAGCTCGATCTAAGATCTAGTTAGCCTTTGCTCTGTTGATGGCTACCGAGGTTGTGATTCTTTCTTTTTCCCTCCTTCTCCTCCTCTGCCTTTTCTTCTTTTTGCTATTATGTCTTTGCTATTTTATCTTATGCGTCCAATGAAGATGTTCCTACCAGAGAAATTGTATGTGCATTTAACATGTCAACAGATTTGGCCAAAACTGTCTTCCAAAAACATGGTTGCGATTTATTGATGATGTTTGGACTACCTGTGTATTTGCCCCTTTGGCCACACTAGATATTATCAAAAATAAAAAAATGATATTTTCATTTTTGTAAGTCTATTGGATGAAAAATTGTAAGAGAAATTCCAAATTAATGAAGGTTTTTGTGGTTAAATCACACTTTTTTTGTGCGCCTACAAATGAACATGGGACACACATATTAATGACTGGCCACTCCACTGCTGTGGCTGATTCTCAGTGCCACTGCTCTGCCTCTGTTCCCTTCATTCTGACTGTGACCTCTGGCTACCTGCCTGGCATCCATTCTGTGCCTGGAATCCATCCTCCATGGAGCAATGAGCATGGTCTTTAATGGCTATAAATCAGCACGCTGCCTCTGCAATACAGCCCTCTGATACTCAGAGGGACTTCCCCTTTGTGCAAACCGGACTCGACATAATGACACTTTTTCATAAAGCAGGGAAGCCTCGAGTTCCCTGAACCCCAAAGTGCACTGAAGCAGGACCCGTGCAAACCTTCCTAAGGGCAAAGGTCAACATCAGGCTTGCCTGTGGCATCAGGTTGGGGAACAGGGGATGGGGTGGTCTTAGGTTGCTGGTGCTTGTCAGCTCCTGAGGTAAGCAAATATGAATGCTCTCTTGAGGAAAGCATTATCATTTTAAATTCAAATGTTTTCAGAGTCAGATCAAAGAAATATGAGTTCTCAAATAGAGATCACCAAATATACAAGTAAGCAACCCATTACAGCGTAAGAATTAGCAGAAACAATAAATTTATATCCCAAGGCTATCAAATAATGGAATTAGGCTTTACAAAACACATAATAATATGTATGAAATGCTTAAAATAAAATGTGAAATTAAAAAATAAGGAAACAACATTAGCCTATAAAAATGACTAATCAGATTTCAAAAAGAATCATATAGAACTTTAGGAAATAAAAATAAATTGTTGAAACAAAAATATAGTGATTGGATCAAAGAGCAGATTAGACACAGTTGAAAAGGAGATTAGTCAACTGGAAGATCGATGTATAGAAAATATCCCAAATTCAGAAAAGGAAGAGAAGGGCCTGAATACTAAGAAAAAGGGTATAAAATACAGAAGAAGTATAGAGAAAGACTAACTAATGTCTTCCAGAAGAGAAGATAGAGGAGAATCAAGAGGTGAAGGAAAAAATCTGATAAAATTTCCAGAAATGATAAAAGACACGAACCTCTGGCACCAGAAATCACAATGAGTACCAAACAGGGCTAATGAAGAGAAACCAACACTGGAGTCTACAGAACACCAAGGACGAGAAAAAGAGAAAATGACCATCAATTCAGATTTGTGTGTCCAGTGAAATATTCTTCAAGAACTAGGGTAAACAAAGATAACTTTCAGATAAACAATAGTGAGAGTGTTTACTACTCTATTAATTGTCCTTCCCGAATAAAGGGATTTGCAAAGAAAGAAAATTTACTGGAAGGAAGGTCTAATTTTTAAGGCAAAATAATGAATAAAGAATTTGAAAATATTATGAGTTTAAGGAAAAAGAAATCAAACAATAATCTCTAATTTTGTGGGATCAGAAAAAAGAAAAAGAAGAAGAAAAGAACAGAACTAAAATGCTGGAAAAGAAGAGCATGTAATTTGGGAAAGGGAGATTAGGTTGTTATTCTAAATTCCTAATCAAGGAAAGGGGTTAGATTAATTAAATTAATTACAGGAGTAGCCACTGAAACAATGGAAATATTGTATCACTTCCAAACCAGAAGAAAAAGAAAGAGAGGACACTCCCAAGAATGAGTTCGGAAAACCAGTCCCTTGAGAATTAAAAAGACAAGAAGCAGGAAAAGAGCTCGTGAAGTACACCCTGTAGAAAAGATGGTGAGAAATCAATTACGAACTCGCCAACTACAGGCAAAGTCCATCAAGGCGGTTTCAATTCCCAGTTCTGCACTCCTCACAGTGCACGCCCTTGGAGCATGAAGACCAGAAAGGTAGAAAGCAGATGGGTCGAACTCAGCAAATACTAAACCAAAGGGAACTGGGTTACTACAGAAAAGCCAGAAGAAGTAGAACACAGAGCCAAAAACGAGATTAGGGATATAGGTTGACATTCCATAAAAGGTTCAATTCACTAGGAAGCTAGAACCATAAAATAGCATCAAAACACATGAAGCAAAGGTTGCTGTAGATCAAAGGAGACATGGACAAATCCACCATCATTGAAGAGATTTAGCACATTTCTTTAAAAAAAAAAATATTTTCTCCCCTTTGGTGCTGACCCCAGGGCCTCATGCATGCCTGTGCTCACCTACAGTCCCTGCGATGAAAGGTCAAGGTAGATGAAAGATGAGTCATAATGCAGAGGATTTAAAAATGCAACCGAAGAGTTTAATTAATTCACTACGTGTATGCATATGCAACTGTGCATTAAAAGGTACTTTGTTTTTGAATATTTGAAAATATGCAGCATTTACAAAAACTGACCCCATTAAAGGCCATAAGATAAATCACCCAAAATTCTAAGAATTGTGTATCATGTAAGCTGCATTTCTGAGCACGGTGCAATTAAATTAAAAACCAGTGAAAAAGATATCTTTTATGTGACTAGAAACTGAAAACCCTTCTAAAACAGTCAGGCATCAACAAAGAAATAAAAATTCCAAATGACACAGATTTTAGAACTAAGCCAAAAGTGAAATAGTGTGCCTCAAAACTTGTGGAATGCAGAGAAAAAAATACCTTGAGGTAAACCTACAGACACATCTAAAGAAGAAAGCCTTACATCCCTCTAACTTAAGGAGTGAGAAACAGGAAAAAGTAAGTCAACTCAAAGTAGAAGGAAAAAAGAAGATAGCAATAAAACAGAAAACAAAGCCATAAAGAGAGAACAGAAGGTCCAGTGGCTTTTCTCTGACACCCTAATAAACTAGAACCCTCTGGTGAGACTGACGGACAACTTGCAAACACAGGGAAGAAGAGGCGGGCGAGGAGAGATCCCTAACCCGGAAGGAAAAGGGGCAAAGCCACAGGCCCAGCAGAAAGGGTTTTTTGTTTTATTTTTTACGGTTAATATCTACATTTGTATCTACCTGTATCTTCCTAGAGAGTTCTATGTTGAAGAAATTGAGTAGGAATTTAAAATATCCCCCAAGAAACACAAACAAAACCGAAAAACCAAACCAAAGCAAACGGCGACAGGAAGCAGGCCGAGGACTTACAGAGATCTCCTGAAGTTCAAAGAAGACCCTTCAATTTTGAGTGAACGATTCCAGAGGGTAGAAAAAGGAGCAATGTACAACTCGGTCTGAGTTCTCATTGCCAAGGGCAGGACCAGACCTCTCAAGAAAAAGAATGTAAATTATATAAAAACGCAAATGTGGCATAAAAGTAAATGTTTATGTATTTGGGGGTTTACTTATCGTGGTGCTAGGGATTGAATCCTGCGTGCTCTACCACTGAGTGACATCCTCAGCCCAAAACATTTGGCATTAGAAAAACACAATAAATTATACACCTCATAAGCCAGCGAACATCACAGAGAGCAAGATCTGGAAGAATACCACAGTATCTTCCACAATCAGCCTCTCGAGTTCACTCCCATCAGTTCTCCCTGCATTTTCTGGATCTGATGGCCTTTTCGTATGACAAAGCCTCTCTTTTCATTTTCCATGGGAAGAGTAGAAAGGCCAGTCTTCCTCTTCCTTTGTTGACAGCGACTTCTTTTTGTTATTGATAAGTGAGAGCATTTTTTTTTTAGTTCCATTAACTCATGATTATAATGCCATGAGTTTGGGGGTTGTTACCAGGTTTGGGGAAACTGCTAGCTTTTTCCCACCTGAAAGCTGAGACCTGCCACAGCTTTCTGCAGCCGGGCTCTGATCTGCCTATTTCTTTGTGTCCCCTCTGCCACCCCGGGTCCAAGGACTGGGCTAGAGGACTCGTCCACGGTCACCTTCCTGCCACCACAGAGGAGAGGTGGTGCAGTCTTAGAACAGCCACCGGGAGTGGCTGCAGAACACACGCGCATATCCCACGCGCTGAAAGAACTGTCAACACCCTGCTCCTGACTCCAGATGCCCACAGGCCGTGATCACTCCACCAACTGCAGCAGGGCTTAGTGAGACCCAAGGAGGTCGGAGCGGGAGAGAAGCGGGAGTGGGAAGAGACGGTCTCGACAGTTGTTTTCAGTGTCTGCAAGACTTGCATCCCTGTGAACACACTGCTCAGGTCCCCTCGCCCCTGCCACCTCTGGGCTTTGGAAAAGACTGCCAGAGAAGAACCCTGAGAGGAAGCAGAACCAGGGCTCGCGAGAGAATCATCTGCTTCCGGCACTTGTGGAAGTCCCGAATGAAAACCCAGCAGATGGAATACGTGGAATATGACCAGCTGTAACAAAAAGATAATGCACATGTCCGCGTGGGGTCCATCCGGAGAAGCAAGGGTGGCTACGGTCAGAAGGATCGGCGAACATCAGACGTCATGTTCACAGATTAAAAGACCCATTCACAGATGCAGAAAGAACATCTGATAAAATTCCACACCCATTCACAATCAAAAGCACTTATCAAAAGAGGAGTAGTTTGCGATGTCCTTACGCTGATTAAGGGCATTATCAAAAATCACTACAGCAGATGATATTGTTTAGTGGTGAAATGCCGAACTGGAGCCAGGGACGAGACAAGGACGTCATCGTCAAAATGAATGCCAATTACTCTGGATGTTTTACTAAAGGTCCTGGCAGGAAACGCAAAAAAGAAAAAAGAGGCATAAAGATTAGAAAAGAAACAAAATCATCACTATTTGTAGATGATGTGATTGTCCATGTGAAAACTCAGCATCTACAGACAAATTATTAGAAATAACGATGGTTAGCAAGATGTACAGAAACCGCTGACGTTTCTTGGCAGCCACCAGCAGCTGAGAGAGACCCTTGCAGCAGCGGGCAGGGGTAGCAGACGCCTAGGAGCACACTTCCTCCACGCGCAGGGCACCTCAGCAGGGATTGAAAGGCTGTGAAAGATGTTAAGGAAGAAGTGGACAAGCCAAGAGAGGTGCCCACGCATAGAGTATCCAGATGCCTGTTGTGCACACCGACCCAGATGTAATTCGTTCCATTTGGATCCCAAGGGTCACCTTCGTTTACATTTTAGGTTCTTGACAATAAAACATGGGAAAGAGCAAAGGCGATAAAACATGGGAGAGAGCAAAGGCGGTGGGAACAGAAGGAAAATAAGATGCAGGGGTGTCTTGGGTCAGAGACCAAGATCTGTTGGAAACTTGAGTAGTCGCAACGCTGTTTGCTATGCAGAGATAAGCAAGCTGACCAGAAGAATGGGACCCCCCCAGCTCAGGTCCTGACTCAGGTGTTTCTGCGAGCTGGGGCGCAGGAAGGGTGGGGGCGGTTAGCAAGTAGGGCCTGGGGGATTGGCTGCCCACGTGGAGAAGAAGGAGAAGTCAGGTTTCTCCCTCACACTACACCCCTGCATCCATTCCCAAAGAATCAGAGACCACATAAAAGGTAAAACGCTTTTTAGAAGAAGACGCAGAGTATTTTTATAATCCCCAGGTAGAAAAGGATTTCTTAAACAAAATACAGAAACTACAAAAGTCATTGAAGGACAAACCCGTAACTACGACCACATTAAAATTAGGAACTTGCGTTTACCCTGAGACACCACAGAGAGAATGAAAAGAAAGCTCCACTATCTGGAAGGTGCCTGCCCACAAGCACAGCCAAGGAGGGGGACCCATTGGTGTGCAAGGCGCCTCTGGTCCGAAGGCAGACTGTCCCCTAGGGAAACCAGCATGGGACAAGAGCTGGGACTATCTCAGACGAACGCGGAGCACAGAGGAAGACGCAGAGAGACTGCCCCTGTGGGCATCAGGGGCGCAGATGAAGACCAGCACGGCCAGTCTGTGCCCCTTGGAAAGGCAGAAGTTATGAATTCCAAGAAAGGAGGGTCAGTCAGGGTCCACAGGAGCCGGGCCGGGCAGCGTAAGGGGGCAGACGCTGCGGAGTGACTGACGCTGGAGAAGCTCCGAGCACAGGCGTGGCGGTTAGCAACACGTTCCCTGATTCCCAGTCACCAGTACATTCGGCGTCACCGCCTGGTACGCACCGCGCATGTGAGCAGGCAGGTCGGGAGTTCCTGGAATCGGCGCTGGCTCTCCCGGGGAGCCGCCACTCCCAAGTATCCTCTTCTCCACGTGTGAAAAAGTGCCACTTGGGTCCCACTCATGCGGTTTCACGACTCATTAGGAGAGGGGGCCCCAGGCAGCAAGCAGGAGAAGGCCCCCAGCAGCCTGGCTCACCACAGCCGAGCACCTGTAGACCGGGCACAGGAAACAGGCTGCGGCATCTTCACGCTCCGGAATATTATCCAGTGGTAAAAAGTGGGTGAAGCACCACACCCAGTAGCTGCTCTCCTTGGGGACAAGCAACCGGGGACAGAGCAAGCACTGAAGAGCAGGTGCTGTCAGTCACCACCTTTAGAAAGCCTAGACCAGGAATTGCTGAAAATAGGGCGAGCAGGGAACACCTGTGCTGGAGAAGGAAGCAAGGAAGGAAGAGGCACGGCATTGATTAAGGCCAGGTGGACAGGGCACTGGCCGCCGTGGTGTGGGCCAGGGTGGGCCCTGGTGCCCTTCTGTGCTGCATTTCAAAGCGTGCATTTCCCTGGTCAGGTAACGAAGACGAGTACCCCATCAAGCCGGTCTCCTGTGGGGACCCCTCCCCTCCAAAGTCCCTCGAAACCCACTCCGCACCCCCGTCCCTCTCCTGCCAGGTACTCCTTGCACAGTTCTGTCCCAACTGCTGTCAGTTTTTGGTCGTGCCCAGCTGAGCCCATGCCAGGCCCCAGCCCTGAGCTGGCAGCTTGCAGGATGGAGACCCCGAACCCACTTCTCCAAGGCCGATGTGCCCATGCCCCTCCTCTAGTGCCAGACTGCTCTGCAGGGCCCGCAGAGCCGGGGCCATCCGGGAGATGCCTGTGCTGGTCCTCAGGAGCACAGGCACAGGGCTCTCGCGTGTAGAAGGGCTTTCTGAATCCTGTGAGGGAACTTCAGAGGGTGCAGGTACGGGCAGGGCCGGGTGTGGGAGAGGCACCAGCACGGAGGGCGGCTCCAGGAAGGCTGGGGCCCAGCCAGGTGTCTGACCACTGTGCAGGGCACTGTGGGGATACATGCACCTTTATGGACACTGGAGCAGCCCTGCCATGGCAGGTGCCATGCTGGGTGCAGAGATGCACTGAGCAAAGATGGTCAGCCCAGGCCCTCAGACCTCGGGGGACACAGGTGTTGAGCCCAATCACCCTTTGATGGACCAGTTCCTTAAGCAAGACTGGCGAGGGGGCTTCGGGAGCTGAAGTGGAGAAGAGGCAGGGAAGAGTTCGCAGTCACTGTGAGGTGGCCTGGCAGAGGACCCCAAGTTGCGAGGACACCTGGGTGCACCCCAGTGGCCTCGTTCTAATTTGACCACCTCTCTTAAGATCCTGTCTCCTAACGAGGCCCCATTCTGAGGTCCTGGGGGTGAGGGTGGGGGCGGAACACAACTCAGCCCATGATACTTAGTGGAGATCACCCGCTGATGGGCGGCAGGACCCCACGCAATCTCTGTGAGCCACAGTCACTGCTACGAGACATCTTTGGTGGCGGGCCACGACCACCATGGTCCCTGACAATGACATGGTCTGGTGAGCTGGGCGGTCTTCCCCCACGTAGGCACACGCTGCAGGGACGTTTGCGCAGTGGCGGGATCACCTCAGAACTCGTCCTAATGGGGCCAGGATTCATGGTAAGCAATAATCCAGACAGGGACCCCAAATGGCCCAGCGACCACTGTTAGCGATCTGGGTACCCTTCCAGACTCTTTTCTAGGAAGAAATAGACATAAATATATGCGTTGGGGGGGTGTCAGACTGTTTTTAATATAAATTTAAATCCTTGTTACAGTGAAAAAAATCCGTCTAATGAAAATTGTGTTTCAAAATAGACTGAGGCATTCTCTGTGCTAAATACATGCTCTGCGTCTCATTTGCAATGGAAAAGTCCCTTCTTTCAAAAAAAAAAAAAAAAAAACATTATTAAGAGGCCTGACGATACAAACCACATTTTCCGGTTCAATGGCGTCCGAGGCCAGCAGAGCAGAGACAATGTAACTGGCTCGGAAGCGGCTCGCTCGACAGCCAGCTCGGGCAGCGCTGTCCTCAGAGTCCTGCAATGATCCTGCCAAGCCGGGCCCTCGGCGCGGGCAGCGCACTGAGGGATGTGTCGCTGCGTGTCACCCGTGGCATTTCCTGATTAGCAAGGCTATAATTTCTTGAAGAAGGAAAGAATAGATTTTAATAGCCCTGCTTTTTCTGAAGGGGTCCCCTCTCAGAAAGCAATGCCACCTGCTGCTGGTCTAGGTGCAGGCTGACGGGCACGGGCATGACCAGCGGGCGGAGCAGGGAAGAAGTCTGTCTGAAGTGGCTGCCCAAGTCCTGCTGAGCCTGAGACCGGCTGGATCCATGGCTCCCTCCCCAGCACCCTGGGTCTCCAGCCTCAGCTCCCAGGCTGTGTAACGGCCCCGTGGTCGTGGGGCCCACCTCACGCTTGGTCCTCTGCCCTCACGATGCTCTTGGCTGCTGAGGCTGTGAACCATGCTCTCCCGTGGCCACTGTCCCTCTCGGAGCCTCAGCTCTATCAATGCCTGTCAGGGTGACCAGCCGCCACCTGGGTCCAGCTCCTCATGTCATTTAGCTCACTAGAATCCAACGCTGATGGCTATGACAGAGCCCACAGCACAGTCACTGTGGCCGGCGGAGGTGCTTCTGCAGGAAAGACGGCGGGTTTCTTAGTCTTGGGAGGAATTTTCTCCTGCAGTGACCCTTCCCTTCCCTTTCTTCCTGCCTGCCTCCTCATGGCCCCGCCTGTGGTTTGGTTTAAAGATCAGTCACTGGACCCTCCTTCCTTATCCCCAAGGGCCACTGGAGAACACCCTTCAGGTGTGACTGGAGATCAGAACAGCCTGGGGACAAACTGTGGCTCCTCCTTAGCCGGCTCCTGTTCCCTTCACCTCAGTGTCCCTTCCAGATGGTGGGGCCCTGCCTGCTCCTGCTCTGTGGGTGACTCCTCTCCACTTCTGGATTCTGGGAGACTTTGGAGCCCCTCCCTGGCCCCTCCCCCAGTGCCATCTCCCCCTCCGGCTCTGGCCTCAGCCTTCCCTGATCGGCTGACCTCTCTCATGAACATGAACCTGCTCGACTGTCTCTCCTGCTCCCCTGGCCCCATCTGCTTTTTCAACAGCTATTTTGTGTGTTGTGTGCTGCTCTGGGCCAGGCATTTCCACAGGCGCCCGGCAACTGGCCTACCAACCAGCTCCATGTGCCGCTCAAGATTTTTTTTTTTTAAAAAGGCTTAATACCTTAGTTTTTAAGTAGAGCTGTTTCCTATGGGAAAAAAGTTCAACAGTATATGTGGAAGGACTAAAATAAAGTATCTGTCTCCTTTGAGCCTAGTCTCTCTCTCCAAAAGCAAAAATTGTTTCCGGATTCTTGAGCATTGTTCTCAAGAAGGATAAATGTGCCATTTACCACTGGAAACGTGGGTATGTACATTTACTTTGCTTCTTTTCACTGGGTGTGTAGAGTGGTTTCCTACCACACAGAGCAGTTTCTGTTCCACACTCTTCTGTAAGTTCCTGTACGGGACACATCAGAGTGGATCCAGCCTCCTCTGCCGAGGAGCATCCGGTGCTCCTCATTCTTGGCTCTTCCCTCCTCCCCACCCCACCAGCACAGGACCCAGCAGGGGCGCTCTCCTGTCATGCCCGGCCTGTCTGGACCTCGGCTTCCTGGTGGACCTGCTCTTGCTCACCTCTCCATCTGCTCTCTCCCTGGCCCTGGCCCATAGCAGCCCCTCCTATAATTGAGAATAAGACTTCAGAAGGTGAGCTACACAATGTCCTGTCCCCACGTCACAGATGGGAAACGAAGTCCCTTACCTCCCACCCACCCACTGTCAGGAGTTTCCATCTGGCCCACACCTCATTGTGACCACCATTTCCTCATGACACCCTGCCCTTTCACCAACCCATGTCTTCTGGATGTGTGTTCTTGGAAGGACCCCGGGCCACTGAAAGTCAATGAACTCACAGTGGAATTAATCACCTCCCTAGCGCCCATGCAGTCACAAACATCCGGAACAAGGAAGCCACCACCTACCAGGCAAACCCTTCTCAGCTCCCTGGCCACTGTCACAACATCCAGATAATTCTACCTTTCCTGGACTTTATTTATTTATTTATTTAAGGTGGTGCTGAGGATTGAACCCAGAGCCTCACGTGCTACACAAGCACTCCACCACCGGCCATATAACCCCAGCCCTTTCCTGGACTTTTAAACCCACCTGCTTCTCACCAACCCCCCGCTCTCGCTCAAACTCACAAATTGTGGCCCCTGGGCAATGGCCCAGGGAGAGGTTGCGTCTGTCATTCATGCAACAGTATTGTTCATAACATCTAAGTTAGAGATGGCCCCTGGGATGCATCCTCAAGGTCAAGAATCTTTCAACATTCCCAGTCCTGTTCAAAGCCCCTGGGTGCTCCTTCTCTGCCCGATCCTTGGTGCTAAACACAATCCTGAATTGGGGGTAAATCATTCCCTTGAATAATTGTGATCGACTTCAAAATGCAGTTCTACATTTGTTAGCTTTTAAGGGCCTCTGTTGTTGGCTGAGCTGTGTCCCCAAATTCACAGGCTGATGCTCTAATCTCGAGCTCCTCCAAATGCGACCATAGTTTGGAGGTGGAACCTTTGAAAATGTGAGAAAATTAAAATGAGGAGAGATTCAAGATGGTGGGGAAGAAGCTGGCATTCGAGCAATAGGAGTCCTGCTTTTCAGCGAGGTGAGTCAAAGAGAGATTTCACCGAAGTTCAAAATTGGACAGTCAGAGTGTCTTAGAGACTCAGAAATTTGAGTGCATTGAACAAAGTAGAAAGCACACTGGGGCTGAGCCGGTTATGGCAGGGGCAGCTTAGTGGGGCTGGTTCAGCACAGAGGGAGGGAGGACAGAGACAAAAACAATTTGGAACAGAAAAATCATAGACCAGAAGAGACGTGAAATGAGCTGGTCTAGAGAGTTCACTGTGCACTGGTGCTTGAAAAGTGCTCTGTTTTCCAACTGGCTGTGGGGAGCTGAGTTGAGCATCTTGTGATGGCCGTGCCGCAGTGGCTGCCGTGGAGCCTGGAGATCCACTGCCACACTGTCCTGGCAAGCACCTGCCACGTGGCCTAGGGTGTACCTAGCAAGGCATGAAGGAAACAGGCACATAGAAGGTTGTCCCCAGGGGAATTCAAGTGGGAAAAGCAAAGGGGAGCCCCTCTCAGTTCTCACCTTAGGTGTGGCAGCTCACGTGACTGGCTGAGGTGGGTCGGGAACCTGGACAGGCAGGTGTGAATGCACTCAGGTACCAAGCCCCAGAAGCCTGGGAAGGATGTGTTCACAGCCAGCAGAGGGAGTGAAGGATTGGCTCTCCAGCCCTATGAGTAGAATCCATGGGAGATTCCCAAGATCCAGACCCCCAGCAGAGATTAGCAACCACCAGGCGCTAGGGATGTGTTGATTTAAACTCCCCTGCCCAACAAAGCCCCTGAGGCCTGATTAGACCTGAGCCTGACCCACTGGAACTTCCCTCACAGAGCTCCACAGCAGCCCTACCCTGCAAGTCTGTGTGGACGACTCCAGCTGCCAGTCCATTCCACACCGCCCTACCTCAAGCACGTGAGAAGGGGAGCTGAGACTTACTTCAGCACGCCTCAGGCTTTGGCCACTCGAACTGGCAGCCTGGAAAGTGACAAGAAAACAGGAAGGGTCAACGACCCCCACCCTTGCTCTCAGTACACAGCCCAAGAAGAAATAGAAAGAAAGACACCCAGGCACAGACAGGGCCCATCCATTCCCGTAGATATTTTGGCCACCTCAGCAGAGACAATTCCATCAGCTTTCTTCTTTTTTTGCACCAGGAATTGAACACAAGGGCATTTACACAGAGCCACATCTCCAGCCCTTTCTTAAATTTTTAAAAATTCTGAGACAGTGTTGCTTACGTTGCTGAGGCTAGCTTCAGACCTGCAGTCCTCCTGCCTCAGCCTCCCGAGCTGCTGGGATCACAGGCGTTCACCACCACCTGACCCTGCTGTTTTTCATTAAGAATCCTTTTCTTTTGTCTTCCTTGTGTGTGTGTGTGTGTGTGTTCTCGATGTGCTAATTGGTTTAGGGACATATATGCATTAGCAGATTTCTTTTTTCTCATTTTTACTATTTAAAAAATGTAGTTATTTTCCCTTGCTCTGTCTTTTGAAGGTTAGGATTTTTTGGTTTGTGTATTTTGGTTTGGTTTGGTATGGTTTTCATTTGTTTCTCTTTCTCTCTTTCCTTCTCCTGTAAACAGACAAATTCTGTTATTCTCTCTTTTTATTTTTGTTTCTATTTTTTCTCTTTCTTCCTTATAACTGTTACCTGTCGTAGCTCTTCTGTGTTCTCTCTGTTCACATTTTGAAACTGTGACCTCTTTTCAACTTGCCTATCACATTTTCTTTTCATCAGTTGACTGCATTTTGACCATCGTTTAGAGTTGGTTTACATAATCCCTGCCCCTACCATTTATGCTGATGAAATCGTCACTGCTGTGGACGACACAGTGATACCTGCTGTGCTTCAAAGCCAGATCTAGTTCGTGGTTATTGTTTTTACTATTGATAATGGCTGACCCCACCGTTCCTGGTGTGTGTGTGTGTGTGTGTGTGTGTGTGTGTGTGAGAATTACTGTTGTGGATGTCATGGCAGGACTGGGTCTTTATTTAGTGCTATATACTGTTTGCATCCATGGTTACTGTTGTTTTTTCTGCCCCATTTCTGTGAGGTGCTGCATACCCACAGGGACACTACAAGTTCACAGGGTAGAGACTCTGTTGTTGAACTAGACCCAACCAAGAGACCTTACTTCACACACAAATAAATGACACTCAATGATCAGCTATACTTTAATACGAAGAATAGAAGAGATAAAAACCCAAACCTACAACCAAGTAAAAACATAGAGGTGGGCCCCCACATCACATCTATATACATCCACTGCTACAGCAAAAAAAAAAAAAAAAAAAAAAAAAAAAAAAAAAAAAAAGAGAGAGAGAATTAACACAAAATCTGTAGGTACCACACCTACGAGGGAGTCTCAATCTAAATCACTCTAGGACACTTTGGCAAGTGAAGATTGTACCCTAAAAAGACCCACATGTAAAAGTGGAAGAGAAATGCCTCCAAACAGATGCATAAAACCCAACACAGAAACACAAGCAATATGAAAAAACAAGGTACTGTGCCACCTTCTAAAGTTCATGATTCACCAGTAACTGAGCCCAAAGATATTGAAGTGAAGGAAATATCAGATAGAGAATTCAAAAGAATCATTATTAAAAACAATCAGTGAATTCCAAGAGAACACAGAACAACTGAATGAATCAAGGAAGCCAGTACAGGATATGAATGAGAAGAAATACTGAAAAAGAACCAAACAGACATCTTGGAAATGAAAGACACAATAAATAAAATAAAATGTTCAGTTGAAAGTTTCTCTAATAGAGTAGACCATGCAGAAGGCAGAATATCTGAGCTGGAAGGCAAAGTAGCCAGCCTTGGACATTCAGACAGCATTAAAGACAAGAAAATAAGTGACCACGATCAGAATACACAAGAACTCTGGGATGACATTAAGAGACAAAATTTAAGAATCCATGGATGAGGAGGGTTGTGAGATACAGGCTAAGGGAATTGATAATCTCTTCAAGGAAATAATCACAAAAATTTCTAAACCTTGAGAATGAGATGGACATTCAGATACAGGAGGTATTCAGAACCTCAAATAGAACTTCTCCATGACACATTATAATTAATATGCCTAACATATGAAATAAGGATAGAATTTTAAATGCCTTGTGAGAAAAGCATCAGGTCACATTTAGAGGCAAGCCTATTGGAATCACTTCCAATTTCTCAGCATAAACTCTAAAAGGCAGAAGGACTTGGCCTGATGTGTTCCAAGTCCTGAAAGAAAATAACTGTCAATCAAGACTGCTGTATCCAGCAAAGCTATCATTCAAAATCAAAGAAGAAATAAAGACCTTTCAAGATAAGCAGAAACTAAAAGAATTTATGACAACTACATCAGCACTATAGACCTTACTTAACAGAACACTCCACACAGAAGAAATCAAAAACAAACCCTGGATTCAAAAACAAATCTCATTTGAAGAGTTCCTAAGAAAATGAAAAACAGGACCAAATTAAACATTATAAGTAAATTAAAATGGCAGGAATGAATAAACATCTCTCTGTAAAAACATTGAATGTAAATGGTTTCAACTCTCAATTGGAAGACATAGGCTGGCAGAATGGATTAAAAAACCAGCCCCCAACTATATGTTGTTTGCAAGAGACTCAGCTTACAGGTAAAGATAGTCACAAGCCGAAAGTGAAGGGATGGCAATTAATATACAGTGTGAATGCAACCTGAAAACAAGTAGAAGTACTTACTCTCATATCTGACAAAACGGAATTCAAACCAAAATTAATCAGAAGAGACAAAGAAGGTCACTTCATTCTGGTAACGGAAACAATCCAACAAGAAGATATAACAATAATTAATATTTATGCCCCAAACAGGGGTGCAGCTAATTACATAAAAGAGACACTACTCAAAATCAAAGCCTCAGATAGACCTCAGTACAATAAAACTGGGTGATTTCAACACACCTCTCTCACCATTAGATAGATCAACCAGACATAAACTCAGTAAAGATTCTTTGTACCTGAAAAATATTATAAATCAAATGGACTTAATAGATAACTATAGAATATTTCATTCAACAATATTTGGATACACTTCCTTCTCAGTGGCTCATGGAACTTTCCACAAAATAGACCATATTTTAGGACACAAAGTAACTACATTTTGCAAATACAACTACGTTTTGCAAGTACAAAAATAAATTGATATAAGTCCTTGCATCTTATCAGATAATAGTAAGAAATTAGAAATCAACATGTCAAAACCCTATACAAACACATGGAGATTGTACAATATACAGTCAAATGATGAATGGGCGAAAGAAGAAATCAAGGGAGAAATTAAAAGTGATCCAACATATCAGAACCTCTGGGACATTGTAAAGGCAATTCTAAGAGAAGAGTTTATAGCTATGAGTGCCTATGTAAGAAAATCAGAAAGATTCCAAATAAAAAATACTAATGATGCATCTCAAGGCCCTTGAAAAAGAAGAAAAAAACAATTCCAAAGCCAATAGAATGAGAAAAATAATTAAGATCTGAACCATGATCAATGAAATTGAGAATTAAAAAAAATACAAAGGATCAATAAAAGAGTTGGTTCTTTGAAAAGATAAATAAGAATCATAGTCTCTTAGCCAAACTAACCAAAAGGAAAAGAGAAAAAAAAATTTTTTTAAATTAGAGATGAAAAAGGAGAAATCACTACAGACATTACAGAAATTCAGTGGATCATTAGGGACTCTTCTGAAATTTTATATTTCAACAAATTGGAAAACCTAGAAGAAATGGATGCATTTCCAGACAAATATAATCAGCCCAAACTGTTTGTATTTGACATAGAAAACCTAAACAGACCAAAAATTAGCAATGAGATAGAAGTAGTAATAAAAAGCCTTCCAATAAAGAAAACAGGATCATATGAATTCTCAGTTGAATTTTGTCAAACCTTTAATGAAGAACTAATGCCAATACTCCTCAAATTATTCCATAAAATAGAAAGGGATGGAACACTTCCAAATTCATTCTATGATGCCAGTATCACACTCATACCAAAACCAGGTAAGGACACATCAAGGAAAGAAAATGACAGACCAATATTCCTGATGAACTTAGATGCAAAAATACTTATTAAAATATTAGTAAATCACATACAACAGCATATTAAGAAGATTATACACCACAACCAAGTAGGCTTTATTCCAGAGAGGCAAGGATGTTTGAATGTACACAAACCAATAAATGTAATTCATCACATAAATAGAATTAAGGACAAAAATCACTTAGCCATCTCAATAGATGCAGAAAAGGGCTTTGATAAAATACAGCACCCATTCATGATTAAAAATAAAACACCTGAAAAAACTAGGGATAGAAGTAACCTACCTCAATATCATAAACGCTACATATGAAAAGCCCAAAGCAAACCTCATAATAAATTGTGAAAAACTGAAAGCATTTCCTTTAAAATCTGGGACAAGACAGGATGTCCACTCTCACCACTCCTAGTTAACATAGTGCTAGAAATTCTAGCTAGCGCAATTAGGCAAGAGAAGGAAATAAATGGGATAATAATAGAAAAGAAAGAAGTTAAATTATATTGCTAATGATATGATCCTATATCTAGAAGTTGCAAGGAAATTCACCAAGAACGTGCTAAAGCTAATAAACAAATTTGGCAAGTAGGAAGTTACAAAATCAACATGCAAAAATCAATAGCTTTCCTATATACCAGCAACAAATCTGCTGAGAAACAAATCAGGACAATAATTCCATTCACAATAGCTTCAAGTAAACAAACAAAGAAGAAACTAGGAATAAATCTAACCAAGGAGGTAAAAGACCTCTTCAATAAAAGCTATAAAACACCGAAGAAAGAAATTGAAGAAGACCTCAGTGGATGGAAAGATCTCCCATGTTCATGAATAAGCAGAATTAATATTGTTAAAATGACCATACTATCAAAGGCAATATAGAGATTCAATGTAATTCCCATCAAAAAGCAATGCCATTCTTCACAGAATTAGAAGAAATAGTCCTAAAATTCATTTGGAAGAATAAAAGACCCAGAATAGCCAAAACAATTTTAAGCCAAAAAAAGCAATGCTGGAGACATCACAATACCTGACTTCAAATTATACTACAGAGCTTAGTAACAAAACTGCATGGCACCTGCATAAAAAGAGACACATCGACCAATGGTGCAGAATAGGAGACACAGAAACAAACCACACATCGCGATGTCATCTGATCCTTGACAAAGGTGCCAAAAATGTACATTGAAGAAAAGACAGAGTTTTTAACAAATGGTGCTGGGAAACTGGTTACTCATAGGCAGAAGAATGAAGCTAGACCCCTCTCTCTCATCCTGCACAAAAGTCAACTCAAAATGAATCAAAAGACCTTGGTATTAGACCCGAAGCTATGCAACTCCTAGAAGAAAATGTAGGGTCACACTCTGGCTTTTAGTCAGAGGCAACAACTTTCCCAATAGAATCCCTAATGCTAAGGAAATAATACCAAGAGTTAACAATGGATGGCATCAAATTAAAAAGCTTCTGCACAGCAAAAGAAACAATCAGAAATGTGAAGCGAGAACCTAGAGAAAGGGAGAAAGTCTTTGTTAGATACTCCTCTGACAGAGGATTAGTATCTAGGATATATAAAGAACTCAAAAACCTTTACAACAACAAAAAACACAAATAATTCAATTTTAATAAGTGGGTAAGTGAATTAAACAGACACTTTTCAAAAGAAGAAATACAACAAATAAACAAAAAAAAATGTTCAATATCATTAGCAATTAGGGGAATGCAAATCAAAAGTACACCAAGATTTTGTCTCACACCAGACAGGCAGCCATCAAGAATATAAATAATAATAAATGCTGGAGAGGATGTGGAGAAAAAGGAACACTGACACTGTTGGTGGGTCTATAAATTAGTACAACTACTATGGAAATCAGTATGGAGGTTGAGGTTCCTTAAAAGACTAGGCATGGAACCACCATATGACTCAGCTGTACCATTCCTCAGTATTTATCCTGAAGAATTAAAGTCATCTTGCTACAGTGATATGAGCGCCCATGTTTATAGCAGCACAATTCACAATAGCCCAACTATGGAACCAGCCTGGGTGTCCATCAATGAATGAATGGATAAAGAAAATGTGGTAAAGATACACAATGGAGTTTCATTCAGCTATAAAGAAAAATTAGTTATGTCATTTACTAGGAAATGGAACTAGAAGACCATTATGTTAAGAAAAATAAATCAAACTTAGAAGGTGAAGGGTTGTATGTTTTCTCTCATATGTGGAAGCTAGAGAGGAAAAAGGAAAAGGAAGTGGGGATCTCATGGAAATTGAAGGGAGATCAGCAGAGGAAAGGGACCAAGTGGTGGGTGTGGGGGAAGTGCTGGGGAGCGACACGGGCCAATTACAGTGTTCCAGTTCGTGCATGTATGAATGTGTAGCGACGAATCCCATCAGTAGGTACAGCTATGATGTACCAATAAAAAAGGGGGGGAAAACCAGTAAAATGAGGCCTCTGGGAGGCTGTGTGTGCCAGTCGGGCTGGTGTCCTTATTAGAAGATGAATTTGGGACATACAGAGAGACCATCGATGTACACCCACAGGGGAATGGCCACTCCAGGGTCCGTGGGGAGCCAAGACAAGGAGGCAGTCCTCAATCTCTGGCCTCCAGAACTCCTGCTGTACCAAGGCAGCCGTAGGTGGTACTTTGTAATGCCACCCTCAGAAAGCATCCAGCCCCCGCGCCCAAACCACCCACAAGTGCTGCCCATCCTGGCTCCATATCCACGCCCATCTAGAAATAATGACTTCTCTCTCTGTCCCCATCAACATGACCAAGCCCGGGTCACTGCCCCCAGTGACGCTTCCCTGCCTTGCAGCTTGAGGGCCTTGCAGGCGCCCGGCGCCCGTAGACTGAGGGCCACCTCCTCCTGGCCTCAGTTGTGCTCAGGGACTCTCCCTGCTGCCACCCTGACTTGCCGCAGTTGGTCCCTCAGAGCTGGCTCCTTTCCATCTGTTCCGGCTGGGCTTCACTGTGGCTCCTGGGGAGGAGCGTCCCGAGCAGCCCCTCCGTCCTCTCGTGACCTCTTTCTTGTCACGTTCTCAGCACTTACCCTATCAGGCATTTTCTGGTTTACCTATTTTCTGATTTGTCTGTCCTACCCCACTCCCTGCTTCCGACTGGAATACGAACCCCACGAGGGCCACATCAGGTCCTTTGTCCCTGGGGTGTGGCGTAGCACCTGGCATGTGGACGGCACACACTAAATGCTTGCTGAGGAGCTGAGTGCTTGGGTGAAGGGCACTCACACCCCGAGTTGAAGCTCTAGGAAGCTACGGAGCAAACACACACTCATTCATTTAAGCCGTCTTAAAGCTAGAGAAAGAAGTTTGCCTTTGTGCTTGGGAGATAAAATGAAAAATAAGAAATTTCTAAGCAAATGGCCCATGTCACCATGAATCTGTTTCAGCCATTCACTAATGAAGTCAGTAGCTATCTTGCACATACTTAGCACTACTCCAAGTAACGTAAGTCCTGGTTGAATCCCTTATTGGATTCTGGAGATGCCAGGCCTGACCTCTCTTCCCTGGGCCCCTCTCAGCAGCAATAATGAGAGTTCTGGTGGGAATGGACTGGACGTTATAGGGAACCAGGACTCCGACTTTTCTGAAAATCAGGCTGCCCCTAGCTACCCCCGGAGGCTCCATTATGAATGGGACCAGTTGAGTCCTTGGGAGAATGAGGTGGGGTTTACTGGGAAGTTGCAATCGGTCCCTCACTTGGGCACCCCGTTCCTAGCTTCCCTGAGATTGAGTTTGCTGTCGCAGAGTCGACTCTCTGCGAGAGGCAGGAAAAAAACAAAACAAAACAAAACAAAAAAAACTCAAAAGTATTATAAAGTGTGGGAGAAATAATAAATTGGAATGTTGCTGGTGTAAAAGCCCAGGGCCTCTCATTCAGCAGCAAGTTGGTTTTAATTTCAGTAACTGTGGCTTGCTGTAAAGGAAGTAGGAGCCCACCAGAATTTGGGTAAAGCTGATGGGTCAAACAGTAGACTTCAGTTTTAAACCATCTAGAAACCACACCCAACCACCAAAAACACATGTTAAGACAACTCTAATTGCACATTTCAAAGAACAAGTAATTTTGTTCCACTGTGGTCATTGGTAATTGCAAGCTAAACACACCCATGTCCTGTTCTCCGTATTTGCACATACCTTTCGGAAAGAGTGGCCTGGGTGTGAGTTACTGCTTACCCAGCCCCCCGCCATATAATTTAATTCTGAAGCTCAGCTTTTTTTTTTGCTGTATTCTAAGCTCTGGGGGTGGTGAGTGAGGAGGCATGTACACTATTAAGCTGTCTACTCAGACAGCATGGTCCCCAAATGGGCATTGTAGGCATATTGATTAGATCCTTTGGTTGTAAGCAACAGAAGTCATGTGTGACTCCTGAAGGCTAAGAAGGATTCCTCAGAAGAGCATGGGTATCCAGGGAACCAAAGGATGCTCTTGGAATCCAGCTGGAGAAACTACTCTGCAGTTCCCAGGACACCTTGTAGGCATAAGTGCATTAGTTTCCGCTCACTGTTCTTAAAGTCCAGGTCCTGGAGCAAGCATCCTATGGGCCCAGCTGCAGATTTACATCCTTGGTGGAGGCGATGCACCCTGATTGACAAGCCCTCCAGGACTGGCACCCACGGGGGAGGGTTCTGTAGCTAAATAAAGGGCCCTGTAGGCTGGGTAGACACAACAATCCCTTGTCCACTGCAATTTTGTTTGAAGTAGTCTGGGACATGAGATAGGGGAGGGGAGGGGCCGACAAAGGCTCCAACAATGTCAATGGAACCAACAAGTATGGTGTGTCTCCTGGTTTGGCAAAGGACGCCGCTCTCACTGGTTCTTCTCTGTAGTGGGCAGGGGTGCCCCTGGGCTGATCACACAGAAGGATTATTAGCACCTCAGGGCCATCAGGAAGCAGTGAGTTCCAGGTTTAGCAGAGGCAGAATCCCACCTGCTTAGGGTGATTCCTAAGCAACCAAGACCACACCAGGCCTCAGCGTTCCCAGGCTGCTACCACTGTGAAACCCTATCCCGCAGCATCCACTTCCTCCGGTTCAAATGTTGACAGCAGCAGTACCTAAATCCCAAGAGAGGTGTACTTAACCAGAGCAGCACCCAACGGATGCTGACAGTCTGGCCTCGGTCACCTTACAAGGACTCCATTTCCCGGCCTGGGGACAGGACACTTGCAATCCATTCTAGACATAGCAGGGAGAACACAGGACCCTGTCTGAGTCCCCAGATTAACCCTCAGAATCACGAGTCTGCCTAAGAGCAGTCCTGCCCAGGACCTGGGCAGCGGGGATGGTGCCGCTTCCGACACTGAGAGCCACAGCCAGGCCAGGCTTCGCTCTGTGACCCCAGACCCATCGCGTCCTTAACCAGCCTCACTAGCTGAGTTTTAGCCAGGCAAAGAGTGGAAACCTGGGGGGCTGCAGACCCAGTCTGTTTCCTCGGGAGCCCCAATCCCACATGGAACTGACCCTGTAGGCAATACAGAGAGAAAGCAGCCAAAGTCCACCTCCCAGAGAGAACCACTCAGTTTATGCTTTCTTAGAAATAAGGATAACTCCCAAATGAAAATATAATTGGGATGAAATATACTATATTTCTTGTCCTAACCATATGTCACAAATACATTCCCATGTTATTCAATACATTTTTGTGTATATTTATTTGACATACATATATACACAAGTACATGTATATTTACAAGTACACAATTCCCTCAAAATCTATTTAAGTTGGGTTTCTTATTGGGTGTTTAGGTTCTGGCTCCTGGTCTTCCTTCCCTTCCTGGAAACCTGGTATTCTTGACTCTGTCCCACTGACCTATCAACTACTGAATGATCACATGACTTCTCTAACCCCTGCTTCCCAGAAACACTTAGTCCACCCCATCCACCAGAGAGGACCCTTTGGCTGCACTTCAAGCAAAGGCAACCCACGTCCCTGGTGCCTTTGGAAGCAGGAACTTGGGTTCACGCTCTCCTTTCCTTATTCTACACCTATATCATGCTGTGGCCAGTCCGGCCACCATCTCTGACCCTTGCTTCTCAGTCAAGCTCCTGATGTCCCAGGGTGCCTTATGCTTACGGTAAAGCAGCCACATAGCTTGGTTTCAATGCTGTCACCCATAAGGCAGTGTCCTGTGACCTTCATAGATGACACAGTTGGCATCTACTGAGTGCTGACTCTTTGCCTGGCACCGTGTGAGCTTTTCATGGGACAGTCTTACCTCCTCAAGCACAGAGAGACATGTCTTTGAAGGGAGGAGACCGAGGCACAGAGGGAGTGAGTTATGAGAGCTTACAGCTCTCATTAGCACAGTTGACTCCAAATGCGTTGCATAAATATTTCTTCATGTGTAGCTTCTAACTGGTTTGCCATCCAGATGGTTTTGAAATCAAGGAAGCTGCTATATTTGCCTTGAGCTGGTTATTTTGAATTTAGAGATTACAGCCTTGGTCAGAAGATAAGTTAAACAGCTGCCCAGGATGATTTGCCTGTGACTTGCCAAGTGGCAAGATGAAGTTTCCATTGATAATTTTGTTTTAAATAATTAATATGATTACCCATCCCTATTCATATTTAATTTTCAGACAAGTGTGTTTTTACTTAATTTTCTTCCCCATTTTTATTCTGGGTTTTGAAGCTCTGCATCAACAACTAATTTATTATGGTACAGTCTGTGATTTTGTCCTAGTTAATCTGCCTCCAAATGATAAGTTGCAATCACAGAGTATATGGCTAGAGATAAAAGCAGGACCAAAACCTGAAAAAAAATACAAGTGAGAACAAAAAAAAAACAAAAAAAGGGAGAAGAAGAAGCTGTGGTTTCTCTGTTTCCCCCTCAAGCACAAATTGTTGAATAGGGAGATTTTTTAAAAGCCAGAAATTACTGAGGAGGGAACCAAAGCTGGCAGCTGGAGAGCTGGTCCCACACATCTGGCGCTCGGGCTTTGGAGGCAGGTTCTCTGCAGCGGTAACTGGGTGTTCCACAGCCTCACTGCCGTCCTGGACCCGAGGACATTGTCAAGTACAGATGGAGGGAGAACAAATGGTAAAAATCAACGTCCCGATTAGAAACCACCGAGGCTGTGTTGTTTTTCTTGGGGCCCCGCTGTGCCCTTGATTTCCTGATTGTTCAGAGCGAGAATAACAAAGTCTGCCTGACCTGCTGATTTGGACAAAGATTTATGTGAAAAGCTACCAACTGGGGTCAATCTCTCCATACCACACCACACATCCCTGGCTCTCGGCGGGGGACAGTCTTGCCCCCAGGAGACACCTGGCAATGTCTGGAGACTTCTTTGGACATCACGACTGGAAGTGGGGCCACTGGCAGCCTGAAGGTCAGAGATACTGCTAAACAGCCCACCGTGGGCAGGACGGCCCTGTGTCCCCAGTGCAGATGCTGGTTCCTCAGTGCTGAGGTGAGAGGCCCTGGTGAGAGGGTGTGTGCACATGCGTGTGCTCGACCTGAAGTGCCATCATTCTACTCTAAGCTCTGGACCCTAGACACCAGATTCAGGCCTGCCTCAGTTCAGGTACCCAGATCCTACAAGCAGCTGAGGCAGTCGTTGGCCTTTCACCGAAGCAAGAGGATCTTGTTAGCGTGGGATGCAGCCAGTGGCAAAAAGAACATTGGACAAAAGCACCCTGTGGAAAATGGGACCTGGGGCTCCCACCGGCGACTGAGCCCTCCTGGCTTCTCTCCTGTGGAATCTGTCCCACCTGCTGTGGCACAAAGTCCCCAAGGAATGCAGCAGAGGGGCTCCCCGAGAGCCTTGAGGTAAGCTGCCAGTGACTTTATTGGCACGTCCAGAGACCCAGAGACAACAGCCCTGCACTGTGACTGAGCCTATCGGCTCAGGGAAGTATGTCCTACCAGTCAGGACTGCCCCATTCCCCTGCGCGGGAGAGCCGGCGCTGGGTGCTACAGAATGGAGACCGACACAGGTTTTCCCTGTGCCCCATCTCAACACCCAGCATCGATCTTCCTTGGCTACCCCTGGATGCCCTTCTGGTCCTGACTCTCTAGCAGGCCAACAGGGCTGTTTTGGCCTATTTTTGCCAAGGCAGGGACTTTGTAGCAAAGGATAGCTGTGTAACCGCTCACGTCCAGCTGACAGGGAAGGCAGCCCTTGGCGACTGTGCCTTTGAGCGGTGCATCTGCAACTCTTTGAACTGAGCACACTCCTCCCTTGACCTTCCTCCTGACCTTTTATCTATTCTCAACACATCCTGTGGAGAAACCAGGGGCTGCAAGAAAAGGCTGCGCTCAAAGAGCCCCCTGCCAGAGGTGGACTTGGTCCCCGCCTCTGAATGGAGTTCAGATGTGGGCAGCACCCTCTGCTGCAGCAGCTCGTGGCCATGGAACTGGTTGTCGGCCATGGGATGCCTGATTGGTACCAGGTGGTGCCAGGCAGCCCGCAGAGGGCTTCTTCTAGACACCGTCTTGCAATCCTTGCAGTAATCCCCAAGGGAGGCGAGTCTGAGCCCCCAACATGGGGAAGTTGAGGCAGACAGGACCAGTGGCCATGCACGCAGGTTGAAATAAAGCTGATTGGGGTTTCTGAGCCAGAGGGTTTGGCTCCAAGGTCAGAATTCTTAGCCCTTCACCATGTGAGGATGGTGGGGTGAGTCCTGGGCTGAGCACACTTCAATGACCGCTGTCGTTATTGTCATTTTTGCCAGCAGTGTCTGGGTCCCCATAATGCATGCCAAACTCAGGTGGCATTTGCAGGACTTCTCCTCCAGGGGTTCCAGGGGGTCCTGGCTCTTTCTGTTGGGCCTGATGGGCACCAACCTGGGCCCAGTTACACTCCACTCTCCCCTAACTTCTCCCAAGTCCTGAGCGCCCAGCGGTCCAGGGTTCAGCAATCTGTTCCAGCAGCCCTGCTCTGAGTGACCTGGGGCGTGTGCCCTGCTCTGGAAGTCAGGGACAGCCCTGCAACTTCTTGGAGGCCCTACACAAGGGACTGCTCTTGGCACACGGAGGCCAGCCCCCAAAGGCGCAGTGTGACTCATGTGAGGACGAGGCGAGGCTGCAGAGGGGCGTGTGGCGCACAGTAGCACTGGACAGGCGGGGTGCAGCAGTCCCTACGACCATCAGGGGACGTCAGACTGTGAGCGCCCTCCCTTGCTTCCGGCTCTGACCTCAGGCGTGAGACCGCGTGGGGCGACGGGGTGGCACTTACCTCCCAAAAGCACCAGCACGCAAGCGTAGGGGAGCATGGCCACAGGCATCCCGTCGGGGCTGGCGGGAAGTCTCCGGCGCCAGCACCGGGCAGAGAGAGGGGGCGAGGGCGCGGGGTTCTCCAGTGGCAGCGGACCCCGGCGAGCGGGCTGTGTTCTAGGACGAAGCTGCGAGGGTCCTGCCCCTCGGCTCAAACCCTCCCGGGCTGTGGATAGTTGTAAGTGGAGCCATGCACTCAGAGGTCCAACTTGCCAGAAGAGGTGGAGACACCCCCCGCCCCGGCGTTGCGCGCTCACCCGCGCAGCACTCACAGCTCTCTGGCGCAGCTCCTCCTGCCATTCAGACCCCCGGCAGACCCCCCTCCATAACCTGGCCCTTGCCTCCGCCAAAGTCTTCGCAGTGGGCAAGGAGGCCTCCCCAAACCCTTGACTCCTCCAAGCAAGAGCAGTGCGTTCCTTGCACCAAAGCGCACACCTTAGCCAGGCAATTCCTTGGAAGGGGAAGGGCGTGGGGGTTGGGGAAGCCTCTCTGAAGTCCCGCTGGGTCCTAGGACCCCTGAAGTTTCTACTCAGGCCTTCCAGATAATCTTGGAAAAGTTGTGTCAACTTGGAACCCAGCAAGCCAAGGAGCGCAGTGAAAGTGGCCAGTCCCAGTGCCCAGAATCCAACAGCTGCTCTGTGATCAGCATCGTGGCTCCCCCACCCCTCCTCCTCCTGCCTCACCTCACAATCCTGTTGTCAGGCAGAGGTAGGACAACTGTGAGGACAGACAGGATGCCTCAAACTGGCTCCTCCTCCCAGCACCCTGGCATTGGACCTCCTTGGTGGCATCTGTTCTGCGGGCAAGCCTGGAAGAGAGGCATGAGGGCACCTGGGAAGGAGACCCTGGCCTTTGTTGGTTTTATGAACAAAGAAAGAGAATGGGGTGGGGGGAGGAACTGGATTGTTTCTGCAGGTATGGAGGTCGGGTGGCTGAGGTGGAGCCGTGGTGTGCTGGGTGGAGACCTGTGGATACCGAGGACCAGTTTCTTGTGCCACAGTGAATTGGGGGAGGGAGAAGAAGAACAGGAAGGAAAGGAGAGAAATGGGGGGAAGAAGAGTGAGTCAGAAAAGGAAGGAAGGAGCGAAAGGGACAGAGGAAGAAAGAGTAAGGAGGGGGGAAAAGAGAAGGCGGAGCCTCAGGAGGGAGCGAGCTGTCCCCTGGGCAGGGTGGGGCGGTCTGCCCTGAGGGTTTCATGGTTTATCTGTGCCACTTTTGTGGGCTGATCATCCCAGAAGAGGCTAGGACATCATCTATCCTTTTGATTTTTTACCAGAAACTTGGGTGAGGCTCTGGGAATCACAGAGCCCTTGGCCTTCCACCCCAGGACCCTGTCCGGGCCTCCTGGCCATCCTTGCTTTCCTGCTGTCCAGAGGCAACAGCAAAAAGAGCAGAGTGGGATCAAATGTGATCTTACACAAATGGAAATGTGAAGAAAGTGATCAGTTTCCATCTCAAGAGTGACATTTCCCCCTGGTTTCTATGGATTCCCAGAAGCAGCCTGAGGCTCAAGGTGGCCTTGCTGAAACCGAAACTGGTAAGAACCTGCCCGGTCAGTCAGTGGCCACATGCCTCATGTAAATTTGAATAAGAAAGAGATGACTCTTATGGGCCAGAGGAGACTTGTACAGGGTGATTATTTATAATTGCATAATTCTGACTATTTGTGAAAATTATGTGTCCTTCAATTTGCAAAATTTCCAATTACAGATGGTGTAAACACTACATGTTACCCTGGCCATGACTGCTGGAGACTGCCCTCTCTGGGCTTCTAAATGTGGCATTTCCCAGATGCAGGTGAGGGTTCAAGTATCAACGATCTGTCCTGGGAAGAGGGGAGTCACTTTGGTGTGGTGTTGTGGGGTTGGGGGTGCCATCATCCAGTACTTGCAGAACTTACTACACTGTTATTAGAAATAGGAACTTCCATAACTCAAGGAGAGCCTATGCGGACAGTACCTGTCCCACAGAACTTCCCCATAAAATGTGGTGTGCATGCACTAATGGAGGTATTGTCTATTCGTAAGGAAGGAATTTCTCAGGACTCCTGAAACTGTGGTGGCGGCAAGTCACCTGATGGGAAAGGCAGGCATTGGTGTTAGCCCCATTTTACAGAATGGGTAAATGAGTTGCTAGGGCCTGTACCACTGTCCTGATGCCCCACAGCTGAAGGGCTGGAGGGCCCTGGCTGGTTATCCCAGTGCTGTGCGTCTCCACAGAGTATTCTTCCTCACCATCTCATGGAGCTGTGGACCCCATTCCAATTTGGAAGATCCCTTGTGAGGTGACCTCAGAAGAGCTTAGGAATGACAGGAAGTGCTGGCTGTGGAGGTGAGTAAAGGTGAGCCCTGTGAACTGCCTGGGTCCTGAGTGGTCTGGTCTCTCTGCCCCTTGGAGTAGGTTGCGGAAACCTCTTGGGTTGCCTGGGAACTCCCTCCACCAGTCCACTCACCAGTCTCTGACTTCTTGCTTCACCTGGCTGTTGTGTGTTGTGAGGAGATGGCATTGGAGGACTTAAGAACACATTTTGAATGCATGGTGAATTGTGGGGTGGACTACTGAATGAATAGATAGATGGATAGATGGGCCGGTGGTTACCTGCATGGGTGAATGGATGAATGAACAGGTGGATGCATGGGTGGATGGGGGGATGGATGATGGCTGGATAGATGGATGGGTAGATGGATGGGGGGATGGTTGGGTAAATGTGTGAATGGATGAATGGATGGATGAATGCATGTGTGGGTGGATGGGTGGATGGGTGGATGGATGGGTAGATAGTTGGATGGATGGGTGGATTGGTAGATAGATGGATTGAAGGGTAGGAGGATGATTGGATATTGTCTAGCATTGTAGGTATCACAGTTTTTGCTCTGGGGTTTGCCCAAGTTGAATGGTTTGTTGATTTTATCTTCAAGATTTTATCTTTAAGCTAATTGATTAGCTTATCCTTGGATTGCCAGCCCCTAAGTTGTGGCACCTACTCACAAAAGAGGCCTCATGAGTAGCCACAGGACAACATGGTGGGTGGGTGCTTACACTTTGCTGGGCAAAGAGCAAACAATCTCATGTCAACAGCCTTGTCTGCCTGGGGTCTGGTGCTTTTCCTCTTTCCTTTCTGGTCTGCTGTCAGCCTGGCCTCTGACTCCTGCCCTGGTTCCATCATGTTGTCTCTGTGACTACTCGGGGCGGGTTGGTCGTGGGGCCACCGGATGAGCAGTGGGGGCTGCGTGTCTAGTCTGGTCCACACCGCCCCTGCCTGGTTCCCATTGATCATGGGTCTGGAGTTTCTGGAGTAGTTTGTAGACCGTCTATGGAGGAATGCAGTGGCTCGGGTCATTTTACTCAAGAAGAAATCAGCGTAAGAAGCTTCTCTTGGTGCCGGGGCTGGGGAGTGCCGCCTGCTTGGAGCGGGAAGACTGGGCCGTCTAACAGAGTTCAAGAGGTGCCACTCCAGAGGTCTGTGACCGCACATCCTCTCTGAGCCTGCTGTCACTCATCTAAAAAGTGAGAATCCTCTGAAGGTTTGGGGAGAATCTGGCAAGGGATGCAGGGAAAGCTCTGAGCGGGGCTGGTGGTCATTTGTCCTAGGTGAGAGAGCAGACACAGTCCTGACTTCAGTGGACTGTGGTTGGGCACCTCCCAGGTGCCAAGATTCCTGGCTGGGCTCTGCACACAGGCAGCAGGACCTGGGGGATCGTCAGGTCCCTGTCTCCAGATGGCTCTGGGGGAGCATCCTGGGAGGAGAGCAGGGAGCCGAGGGTGGAGGGTCCAGTCCTGAACCCTTGCCCGGGCCGGTCTCAGCAGCTCCTGCACCATAGTGCTCTTTGGATGGATGGGACAGACAGTCCCTCAAGTGTATGGCACCTGAGGATTTCAAGGAGCGATCCCCAGCGATCAGAGCAACAGAGGAGACACACAACAATGTGGAGAGAGCCAGAAAGTGTAGTGTCTCGTGAAGGAGCAACTAGAGGGAGGGCTCACAAACCCCACACAAACCTCACGCGTGTGCGTGCACATGTGTGTGCCTAACGCGCGCATCAGACACGCTGGCGCGGATGACTCTTCAGGGGGCGGAAGGAAACAGGCAGAGGAGGGATGAAGGGAAATATTTATAAAATAAAAAAAATGAGCCCAACGAGGGTCCTAACATAGACCAAGGTCATTAGCAAGCCTTAAACTCAGGAAGATCAACGCAGCTTTCTGTGTCTGCGATCTAAAAGTAAGAGAAGCAAAAGAGAGGGAGTGAGCATCTGACTCCCACTTCCGACTCTGGGAACCCGAGGCACAGGCAGGGGTGGGGAGTGCAAGGTGGGGGCTGGTGTCGTGACTCCCCTGGAACGTCCCTCCACACCATTCTGCCTAGACCATGGAGGGCGGACCCACCCAGCTTCTTAGGCTGCAAGTGTTTGCAGAAGAGCTGCTCCTGGCGGGGGCGGGGTCCACCTCTATCCGCCGGTCAGCTGGGTGCCAAGGAAGGGCAAGACAGAGCCTCTGCTTTGTTGGAGGAGGGAAAGAAAGAACAGTCCCTCTGCGTGACCTCTGACTGTGTCGATTATAACGTTTATTGTTAGTCTCCCACGTAAGAACCAATACTTGCTCCTGATACAGTGTCTTGAAAATGCAAAGTTTATCATCCCTTTTCCATTATAACATTAACAGAGTCCCTAATGTAATTATTGGGGAAAGTAAAAAGAATAGAAATGAGAGTCACACGTGCTCCTGTCCCCTGGGGACAGCCCTGCCTACACTTAGGTGCATATCTTCACCTCTGCATATTTGTGGGTGCTAATATATATATAAATCATATATCTCCCAATCTATGATGAAATAATACCTTAAAAACCACGAATCCCTCAGTTTCATCTTTCGGGTTGATTTCCACCTTTAGGAACTGTCAGGTGCAAGGCCATGAGTGGGACAGGGTCCCAGAGGGATAAAAAAGGTCATATTCTTTTTTGGTCAAAATATCTTGTGTGTGGGATTTGGCTTGTTTGGTTTTGATCCTTGACAGGCAGCTGTTTGTAAACTTTTTTCTGCCTTTGATTTCAGTCTGGGTGCAGCAAATGGATCTTCAATAGAAACAGCTACAGGTGCTGTCACTTGGGAGTCCCCAGGGCACCCCTTACCCCAGCCCGGGGGGTGCTGTCCAGCTCCTAGTTGTGCAGGGTCAGTGCGTGTGGAGGGAAAGCTTGGGGGAGCCCAAGGTGAGGAGAGGACTGCTTTCCTCCAGGCTGGCTCTCTGGCTGGGGGCCTTGGAGAATGGGAGACACAGGATTTGGGGACAAGGGGCTCTCCGAAGTGCTCACAGCACAGCCGGAGCAGAAGAACTTACTTATTTTTTTCCCTCCTTCCTTCTTCTTTTTCAGTTTACAATTAACATTCAGGGGTTAGTCTCCACCCCTCCTCTTGAAATGGAATTTTTATCTCTTGATTCATGCTACAAGATAAAATCCCTGTTTATCCAGTTGCATGAATAATTGATAAGCTCTTTCCAACTTGCCAGAAGCAACTTAGCAGTCTCGCCTTGTGGCCTGGAACCCCTGGCAATTTCCGGTGCACTCGCAAGAGACCTTCGCGCAGTTTCTGTGTGGAGTTCACCGGCTTCTGCCTCCGAGGTAGGGGTTTATTCTTGATCCGGCTTTGTGAGTTGCAGATGGGGCACCCAGGGTTGCAGGGTTGGGGACACAGGGTGTGAAGGGAGCCTGTCAGTGCCCACTTGGGTTTTCTGAACTCACAGCTGTGACAGGTGTGAACTGGATTTCACGGGGAGCCTGGCTGGCGATTAGTTTTGGAGTTCACAGCATTAATTAACTCTAATCTGTTCCCTGACAGTTCAAACCAGGCCCTAGCCGTGAAGGCATTTTCTTTCCTACATATTTAATGGCCCTAATGAGATAACAAGAGAACCTGTGTTCAGGCTCCTTCATGCACTCACCTTCTGGACGTGTCGCTGTGATAAACGCGGGAGGTGTTATTTATGTGCTCGTCGGGGTCACCCTGCTTCAAGCAGGCCAGCCCCGCAGCTGTGGCATCTGCTCGGCCTGTGCTGCAGAGCGCCCCATCCCTCGAGGACAGGCACACGCAGCCTGGGGCAGTAGTGAGGGCGAAGTGCCCCCAGGAGAAGGGCCAGCCAGGCGCCGGCCCCTCTGCCCCACTCCTCTGCCCACTCGGAGCCTTTGCACGGGGCTTCCAGGTGACAGACGTGAGTTTGAAGTGGCTGGGATCTGCTCCCTCTGGGGCTGACAGGGTCTCTCGTTGACACCTATTGAAAGGAGCCTGTGTCCCAAACTCTTGGGAACTGCGCAGTTGCCACCGGGAAGCAGCTTTGATTTAAGCCACTCACATTGACCAACACAAGCATCCGTTCCGCGTTCTCTTCCATTAGGGGAAGTTGGAGAGAACACGAATTGGAGGCTGATTTTTTTTTTTTTTTTGATTTGTCTCCCCAAAGCTCCAGGAAATTAAGGAACATGCTGTTAGCTTTGCAAACAATTTAAACAAACTAAAACCTGGTGTCCCTGCCACCCCCAGGGGTAGAGGACCTGGAGGGAGCCTTCAGTCTTAGGGGCCCCTGTCCCCCCTCCAGTCCTGCCGGCTGTGGAGGCTGAGCGTCAATGTGCAGAGCTGTGGAGACACGCATGGCGTGTGGACCTTCTCCTACCGTGTCTCACAGCTCAGGTGTTGGCGCCTGGCTGCTCGGATCTGGGCCTGTGAGCTTCAGCAGACACACCTGCAGACCCGAGTGCTGCAGGCATTCTCTGGAAGCTGGTCCCCAGCGTGGCTCTGGGTGGCCTGCTTCTGCATCCCACCTCAATTCACAGGGTGCTGCTGACTCCAGGCCGTGTGGCTTCTTGGGAAGCCAAGTGTAAGTGGATCTCAATGATCCGTCCTCTGCAATTGTGAGGATGGAGCAGGGGAGCAAGGGACCGTGCTGGCCCTTCTGCACCCAGCATGGACAGGATGGGAGGCCACAGCCCTACTGCACCCCTGGAGGACCTGACGTCTGTGGGCACCTGCCAGCAGGGCGTACACCGTCACACAGTGGTTTTGTGTACGTTAGTTGGACCACATCACAGATGTCCACAGCGAGGGTTTGGGCGAGAGCCCAGGTGGCCCTGGGGGAGATGGGCTTTTCTCCAAGCCCGGTGGGACCTATGGGAATCTGAGCATCTTGGTTTCAAAGTCTGTCCTGGGTAGTGGGCACTTGTGTCGGGAGACGTGAATCCTTTTAGTCTGGCTCCAGAAACGCCCTAGGGAAGGTGCAGACTCCCCAAGGAGGAGGAGGTTTGCCCCCTTGCAGGCAGCGACATCTCCTCAGCTGTGGGGGCAGCAGAAGGTGCAGGCTGGGGAGGGAGGCCCGGGAAGGAGGCTGGAGTGCTCGTGCTCTGGAAGCAGGTGTTGGGCCCCCGCCCCGGAGGGGCTGGATGCAGTGTGAGTACAGCTGGGATGTCTTCAGAGGCTCTGCGGACCAGGGTCAATACCACTGACGCTCTTCAGCTGTGGGTCGTGTAAGCGAAGGTTTCTGCTGGGCACAGGCGCGCCTTCCACGCTGCGCAGCACTGGCCGCTCTCCTCCGTCTCTGAGGTAGGACGTGCTCGACTGGGGGCTGGCGAGCTGGGCGATGCCTGGCCAATCTTTAATTTCCATTGCCCTTAGAAGGGAGTGGAGCCAGGCAGTGGGGCACGCCCGAAATCCCAGTGACTCGGGAGGCTGAGGCAGGAGGATCACACGTTCAGAGCCAATCTCAGCAACGGTGAGGTGCTAAGCAGCTCAGTGAGGCCCTGTCTCTAAATAAAATACAGAATAGGGCTGGGGATGTGGCTCGGTGGTCAAGCACCCCTGAGTTCAGTCCCCAGTTGAATGGATGACTTCCATTTGCCACAGGAGATTCTACTTTACCTTGTTTTTTTCTTCCATTTTTCTGGAAGGTATCATATGCATACAGGAAAGTCAAGCTTGTTCAGTGCACTGCTTTGAATTCTGATATGACTAGAATATGGCGTGTGTAGAACAGAATTCTGCCACCCCTCATCCCGCCTGGGGGTGACACCCTCCTCATTCCTAGTCCTCGCAGCTAATGAGCTAGTGCTCTGTTCCCTGTGATTTTGCCGTCTCCAGCATGCTCCGAAAATGCAATTGCACAGCCCACGCCTTGGAGCCCGGCTTCTTCCACCTGGCAGGATGTGACTGATGTCCCTCCAGGTGTGTAGTTCCTTCCTTTGAACTGAAGAGCAGCGTCCAACTGTGGGGACATGCCACAATTTGTCAAAGGACACTGGAGTTATTTCTAGATTTGGTGGTTACAGACAGCTGCTATAAACGTCACGTGCAGCCTTTCACGTGAACACGAGCTCTCCTTTCTCTTGGGTGAGTGTCCGTGAGTGAGACTGCTGTGTTGTGTGATCGACCTGTGTTGGACCACAGGGGACTGCCACACTGTTTCCAAAGTGACGGTACCTTCTGCGCCCCCAGCTGTGGAGGAGAGCCCGTTGCTGCGTGCCCTCATCAGTACTGGGGGTTGTTGGAAGTTTGGGGGCTTGTTGGTCTAATGGGTCTGTAGTTTGACACACCGGTTTTGATTTCCACTTCCCTGGTGACTAATGATGCTTACCCTCTTTTCTTGGGCTCATTTTCAATCCACATATTTTCTTTGGTGAAGTTTCTGTTCAAGTCCTTTGCCCATTTTTTATTTGCCTTGCTTGTTTTCTGAGATTAGCCTTTGAGTCTTTACATATTCTGGACACGAGTTCTTCAGCAGACATATCACTCTGGAATCATTTCTTCCAGTTGGTAGCTTTCTTATTAATTTTCTTAATGATCTCTTTTGAAGATCATATTAATTTTGATAAAGCATCATTTATCATTTTTTCTTTTATGGATCACCCGACATGTACAGTAAGTCTGGAAGCCACAGAGTGCAATGCTATTCTTTAAAAGATATTATTTTATTCTATCTTGTGCTTGTCCAAAATTGTTTTGGTTATTCTTACTTTACCTCTTCTTACACATTTTAGAATCAATGTGTTGATTTCTACCAAAAGATCCTGCTTGGTTTTGGATGGGAGATGTGTTGTCAATAAAAATCAGTTTGGAAGAATTGACACCCTGACAGTATTGTCTCCAGCTCATCAACAGAGCATCTCTCTGCAGCTATTTAGGTCTTTGGTTTCCTTTCTCCTTTGTTTTCGGCATGTAGAGCTTGCATGTATATTGTAAGATTCGTACCTAATTATTTCATGGGGTTTGGTGCAAAAAAGTTCAATTTCCAATTGTTCATGGCCCCTGCATGGAAATACAAAAAATGTTTGCACATGGATGTTGAATGAATCCTGGGAACTTGCTAAACTCCCTTTTTATTTCTAAGAGCTTTTAAAGAGGTTCCTTGGAATTTATGAGGAGATGATCATGTCATCTAGGCACAGGAGCAGTTTTGTTTCTTCCTGAATGCCTTTTATCCTGTGGCCTTATCAAAGAGGAGGGATGAGCACCAACACCCTTGCCTTGTCCTTGATTTGGGGGAAAAGCACTCAGTCTTTACTATGATGTGCAATGTTGGCTGCAGGGTTTTGGCAGATACCGTTTATCAAATTGAGTGTTGTTATCACAAATGTGCATTTATAAAATGCTTTTCTTTGCATTATTTGTGATTATGGTGGACTTTTATTCTTTTGTCTGCTGACATGGTGAATCGTACTGATTGAATTTTTGATTGTCACACTGGCCTTGTGATCTTGGATTGAGCTCCTCTGGTTTGCCATGTGCTGTCCTTTTATATATTGTTGGGTTTGACCTGTTTTCGTCTTGTTGAAGGTTTTCTCCATGTCCATGAGCTTTGTTGGTCTGTGGTTTTCTTCTCCTATAATGCCTTTGTCTGGATTGCTGGTCTCGTAGGATGAGTCGAGGAGTCTGGCCTCCTCCTTCCTACGTGGGGAGATCATGTGCATTCGTTCTTTATTTCTTAAACATTTTGTGGAATTCACCAGTGAGGCCATCTGGGCCCGGTGTCTTCGATTGCACAGTTCATTTCCTTGGTAGACACAGGGTTATTCAAGTTATCTATTTCTTCTTGAGTGAGCTTTGGCAGTTGGTATCTTTAGCCACTTCTCCATTTCATGGAAGCTGTCCAACTGGGAGGTGTGAGTTGATTGTGACATCCCTTTATTACCTTAAAATCTTTGCAGGTGATGTCCAGTCTTCCTTGGTGTTGATAATTTGTTATTCTCTTTCTCTTGCTCAGTCTGGTGTTAGGAATTTGTCAGGTTGCTGTTTTGCAGAGCAGTGGCTTTGGGTTTCTTGTTTTTTCTGTTCTCAATTCTGTTAATCTTGGCTTTTCTGTTTATTATTTCTTTCCTGTTTATGTCTTCATTTTACCTTCACTATTGGTTTTATCTCTTTAAAACATTTTAGTGGTTGCCTTAGGTTTTACAAACTGCGCTTTCAATTAAGAACTCTGACTTCAGATACCAGGAGAGGCATGCTGTCCTGCCCAGGATACACTTAGTTGGAGCTGGTGGTCTCTCCCTTCAGACCTTTGTACGGTGGTGCTGTGTGGTGGCCACAATCACTTTCCACGATGCTGCCATGTGTTGTGACCAGTATCTTCTGCCCCAGGCCTCGACAGCCTTTTGCCTGTGAGTTGCTAGATGAAGACATTTCAGGTTCAGGGGCTCCGTGGCTCTGCTCACCTTCTCGAAGTCCTACCGTTGTAGTGCGGGGAGGCATCCGTGGACTTCGGTGCAATAAGGTCGTTACTAATGAGAGCAGGTGGTGGCCTGCATCTGACCCACATATCTGGCTGGATTAGGGTGTAAGTTTGGGGCTGATACTTTTTTATTCTGATGGGGATTGAAACTAGGGGCTCTGTACTGCCAAGCTACACCCCCAGCTTTGGAAGTTCCACAGGCCGGCCTCAAACTTGGGATCCTGTCTCAGCCTCTGAGCGACTGGGATTACAGGTGCCTGGCTTTTTTACTGCTTTAAAGATAGTCATTTTCATCGTCGTCTGAGTCACCTCATTTCTGATAAGTGTGATGTGCTCGTCCGTGTTTCTCCCTCTCTGATGCCCACCTGTGAGACTGTCTCCTTACCCTCAGTGTTCAGTTGTCTTGTTTTGGTTTAATTTTTCCTGGTTGGTGTTCTCTGAGCTTCCTGGATCTATGGTTTGGTTATCATTGGTTTTGGAAAATGCTTTGTGTGTAGTTTCAGTTATTTAAAGTTTTTAACCCCGATTTCACAGCCTGGAATGTGGTTTGTTTTGGTGGCTGTCCCTGGTGTACTTGGGTAGAGGGTTATGAATGTCAGTCAGCTCATTATTCTTCAGCTATGCTGTTCTGCCTGGCTCTCCTCTGGGATTCCAGTTGCTCTCCAGGAAGGCTGTGCTCTGGCCCCGTGGTCTTGAAGGCGCTGCTTGCTCCATGCCCTGTTCAGGTCATTGCCACCTGCCCTCCTCAGGCCCCCGCCTGCTGTCTCATTGTGTGGCTGCACTAACAGGCCTGTCAAAACCGTCCCTCCTCTCTGCCCCTGTAGCTTTCTGTGCTTCCCCTCCTCTGCGGACAGGTCCCATGTGCTCACTGTGCTCTGCTCATTTGCACCAGGGGCTTTGGTAGGAGCCTTCCTGATTGACTGCTGTTGTCACAGAGGGAACAGTAGGAATGTTGCTGTCCAGCGTTTTACATCTGAAGCAGTATGGCTTCTTTTAAAAATAAAAATTTTCCAAAGAATAATGTGTCCTCTAATAAGTTAATACTATGAAACAGAGTCAATACTACCAAGCACCCGCGATGTGGCTCGAAGCAGCAGGCGGGGTGTGATCTGGTAAGTGTGGGCTCTGGCCAGGCCTCTGGATCAGTGCTCCGCTTCTTGAGCACCAGGAGACCTTGGCGTGAGACTTGTCCTCCCCAGTCTCAGTTTGTTCCAACCTCTGTACAATGGCAACCAAATGTCATCTATTCCAGACTCTCCAGAAAGTGCTTGGCTGACTTAAGTGCTCGATGGACTGAGGGGATCCGTTTATGTAGGTGCGAAGGCTCTCTTGCAGTGTGGGAAGCAGCCACAGATGCACCCCACCAAGAGATGGGGTGTCTCTTTTGTGGGATTCCCCCTCCTGGAGTCTGGGTGTTGTGTGTGTGTGCGATATCCCTGCCCAACTTCTCTGAATAGAATTTGCCAATTCTCCCACCGTCAGAAGCCATCCTAAGGCAAAAGCAGACGTGACTCAGGAACCATTTGGAGAGAGAGGGAGGGAGATGGTGAAGATGTCCAGCCCAGGGCCAGACTGCACAGGGCACTCAGGAACCCTGGTCACACAGGCAGGAGAACTCCAGAGGGAATGGTCCCAGGCCTGGTCCCATTTTTGTCATCCCTGTATCTGGGTGACCTTGGGCAAGACCCTGGTCTTCTCCAAGCTTCCATTTTTCATCAGAAGACGGCAGAAATCATTGCTGCGCTCACAGCCTCCTCGGATTGTTATGAAGTTGAAACAAGACAACGCCTGTGACCATTTGAGAACTCTACAAACATATCCAGCATTAGTGTTAAAAATGGTCACTCAAATCCGTTCTGAAAGGTTGAAGGATACGTGAGGAGTGGACCTTGGGGCCTCCTCAATTATGGTTCAGAAGTAGTCGCGGCAGAGTCGGGCGGCAAGTCATCAGTTCCTCCCGTGTTTCTTTTCCAGGGAGGCACCCGCAGTTTGGCGGCTGCCTGACATGCTTCTTAACAAGTTACCTCCGACTGGAGAAACATCAGTAGCTGTCGAGGCCGCGGTTTGTCTGGCTGATTTATACAAATCGGTGAAACGATCTCTCCAGCCTGTTCTTTGATCCTGGTTTGAAGCGAGTCGACTTAAACACTCGTGGGAGCTGGAAGGAGACCCTTCATGTAAGCGTGTCCACAAATCTTTCTCGAATGCTCAAGGCGAGGCCTCCTCCAGTTGCTTCCAAGGCCTCTTGCATCAGGACAGGGGGAATAAAAATTTGAGTGATGCTTTATTGATCTTACGATTGCCACCCTCAACCCAGCTTAGCCCATATCCAACTGCGGCAGGAAATCCAACCTAACTTTGGCTGCAGAGGGCTGTGCTTCCTACACCCTGTTCCCTCGGGCTCCTGGGCCCTTCTCTCTGCCCAAGGAGGGCAGGTGTGGTGGCGAGTATGTTCCTCATGGGCACAGTGATGCTGAGGGGCATCTACTAGAGCCCACTGCCTGGGCCTGAGTCCCAGCTCTGGCAAATCATGGAAACCTGCCCCGGCCTTGGTTTCCCCCCTGAGGAATTCAGATGGTGCATTGGTAAGGATGATTCCAGACAAGTAGAATCAGTGGGATATTTGTGCTGAGAGATTTGTGGTGATGAATTGTGTATAGCACTGTGGGGTCTGGCTCAGGAAGTCTGACAGCTGCAGGGTAGGCTGGCAGGTGGGATCGTCCCGGAAGCTGGCTGCAGATTGTGGCAAAGGTTCTTCCTCAGGGAAGCCTCGGTTGTACTCAAAGCCCTTGCCACTGATTATTGGATGGAATACCCAGAGCCCTGAGGATGCTCTCTACTTAAAAGATGCCAACCACAGCTGTCGACACACGCAAAATGCCTCTCAGCAGCACCCAGCTGTGTGACTGACTCATTAGGTGCTGGGCCTGGTGAGGTGAAAGCCAGGTCACACGTTGCATCTGCTGATTTGTCTTTGGAAATCTCGAGCGAGTCCCCCTCCCCCGCCTTATTTTCTTGTTAACTTTTCTGCTACAAACCATGTCATCTGTCCCATGGATTGGCCTCTGTTTGGATGTTGCCAGTTACATACACACGGTGTCTCTTACCATGTTCCTCGGTCCCCTGTGCTTTGGGAAAACCTGTAGCTGGCTCTCTTCATCTCAAGGTTGGATTAGGTTCACATTGGATTTTTTGGCAATAAAATAAAGAAGTGGTACCTGGAGTGGTATGAGCTCCAGCGTTGCTGCAGGAGGCACGTGACGGCGAGGTCTGTCTGATCGGGGCCTCCATGTCACCAGCCTGATCCCTCTAGGATCTGCTGCCTCGTTAGCCTCTGATGCGACTTTTATCAGCAAACAGGAATCCTTACCTGGATTGATTCTTTCCCTGGGGTTGCAAAGTGTGATGTCGGAATGGTACTCTTCCCTCTGAACTCACTTGCTGGCATTTTTCTATGAAGAACATGATCTCATGTGGTTATCCTGAAATTTAGCTGGCAGAGGAAAGGCAGCCTAGAGCTTAGCTCTTCCTACTAGTCTTCAGAATAACAAGTTAGGTTCTGGGTAACCTCCAAAGGTGACAAGTGAGTTGTGGTTTTTAATTTGGATATCATTAGGAACTCAGACCTAACCTATTTTGGCTTCAAAAATATTTTTCGTAGTTGTAGATGGACAGATGCCTTTATTTTATTGTTCATTTTTATGTGGTGCTAAGGATACTGGCTCTCACTTTGCCATCAAGCTACAGCCTCAGCCCATATTCGGTGCTTTGAACTCATTGCAATGATTTTCTTCTCGATATTCCGGTTGTGTTCTTGGCCAGCAGGAGCTCCTTGCAGGGGCTGCCCGTGCCCCTCTGCCACCTTCCTGTCTGCCCGCAGGAGGGTCTGGTGATTTCCTTGCCTTCTGGGGTGACAGGACATTCTAGGCTCATATCAAGTTCCAACGAGCCCTGATTCTTCCAGGGGGAGCTCGTCTGGTGCAGGAGGGACACTTGCTGCTCAGGCAGTGGCTGGTCATGGCGCCTCGGCTGCTCAGTGGACAGAGCTGGGGAATGTGTCACAGTTCATTCCAAGTTTAAGAGGACAGGGGTTTCGCTTGATTGGTCTGGCTTTATATTGGTGTTTTCCTCCTAGGCTGATAATACCTAAAATATTGCTTGTTTTTATATACATATATATTTGTTTATAAATTTATATACATATATGTATGTGAATACATTTGTATTTTTTCAGAATAACAATACCAGCACCTTGACTATCAATGTGATTATTCCTAAGACTATTTAAGATTTCCTCAAAGTGCTTTTTGTCTCCATTTGTGTATTTTAAAATCACCTGGAGTTCCTCTTCTGATGGTCTAAGCCAGGGACTTACAGGGCTGGAGAAGCAGCGCCTTCAGCTTGGCGGGTCATGCCTCCCTGTTGCCACTGCAGCTCCCCGGCCCCTTATCTGAAGCTCCGCTTCCTTGGTTTCAACTGCATATAGTTGACTCTGAAAACACTGTATGGAAAATTCCAGAAGTAAGGAATTTCTAAATTCTGAATTGCGCATTGCTCTGAGCAGGGTGAGGAGGTCTTGTGCTCTCCGCTCTGTTCTGCCTGGGACTCGGGTCCTCCCCTGGTCCAGTGTGTCCTTGCTGTGTGCTACCTGGTGAGTCACTGAGTAGCCATCTGGCTAGTCAGCTCCACTGTGGTGGCTTCACAGCCCTCATGTCCAAGTGGCACTCATTTTACGTAAAAATGGCCCCAAAGCACAAGACTAATGCTGCATTTAATTTTAATACAGCAGTGTCATCTTCTACTATATTTTAACCTCTTCCTGTGCCTACTTAGGTTAGACTCTACTATAGGTGCGTGCACAGGACGAAGCATAGCAACATACAGCACTTGGGACTAGCCACAGCTTCAGGCATCCCCTGGGGGTCTGAGAACAGTCCCCTGAGGATGCAGGGAGACTACTGTATTCAGCCATTGTGGCACAAAGGCAGCTACAGAGACAATATGGAAATGAGAGAACTTTGTTCCAACAAAACTGTATTTACATACACAAGCAGAAGACTGGGTTTAACCCACCTTCAGAACATGGTTTGCTACCCCTGGCTTAAGCCATTGACCTGATAAACACATTCAAGGTTTCCCTTTGCACTTTTAGGGACTGCTTTTTTCATTTCAATTTTCCTTTTTTTTTTTTTTTTTTTTACACAATTAAATTGTTTTAAATTTAATTGTGATTGCTGGCCTAAGCAATCACTTAGAAATCTGTTGGCTTATTTACTTACTGGGAAGTTTAGGTCAAAATAACTTCAACCCTGGTCCTGGTTCAGACCAGTGCCCACCTCCGTGTTACCTTTGTATGCATTTGAAAACAGCATCTCCTCTGGGCAGGCAGACTCCACGTACCCTCTGTGAGCAGCTCATGCCTTTGTGCAAAGTAGAGGTGCCACTTCTGGTGCATGGTTTGGTGAGCACAGTGTGGGGAGCGTCTGGTACCCACTTGTCTTTCTAGCTGGAGGACCTTAGCTGGGTAAGGGCACAGCCTGCCAGCTGTATTGGTGGCTATAGGTGGCTGCTTCCAGGCTCTACATGAACTTCTTGGGCCAAGAACCTCCAAAGGGAAAAGGAGAAGCTTTTACTAAGAAAAAAGAGTGGATTAATTCTGGGCAGGAAAGGAACTTCCAGCTGTCCTTCCACTCTCTTACCAGAAAGCTCTGGCCCCAGGATGTTCCTTCTTCTCTCGCAAAGCCCAGGCAGCCGGCTCAAGGGCGGTGAGAGCGTCAGACGTGGGTCTTCATCCATTATGAGCTTAGTGGGCATCAGTTTTTATCAACAGCTCCCGTCTTAATCAAGACAGAATTACCCAGTGGCGAGGCATTAGGATTTTCTTTTCTAACGGGCTCGTTTAAAAAAAAAAATTAATTTCAGTTCAACTTTTCAGCGAGGGAAGAGAAAGGATAATTGCGTGGCGTTTCCTGAAAAGTTATGAAAGGAAGCGGAGGGTCATTTCTCAGAGCTCTGCTCCTTGCAATGAATACTCATCAGTCTCGGGTCTTTCATGCATCTCGCAGCCGAGCTGTGAGCCCTGGAATTGGCCGACTGGGCTTCGCTTCCAAAGATGCTGCTCTGATTCTGCTATTTGCAAGGAAGGTGTTTGGAATTAGGAAAAGCATGGGGGGGAGGGTGAAAGCTCCTCACGGGGGGCTGCTTCCCCGTTTTCCAGGGTCTGCTGAGCAGGCTGTGCCCTCCCCTCCCCCGCCACAGCCCTCCCCCTGGGCTCGGTCCTATTTTCATTGGAGTCACTGGTCACGTTGTGCTCTCAAGCCTGGGCACTGATGCAGGGATTTTTCAAACTGTAATTTATCATGTGGATGAAGGTTTTATCTTTCGATTGGTGCCTACAACATTGGGGTTCTAATTCCCACCCCAGGGCCGGTTCCCCGAGGATCAGGGCAAGCCTCGCCTAACCTTTCTGTGTTAGTCTCATCTCCTGGAAAATAGAGTTAATATCCACCCTGCTCGCAGGAGCACAGGAATTAGTCATTGTTTCCAGCGCGCTCATCTCCTACCTTTGCCAGCACAAGGCAATTTCACCAACAGCCCCACATGATAGCTGATGGCGTGGCGGCCGATGAGCCTGTTCATTATCACTGTTTCCATCACCAGCCTCCCAGTCAATACTTATAAGGTCGCCCCTCAATTCATAAATCCAAGGAGCTGTCATAGCACCGCAGCCAGTGAGGATCAGAGCTGAGGGCCACTCTGAAACACGGCTCCCCACCCAGCCCCACCAGGCTCCATCCCAGCCGGGGCAGGCAATCACAATGGAAATTAGAAGGTCACCATGGGATATGGCCCCATCCCTTTCAATTTCAGGCTATGATTAATCTCTTCTGATGTTATTTTATTTGAAAGAATAATCTAAAATCGGCCCCAGACAGAACCAACTCTTTCAAAGGGAAACCCACGTGAAAGGAAGCGAATGTCACAGGGAAGAGGGAACGACCGCTGCGGAGACCGGCGGGTATTGAGAACACGGGCCGGTCCCTCACTGATGGAGAGCTCTTTCTTGTCGAAGCTCTTTCTTTTCGAGAGTTGGTGATTCACAGTCTCATTTGGGGTCTAACTCCATCAACAATACATCCAGTTCCAAGAGTTGCCAGCCAGAGTAGGTTTTCTCTGACCTGGGAGGAGGCCCTGCACAGTCTCTCCGGTCTGGAGAACTGGTGTATTGTTTGCCTGTGAGTTGTGAGTTCCCTCCACCTGAGTTTCCCTGTCCTGAGTTGTAAGCAGTCCACAGAAAGACCTTTCTAGAGGCAAGCTGCTTTCGTGTATCTGGAAGATTCTCCAAGGTGGGGTTTCTCAATGGGCTGCTGGTGACTCTTGGGCTGGATTACCCAGTGCGGTGGGGGTGTCTTGGGCATTGTAGGATGGCCAGCAACATCCCTGGCCTCACCCAGCAGATGCTGTTAGCAGCTCCTTCCCCTCTGGTGTGAGGACCACAAATGTCTCAGACACTGCCTGAGATGTAGGGGCTGGAGCAGGTGAAACCACCCAGGTAGCATCTGGGGAGTTGTGCAGTCCCCTTGGTGCTGCACCTTCCGGTCAGCAGGGGAGGTCCAAAGTCCAGGGCCTCTGGCTGAGGGAGCAAGCCCCCGGGGATGGCAGAGATGGAGCCTTCTGACTGGAGAAGCATTTTTCTGCTTTTGTGCGCACGTCTGCCTGAGCGACCATGCTACAAGTAATTGTGGCCTGCCTCCCAGGTGCCCCTGTGAATTGTGCCCGCAAACCAGGTGGTTAATCAGCTCTCCAGCGCAGCTCGGAAGTGTCACTGCCTAAGCGAGCATGTAATTACCAGCTCGCACCCTCTGCCGCGGGCAGGCGGTAGGACGGGTCGGAAATGGCGAGTTCATCTCAAGGCAGGGGCGGGGGGACACTGGCCCTTGGAGCATGACAGCAATACCAAAGAGTGGGTGTCGCCTCCTTAGGAGGCTGGAGGCTGTGTCTGGTCTTCATGGACACAGCCACCGGACCTTGCAGGTGGCAGGACCACCTGACCTGCTACAAGGGAGCCGGGCCCCCTCACGCCCTTCATCAGCTCCAGGCAGGTTTTCATTTGGAGGCCTTGCTCCACACCATATTAAGCAAATTAAAACACACCCACACTTTAACTATAATTTATTTGCAGAAAAGATATTTGAAAGGAATTTAATGATTTTGCTTCTTAAATTATCTGGTGTTGGGTAATTCATCATAGTCGCAATTACCTGTGATTTGCCCCTCAACCAATAGGCTTCCTTAGGAATTCTTGCAACTGTTTTCTCAACTGTAATGAAGTTTTTATGACTACTACATCATGAATCCTGCATCCAGCAAGCGTCCCGAGGCTGCGTTGCCGCATTTGGCAGGTGCTTAATGAAGCATTTATTAATTTTGATTTTGCAGCTTTCTTGTTGAATTTCAGAGCTGATAATTTCACTCCACACTGCCCACACTCGCACGGGCCCCTGAAAGACCTGTGTTTAAGGCTCCGAGGGGGAGCCCTGCTCTGTCTCTCTGCTCTGAGGAAGTGAGAGGAAGGTTCCAGAAGCTGCTGAGCAGTGGCTTTGCTGCAAGCAGGGTTCCCCTGGCAGTTGGAGTCACTCCCAGTCTCCTCTTTCTTAGTTTTTATGGTGGTAAAAATTAAGTCCAAACATCTGGAGATCCACATGTGTGATTTGCAAACATCAAACGTGCGTTCGCTCCCGTTTCTTGATTAATTTATTGGACGTCAGCTTTCTGATCAGCCTGCCAGCTGGGCACTTTACTTCTCTCTGTTAGAGCAAACGAAGTGTAATTGCTGGGTGGTGAAGCAGAGGGAGAACAATGAGGAATTACACGTAATTGGGGGGCATTTCCTGACGAGTTACAACACTGAGCCTGGAAAGGATCAGCCAGGTTTTATTTTCTTTTTTACGGAAAGGGACATCCTGGTTCTTCCCAGAGTGCCAGCTCTGCTCCCTGCTGCGTCTGACCCGGCTCAGAGAGGATAGCATGGCTCCTTCCCCCAGCCCCAGGTCTCAGTCTCCCCGATGCTTATGGCAACAGTTAAAGATATAAGAGGGGACAAGACAATTAAAGATGTGCACAAGCAGCCTTAGGGCTGACATTATTGATGCCCGTGTGATCAATAGTGCTATTTTTATTTGGATTGCTGGGTAAGGACAAGCCTTAGGAATCTACCGCCACAAAATTTAGAGAGCCCAACAGAGGGACCGTAAACCCTGCTGTAGCTCCGCGTCAGACTGGGAATGGTGCTGATTTAAAGGCTTTGGGTGATGGAGTGAGAGGGTTTCCATCCGCGTGCCCAGGAGGGGGTCCTGCATCTGCCAGCTTCCCGACCCCAGGTGGAGCAGAGCCATTGACAGCAGAGTTTGCTGTGTAGGATCTTAATCTTGGGCTCGACCACCACCTCCAGAGCAGTGTGAGGAGCCGCCCTGCACCCCAGCAGCTCTGCCCACAGCCTGAGAAATCCCTCCACCTGCCCTGCTCAGGGTGGCTTCATGGAAGGGATTTGAAAGAGAAATTTCATCAATAGGAGTCACAGATTGCAGTCCTTTCCGGATGACCTGTCTGGTCATTGGCTTTCTGATAATAACCACAGCTAATATTTACTGGGCGCTAATGACGCGCAGGGGTACTGCTGAGTGCCTTTCGTGTCCTGTTTGTTCTAAAACTTGCAATGACATGTCACACTGTGGTTTGAGGCTTGTCTTCTGGACTGCCCAGCTGATACAGTGGCCCCTTACACTGCACTTGAGGTGTGGCAGTCCACACAGAGAGGCACTGTGAGTGTGGAAGGCCCACCAGCCTTCAGACTGAGGGCCGGAAGAACATGTCATCTGTTTAATTAATATTTTTATATCGATTGCAGGCGAGAATGATAGCATTTGGACATATTTGGTTCCAGAAAATATTATTAAAATCATTATTTTTTTACTTTATTCCTTCAATTTTCCTTTTTAAAAAAAGTCTCTGCTAGAAAATAAGAAATTACATATATGGTTTGCATCGTATTTCTATTATGAGACTCTGGTCTAGAGGAAGAAAAAAGGCACAGAGAGGTGAAGTAACTTGCTCCAAGTCACACTGCATGGGAGTGGCAGGGCCTTTTGGATGCTAACGGCATGACCCCAAAAGGGGCATGCATGCTTGGGTCTGCTCTTCCCCATCAGCTTTCTGTCATTGACCTTCCACCTCTGCAAACTCCAACTGCATTCAAAGTCCCTCTGTTCTTGGAGCCCTGGTGTTGTCACCAGGGTCTCGGTCTGTGATTTTGCGGTTTTCTCCAGAGGATGCTCACAATCTCTGTTTGGTACTCTTTGGCACCAGCGGTGTGATGTGGGAGAGGTACGTCAGTCTCTCTTCTAATGCTTAATTATATTTAATTAGGAACGTTGTTGTATTTTAGCCTGCAATTGGACTCCTGGGGCTATCTGCTGCAAAGATTTTTGAAAACTCTGAACTTTATTTCTTACCATTGGCCCATGTGGTTAACGGGTCTGAACAGGGACGATTATGTCATCCTTTGAACTTGGAATGAGAGGCAAAAGGAGAAACTGAATAAAAATGGGCTGAGTACCAAAGGAGGCGACTGGCCGAGACCCTTCTTTTAGGGGGTGTGGCGGGGTACCCAGACCCATGCCTGTCCCTGAGATCTGAAGGTGGTCCGCACCATGAGAACAGCATGGATTTGAGACTCCCAGTGCTCTCGAGTTGGCCACCTGTTCCCTGGGTGCCTCCAGCATGTCTGGGTGGCCCTGATGTCTGCCCTTCCTTCTGGGTACAATGGGATTCTTGCAGGAGTGGGCCCCTCCTCCTTTGTCACCACCTTTAGGTTCCTGGAGAATATCTGGTGAGGAGTTGCAGTAAGGAGTTGCCACCCGTGTTGTCCCAGGAAGGGGCCCGGGGCCCCACCTTGGGAGTCCAGCCAGGAGCCGACTAGCTGCAGTGCCCACGTACGGAGCATCCCAACCCTGGCTGGTGTCCTGTGCCGACGGTATGGCTGGGCCATTTGAGGCAGATCTCCCACCCCGCTGAGCTCCCTCATTTGCAAAGTGCATCTCATCGTATCTGCCCTGTTTCTCTCCCCGAGTAGCTGAGAGGTTCCGGGATGCAGGAGAGAGTGATATGAAAATTGGGTAAACAGGAGAGTGGTATTTAGATGCACACTGTTACCATAATTGCCTTTGTATTGTGTGCACATCTCGTCTCCCCAATTAGATGTGCGATTCTCGGTGACAGCCACCGCCTCTCACCCCTTCTCCTGTTCCCTGCACAGCCAGGACAGTGTTGAGCATATGGCTGCTGCTCGACAAATATTTACTGAATTGAGCTGAATTTCACTCTGGTTCCAGATCACCCTAAAAACGTCATCAGGTGCAGCCCAAAGGTTTTCTCAAGGAGAAGGCAGTGCGGGAGGCTGCCCGGCCTGGCTCTGTGGTAGCTGTCAGGAACGTCTGTGGGCTAAGCGAATGCGTGAAGCAATGAGTGGCTCTGCCGTTTACTTTACTCTCTGGGCTCGGGGCTTTGACAGTAGCTGTGAAATGTGCTGCCGCCGCTCAAAACTGACTCCTCTCGCGTGCCCTGCGGGACAGACTCTCCATAGCAGGCCTCGGCACAGATCCGCTCTCCATTAAGCAGTCAAACATAATATAAAATTGCCAACAAAAAGATCATTCCTGGATTAATTAATCTCCCTTTATATAGGGAAAGACATAAAAGCATAAGATAAGAAAAGAAAATGAAATTAATCTTATACTTTCTATGGCTGCCTGTTAATTTCAAGCTTTCCTGCATCCGGGTGCCTGTACTTCTGCTCTGGATTGCTTGGTACTTAAGTGAAACATCTTATTAATCATTTCCCAGGAATGCTGTGCAGCCAAAGAGGGGGGGAAAAAAAAGGCATTCGGGAGCCACAATGAGTTTATTTTTATTGTAATGCATACCTTATCATCAGGTATGGCCAATACATCAAAATGATAAGCCAAATTTGTATACTATCTCACACAGCTATCGATAAATCACGTTAACACTAAGCTGCCGAATCAATTCTGCCCTGACACCAACCTCTCCGCAGAGGAGAGATTTGAGAATAAATGTGGAGGTAACCAGGGAATAAAACTGTCTGAGAAGTTTCACAAAAGAAGCTGAACTCGGCTAATCAGAAAGTAGATGCATCTTTAATTCAGAAATGACCGAGCAGCAATCCAACAGTCCTGAGGACAAGCCATCTCTCAGCCCCTGGGTTGAAACGGATGACTCCTGCTTCCTTCCCCTGCCAAAACTGCATTCTCACATCTTCCAAAATGTCCATTAACCCCAGAGGACATTCCAGCTGGCCCTTCACCCCACTGAGACGATGTAAATAGAATGATTATCCAATCCACACTAGCATCGAGATCGCTGGGCGCCCCTCCTGGCTGAGAAATGCCTTCGCCCCTGGCAGTCCTGTCCAGAAATTAATCCACAGACCACTGGGAGCCATTACCCATGGTCTGCTGGGGCCGGCTGCTCTGTGAGTGAATTTGGGGATGGCAATAAGCTGTTTCCACCCACTTTATCATCTGAAGACCTTAGTACATAGGGCATTTCTGGTGAGTCCTGCTAGTATAACCTGTTTGGAGAACTGCTGTTGTTATTCTGCAGGAACAGGTACCCACCCAAAGCCATCAGCACTATGCCTGGAGATCAGTCCTCCATCTCCACTTTCAAGTGGTTGTCAGAGGCAAGACTTTGATTTCAGCCCAATCGCTGTTTTAATTTTTAGTAGTGAACTATTTCCCCCAAACTCTGAAATCCAAAGGCTGCTCTTTGAAGGGAGCACAGCTTGGGAGGAGGAAAGAGGCCTCTGCTAGAGGTCCAAGGACTGGATCGGTGTGGTACGGGGCTGGTAGAGAGAGCCATGGGGCTCCCGATGGAAAACGTCAGGTTTGGTACAAGCCACTCTAAAAGGTGCGAAGTGAGCAGTGCATCGGCTTATGGCAAGAAAGTCTCCAGGGAGGAGTCCCAGACAGCCCACAGGAGCGGAGGCTGCCCTCCGGAGACAGCTTCTTGCTCTCTGCCAGATGCCACCTGCCCTGTGTCTTACGTGTGTGGCTCCTGTCGAGCTCTTCCTCGGTTGTTCACCCTCCCTGACTGAGGGGCCCTCCCACAATTTGTAGCCCACCTTGGTCCCCAGACCTCTAACTCTAGACCCCCTGCTGGGCTTCCTATGGACATCGTCCCCCCTTGTCCCCCTGGGCGGCCCTTCCCCATAGTTTAGCTTTGCTCTCAGCTGGAGCCAGGGTGCTGCCAGCATGCCTTCCTCTGGACCCGCCGGTTCCTGCTGTATACTTGATCTCCGTGCTCACTACCCCGTCTCTCTGTTGGCATCCTCCAGGAGACACGAAGCCCCCAGGATGTGATCTGCATCCTGCTCATTTGAATTTTCCCTTTCGCTGCAGGATTGGAGCACAGTAGGTCTCTGCAAATATGGATGAACTGAACGCACATGTATCCAGACCCAGGAGATGGCAGAGAGAGATCAGAGGGAGGATTTGGTAAACAGAAGGCTCCGAAGAAATAACTTCCAACTCGAATCCATCTTTTCTAAAAATTTTTAATTTTATTGTCGTAAGAACACTTAACACGAGATCTACCCTCTCAACAAACCTTAAAGTGAATTGCAAATTATTAAATCAAATGATGACTGGGAAAAAAAGAGTTGAAAAGACACTCAATATTCATGTGCTGCCTTGGAAACGTGTTAATTATCATCATCGTCATCACGTGACTGCCTCGGATGGAGCGTCCAGGTCGGGCTAAGCACCGTGCCAAGACCTTTGCATCTTATGCAAATGTTCAGCCTCCCCCAGAGCCTGGGAAACCGGCGCTGCTGAACGCGCACCCTCGTTGGAGAAGCCTTTCCTATCAGCACCCAGCTGGGGAAACCGAGGATGCTCTGCAAAGGGCCCTTTCCTCGGTTTTGCCTGGGTCGGAGTATCTTCCACCCACCAGCGTCCTCTCAGGCTGCGGGATGATCAGTCATGGATGCTGGCAGAGGGAGGTTGGTGTGTGGGCTGCAGCTGGTCACAGCCAGGCAGAGACTTTACCTCTGAGAGAAGCTAATGGCCCCGTTTAGGGGGGCACGAGCCCCTGACCTTGGTTGGCTCAGCCTCAAGCACTAATCAACATTGCCAAGGATGCCTGCACGCTAACAAAGCGTCACTGTTTGGTCTCTATTGAAGGTCTCCAGGGCCATGGCAGACAGCAACCTTAAACGCACGTGGTCCACCTGCGTGTTAAGAAAGCAAAAACACACAGAAAAACAGCCCTTTGAATCCATTCTTCCCCATAGAAACAGCAACGATGTGCTGATCATTATGTCTAAAAAAGCAGTAGATACGAAAATTGGATTTGGTTGGAGCTGGATTTTAGCTGCAAATGGGTGGTTTTTAATAAAGTGCCTCATAGCAACCGATCTGTGAAAAGCTGCTACTTCAAAGCAAGTTCATATGATCTCGGAAAATGGCTCATCCAGACAGGGCAGCCTGCGACTGTTCATTTACAGTCGTCTCTGCCGGATCAGAGGCACCAGGGCTTGTGAGGTGGGGGACTTCCAGGAAGTACCTTTGCCCTGGGAGCTGATGGCTTCAGATGTCGTCATGATCTGGTGGTGGATCGTGAGCTCCCCGTAGAAGGAGGGCCCGAGGGGTGGGAGGCTGGGGAGGTAGGCACAGTCGTCTGCGTAGACCCGGTGCCGGAGGGCTTGGTGGGGCCGGGGCCCCAGAGGCCCACCAGGGCTTCACCGGTCGGTCCTGCTCCCAGGCCCTCTGACTGTATGACCATGGGCTAGCATCTTGCCACTTCTTTCTCTTGTGCGTGTGCATGCACACACACACGCACACCCACACACACCTTGCGATACAAACCACCAGTGTGCACCTCATCCATCTGAAGTGTCAAACCCAGGGCTTTTACTATGTTGAGTTGCGCAGTCCTCAACTCAGTCCATTCTGGAACGTCCTCAGAAAGGAACCCCACGCCCTCTGGCGATCACTGTCTCCTGTCCTCTTCAGCAGCCTCCAGTCTGTCCTGGCAGGCTGTCCCTGTTGGACTTTTCCTCTGGACTCCAGTCCGTGGCCTCTTGAGGCTGCTGCCTTCCCTGAGCCTCGAGTGTCGAGGTCTGTCTCCGGGCAGCCCTGGTGGGCGTCTCTCTGACTTGGTGTGCAGGTCCGTTCCACCTCCAGAATCCTCACTGGTCCAATGGGTGGTGCCTGCTCCGTTCCTGACCGTGATCTCTCTGCCGTCAAATGGGACTTCATAAAAGCGCCTCTTTGGCTCTTTCACTCGAAGCCCCTAAAAACTGTGGTGATAGTCGACTGCTGCTTCGCGTAGCCATCAACAGGGAACAATTCCTTTCTTTCCCCTGGGGCTCCAGTTCTGCCCCATAAGAGGCATCAGTTTGCATTTGTCTTGATAATAAAAGGGAGGCCATTGGCTCTGTTGAGCTTCAAGAGAGGCTGGGCTCTGTTTGGGCTTTATTTACAGCAGCTGCCATTGAGGCAGAGAATCGTGACCCTCATTCAATGGATGAGGAAACAGGTTCAGAGAGGGACAGTGGAGCCCTCCAGGTCCCCCGTAGACACCTCTGCTCTTCTCTAAATGTCTTGGGGATCAAGAAACATGGCTGGCTTGGACTTGGACTTTCCAGTCCCAATCTCTTGAGGGGCCAGGCAGCCTTGGAGAAGCTGTGGAAGGAGTCTGCTGGCCGAGCACGCTGCTGCCCAGGCACCCAGCCCCCGGGGAACCCACGAATGTCAACAGGGCGAACAGGACAGTGTGACAATGGGGCTGGGGTCTCTCGGGCCCAAGCATGGAGAGCGACTTGGAAGAAGTGCCGCCAGAGGTAAGGGACAAAGCAGTCCCCAGCAGGTGGGAGGGTCACATGCCCTTTGATTAACTGTGCTGAGGAGGAAGGTGGAGAGTCGCGGGGTGGGCAGGTGATTGATCCTCCTGGAATCTGCTGGCCGAGGTTTTGCTGTTGCAGGAGGTTTGGCCGGAGAGATCGATCCTGTCTTCGCGGAGTGCTGAAATGGCGTGGCCACTCAAACTCCAGAGGACCTGGCCCCTGCTCGGCCAGGGCCCCCGGCTGGTGGGGTTCGGGTGGGTATTTCCCTGGGAGCCTCTTGGGTTGGGTTTGGAGGAGGCCTGGGAGCCCCGAGTCCGTGACAGAAGGAGCGGGATGAGCGAGGGTCTGGAGCTGGGCAGCGGAGCGACCAGCCGCAGGGCAAGGGCCAGTGGGAGAGAAGAGGGCAGAAGGAGCACCGAGGTCCCCTCTGTCCCCAGCCTCCCTCCTTGGGCAGGTAGGGTACCTTCTGGGGGTAGGATTCCCCTGGGGCTCGGGGAACTGGTAATGCTTTGAGGGTCTTTTGTGCTAACCCCTCCCCCCACAGACACACGTGGGAGCTAACAATGGATTCTGCACGGAGTGGCCCCACGGGAGGGAAGCCGTGGCTGCCGCCCTGTCATTACCTAATGGGGAAGGGCGGGGGCACGCGAGGCTTCGAGGCCCCTCGAGAGACCTGCGTCCTGGCTCCGCGGGCCTGCTGGCAGGGGCTGTGACAGAGAAGGGTCCTCCAGTGTGACGTCACCTGCGGGCAGCTGGGGCCTGCAGTTGGCGGGATGGGGTGGGTCGGCGGCCTCAGCCTCTAACTGCAGCCACAGGTCAAAGGCAAGGCTCGGGGCCTCCCTGTGGGGCAGCGTGGTGGCTCCGCAGCGTCAGGAAGTCCTCGCTGGGGCGATTCTGAGGGAGCCACAGTGCCAAGCCTCAGGTCGTTGGGGGCCGTGACAGGGGCACTGTCTTTCAGAACGAGAGTGAGATTCTTTTGGAATAAATGCTCAGCTCCCTCGGTTCCACGGTCAGACAGAAGGAGAGAAAGGAGAGAAATGGCCGCCCGAGGGCTTTGTCCGGCCGTGGGTGGTCTGGACAGGGGACGTGGCACCATCTTGTTCTTATCAAAGGCTGAGAAGAGGGAGGGGAGAGCCAGGATGCACCCCACGTTTCCCCGGGGCCAGGCCCGGGGAGACTCCCAGGCGGGAGAGGGTCTGGGCAGCCCGCTGCGCCTGGGGTGGGTGAGGGAAGGGCTCCTCCCTCCGTTTTTGAGTTTTCGCATCTTACGTTCTTGCACTCGGTAGTCACTGAAGAGGTTGCAGAGTCTTTGCTTTGAAATGTAAGATGATTTCTTCAGGAAAAATGATCAGATTCCTCCCGACCTCTTGTTCCAAGGAGAAGAGGCAGCATTTTATCATCGCCCCATCGAATCACCCTGCCGCTGACGCCGTCTGATCGTCTGCCAGCTGCAAAGACCGAGTGGGATGACTCAGTCCCGGGTCGGGAGCTCCGGCCAGCGACACCCCCGCCCGCCCGCCCTCCCGCTGGGTCCGAGGCAGGAGGGCTGGCAGGACCCCCACCTGCAGGCCTCCTGGGCCGCACGCTCCCACCAGGCTCTCGTCGCCCAGCCCCTGCCCGGAACCAGGTCGTCGCCATCTCTCTCACCTGCTTGTGACGTTGGCTCGTCTGTTTCAGCGTCCTAGTCAGGGACGCTCTGCGGCTGAGCTCATTGCCGAGGCTTGACATCAGCCCGGAAGGGACTCGTGCTCGCCCAGCGCGCTGCCTGCAGGGGCGCCAGGGCCAGCGTGGCAGCAGGTGCCCCACTGGGGGTGGGGAGGCAGCGGGATGCGCGTGCTCCAGCCGAGTGTGAGTACTTGCCTCAAGGTTCGTGCTGTGGCCTGGGGGGATCTGTGGGGCTCAGTTTGGGGCACACAGCTCCCTTCTGACAGCACCCCCGGCCACCATCGTCATCATCAAGAACAGCCTTCAAAGAGGGAGTAAGCAGCCCACCTGCTCCACTCGACTGTCTGCAGCCACTTAGCAGCTGGCCATTCATCGGCTGCGGGTCCACCATTACTCTATCTACCCGGTGCACCCAGCGCCCATTGGCTTGCTGGCCCTCCCCACAGTCATCAAGCGCACCAAGCGAGCAGCCGTGTGACCAACGCACGGACCAGAAGGGCCTCTCCATGCCCCATGCGCTACTCTAGGGCCTTGGCAGGTCTTCAGGCACGCCTTCAGGAAGATTCTAGTCCAGTGCCACACCTCCTCCCGGGTACAGATGACCAAATTTGGGGATAGAAAGGGATTTTCGTCCTGGGGGAACTTGCTGAGAGCTCAGAAAGGGAGCTCGCTCCTCTCCTGGGGGCGCTTTGTGGAGGAGTGGGCTTACCAGGGCAGAGGCGCCTGGTGCAGAGAGCTGGGCCTCGCACCAGGATTCCTGGAGGGCCGGCACTTTGACCAGGCAGGCTGCGGGCCTCCCGCCTCCCCCATTCTTTGCATCTCTGCGTGGCTGTGTTGTGACGTCCCAGGGACAGGAGGCTGCCGTCGCGGGCAGGAGCATCCCACGGAGGCCTAGTCTTCTGCCGCGGCCTGCCTTTGGTGCCGGCATCCAAGCCTTGAACTCCACCTGGGCTTCGATCACATGTCTGTGCTCACATGCCTGCTCACCAACCCCCAGAACCCATCTTCAGTGCTGGGGGCGGGAAGGAACTACTGCCCAGTGTGTGCACCTTTTGCCTGGGCCCTGGATGCTGATTTTCCAGAATATTCTACCAGGGGCAACCTTGTCAAAGTCCCCACATGTACCCAAGGGAGATAAGATTCTTGGCACCCTGCAGAGAAGTCACACACACTTGCCCAATGGAGCCGCTTGCTCCCCATGGAACGGTTATGGAGCATGGGGTGGGGGTCAGATCCTGAGCTGTGGAGCAGAGGTTGGCCAGATAGGCACCTGAGCTCTTGTGGAAAAGACAGACAATATATGAGGTGTTACACACGGTGACAAATGTTCAAGGGAAACACCCAGAGCCATGTGCTAGAGGGTAGATTCAGAAAGGACGGCGCTAGACGTGGTGATCAGGGAAGGTGTTTCAAGGAAGTGACATCTGAGCTGCCACAAGGAGCCAGCTAAGGGAAGAGCTAGAGGAGGGAAGAGCCAGTGCAAAGGCCCTGAGGTAGGTGGGAACTGAGTCATTTTGAGAAGTAGAAAGGTCACTGTGGCTACCAGCTCTCAAATAAGGCAGGAAATGGTGTAGACAGTCACATAAGATGTCCAGGGACCAAAGTACATCAGGCCTGCAGGTTACAGGAAGGAGTTTGATGCTATTTAACTGCAGTGAGAGCTGCAGGAGAACTCGGGTGTGTGAGGGATCGTGTTTAATTCTGAAAGCCTTGCTCTGGCTGCTGAGGGGAGGGTGTGGCTGGGGTGGAAGCCAGGTGACTAGTGAGCCATGGACAGGTATGGAGGGACTGGGGGTGGTGTGGGGCACCAGGGAGCTGGAGGACAGAGGGAAATTGGCATTGTTGGGGAGGGCCACAGGGGCCACTGAAGGGCTGGATGTAGGTCTGGGAAAAGGAGAATGAGGTGCATTCTAAGCGGGGCTTACGGGGCTGTGTACTTGTGGCTCCATTTCCTGGGCTGGGGGAAGGTGGGGAGAAACAGGTTTGGGGATAGAGAATCAAAGAGTTCTGTCGCGATCATGGTGAAGGAGAGATGTGTCAGACATCAAGGGGGCACTGGAGTTAGTTGAGGGAATCTGGGGCAGGAGAAAATGGGAACTAGCTGCAAGGAGAAGCAATCAGAGCCAAGAGATGAGGTGGAGGAGGAAGCACACAATGTTGTTGGGTCTCCTAGATCCAGCTATGCCTGAAGCCTGCCCACCTTAGACTCTATTTGGTGATCCAATCAGCCTCAACATCTCTTTGCTTCTCCTCAGTCAGTTTGAGTCAGACTTCCATCACTGGAAAGAATCTTGAGCCAGCACAGGAGGCATTTTAGCCTGATAAAAACACCTTTTCTTTGCTCTGAGTTAGAATTGCTTCCCTAGAATGACAAGACAGGAGGTGGTAACAGGATGGAAGAAAGAGTGGACACGGCACCAGACAGACTCAGGAACTAGCCCCGGTTTTACCAAAGGCCGCCATACGACCTTGACAAGGGGACTGGCTTCTCTGCCCCTCCACATCCTCCCAGCCTCGCCTGGGTGGGTTACATGAGGGCGAGATGGGAGGTGGGGAGAGGACCAGGCCGGGCTGGCTCTGGCAGGTGCCTGGGAAGGAGCGGCTCCCGCCCCCTCCACCACACACGCTGATTAAAAGCTCAGGTTGGCAGTTATTTATGTCTTTGATTAATTAAACAATTGGGAAACAAATTAATTATTACTTAACGAAGGCAGCTTGGACGACACAGTCTTTGAAAACATGAGGCCTGGCAGGGAAGAGAACAAAAGTGATCCTCGGCATAGCGGATGCAAACCGCTGAAGTAGAAAATCTTCAAGATCCTTCTCATCTGGAAAATTTGCCTTTTCTCGCCGTGCAGAATGTGGCTCCCTGCAGATAAATGTTGACTTATGGTTTGAGCGGCTTATTTTATGTCACTGCGCCTCAAATGGCAGTCAGGTAATCGCCCCGATGTCCCCTGCGTGGAGTTTATCCAAGGCCAGGGGTGCAGGCGGGGGTGTAGGACCGAATCCTGCCCCGTGGCCGGCCTGTGGGGTCTCGGTGGGGCCCCGGCAGGCCCTCCCCAGAGCCAGTCCCAGGGGATGGCTGGAAGCAGCCTCGGTCACGACGGCTCCCACGGCCTCTGTGTGGAGGGGCCCTGGGCTCAGTGGGCGGTGGTGGGGACTGTGCTGGAGTTTCAGAACCACCCAAGCTTCCCGCCTGGTTAAGTTAGCGTTTGCTTCAAGGAAAGGGCCCCGAGGCCAGGCACTGGTGATGTAGGTCCCACACCCCGTCACTTCCTGGGGTCTGCATCACTCAGCCAGGGGCTGGCAGGAGATGGAGTCTGCCCTCCCCGGGGGCCGATTAGGGGCCGGCATCGTGTGAGCACCAGCCACTGAGTGGCTGAAATACTGCCCACCACAGCGGCCTCCGTTCCTGAAGTCCCCGCGGCGCTTCATGGCCTTCTCCCCGCCACCTGCCCTTCCTGGGTGCAGGAGAAATTCTGTTTTGTCTGGTCATCCGGAACCTCCCCCAGGGCCAGCGAGGTCAGCTCCTGCTGGGGTCCCAAGGACCCAAGCCGGACAACAGCAGCCAGGCAGAGGGGAGGGATCTGGTCACTGCACAGGCAGCCGGTGGCCGCATTTTAAACGGCCTGCTCTTCTCGCCCCCATACCGCGTTCCCGCCTAGATGGAGCCACGTTCCTCAAGCCACCTGCGCTCTCGGCCTCGGGTCGCCACAGAGCGGGGCCCTCCATCCACTCCCTGGAGCGTGTCCGGGGTTTGCGTGGTGACAGTCCCCGACTGTCCTGGAGCCCAGCGGGGTCCCTGCAGACCCCCTAGGATGGCTCCACCTTGGCCACCTTCCAAGGGAGGGCTGGGCTGTCACACAGACAAGGACCCCAAAGCCGGGAGGGGCCGAGGGCCTTGACACCTGGCTCCAGGGCACTTGCTCAGGGCAGAGAAGGTCACCCTCTTGTGCTGGCACACTTTGGAATCCCAGGGTGCTGGATCAAATGCTGATTCCCAGGTGCCACCACAGAGCCACCACAGAGCCACCACAGAGGGGTTGGCACTAGTCAGCCAAGTCCTAGACACATACTTCCGGGGCCAAGTGAGGACCCTGGGGTATGCCACCAACAGAAGGCCATCTCTAGGGCTGGGCCTCTAGTGCTCGGGAGGGCCCATGGGTGGAGAGCCATCCAGGGTTCCAAGGCTGCCACTTCTGGCACCCGTGATATCCTGGACCCTTCTTGCTTGAAAGGTCCTGTTTCTGGAAAGGCCACAAACTGTCCCCTCAGAGACAGCTCTGTGGGCCCTCAGCAGTGGACCCAGACCATTTCTGGAGTGAAGTTTCTGTTAGACCCACCCCAACAAAGATTAAAAACAAGCCTCAAAAGGGTCAAACTGAATCACAAATTCAGTTTATCTGGAAGTTTTTGCCCCCAAAGTCTTTATTTTACCATCTACCTATCAAAACACTCTTTGAAGGAAAACAACAAAATCCAGAAACTCAACAGTATGATTATCATGATGTTCAGCATTCAATTGAAAATCTCCAGACGTGTTAGGAAGCTGGATCATGGGCTGTGGGTGATGGGACTCACTCTGTGTTGATGTCCTGTGTGCAGCAATCTGTCCTTTAAGGTGCCTTCAGTCTGCTGTGTTCTTAACACAGGCAGTGGTACTGCCCGTCTCTTGACCATGGTCCTAGCTTCCTTCTTTAGGTCATTTTGAGTGTACCTCAACTTGTCTGCTGGGGCAGAGATCACCACCCATTTACTTTGGGGTCTCAGTTCCGGCTTAGTGTTGGAATTCAGATCCAAGTGGACTGGATGCCAGCGTGTTAAGTACTAAGCTGACCGTGTGAACCAGGAGCCTGAAAGTTTCTCCACCTTCCCTCCAGGTTGTGGGGAGACAGGGTGGGGCAGGAGGCCACCTGCCGCTATATGCACAGGCACTAAAGGTGGAGGCTGTGGGACGTGGGTTCCCCAGGGGAGGCAGAACAGGCTTGCCCTAGAGGTTCTGGGTGGCAGGGAAAAACTACAAGCCCAGTTACATGTGCTCGAGGGAGCCCATCCAGGGGTGACCGGGTGGGATGGCAGGGGAGCTGCCAAATTTTAGGCTAGGTTGTGCAGTACTGTGAAGGCCAGGCCAAGGTACTGGGTTTGACCACATGAATGGGCACTAAAAGGCAGGGTGCCCAAGTGCCCTGCTGGGTCCCCTGCTCGGACAATGGTATTTAGATGCAAACAGCCCACACAAATGAAGACCATCTAACCTGAGGCAGCTCACCATGAGGACTTGCCCCTCCCCTTGCAGGAGGGAGGTAGGGTCAGGGCCAGGCGGCAGAGAAGGTGGCATCCTCTGTCTCCCCCACCACTCCTGGGGGCCTCTGCATTTCCCAGGAGAAGGGGGTCCTCTGAAGTCTGGAGGTCTCTACCTGCCTCTCTGCCCCTCTTTGAGAAGGCTCAGCCTCCCTTAGGGAATTAAATGGCTACGATTAGTAGTAACTTTAGACAGGGACAACTACCACTGGTGACTGGGCTTTACCATCTCCCAGGAATGTCCCCTTAGATGTGAAATCCCATTGTCCACAGCTGCACCAGGAGGATGGAGAGCAGACAACAGAAGCCCCAGCATGTCCCAACACACTGTCACCCCCCCCCCCCCAGGGTCCTTCTTTTGTTCACTGTGTGTCCCTTCCAAGCAGAATGGCCACAGAACTTGCAGGAACTCGTGCAAAATGAAAATGCAGGGTTGCATTTTCAAAAACTATTAAGAAATTCAAGACAGTGACAGCAGGATGCTGAACCCCGGTTTAGCAGAACGCTAATGCCTTGCTGATTTCAGGGCGCCTCTGCAAACCCCCACCCGCTGACAGCGCCCCTCCTCAGTGCGTGCCACCCCTGGCCGGGACTTCGCAGTGCATGCTTCTGGGGTGGGCACCTCGTTTCCCCCAGGGCTTTCACACAAGCCTCTTCCTTTGTCCCCAAAGGGACCCTGCGTGCCCCAGGAGCAGAGGCTGGGCCACCACCAGGGGTGAGGGGTGAGGGCCAACAGCGCATGCATGCAGGCCCCTTCCTTTGCCGCCTCAAGGGTTCGTCTGAGCCCACAGGTGATGTGCCCAGCGCCAGGTGCCTGGGGGCAGGCGCCAGGATGAGAGGGGAGGCCGCCTCTGGAGGTGGAGACTTGTTTTCGGTCCTAACTCTGTGAGTTTGGGCGAGCTGCTGACTTTCTCCTGCAGCTTCCTTTCAGGTCGTGGGGAGAAGGGTGGGGCAGGAGGGCACCTGCTGCTGAGCTGGATGAGCTGCCCACATGGAGTGCCAAGGCAGCTGGGGGCCAGCTCAGGACCAGGATCCCCTCCTGCTCCTCAGCTGCCTTGGCGGGGAGCCTCCTCCCACTGCAGCTCCGGCTGGAACCTCACTGGTCCCTCCGCTGGGTTTAGTCACCTTCAGCCCTAGAGGTGCCTTTCCTGGGGAGACTCTCCCGCCCCCTCCCTGCCAGGCCTTCTCTGCACACACATGCACATGTAGAACAGCGATGCCGTCATGTGACCGCCTGTGTCTCTTCCACCTCACTGGAAGCCCTGTGAGGACCGGGCAATGCATGGGCTCATTGTCACCCACCTGGGGCTCAGCACAGGCGGGGCGCCCAGGACTGGCTGGAGGGATCTCGGCTGCATGAGTGCATGCGCTCCTGGGTGGAGGGCAGGGAGTGGGAAGGAGAGGGAGGGGAGGGAAGAGAGACGGGAACCCCAGGCCAGGAGGCTCGGGGCGGGGGCTGGCCAAGGGGTCCATATGTCTGGGGCCTCAGACCATCTGGCCCTGCGGCCAGAGCTAAGGATTCGGGTCCTTCTCCCGAGGGCGCTGGGTGCCTCTGAAGGGCATCGCTGGCCGCTTACAGCATCCAATTTGCATCTGAGGAAAATCAGCGGCAGCTGTGCGGAGAGTGGATTTATAGCCCGGCTTCTTTGTTCAAATCCCTAGAGCCATTTTCTTCTTTTTTATAGGATTCTGCTTGTTAGGGACCAGCCAGGGGCTGATTGTTTCTTCCTCACTCATTTCGTGCCCTTGGGTGACTCCCATTTCCCTGCGGAAAGCAGGAGAGGGCCGGGCTGCGCCTCCTGCAGAAGCCCCTCCCGCCCCCTCCCGCCCCCTCCCGCCCCCTCCCGCCCCCAGGCGCCCCCTCCCGCCCCCAGGCGCCCCCTCCATCGGAGTTGGAGCATGCGCACTGCTGGGGACGGGGCGTGCCTCCAGGGGCCGCGTGGACAGGGCTCGCCTAGGGTGCCTCGTCTGGCCCCCTCCCACCCTTGCCTGTGGTTCTTCTTTGCCCCACTGCCCCCATCCGCTCCCCCTTGCTCTCCGGGGTCCCCCAGGATTCAGGCTGCCCAGGGTGGTGTTGCCAATAATGTGGACAGAAAACTGCCCCCGCGCAGGACTCGTGAAGCCTGAAGCCCGGCTTTCCTGTGCCACCCGGGAGGGGCCGTCCCTGCATTTGAGAAAACACCTCCGGATTGTAGTTATTGTTTCTCTGGAAAACAGATGAAGGCTTGGCTGAAGTCGGAGGCTGGAGGCGGAGGCGCGCAGCCCTGGTTTATTGCCCTAAGGAAAACATACTTGGGTTATGAAGTATCCCCCCTGAAATCTCACTTGACATTCTGTAAAGAAAGAGTAACGTTTTTAAGAAGTTGGCTGAGCCACCTAATACCTTCCCTCCAAAGCGAGGCCCTTTGGAAAGATTAATGGGGAGCTGGAGACAGTCCGTCAGGGAGTCGTGCCTGGCCCGGCGGCTCCTCAGCCCACACTGTGTGCCTCTGGCAGCCGCAGAAGGTGCCCTGCAGAGGCTTGGGCGGGTAAGACCGGCGGAGCGGTGAAAGCTGCTGGTCTCAGCCTCAGGGTCCTTGCTCCAGATCCCCAGGGCCGTCTCCCCTGGCCATCTTCCTTAACCCTCTTTCCTGCCCGGGAGAGAGGGGCAGAGCCAGCGCTGGGTTTGGTGTTTGTGGGCATTTGTTCGTTTAATCGTTTTGTGGCGCTGTGCATGGAACCCAGGGCCCTGCCCATGCCAGACGCATCTCTGCCGCGAGCTCCGCCCCCGTCCAGTGGGCATTCCTTCATGGAATTAAGGGTGATTTTCAGAAACTGTTTCCTTTCACACCACCTCCTCCTGCCACCTACGTGAGAAATACAACCCTAAGCAGGCTTGGGAAGGGCAGCTCTGTGGCCTAGTTGAGTCTCTTTAAGAGAAGCAGCAGGAATTTGGGGGCGTTGAGGGCAACTTCGAAAGGAAGTACCCGAAGATGCTCTGCCACACTGTCTGCTGGTTAGAATGGATTGTGCACACGTAGGTCCTGGCTTCTGTCTGCGTGGATGACAGAAGGCCACAGACTGGGTGGACGGGACTACGAATCCAGCAGGGCCTCCTCCCACACCCCCTGCAGGCCTCTTGGTGCCCACAGAACGCTTCCTGGAAACGTGGGCAGACCACGTGGGGTTTGCCTTTTGCCTTCTTTCTCACCTTTTACAGCCAGGTGGCTGGTCATGCTGAACAGGCCCTGAGTGACAACTCAGCCCCCTTGGGAGGGATCCGTGCTCAGCTTGCTGCTGTGGATGTGTTTGAAGTCCCTCTCCACCTGTGGAAGATAAATTTTTTTTTTTTAAATAAGGCATCATTCCATGGAGAATGAATTTCCAGGACTTCATCTGGGATTGAGGACCGTATCAGAACTATAAATATTATGAAAACATGCATTTCTGCATCTGGAGGGCTCGCCATGTGGCCAAACCCCCTCCTCCACCCCAGCTCAGCTGCTGGCCCACTTGAGTCAGCCATTGATTGACTTCGTGGAGAGCTTCCCGTTGGTGTCCGAGGGCAACTCCCGACCCGGATAAAGTCTTCACTAACCATGTGACCTTTACAGAGAGGCAGTACTATGTCCCCTCTAGGGTCCCCGAAATAATAAATCACCAGAGGGCCAGTGAGAGATGAGGCCGTGCAAGGAGGCAGACAAAGGACAAAGGAGGGACAATAAATCTAACTTCCAGGGAGCAGTCTTGGTTTTTTTTTTTTTTTTTTTTGGCAGTAATTTTTGTGAAATGTAATTATGATCCAATAATACAAATATCAACATCTGGAATTCTGCATTCTGAATCCCGGTCGGTTCTGTTTGGAAACGGAATGCTAATCAGGCCCTCCCCCCTTCCGTGGGAGAGTGCAAGGCACTCAAGTCGAGGCTGGAGCGGGGAAGGCTTCTGTCAGTTCTGATGAGGAGTGGTCATCTGAGAAGCCCCCAGGGCGAGGCTATCAATCACACCCCTGCCCTCCAGCGACTGACAGTCCAAAGAAACCTGAACCCACAAAGGCCTCAGAAAAACACTCTCAGGACCAGCCTGGGATGGAAAGCACAAAAAGAAGGCAGGCTTATCAGACATCTGCACTTGTCCTCCACATTTCCATCCCGGCTAGAAATATGAATTCTGGACCATGAGTTTGAAGATACTGTTTTTTCTGAAAGTGAGTCGGGAGAAGAAGCGGTGCTCCTCAGGAGGCTGAAAGGGCTGGGTGTGCTCAGCGTCTCTTCCTCCCAGCGGCCCTTCAACAAAGCCTCACTTCTGTGTGCTTTCGGGCTTTTTAAAGTTTAAACTTCTAAAATCCTTCTGAGGACCTCGAAGAGGTGGGGAAATACATTTCCCTCCCTTCTTCGTTACAAACCCAAGTTCTGGAAAATCCACGGTCTGTCCATGTTCCTGAGTTGATGAGCAAGGAAAAACTTTAGTTCACTAAACCTTTTTAGTTCACTGGAAGAGATGAAATATTCTTTGAAACCATCTTCTGGAACTTTTTTGCGGAAATGACTGGAACTTTCTCTTCCAATGCTGTTAGAAAGCAAAGATATTCCCCTGGGAGGAAGAAAAATCTGCCTGGAACGCCTCCAAGATGTGACTAATCCTTCGTGGTTATTCATTTTTAACTTTTGATAGTTTTTACTACCCAAGCTTCTCCATTCTACCTCAAAGGTACCTGAGGCTCAAAAGATGGCTCCAGAGAGTTTTGCAAACACTTAGAGAAAACAAAAGCAAAACCCCAAATCCCCACAATTCATTGCTCTGATTCTGAGGTTAGGGAGCCACGGTGCGGATTTCAGAAAAGCATCAGCTGCCCTGAGCAGCACAGCCTCTGTCTGCACACCGGCCGGGGGAGTTTCGTGGGCAGATGTTGGCCAGAATTCACTTTGATGTGCATCTCGCAAGTCACTGGTCAAGACAGAGTGGCTTAAGCCCCTCAAATCACTGAGGTCAGAAAGGAGTCAAAAAGGAGTTTGGAAATCCGTGGAAGTGCCTGCCTTGGGAGATGACAAATCTTTATTTTTCTTTAGATCGTGTAAATTGGACAGAAGTCCTAAATAGGGAAATAACGGCCCTGTCGTGATTCTATTCTCGGCCCCAGCGCAGGAAGTCACACTGGCCACCAGACTGTGAGGTGGAGTGTGCCCTGGCAGGGCCTGCAGAGCCAGGAGGCAGGCCAGTCATCTGGTCCTTCCAGGCCTAGTAACCTCCTCTCTCTTGTCGTCTTTACTGAGAGCTAGCAAGGGGCCCTGGCCACTCCTAGCAAACTCATTTTTGGGCGCCTGATTCTGTGCAGGGGCTGTTACATTTTCCGTTTTCTAGCTGGGAATGGAATGTTGATACTGTGTGATTGTTTTATTTATTTTATACGTTTTCCTTGGAATGTCTCCGTGTGGCTGCGTCCCCAGCTTGGCGGTCTCTTGATTTACGGTAGTTATAAACATTCCAAAGTAGACATGTCAGTTAAACGATACCATAACATTATACAGTTACAATTCTGTTATAAATGTGCCAACAGTAAAAAAAGAAAAAGTCATTTTCCGTGCCCCTCCCCTGCCCCTTCCTCTCTACACATGGTGACTTTGAAGCCACCAGCTCAGTAGAGCAAGGGCAGAGATGGAAAGCTCAGTCATGTAGTAGCCTCACCACCCCAATCCCATCTTCCAGAGAGTACTAAGGAGCCCCCGTGCTGGTGCCCAGAAGCAATGCGCTCCCCTGAGCACACCCCAGCATGCTTTCCGCTGAACATCACGTTTGTTCCCATGACCAACGCTTTCCTGGAGATGGTGGCCAGTGAGGAGCCTGGGAGCTGGCCAGCCTCCCTCAGTCCTCAGCCACTTGCCGACACAGGGAGAGTGGCTTGTGTTTCCTAAGAGGTGCTGAGAGAAGGGAGGAAGCCTCTCTGGACACGGCAGGGTGGAGAGACGGGCACTGTCACAGAGCATACCTCGAGACCCTCATGGAGGCCCCCAGGGTTCCCCATACTTCTCATGGACAGCCCCGGATCACAGGCTGCCACCACTGCCCCAGTGACTCCCAGAGATGTGCGAATCCAACAACATGTGTGAGACCAGACATCAGCTAAGGACTTCCATTCCTGAAAACAGGGTTGGCCTGTGCCTGCTTTTGTAAATAAAGTTTTATTGGAACGGCTGTGCTCATTCGATCATGTCTCGTCTGGGTGGTTTGTGCTCCACGACTGACTTCGTTGGCATTGCCTACTTTGATTTCTTGACTTTCTGATGACATGAAACCAGTTCATCTTCAATAGTAATTGTTGCTGGCTCTTTGCGGTACAAAATCCGTGGATATTTGTCATTGCTTGCAGCAACAACTTGCACGGGTCTTATGGCTACTTCTACCTTTCTCTTTAGTGCACTGCTTTCTTGCTTGTTTGTTCATAGAGGATAGAGGAAATGAGGTTTACTTGCTTTGAGAGGAGAGAGAGAGAGACTTTGCTTAAGAGAGACTTTGAGAGAAGGACAGGCTTTGCTTAGAGCTTAGAGGAAGAGAGACTTGCTATGCCTCACTTAAGGTCTGCTGCTTACTGGTGCGTCCTGCATCCTGTGAACTAAGGGTGTGTCTACCTACGGTGCCCTAGTGATGCGTGTCAGTTCTCCGTTCTGCGATCTGCCTTCCGCAGCTGCCCCTACTCGCTGCTGCCGCACGTGTCCCTTTCTTCTGGCTGCTGCTGTGTGTCTTTTTCTCTCTGGCTGCTGCCCCGCGTGTGTGTCTTTCTGCTTCTGTGTGTCTTCTACTAGCTGCTTTCCTGCTAATGGCTGCTGTGTCTCTGTCTTGCTCCGCCTACGCTTATATCACCTCCAGGAGGCGGAGAGCAGGGCCACACCTCTTATGCAAAGATTAGCAAGACGCTAGGTGTCCGAGCAGGCACAATTAGGAGCGCTCGAGAACACATGCGCATACATTGTTTGCGTGGACGATAAAATCACCTGAGTGTGCTTATGTCAATTAACCTCCTCGCTGCTGATGTGATCAACATGGCACAGCCCCCAACAAGTAATCATACTTCTAATTCTGAATTTTTATCTATTTCCAGGCTGTGGATAAAAATATGAATCTTTTCTCATGATGTTGAATAAGAACTGCAGTGAGCTGCAGCTCCCAGTCAGCCACCAGAAATAGCAACACTGTGTTGCCAGGATTTTGGAAATTGTGTTTTGCTTTCCTGTCCATCTGTGCCTCCTGCTTCAATGTGTTCAATGCATCATTGACTCAGGACACCTTCAGATTAGGAGGGATTTGTAGGGACCTAGTCCCATCATAGTTGAGGTACATCTGTAGTTACAGTGGAGACTGTCTGGTCCACAAAGCTGAAAAAATTTACTGGTTGGTCCTCCACAGAAAAAGTGTGCTGATCTCTGTCCTACATGAACCCAGAAAGTCAAACCCATCAGGTCCACTCAGGGCAGGAGGAGTGAGTGTCGGGTGGCATGGTACACACTGTACCCACTTCCACTGGCTACACAAACCAGGCAAGACAGCAGGTCCCCCAGGCTCAGCAGAGCAGAGAGCGAGCAGCATGGTGGCTGAATGAGGTGAACGAAAGGACGTGCTGGAGACCAACAGAAGCTCTGACCCCAGCAAGCCTGGGCTGGCCCTCTACATGTGAAGGAGTGCTGGGCCCCAGGAGACGGCTCCCTCCCATTATCTTCTCTTTCTTTAATTTTTTTTGTTTTTTTTTTTTTTTTTTGCGGTGCTGGGGATTGATCCCAGGGCCTTGTACTTGCAAGGCAAGTACTCTACCAACTGAGCTATCTCCCCAGCCCTCTTTAATTTTTAAAAATTTTTATTTGTTCTTTTAGATACACATGACAGTAGAGTATTTGGCATATCATGCATATGTGGAGTATGACTTCCCATTCTTGTGATGTGTGGTTTCCCTGGTGGTGTGTTCATATATGAACACAGGAAAGTGATGTCCTGTTCATTCCACTGTCTCCCATTCCAACCCCGCCTCCTTTCATTCTGCTTTGTCTAATCCAGTGAACTTCTGTTCTCCCCACCCTCTTATTGTGTGTTGGCATCCACATATCAGAGAGAACATTCAGCCTTTGGTTTTTGGGGTCTGGCTTATTTCACTTAGAGTGATAGCTCCAGCTCCATCCATTTACTGGTAAATGCCATAATGTCATTCTTCTTTATGGCGGTGTAATGTTCCGTTGTCTCACATTACCTTCTGCAAAGGCTGGGAGGCAGGTACTGTTGTGATCTCTGAGCCACACACAAGAGAACCAAGGCTTAGCAAGATGCAGTCACGCATGTCACGTGAAGCATCGTATCAGCTCACTTCCTCTCCACCCAGGGCCGAGCATGCTGGAGCTCCTGCTGGTAGAGGCCAGCTCCTTTCCATCTGCCCTGGACTTTCCAGTTGCCTTTACGTGGTGTGTCACGGGCCTGGTTTAAGGAACCTTTACTACCTGCAAGGGTGCGGGGAACTTCTAGGGAGGCGTGACTGGGAGGTGCCCACAGGACTTATCTCCTCCAGCACACAGGTCCTTGCCTGGGTCCCTCTCCTGCTCCTGCTCTGAACCTGCTTTTATGAGGGCAGGTTGTTACCTCCAGAAGCAGAGATGACTTCAGTTCTCAGGGAAGTTACTCCAGGAGCAAAGACTCAGGCCAGTAACTCAAACAGGGAACGTAAGCTCATGTCTCTTCCACAGCCAGTGTGTCCAGGCCACTGGAGTCCAGCTCTGACTAGCTCAGGCAGTGATCACTTATCACCATCTGCAACTTCTCCCAGGTCACCACCTTCTCTTATTTGTATGACTGCATAGTTTTCTATTTTCCCTACAACCCAACCAGTAATCTATCTGCTCATCTATTCCACCACCCAGCCATCCACCCGTTTATCCAGCTCCTCAAACCCCACCCAGCGTTCATACCTCCCTTCTACCCGCCATCTTGTTCACCGCCGGAAGTCCCTCTGTGCCTCCTACCATGAATGTGTTTAGTGCTTGCTGTGTCCCAAGCACTGGGTAAGTCTAGCATAAGTGGAAAAAGGCAGATTCTCTGTCCCCAAACAGAATTTCAAAGTAAGAAGCCCCACAAGGGGGAAAAAAGCCTGTCTTGAAAGAGAGTGATATTAGAGAGGGTCTTGGGGGCCAGTGGGCCTTACCAGGGAGGTGACATATGGCGGGGAGAGACTACACAATTTATTGTCAAACTCACAAACCAGGACTGACCCTGGTCAACTGGGGCATGGTCATGGCCTGTAAACCAGGGCTTAGAGGCTGACCTGAGAGAGTGAGGGGTTGGGGGTGAGAAGCCCCTTTCCTTTCCTGGAGGGAGGCTGTAAACCTCCCTGGCAGAGAACCAGGAGAGGAAGGAAAGAGGAAGAGGAGAGGGCTGTGTGGGTCAGTGAAGTCTGGGGTGGAGGTGAAGAGGCTCAGAGTCTCCAAGGGCAGTGGGCAGAGGGGAGGAATCTGGGTGTGTAAGAGGTTCTTGGGGCTGAGACTGGCCCCCCCTTAGTGCTGCTTTTGTTGTTCTATCAACAATACCAGCTAAGGGGGCGGGTCCTTTTTGTGCTTCCCCACGAGCTCCGACTGTGGGCTGTGCATCTTTGCGTCAGTGTGAGCCAGGACCGCGTGTGCGTGGACCACCCTGGCCTGGCTGGCCCTGGAGCTGCAGCTGTGATGCCTCTTCCTCCTCTTGAGCCTGCTGAGGGCAGGGCCCCATCTGCTCCTGTCGCACTTCTCTGGCTCCCACACCCAGCACAGGGCGCACGCTGGGCTCGGGGCCCAGGGCGGTGCGCGTGCCCTGCGAGACCCTGGGAGGAGCTCTGCTCTGGCTCATGCTCCGCTTCCCATCGGCTCCTGCAGAACTGGAGCGGCTGCTGCACTCAGGTGGTTTAATGTCGGAGGTTCATCTTCCCACACACCAGGCTGGCCTCGCTCTCCCTGTGTCAGTTCTCCAAGGCCGTCCAAGGAGCCTCATGCAAGCAGATCTCTGTGGGCGGCTCATGGGACTTGCCGGTGATTGCTGAGTTCACACCTGGCTGCCTCACCGTCGGGCCTCTTCCGAGAGCATCAGGAGGCCGGGTGGGGTCCCCGCGCAGACGCCCGGGCTTCCGGCGGCCCTGTCTACCTGTCCCTGGGCTGCTGCCTGAGACCAGGGTGATCATGGCCAGCACCAGGTACACTTGTGTCCTGGGGCTTCTCAGCCTCTGCTGTCCCTCCTGCTAGCTCTGTCGTCTCAGCCTCAGCAAAATGGGGACAGTAAGGTGCCCACACACCTGCAGGAGACTGAGTAGCACACACTTTGGCCAAAGGTGGCCTGGGCTCTGAGAAGACTCCTGACACTAGCTTTGGAGCAAGGTCCCCTCTGGGTACCCAGGAGCCCTGGGCAAGTGATGCTCTTTTCTCTGTTTCTGTCCTCAAAGGAACAGGAAGCTGCTCGGCCTGGTCAGGTGGCCAAGACTCCTCACCTCTGTGACAGACTCCCCTGTTCATAACAACCACAAAACAAAGGTCACAACCTCGACCTTGCCTGCCCCGGCTGGCTGTGGCCAGGTTAGAATGCCCAGGGCCACTTCAGGTCCTCCCCAGGGCCTGGCGCCCAGGCTCCACCTGTTCCACGGAGGTTTGGTGCGCTGCTCATGCTCCCTCCCCAGGCGAGACTCGCCTTTGAAGCAGCCCCAGAGTCCCGAAAGGCAGGTGGCTCCGTTTCTGGGCTCAGCCCTGAGTCCGATGCGGGGAGAGGGGGTGACTGGGGGGCCACAGGGGCACGGGACTTCGGGACTCACGGTCTTGGGAGAGGCCCTGAGGACATGGAGGCAACAGTCCCTCCGGGCACTAGGCGCCCTCGGCATCACCCGAGCGTCTGCCCTGCATGGGCCTCCGCGGCCAGGATGGGAGCCAGGCCGGAGGGTCCTGCCGGAAGGGCAGGAGGTGCAGGCAGGGGCCTAGGGAACAAAGAGGCCAGTGCACTGGAGGGGGGACCTCCGTGAGGGCTGTTTCAGTCCCAGGCCTTTAGAAGGGGCCCGAACCCATGCTGCCAGTCCAGAAGGAAGAGTGCCAGGAAAGCAACCCCCAGACCCCTGCAGGTGACGCCATTGGCCAGAGGACCTGGGAGCCGGAGGGCACAGGCCTGTTCAGCGGTTCATGTGGGGCGGCCTCATCGGGCCACAGCAAGGAAGAGGCGTGCACATGGGCCTGCAGGCCGCAGGGAGTGTCCAGCTCCAGCTGCACCCGTAGGGCCCCTGCGCTAGGTTGGGGTCCACAGACCCAAGGCCCAAGGGCCAGGGCGGTGATGCACAGAGGGGACCAGACAGGTGGGAGGATGAGGGGTCGTGGGCTTGGCCTTCTGCTCAGTGGGAGCCAGGAAGTGAAGGAGCAGAAGGGCCAGCGGGAGGCGCCTTCCTGGGCTGCTCAGGACCCTCCCGAGCGTCCCCACCCCGCTGCGAGGCGTCTCTTCTCCCTTCCCGCCGCCTTGCTCTGTCCTCCTGCTGGCCAGCAGGCGTCTGTGTCCTCCGCATCCCCAGTGGGCAAGCACAACACGGTGGCAGCTGCCTGGTAGGTGCTGCTGCCCCCAGCAGGGTGGGGTGACACGGCCACTTATGTCACAGAAGCAGTCTCAGCACCACGTCATCCCCATGGTCCAGAGACCATAACAGAGCTCTGAGCGGCTAGAGGAGCCGCCAGGGAGCCAGGCCTCCGCAGCTGGGACTGGCTTCTCCTGTCTCTCGGACGTGGGTACAGACCTGGCTGCCTCCATGAAGCCCTCCCTGACTCTCTTGCTGGCTGGGTGCGGTGCCGCCTCCAGGTTCCCGGGGGCGGGAGTGCTCTCCCAGGCTGCGCCTCTTTGCCTGGTTTCCTGTCCCCTGGCAGACCCCACTGCAGTCTGGGTGGTAGACACTGCAGCTCTGCAGGCCCTACCAGAGTCACAGCGCCATGGCTCTGCTGCTGTGGCCGGGGCGGGTTGAGCACGGTGAGTCCTGAGGACACCGTGACAGGTGCCGGGCAGGTGGATTTGGGCTGTGGGTGTTCACCGATGGCCGTGGTGCGGTGTGTCAGGAGAGATCCTGGCTGTCCATGTCACCTTGGGACAAAGGAGCCTGGATGCTCGTGAAGTGCCTAAGGAGGTCTCTGTGTGCACCTGGGCACTGGCCGGAAGACCAACACCTGCAGGGAGCCCCTAAGTGTCCTCCTGGGGGCCTTTGCTCACACCCAGGGCACTAATGGCCCGGCAGGACACAGGTGGAAATGGAGTCCCCAGAGATGAGTGCGCCTGGCCCACCAGCCCGGGTGGTTCTGGCAGGGGCTGCCAGCAGCAGGAAGGAGGACCCCAGCCACAGCCTGAGCCGGGAGAGCGACCCTAGGCTGTGACTCGGAACAGCTGAGAACAGGCCTTTGCTGAACACCTTTCACCATGGTGGCCGGGACAGGTGCCTGTGAAACAGAACTCCTGCCCTCAGGGAGCAACAGATGGCAGCCCGCGAGGGAGTTCAGGCGCCGAGCCCGCCCTGTCCCCGTGGAGACCTCGGCGGTGCCACCTCAGTGTTTCCTGGCGGGAACTAATCAGGCTCCGCGGGCGCCCCGAGCCGGGCTCCCCTTAATGCCGTCCATAAAGAGCCTCGTTACCCAGCACCGGGCTGCCGCAGGCCCGCTCGCCCGCGCGGCCGCAGCGCCTGCGTCCCTGGGCCAATAAATCAGATTTAGATTACACGGAGGCAATCTAACGCCTGACGGTCGCTGCGGACGGCCACGTCTTGATTCCGGCAGCAAGGGGGCCGGGAGGCTGCACGGAGGCTCACTCGCTGCCGGGATGAGCGCGGCTTGGCGCTCTGGGCAGAGGTCCGGCGACCCTGTGCTGGAGAGGCGTCCTGCCCCCGGGGCTCCCGCCCTTGCCTGGGGAGGCACCCCTGGCTGCAGAGGCTGACTCAGCAGATCTGGGCTCAGCCCTAGGATTCTCGGGTTCAGTCTGCGACCTCCAGAGCTCCTGGGGCTCCTGGGTCTCCGGAATCTTCTACCCAAAGAGTTTCCTTGGGGTTGATACTTGAGAGGTGATGGGGTGTCTGCCCTGACACTTGCCGGCCTCTGCAGGACCTGGCCTCTTAAGGGGCTGGCCTCCCTGCTGGGCTGCGGGTCCTGGAGGGCTGAGCCCAAAATAAGCCAACGAGAGGACCCAGAGGAAGGAAGAGAGGGCGGGAGGGGGAGCAGGTTCCCTGCAAGGGACCCTACAGGATGCCAGAGAAGGGCAGGAAGAAGCCGGTGCGGGGATGCGGGACCAGGGCGGAAGGCAGTCAAGGCGGGCCGGGGCAGGCTGTGCCCACACCCAGGCAGGGGTCAGGGAAGGCCCCTTGCCCTCCAGCAAGATGGTTTTCTCCCATAAACAGGGCCTCTTTCCCTCAATCAGGAGTCTCTGAAGCTGTGCCCAGAGGCCCAGCCAAGGCGGGCCGGGGCGGGCTCTGTAGATGCATAGTGCTAGGTACCAGGGATGCGCACTTAGTGTCAGGGACCTTGCCACCATGTCCTCTGAAGGCTTCTGGGACATGCACTCCCTGACACACAGAGTGAGATGTCTCTCTTCCTCTCCTTGTCCATATTGAACGTGATTTTTACTGACAGTCTCTTCCAGTCTCAGGGTGCAAAATGCCACTGGCTGTCATTTTGCTTTGTAGTGCCATACACCTAAGGAGTAGGAGTTAGGTGGGTAGGTGGAAGATATCAAGGCCTCAACGCTGTGGCAGTGGGAGGTATGAGTTAGTTGTGTTGCTTTTATTTACAAGGTGATAGAATGCAATTCAAATAGGTCTGCACTGGAAAAGGGACACAACCAGAAGAGAACAGAAGTGACAGCTTCAGGTATGGCTGGATCCAAGTGCTCAAAAGTGCTGTCATGGGGATTTGGAACCCCTGTGTCTCCCATTCTGCTCTCTTCAAAGTTGAACTCACACTCCTTGAAGAGTGACAAAGATGACCAGAGCAACTCCCTGCTCTTGTCCCCCAGCTTGGCAAACCCTGGGCCAGAATGTCTTCCCTCAGGTTCCAGTGAAAGTTACAGAGTTGACTTGAATGGGACCATCGTGGGTCACATGCTCATTTCTAGAGTCAGAGGATGTGGGTGGGTCTGACCCTAATCGTGTGCATGAGAGTGGGTGAAGGTGGTAAAATTGGGGTGCTTTCCAGAGGGAGGGGGCCTGGGTGCTGGACGTGGTGTCTCCTATCAGGGGTCACCCAGGGGGTGGGCACCAGCAGCAAGGAGCAGCTGGTGCGGCAGGTCAGGGCCACCCTGCTGGGAACGCAGCACAGGCAGGTGGGGTCGGGAGCCGCCCCTGCCCTGCCGCCTGGTGCCCACTCCTCTGCAGGAGGCTGCTGCCGTCACGATGGCCAGGATGGCCGGAGCCAGGCTCCCACCCAAAACCGTGACCTTGTCCCTCTGCTGAGTGTTCGCAGCCTTTCCGTTTTACGTGTCATTTACCGTAAACCACCTCAAATCCTTTCTGGAAGCAGGCAGGGTATAAATTATAAATAGATTTAATTTAAAAAGCTCAACAGGGCAGTTTCTCTGCGGGGTCCCTGCGGCTCCTGCTGACACTTCTCTCATCGCCCGGTGCCGGGGGAGGGCGGGCGCTCGGGTCCCAGGAGGCTGCAAGGGGGACGCCAGTGTGGCCGCGTGGCACAGAGCGGCAGGGCCCAGGTCGCGGGGCGTGAGCCGTGTCTGCGCCCCAGGAACCCACGCCTCCTGCAGATGCCCCCACTGGAGCCAGCCTTTCCTCCTCCTGCCCTTCTGCAAACGGCAGGCCTCCCACCTCCATGCAGCAGCAAGGCCGTCCCCAGGCCAGGTCATCAAATCCTGGAGAAATGATGCCAGAGCCGTGGCTGGCATGCAGGCGGGTCCCCAGAGCCATCAACGTACTTCACTCCTGGTCACTGGGCTATCAGTGTGGGCTTTGTGCCCAGCTGGCTGAGAGTCCTAGGTATGAAAGTGGCGGAGGTTCCCCTCCAGGGGGCCCGGCCATGGTTGGGCCATGCTGGTGACAAGCAGCGTGAGGGCCATACAGTGCAGGTGCCCAGCAAAGTCTGCCTGTTTGAGTCGTGGCTGGCTGCCTTGGCTGTGTGACCTCAGGTGAGACACCAACCTCTCTGTGCTTCCCTTTCCTCATCTGTACTTGGTATGATATTATACCTACTCCAGGCTGCTGGGGTGATTATGTGAATTATTAAAACACATCCGAGGAGCTCAGAATGGGGCCCACCACTTCATGAGAACTTACCCTGGTCTTCCCTCTGGTTCTGTGCTTTCGTTTGGGGAACGTGCCCCCCAATGCAGATTACTTTTATAATTTTGACTCATTTTCTCCTGTCCTACCCTTGTCACCCAAGGAGTGGGGGAGGTATCAGAGATGTCTGCTCCGTCCTGCTTGCTGGCTCCACCCTCTCTGGTGTATGCCCAGTGTTTCCTTTGCTCCCAGCCCCTGGTGACAGGTGGGCTGACAGGTGGGCAGACAGGTGTCCCTTCTGGATGCCCATCAGGCTGTTCCTAGGAAAACCCATAAGCAACCCCGCGACTGGAGGCCAGGCGTTGGTGTGGAGGCCTGAGGGTAAGGGGCTTCCAGGGGAGCTGGCGCGGGCAGAGGTGCGGGCAGAGGCGCCGGCAGGGCAAACCCCGCGGGGCTGGGCTGCGCCTTAGAGCAGGCTCCGTCCAGGGAGCTCCTTCCTGGGCACCCTGCCCCTTAGGGCCCCCCAGGCCAGTTGGCCATAATAATAGGCCGGTGGCGGTGAGATGGGGGTCTGAGGCCCTTGGGGACCCAGGCTCACGACCCACCAGCCGATCCGGGCTACGGAGCTGTGGGGGCCTGGCACAGCCCCCTGAGCGGCTGAGGCCCCATGAGCGTAACTGGGCCAAGGCCTGGCGGTCCGGAGACTTTGTGTTCCTTAACCTTCATGCCCCTGGCATCTTGCAAGGAGAGCCAGCCCCCCGTCAGTGGGGCAGCTCCACGGCTTCCAGAGGTGGGGGGTTGGCTCATGTGCTTCCCCTCCGTGGGGACAACAGGCCTGGAGGACACAAAGGAAGGAAGCAGCCCCTTTTCTGCTGGAACTCAGGGCAGAGCAGACCAGACCAGCATAAGCCCAGCGAGGACGCTGGCACCGGAGGAGTCTGCGAGCCCGATATGGCCAGTGTCCTGTCAGAAGCTGTCGTTGGAGGCTGGGCAGAAGGAGCTCTGCACCCGGGGTCAAGCAGGTCAGGAGGCTGCCTATTCTGCAGGACTTGTCAGAGGCTTGACTCCATGTGGGCCTGGTGGCGCCAAGGGTGCTCTAGGAAGCAGTGTGTGCCCTTGCCTATCTGCCCAGCAAGGACTGCCATCCTGGGCACTCGGAGGGAGGAGGACCCCAGCCCCAGCATACTTTGGATACCTGGTTCAGGGGAGGGCGGTGGACGCTGGCCTGAGGTCACAGAGAGAGGAAATAGGAAGTTGGCATGGGGAATTCAGATGAGGGCCTTTGGACTCCCAAACCCTCGCCCTCCGTGAGCCTTCTCCAGGACGGCCATGCCCCCGGGTCTGCACGGAGCCCTCAGGAATCTGAATGCCCTTCACAGCGATCCTCCAGCGACCTGTCTTCCCCCAGAGCCCTGCTTCCTGTGTTTCCTGTGAGGTCGGAAGTCAGGACCAAGTGGAACCCCAAAGGCACTGGTCCTGGGTGTGGGTGGGGTCCTTGTGCCAAAACCCCAGCCCTGGACTTCTGGCCTGCTCCGCGTGCGTGCAGTGTGGCTGGGCGGGAGGAGGATCTGGGACGAGCCCTGGTCCAGGTTTTCCGGTTGTTGACCCCAACGCTGGTAATCCTGTGCCCAGATCAGAGCTGCCGGGCTTGGGCAAGCAGCGTGCTTCTGCTCTTGCCTTTGAGACACAAATGGACACCCAGCCCCGCCTGCCCTTCACGAGGGTTCACTGGGGGTCCTGACCACCCCGCAGTGGGGAGGGTGGAGACCAAGGAGGGGCCTCATGGCCTGGCCTGCTGGTGGGGGCCCAAGCTTTGACCTAGACAGCCTGGTGGCAGAGGCTGCTCTTCCGTCCGCCACGCTCCCCTCAGAGCATCATGAACCCCCCGCATCCCTCACCCCCTGTGACAGCCACAGGCTGGGAAGCCTGCCCCAGACCTCACACCACGATTCTAGAAGCAGTTCACCCAGCATTGGGCCTTTTGCTCCTGGGGATCCGCAGTACTGCTCTGGGGAAGTAGAACGTGCCCTGCAGGACCTCTCCGCAGAACAGGCCCCGGAGAGCAGGCTCTGTTTGCCTGCTGCTGTTTCCAGTATACAGGACAATGAATATCTGCAAGTGTGTCTACCCGTCACCGATTAGCCTATGATTTACCTATAAATCATCTACAGCCTCTACCATTTGTCGATTATCTTCCTTTCATCGATCATCTCTCTTTACCTGTCATTTATCAATCACCATCTGGGTTGCTAGTTATCTGCCTCCCCACCCATCTTCCCATCCTCTGTCTACTGTCCTCTACTTAGCATGTCTATCTGTCATCTCTCCCTTGTCCATCAGTCATCTGTCTTATCATCTGTCCAGCTATCAATAATGGACCAGCAATTTGTCCTCCGTCTATCTGTCCATCCACCCACATTCTCAGAACGAGATCTTCTGAATGCCCGCGACTCCCGCTGCCCCTAACAATCCATCCCACCACAGCTCCTTGTCAGTGAGCACAAGTCTCCTGCCCCCTTCTTGCGGGCAGGATGGAATTGCCTCGTGAGATCGGGTGGCCATTTGTTTCACTGATTTTCCTCGGACAGTCAGGCTGCTTCCAATTCTTCATTATCGTAAACGATGCTGCACTGGCTCTCTCTGGGCCGGACCTTTGGGAACAGCCATAATGATTTCTTTAGAACCGATTCTTAAAGGTGGAAGGGCTGAGTGGGAGAGCAAGTGCCTTCAAAAACGATTGTTTTAATGTTTAAAAAATCCCTTTCCATGGATCTTAATGATGGTTGGTAACTTTCATCAATAAAACGACACCCGTTGGGTGATCTTTACCTGTCATTCTGTCTGAGACAAGAGAGCTGTGGTGAAGAAGATCCTGTCATCCGGGAAGTTCCCCTGCTGCTCAGGTAGCTGCTCTTATGAGCCCCGTCGGCAAATGAGAAACCGAGTCCAAGGCAAGAGGAGCCCGGCAGCCTGCAGCATCTACGTGGCCAGGGGTGCCTCCGTGTTCTGCGCAGTTGGCAAGGGGTACGTTCCTCTTTCACTTCTACAGCACCAGCTCTCAGCCTGGATCTCTGCAGACCCCTGGGCCCTGGCTGAGGTCCACAGTGATGGGACAGAGCCTGAGGTGGAGACTGGTGTCTGACGAATGGCCCCTGGTGGTGTCTGGATACCTGGCCCAGCAAAAGAGACTTTTAGATGCGACGAAGGATCCTCCATGGGGAGTCAGCCTGGATTATCTCTGGGGCCCGGGGCCTTGCAAGAGGGAGACAGGAGGACAGAATCAGAGAGGGACTGGAAAGATGCAATGTGGCTGACTTTGAAAACGGAGGATGGGGCCAGGAGTTGAGGGGTGGAGGTAGTTTCTAGAAGCTGGAAAAGGCCAAGGCAGAATCTCCCTGGGAGCCTGCACAAGGAAGCAGCCCTGCCAATACCTTCAGTTTAGGACTTCTGACTTCTAGAACTGTAAGATAAAGAATTTGTATTGCTTTACAATCATGAAATTCATTTGGAAAAATGAGGCCCAGAATAGCCAAAACAATCCTTAGCAAGAAGAGTGAAGCAGGAGGCATCACAATATCAGACCTTAAATCATACTACAGAGCCATAGCAACAAAAATGGCATGGTATTGGCACCATAACAGACATGCAGACCAATGGAGCAGAATAGAAGACACAGAGACAAACCCCACTAATACAGTTGTCTCACACTAGACAAAGGTACCAAAAACATACATTGGAGAAAAGATAGACTCTTCAACAAATGGTGCTGGGAAAACTGGAAATCCATAGGTAGCAGAATGAAATTTAACCCCTATCCCTCACCCTGCACAAAACTCAACTCTAAGTGGATCGAGGACCTAGGCATTAGGCCAGAGACCCTGTTTCTACTAGAAGAAAAGTAGAACCAAATCTCCACCATGTCAGCTTAGGAACTTATTTCCTCAGCAAGACTCCTAAAGCAGAAGTAGTAAAATCAAGGTTTAGTAAATGGGATGGAATCAAACTAAAACCTTCTTCACAGCAAAGGAAACAATCAATAATGTGAAGAGAGAGCCTATAGAATGGGAGGAAATCTTTACCACATGCCCCTCAGATAGAGCACTAATCTCCAGGATACAGAAAGAACTCAAAACGCTTAACACCAAACAGACAAACAAACAATAGCCCAATCAATAAATGGGCTAAGGAACTGAACAGACACTTCACAGAAGAAGGAATAAAATCAATCAACAAATACATGAAAAAACGTTCAATGTCTCTAGCAATTAGAGAAATGCAAGTCAAAAGTACACTGAGATTTCATCTCACTCCAGTCAGAAGGGCGATTACCAAGAATACAAGCAACAACAAATGTTGGCGAGGATGTGGGGGGAAGGTACACTCATATGTTGCTGGTGGGAATGCAGATTGGTGCAGCCACTCTGGAAAGCAGTGTGGAGATTCCTCAGAAAGCTTGGAAGGGAACCACCATTTGACCCAGCTATCCCACTCCTCAGTTTCTATCCAAAGGACTTAAAATCAGCACACTACAGTGACGCAGCCATATTCATGTTGGTAGCAGCTCAATTCACAAGAGCTAAACTTGGAACCAATGTAGGTGCCCTTCAACAGATGAATGGATAGAGAAGCTGGGGTATATATAAACAATGGAATATTACTCAGCCTTAAAGAAGAATGAAATCATGGCATTTGCCAGTAAATGGATGGAACTGGAGAATATTATGCTAAGAGAAATAAACCAGTCCCAAAGAACCAAAGGCCAAATGTTTTCTCTGATATGTGGATGTAATTCACAATAAGGAGGGAGGAGAATGGAGTTACTTGGATTAGACCAAGGGGAGTGAAGGGAGGGGAGGGGGCTTGGGTTAGGAATGATAGTAGACTGAGTTGCACATTAGTACCCCATGTGCATATATGATTACATGACCCGCGTGACTCTGCATGTACAACCAGAATGAGAAGTCACTGTCCGTTTATGCACGATGTATCAGAATGCTTTCTGCTGTCATGTATAACTAATTGGAACAAACAAAATTAAAAAATAAACTGCAATTTGTAATATACTAGGAAGGGAGAACTCAACCCAGAAGTGGGGGTCTTGCCCAGAGCTGCCCAGAGCCTCACTTTGCAAAGTGGGCTGGGCAGAGCTGCTGCCAGCCAGTGCCACCACAGTGGCCTCCTTGCCCTCCCCGCCCCTCTGCACCCTGGGAGCGTCTAGCTTGCCCTCAGCCAGCACCGTTCTTTCATGGGTAGGTCTTTGATTTAAAAATTTTTTGTTTGAAATTTATTGTTCCTCTGCCCTGTGGCTCAGTGGAGAGGGCACAGGCTTAGGGGTTGGGGACCTGCGTTGGACCCTGGGTGCTGTCTTCTGCTAGCTTGGTGCTTTGAGAAGCCTCTGAGCTTGGCTCTCGGAGCATAAACCCTCTTGTGGAATACTGGGGGACATCCTGGCTCCCCAGCTCTTTGGATGTCAGTTAGGCCATGTCCCCCTGGGGTCCTCAGCACCTGGTGCAGAGAAGCACCTTCTAGATATCTGTTGAGTGAAGGAGGCGCCAGGGGAGGCCCAGCCTGGGCAGAAGCAGCTCCTGGCCCAAGCTGAAGGGGAGGGTGCAGCCAATCTCCCGAGCCCCTCCTCACAAGCCTCTTCAAGCTGCTTCTCAACACCTTCATGTTGACACTTTTTGGTAGGCTTTTAAAATTGCTCTGTAATTATTTTCAAAAAGCATCTTTGGAAATTGAGCCTTTGATGTCCAGGAACTCGGCCTGGGTGCCTTTTATATTCCGTAACCCATGGCATTGCTATCTTCCCTGCCACCCGGGAAGCTGGGCAGAAGCAGGGGTGCTCAGGTTGCCGCGCTCCTCCACAGCGCCTGGCCCGGGAACCCAGGTGGGGGCGAGTGCCGGCGGGGAGCCCGCGTGGTCCCTGAGCCGGGGCTGGGCAGCCAGTGAGCCTGGTCTTCTGCAGCTCAGGTGGCCTCGCGGAGGGGCGTGCTGTGATCTGCACTAACCATGCTCCCTGGGTTGGCAGGGGTCATCCAAGACTCGAAGAGGGAGTGGGGAGGGCGCATCCTGTGGCCAGAATCGCTGCCAAGTTCGCCCGCTCTCCCCGTGGGACTGCCCAGGGCCTGTTCTGCACCGATGCGCCTTGCAGAGTTCCAGAAGGCGTCAGCTATACCCTTTCCTCCAACTTATTGACCAGGGGCTCTGTTGTCCAGGGGCTGGGGGAAGTCTCTTCCTGGGGGCTTTTGCGAGGGGGACAGTGGCTCTGGCTGGCAGGTCAACTGCAGCAGAGACCAGTGGCCCTCTCAGCCTCTGCAGGGCCAAGGTGACCCCGGGGAGCTGGCCTCCACTCTGCCTGCAGCAGAGCTCCTTGCCGGAGGGCCTCAGGCCCTGCAGTCGGGGGGCGGGGGGCGCTGCTGCCGCTGCCCGTCCACAGTGACCTGCCTTAGTTCAGGAGGAGCCAGAGGGCACTGCCAGCTTCTATCATTCGGTCATCTTCCGTACCTACTGGGTCCATGCCCCAGGCCACCATCCTCCTCCAGAAGGTGATTGTCGAGGGTTAATCCATAAGGTCACTTGAAAACGAAGCCATTATTCCCTTCTTAAAGGTTAATGTGTTTTTCCCCGAGTGTGTGAGTGGAAATTTCAAGCATTCCACATTCTTTATTGAGCCGGTGAAGTCCTGAACACCTTCAGAAAAATGTGCCCTTAGAATGTGGGCCTGGGGGCTCCAGTAGGGTGACTGGTCCTCAGGAAGTGTCCTTGCCTATGGAAGGGTCCCTGCGGAAGGGTCCCAGCAGGTCTCAGGGAGCAGGGGCCCCTCCCCACTCACCAACTGTTGGGGGCTGGCCCACCCTGCGTCCCTGTGTGCCCAGTTAAGATGAAATGAGAGCCAAGTCCCCATTCGCAGTGCCCCCTCAGGTCAGGGTCTCATTAGCCAAGGTGGCCATCAGCTCTGCCTGGTCTCTCTTCCGTGGAGGAGGGCTGAGAGACCACACCCAGAGGGGCTCTCGGGCGCCTCCTCCCCTGCCCTGTCTCCAGGTGCCCACACCTCAGGCTGCCAGGCACCTGGCATCTCCTCCACCCCAGTTGGCCTTTGGCTTCCAGGTGGAAGGCGCCGCCAGGTTAGGCCTGCACCCCCTTTGTGAATGCCTCTCCCCGGGCCTTCCCTGCTCATCTGCTACCACCTAAGGTTGCTTTGGGGCTGCAGCTACAGTGGACTAGAGGGGACAGGGCTCTTCTGGCCCACAGTGTCAAAAATATTGTCGTCTAGTCCTTTGCAGGACGAGTCCACCAGCTGCTGTCCTCACGGCCTGCCGCGGGGTGCTTGCTTAGCCCACAGGAGTCCCTGGGGTTCCAAGCCTGGTGACCGTTACCACTACCGTTGCCTCCAGGAACGTCTTGGATGGTCTAGCGAGTGCTCGCCCAGGGCCTCTGTGCCCAGGCACGGGCATTCCCGGGGCCAGGGCTGCCAGCGTGATGAGGTCCTGCCCTAGCAGAGCTCCCTACGCAGGCCAGTGGCATCTAAAACTGACCGAGCGCTCTCCCTGGGCATGTCTTTGGTGCTCTAAAGAACAAGCGGGATCCAGGCACAGGAAGTGCAGCCCGTTGAGGACACTCCCCAACGGCCAACGTCAGGTAGGAGAAGGGGTCGGAGATGAGCTGGAGCGGTCTCCACGACCCAGGCGGTTCCTCCTGGAAGTGGGCCCGGAGGAAGTGGACTTCGCACACTGCCTTGAGCGCTGAGAAGGGAGGGGCGTCAACCCTGCAGCCCGAGGGCCTGACCCAAAGGCTGGGGCTGGAGACTTTGTTCCTCACCCCATCTCCTCTGTGGAACCAGCGCCTCATTCCCTGCTTTCACATCAACGAAATATGCCTGGACATACCATCGCCCAGAATAAAAAACCACATTTCCCAACCTCCCTTGCAGCCAGATGCAGTCAAGTGTAGATTTTAGCTCATGTAATGGAAATGGGGATGACAGGAGCCATTTCCAGATTGTGCCCTCACCTCCTTGCCCCTTTATTCCCTCTCACTTGCCGGAATGCAGATGTAATGGTTGGGACCAGAGCAGCCATTTTGTATCTTCAATTGGAAGCTGTGTGGTGGGATACAGAGAAATGAGGTAGAAGGGACCTGGGGGCTTCCCCTCCAGCTCTGGCCTGTGAACTGAAAGCTTTATAGGGGAGAAAAAAGTATTTCTGTGTTGTTTAAGCCACTATCCGTTTGGCTCTCTGTTCCAACAGTTCAGCCTATGAGATGCAGCAAGGCGCTCCATAGAAACACTCCACCCCTCCACCCAGGTGAGACAGCGCGGTGCTCCCAGGTGAAGCCCACGGCTTCTCCCGCTTCGGAACTCTGGGCCCAGCGCTGCTGCTCCCACCCTGGGCCAGCACGGAGGCAGCCTCCCCCACTGCCTGGGAGGGCTTCTCCTCGCACTGCCGCCCACAGAGCTGGAGGAAGGACTGGTGGGCAAGGCGGGGGCTCTGCCAGCAAGGCCAGTGAAGCCTCTTAGTCCCTGGCAGCCCCTGACCTTCCCCTCGGCCTCCCGCCTCCCGGGGAGTGGAGGCCAGCTGCACGGAGGGGCCGCTGGGAACAGAAGACTGTATGGGATTGCAGATGGGCCTACCGCCATGTCAGCATCGTCATTAGCGGCCTGGCTCATTTGGCCCCTGCAGGCGGGCCGGGAGCTCTGCTCAGTGATCTCAGCCTTCCCTGGGCCTCCCAGCCCCATGCCCATAAAATCATAGGAGCGCTGCCAATTAGAGGCCCGCCAGCCGAGGCCCCTCGAATGTGATCAGCCATAATAACTTAATAGCCTTAAGTTTGGGAGGCTGCTTCTGAAGCTCGGCGTCTTCGCCCCCGGAGCTGAGCTCCTCTGAAAAGGCTCCGCTGGCCCTCCCCGTGCCCATTATCTCATCTCCCGCTCAGGCGCCCGTCCCCGCAGCCCGCCTCGCCACTTAGCTGACAGGCCCGGGGCGGGCCGGCTCCCAGCTCCCCACCTCGCCGTGTCCCGGCACAGATTCCCCAGATGCAGAGCCCTGGCTGCCCCCCGCACCGCCACACGCCCAAGAGCAATCAGGACGGGCCCACTGGGTGTCAGCGATCCTCTGAGACGAGAAGGGCTGTAATCAGGGGGAGACTTGAATATGCAATACTTCATGTCGGATTAAGTGTACCACGCAGCTGGAGAGGGAGGCCCGAGCGGGAAACAAATGTTCCAGTGTCTTCACCAGTGACCTCCATGTTTCCACCGGCAGCTAATCCCTCTGTCATAATTCAAGTTGTTGGCTAGGAGATGCGGCCGTGGCCGCTGGAATTCCACGGTCTCTTGGCAGCTCCCCCACCGCCAGCGCACCGTCCTGTCCCCCAGTGGGGCGGGAGCCCGTGTTTCCCCTCGGCTGGGTAGAAAACCCCTCTGAGCCATGTTCCAGGCGCTGGATCCAGAGGGCGGCAAGGAGGGAGGCTGGGAGGTGGGAGGGTCTGTCCCAGGGCAAGTGATGTGAAGGCCACTGTTTGGGAAAGAGCTTTCTCAGCCCTGGGGAGAGGGGCAGGGGTCCTCCAGGGGAGGCTGGCAGGACCAGCCTCAGTGGTCGCCTGCCCACGGTTCAGGCACTGGACCACCTACTCCGTCCCGCCGCCATCTGACTGGATTGCTCGGAAGCACCTAAAACTTAACAGAAACACAACCTTGGTTTCTCCAGGGTGGTGGCTCCAGCCTTCCCACTTGGGTGCGGCTTCCACCCTTGAGTGTGGCTGCGCCTGCTGCGCTTCGGAACCGTCTCACGTGGCCGAAGTGACGGGGGCAGCCTGGACCGGGTTCCAGCGGTGACCTCTGCCCTGCTTGTTTCCTGGCTTCCCGCGCATGCTCACTGGTGAGGCTGGACAGTCCCTCCGGCCAGGATCCGCTGTCTCTGGCCCACAGCCAGGGAGCCCCGTGGGCCTCACATAAACGTAAGCTCGGTGAGGTTGGACTGTTCGTTACTCGTCTGGTGGACCGGTCCCCATTGCTGCCGTAACAGGTTGTCACTGGTGGTTTATGACGACAGAGACTTGTTCTCCCACAGCAAGCCAGGGCCAGGGGCTGGGAACAAGGCACCAGCGGGGCTGCTGCCCTCGAAAGACTTCCTGCGCTCTCAGTTTGGGGGCTCTGGACGGTTTGTAATCCAGGATGGTCTCATCTCAAGACCCTTAACTTAATTATGTCTGAAAACACCCCGTTTCCAAATAGAGTCATGATCCAGGCTTCTGGGGCCATGCCTTCTGGGGCCACCCTTCAACCTGCTGCAGCTTGTTCTCCGCAGGTCACCCTGGGGCCTGCCGCCCATCCGAGCACTTCAGGCTGCGACCAGTAAATGCGTGCTGACCGAAAGCGGTTGACTCCATGCATTCCCTTGCACCAGAATCTCCTGGAGGGCCTCTTAGAACACAGGTTGCAGGGTGGACCCACCCCAGAGCTGCCGACCCAGCAGGCCCACGGGGTGATCTGCAGGAGGCTGTGGGGCCTGGTGGAGGGTCTCACAAGTTCTCTCCAGTGGCCCTGCAGAAGCCAACCAGAGGCTACTGGGGCTCAGGGGAGGCTAAGATGCACCCCCCAAATAAAATTTCTGGGTTCTGGGGGTCCTTGTTCCCCAGAGAAAGAAGCACAGGATGAGGATACCTTGACAGCATCAGCATTAAGATGGACGGGGAGCCAGGAGGACACGTGGTCCTTGGGGGTCTCCCCCAGGCAAGCCTCAGCCGGGCCCTCGCTCAGGCTGCCCCCTCAGCCCAGCAGGGCCTGGGCCTTCCTCCCACCCTCCCGCCTTCCCTTCCATCCTCCCTCTCTCTTCCTTCCCTTCTTTTCTTTTTTTAAAAAAATAGTTGCTTGGAGATGGAATGCACATACTCATGATAAGTTGCCCTGTTCACTGGTTTTTAATATGTTTACAGGCAGGTGAAACCATCATCACAGTCGATTTTAAAACATATTCGTCACCTCAAAAAGAAACCCCGTGCCACTGAGCTCCGACACCTCTCTCCCAGCCCAACCCAAGATGCCCACTGATGGGCTTCTGTCCCCGTGGACTAGGCTTCCGGCCTTCGGTTCTTGAGGGCTGGGGCCACACGCCGTCTGGCTTCTTTGACTGAGCAGTGTTTTCGAGGTCTAGTCATTGCTGGTATCAGTGCTTGGTGTCTGTTTACGTGAATGAGGCATATTCCATTGTTTGGAAAGACCACATTTTGTTTATCCTTTTGTCAGTTCTTGGAAATTCAGGCTCCTTTCAGCTATTGTGAGTAATGCTGCCATAAACATTCGTGTGCAAGCCTCTGTTTGGACGTGCGTTTTTATTTCTCTTGAGTGTTCAGCGAGGGCTGGAACGGCTGGTCATGTGGTAGCTCTGGGTTTAATCGTTTGTGGGCCTGCTAGACCTGCTAGACTGTTTTCTAAAACAGCAGCGTTTTAAACTCCCACCAGTGTCCTGGGAGGGTTCTGATTTACCCGCCTCCTCTGAAAGCCATCATCTGTCATTATTTAACGTGTGAGGCTGGCCTCCCTGCGGGCCTGCTGTGCAGTGTCCTGTGGTGGTGACCACCTCTTTGTGTGTTCATCGGCCATTTGTGTATCTTCCGTGGAGAAATGTCCCTGTGCCCATTTCTGGATGGGGTTGTCTTTTCGCTACTGGCTATATGAGTCCATGTCATCATGGTAGATAATTTGCACATATTTTCTCCCATTCTGTGTTTTCTTTCTGGTTTTTGATGCTGTCCTTTAAGTGTTCAATTTTGAAGAAATCTGATCCACCTGTGTTTTGTTACTTACGCTTTGAGCAATGTATCTAAGAACGCTTGCCAAACCAAGGTTATGAGGCTCCGTCCCTGTCTTTCCTTTGCGGAGTCTCGCGGTATTAGCTCGTGTCAGCTTTTGCACTGGGATCCTTGATTCATTCTGAATCTTTTTTGTATGCTGTGGGACAGGAGGTCCAGCTTCGTGCTTTTGCCTATGGACACGCGTTGTTCCAGCACCATTTGTTGGTGGGGAGTGCTGTCCTCTACTCATTGGATGGTCTTGGCCCTTTTGGTTAACTGGGTGGGGGCGGGAGGGATCTTCCTTCCAGTCCGTTTTATCCAATGTCCTTTGTCTATGATGAATTTTGTCCTTGGCGCGCACATACTTGGATGGATTTTGACCAGCAAACCCTCTCGTGTCGACTGCCACGATCACAGTGCAGAAGGTCCCCTCCCACCTCTGTCCTCGAGCCCTCCCTGTCTACCAGCCTTGGCCCCTAGGGGCCACAGTCTATCTTCTGTGCTTACAATTTTGTCTTTTCCAGCATGAGGTAAACAGAACCACTTAGTGAGTGGCCCTTTAAGGCTGCTTCTTTCACCCAGCAGAGTCCATCCGATGTCCCCATCCATGTGTGGGTAGTGTGCTCACCTAAGGCTCTGCTGCCACTGGCTGAAGAAGACGGGCTGCTTCCGGGCTCCATGATCACAAATGGGCCACTCTGAACGCTCACTCATAGGTTCCACATGGGAAGGTCGACTCCGTTTCTTTGTGGTTAGTGTACGAGTGGGGGATCATGGGGTGAATGAGTTTATGAAAAGCCGCCAAATGGCTTCTCTAAGAGGCAGCAGCATTTTGCATTCCCACCTGCAATAAAGGGAGTAATGGTGGCTCTCTGTCAGCATTTGGCATTGTCAGATTTGAATTATTTTTTCTATTCTAATAAGCATGCAGATATATCTCAATATGGTTTTAATTTGGATTTCTCGAATGACTAATGATGTTAAGCATGCGTTCATTGTTTGCTCATTTATCTTTTGTGAAATGCTGGTTCAAATCTTTTGCCCATTTTCTTGAGCTTTTTGTGTTTTGATTACTGTGTTGTGAGAGCGCCTCGTATATTCTGGACATTTGTGCTGTCAGGTATGTATCTGGCAATCATTTCCTCCCAATTGTATTAATTATCCATTGCCACATGACAAATGGCTTCCAAACTTGGCAATTAAAATGATAAACATTTATTATCTCACCCCATCTCTGTGGCCCATGCATTTGGAAGCAGCTCAGGGGGGTAGTCCTGCCTTGGGGTCTCAGACATTCATGGTTAAGGTCTCGTGCAGGGCTCAGTCTCTGAGGATCTGTCTCCCAGAGGCCTGGTTGGTGGTGGGGGGGTCATGCAGGCTGCAGCTCTGCACAGGCCCCTCCAGGATGCCACCTGTGTGCCCTTCCAACATGGCTGCCAGCTTTCCCAGTGAGCCCTCTGAGAAAGTCAGGCGAGGCTGGAGTCCCCCATCTCCTCAGAAGTCCCACATGGTCATTTCTAAAAAAACCTACATGGAGCAGCCCTATGCCCTCAGGGGAGGCTGTGAAAGAACAGGGCAGGGCCACCCGGTAGGTGGTGACCATGTTCCTGTTTTCATTTTCTTAACCACGACTTTCAAGGAGCAGCTGCCTGGTCCTTTGGTTCTCCCTCTGAGCCTCAGTCTCCCTGTCTGAAGGGGATGGCCTCTTCGTGGAGGAGGTGGCCTCTCTGAAGACACCTGGGATGGTCTAGCTCCAGTGCTTCAGGTTCCTCCAGTCCCTCCATCCTTCCTTCAATTAATTTCCCAAAAAGCTACCTCCAGTTGTTCCAGAGTTAAATGCTTGTCACAGCTGGGACAAATAAAATTCCTGCTTTCGTGGGGCTTCTTGGGGAGGAAGCAGATCCAGAGCCACACGAGAGGGCCCGGGTTCTTCAGGACAGCGCGTGACTGAGCGCGCCCAGCACGGACCTGCTGCGCCACCCTCCAGCGCACAGAACCCACAGTTCAAAAGGTGCAGGAGACGCTCCTATGGCCAGGCCTGGCAGCTGCCGAGTACATGCAGACTCAGAACCCGGGACCCATGAACCCCTCAGCCCCAAGGAGGGTGTCTGGTGGCCTGGAGGAAGTCTCCCCCGGCCTGGCGCCTGGAGGGATGAGCTGGCTGCACAGATTGTTTCCTGCAAGAGGGGCCCGGGAGGGACCTTAATTAGATTCCTGAAACCTGAGGTTTCTTTGAGATGAAACAGCCAGAGGGTGTTCAGTGCTGAGCTTGGGTCTGTGTTGTGTCCCCTTCCCAGAAACTGCCCGGCTCGGGGCTGGGGTGAGCTGAGCTCTGCCTCCCACGCCCTGCTCCACCGGCCATCTGCCAGTGCAGGCGGGAAGCGGCCCCACCGGGGCAGGGTGCGCGGTTTCCCGCTCGGGAGATGCCAGGTGTCTGCGTCTGAGCCCAGATGGCCCCAGCCTACCAGGAAGGCCTGCCTGGTGCGTGGGCTCCGCCTGGGTTTCCAATCACCCTCTACCAACCTCTCTGAGGGGCCCCTACAGGCCTGCCCCCTCTGCACCTGGTCTCTGCACCTGTGCAAAGCCAGTGGTGACCTGGGGTGGTGCTGCTGGACTCAGTGGATGGCAGGAGGGACCTACTATGTTCTCATGCTACAGCCAGGAGCCTGCCATGGGTCTGCACGTGGCTCTGGCTCCATAGGGTCATCCAAGTCTCTGACGAGCGCTGGTTCCTTGGGCATCCACAGCACCTGGGGGGAGGGTGGCCAGGACAAAAGCCCGACACCCAGCCACATCAGAATTTCAGATAAGCAAGACATAGTCTCTTAGTTGTAAGGATATTCCATGAGATATTGGGGCTATACTTACGCTATAGAATCGTTTTTTATCTGAAATTGACTTAACGGGGTGTTCTGCATGTTCCTTTGCTAACTCCCTACCTGGGAAGGCACCAGCTGCTCAGAATTCAAATTGGCGAGCGTAAGCTGAGGAATCTGCCTCTTGAGTTTTTTCGGGACAGCTGGGTGCACAGGGTCTCCCCTGCACATGTGGAGAAACAGGCAATGTCTCACCGCAGACAGGAGTTGAGAAGGGATGGAAGATCAGGCCCTTCCTCACCCCCGGTTTGCAAAGCAGCCCCCCCAACCCCGCTCCCTGAACGGGAGACCCGAGGTGAGGCGCGTGGTGAGGGCAGCACCGTGGGGCAGCTCGCTGTCCTGGTTTGAAGCCCTCCATGTAGTGAAAGGCGATGCTGGGCTCAGATCCATTCTGCTCACTGCCTGTGTGATCCGGAGCAAGTCCCCAAGCCCCTCTGGTCTTCAGCTTCTTATAGAGACGAAAGGAGAGGCCCGTGCTTCGCAGATTGCCACCAGGATGAATGGAGACCACACTGTAAAGTGCTGAGCTCAGCGCTGGGCGCCACGGTGATTAATACAGGTCAAGGGCGGTGGTAGCCGCTCTGGCTAATGCCGAGCACGCCCCTTGCGGGGCCTGTCAACGATCCGCTGTCATTAGCTCAGAGGATCCTCCTCCTCCTCTCCCCTCCTCTGGCTGTGGCAGAACCCTCTGCCCCAAGGACATGATGGGGCCACTCTGGTGGTCCTCGCCCCTGGCACGTGGTGCTCAGGCCACACGATGGCTTTTTCCTGTTGACAAGAGCTGCCACTTTATCAGGAAGGTGTCCACATGCCGGACCCATGCGGATCTGGAGGGGAGCCTGCCTGGGTGGCAGGAAGGAGAGGGAGATTCCCCATCCCACCACCAGCCTCCTGACGACTCCCTGCTTCTGGATTCATGTCCCAGGCCCAGAGGACACAGGGGCATCGCAAGGTGGCAGGGGGAAGGCCAAAGAGAGAAGGAAGCGCCCTGCTTCCCCACCCCCACCTCGCACTTGTCCCTTCCAAGGACAAAGGAAAGGAGGACTGGCAGGGACTGGTGCCACAGCTGAGCACACCCATCAGCTGAGTCGAGGTCCGCAGCACACCAGAGACAGCCGGCACTCCCAGCACGGGGTGGGGGCCAGGCGAGGTCCAGAGACGAGGCTGTCATCAGGCCGTGAGGCCCGGTATGTGCTGTTGTGAGCGAGCTCTTCTCCAGGCCTAGGGCACCATCCCGGGGCCCCGGCTGGCCACTGGGCGGGTCCTTCTCCAACTCCAACACCCCTTCTCCTGCAGACTCCCCAGAGTCCTTCACAACTACAAGACCAAGCAAACCCAAGCACCCAATCGGTCCTAAAGCTGCATTTGTCCCTTCAAACAGAGCATGTCCTTCTGGGGACCCTGATGTCACTTTTGTATTGAAGTGTATCTTGCTTTACATTGTAGCGATGCCGAGAGTAGTAAATGTGATCGGCTGGGCCGTGGATTGCCAGCATTGGACTTGTTGGATGGACATAAAACCTGGTGGTTCCACAGCACTCGCTGACCTTCCCAGGCTCTGGCCACAGAGGCAAAGCCCCGCAGCATCTCCGGTTGTCTATCTCCTGCTGAGTCTCAGAGATCCCTCAGCAACTGAGGTCTGCAGAAAGGCCCTGGGTAGTCCCTCCGCTCTGCCCTGCTGCCCGCTGCCCCGCCAGGCATTTATCTCTTGCCTGCTGCACCTCAACAGGTCCCAGCTGGTCCTGGTCCTCCAGGCGCCTCTCCACCCTGTAGCCAAGACCCTCCCCTGCTAGAAAGTCTCCCGGGGGCTTTCCGCCGGCCTGAGCCAGGCGGGGCTCCAGAGCCTGCTCACCTCCTCGCCACAGCTTGCCCATCTTTAGAATGGATGAAGTGGTGGCCACACAGAAGGCGCCCATGTGTGCATCTGTCCATCTGCAAAGGCCCTGGAGCCCCTCCTGTGTGCACCTGGGAGAGAGAACACACTCAGCAGCACGGGCTCGGGAGACCTTCCGCTTGGATAGCAGGTGTCTTAGAGCGATGGTTAGGGTTGGGATGAGGAGCTACACTCCTGACTCTGCCACTTTCCAGCTGTGAGACCTTGAGCAAATTGCTTAACTCCTCCGTGCCTCTGTTTCCTCGCCAATAGAGCTAATTAGAGACCTATTTTGTGCAATTGCTGTGTAGATTAGATGAACTGATTTGTGTAGTATATGTAATTCCATGCACTCAATAAATGTGAGCTACTATTATTGCTGAAATTGTTAATCATTACATGCACAGGGACTTGGGGCCAATGATTCAACCTCCAGGGACAGTCCTTGGCACTGGGGGAGGGGTTGGTTCCAGGTGGGGCTGGAGCACTGAGCCAGCAGGTGACACATTTGTACACTGCCACATGTTCCCAGAAACAGCCCTGAATGAATCCCGGCTTCCCAACAAGGTGTCCATGACAAAAAACCAGACTTCCTGGAGGAGCAGGGCCGCCCCTCCACACCCCAGCCTCCACTCTTGGACCTGACCCAGACAGTGGTGGAGGGGTTTGCAGCCTTCACTGGGCTTCCCAGGCAGGCGGCCAGCCCTGACTTTCGTCCCTGGACCCCCAAGCCACGTGGCGGCTGCCTGAGGAGAACAAGGTCTTGGAAGCTCATGGGCCCAGCTCCCTCCCTCACCTCTCCCAGCACACCCCAGCCACCTCCTGCCCCAAGCACCCTGGCAGCTGCCTCGGGCTTCCATGCACTGACTCCCCGGCAGACTCAATCTCAGCCTCCAAGCCACAGCCCACCGTCCCCCAGCCCACCGGCTCTGACGTGGAGGCTGGCCTCCCCACCCCGTTCTCCTTTCCTCTGTGCCCTGTTCCAGTTTCGCACCGCTCAGCGCAAACAATAATCCTTGTGCATATTTGCATTTGTGTCTCGCCCTCTCCCCGGGTAGGATCATAAGCTCCACGTGGCGAGGGCTTAGCTCGCTCCCCACGCCGCCCGCCAGCTCCCGCGCCAGGTCTGGGCCCGGAGGCCCTCAGGATCTGCTTGTGGAAACAAAGCCCCCTAGGCCCCTCACTGCCCTGTCACCTGTCCAGCCAGGGGGCCCAGGGGAAGAACTTTGCAAGGAGGCCTCCGAGGCCACAGAATGGGAGACGTGTAGGCCCTGGCTCTCACATTTCTCTTAGAGCAGCATTTTTCTAACATGTCCCTGTCACCTCTGGACATGTAAGTAGGGTTGTGGAGAGACCCAGAAAGATCCGGGTGAGCAGAGCAGGCGCTGCAGTCATGGCAATGTGCAGGCAGGGCCTGGGTTCCTCAAGGGCAGAGTGCATCCGTGGACACTCTCCTCTCCCCGGGCCTCCCATAGGCAGGCCCCCTGGCAGATGGGTCACAGCTTGTGAGTTCCTGCCCCTGGACCTCCAGGGGGAGGTGCCATTCACCTGGAGATGCGTCTCTGGGCCACGTGGGGATGGCGGGGGTGCCCGGGGGGGTGACTTGCCTTCTCTGGGCTTCAGTCGTCCATCTCCAGTGGAGCCTGCCCTGGGCCTGGCCTCAGCACCGAGGTCCGAGGAGTGTTATGTGCTATACGTAGGCAGGCCTGGGACCTTGCTCTGCCCAGCCTGGTCTCACCCTGAGCTTGGGTCGGGCACTTCTGGGGTGGGGTAGGGACACACATTCCTGCCCCCAAAACTGGTGACATCTCCAAGCCAAAACCTTGGATGCCTGCCAGGATCACCTGCCTGCCATGTCCTCCTGGCTTCCTTCCACATGGCAGCAACCACTGTGCTGGAGCTGAGAAGCGTGTGTGTGAAGGCAGGAGCTCCTGCAGCCTTCCCATGACCTGCAAGCCAGTGTGAACTGAGGCCAGCAAGGTCAGCAGGCCAGCTGAGGCCTCGTGCTCAGACATGGCCCTGGACTCGAGCGTTCCCACTGTTCTCGCCAGCACTTCTCACTGGTCCCTTGCTTTGTTTATCCAGGTGGCTTGGAGAAGCTCTTCCCTGACTCCTTCCTTCTCCCTCGCCTCTCTCTTCAAGTGAAAAGGGACCTGGTTGATGGACTAGTTGACTGTCAGCAAGCCAAGTCTGTCTCGGTCCCAACCCTGGATCAAAGCCCCAGCAGAAACCATTGGCAGGCTGTGGGGTAGGACGGGCTTGCAGCCCCTGTGCAGGCTGTCTGGGGGCACAGCACTGCAGTCTGCAAACTGGACCGGAGTGTGTGGCTGCCTCCTGAAGCAGCCACAGGGAGACAGTGGGCAGGTAGGGGAGCCGGACCACCCAGACCCGAGTCTGGCATTGTGGACAGAGTTCCACGTGGGCTCCACGCTCTGGTTCCTGTTGTGTGGATGACGCTCTTCTCTCCACGGTGAGTGCCAAGGTGAGTGCCTGCAATGTCTGGACCTGCATTCTATCAGGGTGGGAGCTCCAGGGCGTCCCCCAACCTGCGCAGGAGGCCGCGTGGCCTGCCTCCCACTTCCTCTAACGGGTGGCGCATGTGGATGGCCTGGGCTTCCCGGAATTTCAGATCTAAGACGTTCCATTGGTCTAGTTCAGGGCTTTCTTCCCCTTCCACCCCTGAGGATCACCGTCACACTCATCCTGTAGAAGAGGACGAAAAGGAAGAGGAAGGGAGGGGCAGGGGATCCGGCGCTCCCCGAGCACACACCCCAGGGTCCTCTGCAGGAAGTTTGGAAACTCACAGTCGGAACACAAAATGGGAAAAACCATCTTGGAATGAAACCTGCTTGGTATTTGCCTGGGCCTGCCTGTCCCTGCAGAGAGGGGTACTTTTAATTGAGAATGACAGAATTAGGTGAGGCCACACCACTGAGGCCTCACTGGCCACCTCCTCCAGGAAGGACTCCTTCACTGACAGTGGCCAGGCCCTCCAGGCTTGGACGCCCTCTTCCCCGCTGCCTCCTCCCCTGCACACATGTTCCTGGAGTGCTGGATGCTGGGGTACAGGTGCGACCAGGGGAGACCACTGTCCTCTTGAAGCTCACACTCCAGAGGGGACAGATGGGAAGACAGGCTTTTCTGTAGCTTCATGCTTGGAGGGAAAGTGGCAGCTAGGAGTCTCCCCAAGCTTCCAGGGGTCATTGTCCTCTACCTTGGGGGCTCAGTCAGAAATAGGGGCATGTGGCTCCTGTCTGAGCTGGGGTATAGGAGGACAAGGGCCACCTGGAAGCCAGCAGGCAGGCCAGCAGTAGACCTGAGACCTGAGCCCACGTAGCCGGAGGCCAGCGGGGAACGAAGCTCTCTGTGTACTAGCTCATCTCATCTGACGACCCAGCAGGTAGGCCTCACGGTTGTGCCACAAAGAACCTGAGGCTCCCAGAAGAGCATCAGGACCTGAGCTGGCAGCCATTGCTTCTTAACCATTCTATCAAGATATGCGTCACAAACAACCTACCCGGCGCAAGTGCCTGAGGCAATCAGGCAATCGGCTACAGCTCTGCCTACACCTGAGAGCGTTCATCCCCAAGGAAGTCCGCATGCGTCATAGTCACGCCACCTCTCCTTCCCCAGCTCACAACGGAGATCCATTTCCTGTGTGTAAGTGGAGCCTGCGTGTAAGAGGGCTCGTGTGGTATGGGGGCCCTTGAATCTGGCTGTTTCCACCGGCGTGAGTCTTCAAGCCTCTTCCGGTGGCCGGGCGTCAGGACTTCATTCCCGAGCGTCACCAGTGATATTCTCCTATGTGGACAGATCACAGTTTTCATGCATTCGTCAGCTGGGTGGCTTTCGTGGTTTGGTTACCAGGCTTAATGCAGCTGTGAGCGCCCACGTGCAGGTTTTCATGTGGACCTGTTCTTGTCTCTCTGGGGTAGGACCCTCGCAGTGGAATTGCTCGGCCACGTGGTGACCTGTGTTGGGCTTTCTGAGCGCGGCCAGACTCTCACTTCATTCTGTATTCTCCACCTCTCGCCAACACTTATTATTGTCTTTCTGATTGAAGCCAGCTGTGGTGTGACACGGTATCTCGCTGTGGCTCACAATTGCATTTATCTGTGGCTCTGCTTGTCTTGCTTCCTTCTGTACCAAACCAGGAGAGCAGACTTCCTCCCCTCCCCAGGGCTGCACTCGAGGTGGCGGGAACTGCCGAGTGGGATTCCCATGTGCCTGTGGCTCAGACCACAGCTTTTCTTTCCTTGTCCAGTCATTCGTCATGTCTCCCATGACTGCCTGCGCAGCCTCTGCTCTTGCTGCAAGGTGGGGGTCCTCCCCTCACAGAACACAGGGGGGCTGGCGGGCTGTCTCTGATTGTGTGGGGTGTGTGTGCAGAGAGGCAGAAGCACCCCCTGGGATCAGTGTCCCTTGAGGAGGGCTCTGAAGAACAAGAATAGGCTTTTTTTCTTGTTCAGTTTCTGAGGCTGGCCTTGCACTCTTGATCCTCCTGCTCCAGCCTCCAGAGTGGCGGGATTGCAGGTGTGCGGCAGGGTGCTCTGCTTTGGCAAGAAGGGTTTTGTAAAAGGCAGGGAGGGACCAGAGGCTTAGCATTTTTTCTTTTTCACTTAGTTAGATTTTGTTGGTCACTGATTACATATCAGGCATTAAGCATATCATACTGAATGGGGCCCAAAGTTGGGGTCCTCATACCCCCCCAGGGAGGGGTACCTGGTGCAACTTGTTTGTGAGAGTGGGGTCCTGCTGGCTGTGTGAGCAGCCCCTAAATCACTGGACAGCTTGTGTCTGCAACGATGCTCTACCCCGGGGTGGAACCCTGGGCGTTGTGACCACTGCGTGCAGGGAAGCAGCGTGCAGCCCTGTGGCTCTCATACTGTGGCCCTGCGGGAGCTTCTAACTGCGCCTGCATCTCACTCATTGGGGAACGTCCCTTTGGGCCAGGCCAGGGCTCTGCAAAAGTCAGGGTCCTGATGTTTTCCGCCCGGGTAGCGCGAGCTGCCGTCTGTTGAAGAGGCGGCCTGGGTTAACGAGCCCCTCCCCAGGGTGGGGTTTCATTGATGGGGTTTCCAGGCTCCTCAACACTCTTGTGTGTGGCAACATTTTTGTTCAAGGACTCAGTCTCTTGCTCCAGTTGAGTGCTGGAACCAGCCCTTGGGGGACACTCCCACCCCTGGGGGACTCAGCTGGGCAAAGCATGTTGCCCCGCCCGTGGTTCCCATTTGGGTTTTGACCAAGCACCGCCTTTACAGAGTCACGGCAACTTGGGCTGTTCCTCGCCTCCCTGGTCCCCAGTCTGTCTTCCAGGCTCTCTGCTGGTGACCTCGGTGCTTTCTAGTTCCTTGGTGGAACCGCTTCATCAAGACTCCTTGGTACAAAGCCAGCTTCTTATTTTATTTGGGGATGTGAGGAGGCCTTTCTTTGCCTTTTTCATTAGACTACAATGGCTGTTTTAGAAAATGGCACCTCCAACCTGTCGGGGATGTAGGAGAACGACGGCCTCGCGAGGGCCTCTGATTGTGTTTCAGGGTGGATGCTCAGGCAAGCTCTCTGCCCTCAGCCACGGGGGCCTTGGGCTGGGTGGCGTTCTCTGTGGACAGCACAGGGCACTGCCCCAGGCACCAGGTAAGCTCCCCCACCTTCCAGCCCCTGGAGGGTCGGAGCTGCCGTCAAGGAGGGCCGCAGGGCACTGCCTGGGCTCTGGGGTGTCACTGAGAGAGCACGGAAGCAGGCAATGATGTGCCAGGTATTGAGCATGCCACACGAGTGATACGGGAGAGGAAACTGGAAAGAACCAAGTCCCAGCGGTCAGCACGCCCCAAGGACAGAGGCAGCTGTGGTGCCTCACCCAGTCCCCAGCTTCCAGACGGGCTCAGGCTACCCCTTTGCCCACTTGGAGCACAGACAGGGAGGCTGGGGAAAGGCTAAGTGGCCATTCCTGGAGCCAGAGCCCCTCCCTGACTCAACAGCATTGAAATGAAGCTCACTTGACTCACTTGACATTTATTGACACCTGCCACTCACTAGGGCTGCGCTGTGCCCGGGGAGCAAGTCCCAGCCCTGCCCCTGGAGGCTGACCATCTGGGAGAGGTACACATACATATATAACTACAGCGGCATGGTGAGCTGTGAAGAAAAGGAAGCAACGGGGGCAAGCAAAGCCCTCTCCGTTCAGACCAGGCGCTCGGAGCCATCCAGATTTTAAAGGAGACCTAAAGAGGAGGGACCACATCAGTGACCCTTCTGGGGAGCGCGTTGTGGTCGGAGCTTTGGAGATTGACACTCCACACTAGCCGCAGCGGCGTGATCAGTGCTGTGGCCATCTGTCTGCAGGGGAGGACGCTGAGGTAGAGGCCCAGTGACGTGCCTTGGTTCCCTGGCTGGTGGGAAAAGCCAGGAGAGGGGTAGCAGTGGGATTAGAATTTCTCCCTGGAGGAACTGTGCTACGCACTGGTGAATGAGTGACCGAATGCCCAGTCTCCTCCAAGGTCAGCGCACAGGCCCCGAGGCCCTTCTGTCCCCATCAGTGGGAGCTGCCAAGTGGGGCCTCACTGCTGTGGAATGAGGGTGCAGCCTCCCAGGCCAGGCCCCAGTGAGGCCCTGGACCCCTGACTCAGTGACTCAACCCAGGGCCTGCTCAGTGGCAAGAGGCAGGGCTGGCGCCAGCAGCATCTCCAGGCTCTGCATGGAGTCTAAGATACTTGCAGGAGACCTAAAAATGGCTGTGCTCCCCAAACCCTGTGGATCACATGGAAGTTTTGTGGCCTCTGCCCATGCTTCCCTTTGTTTGGGGACAGTGAAATGGGTTGGTGAGCAGATGGGAACACCTGGGATCTCAGAGTTGGAGACTTGGGGCCTGACCCACCCTGGGGCTCCTGGCTCCTGGCTCAGTGTGCACGGACCTGGACACGGGCATGGACCCCCGTGCCGACTCAGCTCCTCTTCTTTTGGAAGGGCCCTCACCTCACATCTGCTCAAATTCCCAGCTCCCTCCTTCCCAGGGCTGCCCTGAGTCCCCGTGCCACCCTTTGCTGTTCCCTCCCCTTGTCTGAGCACAAGAGGTACACTCTTCAGAGTGCTCCAACCAGGAAAGGCTTTCTAAGAAAGGACACGGGGACACAGGGACACAAGGCCACAGCAGCCCAGAAGGCCTACAGGCTCCCAGCCCTGCCCCAGTAACTGGTTGAAGTTCTGACTGGTTTCAGGAGGCCATGACTGAAGTCCCTGTCCTCCTGGGACTCCTGGGGCTCAGTGCCTCTGTTTCCTGTCACCCATCTGGACATTGTGCCAAGTGGTACTTACCTGATTGACCTTGGGGACTTGCTTGGAGTACCTTCCTGAGAAGTCACCCATAGACAGCCTCTTGGAGTTAGAGCTGGGTCAAGTTTGGGTTGGGTCAGGGTTAAAGTTGGTGTGTGAGTCAACTTTTCGTTGCTGTGACAAATATCTGAGAAAAACAACTTAGAGGAGGGAAGTTTTACTTTGGTCCAGGGTTTCAAAGGATTCAGTCCATGGCTGGCTGCTCCTTTGCTCCATTGCTTGGGCTAAGGGAAGGTAGAGGATCAGACAGAAGGGCGCAGTGGTGGAAGCTGGTCAGCTCAGGACCCACAAGGAGCAGAGAAGTAAAAGGGGAAGGTCCCACCCCCTACGGTGTCCACCACCTCCCTATGATTCCTCGGTGGACTGATTCATCGATGAGCTCAGTGATCGCTTCCCCACATCCCCACCTCTGAACCCTGCTACATTGGGACCAAGCCTTCAAACACAAACCTTGGGGGACACTTCACGTCCAAGCCACCGCAGTCAGACTGGCTGGGTTTGGGACTGTGTAGAGTGGACGGGATTGGGCTGAGTGGTGGACGGAGTTAGACGCATCTGAGGTCAGTGTTAGCTTGCTTCTCGCGAGGGGTAGGCTTGGAACGTGATGTCCCTGCCCTTCCCCTTCCTCTCTCTCCTTCCTCGGGGTGAAATGGGGATTTTCATTCTGGGCACCACTGGTCACCCAGTGACATCCAGAGCCAAGACTGTAGGGCTTTTCCACCTCGCAAGGGAGTGGGTTCCTGGGGGCAGTTCTCGGGGCCTCTAGGAGGTGAGGAAGCAGCCTCTCCCAGGAGCCTCCTGAAAGAATGAAGTCCGGGCAGCGCCTCCACCACCCAGTCATGTGCATGGCGACTTCCGGCCCAGCGCTGGAGGAGAAGAGCTGTGTGCAGCTTTAAGCCACAGGTTGGTGGTAATTTGTTACAGCCAGAGAAACCAACGCGGCTGGCCTGGAGCCAACAGAACTGGCCTGTGTCTTGGCTTCAGCACGTGGTAGCTGTCTGGATCTGAGCCAGCAGCTCCCTCACTTCAATGTCCTGGGTTTTTTTTTTTTTTTAATTGGGGCATTATAATTATACATAATAGTGGGATTCATTGTTACATATTTGTAAATGCACGTAGCATAATTCGGTCAATTTCGCTCCCCAGGACCTACTTGTTCCCTCCCCCTCTTCCCCGCTCCCTTCCTCTGCTCCCCTGGGCCTCGTTCTGTGAGATCCACGCATTCGATTCCTTTTTCTTCTCTACTTTCCATCCTTGAGAGAAAACACACCACCCTTGACTTTCTGGGTTTGGCTTATTTCACCTCACATAATGCTTTCCAGTTCCATCCATTTTTTTTGCATGTGACGTGATTTCATTTTTCTTTATGGCTGAATGAAACTCCATTGTGTATCTGTACCCCATTTTCTTTATCCATTCATCCATCAATGGACACCCAGGCTGGTTCCATAGTTGGGCTGTTGTAAATTGTGCTGCCGTAAATATGGGCACTCATGTACACTGTAGTAAGATGACTTTAATTCTTTAGGATAAACACTGAGGAGTATATTTAGCTCATTGGGTGTTTCCATGCCCAGTCTTGTGAGGAAACTTCAAACAGATTTCCATAGTGGTTATACTAATTTACAGTCCTACCAACAACATAAAAGTGTTCCTTCTTCTCCACATCCTCTCCAGCATTTATTATTGTTTGTATTCTCGATGACTGCCATTCCCATTGATGTGAGATGAAATCTCAATGTGGTTTGATTTGCAGTCCCCTAGTTGCTAATGATGTCAAACATTTTTCATACATTTGTTGGCCCTTTGTATTTCTACTTTAGAGAAGTGTCTGTTCAATTCACTTGCCCACTTATTAATTGGGTTATTTGATTTTTTGGTGTAAAGTTTTTTGAGTTCTTTGTGTATTCTAGATATTAATCTTCGATCAGAAGAGTATCCAACAAAGATTTTCTCCTATTCTCTAGGTTCCCTCTTCACATTTCTAATTATTTCCTTTGTTGTGCAGAAATTTTTCAGTTTGATGCTGTCCATTTGTTACCTCTTGGCATTATTTCCTGAGCCTTAGGGGTCCTATTGAAAAAGTTGTTTCCTGTGCGTAAAAGCTGGAGTGTTGACCTTACGTTTTCTTCTAAGAGTTGCATAGTTTCTAGTTTAATTCCAAAGTCTTTGATCCTTTTTTTTTTTTTTTTTTTGGCAGTTCTGGGGACTGAACCCAGGGCCTTGAGCATGCGAGGCAAGCACTCTACCAACTAAGCTACATGCCCTGTCTCTTTGATCCATTTTGATTTGGCTTTTGGTGCAGGTGAGTGATAAGGATCTAGTTTCATTCTTCTACATATGAATGTCCAGTTTTTCTAGCACCATTTGTTAAAAAGGTTGTCTTTTCTTCAACATATATTTTTAGCCCCTTGTCAAAAACCAGATGATTGCATTGGTGTGGGTTTGTCTCTGTGTGTTCTAGCCCATTACTGCAGGTCTCTGTTTTCCTTCCAGGACTGTACATCTTTTGGTCCTTTAGCTCTGGAGTATAACTCAAAGTCTGGTATTGTGACGCCTCTGGTGTTGCTTTTTTTGCTTAGAATTGCTGTGGCTAGTCTGAGTCTTTTATTCTTCTAGTTCTGTGAAGAATGTCATTGGTATTATAATGAGGGTCGTATTGAATCTGTAGATTGTTTTTGTTAATATGGCTATTTAAACAATATTAATTCTGCCTATCCATGAACATGGGAAATCTTTCTATCTTCTAGTGTCTTCTTCAACTTTTCTTTAATGCCCTATGATTTTCAATGTAGGTCTTTCACCTCCTTGGTTAGGTTCATTCCTAAGCACTCTTTTCTTCTTTTTTCTTTTGGAGACTATTGTAAATGGAATTGTTTTCCTTATTTATTTTCCAGCAGATTCATTATTGGTGTCTAGGAAAGCTATTGTTTTTTGTTTATTGATCTTGTATCCAGCTACTTTACTGTATTTATTTATTAGCTCTAGAAATCTTCTGGTGGAACTTTTGGGGTCTTCTAAGTATAGGATCATGTCATCTGCAAACAGTGATAATTTGACTTCTTCCTTTCCTATTTGTACCCTAATTACTTTCTTCTCTTGCCTAGTTGTTTGGGCTAAAATTTCAAGGATTATGTTAAATAGAAGTGGTAAGAGTGGACATCCTTGTCTTGTTCTTAATATTCAAGGAAATGCTTTCAATTTTTTTCCCATTAAGAATGATGTTGGCTTTTCCTCATTTGTAAACAGATGAGATCATTTAATTCATATTTATTGAACGTTTACTAAGTACAAATACCACTACATATGAAAGGCTCTGACTGGGTTCTGTAGGCCCATTGCAAGCCCAGAGGGAGGCTGCACCTTTGGTCTGGCAATTTGGTAGTATGTGTGTGACGGTCTGTGAGACTTTCAGCCCAGGCAGAAGCCAGTGCTGTCTCTGGGCCATGCAGGTGCTCCATATTGTTGGGCCTGGTAGAAATTCACCACAAACCCTCTTTCTAGCATTCTTGGCAATAGTCCTCTCTCCCCATTAGAGGGTAGGGAAGGTGGGCGGAGCAGGGAGGGGCCGGTAGAGCTCAGGAGCCTCATCTAGAGGGGTGGGCTTTCTGTGGCCCGGAAGCTTCAGGAGCTTCCCTCTCTCCTCTCTCCTCCTTTTCACTGTCTTCCCCGTTTCTTCTTTCCCTCCATTTCTTTCCTCTCACTGTCTCTTCCACGAATAGGAACTAAGCTTGGTGCATGTGTGTGTGTGTTAGTAAATCCAGCATCTAAACCTGGTGTACTTGTGGGTGGCCCTTGAGATAGTTCCTTCCAAAACCCTTAGTTTCCACGAGCAAGAGCAGTCCTGGTAAACCAAGAGTCTATCTGACAAGCCATCCGTGGGGCGGGGACCGGGATTTGGGTATCTGAGACCTCAGGTGAGGCTTCTTCTCGTTGGGGCCCCTTCCCCCTTCCTTCCTGGTCCTGGGGAGTTTGGATGGGTGGTGCTGGGCCAAGGCCCCGGGTTTCCTGGAGCCCTGTGGGTGGCCTTTGTCACACCCTCTGGCTTCACAAGGTGGTCTTGGACGGCTGACTAGACCACCAAGTGGAGCGTGAGGAAATGAGGGCTGGGGCCCGTGGGGTTGGGCTCAGGGTAGGGTTTCGTCTGTGGCTCGGCTGTGCCATGGTGAACACTGCTTCTTGGGGAGCTCCGGGCCTCCCCGCTGCTGGAACCAAGCACACAGCCACAGCCTCCTCTGGGCCCAGGCGCCGTCCACCATGGCTGTACTCCATGCCCCTTGCCACCCGACCTGGCGCCGTCAGAGAACTCCATCCCACCCCCCAAACCTGCTCCTGCCCCGGGTTGTCGGGGAACATCACTTCCCTGCCCATCTGCCCCGGTCGGTGGGCTCAGGCCTGTGGCATTGGGCCTCACTCCTGCGAGGGGAAGGGAGGAGGGGGAGGAGCGCAGGTGTGCGCGTGCCTGCGTGTGAGAGGCTGCGTGTGTGTGCCTGCCGAGTGCACGGTGTGCCTGTGTGTGAGTGTGCAGTGCATCCTGCGTCTCCCTGCCTGCTCCCCCTTCTCCGTGTGCATCCATCACTCTGGAGTCTCATCAGTGTGCAGAGGGCGTCCGAGCCGAGCTGAGCTGAGTGAGTCACTGGCTGAGCGGCAGACTGTGGGGGCCGTGCTGGCTTGCCGGGCACAGACTCCCCGCTGGCCTCTGCTCAGCCCCCGCACTAGCGCCCACGCCTGCCCCTGCAGCTGGGTGCTGTCGGACTGCCACCGCGCGAGGGGGAGGGGAGAGTGCCTGACTCAGGGCCGCAGTCGCTCTCCCAGCAGAAGCAAGGCCTGAGGGCAGTGGCTGCCCCAGGCGCACCCCCAAGCCCTGTGGGGAGCAGCCCTGATTCCAGAGACAAATGGTGTCTGTGTGGTGGCTCCTGCCGTAGCTAAGGCACCTGGGCCTGTGTGCTCCTCAGGGGAGTCCCCCGTGGCCACCAGGGCCATCCCTGCCTACACAGCAGGTCGCTCTCAGGAGTCTGAGGCCCCAGGAGGCTGAGTGTCCAGGGTAACTGGAGGTGAATAACAAAAGCCAGGCGGACCAGGGAGGAAGGGCTCAGAGGGTCTCTGTCAGGCAGCCTGTAGTGGCCATCCACAGGGGTTGTGCACTGGAACACAAGATTTGTGCTACCAAGCATCTCCATGTCTGGCACAGGGCTTGGCATAATGTGGGAGCCCAGAAATGTGCCCCAAATGGAGGCTGGATGCACAACAATGCATGGGAGAGAATGGAATGATGCACGAAGCACCTGGGAGAAGTACTGACGGGAGGGTCTCGCAAGCAGAGAGAATAGCTAGAGCAAAGGCCCTGGGGCAGGAATGTGCTCGGTGCACCAGGCAAGGCCAGTGGGGCTAGGGAGAAGGGGAGGGAGGTGAAAAAAAGAGGTGGGATCTCATCAAGGCAATGGAAGGAGCAGAGGGACCTTAGCAGGTGAGGGGAATGCGACTCACATCCCCAGCATCAAGGTCCTCCTTCCAGGTACAGCAGAATACCTGCCCTGTAAAAAATGGCTCCATATTTTCTAGAAGAAATAGCATCATGACTCTTTAGCTTGGGTACAATTTGTTGTCATCACTTAGCAGGGAACAGGGTGCCCAAGGGACTTCAGAGAAGTAGGTAGGGACAAGATGTGGTTCAGAAAATGTCCAATCACGGACTCCATGAGCCGCAGGGGGTGGGGAGGGTCCTGGTTCACCCTCCTGGGCCATGTCGCCTCTGACTCCCCTTCTCATTGGTACCCTGACCCCGGCTCTGGCTCCCCTCTGTCCCACCCTCCTATCTGCAGGCATGGGCTCCTCATCCCTCCACCAGCTCAGCAGATGTTTCACCAGCTGTGTCCTTGGGTAGCTGGCAGAGGTCACCTATGAAACTTGAGTTCCTGGGCAACACAGTGGGTCTTGTGTGACTCCTCTGTCCTCTGGGTCATAAGCTCCCTGAGGGCAGACAGATGTCTGTTCTAGCTTAGCTCCCGGCATGGTGCTGGGTGCAATGTGTGCCATCTGTAGACAGCTGCCCAGGAGGGAAGATGATCCCATTTTACAGAGGGGAAGAGTGAGGCAGGTGCCTGGTTCCGCCTGTCTTCTCATCTCCCACCCAGGCTCAGGACCAGAGTGAGATGCTCAGGGTGCAATGTGAGGAGGTGCCGACCCTCATAAGCCAACCAGCCTTGGAGCGAGCGCCATGTAAGTTTGGGGCCTCACTTGCTTCACCTGGGCCCCAGCTCAGATGGGGAGGAGGCCAGCAGGCAGCGGAGGAGCAGCCGCCTGCCCTGGCCCTCCCCATGCCCCGCCTCCTGGGGGTTGGTGGTTGGTGGTTGGTGCCATCAGCCTCAAGGTGAGCTCACTCCTGCAACCACATCCAAACACCCAAATGTTCAGGGAGAATGAAACCAGCCATTTCCCCAATGAGCTTGACTTCAGGGGACTGGCGGAGATATTTGTAGCACTTTTAAAGCCTTTTATAGATCAGTTTGTTACCACTGATGACAGAGAAAGAAATCAAGCTATTAGCGGCAGAAGCTCTAAAAGGTTCGGTTGGTGGGCATTCTGATGGGGAAGCCGTGCTGGGAATAAAGGCCCATGTCCTCCCCGTGCTCTCGGCGCGGAAGCCTCCCGCTGGCTTGGGCCTTCCTGCTCACTTGACCGAGAACTTGGGCAATTTGCTCTTCTGCTGCCGACCTATGGCCTTCTGGGCTGCCAGATGAAGCCTGCCCCAAACCACCCTGGCATGGCCATCTCCACCTCTGGCACCTTTGATTTCTAGGCAGACTGATCCACGCTGCCCTCGCTGAAGCACCTCCCTTCTCCCCACCCAGGAGGGTGACAGGAAGAGACCTGTGACCTCATGGCCAGGATTGGACAAAGGCAGGGGAATCACTTCAATGAACTAGCCATCCAGGGCAAGGCTGGAGCCACCCAGGTATGGCCGGCATGGCCAGCCATGTGCCTGCCCTGGGCCTGAACCTTCTGGAATGCACTATTTGATTTCATCCTCACCACAAGCCCATTTTACAGGCGAGGAAGCTAAGATTGAGAGAGGCTGAGTAACTTGCCAAAGTTGTGAGGTGCAGACTCCAAAGCCTGGGGGTTCACCTCTGTGGAACTGCTCTGTGTCCAGGCTCAGGGAGGGGCAGGCAGCACCCGACGCCAGCTCTCTTGACTTAAGATGTTTGCAGATGTTCATTTGTTCACAGGGGCTCAAGTCAGTTAGGGTTTCCTTGTTTTGTTTTGAGATGGTCTTGTGTGTTGTTGAGCTGGTCTCAAACTCCTGCAACAAAGAGAGAGGGAGAGGGAGGGGGAGAGGGAGAGGGAAGAAGAGGGAGAGGGGGTAGAGGGAGAGGGGGGAGAGGGAGAGGGGGGAGAGGGAGGGAGAGGGAGGGGGAGGGAGCGGGAGAGGGAGGAGGTATGTGCCTAATTCAGCCCCCAGCCCAACACACTTATCTGTGGGCTACTCCTGGCTCCACAAGCTCCCTCCCCTGTTGTGATGTCACCAGCCTTCCCCTGCAGATGACAGCTCTGTTGTCCATCATCAGTCATCTTGTTTCTCACTATTGGGGACAGCCAGCGCCCAGAGCAGGTCCCACTGGTCTGGACGGCAGCTGCGCCCCGCTCCACCGTGGCCCAGGAAGCGATGTGCCTTGTCGCTTGTCTGCATGTTGGAAACATGCCTCTTCATCTCACCCAGGTCTGCGGATACAGCACTCGCCATCCCGGCTGGAGTTTCTGGACGGTTGAGAACCTTGCTCACAGAGACACAGCCTGAACGCCACTTAGAGCAACAGGATTTAGTGGGATAAAGCCTTGGGCATTCGTGAACCACTCTGTGGTATGAGCCGAGATGAAACGGCTTGTTTTCCTAATAGACACCCCAGCTGAACGCAATCCAGAGCCCGAGAGCGTCAGTGAGCCATCTCAGCCTTCGCCCTTGAAATTTGGGGCACAATCCAGGCACTTGTCAGTCTTATTGCACCCACGAATGTGATGTGTTTTCTTAATAGTCTGTGGGACCCATGTGCCAAGGGAGAGGGGCCCCAGCAGCTGTGGGGGCTCAAAGTCAAAGTCTTCAGCCTTCATTCACCCAATGCCAACACTGTGATCCAGTTCCCCTTTCTAAAGGAAGACGTCAGATAAATGGCTCATCCTATAGCAGTCTGGACAGATGAAGGGCCAAGTGTTTGCACTGCACTAGCTCCTTGTCTCCTTGAAAGAGCAGCCTCCCCATTACTAGTGCACAACCAAGGTCAGGCCCGTTCCTTAAACAGAAAGAGGCTCTCTCCCAACACCAAATGAGGGACAAGGACCTCCTCCAGAGGCCCCCTGAGAGGGCACAGTCAGCCCCCAGGTGCCTGACTTAGGGAAATGGCTTCCTCCTCAGTGTTGCTAAAACATTTATCATGCCCACGATGCGCGCAATTAATCACGCGCTGCCTGGAATCTCTCTTCTGTTGTTGTATCGAACGCTGCTTAGCCCTTATCAGCCCAGAGTCTTCCCATATCTTGTCTTTTTAACTCATCATGAGCTTCCAGAGGGCTGGACAAACGTCCACCCCCTCAATCCCCATACCCATTGCCTGAGTATGCTCGGTCTTGCCACCCTCAGAGTAGGCTGCGTCTCCCTGGGGTGAAATGTGGGCTCCTGGGGAGCTTAGTACAGAGGCTGATGCCTTCTAAGTGCCTGGGGAAGGGCCACCAGTGCTGGCTTTGCCATTGCTACTGTCGTTTGGCTTACTGTGTGGTTATTGAGCACATTCAGTGTGCCAGGTGTGGCAGGGGCTTCACCAGCCACCTAGGAGTGGCGTCCATAGGCTTCCTCAAATTCTTCTGGAACTGGGTTGGCGACTGCAGGCTCTACTCCCTACTGAGGGATGTGATTCCTCTGTGAAGTCATCTCCAGTGTCCAAGGCCTTCCGTGTCTGGGTGAAGGTGGTTGTTTTGCTCTCAGGAGCAGGGTGACTTTTAGAGAACAGAGGGTTTCCAGGCAGAAATCTCACCACTCCTCCCCAAGAAGGAGGAAGGGGCAGAGGGAGGGAGAGGGAGACACATCCGCCAGGCAGCGCAGTCAGAGCTGTCTGCACGGGATAAGAGCTGGCAAGTGTCACCGTGTCCCACAATGCATCTCCCTGGCCAAAGGATGAGGTGAAGAAGCACAGAAGGCCAGTGGGTCAGGAATGCAGGTAAATTCAGGGGGTGTTCGTGTGGTCTACATGGTTGTCTCAAATAGCACTCTACCACTGGACCGCTGGTGTCAGGCTACTGTGCCATCTCTGGCCCCTTATTTCCAGAAGCTTCTGGAAATGTCTACATCTGCAGGGGAAGCCCACCAGGGAGGTCACAGTCATGCGGAGGATGGTGGCTTGGGGTCGAGGAGAGGAGGCTGCTGTCTGGTCCTGTCCAACCCGACTCCCCTGCCCCGGCCCACGCCCTCCCCTCCCCCAGTCCCTCCTCACCCTGTGTTGGGGCTTCCTGCTTGTGTGTTTGCTGGCCCGTGAATGGGGCTCCCTGCAGGCGAGCCCTGACTTAGTGGTCTCTGCTCACTGATCACCAGGAAGGAGAGTAGTCGGACCACTGTGTCCCTTTCAGTTTCGACCTCCACAGAAATCCCATCTGTGGTCCCATGACAGCCAGCCATTTCCCGGGAGGAGGGGAGAGGGCTTATCTCCTAGGCTGCGCATGATTTCATTCAAATCTGAGCATTTGAAGTCATGTCTCATCCCTGCCTGAGGCTTGGGACTCTCACAGGGTCCATTCTGCAGCCCACTTGCCAGCAAAAGCCTGATTTGGGGGCAGCTGAGAGCAGCCCAGGCCCCAGAAGGAGAGAGATCTGCGTCTCCCCCTAGGGCCCAGTGGTCCAGAAGCAGTGGCCCCTCTGTCAGCCTGTAGTGAACGTCACGAGGTCCGAAAGTCACTCTCCTGGATCTGGTGAGCCTTTTAGAAAAGAGAACAAAATTTAAAAACACATGCACATACACAAAAAAAATACAAATAGAACCTGAAGACAAGGAAGAGGAGGGAATCCAAAGTGGCATTGATTCCAAGGAAAAGAGTGAGACCGGCTTCTCTGAAGTTGTCTGGAGGGGCCCTTGGTGCTAACCAGGGTGAGCCCACGTCCAGTTGGGGCCTAAGAGAGCAGCCTTGTATGAAAATCAGCACTTTGGGACTAATTGACTACAGATCTTCAGATGGTCCTGAATGTAAGGGGCCCCAAGTCCTCCTGAGAAGAAGGGAGAATGTGAGACTCCGAGGAAGAGGCTCACGTGGCACCAGAGCAGACAGGAGGGGCACAGCCATGGGCCAAGTTCACCAGGAGCCACCAGAGACTGGAAGAGACAGGAATTCTGCTTGGGAAGCTGTCCACACGCAGACTTGACCGCTGCCCTCCAGGACTGGGCCTGGGCCCTGGGAACAGACAGCAGCAGAGGTGGAGGGTGCAGGAGCAGCCTCAGCAAAGGTCACCAGCACTTGCAGGGACAAAGGGCCCCATGCAGTTACCTGTGGGGCAGAGTGAAGGGCAACTGAGAGTCATGAGCAGGATTCCATAAAGCACCTGAGGCCTGGAGCTGCTCCATGGAGGATGGCGTGTGGCTTCTTGCCGTCTTCGCCTCCCTCCCAGCCCGCCATTCACTGCCGGTGCCTCATTTACTCTGTATTCCGTGGACAGATATTTGTCAAGTAGCTAAATATGCCTGGCTGAGGTATTGGAGCCACCCTGGTGAGCAGGCAGGCCCCTCACATCCTATGGGAAGAGACAAAACTAAAGGAAATGAAAGGGCCAGGCTAGGCTTATAGCAGGACTTCCAGAGAATGTGGCTGGAGACTGCCAGGTGGAGCCATTCAGGTGGGGATTCAAAGTACAGGAGAATAAGTGATCAACCCATGATGTCTGTTATACCACTGGTCACTACAATCAATGTGACATGTCTGGTTGGTCGAGTGGGTGGCCCTTTATCTCCCAGAACCACTTCCAAAACACCTTCCCAAGGAGGAGCACCCCAGAGCCCTATGTCAATCAGAGTTCTGAACCTACATGTGCAGTGATCGATTATCCGTGTCTGCTAGGAACATGGGAGAGGAGAGGGTCAGGAGTGCCACGTATTTGCCATCCTTCATGACTGAGCGTCTTGGTCCCCTCTCAAAGCCCCAAACACTTTCTAGGTTCAGTGGCATATACATGATAGATGTTTAAAAATATTTGCTATTTGATCAATACAGTTTATTCCACAGTTACTTTTTAACATTTTTTTTGTAGTTGTAGACGGACAGCATGGCTCCATTTTATTTGTTTTTATTTTTAAGTGGTGCTAAGAATTGAACCTAGTGCCTCACACGTGCTAGACAAGTGCTCTGCCACTGGGCTACAACCCCAGCCCCTATTCCACAGCAATTTTACAGCCTGGTGACCACAAACTAGATGAAGAGCAGAGATAAGAAGGGGAAGTGGAGGAGAATCTGGCTGCCAGACAGGATTGAGAGACGCCTGCCAGACAGGTAGACCACCTTGCCAATGGAGCGAGAGACACTGTTCTCTCCAGGCCTGCTGCGCCTGCACAGGGCCTGGCGCTGTCTTGGACGCTGGGGGTGCCAAGACCCCTGCCCAGGGAGACACCTTTCTTGTGTCTAAGCTCATGAGCTTTGTGCAAGAAACTCCGCTGGCCTCCCCAAGAGGCGGGACTCCAGAGCCAAGATGCCCTGGCAGCAGCTCCCGTCTCCCAGCCCAGAAGGAAAGGGGACTCTGGTGCCATTTGACAAACACTCCTATGACAGTGCCCTCAGCAGGCGGGAGAAGACCCTACTGAAGGGGTCCTGGTCTGAGTGTCCAGAGCTCAAGTTCTCTTAAGACGGGGAAATACTGTTCAGAGCCCCGACAGAGGACAACGGGGCGTGCTGGTGGGCCCAGGTTCCTGCTTCTGTGTGATCTTCCCTCCTCGCAGACCAGACACCCAAGGCATGTTCTCTGTGTATGTTTTTCTACTTTTTCCAGAGCCGAGAACCAGGGCAAAACTGGAAAGTGGAAAAGTAAAGAAAGTAAAGGTCAGGTGGTGTCCACCACGTTCAGGTGACCTTAAGAGAGTGTCTTCTTGAAGGATGCTGGTCCCACCGGCCCTCCCCAGGACTGCATGCTCCCCTGATGGGCCTGGTGTGCTGGCAGTGCTCAGACCCCCGTCCCCGAGACTCTCACAAACACGCTCTGTACCGCAGGGACAGGGCAGCAGCCGCCGGGCCTCTGAGCGCTTCTCTCTCCACTTGCCTGTCCGAGGAACCGGAGAAGGCTCATGGCCTCACCCTCACTCTCTGTGGCCGTGGTCCTGGGCCGGGGGTGCGAAGGGTCCTGCTCCCCCCAGTGCGAGTGCGCTCCAGCCTGAGACACCAAAGCCCTGCTGGGGGCCACCAGAGCAGGAAGGGGACAGCACCTAGGCCTCTGCATGAGAAGACCAGGGATTCTCGGCCAGAGTCGGTTGCCCTGCTTGGGGGAAGAGGCCTGGATGCGGCTCAGCAGCCTGCAGAGAATGACGGGGTGGCCCAGCACCCATGTCCTCAGGGCTGCAGCTCGAAGGCCGAGTTAGTGTTCCCGGAGGAACTTCTCCCCCAGGAGCCTCAGTCTTCAGGCTCTGAGTCTTTCAAAGCCAGAGCTGGAGCCTGGAGACGCCCATGTGCATCCACCCCAGGAAGCTGCGTAGCCTGTGAGACCCCGCCACAATCTAAGTCCTGTGGAGGCAGCCTCCTAGGCTCCAGTCTACAGCCTCTGCCAAGCCCACCCTCCTGTCCTTCCCTCCCTGCGGCACCTCTCCCTGTGACCTTCTTCCTGGACAGCTGCACAATGTTCTCCTGGTTTCTGCTCCAACAGTGCCTCCTTCCAGAGGTATTCCCTGATCCCCTTCCTGTGTGTCTACTGTCTGTCATGAGGCAGGACCCTTCTGTCTTGCTGGCCGTGATGTCCCCAGCAACCAGCTCGGTGCCTGACTCACAGAATCTGCTCTGCCACCATCTCAGTGCCTGTGCCGAGCTGCTCCTGGGGGCTCTGACCTAAGATCATCATGGGTGATGCCAACAGCTCCCCCCGCCCCCACAATCTAAAACATGACCAAGGGGTGAGGAGGTAGGCTCTGGAACCAGCTGGGCCTGAGTTCCATGTTGCCTCTGCCTCTCTGTGACCTCAGGTCAGTCTCAGGAGCTCTCAAACTTCCTCTTTGTCTCTGGGACCTGAGTGCAGGGGAGAGTCCCAGGATGGTTCTGGCGCTGAGCAGTTGTAACAAGAAGCCCAGCTGAGCTGTATTCTGAACAGGGTGCGTTTCAGCAGGAGCTGAGACACGGATGTTCCTTTCCCAGTAGGTCCTTCGGGATGCCGTGCCGTTTACCCTCCACATGCCTCTCATCTTGCAGGACCACAGAGCTGTGAAGAATCCGCTCCTGCATGTGGGGCCCTCGGCTGTGGGATTTGCATCAAAAGCTTCTCAGAGTGGCCCTGTTTGGAGTTCAACGTGGTGGCCCCTTCAGCTACAGCAGCCCCACTGAAGAGGTCCAGCTGGGGCCTCCTTTGTGGACACTGAAGAAGCCTGGTTGGTCCTGGGCCATCAACACATGCCCAGCACTGCTTGCTGGGACCCAGAGTGCTAGACCAGGGGCAGGCAGGGATGGGACACCAGCCAGCAGGCCTGTGGGGAAGGGTTGCTGCCCTGTCATCTGTCCTGTAGGTCCCACCACAATCAGAAGCCCCCCTGGACCCCTGAATCAGAGAAAACACTGTCAGCGCTCCGCGCTGGACAGGCCGAGCCTCAGCTCCCAAGGAGGAAATTGCATGCTTCGGGGCTGTCTCCTGTCCGCCCGTAGCCAACTGCTGCCCCAAAGTTTCTCCAGGACCAGGGCCCCCCGCCAAGGCCGACACGTTTGAGAGGAACAGTCCCTCATTTCACACCAAGCTGCACCCTGAGCCCCAGTCCGTCCTTTGCGTGCTGGCTCACACGGCCACCCTCTTAAACTTCAGGCCTAAGTGCCTTTGGCAGGAGCATTGCCTGCTGCCGCCCTGCGCGCTGTCCAAACAGCCTGGCCACCAGAGATTGCGCCACAGGCCAATCACACCGAGCACGGAGCTTACGGACACCCCTGACCGCACTGCGCGGGGGCTGCTGCCTCACCCGCCCCGGCCAGGATCGCCTTTATCTCCCAAGAGGTTCATCCATCCGTTTACTATTCATTTATTCTTTCATTCCCCCAACAAATATTTACAAAGCCCTCTCTCTGGGTGAGGAGAGTACGGAAATGAATCAGGTGCACACGATCCCGTAGCTCTTCCTGGTTCTGAAAGGGAGGTAAGAAAATCCACAGCTGAGATCCACAGGCTCACTCTTCCTTGCCTACCAGGGTGTGCTGGTGACGACACCCCAATTTTCCCTGGGAAAGTACCCCATGTGCTGAGGGCCTGGCCCAGCCACTTCTCTCTCATTAGCAGGTGAATGGGTCAGACCAGGCAGAGGCTTGGTCCCCTGGAGATAGCCATCGATGACTGGTCACCCAATTCAGGCCACTGAGACTCGGTTCTGAGACCTTTTCTGGGATGCACAGGAGTCCGAAAGCAGTACAAGTTGCCAAGGACACTTGCCAAGGCATCTATGCATCCTTCCATCAACCCTGAAGATTTCCCACAGGCAGAGCTTCATCCCTTAAAATGAACGGAGAGAAGGGAGTACAGCTGTGTGCATACCAGGCCACTGTCCACCTGCTGACCATTGTCTGCTAAGTGGGAGACGTATGGTTCCAGGGAGACCTGCGTCCTTTCTCCAAGTGTACGTGGTCCCCTCCTGTTGGCCTACCACACCCATCCACCCCATTTCCGAACTAAATCTAGGTCTAAGTGTTCTTACCCCAAAGAGGAAAACAACACCAACATTGTCCCATGAACCAAACATGGGATGAGGCCCTGGTCTTCTCAGGGACTTGGGGAACATGCTAAGGCTTCTTCGAGGTGTGCTCAGGGGTGGAAAGAACTGACTTCAAGATCAAACTGCCCCTCTTTAGCTGTGTGACCTGGGACAAATAGCTTTCCTTCTCTAGGCTATATGATCTCTAGGCATCTGTCCAATAAACTTGATATGTCTAAGAGATTCTGAGGCCAGGAGGCTTGGAAGAGAGGCCAGAGCATGTGGGGCTGACCAGTGCGCCCCAGGGATGGCCGTCTTCTGTCCTGTTTCCTCTCAGCTGGACCCCACCTGGCCTGCTGCTCCCCTGCTCCCACAACCATCCTAACACCTTTCTTTCCCTTCTTCTCCTCCCCTTTCTTCTTCTTCTGTTCCATGCAGAGCAGGGTAGGACCTGTGTTGAACAAAGACAGAAGTGTCTGTCATTGCTGACGGCATCCCAGGAGCAGCCGCAGAGCTTCATGTGGCGCCTTTATCAGAGGTCCTGGAAGGAACTTCCTAGCGGGAACGTGTCTGATTTCCTTGGAAAGATGGAATCTGGCAAGGCCGGCAGAAGCCCGGCCCTCCTGGTGTGTGGAAGGCTGGAAAGACCTGTGAGTCAAGCCAAGGCAGCAGCAGAGCGCAGGGTCTCTCGTTCTGTCTCGAGCACCTGAGTCTCACCACCGCCCTGGGAGTCTTACCTTTTAAGACAAGCTTCATGCGGCACCTTCTCGTGGAGTCATTTCGCTTTCCCCAGAGAGTGCGTGAGGCCGTGTTTTATCCACAGCGTTCAAGGGAGAACCGTGTGTGGCTTCCGACTGGCCAAGCGTGAAACTGAACTCCAGGGTGCTCTCGAGTCGATCCAGCTGGCCACTATGGTACTCAAGCTCCACGCGATCAGAGCAGCCCCCGGTCCTCAGCTCTCCCTCCTCTGGGCCCATCCGGTCTGCCTGGCTGCCTTCTCCTTCTAGAAGACTCCGGGCTCAGGCTGCCATGGGGCCTTGCTCTCAAAGCCCTGTCTGTTCGAGCTCCTTCCTTGGCTGTGCCCACAACCCTTTGGGTGTGATGTCGCTGGACTGAGAGGCCTCCCTGGTGACCCCTCCACGCTGCGCTCTCAAAGCAGTCCATTCTCTCGTGTCCTCCAGGACTTGCCCTTTAAGGGACCACACTGTGGCTTGCCTTCTGGCTCCTTCTCTTAGAAAATGAAGGGCCGGAAGACCTTGGTTTTGCCATTGTCTTCTCAGAATCAGGATCGGCACCTGCAAAGGACGGTGTAGCCACCAGGAAAGCAGAAGCTGGAGCTCCCAGGGTGTAAAGTGTCATGAGCGCTGACTGAGCCACCTGTCGGGCTGTTTGGGACCTCCTTGAGGAGTCGCCTCCAGGCTACTGCTGCTGGCACCTGAGGTCCCCAGGGCCACCTGTCAGGAGGAGAGGATGAGCTGCAGCTCCAGAGTGGACCCTGAGGCTCTTACTGACTCCCCTCGTCACGGGGGCAAGGGCCCCCAGCAGAAGCTGAGCCCTTCGTCATAGAGCTGAGCATGTGAGTCCGGCCGGGGGTCAGACGGCAGGTGAGGTGCCGCTGCCCAGGTGCGGGCAAGGCTTCAAGCTGCCTCATACCAACAAAGCCAGGTCAGCATGTCAGCAGCAATTGTCAGCCACAAAAGATGGCAGCTGTCTCCCTCGCCTTCTGCACCTTGCAAGAAGCTCCCCTGAGGCCCATCCGCAATGCCCTGTACACGCACAAGCAAGAGAGCTCCAGGCAAGGCAGTGGGGCTGGCCCAGTGAGCCCCGTCCGCAGCCCAAGGTGCAGGTCCACAGCAGCCGTGACTGACGGAGTGGCTCTGGAATTCAGCACCACCTCCTGAGACGGGCACATCCACCTCTGTGCAGCCTGGTCTCTGCTGCCTCTCCTCCTTATTCCAATGCCACCTCCCTTGCAGACAGCCCAAGTCCACTAGGGCTGGCTGCTTGGTCCAGAACCCTGAGCCTCACCACCACCTCCCCCAGGAACCCTTGGCACCTTTAAAGACTCCAGCCTTGCGCGCACCTCTGGCAGTCATTTCACAGGAAGGCCGTTGCGGTCTCGTCCATTCTTCCTTCCCAACTCCCTTCACCGGAAACACCTCTTATGCTGTATTTCTTGGATCACTTTCCAGAGATGGCCTAATCATTTACCAACAAAATATATATCTTTTTACTTTCTCATGTGAAATTCTGGATTTTTTTTCTTTTAATACTGTACCTTGGATATATTTCCAAATTAAAATATATGGAACTGGTTTATTCTTTTTAATGGCTGCATGGGATTCCATGTGCATGGGCCACAGTTTGTTTGACTGGTTGCTTTTAGGTAGATGTTTAGATGGCTTCCATTTCCATGGAGATAAATAACACTGCAGTGAAGATCCTTTTACATGCTGAGATCTATGCCTGGCTGATTTGTAGTGCTCTATAGGTTTCAGTAGAAATACCACCTCCTCCAAGAAGTTCACCTGAATCTTTGGAAGTTAGTTTGTGTAATGATTTGGATTTTAAGTGTCCCACAAAGGCCCACATGCTAAAGTCTTGGTCACCAGTCTGTGACACTCTTAGGAGGTGGTGGTACCTCAAGGAGGTGGGGCTAAGAAAAGGAAGGAAGGTCACTGAGGCATGTCCTGGAAGAAACTCTTGGGCCCCCCGTCCCTGCTTTCTGTCTTTGGTCCCAGCGGCCATAAGGGCCGTAGCTCTGCTACATGATGGTCTGCCTTGCCACAGACGCAAAGCCGGAGCCATACAACCATGGGCTGGAGCCTCTGAAACTGTGAGCCAAAATCAACCTTTTCCTCCTTATGAGTTGACGGTTTCCAGTGTTTTGTCACAGTGACAGAAAGCTGACTCACACAGGTTGATCGCCACCCCCGTAAGACTTACCCTAAGATATTGATGTGTCCTGGAGTTCATCTGTGTCTCCAGGACAATTCTCAGTACCTAATGCACAGTAGGAACTCTACAGATATCTGTGTAGCAAATAAGCAATGAACTTAAGCTGCCGATCTTCTCTTCAGGCTCTCAGTCTCACACCTTACTCTACGCATCTACCCTCCCCTTCCAGAGGCCTCCCTGCTGGCTCACCTCCCGCTTCCTTCAGAGTCCTCTCCAGCTTTGCTCACACCGTCCCTGGCTGCAATGCCCTCACTTTCAGAAGTCCTCTCCTGCCCTTCAAGGCCTAGGTCTTCCCTCGTAGCTCCATGGAGGAAGCGTCCCTGAAGCGCCGTCTCTCCCTCTCCGGACTGCTGCCACCTCTGTAGTCACTTGGGCATGTTTCTTCAAGCTCCATTGCTCACTAATTGTTTCCCATCTGTTGGTTTTGTGTCCCAGCTAGAGCGTATTCTCTGAGAGCAGAGCATCTCCTACACACCAGTGTCGCCCACCGTGTGGGTCTGGTTTGATACTTCTGTCTGGAGGGGCCGAGTGGTTCTTTCATTGGTTGTGAGATATTGTCCCCGGGGCACCAAGCAAGGGCTAAAAGTCACCATCCTGCTGACTGCCATGGTGGGAGATGCGTCACACAGAGAACTCACAGAGGCTTCTCTCTTGTCCTTCCACCCCCACCCCCCACTTAGCCTGGGACTTCTGTGAGTGACTCTCAGCTACATCACGTCCTATCATCCTAAGTCCTGGACTGAGGGTCATCTCCCCTGGGAAGTCCCTCCTTCAGAAGACACCTGGCATGTGACTTACATCCTGACAAGACTGGACACAAGTCCAGCTCAATCAACTTTTATTTCCATTGACAAGACAGGAAGCATGCTGCAGGACCCGTCAGGTGGTAAGTCACATCGATAGCGCCAAAGGAAACACTGAACTAGGTTTAGAAATGAACTTCCGAAGGAAAAAAGAGAAAGAGGGAAGCAGAGACGCGCTTTTCACTGACAGCCCCGCCTGGAGGTGCAAACTGACTTAGACACCAGCTAAGGAGGAGTTGGTCTTTCAAAAGGAGCAGGGCTAGCCAACAGGGGACATGACGCTGGAATCACTGTCCCAGGTGTATGGAGCCCCCATTAACCTAAGGCCCCTCGAGGCCTCTGAGCAGAGACACAGCTCCTGGTCAATGGGGGCCACCCTCACAAAGGCGCCTGCCCCCCACTAGTTTTCCAGCTGGGGAAGAGACAAATGAGGAGGCAGAATAACATGCAGGCCCAGGTCGGGCCCTGGCACAGGTCCTCCAAGGGAAGTGACGCTGCATGGCTGCAGTGGGGAGGGCTCCACAGGGCAGCATGGCCAGTCCCTGAAGACCAGCGGCCTCTTAGGGAAGGGCTGTGGTGGAGGAGATGAGCTGGGCAGGGGTCTCAGAATGTGGAGGTGGCTGGGAGGCTGCACGTGCCAGCTCTAGGGTCAACTTCTCCCAGTGGGCAGCCGGGAGGCCAAGCAGACCTCTCCTCAGCAGAGCGGTGCCAACAGTGACCTTCTCATAAAGGTGATGGTTTGGAGCTCCTCCTGTGCTAGGAGCCAGCTCTGGAGACATGGAGACCAGCCAGCTGGGCCACAGAGATGACAAGAGCCAAGCAGCAGCAGCAAGGAAGAGCAGGAGGGGTCTCCAGCCACAGTGAGAGTGTGGAATCCTTTCACTCTGGTCCTGGGTGTCAGTCGGTGGCAGGAACCAAGAGGACCAAGGGAGGTAGATGGTCCTGCAGGCTCCACGTAGGGGCACTGCTCCTCCTGACCAGGAACTGAGAGCGGGGAGCACACTCGGGTCGGAATCCAGCGGCTCAGATTGGACACGCAGAACCCCAGACTGCTCTGTGCAGCTAGTTGGAAACTGGAAGTCCACACGTTGTACCAGAAAGCAGGTGAGGGCTGAGGGAGGAGTTTGGAGCGGAAGGCCAGAGGCAGGTGGTCCCTGAACTCGTGGTAGGTGAAAGGCAGTGGAATAGCTGGGATAAACCGTGTGTAGAGGCAGTATTTGGGGGGTGAGCCTCAGAGGTTCTGAAGGAGAACCAGTTGCTATAAGTTCTAGAATCCAGGAAGGTGCATTTTAAGGAGGGGTCCATGGCAATGCGTGGAGGGCCCAGGGTGGGCTGGACACTGGCCGAGGCAGAAATATGTTGCATCTGAACAACCCACAGCCCTTTCTGGGCTCCAACACCCTGATTTCAGAAAAGGCAAGGGGGTGGCCCATTTCGTTAGGGTGGATCTGATGCTGGTACCTCACTGACCCAAAGTGCAGAATGGTCATGTGACCAAGACTTGATCAGTCTGGTAGTCGATCCTTCTGGTCACACTTTAGGGTTTGGGGACAGGGATGTGACCCACGGCAGGGCAATGAGAATCAATTCTAGGACTTCTGCTGAAACCATTAGGCAGGAGAAGCTCTCTTCCTGCCGGGGTGCTACTCTGTGTGATGCCAGCGTGGCACTTCCCTTCCACATACCAACATGACAGCTGGCCTGAAGAGGAATCCAACCCAGAAAGGAAGTGATGAGGCAGACTTGTTGGAACTGTTTGCCCTCTGGATCCTGTCATGCTTAGATTTCTTTATTTACTTGTGCCAATGCATTAGCTTTTAAACCTAAGCCAATTTAATTTGAGTTCTGTCATTTGCAACCAAAGATGTCCTGACCCACGCATTCCATGTGACTAATGAGTGGCTTCTGGTGACAAAGTAGCATCTGGAGAAGGCTAGAGTCCAGCCCTGTACTGGAGGATCACACAAATTACCACGAGCAGGTCAGTGGTTATGGCCATGGGAGAAAACCCTAGAAACGGAGGAGCTGGCTTCATGTCAATACCTGCCAGCATGAAAACACAACGATTTCCTTTATATTTCAAGGGCTGGGTCATACTGGCCAGCCCTAGTTTGGCACAGCAACTTAGTGTTCCTGCCAAGGGAGATGCTTAAGATGGGAGGCTGATTTATTCGAGTACATATGTGTCAACATCATCCTGGAAAAAAAGCAAAAAGGGAGAATGCATATATGCTTTGCTGGCATGTGTTATTACCAAAGAGGCCTCTTTCTTGGCCTCAGAGACAGAAAGCCAGAGTGTTAGACGTTGCTTGAATCTCAAGGTCGACCAAGCATGGGCCCTGGGACAGGAGAGTCCCCTCTGCACACAGTGAACAAGGTAGGGACCTGCCTTACTGGATCGGACTTGAGAGGTGATAAGGAACCATATGAAGATCCCAGGAAGGAGGATGAAGAACCACACTGAGAGGGAGACAGGACTATGCTCTGCCCATGCCACCCAACTGAGTCTTGTCTGTCCCATGTGCTCGCTGGTGTCTAATACCTCCAAGCTCATCTTTCCACACAGCAGTCCACGCATCATCCATTCCACAAACATTTATTGCAGCAGCTGGGGAGGGGGCGGCACTAAGTCCAGAAGGAGAGTTCCCCAGAAGGGGAAAGGCCTACGCTTGCAGAGAAGGGTCTATGTGCCACATCCTGGAGAGGGAGCAGCCCACAGGGGCGAGACCTACTGGGAAGAGCTCTGGATGCCAAGTCTCTACCTGTCTGCCGTGGGAGAGAATAGAACACCTGCATGCAGAACACCAGCAAGGATGGATTCCGGAAAAGACGGTGGTGAAAAGCTTGAGCCTGGGATACATCAGATCTGGTCCTATACCTATACCCACCAGGCAGCCGGGACTGATGGTTCAAGAGAAAGTGAGGGAGAAACACTTAAGATGGAGACTATTCCATCAATTAGCCTAATCTTGTCTGCCAACCCGGAGAAGCCTATCATCAGTTCACATTAGCCACTGCCCAGTGTGGTGTGGCTCAGGGAGCACCCTGCTTTCTACTGAGCACTGTTTGAGATCAGCTGCTATGGCCAGAGGGAGCTGTTTCGGGGCCTCCATCAGGCAGTGACATGATCAGATTTGTGCTTTGGAAAGGTCACTGCGGCTGCAGGTGAAGGATAGATGGTGGGGAAAAGCCGGGTGGTGGTTTGAGGCTGCTGCAAAAGTGCACACGATGAGAACCCTGATTCAGGCAGAGGTAGGGAGGCGCAGTTCCTTGAGGGTAAAGAGTTCAGGTTTGTGTCCCAGCAAGACTGAGGTGCAGTCACCAACAGATTTTAGAAGTGCTTACAGAATCGAATTGTCTGGGATAAAAGGCTACTGAGACCTAGACAAAAATGATGTCTGTTTCCAGTTTTGCTTTGGAGAGGGGTGGTTAAAGCTGAAGACAGACAACACTGATCACATTCTAGGTTGAAATCCTCAAGTTTTGAGGAATTATTTAGGTAGACTACAAACCTCCTGCTTCTGAATCTGCTAGTTATGTTGGATCTCTACAAATGGGACATTTTTGAGGCTTGGGGGCTTTGCTGCTCGTTTTGATAAAAGAATAACCATTTGTCTCTCTACAGGCACCAAAAAGGCCAACGTTAAAAGATGTCCATTTGGGACCATCCGAAGCCCTCTTCCACATGAGAGCACATTGCAGACACATCTGGATTCCCAAGAATCTCAAAAATGTGCTCTGATATTGTTCCCACCACCATGCCCTCCTCTTCGAAGTGTGTGATGTCCTTGAGGAAGAGGAGAGCCCTCCTGAGCTTTCCCACAGCACGCCCGCTGTGTCATAAATCACATGGCTTATTTCTGGAGCACTAAGTATGTGCTGATCCCATATTGGGGCTCGCTGACACTTCCTTGCCTTGGGTAGGAGTCTCCCCCTGCCAAGCCATTGTCTAACCACTGGCCACTTAGCACTGGGAAACCTTCCTCTTCCCTGTCATCTGGCTTCTTTGGGAAAAACCCATGGTTATGGTCCCTCTCTGCACTGATTAGGGTGACAAGCGCACAATAAAACACTTGTCCCCAAAAGTGACTTCTTGGATCCATTGGCAAAATGTTAGAAAGTGTGTATAAAGCCCAAGAAACAGGATACCGAGGCTCTGTGAGCTTGGGGAGTATTACCAAATCCTAGCCCAGGCCAGGAATGAGTCACAATGAAAGCTTTTAAAATATAAAATCATCAACCTAGATTTCAATTCCAAGGAAACACATACTTGGCCATGAGGGAATGCTTTTTAAAAAAAAAAATCAAGCTTAAGCCACTTGACAGGAAAATAAAACAGCCAAGGAACATTCAAATATAATGATTTACATCCTTCCCGGCTCCTGTCCAACGTGGGTCCAGGCGTACACGGACGTGACCGCAATGTGCACGTCCCCTCGGGGCCCCCCTTTTCCCCTTAGCACTATCTCACCCACAGAAACCCTTGCCTGGATGTGGCCTTGGGGTTGCTGTGTCTATCTTGTGGACCATTCACCATCTCTCTGCTGCTGGGCTCTTGGGTTGCTTGGGGTGGATGTTGGAGAAAATACAAGCATTTTTCTTCCATTCTTTATGTGTGCAAATGCTGTTTGTTTCTCTCAAAGAAATGAAGCTTGATTGATTTCCCAAATGTGAGAACGAGACTGTCCCACAATAAATATTTAAGACTGACCAGGAAGGGTGACCGCCATCTGCTGTAACACAATACCAGGAATTACTTGGTTAAGCTTCCTGAATGGAGGGAATGAATGAATAACCATCCTATGTAATATTTGTTCAGCACCTGATAGTTTACACAGTGTTTTCATTTATCTTATTTGATCTTCACAATAACCCCAGAGAGGCAGGCAGGGCAGGGATTGCAAGGATTATGAAAACTCAACATTTCTCCCCGCACCCCACCCTTCCTAACAAAACAGGTCTCTACAGGCTTAGAGCCACCGCTGGAGGTAATAAGAGTCTGGGGACCACATCTCCGTTCTGTCATTCATGTACATATTTAAAAGGCATTTATCCCAAGCCTGTCGCAAACCAGATGAGATGGCAGTGGGTATAAAGATGACTAAAACAGTCCTGCGTGGGAGGAAGGCCTCGCTCTAGCCACAAGTAAACAAGCCCCTTCTGTGCAAGGGGCCAACGCTGGAGAGGATGAAGTAGAATGGGGACCATGGCTCTAATCTGATGTTCATGCTCAAGGCCAGCTGTTATTTAACACCTGTCCCCTGGAGCAGGGAGGAGGCTTGGCCATGTGACTAGGGTCAGATCTTGGAGGGGGTCTTAACCAAACTCTCCCTCGCTGGGCATGTATTTTTGCGCGTGCTCACTAATCCCAGGGGTCCACCCAGGGCTCCCCGCTTGCCTTCTACGAAGCCGGGGCTCTGTTCTTGCAGGGACGCGTCTGTCTACACGCCCTGCGACCTCCAGCCGGGCGGGCGCTGCAGGAACTGCGGCGGGCCCAGGCGGATTCGTCCGGCGCGGCCTCGGCGGGAAGGTCCCGGAGCGAGCGCCCTGGTCCGCGCTAGCACGCCCGGCTCGGCCCGAGCCTGTCCTTGCCACCAATGCGCCCGACCCTGCTTGCTGGCACCCTCGACGCTTTTATGCGTCGTTATTTGCCTCAAAGACACTCGTCACATAGATTTTTAGTTACACCAAGAACGCACAGAAACGGCCTCCTTTAGAGGAAAAGCTGCGGTCCCCGCGCGTTCCCAGCGGGCCGGCGGGAGCCAGGGGAGCGGCGGACGCCGGCCGGGGTCCTCACGCGCGGGAAGGCTGGGGACACCTGCACTTGCGGGCCAAGGTTGCCAGCGCACGCAGACCGGCCTGGCCCGGCTGGCGACCCCGGCTCGCCTGCCTGTCACCGCGCTCGGCCCCTGGTGCTCGACCGGCCCCGCGGAGCCCCGGAGTCCGGCTGGACGGGCACCGGCGGGCGGGCAAAGTGGGCTTTCTTTCGCGGGGGGCAGTCAAAGTTTTCAGGGAAGTTTTCCACTTGAGAACCACGACCCTGCAGTGCCCCCTACAGAAAGCGCAGCTGGAGGGTGGGCGCCCCGACGACCCCCGCCGGCCCGGGCGGCCTGGTGGCCGGGAGCACGCGCCTGCTTGCCTTTTTCCTTCTGGTTGTTTTTCTGATACATCTTTTTTTCAGAGTTAAAAAAAAAAAAAAAAAAAAAAGTGAGAGAGCGAGTCGCGCCGCCGCCTGCAGTGGAGCGTGCTCGGCCTGCAGAGGCAGTCGTCTCCCATTTTTCCTCTCCCGCCCCCGCTCCGCGCGGCCAGCGCGGCCCTGCAGGAGCCCAAATTTGCCTGCCGCACAACTTCCACTCTAATGCGGGCGCCAAGGCCCCTGGCGGCGGCTTGCAGCGTGGGGGCCACACTGCCGAGGCTCAGACCGGCCGGCTCTTCGGTCTCAGCGCCAGACCCACTTAGGGAAAGGGAAACCCGGCGCCCCCAGAGCACCCCGGGAGAGGGCGGAGCGCTCCCGCGCCAGGGCCAGGGGGGCAGGGCACAGGGGGGCAAGGAGCTCCCGCGCCCGGAACGTTGCGAGCAAGGCTTGCGAGCGTCGTAGGGGGGCACTCGCGAGGGACGGACAGGAAGAGGGCCAGGGGGAACGCCAGAACCCGGGACCACAACACGGAAACGGCCCGGGGCTGGGCTGCAGTCAGATCCGGGGATGGAGGGAGCCGGAGAAGAGGCGTGAAAAGGCCGGGGAGGCAGGCCCTGCTGACCTCCTGGAGGCCGGCAGCCTGCTGGCAGTGGAGGACCAGGCCACTCAGGAAAGGAAGGGGTCAGGAGGTCGGCTGAGCGTTAGCAAGCTCGGTCGCTGAGGAAGGGAGCTGCAGGCGCTCTGTAGTTCAGGGCTCGGGCCTGCCTCGGGTTGTCCACGCTGAAACCCAGAGCAGGCGTCGCGGGGGAGGGGCGCCAGGCGGGGCCCGGCCTCGGGGCGCTGCCTAACGCCCAGGACCCACGTTAGGGGTAGGGGGCGAGGACCTTTGGGGGTCTCAGCAACTGAGAGTGGTAGGGGGCTTCAGGTCCTCCCAGTCCCCAGCCGGATTGGCGAGTTAGACGCTTGTAGATCTAAGGTTGGATTGGGGTGGGGTCTCTGGGACGTTGGCTCGCTACGCAAGGATTGGGGGGATTCAAGTGCTTAGAGATCGAAGTCAGGTCTTGGGTAGGGGGAGTCAGACAATTGGAAAGCCTAGGTGGTTATTTGGGGAGGGGTCTTTGCGCTTTGGCGGAGCGCAAAGCTGCGCCTTTCGTCTTTGGGCCTTGTCAAGAGAGGCTTCTGTGAAAGGGTGGGCCGGCTAGGCCAGACCAAGAGAAAGAAAGTCAATCAATCAAGAATATAAGTGGGCGGGGGGACCCTGAGAGGGGGGTCACAAAGGGTGAGACATGGCCACCAGGCGTTTAACCGACGCTTTCTTGTTGTTGCGGAATAATTCCATCCAAAACCGGCAGCTGTTAGCCGAGCAAGTGAGTAGTCACACCACCTCCAGCCCTCTGCATTCACGTAGCATTGCTGCGGTGAGTCTCCCGGCGGCCTCTCCGACACACGCACCGTGTGCACTGCGGCTCTGCCTGTCTGTCTGTCTCTGTCTGTCTCTCTGTCTAAAAAAGAAGAAGAAGAAGAAAAATAAGACTCAGGATAAGAGGGCCTCGTGGCCAGGGTCAGAGGGCCTCTATAACCCTGGCTGGGGAACGGCCCGAGGCCCCTGCCCCACCTCTGTCTGGCCCTCACTTCCGCAGCCCTCCCAACCCCCCCTCCCGCCTTCGTCACGGCACGACCGGCGGCTTCCAATTTACATACGTTTTAACACGAGGATTTGGAAGCCTTAGGCTTTTCTGAAGCCTTCTTTTTGTTTTGTTTTGTTTTGTTTTGTTTTAAGCCCCCCCTCCACCCTCCTAGTGGGCCTCACTGGGGCCCTAATGATCGAGTTGCGGCATCGCAGACCCAAATTCTTGCAAGTGAACTGTTCCCTTCCCCCAAAGAGGACGGAGTTGTGTTGTTGTTGTGTGTGTGTGTTTTCCGCCCCTTTTCTTTTGATGGCCTCGAAGCCCTCTGTGTGGCTGTGTTCCCTATGAATAATTGCTTCACTGTTTTTCCTGGGGGCTCATGTTTGTGGACTGCAAGGTGCTAGGCTCTTCATTTTCCATTTCCCAGACAGGAAATTAAGCTTTCCCCTCCATTCGAACTTTTTTAAAAAACATGATGTGTATGTGAAAATTAACCCCTCAAAATAGCACATGTTCTTTTGATTTTTATTAACCAGAACCTTCACTTAGCCTAACAGGAGAGGTTTTTTTTTTCTTTTCTTTCTTTTCTTTTCTTTTTTTTTTTTTTTTTTTTTTTTTTTTTAAGCAAGGTCCTAGGAAAATTTCTGTTTTAGGGTCGTTTCTGATGGGGGCTAACTTTCCTTTTCTGAGCCTCAGTTTACTGCTCTTTTAAATAGGGGGCGGGTCTGGGGGATCCAAACAATAATGTTGATTATTAGCTCTGTAATATCTTTAATTGAAAAGGGAAGATACAAAGCTAGTTGTACTAGGGGGCTTACTTGCTCTAGCCAGGCAAGGTTTCAATGGAAACATCACTGGAATATGGGGGAACAGTCTCCTCAAGACCTGATTCTTGGGGATTATGCTTGAAAGAGAGTTTTTGAAATCCAGCGTTTATTTCACCTCTTATGATATTTACTGCCTTTTAATTTTTTCTTTATTATTTATCCACAATGCTAAATAGAAAAATTATGGCAAGTGTTGTAATTATGGACATGTCTATCAAAACAGTTTTTCCTTTTTGTAAGTCGTGGTGGAAAATATCTTTAACCATGTTACTCATTGAAAAGCGATTTTAAGCCGTGTGTGCACTTTCAGGAAAAAAAGGATGTAAACTTCGGTCAAAAAGCATAGAAAGCAAGGACTGGGTATATTGGGTTTCTGTTTACTTGCGTGAGAATTTGAAGGCATTTTATATTTATAAAAGGAAAGAAATGGTATTATACAGAAATAAATGTAAAGATGTCAAGCACAGACCCAGGATATTTAGCGCTAATTTTTGAAAAGAGTGTCCTGAAATAAGCCAAGAAATAGAAGAAGCGGAACAAATGAAATTCCTCAATGGATGTTTAGTTATGTTAAATAGGAAGAATTGCATGCTCTTTAAATGACTTGATTTTGTGCTTCTTCGTAGGGGCAAAATACGGAACTAAAACCCGTGTTAATGTTTCTGGGGTCTTAGTTTTAATTGAAAAAAACACCATTTTAAAATTTTCAACCATAAAATGTTCCACATACCCTGAACCTTTGTGTAACTTGAGAATTTTTTCTTCCTATTTTTTAACCTGTAAGTCAGATGGTTTAAAAACCTGATGTCTGAGACGGGCTGCTTTTTAAAAGTGCATCTCCGGGTCAGACCACATTTGAAAATGGTTTTCTAAGTTAGACAAAATTTTTTTTAATATGTAAACTAAGTAAAATAATTAAAAATGAATACCTAAATTGTACAATTTGGAAAAAATAGGTATTTCAGGAAATGAACAGATACATTTTAGCTAATTCAGTTTCTCAAAAGTAGATTTCTGAATCTTACTAAATACATGTTTTAAGTCAGAACCTTAAAAATATTTTTTATGTTACACCATTGAAAATATTACATGCCTATATTAATGGGAGCATTTTAAAATATTTTTCTGATCCTTATTTTTCTGATCGGACCATTTCAAATATCCGTGTAGTCAATTCAGACTCTAAAAAGTAGATTCTGCAATCTAACAAAATTAGTTTGTCTAAGTTAGAATTTTAAAACAAAGCACATTTGTGAGTTTTGATTGTGTACATTAGACGCAGCATGCCATCAATTTCTGCAGTGTTTAGGGCAAAGCATCATACCTTCTGTTTGCTTACGAGTGATTTCACAGAAACCATTTCTGCGCACACAGAATCAAATACAACCAGGTGTGAATATACATAGAAATTGCAGTTTTTCACCTTTTCTGGACATTAGAAAAACATAAACATTTTGGAGAAAAAGACATGGCTAATGTGATTTTTAAAAACTGATTTTAAAAAACAAATTCATACAGTGTTCCTCACTGCACATCTAGCTCAGATTTTTTAAAACCTCACATCTGACTTGATAATTTTAAAGCCATATAGCAAATCAAAACTATATCTGTCAGATTTGATATGGACTAGGTATTAGGAGATACTAAGAAATTACTAATTAATTAAAACTAATTAAAATTGTTAATTTTAGCAGAGATGCCTACTGAAGTGTTTCTTAGTGAAATGTCAAAACGGCTCTTACTTATTTAAATATCCCTCAAAAATAGAGGAAGCCAATAAAGCAAAATGCAATTAGTTGTGAAGTCTAGAGGTGAATATGTGAGGGGATATTTTAAAATTTTACATACTTTGTATTTGAAAAGTAATAAATAAAAACTTAAAATAAACGTTTGTCTTAGAAAAATAGAACAATTAAAGAGACAATTTCTAAATATGTATATCTAAACTTAGATGATTTAAAAGGGAAATAACCAAACACAAGACTTTAACTTAATTTTAAAAATTATAACCTGAAATTTTAAGTTCATAATTAGAATAAAAACTATAGAAGTTAATTTTGGTGGATTTATCTTATGCACAATTAAAAATGAATCACCAAAAATAATTGATTTTTTAAAAAATGTAATGCTGGATTTTTACAACCCTGTTTGAGGGAAAAGCTGCAGAAATTGATTGCAAAGTGGCATCTGTGTGTATGTGTGTCTCACACACACCTCAAAACAAAGCATACCTAATGCTTTATCTCCAAAATTTAAACCCACATTTTTTGAATACTAGTTTGAAGAAAAAGCTAGAAGTTCTTTGGTGGTGGGGGTTATTGTAGGTACCTATACATGCATTGAGGCTTTTGCAGCACTCAGGCAAATATGTCACAAATAAGCAGGAATTTAAATATGTCACAAATAAGCAGGAATTTAAGCTTTTTGTTACATGTCAAAGCAAAAAGCTTCAAGGGCCCAGAGGGACCTAAAAGTCATTTGGCCCAGTATCTCCCACTTCTGAAAACTGCCTGCCGTTGCCCCATCACTTTCAGTGACAGCGGGAAGAAATTCCAGGAGCTCCTCATTCCACACCTTTTACTACTAAATCGTCTTTTCCTTTATTGACTTCAATTATGTCTGTGTCTCCCAGCCTGTGGTCCTAGTTCTACTTCTGTCCCCAGGGTCTGTGACACAGGAAGGCTCTTTTTCCTTCTGCATGGTGACCCTGAAGCCTTGTTCCCTGGTGGTTTTTTTTTTCCCTCTTAGGTTTAGAAGTCCCGGCTCAGACGAATGGTTTAATTTCTTTCCTAGAAATAAGGTCTAGTTGTTCTGTATCTTTTTTTTAAATTTCAGCACCCAAAATGGAACAAAATTCTACGTATTAGTGCTTTTTGTAGCATTAATAGTAGTAAGACTAATTGTAAAAAACAGACTGGGGTTTGATTTTAGTCTCAAGGAATCCCACTTTTTGGTAGTTGGTTCTCTTGCACTCTGCTTTGGCCTCAGTGTTGGGCACCCCATCATGTTTATGCCTCAGAGCAGCATGAAACAAAGGAAGGAGCTTTGGACTGTAGGTCTGGGAATTCAGGGTGAGTCCCACTCTCTTGCCGACTCTTTTGCCTCATTTATAAATTGAGAAGTTTGAATTAGGTGATGTGTATTGGTCGTGGGTATTCAACAGTTGTTTTCTCGAGTTCTATTTGAGTGTGTTGTTTCTCTTGACCAAAGCATACAGTCTTAGCTTTATTTTGAAAAGGAAAAACCCATAGTCAACCACAGTGGTGTAGCTGTCCATTCATATTTACTGACAAGAATCCTGAGAAGTAGCCCGGATACTGTGCAGAAAGAACTTGTTGAAATTCTATGGCTGAGTGTGGATTTTAAGACAGCCACTCATTCAAGCAGTTACAGGCAGTTTGGCTTCAGGAACCTGAAATAGATGTATGAGTTCAAGAATCATTAAAAAGTGTAGTAAAGTCTTGAATGAATGAGTGAAAAGCGGAAGTTGAGCTGCTGTTCATTTGATGAGATGCCGTATGGATTTGTGTTTTCTTTGATCTCCTGTAAGGAATCTAATGCAGGGACTGGAGCTACCTTGGTAGTGTTTACCACTTAATCTATGCTCTGCTTTAAAATAATGCATAATCTATAAACGGAAGCTTGAGTTAATTGGTCTTAGATTAGTTTGAAACTAGCACATTATTTTTAATAAAATATGTGCTTTAAGAAGAAAAGAATAAAATAAGGATTAACTATAGGTGAAAGAAATCTGAGCTCCTTTTTCAGTCTCAAATACAATATTAGCTAAGATATCACTGAGTTCTTACGTGTGCCTGGCACTGGTCTGAGCCCTCTCCTCGAGTGACCTCATGTCATCCTCACAGTGCCCCACCTCCCAGGTGCTCGTGATACAGTGTGGAGACTGAGGTAGAGGGGTTGGAAGTTGGCCAAGCATCACCCACCTCATGAGTGGGGGGCTCTGGGCGGAACTGGGCCCACCTGGCTGGAGCCTGATGCTCACCTCCTGGACACACTCTTGCTGGCTGTTTCCTGGGATATGGGCTGTAGACCCTGGAAAATGAAAGTATGTGTTAATGGGTACATTTCTTTCCTTGCAGTAGGCTAGCATCTTTCTTCATCTCTGCAGCCTTCCTTGCAGAGTGAATGTTCTGAGTCTTAGTCCAGGCTGTCTGTTGGAAAATCAGTTCTCTGTCTTTAGAATCCAAGTATGAAATCATTGTATATTTCTCTTTAGATCTATTTGCTTTTCTGCTTTTAAAGATTCCATTTGAGCAGTGAGGCTTACTTGAGAATAAGGGTACTTTGTTGGATAAAAGTGAAGCTAACTTTTATTTTGGCAGTAATGGAAATAAAGTAAATATCACTATAGCATAGACCTGTATTTCCAACTAATTTTGCTCAACTTTTCCAGACTTCCTGAATAAACACAGATGGGTTTCCACTTATTTTTCAGTTTTATATAGAAAGTTCTTTAGACTATAAATTCCACATGCTACTTGGAGTTTTCAATATTTGCTTGATTTCATGCCATTGGTAGGTCAGAAACTTAGGTTTAGACATCGTAAAGATTAAGAAGCTGTGGATGTGTAGAAACGTGTGTTCATTCAGCTATATTTTGTTTGCTCCTGATGTTGATCCTAAGTGTTTTCATTCAGATCTTCACTAAATGTCCTGGTAATTTTGTGGCCGGGGGTTTTGAAAGCCTTCTGTTTTTAAGGAGCAAAATGGGGAGGGGGGGGTTCTTTGAAAAGAGGACCTTCTGAATTTAATTCCTGATGTGCTGTGGCAGCTGCCTGTTACAATAAGTCCTGAATTGTTACTAAAATTGGAGAAGCCGAGGATGGCACGAAAAGAGGTCTGGACACCTGGGGCTGTCCCCATCCTGACCATCAGCAAGCTTTGTGACCTCAGGCAGTGCATTTGTACATTTTGAAACTTAGTTTTCTTATTTGTAAGGAAAGAGTTGTTTGTAGTCCTAGAATCTCACGGTTGCAGTTTTTCCTCTTATTATCTAGTGATTGTAGAAATCGAAAGATCAGGGTGTATGTGCTCTGTTAATAATCCAGCAGCACGGGCTCATGCATAGCAGAGATTTTGACCGGGGTTTGCAATGATACTTTGTTCAAAGATTAAATGCCAAGGGGCTGCTGCCAAGTGGGAAGAGGCTGCAGCAGCCACACTTAAGGTTTTTGCCTCACATCTGGTTTTATTGATAAAAGATGTCCTGCTTTCTTGCTGGAAACGTTAAACTATCAAACAATCATTTTTCCTTTTTAAAGTAAAAGGTAATGAGAGCAGATTTCCTTTGACACTTTCTTTTCTCGGTATCTTCTGGCACTACCGTTAGGGTGTGTGTTTATAAATATAGTTCTCCTTTGCTCTCAGCAGATTGTAGGAGTGAGGAAGGTTTCCAGGTTTCTATAGTGTCCTCTTTTGGAGTTCTACCTGGAGGAGTGTGGTTTGAGTACATCTTATTGCTATCATTGTGTAGTCATGTTTTGGTCCTGATAGACCAACTTCATTTACACTATTAATTTTTAAATAAGAATGTTTTGTGTGTGTTTTTTTAATTTTCTAAATTTACTGCTAAACAAAAAAAATCAAAACAGTTGATTATTGAAATTCACCACTAATTATTTCCATGATCAATACTGTAAAAAAAAAGACCTAGTAGTTTAGATTATCTGTCATTAGTAACTGTCTGTTCAGAAGATAAGAGTTCCACGTTGATGTAAAAAGAATCTAGTTAGAAATGGAAGCTCAACTCGAGCCCTCCCCACCCCCCTCACAGACAGCTCTCTTTACCTTTTGTTTCGTCTTATTTGCTTGCTTTTATAATGGCCTTATAGATAATTGTGTGCTTTCTGGACTGATAATAATACATGCCAAGCAACTGTTGAGTTTTTCTTTTATATTCCCACCTGTGTTTTCCCGGGAAAGAGTGGTTTCTCGGCTCTCTCGAGCTGTGTCTGCAGGATTTCCTTTGTAGAGCCCGTGTGGTGGGGTCGCTCAGATATCTGAATACAGCTACAGACAGTTTTGAAGGTTGTTCATTTTTTAATTTTGTTGCATTTGCAGGGCTGATTTACATGTTAACATATGCATTTATTTGACAGAATAACATTACATCTTAGCTTGCTTTCTTATTTAATCTTCCTTAGAAAATTTAGAATGTGGTATGATATGTGATATTTGATATTAATGAACAGTTTAACCAGTATACTTTAGTGAAAACTGTTTTTTTTTTAATTTCCATTGTGTTTTAATTTTTATGACTATGATTTCTTGTGTCCTATTTCCTTTAACAAAGCAACCACAGTAAATAAAAATACAAATACATATTGATGTAGCTTTTATTTTTTAGAAAGGAAGAATCAGAATGGAACAGTTTTAAATGCCTTGACTAGTGGATCTTTGTTTTTAGTCAATTTAGAGTGTCTTAACACCTGTTTTCTCACCTGCCGGTGCCTTGTCTGTCTGCCCCATGCCTTTCTTCCTGCTCTCCCTACCTGGACCCACCTGACGGCAACAACACCTCTGCAGGAGCTGGATGAGGTACTGTGTTTTGGATATTTTTGCATGTTAGGTGATCTTAGTTTATAAATACCTCTTTTTCCTAAGGTCTTGGCTCATATGTAAAATGCTAACAGACATTGTACGTGTTTTAGCATTTGTTTTGATTACTTTCTAATGTGTCTAACAAGGTAATGCTTAGATCTGTTGAGTGTCTTCACACTGAGTGAGCTGGTGAGGAGGAGGTGGTGTGGGGCAGAATTTGCTCCTCTTGGAAAGTGTCTCACTTTGGAAGCAGTGAAAGTTGAGTGTTTTCTGAAACATGAAGTGAGAGAGGAGTGATACGGTGGCTCAGGTCTACCTGAGAACATGCTGTGTGACAGAAGCCCCAGTGGCTGTCGACGTCTTCCCAGTTTGTCGTGGCTGGGACGCAGAGGCTCGTGGAGCTTGTTCCTGGAGCTGGTGTTGGAGAGCACGTGCACACAGGCACCTTCCCTGTAGCTCTCTTGGAGAGGTCGAGGGAAACAAGATGACCATGCTGCGCCTGTGCTGGGCTCCCATCGATCTCCATGCTTCTTACCAGGGCTGACTCCTGCAATAAGTGACTAGAGGAAGGGCTGGTGGGTCTGAGTTCACGGACTTTACGGTGAGCTGGGAACAGGACTCCTGCCTTCAGAGCATGTGGGTTCCTAACTGGTGGACTAAGATTGCCCTAAAGATTCAGAAAACCTTAACTAGCTGATAATCCACAATTGAAATATTCATTGGGAGCCCATTAAATAAATCCTGCAGTGTCCTTAGTCCCAGGCTGTCTTCAAGGCTGTGTACCCAGCCACACAGCTCAGTGGGAAGGCAGCTGGAGGCAGAGCAGTGGGGGTGATGTGAATCTTGCCTTTCACCCCCTCCCTTTTTTTTTTTTTTTTTAGGAAAATAACTCATGTTTATGCTTGTATGTGCTTTAAAAATTCTGAAAAGATACACAGGAAACCAATAGCAGTGACTAGCTCCTGAGAGAAGCTGGACTGGACGGGATGTTCCCTTTGCACTGCCCTTTTCTTAGGGTGGAGGGTGCACTTGCACAGGTGACTTTTGTCACTAGAAACAGTTGTTAAAGCACACTCTCAGCTGGAAGCTCAGTGAACAGGAGCTGCTAGTGCTTGGTGGGAGCTTCCTGCCCTGTTCAGTAGCTGCCTTGTTAGCACCCAGCCTAGGCCTGCAGAGGGAAGAAGGTAAGGATATCTGGGTACAGTGGACATGGAAGGTCTTGCTGACCAACATCGAGCACTGTTAAGGCTCTGGGGCACAGAGTGCAGGCAGTTTAATATAAAATGAATGTTACTCCTTACTGAAGAGTTGGCAGGGCTAAAACCTGTGACCCTCACAGGGTAGTGTCTGATGAGGGAAGAGAGCAAATACAGGAAGGACTTTGGCGAGGGGCATTTGCATGGGGCACATGGGGGCCCCACTTGGCAGAGGGTGAGCCCTCTGCATCCACCCCTGCTCTCCCACTTCCTTGCTTCCTCTTTAGGCAGCAAGTGCAGAGACTGCAGTCCAGCTCAGGAGACCTTTGCCATTCCCAGACTCGGCCTCTGGTGACCAGAGGTCCCAAGTGCAGCCCCTTTCTCTGCTTGTAGAAGGAAGTGCAGTGTGACAAACTCCTGGCACCTGTCCAGTAGTCTGTACCTCGGGGTGCACGTGGCCACCTCACCCCCTTGCGCATCTCACTTGCCACTTTTTCTCCTCCTCTAGCACTGTTAGATATGAAGTGTCACTTCCAGAATCGTATGACCTGTTTCATTTTCCTCATCCATTCTTTCCATTCATTTACTGCTGACTCCTCCAGCTAATTGTAAGCGTGTTCGTCACTGTGAAGTGCCAGGTGCCAAACCAGGAGCTGGGATGTCACTGAGATGGTATGCAGAGACTCCATGTGGGCCTCCAGAGAAAAGGCCTCTTTCTACCAGAGTCTGATCCCTCCAGGGCTTCCTGCAGGTCACCCTGGAAGTTGGTCACTCTCCTACTCAAACCAAAAGCCCTGGAGAAACCACCTTCATTCTCAGAAAGTGCTAAATAAGATGTCCTCTGAATATGGGACCCAGCAGCTGCCAGTCTCTCCTCTAGGCAAGTGCCTGGCCTCTGCTTTGTCCTCCTCTCTCATCTGCTTCCCTCCTATGACAAGTAATCTAAATGACTGGGTTTCTAAATTCAAAATAGAATCTCTGGGGAAAAAAAAAAAAATCACAAGATGTAAATGTCAGGTCCCCAAACCACATAGCTTGGGGAAGGCAGGGTGGTGTATTGGGTGTCTGGGTCCAGGCCTCTGTCATGTCCGTGTGTCCTTGAGAAAGTCCCTGAGCCCAGACTTGTCCTTTTTTTTTTTTTTCTTAAAGGTGTTTATATTAGTTAAGAAAAAGGAGTCAGTGAAACTAATGATGTTAACATCAAGGTGGGTGATTCTCAACTTTTTTATAGTTTAAAAAGTTTTGTCATTTCATAATCAGGAACAGTTAAGTATTTTTAAAAATTAGCACACATTGAAAATACCTAGTGCTGACGTGGATTTTCTCATCCCCTGCCTTTTCACCCAAGGCTGTTAGCATGGAGTTGCTGGGTGGCAGGCCCTGTGCTGTGTGCTGTATACTGTGCGCTAGGCAGGCCGCTTGCAAGCCAGAGTGGCCTTCTGGGCGTGGTAAATGCTCCTCTTCAGGCAGTTCGGTAGTCAGTGCGTGTGGCCAGGCTTGGTTTAGTTTTTAGCTCCCTGACTTTGCCTGTCTCTAGGAGGCTGTGCTGTGTCCTTAATCTTATAGCGCACTAAATCAGCCTGCACTCCCAGGCGGGATTTAGAGAGGGAACGAGCATGTTCCTTCCATAGATCAGGAATTTGTCCACACTGTGCTCTTTAACAGGACTAATGTCCACATCTGAAGTGGATCAAGGGCAAAAGATGAGACTAGCAAGAAAGCCATTTAAGTGTGCTATCTGGGCCTCTGCTGTTTTTCTGCATTTCCATGGGCTAGGGTAGTATACCCTGTGGTTCTAGAAGGACAGTCACAAATTAGAGATCAGCATTCTTGAATTCTTAATTGTCTTACATACAGCCCCCTCGCCTCGCCCCAGTACTGGTGTTTAAACCCAGGGCTTCGAGCGTGGTAGGCAAATGCTCTATCACCAGGCCATTTCCCTGGCCCTTTTTATTTTGTTTTGAGGCAGAATCTTGCTGAAGTGCCCAAACTGCTCTTGAATTCCCAGTGCTCCTTCCTCAACCTCCAGATCGGCTGGGATCACAGGCATGTGCCACCACACCCTGTTGTACAGCTTTTATAACATTTTTTTCTTGTTTAAAAAATAAGGAAAGTTGTTTTTTTCCCCACTCAAAAAGTACAAGTTAATTAAGAAAAGCTTTAATAACCAAAGTCATATTTTTAGAGGGGGGATCATGTTGAAATTAGGGAAGGATGAATAAAATGAAAATTTGGCAGTTTTTTAAGGTCTGCGTGGACTGGGATGGCAGCTGAAACTAAGTATGTATGCTGGAATTTCAGCAAACAAGAGAACATGTTTTTAAGTGGCACATGAGATTTCAGAAGTTGCAAGGGTGACTATTCGGGACTTAAAATGTATTTTTATGTTCATATTTGTTCCATTTCAAATAATTGACATTTATCCTCAATTGTTTTCCCTTCCCAAAACACCCTGCCTTCTTTTTTAATAGTACATACTGTGATACACAGTACAAATTGGTACTGATAAAGGAAATGATACATTCTTCTCAGTAGGACAGCATTTCTATCATGGTGAGCTATAGCTATAGATGCTATCATAAAGGGGACAAATTGTTGGCCATTTGAAGCTTGCCTTCCCAAAGAATGAGCTGTTCTCTCATTGGCTAACTCCTGATGTGGTGTGCGGGAACATATGCATGGCCGGGTGGGTTGGTGACCCAGCTTTCCTGGAGAGACTGCCCTGTTAGCCCGCTTCCGTAGGACCTTAGAGAAGTGCATTCGCCCAGTCTTGATTTACATCTAATTTGGGGGAACACATGTCTTGTATAAGTAATGCTCAAAAGAATTGAATTCACTTCAGCTATTCCATGTGGTTTACAATTTCTTATTTGTTTTAGATAAAATGATGTTAGTCACAGTACAGGGAGATTTTAGTTTAATGTGTATTTGTAAAAGTGAGAACATGAGCTTGGAAACAAAATCATTATAGATAAGACAAATCATGGTCATTGCTCTGTTGAAATATGGCATAGTGATAGCATCTGGTGGATCAGATAATAAACTGGTGTAGTGGAGAATCTATGGCTCATCAAAAGGTACCTTGGCAGTTTTAGATTTTGCTGTATAAACAGCTGGAGTAGAAGTTCAGGTTCTGCTTGAGTGCAGCAGTTACTCCCTGTAACTACACCTGCTGTGTAGCTGGACAGTGTGCTGGAAGGTGGACATGTGGTTTGTCCCTCTGCCTTAGTCAGTGTGTCCTCCACAAAGCTGGATGCCCCTCTGTGACCTTGGATCAGGAGCATAGAGCAGTAAACAGCACTGCCTCTGATTGTCTGCAGGCAGGCCACCTCTGTGCCTGCGTCCCTACCCGTCGGTAGGGGAAGCCTTGTTTCCTGATGCCCATGTGCTCTTACGGAGCCTGTGCAGTTGCTGGGGAATGAATCAAAGTTCTGGGTTTTGTCATTGCTTTAATCTGATGGCTTGTCCTGATTCATTTTCTTAGCAAATTGCAGTTATATTTCATGAACCTGCCAGAGTGATTGGCAGCTTGCAGGGTGGAAGGGGCTTCTGGAATCAGCTGACCCAGGTTTTAATCTGTCACATAATAGCTCAGTGGCCTTGGGCAAGCTACTTTTCTGAGTTTCAATTTCCGTATTTATAGATTGGAATAATAGTTCCTAGCTCACCTAGTTTTTGTGAGGATTGACATAATAAAAAGAATGTGAAATTCCTATTAGTGAACTCTTAAAAACAAACAAAAGGTGGTGATGGAGGTGATGAAGAGTCACCACTTCAGCCCCAGACAGTGCAAGTTTGGACGAGCCATTTGTTTAGGAGTGAAGGCAGCACTGGCCTGCGGCTCCAGGCCTTGGGTCAACGCAGTGCGCTGGATCGTTGCTCCTTGGTGCTCTGAGTTAGCCTGCAGTCGGTCCTGTCCATGTGTGGTCCTCGCACAAGACTTGTTCCCTGAGTGGGTGTGGTGCCCGTGGTGCCCAGGATGCCCAGTGCTGAGCAAGGCAGAGCCCTGCTGCCAGGTTGCAGAGGCGAAGGGAGCTGGATGGCAAAGACTCCAGTTTGCTTTTAGGCATTTTGCCGGAATGCTGTTTAGTATTTAGGACTTGTTACTTGAAAAGTCCTTTTGATCTAGACTTTTCCCTCGTGTTTTTAAAGTTCTGACTGACTTCTTTTTTGTTAAACAAATAAGTATTTGCCAGATGAATAAAAACATGAATTTAGATCATTGAAGGGAAGAGAGAAGAAAAGGAATACAAATTCCTCACCTAGTTCTACAGTGTGATTTAGAAATTACAAGAGTATCATCTATAAAGAACTTTTATGGACCATTTTTCAATATTTTGATTTTCCTTGGAATCTTCTGAAATTGCCATTTAAAAATTCTGAACTCTGGAGGTCACCTCCACACCTCCAAATCCTTTCAACTTATTCAACTGCCTCCAAAAAACAAAAATAAAAACAAAACAGCTTAACCTTGCAAACTTGTAATTTCCTCCCATTCTTAAAAAGAGAGAGAGAAAAGAAAAGAAATATTAATATCATTTCAAAATAAGGGGAAATGTTGCCCCTGGGCACCTAGGTGAGGAGAGAGGTGACAGGGTGGGACTACACTGTGGTGTTGGGTTGTGCTGACAGGTTCAGGCAGTGTTTTTGCACATGGTTGATGATCTCCTGACAGAGATAACTGGATCAATACTGTTTCCAAAATAAACTGAGTGTGTGTAAGTAAACCTTGGTACTATTAACATTTTGTATTAGTTTCATTTACAGCATAGGATTTCTTTTTACTTTTATCTGATTGCATTAATTGCAGAGGTTCATGCTGTTCTATTGTAGTTCTTGGGTACTAAGAGGTCTTTCTTTTAAGGATCTTCTGTTGACTTTTTCATTACATTTCTATAGCCAGATCAAGTCAGATTCATGCTCACAAGTATGCCCAAGGAAATTAAGAACTGATGCATGAAAAGATAGGAAAACAGTTCCAAATCCTAAGTGTCAAAAGCAAGTTTATGATACAGGCAAGTGCATTTACTCCTACATTTCTTTCTCTCTAGGGAGCCACATTTAAAAGGGAGGAAGAGTTTCCTTACCTAAACCGAATTTAAAAAAATTTTTTTAATGTCCATTTGTTTTCCTGTAGCTTGCTGATGACCGTATGGCACTGGTGTCAGGCATTAGCTTAGACCGAGAAGCAGCAATTGGTGTGACAAAGCGGTCACCTCCGAAATGGGTGGATGGAGTAGATGAAGTAAGTTGAATGAGAGTTTCTCAGTGTCTCATTTTTTTTTTTTTTTTTTTTTTTTTTTAAGTAACAATAATAACACATTTTAAGATATTTGCCATGGGGACTGGAGTTGTGGCTCAGTGGTAGAGTGCTTACCTAGCATGCATGAAGCACTGGGTTCGATTCTCAGCACTGCATATAAATAAATAAATAAATGTCCATTGACAACTAAAAAAATATTTACAAAAAAAATTTAAAAGATAATCTGCCGTGTAAACTATTTGGTTGAGGGTATGTCCCTAGAAGTACATAAGCTTTGGGTTTATTCATTTTACATACCACATAATAAAAGTATGTGTTGATGATATGGTTTTAGTTGTAATGTTAGTGGTAACTACCCCAAATTATAGAAAGAAATTGAAAAGCTGTACAAGGACAAGCATTTAATTTTTTGCTAGCATGATTTGAAGTTGTTCACATGTTGGTGGGCCAGCAGGTTCACTGAGGACCCAGCTCCGATCTGAGTATAGCTGATTGTCTCAGTGGCACAGACACCTGCCAGGCATCATGGAGCTGTGGTGACTTCATTTATTCAGATACAATACGACGTTGGCCGGATTAAACAGAAGATGAAGGAATTAGCCAGCCTCCATGATAAGCATTTAAACAGACCTACCCTGGATGACAGCAGTGAGGAGGAACACGCCATCGAAATAACCACCCAAGAGATCACACAGGTGAGGCCACAGAGGGTCCTGGGAGGTCGGTGGCCATCTCCAAAGCCACCGAGTGTTGCCACTCTACACCAGCTGGTAGACCGTTCCTGGAGTTTCACTTCCCAGCCTGCAGTTCTCAGAGGAACTACAGTGGCGCTGAGGGCTACCAGATAGCGGCATATGTGTGCAGTGTCCTAGGAACGTGGGGACTATTGTTTAATTGTTAGTGGATACTGTTGTATACTGGTTAAATAAAAATTAGATTCAGGATAGGATGGAATTCAATCTTTATTTTTAAATAAACAATTTCTGTCATATACTAGTGCTTAAAATTTTATGGTAAAATACAGTTCTCATAATTGAAAAGAATTGGCTTTCTCGAAATTCTTTTTGTAAAATGTCAAAAATTTTTATTGGTACATTATAATTATACACATTAGTGGAATTCATTGTAAAACGTTAAATTTGACTGATTTTTAAGTACCATGGCTGTGGATAAGTATTAGTGTTTATATTTTTATCTGTTCGAATCTCCTGCGTGCCTGTCATCAGAGGAGTGTCCTCACGTGGGAACCGGTTCGCTCCAGGTGTCCCTCCAGCTCCAGCATCCTCCTGTAAAGCGGGAGGGAGGGCAGTGTGAGCACCTGCCTCCAGGTGTGCATGTGGGGCTCAGTGAGAATAGTGCAGGGATAGTGGGGTTGCTGGTAAGGGTGTGGGGCACGGGCAGTGTGGGCACTCGGGGCACGCGGGCTGGCGTGCACGGCACCACCCTCCCCTTGGGAGTGGCGGAGGCCATCCTTCCCTGAGCCTGGCCCTTCTCTCAGCTCTTCCACAGGTGCCAGCGTGCTGTACAGGCCCTGCCTAGCCGGGCCCGCCGGGCCTGCTCGGAGCAGGAGGAGCGGCTGCTACGCAACGTGGTGGCCTCCCTGGCCCAGGCCCTGCAGGAGCTGTCCACCAGCTTCCGGCATGCTCAGTCGGGCTACCTCAAACGTGAGTGCTTCCTGCCCTGCCAAAGGGCCCTAGAGTAAAGAGTTACCGTTTGTTCTCTTTGCTTCCTTTTTGCAACTCTTTCTCTATTTAGTCCTGTACCTTTTCATCACATTCACACCTTCTGTAACAAAAGGAGTCCCCTCCCCAGTTAACCAGAGGGTCCTAGAGTAGTTGGCATCGAAGCAAATGTTTCTTCTGTCTCAAGCTCAAAGAATTCAAAAATCAGCCTAGCACATTGAAAAAACTTGGAGTTTTCTAGATGATGAGGTTGAGGAGCTGCTGATAAATAGGTAAAAAATAGTTGTCATCACGTGAAGCCACATAACAACTAGAGTATCCGAGAATGCCTGAGAACCCTTCTTGAGAGTAGTTTGTAAATCCTTCCTGCTTCACTTGTTCATCGTACCTTTTCTTCCTAAACGGTTCAAAGCTAAACAGCGTCCTCATTCTATGTACCTTGCAAATGGGGGTTTTCCTTTATTGTCATTGCAGCCAGTCAATAAAGTCCCCACGTGCTCAAAACAATAACAACAACAACAAAACACCTTCCCTTCCTCGGACAACTGACAATATTTATATTTTAATTCTATTGTCTCTGAAATTTGGTCAGTTATTTGAAACTCTCACTAGAAATGCTCCTAGAGAAAATATTGGTCTCGTTGTTGTTAATGTTTTGTAACAGCAGTTAGGGTAAGCGTTTCTGTTGCCCTCGGATTCTCAGATAAAGCTTGTGTCATTTTTGTCTTGGCATCAGGTGAACTGTGCACAGCTAGAGTGCGACTTGTCCTGAGGGCCTGTCAAGGCTGGCACACCATGGCATGTATTAGTGCCCTCCTCCCACCCCCAGAGCCGTCTTCCCTGAAGCTGCTAGGAGATCTCCACTTTGTTGAGTTTTACTGTAGATTTCCCCTTTTTAGTGGTGGAACAGTAACCAGAATGGTTTACATATTCGAGTAAAGTGGATTCCTATCTATGATAGGCATGAAGAATCGAGAGGAAAGAGCCCAGCATTTTTTTGATACATCAGTACCACTAATGGATGATGGAGACGATAATACTCTGTATGACCGGGTACGTGAAGGGGCTGCAAAAGTGACTGCTGTGCCTTGGCACTCCTCGGCTTCCTCCTGTCCTCGACCTCAGCTCCTGTGCAGCACAGTGCAGTGCAGCATGCTCTTGGCTCCCAGGCCACCCAGTGGCCTTTGCAGCAGGCGGAAGAACAGCTATGCTGTTTCTTCCTTTCCAGAACCCGCAGAGAAACCTTGTGGTCTGCTTTCCAGAAGCGTCAGGAAAGCAGTGTCACCCCGCTTTCTTGGGAAGAACCCAAGGAAGCACAGGGTCATCCCTGAGCCCTTGCATGGCTACAGACTGGGCTTCTTTCTGTGTCCCCTGCTTTGGTGACAGTGCCATAGATCCCGCTGCTTGGGGGAATTTGGATCTTTCCTGTTACGGAAAAATAAGTGCTTATTGTCACGTGCTTTATAAATATATTTTCAGAATTCATTTTCTTTAAATGATGTCTAAGCTGGCATGCCATAGCTTTCCCAGTGGGGAAATTCCATACTGTTGTTTTGCTAGGGCTTCACAGACGACCAGCTGGTGCTGGTGGAGCAGAACACGCTGATGGTGGAGGAGCGGGAGCGAGACATACGTCAGATCGTGCAGTCCATCTCTGACCTCAATGAGATCTTTAGGGACTTAGGAGCCATGATTGTAGAACAGGTATGCAGGTTTCCCTCTTCCATCTGTGAAGTTTCCTGCTGTAATACGCATCCTTCTTTGAAGTCCTTTGATCCTATATTTCAGTCAGGAAAAGATTTGAACCGTGCTTGTGTGTGTGCACGTGTGTAGGTGGGTGTACAGATATATGCATAGTAGGTATATATTTACAAATGATTTACATTGGCTGCTATCTTTCCCTATAAAAATATTAATAAACTCCTTTTCAGATAAAAAGAAATAAACAGAAGTTCTAATATTCTCTGCCTGTACCCCAGGGCACTCATGTGAGCCCACTACTGTGGGGACCTGACCAAGCCCAGCACTGATTCTGGCAATAGATAAGATTTCCTTTCTAATTTTGGCAGGTTATTGTGTAATGGCGATTAGAATCACCAGCTTTCAAGTAGAATTAAATTGTTGTTCACCGTTAAAATCTGATTAGGGCATTTTATTATCTTGCCAGCAGGGATTTGGGTCCTGATCCCCCTGAAGCCAAGTGCAGGATGGAGTGTTGAGGCCACAGGAGGTCCAGTTACATTAATTACTGCAGGCTTCCCGGTGGATGGCCACCTCTCCTGACCTAGCATGTTTCCACTGAGAGTCCTGCCCTCCCTGCAGCCCAGGGTCCCCTCTTCCTACAGGAACCAGGAGATCAAACAGTTAAAAACACTTTTCTGGAGGCCAGATTTTAAACTGTAGTTGGTGGATTGGAGCTCTCTCTGCTCTGAGCCATGGAGACACGCTTTCATGTTTGTAGACGTAGTGGTCAGTGAATAGATCTACTCAGGACTTGGTTAGTGTCCCTGGAGTCACTGCCTACTTGTATCCATGTGTCTAAGGGCACCAAAGTTGACGCCTTGCTGCCCAGAGTCCATTTCCCAAACCAGCACCTCGGGTTGCCAGCCTTTCTTTGTCTGAGTAGATTTCACTGACGCAGCCCTGCACTCTGGGGGCGGGGGCCTGATGTTGCTTGAGGTGGACTCCTGCACTCCAGCAGGAGCCCTTCGCCACATGCTCAGGTAAACAACATGCAGGGAGGACGTGTCCATAAATGTGCATGTCTTTTTAGAAGTTCATTTTCCTCAGCTGCAACTGCTGATTGTGTGTGTCTGTCCTTTATTATTCAGGGTACAGTCCTTGATAGGATTGACTATAATGTTGAACAGTCCTGTATCAAAACTGAAGACGGCTTGAAACAGCTTCATAAGGTAATAACATCTTCCACCAGTTGAGAGTTGTAGGAGATGTCAGTAGATCTGGAGTGTTTGAGAGAGAGTTCCCTTCCATGATGGCTGTGCTCACCGTCCAGGTCATGGCCAGCTCTCTGCGGTCCTGTCAGTGCCCACCACCATTTCATTCAAGCCACCATGCTGGTGCTTCTGCCGTTTTCTACAGTTCACTGATCCAGATGTGCTGCAGTCTGGGGTCACATGTTGATGCACATTCCCTTCTGTGACAGTAAATCCTGAAGGGACTTGGTTTGCTTTCCTGTTTCCACCCTCCCCAAGTCATCTCTTATTCTCTTACGGGGAAGCCTGCCTGTGAGCAGCTGCTGACTCGGGCCCCTTGCTGGTGGAGAGTCCCTCTGGAGGAAACAGAGGTCTCATTTTCCCTTTAATTACCACAGCAGGGCTGTGCATCACCTCGAGAAGAGAAGTTTGTGGAAGTGAGAGTTCTGACGCTCTCATTCTTTGCTAATTAGATGCCTGTTTCAGGATGTTTTCATGATATTTGTTCATTTCTTTCTTTTAAAAAAATCATGGGAAACATCTTAGAAGTCCCACGCACGAATACTGCGTGCACATGTTTTCTTTAAAAGGACTGTAATAGCGCTTCACAGATAAAACAAGTTGTGTCCACTTCCTTGTATTGTGAGACCCAGGAGCCACACAATGAGCCTTTTCCCAATTCACTAACACAATACGCTGTTACCGTTCTGAAGGGACAGCCCATATGGCCACCTGACAGGAGCAGGTTAGGTTTGCAGAGGGCCCAGCCTATAGTCTGCCCCAAGGTTCTTAGCAGTGGCTGGTGCGGGAGGGACTGAAAGCAGCACCCAGTGAGGAGGGAGGTGTACCTTGCCCTTGCGGAGGGTGTTTAAGCATTTAGATTAACTCGGTTGCCAAGCCCTGTATATTAAAGTGAAAATTAACTTTAGTTTTTCACAGTGTAATACCCAGGTTTTGATATGCTGCTGCATTATGCATTGGTTTTGAAGTTTCTTAAATAAAAACTAGTGGGACATGTTTTGCATTATAATGAGGACAGAGGGGGAACCTTCCCGCAGGAATGAGCAAACCAGGGGGAACTGGAAATTTCCCTTAAGTTGTGTTGTCTCCATCATTGTGAGGGGCCTTCAAGTCTGTTTTTGACATTGGCTTCCCCAGGCTTGGGCTTGCTCATTAGGACGGAAGGTGTGCACCCTTGTCCCTCAGGCCTCACGTGGGCAGCAGGACCAGGTGACTGTTTCCTGGTGCTGGCTCCTCTGAGGATGACTGAGCCTTAGGAATCACTTGCACTCTCCTGCCATTTCCTCCCAGCTGAGAAGGGGCTCCTACAGGGGGTGGCTGGGCTCACTGAGAGGTTCAACTACCATGCAGAAGGCTGGGTGGCACGGAGGTGACAGAGGAGATCGATGTCCTTGCCAGGTCTGCTCCTCCACCCTTGATAGCAGTCTGGAGGGGCCTGTACTCTCTGGCGTGCACTTTGGCCCCTCACCCTCCTGCCCTCCAGCACTCCTTTCTCAGGGGCCGTCCATGGCAGCAGCATGTGGCCTGCGGGCATTTCTGCACCTTGGGCGTGGTAGGTTTCCACTGAGCTCTCCGAGTGGAGCACATAGGGGAAGAGTTGTGGAGGGTGCAGCCTCCCTGGCTGGGTTCCTAAGAGCTCCACTCTTCCTCGTGAGCACCTGGCACTGGGGGGCTCACTCAGGTGGGCTCTGCACACAGCAGCCGAGGAGCACTTGTAAACCCGTTTCTGTTTCAGAGGATGAATTTTTTTATTTCCAAGTTTGGGGGAGGTTGAAAGTGGGCCTCCACTATCTGTCCCATACCTCCTGGTATGGGAACTGTAGCCCTCTGTTCCCTTTCACAGGGAAGGTGGCGTGCATTTGTTTCTAGACTTGGGGCTCTCCGCGAGGCTGAGGAAGCCAGAGTAGGGTGCACCAGGCTCCAGAGGCACATTCATTGGCATCTCTGCAGCCTTTGTCTTAACAGCAGATCCCATCAAGTGTGTCCCTGAGTCCAGGGTTAAGCTGAGGGAGGGTTAACTAATGTGGCCTGGCCTTTAGCAGAGACGTCACTACTCGCCATGCAGAAAGTACCAGAAGGCTCTCTTCAGAAAGCAGGGCTACTGGGTTTGGGTTCTGGGGATGATGGCCTCTTTCCTCCTCTCCTGTAGGCAGAGCAGTACCAAAAGAAGAACCGGAAGATGTTGGTGATCCTGATACTCTTCGTCGTCACCATCGTCCTCATTGTAGTCCTCGTGGGTGTGAAGTCTCGCTAGCAGCGTTGGGATCTCATGCCACTGCGTCGATTTCCTGGGTGTGGGGGCTCAGCCTGTGCCCCCCGGCTACACAGAGCTGCATCCACGGACTGCACAGGCACCGGCCCGGGGCCCGCCTCTGCCGCTGCCCCTCGCTGCACTGGCGCCCCGCATGTGGCAGTGGGCCTTCGTTTCCATCTCTGTCGGGATGCGAGGACCTTTGCTCTCATGACAGGGTGGAGGCTGGTTCTGTGCTCAGTTACGATTCATATTTTTAGAAAGTGAGGTGAGTTGGATGTTTCTGGCGCTGCTGCGGCTGCTCGGTGTGTACGTCTATGTGCTATTTTTTTAGCAGTCACGTCTGAGCAGTGTGTTAAAATAATTTTTGGAAAAATTTTTTTTAAACCATCTGGTTTTTAAGAAATTTGGTACCAAAAATTTATGAGTAGAGGCAAAAATGCCTCTTCATCTTTCTCTGTTTTCCAGTTGAAACAAGCAGAGAAGTCCTTTAAGAATTTATGATCCTCTCCATTAACTTAATTCAGCTTTTCCATCACTGCTAATGATCAGAGTAACAAAGTGTGAAAAATAAGAAGCCATCATTGATGTTAATTAACACATTTAGATGGGCCAGTTAAAACAGCTTCATAAGTTTAAATTAATTGTAAATAGAATATTCCTCATTTAAAATTTTTGCACATTTCTACTGTAAACCAAAAGGGGTTACTAAGCAGAAGCACCTCGGTTGAAAAGTTGGTGATTCGAGCCAACCTCCCATTAAGAGGAAGCTTGACAGTGTCATGAGTGTTACCAGGCTGAGCCGGTGTGTCCTGGCCATCCCTAGCCATCCTCCCTCCGTCACGTGCACACTAACCACATAATGACCTGTTCAAACCAGACTCCATCTAATGAACTGTGAACTTACACAGAGGCCGTTTTAAACGGGTCACCCCATTTAGGATTAGTGGATCTCAAATTATTAACCAAACATCACTCCATTTCAAAGTAAAACCTTCCACCAGTGGTTTGATTTATGGGCTTTTCCGTTGCCACTCAGCAGTGCTGGGAAAGTAGGCCTGCTCCCGAGGGCGGCGGCTGGGAAACCCTCCTCCGCGAGAGTGGAGAGCACGTCGCCAGAGTAGGACTTTGTTTCCCTTGTGCTGTCTCTGTGGTGCCTGGGTTCCAGGAACCGTGGGGCGCCACGGGCAGCGAGAACTCTGAAAACTGAGGCCGCTCGAGTTTTGCTTGCCCTGTTTTTTAATTGATCTCAGTGTAATTTTACTGGCCTTTGTGTAATTTTTTTATTGCTTTTTCATTGTTTCTGCTTCTCTTAAAATTTTTAAGAAGAGCATGACCCCATTAAATGTATTACATTTTACTTGAACCGGTCACATAAAATGCCTCTCTGGAATTGACTTTGAAGTGGTTTCCAGAAATACACACTCAAAGCTATAGAGACTCCAGTCATCCAAACAAATCGTGGGCTTACCACCCAGCCCCCCCCCCCAGCCTCCCCTTCTCTCAGTGTGTCTGCCTCCAGGCCGGGCGGCCTCCGGTTTCCTCACTGAGGTGGGTGTGGAATGATGAGCTTCCTCAGGTGTGCCTGGCATTCCCTGGCAGATGTTTATGAAGGAAGAGGAGTGGGTGCCCCCCTGCATCTCCAAAGTGTGGGACTCTGTAGACCCCTGGGGACCCCACTGATTTCCACCTCACAGTCAGACAAGGGGCTCTTCCAGTTAGGGTCTTGCCTCAGAAGAGATCCGCAAGGCTATGATGGGTGATCGCAAGGTTCTAAGGTGCAGTCTTAGCAACCCTCGGAACAAAGGGCCCTTTAAGAAAGGATCTTCACTTACTTACGCTTCCCTGAATAGGCTGATTTGGGTTGGTTCCCCCCCGCCCATAATGGATCTGATTAGAACTTATTTTCTGGACCTCATGTGGGGAGAGGGGACTGGCCCCTTGTGCCTGCAACCAGTGCAGTGCTGGCCAAGCCCAAGCTGTCTGCTGCTGGGACTGGACTAGGGTCCCAAAGGTGGCCGTGGATAGGCCCAGCCCAGAGCTGGCCCAGGCTGTGCACTGATCGGGAGGTTCTCAGAGCTCAGTGTTTCCTCTCGGGCCTGTGCTGGGGGGGTGAGCCGCTCTAGGAGGCGCGGGGAAAGCCAGCGGTCGCGCCTGGGGCCTCAGGGCAGCGCTTTCCTTTTCCAGCTGGCCCGTTTCCCCTGGCCTGGAAAGGGTCCTCTGGGACCCTCTGGCCCAGCCTGGACGCGCACCCTCTTCCAAGTGTCCAGGGCCCGCCCAAATGGAAGTGGCCACCACCCATTCTCCCAGGCTTATGGTCTTCCCTGAGATTGTGACTGCAAACTGCTGTGTGTTGTTCTTGTCTGTCCATTTTGGTGGTGGGGGGTGCTGGCTGGGCCATGCCGTGTGGAGCAGTGTCTCTGACGGATTTACCGCTTTCTCTGCTCATCGAGAGAGCATTATTTATTTGTTTTGACACGAGTGCTTGCAGTGTTTTATCCCAGCTAATGGCTTCTTAAAGGTAATAAAACCCTTCAACCTAATTGGTCAGATAAGACTTTTTTTCTTGTATGCTTAAATAAAGCAATTAGTGAAATGCTTCTCTCCAAAATGACTTTTTTTGTCCTTTTTTAAGAACTAATTTACTGTCACTGGAAACTTTTTGTACAATAAAGCAGTCGTGTAGATTAAAGAACATCCTGTGGTCCTGGCATTAATTTTAACGGTGGGTTTAACATTTCCCTCAGATGCATTTGTGTCGGGGGAGGGCCTGGTCTGGCCTGTGATCTTTGGGACTAGTGACTGTTTATCTTGTGCCCGAGGCCTTTGCCTCAGTGTCTGGAAGTCAATCTGTCTGTCTAATGAAGGCTTTCAGAGGGACCAATCTATTTGCTATCCAATATAGAAAAAGGGAAACTGCCTTAAAAGGAGGTAATTATTTTTCTTCTGAAAACATACTTTACACGCATACCGAGAACCATTTGGTAATTTTTACATGAAACTGTAGTGTGCCCAAAGAAACTCTTAAACGTGGGGTTCAGGACACCGGATTTTCTAAATGATTTTGAGCCTTTCCTGATCTGCTACACTGAAAATGAGGGACAGTGTTTGTCAGTTGGACTCAAGGCCAAGACCATTTCCTCCCCGAAAGGCTGGGGTAGCCCTTTGTCAGGAAGCACTAGCTCACGCGTGGACTCTGCTGGCAGGTTTGCCATCGAATTGGAATGGGGTGTGCGCTGCTGTAACACCACAGTCCAGGTAGTGTCCTTGGCACTGGGCACTTTGTCCTGAGACCCGAGAAGCAGCAGCTGCCAGGCAGCCCCCTGCACTCTGGCCTTGTTCTTTGACTAGAAATTACAGGCCACCCAATTTGCTTGTCAGCTGTGGCTCTGCCCGAGAGTAAGATCCACTCTTGAAGGACAGACTTCTGCTGTAGGCTTGAGGCCGTTCACACTCATGGTGATTACATTAAAGAAGTCCTCCATTCTGGCGGGTGGCAGGAAGGTGGCCACCAGCTCCCAAGTGCACAGACTCTGCTACCTGTGTGCTTCTTAAGTGGCGACCTCTTGGGTTATGCTCCCAGTGGCATCCTTGGCAACCCCACCTCCAGTGACACCATGAGAGTATGCAGCTAAAACCCAGAAGGTTGCCACTGAGTGGAGAGCGCCAGACTCAGGCTGGCCTGAAGGCGGTAGAGCATTGAGACCCCCTCTGCATGCCCACCCTGACCGGGGAGCAAGGCTGGGTGTAGATTGGTCTGCATCTTTCAATGTCCAGTCACAGCCAGCCAGAGCTGTCTTCCCTGGCTGGCGACCATCGTGTAGTTGCGAGGAACCAGTGCCCGTGTCCAGCACAGCTAGCATCCACACACAGTGGGCCAGTGTGTTTCTCCATGCGCTGCCTCAGGGGTCATTGGGGTCCCTCTTTCTGGTCAAACCATATGGGAACCATATAGAGAGACCTTTGCTCAGAAGGGAACGGTTGTTAGTTGGGTGCAGGGAAGACTGCCTGCTTCTCGGGGGTGTGCATCACTCATGAGACGGGAAGTTTCGATTTCTTCTAGGACAGGAGGCAGACTTCAGCTGCACCGGGGACAGCACTGTGCACGGGCCAGGGTTGGCCTTGCCTTGCGTCTCTCCTGAGCACCCGCCTTTCAAACCTCCAGCTTTTCTATCTGCAAGTCCTCTCGACCACCCAGATGGCACCTTTAACCTTGTGCCTGGTGTTTTTGTTTAGTTCTGTTTGAAACTGAGGGAAAGCAGCCCCCTTCAAATTGATGGGTATCAAAATGAGCTAATGAAGGCCCTGGGTGGGCGTGCAGAGGTCTCTGTTTAGGTCTCAGAGTTAGACGTGGACGCCAGCTGTGTGCATCTTGTCCCCAACTCCGCACCACCTCAGATGGATGTCATTGTACCAGTCTGGGTTTTCTTACCACACAAAGAGACATTCCACAGAGCCAAATGGCAGAGACTTGCACACAATTATCTGGTCAATTGAGGCAAAAGAAAATAATCATTTGTCCAATTGTCCAAATTAGCTCTCTGGACTGTCCTGAATGCTCAGGATAATTGTGTGGTCCTCCACTTTCACTCCATAATCTGGCTAAAATGGACCATTTAGACGAGGCTCCATTCAACACAATGCACATTTAAATCAGGCTCAGTTAAAATAGACGACTGGCTTTAGCATTTTCTGTTTGTCAACTGTAATTCTATAATTGCTTTTCGCTAATCATCCAGATTCCGCCATTAGTCATCACTGTTCTCATTTTACAGACGTCCTACAGAGGAAAGGGCTGCATACGTCCTCTGGTCTTTCTCTCAGAGTAGGTGAGAGGAAATCAAGCATTTTTTTCTAAGTTGTTTTGTTTTAACCTGATCTTCAGACTCAGGGCACCAGAACAGACCTCCGTTTTCATCGAACCCCGTCACCGGGCTGCTCCCTTTTCCAGCTGGGGACACTGAGGCTTGCAGCAGGTCTCACCAAGGCCAGGCAGAAAGTGTAACTCAGGGCTGGAACTAGAAACGTCAGCTCTCTAATTTGCAGACCAGCACTATTTCTGCTTATGCCATTTTAATTGTTCATTTCTTTCCATAAAATTAAATGACCTTCTTCAAGAAAGATTTAATGGTCAAGATGTGATTTGGTAAAAAGCTTCCTCAAGGATTTTTTTTCTTATTACAAAGATGAGGCCAGGCTGCAGCTAAGAGATTTGCAAACAGTGTGTGTCATTATCCCAGTTCAGTTTTTTGTGTAATTGGTGTGAAGAGATTGCTGCCGATGAGTCAGCCCGCTGCTGGACAGAAAATAATGATTCTTTTGTGACGTGACTCGGTGTACGTACATGTGAGCTTGGAGTTGTTTATAAAAGGTATATATGTACACAAAACGCTCACCAAGATAGAGAATGTCATCTCCAAGTTGTAAATAATAAGAAACCGTCTTGAGCAAAACTGATTTTATATTTGCCTGAGAATGTAGCACTTCATTTCAACACTACGCAATGGCTAGAAATTGATTTTTTTTAAATCCAATTAAGCCTCAAGGTTGGTTATCCATTTAAAAGGTCGGATGAGTTAAACAATGACAGTACCTTCCGTTCACGCTAATAATTAGATTTGCTCAGAGCTCAGCACTGGCGTGGTGCCTTGCAGAGCCTCTCACATTTTGTACCTTTGCACAACTGTGAGCCACCCAGGTCCCCAGCCACATGCGAGCTATACCAGCAGAGCAGGGACCCCAACTCGGTGAGTCCCCAGCTAGCTGCTCATCAGATTTCCAGCATCCACCCTGGAGAGTGTGGTCCTCGGCAGAAGGCGACTTCCTCTCCTTTCTGTGGTTCCAAGAGCACTGACGCATGGAGAGTCATCTCTTGGTTAAAGGGAAAGGAAAGACGCCACCAGGTCGTGTGTGCTACTGAGTTTGGACTAGAACAAATAAATCCAGCATTTAAAATAGTGCTTTATAGCACATATTTACTATGTGCTTCTAACATGTTAAGAAAAAGACTTCAAAATGTCTTTTTATGGTTCTCATAGGTAAAGTTTAAGTATTACTGAATTTATGAAGATGTTGGGAAGACTATGAGCCCGATTGGAATGCTCTTTGCTCTGCGTGAGCTGTAATGTCACTCACGTTTTGTAAGTCATCCGTAAGGGACGCGTGAGCTCACCTCAGATCTAGCATGGTAACAGAAGGTTTGTGTAGTATAGCACTTTGCATCCATAACCAAAATAAGGCACCTTCAGAGTCAGTAAGGAAAAATGTAGAATTTCCTTTGCATCTCCCTAAAAAGAAAAAAAAAGAAAAGAAAAAGAAAAAACAATTTCTGGTTCGTTTTTGCCTCCCCACCATTTCCTTATACTGTTCAGCTGCCAAAATCCTCAACAACAGATTTACGATTCTTTTTAAAAGATCTACTTCAGATACCACAGATAGACATGTAACAAACACAGGGGTGTCGCTGGGAAAAATGTGACGCGAACTGAAGACTGAATCATTTTCAATGCACTGCGGAAACATAATGTTCGGCAGGATCTATAAGTGAAGGTTTTCCTTCAACGAAGATTCCGTGATCAAAATAAACGTTTCCCCCTGCTCTGGCTTTTGCGTCTGTCTCCAGGTGGAGTTTACTGGAAGGAATGTGGAGCCATGTTTGGTCTGCTAATTATTTCTCTTTTCCTTCCTGCAGCCTCTGCATCCCAAGGCTCCGGGTCTTCAATATGCCCTTGAAAACTTTTGCAACTGCAAAAATAATTTTGCTGGTGTTCAGAAGTAAATAGGAATCTAGTTCCTGAGACAGGAGGGTTATTGCTGTCTTACACTGTGCCCTTCCTGAGAGAATAATTTAGGCTGCTGGCAGGGCAGGGGACTCGGAGAGCACTGCTTCAGCCCCTCGTTTCTCGAGAAGTCCTACAAGCTGAAATCCGAAGCAGCGCTCCTGTTGTTAATAGATGGCTCTGCTAGTGCTTTTTTATTAACCCGCGCGCCCTCATCCCAGAGAGCGAGCAGGGGAGACCCAGAACCCGCAGATGAGGCTACAAAGTGTGCCTGTCAAGTGAAGTGCCAAAGGGCACGAGCAGCAGGGTGCCTTTTGTGAAACTCCCTGAATATGTGTGATCTTATTTTTCCCAAAAGGAGACAGAAAAGATAAACCAAAACCTCATCAAATGGCTGTCACTGGGGGCACCGAGGCCCCCTGTGGAGGAGCCTGGGGAGGGGAGGACCAGGAGCCAGGTGAATGCTGGGCTCCCTGTAGGTCTGCACTTGAGCTATGTAAATGTTTTTCTGTATTCAAAAAAGAAAACGTAAAAAGGATCAAAATGGCAAACCATTAATATTGAATACAAACAGAGGAACCTGAATGTACGTGATGAGCTTCGTGAAAGCGGGTACGTTCTGACGTTGGGGGTGAGGAGCGCAGGCTTTTGGCCCATGTCGTCCGGGAGGGTGGACTTCCAGGCACAAGCAGGGGAGGCGGGCAGGTGAGGAAGAGCCCTGTGTGTGGCGCTTGGATGAGAGGAGCCAGCATGAGCTCATGTGGTCATCTGACCCCGGCATTCCCACACCCTCGTGTTCTGACCAAGCACTCCCCACTCCTGGAGAAATGGGTGACTAGATTTGGGACAAGGCAGGAACAAATCTTATTATTGCAGAAAGGAACAAAGTCCTCAAAATCCATAAGGACGTGTCAAGGCGACACAGGAGCCAGCCTGGCTTGCTGGCGTGGGGACGCCAGAGCAGAGGCACGGAGGGCACGTCCGCGCTCCCACGTGGGTTCAGAGTGCATCCCGGGGTGGGTCTGCTTCGTGGGTGTGCAGCCACTGCAGTTGCGGGCCCAGGCTTGGTTTCACGCTCTGCTGTGGCCCTCTTGAAATTCTCTTTGGTTTTCATTTTGCACCAGACTCCACAAACAGGTTGCCAGCCCTGGGGAAGCAAAAGTGGTCTTTGCTAAGGAAAGCCAGGCAATAAAGAGGAAGGGACGACAGTGAGAAAACCACCATGCTGCAGCACTCACTGCTTGATCCAGGCCGAGGTCATCTTCCATACTGAAGAAAGATCACTGGAAACCAGAACATTCTCACGGTCTGCAACTGTCACCCCATGGGCTATAAACAGAACATTGATGTTAGTCCTACCCGTTATGAAGAGGGGACTCACTTTTGCCATACAGAGGCCTGGCAGGCCCCACGTATACCAAGAAACCAATCTGGGCCCACGACGGGGAACGTGTAGAGGGTGTGCCTCCTAACCAGGCTTGGTGGGAAACACAGCAAGCATTTTGCCAAAAGCATTTAACCTGAAGCTAATCAGGAGAGAGCAGAGGAATCTCTGACTGCAAGACTTCCTACAAGGCCTGTCAATGCCATGAAAGACAAAGGCAGGGACTGTGCTGGGCTGAGGCCAGAGAGGCCTGACAACTCAAGGGAACACCTGGTCTCCATTTAGATTCTGGATTTAAAGAAAAAAAGCCAGGAAGGACATTTGGAGACAATTAAGGGATCTTCAGTGTGGGTGTATGCGACGATAGCGTTGTGTCAATGTCAAATTCCCATGGGTATGGTTTGGATATTGCTGTGAATATGTGGGCCAGTGTCCTTGTTCCTAAGATATACACACTAAGCTGCTTAGGGGTGACCGCATGCAACTTATTTTAAATGATGCAGAAAAAAATATATATACACACACATACACATGTGCCTACGAATATATGAGTGAATCTAGCCCAAGGGCATGTGGGTGTTCATTATACTAGTGTTTCAACTTTTCCATAAGTTAATGAATTTTTCAGAAACCTTTCTAGGGAAACGTGCTTTTCATGGCAGTGAGTTCTTTTTCCTTCCCTCAGGGAACATTTAGTGCAGATCTAGGTGGCTCGTCTGGCACCACCAGTTACAAAACATAACCAAGGCACTTCCTGATGTCCAGGAACTCTGGACGTGGCGTGGGAAGGTGCAAGCATCCACTGCCCAGGGCAGTGCTCAGGAAGTTCACAGGCGCCACGTCCCAGGCTGGTTGGGACCCAGTTCCAGGCCTGAGGCTCCAGCACAGTGTTGTGGAGGGAGGTCATCAGGGAGAACCAGCCTCTGCTTCCTCCGTGCTCATGAGGTAGCGGCTGAACCCTGCCCTCGTTTCACATTAGTTCTGACTGAGGTGCTGCTGGCTTTCAGGTACCTGCAAGGTCAAGTGCAAACTTTACAGCTCAGTGTGCATCTTAGGTGCACTTTATGGCCTGCTATGTGAGCTTTGGACAGTGCCTGATGGATCACATCCTTTCCCACGTCAGGACTTCATGTGAATGTTTCTTTCCATGGGCGAGGGTCAGATGATTTGTACCCTTGAACTCATCCCTCAAGACCCAAGTCAAAGGTCTCATCCTAGTTTATGGGCATTCCCTAACGGCCTTGATGTGTACATGTAAACACACACACCCCAAAGCTTGATAGGATCTGGAACTACTCAGAACGCATGTTCAATAAATACATGTTGAATGAAAGAAAAGATGAATGAAAATGCCAGAAATCGTGAAACCTTTTCTCATATTGAATATAATGGAATTAGGGAACCTTGAGGAGATCAGCAGAGTCTAAGCAGGCATTAGATTCTACGTGGGTGGACTGAAATTAGCATAGAAATGCAATTTCAGACACTTAGAACCATCTTAGATGATGTGGTTGCAGACAGAAACCTGTCCTAGAATGTAAACTATACCCAAAACACTTCCTAGTAAGTTCCTGGGAACTGTGTTCTGATTTCTTCCAGAAGTTTCTAATCTTTTCCTCAGCTTCTAAGTTAGGGCTGAACATCCAGTTGAGTATGGAATGGGTCCTAAGTCATCAGAAACCTAAGTTGCTTCTTGGGTTGTGTTAAAGATCTGCTCATTTATTTTAAACTTTCATTTTTCAAAGAAAATTAATAGAGGTAAATTTTTCATTGACAGTGAAATATATACTAAGTCGTGGATTATACCTTCATAAAAAATTTATCTAAACAACGTGCTGCCTGTCTTGTTTATGTTAGAGTCTGTGAAGTCTGCAGTGAGAAGGGGCAAGTACTTTCCTGGAATCTATTTGTATCTGTCACAAGCTGCATCTTGAGGAATTGGCAGGCATTTCAAGTGGAATAATTCCTTAGTGTTCTGTTTGGTTTGGATTTCTTCAATTCAGGAGTGGCTTAAAACCAGAATCAGAAATAGTTGCTTCTAACCCTCCAACAAGGTTTTTCTCTTGCATTGTGTGTGATAAGTGTTCAACAAATGTTGGTTGAATTGAATCATCTTGTTCATCCTTGCCTGGGGGCGTCGAGGTTATCCAGTCTATTCTTAAATATGGGAGAATTCTAGAAGGAAAATTCTCCAACCTGATCTCCACTGACGGCTTCTCTCTTCTCCCAGCTCCCTGTGCAGAAACACTCTGCCAGATCTGGCTTTCCGAATTGCTTCTTGGATCCCTCCTCAGTTTGCAGAAGTCCTGGGAGTGAACCAGACTCCCCCACCCACTCCCACGCCCCCTCCAGCTCTTCTTGGGACCCTGTCTGCCCTCTGGTTTCACAGACCCCTGGACATACTCTGCCTCTGTTTTCTCACGGGGTTTCCAGAAGCCTGGTCTGGGGGAAGTCCTGTCTTGCTCTCGGGGACATGGCCTAGTCTGTGACCCTCCAGGCAGATCCCCCCCACTTTCTCAACCCCTTCTGCAGAGTATTTGCAAACAGAAAAAAGAGTGATAGATCTTCATGCCGTTCTTAGTACCCTTTACAAATGTGTGAAAACATTGGGCTGCTCTAGACTCTTTTGAAGAAAATAAGACCCAATTAGCGTTGACTTTCATGTCAGGAAAGCCAGGGTTTCAAAGGAATTCCTTTCACTCCTTCCACAGCTATTCTGGGATGCCTGCTCTGTTCTGGGCACCAGACAACAAAAGCCAACACAGGCCGGGCTGCAGGGTGCTGCCTTTCTAACCCATGGCTGCTGGGGGGAGGCCAAGAAGGGTGTATAGGGGGAGATGGAAGGTGGCTTGAGGGCGATGACAGGAGTGGGTCGGGCAGGCTGGGGGGCCATTGGCCAATGCCAAGTATGGAGTTGCCTTTGCTTTCTTGTTGGTTTTAAAGATGGATAAGGAAGAAGTTTGAAATATGAGGAGCGACACACGGAACAAACTAAAAAGGGTGCCAGCAGCCCTGAGCAGCCAGGTGGAGGGCAGTGCGCGGTAACAGAGGGTCATGTTCAAATAACCCTGACCCCTGTAGAAGTCAGGACGCCCACCTCCACCTGGTCGCCCCTTCCCGTCACTCGCGGCCCTTGCGCCACGCACCATGTGCCCCCCCACCCCATGCAGAGGGCCTTCCCTCCCCAAGAGAGGTGACTCAGGAGCAGGCTCCTCTCCCCAAGTGGGGCGCAGGCTGCAGGGGCAGCTTGCTCCCACTGTGGCAAGTGGTGGGCTGAGGAAGGGCGAGCCTGCTTCTCTCATCCAGAAGCAGCGGCCTGGATGGGAGTCCAGGTCCTCGCCGCTCCTCTCACGCGCAGGGCTGTGGCTGGCAAAGCGGGGCTGAGCACCGTCGAGGAACCCACTGCTCAAGGGCAGGGCCTCGGAGAACTGGGGGCTGGCCCGGGGCCAAGATCCCGGCCGGCCGCCCCGCCGAGGCCCGCGGGTCCGCGCCTCCCGGGCCTGGCCAGGCCGGCGGGGCCTGCGGGCGGCGGCCAGGCCCTCCCCGAGCCTCGGCGCCCCGGCCCGCGCCCCTCGCGCCCCCTGCGCCCCCTCGCGCCCCGGGCGGGCCCTGCACGTCTCGCGCGGCCCGCGGCGGGGGAGGCGGGGCGGCGCGGGCCGGGGCGGCGCCGAGCGGGCCGGAGCGGGCGCGGCGGCCGGCGGCCGGCGCGGGGAAGATGGCGAGCGTGGGGCTGCAGTTCCAGGCGAGCGCGGGGGACGCGGACCCGCAGAGCCGGCCCCTGCTGCTGCTCGGGCAGCTGCACCACCTGCACCGCGTGCCCTGGAGCCACGTCCGCGGGAAGCTGCAGCCCCGGGTCACCGAGGAGGTGAGCGGGCCGCGGCCGCCATGCGCCCGGGAGCCAGGCCCGGCGGCGCGCAGGCCCCGCCCGCGGACACGGCCCGCCCCGGGCCCCTTGGCCCCGGACGCCCGCGCCGGCCTGGCCTGCTGCGCCCGCGCCTCCCGGCCTGGCTCCCCAGACGGCCGCGCGGGCCTGGCTTGCAGCAGCGGCCTCCCGCCGGCCTTGCTCGTGGCATCTGGCCCCTGACCCCGTTCGGGGGAAACTGGCCAAGCCCCGCCGAGTTGGTTTCCAAGTGTCGAATCAGAGGGGCCCCTGACCAGCTCTCAGGCCCAGGCTCGAACCCACGAGGGCGGGAGGTGCCAGCCAGGGACACACAGCTCCCACTTGCCAGGTGGGGTGCCCGGGAAATGGCCGTGTGGCAGGCAGGGCCCGCTCTGGGCGGCTGTTTGAAGTCTGGTCTCTCTTGTCTCCCTCATGGTCTAGCTCTGGCAGGCGGCTCTGGCCACACTCAACCCCAACCCCACGGACAGCTGTCCCCTCTACCTGAATTGTGCCACGGTGGCAGCCCTGCCCTCCAGGGTGAGCAGACACAACAGCCCCTCTGCCTCCCACTTCATCACCCGGCTTTGTGCGGACCTGCCTGCCACCTGGAGCCCATCGTGCATTCTGGTGAGTGCCTCTGAGAAAGAGCTGGTCCTGGGAGAGATGTCCGCCTCTCTGGGAGCTCAGGTCCTCTGTGACCGCAGGCCACTCTGATCAAGGACCTCACATCACAGCCCCTGCCCTGTATCAGGTCCAGAGACACCAAGTGATTTACCCCAGATCAGTGCTGGTGGCCAATCAGAGACTCCAGCCTTCATTTCCGGAGGCTAGGCCTCGTGTCCATGTCTCTCTGGTCAGGTGGCCGACAGCTGGTGGCTTATGGAGTGAGAGGTGCTTCAGGTCGCTCTGAAGGCACTTGAGGAATGGGATCACTGGGCACCCATTCTGCGGGGTTGTGTCCCCCGTGGAGTTGACACTGGTGCTGCTCCAGAAGGCGGCTGTGGGTGGCTCCCTCGGAGCCCCGTGGCCCTGAGTCCCGCCTGCTCTCTCCCTGTGCTGCAGATGGTCTGTGAGCAGCCCGATGTCTTCGCCTCTGCCTGCGCCCTGGCCCGCGCCTTCCCACTGTTCAGCCACCGCTCGGGGCTTCTCGGCGCACAGAGAAGAGGACTGTCACTGTGGAGTTTTTCCTAGTGGGACAGGACAACGGGGCCGGTGGAATTGTCCACGCTGCAAGTGGGTGTCTGGAGGTGCAGGACCGTTTCCTGGGCCCCCAGGAGTCAGGTGGAGAGCTCTCTCCCCACCTCCCCAGGAGGACAGGCGTGCTGCCACCATCCCGGGGAGTCCCCAGAGGGCAGCCACTGGGGAGTCCAAAGTGGAGGCCCTGTTTTTCAGGGCTGTTTCTGGCTGGGTTACGCAGTGACCCCGTCCTGCTTGTACAGCATCGCCCTTCTCCAGCACTTATACAGATGTTATTTCACTTGGTCCTGAAGAGAATCCTTTGTAGGCCAAGCTGTGTTTGGGCCTGACCTGGGGTCCTGGTCCTCGCGGCTGCCCTGACTCCAGTGCTGTGGCCTCACCTCACCAGGGCAGCCCTGCTTCAGCAGCCAGACCTAGTCAGCCTCCTCCTGCCCCAGAGCTCCCCTTTCAGGCGGCCGGCGTCTTCAGCCTGGTGAGACTCACCTGGTCCCCCACTTGTCTGCAGCTCCTCTCTGAGCCTTGTAATGTCCGCCTCACCAAACTCCTGCTGGTAGAAGGAGGGATCATGCTTCTGTCTCTGCCATTGAATTGGCTTTACTTTCCTCCCTCTCCAGACTTTAGATGACATAGTCCATTGTTTTCTTAATTCCTTTTACTCACCCCCCACCCAAACCGGGTTTTGCCCCGCTTCCAAGGGTCCTGCTTGCCGGACCAGAGCATTGTCACTGTCCTCGAGGCCCTGCCTGTTGGGAGCCAGCTTCCCACTTCTGCCAGCCTGCCCACAAGCTGGCCTCTCCAGCTCACCGTCTCCACACTGGGGTTGGCGTCAGCCCCCTGTGGGCCCTCCGTGCCTGCCCTCCCTCCCTGTCTCTAGGGCCTCCTCTGAGCTGCAGGCCCACCACCCAGTACATCCCAGGCTGGAAGCCCAAACATCACCCCTTGCCTCCCCTTTTCCTGCCCTCTCGCCCACAGCTGACCCTGTGCCCTGCTCCTCCCTGCTCTGTTTTTTTCGGGCATGACAACCGCAGCTTTTTCACAACCCTTCTCCCCTTTCCTCACAAAGGGGCTCCTCCCCCCGCCCCCATGCAGGCCCCTGGTGCGCTGAGTCTGCGGCTGCCCACTCTCTGACACTTTCATGGCTTGCGTGTGGTTACCCTCTGCTGGCCTTGAGTCCCTTAGGCATCTTTGGACTCCCAGAGTCTAGAGTGATGCAGGCAAATAGTAGGTCTGTGTGTGAGTATGGACAGAATGATGTGACCGTGCTCTTGTGATCAGGGAGCCAGACTGCACACTCCACCCTGTCCGTCCTCACTTGAGCCAGAGCTCTGAGCTTTCTGGGGCTGCGAGGTCACAGTGGCCTCCCTCAAGGCCAGTCCTGCTGCACTGATGCACTTCCCTGACAGGATAAGAGCCGCTGACAGGCATCAGGGGCCGCAGATCTCATATCCGAGCTGTCAAGTCGCAGGTCTCCTACCTCTGTGGCTTCGGGTTAATTACCTGGGTCAGGCGGTGGCTCATACAGCAAGCAGACAGGCGGGGGCGGTGGCCTGGCTATTGGAGTCAGCCCCACGCCTGCCCTTTGCCACTGGTGGGGCCCGGGGGAGGTGATGGTGAACGTGCCCTGCACCCCTGCAGGCACTGTGCCACTTTTCTCTTAATATCCTTTCCTTCCGGTCAGCGTGGAGGCCCTGATGCAGCCAGCTGCCTGAAGCTTCTGAGGCTTGGGGGTGGGCAGCGGGGACACTGTGGGGCCAAGGTGCCTCAGAGTCTGCAGTGGGCAGACAAGAGTGCAGGCAGGACAGCAGGCAGGAGAGCAGCAGGTCTCTGGGCCCTGTGGCCTCTGCTCCTGTCCCCGTACTGGCCCTGCCCAGGGCTTTCCTGGGTGCTGGGTGGATACATAAGGTCCCTGAGGCAGGACTCAGTCCAGTTCCTCTCTCCCAAGCTCTGTGCCCAGAACATGCTGTCCAGTGACAAGGAGAACAGGACAGTCAGAGCTGCATGCCCCTGGGAGCCTGTGACACTTACATGGGGTCCCTGTGGGGTAGCACCTCCAGCAACCGGGGAGTGGGTGCAAAGGAGTATGGCTGGCATTTGATGGTGAGGAGAGGGTCCTGAACCTGAGGAGGCCATTAGCTGTGCCTTCTGTTTGTAGTGGGAGGAGGGGGAGGAGGACAGGGAATTGGAAGGACCCCTGAACAGAGGTCAGGGCCTGGGGCTGCAGGGCTGTGCAGTGCTGGAGGGATGGGTGGTCGGCCACGTCGGAACTTGGCATCCTGTGGGTCCCAGCTCCAAGGGAGGGGGCAGGCGGGTCTTACTCTGCCTCCTACCTGCCCCCTGTGCCTGGAAACCCTGCAGCCTCCTGAGGGACGTGCGCCCTGGTGCCTTTGGGTTCCTGGGGAAATGGCCGAGGAGGGGCATCCTTCTTCCACTGGGTTCCAGCCCCTGTGATGGTCTTTTTCATTTCTTCTAGTGCTTAGCAAATGCCACAGAAGGTGTGCGGCTGGCTGCCCGCATTGTGGACACGCCCTGCAATGAGATGAACACAGATGACTTCCTAGAAGGTTTGTTCATGGCCTTATCCAGCTAGGTAGGGCGCTGTAGACCCCCAAGCAGAGGCAGAGGAAGCCTGGGGCTGCCCAACACTCTGACCCTGGCCCCAGGAATCTGGGGCTGCTTCCTGTGAATTTATGCTGTCAGCCTAGCTCCCGAGGCCTGCAGCCTCAGCAAAGGGGCCATTGGGAGGACAAGGCCTGTCTTGAGCCCCCAGCAGGCCTGCAGCCATGAACCTGCAAGGGAGCTGGCGAGGGTGGAGGGTGCGCTCTCTCTCCTGGGCTCATCACAAGAGTCCCAGCTGCTGGCCTCTGAGGCTGGCTGCTCTCCCACCCGCGGGCGTTGGCTCCTTGCAGGCCCCAGACTCGCCTGGAGGCCAGCATCCTCACAGGTCTCTGTGCTGTGGCTTTTTCCATGAATGCATCCAGGAGATTAACAGAGTTGGAAAAGAGCTGGGGATCGCCCCAACCATCATCCGGGATGAGGAACTGAAGACAAGAGGCTTTGGAGGTGGGTGTGGGACTGCAGCCCCTGGTAGAGGCCTGGTGGGGGGAGCCAGAGGCACTTGGTGGCAGGGGGCCAGCAGGTCACATGGTGAACTGTCCTAAACTGCATCCTATATCCAAGGCCAAGGCCAAAGCCTGGGAAGCAAACCATCTCCGTGGGGGTGGGGGGGGCGGGGAGAGGGGCAGCCATCCAGGCTCTGACGCACATTCTGGAAGCTGCTAGGTCCAAGTCCTTCCACACCCTGAGCACCCCATCCCCAGGCCAGCTCCAGCAAGGCCTTTCTGTTCCTCGAATACACAAGTTCACGTCTGTGTCAGGACCTTTGCCTGGGTGACGCTCCATTGGGAACACTTTCCCCAGGACGTCCCTACGGTGGGGGCCGTCCTGCCTGTGCGTCTCGGTGCAGAAGTCCTTCCTCAGAGACCTCCCGTGACAGCTCAGGCCATCCTCCCACTGCCCGGGAACCCAGGGAAAGGAGTGTGCTGGGCCGCCCCGGGGGCTTTCCTGGTGGCTGGGCTGGGCTGGGCTGGGCTTCCATCACTGTGGTAGTTACCTGTGGCTACTGAACAAATTAGCCCCAAGAGAGCTGGCCGCTGGAGGCAGCCGGCTTCTTCTCACACCTCCATGGGGACTTGGGGACGCCTCTGTGGCCCAGGGCCTCTCTGTGGGTAGCTCACAAGAGCAGGGCTCCAGGGAGGTGGAGCAGAGGGGGCAGCAGAGGTGGCATCCTGCTTCTTTGTGATCTCGTCCCAGTGGGGCATGTCCTCCCTGCTGAGCTCTTGGTTAGGGCTTGCCCATCCTGGGAGAGGGACCGCACAGGACGTGCAGACCCAGCGGAGGGGTCACCAGGGCCACCACAGACACATAAACCAGGAGGCAGGAGTCTCTCAGAGGTGACGTGTGCACTGGGGCCTGCAGGGCTTCGTCCTTCCAGCATCGCGGCTTCGTCGACACTTAGTGACCCCTCCGTGTTTCCATTTTCCTTGGGAAATGGGCCTGTCCCCCAGGGCCGAGTGAGCAGTTTGGGGAGTGGGCTGCAGCAGCAGAGTGGGCACGGTGCAGGGGGTTGGGCAGGGATGAGTGTGGGCCGAGCACCTTGGAGCATCACCCTTTCCTTCTGGAAATGGTGCCGTGTTTCTCCCCTGGGATTTTTTGCCTAACAACACTTTGCAGGGGATCATTTACAGTCCAGACGTTGGGACTCATTTGCATTCCCAGATCCCACATAGGCTGGGGCAGGAGGGAGCTGGGGGCAGCCTAGGGCAATGCAGCTGTCCAGGAGAAGCCTCTGTGAGCTGGCATCAAGGGCGGGTGTGCCCAGGGCCCTCTGGGGGCTCTGCCTGGGCAGCTTGCACCTCACCCACCTCTCCCTGCCCTACAGGGATCTATGGGGTAGGCAAAGCTGCCCTGCACCCGCCCGCTCTGGCGGTCCTCAGCCACACCCCAGACGGAGCCACGCAGACCATTGCCTGGGTAGGCAAGGGCATCGTCTATGACACCGGAGGCCTCAGCATCAAAGGGAAGGTGAGACGGGTCCCTGGGTTGGGTCCAGGCCAGCTTAGCCTGCTTCCCCGGAGTGGTCCTGGGGTGGTAGCTGGGTCCCAGAGCTCTGAGCTGGGCTGGTTCAGGGAGGGAGTCCAGGGTCTGTTCCTATCTGAGAAGGAGCAGTTTTGTGTGGACCCTTGGAGTCGTGCTCGTGGGTGGACAGGACTTGGGAGCTGCGAACTCTGGACACGGCCAGAGGGGCGCTGCAGAAATGGTTAAAGGGTGGGAAGCAGGGCCAGGGAGATCCGGCTGAAGAACTGGGCTCCGCTGTGTCTCCTGGTCTATCCCAGGTTTCCGTGAAGCGAATGCTGAGTGGCGGGCTGAACGGGGCCCCTCAGAAACAGATGTCCCCCCATAAAAGCGAGGGAAGCACTTCCCATGGGGATGTGTGGACGGCTGCCCAGGAGAACCTGATGGGGCTTCTCTTGGGCATCTCCGGACGCCCGAGCAACGTCATTGCTGACCCTCACCTGCCGGCCTGCACCTGCACATGGGTGTCCATCCGGTCGGCCGGCTCTGCACGCTGTGGAGCAGCCCCTGTGCCCAGGCCTGGGCTGGCTCCCAGGGAAGGTCTGGGAAGCAGCTGACGGGAAAAGAAGCACCTCCACCGGCTAGGAGACCAGAAGAGAACCCAGAAGAGACCACTGCAGAGGGGAGGGAACAAGCTCACCACCAGAGAAGGCTCGGGAGTCGGCCCCAGCCAGAGGACCCACACGTGCATCCTTGTGACCCATGTGGTTTGAAATGGAACACTTCAGAACAGGAACAATTCTCTTAAAAGACCGGATTTCTCATCTTTTGTAAACTCAGAAGGTGTCTGGCTTCTCACCCGGTACATTCCTCCACGGCTGAGTGGTGGCTGCCTGGCCTGGTGAGCACAGCCATGATCCTGGGTTTGCCACAGGCCCCTCCACTCTCTATTGACCCAGCGTTGGTTGCTATTTAAGGTAGAGACTTGTGCTGCTGTGTTAAGTACTTCCTGCATACCTAGAGTATTTAATACCTGGAGTGGATGATCGTTTCTTTAATATTCCTCCTCATCTGAAAAACAAAATTATTTTCAGGACTAATCAGGAAATGAAACTAATAATAAAGTTTTAAAAATAGCCCCACCAATAGTGAACACTCTTTTATTGAATTCCATACATATTAATATGCTAGTAAAGAAATTAAAAAGAAAATAAATATTCCAGTACAAGTAAAGAATACAGCAATGTGTGACACTTTAAGTGTCATTAGTGTATTTTTTAATAGAAAAAACCCTTAAGCCTCCGTGTTGGTCTGTTGTAATGAACTCTGCATTCCAGTGTCCGGGCCTCCACTTCTCCAGGTTTGACCTCATCACGTCAGCCTTCTTGACTCCTTTATGTCCAACAGACAGAACGTCCCTAGCCACCAGGCCATCTGTGCTGACGGTTGCTCCAGGTTGCTGCTAATTAGATTGTGAGGTGTGGTCACATGAAGTACCCACGGCTCAGAGAATGGGATCTTCAAGGTGGGATCAGCAGAGATTCCTGGACACCCTGTCCCACAGGGCGGTACTGGCCATGCTTCCATTCCAACGGCTTTCACGTGTCTGTGGACTCAGGAGTTTGAGCAGAATGGCGGAGGGGAGAGGACCTGCCTGGACCCCTGCCAGGGAGCCTTCATCTGGTGGCTGGCTGATGGTCGTCCCTGTGGGGTGACGTAACCCAGGGATGAGTGAGGAGAGGTGAGCACAAGGCCTCACGGACACGATGAAGATGCAGCAGCCACCGAAACAGTTGTTCATATTTCAACCAGCGATGGAGTTTTTTTCAAAAGAGACCGTTGATCACTGGCACCTTAGAGACGCCAACGCGTGGTGACGCTGACAGGGAGCTGACTGCCAGGCCCTCCCCAGTGCTTTTAAGTCCCGCCCAGCCGAGCGCCCGCGCCTGGCGCTGGCTGCCTGCCCTGCACCCACGCCCCCTGTTGGTGCCCCTCGCAGGCGTTTTCCAGTTTGTGAGCGTGGCCTCTTCTTGGATCAGCTGCCATTCTTGAGGTTGCCTTGTTGGAGGGCCAGAGGGAGACACGGGGTTTCTTCCTAGGAACTTGTCCTGCCTGTGACCCTGACTCGGGTCCCTCAGGTGCCTAACACCTCATTTGGCCTCAGGGAGGCCTGATCTGGGGAGAGCTAGAAGAGCAACTGCCCAGGGCGCCTTCCGTGGCTCTGGGTCATTCTCCAAGAATGGGACAGCCAGTCTCCTCCTGAGGCCAGACTGCTCTTCAGGCCCTGGGCCGTGTGGAATGGCCCAGTGCCCAGGCACCGGCCTCTCTCTGCTGGTCCACCTGCCCCCTGCACTTGGAACTGTCCTGCCTCAGTTCAGGATGAGTTGGGCTTTCCTGAGCCTCACTGGGCTGGTCACTAAGACCCCAGCAGTTGACAGAGTCCAGTCAGGACTGAAGGTACTCACAGCCTCACCCAAGCACTGGCAGGAACTCAGCACAGGGAGCATTCTTCCAGGTGGCATCTCAAGAGCAAATGATGCAGAAGCTGCCCTTCTCAAAAGGCAAGCTGGTTGGGGCCAGCAGAGCTGCCAGGTTTGCAGGAGCCATGGAGTTTCATTGACAGAGATTTCAAAGGCAAATCATGAGCAGTGTGACTAGCAAGTCTCAGATGTTATTCTGGACCCCTTTACACTCTAAAAAGGGTAGAGCACAAAGAGGTTTTATCTATCATGCAACTGACACTCAAGAACCAGTAGATTTTACTATAGAGCACAGTGGTATCTAATGATATTGCTGTGACATCTATTGATACCTATTAATATCATTGCTAGAAAGTAAAACTGAGAAGTGTGAAAAATTTATGATTCATTTGAAAACAACAATACAGATCTGTTACATGTTAACCTAAGTAGCATAATTTTATGAAAAAAATATGCTAAGCGAAATAAGCCAAACCCAAAAAACCAAAGGCCGAATGTTTTCTCTGATATGCAGATGCGAATTCACAATAGGAGGCAGGGTGGATAGGAAAGCATAGAGCTGCTTTCTATTAAGTAGAAGGGAGTGAAGGGGGGGAAGGGGTGTGGGGGAAGGAACGATAGAGTGAAACAGACATTATCATCTCATGTACAGTATGACTGCATGACCAGTGTGATCCTGCAATATGTATAATCAGAAGAGAGGTTACACTCTATTTATGTAGCTCTATCAAAATGTATAAATGCATTCTACTGTCATGTACAACTAACTAATTAGAACAAATTAAAAATAGTTTCAAACGATTTTAATGTATCGAGGAGGCTAGCATTGTACACTTTTTGCAGATCTCTTTCATGTCTGCTTAATAGAAGTCAGCTGGAATCTTGCAGCTGCCTCTGTGTTTAGTCTATTGCAATATGTTGTTTCAATCATAATGTATTAAGAAAATGTGGCCTCACACATTTTATGATTGGAACAGGGAGAAATAGATCAGATACTCATGGACATTCTTTGCTATTACACCAAAACTCGACAAGTGGTATTTTCTTAAAGGCTGATTGTGACGTGGAATCTGAAACCATGAGTGCACCTCTGTGTTCTAACTCACTGGTCCTTGAACCTCAGATAGGTGGCTTTGCCATGTTGTGCTTGGGTCATTTAGATAATATTGGTTCACAGAGGAAGGAGGAAGCTCCACATTTCATTCTATACTTTCAAAAACTCAGACTCACTGATGTCATCAGAAGAGTCCTCGAGTGTGGCGGAGCCCGTCGGACGGCATGTGGAAGTTTTCCAAGGTTCTGATCTGTGCTCGAGAGCCCGAGTTGCTGCTGCTGTTTCTGGAAACGAGAAGCTCACTTTGTTCACTTCCTAGAAGTGATTCCTCCATCCGCATACCCCACCTGTCTGTTGCCCCTGGGAGGGGTGGCTGGTGGAGCCCTTCTCTCAAACAGAGGTCCCAGAGCATCTCTGGGGACCCGCCACCCAGCAGACATAGCTGCAGAACAGTGGCAGTGCTTTACTCGGGGTCGAGGTCTTAGAAACCAACTCTGCCACTGCAGCAAGGGCCTCTCCAGTGAAATCGGCATGGCTTTCTTCCCCTGGGGTCCCGGAGAGGAGCACAGGGCCCCCGGCTCACTCGGGCTGTGGCCCTGATCCTGCTGGGGCTCCGGCACTGTCACCGCTCTGGGCTTCTGCACCACGTTGAGGTGCCAGCGAGTGAAACAGGTGAACGACTTCTACGCGTAAAAGGAACGTTGTTTCTTTTGTAAAAATGGAAAGGACGCACAGGGGCTGGCAGAACTTTGTGCAATTAATCAAGCTATATTTGCAAACCTGGTGGTTTTCTGTCTGTGATTGGGAGGTAGCACAGTGGCAGTTGTGACGAGGACATGCTGTGTTCTGGGAACAGATGTCTGGAGACAGTTTCTGTGCAGGTCACTGTGAAATGGTTAGATTCCAGACCTGAGGCCCTGTTTTCCCATTTAAACAGCCCTGTGCTTGCTCAACAATTAGGGCAGAAAGACGGCTTGTTTTCAATAGTGCTAGATGGATCATTTCCACTGAACTTAATTATAAAAGCAGCTCAGTGTATATCTAAGAATACTTTCCGCTGAAATTCAAGGCTTGTGTAATACAATAAGGGCTCAAGAATCACTCAGTGCATTTGAAGTCCAAATCTTTATGTCCAAGGACCTGTTGTTAATTTGAAATATGAACTTGTCAATTATAGCTGGGAACCTATAAAATATAAAAGTGTGTAAGCACTCCCTGGTTACAGTTTGTGGAAGACGCTCTCCCGCCCGGGCACCATGGTGGCCATGTCTCTCCACGGGGCTGTCAGACCCCTGCAGGAAGGTGGAGCAGGCCCCTTCCAATGGGGTGCGCTGACACGAGGGTGACCAGGTTATGCCGTCAGCAGCCAGGTGGGAACCAGGGGCAGGAGGGACCCACCCAGAGAAGCTGCAGGAAGGGGCAGATGGTCAGGTGGAGGTGGCTGTGGAACGGTGCTGGGCAGGGGCAGGACCGTGAGAGTGTGTGCCAGGGCCGGCAGGTCAGAGGCCGTGGTGGGGCAGGGAGTGGGGGTCTTGCTCAGGATAAGTGGACGGGCTGCTGTGGGGCTGTGCCTCAGCTGTGCCTGAAGAGGGGGACCCACGGGGAGGCCGTCAGTGGCTGTGTAGCTGACTGGCAGGCTCTGCCTCCAGGAGCGGGGCCATGCAAGTGCTGACTGCTCTCGGGCGCTGGCTGGGCAGCAGCCTCTCCCGCCCTCAGTGAAGCAGGAGCCTGTGAGGCAGGAGAGCACAGTACCCAGGATCCCGCATCCCAGGAGGGACCAGAGTTCTGATGGCCATCTGGAGGCCTGGTCCGTGCTGGCTGGTGTCCCCAGGGGAGCCACAGAAGCTTCCTGCACCTCAGTTTCTTCCTCACAATTTGGGTGGAAAGGTGGACCCAGGCTGTCATGGCAGCTGGTGGCTGAGATCAGGCTGGGCACAGAGAACCCAGAGCTCGAGGTGACGTCTCATTCTCTCTACCACCCAGTTACCTCTCGGCAGCCCACACTCTCCTGAACACAAGGGTGCCCACCATCCTTGGTCACTGCCTCCCACTGCTTAGAGAACAGTCCCCTTGAGTGTCAGAGTCTCCTGCGCCCTGGGGGCGCATGGGTGGCCTGCCCTGAGGTCCTCGGAGGCTAGGACTCTTGTGTGAGGCTGAGCAGGTGGGGTGGGGGCTGGAGCTGCTGCCAGCTAGACTCTGTTTCCGGGACTCACTCTCCTGTGGTACCTTTGTGTCCCTGCAGACCACCATGCCTGGGATGAAGCGGGACTGTGGGGGAGCCGCAGCCATCCTGGGGGCCTTCAGAGCTGCCATCAAGCAGGTGAGCAGGGCCCACCCTCTGTGGGTGCTCATCCTGGGTTTCCCTTGGGCTCTGCCCTACCTTTCTCTCTGCAGCCCCAGCCAGGGTCCTTCCTGAGTCCACACAGCTGGGCTGGTCACTCCTCTGCACTTGGGTCCTTTGTGGGTCCCAGAGCTTCCCACCTCGTGTCAGGGCTGCTCTGAGTGACTGTGTCTTCCCCAGACTGTGTGAGCCTGAGGACAGGTCCACCCGGGCTTGGGTTCGGGCCCCAAGAGTGTTCCGTGAGGAAGGCCGGCCAAAAGCCAGTGGTGGGCACGAGGCTGCACTCCACCCACACCTTCCTGGGCATCGACGCCCCTCGGGAATGTCTCCCCAGGACTGACGCTCCTCAGGACGTCACCCAGTCCTCTGAGTGGTCGCAGCCACCAGGCAAGGTCGAGTCTCAATGTTTCTGCCACAGTAAGGGAGGAAGCAGGCTCCACCTGTGGGGGCTGCAGCCAGTGCCCCGAGGGGTGCCAAGGGCCCTGCTGCAGATAAGGATCCCCCTCCCACAGAGCCGTGCCACACAGATGCCCAGCTTGCTTGGGGTCTCCTGCCAGCCTCAAGAAGGACAGAGCCACAAAATAATGACATAGTGACTCAGAGCCCACAGAACAGCCTCCGAGCCACGCGTCCACATGGGTAGGAGTCAACGAATGAATGAATAAATAACTAGGGGACCGTTCCCCAGAGGAGTTCTGATCACTAACGTAGAGGAAATGATGAGAATTGAAAATCATTTGGCAAACACCACAGTAATAATTGTTTCAGGTAAAAATGATGAACAGGTGTTAAGAGTGGAGGGTGGAAGCAGGTGGGAAGCAGGCTGGTTAGGGGCCCACCTGTATCTGAACACAGCACTCCTGTCACTGTGCACTTCTCCAGAACGGGGACAAAGCCACAGTGTGCCTCCTGGTACCGTGCTCAGGGAAGGACACAGCACTTCTGTGGACACCTGCTGGAAGACATGACCTCAACGTAGTCATAAGGAAACCCAAGACAAGCCCAGTATTAAAAGTGTCAGACCACACAGGTTCCAGAGGAAAGGGGCTAAAGGGGACCTGCCCATTGACTGCCCAGCCAGTCTGCACTGGTGGATGGTGGCAACTCGTCAGGTCCTGCCTGAGGCTGCCTGCTGTGCAGGGTTACCCCAGACCTTAGCCTTGGAGGCATCTGGGTGAAGGGTGTCTGGGAATGTTTTTTGTGGTTATTTTTGCGAATTTGAGATTACTTTACAAGGAAATGTTTAAAGCTTCGTGGAAGGAGGCGGTACTATTTAAAGTGTGTAAGGATGGCATCGGGTCCTGGGAGGGTCTGCAGCCCCGAAGCATGATACAGAACCACGGCCTGCTCACCTGAGACCCTCACCTAACCCTCAGCTGCCCAGGGCCATGATGGGCCTCAGGGTGACCTTGGAGACTTCATACTGTCCCAAAGTGCTGCCCAGCCCACTCTGGCTGCCCCTTTCTGTTAGACCTGCAGGTCCCAAGTGTACTTGAAGACACTCAGGGCATGAGGGAGCATTGACAAGCCCTGGGCCCACCGCCAGCTCTTCCGAGGTGTCCTCTACGGGTATCGGTGGCCCTGGATGGAGGCACACTGGCTGTGAGGCCTGAGTGCGGGCCCACGTGGCTCAGGCCATGTCCTACCTTCTGGCTCTGCGGTCTCGGTGTGGCTTCCATAGGTGGCCGCTCTGCCTCTGAGCTGGTGTTCTCAGGTGGGGTCCCCAGCCCTCTGGCGGCCCACGGGCATGTTGGGAACCTGCATGGGGCAGAAACTCCTGAGCACAGATGTCTTCCATCTGGGCACCAGTAAAGTAGCATTTCACTCAGCGTGAGGCCCAGCTCTTTGGCCCGTGCACACGCATGTGGACACGTAGGTACACGAGAGGTGGCACGGCCAGCTCTGGAAGAGAGGCAGAGCTGCGGGACTCACCTGGCTCTTGCGCCTGGTGGTGGTGGAGCCAGGGTCCAGCTCCGCAGCCCGCCCATTTGGGCCTGGGTGTGGCCTGGCGTGGGTTCAGTAGGGAGGCCTGGGAACCCCCATGGGGAATCTTATGCCCGAAGCTGCCAGGACAACACCCTATGCAGCAGGGAGCTCCCAGCATGCACTTCTAGGGCCCAGCTCTGCTCCTTGCACCTGGGAGCATCTGTCTGTCTACCTCCAGCTGTCTTGGGGTCTGAGAGAGCCTGGCTGGCCTTCGCCCTCCTAAGACTCTAGCCTCTGCCCACTTTTCCCTCCAGGGCTTCAAAGACAACCTCCACGCTGTGTTCTGCTTGGCTGAAAATGCGGTGGGGCCGAAGGCCACGAGGCCAGACGACATCCACCTGCTGTACTCGGGAAAGTAAGGCCACCCCTCCCTCGTGGCCTCTTGCCGCAAGCCCCGGAGTCTGCACCGGTGGCCTCCTTCCTGCGGCCAGACCAGCCCTGAACCTAGCCCAGGACGGGAAGGACTCACCCTGCCGCTGTCTGTGCTGCCTTGTAGGGGAAGGGTGTCCCTGCTCCTGGGGAAGGGTGGGAGGGTCGGGAGTCTTGAGGGACCAGGGATTCTACGTGGAATCTCTCTGGAGCTGGAGACGTGGCTCTGGTGGACAGCTTGCCTCAACCGTGTGAGGCACTAGCTTCCCCCTTCAGCACCACATGGAAGTAGTTAAATAAAATAAAGGTGTTGTGTCCACCTACAACTTAAAACACTACTTAAAAAATAAAATAAATGGAGTCTTTGCGGGCCTCGAGGAGGCCCCTCAGCACTGGGGAGTTGCTCCTGAGCAGGGCTCTCTGCTGTCCCTCAGGACTGTGGAAATCAACAACACAGACGCAGAGGGCAGGCTGGTGCTGGCCGATGGCGTGTCCTATGCCTGCAAAGACCTGGGAGCTGACATCATCCTGGACATGGCCACACTGACCGGGGCTCAGGTGGGTGCCCCAGGCTTAGCCGCTGCTCCTAAGAGGCTGAGGAGGGCAGGGCGGGGGATGGGGCTGCCGTCATGAAACTGGTGCCCCAGCCGATAGGCCGGAGGGCTCGCTGCGCATGGCGAGGGGCGAGCCAGGCCCCTCAGCAGGCCCCTCGCTGGGCCCCTCGCCCTGCCCTCCGCGGGCCGCAGGCTCCCAGCCCTTTTCTTCCTTGGGTTCTCACGCCTCCCTCTCCGCTTCTCTGCCTTCCCGTCTGCCTCTGTCCCCCTTTTGCCTCCGTCTTCCTCTCCTGCCCACCCTCGGGTTGCTCCCAGGGCATCGCCACGGGAAAGTACCACGCGGCCGTGCTCACCAACAGCGCCGAGTGGGAAGCGGCCTGCGTGAAGGCCGGCCGCAAGTGCGGGGACCTGGTGCACCCCCTGGTCTACTGCCCCGAGCTGCACTTCAGCGAGTTCACCTCCGCTGTCGCCGACATGAAGAACTCGGTGGCGGTAGGTCGGAGGCCTGGGCTGTGCCCACTCGGGCGGGCAGGGCCGTGCCTCAGGGCTCGGGCACCCTGGAGACAGAAAGAGCCTGGTTAGGATGCGGGCGGACGGGCCTGTCACTGGCCTCCCTGCCACTTAACTGGACTCTCGTCCTTACTCCTGGTCTGGGTCAGTTGCCACGTGGGGTCCCCCAGTGGCTCCCCTTGTCCTAGAGTGAAGCCGACTCCTCAGTCCACGGCTGAGACCCTCCAGCTGGACCCTGGCCTCCCCTCACGTGTCCTGCCAGCCACCTGGGCTCCTCACAGACACAGGGAGGCTCACCGAGGGATGGTGGGGCAGGACAGACAGGCGGGGACCCCACGGGCACCTGGGAGCTGCCAGCCCCTCCTGCTTTGGGGAGCAGGCAGTCACTGTGTGCCTGGCCTCCACAGGACCGTGACAACGGCCCCAGCTCCTGCGCAGGCCTCTTCATTGCCTCGCACATCGGCTTCGACTGGCCTGGGGTCTGGGTGCACCTGGACATCGCCGCACCAGTGCATGCAGTAAGTGCCTCCAGCCTGGACATCCCTGCCCAGCCCCCACGTGCTGGCTGGGCTGGCCGGGCTGGCCCCTCCTCTGGTCCATGCGGAGCCTCTCTGGCTCCAGACCTGCTGACTGAGCTCATCAGGAACAGTCTGTGTCATGGGTCATGTTGTCCGTGGCCCAGCCTCCGGCCAGCTGTGATCCCCCCTGACCTCTGGTCTCTTCATCCCTGGGAATAGAGTGGCTGCCTTGTATGGTCCCGTCCAGCTACCCCATGCTAGCAGGAGGCCCAGGACCCTCCTTCTGACTCCCCCCCACCCTGAGGAGATCTGGGGGTTCAGACAGAGCACATGGGGCTGTGCTCAGGGCCTCACCCCATTCACTGACCCTGAGGGTGGCAGGATAGCCACACAGAGGCCCAGGACTCTGGCTTGTGCTCTAGGAGTCCCTCACCAAGAAAAGGCCCCGCGGCACCTGGGAAGCCCCTGCCCTGTGCAGCCTGGCGGCCAGGACCAGGAGAAAGTGCCGTGGGGACCCAGGGTTTCTGCCCCTCTGCTCACAGGGCGAGCGAGCCACCGGCTTCGGTGTGGCTCTCCTGCTGGCACTCTTCGGTGGAGCCTCTGAGGACCCCCTGCTGAACCTGGTGTCCCCACTGGGCTGCGAGGCAGACACACAGGAGGGCACCGTGGGGCGGGACCCCAAGAGACGCAGGCTCGTGTGAGACCAGCCTCCCGCCTCGGCCTGGAGGTCCCGGGCTCTTCACCTTACTTTGCACTGATTCATTGTAAGCAATTGAATGATCAGACCTTCAGATGGGCCTTGGTTTTTTTGTGTGTGACCGCGGTGGCAATGGAAGCAGCTCCTTCCTATGTCCTAGAAGACGCTTGGGGCTTGGCGGGGTACAGGGAGGGGCCAGGGAGGGGCCGGGGAGAGAGTGCTGGGGTTCGGTTCTGTCTGAGCTATCTGCAGGTCTCCTCTGTCAGCTTCTGCAAATTGCACTCCCCTGCACCCCGGGGCCTTTAGCACTGCCCGAGCCCAAAGGCTGCCCGCCTCTGCCATGCTGCCTCTGGCCCTGGGTCCTGCTCTCGGCCTCTCATGCTGAGGCCCAGGCCCTTGCTCCAGGTGACACCTCAAGAGCATCCAGCCAGCCTGCCCCCAGAAAGATGTGACTGGCTGCCAGGGCCCTACTCTGGGGCGGGAGGAGTCCTCCCTGGCCCGCGGGATTCACTTGAAATTGAATTAAATCTGATGGCACCGCGGCACCGCCTGGTCTCCTTCTTTCTCCTACACCTTGTCTCAACAGCGGACCTGCAATCCACCATGATGGGGGCTCAGGCCACCACCCGCTTCTTCCCCAGGCCTGGCTTTGAGATCCAGCCATCACACCCTGTTTGCAGATAAGAGCCCTGGAGTCTGGGTGTAAGATGGGGCCCTTAGGCCCAGCTCAGCTGTCCGGGTTGTCTGAGGGGGCACAGCACACGCTCCAAGTGGAGGGCTCTTCCAGGATCCTGGAGCCTGTAGGGAAGGCGGTTCTGGCTCCCTGCACATCCCAGAAGTGTGTTTCCTTGGCTCTAAACCCCTGCTGGGCACCATCCTAAGTAAGGTGGGCTGGGCTCCTGGAAACCAATTCTGGATTCAGAGTCTGTCTCCCACACCTGGGGCCCAAGTAAAGCAGGTGTGGTGGGCTCCAGAGGTGGAAGCCAGGTTCCCACCAGTTTGGATGACAAAGTCCTGACTCCCTTTCCACCCCCATCCAGCGGAGCTGGGGAAGAGATTAGGACTGGGGTCCTGACACGTGGGGGGGCAGCTGCCACCTTTGCTGCAGGATAGCGGAATGAGGAACTCAGCTGCAGGGCTTGAGGGCAGGGTCTGACTTTGCCCTGATCCACAGACCACCTTGCTCCAATCGTCCCTGGACTCCAGGGCCCTCCACAGCTCTGGAAATCAAGGTGACTCCAGACCTGAAGCAAATGTTTATTATCTGCCTGCTGTGTACACTGCCCTGGCTCCAAGGCCCAGTCCTGAGCAAACTTGCCCCTACAAGCCCAGCAGCATGGGCAGCATCACGTGTGCCCAGCAGCAGGCTCCTGCGCACTGGGAGGCGGCCAGTGGCTGGAGAGGCCGGGAGCCTTCATGGGTCGTTAGCTTGCTTAATGGTTTGCAGTCGGCAGCTCCTGCCCGGCTTTCCTGAGACACCCCCGAGGAGGCAGAGGTCACGGAGGTGGTCTGGCTCCTTCTCTGGGGCAGCTGGTACCCTGCGCTCCCCCGCCAGGGGGCTGTGTCTGCATGGACACAGGATGCAGGGTCAAGGAGCAGGGGAGGAACTGAGTCTCCCTTGTGTGGGCACAAAGGCAGTCTCAGGGCTGGGGACCCAGCTGGGGACCAGCTGCAGGCCCAGGGCCTGGCCTGTGTGCCCGTGTCGGGGACATGGGAGTGAGCCAAAGGCCTTGCTTTTCCAGGGGCCAAAGGGCTTTGGGATGCAGTGGCTGCTTTCCCTGGCTCCCCCGGAGCCCTGGCAACAGGGTCATGGGCAGCTGGGCCATTGGCGGGAGCATGGCGGCCCTTGGGTCCACTCGCCTGCGATTTCCAGTGAGCAGCCTAGAGAATGAGCCTGGCATGTAGGGGCTTCCCAGCTGCCCGCTCACCCAGCTTGCAGAAGAGGCGAGCAGGCAGTCCGCACTCCACAGAAACTCCCAGGTCATGGGGAGTGGGTGCCAGGGACGTGCCCTGGGTGAACTGGGCCACAGCCCTCACCACCAGCAAGAGGCCCACCGCCTGTCCTGAATCCCCTCGCCTCCCCACACTCGGAACCTCCTGGGGCACTTAAGGACCCGTTGATATCACTTCATTTTCCTGGGCCACCAAAAGTGGAGGAAATAGAATTATTTCAAAGAAGCGACTCAGAGCGACTTTACCAGGGAGTACCACGCTTGGGCCTTTCAACCATCTAGAGACCAAAACCCCAGCTTGTGGTGTAAATGAGGGTGACTCCAGCCCTGCAGGCTCTTCCCAGAAGAGCACCTCAGCCAGGCGCAGGGGCCCCAGCCCCAGAGTCCTGCTCCTGACTGCCACCAGGGTCCTGTGCCTGGGTCCCTCCCCACCCTCCAGCATCTCCTGCCGCCCAGGGCTTGGGGGCTGCTGGGGAGGACCTGCCTCGCCCACAGGCACCCGCGGCCGCCCGAAGCCCTGGCGCAGGGGCTGGTCCGCCGTCCCCACGGCCCCCACTCCGGGTGCGAGCCGCCCGATGTTCTGCCGCCAGGCTCCACCCGGAGCCTCCGCGCAGGCCGTGTACCCTGGTGAATCAGTGTTCCGCTTTTTTGTTTATTTGTTTGTTCTTTAACAAAAGATTGTTTTGGTTTGAGAGTCAGCAAAAACAGACTGCATTCAGCTTCCTCTCCATTCAGGACTCAGTAAATTAGTTGTTTTCCAGTCTGCTTCAAGTCCTTGCCTCAGATGAGCCTCCAACAAGATAATGCGTTTAAAAGCCCTTGGAAAAATACCAGCCCCACGCGCACATAGGACACTGTCATTGCGGGGCTCTCAGAAGACAAGGCCTGCGGCTCGCCACCCCCACTCTGGGCTCGGAAGAGATCCTTCCGCATGGCTGGGGAGGGTCTGGGAGGGAGGGGTGGCCTCTATGCTCCTTTGCTGCCACCCCGGCCCCAAAGCCCAGGCTGCCCACCCTCAAGGTGTGGGGTCTCCCTGTCCTTGCCCCCTCCTGGGGTGGGCAGAGGAGAAGCCCGCACTCTTCCAGGAGGATGACCAGGCCTGCCCACATCCACCTCATAAGCCATCTCTGCTGCTTCCAGTCCTGTCGTGGTCCTGAGGGCTTGGGGGTCAACCCAGGGAGCACTCCAGTCGGGAAAACAAAACCCGAGTTTAAAGGTTCAAAGCCTGGTTTTCCTCAGCCTCTCGCGGAAACCTTCTAGTCGCTCTCATTGTCTGTGGAGGAGGCTCAGGCTGTCCAGGCCCTCCCTTCTGCCCCTGGCTTTGGACACAGGAGTGACCAGGGACGTTTCACCACAGGCCTCCTCCCGGGGTGCTCCCTTCTTGCAAGTTGAGTGGATTTCTGTGGGACCCATGCCAGGCCTAGTCCAACAGTGACGACCCAAAGACAGCTCCCTTGTGCAACAATATTTATTAGGTGCCACCTGCATGCAAATCTCTTTCCTAGGGACAAGCCTGCGGCTGGGCACCTGGCTCCCAGGAGGAGCCAGAGCAGCCCCCGTGGAGAAGGCAGGCTTTCCTGTGCTGGTGGTGTCTTCTAGATTCCCTAGGAGAGCCAACACTGCACCCACAGTCTGCTAGTGCAGGGAACCTGGGCTGTGCACGGTGACCTGGCTCCTGTGCGACAGGCCCAGACTGGAAGCCACTCCACCAGTAGCACACTCTCAAGGCAACAGGGCCTTCCTGCCTGGATGGCCAGTGCCTGTGTGGTCTGTCTTCTGTCCCACACTCTGCCCTTGGAGATTGCTCACCCTGCCCAGGGCAGGACAGGCACCTGCAGCGTTGGGCAGGTGAGTGTGTGTTGCTCGATGAGGAGCCAACTCTGGAGGGCTCGTCACCACTCAGAGAACTGTGTGTGGCCCCACAAGGCCTCAGTTTCCTCATCTGTGAAATGCATGGGTCCTGCAAAACCTCACGACATCAGACTTGGCAGGGATTTCTTGGGTATGGTTCCAAAGGCACAGGCAACAACAACAAGAAGACAGGGAAATGGAGCTTCATACCTAATTGTGCATCAAAGGACACTATTGACAGAGGAAAATGTCCCTGCGGAGTATGACACGTTTGTAAATCAGTTATTTAATAAGGAATCGCTATTCAGAATGCATAAACTCTTAAACCCCAACAACAACAACAACAACAAAACAAACAACCAGATTCAAAAATGGGCAAACACATGAACGGGCATTTCTCTGAAGAAGATACACAAATGGCCAACAAGACCCAAAAAGAAGCTCAGCATCACTAATTGCCAGGAAAGTGCAAGTCAAAACTGGCAAGGTACAACCTCACGTCCATGAGGACGGCCACCACAAAAAAGAGGAGGAAGACCAAATAACCAGCGCTGCTGTGGATGCCAATGGGGGCCCTGGAGTGAGCTCGGGGTTTAGAGATGGTCCTCGAGATGAGGAAGGTGGAGTCGCCATCCGGAGCAGCGATCTGCCACCTGTAGACGAGGGATTGAAAGCAAGGTCTCACGGAGAGCTCCGCACACCCAGAGTCACCACAGCCTTGTTCACAGTGGCTGAACTGTGGACACAAACTGAGTGTCTACAAATGAAAGTCCATAGCTTATGGTGGGAGTCCAGGCACTGGCTCAGCAGGTCTGGGTTCAGATTCTGCCTCCACCGCCTTTGCAGCTTTGTGACCTGCAGTCAGCATGCAACTCTCCTTCCCTGCCCGGTCGGCACACTGATGTGACCGTGAAAGCTGCCCACCAGGGAAAGGCGAGCCCTTAGGCCACGTGCTGAAGTCCCATCTGCAAGAGTCCTGCTGGCCGCAAGCCCTGGCTGAGGCCCTTGCACAGGGCTCTCTTCTGCTTGGGTGAGGTGGGGACCAGTGGGTCCGGCATTTCCTCCTCTGTGCCAGACGCCATGTGCCTGCCGGATGCCTCCACATTCCTGACCAGAGGCACATTCCTGAAGGGTGGGAAACCAAGCCCAGCCCCAGAAGAACAGAGGCTGCCTCGGCTGGTCCAGGGCCCTCTTCCTTCCGTTCCCAGTCGGTGCCCCTGCTCTGTCCCTCAACTCCACTTCCTCCACCCAACCCTCTCTTGGTCCTGAGAATTCCAAACAGGACACGCACATGTGGCTAAATTGAGGGCCCCCAAGTAAAGGCATCATGGCCTCCCGAGGCTGAGAGATGCCTCGTGTAACTGCACCCCCAACCCCAATCCTAACCCTAACCCCAACCTCAAACTTAACCCCAACCCCAACTTCAACCCCAACCCCAACCCCAACCCTAACCCTAATCCTAACCCCAACTACAACCCCAACCTCAACCCCAACCTCAACCCTCACCCTAATCCCAACCCCAACCCCAACCCTAATCCTAACCCTAACCTCAACCCTAACCCTAACCCCAACCCCAACCCCAACCCTAACTTCAACCCTAACCCTAACCTCAACCCTAACCCCAACCCCAACCCCAACCCTAACTTCAACCCTAACCCTAACCCTAACCCTAACCTCAATCCTAACCCCAACCCCAACCCCAACCCTAACTTCAACCCTAACCCTAACCCTAACCCTAACCCTAACCCCAACCCCAACCCCAACCCCAACCCCACCCTGCCCAAGAGCTCCTGATGTGCCTCAGGCAGGGGCGGAGAGGAGCCCACCCTGTGTCCCATCATTCAACAAGCATCCGCTGTTTTCCTACTGTGTCAGATGCCAAGAGACAATGGCAGGAAGAGATGGCCCCTCTCCCACGGGGCTCATGAGATTACGAGCACAGGTGCTCTTCAGCTTATCTCCCAAAAGAATGCACTACAAACCATGACAACCACCATGAAACACAGGCATGTGGTATGACGGGGTCATTTTGAGGGCAGGCCTGCCCTGGCTCAGGAGGAGGCCAGTTGGGAAAGGCTTCCCTTGAGGTATAGGTAGCTGAGCCGAGAGTTCAATGATGTGAGTATTAAATGGTGCTGAAGATGGAAGAAATCCATTTGGGCAGTGGGAATTTCATGTGCAAATGTCCTGGGGTGGGATAGGTCATGAACAGCAAAGAGACCACTGTTGTTGGAGAAGAGAGGGGATGAAGGGGTGGGGAGAGGGTTGGGGAGTGGGCAGGAGCCTTGCAGGCTGTAGAGGAGCCACAGGAACTGTTGAGGATTCTTGAGCAGACAGGAGCAGAACAGAATCTACACCTTAAGGGGCCCCTGGCTATGGCTCACCAGATGCCAGCTCCTGCCTCACACATCCCTAGGGAGCCCACTCCTGTGTGCAGGCAGCTGAGATAAAGCCAAACCCCAGCAAGTGTCCCTGGATCTGAGAGAGGGTCTGCGAACAGCACTGCCCAGGGCTGCGAACTGAAGCGAAGTCCCCTGTGCACGGTGGAGATGGGAAGATGCAGCTCTGCCATCCGCCACAGCTCCGCCGTGTCCTGGCCACGTGACTCAGCCATGCAACTATGCCCCAGAGCCTCCATCAGTCCTGGTTCAGCCCTTTCACTGGTAAAAGAGAGAAAATGGCACTCATGTCCGCCTCCCAGGAGGCTGTGGGGGCCAACACGCTGCCAGTGGCCATGGCAAAACCCAGACAGCAAGTATAGACCCTCAACCAACACAAACCACTCCCAAAGGGTGCCAGACAGGGACAGCGCAGGCCTTCAGGGATGCAGGTGGGCCAGCGTCCTGCTCCAGCGTGAGTGCATGGAATTCAGCTGCTGGAATTCAGCTGCCAGGACAGGCAAAGTTACTCGCTTCGCTACTCCAGATCCAGGTGAGCCCCAGGCGGCACATGAAACAGCACTGCCAAAGCTCTAAGTGCAGGGGGACCCTGGGCCACTCCCCACAGACGGAAGGGTTTGGAGTGCGGACCTGGCTGGACCCATGGCCTGCTAAATAGAAGGAGGAGGAGGATGGGGACGAGGGAGGAAGAGAAGCCAAGGGGAGGGGAGGAAAGAGAGGAGATGAACATTCTCCAGAGCCACTGCGCCCTGTCCAGTCTTCTAACAACCAGGCAAACAGATGTCCAGGATAAATCGTGGTATCACCTGGCAAACCAAGAACCAGGAGAACCCGACCGATTCCCAAGGGAAGAGTCAATCAAAAGGCAACGCCGAGGTGATCCAGTGCCGGCAGGATCAGATAAGGACTTCAAAGCAGCTGTTATAATCACCCTAAGTGAGGCACGACTGGAGAACCTTGAAATAAATGGACAAGAATCAATGTTTGACAAAGAAAAAGAAGGTTTAAAAAAGCATCAGTGAAAGTGATGTGGTATCCTGGAAAAGTGGGTTGGAGGCCACGTGGGTAGGACCCAGTGAAGTCTGCAGGCCGTCTGCAGGAGGCCAGCAGCTGCGGCATGTGGCCTTCTTGGTTCTGATAGGCATCCCGGTACAGCATGGCAGGAGCAGCTCATGGGGGAGGCCGGGTAGCGCATACAGGTGTGTGCTCTGTATTAACTGTGCAGATTTCTTTAAATGGAATATTGTTTTTAAAAGAACTTTCTAGAAAAGAATCAAAGTAAACTTTTAGAACCAAGAACCAGAGTACCTGAAACTCGAGAATTTCACTGGGTAGGCTCGCAGCAAAGCGAGGAAAGTCAGCCTGGGGGACGGAGGACAGAGTCCCAAAGGAATCCCATCTAAAAGCACTGGAAGGAAAACAGCTTTTGGAAAACCAGTGCCTCAGGAATGTCTGGGGCAGTTCCTAAACCTCTAACGTTCTTAGGGCTGAAATACCTAAAAGAAAAGAGAGATTGGCACAGAAAAAAATGTGAAAGAACAATGGCCAAACATTCCCAGATATGGTAAAAGACATAAATCGGTAGGTTTGAAAAGCTTAGAGGACTTCCAACCTCAAACGGACAAAAGCAAAGAAACCACAGCCAGACATTTCGTGATCAAACTAGGGAAAAACAAAGATAAGGAACAGCTTGAAGGCAGCCAGAGGAAAGCGACACTTTACGAGGGGGAACAATGACCCAAGAGATCTTATCAGAAACAATGGTTGTCAAGACTAGGAAAAAACACCTATAAACACGCAAAGAGAACTGTCAGCTGGGAATTCTACATCCCACAAACATCCCTTCCACCAGTGAAAACAGAATACAGACTCTGGGAAGAAAAGCATGAGAATCATCGATTACCAGGGGATCTGCTCTAAAAAACCTGTGAATGGATCCTCTCCAGAAAAAAGGAAAATTATCCCAAAATAAAACTTGGATTCACAGAAAGGGTAAGTATATGGATAAGCAATAATGGACTACTTTTCTTCTCTACAGCACCTGAAAACATGTATAAACTGTAAAAAGTAAGCATTATGATATTGTCATGGAAGATCAGTGTGTACAAATGTAGCATGGAAAGGGCAAAAATATGACATAAACAACATACAGATAATGATTTAATTGTAAGGCTTCTATGTATTACATGCAATGGTAGAAAATTAACTCTGAAGAGATTCCAAAGAGCTAGGTATATATATATATATACACATTCCGTAAAGCATCAACTAAAAGGTAATGCAAAGAGATAAAGCAAAAAAACAAAGCCAACAGACTGAATAAAGGGAATACTAAAAAAATATTCATACAATTTAAAAAGAGACAGAAAAGGTAACAGAGAAAAACAAGACAGAAAAATAAAACGGTAGACCTAAATTCACCTACATCAATAATCATATTAAACATAAATAGTCTAAACATAGCAATTAAAAAAAAGAATTAGAATAAGTCATACTCCATATATGCATAAATGTCAAAATATACTCTACTGTCATGTATATCTAAAAAGAACAAATTGCAAAATAAAATAAAAATGTAAAAAACAAAGATCATCACATGGGATTGAAAAAACAAGACCTAACCGATGCTGTCTATAAAATAAGTGCTTCAAAATTTTGTGAGTAGATTTAGGGATTGGCCACCTATGACTCACAGGCCAAATCCAGCCCATAACCTATTTTAAAAAATGGATGTTACATGTTTTAAAGGTTGTGAAGCAAAGGAGGAGAAGGAGGAGGAGGCAGAAATCAAATGTGGTTCACAAAGTCCCAAATATTTACTTGCTGGACCTTTGTAGAAAAGGTTTGCTGGCCCTTTAGGTTGATGGATTTCAGTAAAAGAGCAGACAAGGCCGATCAAGCAAACGGTTATCAAAGCACAGCTGAAGTGGCTTTGTTAGTGTCAGGCAGAGAAGACCCCAGAGCCAAGAAAGCCACCAGGTACAGATAGGGCTGTTCCATAAGGACAAAAAGAACCAGGTCGCCAAAAAGACATAAGAGCTGTGAATGTGCTTTTTCCAATGAGAGAGCTTTAAACCACACAGGTCAAAACAAAATTAAAGGAAGAAATACACAATTATATTTGGAGCCTTCACTTCTTTCTTAGTAACTAACAGAATAAGTAGGCAGAAAATCAGCAAGGATAGAGAAGACCTGAACAACACTACCAACTTAATCTCACTGCTGTTTATCAACCTCCCCAGCTTTGTTCTTTTACCACTATTTTCTCAAGGATTTTTTACACATACATTCATGGGGCATATTGACAGAACAAAGTAAAAGAACACTTACTCTTTCCAGTGCAGATGGAACTCTCGCCAAAGTAGACCACGTTCTGTGCCATTAAAAGTTAACTACAAAAGAATTTAAAATTATAAAATGCATATTTTTATGGCCTTGGAATAGAAATCAACCACAGAGAGATATCTGAAAAAATCCACAAATATTTGGAAATTAAACAATATACTTCTATTAACTGATGAACAAAAGAGGAAATACCAGATTAATAATCTCAGTTCCCATTTTAAGAAATTAAAAAAAAGAGCTAATTAAACCCAAAGAAAACAGAAGGAAAGAAATAATAAAGAGCAGAAATTATTATTATAATTGAAAACAGAAAACTATATTCACCCAAAAGTTAGCTCTTTGGAAAAGATCTATACCTGGGAACTCTCTGACTGTGGCATACTAACTAAAATAAAGAGATGTTGAAAATTATAAATATCATAAATGAAAATGAGGATATTACCACAGATGCTACAAATATTAAAAGGATAATAAGGTGACAGTACATACAACTCTATGACCATAAATGAACAATATATGTCAAATGGACCAATTCATGAAAGATACAATGACACAATCTTTACTCCAAAAGAGGGTAACCTAGATATTGGCTTTATCTACTAAAGAAATAAAATTCTTAGTTTAAGACCTGCTGCAAACAAAGCTTCAAGCCCAGATGATTTCACAGGCAAATTCTACTAAACATTTAAGGAAGTGATAATATCAATTCTACCCAAGATCTTCCAGAAAATAGAAGAGGAGAGACACTCTCTAACCCGTTTCATGAGGCCAGCATTAGTCTGATACCAAAACCAAAAATATCAGAAGAATAGAAAACCAAAGATCACACACACTCCATGAATGTATATGCAAAAAATCCTTGAGAAAATAGTAGTAAAGACCCCTAGCACATACGCAAAAACGTCACACCAAGTGGGGTCTATAGCTTTGGAATGCAAGGCTGGTTCAATTTGATAAAATCTATCAGTGCAACTTACCACATTAGCACACTACAAGAAGAAAAATCATATGACGAGAGGAAAGCACTTGACAAAATTCACACACCCATTTATGATGAAAACTCTCAGCAAATGGCGAGCAGAAGGTGCTCCTTAACCTGCAGAGAACACAAACCAGAGCTGCTGAGTGTCCCCCAAGATCAGAGGCCAGAGCAAGGGCACCATCGCCTTCCTGCTTCTGCGCAGCCCTATGCTGGAAGCCCACGGAAGTGCTCTAAAGCATGAAAAGGAAACAGAACAGAATTAGCATGGAGGAAATAAAGCTGGGCTTACTGGCAGCTGACAAGACGATCCACATAGAAAACGCTAATAGCTGTTGGAGTTCATGAAAAGGTCCCTAGCTTGCTAAATGATTCCAGTAAGGTCACACAGGACACAAAGCCAATACAAAAATCAGTTGATGATATATGTCACCAACAGCATTTGAATACAAATTTTAAAAATCAGCATCACACTCATGATCATAGCAGCATATTTGTAATAACCAAATGGTGGACGCGATCCAACTGTCCATCAACAGATGAATGAACCAATAAAATGGATGGGTGGTGGGTGGATGTGGGGTCGGCAGCACCGCCACAGGAAGGTGCTTGCTGCCAGTCTTCGGGCATCCGCGTGTGGTAGGGCGGTAAGTTTCATCTGTGTATTTTACCACAACTTAGAATTAAAAAAAAAAAAAAAAAAAAAAATGTAAGTGGAAACTAGAGAATTGAAAATCTGTGAAACAAACATCTCATGTGGAAAATTCACTGAACGGGCTTAGATGATCCAAGCGACAAAGAACGGCTCAGTGGGGTGAAAGGCGAACAGCAGAGAAAACCGCAAGGACCAGAGGAGCCTTAGCAGCCAGCCAGACATCGCGCCTGGATCAGCACATAGGTAGTTAAAGGGAAGAAAGAAGAGAACAGGGAAGAAAGCTGCAAGAAAAGACCAGAAACTCCCCAGATGTGGGAGGTCCAAAATGATCAGCAAAACCCAAAGCCAAACTATGTCAAGAAAACAAGCGAAGACTCGCAGGAGTGTTGCCGGCACACCAAGACGAAGAGAGGCCGGAGCAGCCGGGGGGAGGGACAGTAGCAGCAGAGTGTCCGCAGGCGCAGCGGGGACCAGGGGATGGGAGAACGGCAAGAACACAAGTCAGAGACGGTTCTGGATGCTGGGAACAACAGGACGACAAAACAGAATCTCTCTCCCGCGGACCTGAGGGACTCGGTCTTTCTGGAAGGGGGAGGCCAGGACCGTGGTGAAACCCAGGTCTGAGGGGAGGAGCCCCAGGCAGCCCAGACGGCAAATGCATAGACGGCAAATGACATGTTTTGCTCATTTACTTTCCTAAAAAACAGCTGCTGCGGTCAACAGAAGTTAGAGGCCCGTTGTGGTATGTGGCAGAGGTGTGCGTGAGACACAGCGACAGAGGGTGGTATGGGAGGGCAGAAGTGGAACGGGCCTCCATGGGCTCCAGCCTCAGTGAAGAGGCCCAGCGCTGAATCCAATTCGCGGGTCCTCACCATGCTGGCCTCCCAGCCTCCAGGCCCAGCCTGCTCAGCCCGGGGCCATCCTGGACTCATGTGTATCCCTGCTCCCCGGCTGCAGCCTAGAAACTCTTCCCAGGCCCGAGGGGAAAGGGGAGCGGGAGACAAAGGAGACGTATGAAACAAGTCCTCCGAACTCACTGTTAAAAGTGAGAGATGGTTGGAGAAGCAGCACCCAGCTCCACCCTGTCCCCAAGAAACACTGCAACAGCTGCAGCAAGGGTGAAGGACAGAGGGGCCACAGGAGCAGCAGCACGCCGGAGAAACCTGGGGGCCGCAATGGCATCTAAGCTCATGTGGGCTAAAGAGCAGAAGGTGCCACAAGGAGGACGGGGGGCAATTCCTGAGAGGACCAAGCGCCCAGAACGCTTGTGTACAAGCCCTGAAGCTGCGGTTCCCAGCACCCAACTCAGTGATTTATACAACAAGTGGACAGGAAGCCAGTAAGCCACAGAGGGCTTGGACAGCAACGTCAACAGTAGTGGGCAGAATGCACATTCCTTCAAGGGCGTACAAAGCATTTGCGATAGCTCATAGTCTCGACCAAAAAAACTAGCCTCATTAAACATGAACGGAAATAGTAAAAAGAAAAAAAGTTCTCGAATACAATGGGCCCTTAATTCTGAAATTAGTAATAAGAATACCTAGAAATTCCCCTAGTTTGTGAAAACTAGAGAATTCTTTTAAATAATCCATGGGTTACAGAAGAAATTATAAAATGAAGGATAAAATATTTCAACTAAGAATTAATACTTGACTTGAAATTGGCCAGAAGCAGTTGAAACTTAAAAGGAATTGTCAAACATTATTGTTTGTATTAGAAAAATAGGAAAATCCAAAGTACAAGAGAAAACAAAAATGATATAGAAATATTTCTCAAAGCAAAAGCTAATTTTTTAATTATATCGATAGAATTGATAAATCTCTAGCCAAATTTTTCAGGGAGAAAAAAAAAGAAGCTATGAATAATCACCATCAGAATTAAAAAGGGGCTAGGTGTGGTGGGGCACACCTACAATCATGGCCACTCAGGAGGCTGAGGCAGGAAGACAGGGGGATCGCAAGTTTGAGGCCAGCCTCAGCAACTTGAGGAGAACTGTCCCCAAAAAAGGTGGGGGTTGGGGCTCTAGCTCATTGATAAGAGTGCCCCAGGGTCAATCCCTGTTGCAAGCAGGGAGGGGAAAGAATTAGGGAATACCACCACAGATTCCATAGATGTGAAAGGATGAGTGAATATTGTGAACTTTTTGTCAATAGTTTGGCAGCTGAGATGCAATAGACAAATTCCTTAACAGACACAAACTACAAAAATTTAACTCAAGATACAGTTTATAACCTGAATACCCCTAGAAGTATTAAGGAAATTGAATTGAAGAAATTTGAATTTGTACTTTAAAACTTTGTCAGAAGCACAACTCCAGGCCCAGGTTGCTTTTGGTGATGAATTCTAGCAAACATCTGAGGAAGAAGCAATGCCAATTCCAGGCAAGCTCCTCCAGAAAACAGAGAGAGTGAACTTCCAAATGCATTCTATGAAGCTTGCATTACCCCAGAACAAAGCCAGATCAGCACATTACAAGAGCATAAAACTACAGAACAATAGATGCAAACAATAGATATAAGATCCTCAACAAAATATTTACAAACTACAAAAGACCTTAAATATATAGATTTAAAATACATGTAGTAAGCATAAACGTGTATAAGTACATATTTCTAAGTGTATGTAAGTATATGTAAAGGTAAGACCTACTGATCAAGAGGAATTTATCCTGGGAATTCAACGAGGCTGGTTTAATGGTAAAAAAATCAATCAACTCAATCAAATTGAAATTGGTGTTTACAGGCTACTGAACAAAGTCCTGTGATGTCTCAACATGTACAGGAAGAGCCTTTGACAACATTCAGTGCCCAGCAAATTTTTTTTCAAAAAAGTGAATCAGGGATAGAAGAAAACTTCTCTAACCCAGTAGTGAGCCACTATAAAGGTCTTCAGCTAAAATCATAGTTCATGGCAGAACACTTCCTTCTCAGGTTTAAGACGAATGCAAGACATGTGCTCTCGCCCCTCCTCTGCCACAGAGTCCTGGAAGTTCCAGCCAGTGCACTTAAGCCAGGAAAAGGATGAAGTTTAAAACCTCATGGAGGGTCTCCAGGCTGAGAATTTTAGCTGCCGAGGGAAAGAAAACCAAAGACCTTACTAGATGGAGAGACACACTATATCCCTGGACACAATCGTTTTGGGGTTTGTCTTTGTTTTTTTGGTGCTCAGGATGAAACCCAGGGCCTAGTATAAGCTAAGCACATGCGGTGCCACTGAGCAACACCCCCAGCCCCGTCTCTAGATTTAACATAATTCTTATCAAAATAGCAGCAAGGTTTTTATACTCATAGACAAGGTGATTCTAAAATGTATTTGGAAAGGAATCAGCTTTAGAAAAGCTGAAATAACAAAGAAAAATAAAGGAAGAGGAATCACTCTACTGGATATTAAGGTCTGCACTACAGCTGCAGCCACGGGCAGTATGTGGTTGGTGGGGGATAAGCACAGACTGAGGCAACAGGACACAACCCAGCAGCAGACCCAGGTGCATACGCCCACAACTGATCTTGATGCCTTACGGTGTTTGCAGAATATGGCTCGTCATAGTGGTCAAGCTGGCAGAAGTCCAGATGTCCATTAAAGGCAGAGTGTTTAAATAAACTGGTCCACAACTGAAGTTAACAAAGCCACGAGAGCTGCTCCACCGCGCACAGCATAGCTTTTCCGACTGTAACAGTGTTGGAGCAATCAGCATCTATAGGCGGAGAAAGCGAGAAGAATCGACCTAATCTTAGGCTTTTTACAAAAATTAACTCAAAGCAGATTAGACACTTCAAATAAAACAAACAAAAAAAAGACTTTTGGAAAAACACAGAGAAAAATCTCTAGGATCTAGGGATGAGCAGAGTTCTTAGACTTGACACCAAAAGCGGATTGAATAAGAAAAGTGTTGGATTGAAATTGAAACTTGCCAAAATTTAAAATATTTGCCCTGTAAAAGACCGTGTGAGGGAATAAAAAGAAGATATGAGAATATCTATACAAATCACATATTTGACAAAGGATTAGTCTACACAAAGAATTTTCAACAGTAAAAATAAATAATTCAATTAGAATACAGGCAAAGGACAGGGACAGACCCTTTGTGGAGAGGGTACAGGGAGCACAGACAGGTGTCTGGGAAGCTGTTTTCCATCGGTAGCCCTTGGCTGCCATCAAAACCACAGTGAGATGGCAGTGCAGACCTGGCAGGGTGGTTAGGATCAAACAGTAGCGATAACACCAAGGGCTCAAGAGGATGCTTGGACATCCCGGGGGTGGGGAGGTGAGGGGACTGAAAAGCGCCAGTCAACCTGGAAAACAGCTCGGCAGTTTCTTGTAAAACAAAACATGCAAAATGACCTGCAGTGCTGTCTTGGGTGTTCATTCCAGAGACGTGGAGACTCACGTTCACAAAAAACCTGCGCGCGGGGGCTCCTATCAGCTTTGTGATGGCCCAAAAGGACTCCAGCTGTAGACTTTCAGGGGTGAATAGCTAAGAAAATGCAGGGCCTCGTGGGATACCACAGCAGCGGAAAGCAGCGAGGAACTGAGAGATGCCACCACTGGACGGGTCACCAGGGTTCAGCGAGAGGAGAGCCGTCCTTCAGAAGCCACTGCTGAGAGGAAGGCGAAGACTGCGGGATTCCCTTCCCTCGTGGAACCTAAGACTCAAACACACAGCTGTGATGAGCAGAAAGGGGGACCCCAGGGGCTGGAGGGCGGGAGAGTGGACAGGGAGGAGGGAGGTGCTGGTGGGCGGCACGAAGCTTCAGTTGGGTGGAGAAAGAGGCTCCAGTGATCTACGGCACAGCATGGTGACCACGGCTAATAGAAATAGGTTACATATTTCAAAATTACTAAGAGCAGATGTGGAGTGTTGTCATCACAAAGAAATGATGAAGGTGTGAGATAATGACCGGATTCAGTTGTTCAACAACATGCACACACGTCGTGATGTCACGTTGAACCCCATACACATGTACAATTATTATTAGTCAATTAAAAATAAAATTAAAAAACTTCTTAAGATAAACGAATGAAACAAACAAAGAAAAGGCAAAGGTAACCCACAACCTGGGCGGAAATATCTGCCGCACGCCTCACGGAGAGAGAGAGCACTTTTATGCACAGGACACAAAGACCTTGCACTCCCCAATAATAAAGCAGACAACTTAGAGTTGACCTAAATATTTGAGTGGACACTTCACTGAAGAACATATATAGATGCCAAATAAGCATACAAAAAAACCACTCAATATCATTTGTCAGCAGGTCATTGCAAATTAAAACTGTAACATGACACCATTACACATCTGATAGAAAGGGCTAAAAAATGTTAAGCTGACCATGACATGCAGGGGAAGATGCAGAGCCGCTGGAACACTCCTCCACTGTCTGACAATAGGAAGGTTCGCAATTGCTTTGGAAAACAGTCAAAGAGGATTTTTTAAAAAGTTAAACAAAAATCTACCATGCAATCCAATCATCCTGCTACTAGTATTTACTCAAGAGAAATGAAAGCATTTATCCACACATGAGTGTGCACATCGGTTTTATTTGTAATGGGCAAAAGCTGGGAACAAGGCCAACCTCCACCACCAGGTGAGGGAAACCGTGGTTGGTATTTCTTTAGAACGCAGCGCTGCAGCCCTAAGGAAGAACTTGTGATATGTGAAATCACACGGATGAACCTCAAAATCGCGATGCCACATGGAAGAAGCCTGATAAAGTAAGAAACTCCATGTGTATGGGTTTATCTATGTGAATTTCAGAAAGCCCACGTCCCTAGAAAATGCACATCTACAGTTACAATATCCAGAGGAACGGCTAGATGGAAATGAGGGTGGAGGGAGAACGAAATTTCAGTGAGACGTGAGTAAACTTTTCGTGGGTGAATTATCTTGAGTGGCAATGGCTTTGCCATTGTCAGCAGTTACCGTATGTCAGCATTCATCAAACTTTATATATGTGCAGTTTATTATAAGCCAAGAGTGCCTCAACAGATCTCTTTAAAAAAATCCCTGGCAGGATTGATTAAGAAAAAAACGGGAAAGTCCACAAATTACCAATATCAAAAATTGAAGAGGGATATATTTTAGATCTTACAGACACCAAAAGGATAATAAGGGAATATAAGAGACTCTTTGCCAATAAATTAATTAGATCAAGTAGGTAAATTCCTTGAAAAACACGACTTACCAAAACTGACACAACTTTAAAAACAGGAGATTCAGAGTGGTCCAATGTCTATTAAAGAGATTGAATTTGTTGTTGAATCCTTTCCACAAGGGAATTTCAGACCCAAGTGTTTTGCTGTTGAGCAGTACCAAACTACAAAGAAAAAAATATATATATATATAATTCTACCACAAACTCTTCCAGAAAACAGAGAAAATACTTCTCAGGTCATCTTGGGAAACCAGTAAAACCCAGATAACAAAAACTGACATATAAGAAAATTATAAAATGATTGGCCTCATGAAACAAAAACAAAAATCCCTAGCATAACATTAGTAAGTTGAATTCAGTGATATCTAAAATGATGACATATCATTAGTAAATGTTTCCTACCCAAGGAATGCAAGGGTGGTATAACATTTAAAAGCCAACTGATACAACTTATCATGCTAACAAAATAAATGGGCAAAGACATATGATCATTTCAAAAGATTCAGCAAAATGTCTGACTTCATGATCCCTACATGACTTCAAATGTCCATTCATGCCCAAAACTCAGCACACTTGGCCTCTAAAACGCTTCTTAAATCTGATAAGGGGTGTTTACTAAAATCCTAATAAATATCAAGTTTATGGGTGAAACATTGAAATCTTTTTTTCCTACAGTTGGGAACTAGGCAAGAATGTCTGTCCTCACCAGCTTCTCACCCCTGTATGGAAATTCTAGCTAGTGTAATAAGGCAAGAAAAACAAAAGGCATGCAGATAGAAAAGAAAGAATTAACCTCCCTATATTTACAGATGACATAACTGTTTGCATGAAACTATAAAAAAAAAGTAACAATAACCTCTTTAGGACTAATAAGCACATTAGTAATATCATAATATCCAAAGTAAATAAAGAAAATCAATTGTACTTTCTATTTTAACAGCAAATAATTGGAAATGAAAATTTAAGACGATTCCATTTGTAAAGCATCAAAACCATAAAATACTTAGAAATAACTTTAAAGGTGTACAAGATCAGCATGTAGAAAAGTAGAACATACTGCTAAGAGAAATTAGAAATCTATGTAAGTGGCCGACAAGACACATGCATGCCCCGGAGAGCCACTGTGGTTAAGATGCACGTTCTCCAAGGCAGGGATGCCCTCTTTCACCACTTCTATTCAACATCGTTCTTGAGACTCTGGCCAGAGCAATTAGACAAACCAAAGAAATTAAAGGGATACGAATTGGAAAAGAAGAACTCAAACTATCCCTGTTCGCTGATGACATGATTATATATTTAGAGGAACCTGGAAATTCCACCAGAAAACTCTTAGAACTCATAAGTGATTTCAGTAAAGTAGCAGGTTACAAGATCAATGCCCATAAATCCAACGCATTTTTTATACATAAGTGGATGAATCTTCAGAAAGAGAAATTAGGAAAACTACCCCATTCACAATAGCCTCGAAAAAAATAAAATACTTGGAATCAATCCTCACAAAAGAGGTGAAAGACCTCTACAATGAGAACTATACAACACTAAAGAAAGAAATTAAAGAACACCTTAGAAGATGGAAAGATCTTCCATGTTCTTGGATAGGAAGAATTAATATTGTCAAAATGGCCATACTACCTAAGTGCTATACAAATTCAATGCAATTCCAATTAAATCCCAATGACGTACCTTACAGAAATAGAGCAGGCAATTATGAAATTCATCTGGAAGAATAAGAAACCCAGAATAGCTAAAGCAATCCTTAGCAGGAAGAGTGAAACAGGGGGTATTGCAATACCAGATCTTCAACTCTACTACAAAGCAATAGTAACAAAAACGGCATGGTATTGGTACCAAAATAGAAAAGGTAGATCAATGGTACAGAATAGAGGACACGGACACAAACCCAAATAATACAATTTCTCATACTAGACAAAGGGGCCAAAAATATGCAATGGAGAAAAGATAGCCTCTTCAACAAATGGTGCTGGGAGAATTGGAAATCCATATGCAACAGAATGAAACTAAACCCATATCTCTCACCATGCACGAAACTAAACTCAAAATGGATTAAGGACCTCGGAATCAGACCAGAGACCCTGCAGATTATAGAAGAAAAAGTAGGTCCAAATCTTCACCTTGTTGGTCTAGGACCAGACTTCCTTAACAGGACTCCCATAGCACAAGAAATAAAAGCTAGAATCAACCACTGGGATAGATTCAAACTAAAAAGCTTTCTCTCAGCAAAGGAAACTATCAGCAATGCGAAGAAAGAGCCTACAGAGTGGGAGAATATCTTTGCCAATCATACTTCAGATAGAGCACTAATCTCCAGAATCTATAAAGAACTCAAAAAACTCTACTCCAAGAATTCAAACAGTCCAGTCAACAAATGGGCTAAGGAAATGAATAGACACTTCACAGAAGAAGATCTACAAGCAATCAACAAACATATGGGAAAAATGTTCAACATCTCTAGTAATAAGAGAAATGCAAATCAAAACCACCCCTAAGATTCCATCTCACCCCAATTAGAATGGCGATTATCAAGAATACGAGCAACAACAGGTGTTGGCGAGGATGTGGGGAGAAAGGTACACTCATACACTGCTGGTGGGGCTGCAAATTAGTGCAGCCACTGTGGAAAGCAGTGTGGAGATTCCTTAGAAAACTTGGAATGGAACCACCATTTGACCCAGCTATCCCACTCCTTGGCCTATACCCAAAGGACTTAAAATCTGCATACTACAGAAATACAGCCACATCAATGTTCATAGCTGCTCAATTCACAATAGCCAGACTGTGGAACCAACCTAGATGCCCTTCAATAGATGAGTGGATAAAGAAACTGTGGTATATATATACTATGGAATATTACTCAGCCATAAAGAATGATAAAATTATGACATTTGCAGGCAAATGGATGAAATTGGAGAATATCATGCTAAGTGAGATAAGCCAATCTCAAAAAGCCAAAGGACGAATGATATCGCTAATAAGTGGAGGTTGACACATAATGGGGGGGAGGGAAGGGTTAGAGTTAGGGTTAGGGAGGGGGGCAAGTATGGAGGAAGGAACTACTGTATAGAGGGTAAAGAGGGGTGGGAGGGGTGGGGGGAAGGGAAAAAAATAACAGAATGAATCAAACAACATTGCTCTATGTAAATTTATGATTACACAAATGGTATGCCTTTATGCCATGTACAAACAGGAGAAACAACATGTATCCCATTTGTTTACAATAAAAAAAAAAATATAAAAAAAAATATATATATATATAGAAAAAAAAAAAAAAGATGCACGTTCTCCCCAGACAGAACTACATTTAAAAAAAAATAATTTCAGCACATTCCCAATCCAAATACCAGCAGGAGCTTTATAGAATTGACAAGTTGTTTCTAAAATGTAAATGGAAGCTGGACATGGTGGTGCACACCTGTAATCCCAGAGACTTGGGAGGCTGAGGCAGGAGGATCATATATTTGAGGCCAGCTTGGGCAATATGGTGACACCCTGTCTCAAAATAAAAAATAAAAGAGCTGGGAAGGTAGCTCAGTTTAGTAGAGTGCCCTAGGGTTTAATCCCCAGTACCACAAAAAAAAAAAAAAAAAAAAAAAAAAATTTTAATGGAAATGCAAAGCATTAATAACAGTGAAAACAATCTTGCAAATAAACTACAAAGTAGGAGAACTCACTGATTTTAAATTGTAAGTAAAGGTACAATCAGAGGGTGTGGCACTGGAAGAATCATAGACAAACGGACCAACAGATTTTAATGGAGAATCCAGAGGCAGATTCACGTGTATTCAGTCAATTGCTATTTTTTTTTTTTTTTTAAATAAAGGTGTGAAGGCAACTTGATGAGGAAAGAAACATCTTTTCAGCTAATGGACTGGAAAAAATGAGGAAAATGTGTTTTTTAAAAATGAGCCTTGACTCCTACTTCACACCACACTTAAAAATTAATTTGAATTAGATGGATTCAGACCCAACATAAAATTGGGAACAGAAAGCTTCTAGCAGAATACATAGAAGAATATCTTCTCTCCACGAATTTGAGGCAGGTAAAGATTTCTTAGAGAGGACCCCAGAAGCACTAGTCACAAAAAGGAATGTTGACAAACTTGACTTCAGTGAGTTTCAAAACTGCTCATAGAAAGGCAAGGTTAAAAATCTGATACAGCAAGTGGTAGTCTGAGAGAAGAGATCTGCAACCAGCCATCCAACAGAGACCCGGCACAGGGAATATTTAGAAGCCCCTACACTTCAATAATGCACGAAATAGCAAGATTTGAATAGACAGATGACAAAAGAAGAGGTACAAATGGACAGGAAATCCATTGAGAGTCGGTTGGTGTCATTTGTCATCAGGGACCTGCATACTGGAAGCACAAGAAGATGCCACTTGGCGCTCACCCGGTTGAACTTCAAAATGTGGGTGGCGTGGGACGGGGAGCACTGGACCTGTCATGCGCTGCTGGCAACAGTGCAAGAGAGTACTGCCACGTCCCAAAGCAGTCCCACCCCAGCTGTTTACCCGAGAGAAAAGGGAACATATGTGCACAAAAACAGGCACAAGCTGAACGCCTCTTCCTAGAGCAGAGGAAATGGCCCGGCATGTTTACACAACGAGGTGCCCCTCGGCACGCAAAGGAAAAAACAGCAGAACCACACCACAGACAACGAATCTCGGAAGCCTTCTGCTGCACCAACGAGTACATATTCTCTGACATCATGGATATGAGGTTCAAGGTCAGGCAAGATGGATAGATGGAGCTCATAATTAGAATGGTCCAGCCTAGCAGGCAGGGACCCTGGGGAACTTGCTGAGGAAGAGAAATGCTGCCTGTCTTGATTAGGGTGGTGGTTACATGGGTATTTTCATTACTCAAAACTCACAAAATTGTACACTTATCTGTAAATTTACTGCATGTAAATTTTGCTTCCCTAAAGAAGTAATCACGATACCCATATTGTTTTTCAGCCTCCAGTTAACGTAATTACAGCCTCATATACTCCATTGAATGTTCCAAATTTGCTCCTAAAAAAAAAGACCTGCAACAAAACACAAAATAAATCAAAAAGCAAAAAGATAATAAACAAAAAGTCTATTAACATAATGCCAAAATATTTTTGGAAAAGTAACATATTGTCTGCCCCTTTAGAAAGTCCATTTTTAAAACATGTTCTTTCTAGCCATGTAATTGGAAATAAAACAAATGCTATTTGTTTTATTCTGGTGTTCTGTCTCCTGAAACAAGCAAAACAGAGCGACTGATTATAAAACAGGGACACCTGGTCCTTGCTGCTGGCAGTCAGGACAGCCGCTTCCCTGGGGAGTGGGGGCAGCAGTGCAGGCGGGACGGGCTGGGCCACGCTCGTTCATGGTCTGGGTGGTGGACACACGTGCGTGTCTGGGTTGTCAGACGTGGCAGCCGGAGCAGGAGCACACGTGTGCGAACACATAGCTCATGGCCTTCGTCTTACTGGATGCTTCTCAGCTGGACTTGAAGACGATTTTAAAAGACCAAATTAACCCTGAAAAATCAACCATAGCGAAATAATGGATACTCTCAAAATAGAAATGGTTTTCTGAAAGAGGGAAGAAGAGGGCAGAGGAAGGTTGCGTCTGACATCAACTTGACGCCCATTTCAAAGGCAGTCATTAGGAGTACTTCTGAAACACACCCAGGCAGGGACATTAAGACTTTCACGGGCACGGTGGCTGGCGTGGCTGAGGCAGGAGAGGAGACGTGGGCAGGGCGGACTCTGCAGCTCTCATGGGTCGCAGCTCCGTCTGGCTTTTTACACAGAGGAACATTCTTTCTTCTCTTGCCGACCTCCAGAGCTCCCAGAATCCTTAGAGCCTGCTCTGGACAGGCCACGTGAGCCCTGACCTCAGCTTTTTGTTCACCTAGGGACAAGAGGAGATTGAGAAGGTTAAAGTCTTTGGTCAGGAAATTGCAAGGGTGGGATTTGGGTTGCCGCACTTGATCTGAGAGGCAGACTGGGCAGAGGTGCTTGATCTGAGCCACACTGTGGAGATTAAACATCCCGCGAAGCCCAGGAAAAGCAATCCTTCCGGCCGTAAGGAGCTATCAGGCACCGTGCGGGTGGGGAGGGCTTCCAGACTCACCCATCTGTGATCCCAAAGCCAAGAGAAAAGTGGGTTATTCTATCAAGAATAATTGTCATTTAGGGGTGAAAGGAAGAAAAAAATAAAACCGCCATTTCCTAAAGATCTGATTTGCAGGTGGCCTTTAGACTTAACAGAAAAAGGTGAGTTTTAGTCTTCCCGCATCCACGCAAGACAAAGGGCCAAAGCCACAGGACAGGGGAAAATCTCACTTGCCCAGCTGTCTGCTGCTAGGAACTGACTCGTCATTAACATTGGCCCTAAATCTGCCTCAGAGGGCCAGGGAGACCTTGTCCTGGGAGGCGGTGGGACCCCTGCCAGGCGGCTCCTTCTCTTCCTGGAGAGAAGCGTGGCGAGGCCAAGGGGCTGAGCTGGCTTCACCGAGCGCTGCCTGCACGCCAGGGGCTCTTCTGGCCCCCCGGGCTGTTGAGGGCTCACCGCTCCATCTCTGTCTGTCTTCGTCCTTCTGTCTCTGCCTCTCCTTTGTCTTGGCCTTCGAGGCTTTGTTCTAATGTCTCCTGACTCCAGAAATCCCTCCTGACTTCCGCCCTGCCCAGCAGATGGCCATCTACCTGGCACCCCAGGTCTCTGGCCCGCTTAGAGCCCGAGAGAGTGGTGTGCTGGCCCCATGTTTGTCCTGTGTGTGCTGAGTGCTCAGTCCCTGGAGGGCTGGAGCTGCCTTTGACACTTCCACACAGGCAGGATTGAGCTCCCTGAGGCCCGGGCTGGAGGGCCCTGGTCATCCACTGCCACTGCCCACCCCCCAGCCACTGAGCACAGAGCAGAGCCAGGGTCCTCCCTTCCAGCCCCACCCAGGCTGAGGGCATCCAGGTTCCTGCGGGGAGGTCCCAGGCCTTGCCAGGCCTCGCAGGAGGACGAAGCCCTAGACAGAGGGAGGTGGTGGCAGCAGGGCCCTGAGAAGACCTCACAGCCAGCCCAGCGAGGGATCCTTCCTCGGCACCACAGCCCCCGCCCGGTTTGCATCCGGCTTTCACCTTAATTAGTAGATTTTCAGAGAAGCAATAAAACAAGGCCATGGCAGCTCGGACAGGGCACGGAAGGCAGGAGCCATTTCGGTAATGGAGTCAGTGGAATTGCTATTCTAAAAAGAGAGAGAGTGACCACTCTGTGCTATTAAGACGGCCGAGGGCAGTGCTATGCTGTCGTCTGCCCAGTTATTAGGGATAACTGATGGCCGCCCCGCCCCCAGCGGCAGAGGGAAATTGCATTTCCATGAATCCAGAGTCCTGGGCAGTGGTTCCCAGGAAACAAAGTGCTGAGCATGGCAGTTTGAGGAGAGATGCGAGGGCCAGCACTCGGCGGGGGAAGGACTTGCAAAATCCCAGCACCTACCCCAGGAACCAGAGGGCATGCATTGTGGCACCCTGGCTGGCTGGGTGTGTGAACTGTGGAAGAACTGGTGGGTGGGGTGGGTGGGGTGACAGTTCTGCAGGGTCCCGTAAGGATAGGGGAAGAGTGTGGTCACCCTCCTATTTGGAACGTACCTCAGTGTCAGTTGGAAGGACCTGGGAGGCTGTCATGGCTGACTCCCTGGTTTGACAGATGGGGAAACTGGGGACAGCACACATGTCCACTTCCCCCAAATCTGCATCTGCAAAGAACACAGGGGGAAGCTACTCTGGGTCTTCAGGTAAATGGCAGGCTTCCCTGGCCCACGCCCGAATCTCCACCTCTGCGTGACCGAATGCTCTGGCTCCAGCTCAACCACAAACTCTTGAGGGTCTCACCCAAGGCAAGACAGGCGCAGACTGGAGAGGATAGGTATGGGGCCCGGGGGTTCACCTGTGAGGATCAGCAAGTCCTCTACTTGAGTCAGATTCTTCACCGACCAAATAGTGGTCCCGAGCCCAGCCTGACCCTGTCACGGGGAGACTGTGAGGGGAAACACCAGGTGGGAGCAGCAGTTGTGTGAGAAGCACGAGGCATGTGTTTGATCATCTGCCATGGGCAGTGGACCCTGTGGATGGGCAGGAGGAGGTGCGGGAGAGGGGGGTGATGGACAGATGGGTGGCTGGGAGGTGGCTGATGCATGGGTGGGTGGGTAGATGGATGAGTGGGTGAATAAAGGAAGGAAGGGTGACTGGACCAAGAGGTGATGAATGGTCTGAGGGGTAAGGAAGGATGGAAGAAGCAGGGCATGAAATGAGGGACGAGGGCTTGGCACTGCAGAGGCAAGGTGGTTAGGCAATGAAGGATTGTGTAGATGGCAGGAGAGACCAATGCACGAGGAGAAAAATTCCTGGGCAAAAGCAAAATCCAAGAACTCCTGCAGTCCCAGGTACAGACCAGCAAGTAGGCAGCAGACCTCTCTGGGGCCTCGCTCCCACATGGGCCAGCTCTAGTCCCACGATGTGGACCCAGGTCTTCCAGGCAGGAGCACATGGATCCAGTCTCCATGTGGCCTTGCCATCCACACCAGCTCTGCACGCAGCAGAGTTTGTCTGAGCAAGCGGGGGATGGGGGACTACCACCTCCTCAGCTTCCTCCTGGCTCTCCCAGCCCATTTCTGCTGAAGGAGGGTCTCTCAATTACGCTTTAACGACCGGCTTCCTGGCTTCCCCCAGCTGTTTCTTCAGTTCCTTTTGCTGAATTGCTCTTGGTTGCATGGGAATTTCCTGAGTAGTCCCCATCTTCTCCGGACCCTGGGTCTTGGGAGCCCCTGGCAAGACACAATGATATAGGCCTCCCTTTGACTTTTTTCCTGGAAGGTACTTTAGTTGGGACCCCCCTGCCCTCCCTAGCTGGTTACCTCCCTCCACCCTAGGCTGGGAGGGAGGAAATGGGCTCCGTGTGTTATCCATCAATGTCTGGGCCCAGGCTAACGACTTGCTCTATAGTGTCCTTGATCCCAAAATGCAAGTTCTAGAACCCCAGAAAGGAAGGCCTTATGGGGTGGGGACCAGCGGCCATGGATAGGTCTGGAGAGATTATATGATGGACTTAGGAGCATGACCAGCAGATCATCTCCCAGTGCAGAGATTTTGGACCTCAAAGGCATGCACTTTCCAGGCTCTGCAGTTCATTTGAGATGAATGATAGTCTCCTCTTTGGACCAGATCTTGGGCTGTTGGGGCCCAGATCAGGTGGGTTCAGCCTGTCTATGTGCCCTGAACCTCTGCCCCTTCCAGAGTGCCTGGGATGAGCTGGTAGCTCCTGGGGGTGGGGATTCAGCTAGGCCTGCCTTGCTAGGTGGTCACCTCCTGAAGCCACTCTGCTTGCTTTTCTTCTCTGCCGCCTGCTTTTTATCATCCCCTCTCAATGAACCTGGTCAGGCAGCAGCTGCTCCCACAGCTCCAAGTCCTAGAGGAAGGAGGCAGGAAGTCAGAAGCAGCCTGAGGAGTTTCTGTCTAACACTGCCACCCCTGCAGAGTTTCCCACCAACTCATGCCTCTCCCTAAGCCAGCTTGTTGGTGGGGATGGGAGGTTCTGGAGCTCGCAGATGGGAGGAAGAGCAGCAGCAGAAAGTATGCACAGCCTGTCCAGCCCCAGGGGCCAGCTTGAGGTTCTGACACCCCTTTTGGAGGCAGACCTTGCAAAGCAGAGGGGCTAATAGGTGGGACTGGGCCTGGGGACTCCATAGAACCAGGCCACCTCCTTCTCTGCTTGCAACAGAGCCCACTCCCAAGTGGCCTGGTAGTAAGACTCTAGTAATATTCCAAAGTGTGGTCACTCCAAAACCACAGGGCACATTGGGTCACAGGAAGGTCCTCAGGAAGTGAACAGGGTAGAAGATGTGTATGATCACTCTCTGTTCTTAATCTTGAGATTGTCCACACCAGTCCTGAACGCTTGTGCCCTCAGAGCAGGTTAGTGGCATTCACAAGACATTCCTGATGCCTAGAACTGCACTTGTGCAGAGGAGTGGCCAGTGAGTGCTTAGCTAAATCAAGAGGTCAGGAGCAAGCCAGATGAGACACAGGACCTGGCCAGGAGCCGACCCTTCTGCAGGCTACCTTTCAGAAAAGAGGAAAACGCCCATGTGATACTCATGAAAACTGGTCACGCTTTTAAAATTTCTTTGAGTGATTATTCCCACTTTAGTTTCTCCTGACATTTGTTGCCTGCTAAATCAATTTGACCCACAGTTGTCTGTGAGACGGCAGTGGACAAACTGTTGCCCAGAGCCTCAGCCTAGATCGTGGTCCCTCCAGCCTTCCATGGGAAGGAAGCAGGAGAGAGTAACAAAGGAGTATACACCAGGTCTGGGAAGGGCAGGAGAGGTGATGTGGGACAGATTTCTGCAGCATGGGGCAAGAGGAGAAGGAGCAGTCCCTGAGGCTGGCAGAGGATGAGGGGAGGAGGGCACACTTTCAGAACTATTTTGTCTTCACAAGAAAGGTCCCAGCCTCAGGCATTTCATTATGGTAATGAAAAATAGGCTAACAGTCCTCAAATAGAGAGCAAAAATAGCAAGGACATATTTATTTGCCAATTTCTTTCCATGTGATGTCCCTGGGGAAGGAAGAGACTCTAGCAGCAATGGGAAATCTCAGTTTCCACATCAGGACAATGGGGATAGTTGCTCCAACCTCTCACTATAATTAAAAATGGTAAAGAACTAGTAAAGGATGTCTCGTAGGGCATGAATGTAAAACTCTTGGTTCCCTATTTGGGGTTGCTGTACCTCCTGGCGGAGCAGAGGAGCCAGCATTGGCAACGGTAGGGGATACAGAGGACATAGCGACCCTCTTTTTCAATCTTGGTTATATGCAGCAGAGAAAATGTTTTTTCCCTATGTTGCCAGCACATCACTTTGCAGTCCAGGGAAAGAATCCAAACTTCAAAAAATATTCGATGAAGACAGTGGCCTAAAGAAGAGATTGGACAGGGCAAGTCACTGCAGATGTCAATGACCACGCACATGCGCACACTCCTAATACTAGTCAGTGCTCAGGAAAATGCTTCTGTGAATGCTGATGTGCTTCACAAATAGAAGGGATTGTCTGGTCACTGGCAGAGATTAAAAGAAAATAAAACCTCAGAAACCACCATGAATTCATAAGCTGGCCCTGTACGATGCTGCTGAAGACTGGTCAACCTTTCTTAATTTCTTTGAGTGATTACTCCCTTTCTAATTTCTCCTGCCATTTGTTGCCTGCTAAATCAATTTGATGCATGGCAGACAGATTAAGATGGCTCTCCCAGCCAGGCCCCTTTCTCAAGTGAGTCACTGGGTAGTGATTCTAAAAGATTGTCTTTTTATGCTGAAAGTGCTCAAAAATGGCTTTGTTTCCTTTGGCAAGAGGAAAAGGTCATCCAAAGTTCCCACCCTTTTAATGTTGATAGATTATCAAACTTTAGGGAGAGTGGAGACTTTCCAGGTCCAAGAAGTGAAGCGAACTTGTACAAACCTATGCAGTGTTGCTTTACTGCTGCTGGGGAGGCAGAGCTGATTCCAGTTCACAGACTTCAGAAGCACAAGTTCTGCTGCCAGATAAGCAGCCTGATGCCTAAAAGACCCTCAGAGCTGGCTGCTGCTGCTTCTGTTTGGAAGCCATTCGGAGGCTACGAGGTTGGAATGGGCAGAGAAGGGGAGGAACCTCCAACCTGGGTAGGGGCAGTGTGACCTTGCACACCCAGGAACACTGGCAGTGAGTATGGACTGATCCGAGGAGAATCCTTGCTTCAACGTGCAGGAGTGGCCAGGTGTGGGACTTGAGTCTGTCATTTTGCCTCAGACCCAGGCCTTCTTGGTTTGCCTGTCTGTAAAATTAGAGAGTTGGACTAAATGATCTTTCCAACTTGACTCTCTCTATTCTTTAAGCAGAAAACCATATTTTTGCTAGACAATGTGAACTGAGGAGGTCCAGCCATCTAAGTAATAGTCCTAACATGGAAGCCACAGCTCTCTCGACTGTTGAAAAGCCAGCTCCACAGTCTGAAACGATTCATTTGGCAAGGACGCACGCAGACCCTGGTGCCTGTGGTTTTCTGTCAAACCTGTCTGTAGTGTACCTCAAAAGCTCCCCTGCAGTTGGAGACAGGAGTCTCAAAGGCTTGGAGCAAAGAGAACAGGGGGGTTTCGCCCTGAGAGCAAACTTGGATTCAGTAGGAACTGGGCATGACTCTGAGTGTCACCAGTCTCTTGGGAAGAGGACCAGGTGGGATGGCACTATCTGTCATGGACACCGACTGAGAAGGAGCCATGTGTGTACCACAGAGTGTTCTTTCCTGAAGAAACTGGAGGCAGGAGATGTAACTCCAGTCCTCCTTTCTTTGTAGTCTGGGACAATGCCTGGCCTGGCCTCTAAAGAGGCCCTGCAGGATGAAGGATATGAAGGGAGACAGAGCCCATGGACTCTCTCGATGGAACCCTCTGCTGTGCGGTGATATTAAAAGTCAAGTTTTAGAAATGCTTTCAGGGAAATCAAATTTTATTGGACTCAGGTATAAGCAGTAAGTCAAAATAGGTCTGTTTCATTTGTAATTAGGAGAATCTACCTGTATCAAAAAATGCAGCATAGACTTCAATGTGTATTACTTCCAGTGGATTAAAATCTTCTTTCTAATGACAGTTATTGCTGTTGGTGGTGTTTTTTTTTTTTTTTTTTTCAACAAATCTTTCTTTTTAGCTACTGTGATGCTGAGTATCTGAACTCAAAAGGAGTCAGACTGATCAGACACAGCTGCCATTGCATGTCCCCAGGGGGTCCTGAAGAAAGACCCAGAGCCAGGAGGCTTTTCTCCCTCCCAGTCAGAGCCCTTAGGAGCAGGGGAGGGTGGTGACAGCCCCGGGGGGAAGAGTTCATCCTGACAGCCTCGTGAAAATGGTGTGAAGGGAGAGGAGCCCAGTGACAGGGACCTTACTTTGTTCTAATTCATTTCATGGACAGGCTGTCTTCAAGTTTACACATGTTGCATTGAAGTCAGAAAGCCCCAGAGCTGGTGGTAAATTATAACCTCAATGCAAAAATAAAATAAAAAGAAAGAAAATAGAAATTACAAAAAGAAACGCACGTTGCCAGGGTCACCGGGATAAACCTGCAAGTATTTATTGAGTACATACTATGTGCAAGATCACTTTCTAAAACCCAGAGTTTGGGTGCTGGAGGTAAAAACATGAAGGCTTCTGCTCGGTGGCTTCTCTGACATGTAAGTCCCTTGTTCTAACGCTGCACATGCCAGTTATTCTCACAATGAGCTGCAGGCGTGTGGGCAGCAGGGCAGCAGAGGGCAGAGGGCCTGGTCTGCTGTTGCGGTCTGCTGGCAGGAATTGGGTCTTATCTGGATCTCACCATGTCACCTCCTTCTGAGCCCAAAATCATCTCGAAGTCCTTGGGACAGAAAGCATGACCCAAGAAAGATAAGATGGGGAAAGCCACCAAGAAGAGACAGGGTCCAGAGGACTGCTGAGTGGCAGAGTGTGTAGACCTGGCTGTGGCTCCTGGGTAAAGGCGAAGCAGCTGCACCAGGTGCAACAGGCTCCCTGCCAGAGGACCACTCCAGCTCCCCATCCAGAGGCAACCTGAGGGGAGGAGAGGCAGGGGAGGAGAGGCTGTCCTGAACCTGGGGAAGACTGGCCAGCAGCCTTGGATCGGGCAGATGTGGACCTGCCTTGAGAAAACCAATAGGTTAAAAAAAGTCCATTTTTCCAAACTCTACACAGGGAGCAATTTTTCACTTTCCCAAAGCACTCAGCCACAAGGTTTTCCATTTAACGGGCACTCCCTAGATGCATTTAAAAAAATATATGTGATTTGCAAAAAAGCTCAATTGCTCACAATTTCTCTATTGAGTAAAGTATTTTCAAACAAGTAATCAAATTCAAAGAACCAATTGCTTTCTCTCCTAGAGTGTCTAGCATTACACCTTTTAGCTTAACTTGCTAACCCAAGTACAGCAATTTGGGCTGCCGAATTGAACAAGAAAAATGTGCTGGTGCTGAAGCTGGGTTACAGATCATTCTCGCCTTTTAAGGAACAGATTGCTAGTTGGCAACATCTTGAAGGGAGTTTTTCTGCTGGAGATGCAGTTTTCCTAGTTCTCCGAGTGGCCAAGGTAGAGCAGGTGGGCTGTGGTAGGTGTTGGGAGCCACTTGACCTGGCCAGGCCCCTGTCTGCCGCCATTCCAGGCCTCTTTCCCGGGCTGGCCTTTCTCATCCTCCTCCCTGTGTCTGCCCCTCCCACCCCCGCCAGCCCACAGCAACTGTGCATTACCATCTCTGCGACCTCCCTGGACCTCAAGGACATCATTTTTTAAAACCTTTGATGACCAATCGATTACATTTGCATCAAAGAGCATTCTAAATTTTTTAAAAAGACCTCATGAATTTTGATTCCAGAGTCTTCCCATCTGGAATTTGCAGTCATTAGGGATGGTCTAAGATTTATTCCCACATGATCAATGAAGATTGCATTGATTTGTTTCGCAAGTCTACCAGCAGAGACTAAGCCTGCTGTGTACTAGACCTTGGCCTACACTGCAGAGACCCAAAGAGGGATCCTCATACCACCACAGGCAGGGAGAATGGAGACGCCCCAGGAAGGGCAGAGTCTGAGCCCCGGCACCTAAGGCTGAGTCACTTCAAGAGTGTGGCAGGTCGGAGACGCTTCGGGCTGTGAGGCTAGATGGAGTCTCCAGATGTGTGGAAACCCTGCGGGCAGAGAAGCCTGGAGCACGGGCTTTCCAGACCTGAGTTACATGGCAGGGGGTTCGAGGAGCCTGGGAGCTCAGCAGCCTTGAGAGCCTGTCAGCCCACCAAGCGCCGCCCCTCCAGGCTGAGGGTTGAGAATTCATTTGAAAGGGGTTTGCATAGCCACTGGAGGCTCACGAAAGGGTGACAAGGACCGTGTGGGATGACGAGGGGTCCACATGAAGGGCACAGTAGACGGGGAGGGGGGGAAGTAGGGAGGACCTACTCATCAGACAGGGATAATAAGGGTCTTACCAAGGCCACGGACAGAGCGCTGCATCCAGAGCCATGCCACCACAGAGGCAGGGCAGGCAGTACCTGGGCACGACTGCAAACAGACAGATGCTCCCTGCAACCCCAGGGCCCTGCAATGGGCGTTGAGGGCTGGCGAGGTCTTCTGTGAGGCTTAGCACAAGGACTTGGGCCAGCAGAGGCCACTCTGGGAGCACAGGGGTGCAGGGGCAGCCGGAGGGGAGGCGATGTCAAGCTAGGTGTGCCCAGGGAGGGAGCTCCTAAGCCGTCAGGCCTGAAGCCCAGGACCCAGGCAGGGGAAGAAACCAGGCAAGTGGTGTCCCTCACACAGGAAGGAGTGGGGACAGTCGAGGAGAAGCCAAAGAGAGAGGGTCAAAAGGAAGCTGTGGGCTCAACTGCTGTTCTCAGGACTGGTACCACTGGAAGTCTGCGCAGGGTCGATTAAGGAGGAGCAGCCATGGAGGCACAGCATGAGGCTTACCCTGCCCTTTCACCCTGAAAAGCTGGGTTATGGGGTGACTTGATGAGGCTTGGGAGGACACCAGCCTTCTCGGGGGCTAGAAGGAAGGAAAGAGAGGGTGCTAGCCAACAGAAACTTTGATTCGACAGGGGAAACTCAGGGAGGGGACGGCATGGGACAGACGAGGCCAAGAGGAGGGCTACACCTCCCACAAGAATCCACCTCTACCAGGATTCAGATGACAGGCCTGGGAAAGGAGGTGGAAGTCAGCTTTTGTTCAGAGCTTCTTTCTCCAGGGCTCATGCTCCTGGGGTGGAGAAAGTCAGGCAGGTGACTGACCAGTGGGGGCTGGGCTGGGGCTCAACTCTGGACCAAGAGCCTCAGGAACAGCCACAGAAGTGCAGCCTGGGCCCCAGCAAAAGTGAGTGTGAGCAGCTGTGAGTTGGGTCTGCAAGGCAGAGGTGGCCCTGGGCTGCTGGCGCAGCATGGTGGCTTGGGACTGGGTCCGCAGCACATGGATGCCCATGCCCTCAACAGCACTAAGGCTTCAGAACATGGAGGTGAGGCGGGGTGAGGTTGGACAGCTATCTGGCCTCAGTTTCCTCTAACCTGAAATAGGGACAATGCTACCACCTTCCTCTTGGGATTATTGAGATGGTTAAAGGAGCCGATGGTGCAGACCCTCTGGACACCTCGCCAACAGAGGGTGGGCATGGGTTCCTGGCCACAGGCCAGTCATCTTTGCTTCTGCCCTCAGTGACGAGGACAGGGCCTGGCCAAGAGCAGCATGCACAGTGTGCTGGGTCGAACGGCAGGTGATCTGGCCCAGCATCTCTCCTACTCGCAGTTCCCATTAAGTGTCCGTGTGAGGCCTGCTTCATTTACCCCTACCAGGTGACTTCTTTAGAGGGACACATTTTACAAAGTCACAGCTCCCCATCGATCACTTAAATTGTACAGAAAAAGGGACCCTGTCAACATCAACCAGGGCCACCTCCAACTTCTTTAAAAGCCAGGTTTCACACTCAAGGAAAATGACTTCTATACCTGCCGTGGGCCACTGTTATTCGGCTCAGAATATAATTTCATGGCATTAGCAAAAATGATCCTTTTACAGCTCTATAATGTCCTTGGCCCACAAAACACAGTCTTGACCTTCAGAAAGACTGAGATTTCATGGGGTGCCCTTTTCACCCCAGGGCAGGGAGTCTCCTCTGGGCTGCAGGTGAACTGCCCCACTGGCAGGGGGTCCTCCCTCTCTTACTGGGGCCAGAAGGGGCTCCAGCTGAAGCTGTGGTTCTGTGTTGCTCTTCCAATCATTTCTACTTCATCAGGCAGTCAGGTGTCCTCCGTCGAGTTCCAGGTAACCCTTTGCTACCTGGTTGCTGTTTCCCACCGGTTAAGGCTGCCTGCAGGGTCTCTGGAATAAGGAATGGCAGTATCCCAGAGTGCTCCCGGTGTGGCCTTTCTCCCCCACAGGGAAATTTCATATCTTCATAATTTCAAGGTGGGGGATGGGGGGTAAGTAAGGATAAGAGAGAGGGAAGGGAAAACCCGGCCACCCTGCTTCCCATGACAGGAAACAGCTCCAACACCAGTGGCTACAGCCTGTGTCCCCAGGCACAAGCCAGGATCCCCGAGGGACCTCCCGCCCTCACCCCAAAGGCTTCCCTGGGAATCCTGGACACAGGTGGCCGAGCGCGGTGACTCCGCAGGCTGCAGTCGGAGCCTGCGGGCACGGGTGTGCAGCGGGGGAGGCGGGGAGCTGCAGAGGCTGTCAGCAACCCTCGCGGGAGCTAATGCCAGGCATAAATTACCGGTCAGCTTACGGAGTGACTTTCAAAGTTGTCGGAATGGAATAATTAAAAGAAATTGATATCATCAGGAAGCCATCTCTGACGTTGCAGGCCTGCCTGCCTTACTGCCAGCGTGCCTCCTGCAAGGACCCCGCCACACGATGCCCTCGCAGCTCAGCTCACCCATGTCTCGATGGCATTACCAGCATCACCTGCCCTACACCCAGAAGAACTGAGTCCTCGGAGGGACCCTGGGCTGTGCTCGCTGTGGGGAGAGAGCAAGAACCTTCTGAGGGCAACACTGGGCGGCTTATTAATGTTCCAGCCTCAGGGACAGAACCCAACCAGCCTGATAATCCGTGAGAAGAACCGAGCAGATGCCCCAAGCCCCTCGCGGGTCCTTTTTGCTGACTTGCACATAGAACTAAAGAAGAGAGTGAATAAAGTCCATCCAGTCCCCCAGTAATACCAAGGAGAGCTGTGTGAGCGGCCCTGCCAGGGCTGGGCACTGGGCAGCCAGCAGCTGGGTGCCAGGTGGCACAAAGGAGAGACCTGTAGTCTGAGTGTGCGCACCCTGCCCCACACGCCACACTGGGAAAGGATGCATGTTCAGGTTGCATAAGTAGCCGGCGTGGACGGAGCTCCCCCTCCGCATGGTGCCCCGTGTGGCTCTGGGACTCCACCCTGCCATCTTGCCGCAATGCCTTGCTCAGGATCTCCAAGGACCCTCCCTTGCAGATGGAGACACTGAGCTCGGAAGAGGTGAACTAACTGGCCACACCAGCTGGCGAGGCAGGGAGGGAGGGCTGATGGGTGGAGACATCCCTGGAAGAGCGTCCCTGCCAGGAGGAGGGCGTGCTGGAGGGAAGGAGTGTGGGTCTGGGACGGGTCGTGTGCTGGGAGGGTGGCAGTCCAGCCCTCATTCAGGAGCTGGTACTGCTTGGCCAAGGGGCCTTAGACAAGTTCTAGACTCCCTGTCACCATCTTTAACTGGGGCTGGGCGTCACGGCTGGCCTGCAGTCAGCCCGCCAGGAGCACCACGTGCCTGTCTTTCCTGAGCCCAGGGAGTCAACCTCGGGCAGCACACTCCTTGTGACTTTTCAAATGGAAGAAGCATTCTGAGGACACCAGGGTCCACTCAGCCCCTACATCCCACCTCTTCCGAGAAACGAAGATTCTATATCACGTGGAGAAGGCCTGGAGCTACGTGGCCTCCGGGAGGACCTTTCCTATGTGACATCAGTCATGCAGCAGAAATTCAGTAAATGCCATCGGAGAGTTCAGCAACTTCTTATCTAGAGTAGGGTTTTATTTAGTAGATCTCCGAACAATGTCTCCCCCTTTCCCTGCGGGAGCTTGGCAGAATATCTGCCCTGAGTCACTAACACTTCTTTCGTAGGTTTTTCTTGGTTTTGGTGATGGTGGAGCCTCTATACCAACCAGGTTCGTCTGAATTCTCTGCCTCGGCCTCCTCTGCGCTTGGGAGTTGCCAGCCTCTCACCTCCTGAATCATACCAAGAAAAATAAAATAGACATCCATTGGAAAAGTCCGTCTGTTTTCAATTTACATTTCTGTAAATGTTCGTTACATCCCGATGGGGTGTCTGTGTGTCCGAGGCGGCATGTTGATGGGACCGTGGAAATTACGGTCCTCCTTAAACATATATGGCATCGTGGGCACTTGTTGGGGGGTACACTATGGCATTAATGCCAAACCACCTGATCGTCATTCCAGACGCTAGGAAAGCAGGTCCGCGTGAGGAGGAAAGCCTTTCCAATTTGTATTGGCTTCTGGTGACTATTTGTCAGGGCCCCGGCTTCTCTCCAGTGAATGCCTCACTCAGGAGATTGGCCTCCCGACAGACCACATATTTATCTCTCTCCGGGTCGGTCAATGTGTTCCAAAGCTCCAGCCATTATGGAAAACAGGCTTGGAAACGCATGCCCCCCCACGCGCCCCACTAACAAGTTGCCCCTTCAGCAAACATCCCATTGTCCCGGCCTGCAGACCACCTTCACAATGCCCCCGCTTCATGGCGCACATAAAGCCTGCCTATGCTTCCTGTGCACACCCATGACCTCATCGCCCCTACACAGTCCACTTGTTGTTAATGGACCTCGCCAAAAGTCAGAACTGTTTGACGCCAATGTTCCTTATTTGACCATCTGTTGCTCAAAGTGGCCACACAAACCCCACTCGCAGCCGCCAGCACCTCCACAGCGGCGCCGCTGTTCGTCCTCTTCCTCTCACACGTCTCCCTGTCCTCCTGGGTCCTGCCTCCCCGTCCCCAGAGCAGACGCGGAGCTATTTTGTCCAAGCGTCATGTGCTGCAGGGAGAGAGTCATAAATCCCTGCCCTGTTCTTCGGCAGTTTCAGACACCGTCGGGCCCAGAGCCTCCTTTGCTTTCTTAAAGGTCACAAAATCTAATTAGAACCATCGCTAACTGTATATTCTCGTTGTCGGTAAGCCTTAAATAATAAAAATCAGACCAAAGGAGACTAATCAAGGGAGATGGGAAATCGATGTCATATTTGTTCCAAGTAATTTCCTTCTAGAAAAGAAAAGCTCTTAGGAGTGGTTTGTGAATTTAAAAGATGTTTAAAGTTGCATCTAGACATCGGAACATCCAAGTCAACCCTAAACGGAATTTCGCTGGATGATCTCTCTCCTTATTCCCGGAAAAGTCAGTGCTGTTTGGGATCAAGGGCTAAAGCGGCGTGACAGCCTTCCTCATGTCTGCCTTAAGTAGTTCTGGCTTTGCCAAAAATGTACAATTTTTTTTTTTTTTCAAATGGATCCCTTAAGACAGGAGCAAAGAGTAATAACATATGGAATTCTTTCCCTTCCCTCAAGATTTTTTTCTGAGTAATCCCTTTCAACTATGCACACTTAGGGAAAAACCCCTGAATAACAAGCAGGCAACAGACCCCACGATGCACAGTGAAGAGAACTGATCTGCTTTGTCCAGTCACGTTGCCTGGAATACCCAAAGACTGAGTGGCGTCTCCAGTGAGCCCCAGTGCCCCTTGGTTCTGCCTGTGTCTGTGACCACAGAAGAGTACTGGCCTCCTTCCTCAGCATGCCACCCGCTGCCCCGGGTCCTCGGGTAGGAACTCCAGCACCTTCTCAGCTGGGAGGTGTCCCTCAAGGTCGCCCCTAACCAAAGAGACAAGCACGGGATGGAAGGCCTCCTAAGGAAAGGCTACTCTTTATCACCAGATAGTCCCCAGGAACCTAAATGAACCCAGGCTAAATCTTTGCCCTGGGCCTCCCATCCTGACCTACTGTGTGCACATCCAGTCATGCCTTTGTCACACAAATTGACGGTGAGCACATTTCCTCTTTGGCATAGAAATCTTTTGAGGGAAGGGCGACCTGCTGCCACTGAAGCCACAACCATCATCTCCCGTGTGGAGGTCAGCTGCTTGAGTCCTAATAAAAAAAAAATGGCCTGGACAGCTGCTTTGAGTTTTGGGCTATGGGGGTTTACTCTAGCCTCACTGCTTTTATCTCTGGTTTGCAGAGTCTGTAATTGTCATCCTGGGTCACTTGAAAAGACACTCACAAGAAGATTGGGATGCACAACCTCTTGCCCACAGCCACAGCACAGGGCAAGTCTCACCTGAAATGTGTGCAATGTCCCCGTCACCTGTTGGGCACATGACTCTGCCTCAGGCGTCTTGCTTTCCGGCACGTTTGACCACGGAATCGATCGCTGTCCAGAGAGCTTTACCCTTGTCCCAACTGGACTTGGACCGTGCATCAGCACTGATATTTCACACGGACACCTGCAACATCCACTTCCCTCACTGTCTATCCACCTGGTTAGCCGCACCCCCAACCCCAGGCCCTCTGGGCTGCAGGTTCTCAGAGGGCTGCCCCTGGCAGGCAGGGGAACCCAGCACTCTACTGTCAGAAGGGGCATAAGCTGAGCTTTTTGCTTCTGGTTTTTGTCCTTGCAGTGCTGGAGATCAAACCCAGGCCTTCAAGAATGCCAGGCAAGTGCTCTACCACCGAGCTGCCCCAGCCCCTACCCTTTCCGTTTCTAACAGTCCTGCACTTGAGTGGCAAACGTGAGCCACTGTGTACATCCTAGCCATAACCATCATCAGGTAAACAGCAGACGTCTCCCAGAGAATGGGCTAGTCGTGGGACACTTCGCCGGGGCGCAGGGTCAGCTGGTACACCTGACCCCCGCCTGCTGTACCTCTGGAGGGCTGTGCTCCAAGGGGTTGAGGTCATTCTCCCACCTCCCTCTGGATGGAAGGATATGTCACCCGAGGCTGCCACCGTCTCCTCTCTTCCTCATTTTCTGTTGTGTTGAGATTGCCTGGACAGAGATGGAACTCAAAATCTATCATCCGTCTCTACACGGAGCCAGGTTGTGGTCATGCCAACAAGGAACTGGGCTGAAATGCACTTGTTCATCCACTGAAGAGTCAGAACCAACTCACTGGGCATTTATTACCTGCCCCCCATCCCACAAAATGATTCCTTTGGGCAAATTAATTAGTTCAAATAAAATCTGAAAAGGAAATCTATCACAGACTTCAAATAAGATGCTGTTTTCCCAGATCTCCAAGTCCACTCAGCACATAGCTAACAAGTGCTTCAAGTCCCCAGAGAGACCTCCCTGAGCAATGCTTTGGGAGACCAGTCCTAATGGTTTCATGAATTTGAAAGTACTAAAATGGAATATCTTTTCTTAAAAGCACCATAATTCAGTCTTGTCGCTAATTCAGACAGTGCGCCCCCCAATTAGGAAGGTCAATCTATACATCACACCCTGCATCTAAATGGCCCGAGGACGCGCCGCTCGCTTAAGCAGTTGACGGCCAAGTGATGAACCTGAAGAAAAGAGAAAATCCAGTCCAATTTCAAGTCACAACTTTAGAAAGATATTGTATTTGTTTCGTGACCGATATAAAATGGAACGCCTTTCTCCTTGAGCCACCTGGCCCTTTGGGGAAGTCATGTTTTCTGAAAAATCTCAAAACTGAAAGGCAGAAAAGCCATTTAAAATAAATAACGCCGGAACCGCTCCCAGGGAACCAGGGGCCAATCAAAAAGAACACTTCTTGACTGGGGTGTTTGTATTTTGCAGATGGGGGAGGGTTCTTTCTGCAACTTCCATGTGGCTCAGAATTTCAACTCAGAGCACGATTCCAAATCTAAACTCTAAACGCATCAGACAAAAAGGCACTTCCATTATACCACAGTTCCGAGGGGAGAAATCCATTTTCCTGTTGGCTCCTGGGTGGCGGAGGGATCAGTTTAATGTCCCTGTTTCAAGACCAGAGGAGCAAGTCACCTCCAGGGGCCCAGGGCAGCAGCATCTCAGCCTTTAAGAAGGCCCCTCTCGCGGGGTCCCCTCTGGGCAGGCAGCGTGTGCTAACGGCCAAATCCTCTGGCCTCCTTCAGGCTCTCTGCAGAGCACCAATTTCCTTTTGCTTTGCTTTGATTTTTCTTACCCTGGCAATTGAAGACAACAGAGAAAGCCATTTTCTCCTCCACCAGCAAAATGCTTTGGCTATTTTGTTAGTTTCAGTGCCTGCCCTTCTCCCTGAAGCCAAGGCTGAGGAAGGGGTGTGCTTCTTCTAAAGGGTCCCCTTAGTTACAAAGGGACCCCAGCCACACCCCGTACCCAGTAGCCACGCTTCTGGGCTCTGAGGCAGACAGGTCCTGTTCCAGGTGGCAGGGAGGGTTGGCAGGGCGGGTTGGCAGTGAGGGAGACAGGGGAGCTGAGAAGACAGGACACGCGTTACAGTAGGGTCCAGGAACCTCGGGTGACCACTGTTCAAATGAGGGCATGGGCTGGGGAGGGCTGGGTGGGCCCCAGAGGGCAACAAAACAGCACTGCCTCAATTCAGTCATTTAACAGCGAGTTTTCTCCAAGGCTATTTAATTTCTGAAGTTGACTTTAGATCAGTTCCGTTTTTAAAGTTTCATCAATAATTTCCTTGAAATCACACACTCATAGTTTAGTGTTTCCCTCCTAAAGTGCATTAAAATAAATAACCCAGTAGGTAAAAATAGACTTATCTGTGTGACCCCTCGGGCCTCCCCTGGAATGACCTGGGGGGCATGTGGGTAACACACTGAAGGACAGCAGGTTCCGCTCTTGGCAAGGAACAGCTCGAAGTGCAGGCTTGGACCCCGGAAGGCATGTGGCCAGAGCCAGAGCTGCTGGAGCCCGCAGAATCACGTCCTCATCCACGAATTGTGGCAGGTGACGGTTCCTCCCTGGAGAAGCACGGCCCTCATCACACTCAAGAGCGGCCTTTGTTCCCAGGGGCGGAGGACTCAGCCTGCAGCTTCCACCACTTGCATCCACTGATTGACCCACATTTCGAGCTCATTAGTGCCCCACGCTCCCATGCTGATGCCCTCCCCGATCTTGGTGCGCGCCCTTCCTCCTGGTGAAATTCAAAAGTAAGGCAAGGAACACAAAAGAGAGATGCCTGTGTCAAAGGAAGAAATAAACCCTAAGAAGGTGGCAGATTCTCTGGAAGGGACAAGTGCTTCCAGAGAAAGGAAGAAAGCATGGGACCACCTGGCGTCTGTCTCGTCCTCTTCACGGCCTCCAACACCACTCTTAGGGACTGCTCTGCCAACCCAGTGCCTCTGTGGGCAAGGAAATGAATAACAAATAAATTATCTCAGCCTAGGTAGCATTTTGGTGCATTCTGTTGGTAAAAAGTTACTATCCATTTTAGCATCAAAATGGATAGTGTCAATCATTAACAGGACAGGTCTCACTAGCTACTCAAAAAGGATCCTTTTTAACCTCCACAGCATCAAGACCGAGTTGATTCAACGGATAGAGGACAGAGCCCTCAGTGAACCATGGAAACCATGTGCGATCTGAGGACTGTCTGCTGCTGGCCAGGGCCTCAGGTGAGGAGCTGCTAAGTGTGAGGGAACCCAGTTGATCAATAGTGTCTCTGAATTCTGGAATATTGGTTTGCACTAGTGAAATGAAAGGTAGAATTCCCTTGAAATTTAATCTGTCCCTTCCCTTTGGCATAGTGTTAGAATGCATTGTGAGGTCTACTCCAGAGAGTCATTCCCATCAATTAAAAAGAACAGCCCAGGGCTGTGAGATGATCAGTTTAGTATCAGAGGAGGAATTTGTCACTGGAAGGGGCTGTCAGGCAAGCCAGTCCAACAGACATTTCAACAAGTATGGAGGCCTGAGGCGGGTGGGGCAGCAGCTATGTAGGAAGCTTCCCAAGCCCCTGGAGCAGGGCAGGGTGGGGTAACCTGATGATTCAGCCCAGACCTTGGCCAACCGCGCTCTTGACTTTGAGCTTACTTGGTTGCTCATGGCCAAGGGACTAATGTCACTTACCCAAAGGCCCTTTGCCCGAGCCCTTCCTCCAGGTTTACAAATCCATATCATCTCAAGATATCAGAGCCCCACTGGGAAACCAGAAAATCCAAGCCCCAAACTTGGGAGGGAGCAATGTGTTGTGGAGAGGCATGAGAGGAGAAGCTAGAGGCGACCCTCTGTTTCTGGCCAGCTTAGAAGTCCAGGTGGTCCACTTTGTATCTCAGCTCTTCCTCTTTTACAGGGAGGGCTGAGACTGTGTGGTGTGAGGAATCTAGAATTCTGTGATCCTCTGAAGTGTGCTGTCTTCATCCCTCAGTATCCTGGGCCCTTCTGTGCCAAGGCTGTATGGGTCTCCAGGTCAGTGACCATGTAAAAGAAAGGAAGGAAAGCCCCCGGTGGCCCAAAGTGTTCCTGATCCCTTTTCTGAGGCTCTGCAGGATCTGTCTTCAGGCATCACACTGTGTGAAGATAGGAGAAACCAGGAATCTCAGCTTGGGGCTTGGGTGCCGCCACGCTCTTGGCAGGGAGCCCTTCTGGTCTGGGAGAGCCCTGGGTGCTTCCGTGATCTCCCCACTCACCCTCTCCCCACCCAGCAGAACGGCAGGCGCTGCCTGAAAACAGGAGGGAGGGCATTGTGCCGAGGACGACTCCTGGTCCTATCAGCCCCTGGGAAATCTTGCCCCCCACCAGCCCCCTGAGGGGCTCATGCCCACGCTGCCTCTGCCTCCCCTTTAGAGGCAGGTGCCCTGGGCAGCTGGAGGCCCTTCCGTCTCAGGACCTTGCTGTCGGAAGCTGGGGCCTATCTGAGCTACAAGACACATCCACACACAGCTCACACAAACCTAGAGCAAGAGTCCGACCCGAGCCGTCACTCAGGGGCGAGAGGGAACACACAGACACTTCCCCTTTCCTTCATTCATGCAAGGAAGCCGATGCCAGTGCGGTGGGGAGAACCAGGGCTCCGCCCTCCCTGAACTGTCGGGTCCGGTCCTCCGTAGTGTGGCTGAGGTTCTGCCCATGCCTCGGAAGCGCCCTTGGCACACACTGGGAATGTCCCCAGAGGCCGCAGGCTGCTGCCTAGCCTCTAGGCAGGGCTTTGGTGATGTGCCCCTCCTCTCCTTTCTGTTTGGTCCCTGGACTTTGGTTCCTCAGCAGCCCTTCAGAGAACAGTCTGGCGAACAATCAAATGCAGGGTTGGGGGAACTTTGGATCTGATTCTAAAAATGATAATAGCTACAATTAACAGTTTTGGACTAGCTGGGAACACTGAAATGTGACCCAGGCCTCAAGAGATATCCAGGAACTGGAGGTACATTTTAGGGTGTGTTGAAATGCTATGCAGGGACCATCTTTACATCCACACCCTGCCTTTAGAGGTTCCAACACACGTGTGAGCATGCGCACCAGGTGCGCACACGCACACACACACACACACACACACACACACACACACGAGCACAGAGCAAAGATGGCGCTAGTCGTGGTGGGCGCAGGACTGGGTAGAGTTCTGGGTCTGCACCTTTTTTGAATGCAGCACACGACTCCTCACTGTGAGTCCCTGCCCGCACCATGCTATGCTGGTGGACAGCCTGGAACACCTACGTGACCAACACCCCTGGGCTGTGCAGTGCTGGTGGGAACGGTGGACACTCCAGCAATGGGAAGCAGACGCCATCTTTGGATGTGTGCACGCTGCCTGGCCCAGAGCCTTGGCCGTCCCCAGGGTGCCTCGCCAGCTGGCGCCGGTGTTCAGTGGTCTCCTTGGAGGCACCCCAAGTGTACCACTCACCCTAGAGCAGCGTGAGGCTACTGAGCCGAAGACGTGGAATTCTCTATCTTCCCCAAAACATGGAGGGGTTTAACCTGGAGGCCACGAAGAGCACCCCGTGTTGTATGAGCAGCCAGCAGCCACTGTGTGGCCAAGGGCCAGCGTGGCCCCTCTCTCACACTCGGCGTCCCCATCAGCACAGCCACCACGTCCTCTCTGAAGACTCCTTCCCCCTCTTGGTCAGAGTTTTTAAAAAGATCTGTTGGCCATTAGGAGGATGAAGTCCTGAGATGTATTACACAAGAGGACCTGGGAGAGGCAGGCACCGAGATCCATTTGTAACACGATTGTCGCCATTACCGTAAAAGCTAGTTTACCCAGCAGACCGTCACTCAGAGGTTCCGGGTCAACAAGAACCCCTGCTCTGAAGGATGAGTTGAGGCTTTGAAACCTCCAAAGAACAACGCCATTAAGACAAGTGGAGCTTAATGAGCAGCAGAGCTGGAAGTCCAAGCGTGGGCACTGCAGACCAGATGGGACCAGCGCCAGGGCTCTGGAGAAGGGCCCAGTGTCCCCTAGCCTGACTGACTTGCTGCTGGCCTCTGAGACCTCCATCTTCATCCTCCCCATGGAATCTGAAGTCTTACCAACCCAGATAATCTCTTGAGGCACCTTCCAGATTTTCGACCCCTGAGTCTGTAGACTTCAAATTGCTGGATTAACCTCCTTTGCTCAGTATGATTCTAACACGACTCCCCATCACATACACTAGCAAATGGTGCGCGTTCTGTTTCGAGATTGAGCCCACCCTCTCTGGGCTGCCTCTGGTTGGTAAAGCATTCCTTCTGTTGGGCTCCTTTGCTCCTCCCGAGTCCCTGAACCTTCAGAATTCTCCAACGTCGAAAGCTGCTCCAGAAAGTTCCGTCTGCACCCTGCGTGACGGTGTGGAGGAGTGTTTCTCAGGCTCCCACCTTCGGTAAACACATCTTCCAATGGGACCTTTTAAGACGACGGCTGGTTTGGGCCGCACCCTTTGTTAGGGACTCAGACTGTCAGGTATGGAAAGCAAAGCAGCCTTGAAATGGGGGTGCTCCCATGGAGAAAGGAGAGTCTTCACTGCCACCCGAAAACCAAAGAGATGTTCAGGCATCACATGGCCAGACAAGGAGCTTCCTGGGCTTCAGGAGGAGGTGACCTCCATGCAACGTGATATACACAAGGCCAACAGGTACCCGGCCCCCAAGATGTAGTGTCCTTCCTGCAAAGAAAACCAGAAATGATGCTCCAAGGCAGCAACATTCACCATGTCCAAGTGGAACCTGTAAAACGGAAGAGGTTGTAAAAAGCAAAGATGGCGTCACCTGACTGCAGGACCCAACGGTGTCTCCCTCGGACCACCTTAAACAGGAGGAAACATGGGAAACAGGAGGCGCGAGAAATGTAAGGGGCAGAAGAAGCCACAGGCTGCTACCGATGGCACCCAGGGGGCCACCGCCCGAGGGCGAGGGGTTTGTAAAGTCACACTCCTCGAGCTGTAACTGCATCTAGGGACACGCCCCTTGGTTAAGCCAGCAACCCTTTAATCATAGATAAATTCACATTGCCCTCAGCACTTCAGTGGAGAGACAGATGTCTCCTCCGTTCCTTAAGTTTCCTGGCAGTCCCTGCTCCCACCTCCAGGTAGCCCCCGTGCCCTCAGTGTCACCTGTCCTGGGAATCCCTCCAATGGTATCCTGCTGCCTGTCACTGGTGGGCCCTCCAAGTCATGGCGCGTGTCCTTGGTCACCACTTCTTGCTGAGTGACACAACATGCTGCGTCTGTGCCACACTTTGTCCCTCGGCAGTTAGCGGACCTCGGGGTTGTCCTCAGTTCCTGGAGACTATGACTAACGCAGCTATAATGGCCAACGCTGCGTAAGTGTTCACGCCTGGGTTTTGTGTGGAACCATGCTTCCGTTTCACCTAGTAAATGCATGGCAGCAGGATGGCTGGGTCACCCGAGAAAGCGCCAACCCGTCTTCCAGAGGGCTCTGTCATTTTGCAGCCCTATGAGCAGCAGCTGGGTTCCTTCTGCTCTGCATTCTTTCTGGCACTTGGTATCACAGGGTTTTTGTGTTTTGTTTGTTGTATTTTAATTTCATAACTGCCGGTCGGCATCTCATTTTCCTTTTTTTGTTTGTTTGGTTTCGGTACTGGGGAGTGAACCCAGGGTGCTTTAGCACTGAGCTACATCCCCAGCCCTTTTTATCTGGAAACAGGGTCTCACTAAGTTGCTGAGATTGGCCACCAACTTGGGATCTTTCTGCTTCAGCCTTCAGAGCCCTTGGGGTTACAGGTATGCGCCACCATACCCAGCCCTGGTTTTAATTTGCATTTTCCTTATGTCTGATGATGTTTGTGGGGTGTCTTTTCAAAATATTCTTATCTTATTATCTTTGTTGATTGTCTGCTTAAACATTTTGCCCGTATTTGGAAAATCAGGTTGTTTTCTTTTTATGGAGCAACAAAAGTTTTAGCACAAGTCCCTCTCGCAGGTCCTTTGTGAGATGTATTTTGCAAACGTTTTCTCCCCATCTACCACTAACCCTTTCATGATCTCATAGTGTCTTTGGAAGAGCGGAAGTTTTTAAAACACTTTCACTTGATGAAGTCAGACATCTCGGCACTCCCTCCTTATGGCTCATGGCTTTTGTGTGCTGTTTAACAGAACTTTCCCAGAGTGACAAAGAATCTTTCCTGCTTTTTAAGAGAAGTTTTTATAGTTTTGGGTTTGGGTCTACGATTCATTTCAAGTTAATTTTTGCAAGTGGCCTGAGGTCTGGATTGAGGTCTCTACGTTCCGGGGTTCTGGGATGTGGACGGTCGACTGTTCTAGTACGCATCTCTTCCTCCGGCAGCACGAGCCCACGGCGTACCTTCCTGGGAGGTCCCGGAGAGTGTGGTGCTGCCTCCCCTTGCTGGGCTGTCACTGACTCCAGGGCCTCCGGTGCGAGCTCTCTGGATAGACTCTAGGTCTAAGCTGAGTTGTCCTCCACCCTTCCAGCTGGGCAGACCCTGGTGGGTGAGCTGCAAACGCTGACAAGAGGGGAGTCTGCTTTCTTCTCAGGGCGTGCTCGGCACATCAACAGACCCCGCATGAGTGAAAAATGGATTTTACACACAGCAGAATTCGGGGAAAAGGCAAGAAGCAGATGCAGGGGAAGCCCATGTGCCTTGGGCCACCAACCTGTCCTCAGGAAGAGGAGGAAGAGGGAGAGTACCCGGCCTGACCGCAGAGGCCAACTCCTGAAGGAGCACCAGGGAGGCTGCCTTTCGGACGGGCCAGTTTTAACCACCCAAATCCAAATTTTGGAAGGCCTTTATTTCAGAAGATGACATTTGGGAATCTTATTTGCAAATCAGCCATCACTTTTTTATTTAGCGTCTCACTAAATCTCTGGATTTTAAATCATCTATTGAAAGTCCTACGCCCCCTCTCCCCATCAGAATAATGCTTATGAATTAAAATTCTCTCCGACGCAAGCATTTTTTAATTAGATGGAGACCTTGGAACCTGGTAACTATATTTCTTCACTGAGCACCGGCTGGGTGATTAGAAGAAGATGAAATGGAGACATATCGGAAAAGAGATTGGCAAGGAAGGAGGGCCGCAGCGGCACCTGGCAGGCACCGGGGTTCTCAGCTCCTCCCTAGTCTGAGGCTCCCAAGGCGGAGAGACACTCAGACACCCGCAGGACTCAAAGAGTAACAAATTGGCATTGGCTTCTTGGCAAAGTCTGGGAGATACAACCACTTAATGAGATTTGAATGTATTTCTGTACTTGTGGTTCTCCGTGGGTAATCTGTAAAGGAAGGAGCAATTTTCTTTTTGTCTTCATTATTTTTCTAAAGATCATTGAGTCTATGTTCTATTAATGCTTCTTCCAAATTATATGGAATGACTAAGATGTCGGATATGATTTCAGGGTCAAAGGAAGGACTTCATTTTTAAAAAGTTGAGAGGAGGCTAAAAGCCACTTCCAAAAACCGGACAGCTGGCCGGTCTGGGGAGCCACCACCCCACCCGCCCATGATATTTAGGATACGGTCATGGTGACAAGGGCCCGGCTGGCACTGAACACTGGGGATCAGTTGGTCCTTGCAATCTGCAAGGGGCAAACCCAGCCACACTCTGCACTCTGGAAATTAGGAGGAAGGGACTGGAAGAGGCTGGACCTAGTGAAATCAGCCAACCACAGGGGGTGAAAACCTAGGCCTGGCCCTGGAGGGAAAGAGAAGGAGGAGAGAAGGAAGGAGGTGGGGACACTGAGTTACACAGAACGGAGAAGGGAAATAAAAATGGGGTGGAGCGCTGAGAGCAGGCATGACAGCAAAACCAAGAGGAGAGAAGGGGGAAGAAGAGCAAGGGTCCAGGCAAGGAAGAGGAGGGGAGGGGGAGGAGGGGGAGGGGGGAGGAGGAGGGGAGGAGGGGAGGGGAAGGAGGGAGAGGAGGGGAGGGCGGAGGGATTCTACGGGAAAGTGTGGGGATGGGGCGAGCACCCCACCAACAGCAGCACCTGCCTGAGAGTCAGCACAGGCAGCAGGGCAGAGCTTTGAATCTGAGTCGGGTGAGATTTCTGCACCTTCACGTGTTGAGGAAGCTGTCCAAGGAAAAGACCACCTGGGCAAAAGAGGGCTGCAGACCAGCCGTCTTGGTCTGTGCCACCACAAGCTGACCACGGGCTGGGTGAGGCTGGCGCTCCTGGCCTCGGCAGCCTCGAGGTCCCCTGTATAATGGGGTCACTACAAGCAAAGAGGAAGAGATGCCCGGGAGCTCAGGGCCTCAGGTGCAGGGGAGTCTTCTTCCTGTGTTTCTTCCTTTCATCTTTGTTTGCATCTTAAGTTGAGTTGGCCTGGTTGGCTGGGTGGGTTTTAGAATGAGGTGACTTGGGTGCTGGACCCCGTCATTTCTGAGGGCAATTGTCCTCTGAAAGGAACTGAGGCCCAGGAACCCTGGCTCCCCTGCCTGGGGGCACCCCATGTGTGCACAGCAGAGTCAGCATTTGTCAAAACGCAGGGCTGCCCCCACAGAGGAAGGCAAGGAGGCAGGCAGTTCAGGTTACCTCTGCCGAAAGCTGGAGGCAGCCTGGGGCACAGAGGAGACTGAGTGATCCTAGGACTGACGAGAAACCACAGCATCGGAGCCAGACCTCGGCGATTGCTTTTCTCTGCGGAAGATTCAACAAATAAATCAAGCAGATGACTGGATGAGGGAGTAGAAACCCATGTGCTGCCCTGTGGCATTGAGGGCAGCCACAAAACACAGCTGCAAGCAGGATGAAAGATGCAAGACAGATCTCCACCACCGCCAACAAGTGGAAGTCGAGGGCGGAAATGGAGATGCCTGGCCTGGGGCGAGAAGGCTGTCGGGATTTGGGGAGAGTGGGGAGTTGGGTTCGTTAATTTGTTTTTGCTTTATTGCTTTTATAAAGCATCCCTATAGCCCAGAAATTCATTAAAATCACTTGATGTATTAGCAAATTGGATAAATAACAAGACCCAATTTGTTAAAGACTGTCCACAGAGAGAGAGAACAAAGCCAGACCTGTCAACCGCAGGTGATAAGGAGAGAGCACTGTGCTCTGTGGTGAGCACTGAGCCCTCGGGGCTGTCAATGGTCTGAGATTCAAAAGAAAGCAAGGCCAGGGCCGGTAGAGAAAAGACCCCGGGTGGAGAAGGCAGGGCACTCCCACTGGCCAAATTTGAGTGGCAGGAGGATGCTAACTGCAATGGGTGGGCACATGGAAAGCCCATGGGGCATCTGGGAGGGCACCAGGGAACCAACATACTGTTTTGAAAACTGGTAGATGATGAAAAGTGTCAAACATCCTGCTTTTTAAAAATAAAAAACTGAAGCCAGGTACAGTGGCGCATGCTTATAATCCAAGTGACTAGGAGGCTGAGGCAGGAGGATCACGAGTTTGAGGTCAGCCTCAGCAGGCCCTATCTCCAAACAATAAAAAGGACTGGGGATGTAGCTCAGTGGCAAAGCACCCCTGGGTTCCATCCCCAGGAATGCAAAGAAGTCAATACAAATGAGAACTGATTATCAGTATCAGAAACTGAATCAATGATAAAGGGAAGTTACTATTTTCATTAGTAAGTGAAGAAGACCGGATAGAAGGAGAACATCGCCACTGTAAATGAAACCAGGGATGGCAATCGGCAAGATCTAGGCCCCGAAAAATCATAGCATTTGGTCACATCCCTGCAATCAATAAATCGCAGGATAGAAAAAGTTTCGAAGGAGACATGTCAATCGAGTGACCCAGGGTGATGTGTGGATATTATTTGTATCTTGTTTCTTTTAAGTCATGAGTCAGTTGGGAAAGTCAAATCTGGATACAAGTTCCATATTAGATATGAAGAAATTATTCATTTTTGAGGTGAGATAATAGGATTATGTGTATGTCTTTTGAAGAATCTGGATCTCTTAGAGACTGACACAGAAATAGTCATCGTGTTTGGCATTTTGTTGGAAAAAATAACCCACGGTCTGGGGAGAGGGGTGACTGTCAAAGGTGGTGATGCTGATGAGGGTTTTGTGACACTGTTCTCCGTGCTGGCGGGTCTGATGTTTTCCTATTAAAAAGACCAACAACCCAGGAAGCAGGGCAAGCCCAACTGGCATGTTCACAGTGGATGAAACAGTGCAACGTTCTTAGCACCCACTGTCAGGGTGACCCGGGTGACCGTGGCAGTCAGTGCTGGCCAGGGGCTCCGGCAGTGGACTCCCAAGTGCTCACCGGCACTTCCAGAGTCCCAAGCCAAGGTGGCGAGTTGGCTCTGCCCGGAAAGCAAACTCAAACCAAGGCTCTCAGGACAGAAGCCTTGCTTTGCCAGGGCTGTCTGTCGGGCAAAGGAGACAAATGCTCCATCCTCAGGTCCACCGTCCTGGCGAGGTTCACATGATGAGAACGTCCGCCGCCCAGCCGCTCCCCGCTGGCAGGAAAGGGCTTGTTCCCTCCGCAGCTCTGTGCAGACGCAGCTGTCAGAGGCCTAAATGATTTCCTGAGCGCTTCCCAAACATTTCCTTTCCCTTCTTCCTGTAAGAGATGCTCTCCGCAAATACCAAGGTATCGATTTTCCAATTGATCGAGGCGGGGAACGCTTCATACAGTTCTGACTCCTGACAAGCGGGGAATAAGAAGCCAATCATAATGAGTTCATTGACTTTGCTTGATTATATTACCAGATAACACAATGTGTATACAACACACCCCCTCAAGGACCTCTCCCCCTCCACGCTGCCAGCTCTTCATGATGCTGCCTGCTAATGCCGAAATCCATCTTGCTGCATGATGTGTGAATTTAAAAATCATCCTTCGTGACTTTTCTTTTTTAATGCTATAGCCATGCTATGGAATCTTCCCCGCACCCAGGAAGACTTGATGGATACAGTGAGGATGACTCAGATTTGGGGACAGGGTTTAAAGTGGGCGTTTGTTGATGAGCAGTGAGGGGTAAGTTCAGTGAAAGCCTAATTGTTGGTTATAAATATGCTGTGTTTTCCCTATCGATTAGATATCACTGAAATGAATAAAAGTACCTTATTAGATCATATTTAGGCATGAGGATGCCCCATGTGCTTGACTCGGGGCACTTGCAAAAGACTCATTGATTATCTGAGATGAAGAGGGAGGTCTACACCACGTCAGACGGTTTGTCCCCGTGCTGAGGCGGAAGCTCTTGGCTCTTGGCCTTTCATGGACCACATAGAGGTTCTCTGTTTGGTCTCGCCTCCCCCGGCTTTGGGAGACCCCCTGTGCATCTTCTCAGCAAGTTAGGAGAGAGACTAGATAGAACTTCTGTTTGAGGATGTGGATGGCTGTCTGTCCTTTCTCATGAGCTTTTGGGGGCAAGGTCTTGCACTGAGTGGGAACCAACAGAAGCTAACACGTCTTTAAATAAACTACCTTACAATCAGGTTCCAGCTCTCCAGAACTCCTGGGAGGTGGATCACGAAGGGCTGTCCACGGTGAATCAGGAGAGAGCAGAGCCCTTGCCTCCAGGGCCCCCCAGAGCTGTGTCACTAATCTTGTTAGGAGACTGCTGGAAATGGATTCTGTTTCCCTGCCTCCTCAACAGTGTGGCTTGAACGCGACTTGGTCCTTTGTGGATCAGCGGGGTCAAGTCCCTCCTGCGCCTTCCAGGCCTAGCCCAGTTCGGTCTGGAACAGACAGCGCCCCGGCCTGCGTGGTTCTCACCGGAGAAGGAGCTGCAGCCCACAGTCTGCAGCCCCAGACTGCCTCCTCCTGGGCCACCAGAGTTGGACCTCAGAGTTCTTTTCTGAGAATAGACGCTCTTCACGGGGTGAGCAAGAATTCAGTGAGCAAGTAGGTGCAAATGCTGTCCATGCTTTGGTCATCTTGGAGGGTGTTGGGGAACAGTGTTCTGACACCCAAATATCTGCTGTCTCTCTTACTATCATCCCCATTTCTCACATCTGAAATACTTGCCCATTCACGTCTGTACCCTACGCAGTTGGACTGTGGTTTCCAGGCCTCCTTCTATCTAGCTGCAGTCTCATCCCCATTTGTTGGAAACCCCTTCAACAAGTCGAGTGAGGGTGGCGGTGCCCAGCACTGCTGTCCCCTCTCTTGGGGGGAGGCAGGGGCTCTCTACTGGCTTTGTGCTCCACAGGTGTGCCCTGGTGAGGTGAGACCAGTCAAGTGGTGACCCTGAGATGGGCCCTCATATTAGCTGCACTGTTCCTTCTGTGTCACCTAGGACAAATAATTGAACTTCTCTGAACCTCAGTATCTTTCTCTGGGAAACAGAGCTACAACCCTTAAGCCATGGGGTTGAATCAAAAGAGTTAGGGTCAAAAGAGAAGATCCCCTTGACCTCCCAACACTGGGAAGGGCCCCAGAGGGAAGCAATTAATCTCCCGATCTGCGCAGGCCAGGCACTGCCAGGCTTCGATTTTGGCTGAGTTGTTTAATTTTCACTTCTGCTAACAGCCTGCCTTTAATGTCACCTCTCTCCTTATTCATTTCTGGCTTTCCGAGCTGCCACGGAAACCTCTCTAGGCAAAACAGTAAAAGTGAATGATAAGTCGGAGCCAGGTTCATCTCGGTAATATATAACTTGGCCACTAAAGCAATTACTTAATGTAACGTTCCCCACAAAGGGATGGGTGCTGAGCTTATGGAGTGGGTGCTACTGCATGCCAAGCCCAGGCTGGGCAAGTCGTCTCTTCCAGTCCTTCCCAGCATACAGATCCTGGGGGTTTGCACTTCTCTGACATCCCCTTTTGTCTGCACCCTGTCATGGACCAGTGTCCCACCCCTGTCTTCAGGCAGGGCAACCTAGGCCACTCATTTCCTTAACCCCTGGGCCACTGTGCCAGTCCATAGGCTGCAGCTAGAGGGTTCATTCTCTGGTAAACTTGCCTGATGGGCGTCTTCTGCTTTCTTGCCACAGCTTGGGGGAGGCAGAAATGACACTGAGGGTCCTTAGTAGTCAGTCTGCCCCTCCTGTGGCCCACAGAAGGGACTCGGGCTTCAGGGCCATCCAGGAATGGCCTTGGTCTAAAGGCAGGGAGGCTGGGAGTCCAGACCCTGGGCAGGCCCCTGCGGCTAGCTGAGCACCATCTGTGAGTGACCAGGACAGACGCGAAGCCTTCCAGCACCTGATCCTTTCTGCAGGTTCTCGAGGCTGGGTGTGATCTCCCCACTGGCTAGAGCTGGAGAGTCCTGTGAGGGGCCGACGAGGATGGGACCACCTTCTCTGTCTCCCTTGTGGTTCTGACAGCTCCGTGGGACTTGGCAAGCCTCGGAGCAGCCTAGGACAGCCGAAGCTGCAGAGGAGAGGCCAGGCACCCTCTCCTGGCCCAGAGGCAGTGTTCTCTCTGAGTCCTTCTCCATGTAGTCCTGACGTCCACGAAGCTCGGCTTCTCAGGAGGTCCCCTGCTTCTATGCCTGGCCCTGGCAGAGACCCCTACAGTGTGAGCCTGCTGCCATCCGCCTCTCCATTCTGTCTTCTCCTCCCCTCCAAGAGTGCATGCTGGCTCTCTCCAGCCCCCTCGTGTGCGTAGTCAACAGGCCAGTGGCAGAAGGAAGACGGCCAGAGGCCATGGACCACGGCTTTCCTACGCCCTGCCACTGGCTCCCACCCAAGGCCTCCAGTGCACTGCCACCTCTTCCTAGAATGCTTGTCCGTCAGGACCGTCATGGCTCTGGCCCCTCTTTCTCTCCACCCCTGATCTCCCTGTGCCCAGCTCTCCACGGCCCTTGCCCCTCACTCGGCTCCAAACACCCTCATGGCTCGCCCAGTACCTCCCGCCACAGCTGGGCTGTTCACTTGCATCTTGTCTGTCCCTTTGGAGTTTTGTCTCTGGGGTGTCCCTGCACACCCGCCTAAGCCCAGTGCCCAACTCCATCAATGTCCATTAAGCAAATGAATAGATCAATGAAATATGGACTCAAATGAGTCCTTCCTGTCCCTCCCGCTCAGAGGTGGCACTAGATGGCTTTTTGCAGATCACTTGTGTTGCAGGGGGTCACTTAACAAATCCTCTCAGAGGAAGCCTGGGAAGGCAGGCCCAGGAAGAAGGTCCTGACTCAGTCCCTGCTGCCCACCCAGGGGCTCCTGGTCAGGCAGCAAGAAGCTCTGGTGTGCAGCGGGGCTCGCCTGGGCACGGCGTGCAGTGAGGGCCAAGGCACACCTCGTTTTCCAGGCAGAGTGCCTTTCTTTGCATACCACCCAGTAGTGGGCCAGTGGCATACACGGGCACATTGGAGACCGGGAACGGGGGACAGAAGCCATGAGGGGCACCTGTGAGAGAGCTCAGAGCCCCAGGTTGCCTGGGCTTCTGTTTTATTCCCTGACTGATCAAAGCACTTCAAATTGTGGTGAAAGTGGGAGCTAACGATACTCTCGCGGGCCGGGCGCAGAGGCCACACTGGCAACACCAGCAGCTTGGGAGGCTGAGCCAGGAGGACAGTAGGTTTGAGGCCAGTCTCAGCAACTTAACAAGGCCCTCAGCAACTTAGCAAGACCCTGTGTCAAAATACAAAGGGCTGGGGATGTGGCTCAGTGATTAAGTGCCCCTGGGTTCGATCCCTGGTACTAAAATAATAAAATACGCTCATGAACCTTCAGTAAGAGGTGAAAAAAGAAGTGCAAAAGAAAGGGACAAAAACAACTTTAGGTCTCCAAAGCCCCACAGCAAATGTCTTCCAAAGGCCACTGACCTGCAGAGTGGGCCCAAACCCCCCCGAGGGCGTGAGCTTCACCGTGTGGCTTCAGGAGCATGCCACAGAAGCAGAGTGCCAGCAATACTTCTTGAAGTCTCAGGAAACCTGCAGTCGACTTGTCCATCACCATCTTCCAATCACTCTTGTAGTGGCATGGCGTCCAAGACAGTTAGGGAGAAACCAGAACAAAGCAGAGGACATTGAGAAGTGGGGACACTTTTAAACATGCTGTTTTCCAATGCCCTGAAGTACCAGTGACAAGGCCCTGGGGCCCGAGGCTGGGCGCCCTCCTCTGCTCCCACAGCTGCCTGTCACCCTCTGCCACGACATAGATCTCCCCATTCCCAATATCTGTTCACACACCTGTTGCCCACTGCAGACCAAGGCCCAGAGAAACCTTTCCACAAAGGCTCAAGCACACAGTATGTTGTGGACTTTGAGGGCCCTACCACTCTTCTCTGTCACCCATGGTAGCATGAAAGCAGATGTGGACGGCACGCAGGTGACCTTACCTAAAAAAACAGGAGGCTTGGATGTGACCCCGGCCTCTGGTTTGTTGACCCCTGAATACTGACTCCTGAAGGCACCTGCTATTTCTTTTTCTTTTTCCAGTCCTGGAGATTAAACCCGGGGGTGCGCTACCACTGAGCAACATCCTCAGTCCTTTTCATTGTTTTGTTTTGTTTTTTTTAATTTTTCAGCAGGATCTCACTAAGTTGCCTAGACTGACCTTGAATTTGTGACCCTTCAGCTGCTGGGATTACCACTCTTGCTGTGTCTCCTCAGTGCTCAGCCCAGTGCCTGGCACATCAAAGGCATTCGCTAGAGCACCGGAAGGAAGAACCGACAAACCCACTGCCCAAAGAAGTCTTTCTACATTTGCTGTTCTTAACAGTTGAGAAAAGAAAAGAAACTGGCGTTGACTTCAAATACAAATGCCATCCTGAGCACCCTACATGTCTTATTTCAGCCCCAACCACAATTAAATCTAGCACATGCATGCATGCTTCTGAATGACACGTAAGGAATTGGTTCCCCAAGTAACAGAACAGACACCAGGAGTTTGTGCCACTCTTAATTTGAAAGCTCTGTTTTCATTGAAAGTGCAATGATAGCTTCAGAACTGAAGCTGCAGGTCCAACTAACATGAGCTGGCTCCTTTCTTGGCACAGGAATGAAAACATGGCTCTCGCTGGGCGTGGTGGCCCATGCCTGTGATCCCAGTGACTCCGGAGGCTGAGAGGCAGGAGGATCACAAGTTCAAGGCCAGCCTCAGTAACTTAGCAAGACCCTGTCTGAAAAAAGAAAAGGCTGGGGATGCTGGTTAAGCACTCCTGGGTTCAATCCCTGGTACCAAAAAACAAACAAACATGCAAACAAACAAATCCATGGCTCCTGGGCAAGAGTGGGAGGGAGCTGACAGGGCTGAGCGCCCTGTCGGCCAGCATCTAGGACAGCTGGCTGCTACATTTTTGCCTGCTCCCTCCGTAAAATGTGAGGAGGGCATTATTGAATCAAGTCAATAGTTTGGATTAATCTTCTAAAATGGATCAGCTGTTTGCTCGAACGCCCAGGATTCTTGGTGGCACTCAGTGTCATGCGGGACTTCTGGAGGAGGTGTTCCCTCGGACCTCAAGGTGCCTTCCACCCCTGCTTTCTGGCCTGTTGCTCCACCACCCTGCCTCTGCAGTACTGCTTGATTGTCCACAAGTTCTGAGTTGTCTCCTTTCCTCGGCCAGTTCTGGGCTAAAATCCTAGGGTAGAGTACTCTCAGGCATGGAACTATCAGGAACCCAGTACCAACTCTCCTGCCTGCTCCCCTGAAGCCTGCAAGTGACCAGGCCCAAGCCACTAGGACCTAAGGGCAGGGGACACAGTGATTGACTCCGTCTTCTTCCAAAAATTCAGTTTAACCTGGTTCATTCTGCACTGTTGGGAATTAAGTCTACGCTTTCTTCACATTCTCCAGGCACAGTTAACTCCAGAAGCCAACCTAGAACAACGCATTTTCCTTTGCGATTTAGCCCTTACCTTAAGCCAAAGAGAGAGAGACTCTTCTGTTTATGAACGCATTAATTTTCCGTTGGATTTATTTAAGCAGAAAACTTCCTAATAGATTTTTAATATTTTGCTCATTTATTACATTAAGTAAGCAATGCCTGCACATAGTTAAAAAACAATTCAAAAGGTGAGGAAGGGCAGGCAGTGGCAAGTCACTCCCCTTCCACCTGCCGAGCCCCTCCCTCGAGGTGCGCACCGCAGGCTTCCTCTACATCCCTCTGGAGACGCGCTTTGTATGGACAAGCATGTGTGTATATATATCTTTTTCTTAAACAAATGGCAGGACATTCCATACACAGTGTTCTGCACTTTGCTTTCTTCACTTGGCAATATATCTTGAAGCTTCTTCCACCCCAGTATACAGAAAGCGCTGCCTCCTTTTTAATGTCTGCACAGCATCATGGCGCTGAGACGCACCCTGATGTGTTTAACCAGGCCCCCAGGGATGGGCATTCATTCCCTGCTCAAGTTTTTTAGAGGATGAGATTAATCCTCTCTGAGCTGGAACATGGTGACAGAGCAAGGGAGGCCCAGGGAGATGACCCAGCCGGGAGCAGGCCTCACAGGGCTCTTGAGTGTGACAGGTGATGCTCACTGGGACCCTTCCAGTCGCAGGACATGCGGCTCACAAAGCATTTATGCTGGAAAAACAGCCAGAAATGGTGTTTATGTTGTTAGGAAGGCTACCTGGCCCAACATGGCCAACCTCCTCCCCAGTGAGACCCAGGTGGCTCCAAAGGAGAGGTCCCCCCGGGGTGTCCGCACTCCGTGGCAGGAGTCCACTCAGTGCCACACGCCTCCGGGCACGTCATTGCTGGGACCAGCTGGGGGGAAGCATACCAGGCTCGGGGCGTGGCATTCCAGCCCCCAGGGGACCCCCATCTACTAGTGCCACCTCCTTCCTCACAGCCCTGGGCTCCCACCTTGGAGACACAGAGCAGGGTAAGAACGAAAACAAACTCACGACGATGACGGAGAGCGAGAGAATATTTCACGATCTCCGGGGAAAAAGACAATCGAGCTGTGGTATTTTGTGTACTTTCTCACGTAAGGTGTGGGGCTGTTGCACATTGTGATGGGAAAAACAGGCTCAAACAGTAAGAAGACTGCAGACTCTGGCTTCATTTTTCATAGTGAGAAATGAATTGCTTTGGCAACGTACCATCTTTTAAAAGAAGAATTCTGCGAAATACTCTACCGTATTAGTGACTCAGTCTAAAAATTAAGAAACCTTTAAAAGCCAAGTTTCACAGCCAGCTTCTTAATTTAGTTAAAGTACAGAATGGTAAAAAATGAAAATATAACAAATCCATAGGCATATGGAAGATCTACTAAGAGGTGCTCTGTACTTGAGCGGCTCTTAGAGACCCAGTGGAAGGCAAGGGGCCACATCCACCTAACAGGAGTAGCTCTGAATGGTGGCCTCCGGTGGGAGGGGCGAGGCTCCGTCCTGTGCTGTCTGCCAGTGCCACAGAGACACACAGCTTTAACTCCCGGCCACCTCAGAGGAATGGGACACATGGATGACTGCCCACGGAGAGTCGACCTGTTCTCGTTCTCAACCTAAGAGCAGAATCCCCAAATGCCACCCCAGCAGCAGCAGGACCTGCCGGTGTGCCTCTGTTGAATGGGAATATTAAGCAGGCTGGTGGTCTCTGGAGCGTGCTCATTAAAGTCCTGAATGTAAAAAGATGCTAGCAGAAAGGGCAGCGGGATCCTGGCAAACAACTCCCCAGTCTCACACGTCTCCCATGACCAGGACAGGGACAGGGAAACCTTCACCTGGGTCCTACTGACTGAGAGACCTGCTTCAACAGGCCCTATAGTCCTTTCCCTTGATAACCAAATAGAATTTGGTTATTTTTCTGTATTTTTAAATCGGTGCATAATAATCGTACACAACAGTGGGATTCCTTGTTACTCATGCACGTGATGTACCAATACAATTTGGTCAATGTTGCTCCCCAGGGTGAAATGGTGTTGATTTGGAGGGCTGACCTGGGCTTAGGTGGGGCTGCGTCAGGTCCACCCCTGGTTCTTTGGCAGGTGGCTGAGAAAACCCAGCCTTCCCAGAGAATCACCTGTGGCATGTGCTTGTGGCGCATCTCGGACTCGTTGCCTGAGTCCAGGGTGCAAGCTGAAGCTGGATTTGGTGAGTCTGGTAAAGCCTTGCTGGTGTGAGAGCCCTGTGGGGCTTTAGCCCTTGGGACCCCAATGGAGCAGGAGTGCCCTGATATATTGGAGGATGCGTTTCCCTGCCTAGACTTTGGAGCAGGGAGAGCACTGATCATAGGTGCCTCCAGGCAGAATGGAACCATCCAGAAAGATCCCTTCCCAGCACGTTCGCCCAGCTCGTTTGCTGTTACATGACCCCATGGGGCACCAAGATGGCCACATGCCTTCTTGGGTTTCCCGTAGGGCCATCATAAGTAGCTGCTCTGCAGACACAAGTCCTGGTGAGTAATGGATCCATTTCCTCTACAAGTTTCCACCCAGGAAGCCATGGGCCTGGTTTCTGTGGATAATACAGCAGCCCTGATCCCAGAAGCTCATAAACTCTAGCAGAACTGAGGGCCTTTTTGCAAATTAAACTGTAGGGCTCCTGCTCCTGAGTTTCAGGAGCCACATTCTCACTCCTCTTCAGACAGCCCCAGGGTTTGGTTGAAAGACCCATTGACACTTGGAAACTGGTAAGTGCACACAGTCCTGAGGCCCACACTGCCTAAGAGACTGTGCCATTCAAAGTCACTTCAGGGTCCTTCTCCATAAATTGTAGCACAGCTGTAGTTCAAGCAGGTCCCCTGGTGAAATGTGTGGTGGGTCACTGGAGAAAATGGACAAGGGCTTGAGCCAAGCAGGGCAGGAGCTGGCTCCAACCTAGAGAGGTCACGGGGGGGTTGGAGGTAAAAGTGCCCCTGTTCAAAATCCTATTTGCTACTGGAAATCTTCACCTGGAGCCCAAGCTCATTCTCATACAGGGATTCTACAGCAGTTTTTATGAGATACCCAAACAGAGTCGGAGGCCGTGGCTTTTGCTAAGTTGCCTGCAGAAAAGGCAAGTTCTGAGCATGAGCAGTGCACTGCGTGGGACCCGGGAGCCCATGGCTGGAAGTTTCTGTGTATTGAGTGGTTTCAGTGGTATTGGGAATCAATCGCTTCCTGTCCACCTGCATGTGGGAACTTGTGGGTTATCTGGAGGGAAGTGTTGGTGTGGGCTGTGCCACCTTATTGATAAATGCAAATGGACTTCTCTGCTTCCTCTCTGGGCCTCTACCATCCTATCTGTCTACTGTGCCCAGAGCTTCCACACACCCACCCTGTGCAGGGGCAGGAACTAGAAGGCTGATGGACAGGCCGGTGGGGGCCACCCTTGCAAGCCCAGAACAAACGGAGCTGTTTTCCAAGCCCTGCAACATAGGCAGTGCCAAGGCCACAGGCGTCCCGGCAGCCCGCGTGTCAGTGGGAGGACCTCTTGCCCTAGGATGCACTGCGTGAAGTGGAGAGCCCACTGCGGAGCCCCTGAAGGAGGGACTGTGGGCAGGGCTTGTTCCAACCCTTCAGGGGTTCATCTTCTCCCTACTTGGTGGCCAAGCTGCAGAACAAGCGTCCTGTGACTTGGCTTGATTGGTGGTCACTTAGCTGAGTAGTCACAAGTGTGAGGCACGTGGGCAGCACGGCCTTCCCCCTTCACGGTGACAGTGCCACCATCAGCACCAGCGCTGATCCTGCCCCATAGCGCTACACAGGTGCCGAGCAGGGCAGAGATCAGAGCTGCAGGTGGCAGACCAGGGTCAGGAAAGCAGGGCAGCCATGGAGGCCCTGAGCTGCATCTGGGCTTGGCTGATATGAGACCACTCGCGACAGGCAGAGATCGATGGAGATGACCTTGTGGCCCATCACCTTGCCATGGAAGCCAATGACAAAGGATATTACCAAATAAACTAGATTCAACACTTGGCAGGAGACCTTGAGAAAGGAGCCCAGAGTGACCTACGGGACAATGGGGGACCTCAGCAGCCCTGTGCCAAGGGAATGGATCCCGTACTGGGTCCCCATTCCAGTCTCTTCTCCACACACCCCTCTCCATCTCCCCAAATCCACCCCAGTATGGGGAGGCGGTGAACCCCAGGGTAAATCATGGGAGTAAGAGGTAAGAGGGGACTAGAAGCCTCCTCCAAAGGCCCCTCCTGGTCTCCACCACCCTGGGCAGCGGCTCTTTTCAGGAGAGGGGATATGGCCTATGGCCAGGAGCTGGCTCTGCTGGGGACCAGATCGCCGTCTTAACAATGGGAACGCCAGCTCTGGATGTTTTTCTAACATCAATGCTTTGTGACCCACGTCTCCCTGAGACATGAGGGGTCAACCAGGGGCGCATCTCCTGTCAGATGTGCTGTTTGTGAAGGATCAAGTGCAAGAGGGCAGGACCCTTGTTCCAGCACCAGGCAGGACCCTTGTTCCAGCACCAGGCACCTCCCTGGACGGCAGGCTGCCATTTGGCCCTGCCTGGGCTTCCCCAGGGACATGACCTGTGTGTCCTCTGAGAGCTACCCAGAGGGCTGCCGAGGGGAGGCCAGGAGCACGGGCTGGGGACCCCTCCTCCACCTGGTCCTGATGCTGGGGCTTCCAGGGAAGCACGAGTGTCCTGCGCCAAGTGTCCAGCAGCCCCACGGCTCTGTCCCTGCTTCCTCCCCCAGCATCTTTCCTTGCCTCCTCCAGCACCTGCCTCTCCAGGACCTGCTGCCGCAGTAGCAGCAACAATAAAAAAGCACAGAGACTGCAGCGGAAACAAACGATGACTTTATTGCTTCTCCGCAGCCTCCCCGGGATATGAATCACGAGTTTCCATCCTGTCACTGGGGCTGGAGTGAGGCGCAGGTTTCTATTTCATCTCAGGTGCGTGAGCCATCCTGGCTCAGTGGAAAGGGGCTCAGTTGGGAGGACCTCCAGGGATGCATCTGTCCCTCTACTGGCCCAGGCCTGGCTCACATCCCCAGGTCATGCTCCAGAGTACAGGGTGCAGAGCGTGGAGGTAGGAATGCCACCTGCCTGCTCACCTGCATCCCACAGGGGAGGCACCTGAAGCCCAGAGCAGAGGTTGAGCCCCAGGTTCCTAACTCCCTGACTGGAGGCCTCCCTGCCTCCCCTCAGATTTCCCTGTGACCTTGCCCAGTACTGTGACCTTTCTGAAGTGAAAAAGCTCTTCTGTCCCAGTTCCAGGTTCCTGGCCCCAGGTAGGCCTTCCCTCTTGGCCAGCCCCTCACCCTGGGCACACAGCTCGGATGTCAGCAGGAGGTGAGGCCCTACTGGGCACCATGGAGACACAGCCCGCCTCAGTCCCAAAGGTGCCATTGGGAGCCACATCCCAGCACATGACTCTTAGCCACAAGACCCATTTCTTCCCCCAAATTCTCCACAATCCACAAGACTATTTTCCCACAAGAGTGTTGTCCTTTTTAAAGGCAATGGTAGCCCCAGCCACTGGACCCAGAAGCCCAGTTTGCTATGACCCCTCTCCTTGGGTTCCCGTCAGGTTCCCCGGGTAAGAAAGCTGATAAATTCAATGGGATGTTCTTCATCAGCAGGTCAAGGGTCCTCCACCCCTCTGACCTGTGAAAGCCACCATCTGACCATCTCACATGACCAGGGAAAGTCCAGGTGGCTCTGTCCCCAAGCCCATCCTTCAAAGTCACCGAACACCCACCTTGAAGAGATGAGCAGGAGGTGGGTGGTGCAGGCTGGTCAGCTGGTTCTTCCTTGGCCTCAGGCAGTGATGCCCGGCAGGCTTCATCCTGATCCTCTTTCTCCTCCCTTAAATGAGGATCCCTAAGCTCACACCTCAGAGCTGGGCACTCAACACACTCCAGGTCTCTCTCAAGAGCCTCTTGCACACCCTGTACCCACTAATGATCTAAAGACCTTAAGAAAGGGTGTCCATGTCCAGGCCCTCAGGTCCCTCCTACAGCCCACCACAGTGATCTGTGCTAGGACAGTGTGCTTCCTGGGAAGGTGACCCAAGGCTGAGACGCTCTGTGACCCCAAGCCCATGACCCCTGACACTGTGAGGACATGGTACTGCTGAAGAGCCCCCTGGGCAACTGTTGAGGGGCAGACACACCCCACATGTAACCCTACCTGCCCCTGTTGCTGGACAAGGAATCCTGACCAGGACTTGGCCTTGCCACCCATCTGCAGCCCCCCTGGGAACAAAATTGCACCCTTGGAGTCTTGCTGAGATTGTGGTTTGGGCCCAGCTGCCTTTGCCAACACTCCTAAGCAAACGTGTGACCACAGGCCATGCACAGCCTCCTACAGGGCTGGCGGTGGGTGAGCTTTGGGTAGGTATTTCACAAGAATGCAAGAGAGGTTCTCACTGCAGGAGCCCAGTGCGACTTTGAAAATTCCCTCTAAGCCATCCATGGCCTTCAGTCACTCAAGATGGCGTTATTAGGAACCTTCTGTACGCCCAACCTGTGCCAGGCACTGCAGAGGCCACTTACGAGGGGGACGCACCAGCTCTGCCCTCCACGGACTCCAAAGGTATTCAGGCAGAGATGACCCAGACATATCGGTACTGGGTGTATCTGCCATTCCTAGAAGGGGTGAGGCTGGGGGAGGGGGCCTGGACCTCCCTCACTTCTTTGGGTCATCACAGTCCCTCTTGCAAAGAAAAGTGCAGCACAGTGACTCCAACCACAGGCGGCGCCCCCTCAGGGACATTTGACAGCACCTGGGGTGAGGGGTGCTGCTGGCATCCCCTGAGTAGAGTCTGCATGAGTAGAGTCCCCAGCATGCAGAATCCTCCAGCCCCAAACGCTGGGTAAGCGGTGAGCCTGCTGCAGCACAGTTAGGAGCACGGTCTCCAGGTGGCCAGGCGTGATGTCACCGGGCCAGCACTTACCGCAAGTAAACCTCCACTCCCTGCCGGCGCAGTGAGGCAGTGAGGCCCCTGCTCCGCAGGCTCGTTTCCTCCTCCGAGATGAGATGTGGGGGAAGGAGGCACACGAAGGCCCAGGGCAGCGCCAGCCCTGCTCTTGAAGTGCTTCAGTTGGGCATTATGACGAGCCTGAAAGTTCCCGATGGACCAGAAACCTGAGCTTCCGCCCGCAGCTCAGACTTCTACCCAAGGAAGCTTCCTCAAGAGAGGGCGAGGCACAACATGGCTTAGCTCAGGATCCACTGCATGTTCCCAAATGTGTCCAGCCAACTCCTGGTTCACAGGACAGTGACGACCGGCCCCACCACGCGAGGTGGGATGCGCTGAGAGGGCTCCAGGCTGCATTGTGTCCCCTAGAAGGCACGCGCCCACACCTGCACCTCTGTGAAGGTTGGGGTGGGGCTGATGGGGGCTGGGGCCATGTCAGGCTCCAGGTTCTTGCCCGAGAAGTGGAAGAGAGTGAGTGGGTCCTGGCCCGAGCTGTGCCCCAGTGCTTCCTGCAGCGCTAAGTGGTCAGGTGTCTCCAGTTCCCCTAGGGCAGGGCACTGCCTGGCAACGGAGCAGGGACTTTCAGGGATGGCTGGATGGAGGTGCTGGAACTGCTGTCCTGTGGCACCCACAGGACCTGAAATGGGACCCAGAGACCCCACCTTGCCCAGGCAGGAGCCAGCAGGGAGGACACCTCGTTAGCTCTGGCGATGTGGTCTCTGCATTGCCTGTTCTACATCCAGTCTCTCCTGCCAGGGCCCCTTGCTGGGTCTTCTTGGCAGTGCCACAGGGGCCTCTCCACTGCTCTCGCTGCCTCTGCCTGGCCTCTTGTCTCATCCACGCTTCGCTGGCTTCCCGAGGAGCCACGGAGCTGCTGGCATCCTTCCTGTCCAGCACCACGCCCAGCAGCTTTCCTGGGGCCTGGACAGCCCCTCACGCGTGCACTCACTCAGGAACCCATCACGGCCCAGACAGCCCCTGTTGGCGCAGCCCTGCCACCAACGGGCTGGGAGCAGGCGGACGTTAGAGAATGGCACACGTGTGAGAACGACAGCCGTGCCCAAGGCACACAGCAGGGACAGACACTGAGGTCAGGGAGGCGCCCGGAGAGGCAAGGACTGAGCCAGGGGGAGTTACCAGTACCCCAGAACAAATGCACCAGCTGCGGGGTTGACCCCGAGGAGCTGGGCTGGAGCCCCGAAAGCAAGGAGGCACGTGCTAGTGTTTAGGACAGGACAGGGAGGTCGGCTGGAGCCTGAAGGCCACATGGGCACAGTGGCTGTTACTCCAAGAGCAGTGGGACACCATTGGAAGGCTGAGCAGAGCAGGGACACCGTTAGAGTGTCTCTAGTGCCATGTGGAGGAGACGGGCAGGCAAGAGCATTCAGACAGGCCTCTGGGAGGCTGGTTGCAGACGCACAGGGGAGCTGGGGAAGCAGGTGCTGGGGTGGCGAGTGGGGAGGGGGCTCCTGGAGAAGCACGGCAATGTAAAGCCTCTCCCAGGCTCTGGGCACCTGTGGAAGGTGCAAAAGGGAACCTGCCTAGGAGTCTGGATGAGTGGAGCACCATTTGCTGAGGCAGGCATCAAGGATACCAGGCCGGGGGGGATCCTGAATCTGGTTTGGTCTCAGGGCCTTGAGGACATGCAGGTTCACCTTCCTTGACATCCCCCGCTCCTTTCTACCCAGCAGTTATTCCAAGACAGTTGTTTCCGGGGCCTGGAATCAACTTTCTACCATCTCTCCCTCCAAAGACCAAATTCATCCTTCCAGTCAAGCTCTTCTTCCAAGAAGCCTGGTCAATCAACCAGACTTTGGTTCAGCACCCTGAATTGGAGCCATGACCAGAGATGCCCAGCTACCATCCTCCGAGACTAAGGCCCACAGGAAGCACCTCCCCAACACAGGACCAGGCTCTGCTGGGCTGCTCTTCAGTTATGTGCATGCGCAGCTGAGCACCTTGCCTGGGCAGTCTCCGTGCCCCCAGGCCCCAAGTCTGGCACTGAGGTGTCACCCTGTGCCCCTGTGGAACCATAACCTCCCTCCGAGCCCCAGTGGTACCCAGCCATATTACATCTCAGTATGTGCATTCCAAACAGGCTGCGGGAGGCGCTTGCTAAAACACCATTCCATCTTGCGCTCAGAGCCAAGGTGGAGCAAATGGATCTGTGCAGAAAATGCTCTTTAAAATGCATTACGTGCATGAGTTTAAAGAGATGCCTGCTGCTCGGTGAATTTCAAAAAGGAGCGAGCCGGTGATGAACGACCTCAGGTTGTTACCAGGCTGAGGACCAAGGGGCTCTGTCTGTCTGCTGGTAAATAAAGTGTGGTCATATATCACCCCCAGGGCTCTGCCTGAGGGAGGCTCTTAAACCTGTTGGACAGGAATACACAGTCCTCAGCTCATCAGAATATCACACAATAAGGTTCTTATTTGGTTGAAATATGCAAAGAATTCCAGTTGGAGGGAGGGAATCCCACATCCACGTGGAGGATAGGGTCTCAGGTTCATGGTCTTACTTGGACTCTCCAGAATGTGAAAAGGCTTCCATGCAGAAAGGAGAAGTCTGTACAGATGGACAGTGTGACTGTTGTTGGTTTTCTGTTTTTTATGATCATTATTATTATTAAGCTAATCTAGTCAGAGTCTGTTTCTGGACTTTTCATCCTGGGCAGCACTTTTCGTCCTGGACAGGTCTTGGGACTTTCATCCTAACCTGGCATAGGGGGGAAGAAATTAGCCAAGTTCATTGATGGTATATTAACTCCCTCCTCTGTTTGCTCTCCTCCTAGAGCTAGCTGTGAGATCAAACATGGAGCCAGCTGGTAGCAAGCCTGTACTAGGTGTGCAGTGTCCACACACGGCCTTAGGCACCATGGGATGAGCCCCTCCTGGCGCTCCTGGGCTCAGCACACAGATGCGGACAGCTCCAAAGTCACTGCAAAGCTACACGTCACCAAGCAGAGGAACTCAGGCAGGTGAATGTGTCGCGCAGTTTGGGGTGAAGTGGAGCAGTTTCTTCGCTGAGCCACATCTGAAGCTCACTGCCCTTTGGGAAATGGAGATGGCTGTCTGAGACTTCCTTTTCATGTATTACAAATCGTTCCAGGGCTGCTTGGGCTCTGGCACTGCTGCTGTCACGGGGATGATGCACAGAAGCCGGCCCAGGATGAAGGATGGGCTCTGTCCCGTCCAGGTGAGGAGGGGCATCATCACCCTGGAGTGAGTGATCCGGGCAATTATTCATGCAGACCGTATTTTCCAAGATGGACAGCTTCTCATCGGCGCTCAGGGGAGTTGGGTTTGTGACCTTGGGCCAGTTATTTGCTTCTGGGAAGCCTGCCCCCATCTGCAGAGGAGCAGCGCCTGCCAGCCAGTCCCCAGGGTGCTTTTGTGACCCTCACCACCCCCGCCACTTAAGTATTTCGCCCCACGCTGGTGAAGTAAAGCAATGAATGATGCATGGGACCAGGCTTTGCGGTTGCTGAGAAGCAGGCTTGCTGCTTGCTCCCCAGGGCCAGCCTCATTCATTAAGCAAGTACTTATTGAGTGCTTGCTGGGTGCCAGGAGTCTGCTGGCCGCACTGCAGCTCTGTAGGTACGCTGCTGGCTGGGGCCTCGTTGGCTCGGTAGGCTTGGAATTTCCGTGGTGCTTTGCATGAGCTCAGCTCTGGACATACATTACGGCCGCTAACAAGCCACAGAGTGTGCCAGTTAGGCAGAACCCCACTGCCTGGGTTTAAGTCCCAGTGTTTACCCCTCAGTATTGCCACAATTCGAGCAAGTGACATTCCCCGTTTAGGTCCCTCATCTGTGGTCTAGGAGAACGATAATGTCAATCACCTGAAATACGACTGACTTGGCAGGAACCCTCAGTGAGTGGAACTCTGATCTTTGTTCTTACTATCATCCTATGCTATTTTAAAAAATAAGGGTGTAGTAGCCACAAAGCCATCATGTTCATGAGAGAACACCCTCCTTGGGCTTCCTCACTGCCCAGACCCAGTGTGGGTGCAGCTCCTGGGTGGCAGCTTTGCTTTGTGAGTTTGGGACAGCACCTCTCGATGGTTCTGGAGGCAAACGCAGACCTCAGGCCCTGAGACTTCTGTAGAGTCCCTCTGATAAGACCAGTTAGGATAAAGAAGCCCTCCACAGCAAGAGGAATTGGTCACTGGCCCTGCCCCTGGGCCTCCACCCAGAGAGGGAAGCCCTTGCCCCCAGCCATGGCTCAGAGTTGTTGAAAACATCCAAAAGATCAGAACTTCAATGGAGTGAAAATGTAAAATATCGTGGTGTCTTTTTCTCCACAGCATGTTTTCAAAACCTAGAGCGAGTTTTTCTTTTATCACATAACTCAATTTGGATGCTAAATTTTGATTGAAAATACTTGATCCATATTTAGATTTCATAAAATTCAAAGTGGAAGACAGATTCACACACTCTAGTTATTCCAAACAGGCTTTCAAGTTTTCCAATAACTGAATCAAGTGTTACCATTTTCAGTTTTAATGAAGTCATAGAAAACGTCAGCTCCCCAGTCACTTGGGCCACCGTTCAGGCGCTGAGAAGCCACGTGTGGCTGGGGGCTGCCGTTCCTGGCACCCTGCTGGGGACCACGTCCTCCTCCATGGCAGAACGCTCTGCTTACTGAGCAGTGCTCTCTAGAACCCCGCGCTAGGGCCTGGGAGGGGGCTCGAGCCACGGTGCACAGGTGAGCAGAGGGTCTGCGTTCCCGCAGGGCCGGGCTCAGCTGGCCGAGCTCTCAAGAGCAGGGTGGGGCCTCCACGTGTGGGCGCTAGAGAGCACGGGCACCTATTCGGGCTGCGTCTCCTAGAGCCACCTGCCTGTGCCCACCGCACACGGGGCTCGCAAAACCCCAGGATGTATATCCCAAGACAATGACCGGCAGTGCCCATCCCAGGGCCTGCAGGGGGCGGAGGGTTGGGGACGTGGCGCTTCTACCAGTGAGCCGTGATCGTGTTACGTTTCACGCAGCAGATGAAGCACTGTGACCTACTCCTCCTTCCTGGAGCCGAGGGAAGACAAGCTGACGGGCTCCTCCACGCAGAGTCCTTCCAACATTCTAAGGTGGCTGTCGCACCTCTTCCATTCTATCTTCCATTTTAGACCACTCCGCCAGTCCTAGTGTCATGGGAAGAGAAAGCTAGTGAGCAACTACCAGTCACTCACATGTTGGTAAAAAGTTGCCCACCAATGTGTTTTCTTCTGTAGGAGTGGGAATTGACCCAGCTCTCTGAGGTCAATTTACCACAGCAGCAGGAGAACCAGTGTGTAGTGGGACAGCGGCAGAGAGGGTTCTGATCTCTGGCCTCTGTGCCTTTGGTCCTGACGAGTGGTCTTCGCCAGTCGCCTGCACAGACAGCCAACCAGAAAGCTAAAGTGTCTGGGTGGATGTGCATGCTTGGTACTCTTGCTGGTGGCACCTTTGCCTTAGACCTCCTACTCCGACCAGCCCTTTGCTGGGGGTAGACAGCCAGATCCAGGTAGGGGCCTGGGGATGAAGAAAGGGCTCACTGAGGGCCCACCCCGGCTGTCTTAGACCAACCCTTCTGATGGCCTTTCTCCCTCACACACCCCTGGGCCAGCGCTGGGGCTCCCACCTGCAGGAATCACCACATTACCTGTGTTCTGTCTGGATGATTGTGTGTCTTCAGTGCCCGCCACCCAATTGTTGTGAGTCCTTTCTGAAGGGGTAGAAGTCAGGCTGTAGGGGAACCCCAAACAGGGCTGTGGACCTTCTTTCTGTCCCTCTCTCTAGTGCCTGGAGTATTATCAAATCTTAATGAAGTATTGTTGAATGAACACATGATGGCAGGAAGCTAGAATGGAGGTGGAGAGATCTCCTCTTGGGTTGTGATTCTGGGCACAGGCCTGCATCTTGTGCATGTTGAACCACCAGCCTGTTATGACTTGGATCTGAATAGTTCCCCAATAGCTCATGTGTCGAAGGCTCGGACCCCAGTGCAGCTAAAATAAATCTTTCCTCCGTTCAGTTAATGTCTCTCTGGTATTTTGTCACAGTAAGGTAAAGCCAACTAGCACAGCACCCCAACCTAGCCTCTCCTTGAGCTGAGTGTTCCCTGGAACTCAGGAAGTGAGAGGCACAAGGTTCGGGGTCTAGGAAGCAAAATGAACCCCACCACAACTTCAGCAGGGTCTTTGAGGGTCCCAGAAGTGTGGTGGCTTTCTTGGGGTGTTTAGGAGGAGACATGAAGAGGGTCAACTCTTTGCCTCCTATGACTTTCCCCTCCTTGAGCTGATTTGTTATTGGTTTGCTCTGGCACGACTGGCTGATTTGCCTGCAACTGGGCTGTCAGACTCCAGGTGGAAGTCACACTGTCCCAGCATGGCCTAGAAGATGTCTGGTTTTCCCATGTGGAAGGGGCGGGGCTCGCGCTTGGTTGGCAAAGCACTACCACGAACAGCAAGGCCTCCCCCAGGCTGCAGCCCAGAGGTCCAGGACAGGACTGGCCTGATATCCACTCCAGGAGAGGAGCCGTGCAGGGACTCTGCGTAGAGGCTTGGACGTGGAACGGAGCCTCCACTTCACCAGGCCTCAGGGGCTCCGATGACACTGGCCAGGGGAAGCACTCAGTAATCACCCCTCCAGCGGTTCTCAGATGTGGTCCTTGTTCTCAGGGGGTGCAAATGTTCTTCGGTACAAAAGGTAGCCTTAGAAAGTGGTTTCTATTTAAGGCCATTTCTTGATAAAATACAAAGGGGCATTTCCCCCTGCTAATTATTTTTATTTTTGTACTGTTCTATGAAATCCCAAATAGGGATCTGTTCCCTAAATGAATAAATCGGAACAATATGCCATTGTGTTATTGAACGGGGAGGAGTACCCCTGAATCTTCAGAAAACAGATCACACTGACCCGCGGCCCCTGTTTACTGTGAAGGGTGTTCATCCCGGCGCTCTTGGCCTTCCGTGCACTTTGTAAGACTCGGCATTACAAAGCTTTCAATACTGATTCCCTGGAAGGTCTGAGGGGAAGTCTTTCTGGTTTGAGCCAACAGGCATAAAAAGACCATCTGGTGGGACCAAGGCAGGGGACTGCGCGAGCCTGGTGCAGGATTTTGCCCCCTGCCTGAGGCTGCCGCGTGGCAGGGCCTGCCTCCCAGGCAGCTAGCCAAGGGACCGGGGGACAGAGGACTCTCAGGCACCAGGTAGACAGCAGGCAATCCATCGTACCCACACACAACAGCCCAAGGAGGAAAAGAAGGCAAGCCAGGTTCAAGATACCTCGGTGGCCCCACGGAGGGCACAGAGCAGACGGGCTGGAATTTCATTAAGGGGGTCTTGAAAAATCAGCCTGTCAGGATTAGACTCTTGTTCTTTCCAAGTGGTTTTTGAATTTTCAGGATTTTTTTAAAAAGGAAATAAATAATTCTATAGATTCTTTTCCCCAATCAGTTGCCCGTCTTTGAAATTAACCATATCCCTGGCTTTCCTCTGATTGGGATCAAGTTCCTCCTCACTCTCTCTGAAGTGCTATTGTGCTGGGTGTTATTCACTTAGCCACACATAATGTAACTTTGAAATGCGATGGGAAAAAAATTAGCATTTCCAGTGAACTGGAAAGAATGCATCTGATTTCAAAATGTGTACTTAAAAAAGAAAAAGCACACCCAAATTGATTCCACCACCTATAGGGCTCATTCTGCCCAGCCAAATCTGAAATGCACTTTTGCCGAGGACAACTTCATTTATGATTTTTTAAAGGAAAGAAATATGAGATTCAGGCACAGGGGAAAAAAGCATTGCAAGAAATTAATATAGCTTGGATTAATCAAAGCGCCTGCTTTTAAGCTGTGTGCCCCCACAGAGGAGTGAATTAATGAGCAATTTATGCAATGAATATATTTTTTTCTTTCATTATCTAGGTATTTCAGAGGAATGTGCTTCTTCTGACTGGAATTCTCCAGATACTTCTCTGAAATTTTAGCCTCACTTTGCATGTATAATTGCAGCTCAGAGTTGTATGGAGAGCAAGCCTCCAGGTGCCCCAGCCCTGGGCTGATTCAGCCTCTGGCTCCACTCAACCTCGGGCACAAGGAGTCCTTCCCAGTGAAGAATTCACTTTGGAATTTCCCTTAGGCCAGGGTCTCCAGGACTGTTTTGGGGTAAGTATGCTTTAGCAAGAATACAGACACAGACCCATTCCTGGAGACTCCAAGCCAGCAAGTCGGTGGTCTGGAAACGCATCTCTTCCATGGTCCACGAAGCTCTCCCCTCCCCGCCAGGGACAACAAAATGCTAAATTGAGTAAGTCAAAATGTGTGCCACCTTAGAGGGTAATTTATAGACCCAACCCTGATCTTGAAGTCAGGTAAGCTGGAGTCAGGCGAACCTTCTTCTGTAGCACATGCTCCAATGCAATTTAGGTCCCCAAGAAATCTGTGGGGCCTGTCAGGAGGGTTTGGATTTGGTTATGTCTGGCTCCAGCAGCTCCTAAAAATGCTGGCGTCGTCACCGGTAGAGCCCTTGATTCTATAACCATCCTGGCTTCAAGGAAATGCAGGGGGGTCCTGGAGACTAGGGGGGTGGAATTCCCAGGTGCTGGGCCTACAGCCTTATCTCTCCCTGCAGCTTCACCAAGATGTGCAGCAGATGGCCAGAAATGATAGATGCCTATGGCTGAGAGGCTGGAGCAGTGGAGACCTCTGGGCACTGATGTTGTCCAGGTGGTGGAAGTCCCTCTCCTAAACCAATCCAACAGCCATACCTGAGAACAAGGAGCTGAGCGGCAGGCCTCAGGAGAGGGCTCCCAAGTCCTCTCCGTGGCCGTGGGCTTCTTCACCTCCCACCTGCTCCCTCCCGGGTCACAACATCCCTTTTTAAAGTCAAAGGAGAGGGTGGGCGACATTGGGATTTGACCGGATCCTAAAGAGCTTCATCCGGGCAAGAGCGATTCTGTCCTGTCTCTCTCTAATCCAGTCCCTCCTGCTTGTCTGTGTCAGGAGGTACCAACCTCCATCTTCAGGTTCACTTCCTTCCATTCGCCCCACTTGAGTCCAGAGTGGGGGGAGGGGTGAGTTCCCATGGACTGAGATGGATCCCCAGCTGGTCTCTGATCCCCTGATCCCACCCGCCTAAGATCTTTCTGGGACAAGAAACTTGGAGTTCTGGGAAACACAAGACAGAGCCCTTGAGAGCCATCGTTCCCTCCTTTCATTTCCATTAGCAGAGAAAGCGCAGTATCCAGGGCCTTGACGGCTTCCCAGCTTAAATAATTATTCTCTCATTAGTTCCGTTCACATTCACCTGCAACCTTCATTAGACACCGGTGTATAAAACGGCATCTTCAGTACACACGGCCAACTGGGCCTTTCCCCACACTTGCTCTCTATGTTGGGTATGGCGTGATGGTTCTGCCTTCCTGTGTGAATGCAGGAGGAAGCTGCCTGGGAGAGGGCACTGAAGCAATGGCCTGGCACCCTCCCCTCTGCTGCCTGTGCATCCGCCACTAGCAGGTCAGTGATCTAAGTTGACAATTGCTGTCTTCCTGTACCCAGGACAAGGCATGGGAGGATCACCCGGGGAATGGCAGGGCAGCGGGAGTACCTGGAGACCCTGCGGGCCTCATGTCTTCCCATAATCGCCCAGAGTATGTCTTGCCTCTGGGATTGGCAGCCCCCCTGGAAGGGGCACATCTGCCCACTCATTCAACAGCACATATTGAATACCTACTGGGTGGCAAGTCCTGGGCTTCCGTGGAGAACCAAAGAGAGCCCATGCCGGTAGAACTGCGCTGGTAAAAACACAGGAAACTGGCCATATGTGGCCATCTTTAGCCAACAACAGCTGCGGTCTCGTTTGTTTCAACCTATGCTTGGTAGGCAAAGAGACAGTAAACAGAGGCCATGGACACGTTACAGACATCAGCACTAGGGCGAACCAACGGAGACCAGGGAGTAGGTAGTGGAGACACCTGAGCAGGTTACCCGGGGATGGAGAGCACAGCCACATCCCATCCTGTCTGCAGGAATAGGCTGGAGGCAGGAGCTGGTGCCGGCTGAGGAGCTGAATCCACAGCATCAGGAGACAAGGCTGGTATTTTCCAGCACCTTCCCAAGAGATGCCAAGCTCCGAGCGTTCCCGGAGGTGGAGGAGAGGTCCCTCCCTAGCTGCAAGCTTGGGCCACTGGGCAGCTGAGGCAGAGCGTGACCACCCTGAGCCTCCGCTCCAGTTCTTCCCACAGGCCCTCGCTCTCCCCTGGGTGTCGGATGGCTGACATGATATCCATGGACTCCCAGCTTGGACGTGCCCAGGCCTCTCTCCAAAGGGTAAGTATTTAAACGAGCAGCAGTGGACCCTGTTCCCAGCCCCCATGGGACCCAGCCTGCCATCCTCAGAGGTCCAGGAAGCTGGGTCCTTCTTCCCTATCACACTCCTGGGGTGGAGTCCACCTCCTGAGTCAGAACGACACTGAAGTGCTGCCCTAGTGTTCTCCCATCTGTGTGACCTGAGCAAGTCCCCTAGCTTCTCACCGCCCTGTTGGTCCTGTGAATGGGGCGGCTCCAGCTCTCCTGCCGGGTGCCTGGTGAGCTGGGTTGGACTGGCCGGGCTCGGGTTGACCTGGGTCTGCTCCACTCCCTCAGCCTCCGGCACCATTTTCAGACTCATCATAAAGCCTCAAGAGGATGACCCATTTTTGACTTTCCAGAACCATCTCCAAAGACCAGCTAGAAACTCTGGCTCTCCAGAAACTGGTCATTCTCTCTTCAGGCCCACAGCCTAGATAAAGGTTAGAAGGAAGGATCAGTTGGGCTTCCTAGCATAGGAAAATCAACGAAGGCGGAGATGACTTTCAAAGAGCTCCTGCGAGAGAGGCTGTGCTACAGCCAGCTACCAGAACCACGTGCGAAGACACTTGGACTGGGTATGGTGGTGCTGGCCCGTCGTCACAGGGACTCCAAAGGCCAAGGTGGAAGGATCACAAGAGTGAGACCAGCCCCGGCAACTCAGGAAGACCCTGTCTCAAAATAATAAATGTGCTTTTTAAAGGACTAGAGATACAGCTCATTGGTAAAGTACCCCTGGGCTTAATCCCCAGTGCCTCCCCCACACCAAAAGGAAGGCATTGCTTTCCGGGTAATTTGGGGGCAAATGGGAGAGTGGGAGCCTAGGAGATGGGCTTCTCTGTGACAGTGACTCTGCAAATATCACCCTCAGCCTGCACAGCTGGAGTTCTTTGCTCCAGTTAGGAGAAACCATTGTGCCTGCTCTACCCGCACCCTCCTGTGGGTGTCCGAGGTGTAATTTGGAGATCACTTGCATCCAAGTACCCCGTAAAGCAGCATCACCCTCTCATCCGATAGCCAGTTAGGCCACAGGTCTTCTGCAGGGAGCTTTACCTGCTAACCCACCTCTAGACACTCAGCGGTGAGAGCTGCGAGAAAGGGCTGCAGACAGGTGTCCCTCCAGCCCAGCGCTGGCGCTCATTAAGGCCCGCCCTCCAGCTCGGGACCGCTGCACTTAGGGCATAGCTGACATCAGAGAGTGGACAATACATTTTAAAATGAAATGGAAAATACACTTTAAAATGGAATAGAAAGCCAAGGTCGTCATCGCTGTTTAGAGGTGGCCAGAGGAAGCAGGGAGCACAGTGTGCTCGGGAAAGCTCTTTCCCGCCCACCTGATTTGCTCTCAGCAGAGTAAATGAAATCTCTCAGCTAATGCGCATCTTTTCCCTTCTCTCGATCACATTGATTCCGGGAGGCCAAGAGACCGGTCACTGAAGGTAAAGTGGACATGTTGGGAGGTGGGGTGATGGCTCTGAGCTCACACCCATGTCCCAGACACCAAGGTCCCACGCGTGGTTTTCGCACACCGTAGGTCTGGCTATTTCCTTAATATTGCTTTGTTCTTTCATTATCTAAATACGTAATTTGAAAAGGCAATGTTACACCACAAGAGTGAATGGAAACATCTGTGCCATTTGCCACAAAGAGGAAATAATCCACGCTAACAGCCCAGGTGTGCTCATTAGCGTAGCAATCCTCTGAGCCTCAACCGGAGCCAGCTCCACTGTTGCTTTGGGAAACAGGTCAAAGGGACAAGAGCTTTGGAACAGGATTTGGCCCAGGACTGGAAGGTGATGACCAACTATTGTTTGGGAGACACCAGAACATCACAGAATATTAGCAAAGCAAAGCATCCTTAGAAAACAACCACACAGTAAAATACTGAGAGCGAGAGAGGAGCTGGGTTTCCCCAGGAGGAGAAACACCGAGTTTGTTTCACAGGACTCCATTAGGCCATCCCAAAGACGACTTCCTTCTAACAAATGAGCACACAGTGATTTTGGTTATTGTTTTAAAGAAATTAAATTTTATACTTTGATTTCTGAACACTTATTTTTGGTTCAAAAATCAAAATCAGCCAGGTGCCATGTCACCCATCTGTAATCCCAGTCACTAAGGAGGCTGAGGAAGGAGGATCACAAGTTTCAGGCCAGCCTTAGCAAATTAGCAAGGGCCTGTCTCAAAATAAAAAGTAAAAACTGGTGATATAGCTCAGCGGTAGAGCACCCATGGTTTAATTCCCGGTAACTATGCCCCAAAATTTAAAAGAGAGAGAGAAGTTACTTTTCAATAATTTTTTTAAAACATCAAAACAAAGAAAGGGCATGCAGGGCAGTGTCCTTGAGGCCACTCATGGCTGCCTCCTGGGAGCCCACCAGCCTACAGATGCACAGGTACACAGAGCCAGGACAAGCATATGGATTCTCCCCTTCGTCATAAACAGAGATGGCAGTGTACTAGAAACACGGCACAGCTTGCTTCGGCAATGCAGCGACATGGCTCAGCTCTCTAAACCATGAGCCTCTGGTTCTGCTTCTGCCTCCATGGCACTTCACCAGGTCCCCAAGTCACCTAGCACCTTCATGGCTCCCCAGCTGTCTCTCTCACCAGCGGCTCTGCAGTGGATCAACCTGACTATTCATCACTGGGCCTGTGCAGACAGCACAGGACAGATCCCTAGCAGGGCAACGAGCATGTGTTCCAGAATGTTGGTGTTTATGATGTTCCCATCCCGACAGGCTAGAGGGGCTGTGGCAAGGAAGTCGGGCGGGGACGTGAGCTCAGAGGCTTGGTTTTCATTTTCCCCATGTCAAGAATTAAGTGCTCTCCCGGCCTCAGTCTGTAGAAAAAAAGGATAATTCAGTTTGAGCTGCACACCCGCCAACTGGGTTCTCTATGAATTATGGATTTTTAAAAAGACAGGAAGGGAGGTGAGATATTGGATTTCCCAAACTGGTTTTATCTTACTCAATTTGAAGTTCATCTTCTCGTTCTGATTTAGGCGCTAGTGTGGAAAGTGGCCGCGGCAGCATCGCCCCAGGCCTTCTTGCAATTAGTACGTGGGTTTATGCAGTCCCGGAAAATGACGGATTTATTTTTCCGTGTTTGCAGGCTCATTTCTGTGGTTCCTGCCTGCCCTGTCATTTTCTGTAGGAAAACTGAAGCCCCAGGCCCAGGCCTCTTTGGACTTCGCAGGGGGACTCGAAGGCCTCTGGGAAGCCAGAATCAGGCCTGAGAGCAGGCTGTCTTGGAGAGGGAGACAGAGTGGAGGATTTTTGAAGATGGAAAACATGGGCAATGAGTCAGACATGCAGCAAACCAGTGTCCTGACGCAGGAGCCCGTGTCATCTCTACCTAGTCCTCTCACAGACACACCAAGCAGGCAAAGCCCTGGTGTCTGTACCGGCTCAGTTCCACCCCCCTCCTCCCTCCCCCCACTGCCCCCCGGGGACAGTGCGGGTTGTCACGACTTGCTGTCAGGGCTGCTTTTAGCATCTGGTGGGAAGAGGCCAGGGATGCTGCTGAACGTCTTGTAAGGCCCAGACTGTACCCCTCAATAAAGAACCATCCCAACCAAAATGCCAACGGAGTGCTGTGGAGAAACCCAGCCCTGGCCCAACCTTGAGTCAAAGTCAAAGCCACCCCAGAATCAAATCTGTCTTTGCAAGGCCAGCACAGCCATCCCATGAACCTGTGCGCTGGCGCCCGGGTCGGCTCTACTGCTCCGTCTCTGGCGCAGGCAGCTGCCACAGGGACCCTCTCTGAGCCCAGGTCTCCTCAATTTCTATGTAGCATAAATGTACACACCACCTCAGAGGGGAAATATATGAGATAAGCAATATCTCAGGACTCTCGACGATTTTTCTCCTCTGAGCTCAGAGAGCTTTTCCAGGACAATGTTACTTTATATTCCTATAATATAATGCAAGAAGGATTGCGCTGCTCACGTTCCACATAGACATATTTTCCAGAGAGCTGTTCCTGACAGCTAGTTAGTGAGGGGGCTGGGTCAGAATCAATAAGTCCTGAAGCCCTTTTTTATTTTTACAAAATGAAAACAGCTCTTTTTTTCTGATTATAAAAATGATACATGCACATTGTTTCTTAAAAAATTCAAACAGTACAGAAAAACATAAGAAAGGAAAACACAAAATTACCCAAATCCTTTCACCAAGAGATAAACAAATGCTGAAGTGCTGGTGCTTGTCTTTCTGGCTCTTTCTCTGCCATGGGCACAGACGTGTTTCACCCACACCATTTTACTTGAATCAAGGCTTCTCAGCCTCAGCCCTGTTGGCATTTGGGGCTGGAGAGCTCGTTGTCGGGACATCTCCTGCACTGCGGTTGCCGGGCAGTGCTCCTGGCTGGTACCTCCTGGTTCAGGAGCACCTCCCACTCCTGGTGGATGCCCACAAATGTCTCCAGACATGGCCAAATATCCCCTGGGGGGTAAAGCGTCCGTTGAGAACCACCGAGACAAGTGGAGTCATGTGTCTGCTGTGCTAGTGAAATCTGCTTGGAGACGTAGAAGCGTAGAGGTTGTGCCTTTGCGTCCTTTGGTTCTTAGCATCAGCACCTGGGGTCAAGGCCTACACTGAGGGCTGGGGATGTGACTCAGAAGAGTGCTGGCCTACCATTCGCAAGGCCCTCGGTTCAATCCCAGCACTGCATTTAAAAGAAAAAGTAAAAGAAAAGAAAAAAGGAGAAGAATTTTTTTTTAAAGTCTGCTTTGATATTTACAAAGTAAGAGCTTTCGGCGAATTATGTGACTTCTCAGAGCCTTAGTGTCTCTACCTGCAAACTGGGACTACCACAGAATGATTCTTGTGCCCTGCAGTCCCCAGGACGGGGTTTCTGCTGTCTACCTGGTGGGCCCCTGTGTGCTTGGTGCTTCCTCAGTGGGTGGGAGAAGGCAGGCACCCTTCCAGGGAGAAGCAGGGCTCCAGGTGCAGGACGACCCTCAGGGTGGTCCACTCCAGGCACCCAGGCTGGCTGCACAGAGCATGGCGGGTCTCCAGAGAGTCGTGGGGCTCTGTTTGTGGACTTTTGTTTTAATGCAATTCTTTGGAAAACAGATGAGCATGAGTCTGCCTGATCTAGAATGCTAGTTGGTTTTTTGGTGGCTTTGTCCCCCACACCCCACTGCCATGTAAACGTTGATTTCTTTTGAGCTTGATGTTAAAAACAAAACCAAACAGCTCTTTTGGGGAGGGTGTCTAGAGGCACTTAGGACAGCCCAGTGCTTGACCTGCGTCGTGGGTTTTCCTACAGCACAGCCCCTGGCAAAATGAGGCCGTCTGGAACCCCTGGTAATAGAATCGTGTGCCTTTATACAAAGAAGGCTGGGCATGCACCCAAATCTGCACGTGGTGTGTGCCCGGCAGAGTTGGAGGGGTTTGTGCTGGGAGACCTAAGTCCTTATGAGATTATCTAAAACAAATAAAGAAGTCAGCAGGGCCTGTGGTAGTTCGGTGGGTGCTCGATGTGCCTGTTTTCCTTATGGAGGAACAGAAAACTGTTGTGATAAGGCTGAAGGTGCAAGGACAGAATCAGAAAGCACAAATTAAAAATGAAGCTTCTTTGAGTAACAACAAGTCAAAAGGCTTGTTCTAATTAAAAAACAAACAAACAAACAAACAAAACCAGAAAAGACACTGAGACCTGTTGCAGCTTGAGTCTCTCGGGCGCTGGGTTGGGTCCTGAACCCGGTTTTGTTGGATTCTCACAGAGCAACCTGTGGTTTCGTGGCTGGTGGAGAGAGAGGGGCACCTGGCAGCCCTTTCCACAGCCCCTAACCCTTCTCGCAGTGGGCACTCACAACCTGGCTCCTGCCCACTGCTCCTCACTCACCTCCTCCCTGCATCCCCTGGGTCTCCGCACACACTGCTCACACTGCCCCACGCCTGTGCCCATGTCCTCCTCCGTGGGCCCCTGGCATCCCCCCACTGCTCCCTTGAGCAGAGCACTTCTGGTTGTCTGATCCACTGTCGGTTGCGCTGTGGAGTGGAGACCCTGCCGTTGGGCTCACTGTTGAATTCACTCTTCTTGCACAGCCACCTGTGTGGTCAATAATCATTTGAAGGAAGGAAGTAGGGAAGGGGGAGCCTCCATCTTTTAGAGTGAGGGTTTTTACCCTCCACATCACAATCTTCCATAGTCGAATGGCACATGAACATATGCTCTCTCTGCTTCCTCCCCTCCTCTCCAGTGAGGTGAGCAGCTCCCATTAGTGGTTTCGGGGGATGCATCCATTAAGCACCTGCCCGATGGCCCAGGCAGCTGTCTTTGCCTCCAGCCTGCGCGTGGGAGAGGCCATGACTCAGCGCTTCCCGGGTGGAGTGGCCCGGGAGCCGTCTCCAGCCTCTCCGAGGAGCGCCTCCACCCCAATCGCAGGAACTGTGTGAGGCATGATTTATAGTAAAAATCAAATGGGCATTAATTCTGGTGAGTCACCCATGCAGAAAGGGCGCTCGGCAGCTTGGATGTGGGCTGCGGTTAAGGACAGTGACATGGCTAACCCAGTGAGAGAGGGCATGCCACAAGATGCAGGGCCTCAGGTTGGGGTAGCAGGGACGGGGCTGGGCTGGAGCCCTTCTTGCTGGTCCCAACGCATGTCCACACCATCTAGGAGGGGTCCGAGGTAGGCGGGATGCTGGGAGTGGCCCGTCCAGCTCCCTCACTTTGGGGCTCTTCAAGCAGGGCACCGAGCGCTGTGAGGAGACCCGCCCTCCTCACGGGCCGGGCCACTAGGTGCAGCCTCGCTGGCTCCTCTCACACGGCCAGGGCTGCCTAAGCCCTCTTCTCTCCTGCCATCTCCTCCTCCCTGGAGAGATGCTGTCACCTGCCCAGGACAATCCCACCCCTGCCTGTCTCTTGGTTTCCACTTGGGCCTCAAACAATAGTCTAGAATTTTTCAGAGTGCAAATCGTGTCGCATCACTTGTCTCTGAGAAAAACCTGAGTGACTTGCGGCCCCAGTAAAACCCGAGCTGGGGTGAGGGCAGCTCTGCAGGGCCATGGCCTCCAAGTGCCTGCCTCCCTTCTGCCTGGTCTACTGGCTACCACCTTCTCACTCCTCACAGACCTCTTCCTCCAGGAACCCCTCCCTGCAGCTCCCTGGCTTGTCCCTGCTATTCACCGAGTTGGGGCCAGTCTCAGGCGTGGGCCCTAAGCTCAAAAGGACCGGTCCAGGGGCTGGGGATGTAGCTCAGTGGTAGAGTGCTTGTCAAGCATTCCTGAGGCCCTGCATTCAGTCCCCAGCGCCATCAAAAACAGACAGGTCCATCCTGCCCTTGCCTGTATCTGAGAGGCCCAGTGTGACAGTCTGCAGGGAGGGAGGGCCAGGGTAATGCCACTGGGGCTGTGTCCTCTCCCCTCACCTGGACTGGCTGGGACTCTGCTTGGAAGGAAGCTGAGGCGGGGTGTCCTCACTCCCACCCACTGCCCCACAATGGGTCCAGCTGCCCACTTCTCCCCTTCACCCTCTGACCCCTGGCTGCAGGCCAGGAGCCTCCCCCAGTCCCTGGCTGACCTCGGGCTTAGATGTCCCCACTAGGTGTGAAGGAACAGGCCACAGATGGCTCTACTAGCAGGTGGGTGTGAATGGCTGGCACAGGAGCACATTTTCTTTTTGAGGGTGGCACTGACCCAGGTTCCCCTCAGCTCACAGGAACACCCTGCCTCTGGAGAAAGTGCAGTTTCAGGGGAGGTGGGAGAGGTGTTTGCAGGATAGAGGGGGACCCCTTTGGTTTCCTTCTGCCAGAGGGTGTCCAGGGTTTTCTTCAACTTGTGGAAAACACTGCCAACAGCCAGGAGGGCTGGGCCCAGACAACACCTGGGGGCTTGTGGGGCAGGCTCTGCAAGGCGGCCCCCAGCAGACCAGGCATTAACTGTCCTTTCAGAAGCAGCCGAGGTCTCCCCTACAATGTCCAGTAGTACACACGAGCATCAAGCAGGTTCCAGGCCACACCACCTCCTTCCCATGCCCCGACCAGGATTCTGTGCCTGACCCTGGGACTTCCTAATGTGACCCTGGCTCCAGCTGAGCCTAGGTGCCTCCTGGACAGCAAACTTCCCTGGGGAACGTGCCTGCCATCCCCACTCCAAGGAGGGACCGTCCTCTCACCTGAACAGCCACAGCTGCTGCTCTTTCACATGCAGCCACCACCTGTGTGCAGACGCTTCCTGGTCACACCAACTGCGTGCACTCCTTGCACAATCACCATATGTCCAGACAGATGGCACACCTGTCTCACATATGGCTGTCTCCGCCCCCGCTTCGTCCCTCAGTATCCCCACCGTGTACACAGAGGGGCCTCCATCTGGCCCTTCCCATAGACCGTGGGGGTCCCAGCTGCTGCTGTCCTACCCCCCGGCTTGCTGTTGGGGGTTAAGGGCAGAGGGCCAGTGGGTGCGCAGAGCAGGCTGCAATCTGCAGAGCAGGCTTTCCACTCTCCACAGGGCCATCTTGCCTGGAGGACTTGAGGCCTGCCCGTTAGCTCAGGAGGGCTGGGCTATACCTGCTGTTTATGTGGACACGCATGAATCAACTTCTTCTAAAACTTTGACGTTACAGAGAAACTGCGATGACAGCACAGAGCTTCTGTCCCACCATTTCTCCCTGATACGGATGGGTGACTGCCTGGCTTCCACACCTAGGGCACGTCACTGGTTCTTACTTAACACCTTATCCTGTCCCAGATCCTTCGGGCATCTGCTTACCAAGACTCCTTAGGCTGCCCTGAGGCTTCCTCGTTCTTGGGACCGTGACCGTTTTGAAGAGTCCTAGTCAGGTATTTTGTATAATGTCCCTCCGTTTGGGTTGTCTGAAGCTCAGGTAACTGTTAGTAGGGGTGATGGCTTTGGGAAGTCTTCTCCTGCATGCTTCCCAGAGTGCATACTGCACAGGCCTTGTCATGGACGTTGCTGGCCGTCATCCCTGGCTGAGCTGCTGCTCTCTGTCTTTCCACTGCAGACCTCACCCCTTTGACTCCCCTGGGAAGCAAGTCCACTGAACATCCCAGTCAGAGTTCAGGGACAGGGGCAGTTGTTCCATCTCCTTTAGTTAAGACTCCAAATTACCTGAAATTATTCTGTACAAGAGATTTGTTCCTTCTGTCTGTTTATTCAATCATTGGTATCTCTGTAGATGTGTGGATATTTTATATATTGGGTTACAATCCCATACTACTTTGTTGATCAAATTGTCCCAGCTTGGACCCTCAGGAGCTCTTTCAGTCGGGTCCTACGTCATTTGAATGCTCTCATGTCTTTTTCTCCCCACATTTTTTATTGGTGCATTATAGCTGCAGATAATGATGGGATGTTGGTATTTATTTGTACGTGCACACAATATACCGGTGTGGCCGATAGCCCTCCCGCCCTCCCCACTCCCTCCTCTCATCCCTGGGTCCCTTTCCTCTCTACTCATCCTCCTTTTCTTTTCAGGAAGTCCCCCCCACCACCTTTCTTTTCTTTTTTCCATTCTAGCTTCCATGAGAGGAAACATACAACCTTTAATCTTCTGAGTTTGGCTTATTTTGCTTAACATAGTGGTCTCAAGTTCCATCCACTTTGCTGCAGATTACATAATTTCATGTTTTCATGGCTAAATAGAACTCCATTGGGTACACATGCATTTTCTTTGTCTGTTCATCCAGTGATGGACATATTTTGGCTATTGTGAACTGTGCTGCTATAAACACCGGTGTGCTTCTATCACTGTAGCGTGATAACTTTGATTCTTCAAGATAAATACCGGTGAGTGGTACCGATGAGTGGTGGTTCCATGCCTAGTCTTTTGAGGACTCTCCTTGCTGATCTCCACAGTGGTTGTACTCATTTGCAATCCCACCAACAGTGTTAATAAGTGTTCTCTTTTCTTCACATCCTCTCCAGCATTTATACCTGTATTCTTGATGACTACCATTCTGGCTGCTGTGAGATGAAATCTCAATGTAATTTTGATTTGTATTTTCCTAATGATGTTAAATATTTTTTTCATATATTCATTGGCCATCTGTATTTCTTTTTGAGAAGTATCTGTTTAAATCATTTGCCTGTTTATTGATTAGATTATTTCTTGGTGTTGTTTTTTGTTATTTATTCTAGATATTAATCCTGTCAGAAGAGTAGCTGAAAAAGATTTTCTCCCATTCTTTAAAAAATTTTTTAATTTGTTCTTTTTAGTCATGCATGATGGTGGAAACCATTTTGATAGATTCATACAAGTGTGGAGTGTATCTTACTCTAATCAGGATGCCAGACATGCGGATGTGCACGATGGTGGGATTCACCGTGGGACACTCACGCACTCACATAGGCACACAAGAAGGTTGTGTCAGGCCCGTCCCACGGTTTGCTCCCAGTTCTGTAGCTCCTCTTCACTCTCATTTCCTCTGCTGTGCAGCCATACCTGCTTTCTTACTGACTGGCACTGCCCTGTGGTCTGGGCTCATCTTTTGGTCCTGCCCCAGCTAGAAAGGCTATCTCCACTCACAGCCTGGCTCCTTTTATCAGAGAACAGTGCTAGAAACCACAATCTCATCTCTCTGAGGCTTTTCTGTGGCCCTGGGCAGAGCCAGGAGATCTGTGTGCCTGTGTGCACTTGCACACCAACCCCCATGACTTCTTTGTCCATCCACCAGTCTCCATATTAAGCTAAACCCCCACAGAGTTAGGACCCTTGAAAGGTCACAAGACTTCCTTACATTCCAACTGCCCCAGAGCAGTATGAATCAGGTTGGTTCAGAGGGCAACTGGCCACATGGTGAACACGTTTTCCTTTTCTTTATGGTTAAGCAAATCAAGGTGAAATTGGTGTGAGTTAACTGGACTCTGACAGTTTGCAGCCTAAGGTGACTTTTCTTTTTCTTTTTAATTTTTATTGTAAACAAATGGGATACATGTTGTCTGCTTGCACATGGAGTAATGGCGTACCACATGCGTAGTCATACGTTCACAGGGTAGTGAGGTCTGATTCGTTCTGTATCCCCCCCCCGCCCCTCTTGTCCCTCCTAAGGTGGCTTTTCTGAGGACATGTGGCAGCAGCTGGAGACATTCTGGTTGTCACAGCTGCATGGTGGTGGTAGCTGCCAGCACCTCGGCCACAGGCTGGGGAGGGACACCTCGGCGGTAGCCTGCCCTCCACTTCCCCACGGTACCCATTTCCTTTGGATCCCTGAGATAACTGACATACTTCCTGATTCCAAACTTCCTCTCTATTCAATGTGAACGCCCCTGAGAAGAGAACACTGCCCCTGTGGGCCAGTGTCTCCCAGCCCACACACAGCCACACTCAGCTGGTGCTGGGTCTGCTCCCTGTGTGGATGAGGAAGGTAAGGCCTCACCCTGTCCTCATTTCTTGGCCTCCTCACAGCTTTGGCCTCTCATGCCACTCATTCACGGTCTCGCCACTCAACACCCTGGCTGGCGGGAGGGATCCCAGGCCTGGTTGGTGTAATTCAAGGGGTCCCAGAAGAGGGGCAGGGCAGCTAGTAGTTCCCAGGCTGCCACCTGTGGTCCCGAACATAGATCACACCATCCTGCAGGGCAGGAGCTCATGGGCTCTGCCTTAGCTGCCCCCTCAGCCCAAGGATGGACTAAGGGGTCCTGGAGTCCCTGGAATTCTGCTGTTCTTGGCAATGGAGAAGAGGACGCCATTGTAAAGGATTAATTTGCTCTAAGGGCTGGGAGTCTTGCCTTGCTTCTGTCTCGGGATGGCGGAGGATACCCCTTACCCTAACTTCCCTTGGACATCCCAGAGTCTCCTACTTCCTCTGCAACTTTACTTCTGTGCTGACTCACTTGCCTGGTGTGGGTCTGTGAACCTTTGCTCCTTCCACCACCAACCCACCAGCCCATCCAATTACCTGAAAGCCTACTCTATTCTGAGATACCTTTGCTCTTTTGGGGTTTAGCCTAGGAGGAGATGGGCACTAAGAAAATAAGATCCAATACCATGCCATGAGTACTGTCAGTGCTGCAAAGGGAGAAGACCAGCTGTGATGGGAGGACTGCAGGGGGCTGGCATGGTCTGGGCAGAGGTGGTGCCATCCAGACCCCAAGCAGCAACCCCGTTAAAAGTAAACTGAGGAAGTCCAGGGATAAGAATGGACCACCCGCTTGCTTTAGGGACTCCAGCAAGCCTAAGCTAGGTTCTGTGCAGAATGAATAAAAAAGAGAGACATTTCACCATTCCTTTTACAACATTTATTAGGCACCTCCTGTGTGCTGTGAATGGAAATAAGATGGACAACATGACAATCCACAAAGCGACTATGGTCTTGCTTGCCCCTGGTGTTCAGTCAGCAGAGGTGGACAACCAAGAAATCAGCAGAAGTCGGAAGGCCCGGGTGCTGTGGAGCGGGGAGCAGATGGTCGGGGGCCTCCCTGAGGAAGCAGGGAAACGGGAAGACCGCGGGGGTGGGGGGCGTGCAGGGCGATGGCCCACCAGTGACTTGGAACAGGTCCCCAGTGCACGGGGACTGCTGGGCTGAGAGTGGGGTCCCCACAGGAGGCCAGGCAGCATCTGCGTCCTTCTCCTGCAGACCGAACCCAGGCCTGCGGCCGCGCGGCTCCTCAGGGTCCTTCGGGAGAGCCTCCACCCAACCCTCTGAAGTGAGCACAACAGGGTTGAGGGGGGCCCTCTGGAAGGGCCCTTGACTGTCACCTTCCACGTGAGGCGGGGCCATGTTTCCACTTCACCCTGGGTCCTCGCCCCACCCTGCCCCGTCCTGCAGACTGTCGCAGCCAGGCAGACAACAGCAGTCTGCACGAGACCTGCTGGGCCCTGGCAGCACCTTTCTCCCGACCCTCCTGCTCAACGCACAGGTCCCCTCTCAGGCCAAGGGCACTCCTGGGCACTCTAAGTCAAGAGCACTGGACACGGGCTGGGGGGGCCTTGGCAGCAGGCTCAAGGCACCCTGGAAAGAGCCTCCTAGCTCTGCCCTGGCCTCGCACACTGACAGCTGTCCTCGACGTTCTTTTTCTCTCTGAAAGTTCTGTCAGTTACCTTGATGTGAGGGGGAGTGTGATGTGATGTTCTGCGGGGGGCCCTGAGAGAAGAGCCTGGGAGCAATTTCCTAACCAAGTGTCACAATGATGGAGAGCCCCTTCCTGGCTCTGAACCACGGGAGCCGTCAGCTTGCTGCTCAGCGAACCAATAGGCAAGTGCTTCCTGGGAAAATGGCCTCGTCTGCTCGCCATCCCCCATGTGTCCTGGCACTGGGTGGCTGGTGTGGCGGGTCCTCAGAGCTGGGCATTGACTGAGGAGAAGGGTCATCAGTCTAGTTCCGCCTCAGAGCACTGGCTGGGCACTCGGAAGAAGGCTGGGGACAAGAACTCCAGGAGGGATGGGGAAGCCTTGGTGGAGAGTCTTCCCAGGGTGCTGGGAAAGGAGAAGGGGAGGGCTATCCTTGGGGGCAGAGAGGCCACCGGTCCCAGTGCCTCAGGGCTCCAGACAGAGTGGGTGGGTGAGCTGGTGGCTGCCTGCCTCTGACGGGCTCATTTAATATGCAGTGGTACATGGTGCCCCTGTGCCAACGTGATGCTGCTGCTCGCGGCTCACTTCAGCTGTCTGTGGCTCCCACCTATGCCTGACGTGACAGGGCAGTCACCTAGTACAGCAAATCCTCTTACTGCAGATGGCTTTGTGTGGTGGGGTTGCCACCACGAACACACCATCTCTAAGAAGCCCAGTGGTGACTCCAAAGCAAGCTTTGCCAGGGGTTCCTAAGAGGCCAGCTTGCGGACCCCACTCCGGGAGATGGGCCTTGACCATCTGATGTTCTAGCAATATCATTCAGAAGCCCTAAGGACAGCTGTCTCTGTTGTAGGGTGGAGATCAGTCCTCACTTCCATGAGGACCTTATCCCCAAACTCTTTGGAGGGCAAAGGTGTTGCCCCATCTGGAAGAGGCTGAAGCAGCACTGATTTCAAACAGGGGTCGATGCGTCTCCATCTATGGAGGCTCTGCCCTACACAGCAAGGTCAGGGCAGTAAAGGTGGCACTATAGCCCAAGGCTCCAAAGACACTGAAAGAAGGAGGGCGGGGGGAGAAAGAAGAGAAGCACATAGGAAAGGGTTCACAGGATAAAAGGCACCACACACACACACACACACACACACACAACCATCCCAAGGTCAAACTCAAAATGTTCTTCACTTGTCTTTCTTCCAGTAGCCAAAATAGCCATCAGTGTAACTTACATTTGCAGGCAATCTCTGCGTTGTTGTCTGTTGAAGTCAGGGAGGCAAGCACAGCCTTGAACACGTGGCAGAGCTAGCTGCTGGTGAGATGGGCTTGATACCCTATCTCGATGGCCTCTGTGAATAATGTAGTCAGATGGTCTGCCCACTGGAGAGTCCATCTTCAGGGCCCTCAGCCAGGCAAGCATGGAGTAGAAATCATGCTTAGAGAAGCCTTTCCTGATATCCTCTGATTGGCCAATGCACTGCTGTTGATCCTGTGAGATAGGGACAAGAACAGGGGAACGAGAGAAGAAATGAGGCTACTGAGCTTGCAACCCAGTTCATCATAAAATGACAGAGCTGATGGAGACCCATCTATCTCTGATGTCAACAACAAACCCATGGCCCACTAGGTGACATGACTCTCCTGTGACTTCAAAGCAAGATGGGACAGCTGGGACAGGGTATTGGGTCCAAGAGGTGTCCAAGGCAAAGGGTCCTTGAAACCCCACGCCAGGTGGTTCTCCTGAGAAGGGGTGTTTGAAAAGCTCATCAGCATCATCACTGCATCTGCCGCCATCTAGTGGTGAGGGGCTCGGGCACCTTGCGTCCCACTGGAGACCCCGTAATATCAATCGCCCAGAGCTGAGACCATGGCTCCAACAGGGACCCCAAGAATGCCAAGGAGACTTCTCTATGACGTTCCCATTGTGAGCACCAGCTGCTACTACATCTGATCAGGTAATGTCCAGTAGCCTGCCATCTTTCTCATGGATCAGAGGTGTAGCCATCTGCAAGCCATCAGCAAGGTCCAATTTCCTCACGGAATACCAATGGGGAACCCAGGAGGCGTTGCTGACTCACCACTGGCCAAGAGGATGGTGATGGCTTCAGAAGGGCTGGAGGGAGTTATCAGAAGAACATCCTGCTGCCTGTGTATTTGCCCCAGGCTGCCTCTCTAGATTTTTCCACAGTACCCAGTGGCTCCAATCTTCCCACCACCCCAGGCAGATCTCCAAGACTGTTTAACTCCAAGGCTATGTCTGTTCTTCAGTTTGCAAATAACCAGCTGATTATAGGCTGAGCTAAAAAGAGAAGATTCTAGCTGGTTGTGTTGGTGTACACCTGTAATCCCAGTGACCTGTGAGGCTGAGACAGGAGGATCTCAAGTTGGAGATCAAATAAGAGATCAGTCTGAGTAACTAAGAAATGCCCTAAGCAACTAAGCAAGTTGGTGTCTCAAAATTTAAAAAAGAAAGAAAGAAAGAACGGGGCTAGGGATGTGGCTCAGTGGTAAAGCATCTGTGGGTTCAATCCCTAGTACCTAAAAGGTGAGAGGAGGGGGAGTCTCTTCTCTACTTTTGAAGAGGAGTCAGAGGAAAAGCCTTTCCCAATTGAACTGCTTCAATGAAGAGTCCCTCAATCATTCAGTATGGGGCAGCTCAAACCCCCCCAGAAAATCTAAGCCATCCTTAAGCTTCCTCTTATGACATGCTTCCTATGTCACACTATCACCACCTGGCCCAGCTAGACCTCACCTGGGCCAAATGATCTTCCTGCTTCTCACTCTATCCAAACTCAAACTCAAACTGCCAATGGCCCTGGTCGCTTCCCCTGCACCCTCACTTCCTGCAGCCAGGCTGGCTTCCTCCTTCCCTACAGCTCTCAGTCAACTATCCTCCCCCAACCCAGGGCCTTTCTACTAGCTGTCCCTCTGCCCTGCAATAGGGCAGGCAGGCACCATCTTGGACTCTTCCCAAAGACCCATCAGCTTCCAAACAGCATCTGAAGGCAGTGGTTTGAACAGTGGGATCCAAAGTCCAAATGACCTCTTGAGTTCAAATCCTGAATCTACCACTTTCCAGTGGTTTTGGGCAAGTTATTGGACCTCTTTGTACCTCTGATTCCTTAAAGGCTCTTGCGATGATGAAGTGGCTTAGCACATTTCCCTAAGGCCAAGGACAGAGAAGGCTCTGTAGAGGAAGGGATTTTCTGCACCCAGACCAAGCAGGGGCAGCAAGCTCTTGGCAGAGTGGCCCCCTGGGTCCACAGGAGGGGACTTGGCTTCAGGAGCCCAGGGATCTCCTAAGTCTTTGTGCAGAGGAAGCAGTTAAGGCCTGTCTCTGAGGTGCAACTGCCTTGGCTTCCTTCAAGAGGCCTGGGCTTGTGAGAGGGAGCGCTGAACTGCCACCGAGAAGGAGGAAATGGAATAGGAAAATAGGAATGAACTCAGGGGCTGCCTGACACCCAACTGAGGGTCCCAAAAGAAACTTCCCTCTTCTTCCCCTCTTCCCTTGTCCTGAGAAACAAGGCTCAGAAGCCAGAGCTGCCTTGGCCTCCTCAAAGCCTCCTGTCAGTCCCCACCCAGCTGGGGCTGAGGGAGGCCCAGGGATACACAGATGTTACGTTGCCATGGTAACTGCCTAACCCTGTTGTGCTTCTGTTCAGGTTACCAAGGGTGCAAAGAGGAAACTGGGCAACCACGCTGGCTCCACAGGCCTGGCCCAGGCCCCTGTGTCAGTTCAACGCTTCCTTTCTTGTCCTTCCCCTCTCCAGGCTTGGCCACTTGGTACTCACCAAGAGCCCAGGTCTCCCAGACCAATGTCACAGCAAAGCCAAGGAGGGCCCAGCCAACGACTCAGTTGCTGGGTCTCTGCCTAATTCTGATGGCCCTTGTTCCTCCAAAGATAATAATAGCTCCGGTTCACTGCAGGGAGAGCAAGTGCAAATGCCTTCAGAGGCTAGGCCCCGCTCGGATGAGTGACAGGAGGCCGGTGGAAGACACAGTGGTGGGGTAGCGGCCGCCGACAGGGGGCTGCCCTGTGCTCACAGCTGTGTGTGGACAGACAGACAGCAGATCCTAGTAGTCTGGAGGTTCTGTTAGTCCAGAAACCAGACCCCCAAAGGCTTTTATAAAACCTCCTCTAACTGGTGCTTATCATCATTCAGAATCGAAACAAATGCCATGCGCTGAAACACACCAGCCTCTGGGTGGGCTCAGCTTGAGGGGCAGTTTCAAACTCCCTTCTGCAACAGCGGTTGTCCACAGTTTGCTGTGACTATTTATTAATAGTGGTGGCCACCATCTAGGGACTCCTGAGTGGGTTGGGGGCTCTGATTTTTGACTTAATTCTTGCCTAGACCCTTTGCTGGGGCAAGAAACTGCTGGGCAGCTAAGGAATCCCCCAGGACAGAAAGTGGGACACAGACTGGCACTTCTGTGGCGTTTCTCTGATGCCAGAACAGGGGCCCAGCCACCAGGCTTTCTCCCCACAGTCCCCCAAGCGAGGGGCTTGGCTTTGACCTCCCTACTCTAGCTTCGTCCTTGGCCTTCCACACCCCTCCCCATGCCCCCAGCCCAGCACCTGCTCATGTCCCTCACCTGCCCTCTTGCCTGCCAGCCACCCCTGGCGCCAGCTGACCACAGGCTCCTTCCTGGTACCTCTTCCCAGGCACTAATCCTACCCAGCTCTCCTGACCATATCTAGGCATGGCCATGAGCGTCCTCCAAATCCCCCTGCCCCTCAACTCTCTGCCAACTGAGCTTCCATTTGGCCTGTGACATTTAAAAATATCTGTCCAGCCTTGGCACCCAGAGTCCAATACCTCAGCTGCCTCGTCCGGCCCCACACCCCTCTGCTGCCAGCACCCACAAACTCTTGACCCAGGACATGGCTCTTGAACCCTCTACTCGTCATTCCTCTCTTAATTTGGCTCCTTTGTCACATGGATCCTCAGTGTGAGCCCTTCCCTGCCCCTACAAGGACAAGGCAGGCAGCGGCTCAGGGGGCTTCTGAGCGGCAGGGCAAGGTGTGGGCCATCTGTGTGCCCGTGCTGCGGGAGCACATGCCTGGAGCATGGTGTGATGTCTGCCCCAGCTGCCCTCTCCCTGGCTTCGAACCCCAGCAGGCCCCATGGTCCTGCTATTAATATAGTGCAAAGAGGCCCAGCAGCTGACTAGGACAAAATCTTTCCACACGGATGGTGACAACTGCCACCACACTGGTTTGGGCTCCATGTGTCCCCACTGTGCATTCCTTCAGAAGGGCCCAGCTGAAGCCTGTCTGGGCGCCAGCACTGAAACTGCCTGCTTTGCTTGGGCAATGGGGAAATTGCCAACAATCAATCTGGAGGTTTTGAAAGGGGCTCAAAAGACGGGTTAGAAAACCCCTGGGGCTCACAGGAGCAAGTGTCCTCTTCCTTAACCATGCCATCAGCCTGCCTTTGTGCAGAGGCCCAAGGCTACCTGCTCCTTCTTTTGCCGTTTATTCTTGAGACCTGCCTGGCACAAAGGTACAAGCAAGTAAGTACACATCAGAGGAATGATGCGTGTCCTGAGGAGGAGAAGGCAACAGCTGCTTTAGTTTCCAAACATGCTTTCTTTGGTGGCAAAGAGGGCAGCTTCAACTTTTCCCAAAAGAACCCAAAAAGAATGAATGGCTAGGTGTGTCAAAGTCATAAACCCAGAATGCTAGAACTCACTCCATTGTCCAAAAATGCCAGGGTAAATTATGTGCTTTCTGGGATTTACTTGAGAAGACTCTAGAAGAAAAGATGGGAATGCCATAGGACAACAGAGAAGCAGATGTGGATAGTCCCTCAGCATGTTCTAAGCCCACTGACCTTCTCTCTACCTTGGTGTTTGAAAATTTCCATAACAAGTTTAAAAATATACATGTGCAAACAATGTTAAACAAACACTTACCAAGGGCTTCTTATGGCTGAGAACTCTCCTGGAACCTCTTAATTTGTAGAAAAAGAACAAAATCAAGTAAAGTCCTGCCACCTAACAGGGATAGCTCGGCCTGGAAACGATCACTCGCCAGAGGCCCTGGGTTGGTTGCAACTGTCCCATGCTCTGCACCCACAGAGACGACCTGAAGCCATGCTTTTAAAACTTAGCGTCAGGGTGCTGGGGTGTGGCTCAGTGGCAGAGCACTAGCAATGTGAGGCCCTGGGTTTGATCCCCAACACCAAGAAAAATAAAAAGTAAATTAATATTTCAAAATACCACCACTGACTTATGTGACCCAGAAAGAGCACTGAAAGAACTTCAGCCCTGGAATGGCCTTCTCCACCCAAGACAACCCTGGAGAACACGGGGTTCATGGATGCTTGCGAAGAACCTTACGTTCCACCATGCACAGTGGCTTGCTTCCAGTTGCTTTTGACCTTTATGATCATTGGTTTGTTTTGTTTTGGTGTGGTGCTGGGGATTGAACCCAGGGCCTTGTGCTTGGAAGGCAAGAACTCTACCAAGTGAGCTATCTCCCCAGCCCTTGACCTTTAGGAAAGAAGCACCTACCACATACAGGAATCTATACCTTTAGGCACAGGTTCTTTTCTGGCACCACATCAAGCACAGAGAGAACAAAGGGAGAAAAGACCTACTTCTCCCCACCCAAATTCAGGGAGAAAATGAGAGTGAGGACAATGGGGAGTGGAGTCTGTTTGGCAGAGGAAGCCAAGAGCCCGAGCTCCGGCTGACTGCTGGCTGACACGGCTCCATGGAGGCCAAGGCTGGGGACAGGCCCTCTACCACGAGGCTGCCTCAGCTCTCTCTGCGAACATAAACACGCGGCATGACAGCAGTGTCATGAAGAAGGCAGATTGGATGACCACACCTGCTGACATATTATTAGGAGGCAAACGTCACCGGAAGAAGCTGTGCTCTGAGTAACGCGGTCCTGCGGAAGCTCAGCAGGCGCCAGCTGGTGAGGAGCAGGGCCTTCTACTACTCCCCAGCCGAGGGCACGACCAGACAGTGAGATCGAGCCTCGTCTGTGCCTTTTGGTGGGAAATGTTTGTTGTCACACAACAAGACCAGTTTTCACATCTTCCACAGGCACCAAACATCCTGCTCTGTCAGTGAACAGAATGGAGGACTGATCAAGAGCAAGGTGGTGCTCAGGGTGGTCTTGAGGGGAGGGGCGCTCCTCTGTGAGAGCCGTGAGTGCATCTTCACGTGCTGCCAGAAGCCAAGGGATGTCGGCGGTTTGTGTTTTAGATCTCAGTGGCATGATTTCCCTTTAAACAAATCCATTCACGTGAAGAAAACAAGTTGATTCAGAGGAAACTGTCAAGTACACTTAGAGGATGAGACCATGGCGACGACGCGACAGTGGTGTGGAAGGAACACGTCTCAGCAAAAACAGTCAATGTTTCTGAGGTAGCGCTAAGGAACTGTGCATTTCTAAGGTACTTCTGGGTTCAGTTTTAACTATGCTCTGCCTACAAATGGCTATACCACGCCCTAGACCAGCAGCTCCCAGTTCAGACTGACTCTTTCCTGTCCAAGGTCCCCAGTCGGGGTGATGGAAGCAGGGCCCAGAGTCCATGCTGCTATGTAAAGCCACCAACGCCAGGGGCTCTGGGTCAATAACCCCAGAAGCAACCTCTGAGAAAGTGCCTGCCTTCTGCCTCCTGAGCTCTCTTCTGAACTTCAGATGATGACTTCAGAAGGGAACACTGTTCACGTGGACTTCACCCAACTTACCCAGGGCTCTGGGTAACAGAGAGAGCGTCCTCACACCATGCTGAAGTCTGTTTTAAAAAATGGTGGGAGAAGGGAACCAGGGAGCCCCTCCAGCTTGGTCTGCCAGGAGGTCTGGGTATACCAGTCGCCCAGCACCCCATCCAGTTTGCACTGCATCTCACACTCAAAAATGTCCCAGTCGTGTGAGAAATTATATGGTGACTCTAATTACACTCCATGACTAACTCAACTAGGCTCACAGTGAGCACGGAGGGACTGAGGGGGACAGGGACCTTGACTTCAAACCTTGACTTCCAAAGCTGGAGATCTTTCTTTAAACTGAGGCCATCCTCAATTCAAACTGTCCAGATGCAGGATTAGTTGAGGAGGGTTCTATCTGGTTTAATATTGCCAGATGACAAGGGACATGTGTCCATAATTGGAGCCCCACCAACAGCTCTGCAGTGGTCACCAACAGCAGCTGACACTATTTCTCCTAAACACACTCAGTCACCTCTACAGGAACTAAGAAATGATCCAGAACCCAGAGCATACTTGGCCACTCTTTCCTAAGTTAGTTATTTTCCAGTTAATTTTCCTGACACCTCCCTTTGTGACAAATCTTTGAAATATATTACACCAAAGTTCAACTTTTCTTCTTGACAGGCAAGGTCATGGGTCTCATGTCCCTAATCCACCAGGACAGCAGGAACACAGCCCCTAGTCTCTCTCCTCTCTATGAAGCCTCTGGCCATGACAGTGGTATGAAGTGAACTTCAGCTCAAGCTCTATTTCGTGTTTTAGAATTAGTAGATGACATGAGCGATTCACACAGACACATGCAATCCAGCATTAAAATTAAGAAGTCAAGCTAGAGGAAGCTGTAGATATCACAGGTTCCACAAGCAGACATCTTGAAAACAGGTCTTGAAAAAATGGATTTGCCTTTCTTGTACTAAAATTCTCATGTTTTGAGGTGCAGTTTTAAGTATTAACTGGTGCTTTTGGAGCTGGCTGGATTTCTGACTAACCAACAGAAAGAGAAAGTGTTACCAAGTGATCTTAGCTTTAACCTTGGCCCAGTCCCTCCAGCTGCCATGTGGACTTTGCCAGGCTTGACTAGTAAGGGCATGGTATAGTCCTATTTCTAGCTCCCAGACCACTTCTAGCCAGCTCTTTCTTTGCTCTTTCTTTAATAAGGAGCCGGTAGAATGTCAGTTCTAAAGTGATCAAGAAAAGAATGTGAAGCTGTGAACTGTTGCAGACAAAAAATAGATCTGATATCAAGAGATCTGCCATCTGAGCCTGTGGCTCACCTTCCACTCCACATGAAGATTCTGCACTTGTAATGAAAAATCCAGACAGAACCAAGACTAGGGAAATGCAGCCTACAATCTGGTTTTGCCACAAACTTGCAGGTCCCACCTGCCCTGAGTCTATTTCCTTACTGGTAAAACAAGAACTGAGGCTTGATTTCTGGGATGACTTCTGTCTATACTGACTTCAGCTGGAAACTCAATTTGGGGTGTTCTTCTCAGTACCCTCCTTAGCATTGGATTTTTCCTGCTTCCACAACAGCTCCTCCATGAGTGCCTGACCTACCTATTGCCTCCTCACATGTGGTGCAAAGCTACTTCCAATTCCATAGGCCAAAGGCAGAACTTGGGCTCAGCATGCTAGAACTTGGGGTCTCCTGTCTTCACACACCAAGCCTCTCTCCCCACTTTGCTAGCTCAGCGGAAGGCAGACCTCTACCTCGTTCCACCTGAGACTCATCCTCAACACAGTCACATTGTCAACCAACCTGTGTGAGAGAGCCACTGGGGATTGAACCCAGGGGCGCCACCATGGCATCACACCCAAAGCTCTTTGCGTCGTATTTTAAGACAGGTTCTGGCTAAGCTGCCTTGACTGGTCTCCTTGACCCTCCTACCTCAGTCTGCAGGGGAGGTGGACTGTGGGTGTGCGCCACTGCACCCGCTCCCTAAGCAGCTCTGCAGGCTGCTCTCAGCACCACCAGCCTGATGTATCTCTAGAATCAACCACCCAGCTAGACCTGGCTACCACCAACTCTAGCTTCCTTCCCAGTTCCATCCTCCCTAGCTGGGGTCAGAGAAGTCTCTGACCTGATTCCAGCATTTCCTGCCCATCATGACAAGGGCGCCCACTCTTCCAAGGCTAGGCAAGAAAACATGAAGACTGCACTTCGTCCTGCTGGGCTGATAAGACCCTGAATGGTGACCCCTGCCCCGCTCTCCAGACTCATCTCCTCTGCCCTCCAGCTCCAACGACCTCCTGCAGGCTCCCTAACAGACCCGCTCCTTCCCGCCAGAGGGCCCATGAATACATGAATACGCTGCTCCTCTCTCTGGAGCCGCACCAGCCCCGGCTACTGCTCTGCTTGGAACGGCACCAGCCCCTGCCACCACATGCTCATCCTTCAGTTCTCAGCTCAAGTGTGCACATATCACTTTCTCAGGAAAGTATTTCCTGACGTGCCTGAATCTAGGGCGGCTTCCTCTGCTGTGCACTCTGGAAAAGAAAATTCTTTTCCAGTGCCCTTAGCTCAGATTGTAATAAGACCCTCCTTAGTGTGGTGATTCATTATTTCCAGGTCCCCACTGCATACACTGAGTGAAGAGATAGAGTCTGATTTGGCTTACAATCATATTTCTGGTGCCTATCAGAATATATAGCAGTGCTAATATGGGGCATCTTTTTAGATCAAGCTCCTATGGCTTCTAAAACTTTCCATCAAGAAACCACTAAAGGGGCTGGGGTCGTAGCTTGGTGGTAGAGTGCTTGTCTAGCACATGTGAGACACTGGGTTTCATCCTTAGCACCATGTAGAATTAAATAAAATAAAGGTGTATATATAAAAAAGAACCCACTAAAGAAAATGGGAAATTCATACAGACAAAATTCAACTTGACTCCTTTCCAATCTCATTTTTAGTCTCTTTCTGCCAGGCTGGGTTTCTTGAAATTCTTCCTCAGCTCTCTTGACTTTTGGACTTTATCACCACCACCATCACCACCAGAATCACTATACCACTACCACCACAACCCCATCAACATCGCCACCACCATTTCTATTACCACCACTACCACCCCCCCCCAGCCCCCCATTACAATCACTGCCACCACCCCTGCCATCACCAGCATTGCCAGCAGAAAAAGTCATTGATCACGGAGAGAGCAGAGACCTATATCCAGGCCCAGCTGGTCCCAAATCTGGCATCTGGCCTTTTACCTCCAGTCTTCCTGCAGAATCCCTCTCACAGGATGTCCACTTGTTCCCTCTTAAGCCCCACCTAAGTACTCTCAGAAGACAGACATTAGAGAAAATCCCCTTAAAATGAGAAGCAAAACAAGGGTGGCCCCACTGCATTCCTCTCATTTAGTAAAGTATTAAGGATTCTTTTCTTTCGAGTATTTTCAGAGAACACAGTGAAGCGCAAATGAGGGATGAAGAAATTAGAGAAAAATGAAAGAAGTAATAAAAAAAATCCATCTAACTAAACAACATGACTAGAAAGTCAAAAGAATAAACTAAAAATTATTTTAAAATAAAAAAGAACCTCAGATTTGCCAAATATCAAAACTATAAAGCACAAGAGGGCACTGAAATAGAGGCTCCTAGGTTCTGAGAGTTCAGACAATGTTATCATTTCAAAAGAAATACGTGGCTAACACAGGATTGCCAACTATCTTTTTCATCTGCTAAGTAAAGACACTGAAAAATTAAATTACATTTTAAAAAACTCTAAATTCCTTTTAGGGAGCAGGGTAGAATTCAAACAGTTTTATTTGTGTGTGTGTGTGTGTGTGTGTGTGTGTGTGTGTGTGTGTATCTGTTATCTATCCATCTATGTATGCATTTCTTATTTTAAAACCCTCTAAAATCTTAAAACCATAGTTATCACCTACAACCCTTCTAACAACAACAAAATGCCTAAATCCTAAAAGGTAAAAAGCTTATGTAGCCTCAAAATCAAGATTAGTCCCCTTCCCTGAATAAATCTAGCTTGTATCATCTTCACTTCCCTATTTCACTGTGGACCAGTATTTGGTCCCTCACTGGTACCCTCTGGACCGTGCACAGAGTACCAGAGCAATCACCTCACTAACAACCCATTCTAAAGGTAGCAGAAGATGAGAAAAATGTACAAAAATTAGTATTGATTCTACAAACACATAACAGCCTGAAAATCTAATGAAACCAAGAGAGTCCATTCACAATGATACAAAAGTATCAAACACCTGGGAAATATATGAGACATATTTACCTACGAAACTACACTTATGATAAATTAAAATTACATGAAGAAAACACAAATCCCTAATGGAAGAAATGAATAAATGAAGAGACCCTGCTTCTGGTTTAAGACCAACTGCAGAAAAGACAGAAATATTTCCCAATTTAATTTACAGACTGAATGCAATTCCAGGCCAATAATAATAATAATAATAATAATAATAATAATAATAATAATCACCAACACCATTATAGAACTGGATAAAAATGGTACTTATATTCACATAGAAAAGCACATGGGCCAACTCTGGAGAACTCTGAGATAATATGCAATGAGAGGGCACCTGCAGAGTTTAAAATGCAGTACAGTGACCGCACCTGGCATCCCAGCAACTCAGGAGGCTGAGGCAGGAGGATTGCAAGTCACAGACCAGCCTCAGCAACTCAAAATAAAAAAATTAAAAGGGCCGGGGTGTGCTGTCCCTGAGTTCAACCCCGAGCACTTCCCTCCTCAACACATACACACACACACAGAGTGATCAGTGAGCCCGTCAACCAGCTGCAGTAAAACATGGGAAAAACATACAATTGCACAAACTGAATGGGAATAAACCAGCTCACAATTAAAAAAAAAACCCACAAGATGCCAAGGAAAGAGAGACGTCTTTTAAAACCCTTTCATCTCCACTGTAGACCAAAAGGGCTATGTTTTATTTTTTTTAATTATTTTTTAAACTAATTGAGAAACATCAGAAATTTTCAAAGGGACAAGATAAAAAGTGTTTAAAAGAAAAAGAAAAAGCTTTTTGAATCCTATATATTTTGCAAGGTCCATCTGGAGTCCGGCATTCTTAGGGTACTTACAATCTAAAGCACACCTTGGCAGTTAATTAAATTCATATTGCTCTAAATTATGAGTGAGTAGATGTGGGAAGGAGGCTGTGGCAGACACATCTTCTGCCCAGCTCCTTTACCATCTATGCCCAGCACCCAGCAAGCACCACTTGGACTTCAAACCAGGTTAGTGGCTTCCTAAATAAAGATGATGCTCATGTAACTCAAACCCAACCAGACCTCTACAATTCAGAACGGTCTCTTCTTGCGTTTCCTCCCTTCTTCCCTCCCTCAAGGGTCAAGAGGGAAATGAGGGCAGTTTTATGAGCAAATTTTTAGACCAACAAAAGACTCCCAACTTACAATGATTTTTAGTCAAAACAATGGCTAGGGGTGGGAGGACCCAGAAGACATTGCCAACTGCAGTGAATTCTCATTTCTGATTCTGGGAAGACTTGTGCTTCAATTCTCCAAGTTTCATCATGTGCAATGATGCCAGTCATGGGCCCTGTTAGGCACCATACCATCTTAGCACTGGAGATGACCTTGTAGATCATCTGGCCCTATACCTCAGGATTCTTACGCACACAGCAAGAAGGGATAAAGAAAAAAGATGGAGTGGAACCAAGTGTCCACTGCAAGAATGCAGAGGGCAGGCCAGCTGGAATGCACCCTGCTGTGGACCTGATCTGATTATAAACACATCCCAATCAATGCCCCACATACTGGCAGTATTCTGAGACCTAAGGGAGCCGCACACCCTAACACCTGCCTGGAACAGACCGGATGTTCAGCAGACTGCCTTTTGGAAAAACAAAGCCAAGTGAAAATAATAAACAAATACCTTAGAATCCTCTTTAACTCAAAGTAAAGCTACAGTGAATGAGGCCGCTTCCCTGGTTATGGGGATGGACTGATTACAGGGCCCAGATTCATCTGCCTGAAGATAATTGCCTCAATTCTCCACTCCACTCTGCACATACAGAAACACTCCCAATCTAGCAGAGCCTCAGCGACTAGACATGTAAAATTGGCCTAATCACAGTCTGAAGAGCTCAAGCTGAAAGGATTCTCTGAGCGTGCGCCTGAACCATGACACCACTGAGGCTTCTCCTCTCTGGGCTCCAGCTCCCCAGCTCCCTCCCCCAGGGATGAAGGGTGAGTCAGATCCTCAGCAGATGAGATGAAAACAACTCTGAGGCTCTCTGTTCATGCTGGTGGCTGGGGGTTGGGGTGGCAGTGAGTGAGATGTCCAGGAAGGTGGGAAAAATGACAAAACCACAAACCAAGGACATTCCTGACTGTTGGGTGGCCCTTTGCAATCAATGGCCCAAGAGTTGCAGGCAGAAGATGCTACAAAGGGCAAAGGTAAATGTCAGAGGCTAAAATCACCCGTGCCGGAGTCATCTTTGGAGAGGAATACCTCAGCCAGCCACACTTAAGAACCAGACAAGCTAAGCCTAGGTCCAAATTAGGCAGACAGAATCTAGTCCTGATTCCTGCAGGACCAAGCAAGTGGGTCAGTCTAGAGGCTGAATCAGCTGCCACACATAAGCTGAGCTCCAAGGCCAAAAGTGCAGAAGAGGTCCTATTTCCTGGGTGAGGAGCTTCTAGACACTTCCTGTTAAGAGACTAGAAATTGCCTCTCTCCTGACACAGAGGGAAGGAGATAGGTGTGGTGTCAGTGGGAGAACCTGCGTAGAGCATAAAATGAAGGGGCAGGTAGGGTGCTCCTAATGATCTGAACACAGGACCTCGGCTCTGCTGATCCTGTCTCCCTTTCAAAGGGACAGCACCAAATACAGCCTTTTAATCCCAACAATGACCTGGACAGAACCCAGCCATCTCAGAAAGATGATTATTTCTCCCTATTGTTTGCTTTTAGCTGGAGACAGCATTACCCCAAAATCACAAACTCAAACTAGAGGTTTTCACCATTTCTACTGGTGAAAGCCAACTGAGATCAGTGCAGTCCAAATAATGGCAAAATGGCACCCTGGAGAGAAGAGCCAAATGTGCTGTATTGTACCCAGTCCTCCTGGGGAACAGGCAGGGGCGGCCCATGCCAAAGCCACAGTGCCTTGCATCTTTCTGGCTGATTGCCACAGCGAGGGGTGGGGAGCACTTCAAAGTCCCTGAATTCATTTCTATCCAAAAGAAAGTTTGAAAAGCTCTCCATCTCCAAAAATAGTCTTCTCCAATGATTGTCCAAAAAACATGTTCAAGAGCGATTATACCCACTTGCCAGGCGGAGCGATTCTTTATCTTAAGTCTCGTCTTGGAAAATGTTTTGGTGTCCACGGGACCTATGAGGAATAGCCTGCAAGCCTTCTAAAAACTCATGCAATTCACCTGCCTCCCAGAGTGACCAGCACATGGCTTTGCACATGGTAGATACATGGAAATAGGTGGACTGAAAGCAGTCCTCATGGATTTTTAAAAAACTAACATTAAAGAAAAATAAAATCTCAAAAGCTCCAACCTAGTAAAAAAAAAAAAAAAAAAAAAATCTACCTCTTTCAGAAAACCACTAGATGAACTGTACCTCTGATCCCAATCACTGCTACTCAGCTTCCCTCCCCTGTGTATCTATCTGGTGTGGAATTGATTATTCTGCACCTGTTGGCAGTCTGTTCTTAATATTCAGGGGCATTTCACAGTGATACGTGTGTTGCTGGATGGCAGGAATTGCTCATCCTCAATTACTTCCATCTCCCCACAATGCCAGGAATAGTGTCTTGGTCATGGAAGTGACTCAATCGTGATTGCTAAATAGCCAATTTCATTTGTAATTTCCGAGACAGCTCCAGGAGGGGAGGCAAAGAGGACCCGTGTAATTAATAGATGGACATCTTTGCTCCAACAAGTGAGCTGTGGAACACAGAGTTTCAGCACCCTGCAGAACTGCACAAAAGGCTGCTGGGTGCACCCACATCCACCTGTGTGCAGGTGGCTTGAACTGTCACCCAAACATTCCTTCCTGTCACTGAGCTACCTGTACATTCAAATGCTTCCAAACCAGAAACAGAGTTGAAGACTGTGTCCTTTGGTAGAATGCTCCCCCACTCCATAGCCCCAGATGCCTACACGGAATCAGATCTGAGTTGAAGAGAATGGTGACAAGCTTCAAGTTCCAACCACAACCAGCTCAGGAGCACCATGGAAAGCATCTCCAACGTGGTCATTTGTCCTTTTGAGTCAACACTGCTTCTGACAAGGAGCCAGCAACCCCTGACAGCCCATTCCACTTCAGTGCCTTGCCTGTTAGCATATTCTTCCTTGGGCTAAGCTGAACTAAAGCCTATCTGTAAATGCCACCCATTGGTTCTAATCTTGCCCTCTGGAGCCACATAAAGTAACTCTTAGAGCCTCTTCCACACAACACGCTTTAAGGGGCTGAAGACAATATTCTTCACAATTCATCCAAATAAAAACCTTATTGTATGATACTGTAATGAACTGGAAATTGTGTTTTCCTGTCCAACTGGTTTAGGAGACTCCCTCTGGCAGAGCCTCGAAGGTAATATACGACTACACTTTATTTACCGGAAGACAGAGAGAGAGCCCCTTGTTCCCTAGCCTGGTAACAACCAAAGTCGTTCATCACCCACTTGGTCCTTTTTGAAATTCACTCTGCAGCAAGCACTTTTTAAAGTCATGCACGTAATGCATTTTAAAGAGCATTTTCTGCACAGATCCATTTGCTCGACCTCGGCACTAAGTGCGAGATGGAACAGTATTTTAGTGCAGTCCCCTGTTCCTCCTGGAGTCTGTATTGAATGCACACCAAAATATATTTGTAGCTACACATGGCTGGGGCTGGAAAATGCAGTGTTTTGTTAAATGTTCCTTTGCTGATTAAAATGCATCTTGCAAAGAAAGTGCATTGCTAATGCAGAATCTAGTCCAAAAATATGTATTATGTAATTCATATTTTTTAATAATGCCGGCAATCTCTGTGTATCTATATTAGTGAGTCGGCTCTGGGCTGCCATCTCCTAATAGGCATAAAGCACTGCATCTGAAGGATGAAGGACTTCCCATGCGCACGAACACGTCCTAACCCGCCTCACTGCCGACAGCTGGCATTAGCTGCCATTGAAAGGGCATTTACAGCACCCACATTTCTGGTTTTTTTCCCTCAACATGCCCCGAAATCAGCTTGACCAATGTCTTTATGTTTCATATGCTGTCGGTGCAGTTATGCTAACTGAAAGAAATAAAGTGGTAGGTCAACGCGAGCAGACCCTAGAAACATCCCCCATTAGTCAGGGCTGCAAGGTGGGGGATCAGGATTTGAAATATACAGCTCCAAATGCCTCTGGTCCAGTGTCGCATAATACCCACATGATTAGAACCACGCTGGCACGCGTGGTAATAAAACCCTTTGGTTTCTCTGCAAAGTGTTAGAGTACCGCACAACTAGAATCCGGATGTCTGTCCTTTTATGGTGTTTGCCAAATCAATCCCACTTTATTAGACTGATCAGTATTTTAATGCTACAAACTGACTCTTAGAACAAGAGATGCAATGTAGATGATGCAGCTGCGATGCAGAAACAAACAAAAAAACCCATCAAAAGCAGTAGCTAGAATCTAAGGTCTTAGCTCTGCATCTGGCTGCTTTAATACAAGTCTGGCATGGAGGAAACCCTCCACCCCATGGTATGAGTGAGTATTCAGTACCAGGAGGGAGTGCCTGGTGCATCAGCTCAGGTGCATCAGCTGAAAGGCAGAGCCTCCTCTTCCAGTTTTCCCACACTGACTCAAGGAGAAAAAAGCCTAGCCCATGACACGTGTTACAAGTGAAGAACCCTTGTTGACGTGTCATGGATTCCAGGAAGATGGCCTTGCTGAGATTTATCACCTTTGAACTTGTCACCATGGCAAAGGAGCACTCTTTATTTAACAGGGAGGGCAAGGATGAAGATGCACACTCCAAAAGAAGCAGTGGCATTACAGATGGACTCAAGAGTTCCCCACTGCAGGGATCTCCTCCTGTCCCTGTGGAGCTCACTGGATTGTCCAGGGCTGGGAAAGTAGGACTAGCTTGCTCCAACTCTTCAGCCTTCAGAGTTCAACACCATGATCTAGTAGGCCTGGCTGCCCCCTTGCCCTAATGCTCTGATTGATCCATCTATTGTTCTTGTTGTTTTTTCTTTCCATGTAGAATTCAAGCTGAATTAAACAATGATGGAAGGAGTTGGTAAGAAGGGATTCTGAATGATTTATTAATGTTCCGATTAACAGCAGATCAGTCCTCAATATCCTCTCCTTAATATAAGACCTCTGTTATTTTTGTTATTTGCTATTCTGCCTTGGGCACCTGGAAGAGCTCGACATGTGCTGGGCACTCAATGAATACTGGCTGAATGAATTCTAAGGGGTATCCAGTGAGGATTCTGTGGCATCTGACCACCCTGAAGAGGACCCCAGGGACAAAAGAACTGGCTGTACAGAATGACCAAGAGCGCAGGAAAGCCTTGCCTCACTCAGCGGTCTCAGCGCCTGTGGGTTCTCCAGAACACTTTTGCGGCTGGACATCTCACAAGGGGCCAACCATGGGTTTGCAGAGTGGGGGCGGGGGCTTTCTTAAGGAAGAGAGAAAGAGATTCATTTGTCCATGAGGTAACTAGCCATTTCAGACTGCACAGGGTGTGTATTTTCTGGAAGCTTCTCTAATTATAGTCACTATAACAGATCTGCCAAAGGTGGTTTCATGATTAATGACTGCCTGAGGTTACCATCCTCAAACTATTAAGCCCTTGGAAAATGCCCGGGGCTGGATCATTAATACTCACGTAGGGCCCCCCCTCATTCCCCAGAATATTTGCAATTTTGCGGTCTGATTTTCAGTTGCTCAGGGGTTACACTCACTTCATTGAGAAGGTGGGAAGAGGGTCTGACCCCAAGAGGAATCAAGGCCCGGCCTGATACCCAAGTACCCCAACCTGTGGCTAGCTCCCCTGCTTGGTGGTTGATGGGTTGGTACTCATCAGGCCCCCCGCCCATTGCTTTGCCCAAATCCTTTCAAACAAGGTTCCCTCCTGCCACCTGCCGGCCCACCAGGGTCTGCGCCACCAGCTCCGCGCCACAGCGCAGCTCGCGGGGAGGCAGCCCCCACCTCTCTACTGCACATGCCCGGCAGAAGTCCGGGCGCGCAACTTCGCAGATCCTCACCGCCCCATCTCTCCTCGCCTCAGTCTCCTCTTTCCTCTCCCAGGCGAGAGGACCAGCGGAGGCACCTCTCCCGGGTCTTAGACTGCGGTCTGAGACTTAGCGAGAGGAGCCTGGGAGGAGACAGACCTTTTCTTCCCCTTTCCCATCCTTTCTTTTAGCTTGGAGAGGCAAGCAGAGGCGCGGAGCTTTAGAAAGTTCTTAAGTGGTCAGGAAGGTAGGTGCTTCGGTTTTTCTCCTCACACCGAGGTGGAAGTGGGACCGCCCGGACCCAGCTTCTCACCTCGGAAGGTGCACTTTTTTCGGCTCCAGCAGCCGATGCGCATCGGAGCCGCTCTCTGCAGAGCCAGAGGGCGGGTTGGTTTCTCGGTGTGCGCCTAAGAGGATGGATCGGAGGTCCCGGGCTCAGCAGTGGCGCCGAGCTCGCCATAATTACAACGACCTGTGCCCGCCCATAGGCCGCCGGGCAGCCACCGCGCTCCTCTGGCTCTCCTGCTCCATCGCGCTCCTCCGCGCCCTTGCCACCTCCAACGCCCGCGCCCAGCAGCGCGCGGCCGCCCAGCAGCGCCGGAGCTTCCTTAACGCCCACCATCGCTCCGGCGCCCAGGTATACCCCGAGTCCCCCGAATCGGAATCTGACCACGAGCACGAGGAGGCAGAGCTTGAGCTGTCCCTCCCCGAGTGCCTAGAGTACGAGGAAGAGTTCGACTACGAGACCGAGACCGAGTCCGAAATCGAGTCTGAGACCGACTTCGAGACCGAGCCTGAGACCGCCCCCGCCACTGAGCCTGAGACCGAGCCGGAAGACGAGCGCGGCCCCGTAGTGCCCAAGGGCTCCACCTTCAACCAATCTCTCACCCAGCGTCTGCAGGCTCTGAAGTTGCAAAGCCCCGACGCCTCCCCAAGTCTCGCGCAGCCCACCACTCAGGAGTCGGAGAGCCCCAGCGAGGGGGAGGAGCCCGAGCCTGAGGACAAGGATCCGAGGGACCCCGAAGAGTCCGAAGAACCCAAGGAGAAGAAGCAGCAGCGCCGCTGCAAGCCAAGGAAGCCCACCCGCCGCGACAGGTCCCCGGAGTCCCCTTCCAAAAGGGGACCCATCCCCATCCGGCGTCACTAATGGAGGACGTCGTCCAGATTCTCCTTGTTTTCATGGATTCAGGTTAGTTGCTCAGGGTTAAACTGGGGACCCTGAGGGCAGTGTGGACTCTGCGGGGAGGAAGGGCGAGAAAAGGAAAAGCCAGGTTAGGGGCAAGGTGGGAAGAGCTGGCTGGTACCGGAACGGAGGGTCAGAGTGAGAATACAAGTGCTCCCCGACCTTCCCAAGGTGCCGGGGCCGCCCCGGTCGTCAAAAGCTTGTTTGACGGCGGGGTGCTCCTCGCGCCTCGCTGGAGACAACCTGAGGTCTCCGAGCGGGTGCCGAGCGGGTGCGTGAATACCGAGTGCACTCCAGGTTTCGAGCTGCGTACAGAAATGGCAGTGGTAAGTAACTTGTTTTATGCGCTTTTTTTCCCCTCCTATAAAGATTAGTCTCGAACAAGTTGGTTTGGCGGACGCCCGAAATGTGGTTCGGAGGTGCGCGCGCCAACTTTCCGGATTCAAGAGCGGCCGCGCTGTAGCGACACTGTTGCAATGTAAGAAAAGTAACCGGAATGGGATTGGGCGAGAACTCCGGAGGCTGCCGGCTCCTGAGGGAAGTCGCACGCGCTCACCGCGCCTAACAGGCTCGGAGTCTGGAACCCAGGTCCTAGGGCTGCCAATTTGGAGCCCCGGGACCTCAGCGCCTGTGTCCCCCACTTCTGCGGTGTACCAGTCTTGGACACCACCGCCTGCCTCCAGGCGCTGGTGGGACCGGAGGCCTTGGAAAAGAGCGTGCGCACCTGTCTGTGCGCCCCAGAGTCAATCTCTCAGCTGACCGGCACCTTCCCGCGAGTACTGGTACTTGGAGGGCAGGCCGTGGAGGTACCAAGACCCAGGGTACCTCCCAGGGTAGGCAGCGCCGGCTTGGTCACGTCGGGGTTATCTCCAACCTTTTGGCTCAGCTGGTCAGACGGTGGGGCTGGGCGCAGCTTGGCTGGAGAGATCCTAGGCTGTTTGCGCATGGTCCTAGAAGCCGGAGAGAAGGGTTAAGAGGCCCCCGAGGTGGTCGCGTGCGGAAAGGTAAAGCGGAACAAGGCACAGGCTGGAGCGGGGGATCGTGGCTATCATCAGGACATCGTACAGCGCATCCCCAAAGAGCGTGGCCCTAGCCAAGCTGGGGAAAGGTATTGGATCGGCACGCCAGTCCTTGGGCGTTGGGAGAGGCAGGGGCTGGCGGCTTCGGCAGCCTTAGGGGAGGAGAGGCAGCGGCGCGCTCCAGCCATTTTCGGTCCGGTGGAGCTAAGTTTGGAATCTGTAACCTAGGGGAAATTACCCTAGGAATCCAGCACAAAAACCGCCGCAATCTAGCAACACACCTTGGCGTGTCTTTCTCTCCTGTTGGGTGTGTGTGTTGGCGGGGTGAGGGTGTGGATATTGATAAGTGAAATGTATTTTAAAAAATCTCACCTGATTTGGAAACTGTTTTTTTTTTTTTTTTTGGCGTGCGCGCGTGCGTCTGGTTTTGCACGGGCTTGAGTTATTCTGATAGGAATGATTTGCGGAAAAAATAAAGCGTTTTGATGGCTTGTGAAATGTAAGAAAAGGATGTTGCTAGAAGGAAAACACTTTAAGTGGTCTTCCTTCCAGGACCTCTTCCCTGGAAAGGCGTCGCAGCCCCAGAATTTGGTTATGCAGGGCTAATGACGCGGGATCGGGCTTAGTCAACACCAGGAAGGCAGTTTGTTAGCAAGGATTTACTTTGGCAACGAGTCGTATCAGAAGTCTGGGGGAAGGGCCACGGTACTCTGCTTTTGTCTTGAAAACATGAAATTGCCTTAGAGAAATGGAGCCCCCCCCAAAGTTGAAATTTTTACTTAACGTAAACAATGATGGTGACATTTCTGTGTTTTTCTTCTGGTAATGAATTAGTAGCCGGAGTTCACCAAGCACAAGGGCTGCAGTTAACAGGCAAGAGAAGCCAGGGGTTTTCTTTTAGATTTTGCCTCCTTTGTAGGATGGGAGCTGTCTTCACAGTTGGGGTAGTCTAGGGGACATGTTTTTCTGCAGAGGTAGATTTTTCATTTGCTAAATTAGCATGTTGACTATTTGTGGAATGAATAAATAAGTTTTCAAAAAGGTCTTTGGTGCCTAGGTTCATGCTTTATGTAAGTCTTGTTCTGATTTTAAAAAAAGGGAGGGGGGAGGACAGGGACGCTGGCTTCCTTAACTCTAAGCAATGCACTAGGTTCCTGTATGGGTAGAGAGTCCCCAGTCTAGGAATACACAAATCATTTACCGTCTTTCAGACAGTATCTTCCATAAGCTACCCAAGTCAAAGTAGAAGATCCATGAATTACAGCCCAATTGTGAGAACCTGTTAACCACGCAAACAACCTCCCCCCTCAGTTCCCCTCCCCCACCCTTCCTCTTTCCCCTGCCTTTCCAGAGTAAAAAAGCCCTTTTTATGCCAAACAAAGCAACCAAGAAGTGTACCAACAACCCCCACCCCACCCCGGGCGGGGGAACGCACCCACAGCCCACCATAAGAAGAGAAGCTTTTGCTAAACACACACTTCAAGTCCACTTTCTGCCTAGGGCTCTGGGATTCAACTACTTTTCTTTTCCAGAGACATTTCTAGCAAGTTCTCCAAACATTCCCAGCCCACTACTCTCCCAGCTGGCCCTTTGTCTCACCCTGGTAAGAGGAGGTTAGCATTTGAATGGACTCATTACCCTTCCACACAGGTAGGGACTGCTGGTGAGGCTAGGATCTCAAAAAAGAGACCTTCTAGTTGACCAGACACCAAGTGCCAGCCCTACAGGATATTTCTAGTGGAGAGAGGGAGGGAAGGGGGACAGGGACAAAACAAAGCTAGTTAAATATGATGGCATGTCCCAACGTGCAGGATTCCCCCCCCCCCTTCATTACAGTAATCATTTGCTTAATGGAAATCTGCTTGGAGGGGGTATTGCATTTGTTTGTGATGGAAATTTATGTAGCTGTGTTCAAATGTGTCATGTCAAAAACCTGACAATATAAGTTTATGTCTAAAAGTCTGTCAACAAAACTGTTAATCTGTGTCTATGAGAACTGGTGATTTTAAAGTCTGGTGCTAAGTTCTGAGAGAACGTTTCTTTGGTGCACTGGTGCTTCTTCTGGAGCTGCTCACAGCCCTTCAGCCTGCAGCCCTCATTGTTAGCAGCTGTGAGAGAAGGGTTAACGAGGAAGAAAGCTGAAACTTGGTAAGAATGAAGTTCTTCTTTAAAAAACAATTGCATGAGTTTTTCTTAATTTATCTGTATTAACGCTGCTCTTTAGGGAGAGGGAAGCTATTGCGGGGATACTGAGCAGGACTCCTGTACATGCAAAAGAACGGGAAGCAGTAACCCTTCAACTCCAGGCGTGGGGAAAGCATCTTACAGGAAGGTGACCTGTCACGAAAACAAACCACTAAAATCAAATTAGCTTCCAGAGGCCAATGATGTCATATGCCAGCTCAAGCACTGCCCTCCTCTCAAATACTGCCCAGCAATGGGGAGGAGATGCTCAAATTACATCTTTAATCCCCATGTTCCAGAATGAGGGATGGAATTTCTTGTCTTGATGTGGGGTTGATATCAATGACTCTATTTCCTAAATCTTGAAGCCCCAGACCTGAGCAGTGGAATCTAACACAAAAAAACAAAAGGCACTGGGCTAGCACCCCTCTGCCTCAGTCTCTTCTAAAATGAACTAGTTGGATGAGACGTCCCCTTTATCCTCCTCAGATCCAAATATGTGCAGGTTGATAGAAGCCTAGAGCGTCCAATTTGATTCTATCAGTGATTTTAGCACTAATGGAGCCCAGTATTTCAAAAGTTGATCAAACAGAAAGCGCCAGCTGTGAAGAAAGTTTTTTTTTTTTTTTTTTTTTTTTTTTTTTTGGCGTGGGTGGGGGGTTGATCCAATATCAGTTTTGTCAAATCTGCTTTTCAACTGGTGACAAAAAATGTTTTAAAGAAGCAGGGAAAAGAATGCAAAATTCCACTGTGTACAGTCCCTAAACTGAGAAAACACTAGCCATCCTGCAAGTAGCCCTTGGTGTGTGTGTGTGTGTGCATACAGGCGTGCGCATACATGCATATAGGCACACACACCCCTTGTCTCCCAGACCTCAGGCTGGAAGCAAGCTTTGCAAATCAGGCAGCAGAGTGCAAGTACTGCGTGGGTGACACAGCAGGGCCAGGACACCGGGAAGGTGGCACACTGCGGAGCAGGTGTCCACAGCCTTGAAGGTATTAGCTGGTAACAGTCCTGAGCGTCCTGACTGGGCTCTGCCCTGGAAGTCAGCATACAGATGGCAGCTAGGGTGGGATGAACCCGTTCTTCAACCTTTTTCTCCCAGGAGTTTTTCAGTCATTTTTTTCCTAGTTGTCCCCTTACCGTAAAATTTTAATATCACAGATACAGATACACTATATTACCTGTTTATGAACCGTGGGATCTGGCAATAGCTAAGCCTGTGTGTGTGTCTGTGTGTGTGTGTGTGTGTGTGTGTGTGTGTACACATGCACGCGTGCGCACACACATACACACAAGCCAAATCTGGCTCCACTGCAAGTGCATGGGATAAACAAAGCAAATGTTTCCTCCCACAATTATTTGTGTCAAATTAAGTAATTTAACATCTATTTTTGTTTTGTAATTTAATATTTTGGCTGCTTATTTGATGAAACTTTCCTGGTGTTTATTTTATTTTAAAAAGTCCCCTGATGCATTGTGCTGTGCCGGGGTTTAGTGCCTGTTATTCACATGGCAGGAAGGCCAGAGTAAAAGCCTAGTGACTTAGTTCTCTCAAGGCCCAGAGTCTGCACTGCAGGGCCACCATCACCTGTTGACACTACTCAGCCAGAAGAGGCAGGACACCCAAGAGGAGCTGGCGCCATGGCGCCCTCCACTTGCAGACTATTCAGGGTGAACTGGGGAGGCTGCCTTCCAGCTTCAAGTGTGGGCAAGGCTGGGAATTTATTCTATGTCTATGGGCCTATTTTAGGGTAAGTGTGTTACAAATTAGCCAGGGGACACAGCTACCAGAGAGGCCACGGTAAGCCCAGGCTGTGGACAGAGGGTAGGTGGTGGCAGTAATGTGGGGACACATTTGAGGAAGTTAAGAGGAAAAGAAAGTTTGGGGTAATCACAGAGGGAAAATGGGGGAAGGATGTGGGCAGAACAAGGGAACACAGGAAGGAGTAGAATATTTAGAAATGGGGTTGGGGGCAAAGCCAGTACATAAAAAGTTGTATGAAAGAATAAAGAGAGACTTGGGGAGAGGTTTGGGCATTCTAGTAGGCTTTAAATACCTGGTGGCAAGGGGTTCGGACAAGGTGCAGCCAGGCAGAGACTAGCTCAGTATTAGGAAGAGCATTTTTAATAGCCAAAGATATTAGAGCCACTAATAAGGATTTCAGATTAACCACTCTTAAATTCTGTTTTCTTACAGTGTCTTAAAGACCTCACCTGGGCGGGGCACAGTGGTGCATGTGGCTAGGGAGGCTGAGGCAGGAGGATCAGGAGTTCAAGGCCAGCCTCAGCAACTTAGCAAGAACCTGTCTCAAAAATAAAAAAGGGCTGGGATGTGGCTCAGTGGTGAGCACCCCTGGGTTCAGTCCCTGGGAACTGCATAGGTGCAGGAAGTTTTCATACAAGTACCTCAAATGCTTAACCAAACACAGGCTTAAAACTTAGGAATCTTGTTTTGTAATTCAAACCCTAAACCTTGGCTTTCAGGTCAGCAAAGGCTGGTTTTGAAGCCCCTGCTCTCTAACTGAAGGGGTGCGAGGGGCACATGCCCAAAGGCTGACAACCAGCCTAAGTTGACATGCACACTCCCCCTACCTCCCTACCCTAGGAGAGAGCTGGTTTCCAAGTGTCCTGGCTTATGTTGCTGTCCCAATTAGATTCATTAGAAAAATCTACCCGGTAATTGAGGTTGTACGAGAAGGTGAAATATACCATTCCCCTTAAATCCAAATAGCATTTGGTGCCCAGAAGCCCCCAGAGTGCCTGGAATTTCCACCACGGATTACAGAAATTAAAATTTAAATAGAGCTTCCACTAAAGCCAAATTTATCTTCCGGGATTCCTCCCCCCCCAACCCCCTCCCCCACCCCCACCTCTGCCCCTCCTTCTCTTGCCTTCCCGTGGTGCCATTCATCTTTTCTGGAATGGCTACTTCTCCCCTCAAAACTCTGCTGCATCATCATCTGGTCTGGAGAAGCAATCCACAGCACAGTTCAGGTGACTAAAGAGTGTGTGTGGACCTACTACACAGGCACAGGTGGTCAGGTGATAGTAGCATGCCCAACTGAGGCAGAAGTTGGTGGCCCTTCTGTGAAGAGGGCCACTGAGCCACAGCTAGTGAGGGGGTCTGAATTTACGGTGGGGGTTTTTCATCCAAGCAGATGAAGTGTTTGCATAAACACTGTTTTCACTGCCTCACCAGCTGCACATCTGCCCCAACCCAGTATCTGGCCTCATCCGTTGGAGGTATCTTTCCTTTATTTGGCATTTGCCTCAAACAGCCTGATCATACAGCCCCTTCTGCAGACAGCTGTATGCTGCTGCTGCTGCTGTTGCTGCTGCTGCTGCTGCTGCTTCTTCCACCACCGCCTCCTCTGCTGGCCAAGGCTGGCAGAGATGCTGGGAAGGCAAGGGATGGCAGCGGCAGTCTTAATTGAACAGTAATTAATTGAACAGCTTCAAAGTCTTATTGCTACTCAGTTAGCACTCAGAAAAACCTTTGTCACTGGGAGGCTGAGGAACTTAGTAGCTGCCTAAATTCTCTTCTGTATTTTCTTTTTGTTTTTGCCTCCTTTTCCTCATTTGAAAGAAGCCCAGTGACCACTAATGAGTAGGCTTCAGAGAAGGTCTCCTCCCACCTGCCTTGTTCTTCTCAAGGGACCCTCTTGGCTTTCTTTTTCTTGGCTAAAGGAATGAACCAAGAAAGCTGACAGGCAGCTACTTAAAATTTGAATGTGCCTTGTACTTTTGGCAATGAATAGAAAGCCCAAAATGTAAGTATAAACACAATTAATTGTTGATTATAATGTATGTCATCACAGAGGCACCAACAGAGATTAAATCTGGGAAGCCCAGGGTACCACATAGGGTTGCCAAGAAAGGGCGCCAGGCCTCTACAGGTGGTAACGATGCCAGGACACCCCTGGGAGAGTCAGACAGTGAGGAAACACATTTTTCCATTTGGGGTTACTTACTGCAAAAAGCCACTGATTTGCCACCTAAGCCTCCTGAACCAAGGGGTTAATTTTCCTCAGAAATGCAGTTTAATGGGAACATGAGGAGCAGTTTCCATTTCTTTATAAGTCATTAAATATAGATGATCTATATAGTTTGCAGAGACTGTCACCTGAACTTTGATAACAACCCAGTCCTCCTCTGATCCATCACCATCTCACGTAGTCCTTCAGTCGAGCACACTCCCCACTGGGACCAGGCCAAGACCCTGCAACACAGCTCTTATCCTTCACCACTCCTCAGCTTTTTTTGGGCACTAGTCTTCTTGACTTACTCTTCCTTAGGTGCATGAACCCATTAATAGCCTTTATTTCCTCATTCCTATTAATACCTCTCAAAGATTTACCTCTTCCCCTGGCGCAAATCCATGTGGAACTGGAAATCCACATTTAAGGTCCTTTGGCTCTAAAAACAATGTCCCCAGTAAGGCTGGGGTACCAAACATAGGCTGCCCACCAATACCCAGCACTGGTCCTCTCCATACAGGTCAACCCACATTTCCGTCTTAAGCCAGCAAGACTACCAATCCTCAACAGAATCACCAGACAGACAACCGGTCAAGGTGACCCCTCGTCAACCCACTTGCAGATTCCCCAGTTCTTACCATACCAATTTCCTCAGGTCTCTTTAGCCAGGTTACCCAGGTGTCTTTTGTCAGGTCCTCAAACATTTAGCCACACTTCTGGGGTCTCTGAAGCTCTACTACTGATGTCATTGAGGTTTTCAGCTTTCAACCCCCACTTATCCAGGTGATTTTGCGTTTTCAAATTCTGATAGTCACTACAGAAAAATAAAGAGTGGAAGAAAAAAAGGGAGACTTTCAGGTTTAAATGCTGAGATTTATTCTTCCCGAAACTAGCCTATCTTTAAATTAAGGTTATTTCTATTCAAGTCTATGGATTCTCTCTCAGCTTATAACAGTGATTTTCAACCGGGGGTGATTTTGCACCCCAGAGGACATTTGGCAAAGTCTGGAGACATTTTTGGTTGTTACAACTAAGGGGATGCTACTGGCATCTAGTGGGTAGAGGCTAGGGATGCTGCTCAGCAAATTGCAACACACAGGACTGTCACTACAGCAGCTACCCAGACCCAAATGTCACCAGTGCAGAGGCTGAGAAATCACCATCTAGGGTATGCTCACTGGTTCTGAAACCCCTTCCCCTGGTGTGGTCCCACCTCTCTATTCTGAGCCCTCCTTGTTTCTCCTGGACTGTCTCTCTTAGTCCTGTCCACTTCTCCAACTGTTGTATCACCAAATACGTGCATCCCCTGGAGAGTTTTCTCTGATCCAAGGATTTCAGATTCTAGTAAAGTTGATTGCCTATCTGAGTTTATGCTCTCTACTTTCTTCTAAACCTCAGACCCTCCTCCCAAATAATGGGCTGTTAAAAATCTCCACCAGACTGCCCATCCTTCCTTCATCTCTGTCATGTCCAAAATCAAATTGGTTCCACCATGTCACCAACCCCTCCATAGGTCTTCCCCTGACCTTCCTGTTCTACTCCCAATATCCCATAATCCAGACACCCACCTTTGGCCCCATTGCCTTTTGTGTCCCTCTAAAGTGCCTTCCTGAGCCCTTCGCTGTGTCTGGGTCTCTCCCTTAACAGTCAGGAGCACCCTTAGCCTACTGGGTGCACAACCCCTTTCCTTTGTTCTCTTCATGGGGGCCATTTTCCACACTGCTTCTACCTTTACTAAAACTTGGCTCAGTTCTTCACTTGGAGGACAGAAAAACTTTTAATGCCTCTTCATTTCCAACTAAAGCAGCCTCAAAGGTATTTGCTTGGATGTTCCATGGTATCCTCAGAGAGATCCAGTCCAGTTTGCCCTGCCTTCTCTCCCACTGCTCCTCCAACATGGGCAGTCTTGTGGAGATTTTTAACAGCCTATTATCTGGGAGGAAGGATCCAAAGTTTAGAAGAAAGGTAGAGACCATAAACTCAGATCAGCAATCAGAAGTGACCTGTTCTGTTCCAAGTTTCCTACCATTGTATCCTTTGTTCCTTGTAGGCAAACATAACCCCGCCCCCTTCTATTCATAGCCAAGGTGTTTGTCCTTCCACAGGACCCATTTGAAACGCCATTTTCTCCATCACGACTTTCCAGGTCCCTCTAATTAGACAGTTTTCTTTCGTTTTTATGCTGCTTTGCACCTTAGGAGGAGGAACTGGTATCTGCCCGATCTTATCCCCTCAAGGTGCTCCCCTAGCAAAGAACCATGATGCAAGAGAGAATGTGGAACAAAGGGGTCCCACGGGCCAATGAGACCCTGAACCCGTTTTTCCATGAATGGTGTTTTGGAAGTGGGCGCAAGGCCTGGAGAGAACAAACAATCCCTTTGGGGCCCCCATCTCAGCCTCACTGGGCCTCCAACCCCAGCATCTACTGACCTTCCACTTGTGCAGGGTTCAGCATTCCTGGGGCCTCAACTCTTTATCCATCCTGGGCTGCTTCTCTGCATTGGGGCAGCAACTCTCTCCCCGGGGTCCCGGCCCACTACCTCCAGGCCCTGGGAATCTGTGTGCTCGCCTGGCCCAGCAGCGGCCCTCTCTGTTGAGTAGGCTAGGCTACCGCCATCAGCGAGCCCAAGGGTTGGCCCTTGGAGGCCCCCGACCGCCTCATCTGGCCTTTGCGACTTGTGGCATCAGAAAGACTGACCCCACGGCGCTAGCTGTCCTCGTGGCCTTGTAGGCCTGGCTGCCATACGCCCGCCCACCAACCGCTTCCAACCACCCCAGCAGCACAACCTCTTTGGGCGTTCCAACGCGGCGCCCCCTATTGGACCTCCCACTCATATCCGGTTTCCGGTCCGACGCCCCCTGCTCATTCGCCAGGCAACCTTGATTGGCGTGACCCCAGCCCAATGGCTGACCCGGTGCTGGGGTCGGAGGGGAGTGAGTTGGTTGTTGGTACCCAGTTGGCCCATTCAGTGGATTCTCAAATTTTTAAGCCATAGAACAGGAGGGTAGTTGGCCAAACTTTGAACCAAAGTTCAGTCTTGCCATCAGGAAGTATGTAGACCCGCAGAGCTAAGGCAACATGCCCTTGGGAAACCCCAAACGTTACCTACAGGTAGACTTTGTCAGCTTTCTTCCGTGCCGCGCGGCCACGTGGATGGCGATACAGGGAAGCGATTGTGCGCCGTGGCTCTGGTACCCTGGTTCAAAAAGGGAGGCATTAAACTTAGCGGAACCAGATCCTGCAGTGGCTCATCTGCCTGCGGCTCATACACAGTGATCGGTTCAGCGCGCCTTTCTTGCCACAGCGCACCCAGCGTAACATTCATCTGGTGCCCCCCACCCCGAGTTCTGCAGGCAAGCTGACCACCTGCCCCCTGCCCAACTACTCTTGCAACTGAAGGAGTTTTGCATATCCCTGTCACTTGCTAGTGAGACTGACCACGTTGCGTGCGTGACTGGTTTTACGTGATGTGGGAGCGGTATTTCGCACCACCCCCCAGACTCAAAACCTCTGCAGACGCCAGACCCAAAGCAGTGTGCGTTCATGCATTGAGCCCACCAGGTGATGTGGTTATTTACCCTTTGTGGGTTCTGAGTTCACCATGGGTTCTGAGTCCACCGTGGTTCCTCAAGGGGCGCGCAGCTCTGTGGGCGAGCGCTGGGTTTGTGGCCGCGCTTAGTGCCGCCTTGGCGAACTGTAACAGTGGAAAAGTAAAGGGGGTGTTCTTGGACTAATATTGGGAGGAGAGGGACTGACAGGGGGCTAGAGATAGGCTAGAGGTGCAGGCTGACCAACCCTGCACCCGGCTGTAGCCGGCGCCCGGAGCAGGAATCCGCGCATCTCGGCTGCCGTTGCCGGCGCGGCACGGTTGATAAACCTTAGGTTAGGTGCGCGTAGGGTTTTTCAGTCTTTGAGACCACCCTCAATTGGCCATAAACCCCAACCAAAACCATATTTAACCCTTCTCCAGGATGCGGAAGTCTGAGGCCCGAATTGGGCAGGGTCCCGCTGAGCGCCCCGCACCACCTCCCCCATCATTGCCGCCGCAGCTTCCACCTAGGGGGGTTTGCTAGATTCTCTGTTGTGCGCGTCTAAGACCCTCTTTTATTTCCCTGCGTCACCATCCACATAAAACGGAGAGCCCTGCCTGCGCCACCCGAGGCCACTACAGAGCCCCCGAAAGCGTGGTGGGGTTGGGGGACATTGAAGTGCTTTACCAGAGCCAGTCTCGGCAAACGGCAAACAAAAGCTGCAAAAGCAGCAGAAAGTACCCCAGAACATCTTCAAAACAAATGATGCGTTTGCACTTAGCAGCCCCTCACCCGAGTCTCTTCTCCACCCCGCCGGTGGGCTCACGACCACCTGTCGCATTCCGGCGCGCGCATTTATACCCCCTTCCCCGACATCTACAGCTTCATTCTCCGTACTCGGAGCTCAAGATCCGTGGCTGCCTGGGGCTGGGGGTTCAGCTAAGGGGTTCAAAGGTATTCTGGGGTGATAAAATCCTCCTGCAGTCCCTCCCCCCCCCCCCGGAGAGTCAGTTGGGGAGGGAGGGTTTCAGCTCCTGTACTCCAGCATACCGAGGCCCACGTCTTGCGTCACGTGTCCCGCAACGCAGAAGCGCTTTCTCTCTGACCAAAGGAGAAGCGAGGAGAAAGACTCCAAATCAGTCAGGGAGAGGAGAGGAAGGAGCCAAAACATCCCTGCGAGGCCTGCGCTCATCAGCCCCCTTACCCAAAGTCCGGGGCTGCCGGAGCCAGAAGCGGTTTCCTGGAGCCGGATCCAGCTCAGCACTGGGACCGGCGTCCTCTGGTGGCAGAGAGAGAGCGCAACTGGCGATTTTCGGACCGAATCGGCACGCTCCTCATATCCAAGCAGGCGGAGCTGGCCTGGAGCATTGAAAAAGAGAAGAGGGAACAAGGGTAGGACAAGGGGTGGCTGGTCAAGGGACAGCCTGAGGGGACAAAAGTGACCAGGAAGGAGTCAAGACTCCGCGAGCAAGAATTGAGTTGCTTCAGCCATGGTCTGGGGTTCCAAGCCCTGAGCCCCCCAACCTCATAAGGGTTGGAAAATAAGGTTGGAGAACTTTCCAACTGGTACTTTGATATTTTTCAAAAACAATTTTTGACCCTAGTTTGGTTGGGTGCTCCGTCTTACGGAGCCCCAATATATTTTAAGAGACCGCCACCGTGTTATGGGCATGCGCAACCGCCTCGACGGCAATAATATGTCAGGACAACGCAATATCCCCCCTGAAATCGGGGAACAGCCCGAGCAACCACCCTTGGAGGCCCCAGGGGCAGCTGCCCCCAGTGTTGGGCCTAGCCCAGCCGAAGAGATGGAGACCCAACCGCCTCACAATGAGCCCATCCCCATCGAGAGTGACAACGAGGCCTGCGGACCCCCAGAAGTCTCCAGGCCCAACTTCCAGGGCCTCAACCAGACCTTCGAGGAAGCCAGAGCCAGTGGAGGCTACAGCCCACCTCCTGAGGAAGCCATGCCCTTCGAGGTCGAGCAGCCCAGCTTGGGAGGTTTCTGGCCTACCCAGGAGCAGCCTGGGTTCCCCACTGGGCCCCCTACAGGCCTCGAGGCCTTGGGCCCAGCGCTCATGGAGCCCGGAACCTTCAGTGGTGGGAGACCAGGCCTGGGAGGCTACAGTCCTCCACCAGAAGAAGCTATGCCCTTTGAGTTTGACCAGCCTACCCAGGGAGGCCGCAGCCAACCTCTCTTGCAGGTCCCCGACCTTGCTCCAGGAGGCCCGGGTGCAGGGGTCCCTGGAGCTCCTCCCGAGGAGCCCAGAGTCCTCCGGCCTGCACATGCTGGCTTCAGAGGAGGCTATAGCCCTCCCCCTGAGGAGGCTATGCCATTTGAGCTTGATGGAGAAGCATTTGGGGATGACAGCCCACCTCCCGGGCTCCCCCGAGTCATCCCACAAGTCGTCGGTGGCAGCCAGTTCACGGCAGTCGCGGTCCCGAGTGCGGTCCGCCTCGCTCCCGCCGCAAACGCGCCACCCTTCTGGGTCCCAGGCGCCATCGGCAGCCCATCTGGAGAAGCTGTCAGACCTGCTCCTAACTTCGCGGTCGACAGCCCCCCGATGGAGATCTCCAGACCCCCTCTCAAGATTGGCAGCGCCCCCATTGGGGTCGACGACGCTCCCGTCAACATGGACAGCCCCCCAATCGCGAATGACGGCCCGCCCATCGAGGTCTCCGGAGCCCCAGATAAGAGAGAGCGAGCAGAGAGACCCCCAGTTGAGGGAGAAGCAGCCGAGATGGAAGGAGGCTCAGCTACCGCTGCTGCGGAGGAAGGAAAAGTCCCCTCTCCAGGGGACGGATCCCCTGCCGCCCCAGCCGATCCTGACTCCGGGGCAGCCCCTGCCGCCCCAGCCGATCCTGACACCCAGGCAGCCCCTGCCGCCCCAGCCGATCCTGACGCCGGGGGAGTCCCTGCCGCCCCAGAAGATCCTGATGCCGGGGCAGACCCTGCCGCCCCAGCCGATCCTGACACCGGGGCAGCCCCTGCCGCTCCAGCCGATGCTGACACCGCCCAGGGAGCCCCAGCCGATCCAGATGCCAGGGGAGCCCCTGCCGCCCCAACCGATCCAGACGCTGGGGCAGCTCATGCCTCCCCAGCCGATACCGATGCCGCCCAGGGAGCCCCAGCCGATCCAGATGTCGGGGGAGCCCCTGCCGCCCCAGCCGATCCAGACCCCGGGGCAGCTTCTGCCGCCCCAGCCGATCCAGACGCCGGGGCAGCCCCTGCCGCCCCAGCCGATCCAGACGCCGGGGCAGCTTCTGCCGCCCCAGCCGATTCTGATGCCGGGGGAGTCCCTGCTGCCCCAGCCGATCCAGCCCCCAGGGCAGCCCCTGCAGCCCCTGTCGCTCCTGCCACCCGGGCAGCCCCTGCCGCCCGGGCAGCCCCCGTCGCCCCTGCCTCAGGGGCCAGACGCAAGCTCCATCTCCTTAGACCCCCCAGCCCCGAGATCCAGGCTGCTGACCCGCCTACTCCGCGGCCTACTCGGGCGTCTGCCTGGCGGGGTAGGGCTGAGCGTGGCCGCGGCCGCCGCAGGTACGAGGAGGAGGGGTCCGCCAGTGACGACGATTCCTCCAGTGATGAGTCCGAAGATGGGACCACCGGCTGCTTCCAGTGGTTCCAGCGGCGAAATCGCCGTCGCCGAAAGCCCCGGCGCAACTTACTCCGCAACTTCCTCATGCAAGCCTTCGGGGGCTGCTTCGGTCGTTCTGAGAGTCCCCAGCCCAAAGCCACGAGCCCCACCAAGGTCAAGAAGGTATCTCTGGCGGAGAAGCGCAGACAGATGCGCAAAGAAGCCATTGAGATGCGCGCCCAGAAGCGCGCAGCGAAGAAACGCAGCAAGCTCATCGACAAGCAACTTCAGGACGAAAAGATGGGTTACATGTGTACGCACCGCCTGCTGCTTCTAGGTAATGCGGCGGACTCTGCCTGCGGGCAGCAGGGCCGCCAGGGTACCCAGGGAGGGGGTGGCAGGGCTGCCCGGTGGGGCTTGGGGCTCAATAGAGGGAGGAGGGGTCCAGTCAAAGGCGGGAAGAGCCTGCTAGAAGTTCAAGGGAGGGACCCTAACTTTGCCCTGGGAGCGGGAGGGGAGTTTGGGTGGGTTCGGGTGGCCGAAGTATGTGCCCTCCAGGGAGAAAAGTGATGCCGAGCGACACTGGGGGTCGTTTCCGGCTGGAGAGGCCAGCGCCAGCGCCAGCGACCGTAAGCTGGACAGGCGGGGGCTTCAGGTGAGCCAGGAACTGCCGGGGAGGGGCCCCGGGGCTCCCCTGGCTACGTTGGTTGGGGCCATGGTGGGCTGGGGTCATTGGGGAAGGCGCGTCCCCGCCTCGCCTGGCACGGCTGCTTGGACTCAGACAGCTTGTTGTTGGTGTGTGTTGGTGTCCATATTTTGTGTCCGCCTGTGCATGATATGCTCAAGTGTCCCCCAATTCCCATCCCCAGCACCCCCAAATTACCCGCCGACTGTGTACTTGTACCTGGGAACAGGCTGTCTTGTGATTTGCGCCATGGCGCGGGCAAAAACTTTCCGTGTTCGCACACTCCTGTGGTACCTGTGCGCGGGCGCTCTGCAGCGAGCGAGCGGCGCGAAAACGCGCAGGGAGAGGTGGCGGGGCATCCTGGGTAATGCGCTGGGCCGCTGGCCGGGGGAAGAGGGGTCGCTTCTCGCGGGCCTCCGTAACCTTTTTCCTGTATGTCTTTCTCTCTTTTTCCCTTTGCGCTAAGCGTTTCCTCACTTCTCATTCGTTCGCCAAACCCTCCCGCCTTTACGGTTGAAAAACCAGACACACAGGTATCTGGGGCTTTGGGAAACATAATTTCGGTATTCTGCACACACTCTGCTCACCTGGTGGGAGGCTGGAGGGGGCGGGGGGAACACTCAACCCACTGTTGACAAGTCCAGATCCAAAACCGCAAGGGACTGGTTCCGAGGGGGTGGGCGTGGCTATGTTTTAAAAATATGATATCATTATTTTTACTAGCGAAGAGCCCGAGGTAAGCCAATCATTTACAAAGAGTACAGTAGGAGGGGCCTGGTTTAAAAAATGGGAGTTGTGTGTTGGGAGTGGAATGTCTTGTGTTAGAAATGCAGTTAAAATAAAAAAAAAAATATATATATATATATATATATTAAATGCTCCGAGTGTATTTTAAGTATGTGGACAAAGTATGGAAAACTGTGACTATGACTTGTGATATATGTTTGCATGTGAATTTTTTCAAGCAGCTTTAGCTGGGGGCAAAAAGGCTTACAGGTAAGGTCCTCTGCCAAACGGCTTTGGATTAAAAAAAAAAAAAAAAAAAAAAAGTCTTGTTGATTAAACTTAAAATACTGCTATATAGAAAAATGCTTCTGGAGGCCCTCGCCTCCCCCTGTCTACCTTTCTCCAAGCTCCCAGGCCCCTCTCCCTGTGCAGGCCTCTCCTCCCTCCACTCCAGACATCATGTCAAATCTGGGACATTAACTCTTTTTGCCACAGTTAATTAAAGTCTCAATTAACACTGGTCAAAATCTGTGATTTAAATGAAATTTCCAAAGTAAACCTCCATAATCAACTGCTTTTTTATTTTCAAAGACCTTTCAAGGGATTTCAAGATCACAATTTCTCATGCTGTGCTACATTTGCTTGTTAAATATCTTTTAATATGTGATGGTTTTATTAATGACATTATTGACATAACTGTGCTGTTGTGATGTGTCTCCTACAAATCAGTTTTCCATGTGATAATCATTTTATTTTTGCCTACCTGGGGAAACAATGACATTTTCATTCACCCAAAAACATACAAAAAGGAAGTAGTTTGAAATTTCAGCTATCCCAAAGCCACAGAACCTTCAATCACAGTGCACTGTGTTCCCTGCAGACAACTGATTTTGCCATTACAGACCCACTTCAATATTTCAAGCTTAGTTCTGGGAAGCAAACTTGTGATTTGGGAGGAGGGAGGGACACAACTGGGTAAAGATAGGAGACCCAAGTGATGGTGCTCACCTGACTCCTTGTTGGCAAATTGACAGTGTCCCCTACATGCTGGGGCCTTAGTTGCCTCATTTGAGAAATTAAGCTTCTTCCTAGGAAATCTTTACTAAGGAATCCCCTCAAGAATGGAGGCTCATACCATTATGCAGCCATCAATTCTACAGCAAACTGTCCATGTCTGGGGTCAGGACTTAAGAATTTTAAACGTTTCCCTTTACCTCCCCTTGATTTGTTCCCAGGGGGGGGAAATTAAACACAAAAAGAAAAAAATGTTAGGGCGCCTTTGCTCCTTGGGTATTGGTAGTCAAGCGAGTTTGGACACAGCTCTGTATAGAAAACAGGCTGGTAAACCGTGGGCCAAAGCTGGCCAGTGTTGCCTGCTTCCTGAAACCATAGCAGTGCAGTTTGTCAAAGCAGGCTAGGTTCCCACCAGTCTGGCTTCATCTTGCTGAAGTGACAAGAGAGGTATCCCATCTGGGTCTGAGTTATTAACTGACAAGAGGGCGAAGAGGAAGAATAAGGACTTAGCTATATTTAGAATAAGAACTTTTTACTAAATTTCTAGTCCCAACACATGAAAAAGACATCCTCACATTCCAATCACTGAAAATGCAGGTCAGGAGCCATCTTTTGACACGGTTCCTAGTTTGCGACATTCATATTCATTCATTGCTTTAAAAATGTGTCGTTTACGTGTGTATGCTATTTTTATTGCCCAAATACCTTAACCACATTACAGAGAATCTTAAAAAGATAGAAAGCAATAACATGATGAAAATTCTAGAATATCCAAAGAGTTGAAGGCTTTTTTTTCTTGATCCTGTCCAATAATAGATTACATCCATGTTTTTGTTGCCTTTAAAAATAATTTTGGTGGGCTAGTCTTTCTTTCCTTTTTTTTTTTTTTTTTTTTTTTTTTTTTTTTTTTTTTTTTTTTTTTTTTGGTAAACCTCATTCAGAAGTGATCCCCTCATTTTAGAATTGAAAGGGGCTACTAGATCAGAGCTTCTAAAGCTCTGCTGCATTTATTAAAATTGTACAGGCAAATGCTATATATAATACTGACCATTCTGCTAGGACACTTTATGCAGTGAATCACAAGTAATTGTGTGATAATTTATTTATGTTGCTAGGTGCAACAGTGATGCAGCCCACCTTACAGAACGTTCTTCCTTTTTTCTTTTTTATCTTTCTTTTTTTGATACAGCCATTTCTCATATTTAGAATGCTTCCCCTGACCTGTTTGGTGCAGTGAGAAAGGCATGGCTTATCAGGTTACAAAATTTTAGAGTTAAAAGAGATTTTTATATTTTCTCTTCTCTCTCTCCCAATAGTATTTATACTTCTCAGAGGCTGAAATCTAATTTCCCATAGATTTCTCTGAAAGAATTTTTTTATATGGGCAGATTAATTTTTAAAATTTTCCCACATTGTCCACCATGAAAAATTGGTTTTTAAGCAAAGAGAATCAGTGCTATCTCCTTTCTGTACATCCCCTCCTGACTTGAAAGGGAAAATCTCAACAGTTCTCTATACTGTCAGTGACCAGAAATGATAATGATAACACATTCAGATTGCCTTTTACATTTTTAAAAGTCTTCTATCTAGGCACATTAGTCCTTTGAAACAATCTGGGCAATAAAAACATGATAGGACCCCATTTCATGGGCGAATTTAAAAAGGGAAAATATCAGGGACTTTTTCTCAGACTTCAAAGGTAAGTAGAAGATCTAAGGTTTCTATTTTAGATACCATAATGCTTACCAAAATCATGGTAATAAGCTGTATGGCATTATTTAAGTGTAAAGCATGATTGTTGTAAATGTGCTCTGTGTTCCTAAAATCCCTTGTTCAAGTGACAGGTGTCTAGTAGTCTGTTGCTGTCTGAATTACAGCCAGGCCTGCCAGATCCCTGGTTATAAATGTCCATTGAGTGTACATGAAATGTGAGCTACCCATTTCTGAGATACCTGTCATTGCTATGCTGATATTTAATTTCCACATTTGCCTTAACTCATCTGCCAGCACTGCGACACTGCAGTCTTAGTTTATTTGTTGGACTTCCTTTTCTTTTTTCTAAATGCAGGTTTTCTTTAAAGGCTTTTTTTCTTGTTGTTGTTCTTTTTAAATTCCTCAGTAGTTTTCTGTAGCCGTGCCTAAAACTTTTCTTCTTTCTCAGCTTTCCAGTAATTAATAATAATAATAATACTTAATGTTATTTCCAATAATAATAATCATTATAATTTTAAAATAAAATGCAGTTGCTTTCACACATAGCTCCTCTACATGCCTGCATGTGTAGTGTTAGGGTGTTTAGAATTCTCTGAACCTAATGATCCTATTAAAATAGCTGCATAATATTCTTAATAGTTTTTTTTTTCTTTCTTTTTAAAAAATATTTCTTGCTTTTAATTCAGGGATAACTTCTGTTTAGCAAGAAATCACCTTTGTTTATGCAGAAAGGTTGTTGATATTAAGCAAAAATAAATTTCTTTTTAGAGAAAGTAACCTAATGGACCCGATTTGAAATTCCCACTCTAAAATTCACACACACACACACACACACACACACACACACACACCCCACCCCTACCCCCAGTAAAATGTCAGCTCTTCCAGTGCCTCTGCATACAGTTCCTTCCAGGAGACACATAAAGAGCAAATGGAAATTGATTTCTGAACTTCTTGGGGTTTTTATTTTTTGTTATTTACCTAAAGCAAAGGTGGGGTTCTTCCAAGACCTACCTTGTCCCTCCTAAGATTGTAATGAAATGCAAAATTGACATGTTATTTGTCCATTTTAATATCAAATTTCTCAGGAAGAGTGGTTTTCAAAATAGGCCAGTTGATGCAGCAGAGTCCTGCCATCAATTAAAACAGCCAAAGGAGGGAACTAAAAGCAGTGGTTAGTCTAATTAACCTTCTCCACCCCCATAATAAGGACGTGAGTCCTCACCCCTACCATAACAGATTTCATTTACTTGGATGGGATGGATCTTTGTTCTCATAACATTCCTACTCTGATGTGGTCACCCTACACATAAGATCAAGCTCTCATTAAGGAGTCAGAGAAAAATAGTCTGGGCCTCCCTTTAGGAGTGTCACTGAGGAATCTTCAAGTCCAAAGGAGCCTCTGTACAGTTTAGAAAGACCAGTGGAGGCTCAGATGCCAGCTGGCCATCAGGGTGGGGCAAGAAGCCCTTGAACAAGGGGGGTTTCCAAAACAGTCAGGAGACATGTTTTTCTTAATTCCTCTAAGAAGATAACAGGATAGTAAAAGTGAAGTGACTGGAGAAATCTCCATAAGCATTTTGAAGGATATTCTCAGCCCTGTGCCTGGCCCCCAAATGTTGTATTATTTTTAGAAGTTTTCTTCTTTTCTTCCTGGGCTTTTTTCTCCCTGCACAGGTGAGGGTGTGGTTGGGCTGTATTTTGTATTGCTCAGGAGACTCCAAGCTCTGGAAGTACCCAGCACCTCTTTTTCCTTTCTGTCTCTACATTTCAGAGTACACTCTTTGTACACATTTTGTAAATAAAGGTCAATTCAAGCAGCGGACAAATGGCACCTTATCAAATTTATGATTGTGTGAAGTCACTCAAGCGCGCTCTGTGGTAGAGAGACCAGGGGATAGCTATTCACTTGTCCTGAGAAGGTCTCACCCATCACCCTGCCGACCCCCTCCTCCTCTTTCTCTCTTCATTAGCTCCTGTCTATAAATCAATTCAATGCTGTGGCTTAGCCCAAAGACCTGAGCTTGGATTGTTCTATGATTATTACACATGTTAAAAAAAAAAAAAAAAAAAAAGTGTCTTTAGCTTCCTTCCCAACAGCCAGAGGGTGACGGTGACGCAGGCCAGCCAGTGGGAATCAGAAGAGGACAAGACCTCCAAGAAAGAGGTAGGGAACCACACAGAAAATGTGCTTGTCTTTTATTATTGTCAATCATCACACACTCTGTTGAGGCATGGGGTGCCTTGGTCCCTAACCAGTAGCACACACAAGGCACACACCTTTCAGTTAGAAGGACTGGAGCAGGCCTACACATGTGACAGCTGGGAGTTATAACAAGGGCCTGTGACAGGGGAGGGTGCCTCTGCTGTACTTACCAAGAGGGAAAACCCCAGATGCCTTGAGAATAACTTGTTAAACCTCGAGAGAAGTCACAAGTGTTCTGATTCGTGCAGTTCTGCCCACGGAACTTGAACTTCAAATCTTACCAAGTGTGTTTTAATGCTTCAGTCTGGGGCGAGGAGAGAGGTATAAACGTACTATAAATTGCTATTCAATTTCAAATTTGTGATGAGTCAGTCAGTGTTTCCGACACTGTCACACACATTCTGTGTGTGGGACAGTGTAAGTACTTTAAACTTCCTCTAATGAGTTGATAATGGGGAAGAAAAGCCTCATGTACCTACTTTTTCAGAAGTGTCACTGTGAAGCTTTCACAAGCTTAGTGTCACTGCCACTTCTTACAGAGATATCAGGATCTGGCCAGCAAGAGTCTTGCTCTTCTGACTTCCCCAGCTCTTGCCTCTCCCTTCGATCAAAAGATCACCCACCTCTCTCCTCTTTCCTATAGGAGCAATTTGCCTTGTATCAGACTGGTTGCTAATGTGTATAAATTACTGTGAAGGTATTTTTACAGGGAACCTGTGTTCAGGTAAGTTTGAAGCCGTGGGTTTTTTTAAAAAACAATAATGCTTATGATGATACACAAAAATTAAGGGCAGGCATTGGAATATAGTCTAGGACCCAAGAAGTGTTGCTTGACACGCCCTTGTCAAGGGAGATCGTCACAAGTGCCTGCATCCTAGCTAGTATCCATCCAAAGTCCCCTGCACTTCTGGGACCACCATATCTGTGCCTCAGTTTCTAGAGCTATAAAAGTAACTGGTTGATTCAGTTGATGCAAAACAAAACAAACAACAACAACAAAAGCCTGCCAAGAATAGATGGTGTTACTTGGGAAGTAACATGGTGTAAGTACCTACTCAAGTTGCTGGGAGCACTTGAACACATCCTTTCAAAAATATGCTCTTTGTAACCTTGGCATCTATTTATTGCCATCCACAAGTGTCCAGACGATTTAAGCAGAAGCCCTGAAGACGTCTCCTAAAAAAGGCAGACCTTATTTGTAACCAGCCCCTTGATTTTTTTTTCCCCCATGCGGGCTTTTGATATCTTAGGAAGTGTCCATCTTAATTCCTGTACATTTGCTGGATAGCATTACTAGGCCTATAGGCCTTTTAATTAACTTTATCATTTATGTCATTCAGAGATTCTTCTGCCCACTGCCCCCAAAATATGAATGTTTTAATAACTGCCTTTAGAAGGACCCAGAGACGGAGAAGCAAGTTGGTATTTCAGGTGGCCACTAGATGGTGAGACAGTATAAGGCAAAGGAAAGGCGTCACAGCTACAATACAAAGGAGAGGGAACAAGAAGAGTCAGCAAAGGTGGGGAAGGGTCCTAATTCACATTCACCATCTCCCCCCACCCCAGGATGGAACCCCAATTTAAATAGGCCCCAAAGCTTTAATCAGACCCAGCTTATAAGTTTTATGCTGTGACTTCTTCCTGTGAGCTATGTGCTGGGATCTTAGAAACACTTTGGGGAGTTCTTCCCAACAGAGGGGTCCTCCAAGCAGCCTCATTAACATTTTATCATGGGAGCAAGGTTGTCCAGTGCACTGTAGGACATTTAGCAGCACCCTGGTCTCTAGATATTGGTCCCAGACACATACACATACACACACACACACCCCACCCTACTACCCACCACTACCACACAATGTGACAACACAAACTGTCTCCATTTATTGCCAGATAGCACCCCTGGGTGAGAATCACTGCACCAACGTTATCCACACCCAGTTCAGGGGAAGTTAGAGATCATGGATGTCGTAAGTTCCACACCTTACAAAAGTCTTCAGAGGGAAGGTTGTCTCTCCAGTTACTACTAACCCGTCAGCCATGTTTATACTTACTTTGGTGACTACATTCTTGGATAGAAACAAATTCCAGAAATCTCAGAGAAGGTGACCCAGGGAATTACTCAAAAAAAGTAAGTTATGAGTTGGTCTAAGACTCTTATCAGCCCAGTCCATCCCCCAGCTAATCAGTAGGTGAGTGGAGTCAGGTGACTAGAGTCTAGCCCTTAATCATGTTGGGGTTCATTGGGCTGCCTTTCTGTCGCAGGCTGGGAATTCCCCCTACCTGGTGTGTGCAGTGGATTCTCTCTCACTGTAGAGAGGGTGCCAAGACAATAGGCACCAGCACTTAGGTGGCTGCCTACCACAACCCCCTGGAGTGGTGGCCCCCTGCGGTTATTTACCAGCTGGCAAGGGAGTCTTGGACTGGTAGTGTGGCCCACCAGCTACAAGTTTGTGGGCCCCATTTTCTGGATCTCCTTATTGCCAGGACTCAGGGGGCCACCCTACCACATGAAGGTGACCTGACACCTTCATGTCTCATCATAGTGGGGACAGTGGAAGGGTGCCTCTGAACGACTTTACTGACGAAGGTAAAATAAAATTTTTCAGAAAGAAAACATAGTGCCCATTTTCCCCATCCTAAAGTAGATTCTATACCCAATATCTCTTAGAGTAATCAGAACAGGACTCAATGGCGGTTTTAAACAGTGGTCTCCCCCCTCCACCTGTCTGCCCACTTACTACCTCATCTGACTCTGTCCCAAATAACCATTATGGAGGAAAACTTGTGACTTCTTCATTCTATTTTGAGGCCAAAATATTTTTCTTTTTGCCCCCATGTGGTCTTTCAATGGAGTGTTTAGCTGGTACACATTTAACAGGAATTTTTTTTTTTTTTTTTTTTTTTCCAGTGCTGGAAATGGAGCCCAGAGCTGCACACATGCTAAGCATGTGCCTTACTTCTGAGCTATATCTCTAGCCCTGATTTTTAAAAACAGGACTTTTTTGTTGTTGTTTTATTTTTGCTTGTTTGTTTGTTTTTCCCTTCGAGAAGTTCGAAATTTGTACCTTTAACTTCATTGCAAAGGCCAGAAAAGTAAATAAAGACAGTAACCATCCTCCACTCCACAGAGGCATGTGCATTTAAACACTTCAGCTTTTACCATAAGGTTGTTCTTTTGTTTTTCTTCTTTGGCAGGGTTGTTGTTGATGTTGTTGTTTGTTTGCGGTGCTGGGGACTCAACCACTGAGCCACAAACCCAGCACTAGTTCTTACGATTAGGATTAAGATGAGAGGCAGAAATGGTTTGGTAGTTTGGCAAATTACATATTGGATTTGTGAAATTCAAGGGATCATTTGAAATAAAAATCTTGTCTTCAGACTAGCTTGCTATGCCCTAGGTTCAGCTGAGCCACGAGCCCCCTAACTATAATACATCCTTACTACAGAGTCCTAGAAATTATTCAAGGCTAGCTTTCAGAATGTTGATTTTGACATTTTGCCTGGGACCAAGTACAATCTCTTTCCAAGGAAATGCTTAGAAGACTTCGGTCAGAACCCAAAAACAAATGCCCAGACGTTAGGGGAAAATTTTTTTTAAGTGGATTGCCAAAAAACTTGCAGCTATTTATAATTAAGAATTGATGTGATTTTATTATTTTTTTGTTTTTGTTTTTGGTTGTTAAGAAAGAAAATATAGTAGATAATTTTGTTTTGCACAGCAAATGGGCAGGCAGGATTTCAGGTGGACACTTGTGAAGGGCTCTCTTTCCAAGGGGGACGATCCGGCAAAGTCCCCCATGGGTCCAGTACCTGTGTAGCACCTGGGAAACTGTCTGTCCTAGGGTGGAGTGGCGTTTTGAGCTTACTGTGATTACACCATGCTGCCCCAAAGGGGAAAAGATTTGACTCAACGGGGAAAGAGGTGGACAGAGGATGCCCAACTTGGAGGACCCTAGGCTAGTGGAAAGAGAGCACTGGCTTAGCAACTGGGCAGGGTTGGGGGTCGCATCCCTGTGACCTTGGTTGATTCTAGCACTTAGTTCTGCGATTCCATGCATTTGCCAAGTGACATCCAGAGAAGGCAAAATTTTGATTCTTAAAAGCACTGACAGTATTTATGATGATTCTGATGCATATTCCTGGGACCCTGCCATGGTCAGAGAAGGGGCCTACATTTAATGGTCCAAGGGGAAGCCAGAGTGTGTTTCTGCATTCAACTCTTCAAATACAGAAGTGTACATAAAGTTCTGTGGTGTTGAGGTAGAGTGAAGAGAGGGGACTCAGGATGGAAACTTGTTCTCAAGTGGAGAGTGGATCCCAAACCCTTGCAGCCATTTTGGCCCAACACTCAGACTGATGGGTGGCAAAGGTCTCCCCCACCTTCAACCTTGATCCCCCAAGTCAAGATCTAACTTGAGACTTTAAGGCAGCTCTTCAGGGAGAGGAGGACCAGCAGGCTGCCTTAGGTGGAAAAGGGGTTTCCCTTTACTTCCTCGGGAGTTTGCAGTTCAGAAAGGAGACAAATCAGCCTCCTGAGGAAGCCCCTACTTTTTCTTTCTTGGCTCGTGTTCATTCGTATTTTCTCTCCCTTTCCCCTAAACTTTTTAAAAAATAGGATTCTTATTAGAGAAGGGACTTTCTGGCAAGAAATACATTTTCTTTCTTTTTTTAATGGAAAGAAATGAGAACACACACTATTCAGGGGTGGGAAGTAGAAACAATAAAATAAAGCCAGGTTCTCAGAACTGGCTGGCAGATGGCGCTCGGCTTTTACTATTGAGAGCCTGGCTTTTCAAAACTCTTCTTGCCCTGCGCCAGCGCCCAAGACTTAGCTGCTCACCCGCTCCCTGATCCTCCTTCCCAGGACGCAGGCAGCCCCTGCTCCCCAGACCCTGGGTATTCGTTAAAGGTTTTCAGTGGAGCGATTTATCTGAGGACAGATCCTGGTATTTTAATTAGTGGCTTTGTAGAACTTAGCTAGCACAGGAAAACACAGTAGGGGGTGACCTCCAAATTCACAGTGCCTTGCCCTGATTCTGCTTGGGAACCAGTTTGAGGCCTTGGGCAGATTTCTTGGTCTCCTGGGTCCTAGTTTTCCTCTACTGGAAAAGGAAAGGGGTATCTATCTCACTTTAAAACTTTCTGTGTGTGTATGAAAAGTTTAAGTAGAAGAGGTTTGCAGGCACCCCCTACACACACACACACACACACACACACACACACACTATAGCTGCCCCACAAGCACCTTCCAAAGTGGCAGATTTGTATAGGAATCAAAGTTGGGTCATCTTTTGTCCTTTGGTAAATAATTTACAATTCCTGGTCCATTTCGCTGGGAGCAGAGGTGCAAGGAACTTTCTTTCCCTCCACAATCAAGGACTGAAAAAGACAAATGAGTAGAGGTCCCACTTCCACAGGGAAACCCAAGGACCCTCCCTGAGGAGGGAGCTTTTGAGACCCTGTGGGAAGGTGTGGCAGAGGAGGGAGTGGGATTTGGGCGCCTGTGAAAGGCCTGTTTACAGGGCCTCTGGGATTTCAGGGCTAAATTTGAATTTCTGTCCTTTCCTCAAAACTTCCTGTTTCCTCAGCCCCCCACCCCCACCCCAGCATGGTAGGGCATTCTTCTTGATGTTTAATCTTAACTGTCTAAGAACGAGACCTCCCACTCCATCCCAGCTCTCTCACTGGACTCAGGGCAGGCCAGGCTGGCTTCTCTTTCTAGTGAGGGGGAAGATGGAACCGCGGGGTCTGGGCCCAGATCCCTTGGTCCCCTGACGGTGTTCTTGACATCCCCCTCCCCAGTCTTCCTGCTCTCCCTGCTGGGAAGTCGGGAGATCACTTGCTCAAGAAGGGCTGCTTAGTCTTCCTAGGCCAGGTACTGCCCAGAACTTAGTCCTTTTCCACCAAACATAGCCTGGACACGCTTTCACACTTTCTCCTCTCCTCTTAAATCTGAAAAGTCAAAGGAACTGAATTTTTAAAAAAATTTATTCAGGCAAATATTTCCCCCAACCTGACATTAGCATCTCTCTTCTAAGGTAATAACTTTGTTACAGAATTCTCTTCCTGTACACGTTCTTCTGAGGATCTTTAAAATTTTTCTCGCTCCTCTTCCTCCCTGGGGCTCCTGATGTTTGACCCTGAATTCTGGTTCAGGCAGGTTAGCAGCAGCCCCATAGGTGCCATGGTGGATGGGGGGGCACAGGTGGGCTACTCTTTCTAGCACCTTCCCTGGGCCGATGGAGCTGCTTCCCACCAGAGGTCAGCAGAGAGCCAGAAGAGCTGGGTGCGCTCGCAGGAAGTGGGGACCACTTAGAATTCTCTAGACCAAATATAGGAAAAAACCTTGGCGAAAAAAGAGACCCACCTTTGGGGGGCATTTGGGGTTGGAGTTAGCTCCTCCTTGGGTTCCTCGGGGCTTGGTTCTAACACCATTCCTGCTATCCTGGACTTTCTGGGGGGACAGGGGGCTTTGCTCTGTTATTTGGTGGGTTTCTTTGCCAGTCCCCTGCTCCAAATGTCCAACTCCTTCCCTCACAGGGAACCACACCCACTTAGAACTCCCCCTCATGGGGCCAGACTGCCCACATTCGCTTCCTACAGGACTTGGAACCCACACTTGGGCCTGGCCCTTTTTCTTCTAGAAATTGTATTTATTGTTAAAGTGACATTATAAATATTACAGGAAATCCCCCTACCCTGCCCTTATCCTGCTATGACTGTTTCTCCTTATCTCATGTTCTTTACCCACACATATGGATGTTTTTAAGAAGGGTATTTATGAACTATGGTTCGAAAACAGTTTTGTACTTAGCACCCCCCACACCCCCGCCTGCCCCAGGCACACATTATAGGTCAGTTTCCTGAGAAGTCACCCCATCCTCCCTTGTTGCCTGCAGCTCTTTGTCTTGTTCAGTCCTTTTACTGGGGTGGGAAAAGTTAAAACCAAGTCCCTTAGTTCTTAATTGTAAAAGGAAAGAAAGAGAAGAGAAGGTACAAAAGGAAGGGAAAAGATAAATAAGCCCAGAGGTGAAATAAGAAAGTTTTGGAGGAGAGGGAAAGAAGGAAGAAAGAGAAAGAAAGACGAGTGGAAGGCACCTTTGCCAAGCTCAGCTCTAAGCACCAGATGGGGTCCCTGCCCTCTAGAAACTTCCAGTCTGCAAGAGAGGATCAGGTTGCAAGTAACTAAAGCTGCTCCAGGCAGAGCTGGAGAGCTGCCACGCAGGAGGAGGAAGAGGGGAGTCCAGCTCAGCAGGTGGCGGGGGCATTAGCCCTTCCTGCCCCACCACCCCACAAGGCCATTTGGGTTCTGAGAGCCTTGGAGGAGAGCAGGATGAGGCCACTGAGTCCTCTCAGCTCTGGCCATTGCCCTCTCTCTTGATTCTAAAGCCATTGTTTCATTTTTGTCTAATTTTGGAATTGAGAATACCCTTCTCTAGTCCCACGATCTGATTTTCCAGGTGTTCTCACATCCTTATCCCACTTAGTGGTTTGGTTTGGTTTGGTTTGGTTTTAAGAAATCTGGCACACAATGGACCTTAAAAAAATCTAATCTTCGTGAGTCTTTCTATGAAATAATGACCCAGAACAAAACAAACTCAAAGCCTTAGGTTAAAGGCAAACTCTCTCTACACTAAGTGAGCAACTCGGGAGTCTAGGATATCCTTCAAATCCTACAGGTGGATGCCCCAGCTAAATTTTTGTTGTTTTCTTGTTCTTCTTGTTTCCTTTCTTTCCTTTCTTTCTACCCATTCACCTTGAAAAACAAGTATATTCATTAGAGAGGGAAGATGGGAAGGGCGCAGGAGAGGCAGAAGAGGCCGCTCAGCAGATGCAAATCTGGAGCGGCCCTGGGGGACGGGGGGGGGGGGGGGGGGGGGGGGGGACATTCCCTCAGCTGTCTCTTGGTGTCCTGTGCGTCATTCATCAGCTCAAGTGAACAAACGAACAAACACCAAAAATCCTGTCCTGGGTGGTTGCCATAGAACCCCGTTCTCCCAAGTTGGGGGTTTTTGTTGGAAGCAGAGCCACAGAGGCTGAAGGGGCTTCCCAGGCTGGCCTGCTCAGCTCCTTCTCACAGTGAACCTCCCCCACCAGGAAAAGTTCCCTCTCCTCCCCAGTGCCAGGAGTTAGAAATGTGTTGATAATTGATTTGAGCAGAATTTGTATTGCTTTGAGACTTAGCAGAATGGTCAATTAGGGGCCAATGTCGGGAGGGAGAAACAATTGCTGTTCTAATAACCAAGAAAGAGAACTCGCCACAAATACGTTCCCACAAAGGGCCTTCTGTGACATTTGGGATTACTGGGGAGCAGGGGGCTCATGGTGGTTCTTCAGGAAGGAGGAAAGAAAGAGTGTTGGGAAGTATTTAATGGAAATTTAGAATAAAATGACATGCCTGATTTAGGACAAGAGTGAATCCATCATAGTTCCAAAATAAAAACAGTTGTCACAAGTTAGTTTTTTCAAGTTTTTGACCATTGGCAGGTCTGAGGTTTCTTGCACACGAGGGTTATGTTCAACTTGGCAAAAAGCATGGAACTCCAGCTAGTCCAAGGCACACATGTACCCACTTTCCCTCACTGATAAGTTATTCCTAATTTTTGGTTAACTTATAAGTCAAAATAGCCTTATTTCCTTTTTGCCTTTCTAGTAGCACCTCTCAGCACACAGTAGCTGCTCAAGAATCTGCCATGCCTGTCAGGAGGAAGAGTCCTTGCCGGGCCGGTGAGTTTGCCTTAATTTGGGCATTTTTATTCATTCATTCATTCATTCATTCAATATACACAAGTTGAGTTCACAATATGTGCCCTTACCGATGGGGAAGACAAAGGTGTAAGACATTGCTGCCTGCTTGTTGGTCCACAGTCAAACTAAACTTCCCAAAGCCAGGAAGGTAAGGAAGGGTGGTCAGTTTCTGCGAAGGGATCATACTGAGAGTAGAGCGCAACAACCGAGAGGATCAAACGATGGTCAAAAGACGGATTTCAGTAGCCTTTCGAGAGATCTCCAATCCGATTGAGCAAACCAAATCAGAGCTTAAGTAAAATTATTGTGAGTGCTGATAATTAAAATGCATAAAACCCAGAAGGATGTACTTGGGACAAAACAAACAACTGTGTCTAGACATTTGATAGGCACAACCATTCCGATTTCCATGCCAGCCTGAGGCTGAAAGTTTGTACAGGAACCACAGTGAACAGCAGTGATGAATGTTCTCTAGCTGCAGGGGAGACCTCGGCCTTTGTTGATACCTTGTCAGTCACCCAGCTGAACATGCCCTCTCTCCAGGAGATGGAGTCCAGAGAGTTTCTGGCCATGCCCAGGGGCTGGGCTTGCTTCAAGAAGGGGCTCCAGAGCCAGCTCAGGTGGTACTGAAAGCCAAGTGCCCTCTCTCATTTCTTCTCTATCTGGAGCCAAAATATGTTTTCCAGAATCTTCCAGGTCTGGACTGAAATTCCCTTAGCAAGTGGGCCCAAATTCTTCCACTTAACCATAGGATCTTCTGTCCATGTCAAGGATTATAGCTCTGCAGGTGGGGTAGGGGAACATCTAAAGTTTGCAGCTATAGGTCCCAATGTAGAGAGTGCTCTCACCTTGACTCCAGCCCACCAGCTTAGCCTGGCTCCTCCATGTTAGCTCCTGCAATCCCTCATAGATGCTGAGCTCTTGGCCTCTCTTCCTGTTCTCCAAAACAGACATATTCTGAATTCAGATACTCTCATTAATTCCTAGTCTATGGAAAGAAAAGTCTAATTTTAATATCCAGAATTTTATTTCCCATTCACAGATACTTATTTGTTATCCTTGGAGTGACATCTTGTCTATCTATAGATCTCTGCACTGTTCAGCACATGATAGATGAGTTTTATATATTTTTAAAATATGCATGCATATATACAGATAGTCTTTTTTATATTATAAATAAGTCAAGGGAAGTTGTTTTGTGTGGATGGCTGAACTGAAGGAACTCCTGGATGAGTTTTATTCAACAGTGAGTAAAATTCAGATTTGTAACATTATTAAATTTTGGCTTCTCCTTAAATAGCACCACCCCCAAAAGGAACTGAAAGAGAAATGCCTGAATCTTGTGTTCAGGGTGCTCAGGGATGAGCCTGAGGCGTGGAGGTTTGGCCCCGGTCCTCCTTACCTCCCTGCAGGGGGTGTGTTCTGTTCAGTTAATCCCATTAGCTGGCAAAGGCTTATGGGGTTACTCTTACGGGACATTTGCATTTTAATAAAGAGCTCTGTGAGGTCAAAAAGCTAAGCAAGTCACATTTTTAATAACAGGGTCTTTAGGAGGAGAATTCTAAAAGAGGGTAGAATGGGGAGGGGGCTTTGGGGGCTATCACCTGCCCTCCCCACTCCACTTTCCCCTGCCCAGGGCTGTGTCTGCCCAGCACCCCCAATGCTATGAGTGGACTTTGCTCCCTTGTGACCCAGGACACAGGGACCCTTGCATCCCCCTCCTAAAAAAACAAACAAACAAACAAAAAAAAAAAAACAAAAAACAAAAACCCAGCAGTTCCTTGGTGTTGCTTCTGCAAGTGGACACCCCCATGGGAATGGTAGTCAGGTCCTGGTCACTGCCCTCCGTGCTGCCTTACTCATTCAGCTCAGGTTGGTAACAACAGGCCCCAGGCTTCTCAACATCCAGGGCTGTGACACTGAACAGTCAGGAAATAAAAGAGGTGTGTGTACCCTGTGATTGCTCTGCTTTCTTTAAAAAAGAAATAAAAGGGAGGTCCGGGGGCGTGGGGAGAATGAGCAAGGGAGCAGGGGGTCAGGCCAGCACACAGCAGCACCTGGCTGCTGAATGAACAGGCCCCCGACTGTCCTGTGGTTGTAGCCCAGGAGATGCTGGTGCCCAGCGACCCTGGTGTTGACTTCACACCTTAGTCCTGAGTTACCAGGAGTTGTCTGAACAGCTAATGAGCCAGTCAAGGGAGGCCTGGGTTGCTACCGTCTTGCCAGATGTTGGCATGCCCTTTTAGGGACCCAGCAGCCTGCCAATCCAGCTCCCCTGTGTAGCTTAAAAGGGGCCTTTCCAAGATGCATGGTTTTTAGAAAAAGGAAATTAAGCTAATTTTGAAAGCTCCGAACCCAGGTTTCCTTAAAATAAAAGAAGTTGAAGGCTAGGATGAATATTATGAATACCTCTAGTAACGTGTATTTGTGTGTGGGCCACGGATTCTGACAGAGTTCAACAGTGCTCAGGGTGGTGGGTTCTTTCATTTTGCCCTTTTAATGCTACCCACCTGAAACGTGCCTTTCAGCAAGTCCTGTGATGGCTCACAGGATTAGAATAGCATTGTCCTGAAATGAAGTGAAACTCTGGAAAGACCCCTAAACACTGCAGAGTCCACTGTGCACAGAATGTACCCCTCGTGCATCTTGGTGACTCTCATCCAGGAGCAGGGTGATCAGTTATGCGTTTAAGTTATGGCTTTATTTCACACACAAGCAGGCAGGCCGACCACGACACCAGACAAGCAGTCAGTTAGTTCCCTCGGAGCGTGAGAGAGGCACTAGGATTTTATCTTCCAGATCAGACCTCTCTACTTCCTTCAAAATAGCTTCCTCTTGCCCCTTAGCTAAGTCAGTGAGGAGAGTCAGCCCCCAAGTTTTGCTAAATTGTGTGCCCTGACGATGACTTGTAATTAGGAGACGCTATGTGGAGCCGAAGCCCGCGGCAGCCGCACCACGGTTGCCGGTTCCCGGTTCCCGAGTGTGATAATGGCCTCGCCGGCACCTCGCTGCCTGAGGCTGATGCCGAGCACGGATTTCTCCCTACCCTCCAGGGTTAGGATTCTGCTTGGAACACTGCTTACAGCTACAATGCCTAGCACCAAAGGGCCTGATTTCAAGCAGGAAAAGGACCACTTTAGCCAGTGAGTGATGGGAAGAGGGACCTAGAGAGGGTCATTTCAATAGCAGCAAAACCAGCCATGCCATTTCCCTGACAGCTCTTTAATTATGATGAAAGAACAAGATGGTTTGGTTTTTGCAGAGAGGCTGTGTAGGAGAGGGGAGGGGGTCTCTGAAGGGGATGTGGGGTGCAGAGTACAAAGCGCCTGTCGCTAAGGAATGATGGATGTGCTTGGAGGGAATCCAAACCTTCCCCGTCCTCCGAGCAGGACCAGCCAGGTCTTCAGGCCACCTTGCTCTATCAGGGTGGATTATGGAAGAAAGGGCCCCAAGGGCAAAGAGGAGCCACTTACTGGTGCTGGTTACTCCCTTTCCCTTCAGGAAGCAGGCAAGACGTGCTTGCCACCGCAGGCCGGCCTCCCGGCTGGTGCTCAGTAACCCTGGTTGGAGGACTTACACGCCCCAGTGTTGAAAATCATGTTCTTGAAGGTCAGGTGCTGAGTCAGATGCATGGTTCTTGTGGATGTTCAAGGGCCTTGGAGCTAGAGGTAGGGACAGAGCCAGCAGGCCCGGGGACTGAAATTCGGACATGCAGAGGCAGTGTTTTAGGGCTGGAGGAGCAGATGTGGAGAGGCCACACTCAGCCCAGGCAAGAGTGCAGGAAGGCCCCGTACCCGCTTCCATCTCTGGTCTATAATCTTGTCCTGGTCTCAGACATGGGCATCAGTGAGCTGCTCCAGTGGGTTTCTTTGCATGTCTGAGAAATAAAAGTGAACCGGAGACCCTCTCAGAGCTAGAAAGAAGCTTGGCTTCTGGAATGGAGAATGCAAGGAAGAGTGCCCCGAAGTGTCAGGCAGCTGTGGGATCCTGGGGAGGAGGAGGGCAGAGAGGAAGAAATAGACACAGAGGCGCATCGTCTGGGGCTTTCTGCTGCCTCCCTTCCCGGTCCCAGGGCTCCTTCCTGCATGCAGCATAGACTGCAGGCTGTGCTGAGAGCTTCTGCCGAGGACCTGCACAGAGCGGGAGAGGCGGCTCCAGCCGGCTCGGCTCGGCTGCCTTTGTGTGGTGGTACACAGTGTCTATGTTAGGAGCACTGTCACTCTGATAGCCCCCGGCCTTGAATTCAACCCCGACTGGCGACAGCTCGCCACCCCCAACCCTGGAGGCACACCGTGCGGCAACCTCCCCAAACAATTGTGATTTTGTGATTTTTCTGGGGTTCCTTCTTCCCCTCATTCAATTGCCAGGCTGCTGGAGACACTTGTAATTTTGATTATTATTAACGGGCAGCTGATAATGGAACAGCAAGGACTTAGGGCTTTGTGGTAGGTGAATTATGGACATTTACAAGTAAAGCCACTTTATTTTCTACACTTAATCAGGGGATTAACAAGCAGAATACAACATCTGCAGAGTCTTACCGGGAGGAGTGGTCCTGGAGCTGGCGAGGCGGCACTGCAGGCAAGCAGAGCTTTGTGCCCCTGTCCCCGTGCACGGTGGTTCTGCCTGTCACAGAGGTGGAGAAACAGTGATCTCGCTAATTTTAATGGACCAGTTTAGGGGAAAATGCCTTAAAATACTTTAGAACCCTCCCCCCCCCCCCCCTTTTCCTCCATGTAAAATAATATTGGGTCCATCTTTTCAGTCCGGAGAGAGAAGGCTGCAAAGACGGCATCCTGGTTACGGCCTTCAGACTGCTTAGATACTTCACTGTAGAAGGATTGTAGTTTGGGGGGGGGGGGGGGACCAAACAAATCAGATATAGAGGTAGATTCAGCCTGGGTGTCAGAGGAAGTCCATGTTAAGAGATTTTGTATTTGCAATATCTGAATAAGAAAAGTATTTAGGATGTGTGCCATCTTAAAAATAAGTAGGCATTTTGGAGAAGGAAAATATTCTGCTTTTTGAGAGACATAGTGAGGTGACCTGCTAATGTGAGGTGGTAGGGACTGTAGTCATGTGTGAAGAACTGGTCTCATTTTTCATGTCAGAATTAATATTGGTTGAGATTAGATGGCTTCTTAATTTAAACCGTTTACATTCTGTGGAGCTCAGAAAAGGAGGGATCTCAGCCACTTCCTGGCAGCAGCAACGCTGAATCAATAGGGATAATATAACCCCAAAGATCCATTCTTTCACTCGGAACTTTGCTCTGGTAAATTCTGAGTCGTTTAGCACAACCTCAAAACTCATATTTTCATTGCTAGAAATATGTAACGTGTTCTGCTCTTCTTATCCCTCATCTACACATTTCCTATCCTGGTGCCCTTTTCTGACTTGAGCCTTTGTTGTCTCGACACCAAAGCATTCAGTCAATATGGTTGAAAGTTCAATTATGAAAAAGCATCTGGATGTTTTGTCTACAAATCAACCAGTTTGCCTGAATGTTTGAGCCCATCAGCTCATCCAGGTAGCTGCCCCCAAGCCACCCCAGCATAGCCCGAATACTGGAGGTAAACCATTTGAGGGAATCAGAGAAAGCAGACCTCGAAGCCAGCCTGCACCTCAAGTGCAAGGAGGGCAGCAGGGGCCAGAACAAGTTGCCCCCCCTGCAGTAGCCATCTGAAGTTGCCGCCAGGGGTGGAGGGGATGAAGGCACAGGCTGGTCTCTGCCGCAGCTGCAGCCACAGTCACAGAGGGAAAGTGGTAGGGACAGGAACCTTTATGGCTAGACTCTCAGCAACACCATTATCTGAATCAAGATTTGTATAGTGCCTGCAGCCATCTTAGAATTTAAAGGAAGTTGAAGCCACCCACCCTCATTTTGTCTTAGGTTACAGCCAGTTCAATCCAGCTTGTGAAAAATAAAGATGAGAAGTGTTGTTTTACAGAAAAAGGAAAATGTCCATGATTTCTTTCCTTGAAAAAGCTGATCACCCCCTCCCCATCCTTATCTCAAAGTCACCAAGGTTGAGACTAGATAATCAATTCTTTCTTTCTCTTCTCATCTGCATGGACCCCCCCCCCCCCCCCCCCCGCATTTGATCACTCAGTGTAGTAAAAAGCCAGCTAGGCAGGTGAGAAGAAGGGAGGTAGAAGACAGAGGTAAAAGGGTGGTAAGGGCTTTATGAAGTCTCATGCAGGTCATTTCTGTTTGCAGACAGCTCAGGCCAAAGGCGAGTATTCACAGTACTCACGTACTATTCCTGATCGATCTGACTTCACTTCCCTCTGAGGTACAGACCTCCAAAGCCCAGCCTTGATCCTTTATTTTTATGTTAGCAATCACAGAACCCTGAAAACATGTTTTCAGCAGTTCACAATGCACTGAGAATTTCAGGGGGAAAAGAAGGTGAAGAATTGATGACTTAGATTTATTACTAGTCCCATTAAGCAGAACTCAGAATTCTAAGAATGGGTCTTTGCTAGACAAATCAATGTCATGTTTCTGAAAGGAAGAGAGCGACAGCTGGCTGATTTCACAGAGGTGTCAGATATTGGGAGGAAGGTTAGCAAGGGTCCAATTACCACCAGCTACAGGGGTGTGTTTGTTTGTTTCCTGGGATTTTCAGACTTCTTTTTTTCATCTGCAGATTTGTTGTTTTGCTTCCCAAATTTTAGAAATTATGCATCTAATTTTTTTCTCTTCTTTCTTTGGCACCCATTTTAAAAGAAACTAAATATTTCATGGCAGGCTTCTAGTCTTTAACTATTATCATTTTTTCCTTTGTTTTTTAAACAATGTTCCCATCTATGTGCCTTCTTTACCCTCCACCCAATAAATCTAGTAGATGCATAATTTGGCCAAGTTGAGGAACACACATGTATTTAACACATTTAGGAATGTGCAAGGTTAATGAAGTATAAAAGTATTTTCCACTTATAATTAAAATAATTGAGTCTATTTGAGGATCACACTAGTCAACAATTTTAATAGTCTTTCAACTAACTCATGGTATCATTGAAATGGTGTATTTAAAGTAATTACTGATAAAATTAATAGAAGACTTTAAGAAACTCACTTTTCAGGCTGAAAATGACTTTAAGTCATCCTGTTCTGGTGTACCTCCCAGTGGTCTGGGTTAGGTAACACTGATTTGGGGGTGTTCAGACTTTAGCAGGCCTCAGTGGGTATAAGTAAATGAGGTATCCACTTCACTGGGAGAGCAGATGTCTCTTGGTCCCAACCAAGTTGTGTCAACTTCCTTGGTATGGTTCAGCCACCTGCCACCATCTTGACCTAGGATAGGGGTCTAGGGCCTTTGTGCCGATACAGTGAACCATGCAGAGCTCCAAAGAGGGTCTTTCCTGACTTGACACAACCCAGCTGCACCTTCTTGCTTTCTTGCTCTGACCGGAGCTCTGTGCTCAGGCTGGTCTTTGATGTTTCAGAGTCACCCTGTGCCAGTGTGCAGACATGGCTCCACAACCCCCAGGCGTGGTGTAGGGACCCACCTTTCCTACTCCTATTGACATGTTCTCCAGAAAGTCAGCCACTTTTGTATGTGACTGCTGATTCCTCACCTCAGGTTCCACGGCAGCTGGTGAAAGCTTCACCTCATAGCCCACCCCCAAGGTGTTCATATCGCCCATAGGTGAATGGCCAGTTTCCCAGAGTCTTTATTTCTTGGTATTATGTCATTGCAACCCTGAAATAAAAAATAGGTATAATTAGTATGTTACAGATTAGACTCTAGCTTTGTGTCACTTCCTCTAAAAATACTGATTTTGGTGACACATTTCCTAGAATTCTGGGCTTGCTTCAATCACTGAAATCCTCCAAGAGTCCACCTGTTGGGTAGACCTGTTTGCTTCAGAACCTAGGAGGGTTTAGTCTCATTAGATCTCTTTTTCCTACTTAGGAGGTCCATCTCCATCTTCTTGTTCTTTGATCAGGGACCCTCAGCTTCGTTCTCCCCCAACTCTGACATTTTTGTGAAGGCTGAGCATATAGGGTCATCTGCGCCTGTGGCAAAGGCTCTTTCCTGGCTGGGTTTAGAGTCACCACCAGTTAATTGGGAAAAAATTTGAGTAAGGCATCACAATTTCAGCCAAGCTGGGCATACAATGAGTACACCTGTCACTCTAACCAGTGTTCGAAATTTGGCCCCATGGATCACAGCTGTAGCATTATTTCAGCATGAGCAATTCAGTATTTAATGTTCCTTAGAAAAAAATAAATCATTCCAAGCTGCTACTATTCACCTATCAGCCCTTAGGGGATCTCTGGGGAGTAGGGGAGTGGGGGAGGGGGTCCATAATTTGCTTGGCTAATAGGGATAATTTGCCCTTCCCAATTCTGCCTTTTATTATTATTATTATTGCTATTAATTAATTTTTGTGGTTCTTGGTCAATTCTCTTAAAAGGCAATTTCTCACATAAGGAGAATAGGCTATAAAAATATCTTCTGCAACTGCAGCCTTCCAGAATGAGAAGCCATATTTTCTTTTCATTTCATTTATATTTTCACCTACATGGTAGAGGTACTGCTTTCCGTGGTCAGTGGCATCCATTTCTTTCCTCTTTCCAAGGTAGTTTTAAATTAGCTTCTCATCTTAGACACATCTTAATTTAAGATAAAGTGCTGGAGAAAGGTTCATCATCATTCAGATTTTCTTATTTCATGTAAACCCCCCCTCAAAGCAGCACACATTTTAAACATGTTCTCCCAGCAACTGGCCCCTCTGTCACCTGGATCCTAATAAATGAATTGGCCATCTGCAATTAGTCTATGCAGTACAAAGTGTTTGAAGGCTGAGTCCTCTGCCTTCTGAAAGAAATTGACTATGTTTAGTTTATAAAGCAAGTCCACTTTGTGTTCTTTGTAAAGTCAGCAACATTCTTTCGATTTTTTTGGTGTAATTAGCACAAAAGGAGTTGTAATCTGAGAAGGTAGTAAAGATTGAAGCAACTGAGAAACAGCAATATTCAAGAAAGTGGACTGAGGCAGTTTCCCTGGTACTGGGCAGTGTGCAGAGACCCCAGGACATTGCTGTGGGTAGAAAGAAGTCTGCAGTGCATAAAAACATCTCCTTTTCATTTGATCCCCAGCCTGGTTGCAAATGCTTGATGCTTCAGCTGCATAATTCTCTCCTCTTAACTTCCAGAGGTCAGCAGAGACCTCAGAAAGCCACAGTGCCATCTGGGCTCTGCTGCTGTTGAGTAGGCTCCTCACAAACCAGGGAGAATAGTACAGAGGCAGCTGCTTCTTGTGGATAGCCACCTGCCAGGGAGGAACCCGGCCTTTCTTTGGGGAGCTGTACAGCTTATACCCCAATGGTTAGTCTCCCACAACATAACAAACCAGGGAAAGTGCCAGAGCTAAACTATAAATCACAGTTTTCCATTTAAATGTGTAAAGGCAGACACTAAAAGATGAAAATGTACCTACTTTCTAGATGAATTAAATGGTGTGACTAATTATGCCAGATGAATTGCTAAATATCTATAAAACAACATCTAACCAAAAAATCTTTTGCCTAATCAACAAATTATGTAGGGCTAATTTTGAAGAATTGCATATGATGAAAAAAGCTTAAAATCTTTACGATAAGTGCAATTTAAAGCTTCTCTTATCCAAGGAAATTTTGTTGGAACTTCAGCTTCACCTCTCCGGTTGTACCAGGTGATTCTCCTGTTGTTATTTGTTTAGTTAGGTGTTGGATCAACATGTCATTTAAATAAGGCACCTTGTAAATAAGAACAAAAAATTTTAACTAGTCTCCCTGCATTATTCCCATTGTGGATGCATTTACGTCTTCAGGGCCAACTTAAAAGTTCTAAGCAACAGGTTTTCCCATTACCTTATTCCTCGTGAAATTTTTTCCCCAAGGGAAGTGAAGGATATTTTAGTTTAGGAAAATTAGCTTTCCTCCTGTAGAGTGGTGGGCTATTTAATATTCTTTTACCTAATGAGATCTCCACTAAGTGGACCTACAATGTGTTGATATTGATGTTGGGGCTGACTCTGTCTTCCTCCTAGATTCTACTTTCAGCTTTTTTAGTTCATTGTTTATGCCACTGCTGTGCTCTGCAGAGGCATCTCCTTTTTGATTCTGCCAGTGGGTCCGTTTTCCCCTCCCTCTTGCTACCCAAATTGTCCACATAGAATCTTCAACCAGGTCTAATGTATACACCATATTATTTTTGTTTAAATCTTAAACGGAAGATGTTCATACTCAGTCTCCTTCTGTTAGCTTCTGCCCCTTTTAAGGTAGATGGCAGCTTTATTAAAAGTCAATTCCTATACACTCTGGGGCTCGTAGGGAGGTTGTAAGAAAGATATTAATGGTCTTGGGAATTTGGCTTCCCTGGAAATCATGAAGTTCCTCTCATAGGTGGTGCCTGCCCATCAGAGTCAAGAGTAATCAATGAAGGCTTCAGAAAGATCCAATCGCCCTCATATTGTGTGCTATGGTTTTAAGTGTACATATGAACAGCCACTGACTCAAGAAATTGGGTGTAAGGATATTGACCATTGCACCCTCACATTAGCTTTAATTGTTGGATATTCAGGAAAATTTCACATGACCATGTAGTTGATTTCAAGTCTTCTGAAATGAAGTTTAACATCCTATTTAGTTTTGAATGCAAGTTTAATTCTGAATGCAAGTTTAAGATAACTGTGGTTGAAACTGTGAACTAGTGAATATGACAAGAAAAAGAAACACCCTCGATGATCACTACATTGATTTTATTTTTAATAAGAACTTTTATGGTTATACATAATAGAAGCTTCTTACAGGGATTAACTGAGACTAGAAAATGCTTCTTACAATACCTGCCTTCATCTCCTATATGGCACGGGCTTCAAGTAACATTTATTTGCAGTAACAGTTTCAGTCATGGTAGTTTAATTAAAGTGCAGAATGTACTTTAAAGACAGAAAGCACCATGGCAGCACTAAATACTATTATTAAAGCCTTACAACTAAAGTTTCTATGTCAGTGGAAACCTATTTATTGTTTCCTAGGCTACTAAATATACTATATTTTCTTTGGGCTTTTGGAAACTAGTTTACAATGACCCCAACAAATGAAAGACCAAGGAAACACTCTCAAATCTGAATTACATCATTAAGCATAATATTTTCAAAATTCTATGCTGTAGCAATTCTATTGCTTCTAAAAGCAGACAAGGCATTCTTACTTACTAGGAAGATGCAAAGGAGCCAAGGAAGACAGTAAATAAATATGAAGCTTACAGGATCACAAAATTCAAACCTCAACATGTGAATTCATCCATTATTATAAAATACAGAATGTTGGAAAGAAATGTTGCTGGGCCATCTACCTATTAGGAAATGACACCATCTGTTTAAGTTGTATCATTAGGTGATTTAGTGTTTTAGGTTAGGGATGTGTTATTATCTCAACTTGCTGCCTTTGGCATGAAACAAGTTACCTGAGACCTGTGTCATCCCTGAGCATTTTATACAGAGGACATTCTGACCCTCTAGCCCTCGCTGGAGCCTCAAGTTTCCATACATTCCATTCTCACCCTCAGCCAATTGAGGGGCTCCTCTACTGGAAAACTCTCTAGATGGGCCATCCCAAGAATTATGTTAATGGATCGCTGTACTCACACCACATAAGCCAGGCACTTAAAATGGCAATGACCCCCAATAAGTTACTAATTCTTATGACACAGTCACACATGTTAACCTCCAAATTGGAAAAACTTGAAAAATTAAAACTTAGGGCTTAGCTAGGTCAAATACTAAACCAAAAACTATAGATGGTGCCAGCTGACCATACCAGTTAAGGAAAATCTCTTCTTTTGCTTTGTGTCTAGTGAAAACAGAAAACCCAACAGACCACAGACCAGCTTGTGTTTCAGAGCTCTTGGTGTCATTTGCTTACCTATAAACCTGTGATTCCACCTGCTGCCATTTATTTACAAAGTAAATGCTTTATTTGTTGATCCATAGTTAGTCATAATAAAATATAAGTGAAACCTACACTTAAAAAATATATATATATATATATTTTTTTTAATAAAGAATGGCTTGCTAGGTTAGGCGCTGGAAGAAGTAACACCTGACCTTGCGTTACACATTTCTAGGACAATAGTCCCAATTGTGCTTTGCCTAGAACATGTGTCGCTGTATACCATGGGACAGTTTCACTCCTTTTACAGTTCAGATGTGATATTTATCTAAAAGGGGAAGGCAGTAACTCAACTCGGGGACTTCCAAATAAGGAGACTCTTCATTATATTCATTGTATAACTGTGTGTCTACTGGCATTAAGTATCAAGGTGGTATTGGTTACTATTTACCTTGTACCTTTTAAATACAATGTATTTGTGCTTTGCCACATTAGAAGCAGGAAGGAAGATGCTTTTAAGCAAATGGAGCATTACAAAAACTTCTGACCAGTTCCTCCCTTTTAAGTCTTTATCAATTTAAAACATGACAATCAATGAATCAAATTCAACCAAGAAGTTTTTAATTAATATACAAAGATGTTAAACTTAGGCCTTGTCTTTATGTAGGTGCTAAAGGAGTCGGTGAATGCTAGTGAGTCATGATCTCTCCAAATAGCCTCAAAATCATTGACAGGAAGCCTCCTGCTACATTTTTGTATGAATACATCTAGGGTATTGGTTAAATATTTTTATCTGTTTCTGTTTAGGTGAAAAGCATCAACCTGGAACAGTAGTAGTTCCTTTGAGCTTTTCTCAAAAGGCAATATATTTTTGCATGGAAAGAAGGCCATACTCAGTGTGTGACAAAGACCTGGCGTATGTCTGACAGGGGGAGCAGCAACTTTTCAGCAGTTTGAGAAAGTCAGCGACCTGTAGATCCCATAAGGGAGGGCCAGCCTGCATGTGAGAGGGTCTGAGGGCTAAGTTTGGCTTCCTGTTCTTAATTCCAGGAATTCTTTGGTGACTTTGAATTGCTCTGTTGTCCTTTCAGGTCCATAAAAGAGAGGCCTTGTAGAATGGGGGTAGAGGTGTACTTGAAGGGGCCAAGAAAAATAACATGCGACATCTTTATCTGCCACACCTTTTCTTACTTTGAATCGGACAAACTGGGGAAAAGGAGGACCTCAGTTGTCCTGTCGCTTGGTTAGCAGTGTCTATTTTAAAAGCTCACTTAAAACTATACCCAGCAGTTTTTCGAGGCCTCTGGAAGTATCCTGCAAGCCCCCTGTACACCTGGGGACTATTTACTGTGTTTGCATTTGTAGATAGACTGATTTTCTTTTTTTTTAAATTTTGCCCCCACCTGAAACAAGTTTTGTGAACTCTTTTCAGAAGTCAAAGAAAAGTTAAAGTTGGAAGAGAGGTTGTGATTACTTTGCAGATCTGGGTTTACTGGCACGTAGGGCTGTGTCCCATTCAAGACCCGGGCCAGATCAACCCGACCAACACTACCCCAATTCACCTGAGCACAAGGTGGGCATGGGCCAAAGTCATTGAATGAATGAAGGAATGAATGGTACCCAAGTAGACGCCCGAGGGGCAGCAAGGCTCTGGGAAGAACGGGCCCAGGTCCAGTGGATACAAACTAAGTGCTCCTACCCTAACCCAGTGCTCTCTCTACCACATCCTAGAATGCAGACCTGAGAGCGGACGGGACACTTTCGAGTTCTGAAACAATCTTCCAATAAGTTCGTGTTCGATAAACGACTTTTCCCTCTCTTCCAGAGACCCCTGCGGCGCCCTAGCGGGGCCACAGCCCCTCGCACCTGGAGGACCTGGAGGACGCCATGCGCCCGGCTCTGGCCACCACCGCCTGCTCCTGGCCTCCGCGTCGGCCGTCGCCTGCTGCTCCAGGAACGCTAGCTTTGCGCGCACGTGGCACTTGTCACGCGAGGATCGGAGCCCCCCTGGGCACTGCGAGCCCAGGGGGGCTGCGCCCCTAGCCGAGCGCGGGAGGGTGGGGGGCAGCCCGCGCAGGCAGAGGCTGGAGGTAAGGAGGCGCGGCAGGCGAGCGCCGCGTCGCACACTTTGCACGCCGCCCAGGGCTACACCACTCACCGAAAATTGGGAGGCAGGTTTGGGAGGCGGGGTCGGGCGCCCACCGCCTCAGGGGCGCTCGCGCCCCGCGACCCCGCACCCTGCACGCCCCCCATGCACACCAGCGCCGCCCCCGCACCCGCCTGCACCCCTGGGCCGCCCCGCGGCGCGTTTGGGCGCGTCCTCGGTGGGCCGATTTTTCGCGCTTCCCCTTCGGTTTATAGGGGCCGCTGCTATGGGTCGGTCCTCTGAAGAGGCTGGGGCGTCATCAGGCCGGCTAGAAAGCGCCGTTCCCCGGCGGGGACACTCAGTCGCGTCGGCACCGCGGAGCGGGCTGCGTCAGGTGGCTGGCCCGGCGCGGCGCTCGCTAGCTCTCTAGCTCTCTGGCTCGGGGCTGCGGCACCGCGGCTGGAGCGAACCCCTGTCCCGGCTCGGGGCGGCGGCGGGCGGCCGGCAGGCAGGCAGGCACTGCCTTGCGTGTGAGTGCACCTCACTCACATGTAAGTCGGGGAGCGCTGGGGCCACCCGCGGAAGTGCGAGTCGCCCGGCGCGGGCAAGAGCCACCGGGACTGGGACAGGGCAGAGGCGCCCGGCGCCGCTGCCCTGCCCCGCGCCTCCCCGGCATCCCCCAATTCTCTCTTTTTCTCTTTTTCTCTTCTCCATTGGCGTGCCCAAGAGCAAACCAAGGAGCGCCTGAGGGTAACTGCAAACTCGTGCCATCGCGCCTTTGCACTCTTCTTTTTTGAGTTGTTTGACATTTCTTGGTGCTTTTTGGTTTCTCGCTGTTGTTGGGTGCTTTTTGGTTTGTTCTCGCCCCTTTTTCGTTTGCTCATCCTTTTTGGCGCTAACTCTTAGGTAGCTAGCTCAGCAGCCCCAACCAAGCCCGGGCAGCCGCACTCCGCGGCCCGGGACAGCACAGCGGAGACCGCAGCTGAGCCCCCCGACACGGGGCGCACAGGGGCCGGACAGCCCGAGGCCGGGGGCAAGCAAGGCACCCGGGCCAGACGCGAGCCGGGCTCCCCGAGGTGGCCGGGGCACCATGCTGAAGATGGCCATGAAGCTCAAGGCTCGAGCAGCGGAGAGCGAGAAGAAGACAGCCGCGGCAGCTGCCGAGGTGGCTGCCGAAGCTGCTGCGGCGGCTGCGGCGCTAGCAGAGCCGCTCGCACCGCGGAAGAGCCGGGACACCGAGAAGACCCCGAAGAACGGGAAGAACCCGGCGCGGGAGGCGCCCCCCGAGAAGTTCCTAACCGACAAGGAGCGCAAGAAGATCGAGAAGAAGCTGCTGGAACAGAAGAGAAAAGAGGAGAAGAAGAAGGAGAAGGAGAGGAAGAAGTTGGAGAAGATGCTGAAGAAGAAGAAGGTGCCAGAAGCCCAGGAGGAGGCCCGAGGCCCCGAGGGCGCCGCCGCCGCAGACGACGACGAGGGCGCCGCGGAGGGCGCCGCCGGGGGCGGCGAGGGCGCCGCCGCCGGGGGCACGAGTAGGGCTTGGGCCGAGTGGGACACTGACTCGGGCGACGAGGACGACGCCTACTACGCGGCGCCGCGTGTTGGGGGCGTCGTGTGGCGGCCCGGGCCCCTCAAGGCTGGCGCACTTAGCGCCCACCTGCCCCTCGTGGTCTTCCTGGTCTTCTCGGTGCGCAGCCCCTCGTGGGTGCTCAACTTCCTGCTGCAGAAGCGCACGGAGCAGGGCCGTGGCTGCGGCTTCGTGTTTGGGGCGACCTGCTGCTTCAGAGTGTTCCTGGGCTGTGCCTTCTTCTCCTACTTGGGCGGCCGCACCAAGCGCAGAGGCCGCGGGCGCTCCGGGGCCAGTGGAGCCTTCGGCTCGGGCAATGGCGCCCGGCGCCGGGGGCGCGAGGAGCGGCTCATCTAGTCAGACCCCCAAGCCCCCCGCCACCGCCACCAGACACCACCATCGCTGTGTAGTGTGGATTTTTATTAGTGTTTTTGTGTGTGCGTGTGAACACATTTTCCTTTTTGGTTGCTCCGTTCTTTGGTTCGTGCTCGCCTCGCTTTTTTCCACACTCCCTGCTCTCTGGCTCTCTGTGTCTCTCTCTTTTCGAAATTTTCCTAAGTCCGGGCTCGCGCTCCCTCCCCTTCCGCCCACCCCGGCCCCTCGGCGGCGCCCGCGGGAGGGCGGGGAGCGGCGGCCTCGGGGGCCTCTGGGCGACACTGCCCGGGGGGTGGAGCGTTGGCGTCGTGCGAGGGGTCGTCACTGGCTCGGAGACGCCCCCTCTCTCCCCTTTGCCGGGCCCGACTGGGGCCCGCGCCAGGGGGGTGGGGGGGCGGCTCCCCGGCCCGTCCCGGCCCGGGCTGGGCGCGGGCGGAGGGACCCCCCTTCCCGGGCACCCGGGGGGACGCCTCCCTCCGCCGGCTCCCGCCCTCCCCGCTGCCGCCGCCGCTGCGGCGGCTGCTCCTCAGCCCTCCTCCTCCTCCTCCTCCTTCCACCCCCCTCGCCGCCGTCGCCTCCTCCTCCCCCCGCCTCCCCCCGCCCGGCGCATTTGGGTCGGGGCGGTTGCGGGCCGGGGCCGAGGCAATAAGAGCGGCGGCGGCGGCAGCGGCGGCAGCAGCTCCCGCAGCTCCTGCTCTGGTCCGCCTCGGCCCGGCGGCGGCCATCAGTCCCCTCGGCTTCGGCTAGAGGGGCGGGGAGCTGCGCGCGCCCCTCGGTCCGACCGACACCACCCTCCCCTTTGCGCCCGTCCGCGCGCCCCGCGGCCCGCGCCCCGCAGTCCGCCCCGCGCGCTCCTCGCCGAGGAGCCGAGCCCGCGCCCGGCCCGCCCGCCCGGCGCTGCCCCGGCCCTCTCGGCCCGCGTGAGGCCGCCCGCGCCCGGCCCCGCCGCCGCCGCAGCCCGGCCGCGCCCCACCGCCGCCGCCGCCATGGGCTGCCTCGGAAACAGTAAGACCGAGGACCAGCGCAACGAGGAGAAGGCGCAGCGCGAGGCCAACAAAAAGATCGAGAAGCAGCTGCAGAAGGACAAGCAGGTCTACCGGGCCACGCACCGCCTGCTGCTGCTGGGTAAGGGCGGGGCGGGGGGCGCCGGCCACGGCCCGGCCCGGGGGCCCCGAGGGGCGCCCCGCAGGCCGCGCGCGCCGAGCCCGCCCCCCGCCCCGGGCGCGCGCTCCCGGGCCCGCCGCCCACTCTTGGGCTCTGTTTGTGGGGGGCGAGGCCGGAAGGGGGACCCCCGGGCGCGGATTCGGCCGGGCGGGGGCTCAAAATGGTACGGGGGCCGTGGCGGCGCGGGTCCCCCTCCCCCGGCCCGTCCGCTCTCTCTGTGTCTTTCTTTCGCCCCCCCTTCTCTCTCTTTCGCTCTCTTTCTCTCTCTTTCTCTCTTTCCGCGAGGCCTACACGACGCCAGGGGCTTGGGTGCGTGTTGGGAAGGGGGAGGGGGAGGCCCACCGGGCTCCGGAGACTGCGACAAAAAGAGGGTTTCGGGGACAGGAAATGGGGTGGCGGGCAGAGGGAGGGGGACCCGCCTCCGTAGGGTGTGTGATTTGTTGGGAGAAGGCGAGCGGGGAGAAAAAGGGGCGAGAAGAGGAGGGGGTGACGCTGGGGGGCGCCGTGGTGGCCGAGGGGGCCTCGCCAAAGGGAGGCTTTGGCGGGGGAAGTGGCCGAGGAGAGTGGGGGGGCTAGTGACATCAGCCCCTCGGAAAGGACCGGAGCGGTAAAGGTGGTGCAGTGGGGGGAGGGGGCGCGGGCGAGTCGTGGCGCCGGAGTGGGGGGGGTGTTGGGGGGAGGCGGGAGCGCGGCGGCCGCTGGGCGCGACTTGGTGCGTTTCGGGCAGGACCGACTGTGTGCGGAGCAGACGTGTCCTGGGCCAGGCCTGGCAGTGGAAAGAAGAGAAGGAGAATCAAATAAAATAAAGACAAAAAAAAAAAAAAAAAAAAAAAAAGATAGTACGCAGAGTGCCCAATGAAGCCAAATGACACGTCATTTTACAGTATGACCTTTTTTCCCTTCCCGACTTGCAGGCTTTTTGAAAAGCAGAGAAGAGAATTAATTGTAGCAGCTCCCCCCCCCCCCAGCAGCGCCCCCCACCCGCGCAATAAACCATTAAAACACACACACACATTTTCCTGTTAGTTGACCACATTGAGAGTGCTTTGTGAAAAAAATAAAGGAGAAAGAACATTCACAAATCAGATAAAACTGGAAAATGACATTTGTCTGTAAATGGCTTCTTGGTCTGGAAATGGCGTTTTTAAAAATTTGTCCTTTACAAGGGGGAGGGATTGAGAGCGCTCTAAGGGAAAGACTTTTCCCAGGTGGGAGAGATGAAAAGACATTAATTAGTTGTTTGTCAAGTGACATTTGGTTGTTTGGTTTTTCTTCTCTTTTTGATTGTGGTTTTTCCTCTATGGCAAAAAAAAAAAAAAAAAAAAAAAGGGCGTGGGGGGGTGGGATCCTTAACTATGAGGAGATGGCCTTTCCTCCTCTTTTCTTTAAGGTGCTGCTTTGGTTAAAAACAACAAAACATTTTAAAAATTGTTGAAATGACCAATAGAATTACACAAGCATTAATTAGAATGGAAGTTTTCCACTTCCTTGGTTATTTAGTTATCTGAATAAATTTGTGAATTGGCTGGGTTAAGACCTAGTTCATGGTCACATTTCAACAAAACAGCTTGATTATCAAAAATACAATGTAAAAAGCCTTGTTGTTTTTCTTTTTTTCTTTGTGGTGGTGTTTGATTTGTTCTTTTTGGATGGGTCACGTCTTTGTTCTCCTGGGTCCAGATTTCTAAAAGCAGAAAATTATTAATTAAATGAAAATAAGTCTCTTTTGGTGTTTATGCATTTGCAATTTCAGTAATTAAATGGTGCATATGTGAAGGTGTCACCTCAAAACTTCTAAAGGTAGACTTATGATATGTGAATGTTAATATGCATATGATTTGATTTCAAAGTATAAACCTGGAAAAGTCTAGAATCTTTCTGTGAATAGGGCCTTGCTATCTGAATACTAAGTTAAGTCAAATGTGATGCTAATGGTACCTTAAATTTCTAACACCTTTTGTGTAAGTGCTCACAAAATCTCCACTTAATTTGAGACTGTTATTCTGAACACACCTTACCTTGCTGGGGGGCTCATCTTTTTAAGGCATCCTAGTCTATATGACTATATTTTTGTCACAATTCAGTAATAGCCTCTGGCACAGAAATCTGTAGCCCAGGCCAGTGACAACATTTTGCATTTTAAAATGGTGGGTTTCACTAAATAATGCCCCCCCCCAACCCACACACAAAGGAAATATCATAATGCTCCAAATCTTGGTTGTACAAGTTAATGACATGAAAATTGGTGAATTACAGAACCATAGAAAACTTAATTTTTAGCCCAGTTCTCTAATTTCATAATGTGGAAACTGAGGCACAGATCTATTCATGCCTGTAAGACAGGTGTTAAAAGTTTTTAGCAATTCTGAAATCAGAACACTGGAGATCCTGATTAATATTAGGAATTCTCTTAATGAGATCTCCTAATAGTGCTTTTTATATTTTAATTTATGAGCTATGCTCATTAAGATAGTGTTTGCTTTGAAATCAATGTTTGAATTTTGACTTTTACAGATGATTGATTATAGCATCATGGAAAGGCAAGCAAAGGAGGAATGCTTTGCTATCTGGGTAGTAAAGCAAAACAATATAATTAAAAAGAAAAAGGGTTAAAAACCACACAGATTTCTGTGGGAGGAGGGCAAAGAACTATCACCTAGGGTTTGTGGAGGGAGTGTGCATTTGCCAAAAAAAAACAAAAGAAAACAAAACAAAATGCAAAATAGCAGCAGCAGTCCTCCTCTAGCTTGATAGAAATGTGCATTTTCCTATAAAATATGCTATTTTTCAACAAATGAAAGGTGATTTAAAATGGAGGCATGTGTCCCTTCCTGCTTAGTTGGGAAAAGAAAGCTTAGAGTCTTTGAAATTCAGTGGTTTCCAGGCATATTTTTCCTTATGATCAAAGTCTTGTCCTTTTATTACTCTTTATTGTTGTTGCAGGTGACCTAATGCTAATATGGTCTCAAGTGCTATATTTGATATTAAAATGTGTTTTTGGAGAAGATGACAGATAATTGATGGTCTTCCATTTTCCTCTGCAACAGGGTGGTTGTATCCAGAGAGAATTTATATTTAGAAAGATAACAGTTTTCAGGGAGAGGAGGGTGAATAAGTAGATAAAATGTAATCTTGTGGTTTTAAGGTTGGATTTTAAGTAGCCCGAGGGTGGGGGCCCTGCATGGAAGGCAGCTGCATTGTGCCATGTTCGGGCGGGCAGTGCTGCATCCGTGCGTGATGTGGAGACTGCAGTGTCTGGGCATTGTCTGCGAATCCTGGGTATTTTAACCATGAAACATCTGACAAACAATGAATTATGTGGCTCACATACATTTATGTGTACATTTTGCCAGTCAGTCCTCACGTTTCACAGTTTTAACTTCAATTTTCTTTTTCCTCCTCAAATGACAAAATTGCGTCATTCTCCTTGGCCCGTGCCTTCAACACCCCACAATTTTTTAAACAACCAAAAAGGAGGGAAAACAAACAAACAAACCGAAAACAGCACAACCTTTAATTCTTGTTTGTTGTTCTGATGGTGAAATACTGCAGGTAGACACTGAGTTGGATGTTTATTTCATTTTCTCTGCGTCGAAATGTCAAGGAAAATTGCAAGTCTGTTACTTTGTGTTTGTTGTTGTGTTGCTTCTATGGAAAAACAAGCAGAAAGAACTGCAGTCCTTTCCCAGCCCAAAGTGTGAGATGCCTCCTTCTTAACCTGAGACTTACTTTCGTTTTCTAGGTGCTGGAGAATCTGGTAAAAGCACCATTGTGAAGCAAATGAGGATCCTGCATGTTAATGGGTTTAATGGAGAGTAAGTGTCAAATCTGTGTAAGGGCACTAAGTACAAGTGACACGTTTTATACTAACTTTAGGCTGAAGTATAGGCAGGTTTGGGGCTGGACAGCTAATTTGCACTTAATGTTTTTTTCTAATTTACATACTAGAAAATTCTAAGAGCTCTTTAGGACTCCCCCCTCCCTTTAATCTTTGGTGCAATAATAATAAAGCACAATCATAATAAAAATGAAGCACCAGTGTTCATATAAAACACCTCCCTATCCCGGGAAAGTGTGCCTGGTTGCAGAGGACAGTTAACAGCTCTTGGGCCACGACAGCGTCTCTGAGGCCAGGTTGTCTGCCGCAGCTTCTGCTGCAGTGACTCCAACATGGCCGACTGGGGCCTTGGCAGCCCCCTTGTCAGACCAGTGCTGACCACTGCAGAGATCCCCTCCTCCTCAGCAGATTGCAGCTTCATCAACCAGCCCAGGATGTTTTTAACTATTAGGAAAACATTGTTTCAATAATATCTTCATGTAAAAAAAAGTTGGAAGTGATCGCCCTTATTGATAATTTCTTTTTTTTTTTTTTTAATTGTCCCCTTTTGAATTGGTATTATGGGCAAATAATTATTTCACTTACTAATAATCAATACTCCCACCTAAAGAAATGAAAAGGGAGTTTTGAAATGATGGAAAGACTGGGAGCTAGATCTTCTAGCTGGTTCAAGGGGCCTTTTTGCCTTTGAAATGTCCTTCCAGGTCTGATGGTATACACAACACTAAGCAATACTTCAGTGAGATTAGACTTTTTTAAAAAGAGAGAGACGTCGGGATGCGTGTAGGGTCCTGCTTCCATGAAGAACGCAAACTGAGGAACACTCAGTAAATCAGGAGTTTGCTTTTTTCTACTCAGACCCCCAGATGGGGCCCATCCTCACTCCCGTAACAAAATGTGTGAAGAGAGAAGTGAATTGGTGTGCCCCTGCTTTTTCACTCCTGTGAAAGTGGTTAATCACCAGATCACAAGCACCTGAAGGCACTAGTTTGCAGTCACTAGCTGGTTAGTAGTCCCGTTCCTTTTCCTACATCTGCTTCCAATTGAAAGTCCGACCTTCATTTGCATTCGCTTCGGTTTCAAGAGGTAGAGTCAAGGGGGCAGTTTTGTTCAGTTAGGCACCCCTCAAAAACAAAAACCACCACTTGCCACGCATTAAGTGCTGGGGAAACGGAGATGAACTTTATAACCTTTCAGAGTGCCAAAGGCGGTTCTTTATGGAAAATTCTAGAATTTGTTAGATCAAATAATCAGAGCTTAGGAAAAGATGACATCACCCATAGAAATGGTCATTTTAGTTTAGGATCCTTTTTATACTTTAACCCTGAATTCAGAAGAGTAGTATGCAGAAGGGAAGGACGGGCAAATTTACCTACATTTGAGAATGATTCCACGAATTATTAATATGTACCTATATGCTATTAAGTCCGTCACTTTCACTTGTCACAAATCAATTCTGAAATTCCTGATACACCCTTGAATAAAACCCTGCCAGCAGAGACTGCCATCCTATCAATAAACAAACAAACAAACCCTAAAACAGACTTCTAGCCTTATATCTATAATATAAAGAAAAATCTTGCATAAATTCCAACCCCCTGCCATTTGTGGAGGTGGGGGGTGCTTCTTCATGAGACTAGTTAAGCAAAAGTAATTTGACCATGTACCCTCTGGATAAATATTTTGATTAAAGCTGGACATGGCTAGCATTTTAAAAGATACAGCAGCCACTGTTTACCTTAACTTGAGTTGGATGGAAGAGCAGTCTCCTTGAAATAATTCACTTGAGGTTTTATTACTCTACAGATTGCCCTAACATTTTTGAATTTTTACATAAAGCATTCCCCTCCCTAAGTGAGCCAGTCTAGCGCACACAAGGCTTCTAAACCAGAACTTCTCTTTTCTATTTTCTTTTCAAAAAGAGGAAGAGACATTCCTAGTTTGCCTCCTTCGTGGATCCCCGAGGATGTTAAATTTAGCCTGCGAAAGTGACATGCCGGCGTGTTCTTCATGGGGGTCTAAATACCTTGTTTTTACCCAGTTCAACTAAAGCTTCCTCTCTTCCTTTTCCTCACTGTGGTATTGCAACAAATGCAGCTCCTTCTAAACTAGGAATTCATTAGGAAATGGTGACCTCTGTCCCTAAGTGGTGGTCTGCCTGGTGCGGGGCTTTTTTCCCCCGTCCGTTCTCATACCCCACCCGCCAGTCCTGCACTTTGGCTAGCTGCAGTCTGCAGTATTAAATTTGCTTTAACTATCCATAAGCTACCATGCCAATTATGTTTTTGAGAATAACAATATTAATTTGACCTTCAGAAATAGAGATGAAATGTGGATTTCTTAACTCAAAGCTAACTCTTTATGTTTAATGTAAAAAAAAAAAAAAAAACAAAGCATCATTAACGTTAGTTGAGCTAAGCTAATCAATTACAAAACACGTTGAAGGTTCAGCTATCCTGCCCTTCCACCTTCGCTTTCAGAGAGCAATTCCTACTGTTTATGAAGATCAGGTTTTAGGGTTTTGTTTTTGGTTTTTACATTTTTTTGAATTTTTGTTTTTGGTGGTAGTGGGGTGGGTGTTTTTTTTTTTGTTTGTTTGTTTTTGGTTTTTTTTTTTTTTAAACCAGGCAATTGTAGTTGATAACAATTTACAAGGAACACTTATTTATAAATATAAACATTGTATGGGTAGTTGCTAGTTTCTCCCACTGCAAGAAGAGAGATTATTAATTTTGCACCAGGAAATAACGGGCAAAAATCTCAGCTGTCTATGCCTTTGCATGTTTGGATACAACATTGTGAAGATTCTGACCTGGGAGAATTAAGAGCCTTCTGAGCTGCCATATTCTCAAAAGAATAGTGAGATAAATCACTGCTTTAGTTCCCTAATGCATGTACATTTAGTGAAAGCACAAGAAAATAATTATCTGTCCCTCCTGTATCCGACCAGAGTCTCCAGAGGGCTCTGTTAATTCTGCAGTGAAGGTGTGGAATTCTTCCCCCTACGGCCTGCAGTCTCAATAGACACTCTGATTTAGCCAGAAAGGCGACCTAAGAATTAACGGGAGGATGGCGCGCGAATTGTTGCATTTGCTCTCGGCTGATTGTTTAAGAATGTGGAGAGGCTTGTGTGGGTTGTATGAAACTGCGGTGCCTTGCAGACTAGGTGAGCTTTCAATCTCTCTTTAAAAGGGGCGGCGAAGAGGACCCGCAGGCTGCAAGGAGCAACAGCGATGGGTAGGCACATTCAAAAACAGAAAAATTTTTAACAAACAAAACAAACATGAAGATCATACTGGGAAACTAAGGACACAAACCTGGGAAGAAAATAAAAATCATTTAAGGGCCATCAGCCATCTTGGTATACATTTGCAAATGACGTGTAAACAGCTTCTTAACAAGTGAAGTGCAAAACGTAATTTTTTTGGCATTTCTAAAGTATAATTAGATCCAGCTGGGGGAAAGTTATAGATTTCAACTTTAGACAATAGTTTAGAATTTTGAGAATTGATGTTTTTCCATATGGTTGCTATTTTTCCCCCAGTTCTCCATTTGAATCAACTACTTGTTTTCAAAATGTATCTACTAAATTCTATCCATCCAGTGGTTGGTCTGATTTTAAAATTTCAGATCACTGGGGGAAAAAAAAATGTTTTTCCCTCTCTTAAAATATGCAATGCCATACTGTTCTTAATTTTAAAAACACCTTGGCACTTAGCAACAGATCATTGTTAAGAATCATCTCGAAGCCACTGGCCTTTATAAAATGATCAGATTTACTTATCTAAGGCACTTCACATAGGCTGGATGAGGACATTCATGATGGCATCCATTTTTTCCATCATCATCATCTCTTTTTGCTTTCTGCATCCTGTACCATCTCCACGCGCATGCACACACACAGGCCCATGCATGCTAGGTGAGCCACGAGAACTCTGCTTGCATACTCAGCATGCAGGGATGGAGCAGCTATTTCTCATGAGAACACGCAGGTCCAACTGACTTAGCCTAGGGCATCTCAAAGAAATAGCTTCTGTGGCTGGGGTGGGGAGGGGCAAAGGACACGGGGTCGGGGACAAGTGACTGACACATGTTTGTTCATCTGTTTCTTTTAGAATATATTATCCCTAGATGATGGCTACAGTCTCTCCTCTTCCCGGCCTTGTCCTATCACAATTTGCATGCTGGAAATGCTCGGTCTTAAGAACCTCTAATAAGAATACTATTCTGTTGTCTGGGGGGAGGGGGGGCCCCTACCTATTACCTGACCTTTAAAGATAATTGAAAAAAAAAAAAAGGAAAAAAAGAAAAATCCTTAATTGGCAAAAATGTAATAGAATGACAATTGAGAGGCACCTATATAGAAAACTGATAATCTGCTGTACCAAAAGTTGGCATCTGAAAAATGACAAGTCCTTATTGAACAACCTACTGTGTACTAGATGTTGTGCTAAATCCTTGAACCCTACTAATACCTTGCCTGCACGTCTGTGACTGTTCTACAAGTAAATATAAGTATTAACATTCGTGTCAAATAAAAGTTCTTTGCATGTTTCAGCAGTCCCTGTATCTTGCGTCTGTCTTCTGTCTTTCTTCTTTTGTCTGTCTTTTCCCACAAAAGCACAAAAATAGGCATAGAACTGAATGAAACCTAGTACAGAGTGGCCCTCCCCTACCACTTAGTTGGAGGTAGGCAAGGACCCATTAAAAACATTAACCCCACTAATCTCTGTACATTTGGGGTTTGGGGAGGACATCGACATCCTGAAAGCATTTCTAGCCCCAGCCCCAACTATTTAGTCACTTGGAATTCTGGCAGTTGGCATGTATTTCGCCATTAAGTAGTTTAGAGACATCTAAGGAGTTTTCTCTGAATTTCACAATCAATGTTAAATTCATTAAGCGATAGTACAAATGATGATAAACCTGCCAGCCCCCAGTGTAACATCTCCATCTACATAGTAATTGCTTCAATGGAAGAATTTTATGTTTTAGTATCACACACCCGAATTAGATTTTAGATTTCTATTTTAGCTGTTTTATACTTGATATACTCCCACACCTATTCACATACGTAGATGAATACTGAACACGTTCTCAAAATATCCGTATTTTAAGACTGGAAGTTTTCCAATTATCATACTACTACTTAGACCAAAATATCAAGCTGAATGAAGGAATCTCGTGTCTGGAAGTATTTTTCTCTTGCTGTATGTGGGTTTGGGTATTATATTATCCAAACACACTTCATCTTCCTTTGTGAAACCTTCAACCCAGAGGTTTGGGGCATTCAATACCAATGACAGGGAGCCCGTTTTTGATAGGTGGGAGTGGGTTTGTCCTGAGGGGTTTTAGGTAAATTCTGAATTCAAGCATGAACATTAGGGATGTCAGCCATGTCCTGTTACTGTCTAAAATCTGAATAACTGATTTTAGACTAATGCTAAGGCTGGAAATTCACAGTTTCAGGAATGATCATTAATTCTGTACATCTGGAGCAGATGGGCCCCCACTGAATGGTCGGGACTCTTGATCTCTTTAAATATAGGAGGGTGGAGCTTTGAAGAGCCCAGGGGCCAGATGCAGCTTTCAGGTTTGTTCATGATGCCCCGAAACACAACACTTGTACCATGTGCCCCCGGGGACCTGATTCCCTCCGCACACTGCTCTCACTGAGCCGACCCTGAGGAATTCCTGGCACCACCCCCCCACATCAGACACTCCCCTCTGCTGACATGAGCAGCACCCCAGACCTTTCTCGCACCTTCTGTGAAGGAGCAGAAGTCTAAGGGCCCATCTGTGAGGCTCAATTCTAAGAAAGGAGTGACTCTTGAGACCATTCATAAAATGAAGGCCCATTCCTCAAATATGTAAATACTCAAAAAGTAAAATGCTAGGGAAATATTAGCTATTATACTGAAAAAGGAAAGAACAGGTTCTCTGAGGGGGGCTGGTATGCATATGAACCTGTCCCCAACGAGGCCCACCTGTGCCCCCCACCTGCAGCACCACTGACCCTTCCCTGGCTTCAGTTGCTATCAGTCCCCCTTTGTATTTCCTGTGCCTTGATTTTCTGTCCTCTGAAGGAGTCATTTGTTTAATTTCTGTCTCTATTCTGTAACTTCTGTTGAACCAATCAAGTGAATACTTCAAAAAGTGGGAATCTGGTTTCTTTAATTACAAGCAGCAAGAAAAAGTAGCTTTATCCTCAGTGGCTGCTTCTGTGACTAGGATTCCTCTTGGCTTTAGTGTCCCCATTAGAGGGTGAGGCTGTGTCTGGCCCCGGGGCCCTGCCCCCAGTAGGGGCTGTGCTTGCTGGTACCCCCCCTCCCCTCAAGCCAGGGCTAGACCTCGGACCTCGAGCAGAAGGTGCTCTGTTGTCCCTTAAAAACATGTTTGGGACACAGGAAGCTGAGGCAGGAGGGGTCGAGCTCCAGGTCAGCCTCAGGACTTAGAAGGACTTGTCTCAAAGGGGCTGGGGGTGTAGCTCAGTGGTACAGTGCCCGGGGTTCAACCTCCAGTACAATGAAAAACAAAAGCTTGGGAGTCTCTCCTGACTGTGCCTTCAATGAAGGCCAGTTTCTAAAAGACATAAAATATTTTGGGTCAGTATAATCTGGTGCAAAAAATAACATTCTATCAGGGAACCAGAACAGCCCAAGGTTATGGCCTTTACCCTTTGGCCTTTACCAGTGGCTCTGAATAGAGACAGTTCCACAAAGACCACAATGGGCTGCATCAGGAATGGATGGACATCCCCTACCACTGTCTTTAGGACTTCTGGGGGTGGGGGGTCTTCTGGTTCCTAAAAATACTGAGGGACCAGTGTGCATGACATCATAAATAGAAGTATCGCTAGCTGCAGAACCCAAACAACATCTCCCTATGACAGACTCGCGACTATTGAAATCACAGGGCTATTTAATAACTCCTGTTTAATAAGTAGGACTGCAGAGCCCTGGAATCTCTGATTAATGATTATTAACACCACCCCTGGCATTCGCTGGTTGTCAGTAGCAACCCAGTGAATCCCAAGTTAAACCTCTTAATGACCTGTGCACCCTCAACCCCCAGTAGAAGTGCTGATAAGGGGGCCAAGTAGGAGGAGCCTTTTAGGCAGTGGTGGTGCATGGTCTGGGGCTGCAAACCCATGGAGCCAAATCTGGAATAGCAGATTAACCAGTGCAACCTCTGGTACAGTTGATGGTGATCTCTCTAGGTGCCAACTTACTAGCCACTCCCATCTGACGTGTCCTTAGGGCACATTTGGGAGGGTTTGACATACTCGGGTGCCTCCAATCTGCACAGATCTGAACCCACACTCCTTGAAGAACAGAATACTATGCTTTTTAGTTGGAGTATCTTGATTAAGGTGACCGCTGGTCAGCGGGATGCAATATGATTTTCTTTTCTTTTCAATCCCACTGTAGTGAGAAGGCCACGAAGGTGCAGGACATCAAAAACAACCTGAAGGAGGCCATTGAAGTACGTGCAGCTCCCCGCTCTCTTTAGTTCCCCCTCCCACACGTGCAGTTTCGTGCCCCTGACTGCTTTACTCAATCACTTTCAGACCATCGTGGCTGCCATGAGCAACCTGGTGCCCCCTGTGGAGCTGGCCAACCCTGAGAACCAGTTCAGAGTGGACTACATTCTGAGCGTGATGAACGTGCCTGACTTTGACTTCCCACCTGTAAGCCACCCCCTGCCCTGGTAGCCCCCACCCCCACTCACCTGCACAATAACCTGATCCCATAAGAACATCAGGGACGGGCCCCATACCCAGCCAGTAGTGTGGCCACACACATAGGAAGTTAATCGCAAATGTACCCTGAATGCCGGAAAAAGAAAAAACATCATTAGGTCTTCGTTCAAGGTGGATGAGCTAAATTGTATCACCCCTTGTCAATCTTGGCTCGCCCACCCCACAAATGAACACCACCTTTAAGCTACAATTCTCACTTTATTAGACTGTGAATTTTTATGAGGGAAATAATCCTGAGCTATGATAGGCTTAATTATTCCCTCATCCACATATTAGGACCAACGAAATTGTGCTGAAGATGACAAATATTAATTGTCAAGTTAATCTAGGCACGTCCTAAGATACTGAGGGATGCATAGATAAAGAGCCCAGAGAGACAGTATTCTTTTTAAACCAGCTTACCTTTTCACATTTATTAAGATCAGTAATTCACCACCAGAGGAGAACAGGAATTAACTATGCCAACTTGTTAGACTTGCTGAATTAAAGTTCTTGATGAGCATTAATCTGTCGTGTGGACTTGGCCATGTGTGGGCAAGCGTGGGTCACAGGAAACTATGGCCTCAGAGTCTGAATGATAGTGTTCTTGGTTTAGTGCACACTCGCAACTTTCTCTAAAGATGCTTTCTTGGGTTCACTTTTAGGAATTCTACGAGCATGCCAAGGCTCTGTGGGAGGACGAGGGAGTGCGTGCCTGCTACGAGCGCTCCAACGAGTACCAGCTGATCGACTGTGCCCAGTAGTAAGGGGCTTTCCTACTTTCTGGGGTCCACACATAAAGTAGGGAAAAATGGAAAAACTGTAAAAACCTGCAATTCCCGTGATTCTTTTCGTAGAAGCCAACCAGTTTTCCACTAGCAGTTAGAAAGTTCTAGTCTGATTCATTTGTTTTACAAAGAAAGTCCTTAATTGCACTTTTTAGTACAGTGGCTCTATTTAATATCAACAATTAATACCTGGTTAGAGCAAAATGATAATTACTTACAATAAAATGATGCTCATAGTTAATTAGCTTGAAGTAATTAATTGAAATGACCTCCAAGCATTTAGGGAAATAGGGCAGCTATCATGTGTTGGATAATGTAAAAATGTTATCTTTTATTGCTACAATTTAAAAACATAACAAAGAACAGAGGAGACAAAAACAGGCCCCTGCTCCTTGGCAGTGGTGACTGCCTGACTGTTCCTGCTGTTCCCAGCACCTCCGTGGTTGCTCTTTCAGAGAACATAGTGCCACACATCTGGAAAGTTACCTTTTAAAGACTTTACGACCTCCTTCATCCTGTGCACGCATAGGAAGCATGTGGTGGTCCAAGTCATTAAAAAAAAAAAAAATTAGAACTATCTTTTGTTTGCTGATGCCGCACAAAGACACAAAGCAGTACAGTTACGATACCCTAAAGCAGGAGTGTCTTGTCAGTGGGGGATGAGGGGACACTAGATGTCATCTCCAGATCACGTGAGCTGATGTTAAGGTCTGTGAAATCCATCAGTTTGTCTTGCCCCGGCCCCACTTTCCCATAGGAAGCTCTTTTTGATTGTTTTCAATTATCATATACATAGATGAGTCACAGTTTAGTACACAAGCAAAGTTGTATATTCTTTCAAGGAACAAGAAAAACAGTCCGTCGTGGCCAGTCCCCACGGCCCCCAGCCCCCACTCCTCTAACAAAGTGCCTGATTTTCTCAAAAGTTTGAACTAAAAGCTGGAAGCACTAATTATAGTAACGCAAAACAAATGGAAATCCTGGAATTGTTTGCAATTTGTATTTTGGATCCAAGTCAGGAGTTAAGTACAGGTACAAGATTAGGAGGTTTAGCCATCCCAACTGTGAATACTGGGGGCAGAGGCCATGTTACAATTTCATTAATTAACAGCAGTTTAACTAGGTAGTTTGTTTTACAGTCATATCATTTAAAAAAGTTTTTGGCTTCTGGGGTTTTTTTTGTTTTGTTTTGTTTTTAACAATGCAACATTACTCCTGAATCCTTATCTGAAAATGACACCATTTGCACAGATTATGGGAAGTTTAAGAAAACTCAGAAAAAGAGAACAATATCACTCAAAACTTTTAAACATCCTCCCTACGGGGAAGATTTGAAGAGTAGTGACCAGTGTGCTCTGGTTTGACCGCCTGCATATTGGAGCGGGGGTCCTGGTGCGGTGCCCATTTCTTAAGCTGCCTATTTTTGTTTGTTGAGCTGGAGTTTGGCTGGCCACACTCCAGATGTCTTCTCACAAGATTTGGTGCGGAGTATCTATTTTTAGAACTGTGGTTCTGTTGCCATGACAATATGCTGGAGGCCAGGGTGGCTGGGGAGCTATTTCTGGACCCTGCTGTAATATAAGATTGATTGGGCAAGTTAGTATATCCTCCCAGCCAGACTAACTCCAAACTGGTAAAAAGGAAGGGAGAGGGGGGAAAAAAAGAACTTAGGGGTTTTCTTTAGTCTTTTCCCCTTCCTGATTCTTTTCTGATTTGCCCACTTTAAAACAATTCCCTCCTCCACCCCCCAAAAACAGAAAATCCAAACTAGTCTTAACATCAGTTTTCCATATTAGTTAAATTACCCCAGTCTTACAAAAGTTAATTTCCCTAAACATGTGTCCAGTCAAGCAACACAGGCAAGATACCCCTTTTTAAACTGAAAGTTCCACATGTGGAGTGTTGCATATCATGGACATCACAGATCGGAAGGGAGCTTTGTGTGTGTTTCCTGTTCGGCACAGCAAGGGCAAGAAGGGCCCCTTTGTGCCAGTGGCTTTTGTTCTCGTTAATCAATGAGATTCTTAAAAAGTAGAAAGGAAGGACAGATTCTGAGTAACAATCTCCTTTGCCCTTGCAGGGAAGGTCCTTGCTGCTTTAAGTGTGCCACTTCACACACATTACATTTTTTAAAAAGCTGAATGGCATGGAAGTAGACAGTTATCAGACTATTTGCCATTTTAGTCAATGCCAAAAATTTGAAAATTAAAAAATTGTTTTGGTTAGTCTTACGAAATATTACAGGATCTGATAAGCCTCATTTGGGGTCCTCGCCCTACTGATTGACACACACAAAGCTAGACTTTTAAAATTAGAAGCAAGATTAAAGCCCTTGCTACTATCCTGGGCTGCCTGTCATCTCTTTGGGACAATTCTTCCCATTTAGCCAGGACTTGTGGAGGACACAGACAGTTGGCCAGTTGGTGTGTGAGCCCTTTTAACATCACCTTGTGTCTTCTCTTTTCCTCCAAGCTTCCTGGACAAGATTGATGTCATCAAGCAGGCCGACTATGTGCCAAGCGACCAGGTATGCAACCTTTTCACTGTCAGAGGACTTGGAGCGCACTTTCCAAACTACTCAAGATTTCTGCTCCAGATCCATGATCATTATTTCCATTGAATTGGTGAGATCCATTGATCCATGCTTTGTTTTAGGACCTGCTTCGCTGCCGCGTCCTGACTTCTGGAATCTTTGAGACCAAGTTCCAGGTGGACAAAGTCAACTTCCAGTAAGTGGATATTCCTCTTTATACAAAACAGAGACAGTGGTTTCTTGACATGCCCAGTTAGAGTGGTGGATCTTTTGGAAGAAATAACCAGATGTCCTTTATCTCCATCAGCATGTTCGATGTGGGCGGCCAGCGGGATGAACGCCGCAAGTGGATCCAATGCTTCAATGGTACGGATGGACGTTGTGGGCTCCATGCTCTCCAAGGGCATGTGCTTTTGGAATTACAAGGGGTCATTACTGCTTCTAACTCTCACTGCTTTTGCTCTCTTTGAAGATGTGACTGCCATTATCTTCGTGGTGGCCAGCAGCAGCTACAACATGGTCATCCGGGAGGACAACCAGACCAACCGCCTGCAGGAGGCTCTGAACCTCTTCAAGAGCATCTGGAACAACAGGTATGTGGTAGGGCAGCTCCCTGCTTGCCCTGGAACCCCGGGACTTCTCTCAAGGGCCTGCTTTGCACTGTCCTGGCATTAAACCTGCCCCTCTCTCTGTTAGATGGCTGCGCACCATCTCTGTGATTCTGTTCCTCAACAAGCAAGATCTGCTCGCTGAGAAAGTCCTTGCTGGGAAATCGAAGATTGAGGACTACTTTCCAGAATTTGCTCGCTACACTACTCCTGAGGATGGTACGCATGACTTCCTTCTGTGTTTGATGTGGGCACACTCGAGTGGTCCTTTTCCCAGTGCAGGGGGCTGAGAACTCCCACCACTGAGGTGTAAAGGCCTGTCTGGGAAACCAGGGCTCTCTGCTCACTTTCAGACAGAGAAATCGAGTGCTGAGAAGTTAAGGGGTGGAGTGGTATTGACACCCTGGCTGTGCTCTGTCCTCTTATCCGTAGTGAATAAAGTATTTCCGTTCTTTATAGCCACTCCCGAGCCCGGAGAGGACCCCCGCGTGACCCGGGCCAAGTACTTCATCCGAGATGAGTTTCTGGTGAGTAGAGCTTTCTGTAGTCCCCACTCTTTTCTACAGATGCAAACTTACTAGTTCCAAATTTAGGGATTAACCACCCCGTCCTCCAGTTTGACTTCACCCGTGCCCAGCCAGCATTCATTTTGGGTGTCTGCACCCCTTCATTTGATTTTGGCTCTGTATCACGTGGGCAGCTCTTCCACCCTCAGAGCCTCCTGGACAGGGTCACTGACCACGTCTTGTACTTGTGCCCACAGAGAATCAGCACTGCTAGTGGAGATGGGCGCCACTACTGCTATCCTCACTTCACCTGCGCTGTGGACACTGAGAACATCCGCCGTGTGTTCAACGACTGCCGTGACATCATCCAGCGCATGCATCTTCGTCAGTATGAGCTGCTCTAAAGAGGGAACCCCCAAATTTAATTAAAGCCTTAAGCACAATTAATTAAAAGTGAAACGTAATTGTACAAGCAGTTAATCACCCACCATAGGGCATGATTAACAAAGCAACCTTTCCTTTCCCCCGAGTGATTTTGCGAAACCCCCTTTTCCCTTCAGCTTGCTTAGATGTTCCAAATTTAGAAAGCTTAAGGCGGCCTACAGAAAAAGAAAAAGAAAAAAAGAAAAAGGCCACAAAAGTTCCCTCTCTCTTTCAGTAAATAAAATAACAGCAGCAAACAGAAATAAAGAAATAAATGAAACAAATGAAATAAAAAATGAAACAAATGAAATAAATATTGTGTTGTGCAGCATTAAAAAAATCAAAATAAAAATTAAGTGTGAGCAAAGAAAGACGTGACTCCTGTGAATTATTTGCGACCTGAGGCCCTTCGCATTGTTTTAGGGTTAAACTTGGTCCTTCAGTTGAAAGTTTGGAAGCCCATGTTGAGGTTACAGGTCCCAAGTTAATAAATGGGAGTAATGACCTAACCCTTAGGACACTGTGCCCCAGTCCAGGAATACCACATTTTGATCATGGCTGCCAACTCACACTCTGAACATCCTCACATGGCGTGCCTGTTTACCTGGTCTCCCTTGAAAAAGTGTTAGGCCTTTGTTATCAGATATGGACTAAGTGATGTGGAGAAATTTGCACCAGTCAGTGGGGGGAAGTGGGGTTATTCAAGAAATGGTTTTGAAACAGTGGGCTGGCTGCCGGGGAAAACTTGAGCAGAGTCCCTACCTCACTCTGCACACCAGAATGAATTGGACGTGGATCTGTCACGTACATCTAAGTTTAAAAGCTACTTTTTTAAAAAATGACTGTTTTTCCAATTAAGATCCTGGTCTATAGAAGGCCTCTGTAAGCATGACTAAGACCTAAAAGCCAAAAGGGGCTGGGGTGAGGTGAAATGAAAATCACATAATAAATGTGGGGGAGGGGTTGGGTAAAATATGAAAACCACATAATAAATATGGGGGAGGGGTCGGGTGAAAAATCTGTAAAAGGGTTGATTAATACATAAAAAGTTCTTAAGAATAAGCAAAAGTATAAAAATGGGAAAAGTCCATTAACATGTAATTTACTAAAAAGATGAACATCTCAGAATATGTGGAATATCATTCAGCAAAAATGCAAAGAAAGCACACTTACTCTAAGGGATGGGTGGTCATCAGCCCTCATGGTGCCCATGTTAAACACAGATGCCCAGTTGCAGTGTGGCTTGAAACTCCCTCCAAGCTTGTGGTCACCCACGGTGACCTGGTGTGGTTCCCTGAAATGTTGGGAGAAGAGGCCAGTGCTGACCCCAGCATCACCCTCTGTGCCCTCTGACATGGTCAAATGGGACATGAGTCAAATCCATTATGTGACCAAGCCCCAAATCCACTTTGTTCTCCAGATCAAACAATCCCAGTCAAGATCATTGTCCGCTGTAGTTCTCGATTATGAGCCCCAAGGAGGGCCGAAGAAGTAGCAAGTACCCCCACTTCCATCTCCATAAACCTTTCCAAAGTCTACATAACATTCAGCCCACGTGATAATTGTATTTACTATGTACATATTGTTAGAAATTAAGTCTTGAACGTCCCAGAAAAATCAAGTAAAAATCGGGGCTTGGTATGACAAGTCCACAAATTCCCATAATTCCCCCAACCCCCCAGTAAACATAAAATCCAAGTAAAAACTGGGGATTGCTATGAAAATATATTCAGCAGACCAGACCAATTCCCATAATCCTTTGTAGTCCCCTAAATAAACATACAACCCAAGGAAAAACTGGGGATTGCTATGTAATTACAATTCAGAACACCAGACCAAATCCCATAATCCATTATAGGCCCCCAATAAACACAACTAACACCCAGCTACAACAATCACCTGAAGTTACAAGACCAGTATGCCACACAAACATTTAAATAAGGGCCATGCTGCCTGGAAAACCAAGTTCAAATCCCCAGACCCCAGCTGCTCTTCCAAGATGGTCACCCACACACCCTGCCCATAGAAATTCTAGAAGCTGCTCATGTAAGCCACACAAGAGTGTCACAGCATCAGCCAAATGTCCTTCAAAGTGAGAAAACACAATTCCCAAGGGAAATGATATCCCAGAACTCCACCTTGCTGGTCAAAACTGGCAGAGATATCATGGTATCTTCTAGAAGGAAGACAATAAAATCACAGCCATGAGACACCTACTATGTGTCAGTCACTGCCCAGTGAGATAGGTTCAGCTGTTGCTGCCTTTTTACCAATGAGTAACAGAGGCCTAGAGAGGCCCAGGAGACATGATCAGCAAGCAGAAAGGTGCTTTTGATTTTGACACCACACTGTTGTCCTGGAAGATGCAGGAAGATGGAGGAAAAGGTCTGCTGATGTTCCACGGTGACGCCTGTTGTCAGGAGTCCAGGACCTGTGACCCAAGGGGAAATCCTGCAGGGTACCATGGGACTCCCACCCAGGTGGTAGGGTGGAGTCTTCTTCCCTCCGAGAGCGAAGGGAAGCGTGCTCTGACTCCCCTCCCCACGGGCCTGGCCTTTGTCGGGGGTCCCCTAGTCCCTCAGTTGGGTCTGAGTCCTGCCTCCCTGCCTTATGATTCATGCCATCTATTTAAAATGTTTTTGTTTCCCTCTACCCTTTGACCTGGTACCAAACAACTTTTATAGGACCATTTTAAAAATCCAAGTTCTAGAATCTTCCGAAAGAAAAAAAGAATACAAAGAGTTTTGTCTAAATCTTTGATTGCATGAACTTAGTTTTTAAAAAATTAAGCTGAATTTTAAAGCTCTATTTAAATGCAAAACAACGTGTTGTTCTAAAGGTGACAATTTGTACCACACTTCATTAAGTTTCAGTAAGCCAAATATTATAAATGACTATTCATTATTGACCTTTTGAAAATTGAAACATGATAATAAACCATTAGGCCCCTTCACAGTATGAGTGTCTGGAATTTTTTTTTTTTCTGCCTCCACATTTATTTAAATTTGGGCAAAATTATACTAAAAGAAATGGCCTCATAGCCATTCTGTCAATGACTTTCTCCTACTATAATGCAGTTTTTGATGGTTTGGGTTGTCTTTGCCTTCAACAAATGCATAGAGAATATGAAATCTATGCCAGTCCACCAGAGTTCTGCTTTCATAGGGACACCCCCATTTACTGAACAAGTAACCAGAAGAATTCAGGTAGTAGCTAGGCATAGTGGCACATGCCTGTCATCCCAGGAAGTTATACTTTTAATAAGGGCCACACTAAAAAGTTATCACAATAAGCACTTAATTTGAGTAATTGCGACCCAGGTTTTATTTTAGAATAAAACTTTATTTGTCTAAAGTAATTGACTAGAACACTAAAGAAAGAAATTAAAGAACACCTTAGAAGATGGAAAGATCTTCCATGTTCTTGGATAGGAAGAATTAATATTGTCAAAATGGCCATACTACCTAAAGTGCTATACAAATTCAATGCAATTCCAATTAAAATCCCAATGACGTACCTTACAGAAATAGAGCAGGCAATTATGAAATTCATCTGGAAGAATAAGAAACCCAGAATAGCTAAAGCAATCCTTAGCAGGAAGAGTGAAACAGGGGGTATTGCAATACCAGATCTTCAACTCTACTACAAAGCTATAGTAACAAAAACGGCATGGTATTGGTACCAAAATAGAAAGGTAGATCAATGGTACAGAATAGAGGACACGGACACAAACCCAAATAAATACAATTTTCTCATACTAGACAAAGGGGCCAAAAATATGCAATGGAGAAAAGATAGCCTCTTCAACAAATGGTGCTGGGAGAATTGGAAATCCATATGCAACAGAATGAAACTAAACCCATATCTCTCACCATGCACGAAACTAAACTCAAAATGGATTAAGGACCTCGGAATCAGACCAGAGACCCTGCAGATTATAGAAGAAAAAGTAGGTCCAAATCTTCATCTTGTTGGTCTAGGACCAGACTTCCTTAACAGGACTCCCATAGCACAAGAAATAAAAGCTAGAATCAACCACTGGGATAGATTCAAACTAAAAAGCTTTCTCTCAGCAAAGGAAACTATCAGCAATGCGAAGAAAGTGCCTACAGAGTGGGAGAATATCTTTGCCAATCATACTTCAGATAGAGCACTAATCTCCAGAATCTATAAAGAACTCAAAAAACTCTACTCCAAGAATTCAAACAGTCCAGTCAACAAATGGGCTAAGGAAATGAATAGACACTTCACAGAAGAAGATCTACAAGCAATCAACAAACATATGGAAAAATGTTCAACATCTCTAGTAATAAGAGAAATGCAAATCAAAACCACCCTAAGGTTCCATCTCACCCCAATTAGAATGGCGATTATCAAGAATACGAGCAACAACAGGTGTTGGCGAGGATGTGGGGAGAAAGGTACACTCATACACTGCTGGTGGGGCTGCAAATTAGTGCAGCCGCTATGGAAAGCAGTGTGGAGATTCCTTAGAAAACTTGGAATGGAACCACCATTTGACCCAGCTATCCCACTCCTTGGCCTATACCCAAAGGACTTAAAATCTGCATACTACAGAAATACAGCCACATCAATGTTCATAGCTGCTCAATTCACAATAGCCAGACTGTGGAACCAACCTAGATGCCCTTCAATTGATGAGTGGATAAAGAAACTGTGGTATATATATACTATGGAATATTACTCAGCCATAAAGAATGATAAAATTATGACATGTGCAGGCAAATGGATGAAATTGGAGAATATCATGCTAAGTGAGATAAGCCAATCTCAAAAAGCCAAAGGACGAATGATATCGCTAATAAGTGGAGGTTGACACATAATGGGGGGGAGGGAAGGGTTAGAGTTAGGGTTAGGGAGGGGGGCAAGTATAGAGGAAGGAACTACTGTATAGAGGGTAAAGAGGGGTGGGAGGGGTGGGGGGAAGGGAAAAAAATAACAGAATGAATCAAACAACATTGCTCTATGTAAATTTATGATTACACAAATGGTATGCCTTTACGCCATGTACAAACAGAGAAACAACATGTATCCCATTTGTTTACAATAAAAAAAAAAAAATAAAGTAATTGACTAGGCTTTTAACATTCCTATGCTATACAGTTAGAGTTTTCTGGATTTGCCTATCTTATTTACTGTGCTGTTTAGGAATGTGTTCAGCTGCAAATAAGAGCGCTGGCCACAGAGACAGGGACTAACACAAGTTTGTGTCTCACTGACCAAGAATTCTGGAGGCAGATGACTCCTGGTATTATTTCAGCAGTGCTTCCAAAACACAGCTGAAGCCTCCACAATCTTCTTGGCTTCTCTCTTGTGATTGCAAGATGGTACCACATCATAACCAAGGGCTGAAGGGGGTGGAAACAGACAACCCAGCAAACCTCCCTTTTGACAGCCTTTCAAAGCTACCCTTCCATAGACACCTAGAGAGCTAGATGAATAGCCAGACAGCTAGCCAGACAGACAGATACGTGGGAAACTGCCTTTGCAATAACACCATCACATACACACACCGAGGCATTTAGATTTAAATGTCCTGTTGCACACACCTTGACAGAAAAGCTGGAAATCATATCTAGTACTTGTAGTCTCAGGATTAGAGAAGATAACAGGTAAAACAAATACTTAAATCATAAGGAGACTAATTTGCACAATTCTACATCAATAATTTAAAAGCCAAAAAGAAATAGATAATTTCCAGAAAAATACAGTTTACTAAAATCAACCCCAACAGAGAGAAAAAAATCTAAGCAGATCAGTTGCCACAGGGGAAAAAAATGCTAATTAATTACACACACACACACCTTCATTTGAGAAAATGTATTGAGCTGTATACTTATCATTGTATACTTTTCAGTTTCTAAGATGAATTTTAAAATTCTTTTTAAATGAGAAAAGGTAAAAAGGCACCAGACCCACATAGTTTTACTGGGGAATTTCTTTCTTTCTTTCTTTCTTTCTTTCTTTCTTTCTTTCTTTCTTTCTTTCTTTCTTTCTTTCTTTCTTTCTTTCTTTCTTTCTTTCTGTTGTAGATGAACACAATACCTTTGATTTATTTATTTGTATATGGTGCTGAGGACTGAACCCAGTGCCTCACACATGCTAGGCAAGTGCTCTACTACTGAGCTACAACCACAGCCCCTACAGGGGGATTCTAAGCCATGAAAGGTCAAATAATTTCAATGCTACTTAAATTACTCCAGAGGGTAGTAAAAGAAAAACTTCAAAACTGTTATGAAGTATAACACTGATTCCAAAATACATCAGAGATTGCACCCAAAAATAAAATTACAGATTAATCCCACTTATGAATCAATGTAAATAGCTTAAAATACAAGGATACAATGTTTACATTTCTACATTTAATACATTCTTGTATTGAAATACAAGAATTCAGTGTTTCATTTTTAAAAATAATACATCATACCCAAATAAGACTTATTCTATGAATTCAAGGTTGGTTCAATAATAGCAAATATAATGATAATTTGCCAAAATTGAATACTTATTTATATTTTAGACGTTCAATAAAAATATTAATCAATGGATGCTTTCCAATGACTGTGTATTTTTTCTATATGTATGCCATATAACTATATGTAATATACATAGTGCAACATATATTATAAACATGTGAAATCTTCAAAAGTCAACATTTTAATTAATGAGGAACCTCATCAAGCTTTTTACTACTGTTGGGATCAAGAAATAAGAAAGACAAGAATACTTCGTATCACCATGCTATTATATACCTTGTCATACGTATTATGTGCCATGGATATATAGGATGATTCAATCAACAAAAGAAAGCAATTAAAGACCTGAGAATTCAAAAGGAAGAGGAGAAACTGTCAATTTTGCAGATGATTTAACTAAATATAAGAAGTCTCTTCCCCAAAAAAATTCCAAAGAAAAATAATTACTAAAAAATAGGAGATGTTCTAGCAAAGAACAGGTTTACAAGGTCAACACTGCAATAGCAGGTGAGGTAAACCGGGAGGCTTTCGGGAGAAAACAGGAGGCTGCTGCTCAGATGGGTCCCTGGCTGTGTTTGCTTGACTCTCTCCCAAATCTTGTTAAATGCATGGGTTTTCTCTCTTTCTTTCTCCTTACAATTTAGTTGCTGAAGAAATTGGGATGTTTGTTCTGCAGTGTTTCCCACACTTGATTTTGCTGATCGCAAGTATCAACCTATTTGGAAAGCTGATTCAAACAAACCATGTGTTAAAAAAATTAATATGAAATTGCCAGGAAAACTTAAACAATGACATTTGACAATGCTAAAATGGTGTCAACTTTTTACTGTGTGATACAGGTTTCAGGGTATTTTTTAAGAGTCCTTACCTTTAGATGTACTCCGGAATCAAAGTGACATAATGTTCTAAAGTCATCCAAAGCCGTGAGTATGGGAGTTGAAGAGGTGGTGTGCTGGAAACTGTTTAACAACGGGCTCTGGGGGTGGGGATGGAAGAGCCGCTGTGTCCGTGTCCTCACCACGGATGATTTCAAGTCCCAGCAGAATGTCACGAACATGGAGTTGGGAAGAGAAGTGCATACCCAGTACGAGTTGGTCCAGCACCTGTGACTTAACACTTGGTGAAACAGAAAAATGGATGCATTATACTATTCTGATTTTGCATACATTTACATTTATTGTTATGTGGTACTGGGATGGAACCCAGAGCCTGGCACATGCCAGGCAAGTGCTCAATGACAATGAATAACATCCCCAGCTCCCCCTTTTTTTTAGATTTCAATGGATTTTTTAAAATTTAATTTAATTTTTATTTTATTCATATGTAGTGCTGAGTATCTAACCCAGGGCCTCACACATGCCAGGCAAGTGCTCTACCACTGAAGCACAACTCCAGTGCCCCCAGCCCTTTTTGTTTTATGTTGAGACACGGTCTCACTAAGTTTCCTAGGTTGGCCTTGAATTTGTGATCTTCTTGCCTCAGCCTGCAGAATAGCTGGGATTACAGGGTACGCTGCTATGCGCATATTTATGTTTACATTTTAATCCAAAAATTTACGAACTAGAATAAAATAAAGACCTTAAATTTCTAAAAGCTTCCAATGTTAAAAGTGGCCATTGAGAACAATCATGAAAAGGAATCATGTGTAGTCTTATCAATGGTCCATGAGAAACATCGCAAACTGAAATGAGAGTGTCTTAAGAGCTGCTCTGTTATTGTGAGCCTTCCACCTACCTGCCCCCGATTTGCCTATTATACAGATAATAAGCACTGTACAGATACAACACTTAGTGGGTTATTACTATCCTCGACTTACAGATGAGGAAACCAAGGAGCAGCAACTCAGATGTCCCTGATGTAAGACAGTAAGCAACCAGGTGGTCAGGCACCAAAGTTCAAGGGCAAACTCTAACCCTGGACACATGATTCATAAAAACGCAACTGTGGGACAGGAAATAAACTCAGCCATGTTGCTGGATGACGGATAACACAAGGCAGGAGGTCCTCGTTCCCCACTACAACCATGCCAAGTGCTTCCTTTGAACCACCGCTGAACGACCTGATGGTGACAGGTCAGATGTGCTCTGGTCCTGATGGGACTGTCTCTCTACATTGAGGCAAATCACACCTCCTTAACAGAATTTTGCTTACCTGGAGTGAAGGGTAGTCTAGTGATTTGGGGGTTAGTCCTTTCTCACCACAGCATTCTGGTAATCTCCTTGCATAAAACCATTAGAAGTTATTTTTCTATATAAAATACACGTTTTCGGGCTGGGTTGTGGCTGAGTGGTAGAGCACTCGCCTAGTATGCATGAGGCCCTGGGTTCAATCCTCAGCATCACATAAAAATCACATAAAGACATTGTGTCCACCAACACCTAACACAAAATGTTTTTTAAAAATACATGTTTGTCAAAGTAGAGTATTCTGTGCTCTCAGTGAGACCCTGTTGGGCACTCACCATCCAGTAGGTGCCGAGGTAGGTGCTGGGGCACCAGCAGAAACAGGGCAGGAGACCCTGCCTCCAGAGAAGACTGTGTCTGGTGAATGGTGGAGTGGTCCCAAGGGTCCCAAGGCCTTCCTAAAGAAAGTCCACACGGAGGCTCTGGAAGGTGTGGCAGGGAGGACATCCATGAGGAGAAGGCTGAGGGCTGAGGGTGGAAGGCTGGGCTAAAGGTCCCAGGCCCACCATGAGGAGTCCTGGCGCAGCCCAGCACTGTCTGAGGCACCCATTAAGGATTTCGGTGTCTTTGCACTTAGAGGTCCCAGGCCTCTCGCATCAGATCCCTCCCTTTTTGAAGCTGTGGTACACATTTTCCTGGGAGGGGTGGGACTTGGAGTTGAAGATCAGGAGTGAGTGAATGAGGGTAAAATCCAGACAAAGGATTTGGAATACGGGGTGCTGTTATATCCACAAAGCCCAGGGTGACAAGGGGCTCCACTGGGGAATAGAAGGGCATTACATCACTTTCTCTTGAAACTGATAAACTTTCTGTGGGTTCTTATAAGTGGTCTGGATCCTGCTCGCCCTCCTCCCTACCAGGTTCCTCATCCATACCCCTTGCTAAATCTGAGAAGAACTGAGATCAGCGGCCAGAAAGTAGGATCCATGAACCCAAGATGAGAGTTAGTTCTCCTCTTTTTTCCAAGTGGAGATAAATAAAGAAAAAAATATATATCTTGAGCCTATTCCCCAAGGCTGAGATGCCTGGAAGGAAATAGAAAATCTTCATTAAATTGAGTTTCAGGGAAGAATAACTTTGAGAAATGGAAAAGTACACAGAGGGCTGGGATCAGCCCACAGCCCCAACACCCAGGTTAAGAATGTGTTTGTGTTTGGCCATAATCTAGTCCCTGATTCTACAAGGCTTGTTCTGGAGTTTTATTGATCATTAGCAAACAGGATCCTCTGAAATTGTAGTGGCTGTCTTGTGAGGGCATTCCAAACTCCATTCCTCAGGTTTGGGAATTTAAAAGTATTTAGCAAACATCTGAAGGGCCATTTAAAAATACATTGCATTTGGTAAATGTTTTGTCCTTGGTTTTGTCTTCTGTTCCCAATTATGAAGTCACTTTTGGTGACAGGGTCCACAATGACATTTCTTTGATGGCTCTTGAGATTGAAATGACCTGGCCTCTCAGAGTTTGGGGAATCTTCCATCTAGCTGCATTTAGCTCATTTCGTGCCAAAATCTCCTTAAATCCAAACCAAAAGCCCTTTTAGTACCAAATCTCTAACAGATTAACCTTAAAGACCTACCCATCAAAGAAACAGGGGTTCCCAAGGAAAAATGTTAAAAGGTGATAGAGAGCGAAGCCAGACTGCAAAGTTTTAGAGAAACTGGTGCTTTCTCACTTTCTCTGAGAATCACTGTCAGTGTAATAGCTAGGAAACTCTTATTTGTCTCTAAGAATAAGAATCGAATGCAGAAATGACTGAATTACACAAAAGAAGACTTTCCTTAATTAGTAACTGGAAATTTAAAAACCAGCAGGTAATACACGTTAAATTCAAAGCGACAGTACATGATAACAAAACATTAAACCTTTACCATAAAATTATAGTTCATTGTACAACCAATTGAGAAATTACCCCATATGGAATTCTATAATTGCTTCCATCTACCACCATAAACACTTCTATTATCTTCCTATAGAGGCTCAAATATTCTTGTAATAGTTTCAGCAATAAACTGAAATTGTAATAGTAGCTTATCATTTGCCTTAAGGCTCTTATTTGATTAAATAGTTACAGTAATAGTGAAGCCTTTTGAGTTCCTGGGGTGCGCCCTGGATGAGGTGAGACTGCTCAGCTCATGTGCGAGCCTCGGTGAAACAGGTTTCCTCCGAGACAGTGTGTGTGTGAAAAGCAAAGCTCAGAGTCTTGTACAAAAACAGTTTTGTTTTGCACCTGCACTTCTCAAGTACAAATTTATTTAGTCACCTTTTTTTTCACTGAGGAATTTGACAGTTGGCCATAGAATTCACTAATCCATACATCTGATCAAGGCTGTCCAGAGATAATTCAATGCATCTTTTGAAGCCCAAATCTCCATTGTAAGAGTTTAAATTCATTCATGTTTTGAGAGTCAGTTTGGGTCAATGCCCTCAAAATAAGCAAATCCAGCAAAGTTTCTTTAGCGCCCCACAGCAGTATTGCATGTGCTAAAGCTGGTTCAGCAACTCCGAGGCATGGGACACCTGGCACATGCCAAGGATGCTGGCGTGTTGTTCTGGTCTTTCTGAAGTAGTATTGGCACTTTAGGCCTCCCTCCCCTCATGCTGACACACTTCTTTACAAAAAGATGAATTGAATAATAGCAACAGGATCCCAACCACAGGTCAGGAATGCAAAGGATGAGTGTCACGGAATCCGCCAATGTGACAGTCCACGTTAATGTCAAAAGAGAAGAGATGTTTGGCAGCTCGATGAGGGTCAAAGTGGACTTTAGAAGCACTGGGTTCCCCCTGTTCAAAGTCCTTGGCAAAATCAAAATCGAAGTTTGCTTTCTTAACATCACTTGGCGTGTGGGTCCATATTCTGTGAATCCAACAACCAGCAGAGAGCTTAATATTCTTGAAGTCAGGGACAAAAAAAGTGATTATTTTCACCAATATTAATTTTGTTCTGAAAATGCTGGTTAGACAATTAGACAAAAAAAGTGGATTTAAAAATCTGAGAAAATAGAAATTACGTCATTATGTACAGACAACATGATTGCACACCTTAGTAAACCCCCCAAATTCATTCTGTCCTGTAATAGAAACTTAATATTCATACTGCTAAGTATTTTAAGATTCAGATACTGCATGACAATAATCATGAAAGCTGACATTGGTGAAGTGCCTACCACGTGCCAGGTACCGTTCAGGTACTTTGTTACTCAGATGCTACATAACCTCAAGGGTAACATTTCAAACCTACTGAGAATCGATGTGACAAACTGTCAAAATGCCTGAGTGCACACCATGACTGTAAGAGGCTTTAAATCCTCTTTATGCTCTACAACCTTACAGATCCACGACATTTTATTAGATGTCCTAGAATATAGTTCATATTGTACTTAAACATAAGTGACATTACATATTAAATTATATAGTTTATATTATATTACACTATATTATTATAGGTTATCAATATTATTATTTCTTATTACTATATATATTCATATATCTTATGTATTATAATTTTCCATATATAAGGAGAGAACATTACATATTAAAGTATGTGTGACTTATGCTATGTTATACTACATTACATTATACTTATTTTTTGGAGATATAATATAATGCTTCAATACATGCATGGATTGGGTAATGACCAAATCAGGGTAATTAGCATCTCCACACATTATCATTTCCTTGTGGCAAGAGCATTAAAAACCCTCTCTCTGGCTCCTCAGAAATAGGCAGGACTGCTAACTACAGTGATCCTACTGTGCAACAGGACACCAGAGCTTACTCCTCCTAACTACAGTTGTGTGCCACTGACCACCTCTCCCACCTCCTCTGCCCTCTCCAGTCTTCTTTTCTTTGCTCTTCTGCTCCGCTTCTGTGAGATCAACGTTTTTAAGATTCCGCAAAAGGGTGAGACAATACAGAACCTGTCTTTTCTGTGCCTGGCTTGTCTCACTCAGCACAATGGCTTCCAGTACTGTCCATGTTGTTGCAAATGGCAGAACTTCATTCTTTTATGGCTGGATAGTGTCCGGTTTCATACACACACACACACACACATGCACGCACACACACACACACACACATCTTCTCTATTCATTCATCTGTTGGTAGACATTTAGGTTGATTCCAAATCCTGGTGTGCTGCAATAAACATGGGCATGTGGAGGTGTCTTCAGCATGCTGATCTCATATCCTTTAGATATATACCCAGTAGTGGGAGTGCTGGATCATATAGCAGGTTTGTTTTTAAGTTTTCAAGGATCCTCCATACTGTTTTCTGTAATGGCTATATTAGTTTATACTCTCTCCAACAGTGTATAAGGGTTCCCTTTTCTCCATATCCTTACCAAACTTTTTTGTCTTTTTTTTTCAATAGTCTTTCTAACTGGATGAGGTGATACCTCACTGTGGTTTTGATTTTTATTTCTCTGATGATAAGTGATGGCAATCATTTTTTCTTGTACCTGTTGGCCATTTACATGTCTTCTTTTGAAAAATGCCTGCTAGCCTTTTGTCTATTTTTAAATCAAATCATTTGTTTTTTGCTTTTGGGGGGTTTTGTTTGTGTGTACTTTTGCTATTGAGTTGTTGGAGTTCCTTAGGTATACTGGATACTAACTCCTTGCCAGATGTGTGGTCTGTGAATACTTTCTCCCATTCTATAGGCTGTCTCTTCACTCTACTGACTATTTGCTGTGCAAAAGCTTTTCAGTTTAATGTAATCACATTTGTCTGTTTTTCTTCTGTTGCCTGTGCTTGAGTCCTTCCCTAAAAATCTTCTTCCAGTCCAATGTCATACAGCATTTCCCCCCATGTCTTCTTCTAGTAGTTTCATAGTTTTGGGTCCTAAAGCAAGCCTTTATTTCATTTTAAGCTGATTTTTCTCTATGGAGAGAGGTAAGGGTATAGTCTCATTCTGCACTGAAAATCCAATTTTCTTTTTAAAAATATTTTTTAGTTGTAGATGGACACAATACCTTTATTTATTTATATGTGGTGCTGAGGATCAAACCCAGTGCCTCACATGTGCTAGGCAAGTGCCCCACCACTGAGCTACAACCCCAGCGCACAGGTATCTCATTTTCTAAGTGTCATTTACTATACAGACCATCTTTTCCCCATTGTGTGTTCTTGGCATTTTTTGTTGAAAATCAGTTCACTGTAGATGTGTGGATTTATGTCTGGTCTCTTTATTTTGTTCCACTGGTCTATGTGTCTGTATTTATGCCTGTACCGTGCTGTTTATGTTACTATAGCTTTGTAGTACATTTTCAAGTCAGGTATTGTTCTTTTTGCTCAGCTTTGTTCTTTTTACTCAAGATTCCTTTAGTTATTTGGGGTCTTTTCTGGTTCCTGGGAATTTTAGGATTGCTCTTTCTAGTTCTGTGAAGAATGTCATTGGTATTTTGATTGGAACTGCACTGAACCTGCAGATTGCTTTGGGTAGTATGGACATTTTAACAATATTGATTTTCTCAATCTATGAATATAAGATTTTTAAAAATTTATTGTGCCCTCTTCAATTTCTTTCATCAATATTTCATAATTTTTAATGAGAGAGATTTCACCTCCTTAGTTAAATTTATTTCTAGGTATTTTTTGCAGCTATTGTTAATGGGATTTTTTTTTTTACTTCATTTTCAGATGGCTCACTGTTAACACATAAAAACATGACTTATTTTTGTATACTGATTTTGTATCCTGAAAATTTGCTGAATTTATTTTGTTTATAAAAGTTTTTGAGTCTATAAAATTTCCTCTTTATAAAACAGTGGTTGCAAATGGGAACAGTTTTATTTCCTCCTCTATTATCTGGAGGCCTTCTGTATCTATCTCTTGCCTATTTACTCTGCCTCGGACTTCTAGTACAATGTTGAAAGAAGTAGTGAAAGTGATCATTCTTATTTTACTTTAGAGAAAAATCTTTTAGCTTAAATTTTTAAAAATTTCATATATTTTAATATTTATATTTATATTTTTACATTGTTTTAGGATATATTTCATTAAAAATATTTCACATTTATACATTTTAAATAAACAATTTTTCTATTAAGTCGACATAATTTAAATTTTAAATATATTTTGTATGCATATTTTAGCATTAGTTAATACATTTGAATATGGAACACATTTTACTACGTATTATGTGTTGTGTCATATTTTATATTACTACATAGTCAATATATATGGCATATTCCATATCATTATGATCACACATGTAAAAGCTGACATAAGGCTACACATTGCACATTAAGTTATACACAATTCATGCTATGCTAGCTAGCTACATTGTATCAGGTAAAAATAAATGTATCAGGTAAAAATAAATTTTATTTAAATGAAAAAAATATTTTATAAAATACATGCCACACAGACAATTGGAAGACTAAGTCTGGGGCTCTGAAGACTGGCTGGTGGGGGACATCCAGGTGGAACTGCAGGATGGTATTTCATCTTCTCTAAAAAGCCGTCGATTAGAAGCAGTGCCATATTTACATGCCACTAAGAAGAAAATAAAAAGCACTGTCAAATAAACTGTGACATGCAGGGATGGAAGAACTCTGAGTCCAGGCAAATTAAAATGCGAAGAAAAAAATCCCATCCTGAAACTGAATGTGAGTCTGCTTCTTGTGATCAGCCGAGGAAATGGGCGTGGAGGTCATTGGTTTTTCTCCTGCAGGAGGAAGTCTCAGCAGGTGAGGCAGCCCTGCCCCAGGGGCAAGGACCCAGAGTCCTGTGCTCCTACATAGACAGTGTCCCAGCAACAGAAGGATGGGGAGAGGGAGCAGAGACCACATACCCCCCCTCTGAGGCCCTGCGTGGAGTTGGCTTCTGTCACTTTCTCTTGCTCCCTGGTGACCAGACTTTCTGGTCTGGTCTGGTGTGCCATCTTAGCTGAAGGGATGGCTGGGAAACCTGGTCTTTGCTACAGCAGCCTAAGGCCTAGCAAAAAGCCTGAGTGTCTACTGACGAAAGGCCCCTGGCAGTCTGCGTCCCAGAAGTCACCTGCGTATGAATGCTGAATGAAATTAGGGTGTGAGCCAGACAGCTAGGAAAAGCCTAGGCCTGAGACTTAGAGGCTCTGTGGAGGACAATAATGAGATAGCTGCCTCAGGGAGAAGTTTGCCTGCCTCGGCAGACTGGGGGTCAAGGAAGCCAAAACTGCGAAAAAATTATCCAATGGGGACAGAGGGACAGGTGAAGTAAGACTCACAGATACTGATACTTGCTGATGTTGAGCAATGGAAGTTCACTGTGCTGTTTACTCTTGAATATGAGCATTTCTACATAAAACATACATCAAAAAATAATCGGACAGACACACAATTATAATTGCAGCTACTCAGGAGGCTGAGCAAGAGGGTTTCAAGTTTGAGGCCAGTCTAGACAAGTTAGCAAGATCCCTAATCAAAAAAACCTTTTTTTAGAATTTTTAACTTGTTCTTTTAGATATACATGACAGTAGAGTGTATTTTGACATATTATGCATGCATGGAGTATAACTTATTCTAATTAGGATCCCATTCTTGTGGCTGAACATCCTGACTCAAAACTTTAAAAAATAGATGAAAAGGACTGGGGATGTAGCTCAGTGGTATAGCACAAGCCCTCTGTTCAATTTCCAATCTCTCTCTCTCTCTCTCCTCTCTCCCTCCCTGCACCCCCCCCCAGAATAAAATAAATCTATTTGATTTACCAACATGGAATCATTTGTGTTTCCACTAAAGCTTTAGGAGAAATTTGTGGAAGTCAAAGAAATGGAGCTCATGATAGTAAAGTTAAAAGATTGTCACAGCAATGTGCTCATTTCCTTGTGCCCTTTCAGAACATTGCCTCCCCTAGCAAGATGGAGTCTGTGCCCTACCTTTAAAATGGGCCTACCTGGGTTTCTCTGACCCACAGAGAAAAGGGATTTGATTCTGTACAACTTATGAGGATGGGCCATAAAAAGGATATAGTTACCCTGAAATTCATATTCACATTCCCTTCCCTTCTGTCTGTCTGTCTCTCTCTCAACTGTGTAAAATACAGCAAAATTTAACAAAATTTGCTGTCTCACCCGTATTTAGGTATACAGTTCAATCATGTTGTGCAATGAATCTCTAGACCCCTTCATACTGCAAAACTGAAAGTCTGTACCCGCTAGACAGTAACTCTCCAGCTTCCCTCCACCCAGCCTCTGGCAACTGCCATTCTGCCTTCTGTCCCTATTATTTGACTACCTCTGATTCTTTTTCCTTTAGTACATTTGTCTTGGGAACCGGTTACTGTGCTTTGAAGAGACCTTGAAGTAGTCCGTGAAGAGGGCACTGAAAAGACCCACTTAGGAGGAGCTGAGGTCCTTGGCTGACAGCTGCAATCGGCCACCACTCACATGAACCGACAAGCCTTCAGCTGATGCTAGCCCAGCTTCTGAGGCAACCAGCTGCCGCTCAGACATGGGAGAGCAGAAAGCTGCTGTCCCTGGTGCCTCACCGGGCTCCATCTCACCCACAGAAATCACTGCAACAATAAATGTCACCACGATTGGGTGATCTGCTATGCAGCCATAGTAACTGAAACAGTGGACGAGTCTTCGAAGGAGTTTGTCTGAGAGGGAGAGAAGAAATTGGAGTGGGGGCCAGACAAGGTTGGCTCAAGAGGGTTGTTTTCTTATTTGTTTTGCTTTTTAAGGTTGAAGCAATTTGAGTGTGTTTACATGTTGAGGAGAAAGGAGAGAGAGAGACAGGAAGTCTGCGGATGAACAGAGTCACCTTTGGTATTGTAAGGAGTGGAGAGAATGCTAAGCCCTGGTGCTGGAGGGACTTCTCCCTTGGTACCGGGCGTAGGAAGCAGGTTGTGGGATGCTCACCAGGGTGCACCAGCACCGGTAGGAATGTGAGAGTTTGTGCCAGGGCCTCTGCTTCCCTTCTGCAGTAGAAGGTGGGTGGGCAGGAAGCAAAGTCCAAGATTCAAGCAGAGAACGAAAGGTTCCAAACATCTTTGCAGAGCCAGAATGATGTGTCAATCTGAGGAAGGAGGGAAGGGTGAACGTAGCTGGTTTGGTTGGTGTGGACCAGGGATTACTAGGAAATCAGGTTACTCTGCTGAGGCTTTTTTTGCCAGGTGTAGGTGTGGTGTGCAGTTAGGGTCAGTCCAGGTCTGGGGTTCTGCTAACATGTGACCAAAGGGTAATGGGGACATTGGAAATGCTGGAGGAGGGAAATCAACATGGGAGAGGGACAATAATGTATAAACATTGACTCAGCATTTCACATCTGGGAGTTATCTGGAAAATGGCATTGTGCTACTGGCCATAATCACAAGGATTTTCATCACAGAATCTTATAAAATATTGGAATATTCTATAAGAAACTAGGCAAATGTCCATCAAGAGAGTATGGGTTAAATAAAGTATGTTAATTTCGTAGGACAGAATAGTACACAGTCACCAGCTGCTTTGGGCGACATAGGCATAGCAGAATGGAAATTGGTAGGGCATTGGCAGCCCTCTTCTTTGGCACAAGGGGAAAGCCACTTGGCAAAGGGAGGGAAGGAGGCAACACACACACAGACACACGTGTGTGCACACAGGGAGAGGGAGAAGGAGGGGAAGAGATGCATGTGGCATCTCCGTGGCTCTGGCGGCTGGTGTAAGCCATGCAGTGTGAGCTCTTGGCTCCCTGGTTATGTGAGACAGGTGGCCCTCTTTTCTGGCCACTGCACTCTGAGCGACGGTTCTGAAGTTCGGGATCCAGAGCTCTCGGCTGTGCTTGAGCGCTGGTGTCCCTACCCCATCCAGGAATCCATATGTGGAAATTCTAACCCCAAGGTGGTGGTGTTAGAAGGTGGGGCCTTCAGGCTGTGACTGGGTCATGAGGGTGGGATTACTGTCCTTCTGAAAGAGACCTCAGAGAGGTCTGCCTGCCCCTGCCTCACGTGAGCTCGCCCTGAAAAGGAGCTGTTCAGAGAAAGCGAGTCTTTATTGGGGCAGCAAAGGTGGTTCTAAGGAGGAGGAGCCTGGTAATGTGTACCTGCGTTAAACAAGAAGAAAGAGCTGCCGGGCGTGTGTGCACGCCTGCCATCCCAGAGGCTCCGGAGGCTGAAGCAGGAGGATCGCAAGTTCAAAGCCAGTCTCAGCAACTTAGCATGGCCCTAAGCAGCTCAGTGAGACCCTGCCTCTAAATAAAATATAAAAAAGGACTAGGGATGTGGCTCGGGGTCAAGTGCCCCTGGGTTCAATCTCTGGTACCAAAGAGGAAAAAAAAAGAAGAAGAAGAAGAAAAATCTTACACAAGTACCTGATGTCACACCTTATGGAACTGGAGAAAGGAGAACAAACCAAGCCAAGCCGAAGTTAGTTAGTAGGAAGAAGAGGACGACAACCAGAGCAGAGGTGAATGAGCCAGACAGTACAAAAACCGTTTCTTAAAAACATGATCATAAGAGTGGAATTTTGGTAAAGATGGGTAAAAATGACAAACCTTTAGCAAGACTAAGAAAAAAGAGAAAGAGAATAGGCGAATCAAATCAAAGAGAAGACATGCTGATGGACACACAGACGCGCAGCCTCAAAGAGCCCACTATAAACACCTCTGAGCCAACGAGCTGGACGACCCATAAGAAATGGAAAAGTTCTAGAAACAAAAGCTACCAAGATGAGGTCATGAAGAAACTGAGTTTGAAAAGACTAATTCTGAGTAAGGAGATTGAATTTGTAATGAAAAGTCTTCCATCAAAGAAAAACCCAGGCTGGGCGCAGGGTGCATGCCTGTGATCCCACTGGCTCAGGAGGCTGAGGTAGGTTGATCATGAGTTCAAAGCCAGCTTCAGCACTTAGTGAGGCCCTAAGCAATTTAGTAGGTCCCTTTCTCAAAATAAAAAATAAAAAGGTAAAAGGGCTGGGGATGTGGCTCAGTGGTTAAGTGCCTCTGGGTTCAAAAAAAAAAAAAAAAGCCCAGGACCAGATGGTGTCCCAGTTGAATTCTAGAAAACATGTAAAGAAAAACTAATACCAACCCTTGACGAAGGGGGAATAACTCCTAAGTCATTTTACAAGGCCAGCATTACTGTAATACCAAATTCAGGCAAGGACACTACAAGAAAAGAAAATTATAGGCCAATATCTCTGATGACCCTAGGTGCAAAAATCATCAACAAAACACAAGAAAGCTGAATTCAATAGCACATTACAAAGATCAATTGGCATGATTAAGTTGGACTTATTCTTGGGATGCAAGAATGATTTAACATACAAATCAATTAATGTGATACACCACATTAACAGAATACAGGAAAAACCTGTATGAACCTCTGAATAGATATAGAAAGAGTATCTGACAAAATTCAATATCCTTTCGGGATATAAACTCTCAACAAATTAAGTAGAGAAACAATGTATCTGAACACAAGGCTCTCTCTCAGGAGCCCACAGCTAATATCAGGTTCAGTGCTAAAAGTTTTTCCTCTGAGAACATCAGAATGTCCACTCTCACCACTTCCACTCAAGAGAGAACTGGAAGTCCCAGCCAGAACAAGTAGGCAAAGGAAGGAAATCAAAAGCATCCAGATGGAAAGGAAGAAGTCGAATTGTCTCTGTCTGCAGACAACACAAGTTCATATGTAGAAAATCCTAAAGGCTCCATCCCCAAACTGTTAGAGCTAGTCAAGAGCTTGTAGGAAGGGCGTTGTGGGATGCTGCCCGGGGTGCACCAGCAGGGGCAGGAAAGTGACAGCCAGGGCCTCTGTTTCTCTTCTGCAGTTGAAGATAGGTGGGTGGGAAGTAAAGACAGAGGTCTGAGGAGAGCATGAAAGGTTCCAAACTGGAAAAGGAGTTGCAGGGTACAAAATCAACATACGAACACCTGCAGTGTTTCTGCACACTAACAATGAACTGCCATAAAAAGAAATTGAGAAAACAAGGCCATTTACAAAAGCTACCAAAAAAAATACTTAGGAATAAATGCAATTGTATTAGTCACGTTTTCTTGCTGTGACTGAAATAACTGACAAGAACAACTTAGAGGAGGATGAGTTTACTTCAGGCTCATGGGTTCAGAGGTTCAGTGCATTGCCGGCCGGTTCCATTGCTCTGGGCCCAAGGTGAGGCAGAGCATCATGATGGAAGGGCTTGGAAGAGGAAGGCTGCTCAGCTCACGACAGCCAGGCAGTGGAGAGAACAAGGAGCCAGGGACAGAATAGTTCCCAAGGGCACATCCCTAGTGACTGATTTCCTCCAGCTACACCCCACCTGCCTACAGTTACCACCTACTAGTCCATTCAGATTATTAATCATCAAATACATTAATACACTAATGAAGTTGCAACTCTCGTAATCTAATAATTTCACCTCTAAACATCCCTGCATTATCACATGAACTTTTGGGGAACACTTCCTATTCAAGCCATAACAGTCATCAAAGACATAAAAGATCTGTACAGTAAAAACTCCAAAACATTGGCGAAAGAAATTGAAGAACACAAATTATGGAAGACTATTCCATGTTCATGGTTTGAAAGACTTAATGGTAAAAAGTCCCTGCTACCCAAAGTGATATACAGATTCACTATAATCTCTATCAAAAGTCCAGTCAAATTTCATAGAAATAGACAAAACAATCCTAAAATACATATGGAACTACAAAAGATCCCAAGTAGCCAAAGCAGTCTTGAACAAAAAGAACAAAGCTAGAAGCATCCCATTATCTGACTTCAAAATGCACTACAAAGGTTTAGCAAAGTACTGACATAAAAACAGATACACAGACCAATGCAACATAATAGAGAGCCAGAAATAAGCCCACGCAATTATGACGAATTGATTTTTGGCAAAGATGACATGCGCGCGCACACACACACACACACACACACACACACACACACACACACCCCACAATGGGGACAGGGCAGCCTCTTAAATAAACAGTGTTTGGAAAAATGGATATACATATGAAGAACGAAATCAGAGCCTTATTTCAAAACAGACACAAAAATCAACTCAGGATGGATAGAAGACCTGAACCGTAAAACTAAGAGAGGAAAACATAGGGGAAAGCTCCAAGACATGGGTCCAGTCACAGATTTTTTGGATATGACCCCGAGACACAAGCCATGAAAGCCAACAGAGACAAATCAGATGGCACTAAACTAAAATGCTTCTTCACAGCAAAGGGAACAATCTAGAGAGTGAAGAGACAGCCCACAGGATGGAAGAAAGTCTCTGGGAGCTACACACCCGGCAAGGTGTGAATACCCGGATCATGTAAGGAACTCAAACAGCCCAATAGCAAACAAATCGTCCTAATTAAAAATGGGCAATAGGGGCTGGGGGTATAGCTCAGTTGGTAGCAAGCCCAAGGCCCTGGGTTCACTCCTCAGCAGCACACACACACACACACACACACACACACACACACACACACACACAAAGGCAATAGATCGTAGACATCTCTCAAAGGAAGACATACAGATGGCCAAGGGGTACATGAGGAAATACTCAGCATCCCTGGTCATCCGAGTCGTGAAACCAAAGCCGCAATATGGAACCACCTGACTAGTTGGAAAGCCTCATTATCCAAAAGGCAAAAGACAGCGCGTGCCGAGGAGGGCCTGGCGAGAGGGAAGCCCCAGGGAGGGTACTCAGGACTGGCGTTGCGGCGAGAGGTGCAGAGGTCTCTCAGAACATTAAAAACAGACCTGCTGTGTGATCGACAATCCCACTACTGGGTGTAGAACCAAAGGAAACGGAATGCGAAGGCCCAAGAGCCTCTGCAGCGCTGTGTGTTGCCCTTCTCCTCTGCACAGCCAAGAAATGGACCAACCTGTGTGCGGCATCCACGCAGAGTGGAATACTACTCACTCAGAAAGGACAGAATCCTGGCCCTTGGAGCAGCACGGATGACACTGGCGACATTATGCGAGGTGAAATGAGCCCAGAGAGACAAACACTGCTCGATCTCTCGCCGCGCGGCCTCCTGCGTGCGAGGCGGTGCTCACCACTGAGCAGCACTCCTGGCCCACTGCCATTCTCAAGCTGGCCCATTTGTATTTTCATTGTTGAGTTGTAAAAGTCCTTCATATACTCTGTATGATGAATCCTTATCAGATATGGGATTTGCATATATTTTGTCCCTTTTTATGGATTATATGTTTACTTTCTTGATATTGCTTTTGAAGCAGTCGAGTTGTTAATTGTTAAGAAATGCAATTTAACTATTTTTCTTTAGTTGTTTTTACTTTATGTCATGTCTAAGAAACAACTGCCTAATCTAAGATTATAACAGCTTGCATCTACATCTGTATTCACTTCTAAGAGTCTTAGATCTCTCATTAAGATCTTTGATCAATTTTAAGTTAATTCTTTTTTTTTTTTTTTGGCACCAGGAATTGAACCCAGGGGTGCTCAACAACTGAGCAACATCCCAAACCCCTGCCCCGCTTTTGTATTTTTTATTTAGAGATAGAGTCTCACTGAGTTGTTTAGGGCCTTCCTAAATTGCTGAAACTGGCTTCGAACTCACAATTCTCCTATCTCAGCCTCCTGAGTTGCTGGGATTACAGGTGTGCATCACCAGGCCCAACAAGTTAATTCTTATATATGGTATAAAATAAAGAGCCAACTTCATTATTTTAGGGATGGATAGCATCATTACCACCACATTTTGAAAAGATAATTGTCTTAGCACCCTTGTCAATGAGCAATTAACCATAAATGTGTGGGTTTGTTTTAACCTCTCAGATCTATTCCACTAATACACACGTGTGCAAGTGACACACAGTCTTCATTAGTGTAACTGCATAGTAAGTTTTGAATTAAAACGTCTTTGCTCTTTTTCAAGATTATTTCACTACTCAGGGCTCCTTGCATTTCTATAAGAATTTGACTATCAACTTCTCAATTTCTTCAAAAAAGCCTGCTGGATATTAATAGGAATTTTTATGGACATTTTCAGGGACATTTCTAGTGATTGCTTCTGTTTTGTTTTGTTTTTAGATATACATGACAGGGTGTATTGTGACATATTATATATACATGGGGTGAAACCCATTAAAATTTTGATCCCATTCTAATTGTTGAACATGATGTGAAGTTACACTGGCCATGCATTCACATATGAATATAGGAAAGCAATGTCCAGTTCATTCTACTGTCTTCCATTTCCCATCCCTGTCCTTTCCCTTATTCCCATTTGTCTAATCCAATGAACTTCTATACTTCCCCTCCCTACCCTCCTTTGTTGTGGGTTAGCATCCATGTATCAGAGAGAACATTCAACCTTTGGTTTTTGGGACTGGCTTGTTTCACTTAGCATGATAGTCTCCAGTTCCATCCATTTACCAGAAAAATGTCATAATGTCATTCTTCTTTATGGCTGAATAATATTACATTGTGTATATATGTCACATTTTTTAATCCATTCATCTGTTGAAGGGCACCTATTTTGGTTCCATAGCTTGGCTATTGAGAATTGAGCTGCTATAAACATTGATGAGGCTGCATCACTGTACTATGCCAATATTAAGTCCTTTGAGTATAAGCTGAGGAGTGGGATAACTGGGTCAAATGGTGGTCTCAGTCCAAGTTTTCTAAGGACTCACCATACTGCTTTCCACAGTGGTTGCACCAATTTGGAGTCTCACCAGCAATGTATAATTGTACCTTTCCCAAATTCTTGCCAACATTTATTGTCGTTTCTATTCCTGGTAATTGCCATTCTAACTGGAGTGAGATGGAATCTCAGTAGTGTTAATTTGCATTTCTCTAATTTCTAGAGATGTTGAACATCTTTTCATGTATTTATTGGCCATTTGTATTTCTTCTGTGAAGTGCCTGTGCAGTTCCTTAACCCATTTATTGATTGGGTTATTTGTTTTTTTGGTGTTAAGTTTTTTGAGTTCTTTGGGTATCCTGGAGATTAAAGCTCTAATTAATGATGACCTTAGAAAAATGGAAAGACCTTCAATGTTCTTAGATAGGAAGAATAAATATTGTCAAAATGGCCATACTACCAAAAGCACGATACAGATTTAATGCAATTTCCATTCAAATTCCAAAGATGTTCTTCATAGAAATAGAAAAAGCAGTCATGAAAGTCATTTGGAAAATAAAAGGCACAGCATAGTCAAAGTAATCCTTAGCAAGAAAAGACATACAGGAAATATCACAATACCAGATTTTAAACAGAGTCATAGTAACAAAATTGGCCTGGCATTGGCAAAAAAATAGAACTGAAGACCAATGGAACAGAATAGAAGACACAGAGATAAACCCACATAAAAACAGTTATCTCATACTAGACAAAGGCACCAAAAACATACATTGGAGAAAAGATAGTCTCTTCAACAAAGGGTGCTGGGAAAACTGGAAATTCATATGTAATAGATTGAAATTAAACACCTATATCTCACCCTGCACAAAACTAAATTCAAAGCAGATCAAGGACCTAAGCATTAAACCTGTTTCCCTGTGCCTACTAGAAAAAACAAACAAACAAAGTAAGCCCATTCTCCATCATATTGGCTCAGGAACAGACTTCCTCAATAAGACGCCTAAAGCGCAAGAAGTGAAGTCAAGAATCAATAAATGGGATGTCATCAAACCAATCGTTTAAAATAATATAATGTGGTAACTCTGGAAATCAGATTTCCTCCCTTTCTCCAGGTTTTTTTTTTTTGTGTGTGTGTGGTGCTGGGGATTGAACTCAGGGACTTGTGCTTGCAGTGCAAGCACTCTACCGACTGAGCCATCTCCCCAGCCCTCCAGCGGTTGTTGATGTTGATTTCATTATTACTGCTGTTCATTAGATATTTTTCTGAGTGAAATTTTCAAAGTCAGCCTACCTTATAAGGTAGGTGGCTATTGATGTCTCTGCTGAGTTTAGTGGTGAGCTAATTATGAAAAAGAGATCGCCTTAAATTCTCATAAGCGATGAATCTCCCAGCCTTTGCTAAGGGCTTCGTGTGTATGTTGGGACATGCCTTAAACGATTAAGCTAACAGAGGACAACTCTGCCTTAGCCTTCATTTCCTGCTCAGAGCCTCCAGGGGAGTCAGAAATGAGAGTCAGAGCCTCCTTAGTTCATTCCTCAGCTCTGGACATTGCCCTGGGCTATGCTTTTCAAAGCCCCTGTGGCTTTCTTAACATTTTGATTCTTCACTTTTTCCCCTTTTTAGTGAGCCTACTGTTTGCACCAGCTATCATCCATGGCCTCACACAGGCATGAAGCGTACACAATTGCCTCTAATTGTTTTAATAAATGCCCTCAAGGAAAAGACTTTTTACACCAGGGAAGTTTCTAGCTATGACCAACAAAGACAGTCTTGCTAGTGGTTTCTTCCAGGGAACCACCAGAAAGGTCAAATAATGACAGTTCTTTGGGAATGAGGCTTCGAAGGTGTTCCAACCTCAGCTGCCCAGTCTTCTGCTTCACTTTGATCACAGGCCGTTGGTTTAGAAGCCACCACAGTGCTGGAGAGGGTGGACCGAGAACAGGGAAAGTAAAAATGCCCAAAGACCACTGTTGTCATCAAGATTCAGTCACTTCCTAAATAGGTGCTCTCCTGATTGCTGCAAGCCTTTGGCTAATTTTCAGAGTTCTAGAAATGTTGATTCTGACAATTTTGGACAGTTTTTTCAGTGTTTTTCTAGAGGAGAGAACTTTTATTTTTCAGTACTGGGGATCAAACCCAGGGGAGATCTACCCCTGAGCTACGTCCTCACTCCTTTATACTTTTTGAGAAGCGGTCTTGCTAAGTTGCCACGGCTGGCCTTGAATTTTCAATCCTCCTGCCTTGACCTACTGAGTCACTGGAATCCCAGGTGCACCACCCACCTAGCTAGAGAAGAGAAGTTTTCAAGTCCACCCCGTCACTCTCACTGGATTCACTGAGTAAACTTTGCAAACATGTGCCTCATAGTAAATATTTTAGGCTTTTGGGGCAAACTCAAGAATGCTATGTAGGAACTTATATAACTAGAGAAAAAATTGCAAAAAAAAATTTAATTGTTGAAATTAAAAAAAAGAAAAGTAAGCTGGGGTAGTGGTACACACTGTTATCCCAGCAACCAGGAGATTGAGGAAGGAGGGTCACAAGGTTGAGGCCGGCCTGGGCAACTTATGGACACCCTGTGTCAAAAGAGAAAAACAAAAAGGACTGGGTCCCAGCAGCTCAGGAGGCTGAGGAGGAGGATCGGGAGTTCAAAGTCAGCTGCAGCAAAAGCCAGGCACTAAGCAACTCAATGAGACCCTGTCTGTAAATACAATACAAAATAGGGTTGGGGGTGTAGCTCAGTGGTCAGGTGCCCCTGAGTTCAATCCCCTGGTACAAAAAAAAAAAAAAAGGACTGGGGATGTAACTCAGTAGTAGAGTACCCTTGGATTCAATCCCCAGGACTGCAAATAAATAAATAATAAACACAGTCTTTTGGTTATATAGTTCTACTTATGAAAGAAGGGAATTCTTTTGGGTGAGAGAACATTTTACTTAATTAGGGATTGAAGGTAGTTATTATCATCATAATCAATTGAAATGTTTTTATCCATTAGTGGTGATCTCTAATGAGATTTTATGTATTTTATCTTTGAAAATGTCTTTACACAAAGATAGGTGCTGCCAAAACTGCTATCAGCCCATAAACCTGTGATTTCTTTATTTTTTTACAGAAGCCATTTGCATTTTAATCAAAACTGACTATTAACCCTTGAGTGATATATATTGGTTATTATATATGGTTTTAATTTGGAAGACAACATGGCTGATAGGCAAGTCCAGAATTCCAAACATAACTTCTAATTTACCATACAATATATTCTGAGATCTTCCATGTTCAAGTATTTCTAGAAAAATTTCTCTTCATTTCTAACAGAAACTAAAGTTCCTCCTTTCCGTCTCCCCACATCCATCAACAAAAATCAAAATAACACAAAAATATAATAAGAATAATAAGTACAAGATACAGAAATCTAAATAGTGTGAAATTAGTTTTTATTTTTAGCTCAAAATAATTGTTTCACATTTTGCCAAAATTAAAACTAAAGATGAACACTTAGAAAAAAAGGGTGAAATACATTGTTTCTGTCCCTTGGGAAAACCTGTGGTTTCAGTCAAGCATATTTATCAAATGCAAGCATTTATAAAATTCTACAAGATTTTTCTCTCGGCATTTGCCTTTTAGCAGGTTGTTGTATTACATGTCAATCACTTTGAATTGGTCATCACATGGAAGCTCATCTTTTGCCCAGTCCAATAGATTTTGAAGTAAGTAAATTTCCTTTCAACATACATCAATTTCTAAAAACCTCTACTTCGATTGTAGTTGGAGCTCCTTATTAGTTCATTGGACATCTGTGTAAGAACGAAATCTTCTAAAACCTTTGACAACAGGAGGACTCTAAAGCAGCTTAATGGAATTTGTGACTCAAAAAATATCAGTAGAGTCAAAAAGCCTTTACCACAATATATGCTTTGCATTTAAGTACTATCTTGCCTTTTAATATTAGTGTGAACACATTAAAGTCCACAGTAAGATCTAATTTCCAAAGCCATCCACTATTTTACATTAATGGTCGAGAGAGTTTGTTCTTAAAAAAAAAAAAAAAAAAAAAAAAAAAGACCAAAAATATCAAAACTTAAATCTTGGCCCTGAGCAAAAAATATCTCAATAAAACCTCAAAACTTCAATAATTCCTCTGTGTGATAGGATAAATTAGGATACTTATCTTCTACTTCTGATAAAAATTCATGGAACCAATAATTAAGTCCAAAAGAACAAAGTGCATTGCTAACTGTACTGGTTCAAGATATATTTGACAGATTCAAGTATTTTCCTCAAAACACCTACTGATAACTAGTACAATTAATTTATGCAAGCTTTATGTTTTTGCCCAGCTAATTCTATTTCTCTCCCACATATACTTCTGCTGCCATCAGTTGTAACACATCTTAATAGATTCCACTTCTAGTTGTACTGAATTAGCAGTTTTTTAAAATTTTTTTCTTTCTTTTTATTTTTTCTTTGTTCTTATTAGATATACATAATAGTAGATTGTATTTTCATGTATTATACATCTATGGAGTATAACTTCTCATTCTTCTGGTTGTGCATGATATAGAATTACATTGGTCAGGTATTCATATATGCACATAGGATAATAAAGTCGGATTCGTTCTACTATCTTTCCTATTCCCGTTCCCCCTCCCTTTCCTCCATTCCCCTTTGTCTAATCCAAAGTACTTCTATTATTCCCTAGCCCCCACCCCCTTATTGTGAGTAAGCATCTGCATATCAGAGAAAACATTCAGCCTTTGTATTTTTGGAATTGGATTGTATTACTTAGCATGATATTCTCCAGTTCCATTCATTAGCTGGGCAAATGCAATAATTTCATTCTTCTTAGTGACTGAGTAATGTCCCATTGTGTATATATACCACATTTTCTTTATCCATTCATCTGTTGAAGGTCACCTAGGTTGGCTCCATAGTTTACCTATTGTGAGTTGAGCTGCTATAAGCATTGATGTGGCTGTGTCACTGCAGTATGCTGATTGTAAGTCCTCTGAGCATAAACCAAGAAGTGGGATAACTGGCTCAAATGATGGCTGCATTCTAAGTTTTCTGAGGAGTCTGCACACTGTTTTCCAGAGTGGTTGCACCAATTTGCAGCTCTACCAGCAATGTATGAATGAACCTTTCCCCACATCCTCCCCAACACTTACTGTCACTTGTGTTCTTGATAATTGCCATTCTGACTAGAGTGAGATGGAATCTCAGCGTAGTTTTAATTTGCATTTCTCTAATTGCTAGGGATGTTGAACATTTTTCCCTACATTTGTTGACTGATGATATTTCTTCTGTGCAGTGTCTGTTCAGTTCCTTAGCCCATTTATTGATCGGATTATTTGTTTTCTTTGTTGTTACATTTTTTTAGTTCTTTATATATCCTGGAGATTAATACTCTGAGGTGCAGGAGACAGAGGTTTTCTCCCATTTTGTAGGCTCTCTGTTCACATTCTTGATTGTTTGCTTTGCTGTGAAGAAGCTTTTTAGTTTGATACTATCCCATTTTTTGATTCTTGATTTTACTTCTTGTGGCTTAGGAGTCTTGTTAAGGAAGTTGGTTCCTAAGCTGGTATGATGTAGATTTGGGCCAGATTTTCTTCTAGTAGCACAGGGTCTCTGGTCTAATTCCTAGGTCCTTGATCCACGTTGAGTGTAGTATTGTGCCAAGTGAGAGATGGGCTTAATTTCATTTTGCTGCATATGGATTTCCAGTTTTCCCAGCACCATTTGTTGAATAAGCTATCTTTTCTCCAGTGAATGTATTTGGCACCTCTGTCTAGTATGAGATAACTGTATTTATGTGGGTTTGTGTCTTTGTCTTCTATTCTGTACCATTGGTGTACATGTCTGTTTTGGTGCCAATACCATGCTGATTTTGTTACTCTGGCTCTGTAGTATAATTTAAGGTCTGATATTGTGATGCCTCTGACTTCACTTTTCTTCCTAAGGATTTCTTTGGCTATTCTGAGCCTCTTATTTTTCCAAATGAATTTCATGACTGCCTTTTCTATTTCTATGAAGACTGTCATTGGGAATTTAATAGGAATTGCATGAAATCTGTGTAGCTATGTGTAGCTCTTTTGGTAGTATGGCCATCTGGACAATGTTCATTCTGCCTACCAAGAGCATGGGAGAGCTTTCCATCCTCTAAGGTCTTCTTCAATTTCTTTCATTAGTGTTCTGTAGTTTTTGTTGTAGAGGTCTTTCACCTCATTTATTAGATAGATTCTCAAATATTTTAGTTTTTTTTGAGGCTATTATGAATGGGGTAGTCTTCCTAACTTCTCTTTCTGTAGAAACATCACTGATGTATAGGAATGCAATTGATTTATGGGTGTTAATTTTATATCCTGCTACTTTGCTGAATTCATTTATGAGTTTTGGAAGTTTTCTGGTGGAGTTTTTTTTTTTTTTTTTTTTCCTAAATATAGAAATATGTCATCAGAAAATTGGAATAGTTTGAGTTCTTCTCTTCCTATTTGTATCCTTTTAATTTCTTTCTTCTGTCTAATTGCTAGAATTTTGAGACAGAGTCTTGCTATGTTGCTTACGCCGGTCTTGAACTCATTTTGGACTCAAGCGATCCTCCTGCCTCAGCCTCCCAAATGTTGGGACAATCAGCACAGCCACCACAGTGCTTTATTTTTCAACATCTTTAAAAATATTTTCTCTTATTGGTTTTCCATGTGGACTATTCATAGATGCCAATTCTTTAGCTTAGCCTTCAAATTCATTATCAATTTCTCAAATAAACAACTGAGTATTAACATTCACCTTGTTTTAAACATTTGTGTGTGTGTGTGTGTGTGTTTTACTGGGGTGGATCCTTGGGGCACCCTACCAATCTGCTACATCCCAGTTCTTTATTTTTTACTTTGAGACAGGGTCTCACTATGCTGCTGAAAGTCTTATTAAGTTGCTGAGGCTGGCCTGGGACTTGCGATCCTCCTGCCTCAGCTTCTCTAGTTGCTTGGATTAGTTGCTAGGTGTGCACCCAGCTTAAAAGACTGTTGATGTGACTCCTACTGTCCTAAACTCTTCAGGCCACTATTCTCAACGCATGGCTAATGTTCATAAATAAGTTCTTCTGGATAGATTTATTTAGCTGTTACAATCAAATATCATTTTGTTGACTCACCATTTTTAAGACTTTCTTAGGTAGCCAAGGAACCACATGATGATTTTCTTTGGTAGCAGATTCTAATTTTTAATTTTTGTGAAGAAATTCTGCCACATACGATCTGTCATGTTGACATATATTGGACCATCTTAGCATAGCTCTTATGACATTGCACAATAAGCACAATGCTTTTCCATATAATATGATGGCAAGACAATCCACATTCATTATGCCTTTTTTTGGGGGGGGTGGTATTTAGGCTGTATGCAATTTTTATTCCCTTTGAATAACATTACCATGAACATCCTACTACATTCTTTTTTTTAGAGTGTATGATTCGATATGTCCTTTTGAAATATTTCATTTTTTTATTTTTATGGACTGCATTTTGATTCATTGTACACAAGTGGAGTAAACTTCATTTCTATGGTTGTGCACAGTGTAGAATCACACCATTTGTGTGATCATGCATGTATACGGGGTGATAATGTCTGTCCATTCCACCATCGTCATGCCTTTTAACATGAGATTCAGGGTCCACTTCCATCTTCTTTTGCTTTGACATGGATGTGCACTCATAATCTCTTTAAAAAAGTTAGAATGTGACAACATTGGTGGCACTAAAAATGTTATTGGGTTGTAACTGTGTGACTGCACTGTTCTTGTGCCAAGTAGCAGTTTAAAGCAATCAGCATGCCAAATACAGCCCCTGTCATCCCTGCCTAGGCCACTGTACCACCAGAGCAGCCATAGGAACTAGGTAAACAAATGACTTTGACTGTGTTCAAGTAAGAATCTTTTCATACTGGAATAAATTCAAGTGAAACTTGAATTTCATACCACTGTCATGTGCTACAAAATATTCTTTTATTTTTCCACCATTTAAAAGTGTAAAAACTACTGTTAGCTCATGTGCTGTGCAGAAACAGGTGGCAGGTTACATTTGGTTCACAAGCCATAGTTAGCCAACCCCCAGCTATAAATCATTTTTTTAATTGAAATTGATTAATTTACTCTTGTAGGTAATACTTGGCATGGTCTAAAATTTAATAACCAGACCATGACCATTAGCTGCCCAGCTCTCTTCTCCAGACAAAACCAGTGCTGCTAGTTGCTCCTGTAATCTTCGAGGGTTATTACATGTCATAGAAGCAATTATATACAGAGACTTCCCTCTTTCCTCTTGGTGTCTACACAAAAGCCCACTTACTTTACTTCATGCTCACTAATATGGCTGTAATTGAAGGTAGCCAATAGCAAGTGTTGGCAAAGATGTGGAGTCTTCACAGGTTGCTGGAGAGAGTGTGACATGATGCAGCCACTTGCCACATCACCCAGAATTTCCGCACCAGGTGTATACCCAGAGAAAGTAAGACACAAACATGTGTATGAATGTTCACGTTCATAATACCTAAAAACTGGAAACAACCCAAGCGTCCATCAACTGATGAATGGACAAAGAAAATGTGTCACCTGAATGCATATAATACTATTAAACCACCACCATGAAAGAAGAACTGATCTGTGTTTCAACCTGGCGGGAACTTGGGAACATTAGGATAGGTCAAAGAAGCCAGACACAAAAGGAACCGTAGTGTGTGATGTCGTTTGCACGAAATGCCCAGCGTAGGCAAAGCCACAAAGAGACACAAACAGATTAATGGGGAGGAGGACTGGGAAGTGACTGCTGACGGGCGCAGGATTTCTTTCCCAAGGGATGCAGATGCTCTGACCCGATGATCAGAGTGATGGTCATACGACCTTGCAGATGTGCCCAAACCCCTGAGCTGTGGGCTTTAAGAAGTGTATGCTGTGCAAACTGCATCACAATAAGACAGCAGGTCAGTACAGACAAGCCTCGCCTTTCCCTCGACCTCATCCGGAGGTTCACTAACAGGGGATGAAAGCGCAGAAGCATCTGGGCAGCATTTCCTTCTGCGAACGCTAGCTTACTTCACACCAGAGCACTAGGGAACCAGTGCCAGAGTACTTGCCTCAAAGAAGGGAATGATATTCCAGAGCATTCCTGCAGCTAATTAAATAGCTATAACTGATAATAAGCAGGTCCAAGATCATGGAATGCCAAACCCATCTGAAACGGGCCCTACAGCTTATGGTCAACACGGTTTGCTTTTAACCAAAGACGAGAGCCATGGCCAAGTGAGCAGGCAAGCCTGACAAGATGCAAGTGGCAGGGAAACCAGACCCGTGCTGGGAGACCCCAGCTGCTGCCACCCCGGAACACGCCTCACTGGGCTTCTCCCACCCCAGGGACAGCCCCTCCTCTAGAGAAAGGAGAAAAGCACGTGGGGATGCCCTTCTGCCCAGTCTGTGCTTGGCTGGTACTGAATCCGAACCCCACAGGTCTGGGAGGGACAGCCATCATCAGGACCGGAAAGTGAAGGAGGGGCAGGAAGCGGCCCAGGTGCATGGTCATGGGCCTCAGGTGAAGCCGTGAGGCTGGACTCAGGTGGGTGCTGGCTGGGCGAAGGCATGGGCTTGGGTGTGTTCTCCAGGAGGGGTGAGTGGTGCGCTGTTTGGCCAAGGTTCTGAACGCTGCTCTGTGAGAAACCACATGGCAAAGCCAGAAGCGCTTTGGCACAAGTTAAAGGAAAGAATTCAAAGACTTCGGGAACCAGAATGCTGAGTTGGAATCGTGCCGCATTTCCCACTTACTCAACTCCTCCTGCTGGTGGCGTCCCCAGCAGGCCCTCCCGCCATGATGCTCTGCCTCACCCGGGGCCCAGAGCAATGGAGTTGGCTGACCATGGACTGCAGCTCTGAAACCATGAGCCCAGAAGAAACCTTTCCTCTTCTAAGCTGTTCTCATCAGGTATTTTCATCACAGTGACAAAAAGCTGACTAACACAAACACCAAGGCAATTTACTGTTCTTTTCCCTCACGTTCCTCAAAGAGAAATGTGCCCTGGGCAAAAGGACATGCACAGACCTTCAGTCTACTGCATACTGGACCCAAAAGTTAATGCTGCTTATCAGGATCCTTGGAACCTTGAACGTTACCATGGTCTACCATGAAGACTGAGGCCTGTGGTCTAGGCAGATCCAGATACAGATGGAGTCATAGGATCAAGTCCACCCATGACAAGCCCATCTGCTCTTGTGTTTTTTGTTTTTTTTTTCCTTTTTGGTGCTGAAGATTCAACCCAGGGGTGATTATCACTGAATCACATCCCCAGCCCCTGCCCTTGCTTTTAATTTTGAAATAGGGGCTCACTAAGTTGTTTAGGGTCTTGGTAAGTTTCTCTGACTGGCCTTGAACTTGCAATCTACCTGTCTCAGCCTCCCAAGTCTCTGGGATTGCAGGTGTGCACCACCATGCAGTGACAAGCCCATCTTGAGACTATTTTCTGTTCAGTTATAAATAATAAGATAGTTTTATTCAGTATTATCATAACCCTCTCACCAGCCTGCTAAGGTGTGGAGTAAGTGCCACTAGGGTAGACAGAGCTGAGAGGAAGACCCTGAATCTTACCTTCCTTCCAAAGTAGCAATCAGAAGCAATATTACCTCATAGGAAAATACAGATTGTTGCGAACATCAAACAATCAGAAGGGGGATGCTTGGTGATTCCTACGGCCTCCCCTCTGGATCCAGGTTCAGCCACTGCCCGGGATGGCTGTGAATTGGCACCAACTTGCCCAGGTGGTTTCTTCGACTCTGGATCCCAGTCCTGCACCCATATTCAACTTTCTGGAGAAAATCGATACAGTACCTGGAAGCTGGTAGACACTTTTGATTGAGCAAAGGCATTTCCCCCCACCAACAAAGAGAAAATACCAGACAATAAATTTTTAATTTTTATTTTTGTCCTTTGCAGTCCTTTCTCAAAGTCTTCTTTCACCTAGGAGCATAAATTGGTCCCAACAGACACTAAACATAGCTATCTGATCTGCAATACTGAAAGCATCACGTTCATATACCAGGAAGGGAAGAAGTAATAGCTGCCCTGAGGAGATATTTTTATGGCTCTTCTGCACCCAGGTATCTTTGGATGGGCAGATGCATTCATCACCCAGTGCAGAGCTAACTGAAGCAGGAGTGCTATTCCAACCAGAGCAAAGGGAATGTGTTTCTCCCTCAGAAAATGGGCTTCGAGCTGCGTTTTGATGGAAGATGGCTTCGTATTGTTTTCACTTGAAAAATAGGGAGACTTATGAGGTATTTAGGAGGTGCATATGGAGAAATTTTTAACCTTGTACTTGTCGTGATTATGAGTAGGCATGACGTGCACACGGACACTTGAAGGTCAGAGGGTGGACAGTAGGAACCGTCTCTGGGTTTTGCCTGGACAGCCTCCAGTGCTGCTGTTCCTTTGGGAAACAGTTATCCTTGTCATCATCTGAAGGGGCGCCATCCAGAGCACCTAACCCTCTGGCCGGGGGTAGGGCAAGTAACCCAGGCTAGCAAGAGTTCCTTGTTGGTAGGAACATTTTATGCAGAAAGCTCAACTAAAATGCCCTGTGAATAAAGGAAACATAAGTGGTATTTATAAAATATTCCATACAAGAAAAGCAGAATACACTTTTTTTTTTAAGTGCACGTGGAATATACACCAAATTGAAACACATATTAGGAACCAGAGCAGACTCCAATAAATTTAAAAGAATCGCAATCCTATAGAGTGTGTTCTCTCAATACAAAGGAAATTAAACTAGAAACCAAAGCAAATATATATTCTGAACTATTTGGAAATGAGAACACTTCTAAATAACCCACAGGTTAAAGGAAGTTCAAAAGAGCAATTTAAAATATTTTTTTAGTTAAAGTTAAATAAAAATAAAACTTATCAAAAGTTATAGAATTCAATTAAAAGCAGTGCTTAAGGAAACCTGATAGCATTGAGTAATATGTTACAAAGTATCAAGTCAGTGATCTTAACTGTCACCCTAAGGAATTAGAGAGAGAAAACAACCCAAAGCAAGAAGGAAGAGGCAAACTGTGAAGAGCAGAAGCCAATGAAATTGAAAACAGAAAGAAATAAAGAAAATCAGCCAAACCTAAAATTGCTTCCTTGGAAAGACTGATAAAATTTGTCAATCCTGCCTGGGCACAATGGCCTGTGATCCCAGCCACTCTGGGAGGCTGAGGCAGGAGGATCACAAGTGGCAGGCCAGGGCTGATTCAGTTGGCAGAGTGCTTGCCTCGCATGTACAAGGCCCTGGGTTCAATCCCTGGCACCAAAAACAAAACAAAACAAGTCAGAGGCCAAGCTGGGCAGCTTAGTAAGACCCTGTCTCAAAATAAAAGACTGGGAGTAAAGCACCCCTGGGTTCAGTTCCCAGAACTGAAAAGAAATGAACAAAAAAAACCTTCCAACATGAAAAACCCTCGACCTAGGTGGCGTGGGTGGAGAATGCTACCAAACATTTGGGAAAGGAAATAATATAGTTTCTTACATATTCTTCCACGAAATGGAAGAGGACAAACTACTTCCCAACATATTTTATGAACCATTACCCAAATGCGCAAACCAGAAATAGGCCTTACAAGAAAAATATCCTTCAGATCATTTCCCCTCATGGACACAGATACAAAGGCCTCAGCAAAATATCAGCAGACGGCTGGCAGCAATACGTAAAGAGGGTAGGACATCGGGACAAAGCAGAAGGTCATCCGGGAATGCGAAACTGGTTCAGCATTCCAGAATCAATTGATGTAATTCAACTGGCCTCAGAATGGGGAAAATGTGAACATTTCAATAGAAGCAAAAAAAAAAAAATGGTTTAACGAAATTCAACATCGGTTCATTAAAAAACGTTCTGCAAGCTATGAGCGGAAGGGAAGATCCTCCATGTGATAGAGGTGATCGTGAAAAGCCTGCGACTCATACACGTTGTGGTGAAAGGCTGAAATCCTCTGCTAAACTCAAGAACAACGCCGCGGAAGTAAGTTGCATCTCGGTGGGCTTAGATTGCGCAGCCTCGGGTTTCAGCCCGCAGCGCCATCGAGAGAGGAGCAAGGCAAAGCTGTTCTCTCTCGCCACGTGCATTCACTGTCACACTGGAGACCGAGACAGCGGATTCAATCAAGAACTAAAAAATAATAAATATTGTGATCTTTAAAGACAAATGATATATTCACCACATAGATGGGTGATAAAGCAATAAAACTCCGTAATCACAATGACAGGCTTTTCTAGGCAGCGAGTACTAAAGAGTCTCTTTTTAAAAAGCCTCTAGAACTAGTCAGTGCCCTTGGCAAGGTCACAGTATGCAAGGTCGATCCAACTAATTGAATTTCTACACAATAGCAAAGGAGGAATAGAAAATGAAAAAACTTGAAGTACCATTTACAGTACAAGGGAAACTAGTAGAATCGAGGAAAGGGACCAGAGAAGGAGAGGAGGAAAGGGAAAAGGGGGTACTAGGAAAAGAAAATGACCATATTATGTTGTGTGCAGGTAGAAATATGCAACAATGAATCCCACTATCACATGTGATTATAATGCACCAGTAAAATTATAAAAATATTAAATTTAAAAATTTAAGTACCATTTATAAGAACACTAAAAATAATAAAATACATAAGCAAAAATCTAAAAATGTATGCAAGATCAGAAAGCTGAAAAATAAATCAAACACTTTGATTTTAAAACAGATCCAAGTTGGAGAACTACTTGATTTCAAGAATTACTTTCAGGGCTGGGGATATAGCTCAGTTCGTAGAGTGCTTGCATGTCGGGCACAAGGTCCTGGGTTCAATCTCCAGCACTGCAAAAAAAAAAAAAAAGAAAAGAAAAAAAGAATTACTTTTGAAACACAATGATCTATCTGGAAATGGTGCACAGCTGTAATCCCAGTGATTTGTGAGGCTAAGGCAGAAGGATCATAAGTTCAAGGTCAGGCACTGCAACTTAGCAAGCTCTGTCTCAAAATAAAAAATAAAAAGGGCTGGCGATATGGCTCAGTGATTAAGCATCCTTGGGCTTAATCCCCAGTGGGGGGAAAAAAAAAGCATACACACACACACACACACACACACACACACACACACACACAAATAATCAATACAATGTGCTTTTGATGAAACGATGAATACGTAGATCAATGGACTAGAATAGAGATTCCAGAGAAAGATCCACACATATGTGAACAACTTACTTTTGACTAGGATATAAAGGCAATTCAATGGAGAAACAACTGTCTTTTGAACATGATACTGCAATAATTGTACATCACTATGAAGAAACATGAAACTGAAACCAGAGTTTATACCATAATCAAAAGTTAACTTAAACTGATCATAGATTTAAACATCATAGTCCAAACTATAAAACTTCTAGAAGATAGAGGAGAAAAATGTATTTGGGTTACCATGAATTAGGAAAATACTTTAATACAACACCAAAAACACAATCTATACAATCTATAAAAGAAAAAGGTGTTAAACTGGTCTTCATCAAAATTTCAAACTTCCTAAAGCTGGGTGTGGTGGCACATTCCTGTAATCCCAGCAGCTCAGGAGGCTGAGGCAGGAGGATCACAAGTTCAAAGCCAGACTTAGCAACATCGTGAGGCCCTAAGGAACTTAGCAAGACCCTGTCTCAAAATAAAAATAAAAAAGACCTGGGGATTTGACTCAGTATTTAAGAGACCCTGGGTTCCATCCTCAAACAAAAAAAAAAAAAAAAGAAAAAGAAAAAGAAAGAAAGAAAGGAAGAAAGAAAGGAAGGAAGGAAGGAAGGAAGGAAGGAAGGAAGGAAGGAAGGAAGGAAGGAAGGAAGGAAGGAAAGAAAGAAAGGAAGGAAGGAAGGAAGGAAGGAAAGAAGGAAGGAAGGAAAGAAAGAAAGAAAAAGAAAAAAGATACTCAAACCTCTTTAAAGGTTTAGTAGAATTCAGTTGAGAATCTGTCTGGTCTGGGACTTCTCTTTGTTGGAAAGTTTTTTTTGTTGTTGTTGTTTGTTTGTTTAATTTATTAGTTCAATCTTGTTGCTTGATATTGGTTTGTTTAGGTTTTCTATATCATTTTGGTCCAATTGGGCAGGTCATATGTGTCTATAAATTGGTCAATATCTTTGAGATTTTTCAATTTATTGGACCATAAATTTCAAAACAGTTCCTAATAATCCTCTGGATTTCAGAAATATCTGTGGTGATATTTTCTTTTTCATCTCTAATTTTTTTTTTTTTTTTTTTTTTTGCGGTGCTGGGGATTCAACCCAGGGCCTTATGCTTACAAGGCAAGCACTTTACCAACTGAGCTATCTCCCCAGCCCTCATCTCTAATTTTGTTGATCTCTGTTTCCTTTGGTTAGCTTGGCTAAGGGTTTATCAATCTTGTTTATCTTTTCAAAGAACCAAGTCTTTGTTGCATTATTCCTGTGTATTTTTTAATTCTCAATTTCATTAATTTAAGCTCTTCTCTTAATTATTTTCTGTCTCTTACTGGTTTTGGGAATTTGTTTTTGCTCTTCTAGGGCCTTGACATGCAACACTAGATTGGTTACTTGGGATTTTTCTTTCTTTTTTTTTTTTTTTTAACTTAATCCCTTAATACTATAAACTTTCCTCTTGGAACTGCCTTTATAGTGTACTAGAGATTCTGATACATTGTATCTCTGTTCTCATTTGTTTCTGTGAATTTTTTATTTCTCCCTTGATTTTTTCTATGACCCATTCTTCATTTTCAAGTATATTATTCAATCTCCATGTGTTAAAATGCTTTTGTTTTTATCTTGCTATTGATTTTTAATTTAATTCCATTATAATCTGATAAAATGCAAATAATCATAATTTTTTTTATATTTGCTAAGACTTGCTTTGTGTCCTAAAATATGGCCTATTTTGGAGAAAGTTCCATGTGTAGCTGAGAAGAAAGTGAATTCAGTTGTTGATGTATGAAATATTTTATAGGTTTTTTTTTTTTTTTTTTATGGTGCTGGGGATCGAACCCAGGGCCCTGTTCTTGCAAAGCAAGCACTTTACCAACTGAGCTATCTCCCCAGCCCTTTTATAGATTTCTGTTAGGTCCATTTGGTTAATAGAATTTGTTAGGTCTAAAAAGTCTTTACTTACTTTATGTTGGGATAACCTATATGTAAGTGAGAAAGGTGTGTTGAAATAATAACCCAGTATTATTGTATTGGAGTCATTCTGAGACTTTATGTTGAGTAGTGTTTATTTTAGATAATTGGGTGCACTGACATTTGGGGCATAAATATTTATAATTATTATATCTTCTTGTTTGGATAGTTCCCTTTACCTTCATTGTCTCTTGTAATTAATTTTGACTCGATGACTACTTTTTTGGAAACGGGAGTAGCTACTCCTGTTTGCTTTCAGTCTCCATTTGCATGGTATATCTTTTCCTGTCCTTTCACCTTCAGCCTATAGATGTCTTTTCCTATGAGGTGAGTCTCTTGTAAACAACATATAATTGGATCTTATTTAAGATCCACTCTGTCAGTCTATGTCTTCTAATTTTAGAGATGAGACCATTTATATTCAGTATTGTTATAGAGATGATTATTATTTCCTGCAATTTTGAGTTATTTTTAATGTTTAATTCAGACTTGAATATCCTTTACTTAACTACTCTTCTAGTGAGATTCATCCATTTACTGACTCTGAAGTTTGCTTTTCACTTCATCTGCATATATTTCTTTAAGTATTTTCTATAGTGATGCCTTACTAGTCATAAACTCTTTTTGTTTTGGAAGGTTTTCATTTCATCTTCAATTCTAAAGAATAGTTTTGCTGGATATAGCAATCTTGGTTGGCAGTCATTTTCTTTCGTTGGTATATATTACTGCAAGCCCTCTGGGCTTTTAGCTTATTGACTGTGAGATCCTTGGTAGTTTGTATTGGCTTATCACTAAATGTGACTTTCCATTATTCTCTTGTGGCTTTTAAAATTCTATTATTGTTCTACATTAGACATTTTAATTATGATTCATCTTGGAGAGGATTACTTTTGAGATTGTCTATTTGGAGTTCTGAATACATCCTATATTTGAATTTCCATCTCATTCCCAAGGTTTGGAAATTATTCTGCTATTATTTCACTGAAAATATTCTTCATTTCCTTAGTTTGTATCTTGCTGCCTTCTTCTATGCCAATGGACCTTAGATTTGTCTTTCAATGTTGTCCAACATTTCTTGAATATCCTTGTCATGGTCTCCTATTTTCTTTTCTTTATTGTTTACTGTGTTTTTAAGATTATACACATTGTCTTTGAGGCCTGAAAATCCATCTTCTATGTGGTCTAATCTATTGATGATATTTTCAATGGAATTTTTAATTGGATTTGTTGAGTCATTTCCAGAATTTCTGTTTGGTTCTTTCTCCATACTTCTTCTTCTTTCACTTCTATTTTTTCTCTCAGTTCATTCCTTAGATTCTTCTTTTAGTTCATTAATCATTTTGACTATCAAATTTCTATATTATTTTTCTGGCAATTCCTCCACTGTGGTGTCAGTTGGGTCAGAAAGCTACTGTTAAAAGGAAAAGAGGAAGATTTGGAGAAAATATATGCAAAGCATTTATGTAGTAAAAGGCTTTCATCCACAATGCATTTTTTAAAACTCTTAAAAATTTAATAAGAAAACAAACATCCCAAAATAAAATGAACAAAATACTTGAATGGATATTTGACTTGAAAAAAGAGAGACAGCAAGTATGCACATGAGAAGATGCTTAACATCATTAATCATTAGGGAAAGGCAACTTAAAGCCACACTTTGATAGCACTGTTACAAAAACAAAACAATAAACAAATATAACTAAAATGACAACAGAAAAGCTGACAGTACAGAGGTTTGACAAAAATGTAGGGAAGCTGAAACCTTCATACACTGCTAGTGAGAATGCAGAATCATACACTTAGCCAAGTTTAGCAAGCCAGGTATGGGGGAGCACACCTGTAATTCCAGCTACTCTGGAGGCTAAGGCAAGAGGATCACAAGGGCTGGGGATGCAGCTCAGTGGTACAGTGCCCCTAGGTTCAAGTCCCAGTTACACCAAGAAAAAAAAAAGTTTGATAATTCTCATAAAGTTAAACATATACTTACTATAAGACCCAAGATATCTAATCGTAGATATTTACCCAAGAGGAATAAAAGCTTATATTTTATATTCACACAAAAACCTGTGGTTATGGTGGTTTTATTCATGATCACAACAAAAACTAGAAACAACCTCTGTGTACTTAAACTGGTGAGTGCAGAAATATGCTGTGATATATCTATCTGTGTGGTGGCATAATCTCAGCAATCACCAGAACTTAATTTCCAATGCATTCAGTGACATGGTTTAATCTCAAATGAACTGTTCTGAGCAAAAGAAACCAGACTAGAAATCCTATGTACTGTATGATTCCACTCATATGACTGAGAACATCATGGGACAGACAGACCGATGTTCACTGGGGTGGGGACAGGGACATGAGTGGACCACAGACAAGTATGTTGGTGTGATGGAAGACTCTGGTCTTGACTGTGAGAAGGGTACATGACTCTAGGGACTTGTTAAAACAGAACAAAAGCCTTCAAAGGTAAAATTTACTGTATATCAATTATGCCTCGATTTTTTAAAAATAAAGGAACTTTAGGGTACCTAAATGGTTAATAAGAGTAAGGTGCCTTTATAGAATTATTTCAGCTAATAAATGAGGAAAAATCACACAATTAGAGCAGCACCTTCTAGAAGCCACATTCTGGCTATCCACTGCTACGTGACAAATACTCATCCCCCTTCCAAAAGCAAACGAACAAACAGAAAATCAGCCTAGTGGCCCAAAGCAACCACTGTTTGAGTACATCTCATAATTTCATGGCTCCTGCATAGGGCAGGGCCGCCGGGCAATCTTCTGCTCCACTGTGCACTACTTGGGATCACTCAGTGGATCTGGGTTGAGTGACAATTGGGCTGTTTCAGGGAGCATGGGAGATTTCACCCAGGTACCAGGTAATTTGATGGGGCCAGGGGGGTGGCCAGGCTTGAACGGCTCTCTCTGACTCTGCTTGTAACATTATGCCCCTTCTACCCTTGTGGTCCTATCAGCACGGTAGCTGGTTTCTTACATGATGGACTGGGTTGCAGAAACCAGTATTCCAAGAGATGGAAGGAGCAGCTCAGAGTCTTCAAGCCTGAGCCAGAAACTGACACCACATCACTTCCAACACATTTTACAGGCCAAAGCAGTCTTAGACAAGAGAGGAGAGAGACCTCATTCCAAAGGGAGAAGTGTCAGAGTATTTGTAATTTTGTTTTGTTTTTTGTTTTTTGTTCTTTTTAGACATACAGGATAGTAGAGTGTATTTTGACATATCATATATAAACATAGGAGAGTATGTCCGGTTCATTCTACTGTCTTTCCTCTTTCCATCCCCCCTCCCTTCCCTCCATTCCCCTTTGTCTAATCCAGTGAACTTCTCTTCTTCCCTCCACCCTGTTATGTGAGTTAGCATTCATGTATCAGAGAAAATTTTTGACCTTTGGATTTTTTGAGATTGGCTTGTATCACTTAGCATGATATTCTCCAGTTCCATTCATTAGCTGGGCAAATGCAATAATTTCATTCTTCTTAGTGACTGAGTAATGTCCCATTGTGTATATATACCGCATTTTCTTTATCCATTCATCTGTTGAAGGTCACCTAGGTTGGCTCCATAGTTTACCTATTGTGAGTTGAGCTGCTATAAGCATTGATGTGGCTGTGTCACTGCAGTATGCTGATTGTAAGTCCTCTGAGCATAAACCAAGAAGTGGGATAACTGGCTCAAATGATGGCTGCATTCTAAGTTTTCTGAGGAGTCTGCACACTGTTTTCCAGAGTGGTTGCACCAATTTGCAGCTCTACCAGCAATGTACGAATGAACCTTTCCCCACATCCTCCCCAACACTTACTGTCACTTGTGTTCTTGATAATTGCCATTCTGACTAGAGTGAGATGGAATCTCAGTGCAGTTTTAATTTTCATTCTCTAATTGCTAGGGATGTTGAACATTTTTCCCTACATTTGTTGACTGATGATATTTCTTCTGTGCAGTGTCTGTTCAGTTCCTTAGCCCATTTATTGATTTTTTTTTTTTTTTGGTATTAAGTTTTTCCAGTTCTTCATAGATCCTGGAGGTTGATGCTCTGAGGTGCAGGTGGCAAAGGTTTTCTCCCATTCTGTGGACTCTCTTCACATTCTTCATTGTTTCCTTTGCTGTGAAGAAGCTTTTTAGTTTGATTCCGTCCCATTTGTTTTTTGTTTTTTTTTTTGTCCAGATTTTTTTTTATTGTAAACAAATGGGATGCATGTTGTTTCTCTGTGTGCACATGGAGTCAAGGCGTACCATTTGTGTAATCATACATTTACATAGGGTGATGTTGCTTGATTCATTCTGTTATTTTTTCCCTCCCCCCCACCCCTCTTTTCCCTCTATTCGGTCCTTCCTTCCTCCATTCTCCATCCCATTTGTTGATTATTGATTTTACTTCTTATGGGAGTCTTGTTAAGGAAGTCAGATCCTAAGCCCACATGATAGAGGGCTGGGCCTACACTTTCTTCTGGTAGTTATAGAGTCTCTGTTCTAGGGCCTAGGTCCTTGATCCACTTTGAGTTGAGTTTTGTGCAGGGTGAGAGATAGAGGTTCAATTTCATTCTGCTACATATGGATTTCCAGTTTTCCCAACACCATTTGTTGAAGAGTCTATCTTTTCTCCAATGTATGTTTATGGCGCCTCTGTCTAGTATGAGATAACTGTATTCATGTGGGTTTGTCTCTGTGTCTTCTATTCCATACCATTGGTCTTCATGTCTGTTTTGGTATCAATTCCATGCTGGTTTTGTTACTATAGCTCTGTAGTATAATTTAATGTCTGATATTGTGATGCCTCCTGCTTCACTTTTCTTCCTAAGGATTGCTTTGGCTATTCTGGGTCTTTTATTTTTCCAAATGAATTTTATGACTCCTTTTTATATTCTATGAACAATGTCATTGGAATTTCATTAAATTACGTCAGAGTATTGGTGATCATTTTTATCTGCCACAACCCTTAAAGAGTTAACAAATCTGGACAAAAATGATTGATAGCTGCTAAAAGAAGAAAGAGGAGGAGGAGGAGGAAAAATAGATGTTATATGTTTCCTACTGGAACCACACAATGCTACATATGAAATAGTCTAGCTTAAAAAATCAAATCTGAATCTGACAAGTTTCTAGATCAACATACTAAAGTGTAAGGGACAGAAAAATATGTTAACACACTATGGACATAATATAAGCACACATGTCTTTTTGTATGCATGTAAATACATATGCATATACTTTTTATATATTCTCTCTATATAAGTATTTTATAATTACATGTGTAAGAGTGCTCAGTATCATTGAGCAAACCTAGTGACCTTGTTTTAGTTTCTAAATGCTATTCTCCCCAAGAAAATAAACCAGCAGGGCTCTTTGGGAAAATGACCCTTGGTTGAGTGTGGGGAGCTTGAAACACTTCATTGTACCAGAAGATAAGAACATGCTTACAGCAGATGAGAGATGTCTGGAAGACTTGGAAACCAGCTTGAAAGGGTCCCCACATGCCATATATGATGTGAGAATAATAATGATGACAAACTGGTATAAGCAAAGGGAAAGGAAGATCTTCCTTAGAGTCAATTAATCAATATAGACAGTATGATGGAATTAGAGAAGCACCATTTGGTAACTATAACAGTGAATTGAGAGAAAAAGTATTGACATGCTAAGATAAGAGGATGAGGTCATGATAGAGGGGCAAGGATGTCACTCAAACTTGACCCCCATATAACAAATATAAAAACAGAGTAGAATCTGAAAAAAAAAAAAAAAAAAAAAACCTCACTACTAAAAGACACCAAAAATATCCCAAACCAGACAGAAACTGGAAGAGGATAATTTAAAACCCAACCACGAGGGGCTAAAATCTGTGCATTTGTAGCTCTGACCTCTCAAGGCACCATCTCCAAAGTCATTATCAAACAGCACAACCCAGCTGGAAGTTCACAGGAAGTCCTGTGAGTGAAAGATCCATTGAAGAAGAGCCTGAATTCTAAGTGCAAACGCCACCTGTTCCCTCACTGAGAACCCACACCTGTGCAAGAAACCTAAGGGTGCTAGTGAGAAAGCAGGCAGAGACCAAAGAGCACTCTGCTCTCAGCAGGAGGTGAGGGCTGTGGATTTTCTTTTGTCTTCCTTTTCCTTCTAGAAGCATCCCCCAACCTGGTGCACACATTGGGTGACAAGCGCTGAAGCCTTGAAGCATAAAACGTCCTGGGACAGATCCTAAGTCCTGCAGATCCTAAGCAACTGGGAATCAGGTGGAAACCTGCAGAAACAAGAAGCAGCAGAAAGGTTAGTTCCATCCTCGCTGATGACCAAATTAAGAAGGTTCAAGAAGACCCCACCAGGGGCTGGCTGGAAAAGCAGCATTTAGAGAGTTTAAGAAACACTGTTTTGCCTAATATTGGTACAGAAACTTCAACTTTTAAGGTTGTTTCCATGTGTTATGGTTTAGTTCTAAAAATGTCCCCACAGAGTTCATGTGTTAGGCAATGTAGCAATGTTCAGAGGTGCAAAGACTGAATCATGAGAGCTATAAACTCATTAGTGGGCTACTCCGCCTGATGGATTAATAACTTGAAGGGACGACTGGATGGTAACTGTAGGTAGATGGGGCATGGATGGAGGACATGGGCTGTGGATGGGGAAGGTCTTGAACTATCTTGACCCTGACTCTCTGCTTCTTAGCTGCCCAGTGCTGAGCAGCATTTCTCTGCCATGATGCTCTGCCTCACCTCAGGCCCAGAGCAATGGAATTGGCTGATATGGACTGAACATCTGGAGTTGTTGAAATAAACATTTGCTCCCCTCAGCTGTTCTTGCCAGGTATTTTGGTCATGGGGATGTATGTCTTTTCTCCATCTTTTTGCTTTCAGTTCATTCACGTTTTTGAATCTATGTTGTTTTCATGAGAGAAAGCATATTGTCAGATGTGACTTTTCCATCCAGCTTAGCTCTGTCTTTGGGGTCTTTAGACTATTCGCATCTAACAAAACTAATCTGTGCTGTCATTTTTTTTGGTTTGTTTGTTTGTTTGTTTTAATGGTGCTGGGGATTAGAACTTAGGGCCTTGTGCACGTGAGGCAAGCACTCTACCAACTGAGCTATATCCCTAGCCCCTGTGCTGCCATTTTAACTTTGGTTTTCTATTCATGTCAGGTTTCTTGATCCTTTTCATTGCTTTATTTTATATTAAATGTGTTTTTACAAACTACTTTGGATTTATCCCTTTATTTTTTAAAAACTATCTTTTGAGTCTTTTCATTAAAAATTGCTCTAGGGATTACAATTTTCATCTTAGCACAATCTGCTTTAGAATAATACTTAATTTCAGTAAAATATAGAAACTTATTTCAATATATCTCATCTCCCCCTACCCTTCTGCTATTATAAATGCAACAATAGAGTGTTACAATTATTGCTTTATCCAGCATTAAATGTGTGTGTGTCTGTGTGTGTGTGTGTGTGTGTGTGTGTTTAAATGCAGCAGAAGAAATAGAGTCCATTTAAAGAGACTTTGTATTTACCATTTCCGGCATTCTGCGATTTCTTCTTGTGAATCGAAGTTATTGTGTAGTGTTACTTTCAGCTTGAAGAATTTCCTTTAGTATTTCTTACAAGGCAGGCATGGAAGCAACAAAATTCTTTCCATTTTTGTTTATCTCAGATTGTATTTATTTCACCTTCGTCTTTGATATTTGCTGGATATGGAGCTATTGTTTGACAGTTTTCGTTATTCTGGCATGTTAACTATGTCATTCCACTGCTTTTGGTCTCCATTGTTTCTGAGGAGAAGTCATTTATTAATCATACTTCCCTTTTTGCTTTCGAGAATAGGAGCATATACCGGCAAAAATGTCATAGATTCATGCTGTTCTTACTTAAAGTTCGTGATTCTGACTAATTTAAAATGCTTCTCAGCTTGTGGGATGCCTTTGATCCATTTGCAGAGGTCTGAAATGGCCATTTTTTGACAGTTTTGTCCAGCATTATCGCTGCTTTTGGGGGGCAGAATTTGTTGACCTCCCTCTATCGTCATGCCAGGCATGAGAAAATGGTTTGTTTTTTTGTTTTGGAGGGGGGCAGTGAAAGAGGAAGCCCAGGAGAGCCATGATCTCCTTTGTGTTTTAAATGAATACTCTGCATAACTGTATTAGTTAATAATTACAGCATAAGAAATTAGCCAAATTTATCTACTTAAAGCAACACACATTTTATTATGTCATAATTTCTGTTGGCCGGAAATTTAGAAGCAGCCTACCTCTTGGTTCTGATTCAGTGCCTCTCATAAAGTCATAAACAAGACGTCAGCTGGGACTGAACTGGGAAGGCAGAATCCACCTCCGTGCTTGCTTCCCTACCTGCTGGAGGCCTCGGTTTCTTGCTGGGAGTTCCTCCCTAGAGCTAGTCACAATTTGGCATCTGGCCTCCTTCAAAGTGAGTGATGTAAGGGAGAGTGTGAGAACTGGTGGGAACCCAGTAAGATGGTTGTAGTAAAGATGGAGACAAATGAAGAGACGGGAAATATTTCCCAAGTTGATCAGATGGAAGATTTGCCTTTGGATTGGGTAGGAGTGGAGGGGGAACAGAAGTCAGGGATGACTTCCAGGTGTCTGATACAGGAAACTGGAGCTGCTGGCCCTATGGCCACCTGAGAGAAGATGATAGAAGGACCGAGTCCGGGTGCTGATGGAGTTATTGAGATGCGCATGAGAGTCCTGACAGTAAGAAGCAGTCAGTTCAGTTGGAAAACCGAGAGTTCTCAGTGTATTGATGGTTTGAAGGTGTGGGATGGGTGAGGCCTCCCAGAAAGAGAAGTGAAGTGGAGAAGAGGTCCAAATCCAAGTCCTAGGAACGGCAAAATCCAGAGAACAGGCAGAGGGACAACAAAGACAGAGGTCTGGCAAGGAATGGCCAGTAAGGTTGGAGAAAACCAGACTGTGGTGCTGCAGGTACAGAAGAAGGTCATATTTTAAGGTCAGTTGTATCATCTCTGTGTCAGTAACTGTGGAGAGATCAAACAGAATGAAGGCAGAGAAAGGGTCTTTGGACATGGAAGAAAGGGTGGCGGTGGTGTGAAGGACAGAAGACAGGCAAGCTGGAGCATGAACACAAGATGAAGGTAAAGATTTGGGTAAATCTCCATCTGTCCAGCCTCCAAAGCCTCTCCCAGATATGTTCACTTCGTCCACATGCCTGCTTTAATCTTGGCTCCCATGAATTCTCATGTAGACATCTCATTGTACTAACTGATCTCCCAACCTTGACTTTGCTTCCTTGGGACCCTTTCTGTACTGGGCATCTGGAATGAGCAGTACATCTGTACTGGGTCACCTCACTGTTGGCTTAAAAGTCTTCCTTCCACGTTCACCCATTTCCCTGGACCAAGTCCAAACCTCTTGCACATCTCTAGGTTGCAAGGATCCTTCCTACCTTCCTCCCCCTTCCCCCTTCTGATGTCTGCACTATCACCATCTTCTTTTAGGGTCATCTTGTAATGTCTCCACTGCACCCTATTCTGTTTGTTCTCCAGGTTCAAGTCTTAAAAGTCTCAGTGTAAACATCATTCCCTGGAAAGTCTCCTGTTGATCTCCCATAGAAGTCCCTGCACTTTGGTCTATCACCAAAGACGGATTCGCTCTTTGGTTTTTCTGCCATTAGCATCATACAGGCTCTATCCAGGTTCAGCTAAGTCTCAGCGCATGACACTTAGTAGGTGCTCAGCAAATATTTCTTGACTGAATTAAATGAAACCAACTTTTCATTTCCATGGAAATTTTTCTTAAACAGGAAAATATTTTAAATGACTTTAGAGTATTTAAGTCATTCAAGCTAATTTAGACATTCTAGACAAGGTTTCTCAAAAACAACAGGTCAACAGTATCTCAGGAGGTGAGATCTACAGATCCAATTATTCCAAATCATTGTGACTTATAGACTGAATGTTATGCCTTCATTACAGGTTGTTTGTTAATCCGTTTAATAATAAGTAACCTTTTGGTTGATGAGAGGTGTTTAAATAATCCCTGATTCTGTAGGTACAATTAGTTATACATATATTAATTTGTCTGCTTTCGATTCAGGCACCATTTAAAACAAAATCTGAAAGAAGTGGTGGGAGTTTAACAGTCCTCTATTCTTTCCAACATTTTCAGAAAGTAAATGAAAATGAACCCTGAAACAAGCCGACAGCAGGGGCACTCATTAACTCAATACACTTTAATCTTGTGAACTGAAGCTGGATCTGGAGCTGTGAGCCGGAGCTGCGGACTTCTGCCTCCAGCCACCTGCAGGACATCTTCTGGGGGTGTGCTGTTGATGCCTCCAATTCCACAGTCCCCGTGGGAACTCCTTATCACCCCTTGCAGAAACCTGCCCTCCGGTTGAGTACAGTGTCAGTGGTGGGCCATCCCAGGGTCCACAGGCTGGGAGTCTCAGCAGCGGCTCCCCAGCCTCTGCCCCTTGCCCCCTCCCCACTGACGAGGCTTCCCAGCCTCTGGACTTTGCCCTACCCTCAAAGCAGCAGCCCTGCCCCTTTCAGCCATTAGCTCTCATGGAGGCTCCTGACTTGACTCTTCTCTCCTTGCTCCCTTCTGTGGGTCCTCCTTGGTGATGGGGAACAGCTTAGAAAACCCAGCTATGTCTATCCTGCCACCCCCTCAAAACAAGGACACCTTGAGGCTGGGAGTTAGCTCAGTAGTAGAGCTCTTGCCTAGCATGTGCGATGCCTTGGGTTTGACCCCACTGCAAAAATAAAAAATAAATAAAAATAAAATGAAAACCAAACATCCAAACATTTCATCATTATCATCATAACTACCACTTACTAAGCACCTACTATGTGCTAGTTCTGTGCTCAGTGTTTTAACACTAAGTTATTGCACTAAGTTCTTGCAAGTACTCTGGTAAATAAAGGCCTACCCTGGAGACTGGCCTTGCCTGCCTTGCTCAGCTCCTCCAGGTGCCAGTCTTAGTGACCTTTCTGGTTTTGTGCTTTTTTGTTTGTTTGTTTTGTGTTATGCGTGTTTTTTTTTTGGGGGGGGGGTACCAGGGATTGAACTTAGGGGCCCTCTACCATTGGGCCACATCCCTAATCCTATTTTGTATTTTATTTAGAGAGAGGGTCTCACTGAGTTGTTTAGCACCTCGCTTTTTGCTGAGGTTGGCTTTGAATTCACAATCCCCCCTGCCTCAGGCTTCTGAGCCTCTGGGATTACAGACATGGGCCACCGAGCCCAACGACCTCTCTGTTTTAAGCACACATGCCAAGCCTTTACCGTGACAATTCCACACTGTGAAAATGCTTCCTGGGTCTCATCTTGCCTGATGGTTTCATCTCAGGTCTCTAAGGTCGAATGTAACTTAGAGAGGCCTCTAGGCCAGCCCAAGAGAAGTCTCTTCCAGCATCACAGAATACTACCACCTGTCATCTCCTACCATTTCTTGTCTGTTTCCTGTTCAGCTTCCTCAGCAGAATGCAAGTTCTCCCAGGGCAAGGACCATGGGGCTCCAGAGGGTGGCATAGTGCCTGGACTTTGGGGGGCACTTGTACAACCTTCACGGAGTGGATGAATGAAGAATGCAGGCGAGTGTACTTGCCTGACCCACCCTGTGCAGCCAGCGGCACCTGTCAACTCTGGAGCTCTTTCCTCCGGCGTTCTTTCCTCACCGGCACCGGTTCTACCCATCAAAGCTACCAGAGCTGAAGGTGTTAACCTTCGGCTCAAAACTTTCCGTGATTATCGCATGTCCATCATTTTTGGACCCCCTACCACCTGCTAGGAGCTGCCCTTGAGGCCTGATAAAAGCACTGTCGTGGTTGTCCTCAGCAACGACTTGGACTCCTCCCTCTTTTCCACGGTGGATTCTTGACTTTTGGGGCCTCTGGGCACTTTTGCCTTTGAGGGTCCTTCATCCACTAAAAATATATTAAAACCTGTATTTTACACTGTATTTAGTACTTTTTGCCAATAATAAAAGAAATCACTTTGGCGGGACTGACACTGTCCCTGATGGATTCGTGCCCAGTAGTTCGATGAAGAAACCGGGGTTCCCAGGACCAAAAGCCACAGCTGGTGTGGCCAAGCAGGAAGGCCCGGGGGGGCGTTTCCGCAGCCGCGTCTCAGCCCCGCCCTTTCCCCCCAGGCTCCGCCTCCCGCCCGGACCGAGGCGCGCGGCCGCGGGGGCGGGGCCGCGGGGCCGCGCGTGCGCCCTCCCGCCCTGCTCGCTGCGCGCATGCGCCGCGCCGGCTCGGGGAGAGCATGGCGGGGGCCGCGCCGGGCGCCATCATGGCCGAAGACTATTTCGGGAACGCGGCTGAGTGGGGCGACGAGGCGGACGGCGGCCAGGTGAGGCGGGGCACCGGGCGCCCCGCGCCGAGGCTCGTTCGCCACCGGCGGCCCCGCCCCCGCCGAGCCCGCGCGGGCCTGGCCGGCACTCGGGGGGCGTGCGCCCGGGGCCGCCGGCGCCCTCCGCCGCGCCGGCCCGCGCCCCGCCGCCCCGCCCGGCCCCCGCAGCAGTTTCCCCGGGCGGCCTCGCGGCCGGGCGAGGCGAGGCGCGGGCTCTGCCCGCCCCGGGCGGCTGGGGCGCGGACTCCAGGCGGGGAGCGGGAGCCGCACGCCTGTCACCGAAGTCAAACTCAAGCCAGCGTCCTGGGGGGAAAGCAGAACTTTGGGCTCCCTCACACTGTCCCGCTGCAGGGCGACCGCGCTTCTCAGCGCTTGGGGCAGATTTCATTTTTCCTTGGACTAGATGCCAAGGACTAGATGGACCTTGCAGATGGCCCAGAGGTGGGGTGGGAGCCCTGGGGGCAGCATTCTGTTTTCCCCCGAAGACTTGGGAAGTCAGAGGAGATCCATGCCAGGTGCATGGTTGACACATAGCTTTAGATGGTGTGCAGGGGAGCCTGGGAATTTACCTTTTAAACCGGAATAAAGATTAGTTTTGAAGGAATAAAGGATGAAGTGGGGTTCACTTCATGGTTCATCGAGGGCACTGGATTTGCAGAGAGCTGTGTACTTCTGGAACTGAAGAAAGTCCTTTGTGGTTAGTTACCCTGTGGAGCAGAGGCATGAGGTTGGTAGGGAGCAGGTTCCAGAGGGCCTTGGAGAACTGTTCACCCATAAGGCTTGTTCAGGAGTTTAGTCAGGGTGTGTGATGTGAGTAGATTCACATGTTGGATCATCCCACAGCACTGGGGACTTTTAGTGGAGTAGTCAAATGTACCTATAAGGAGCCTGAGCTAGGTGCTTTCATGCAATATTGCATTCCACACTCAAGGTTTTGAGTTGGCTGTTATTGTTCATCTCCTAAGTGAAGGAAGTGAGACCAAAAGATTTAGTTACCTCCTCAAGGTCCCAAAACTAATAAAGGAATGGGGATCCAAGCCCATGTCCTTTGTTTCTTTTGCCACTTCATCAGCATGCTGACCACTGAAGAAGACCAGATTAGAGAAATATAAGATCTGAATTATCTTGGTAGTGGGTTGGTGTTTAGTACATCTTGTTCACATTGAGCATTTGGGTCATAAGGACAGACCAAGGCATAGGGAGGTGTTGGACCTGGGGCACACCTTAGGACCGCCTGCCCTCATTTTGTATATAGAACATGTGAGCTACTTGCCCTACCTTATGTGCGTGTGAGTTGTGAGCAAGGCCTAGACCCCACTTATGGAAGGCTGGATAGTCCCATGTTTGGAGGACTTTAATCATTACCCTGATTTGGTCCATTGATCCTAATGGGCTTTGGTTGATGAGAAGAGGTGGGCCAGATGTTCATTTCATGTTCATTCCAGCTGTGATTGTGCTAAAGTTGGGAGAGTTGAGGACAGATGATGACCCAAATTCTGTTCACTTGATGTCAGCTTATGTGGTTTGGAGAGGCAGGACTATGTAAGGAGACTCCTCTTGTTAAGCCAAGGTGGTAGGAGCTAAGAGCTACTGACAGATCAGATGGATGAGTCTGGCTGCAGGTTGCATGTGGGGATTGGCAAGAGGTGAGACTGGACAAGTGGGAAGGACAAGGTCATGCTAGAGCCTGGATTCCGCCTCCTCCCCCTCCCCCGGGGAGATAGGAAACTTTAAGCAGTTGAGAAACATCACATGTATGACTTATGGATGTCACTATAGCATCAGTGTGAAAGGTGATTGCAAGGAAGGACTGAGACTGAGGCTTGGGTTTCTACTGTAAGCACAAAAAATAAGAGGAAAATAAATATGGAAAGGAGCCAAATTGGGTCAGTATGTGGGAGATAGAGGTGATGAGTCTTTGTGACAGGATGTGGGGTGGGCTGGGGTGAAGGAGGAGAAATTGAAGATGACTCCAAGGTCTCTGGGTAACAGGTGGATGGTGGGACGGATCCTTTAATAAACTGTGGATTGTGGGAAGATCTGTTTTAGGGGTTAGACAAGGTCAGTTTTAGACTTTGGAGTAACTAGTGGGCATGAAATGGAAGTAAGATGAGACTGCAGCTCACTTGACTGGAGCTCAAGAGAGAGATGCAGGCCAAACTGTAGACAGCCTAGAAGGTGGGTGGTGGGATGCAAAGGATGTGAGGGAGTGAGGCCAGGGTGGAAGCCCAAGAGTGCAGATAGCTAAAGATGAGTTTCGGGGAGGTCAGGCCCTCGTGCTGTCAAGAGAAGACTCCTCCCCAGTCTTTCCAGTGTAGTCCGCAGGCTCTGTCTGCTTCAGAGCACTGCTCTCAGGACGTTAGTCCAAATAGTGGCAGGCAAACTTTTCTGTAAAAACAAGACAATACTATCTGAGACTGTGTGAGGCTCTGTCACAGCTACTTGACTCTGGCTTGCGAGGGAAAGCAGTCATAGACAAAATACGATAGAAGAGGTGTGAATGTGTTTCCGTAGAACTATATATAAAAACAGGAAGCAGGCAGTATTTGGCCATAGTTCACTGACCCTGGCCCAGTTTTTACCCCGTCCTGTTAGAATCGGTTAGTCTCTCCTGGTTTTTGGAGTCCTTCCACGGAAAAAATTATATCTTGCCTTATTTTCTAAGGTTCTGGGGAAGATGAGCACATCTTTAGTGCAGAGCAAATGTTGAGAAATTGCCTGGTTGTTAGGGTGACAGCATTGGAACTGGATAGACCTGGGGGGTCACTAGTCCCTCGCATCATGTGTATCAGCAGGTAAAGCTCTGGTTTGCCTCTGGGTTCAGCGACCTGCCTGTGGTGCTCCCCGCTGGAAGTAGGACCATAATCCAGGGCCAGGCCTGCTGCTGATAGGAAGCAAGTCAGAGATCATTATTTCCTAACTGTAAATTGATGGATTATGCCCTCAAGAATCTTGTTAGTCTTTGTTGGTAGATTAAGTGGCATGTGTGAAATATCATGGTGAAAACAATAATAATAGCAAATGTTTAGTGAACTTTTACTAAATGTCAGTTGTTAGGCTTGGTGTTTCCAAAAATCAGCAACCAGGAAGGGCACCTGCAGTGTCTTTGTTGAACAGAGGAATGTGCTGTTCAGAGAGGCTTGTTGACTTGTGTGACTGGCACACAATCTGCTAGGGTGGAGGGTAATATGTCCCACTTGATGTGATTCTGAATCCTGTTTTCATGGCCACTTACCACTTGTCCAGGCCACATTGTGAGATTGTCATGAAAGTCAAATGAAATCATGTGCATGGGATACTTTCATAATGCACAGGTGAGATTTCAGGATATTTATATTAATGAAGATATACTCTGGCTCCTGTCCTTTCTCAGCAACAGGAGGAGGATTCTGGAGAAGGAGAGGATGATGCAGAGGTGCAGCAGGAATGCCTTCATAAATTTTCCACTCGGGACTATATCATGGAGCCCTCTATCTTCAACACTCTGAAGAGGTGTGTGAGGACAGTGTTTGCCTTGGGGAGAAGGGGCTTGTTCAGAGAATTTTCTAGAAGAACCAGACATGTGAAGTGAGAAGAATGGGATCCTGGAATAGAAGGCTTCTAGGGTCCCCTTTGCCATTTAAAACATGTTTAAATGTAATTACCTTCCTCTTTACCTGCCTGTTCATCCCCACTCACCTGTGTCCACTCTAGTGAGATGGCTACTCTTTTGCTTTTCTCAGGTATTTTCAGGCAGGAGGCTCTCCGGAAAATGTCATCCAGCTCTTATCTGAGAACTACACTGCTGTGGCCCAGACTGTGAACCTGCTGGCCGAGTGGCTCATTCAGACAGGTGCTGCCCTTGCTCCCACCCACCTGACCTTCTGAGGGGGCTTTGCTTCAGTATGGTGCTAGTGAGTTGGCAGTGCCTTATTTGTATTCCTGATTTTTAAGGTTTGTGTAAGTAGGAGTTGAACTTGTTAACCATTTTTTCCTGTTTGACTCTTATGTTTGATTCAGTAGTTAAGGTTTGCAGGTAGCCTGCAAACGGAGTTCTCATTGAGTGGTTTTCTCTGCCCTGCTGTAGAATTACAGGATGATATGCTATACATTTGGTGTGTCGTTTTCAGGAGGCCCGTTGTAGCAAGCAGGGAGTAATAGGTCATTTTGGAGTTGGCTGCGGTTGTGGCTTCTGGCTTATAGGATCACAGTGGAGCCCTACTGTAGATCCTCTGGGCTACATGCAGATGGTCACTCAAGCACGCAGCGCCTGGAAAGAAGTGGAAGCATTGCTATCAGCAATTCCTTCAAGCGGGCCTCTTGGCAGCATCTGCTCTCTTCCATGGGGCAGGTGTTTCCTGTCCTCCTCCCTCTCTGCTTGACCCTTCGTGAGGATTTGAAGGTGTTATTCTCCTTTCTGTTAGGCAGGGGTGGACCATGTGGTACCTGCTGCTCTGTGTTTCTTCTTGGGTCTTACTAGCAAGTGGAATTAATAACTATTTTTAATGGGTCCAAAGTCTTGCTTTTAAAAGTGGCAGAAGCAATTCTGTGTTGTTTGGTTCAGAGAGATATGGCCGTTGGCCCTTTTTGCAGGAGTGCAGTGGCTTCAGGGACTGCTGTTGTTTGTCTTATATTTTCTTTCAGGTGTTGAGCCAGTGCAGGTCCAGGAAACCGTGGAAAATCACCTGAAGAGTTTATTGATCAAACATTTTGATCCCCGCAAAGCGGATTCTATTTTTACTGAGGAAGGAGAGGTGAGGAATGTTGTTCTTTGTCTGGTGGTGCATCCAGGGCCTTTCCCTATCTCTGTGTATGGAGTGGTGTGTGGCAGATCACGTAAGTACATGAATTCAGTAGTGTGGGCCAAACTACTCTTTTTGCTATGCTCAGTACGTTGAGGTGCTTCATGCAGGAGGTTTTGGTGCCAAGGCCAAGAGGAGGTGCAGCCAGTTCTCACCTAACACTCACTGACTCCAGGCACAGCTCTGGGAGGGGGGCGCGCCGAGACAGGGTGAGTTGTGAGGAGATCATGGAGGAGACGCCCCAGGCAGAAACGTAGGTGAATGCTGGAGGAGGTTGGGGGGCCGGGAGGTGGGTCTGACCCTGAAGGCAAAAGGGCATGAGGAGGGTGGAGGAAGCTCTCAGGCTGCAGTGCAGCTTTCCGGAAGTCCCAGCAGCTCTAGCAAGCTGTCTCCAGTTTCAGTTGCTTGGTCATGAGCCCATGTCTTTTAGGACAGGCCTGACTTCGAGCCCCCCCCCGTACTCAGACAGTGGCACAGATAGGATGGTGGGTTCAGAGAGCAGCATCCCCACCCATCACACAGTAGGAGCCAAGAGACATTTTCATGGCCGCTCTGGGTGGCACTGGGCAGGACCACCTATGCTGCCGTGGGTGTGCAGCTGGTTGAACGTGAGTCAGCCGCGCGAGTGCACTTGCTGCCACAGGACTCTTGCATGTCTCCCAGGAAGCTCCCTTCCACTCGTGCCTTGTTGATGGGAACTTGCGAAAGCACCAAGTGGGCGTCCAGAGGCTCCCCTGCCTCTCAGCTCAGTGGCCACAACCAGCCCGTCCGCTTCCTCTGAGCTGGACGCCTGTGGGGCTCTTGAGCTGGAGCTTCCTGGGACTGTTGATGCAATAGTCTTCTCTCGGTCCAGCGCCAGGCTTCTCACCTTGCTGTCTGTCTGTCGGCAGACCCCAGCTTGGCTTGAGCAAATGATCGCACATACCACATGGAGAGATCTGTTTTACAAGCTGGCCGAAGCCCATCCGGACTGTCTGATGCTTAACTTTACTGTTAAGGTAGGAAGAGTCTTGGAGTCAGGAAAGAGCGTGTAGGATCAGGGGCGGTTTTTGTTTGTTTGGTCCGTTGCCTATGAAGACCTTTTTTGATAAAGGCATGCCTTACCCTGAGAAGGGGTGCATGGCACTTTTGCCTGTGGTTTTAGATCGACATTGACTGTGTTTTAGGATTTAGCAGGGACGTTTTATAGTGTGTGTGTTCTGAGGAGCCCTTAAGCATACCTGTTCAGTTGCTCCTTCTTACACATCAAGACTTGGGAGGGCAGGGGAGTCCAGGTCACAGCCCAGATGGTGGCAAAGCAAGAAATGGAGTCAAGACGGGGACCTGAGACCAGTGCCTGCTTGTTCTACCTGCCACGTGTGCTTCCCAGTGATGAAAGGGGGTCACCAGGTGTTGACACTCTTACTTTCTTTTGTTTTTGTGTGGCAGCTGATTTCTGATGCAGGATACCAAGGGGAGATTACCAGCGTGTCCACTGCCTGCCAGCAGTTGGAAGTGTTCTCCAGAGTGCTCCGTACCTCTCTAGCCACCATCTTGGATGGAGGAGAAGAAAACCTTGAAAAAAATCTCCCTGAGTTTGCTGTAAGTTCTTTACATTGTGAGTCTTGGATTTGAAGTAGATGGTTTAGGGGTTTGAGTTTCCAAGATGAAAAGCCCCTTCCCTATGGAGAATCTCCAGGTCCAAAGTTACCTGCCAGGGAGCACATTCCCTGCCAGAGGACTGTAGTCTGCACTTGCCAGTGCTGTGGTCTTGACACCCCCGTCTCGCCCTGTATTCTAGAAGATGGTGTGTCACGGGGAGCACACGTACCTGTTTGCCCAGGCCATGATGTCCGTGCTGGCGCAGGAGGAGCAGGGCGGCTCCGCGGTGCGCAGGGTCGCGCAGGAGGTGCAGCGCTTCGCCCAGGAGAAGTGAGGCCGTGTTTCTGCTTGCCCCACCTTCCCCGTTGCTCCCCACAGAGCCCCGCTGCCCTGTCTACAGCCAGGCTTCTAGCCCCTTTTGTCCTGATGTCTAATGCTGGTGGTCAGGGGAGTTTTAACCCACAAGGGGAGTTTGCCTTCCAGAGTGTTGCTTTGATGACTGTTTTGTGAAGTTCTTGAGTATACTTCCAGTTGACTCTGCTTTTATATGTTGGGATTCATCAGTAGCAAATAAGAGTGGTCCTAAAATAGTTGTTCAGTGATTGTTGTATTGTAGTCTGTATCATCTTACAGACTAAAGTTATATCTTACTAGCTTTATTTTTTGAGTCTTGGCATGGTATTTAAAAAGTATGATTCCCTTTATCAAGTCTGTAAGCTGCATTAGAATCATTCTTTTCCAGTTTGCTCTAAACATTGTTTCCATGGATCAGTTAGTCAGTAAACCAGTGAATAATTTAAAAAAAAAAAAAAAACAAACAAACAAACAAAAAAAAAAACAAAGAATCCTAATAGTTTAGAACATTAAATATAAGAAAAGAGGGACAGAAAGAAAAATCTGCCTTGTTAGTGACAGGCTGTGTGGTTTTTCTGTCAAGAGGCCACGATGCCAGTCAGATCACGCTGGCTTTGGGCACAGCTGCCTCCTACCCCCGGGCCTGTCAGGCCCTTGGGGCCATGCTGTCCAAAGGAGCTCTGAACCCTGCAGACATCACTGTCCTGTTCAAGATGTTCACAAGCATGGACCCACCGCCTGTTGAACTGGTAAGTCGCCTCTCATTATAACAAAGTGGGGTCCCCTCTGTGTCAGGGCAGGGTTGTTTTGGAAAGGCTCTAAGTTTCCCTGATTCTCTTAAGGTAGTGAGTGCAGATTCCTTTTGAAATGTTGCTGTCATTTTCTGTCCTTCCCCGTCCCGCTCCTACCCTTCATGCCCCTTAGAGCCCCTGCTGCCTGGAGTTCTCAGGGTGGCTGCCAGTGTGCATGCCCTGCTGCCAGACGGTGCCTGGTGTGTGCTTCTCCCCAGATCCGGGTGCCAGCCTTCCTGGACCTGTTCATGCAGTCACTCTTCAAACCAGGGGCCAGAATCAACCAGGACCACAAACACAAATACATCCATATCTTGGCCTACGCAGCAAGTGTGGTTGAGACCTGGAAGAAGGTACTGTCAGCCTTTCAGAAGACAAGGGTCCTTCTCTGCTTTGGTATTGTTGGGGAATTTTGGCTGTAAGAAATTTTGAACCTAACAGAGAACATGTCTTTTCTAGTGTTTAACTGATAGTGAAAATGCTAAACATCTCAAGGAAATGCTCTAGTACTTCTGCAGACTGTAATGTGAAGTGTGACTGGCTAAAGAAGTGAAACTGAGGTCCCTAAGCCAGAGACCAACACCAGTCTCACTGGTTTTCAGTTTCTGTGCAGTTTGACAACTAAATTGACTTCTGACTTCACAGATGGGGTCGGGGGCATGCAGAGAGAAGTGACCAGTGACAGGGTACTCCTCAGCAAGGAGAAGTCACCAGCCTGTGTGTGTGTTTTCAGAACAAGCGGGTGAGCATCAATAAAGATGAGCTGAAGTCAACATCGAAGGCCGTGGAAACTGTTCACAATTTGTGTTGCAATGAGAACAAAGGGGCCTCTGAACTCGTGGCAGAACTGAGTACACTCTATCAGTGTATTAGGTGAGCAGTGAACTGACCCCACTGAATCACTGGGGGGGGGGTGGCTTTTGTCGTCATATTGGAAGCTTATATAACGAAAGCTGCAGAGATACGTGTGTGTTTTGTTTTAATTTTTTGTAAATGGATATAGAGAACATGAGTAATGTGTATAGACAGCATGAGTAATTTTCAGTTGTTTAATGCAGCAATTTCACAAATTAGACTAAGTGAAAGGAAGACCACCTGGAATACAAGAGTGGAATTGAAGAAAAGAGTTCATTTTTGCCAGGTGCAGTAGTGCACACCTGTAATCCCAGCTACTTGAGAGACTAAGGCAGGAGAATCACAAGTTTAAGCCCAGCCTGGGCAACTTAGATGCTGGCTCAAAAAAAAAAAAAAAAAGGCTGGGGACGTAGCCCTTGCCTAACATGCAGGAGGCTCTGGATTCAATCCCCAGCACCACAGAAAAAGAAGAAAAGGGTCCATATTTATAGCAGACATCCAGACCAACATAGTATCCCTGAGATAGAAACGAATGACCTGTGCACTTAGATAAATAGATGTGCCCTGGAAATCATACGTCCTCTTAGACAGCGAATCTTTCCTGTTTATGTGCAGGGGAACCAAGAGAGGGTTTTGCTAACTAAGGTAAACTGGAGTCCATGACCAAACACAGTGGTCTCTGCATCACCATCTCTTCTCCATTAGCAAAGGGGTTTAAATGGGCCGAGAATGGAGTCTGTTTATCGCCCTGTACCTTGGAGAGGCTGCTGATCTCAGCAGGCTGCCCCTTTTAGTAAGCAGCTCCTGGCAGCACAGAGGAATGGGCGGTCTGTGTTTGTTTCTCAAGCTTCCTCCCCTTTAATGCTCTTGTCACATATTTTGGTATTTCCCACCTTTGGTTTAAAGGAGGCATTCTGCTGTGTTTACCCATAGGTTTCCAGTGGTAGCAATGGGTGTGCTGAAATGGGTGGACTGGACTGTGTCAGAACCAAGGTACTTTCAACTGCAGACTGACCATACTCCCGTGCACCTGGCACTGCTGGATGAGGTGAGAGGCAGAAGGGCCACCCAGTGTGCGGTGTATCTGTCTTACATGTATGTTGGCACCTCATTGCATCTTTTTGGTGTGTTCAGTACATACTCTTCAAAATTAGCTATTTCTATCTTAAGGGAGGATTTTCCTTTTAAGGGTTTAATTTCATTGCCTGCATAGATGTCTCCGTTTTTTAAAACGTATGGGAAGGATGAGGAGGGGCCGAGATGTTGGCCAGCCCTGGGTCCAGCACAGGACCATCAGAGCAGTAATGAGCTGCCTGTGGTGGCAGTGATGACGAGTGGTTCTCTGCGTGGTGAGCCCAGAGACCTGACCGCACTGCTGAGCAAGGCTCCCCGTGACCTGTTTGTAGATCAGCACCTGCCACCAGCTCCTGCACCCCCAGGTCCTACAACTGCTTGTTAAGCTCTTCGAGACCGAGCACTCCCAACTGGACGTGATGGAGCAGGTGAGTGGCACCGGGGCTCCTCGGGGCTCGGGGTGCACCCCGTTCTGACCCACTCTTCTGGCCTGCTTCTCTGCAGCTTGAGCTGAAGAAGACTTTGCTGGACAGGATGGTTCACCTGCTGAGTCGAGGTTATGTACTTCCTGTTGTCAGTTACATCCGAAAGTGTCTGGAGAAGCTGGACACTGACATTTCACTCATTCGCTATTTTGTCACTGAGGTCAGCAGTGCACCGTTGGTTTCGTGTTTCATGTTCTTTACACTAGCAGTGCCCTTTATGGCTTAATTTAGTTCATTTTGTACTTACCTCTGAGAACTTGCTTTCTGATAATCATGGTGATGACAATGACAGATAGCAATTTTGTGAGCCCTCCTACCTGCGGGGACTGTGTTACATGTTTTCCCTACGTTACCACCCTGCTGCCTTAGTGTTGGAGACTGGTGTCACCAGGGAAGCCGGGGAGGAGGGGGTGTCTCCAGACTGCCATTTCACCTGCATTGGTGTGGCGCCCGTGTTGGCGGTGCAGGCAGAGCAGCCTGTGTTTCCGGCGTAGGTCCTGGATGTCATCGCTCCCCCGTACACCTCTGACTTCGTGCAGCTCTTCCTCCCCATCTTGGAAAATGGCAGCATTGCCGGCACCATTAAAACCGAAGGCGAACATGACCCCGTGACGGAATTTATCGGTAAGGCGTACGTGGATCTGCGTTTGCTGCTGTGGTACGTGTCAGTTTGCACCTTCTGCTTCTAACCAGCGACTGTGCCTCTGGCTGCAGCTCACTGCAAGTCTAACTTCATCATGGTGAACTAAGTGCACACCGCAGAGCTGGAACAGAGCTTTCCAGGCCCCGCTGTGGAGGATCCTGTCAGGAAGCTGCCATTCGCAGGCACGCAGTCAGCACCTTGGATATGGAGTCTGCTGGGAGGGCTGGATGACTTCCTTAGAAGGAAAGTGCTAGCAGTGTGAGAGCCTGCTGGGGGCCGTCCCTTCCCTGTGTCGTCAGCCCAGAGCTGCTGTGCATCCCACTCCAGTGCTCATTTCCTCCTACATCACCTAGGATGAGCCCACTGCCAGCCCCAGCAGTGGTGGAGAGCTCAGAAGCTGAGACTGGTGAACTATTTTTCAAGGCTGTCTAAGTTTTCTCACAAGAACCCAATTGGTTAGTTGATGTTTTATTGTAATTGTTTAAATTTGCTAAGAATAAAAATTTTTAAAAAGCCTTTGTGCTGAGTTGAAAGGTGCAGGTCCTGGTGTGGTGTTCTTTGTAAACATGGCATGCTGGGCCTTGGCCTTGGGTGAAGTCAGATATTTTATTCATCACTGGGACAATTTGAAACTACCACCTCCCTTCCCACACTGAATCCAGGGTGACTTAAGAACTGGTGATAAGTCTGAACCATTTTACCTCTTAACTGTGAAATGAGAGACCACAGTTGCTGAACACAAAATACCAAGGCCCCTGCTGAAGACACCAGGTCCCGCGTTTCCTGTCTCAGCCGACGGAGCCACCTTGTGCAGGTACTTAAGTCATCAGTGGTCAGCTCTTCTCAGGGTGCTCTTAGCCAGCACCACATGGTTCTCATGTTGACAGGCGCCCTTCTAGGTGTTCAGTGTGGTGACCAGTGTCCAAGGTCGACAGTTATCCAGTCCTGCTAAGCGGCCTGGCGCACAGGGTCATGACTCCTTAAGCTCCTGCAGAGGCGTCCACCCTAGACGATGGGGTCCCCGAAGGTGCAGTATTCCTCAATGGCCAGGTTGTAGCTGGCGCCCCTGCCGTCCTTGTAGGTGCTTGTCACAATCCTCATCCAGCCTCTCTCGCCCTGCGAGATGCCAAGGCCCCGTGTCAGCCCCTCAGCATGTGGTCTCCTGCCCCTCCCTTCTGCTCCAGACCCAGACCCAGACCCAGCCCGGCCTCCACCCCACGGCCCAGCCCCACAGAACAAAATATCCAGACAGCCTACCTGGTCGCCCAGCACCCTTTCCCATGACCCTTGTCAAAAATGCCTTCTGTGCGATATTCCCTTGGTTAATATTTAACACAAGGGCCCTCTGCCAATAGCTAATTAATGTAACAAAACATGTTGACTCTTTAGACCAGATGACTTATCTACCTACTGATATCCCCACTTGTAGTTATTTAATAAAAACACTTGATTTCATCACTTCTACATTTATCATCTTCCTCCATTTCACAATAATGAATTTCTGTATCAAGCTATTAATGGTTAATATTAGTTTTAAAAGTCAAAACTACCCAACTTAAAAGTATTCTTGAGAAACCTAAAGTATTCCTAAGGAGAGTCTGAAACTGGCAGGAGAAAGAATCATCTAGTTATAAAAGAGGAGGTGGCTAATTGCATCCCTTGCAGGGGTGTGTCCCAGCCAGGCCACTTCACCCCAGGGGACTCAGGAGGAACTGGCATCTAGTGGGTAGGGGCTCCAGGTTGCTGCCTAACACCCTACACAACCAAGATGGATCTGCCCAGGGCTGTGGCTGACAAATGGCTGGGGCAAGAGGTCTAGCTGGCTCCAGGCCACAGTGCCCAGCCAGAGGTCAACAGCCACAGGTGAGGAGTGTGACCTCCTTTTTCTAGGTACAACCTTAAAGTGAAAACATCTTACCCATGGTTCACCCCATGAATTCCGGACAATCCAGTACTCGGTCCCGTCACTGCTGACGCCCCAGCCGGCCACTGAAATGATGTGGTTCACGTAGGCCTCGTCCTGGTACTCAGCATAGATGCCTCCAGTGTAGTTGGCCATCCTTTCTGTTGCCATTATGCCGCAGCTGAGAGCAAACAGTGCGAGCAAACCCTGAGGGAGGCTGCACGTGGCCTGACGGCCCCCGCCCCCGCGGTGGTTCTGGACAGATGTGAGTTGCTGCATCCTCCAGCCCCAGGACACCACAGCTTGCCACAGCTGGGCCTCCCGCCACATCCAGCAGTGGCAGATCAGCCAGGGGTCGGGTTTGCTTCTGGGAAAATGGGTTCTCCAGGGCGAAAGTATGTGGCTGCAGCTGAGCCAGGTTGCGAAGCCAGTGGCGGGGCATGCACAGGACACAGGAGGAGCGTGCACAGGCACCCCTGGGGCAGCCTCGCTCACCTGATGGGGCCGTTGGCGTAGATCTCTGCCATCATCTTCTCCCGCCCTGAGAGGGAGCCGTAGTCACCCACTCTCCAGAGGGTGTAGTTCTGGATGGTGTGGCACTCCTTGAATTCGGTGCAGGTCCCACACTGGTTGAACTTGTCACACTCTGGGCCAGAGCAAGAAGTCAGCCTGGGGCTCGCCTCACTAGCCAGCCAACAAGGCAGGCCCAGTGCCCCACTCATGACTGCTGACCAGTCATGGCGGAAGTTCTGGCCACAAGAGACCGGGGTTGATTGACACTGAGCAAGTGCTCGGAGCCCACCTCCTCTCCTCTGTAAAGGCCAGGCGAGGACCTTTTCACAACACTTCAAAGTTGAAAATTGAGAGTAATCAGAATATCGAAACTCAGTAAGATGATTCTATTGCTGGCTAGTGAATAAATATGCCATTACAAGTAGTTTAAAAAAAAAAAAAAAAAAAAAAAAAACCCTTTCTTGTTATTTTGGTTTGAGAGATGCCCACAATTAAGTTAAAAAAGAAGAAAAATAACAAGGTGCACCTGTGTTCCACCTCACAGGCATGATGGCCATCTTCCCTAACCCTGGATGCTCTTACTTCTACCTGTCCACCCTGCCCAGTCCTCAGGCTGCCTGGCTACCACTTTGTTGTTGCCTATTTCTGTTGTGGTTACACATCTGTCCAGATCTTCCCTGGGGACAGTAAACTCTTTGAGGATTAAATTGTTGGTTTAATTTGTCCAACACCAAATGCCCAGGGCCTGGCATAACTGGAAAATGGTGGATCTGCAGCTACATTTGCCAATACAAAGACAAGACTGTTTACGGCAAACAGTCAGGTCTCTGATGCGCTCCATCCACCTGTCAGGTGAGGTGGGGTTAGAGGGATCTGGCCTTGGCTGGATGACACCTGCCTGGGGATATCAGTGGGGTGGGAGGGGCCTCTGACCCTGCTGGGTTCACTCAACCAGGACAGAGAATTCTTTCTACACGGGCAGTTTGGCCCAGGAGGCAAGGCAAGGGAACCCCACTGGTCTGGGTGGTTCTGAGTACTCTGCCACTTCAGTGGGCACAGGGCACTTCAGCCAACCTTCACAGGGTGGGGCGACAGTATGGGGCTCCTTCTCCTTCCTTCCTCCCCACACCTGTCTCAAACACCTGAGTTTTCCAGAGCTCTCTGCTCTGGCTGTGAGGGAGCTCTGGAGGTCAGGTGGCTTCAACCTGCCAGTTATGGATTTGGGTCTGAACTTTTTCTTTCCTTTGGTTTCCAAAGGGAACAGCCTAAAAGGAATGTGTCAACTCGGGATTCTGAGCCAGCCTGCTCTGCTCGTCCATACAGTGCCCATCAGCTGCAGACACATCTGGGGGCATGTGGCCCCGGGCTACCGGGGCAGGGCAGACTGATGGTCCTACTGCTGGACTTCCTGCCTCCAGCTCTGGGCGCCAGCTTCCCCACTGGCTCTCTGCACCCAGCTCCTAGAAAGCAGGCTTCTCCCCCCATAGGGTCCATCTGCCCTGCTCCTTGCAAAGGCCCATAAACCACCCAAACGTCACAGGTCAGAACCCATACATCCCATCAGGGCCTCACTGCAGCACGTGCTAGGTCTGGCCCTAAGGCTGGAGGCCCAGGGACTGGGAGGGTGTCCTTCTGACCCCTCCCCATGCCAAGCTTTCTGCTGGTCTCCACAGAGATGAGTCCCATAGCTCTACCAGGCTTGAAGCAGCACCAGTGAGGCTGGTGCAGGCTCTGGGAACAGGCCTCCCAGGGTCCCGGGTGCTGACCCCACCCTCCCCGCCACCCCAGCCACAGTGGCACGAGCGGGTTGGCCTGGGTTCACAGTGGCACTCTCCCAGGGAAGAGGGCAGGGCGGAGTGCAAGGCCTACCCTGGTCCCTGGCCTGGTAGTTGTTGCAGGTCTCGTCGGGGATGCCGTGCTGGTGGGCGTACTCCCACACGGGCAGGTCGTTGCCGCCCTCGCAGGAGCCAGCATTACCGCAGTCGATGACGTGCTGCACCGAGAGCAGGGCGGAGGGCCACGCCCCCTTCCTCTTGATGTTGATGCGATCTGGAAGGCAGGGCCTGCTCAGCATCTGCCCTCTGCAGCACCCGCCTCCCCCAGGGGCACCGGACGCCTCAGTCAGGCCACAGGGGCTGCCCACCACCCTGCCCGCGGCCCGTGCTCAGGGCTCAGGCTGCATGCCCAACTCCTCCTGGACAGCTCTGGCTCTCCAGAGGTCTACCCTGGCCCTGCCTGGCTGCAAGTGCCACCAGGTAAGGCCAGATCTGTCCTGTCCACAGAGGTCAGCCCTGTAAGTCCCCAAGAAATACCTGCTGAAGGACTGTGGTATGGCCACTTAGCCCCCATGTGAGGTAGGCCAGAGCCAGAGAGCCCTGTGGAGAGGCTGCTCCCTGAGCAGGTGCTGCCCACGGACCCAACGAGCCCCAGGGAGCAGCCAGATGCCGTCCAGGGGACTAGGATGGCCAGCAGGGATCCAGACCCAAGCACATGGTGGATGCGGCCTGAGCAGCCCTGACTGCCATATGCCTGGCACTGAGGGGCGGCCCCTGGGGCAGAACCACCTGCTTCCTTCCCAGAGAGGACCCAGGCTGCCCAGTCAGATCAGCTTGCTCTCCGTCCTGAAGGGCTAGGAGCCATGGCACTTCTCGCTGTCCCCTCCTCTCGGCTACCGTGAGCCCAGCAGCTGAGCCCTCCCAGGCTGCGTCCCTCCTCCTTCCTCCTGCAGCTCCCCTGGGTGCCACCTCCTTGTGTCACCTTCACCTTCCAGACTCCGGCTCACACTGGTCCTGGCTCCAGGGATCCCCTCATTTGACCAGCCTGGGCCTTCTGGGACCCCTCACCTATAATCTACTGGGCTGAAAAACTCGAAAGGTAAGCTCATCCTGCCACCAACTAGCCCAAGTCTCTGTGCCCACAGACATACCTCTGGGCCACTGGCACATGGGCCCAGGTTCCCTATCTCCTCCCCCAGAACTTGGCTCCTCCAGACTCCCTCTTCTGCCACAGCAGTTGCCCTTCGGGATGGGTCTGCCTCTCCTGCACAGGCCTGCCCACTCCTTGGGGTGAGAGCGGGCTGCACACTGGCTGCGGCCTCCTTGGCACGCTCCTCGTAACTCCCCTCTCCTCCCTGGGCCATTGGTAGAGGTCTGCTCACTCCTGCTGTGGGCAGAGCACTGTGCCCTAACCCCTCTGGGCTCACGGCAGGCAGGAGGCCAGAAACCAACAGATAAGCTTGACAAAGGGGACCGTGCTGGGGAGTCCAGGGTGTGGTAGCATGTATATAGGGTGGTCCGGGGGACAGCCATTCAAGGAGAGGGCAGGAATGGCGAGGACAGGGAGAAGAGGCATCAGGCACCCTTGGCTGAGCAGGGTGGCCTAGGGAGCGGGGCTGTGGGCGTGGAGAGTCCACAGAAGGGCTTCGTCTTACTTGAGCACAATCATGAGAGGCTTTCAAGCTGAAGAACACCATCTACCATTGGCTGAGCAGGCGCAGTGCAGCAGGGAGACCAGACAGCAGGGGCGGGCAGGCACAGGGGCCTGGTGGGGAAGTGCCAGCGGCAAGGCAGGACGGGTGCTGGTGCTGAGTGGCCTGGGATGGTGGAGAGGGCTGCAGGAGGTGGCAGCGAGGTCAGACACCCAGGGCCACTGACTGCCTCAGTCGAGCAAGAGCGCGGTGGGCAGCTGAAGGTGAAGGAGTCCAGGGGAAGGGCTGGGCCTGGGAACCCAATGCCCAGAACTTGGGGAGCAAGAAGACAGCAAAGAAGGGAAAGTGCAGTGGGAAGGCAGAGCCAGCGGATGGGGGCTGTGTCCCAGGGTGGCAGCAGCCTTGCAGCTGGTGAGCGTGCGTGGACAGTGGAGTGGGGTAGGTGGCAGGGAGGCCCAGGGTGGGAAGCAGTAGTAGGGAGAGAGCAGACACCTCCAGGGCCCCCGGAGGAGGGTGGTGGGAAGTGGGGCAGGGGCAGGGGGCTTTGCACATATTTGTTTGAGACAGAAGAGCTCCCTCAGGGGATGAAGGATGACCTCCTGGATAGGGAGGGGTGGCCTGGGTGAGGGGCTTTGACTCTTGACCCCCATGGAAAGAAGCCTATGGTAGCTTCTGTTTGCTCAATGAAAGCAGGGCCTGGGTCTTGATGGCTTTGATGCTAGAAGTTAAGAAGAGTGAATCAGCAATCTGCCCACAGAGATTCCATGGCAGAAATGTAGGACTGATGCCTTGGCCAGGGCTGGGCACCCACCTGACAGGGACGAACTGCCTCCAGCCATCCCATCTCCTCCCTGCCCTGCAGTGTCCTACAAATGTGTATCCTGTCATGTGACCCCTCACTGGCAACGTTTTTAGTTCTCTCCACCCTCTGCTCCGCAGAGGTCCTTTCACTTCCCCAAAGTTGGTCGCCATTACTGGGTGCTCTCCTGGACTTTGCCCGGATCCTCTGCCTCCAGGTCTGCTCAAACCTGTCTGTCTGGCCCACAGATCTTTCAGTGCTTAAGGCCCTGGCTCTACCTAAGTCAGAGGGGCCATGGCCCACCTGCTTCCTTTCTTCTCTTCCTTGAAAGTTCAGGTTATGTTCCAGCCCCCAGGGGACTCTTTACTAGTCCCCAAAAAGAGAGAGGGCTGGGCCACCAAGGGAGTTTCTGTTAGATGCTACAGCTATAGCCAGTGGGCTACGAGGTCCAGACCTCAACCCCAGACAGTCCAGTTGTCACCATGGACATCTGACCAGGAGCTGCAGTTTCCTCATCTGCACACAGAGCCATCATGGCAGCTAGGAGGCTTACAGAAGACGCTGCACGCCCCCAGCTTCCAAGAGCAGTGGCCACACTGTTGCTAACCTTTTCAACACAAGCTGTACCTAAAACAGGCCTGGCCAAAAAGATAGCGAAGAGGGAGGAGACAGCACCCGGCCCTTGCAGGTCAACTCCCAGCCAGGGCGAGGCCCTGCTCCAGTGGAGTCCAGGCTCCTGGAACCCGGGCCGCAGTGGGCAGGGCGAGGCCCCTCCTAAATGCCGGGGGCACACTTGAGCTCCTCTGCTTTGCTTCCTCTCCCAGGCCAGGGTTAAGCAGCCCTCAGATGGCAGGAGCTACGGCTGCCCCTCCCTCCTTGCCCTGGGTCTTCCTGTCCCCACAGCAGCCAGGAGGCCAGGCTGGACACAGTGACCAGGTTAGGCCAGGGGCGGTAGCTGGACTCAACACTTCAAGCACAGGACAAGAGTCACCTCCAAGGCGACTGCTCTGAGCGCAGTTTCGCTTCCACGTCCAGGCTGCAGCGTGGTGATTTTGCATTTCTGGTTCCGTCTCAATGGCTGAGCCATTTGTCAATGAGCTTCAGTCCCACTCCTGTCTTACCCAGAGGCCGCAGGTGGACCCACAGTGGAGTCCCAAAGTAATCCAGCTTGTGTCACTTTGGTGATTCTGGCTCAGAATCATAGGCCCCTGGAACCTTGGGTGTGGCTGCCTGTGCAGACCAGGAGGCAGCGTGGATAGGTGCTTCTGGCCCACAGTGGCAGCTGTCTGTCACAGCTAGTGCTTAGCAGGACCATCATGGAGCCCTAGGCCCCAGACCACCTACCTGCCATGGCGCTAGTGCTGCCATGGGCCCAGCAGGAGCCACAGTACTGGGGGATGTGCTGGTTCCTGGTGACGCTGGCATAGTTGACACCATCCACGTTACGCCAGTCCCAGTTCTTGGGGAGATCGGATGGGGACAGGTACTCATGAGGCCTTGGGTATGTCCTGGAAGAGACCAAGTGCGTGTTGGGGCTCCTGGGGTAGCTGGGAGCCCACAGGGTCAGGTACTGGCAGTCCTCCTGGGGCACTTCCCCTTCTCAAAACGTGGAAGAGGGAGAGCGAGGGCCTTGCCCGGGGAGCCCATCACAAACCAGCAGGCCCCAGCTCTGCTGGAGGTGAAGGTCGCTGGGTACCTCCAAAACGAAGGCAGCTGAGAGCTCCCCAGGCAACTCCAAGTGCTAGGGGCGAGACCCAAAGGCCAGGTGGGGCCCACCTGGCTTTCTGGACGGGCTCCCACTGAACTCGAAGGAGTGGTCCCCAAAAGGCCAGATGTGACCTTCCAGGCCGGGCACCTTGGCTAGGACCCCAAGGAAGCAGGTCCCCCACAGGCGCAGCGCGCGCCTAGCCGCGGGAATGGGCCTTCCCCCTCCCCCAGGCAAGGCCTGGAGCCCACCTGCGTCCCAGCTGGGACAGCTGGTCTCCCCGCAGTGGCCGGTAGCAGGTCTGGCCCGGGCGGAAGTAGAGGCCGGCTCGCGCCGCGCCGGCCAGCAGCACGAGCAGCAGCAGCGGTCGCACCGGGCCGCACGACGCCATACTCCCCTCCGCAGCCCGCGCCGCTCCCTGGACCCCGCGCCCGGCGCCGGGACCCACGCGCTCCGCCCGCCCCGCCCCGCCCGGCCCTTAAGGTGGCGCGGCGGCGGACACACCCCCGGGGCGGGGCCGTCCCGCCGCTGCCGCCCCGCCCCGCCCGGCCGCAGGGCCGCGGGCCTGGCCTCACTCCCTGGCCCGGGTCACCTGAACTCGGGGTCATGCACGAGGTCACGGAGCCAGACCTCAAACCTGACCCTGTCACCAAACACAGCGTGGTCAAGTGGCTTCAACTGACCGCGTTATCATCAAACTTAGCTCACTTCTGGGGTCCTGGTGCCTTGGGGTGGGGGCTGCAGCTTTGCGGGTCAGCCTGGGTCCAAGATTCTTGGGATCCAGCCATCTGGAGAGATGCCACCAGCATCCCCACTGGGCCAGCGCTCCATACTGATGTCCCCGAGTCCTGAGAAGAGGCCTCCTGTCCTACACAATCATGTCCTGATCTGGCCTTCTGAACTCCCTTTCCCAAAGACCTTCTCCCTTTCTGGGGAGATGATTATCTCTCATAGAGAAGGAAAGGCCAGAGCCTTCCAGAACATGCCCCTAAAGGAAAATTTCACTAGGCACATAAATCACAAGTTCTGCATTCCGGCTTCCAAGGATGCTTGGAGAGGTTTCCGGCTAACCAAGTTCTTCACAGTCCAATGAGGAACAGAAAGCAGAAGTAGGACGTGCAGGACTCCTTTCATAATTGAAGAGTTTCCCCTCCCTCCTGCTCCCCGTGGGCGGTGGTCACCCTCAGCAGGTCACAAAATGGCATCCTCCATTTGGTAGGAGAAGGGCCCGGGCATTTTTGTCCCAGGGTCTCCACAGGCCTTGGTATGTATGGAGTTCCTGGTACATGGTCCTCAGAAGAGCTCACCTTCCTTTCTCACGTTCTCCCCACACCTGCCAGCCCTCCTCTCCTGTGTCTGGTGGGAATCAAGAATGACCATGGCCAGCTGCTTCCAGGACCTCACCTGGAAACACCAACAGGACCAGAAAGTCTGCTGGCCACCTCCTGTCAGAGCAGAACAAGACCTGGAGGCAAGGGCCAGGCGCAGCTTAACAGCTCTTAAGTTTTGGGCCTTGTCTCTGAAGAGTTGTACTGAGGAAAGGTGTGGGCATGGGGCTCTGTCTTGTCTTCTTGGGAGGTCACTCACAGTAACCAGCCAGTGGGAGGCCGTGGGTGGGTGAGGCTCTTCAAGGTCCCAGGAGACGCCCTTCAGGTTGAGCTGTAGGGTAGGTGGACTCTCAGACAACCAGGTCGGTTCTCCCCAGCAGGGGCCCTGGGCCTGGGTGTATCTGGTCGGGGAAGGGAGTGGTCAGCCCCCATGTGTGCTTTCCCTTGCTTCCATGACTGGAGAGAACTGGGATAGTCACAGGGGGAAGAAAGCCAGCTCCACTGGCCTGCAGCGTCCTCCAAGAGGGACCTGCTGAGTTGGTGGATTGTTTGTTTCCTCTAGAGAAAGAGCTGCAGGCTGGGAATGTAGCTCAGTGGTAGACCTGAACTACAGACACAGACACACACAAGAAAGAGACAAGGCAGGGAGAGGGAGGGAGAAAGAAGCCGGGAAGGAGGTCAGGGAAAAGGAAGGAAACAAGGGCTTGAAAGTCACTATGAGTGGGGTAACAGGCACTGTGGGACCCATCCAGACCTGGACTGTGGGATCTGGGTGCTACAGAGTCCACGATTCCATAGCACAGAAAACAGGGACACTGATGAAAAGACTTACTGGACTTCGCCTCTGCCACCTGGGCTGTGGCACCCAGGGCCCTCACCCCTGACGCCGGGTGGAAACACGTTCAAGTCACAAGCTTTTCCATTTGTGTGGTAAGTGCTCCAAAGAACGGCAGGGCCTCCAACATGGATGTGTGACCGTCACACAGAGCTCCAGCAGAGAAGGGCCCACACCAGGTGCAATGGGGCAGGGGGACCACTAAACGGGGCTTGCACTTCCCTGGGCCCTGTGGATGACCCTGCGGCCTGCCCGGGGCTGGGCTCTGGAGGACGGGAATTCTCCCTCCTGCACCCTAAGGCTAAGTCACAAGGCATTTTATCTGAGGAATCTCACTGCGGGTGAGGGAAGGACATTTTCAGGCTGGTAAGGAACAGGACATTCAGCATTGACGAGTTGTGACCCGCTGGCATTTCCCAAATAGAGAACTCAGTGACGGGAAGGCAGGCCAGGAGAGTCAGGCAGGGAGTCCTCATACTGAGTCCATGATTTTTCAGGCCAAGAGGAAGGAAATGAGACTTGGTGTGACTCCCTCACTCTGCTGTGTCAGCCCCTTGTGACAGGAGAGACACAGCAAAACCCAGCACATGGAGGCTCTTCCCCTCCGAGCCCAGCTCTGGCTGGTAGGTGCACATCCACCTCCCTGTGGGAGCAGCTGGTTGGGTGCCTGGCCGCGGGAGCGCCCTTTCAGCAGAGGCTCCCTGGCGTGTTCTGTACGGGGCAACCGCCAACCCCTGAACTCAGATTTTGGTGTTGCTGTTGGTGAAGGATCTCAGCTCTCCAAAAGGCACACAGATGAAGTGAGAAGGTTGCTGGGACCAAGGGAGAGGAGAGGCGCAGAGAGCCTGCTGGTCTGGGCGGCTGCTGCATCCTTCCTGAAGGTCAAGTTCATGACCAGAGCTCTCTTCCCCTTTAGGGCAGACTCTCCTGCCTGGCAGGCTGGGGACTCCTGGAAATCCGAAAGGTGTGTTCTCACCTGACACCACTCAGTGCCACTGAAGTCTCTTTATGGACGGTGACTCATCTCATCTGGGTTGGACGGGAGGAGGCCCAGGGCAGGGCCTGTCGTTCTGTACCCGGGAGCCCTGCTTGCCTAAGCGTTGCTTCCAGCTGCTGTTTAGAAGCAGCTGTTGGTGCACCTCTGCCATGCGACCTGGGGCAGAGTCAAACAGTGACTTGGAGCTAGATGTCTCCCAGAAGCCGACACACTGTTCTTTGAGAAGCTGGCCACCTGCCCCACATTCTTCCTTTCCAAGGTGCCTGAGTCATTCTTGCTCCCAGCGGTGCTTAATAGCAGAGGGCTGGGCCAAGGCAGACGTTCTGGGGGACTCTGCAGTCCTCCTTTGATCTTTGGCACAACCCTGTGTGTGTCTGTGGTGCCCGGGGGGGGGGGGGGGGTAGATGCTATTGCCTCATTTCACAGGTGGGAAGACTGAGCCTCCAACGAGGTCAAGAGGCCCACAGGTAGCATGATGCTCTTGGGTGCAGATTTGAATGTAGACTTTTTTTTTTTTTTTTTTTTTTAGTATCCCATCAAGTTTTCTGGCAAATGTGATCCAAGGCCACAGACACAAAAGCCTATTCATTTCTAAAAATAAGGTTGATTTACCCCTCATCCTCCAAAAGAACAGCACGTGCATTTTATGCATAGGCCAGGTCCAGCCCAGCTTCCAGCCTAAGGAGGAGGATGCAGGAAAGTCTTGTACCCTGAGAAGAGGCCTCGAGACCCTCCCTCCCCTCCTCCTCTGCTGCACGGTCTGCTCCCGCCCGGCTGCTGCGGACACCTCCTTTTGTTCCACAGTCCTGAGTAGAGCACATCCTGGACGCGACAGGATTTGTTTTGATGGCTGCTGACAGGGTTTGGTGGGCAGCTGGTTTTGCGCGGCACCGTGGCCTCTGCACCAGTGGAGGCCTCTTCACCCCTCCGTCCCTGGCTGGAGGCTCAGGCCCTCCTAGACTCCTCGTGGTGAAGGCCTTCTTGGGGACGTTCTCCACCCTGCTGCCACCCAGGGAGCAGGGGGCATCATGCCTTGGCCTGACTGCACAGGGAGCGCTACGCACACGTGCCTGGTGTGGAGGTGGTTCCCTAGGGTCCCACTCATGAAGTGGCCTGGTCACCGTCACTGCTGGAGCATGCTGCCTGCAGCTGGCACGGATGGGGTGACCCACCTGGTAACTGGCCTGCACACCGTCATTCCCCTGCTGGAGTTTGTTTGCTCTCTGAAGCTGGGCTGCGGGCATGAGCTTGTTGAGCACCGAGCGTGTGCCAGACTGTTTTCGGCCGTGGGGTGCAGCACTGAACAAGGTCCCTGCCTGTGAGTAGCTTGCATTCGCCGAGGGAGCAGGCAGAGGAGCTTGAGGAGTGTAAGGACTTGGAAGTTGAGGAGATGGAGAATCCTAGTGACTGGGGCCTCCGGGGAGTCTGCTCTGGGATCGTTCTTGTAGGTATCCTATGAGTTGGGATTGAGTCATGAGGTCACCGCCGTGGAATGTGCTGGAAGGAGACCTCTGATGTACAAGGAAGAGTACCTGTGCAGAAATTGGCATGGGCACGTGCCAGGCAGATGTGATGAACCAGAGGCAGCCCAGGGGAATCTCAGGAGGGCTGTTAGCGAGCAGGCTGCAGAGACGGCAGCTGCTGTTCCCACCACATGGGTGCCAGACCTCCACTCTCCAGCAAGGTCCTCCTCTCCCTCTTGCCTCCTCTCCTGGCCTCTCTGTCCCTCATCCTGCCTCCTGACTCAGATGTTTTCCTATCCCAGTCTCATGCGAAGGATCACACCAGCCACTCAGCCGTATACCAGGTTTGGGTTGTTGCTAGTTTCAGGAGGGCTGAACAAGACCTCTCATATATTTGTAGGCTCTCTGGTGGCTGTGGGAAGGGCAGCTTGGAAGGAAGCATCCGGCTAATCAGTGTGGCCATGGAGGGGAGAGCCGGCATCCATAGATCCAGGGTATTGCTGGAGAGGTGGGAGTGAGGGCGGGATGCAGCACCACACATGAGGCAAGGCCTGCCACGGGCACGGGCTGCAAGGCTGCCCGACCGGAGTCTGCCGAGCCAGACTGCCTCTTGATGCCCCACACTGACACTTAGATTTTTCCCCTGGAAGAAGGAATCTGAAGACTTGTCATCTTGTTGTTGCCTTTGTCACATTAGCCTGAGGTTTTGGCAAGTCAGTTCCCTTCCTGATCCTCTGTCTATTTCTGTGGTGGTGTTGGTGTTGATCATGGAGGTGGTGGTGTTGATGGTGGTGATGATGGTGGTGTTGATGGTGGTAATGGTGGTGGTGGTGATGGTGGTGGTGGTGATGGTGGCGGTGTGATGGTTATGGTGTTGTTGATGGTGGTGATGATGGTGGTGGTGGTGGTGGTGGTGGTGATGGTGGTAATGGTGGTGGTGGTAGTGTTGTTGATAGTGGCGGTGATGGTGATAGTGTTGTTGTTTACGGTGGTGTCGGTGGTGATGATGGTGATGGTGATGGTGGTGATGGTGTTGTTGATGGTGGTGATGGTGGTGGTGTGATGGTTATGGTGTTGTTGTTGATGGTGGTAATGATGGTGGTGGTGATGGTGGTGGTGATGATGGTAGTAGTAGTGAGGATGATGGTGGCGGTGTGATGGTTATGGTGTTGTTGATGGTGATGGTGGTGGTGATGGTGGTGGTGATGATGTGCGGGCCAAACATGGGATAGTTGGTGGCAGAGAGGTGCATGAAGTCCAGCAGGATGGAAAGCAGTGCTCTTGTCACCCTCCAAGCCCGTAGAGGACCAGGCCAACCCTTCGTACTTTTCTAAGGAACCTCAAGTTTCCCAAACACTCAGTTAATATTTGCTTAACAAACAAATGAGTTTCTGAGACTCACATAACAGACTTCTTGGACCCCTGGGCTGGGGCTTGCAAAACTATATATTTTTGTTTGATTTCGACTCCAGGTGCTGACTAGTATTATGCTGATCTCTGTTGACACCACAGAACATTGCTTATCAGTAGTTGCACACCTCAGGAGATAGTAAAGAGGCACTTGAGAAGGTCCACATGTCCATCGCCTTTGGGACCCCGCAGTTCCAAGGAAGTGGTAGTGTGTTTGTGGAGGGATGTGTTTTCTCCTGTAAGTCAGAGTTGCACAGGAGGCTGGTTTTCAAGCTACCTAAGAGATGGCCGAGTACTTCCACAGTCTGGGGCTACAGGCTGGGCTGGGAGGAGGAGTGGCCTAGTGAGCCCTGTGTGGTGTGCGCACCACAGACATTTCAGCTGGTGGAAGAGGCGGAGGACTTCTCCATGGAGCTGGGTAGCCTGGCTTAGCCCCTGTCCTCTTGAAGTTACTTATTCATCCCCCTAAAACTTTCTTTTTCAGGAAGAGAACACACATGGAAGCACGGTGCAACAAAGCAGAGCTCAGCTCATCTCGGGGGCTGCCCACACCCGCTGAGTCACTCATAATGGCCCCTCAGATGTCATTTTCTTGCTAAGACATTTGGAAAAATTTCTGCTTCTGAATCACAAGCAAACACTATAATTCAACAATCTTCTCTGAGTTATTCAAGGAACTTCAAGGCACTCAGAAGTGGAAGATCAGGGGCGGATGAAATCAATGAATTCTCTGAGTACTCTATTTTTCTCCTAATTATGTTTCATTTGCCAAGTGGAGCGTGGGGGCGCTCCATCTGACCCCTGGGGATAGCTTCTGGGGGAAGTCTGGAAGTGGCCGATTGGGGGTTTCTGGGTGACACTTGATTTTTCTTATCTCCGTAGTTCCGTTCCCATAATAGACCCAAGCGTCATCTAGGAAGAGGCCCATTGCAGCCAAGCCTTCCCATGGACGGCCCATGGCCGGAGCCGCAGGGGGAGACACGGCCGGGCTGGGCAAGGGCCGCTGCTCCTGCCTTGCAGTTTCTTGGCTTCTGTTTCCGAGTCACAAGCAAACACTGCAATTCAGCAACCTGGGTGTGCGGGGTGCCCACCGCACGTGGAGCTCTCCTGTGGGCAGTGCCCAGGGACCCTCAGCCTTGAGCAGCCAGTGCAGGCCTGCCTTGGTGGTGACCAGGGGACATCAGGGGCAGAAAACGATGGTGTCACTCATCACAGATGGCCTCTCCTCATCACTCGCCATAGTTCAGGGCTGGGGTCCCCTTCAGCCTGGCAGGGAAGCAGATCTGCGGGTGACATGTCCTGGAAAGGGCCACTTCTCTTGGTCCGGGGGTAAGGCACTATGTATTCACCACCTCGCTGGCTTGCACCAAAATGGCAGTCACGGGAGGGCTCCTTCCCCAGGAGAAGATTCCTTGTTAATAAGGGCAGAGGACAGGCTGACTGCTTCGCAGATGTGCTGCTTTCCCTGCCTCAGCTCTGCCCAGGCTTTGTCACCCAGACAGCCTTCTGCACCCTGAGTGCAGTAGCCCGGCCAGGAGGCCCTCCCACCACAGGTTTGGGAAGAACAGGCCTGTCTTCGAGTGAAGCCAAGGCCAGCGTGAAGTCCTTCCGCTGCATGGCGTGCAGGGTCAGCTGGTGTGCCCAGTCCTCACAGCTGACTGTGACTCAGGGACCCTTATCTGGTTTACAGATGGAAAAACCCAGGATTAGGGAGGAGACGGGCCCCTTCGGTGGCGGAACTGGGCCTCAGCCCGGGGACCTGCCAACTCCCCCGCCCGCATCTGCCCCCACCCCGGCCATCCTTGCAGCCCAGTGTCCAAAGCTCAGCCCCGGCCGAGACCGAATAAACACTGCCGGCAACACGGGAGTCAAAGCAAACAGGGCTCCTCTCTTTTCTCCCTTTTGCCAACTGCCCCATTAACAGAAAAGCTTTTTAAGCTCCCATCTGGAAACCTGGCCTTTCCCTCCCTAAGCAAACTGAGAGACCAAGAGACCAAGGGGAATGTGCTGCGGGGAGGGGGCCAGCGCAGGGGCCCTGTGCACACAGTGAGGAATGAACACAGGGAGGTCAGAAGTGCCCTCCGGCCCAGCCCAGTGGACCCGCAGTGAGGTGGTCTGCGGCCACACGGACCCCTTTCAGTGGCTCTGCTCAGAGGCCAGGACCACGTGGCCATGGCTTCCCGTAATAGCTCACTGTGGCTGTTCCCTTCCAGGCTGCTCCTGGTGGGCGAGTTTCTTGGATCGGGTTATACTTTCAGCCTAGACCACCTCTTAGGGAACGGAGCTTTTCAAAAGTCCTTGGGCACTCTGTCCCCACCCAGCCATCAGAAGGCCGTACTCCTGCGTAAATACATTATTGGCTCTAAGAAAAGTTGCCGCTCTGAGCATCACTGCTCAAACTCACCCAGCTGCCCGTGTGCACTCAACAAACATTTACCGAGGCCCTGTTATGTATCAGGCACTTTGGGGACTCAAAGGTGACATGACACCGGCAGCTCGCAGGCTGACAGGGAGATAAGGCATGTGTCTAAAGCGATTAGCAAACAGGAGCGTCAGTGACCATCCACTGCAGACTTCAGCACTCTGGTCCTGGGCACGCAGAGGGGTCCCTGGGGAAGGAGTGGCGTTGGGGCCCTTGTGAAGCTGTTCTGCGCTTTGGAGAGCCCTGTGTGCTGTGCGCACCACAGACATTTCAGCTGGTGGAAGAGGCGGAGGACTTCAAGTGTCCCCTGGCAGGCAGGGGAGCCCCCTGAGAGGGACCAGCGGAGTAGCACACTGTGAGGGAAGCTTGGTGTGGAGGACCGACCAGCTTCTAGGGCACTGAATGGTCCTCTGTATTTCTTATTTGTCAGGAATCAGAGGAACACAGATGGGTTTCTTCCTCCTGAGTTTACACATTCTTCTCTTTACCTCTGGGTAGTGGGTGTCTGAACCAGAAGCATCCAAGAATCATGTGGTCATTTAGATGTGAGTAGAAAGAAATCCAACACACAGATGTGTTGCAAAAGTGCAAATTCTGTATCTTGAAGAGATTTACCTGGCCACCCTTGCTTACCTGCGCTCTCCAGGATGATGGCTTTATCACTGGGTCTGTGTTAGAGTGAGTCGCTGGCGGTGCCACAACCTGACCCTCAGGCACACAGCACTGTGGCTGCCCCTGAAACGAGCACTCCTGCCCACACACCCCCTGTGCCATGGCCGGAGTCACAACACAGAAGGCGGGCGCGATAGCACTCGGTAGTCAGGTTTGTGTCTGGATTTTGACAAGTGTCCTCACGTGTCCTTCAGAATGGCCTTTACCCTGGTGGGATGACACGAAGGTCCCTGGTGTCCGTGGTGGGCACCCTAAGTCAATCTGAGGACCACACGCTGGACCTGGCATTCTCAGACCAAGTCCCCTCGTGAAGGTCTGGGCTGCTCTTCTGTTTGGAGTCCAGATGCTTCAGGGCTGGGGTTGACTTCCTTTGGGAGTCGGAGGCTACTGCTCTGAGACTCCATCGTTAGTTACCTCCCTCCCTGCACGGGCTGCCACCTGCACCTTGAGGGCACGAGGCCTATGGGAAGTCCACATAGTGAAGGGCTCAGGTTGGACACAGTGTGAAGAAGGCTCAGCCTTCACATGGGCCCCTGGGAACAAGAATCCCAAGTTTTGGCTCTGGTAAGTTCACTGATCTGGTTGGAACATGGAGGGAGGGCCTTGTGCATTCCTTACTCTGAGTCCAGGGTCGTGCTGTCCTTGGGGTGTTTTAGCACAGGGATCTTGGGGTGTCATATACAGGGTTCTGAGGACCAAGGCCTGGTAAGGGGCTGGGAGGACAGCTGGGGTCAGATTGGGAAAGGCTCTGGATATTCTCTCTGAATGGAGGTTTCTTGAGCTCCTAAGATTCATGGGTCACCCTCACAACTGTGGTCAAGTTCATCATCATTTTACAACTGTAAGTACTAATTATATTTCCCATTAACAATAACGTTTACAACTTAAAAATAAAAACCACCCCCCGCACGCTCCCTCCGACATCACCACATACCACAAGGGGCTTTCAAAGCACTCCCTGGGAATTGCAGCCAAGGACAATGTTGAGTGTTGAGTTCAGGCCAGTGACAACTTGGACAGGCAAAACCCTGTGCAGGTGTCCCAGCCACCTCGGCAAGCTGGGAACCATGCCTTGGTCATCACACACAGGCACTGGGGCTGGTGCCAAAGCCCAGGGGCCACCAGGGCAAGGGCCACGAGGCAAGGCTCAGGCACATGCAGAGGTGGCCCCTCGTCCTGCACCCGTGCTGCAGGAAATGACTGGGCAGCATTCTGCCAGGAAAGCAAGGGCACCCCGTCCAGAAGGGTGATAGGCAGAGAGCAGGGAAGGGCTGGGGCTGAGCTGTGGACTGGACACACCCCTGGGCCAACTGGGAGGGTGGCCTGGAAAGCTGGTCTCATTCTTGTGATGACCAGAGTTGCAGTGGGCTCTTGCTGGTGAACGGTGGCTCTCCTGGAGTCTGAGCATCCCAAGAGGAGCTGACCCCTGGGCTTAAGGCAAGGATGCGGGAAATCGTGCACATTCAGATCGGCCAGTGTGGCAACCAGATTGGAGCCAAGGTAGGTACAGGTTGATGGCTAACAGGTGCCCCAGGCCTATAGGTATCCCAGCTGGCCGGGAAGACGGTGGCCTCACAGATGGTATCACTTGCTGAGCACTTGGTTTATTAAACAAAGTCTTCAGTTACAGAGACATAGAAACTACTAAAGACTGAGAGGGTTAGTTTAACTAATGTCAATTTTGTCCATAGTTCCATGTATGCAATACACGTCAACCATCTTATTTATTTATTTTTTCTTTTGGTACTGGGGACTAAACCCACTGAGTGACATCCCAGTCCCCCACAATTTTGTTTGAGACAGGGTTACTGAGGGTCTTGCTAAGTTGCTGAGACTGGCTTCAATTTGGAATCCTCCTGCCTCAGCCTCCTGAGTCATTAGAATTACAGGCACGGCCACCACCATTTGACTTTTATCATCTTAGAAATAAACTTTTTATATCTAAAAACAGTGATATTTGTCTCAAAAGAGTTTTTTGAAGTTTGTTGGGGAATGTTTTACACCTTATCACTAAAGTGTCTTTTCCCTCCCCTCCTATGTCCGTGCCATAAAGAAAAATAGTTTTATTTAGCATGCAATAGAAAATTAAAGAGGTAAACCCTAAATAAAGTTTTTGCATATAGTGGCAGAAATAATTAAAGTACATCCTCTGAAATATGAGCTTTTTTCTCCTCTGCTCCTTCTGCTTAAATTTCTCTGCAAAGTATATGATTCATTTGGCTAAAACAAAAAGGTGCTTGAGTTCAAGATCTCCAATCCTAATTGTGGTATAAACGATTGGACTCTATAATACCCTGATAATTTGTTCTCTTTGCTTTTTTCAAAATTACTTCTACCAGGCTTGGGTTGCACACCTGTAATCCCAGCAACTCAGGAGGCTGAAGCAGGATTGAAAGTTTGAGGACAGCCTCGGCAGCTTAGCAAGACTCTGTCTCAAAAGAAAGCAGAGAAGGACTGGAGTGTAGCTCCGTGGTAGAGGGCTAGTCTAGCATGTGTGAGGCCTTATGTTCAACCCCCAGTAGTCCAAAAAGAAAATTACTCTTACTAGAATGAATTGCATTAAAAATGAGATTTTTAAAACACCTCCATTCAGAGGCTTTACATTTTACAGAGCAGTTTTCCTCACAAAAGCCAAAAGGCAGGAACAATCCAAATGTTCACTGATGGAGGAACGGATATACAAAATGTGGCCTATCTGTATCATGGAATACTATGCAATCTCAAAAAGGAAGAGGGTTAAAAGGTTTTAGGTGTGATAAATACACATCCCACAAAGAAAACAGTTAAGAAAACCATTTCTGGGCCAGTTCCGCAGTGTTAAGTATCTTCATGTTGTGTATTCAACTTCCAAAACATTTTTCATCTTATAAAACGGAAACTCTGTCCTATTAGACACTAACTCCTGGCTCCCCTCTCCCTCCAAGGCTCCGGGAGACAGGGGTTACTTCTGCCGCTATGAATCTGACCACTCTTCCTTAAATGGAACCACAGCGTTTGTCCTTCCGCTACTGGCTTCCCTCATGCAGCGTTGATGTCCTCGCTTTACCAATTCTGACCATCTGTTCATTTGTGGACTGACGGGGGTTGTCCCCACCTCTTGGCTCCTATGAATTCAGGTCTGTAAGTGCAGGTCTTTTAAACTGAGGACAGAAAATGTTACAGCTGGAAAACTAGTCACCGTCCCTGCACGCCACGGAGACAAGAAATTCATAGCTAACACAGAAGTGGTGGGAGAGCCCCTTGCTCTGATATCGCAAGATAACATGAAGGGAGGCGCTGGAGAGGAAGTGTACGGTGGAGGGAGGGTGCGCTTTCGGTCTGGGTGGTGCTTCCAGGGGTTAGAGCCCAACAGTGACTTATTACTTGGGGCCATAAGGACTTTAAGACACATTTAATTGTGGTGTCTCAAAACTTCAGTTTAATTACTCTTTCACTCCCTAGGACAATGCCATCATTTACTATAAAATAGAGAATATTTTATTTTTATTTATAGCTTATTTTAAGATCACTGGAGTCAAGGTGTCATTTACAAGCATAGTTGGGAAACACCCTTGAGGAGGTCCTGACATAAATGTTTTCATGGCACTTTACATGCTTGTCCAGGTGATCAAAAGGGGCCATGGAGGAATGGCTTTCATACTGAGGACTGGGTACGTAGCTACATAGAGGAACACTGTATGTGTGGTTGGAAGTGCAGGATGCACCAAGCTGCAAGAGAACAGCTAAGGCATAATTTTGAATTATGTGCATGCTTGATCATCAAAAATGCATGATACTCAAAATTATGCACAGGTCCTGGTTATGCACTTTTGGGAAAACTTCATGAAAAGAAATCTCTAAAGTGAAATGAGATATTATTGTGAAATCTGATCAGAATTCAGTTCATTTTCATCTACTGGAATCTACACTCGACTAACTCAGAGCACTGCAAGGTGAAAATAGAGATATGTTGTCTGATGCAAAATTCTCACACAACAGCTTTGGCGTGTACAGCAGCCTGGATTTATTGATTTATTTGCTTTTGGTGATGGGGATTGAACCCAGCGGCACTTAACCACTGAGTCACATCCCAGTTCTTTACATTTTTTATTTTGAGACAGGGTCTTGCTAAGTTGTGAGGTTGGCTTTGAACGTGTTATCCTCCTGCCTCAGCCTCCAGAACCTCTGAGATTACAGGTGTGGCCACCATGCCCAGCAACAGCATGAATTTAATAGGAGAAAAATCCAATTTAGTATTTTATTTTATGTGTTTGACATTTTACAGTAGGAGTTCCAGCAGGTATAAAATTCAATCTTCACACTCATACTTAGTACAGGCAAAAAGCAAGCTATGCCCTGGTCATTGATGGATTGGGACAAGAAGAATGAGAGGGTCAGGTTGACCAAGAAAACAAGCCCTAAAGCTCCACCCCTTTCTTGTGCTCTCTGGGCCTTAATGGACTCCTGTCTGCACTGACTTAACCCTGCTCCTTCTTTCAGTTCTGGGAGGTGATTGGCGAGGAACATGGGATCGACTGTGCTGGGAGTGACCTTGGGGCATCTGCTTTGCAGCTGGAAAGAATCAACGTGTACTACAATGAAGCCTACGGTAGGGCTGGTGGCACCGGGGTTAGTGGTGGCCCAACAAGCAGGAAGCAGGCAGAGAAAGAGCAAAGGCCTGCGGGATCCAGGCATCCTGCGGGATCCAGGCATCAAATGAGCGTTGCCGAGCCTGGAGCAGGCAGACAGGCAAGCAGCAGTCTCCAGAGTGGGGTCCCCAGCCCTGTTCAAGAGGGAGGCCTGGAGAGGAAGTCACCCAGACCACAAGCAGATTAAGCAGCTCCCTTCCTAAAAAGGAAAATTTACAAACAAAAATTCACAAAAATGTTCATAAGTGATAGGTACGATCACCCCGGATTGGAAGGAGCAATGCACAAAGAGAGCAAGCCATGATGAGAAATTTTTTTTTTTTTTTTGGGGGGGGGGGGGTCAGGCATTTTATAGATGTGTGTGATTGTTGTAGGGGTAAAGGAGATGATAGGGACTACCAAAGGTGTTCAAATGCTGAACTCCCGGAAACCCCTTTCTAGAACACCCTTGTGTTTTGGGCCAGGGTCACGCAGTTCCATCTTGATGAGATAGTAACTCTGAGGAAAACATCGGTTTGCTGACATCTTCCTGTTTGTCCACATAGGTAAGAAGTATGTGCCCCGAGCAATCCTGGTGGACCTGGAACCTGGGACGATGGACAGCATCCGATCCAGCAGATTAGGAGCCCTCTTTCAACCCGACAGCTTTGTGCACGGTAGGTTTTTCTAGAAGAGTCCCCGGCGGAGGCGAGGAAGCCTCCCCGCGGTGCCCTTTTCACACATCCCGCCCCTTCCTCTTGCCAGGGAACTCTGGGGCCGGCAACAACTGGGCAAAGGGCCACTACACCGAGGGAGCCGAGCTGATTGAGAGCGTCATGGACGTGGTGCGGCACGAGAGCGAGAGCTGCGACTGCCTGCAGGGCTTCCAGGTGGTCCACTCCCTGGGCGGGGGCACGGGCTCGGGCATGGGCACGCTGCTCATGAGCAAGATCCGCGAGGAGTTCCCGGACCGCATCCTGAACGCCTTCAGCGTCATGCCGTCCCCGAAGGTGTCGGACACGGTGGTGGAGCCCTACAACGCCGTGCTCTCGGTGCACCAGCTGATCCAGAACGCCGACGCCTGCTTCTGCATCGACAACGAGGCGCTCTACGACATCTGCTTCCGCACCCTCAAGCTGACCACGCCCACCTACGGCGACCTCAACCACCTGGTGTCCCTGACCATGAGCGGCATCACCACCTCCCTGCGCTTCCCCGGCCAGCTCAACGCCGACCTGCGCAAGCTGGCCGTGAACATGGTGCCCTTCCCGCGCCTGCACTTCTTCATGCCTGGCTTCGCGCCGCTGACCGCGCAGGGCAGCCTGCAGTACCGGGCCCTCTCGGTGGCCGAGCTCACCCAGCAGATGTTCGACGCCCGCAACACCATGGCGGCCTGCGACCCGCGGCGCGGCCGCTACCTGACGGTGGCCTGCATCTTCCGGGGGAAGATGTCCACAAAGGAAGTGGACCAGCACCTGCTCTCCGTGCAGACGAGGAACAGCAGCTGTTTTGTGGAGTGGATTCCCAACAACGTCAAGGTGGCTGTCTGTGACATCCCTCCCCGAGGACTGAACATGGCGGCCACCTTCATAGGCAACAACACGGCCATTCAAGAGCTCTTCAGCAGGGCTTCTGAGCACTTCTCGGCCATGTTCAGAAGGAGAGCTTTTGTGCATTGGTACACTAGCGAAGGGATGGACATCGACGAGTTTGGGGAAGCCGAAAGCAACGTGCATGATTTGGTGTCCGAGTACCAACAATTTCAAGATGCCAAAGCCATTCTGGGAGAAAGTGAAGAAGTCCTGGAACAGGCAGAAATGGAAGCATTGGATCAGGAACCTTAGCCAGGAGAGAGGCTGCAGGGGAAGTCACTCACAGAAATTCCGCCAGAGATGCGTGCCTCTCCTGCAGCTCTCCACAGCTGCCGGCCTCGCACTGCAGCCCAGCCGCGGAGGGGCTCTGGGGTGGGGGAGTGGCTGATGGGCACTAGGGTCTCTGACCAGTTATGCACTGGGTGGTTTGATAGTCAATTCTCTCTCTCTCTCTCTCTTTTAAGCAGCAAAGTGAATACACCATAAAGCGCCTCCTTTGTTTTGAAGTGTATCATCTTGACTGCATGCCCAGCCCTGTGCTGGGCATCCAGACTACACGAGTGGGTTTGCAGGAGTCCGGTGCAGTTCACTCCTAACTTTCTAGCAGCACTGACAGGTCCCGGCATCCTGGGGCAGCCAAGACTCACCTTGGCCTCTGTCTTCCTCACTAACACTGTCTGGAATCCTACTTTCCTTATCACCAACCTCCGAAAGAGGCAGGTGACCGCTAGCATATGGGATCTATAGGCCCAGGAAAGTGCCGGTGTCCACTAGTATACTGCACAGCCCTTGCATAGACCTCAACCCATGAACTGGAAAGGGAAAAAGGAAGTAGCCGTAGTTGTCTCTGGCTAAACAGAAAAACAAGAAAGAGTGAGAAACAAAACTAAAGCTTGCTGATCCTCTGATCTTGATTTCCAAACAACTAGCTTTCAACATACGCACACATGCATTTTAAGTTTCTTACCACTATTAGATTTAAGGAATTCACTAATAATTATCTTTGGCTTTCCCTTCATAGGCAGTTTGGAAACATACTTTCCAGTTTCATTTGGTAATGACCCTCCTCCCCCAGCCCCGGAAATGCCGTGTAGCTCCTCGACTCTTCGAATGGGCACGCTGCACACTCGGCAACCACTCAAATGCAGGAATGAAGCAGAAATGGCGGCAGTGTTCTTCCTTACGGAGGACATCATCTCATTAGGGAATTTTTACAGTTCAAATTAATTTCCAGAAGTTGCCATACATGTTTGCACGATGACACAGCTTTAACCATTACACAATTTTAATCTGCTCACGTGACAACAGGACCAAATACACAAGAGCATAATCAAACCATCCATAACTTCTTAGTTGCGGTTTTCCTGTTTCTGACACGCAGCACTGCTGTCCCTTCCACACCGTGAAGGTCTTAATGATCTTCTAGAATCACCATGAGCTCTTCTATGGGAACATGCATAACTGGTGACAGGAAACTGCTCTGATACTGACTGAAATATTTGCTTGCCGGCAACTGGGTTCCCATCTCCTGATTTGGTTTTGTTATTGGCAATAATAAAGGAGCAGGTGGATGGATAAGTTGCTTATTCTGGGAAATGTCACTCTTCCCTGTGTGCATCTCAAGGAAATAACTAAAATACACACCAAGAGAAAATTAGGCCTGGCCATTGGCATCCCTCACAAACCTTCTATTTACAAAAAAAAAAAAAAAAAAAAAAAAAAAAAGGTTTAAACACTTTCTACTTGTGTGTGGTTTGAGAAGCACTAGATTTAGTAAGTAACTGCATATATACACTCTTTAAGTTAATAACCTCCTCAGACGCTGAAAAGACTTGGAGCCTGAAATTATGGGAGAATTCACACACACATTTCCTCTGGTACTTTCTTTCTTTCTCAAATCTAAAAAGGCAATTAAACAGATGCAAGGAAAGATATGGTCTTAAGATTTTTTTAAAAGAAGTTCTGTTGATTTACATCATTGTAAAGACTTTTTGTTTGCTCAATAGTAATCATCAAAGTACAAAGAAACTCAATTTTAAATGGATAAATTGCTCTATTTCAAATGAAATAAATTCCTTTTCTTAGAGCCTAACCACCCAGACTGATTAATCTGAGTAGTTAAAAATATTTCAAAATGCATCTCACCATCCCACTCCTGTGTGTGATACAAATAGATTAAAACAACAACAAACTAGAAATGAGAGAAATTTATCCCTCCCAATTTTGAAGAGCTCATTCCTTCAGCAGTTACAGTTGCTACGGTGACATTGGTTTCTTGGAGACTGAAATAGCAGAATTATAGAATTTAAGAGCTTGTCCAATTTCTTCATTTATACCACAGGCCACTACAAGAAGGAATTCTAACCCACTGGACTCCTTCTGACATCACCCGCTGGTCTGTGAACTACCCACAGATCAGCCTGACAGGGTCCCTACATCATTTGGGTACACTCTGCCTGCAACTACCTTGCAGTGTTGTGTTCATTTCCTCATCATACTTGCTCAGTTTTTGTTTTTTTTTAAATCATAAAGAGCCTCAAAAAATCTTTGTGGACAGTAAATGTTGTCTTTTATTCAGTTCCTTACATTCACTCCAAATCACAAGCTCTGTCCCTCAGTCTCACTTCTAATCCATCCCCTTTGCCTCCCTGATAAATGACTGATCTTTAATCACTTGGTTTGAAATAATTTTGCCTCTGCCTACTAGTTACTCTATCTTTCTGGTATTAAAACGGGTGACAGCCTGTGACTCCTTTATTCCTAACCTCTGTAAAGGAAGATCCTTCCTGCTACCTCAGCCCTGGGGACCCCGACACTGAAGGGAGATGCTTTAACTTCTTAAGAGCAGGAAGACAGGCCTTGGCAGACTCTGGGGCCTCTCCCCTGCTGCACACCCCCTTCCACTCATCCACTGCTCCTTCTCGCATGCTGTGGTGAGAACTCAATAAAGTGTATAGGTCAAGTGTCGAGGGTAGTAAGTCATTTCCAGAAGCTGAAAGCAAAGACGTTTTCTTCATCTTGTTCTCAGACCTAATAAATTATCACCAGCTTAAATGCCATGGTGAGAACTAGTCCTAGAAGTGTTCTAAAACTTCCTGTTCCAATTTATTTCTCCAGTCTCCAAAAAGTAAAAATGTGCAATTAATTTTGCAATGGTGTGAACTCAGACAAGTGTTTCCAAGTTTCATAGAAAGATAAAAAACAAACACTTGCAACAATTCTTCCTAAACACTGAATGAATGAATGAATGAACACCACAAAACTGGTGCACATTAGACCTCAGACCTGTAGTCAAGAATCTGATTTTAATTTTAGGTTGGCCATCGGATCTCAATAAGCAGATATTGAACAGCTTTGCCTCATTTCCTATGAGAAATGCTACTAGACTATAGATTCATTTATAAAACAATATGAAGTGCATTTTGTGATTAAATTCTAACATTAACAGTCCTGTATAGGTTTTAAGTGCACAATAAATAAATGAGTGCTACAATTTAGTGTTTGTTCCTTTAATGTATGCTTTCAGTAATTATTTTCATTTCGATTGCTGGCTAAGAGGCACTTAGAGATACTTCTGTCTAGACAAAAGGATGAAGCCCCTGCTTGACAACGGAGCCACTATTCTGATGTGACTCTGCAATTCAAAGATTAGGGACAATAGAGTTGTAATGGCAATGTCTAATTTCAATCACCAATCAATGTCATGAAAAACAGAACTTTTATTTTGAGATATTTAAAAAACGTTTTCTTGGTCACTAAATATGGCACATGTCCGTTCCCCATCAGAAGCCTGTTTCGTGTCGTCATAGTCATACATTTGTGTGGATAGTTTCTATAAAGTTTGACAGAAACCAAAAGTCAATAGTAAGAGTGAAACATCCATCAATTTATTGGCATCATCATTTATGAACAAGACAGGATTTTCTTTTTTTTCATGAAGCAAGATGATGTTTATCTGCCATAACATGTGCTCACACTTCTTCACCTTGAAAATGTAGCATTTTGAACTTTAGTCAGGGTCTAGGAGGAAAAAAGAAAATGCAACAGTTGCCAGCCAGTTCTGTATGTTTTCTTAAACATCCAACATGAATACCAGAAAGGAACTTCCTACAGTGAACCTCAATGTAACTGTGGCTTCAACTCCCTTGGGAGGTGGGATCCCTGGCCAGCTCTGAGCACACAGGGCCTCACCAAGTGGCATTCCCCAGTAAGTAAATCTAACACTTGCCTAGGAAGAAAGACACTACTTTGCCTTTAAAAGCTGTCACTATCCCTTGTGCTGATGGGGAGGGTCCTCACTGCTGAGATGTAAGCAGAGGGTCTCATGCTTTGTGTGCAGGAGCTGGACAGAACTTACTGACCCCAAGGACATGGAAAAGTCACAGGGTCAGATGCAGTATCTGATGTAGCACCACTGCAGAGACTAAGAGATATTCTCAGCTTGCTGTTGACACAAAATGCAACATAGAGTCAGGTCTCATACATAGGAACTTATGAGATTAGACAGAGCCCCTAAAAAAGGGCTTAATTCAAAACACTGTATCTCTTGACTCGAAATTAAATGCCTATCAATTAAAAATGAGAATGCAAAGTGCTCAGGGGAGACAGCTCTACTAAGCAAAACTGCTCACATCCAGGAGTTGCCAAAGGGTTAATATTTACCTCACTTCTGTGCTATGGTGTGTCTGCAGCTTTTTAAAAAGCAAAACAAGAAAATTAAATCTGAAAAACCCGTTCTGATAATTTGCCTTATCTTTGAAATAACAATGTCAAGAAAGTAGCTGAGAGATCAAATCATTTTTGTAGTTTGGAGTACAAAAGTCTGAACTTATCAACGTTACAGAACTGTCTTTTTATTGCATAAGAATGAAACTTTACATCACCAACGTCTTTGCAGAACTAAAATGAACCAAACAGTCTAAAAGCATAATAAATTCAGCAAAACAGTATTCACTGCAGGGTCTTGCAGATTTTACTGCTCGGCAAAACAGCAGGACCCTTGCTGTACGCACAGTCCTTGTGTTCAGGAAATGGTGATTTGTGAGGACATTAGCAGATGTGGGGGAAATAAAAATGCAAAGAGCTGTAATTTTTCATGCTCCTGAACTGTTATGTAACTCTAATAGCCATTAGAAAACTGAGGAGTTTATTCTCCAAATTATTCGATTTTGTGCAGACAAATGAAACAGGTTTAATTAAAATAAGATGGCTCTCTACCTAAGCATTGCTAAATGAACTGAAAATCAATGTGCCAATTACTTCTGCTTGTCAGGGCCCAAAAGGACATCCTTTTATCATGTCACAGGACTTCTATACCTTGTATGTTTTAAATTATTATCCCAATAACTAACTTTGAAATGGCTGACTAAAAAAATGAACAGAAGCCCCAACTAGAATTAGTTTGAATTTTATGTAGCTCTATAAAATTTAAGATGCAACTCTTCTAAATAAATCCATAACTTACTGGTTATTCCTTTTTCACTTTCACAATTTTTATGCTACTGCCAGAAGTCTTCTCGGCATTTGCTTTGAATTCTGCCTTCAGTGCATCCCTCACTGCTTTTGCACAGATCTGAGAGTATCGGATGTAGCTGGGAGAAAAGGAGAGAAGATACGTTAATTATCAATAATCCTGCCAGAAGGCTGTGTTACTGCATTTTTGGTTTCTTTCCTATACTTTTAACTTTGGTTTAGTTGTACATTATTGCAGAATTGGACTTAAAACTAATTCCAAAAGGAACCTCTAGAAAGAAAAAGAAAGAAATGTGCCAAAGGATCAATTGATTTTTGGTTCAGTGATCACGATTTCTTTTAATTTACAGTAAAGGGTTAGACACAGGAAAACAAAAAACAACAACAAAAAAGAAACCCAGAACAAAATGTTAAGGGATGATACAACACAAATGATTTTTCCATTTCTCTCCTCAAAACTTCTTTAATTATATTATTCTTACAAGGTAAGGTATTTATAATTGACAGAAAAAACTACTTTGAACCAAAACAGTTCTTTCTCTGATACATATCTAAAGGCCTCCCTGAGAATACTAGACTGTGTCTCACAAGCCTGCCATGAACATATCTCCTAATCAAGGTTTCTAAATTATGAAAAGTCCTCAGAGAACACCATCCAACCTAGCAGAGTACCTAAAAACCTGCTCCCTGCTTGGCAGACGAACTTCTATCAACATCCTATTTTCCCAATAGATGTTGGATCACTTTTCACACTTTTTTGAAAACAGGAAGTGGGTGGTGGCAGCTACTGCTCATGTCTTAGAACTTGTTTTGGGGTGTCAGAGGCAGAACTTCCAATGCCTGCTACCACTCCTACTAACTGGGTGACTTGCAGGCTGCTCAGCCCTTGTCAGCTTGTTTATTCACCTGTAAAAACAATAGAATAAAAGAATAATAATACCTGCCCTGCAGGGGCTTGGGAGGAGGAATAGTGCGGAAAAAGCCTGGATCCCATAGTAGGTGGCTTAATAAATGGTTCCTGTCACTGCTTTTCTAGTCCACTGCACTCGGCTTGACCTCAGCAAGTCGGGGAACCTGGCTACTCGGGAGTAGGTAAAGTTACCACTACCAACTTAGGCAACGCGCAAGGTGTCGCCTGGAGTGGAGAGACCCGCGTCACACCGGGCCAAGGCTCCCACTGCACAGGGCAGTCCACGCCTAGGCTCCAAGCCACCGCTCTCCTCTGCAGAGGTCTGCACGACTCAGGGGGGCTTCCACCCTTTTCCACAAGGACACCGAGGTCAAGGGGCAACTGAATACCGGAGGGCACGCAACCCTGCGGGGCTGTCCGTGCGTGCCGCCGAGGCCCGAGGGCGCACAGCTGGCGCAGGGGTCGCCCCCCGGCGTCCCGCGTCCTCCAGGGCCCTGCAGGCCGGACGCCCTTGTCCATGGCGACGCCATCTTGGCGGCGGCGCCGGGGCCCTGGGCCCGGTGGGCAGGGCCGGCCACGTGTGGGCCACCTCCCGTCGCGACTCTGGCGCCGGGCCCGCGCGCTCCCCTCCGGAGGCCCGGGCCTACCTGAGTCCAGCCTGTCGCCAGTACGCCACCATGATGTCGCGAGAGCGGGCGCGTCGGGTCGAATCGCGAGGATGCGGCTGTAGCAGCTCAGCCCGGCGGCCGGAAAGTCAGGCCTGAGAAGCGGAAGGGGCGGGGCTCGCGGACCTGCCAATCACTACCTATCGCCCCGCCCCCGCAAAGCCCCTGCAGCAACACCGCGGAGGCCCCCCGCCGCCTGGAGCCAATCCTCGGGCAGGCGGGCCAGCGACGCCTGCCCATTGGCTCCTGAGGTGCCCCGCGGGCGGTTTACAGCAAGGCCGCGCCGGGCCCCCGCCCGAGGCGCGAGGACGTGGCTGCCATGCAGAGCCGGGCAGAGACCGGCCAGTTCCGGGGCGCTATGCGGGCCTCCAAGGAAAGGAGTTGCTCTCACCCTTCAATCACGGAAAACACTATAATCAAGAAAAACACCACAGTCCAAAGATTTTTTATTAACAAGGAGTGTTTAATTTGCTTCATTTTAAGCAGGATGAGATGCTCCACAGTTCCAAGAGTTGCAGTCATCAGTACTTTAATTCAGTCCTCTTCAGTGAATTTGCTGGCTCTGATTGTATTTATAACAAAAGCAACAAATTATCAGCTATCTAAAGAGATGGAACTAACTATATTGGAAAATGAAAATAGATTTTATCATTAGATCAGAATTAAAAAAATCAAACGAGGATAAGATAAAGATTTAAGAAATTGTTTTTCATTAGGATATTACACCTTTTTTCCAGAACAAGTATAACAGAAATTATACAAGTCACTTTTTGTGAAACATTAATATTTAGCAATGTTTTGTTTAGTTGAAATGTTATTTCAGTTGTAAAAACCATCTCCGGTTACAAAAAAACATAATCAGAAACCTTATCGGATTTAACTTGCTTTTACAAATATCCTAAGAATTCTTTAGCTAAACAGTATTTTAAATAGAAAAACACTAATTTTTGAAAGTTTGGTATTTTTCTGTCGTTTTATGTACACATATTAACTGGTCTCTTTATAAAAGGTGATCTCATTAAGCATTGTAAAATAAAGGCAAGAGCTCATCACCTTTTAACAAAAATATTTTGTATGCAACAACTTCAAGTATCAAAGATATCATTTAGTGATTAAAACTGCTTGTATGCTACAAAATATTAAACAAAATACATTTACTGGATTTTTCACCTCTCAGCTACTCTCTGGCATCAAAAATAAGGATAGTCCATTGATAAAACCTGCAGTGCGAATCACTCAGGGGTTAGTTTGGGCCAGTCACTCCGTCCCCACCCCCAATTTTTCTTTTCTTCCCCAAACGCCCCCACACCCCCACCATGGCACCGTATTATTAAAAACATCAAGTACCTGGGATTTATGCTTCACATCAAGACATCATTTGAGTAATTTCAAATGATGTACAGCTCTTCATGTAAAAAAGATGTTTTGTGGTCACAATTACCTCAAAAAGTAATTATATTCAAATAACCTGACATATCATGCCTTAGCAATTACAAAACCATGATTTTGACACATGGCAATTTATAAGTTAGGCAAATGTGAAATGCTAAAAGATGTGAACAGCTGTACTGTTTAAGTGTAAGTGTTCTGTTAAGAGTGCTGCAGAACTCAGGTAATGACTTTATTTTTTAGTTAACATCACCAGCCCACGATACAGCATGCTAAATCATAAAGTACAGATCCAAGGAAGGTAATACCTTTACTAAGTTACAAAACTTTGGCAAATCAATACAGTACTCTTTAATACAATAAAATATTATTTATGTTGAAGTCACATATTAGACTTAGTGATGATTTTCACTCCAAAAATATCATTTAAGTACCAAATCAAAACACTGTGGGTTTTTAGCAGAGCAAGTTATTTTATACAATTTAATGTCTTTCAACACTATACAATTCCTCCTTTTAGAGTCAGTTCCCCCACGCAGGCTGTTCTAGTCTGTATTAGCAAGGTGAGTGTGTAGGGGCTCTGCTTGCTGGTCCAAAGTCAGGTACAGTTCCAATGTCTGAAAAGTGTTAAAATTCTATTTTAAGGAGATACAATGTCAACGCCAATTTCTCCCAAGTACTTTTTTAAAAAACTGCTAAATTTTCACATAAATACTAGAACCCTAGAAATTAGTCATTTCAAGTCACACTAACCTCAGATGATCCCTTGGATTTTAGAAGCCCTGTATCTTTTTGTTTTGATCAAGTCACATAGCCTTACTCCAGATTATTAGAAAAAAAAAAATTCTAACTAAAATATAGTTATAATTTTTAAATAACAAATAAATACACTGTCTGCTTGGAGATTCCTGGGGACCTGATGTTCTATATCGACTTTTATCATTTCTCTACAAATGCCGCCGCCGCCATTGGTGTCCTAATGCTTCCTCTTGCTGAAGCTGTCAACTCTTCAATTTCAGCATTTAATTTATGTATTACCCATTCCATTGCTTCTCGGCCCTTAAAAAAAAATCCAATACATTTATTGTTACTGAGTGAAAGCAAAGGTCTGTACAACAGGAAGTAACAGGGAGTGTTACGAGCATAACTAAGCCCCAAGAGGACAGATTGTTTTTGTCCTTGCTTTCTTTTTTCTAATATTATTTACCCAATATCAAATGCCTTGAGCAAGTGGCTTGATCCATAAACTGATTTTTATTTTGTATGCAAAAGATGTTCTCAAAATAATCTACAATTAAATGACAGCATGTCTTATTCATTTCATGATTGGCGTGGCCAAACCCTTATTCATGTCTAAATTTTAGATTAAAATTGGGTACCAGGCCCTGAAGCATGTGGTCCTTGACTCCCTCCTCACTCCTTTCCGCTTGGTACTCTACGCAATTCCTTGAGGAATGGAAGGAGCATGCTGTGACTCCTGTGTCAGGGCCTATGCACACACGGTTCTTCCACCCCAGTGCTCTTTCTGGCCTGCCCCACAACCCACTGCCACTCAGCCGGTGGCAGAGACATCCGTCACTACACACCCTCCTGCCTGTCCTTACTCTCCCCTTCTTCAATGTGTGCTGTGAAATTTGTGTTGTTTTCCTGTGAACTCAACGAGGGCAGGGACCACATTTGCTTTGTTCCCTGATGTTATCTTGTCCCCAGGCCAGCCTAGCACTCTGCCTGGCACAGAGAAAGTGCTGTATGACTGTATTAAACATGTGTACAAAACAGTGCATTAGTTGACTCTTTCCCCAAATTTACTTGTTTTAAATCATGTGCTCTCTATGAGATCAATTCTTGATGGGGCAAAAATTGGTTCTTTGGGGTGATGGAAAAAATTCAACTCATATCTAAATCACATATATATGTATGTAGTGTTAAATAATCTCACAGATATGGTGTTAGAAGAAAAATGTCGGGCTGGGGATATAGCTCAGTTGGTTGAGTGCTTGCCTTGCAAACACAAGGTCCAGGGTTCAAATCCCCAGTACCGTGGAAAAAAAAAAAAAAAAAAAAAAAAAGAAGAAAAATGTCTAAGATCAATGAAGGGGATGATGATAAAGAGTGGTCATGAGACAGCACTTGAACTGCGCACAGCTACACAGCATTAAGCACTTCTATGTGCTGGGCCTTGGGCCACACATGTTCCATGTTATCTCATTTACCTCATGCCAATCCTGTAAGATGGGCAATCTCCACTTCACAGATGGGAAACCAAGGCACAGAAAAGTTAACTTGATTGCCCAAGGTTGAAAGGCTGGTCAAAGCTTGCCATGTAAACCCTATGTGCTAGACTACAGAGCCTGGGCAAATAAATGCCTGATGGCGTCTGGCTTCTCCCTGCAGAGTGGCTGAGAGTCAGCTTACAAGGACAAACATGCTCAGCTTAAGATCTTCCAGAAACAAACCCAGAGACAGCAAGCCATCATGTAGCAGCTACTTACTTTACTAGCATTAGAAGATATCGTGCTTGCCATCAGCCCTTCCAGGTAACTGCTAAGGCTGACTCCCTGCACAGAGATGATGGCTTCCTGCGTCAAAATAGTCCTGGCACAAAACAAACACAATGTGAGATGACCCAACTTTCCTCTTTTAAAAAGGTTTAATAAAAAAATCAAAACTCCTTGTAACATATGTTTGTCAAAATATTTTTACTTACTTTTCTGGGTCTTGAGGATGTGGTTTGTATATAAGTCTCTCATCCACTGAAACCATATTTGTAAAGGAAATCTACAGAACAAGGGGATAAAAAGCAAATCATGGGGCTGGGGCTGTATCAGCGGTAGAGCACTTGCCTAGAATGTGTGAGGCACTGGGTTTGATTCTTAGTACCACATTTAAATAAATTAAATAAAGGTCCATCGACAATTTAAAAAAATATTTTTTAAAAAAAGCAAATCATTTTGGAAACAAAGATTAAAAAAATTTCCAAAATTAACACATAAACCAAAATCTTACTAGCTAAACATACAAAACAACAAAAAGTCAACCACAAATAAGCCACTTTGATATTATTGTATAAATACAACTTAAATTTCACTTTTGCTGTCTACTTTTTATTTAAAAAAAATTAGGAAAAGTATAATAACAATATGCACATGATCCTGAATTCACTTCATTGGGTGGTACTAAAAGGACCATTAGAGCAACCAGCTGAGAAGCTCAGCAGTGCCAACTGACTGCAGCTCCAAAGACTGACTCTGCACACACCCAGCTGATATCAACTATAAGACAAAAAATTAAGCCAAACAGTTCAAACTAAAGCAAGAGAGAGCCAAGACTTACATTAGTAGATTTAAGTTCCATTGTTTTCTCTACAGGATCAACTACAGAATGTTCTTGCACATATGTTTTGGTTCTTGCTGAACCAATAAGCTAAGAAAAACATTCAGAATTAGTAATCAGAGGAGGAAGGATTTCTTACTGAGTGTATCAATATTTTATTTGATTGTATAAATGTGTTACAATAGCTTAACCCAAAATCTGTTTTGAAAAAACAGGTGGAAACAAAGGTCAGAAAGAAGGCCTATTGGAGGGTAAGAGAAACTCACACATCCTGGATGAGACAAGACTGCCATACCCAACACCTCTCCCACAGGCAGTCAGGAACCAGCCTGAGAGTGTGTGCAATCTAAGGCAGGACACCGAACTGCCGAGGTGCGCCAGTGAAGCGCTGATGCTGAAACACAGAAATTGGAAGATTTGGGGCCACACGGCATCTAGAAGAGGGACAGCCCAGGAGCATGTCGGTGTCTCCTGGGGTGGTTCACAGGAAAGGCCACACAGCTTCAGGCTCCAGATACAAAACAGCCATCTTGTGGTGGAGGATCCCAGCAGCAGCAGGGAGTAGCCCTGTGCTTGACCCCAGGCCTGCTCCCTGTTCTTATTCACTTCTGTGTCCCTGCCACCTAATGCTGTGCTTTTTGTACAGGGGATGAGTGTATTCCTGTTGAAAAATATGTACCTAAGATTCCTGAGTAGGGCTGACTTCAGTGAGGAGACCCTCTACAGAAACCTGGCTCCACTTGCCACACCAGTTTTATCACACTGTGATGAAATGGCATTCCAGTTTCTTGCTGGTTAAAGTGGATCACTAAAGCCTGCTCATTTGTAACTGACTAGAACTGTTTCCCCTGCATGGGAAGGAGTACAGGCTGAGGCACAAATATGACAACGCTGAGTACTAGAACATTCCCCTTAATGTGCACCACCTATTATCGACCACAGCAACTGTCACCTAACAGTCATGACCAGACCATTACACCTAAATTTTATTGGTCTCAAGTTGCTGGCAAAAGTGGGAGGAACAGAATAAACTCCTTTTAGGTTATACAGCATCAGCTGGTTCCCTTCAGAAGATTCTATCGGGTGCCTTCATGAAGACTGTAATAATATTTCCAATTCATTATACACTCGTAACTCAAGTTTATTATAATACAATTTGAACTGATGCAAAAATGATATTCAGAATCTGCTCCCACAACCTATTTGAAATTATAATGTGTTTTAGGAAACTTCTGCACTGCAGGCACACTTCTGGGGGAATCAAGGCATACTTACAGACTTCACGATGGACGGCAGTCCCCACTCTGTGCTGAGAAGTCTGTGGCTGTGCAGCTTTCCAGAGGGATCTACATGCCTGTCCAGCACATCAACTCCAACCACACTCGGGTTCATAGGGTTTGGGTATTTCTGCATAGCAGCTGTTGTAACAGTTTCCCATGGGTGGCTGCCAACACAAACCCAAAATCAAATGTTTAAAAATATGCATGTGAATTAAGCAATTTTTATAACTTATCAAATCATTCTTTATAATGGAAATCTAATTCGTTTACCTAGGGACAATTATTTTCTGAACAGTGACTGAATGATGATTTTGGGAGCTTGATCTACACTTTTTTTTTTTTTTTTTAATGGACACAATGCCTTTATTTTATTTATTTTTATGTGGTGCTGAGGATCACACCCAGTGCCTTACACATGCTAGGCAAGTGCTCAGCCATCGAATTGCAACCCCAGCCCTTGGTCTGCATTTTTAATGTGTACAGAATTTGGTATTTTTCTAGAACACAGGTTATATAATGTAATTGATAGCTATAATATCCAATTATCTACACAGCATTAAAGTACAGTTTCTTAAACAATCTTTCCTATTTACAATTATCCACTTTCACATAAAATTGTTTCTAAGAAGCACTACTAATTCATAAAAAAATCTATTGAAAAATTATGTTCTGAAACAAGTAGCAAAAACTGCCCCCCCGACACTTTTGGTGGTGCTGAGGATTGAACCCAGGAGTGTTCTACCATCGAGCTCCATCCCCAGCCCTTATAATTTTTTATTTTGAAACAGGGTCTTGCAAAGTGGCCCAGGTTGGCCTTGAACTTGCAATTGTCCTGCCTAAGCCTGCTGAGGAGCTGGGATTACAGGTGTGCACCACGATGCCTGTCTAAAACCAGTCATAATACCATTTATTCTTTTGTTTGACCACAATCCTATGAAGTCATAAAGAATACAAGAACTTCTAGGCACTGTAAATTCTTATAGGAATTATAGAAGATTCAAAGATTTGTTGATTTAATTATGAAAAATTTCTCTACATTAATGTAAAAGTGTCCTCTTCAGCCAATATCCATTATTTTCCTCAAAGAAGTGATTCTGATTTCTGTTTTGCAAGGGTTGCTCAATACAATAAAAAGTTCAGGGCTCCCAACGGGCTATTTTCTAATAATCTCTCTTAACATAATAGGCAGTTCTTATTGCCTAGGACTGAAGTAGTTAACAATACCATATCATTTGAGAACTTGTAGAGTCTTTATTTTCTTGAAAAGGCATATGTGCTTGAGTGATTCAAAATGTGATATATATTAGTTCTTTACAAACTTCTGTGAATTAGCTGCTTTAGATGTCCCTCTCACGAAAAGCCTGCTTCAACAGGTGGTCTGGTCCACCTGCTTGACTGATCCCAATCCTTTCCACAGTATCTATCTGTGCTTTTGTTTTCATTTAAAGGAAAAAGATCTGGAGATGATGTTTCAAGTCATACTTGACTGATATAAATCACCCAGCATTACTTATTTTTCTAAAAGTAGAACAGGTAAAAATTAACTTCAGAGAACTCAAGACTGACAACTAAATCTTGTTAACAGACAGGAAACCTCAACTCCATTAATGTCTCAGAACCCTGGACAACCAGTGACATGATTTTTAATGTCTTCCTTTTCTCTATAATATTGTATAAATTAAACTGATTTTGTTTTTAATCTCAAGCCTTATTCAGTAATCAATGCACATATGTAAGTGGAGCAGCTTCATAAATCCAAACAGCCTCAGAATTGGAAGTGATATAGGCCAAGCACTCTGATTATCACCAAGGCAACTATCTAAAATGAAAATCAGATGAACACTTTCCCTGTCCATCCAGTCATATACCAATAGTGAGCTGGCTTCCATGTGCTTATCTCTTCCTCTTACCCTCTCTAAAAAATTAATAACTGCAAGGTTTCAGGGTGGTAATGCATTATTTGTAATTTTGCCCACCTCTGTGTTCTTAAATCAACTTGAAAACATCGATGTTGACATAGCTTGAACTAAGATTGCTTTATGAAACAAAGTAGCTCAAACATTACAAAGGTTGCATATTACAATTAACAACCTTCCAACAATTATTTAAACATAATTATGTGAAAAAGATCTAACACTAAAAGACATTCAAATAGAGCACCAAAGTGGAGTCAAGGGAACCTAACAGTGGCTTACAGTCCTGTTCAATTTCTTCACCTATAAAATGAGGTGGGGTTGGGCATGGTGGCACACACCTGTAATCCCGTGATCAGGAGGCTGAGGTCGGAGGATCACAAGTTCCAGGCCAGCCCTAGCAACTTAGTGAGTCCCTAAGCAACTTAGCAAATAAAACAGAAAATAATATATATAAAATATAAAACAAAACAAGAAAGGGCTGGAAATGCGGATCACTGGTTCAACCCCCTGCACCAAAAAAAAAAAAAAAAAAAAAAAAAAAAAAAAAAAAAAAAAAGAGGTGGGCACAATCCCAATTCCACTGAGGCAGCAGCAGTATCTTGATTTACTTACTACAAAGTAACCAGTCCAAAGATTGGTGCCTAGCACATATTAGGTATTCTTATATGTTGAAGTCATCAACTCAACATTAACCGTAAGCTAGGTCTCAGGAGGAAGTGCTGGAAAATCAAGGATGGGTAGACAGAACTTGGGTATGGTTCTGACAGCAATCCTGAAGATGGAACCCATAAAAATGATAAGATCTGTGAGAGGAGAAGATGATTTTGACTTCAGGAATGCTGAGTCTGAAGAGGCAGTGGACAAGTGGGTGGTGATTTCAGGTGTCTGGTAGGCACCTGAAAATAACAATGGGACTTTTCCTGAGAGGCTGGAGATCAAAGTACAGATCTGGGTGCCATAAATGAGTGTGCATGGGCTGGCACCCTGACTGAGCAGCTCGGACTGTCTGGAGAGGAGGCACCACCAGAGCTGCTGCTCCTTCTCCTGGAACATGTGCAGCGTTTATTGGAACATGCCTATCTTCTAGAAGGAGATCCCAGAGTGCTCGTCAAATCTTAAGAGGTCTGTGGCCAAAAGGAAAAAAGAGTAAGATCTTACTGATGAAATGGAAGACAGGAAGGCCGACAACTGGACCTAACTCAACATTTACACTAATAGGGAAAAAATAAGGGAGATGTTGAAAAAAAGGACAGGAGTGGACACAGGAGTTGGGGTGAGGTGAGGAGGTTAGGGAGAAGGGAGTTCTAAAAGCCAGACTCAGTACCAAGCACTTCTGAAGCATTCGGACTCGGGCAAGGACCTTGGTGCTGAGTGACTAGAGAAGGTCACTGCCAGATTAAAGAACACTGGGAGGACTACAGTGTAAAGACCGGGGTCTGTCTGTCCTCCCCGCCCGGGAGGGCGCTAGGCTTCAGGGAGAAAAGCGAGCTTCCGTCTGGGTCCTTCTTTCTGCGTGAGCTGGCCCTCGGAGAGGTCTGACGCCCGCGAGTGTGGACCTCTGTAGAAATCGCCCTCAGAAACACCTGCGAACTCCAATGTCTAACGTAGACAATACTACAAAGCTACAATACTGAAAACGGTGTGGCGGCAGCAGCAAGAGGAGCGGACAAGGGCGGACGGTCACCGCGATGCCCACGACAAGGCGGCATTTCACAGCCGGGCGGGAGAGGCAGGTCAGTCGGCGGAAAGGGCGCCCTGCTGCTCCTGCGGCGGTTCCTCCGTGTGCGGAGAGCGCGCCGGCGGCCGCAGGCCTGGCCGCCGCAGGTGCGGACGCGCAGGGCAGTGAGGGCGCCTGGGCCTGGCGAGTGGCCGCGGCCTGGCCGTCGCCTCCCACTCGCGGGCCTCAGTGGGGCCACGGTCGCGGGCTCCGCCTCCAGCCCCAGGCCCGAGGCCGTGCTCCCAGGGCCCCCGACGGACACGGGGCAGGCCGGCTGCGCCGGAGCGCGGCCCTCGAGCCCCGACGGCGCGGGCCGGGGCCCCGACGGCGGGGCGGGGCCAGGGGCTGGGGTCGTGACCTTGCCCCGCCCGCGGGCCCGGCTCGGCCCTCCCGGGGGCCTCTGCGCCCGCCCGCGCCCGGACTTACTCGAAGACGTGCTCTGAGGTCCAGATCTTCATGGTGCCGGCGGCCCGAGCCCTGTCCGGAAGACTCTGGGGGACAATGAGGCACCGAGGCACACAGCCCCGCCCCACCCGCACCCGGCGGCAGCGCAGCGCGCAGGCGCCGTCGGGCCCGGCGCGAGGACGTCCCGACGCGCGGCCTTGCGCCCTATCCCGGCCGGGCCAGGCCTCAGCGCCGCGCGGCGCAACTGGGCCCCGCCCACTGCGGGCGCAGCGCGTCGGCGCAACCTGGCTCCGCCCCGCGGCGCAATAGGCCCCGCCCCCTGCGGGCGCAGCGCGCCGGCGCAGAGCTGGCGGCGCGGGCTTAGCTGTGGCTGTGCTGCGCAGGCGCGGTTCGTCGCGTCGGCCTCGTCCACTCTGCTTGGGGTTCCCTGCGAAGCCTTGTAGCCAACCCGCCACCCTTCTCGGTGCGGGCACCACCTGCCCGCGGTGGGAATGACTCGCGTGGCCCTTGGGCGGGGTCGTGGCGCCCTCCACCCTGCCGCAGACCGTCCACAGTTGGTCTGTATCACCCCGAGAGCATCTTGTTCGACTCCCCTGGGAGGAAGCCTTTGAATGCGAGGATCTTGCTTCTGGTGCTGGTGATGAGTCTCGGTGCCCCACCTAGGAAAGGCTCAGTGACCACTGGAGAAGGACATAATTGCTTTTGCAATGAATTAACGAAACCATCTAGTGTATCAGTTTGACTTCCACAAGACTGTAAGCCTCCGCCAGACTTGTGCAGGATTCCTTGTACCTACCTACCTAGTGATCATTTGTTGCTCAGAGGAATGACTAAGAAGTGAGGGGCCCGAGGGGATGGCCATTGATTCCATTCCGAGGTGAGCCTTGTCCAGGGGAGGAACTTCTGGCGTACCTCTCAGGAGTCTTCCCAGCCCTGCCGCCCCACTCACCACAACCTTGTATCTTCCAAAAGAACAGCTTCCATTTGAAACGATGGTTGTGGAAGACAAGCTTTACCCCTGGTTTCTTAAAAGCTAGGCAAAAGTACTGCCACCTTGTTCCTAGCTTGCTTGATTGTTAAAAACAAAAGGTTAATTTAAGAAGGTAGATAATTTTTTAAAATAGCCGAAGTCCTTTATAAAAAACAAACAAACAAACAAACAAAAACAAAAAAAACCCAGAAAAGTTACATTAGACCGGAAGGAAATAATATGGTTGGGTAGTTGCAACTTAGCAATTTGTGGTACCTAGGATTTAAAAACCCAAACCCCGGCAGTACTCAGAGTGATTTCTTGGGGAGGTAATGTTTTGAGGGCTGGGAAGAGTGCCTTACCTTGATTAAAATGCGAAGTCAACGTCACTGGGAGTTAAAAACACTGGTAACCATCAGCACAGAACAACCTGTCCCTGCTATTCCTGGAGCTCTATGAGGCTATTTGCCATCCAGCATCCCAATTTTATTTATTTTAGAGAATGTTATTCTGCCCCCTGGTTCAAGATTTCTGTTTTTGAGTCATGAAAGTTAAATGACCCCTGTTCTATCCCTTCCGTACACACATTTTGTCAGTCCATTGATTTTACCTATTACATCTGAAGTGACGGGGATGAAGGATGGCAGGATGGAGATCTGGGACACGAGTGTCTTTTCTGTCGTGGAAATGATCCCATTTCTTACTCTGGAGAGCAAGGCTTTTATTGGTACTATCTCCTGGAGACTCACCTAAGGGACACACAGGAAGCAAATGAAGGATTTTAACACTGTTGCTGACAGTGCCTCTCACAGAAGAGAAACGTCGTTAGCAGGTCACTAACCTGATTTGGAACTAGGTACCTGGCTTTTTGGCTCTGTCCCAGGGGTGACACCTATCCCCACTCTCTTCTGGTTGCCATCCTGAGAGGAAGAATGCAGATGTGACTGCTTCCTGTAAGAAACTTCACAACGGGCTAAAAAGATGAAATACAAGTCAAGAAGTAACTTGATGTCTAAGTGAGGGCTGTGCTGAGGGCAGAGAGATGCAGAGCAGGGCAGCCTCAGTCCTTAAAGGAGAGGTGGCGCAGGGCATTTTCCTGGGCCTCACGAGAGGAGATGGCTATGTGGGTTGGGATCAGGAAGTGGTATGAGAAGAGGCACAGGGAAGCACCTGTGTTAGTGGCTCCATGTTAGCAGATTGCAGAGACAGGCCTGGTGGGGAAGCTGGCAGTCACGGCTCTAACTATAGGGTCTCAGCTGCTTTTATCTCCGAAGTTCATTCACTCACTGCATTTTCATGATTTCGACACTATACTTAGGCCACCCATTCCCTTACTGGAATTTTTTGTGTATCAGTGTTTTGTGTAGCTCCACCCTTATCCATGGCTGTGCTCGCCACAGTTTCAGTTAAGCACAAACAACTGTGATCTGACAATATTAAACCAAAAATTGCAGAGGTGAATAATTCATAGGATTGAGATTGTGTGCTGCTCATGAGTAGTGCAATGAGATCTCATGCCACCTTCTTCTGTTCTGCCCTGGACACAAAGCATCCGTTTGTCCATTGTGTCCACACTGTATAGCCCACCCACCCATTAGCAATAGCTTTCTCAGCTATCAGATCAGATCAACTGTTAGCCACTGCAGTGCTGGTATAGAGGGTTGGGCACTATCCTTAGTTTTGGGGCTTGACTGGGCAGGGGGGTCTTAGAATCCCCAGAGGATAAAGAGGGAACTACTCTAATAACTGTTTTTGTCTTTGTCCTTGGCACTGTCACAGAGGTTCTAAAACCTGTGGAACTTCCTGATAGAGATGTCTTTTGTTACAATGAGTCCTTTAGGTAACTCCTAAGCTGATGGTAGTGAGGTGACTTCAGTGGAATCCCAGCTAGCCTCAGAATGGGATCGGACACCAGAGGAACTGAGCAATTGGAGGGTTGGAATTTTTTTCCTGTTCACCTGGCTCCAAGCAGGCAGGGTGGAGCTGGAGATTAAGCTCTCAACTCTCAACTCAGAAGCCTTGATAGGCTTCTGGGTTGGTGAACACAGTTGCATGCCAGGAGGGTGAGGTCCTGTGTTCCTGGCCCTTCTGGACTCTGCCCAATGTATCTCTCCCTCTGGCTGTATGGTTTCCTCTGTGATAAACTTGTTTCCCTGAGTTCTGTTAGGCATCCTAAGAAGTCACCAAAACCAGGGGGGGATTGTTGGGAGTCCCAGTTTAGAGCGAGCCTATCCGAAGCACAGGTTACAAGCTGGACCTTGAGATTGGCCTCTGGAGTGTGGGCCGTCTCCAGGGATTGAGCCTGAAACCTTAGGGCTGACTCCATCTCCAGGTAGGTTGTCAGCACCAAAAGGTCTTCTGGAGGATTTCCTCCCCTCGCCCCCACGTCTGATGTCAGAAGGGTGTCTGTGGAGTGAGTCCCTAAGAGGAAACACTGTTTTTGTCATTTTGCTCTAAATGAAACTTTATGTAACTACTGTGCTGTCAATAAAAAACCAGTCTCCCCTCTGATATATGCGAAGTACGTAACTCTTAGAACGGTAACCCTGTGGGCTCCTGGGTGTATATCATATACTCCAGTAGGAGGTGGGTCTCACATTGTGGCTGATTTGCACATTTCTCAAATGTGCTTTTATCCATTCCCTTCAAACTTCAAATGACCTTTGCCTCTGAGCCTCTCACAATGACCTTCATCTCTGGATTGCTGTGAGTTCCTTCAACTTCCTTGCCTTCCTCTTTGAAATGAGTTTTTCCTTCATCCTACTTCTCTTCTCAATCCACTTTTTGCCTTTGCTCCCTTCATTAATTTGTTGCACAGATAGCCACTGGTCATCCATGCCAGGCTGTGCCTGTGGTCACGGAGCTGACACTGTACTAGCTGTCCTGGCCTGGGGGGGTTTCCCCAGGGTGTGCTGAGCAGCACCTGGAGAAAGGGCAGATTCTTACCCCTAGTGGGGAAGGTGCTGTGGCACCCAGGGGCCAGAGACCAGAAAGGCTGCTTATTACACTGCAAGGCCCAGGATAGCAACAGTACCCCTCAATGATGAAGAATACAGCCCCCAATCAATATTGTCATGGCATAGAAACCCCGGAGAACGGCTAAGAGTCATCTGCCAGCCCACCTGCCTGGCTTCTGTTTCCTCCTCCATTTCCCAACTCTGCTGAACCTACAGCTACATCATTACCTTCTGTCTTCACTACACGCTTCCACCCCCTTCAACTTTGAACATGGAGTTTTCTGTACCCAGAATGTACTTTCCCTGTTTCCCCTGAAGAGCCTCACTCACATTTTGAGGTCCTGTGCAAATGCTCCAGCCCCTAGCCTCTGTGGCACACCCTTCCAGGAGCTCTGCCCAAAGCATGTCCTGCTGCGGCATGACTGGGAGTTTTAAGAGCCCTCACGATGCTGCAGCCCCAGTGCAGGTGTGCATCCGCGTGGGAGGAGGAAGGACTGCGGTTAGAGGGACAAGGATCCTCCTTTGCTGCTCTTCAGCCTCTGAGTCCTTGCTGTCATTTTGTGGCCCGCAGGGAGGGAAGAGCACAGATCCTTGTCTTTTGGGCCCAGGTGCTCGCTGGTGTCTGACACTGGTTGTCTGAGACTAGATATTCATCCGTGAAACCAAAACTCTTGGAAAAGATGCAGAATTTCATCACGTTGATGAGAGCGATGTTCAAGAACCTCCCCAAACTGCACCAAACTAGCAGTGGAAGACTTTGAATAGAATTCAGGCAGTTGGCACTTGAGAAAGAAAATTGACTAGGGATGACCCCCAAAGAAAAAGAAGGTCAGACAGCAACGATTTGAATAACTGGGCTTGGAAAAGACCCTTGGGAAAACAAATCAAGTTCTTGAATATTTCTGTGGAGATGGCCATCACTATAATTAGGCTGTGAAATTCAAACGTATTATGTAGTGTTATTTCCCAGTTTGTGGGGCAGCGTATGCCAAAACTAGTGCTTCGTTCATTCTGTATAGTGAGAATTAGCATAGAGTTGCAATTTTAATCTGTATTTATACATATATACACATATACACACACACAGGTCTCAATATATAAATATGTATCATAATTATGCAGAGATGGATCACTCCACATATGCACATGTGTATATGTGTGCGCGCGTGTATGAACTTACTATCATCACTTTGTATCTCATTCTTCAGGATAAAATCTCAACTTTTTGTCTTCATTTCTCACCTTGAAATTTTGGTGTTTGGTTTGAGTGGATTCACTTTTAGTGTTTTTTTTATGTACCAATTTCACATTAAAAAATAAGGGTCTTGTTTAACTCCTAAAGCGAGGACTGGATGGGAAGATCAGTTAGGAGAAAGACACAGTAAGTTCTTAGGGTGGAGTGCGCAAGGGCAGAGGGGAAGCGGCGGTTCTAGCCATCTTTAGGAAGCCTTCCTGCTGAGCTCTCACACATTTTCATCTTGTGATCTAGGTGGCCCAGATGCAATGGAAAGCCAGAGTTTGTGTGACCCTAGAATGATTCAGAGAAGTGACCAGTACAACTCAGGCTGAGACCACAGTGTTCCCTGTGGTCTTTCCTGCCTGGGGAGACTGGACATGGAGAAGATGCCAGGAAACTGGAGGGCTGGGAGCCCACCTCTCATTTCTGCGCAGGGTACCGCCCCATTGTGGAACTGCACATCACTTCTGATTTAATGAGAATCCAGAGTCAAATTCGATTTTGTTCCCATTAGCGATTGAAGAGTTCAGGTAACTGTCTAGAAGTTCAGGTCTATATGAGTCTTTCCTATGTTATCTGTTTACCTAAATACCTAACCAAGTTATTCCTAAATTCCTGCAATAAGAAATGAATCTTTCCTCCTGAGAGGCCTTGGCTTTTCCAGTAATTCCTCATCCTGAGAAATTAAGGGTAATTTCTTAAAGCTAAATCAATTTGCTTTATTAGCAGTCTTCAGTAACCAGGTAGTCTGTATCAAAATTGGCTTTCCCCCTTTCTTGTGCTAAAAGCTTTTACTGTGAAAAGTCTATCATATACACACACAAGGGTATAAAACCTGGTCAGAAAGCCTTACTGGGATAATAAAAATGTCATCATTCCTATGTGCTCTATATGAGCAGTTCCTGCAACCTTGTTTCATATCCAGCTAATTGACATTGCATGGTCCCTACTGCAACATCAAGAGATGGAAAGGTGGGAGGAGGTCTGTGGCCCACTGCCAGGCACCTGAAGACCCAAGAAGGCTAAAAGCGGTCTTTGAAAGAGTGTAGGTAGGAGATGCGTTTTTCTTTTTGTTTTCTCTCATAAAGGAGGCTTATTTGAAGTCACTCAGAGGGTGACCCGCTGTTTGGTGACCATGGCTCACATAGCTGGTGGACTGCATGTCTTTCATGTCATCCAGGGGTAGCGGGGGCAATCTGCGCAGCCAAGGACTCATCTTCTTTGTGAGAAGCATAATCAGGATTACAGAAGGGGATGGAGCCTGGCTCTTGGCGAGGAGCTTGGCAGTTCTCTCCGTTTGTCTGGAGGCAAATTAGTTCTGTCTTTGCTGGAGGCAAATGGACCAGACTTAGGCCTTGTAGGGGTTCCGCTTCCAAGTACCCCATCCACAGGGGACTTTGGAGCTGGAGTTACAGGTGCAGCTGTGCTGGCCTGGGTAGATTCAGACAGCTCCTTTTGTGTGGCCTATCCTTGCTCGACTTTAACTTGGAGACTTTTCAGATACAACATTTCAGTAGCCAACGGCGTGAACATGGAGGGAGAGAACAATTATAGCCACAATCCACTTCCTGAGAGCACTTCAGCTGCCTACAGTTTCAAAAGATCAAACTGTCACCTCTTCCAAAGCCCAGGCCCGACTCATTCAATGATGAGTGCCTGGGAAGCATATTCTGAGATTAATAAATATCTTGCCTTTCTCCAAAGCAGCTCAGAGTGCACCATGTCTATTCTTTCATTTGCCAGCATGACATCTTGTACAGAAGGGAAGTAGGGACCATTATTCCTGATTTACAGCTAGAAAACAGAGGTGAAGAGATGTCAGGCCTCTTCCATCCCGTTCACTCTGATCCTCTAAACCATGGAGGAGACGAGGGGTACAGGACAACCACCCACAGCTGCGTGATGTGCCTCCCTTGTTTCCCAGGTTCCTGAGGGCAAGGCCAGCAGCCCCAGAGCTTTGCTGTTCAAAATCTCGAGTGTGAACTCTTGGTGGCCCTTCTTCATTCTGTGAGTTGGTGGGTGCATGACAATATTCTGGACCTAAGGGGAAGTGCAGTGAATACTTCCTGGACTCTCTTCACAGAATTTGGGGTGCAATCAGTGTTTTGCTTGGTCATGGTCTTCCTGCAAGGCCCATTCTGCAGAAGTGTGGCATTTTATGTATGTTTTAAGAGTTGTACTAAAAAGAAGCACAAACAAGTAGAAGGGTAAAAGGAAAGTCAGTTGTTTGTCACGGACTGATCATCTTGTTAGGGTCAGTTGGGCCCTTTTGTAAAAAACAACCACATTTTATCCTGAAACCCCAGGAAGGTGGCCTGATACTATGGAGTACAGTGAGGCACTTAGCACCTGTGGATAGAAGGTTCTTGAGTAATGTCCTAAGAGTAATATCCACAGCCAGTGGTTCCTTTCCAAGGCCTTGGAGGTTGATTTGCATCTGAAGAGAGGCTCCTGCCCCACTCACTGGGAAATACAGAGCATCTAATGCCCTGTGCCTGGGCTAGTTTATCCAATCATGCAGCACAAGAAAGATTAATCTTGATTATTGGCGTCCAAAATGGAAACCAGCAATTGGTCGGCAATGCTGGGCCTTTGAATATCCAGGTGCCATGTTGGACAACTACAGGAAGAGACCACACAGGAATGTCTACTTCCATCCCAGTTGTGTGTCCCTGTATCTCCTCCCAAACTAATGAAAGAGTGTGTCCTTTCTAGCCTTCTGCACTTCCCCACCTGCAGAAAGGGCAGCTTATTCACATTAAGATACTCCAACATCATGTTGAAAGTTTGCCAAGAAGGTTTTTTATTTTCTTGAGAAAGTATGAAGTAAATTGATAATATTTGAGATTAGGGAGCAAACCAATTTAGGATTGGAGGGACCCAGATGCCTGCAAGAATCTAGGACTTGGACACTTGGACCCTCTTAGTTTGGCCAGAGATGACATACAGAGAAAGATTAGCAGGCTACCCCATTCACAGATGCATCCTTAGAGTCCCTAGCATGGGGCCAGAACACAGTAGCTGCTCAGTGAGCTTTTGTTGAGTGAATAAGGGAAGCCAGAAAGCAAGCCGAGCTCTAGCATTTGGTAACACCTGTCCTTATTTATAAGTCAGAGTCAACAGGAGCATGGACAGTTGATGAATCTGAACAGTTACCAGAACTCAAAACGTACAACATGAAGGTCCCTAGACTAGAAAGAACACAAGGGTACAGGCAGAGGACAGTAGGTGCCCAAGTCTGAGCAGTGTCGCCTCCAGCTCCAAGGATCCCAAGGGTACGTTGAGGGAGACCAGAGCAGAGAGGAGCAGGCTGTGCACAGCTGGCTGCTGAGGGCAGGTCCGGAGGGAGGTGTGTGCCCACAGCCCAAACTGCCTTCATTTGAGAGACCAGCTGTTTGCTTGGGCCTAAGGCCGAGAAAAAAATGCTGAGCCATATGTCCTCAGTAAATCAGTGCGTGCCTCTATTAGAAAAAGTGCCTGAATGATTGATTAGAAAATAACCAGCCAGCCCCTGTGTACTGCTTTACTTGTGTGCTGCAAGTTTGTTTAATGTCAAAATGTACCAAAATCCACCCAGCTCCTTCCACTTCCATTTTTCATCAGAGAAATATTTGACAAATGCATGTACTGTAGCCACTGGGGAAGAGGGAAAGTAAGGACTTTTCTCAAGAGCCAGGACTGCAGAGTGAAACATCAGCTGCACCAGAAAATAGGCCCCTTTACTGATCGTGTGCTACATTAAACAGCAGTGAAAATTCTTATGAGTCCTGTTGGCCAAAAATCATAGGGAAACTTAAATTCACCCAGACCTTTCTTCTAAGTGCTTTGAACACCAGCAGATGGGGGAACAGAGGCAGCAGAATCCATATGCTGAGAATCTTTGGAATGTAGGGAAGCATCCCCAGTCCTTTTCCTCTTCAGAATCGCCTGTTCCATGAGAGTAATAAAGTAGGAAAACCTGCTTTGGGAAGTGGTGCTGGAGGCTTCTCCTGTCTTCAGATGGCATGGAATGTCTGAACAAGATGAGGTCCTCAAGCAACTTCTGTTATTTGCCTCAGCCAGTTGGTGCCTTGGCCCAAAATGCGTTCAGGTATTTACATTTCTAACATAATCAGCACAGAGCATTGGTCGTACATCTATTCAAATTATGTTTGAGAAAACTGATATATTTGAAAGCTGATATAATATCTTTTTACATTTTATCCAAAATTAATTGTAAATACAAAATCAATGCCTTTTATTTACAACAGCAACAATCCTTTATAAACCTTAGACAAAATGACTCAAAACATGAAATGTCTAGGGAAAAAATCTTAACGAGAGATGTATAAGACCTAGGTAAGGAGACTTGGAGCTTTTCGGAAGAGCAGAATAGGAAGCTTGGATACTAGAAGGCACTCCGTGCTCCCTTGGGGCAGGAAGATTAAACATTCTGATGTTGTCAATTCCTCCTAAGTGGATTTAATGAAATGTCAATCACAGTCCCTCCAAAACACATTGGGAACCTGACAGAGTGATTCAGTGGTCCTTCAGAAAGTTAAAGAGGTGAGAATTGCCAGGAAAGTTTGCAAAAAGCAAAGAGAAGAACTGATAACAAGACATTCCTAAACCCGACACATCCACAGTAGCCAAAATAGTGAAATCCTGGGCAAAGCTGGGCAGAAAGTGATGTATTACCTTAAACTTGACCTTAAAATGTGCATTTGGGGAAAGGACATATTAATACACAAATAGTGTTGTGACCTTCTGGGAAGTATTTTTATAGAGCAGCAAGTCAGATCATCTCAGGCTGCACATCACAGTCAGTCCGTGCTTAAACAAAGAGATGAACACTTGGAGTCTAATCATCCATTCAGATTCAACCATATCAATAAAGTGAATTCACCGGTATAGAAAACATCAAAAACAATGTGACAAGGAAAATATAGTATGAAAATATTTATCACAAATATGAAACATTGAGTCGATTTTCTTTTAAAAAAAACTTGTATAAACCATTAAAAACCTATTGAAACTTTAGAAAATGAAAATGTTATGAAAAGACAATTGGTAGAAAGAGTACAAATGGTTAATAAATGTGAAAAATGCTCCACCACACTGGTGAACCACTAAGTGCAAATTAAAACAGTGTACTATTTTATTGGACTATCAAATCAGCAAATCAAAATATAGCTCTTATTGGAAGTTGGTGTAAGTGAAGTGAAATCAGTACTTTAATGCACTTCTGTTGAAAGTATAAATTGATGCAATCTTTCTGGAGAGCGGTTTAGCAATATCGATGAAGAATCTTTAAATATTCCTTCTTTTTCTTGTGATTCCCAATACAGGAATCTACTGTAAGGAAATATTCAGAAATTTGGACACAAGTCTGGATTACAGAATTGTTTGTGGTAATGTAAAGTTAGAAAAACCCAGTATTCAAAAAATGATCTACGGGTCAGATCACAAGGAACAGAAGTGGTGTTACTTGGAGAGGGGAAGGGAGCAGCAAGTTCTAGGGATAAAGAAGAGAATGGGGGACAGGGAGGGACGGAAGGGGGTGGCCACAAAGCTCTGACGCAGTGATGTGGGCACCCAGGAGGAAGAAAGGAGGGAGGTCCGGTGACCTTGTGTGCAGGGAGAATTCAAGACATGGGGGTTCTGTGTTGGCCACCCATGCATCCTCCCTTCCTGGTGGGTACTGAATGGATTGCCAGATAATAAAGAAAAATATTTCTTTCAGATATTGAGTAGCTTTGAGTTCTAGTTTGCTGAGTTGTGGTTTCACTCTACAGCTAATGAAGATCCAACAAAGTTTCTTAGGAAGCAAATTAACAAATACTCTTCCTAAGTAGCTCTGTTGATCTACTTTTATGGCATGCATTAAATGCTATTTAAAACAGCCTTATTTGGACTTTAGTCAGTAGGGGGTGCACCAATGCTGGAAATTCCAATATCAATAAAGAATAACTTTTGTTTATTAATCTTTTGGTCCTTCTTCCCGATTCCTATCTATTTCCTGCATGCTCATCTACCCACTCTCTACTCCCCCACCATTTTTCACTTCTCATGACCATACATACTAATAGTTATATAACTGGGTTTTCATAAGAGGTAATTTGGTATTATTATTGATGATAGTTGTTAAAGGCGTGACATTTTTGAGAAATTGGTGCTGCATGAAGAAATTTTAAATTGTGCTTATCATTTACTCAGGACAAATTTTCCCTCAGAATAGGTGAGAAAGTACTAGAAGAAAATGGAAGTGATATTTCAATTGCCCACGTGGACACTAATACTATAATTGGAACAAGAATAATAGTGACCTTTAAAGAAAGCCTGTTTCATAAAGTGCTCATTAAAAAGATGAACTTGGCTTTTGGAACATTATTTTCTCAAAGTTCTTCATGAAATAGACTTAATAAAATGCTATGGTTTACTGAACCTTTAAAGAGCAGAGAAAACAGGAGTTATGTAGAGGAATTGAGGGGAATATAAAATGAGGTGAATATATCATATTTTTGATGCAAAATGGAACTTGGTCGGCATATCTAAAATTTGAAGTAGGTAAAAATATTGTACCAGAAGAGTCTTAGAATCAAAACCTCTGAAATAAAAATCATTTCATGGGAGGGGGGGATGAAAAACTATAGAATTCAAGAAAGTACTACTTGAACAGGAAGAGAGCTGTGTTTGTGCTAGGGAAGGTTTGGAAACTTGGGAGGTGCCTCAATTTTATTAGACAATGTTGTGCTCTTTTGAAAGGACAATATAGAAAGCGCAAGGATTTCCCATTTCAAAATCTTTAAAATGCTTATAAAGTGCCTTAAAACAAAGGAAAGTATCAGTTATGGAAATTATTATTTAGGCAAGTCAAATTCAATCTTAAGTTTAAAAACTTTTGTGGAAGGAAAAAGAAACTAAAAGAAAAACAAAACAAAACAAAACACCACCACATGGAACATCCATTAAAAGGCAAAGATGCTCCAAATGATTTTCAAAGGTAATTCAACATTGTGTTTTTCATGAATTGCAAAAATCACACAAACAACCTAAAATGAAATGTTTCAATACAGATGCAGTAATGATAATAAGTATATGAAAGCAAAGGTGGCAATAATAATACCAAACAATTAAAGATAAAATATATTATGTAACATAAATGGGTGGTTATACAAAGATAGACATAGTATATACTGAAGATACAATAACTGAATCTATATGCACCAAATAACATAACAACAGAACTCACAAAATGAAGAATGTAAGAACTTCAAGTAGAAGCAAACAAAGGTTTAGAGGATAGCAGTAAATACTTATAATCAAGATGACAACAGGCAAAGTAGACAAAATTTTGTAGTCTATAAATGAGACATATTTATTTAGAATTACTCAAACATTTACCAATATTTTCTTAAAGTTCAATAAATAATTTCACCAGAGATTTAAGAGCTACATTCTAACCAAAATACAACTAAAATTAGAAATTAAAAGCCTTAAGATTAAACAAGCAAAATTGCCAATCACAGTGATATTTTAAAATATTCTCCTGAAAAACAACTGGGAGAATGGAACAATCAAGAATACAATAAACCACTTAGAAAATAGTAATAGTGATACTGATAAAATTTAATCATAATGCTTAGAGAAAAATAAAAGTATTAACTGTTTTTAGTGTTAAATGAAAAAGAGAAATAACTTAATTATTCACTATAACACCTTAGATAAGAAAAGAACACAATTGAAGAAATAAAAAGGAAGTCATAGATTGGAAAGCAAGAAATAAACATTAAAAAAAAAAAGCAATGTTGATTACCTGAAGATATACTAATAGATACGTCTCTGACAAATCTACTCCAGAAAAACCAAAAACACATAAAATTAGGAATTAAAAGGAAATAGAAACTCTACAGAAATAAAAGTTATAAGAAACAGGTATTTATAAGATGCTACTATATGTGTAATTCTCAAGGAGGTGGGTGATTTCACACAAAATGAAAGTTCTGTAAGTTGATGCAAGGTAAAGCAAATCTTCACAGATTAATAAGAGAGAAAATATATCCAGAAAGTCATCAAAGAACTGTGAAGATTTCAAGAAAAAGGATCTGAATCTGGTAGTGAATTTTTAAAAATATTTTTTAGTAAATAATAGTATGTTACAAAGAGTGTTCTGATAGAAACACTTAGTAGCCCCCTGACATGGAGAAGCACCCCAAACAACCAACCAGTGTCAGGAATGTAGACAGAGAAGTCTTTAGAAAAAACCTGCCACAGGATGTCGGATTACAAAGGAAGTCATATCCCTGAAATGCAAGGATGGTTCAATTAGGAAACATATCACAAAGCCTCAATGAATTAAATGAAGATCCAAGATAGCCATTTCCAGAGTTGTCAAAAACTAATATGACAAAATTGAACACACATTCCAATGGTACCTTTTAAAAAAGGGACTAGAAATGTACTTTGTTAATATACCAGTAAGTTTTTTTTTTTAAATCAAAAAATATTATAATCAGGGAAGAACCCTAGAGATTTCTTTAAAAGCAGAATGAAGTTAAGATGCTGCTTCAATTCAGTGTTGTTTGAGATATGTGTTTAAGAAAAGCTTCAATTAAGACATACACACTGGGCTCATAAAGAAAAAAATGTCCATTTTTCAGTTGATAAGAAGTATGTATAACTCTGTTAAAATTTGCTGGATATGGAAGAACTCTCTCAAATTAATAGGACTCCTATGTACCAGCACTGGCAACTCATTAATCATGATGAGAAAGAGTCCAGACTCCTTAGAAATAAACTGAACAGTGACCAACAACTGAAAAACAATGAGAGGGTCACTTGGAATCACAGAGGAAGATTTGGTGGAATGCGACCATGCTGTGTTCTAGATGGAAGCAGGTTTTCTGCAGACGACTTTTCTCCCCATGTCCAATCAGAAGCCCTGGAGGACATTAAGCAGAACAAACACAAATTCCTAAAGTGAATAATTATAAACCTCGTTGTAAAAGAATGACTGCGTGGAAATGTAAACGACCTGAACAGGTGAAGAGGAGCCCAGTGGGCTTTCCAGGAGCCCAGGCAGACCCCGATGCGCCCAGGAGGGAGGCACCCTGGCACCTAACTCTCCTGGTTACATTTTTTAAATTTTACAAAACTAGATCTATCTTCTGTATGAGACTCCCTGCCAAATTGTCTATACTTCAAGTGCCACAATACTTGAATCGACCTGCCAGATATAAAACTGTATTATAAATCTATAATAATTAAAAGATGACCCAAGTGGAGTGAAAAATAGATGAGTAGACTATATAAAAAGTCAGAAGAATAGAGAAGCCAGAAGTAAATAAAAGAATAGGTGAAATTTAAATGTACGAGAGAGTGTCTTAAAAATGTGAGAAAGGGGGCTGGGGATATAGCTCAGTTGGTAGAGTGCCTGCCTTGCAAGCACAAGGCCCTGGGTTCAATCCCCAGCACCGCCAAAAAAAAAAAAAAAAGTGAGAAAGGGTGGGTTATTTAGGATACAGCACGAGGAGCATCCAGGTGATGTTTAAAATATGAGGAGCACGTGCAGAACTGATGCCCCACCCCCCAGGAAGGAGTGGGTGCTGGTCCTCCCTCAAGTGTGGTGTGGCCACTCCCAGCCCCGGTATAGGCCAGGGAGCTGGGGAATATGTGTTAGATCTTTGCCCTGTCCTATCATTCAGCATGAGAAATTTGTACCCAGACTTCCTAAGGTCTGAAGCAATAGAGAAACCAAGCTTTTTAAAAATTAAACTTATTTTAAACTGGAGTAACGTGATGGGACAGTGCATGTTTCTGCTACACATGGTCGTTCAATGTTTGAACATGTTCAAATATATCTGTCTTCTCCTTACCATTTCTCCATAGCAGAACTCCCCAAATCCTCCCCAAAATCCTGCTGGCATTTTGAAAAGTAGTATTCCTTACCATCAGCTACAGTCACCGGCCATGTGGGCAGCACACCTTCATGATCTCCATACCATGACTTCTTGCTCCCAACCCTGACTTTTCCTCCCCACTCCCTCCCCCTGCTCTCCCCAGCCTGCTTCACTCTCAGCATCTATGAGATCAACATTTTGGATTCCCATGTGTACGAGATCATGTAGTAAGTGTCTTTTTTTTTTTTTTTTTTTTTTTGCTACCAGGGATTGAACCCAGGGATGCTTAACCACTGAGCCACATCCCCAGCCCTTTTCATATTTTATTTTGAGACAGGCTTTTGCTAAGTTACTTAAGGCCTTGCTAAATTGCTGAGGCCAGCTTTGAATCAGGATCCTCCTGCCTCAGCCTCCTGAATGGCTGGGATTACAGGTGCGGCCACCAGCCCAGTCAGTATGCGTCTTTCTGTGCCTGGCTCATTTCACTTAACATGATGACCTCTACTTCCATCCAGGGTGGTTCAAGAGGCAGGACCTCATCCTTTTTTTATGATGGAAGAGTGTTCCCTTGTGCAAACTCAACTAGACCACTCGGTTGGTCATGATTGGACACCATTGTTATAAAATGAAAAAATGCCAAAACGAGAGACCGATCGGGGAGAAAATGTGGGACTGAAACGTGACAAAGGGTCAATATTTAGAGAAGTCACTTTGATGTGAGGGTGACAGAGAATTGGATGAACAGAGACACAGTTCACAAGCAGGTGTTTATACCAGTGTCGACCTGAGACGGTGTGGGTTTTACTAGTTACAGGAACGTTAAGTAAGAGGATGACGAGGCATTAGAATCGTCCATGGTAGCAGAACCGTCGAAACACACCCCTGTGGCTGGCAGGCTGTTGGTGACACCAGGGAAGGTGCAGGGCACAGACGATTTTCTCTTCAGTGGAAATAAATGGAATGCATGTCAGCAAATATAAAAACAGAATAATATGGATATTTCTGCCTTTCTGCCCTACAGTCCCCCATGTGAGAAGCAGCTGAACCCCAGGAGAGAATGTGGGATTCTGAGCTGGAAATTGCAGGTTTGAATTCAGATTCTAATACTTGGAAGCCAGGGCCGCTAGGGAAGTTGTTCAGTTTCTCTCTGGTGCCTGGTTTCTCATTTGCAAAGTTGGGATCATCCTTCGATGACCTCAGAGGGTTCCACCAAGGGGTGAGCACGGTGCCGTGGATGCGAACTGGAGAGCTCCAGGTTTCTCTGGTACTTTGTCCCTTTGCCCAGGGGCCTCAGTTTCCTTATCTGTAACATGGGATAATGATACTATCTTACAAGTCTGTCAGGATAGTTAGATGAGTTCGTGTGTTTGTTCACATGTTCCTCCATTCACTCAGCCTCTGGGTCTGGTAGTTACAGGCGCTGCCTGAGGGGCGGGCCAGTCAGAGGAATCGAGGCAAATCCACCCCACCGTTCCTTTGCTGCTAGAGCCTGGGTCTAGGGGCGGACCTGCCATACCTTAGCATGTGCCGACGAGCCGCAGTGGTCGGTGTTACGCTGTGTTGTTCAGAGCCCACTCAGTGCTCCTTAAAGGAGATTCCACACTGTGACCCTTTTCATGTTCTTTCTACAGAGCCCTGGCTGAAATCAACGTCGCCTCCTCTGACGAATGGCTGAGCACTTGCTGACATGTTTACGGGAGGGTAATCTGTTTTAATGAACAATCTGAAGTCACCTAAATGCTCAGCATGAGAGGAGTGTCGAAGCAAATGGTATCGTAATCATTCTGCAGAAGACCTTGCAGCCATTAATGTGGAAAATTATGAGAACCACGAAAGACAGAGAAATATTTGATATACAATTATATGGGGAACAAAAGCAGAATACAAAACAGCACATGCTTCACCATTACACGTTCAGCAGCAGAGGGAATAGTGAAAAACAACATTTTTATTACAGTAGAGGGATCCTGGGTAAACTTTTAAAATGCCTTTAATGATTTTAAAATATCGTGTTAGCAACGAAATAACAACCAGGAAGAAAATGGCTGCTGTGCAGAGAGAAAAGCAGGTGATTTTATTTAATTCTTTTGTGGCAACATAACTTTGGAGCAGAATCAAGGGCACCCAGAGCACACTCAGGGCTTTCCACACAGGCGTCCATGTGCTCTGCCTGCCCCAGAGCCAGGAGGGAACAGGAACGCTGCTTGATTGCAAGCGAGGAGACACGTGCTGGTGTCTATGGCGAGGATGGACATGGAGTTAACAGACAGCTTTATATTTCAAGAGATGCTACTGTGTTGCTGATGGGAAGGTGGAACGCTAGCTATGTGGCAGGTCAGAAGCTCCACCTGCTTTCAGGTGGAGTTCGGAGGAGGACAGATTTTCCGAGGCACACAAACTGAGCAGCTTTTCCTCCGGTTCCTACTGAAAGGCCCAAATGGAGGAAAATCACTTTGGAATAATGTCATGTAATATGCACGGCTACGAATGGACACTGCCAGAATTATGTGCACGCCTTAGTTTTCCTTGCAGCAAGATGAAGCAACAGGATCAATCCCACAGGGAGCTGGGCTCTTAGCTGTTCTACCCACTGGGGACTGGGGGAGAGGAAGGTCCAAGGAGCCACTCAGAACCAGGAGGGCTGTGGTTCCAAGCCCCTGTCCTTGTCTCTGTCCTTATTCTTGGCTTTGCTTTCCTCCAAAAGGCGGATGCATATTTATGTATTCCTCTCACAGCCTCCCTAACTCCCAAACCACAAACACTGATGCCTTGTATAATTTCCCTGTGTTTTCTTTTCGGCTGGTAATTTATCTGGAGTGTTGCTTGACCGCCTTATCTTTCTTCCTCTCCACGGTCTCTTAAATTGCTTCAGCAGATCTAGCCTCTCCAGAGACAGGAGACAGGCACGAAGCTTCATGCCGGACCGAGCAAGGCCCCGCGTCCGCGTGGGTGTTGGATGACTGCTACACAATGGCACCATGAGTCACCAAGATGGAGGGGAGAGTGTGGAGGAAGGTGCAGATGCCAAGGGCCCTGGCACCGCGGGGGACAGACGCAGGTCAGGAATCATGACGTCAGCCCAGAGCTGGTCTTTAAAAATAGGGAGCCTCCTCTATGAATCAAAGTGATTCTGTGGGGAGATAACTAAATCGCCGACAGAAGGTTACACTGCTTTGTAAAAGAACAAGTAATTTATACTCGACCTCCAGGAGAGCAAAAGCTACAAATCAAAACAGACTCAGAAGTGCTTCAAGTATTCAGAAACTCACCCAAAGAGTTGGAGTGGACTTTCCATGTTCTACACAAAGACTAAAAAGCAGCAGCAGAGGATGGAGGACAGCAGACGCTGGTCCCCTTCCTCGAGAGGCGGCCTCAGCAGGTGGGCTGACCAGCTTCTGCCCTAGCATGGCCTAGGCTCTCTCCGGAGGGGCCTTCTGAAAATAATTTAGGATAGGGCATCAAAGTGTGTGGACCACTGAGCTCTCATTGCTGAAGCTGGCAACATGAACCTCAAAGAAAAATGGATCCAAGCGTGCATTGTGATTATGTAACGTGCCCAGACTCGAAAGGCCAGGCTGTTTACCATGTGAGCCCAGCTGCCAGATTGGCCTGACTTGAGCAGCACCGCTTTAATTAACCAAATTGGTTTTCTTCTCTTGATGGAAAATAAAGATATTAGTTAACTACTCCACAATATCCCCCATTGCCCAAGAAAGTCTTTGTCGGTAAATTCTATACATGACGTGGTTAAATTCTTCAGTGATTTAATTATGCTATGCAGCCACATAATTACGAAAATAATATTCAAACACTCTCAGAGCTGGACACACAGCTGACATTTAATAAATACCAAATAACTAGTCAGAACACATCTGCAGTTTAAAATGCAAAATCAATTCTGCGACATAAACAATAACCTCTGGGGAATGGGGGCTTCTGCCTTGTTTTAGTTATTCACAGGCTAAAGGTGAGAAGTGCAGAGATAGATTTGCCTACTGAATACAAATGCTCTACTTATAAAAACCAGGCAAGCCAATAATTAAATACTGTAGTTCTTTAAAGTACAGTTTTAAAGTTTTGTCTTTTAATAAAATTCGCTCTAGTTTTTTCAAAGATCAAAAATCCAAGAGGCTAGGGATTCTGTTTTTTTTTTTTTTTTTTTTTTTTTCCCCCTTAAGTAACATGGAGCAATTTAATAACAAAAAACAATTTACTTTCAGTTCCTGCTGTTAGTCTTTCTGTACTACCAAGCTGTTGCCAGAAAATGTGAGGTGAAGGTGGAGGTGGTGGTTTTAATGGGGTGCACTTGGGTTTCCTGGTTCATTTCGTGTACGTTGTATTCATGTGACAAGCACCAGTGTAGAATTGAATATCACGCAGCAAAGGCATGCAGAAAGCAAGCACATTTTAGTTTATCTTTGATCCACCCCCCGCCCCACACTTAGTACTGTCAGTGAGTCATAAATCAGGGGCAGCTGCAGGTGTCAACGTGTGCAGTTCGGTTTGGTTCTAAAGGTTTGATCAATAGAACAGTAACAAATGTCGCATGGAAAATCCAGCTCCATGGACGGGACAGTGGCACGGGTACATTAAGGAAACCTGAGCAGAGAATACTCAGTGATGAGAGTATGGTAAATAAAATAATTTAGGTCGCATTACATTTTTTAAAGAAAATATGGGGCTATCAAGAAAGGCAAGAATCTGCGTGGACAGAGGTGCCGACTCTCCTCCTCTGATTACCAGCAAGCGCATTTGCGATGGAGAAGCGGGGAGAGAAAGGTAATTCCATCTCCAAGTGCACTCTCTTAATTCCTCTGGGGCTAGCCAGGTCTGGAGCCACGCGGTGCAAGAGGCAGGCCTTGCCCTTTCTTCTCAGAGTGTTCAGAAGCCCAGAGCGCAGTTGTGATGGTCAGGCAGCTGCTGGACTGAAATGACTGAGCGTGGTCTAACAATGACCTGATCTTTAGAGCAACATTGGAACAACTGACTCTAGGAATTAGGTGAAAATTTCAGTCTTTAATGTGGCTAAAGATGTCATTTTGGTTCAGAATAAATAAGAGCATCTTGCTTTTATGGTGTGGCAAGACTTTTTACTTCTATGATTACAAGATATTAATAAAATTCTTTTTCTGTGTGTGAGGGGACTTAAGCTAGGGATGCTCTATCACTGAGCTATACTCCCAGCCCTTTTTATTTTTGTTTGGAGACAGGATCATGCTAAATTTCCCAGGTGGCCTCCAACTTGAGATCCACCCACCTCAGCCTCCCCAGTTGCTGGGATTATAGGCATGAGTCACTCTGCCCTGCTTAACAGAAATACCTTTTTTTTTTTTTTTTTTTTTTTGATACTGGGGATTGAACCCAGGGTGGCTTAACCACAGAACCACATCCCAGCCCTTTTTACTTTTTATTTTGACACAGGGTCTTGCTAAATTGCTTAGGGCTTCCCTAAATTGTTTAGTCTGGCTTTGAACTTGCAATCCGCCTGCCTCAGCCTCCTGAGCTGCTGGGATTACAGGTGTGTGCCACCATGCCTGGTTTCAGAAATACTTTTAGCAACATGTTTTAGAAGAAGATAATGTAATCCAGAAACTCTAAAACGTAATACCCACAATGCCTGCCCTACAGCAAAAAATTATCTGACAAAAGGAAAAAGAACATGACTGATTGTTAAGAAGACCAGAGGGTCAATAGAAGCAGAGTAGATATTGAAGTTAGCAAACAAGAACTTCAGAATATGATGCCTATGGTAAACATGCTAAGGAAAATAGACCAAATGGACAAAATGGATGGAAACATGGAATATTTTTGAATGAATTGGGTTGTAGCAGATAAATGATAGTACTGGTTGTGTTCTTCAATACCACACTGAGCATCCAAGATGTGGTGTCCATCCACATCTTGCTCCTGACCTTGGCAGGAATGCTTACTAAAGGCCTTTTGCAACTGTATTCTTCAGATCTGGGTACTCTAGTGTCTGTAAGTTATTTACTTCAATGAAAAAGAAAATAATCTTTGGAGATATTTTTATTTGTATGTTAAATAGTTCCACAAGGGCAGGACCTCTGTCTTTTACTTTAAAGAATGCAAAAGAGCTAGTGTGATCACTTTTTAGCTACTGGGACATGCGATTTCCTGATGGGATCCTAAAGTATTACTGACATCAGTCACAAATAAAACAGGGAAACAATGCTTGAGAATGTCAAAACTTATGTATCTTGACTATTAGAGTAAAGATATTTTTGTTGAAATATTGTTGTCTCAAATTCTGGCAATTGATTTCTGGTTTTGCATGATGCCAAATATTGACCAGAGTTAAATATCCATTGAACTATTCCAGATGGATCAATTCATATTGGTCTGTTCAAATCCCACTACATGTCAGGGGTTGTTAGTCACTGGAGTGGTAGGCCTGGGCCTGGGCATCAGCTGGGAGGTGACTCAACCTCATCCCTTAGTCTAGGGGGGCTGCAAAGGCAACCAGATTTGAAACCCAGACAGGAAGACATCCTCCTGCTCACCTTCGTAACCAAAGAAGCAATGAAACTCTTCTGTTATTGTTCTCAGTAGAGACTTAAACGCAGTATATCAAACCTGCAAAAGAAAAATTTTTTTCACATCAAAGATTTCTGATGTCCATTTCATTAGCTTCGATTTCCTCTTCTTCCCAGATGCTATGGCCTGGGTGCATTCTCCAGACATCACACATTTCCCCCCAGACATCTCTGGCTAGCTGATGTGAAGTACCCTTTCAACTTGAGTTTATTTCCATTTTCTAAACAGTCAGAGGCTTTTCTTGACTGATTCTCCCTCCTGGAGGATGGTCCTCAGGGCTGTGGCAGCCCAGGGTACTGGCTCCCTGCAAATTGTTTTGAGGGCACATGATAGACATGGATTAGATTGTTACTCACTTGTGTTCTGCGGGCATATTTTAGGGTGGAAATATGAAAGCTAGCGAGAAATGTGCTCCAGGCTCTTGAGCAGGGTGGACAAATTATGGCCAAGGATCAAATCCAGCCAGCTGCCTGTGTTTGTGCAGTTAATGATGGCTGTGATACCTTTAAATGATGAGACTAAATCAAGAGGAGAGTCCTGCTTGTGACACATGAAGTTATATGAGATTCATATTGTGCCGTCCGTAAGAAATTGGAACAGAGCTGCATACCCTTAAACATGTTTCCCATGGTGGCTTTTGTGCTATTGACGGAGAGCGGAGTCACTTGGTCTGAGTCCACTGACTTGCATGGCCCCCAACACTTACTGTCCAGTCCTTTACTGAAGCGGATTGCCATCGTTCTGGATTAAACCATTTCCCCACAAAAGGTGCTGAGTCCTGAGTCTGTCAGTGTGAATGTGACCTTATTAGGACAAAGGGACTCTGCAGATGATGTAGTTAATGTGAGGTCATTGGGGTGGGCCCTAAGCCAATATGTCATCATAGAGATAGGAAATTTGGACTTCCTCTTTCTCTCTCTCTCTCTCTCTCTCTCTCTCACACACACACACACACACACACACACACACACACACACGTGCGCGCGCGCGCACACACGCGCATTTCCACTTCACTGGGTCCTTAAGAGTGTTTGATTTCAACGAATGCCACAGAGGCCTACTCTGTTTTTCTCCTTTGCCCCCTGAGGAAAGGCCACCTGCGTGACCTGTGTTCCGTACTGGTCCCGGCTCTCTCCAGAGGCTCTCTCTTCGCGCACCCCGGAACTCCGCGCATGTGATGCGCTCCTCATTTTTCTCAATAACAAATGAATCAGGAGCTGTCAGTTCCACTCCCACCGCTCAGAGCCTCCTATTCAAGACTTCTGATTTTTAAGGAGAGGCTTTCTTTTGAAAGATAAAACAAGGGTGGTTGCACGTGACTTTCTTTCCACCAATATTTTCAAAAACATGTACCAGTGGAAGTGCCTGGTGCAACTCTGGAATTTAGGGAAACTTTCACTTTTTTGTTTTAATATCCCACCTAATAAAATGAGGAAACTGAATGTTTGGGCTCCTTTTAAGAACCTGTGAAGGAGTCAGCTGTGCTTTCAAAAGTGGACTCAGTTGAAATAGTTGCCGAAAGCAAATTGTCATCGGCATAAACACATTCTCCCAATCTATGCTTTACGATGAGTTATTTGCAGTTTTAGAAAATGCCTAAATCACTGGTCCACGTCATTCCATCCCAGGAATAAGCTATTGATGTAATATGGTATGAAGCCCTAGATGTGCATAAAAGATAAACAAGGAGGTGACGATTCACTTTAAACAGAGCTTTAGGATTTTCTTTTTTGGGTGAATGATTAGGTTTGTGAATGTTCGATGGTCGTGTGTATTATTCTAGAACACATCTGTGGCAAAACAACAACCTCCAAACAAAAGCAAAACAAACAAACAGAAAAGAGCTCCAATTCCTAATCAAACAAAAGATCTGCTGAGAGGCTTCATGATGCTCAGTTCTAATGCTGGTGCTATGGGGACAGAAATAAACTGAGACATAAACTTTGACCTCAGTGAATTTATGGAACTCATTTTTAGCCTGCTTACAAAGATTAGAAAATTATATAGTCAAGGTCTAGATGGATGGGAAGGCTTGGAAGTGTAGTCGATGCTCTGAGCAAACAAAAGTCCTTTCACCTACTACGAAGCTGCAGGGGGAGAGTGAACCTGGACCCAGCTGCACCCTGGGAGGGTGAAGGAGGGTCTTGTGCAGGCGCAGCCAGGTACCTGAGCCCACCTCCTCGCCAGGCGGCAAGAGCTGTCCTTCGTTCACTGTGGCATTATGGTGCCCGGCTCCATGCAGAGTTGGGGTTCGATACTGTGGGGCGATTGAATTAATGATCCTGAGAAACCTGGCAAAATAAAAATAGATGATACAGCTGGAACATATGGCTGGTCTCTAAAACACAAGTGGGCTTTGTCCCTAAAGATTATTGAATCGAGATTTTGAACTCGGGATCCTTTTTCCCTCCTGAGTAGTAGGACCTTACATGTACTAGACAACTCTCTACCACTGAGCTATACCCTCAGCCCTTCAGAATCCAGTCTTTACAAAAAAATTCCTGTCCACGGTGATTATCTCCATGCCACAGCTAATGCACAGAATTTGTTTAATCGTGTAAGGCAGAGGAGTTATGTGTTTGTGATCACAAAGCAGGCAGTAGAAATACTGTTACTACAAACAAACTACATTTAATGATGTCATGGTGCTCAAACAATTTCTGAGGGCAATTCTGAGGATCTCTAAGGCCAAGTGCAGGGGAAGCACATTCCATTATTTCCAGAAGAGGGAATAAAGGAGAAAAACCCTTGTGAATCCTGGTATCCTGAAAGAGGAGGACTTGGGAAGGTCCAAGCAATTAAGTGGGCCATCCAGTGTATGCTGGACAATGGCAAGCTCCAGAGGGCTGTTTCCTGTGTGGGAGCCAGTCCTCCAGCCCTTTCAGTCAAAAGGACCCTAATCCAATTGAAACTGGCTGGAGTGGAAAGCAGGATGTGGCTGCATCCCAGGAAGTCCAGCAGAGCTCACTCTCAGGCCAGGCTGGACTCAGAGGCACACACCTGGCTTTCTAACTGCTTCTCCCGACATCGGTTCTGGGTTCTGGGTTCTGCACTCATCTCTGTGGTTTTATTCTCGACTTGAGTGAGCTCTCTGCACTGTGGCAAAACAGCCACTGGTGATTCTAGCCTTTAGCCCAGGAGCAGATCACCGTCCTCAGATCACAGTGCAGGGATGCATCTGACCCAGTGCCATGAGGAAAGTCTATGATATTTATCTTTGATTAAGAGGTGATGTCATCATTGGTGGGGTTTTATTTTTGCAGTAATTTTAATTTAAAAATATCTACTACATTTGAATAGTATTTACTGAAATTTGTGGCACCTCTTCAAATTTTGTGCCCCGGCAAATGCCCTACTCTTTTCAGTCATTCTCTGACACACCTATGATATGAATCTGACCCTCTGCATTCCTCACTTCTTAAACGACTCACTTTTCCCCAAGGGACTGGTTGTGGCTGAACACAGGAACTTCTCCCCCTAGAAGGTATGTTGAAGTCCAAGTCTCTCATATGTAGGAATGTGACCTTATTTGGAAATAATGTCTTTGCAGATAAAATCAAGTTAAGATAAAACCATTAGGGTGGGTTCTCTTCTGGTGACTGGTATCCTGCTAAGAAGAGGAAAACACCCTGGGGAAGAAGAAGACCCACACAAAGAAGAAGTTCGTGTGGCAACAGGGCAGAGCTTGCCGGGACACATCTACCAGCCAAGGGGCAAAGGAGTCCCTGTCACACCAGAAACTGGAAGTGCCAAGTGGGCTCTCCCCTGAGGGCTCCAAGAGCATGGTCCTGCGGAGCCTGCTCTTCAGAGCTCTGAGAGAATGAATTCTATCTCAGCCACCTGTGGCTCCTTGCAACAGCAGCCCTGGGAAACCAATATAGTCCCCGTGCCCTAGGCCCTCCTCTGCGGCCTCACTCCTGGGATCCAGACTTCTGGAATCCACTCGGTCTTCTTCCCAGACTGCTCTCCGACCACTGCTTACATAATGATGCACCCTCAGCTCCACCGTGGTCTTTTGTGGGGCCTTTCTAGACAGTCCCCTCTCTACCACCCCAAGTCCCCAAAGAACAAAAACAAAATTAATGAACAACACCTCCCCAAACAAATAAACAAAAGACAAAACCCCAGCTCATGGCATGTGCTGGTGGCCACAGGGGCTTCCACCCAGGAAGACCTGCTGGTGTGGAGTTTTGGGATGAACGGAAGGCAGCTGCCGGGAGCGTGGAAGACGTGGAGGATGGGAGAGGGCAGTGGCCCCTGCTGAGCGGGTCGGGGATGCTGAGCACCAGGTAACGAAGTCCTCAGCTTCGAAGTTACTTTTACTCCCCAGGGGTTGGTTGGTCAACTTTTGTCCCTGTGACCAAAATACTTGACAAGAACAACTCAAGGAGGAAAAGTTGATTTTCTCTCACGGCTTCAGAGCTTCAGTCCATGGTTGGCTAACTCCATTGCGCTAGGCCTGAGATGAGAAAGGACCTCATGGTGGAAGGAGGTGGCTCAGGAAAGGTCCTGAGCTCAGGGCAGGGTCAGGTAAGAGACAATGGTGGGGAAGGGGCTGCAGAAGAACAGCCCTTTCAGGAGAGTCTCCAGTCACACCCACGTGCCTACCGTCCCCACCAGTCAGTCCTTTCAAATTAGTAACCCTTCTGATGAATGAGTGCATGGTGAGGCAGTTTCCCAGTGTGGTCCTTTCACCTCGGAGCTCCTGCAGTGACACAGGAGTTTGGGGAACACTGTCTCTAAACCCTGACCCTTAGATTGCTACCCAGTGAGGAGTCCTGTTGTTCCTCCAGCTGGCCACCAGTTACCCAGACGAAGGCTCGGCTCCCGTGACAGCCCCTCCCCACCACCACCTTTATTTGGTCAGTGATCATGCTCTAACTTTCAGTTGTGGCTGCAGCTGCTGCCACTGTTCAAGTTCAGAGACCTGAAAGGCCACACAGCCACTGCCTGGAGGCTCCCGGCTGCAGACCCCGTCCTGCTCCTGGTGTCACGAGGCCTCTGCGCTGGTCCACCTGCAGCCACGGCCTCCCACTTCCCAGTAAGCAAGGCTTCCTCCTGTCTCCTGACTAGAGGGAGCAGAGGGTGCGTCCTCTGCTTTCACCCAGGGACTTCTTCCCAGGACATTCTTAATTTAGGGCTTTCTTCATGTTTGGTCACGTAGGACCTGATCACAGCGTGACACCACCTTAAGAAAAATGAGGTGTGACTTGCATGTCACGGAAATCTACTGAGCACCTGAGATTGCGTGAGGGTTTATGAATCCCTTTTGGGGCCGATGGGTTGGAGAGGCAAGGGCAGGGAAAGTCCATTTTAGGGAATGGAATTCGTAGGTCAGGGACTGAGCACAGGTTGTCAGAAAGCCCAGGGGAGGCCTCCTACCCACACCGTGTGTCCCCACAGGAGAACAGGAGGGTCTCCTGGGTGGAGGGTGAAAGACGCAGACACCAGACACAACCAAGCCCCTGGCTGGGTAATGCAGCTTAAATCAAAGTAATGTATGCACCCTTCCATGCATGGAAATGACAGAGGGCAATCACACTCAGCACAAGAAGGCTCTAATGAAGGGGTGGGAGTCTCCTCCAGCACTCTTCAGAGAAGTTATTTGCATGGATTTGTATTTACTCTGGCATCATTGTTTGAAGCTATGTTCCAGTGAAGTAGCACAGGGACCAATTGGGTGTGAAGTCTGAGGTCAAGGTGAAGGTCCCATGCTGGCGCTGGACAGTGTCTCCCGCACCCTCCTTTCCTCATGGAACACCGATCCCCCCAATACGGCACTTGTAAGCTTAAAATTCAGCATAAGTGCATTGCATATACTTTATTCTGAGCAACTCCATGGTGCTTTGAGAGAGAGAAACTTGCCTGGGATTCTAACTGCCCTGCCCTACCCGGGGGGGAAAACAGCTTTCTGAATTACCATGCTGAACTTTGCCGCTGCTCCCGGAAAGTTTCTGCTTAATTCTACATCTCTTGTGCAAACTGGGTGGCACACGATTTCATTTCAACTTATTAAGTCAATTACCTGAAAAATAGACACCAAATTACAATGTATACTGTTTTTTTCCCACTCTATAGAGATTCAAAATGTCACAGGTAGGTGGGATACAACAGAATTTAAAAAGTTTTCTGCTTATGAATGATACATAATTTCAAATGACTCATAGCACTTGTTGAAATAAAGTATCCAACCTGGCTGACTCATAGGAACTGACACTGGCGTTTCAAGTAGACTTCCACAATAACAGAATTGACCCGACGTACGTATCGCAGAGTTATCTTGACCATAACACATCACTAATGACCAGGCTGTCCGTCATTTAAACAAGCAAGACCATCACAAGATAATGCACTCAATTACTGTCTGCAAGCGCCATAGGACCTACTTCCAACACTTGAACAGAATGCTCTGGGATACATTTTAAAATCCTTTTGAATGCAGCATCCATTGTCAAGCTGTAATGAAAAAGTAGGGCTCTTTATTCATCTGTAATTTTGAAAATGGCTTCATTTCTTCTCTAAGTACATGCAAGACATTTTGGATAGTTTAAGAATACTGTATTTCTTGGAAACGCGGTGTGAGGGCTGTGAACGTCAGGGAATGAAAAGCCCAGATGGCTTTATTTGTTTCATCTTCTTATGCACCTATGGAGCCTGAAGAGATCACACAATGGATTTTTCACTTTGGTGTCTTTTCAATGAGAGGGTATTAGAACAGAAAAATAGAATACTAAATAATTAAGACTGATTCACACTTACCAACTTGCAACAATGTTCTCCTTACTAATTTATAACACCTTTGTGAAAAGCCAGATCCTCTGCATTTCCGTTTCCTATTCCGATGTGGAAGATGGACATTTTACTTGAGCAGCAAAACTTCAAAGGAGAAGCCTTCAGAAACAGGCTGAGTGCTCTTTGCATTCTGTCTTCCTTTACAAAAGAGCGACACTAATGGATCTCGGTGAGGGAGGTGAGCAGGTTAGCTTTTATTTCAGGTCCATACCTGCATTATTCAGCTCTGCTCATCAGAAACACCTTTTCTACTTGAAGAGGGCACCCATTATATATTTTTTTCTTCCCCCAAAGAAAATGTCTGTGGAGGGATCACAAAGTTCTAAGGAAGGAACAGGAAGCTCCTGCAGTTGATTCTTTTGAGGTTTTCTTCTGCTCTGAGATAACTGTCCCTACTTTCCACCTGCATTTCCTGAGCACCTACTGGGTGCCAATGAGAGAGCGACCAAAGTGCAACCCCCCCCCCCCCCCCCCCCCCCCCCCCCCCGCTCTCAGGGTTGCTCTCCTTTGGAAAAGGCAGATTCTCCCTAAGCTTCTGCTGTGTCGCTCAGGAAGCACCCAAGTGTGGTGGAGACGCAGGGACAGGCGGTGGAGGCAGCGGACAGGCCTCTCAAGGGCGGAGGTCTGCCCTGAGGGTGGACTGGCTGGAGAGGGCTCTGCATGGTGAGCTGCAAGCACAGCAGACAGCAGAAGGGACAGGCTTGCTGAGATCCGCACTGCGAGTGGGCGGTGTGCAGAGGGAGGGGAGCAGGCGCTGCACTTCCCCTACAGAAAGGCAGCAGCCACTCGGGTTCAGGGTCAGATGGGGGTGGGGGACACAGAGTGCAATGGGGGTGAGCACAGCCACAGCTCCTTCAGAGTGTGCCCATGGGTGTGCCCCGAGCTTGTGCAGGGCTGTGTGTGCAGGTGTGTGTTGCCCAGGAGGGGCCTCTCCCTTTTTGTGCCAGGATTTTTCTGGGAGGTCCAGAATCTCTGTGTCATTGTATGTTGGAGTCCAAGTTAGTCCAGAATGTGAATGTCACCCCCTCAGATGCTCAGTGCACAGCCTGAATATCTGTACAAAACCATCCTGAGAGCAAAGATAGCTTCAAGGGTGTTGCGTGGGCCTGGCTCATGCTACTAGCAGTGGCAGGACTGAACCGGGGAGAACTGAAGGGCCGGTTGAAGGGGAGGCGGCTACCTACTGTCCCCTATTTGCCTTGATTACATGGCTAACTTTTTCTAGTTACACCACATAAAAAGGTCACGGGGTAGTGTGCAGTCCCAATGTTCCTTCACCACTGAACCCCCAAGGGAGGGCACAAGAGGAATGCAAAGCCCAGGACCACTGAGGGTGTGAGAGGGGCAAAGCCCACAGGTTCTTGGGGTAGGCTGTCTTGTGGCGTCTGCCAGTGGGTAGGTCTCTTGGCCTTGGTAGACTCAGCTTTGACATCGGCAACGTGGGGGCTTCGCACCCTGCTGTGCTTCAAAGGTGCCTGCCCTCTGCTGTTCGTCTCTGAATCCCTTCCACACATGTCTGAATTTGCACACCCATGCTCTTGATGAGGAGGATGGTTCTTTAAAGCAAACATTTAAAATTTACTTTAAAAAATGTACACAAAAGAAATCTAAGGTCGTCTGAGAAAATGAATCTTACATACAGAATATCAAAATTTTGAAAGTACCTTCTCTTGGTCCGTGTAATGTATGGGAACAATTTGCAAATTATTCCAAAATATTTCTTTCCTTTCACAGAAAATCAGTGTTGAGACCTCACTGCATCTTCACTGTGCTCCGTTGTGAAGTGCTTAGGCAGAATGAGAGTGCGTGGCCCAGGGTCCAGGGTGGTCACAGAACATTCCAGCTGTTCATGCTTTGGCTTTCTGAGTCTTCCATTGATGTCTGTATTTTGGGGGTGGACAGTAGAGCATGGCCAAAGAGTACTCAGATTTGGGGGACTCTGAGAACTTTAGAAACGACACCAGTGCTAACGACAGAAGGGATGCATGGCACATAAACGGTCCACTCCACTGTAAGTCCATCTGCCCAAAGAGATTTTACATTGAAGTCAGCTTAAAATTTTTATTTTTTTAGTTAAAAAATTATTTTTGGTGCTGAGGATGGGACCCAGAGTCTGTACCTGCCAAGCGTGTGTTCTTCCCACTGAGCTGCACCCCAGCCCTTTAGCTAAATATTTTTAAATGAAACCACTGATATTTTCATTGACCTACGTCGTCTTCCTGTGAAAACAAGAGGCTTCACTCTTCCCAGGACAATCCGGGCATCTGGCATGGTCCTTAGTGCCTCCACCCTCAGCTCAGGAACCACCCAGAACCTGAGCCAGGGGTGCTCCTGGGGAAGAAGCAATCAGGCAGGATGGGGGTTCCTATTGCTAGGGACTTCCCAGGGAGATTGGAGGGGTCAGCACGCGGGTTCTCTGATCCCCTCCTCCTCGTCCATCTTCTTCCTCTTCTGCACTGGGGAGTCTACCCAGCACATGCTAGGAAACTGCTGAGCTATACTCCCAGCCCTTTATCATTTTTATCTTGAGACAGAGCCTCACTACGTTGCTCAGGCTGGCCTTGAACTTGTGATCCTCCTGGCTCAGTCTCCCAGTAGCTGGGAATACAGGCAAGTGCCTCTGTGACCAACCCTGATTTATTATTCTGTCATCTCAAGAAAGTATTACTTTTTAACACTTCCATGAGCTGAAGCATGTCATGGTCCTAGACAAGAAAATGTGATGTTTTCTGACAAGCCTGGTGCAGTGTGGCAGGCTCCAGGCTCCTCTTGTCTCTAGAGAGGTTTCCTGCTCTCAGAGAACGCAGGTGTTGAGCCCTGTCGTCTGCCCTGCAGTGAGGTCACGTGTGCATTGGTCTTCAGGAGGTTTTGCGTCCATGGGGGGAAAACTGATATCTCTAGGCTTTCTCTGTTCCTCAGAACAATGCCTTAGACAACAGTCCCTCCACAAATATTTAATGAATTTGAATTTCAGATTTATTCTCTATTAACAGATAAAATCAGTGCCAAACTCAAAATCTGTATTTCAGGTTTAAGCTAAGATAGAGATTCTTATCAGTCAGGGTTCTGATCACTAACAACAGAAGTCGACTCTGATTAACTTAAGATGCTGGGGATTTACTGAAAGGAAAGCAACAGTCAAAGAAAAGCTCCAACAGTCACCCAGAACAGTGGGCTAGTGCCTCGGGAGCAGGAGGGGATCGGCAGTCTTTCTCCATCTCCCAGCCATGCCCACCTGTCCATGGCCCTGCGGTGGCCTTCCTGGGTTTCTAACTCTGCTGCTGTCACATGGAGTAAGCTTTAGGTGCATCTGTTTCTTGGATCTCTCTCTACAATTTCACAGTCACAGACAGGAATCTACAATTGGTCTTGCCTAGGTATCTGCACAGATCCTGGCTTCTAGGAAATGGAGGGCACGTTTCTGTACCCCTGACAGGCAGGGATTGCACAGTGGAGAACTTCCCCAGGCTGTGAGGGCATCCCTGTGATGGCGAGAGAGGGGGACAGAGGGGAAGGAGGGGACGGAGAGGGGAGGGGCAGCTATGTCCTCTAGGTTGGGGAGGGAAGTTTTGTTGACCACGATTTTATGTCAGGCAGGTTGAGCCTACTCTTTCCACAGATAACCCTTTTTCCCACATAAATTTACCCAACAAGGTCTGTAAAATTTGTGCAAGTAGAAGCAGCCTAAGTGGTTATACAGTCTCAGTGACAACTCTGCAGTGACAACGTGAAACACCAGAAACAAAAAAAAAAAACAAAAAAAAACTCGAAATGTTAAGAATGAAAATTGTTCTTTATTTTAATACACATGTCTTGGAATAGAAACCAGAAAATTATTTATCAAGTAGGGAGTGGTTAATTAGTTGAAACCCACCGATGGCACACTGCCTACTGTCTGCTCTCAATCCTCTGTGGGCCGCTGGGGATTCAGATGCTGGGAGAGTGGTGGGCTGCCTCCCCCGCCCAGCAGGCTAATGTCCTGTTTCCTATGCTAGATGAAAAGTGGTCCATCTGGGGCAGAAATTATTTGACATTATGATCATAATGATTGTCTGTACTATGCATTTGGGCTGAAAATTCCCCTCTGAATAGCTTCTACTTCCTCCCGGTTTTCGTGAGTGTTTTTAATGTCCCTAACTAGTCTGGGTGACTGTGTATCTGTGCATACTCCTTGAGCCAGTACAAACCTTTCCTTTAAAAATAAGGCCTTGCATTACTTGTGCTGTATCAACTGAAGTCATACTGTGAAAAAAAAAACAACCCATTATGTAAGTTTTATGTTCTGCTTTTATGGAAGTGGGCACATCCAAATTGCTTCTCTGTAATTTAGGCATTATACCTAGAAACAACAAAAAATACTTAACAGCTAAATTGTCATTTGTCTTGCCCATAGGAATCTTTTCTTCAATTAGTAACCACATGCAAGACTTTCAAGATGCATGAAATAAGCCTTCTTCAGTAAACAGTGGCACAAGTCAGCAACTCCAGAAACAATTTGAGGCAGTGAAGAGGAATCTGGAGCTTCACCATAGAGGTGGCTTTTATTACTTTTATTACACATAAACTGTCTTCTTTTTAACAGAAGGTTAAAGACCCTGCACTGCCCAGGTCACAAGACCTAAGAAGAGCTGGCCCTGTCTCAAGTGTAGCCGGCAGCTCGGCCAGGCAAATTGACTGCCCAGTGAGCTGCCTGGCATGAGGGTCTACTCCAACCAGTAAGTTACTGCGCAGACCCACGGGTGGAAACCAGATGACCTGACGGCTATGTCCGAGTGATCATCAACGGAGCTGTCTGATTCAAAGGGCTTTTCATATAAGTGTGTTGATCGCTCAGATAATTTTAAAGCAAAATATAGGTTATATGCTAAAATATAGGGAGAACCCATGTGCATTATGGATGACAAAGTTTTGCACGAGCTTGGTAAACAGCAGGTGCTAATGTGGGTGCCATTTGTTTAAAGGGCCTATTATGTATTTTGGAAGGAATCAGTCATTTACAAAAATGAAGACAAATATTATAGGAAAAGTAAATTGGGTCACTGTTTTTTAAAGGCCATTTGTCTATACATACAAAATCTTAGCTTTATTTTGCTTCAATGAATTCCCTTTTGGAACTATACATTTATCCCTCAGTGTTCATAGGGAATTATTCCCAGATACCTCCTGTGGGTATGAAAACGTGCAGTGCTCAAGTTATTTATATAAAATAATGCAGCATTTGCAAACGGCCTCTGCTCCTCTTCCCGCACACTCTGAATCTTCTCTAGCTTGCTCATAGTACGTGTGCAGTACAAGTGCTCTGTAAATGTTGTCACACTGTATTATTTAGGAAATAATGACAAGGAAAAAAGAGTGTACACGTTGAGGACAAATGCAATTTTTTTCCCCCAATATTCTTGATTGGAGGTGAGTGTGATCTTTGGATGTGGAGTCCATGGGGACAGAGGCTGGCGGGAGACTAAAGATGAGATAATGACTTTGTGTGGAGATTCTGTTAGGGGACGTTCACCTCGCACTGCACAGGAAGACAAAGCACATAAGTCCTACTGCCACACAATGGCCCACTATGCAGGCACGTCGGGTGGATGGAAGTGCATGCTAACACCAGGACGAGAGGCCGTGGACTACGCATCAGGTCGGTCACAAGACAAGAAGGGAGAACAGAGAAGAGGAGGAAGCAGGACCCTGGCCCGTGGCTGGTGAGCAGCACAGTGGTTGGGCTACAGTGGAGAACCGTTGGGCAGAGTCCCTCAAAGAGCGAACAGTCACCGCACAGCACCATTCCACTCCCTCGCCAGCACCCAGAGGGACTGAGAACGGGCTCCAGGGGACGCTGGCACGGCAGCGTCAGGTAGAAGTGACTCCGGGTCAGTGGGCAGAGGCGGGGGCTGGCGGCGTGCACATGCAGGGGACGTGCGTGCCCTGAGAGGACGTGAGGGCTGACCCCTGCTGCGGCGGGGGTGGCCTTGGAAGCCGCACGCGAAGCGCAGACGCGGGCACCGAAGGCCCCGCTTTGCACGATGCCCTCTATTCCAGGCGTCCAGAATGGGGGTCCTGGAGACAGAGCCAGCCTTCCGGGGCTGGGAGGCGGGCGGGGAGTAGCGCCTCGGGTCTGTGGCTTTCTTTCTGGGCCAGGAAGACGTTGTGGAGCTAGATGCCCTGAATGCGCTCCTGACCCTGGGCTGCTCTCTTCAGGACGGCCGAGGGCATGTTCTGTGAACCTTCCCCTCAGAAGGAGAGGACAGTGATGGAGAAGAGAAGTTCATGATGAGGGAGAACGCTCATCACATACTTATTGGGAAAAATGTCAGAGTAGGCAAAAAACCGAATACTGGAATTTATTATTGCACTTACATATGTAATATATATATGTACGTGTATATATAAATATTATATTCACATACATAAAATAAATCCTGGACGACTTTACAAAACACTTTACAAAAACTTTATTTATTCATTTATTTACTTATTTATTCAGTCATCAGTATTGTGGGCTGGGCACATAGCACAGAGGCGGAGTGTGGGCCTTGCACGTGGGAGGCCCTGGGCTTGATCTCCAGCACTGCAAAATCACACAAATGCACAAATACAAACATAAATAAATTAGTAAATAAATAAAGAAAGAAAAGAAAGGCATCATTATAATCCCTGGGTAAGGGGATTAGGTGGTAAGCTTATGGCCGACTTAATTCCTTCCTTATCTGTATTTACAAATATCTCATAATGAGCATGTAATACTTTGTATTAAGAAAAAAAAAATCGCACAGATAATATAATAAAAGTAGGAACGAAATTCAGGATGCTGTCTCTTGACTCACAAAGTGCCCCCATAGAATCCAGTAATAACATGGATAGCTTTTCCATGAGCTCATCTGCACTATCAGGCAATTATGTCCTGTGAAACACAATAACAGGGAAAAGTCGGATATATCATGCTGAGCAAACAAGTCAGCTCTCCAAAGTGGCTCTGCCGCTTCTGTTCAAAGACTTAAACCTCTTAGTTGAGATAATATTGAGGCGATTATGGTAACAGAATTAAGTTACGTGCCTTCTGAAAGCACTCAGAAGAAATGTACTTATAAGAAACATCATGTGAAGGAAGTAAACCCACATAGTGCACTTAAGTGCTCCTTTAATAAAATACAATTTGCTTAAAATCATTAATGAAAGCTCCTTCTTTTGTGCATCAAGTATATAAAAATGTGATCAATTTAACCGGGATGAAATAAAATGGGATATTTTATTTACCATTTTCCTACTACTACTTCAGATCTCTGTTCAAAGAAAGCTACCCAAATGAAAATACTGTACTTTCATGCTTTATGGAAACTTGATGGCAATGAGAACTGAAAAGAAGGGGAAATCACGTGAACATCAATTGTATTATTAAGAGAAAAAACGAGTCATTCTATGAGAGAATGAGTTCAAGATTTCAGTTTTCCTCTTTGTATAGAATGCTTATTAAAATTTTTCAGTTTTCCCACTTGGTGTGATTTTCCAGGTCCTGTCTGTTTGCAGTTGTTTGTCCAGATGGGACTTTCATCTCATCTCCTTTCCTCGCTGTGATCAGAGGCTTCTGTTCATTCACCCAGGTCTCTGAAGGGTGTCTACCATTCCAGGCCACGTGCTCAGCGTCTGCTGGACTGAGCATCACTGGCCCTAATCTCAGGCCAGAGAGGGCACCGTCGGTGTCTGCCACAGCAATGGCACACGGGTACTAGGTAAATACATGCTGAACATGGCATCAGGAGGCCAAGCTGGACACACACACTGGAACCTCCCCCAGAACCAAGAATTAGTCGTGTGACCTTGGATATGACATCATGGCAGCCGGATACAGGCACACATCTAACTGAGCATCTGGGAAATTCTGGGCAGAATGCTGAGCCCTTTACATGCCCTAGGTGATTCACAGCCACTGGTTTGGGCACTATCATTACCCTCACAGAAGAGAAAACTGAGGTCCAAGGGAGGTAAATAACTTGACTGAGGTCATGGTGAAGCTTGGAGACTGTGCCTCTGTGCCAAGAGTAAGGAGGGTGAGGAAAGCAATGACCTAAGGTGGGCTCCTGGGGACTTCCTAAATCCAGGGGGACAGTAAGGCAGAGGGGCAGGAGAAGGAGTGCAGGAGGGGCTTTCTAAATGTCCAGTGGACCAGGAAGATACTTCAGGAAGGGCCAGGTGGGCGGAGCACCTGGAACCACCTGGAGTTTAGGAATCGAGGGCCTTTCCTGAAGCACCTTCGGCTGTGTGGAGGACAGGGTGAGCAGGAGCTGTAGTGCCCAGGTCCTCTTCCAGTGGGCATTGGGCAGATGGTGCCGGTAAGTTCGAAAGAGGTCCTGAGGTGGAATGAGAATTCTGGGATGAGGACTTCGGAGCAGGACAGGGTCGGTGGGAGGGGCTGAGGACACTGAGAGCAGGAGGAGTGGAGAGCGCTTCTGTTCCGGGACAGCCATGCCCGTTTTTCCGATCGTGGTACCTTCATGAAGTTCCCTTTTAAAATAAACCCCTTTAGGTAACGTAATAAGTTCATTAAGGGCAAAGGAAAGTAAGCAGTGGTCTTGATGGTGCAGGGACATGGCAAAGACAGTAAAGGTGGAGTGGAGGTGAGGGCAGATCGAATCATGCTCACCAGGGAGGAGACTGTCCAGCTGAAATCATTCAAAATTTAATTAAAAAATGTACCGTTAATTACTCTGCCTGCCATGCTGGAAATGGTCTCAGAGGGGCTGCATCTTAGCCAAAGGAACTCTGGCCCTGAGGCAAGAGGAGGCTGGACGTTGGCAGGGATTTTGGGCTAACCTTGGTGGAGACTGTGGCCTGAAGTCGCCCGGCCTGGCTGGGACTCGGGCATGGCAGCTGGGCTCTCGAACAGCGTTCTGTACTGTTTTTTCCCTAATGGAACAGTCCCCCTTCTTTCAGTCTTCCATCATTGTGTGTATGTGTGTGTGTGTGTGTGTGCGCGCGCGTGCACGTGCACACTCCTCGGGCAATAGCTTCTTTCGTCTCACTCTGCGTTTGTAAGGCATTTCAAGAAAAGTGGAAACATCTTTGCTCTAATTGCTGAGAAGCGGAGTGAACGACCTGGCAGTCTTATCTGATCGTGTCTGAGGGAGACATTATTGCATCTCTTTGGAGCATCTGTGGCTTTTGCTGGTTATGAAATTGATTCTGGGCTCTGGGACATAAACATCACCTGAAGACAAATGGCAACTTCTTTATTAGATTTTAACCTTTCCTGCAGATTCCCCTTGGAAGATGGGGCTGACTAATCGATCATTCCATGTCCCACTAGGAACTCATATGACACTTGCCAGGTAAAGATGAAATGACAGCCAGTTACAGAGCCCCTGTCCTGTCCTTTTTCTAGGACAGCATGGGGTGCACTACGAGCTTTCTAAGTTGCAGACATATGCTGAGAACAAGGTCTTCACACAAAAGAAGGTACGGGCGCTCCTTACAACACCGGTTTCTATTCACAGAGGGAGCACACTGCCGTTTTCTTCTATTCAGTTCCTTTTGACTTTTCTTGCAGTGAAATATCATGAGTTGTTGAAAAAGATAACCCCAGGAACAAAACGCTGCGCACGTTCACTTTGAGGTTTCCAGTGGCCGTCCTGGCTCCACCCTGCTCTGTCAGGTCAAAGGCTAGTCAAGCTGGAACTTTCCTAAGGCAGAATAAATGCACAATTGCATTTTAAAGATGAATCTGCTTGATAAACAAGATTACTTTGCGGCTTCATCCATAAGATGCATAAAGAAATTGGGTCACTTGGTAGGATGCAAGTTCAAAATCAAGACATTCCAATTCATCACGAGGACAAAGTGGGGTCTCAGCAAAACCTTCTGTATAAATGAAGATTCCCCTAAAAACTGTTAAACTGAAAATTTAAAAAGAAAAATCTCAAAGATACAAATACTGATTTCACTTTTGGGTCTTATCCTTTAGACCATTTTTAAAACATCAAAATACAGTTCTATAAACTGCTCTCAAAGATAAGCCCCTTGGTTGCTGGTGCCGCAAGTGGATAGAAAACAGATATCAAATGGCACGAAGACACTAAATCTGATTTCACAGCATTTCCTTCAAAACTCCAATTAAATTAAATGCAAATAAGGCAAGCATATGTCAACCAGAAATCTCATAAGCCTTCTAATAAAATTCATGCCATTCTTTAGAAGGTTTCATATGAACAAGATGGATATTAGAATGAAAATATTTTTTAAAAAGGCCCTGGTCTAAAACTTTGCAAGAACAATCACACTTTTGCCTAAGAGAGCAAGAGTTCTTCTAAGTAGAGAATGTTGTTTTTATTTTTTTCAATGTATGTTAGGACGGTAGCTGGATGGTCATTAAAAAACAAACAGGACAGTAAATACTTGCTAATTCGTAAGGGTGCCTGATGTTCCGTGGGACAAGGTATGCAACTGAAGTGACTTGCTCAGATGCAACCATGATTTTGGTATTTAGCCAATTTCTTTAGAAATATTCTTCACCAAGTAGTCAATAATATGCCAAACAAATTCTAGTGTAATAAGAATAAAATGGTGAATTCCATTTTGCTACTGGATGGTCTTGGCATATGTATTTCAGAAGTGTTCTCCAAATGAAAAACACTAATGGAGAAACACTGTTCAGAATACTAGGGATGAGCAAACCGTGGCCCGCAGCTGGGTTTTGTAAATAGAGCCACATAGGCTTGGCGGGGCCTCTCATTAACTAACATATTGCCTGTGACCTGTAGGGGAGAGCAGCCTTTGCTGCCTCCCTGGCCCTTGCCAACCCCTGGCTTCTAGACTCACTCAGAATAGTGACAATTTATATGTATTTTTAATAATCACTGATTAGAGGGAATTGGCAAATTAACTTTACTTTTCTAGACTCAAGAGAAATTACAAGTTTATTTTAGAACTTGTGACTGATCAATGCTTAAAAACAAATAAGCAAAATCATTCTTCAGAACTAAAGACTCTGCAAGTTATTTTCATAAAAAATAAATGAGACAAAGAACAAAGAGGACAACACACGATGGGCGATATAAATAATCAGGCACTAATTCGAAGGTGAAGAGTACCTGTCGTGAGCTGCCGAGGCAACCAGAGTGACCGGAAGAAGTGATCGGCCTCGCTTGGAGGGTGCTCACTCGTGCCCTGTGGGTTCCCCATCAAAGGCACCACAATGGCATTAGAGTTGGAGAGGTGGGAGGAGAGCCTGAATATTCTTTCTTTTCTTTCTTTTCCCCCCTTCTCTCTAAGAAGGCACAAACTCAAGGTATACAGAGTCAAAATTTTAATTCCATGAACATCTAAACTTGGGGTACAACTGTCAGTAAGTATACAGGAAATATTCCTCCAATGCAAGATATTTGTCGTGAAGGTTAAAATAAGAATAATTTCAATGATTAAACAATTTTAAAACAGAGATGAAACGAAAGGCGTGGAGCATCAATTAGGTGGTCAGAAAGCACTGGAACAGGCCATTGTCCCTGGTCAAGAGGACCACCAGGGGGCGCCTTGTTTCTAAGATTTCCCTTGGGGTTGTTCTCCCTGATCAGGATTCCTAGATGGGTAAAGATTCCTCAAACTCTTTCCAGAGAAACTGGAAACTGGTCAACTCGAGGACTCAGTTCCTTCCCAACTCTGGGTCTTCAGTTGGCTCCTTTAAGGGCCAATGGGTGCTGAAGTTCCCCAAATCTGTATTTTAGTTAATGAAGTCTTCACACAACCAGCCTTGGAAAACCTGTAGCCAAAGGGAGCCCCAGGTCTTTTGCACATGAATTGCTTTTGGGTTAAGATTCATTCCAGGAGGAACTATTTATGGAAATCCAAGAGTGCATTTTGGAGTTCTGGACACCTGGAGTGACTTTGCCTTCGACTTAGAGTAAGCGACCTTGAGCCAACGGCTCCATGGTCTCGGGCCTCAGTATCCGTAGTTGCTTCTTTGGCAGGATTGTATGAAGAGGAGTTGAGCGAAAGCCTCTGGCATGCCTGGCACGTGGTGGTCACTTCATACCATCTACCAAGCTGCCATGCCCTTATCCTTTAATGTTATTTAAGAGAAAGAAGGGTAGGAAGGGAGAGAGGACAGAAGCCCATGTCTCTATGTTCACTCCTGTTAAATTTGTTTGTAATTTCAGTCTTTCACCCTTGACAGCCTCCAAATCTTGAATGTCTGTCAGTCAGAGGATGAGTGCTTCCTTCCCGCCCGGGACAGTCTGTCTTTGGTGCCTCCTTCCCGGTGGGTTAGGCAGGCTTGAGTGCAGCTGAGAGCATTCCGCCAGGTTGCAGGAAATCCGTTGATCCAATCTTCTTGGGGGAAACGTCTTCAGTGACCCCAGTTTCCCAAGACTGGGAAGCCAGGGCAGGTCATGGGTGAAGTGGTGATTATTTGGGGACCTCACCCCGCCCTGGACCCAGAGTCCACTCTTTCTGGCTCTTCTTGTCTTCCTGTTGGATGCCAGTCAGACCGCAGTCTCCAGTAGTCCCTGGTGACTTCCCCTCACTTTGCAAGGTCTTTAGTGGCTTCGTTCTGGGATGCCACTCCCGGGGGCCTCACAGGGGCCAAGAGATGAGTGTGAGGACTAGTGCTGTCCATCTCTCGTCTGCCTCTGTCCCCACCATTTCTCTGGCACTGAGGATTGGTTTTCTTCCTAGCAGTAAAAGCTTTTTCCTCAGTCCACTCTGGGCAGTCTGGCTTTGTGGTGCCCACAGAGCTTGTCCACTGCCTGACGGTAGACGAAGTTTTTACTTTTAAAATTCCTTACTTCTCTCCACCATGTTGTTAGCCCCAAACTTCCAGAGGTTGGCTGGAGGACATTTGAAAGGTACTACTGAGGACCAGGGCAATCGCTGTTTAAGTCACAGTCAAATGCCTGGGCAGTGCGGAGAAAGAGCGTTCCGAGGAGGGCAGCACCTTGTGCTGATCTCAAGACACAGTGAGGGTCTGGGGCCTCGGGCCCAAGGGCCAGTAAGTCCTCAAGGCTCCTCTACCACCTCCCCTGAGGCCGGATGCGTCTTCTGCAAACGTGGATATTGACCACCTGCTCTGGCAACTCCTGGTCCCTGAGATGGACCCGACAGAGGCCCTCAATGCCAGTCTCTTAGGGCATCATGGGCCGTATTTCACAAAGAAGAAGGTCAAAGCAGCACGATTTTAGAAAGCCTTTTGTCAATAACAAATTTTTTTTTTCCGAGAAAATAGTTCTATTATTGAAGTGAAATTCACGTAGCATGAAATTAGTCATTTTAAAGGGAACAGTGCAGTGACGTTTGCGTGATCGTGGTGCCTGCGACCCCTGCCCTCTCTGGCTCCACTCTGTCATTACCCTTGAGGAGGCTTAGTCTGAGCGGGGCGGTCCGCCCATGCCTCCCTTCCTGCAGGCTGGCAACTACCAATCTGCACGGCCTCTGTGGATTTGCTTATTCCAGATGTTTCATAGGAACACACGACATTTGTGTCTGGCTTCTTCCCCTCGGCCTAAAAGTCTGAGCTTTCTTCACATGAAGCTTGTGTTAGTACCTGTTCCTTTTGTCTATTTTTTTTTGCGGTGCTGAGGATACGTGCCTGGCAAGCACGTTGCCACTGAGCTACCTTCCCAGCCCGACGTCCTTCCTTTTTATAGCTTAATGTACATGACACACTTGGTTCATCTTCATTTTGGCTGACGGACCTCCAGGCGCCGTTGGTGCCTAACAGGGACGTCCACAGGTGAGCTTTCCACAGAACACCTGTTTCACTCTGTCGTGGATGGCCTCACAGCATCATGTGGCGATCCTAATTTAACTTGTGGAGGAATAAGCAACTTTCACCCAGCTTTGTTTATCTTTTTTGTTGTTGTATAGAAAGAGTTCTCTGTGTGTGCTGGAGACTAGATCCATACCAGATCTATAATCTTGTAAATATCTCCTCTAACCCATTCTGTGGGTTTTCTTGTTAATATCCTAATTAATTTTTAAAATTGGTTCTTTTTAGTTATACATGACAGCAGAATTCATTTTGACCTAATTACTTTGCCCCCTTGTTAAGGAGCAGGCTTATTGATAAAATTTATTACAATAAAATGTCCCCTTTCCAAGTGCACGACTTTTGGCAAAAGCAGACAGCAGTGCAGCCACCACCTGCAGGTGTAGATTTCCCTCGCCACACAAAGTTCCTCTTGTGCCCTTTAAAGCTACTTCCTGCTCAGTGCCAATCACTTATTAAGCTTCGTCATGTACACTCCGAACTTGAGTGTTTTGTGGAGAACCTGTTACACTCTGATCCATAAGTGACGTGTTGTGGCGTGGCATGTAGTTATGCTACTCAACTTGCAAAGCATCAGTGTTTTATACTTCGAATTTCTCCTTTCTTGGGACCAGCTGCAAGAGGACACTAGCTTCAGGCGTGTACCTGGGAGCGCCTGCCAGGAGCTCAGAACCCGCTCCTCTCCCACATCGGTCCACATGATCACTCCCTCTGGTAGGAGCGCTGAGATATATTCCACTTCAAAATGCCTTCCAGCCACGGTGTTCCATATGCAATTTAAAATGATTCGGATATGGGCTGAAATGTTCTTTAGCAATGTTCTTCTCTCAAAACTAAGTAGGATTAATGATTTTCTGTTGTTTTTTAGAAATTTTCCCAAGGGTGTGTCTTTTTCTGTCACCTTTCTGTGCTTATGGACGCCTGTTCTGTGTTTTTCTGTGGAGTTGTTCAATTTTTTGCTGAAACTGTCCTAGAGATGCTCTTGTGCTGTCTCTGCCCTGCTAAGGGTGCTTCACTCATTATTTGGACCCTTTATTTGATCTTGGTTGAGTAGGTCTAGGCTTTGGAAACTTGAAGAGCCTGCTGTAGGATTGATATGTGGGGATTTCACAGAACAGGCCTGTCTTAGTTGGTTTTCTGGTGTGTGCATGTGTTTTCTTTCTCTTTCTTTCTTCTCTTTCTCTTTCTTCTCTCTTTCCTTCTCTTTCTTTCCTTTTTTCTCATTCTTTCTTTCTTTCTTTCTCTCCCTTTCTTTTTTCTTTCTTTCTTTCTTTCTCTCTCTTTCTTCTCTCTTTCCCTCTTTCTTCTCTCTCTTTCTCTTTTTTCTTTCTCTCTCTCTTTCTTTCTTTCTCTTTTTCTTTCTCTCTTTCTTTCTCTTTTTTCTTTCTTTTTCTTTCCTTTTTTCTCTTTCTTCTCTCTCTCTTTTTTCTCTTTTTCTTCCTTCCTTCCTTTCTTCCTTCCTTCCTTTCTTCCTTCCTTCCTTCCTTCCTTCCTTCCTTCCTTTCTTTCTTTCTTTCTTTCTTTCTTTCTTTCTTTCTTTCTTTCTTTCTTTCTTTCTTTCTTTCTTTCTTTCTTCTCTCTTTCTCTTTTTTTTGAGACGGGGTCTCACTCTGTTGCTCAGGCTGGCCCTGCACTCATGATCCTCCCCCCTCAGCCTCCCAGGTAGCTGGGATCATAGGTGTGCACGAGAGCACCCGGCTTTGTTTTCTGTTGCTATCATGAAATGCCTGACAGCAGGTAGGAAGTTGATCTGGCTCATGGTTCTGGAGGCTGGGAGGTCTGAGAGCGTGGCGCTAGCATCTGCTCGTTAGGCTGAAGGCTTCATGCTGCCTCTGCCTTCATAGCAGAGGAGGGCTTCACAAGGCAGGGCAGTGAGTCGCCAGAGAGCTTGTGTTCATGGCAAGGCACTGCTGTGACAACCCACCCACCATCAGTCCACGAGTGGCTTGATGATCCAGCACCCCACGAGAGCCCAGTCTCAAATCCCACTAACATATGACTTTGGGAATTAAGTTTCCAACGCATGGAATTTAGGGGACACATTGAAATCTCAGCAAGTCCTAAGAAAACAGTGTGCTTCATACAGGACAGTGGGCAGATGAGAGGGAGCATGCCCTCTAGAGGGCAAAACAGTAAGTGTCACTGGGGTGCAAGCCAAGGACTTGCAAGTCTCCAGGGCATGCAGAGTACCACACGCAGGCAGCACGCTCAGGCCAGGGCACGTGGGTCTCCGTGTTTGTCATTCCCACCTGGTATGAAATGGTCTGCCTGCTCGTTTGTTGTCCCTGCTGGACTTGCCTCTTCTCAGGGCTGGGCCAGTTCCTTCCATATTTCTGTGATGCTGGAACCGAGGGGCGACTTGTGCTCAGCATGCACCTCTGAGCACCCAGGCTGCGTGGATGCCGGCACACACGTGTTTGCACACAACAGGTCGTCAGTTGCACCTTTACTGAGCTCTTCCCATCTTCTCAACTCTTGAGTATCTGGGCTTCCCTGGAGATGGCCTTAATTTAAATTACATACCTGCATCTTTGGGTGCAGAATATTCAGTGCTGAAGTCCCAAATATTCAGGTTAATAAAGGAAAAGTTAGTTATTTCTGGACCGCTGAATGCATGTTATGGTATTGGATCGGACACTGGGCTGGAAAAAAATAGCTAAAAAGGACGTGTGGGTCAGTTAGCGAAGGAGGCGTGAGGGTGGTGCTGCTTGTGTTGATCACCAAGTTTCTCGTGCCCTATTCCTGCTTTCCTTCCTCTTGGTTTTAAGAGAAGATATGAGGTTTATAGCAATGTGAGATTTCCTGGGTTTGATAACACTATTGTCATTATGTTAGAGACTGTCCTTTTCTTAGGAACTGAGGTAGTTAGGGATAAAGAGACATAATGTATGCAATTTAATCTCAAACAGTCAGAGAATTGATGACAAAGTGTCTGAAGTAAAATGCCAGCAATTGCTGAATTTGGGTGAAGGGAACGCTTTGTACTATTCTTTCTACTTTTATATAAGTCGAAAATTTTTTTCCAAATACAAAGTTAATGAAAGGTTTTCATTTCATTGCTAAACCTCTTCTCAGATGTCCTGTGAATGACAGGCAGAGGCAACGGGCAGCGGGACTCACGGGTTGGAGCCGTGTGTCCTTATTCACCCCCTCTGCTTCTTCCTCTCCTCTCCTGCTGCACTCAGCTTTCTCCTCCTGTTGTGCAGGGTGGATGTGTGCCTGTCTGTTCTGCTCTGCTTTCTTGGTGCTCTTGCTTCTGCTCATGGCTTCTGTGGTCCCATTCACCCCAGTTATTGGATGCTACGTGTTCGGGGAGCTGGGGCAGGTTGCAGGTACTCGATTGATGGTTGTGTAGATAAGGCAATGCAGAGAATGCTTTGGATCTGGGGTTTGAAAAACTTAAGGACTTTAAGTGAAACTGGAGATCTTCACACCCCACTGCCTACTTCACCCCTGCTTCATCCCTCGTGGGCTGGTTTTGACTCTCTTTGCCAGTCATATGAAACTGCCCTTGTAGGGTTACCAAGAACTCCTAATTGGAGATTCAGTGGACGGTTTTCAACCTTTGTCTCCTGGACCTCTTAAGAAGCTATGTGATGTGGGATAAGAGCGACAGTAAAATTTTACATCGTACTCTAGGCCGTCTCTGTTCTTAGCACTTTGAGTATGATGATACACTTAATTCTCCCAACAATCCCAGGAGTGGATGTTATTATCATTCCCATTCTGCAGCAAGAGGGTGGGGCACAGAGATGTTGAGTAACTGGTCTCATTCAGCGAGCACCGGGCCAGAGCTGTGGCCTGGGGATTTGGGCTCCTATCATACTCTGCTGCTCAGAGTCCTCCTCACGGTTGCTGGTGTGGCATCGGCACTTAGTGGACAGTTGGCTATTGTTGCTGGCCAGCTGGACTGCGTGCAGGTACGGGCCTGACGGCCCTGGAGCGGGTGGCCCAACCCAGCACCCCTAGCCACGGGCTGCTGCTGTGCACTCGATATGTAGTTAGTTCAAGCTAACGTGTGCTTGTATTTCGAAACACAAATCTAAAATTTCATGATAACTCAAAAATATTCTGGATACAGCAGGATAATAAAGTAGATCATTAAAACTCATTTTTGCATTGTATTTTTAACCTTTAAAACATATTTACAATGACAACTTGGGCTTGTGTTGACCAGGCATGCCTCCTGCAGCTTCCGCGGGCAGGGGCCCCATGGCAGTGCTGCCGCGAGGCCTGCAGGTGGCTGGGGGACAGGGCTTCTGTCTCCCGGCTTCTCCTTGTTTCTTCGATCTCATTACTCCCCTTTCTCCCCTTCCCTCTTTAAGTCTAGTCATCTGAGTCTTTTGCTTTTCTGCCTGAAATTCATCAGCCCGGCCCTCTGCTAATAAGACCTCTGTACGCCCCTCCCTCAACAAGTCTGCCTGGGAAGCTCGCTCTTCCTCCAGGCCGCGGTGCCGTCGCCTCTCACTCTGGGAGACTGTCCCCGTCCCGGTTTCCCTCTGTGAAAGCACTTTGTACCCTCCTTTATAGATTGACTTGGAGTGTGGATTGCTCCTGATGCCCGTTTATATCTCAAGCACTAGCCAAGTGCCAAGTTCATAGATCTCCGAAAAGCATTTGTTACATAAAATAGTGGATTCAGTGGAGCGCTCTGATGTCAAAGGGCAACTTCCACCAGACAGAGATGTGAGAGGATAGGTAGACACCGACACTCGGATCCCTCTGATTGCTAACTTCTTATGAAATAGCAAAACCCCTAAGGTCGAGGCCAATAGCTTTTTAAAACCCAAACCGCTTACTTCTTGGCCAGCTCATGCTGGCCCATCGCTTCAAGTCCCACAGTCACTACTGGTCTCTCTTTTTGGGTACCGGTGATTGAACCCACGGGCCCCTAACCACTGAGCTACATCCCCAGTTCTTTTAAAAATATTTTATTTAGGGCTGGGGAGATAGCTCAGTTGGTAGAGTGCTTGCCTTGCGAGCACAAGGCCCTGAGTTTGATCCCCTGTACCACAAAAAAAAAAAAAAAAAAAAATTATTTAGAGACAGGATTTTGCTAAGTTGCTTAGGGCCTTGCTAAGTTGTTGAGGCTGACTTTGAACTTGTGATCCTCCTACCTCGGCCTCCTGAGCAGCTGGGATTATAGGCATGGGCTGCTGTGCCTGGCTTTAAACTTTTTTTTTTTTTAAGGTAGTCAGGCTAAAAGTGTATCAATGAAGGTCAGACTGGGTGGAAACTGGGTAGAAATGATTTCCGTTTAGCAATAGAGAGTGAAGTTACTTCAAAATTTTCAGCTACTATTGTGATGGGCTGACAGATCTGATTCCATGAGAATGTTATAGGCCAGACTCTAAGGGAAATGATGAAACAGACTCCATGTTGCTCTGAGACTCCATGTTATGTAGGAAATAAGCTTCTCCCATGGGAACACCCCGCCTCTGTGCCCATCCTCAGTTACTTGGTGTGACATGTTTAATAATATACAATGGCAACTCCTATGTAGTAAAGAATTGCTCTCTTTTGATTCCTAACTGCTCCTAAACAATGTACCATGTGAACAGGGATTGTGTGGACGTTAGTAACCATTCTTTAGTTTGTACCTAGGTAAGGGTCATTTTGACCCACTTCCCCCTCTGTTGATGATCTCATGATGTTAGTTTGTAGTTTCGAATCATAGCAACAGACACTTAGGATTGATGTGATTTTTGGTATAAGAACCCCTACAACCTTGGTTGGGGCTGTTCTCCCAATAGCCATTTTTGGGGCATTGTGTGAGACAGTCAGCCGGCCGGCTTAATAAAGGACTCTCAGATTTGGACGTCTCAGTGGTGATCGGTCTGTTCTTAAGTTGCCCCCATAACACTCTGTATTTTTCACCAGCTTACTCTTTCAAGTATTATTTTCAAATTAAATTGAGTCATTTTGGGAATCAAAATATCCTTCTGAGTTATTGGATGTGGCTGTAAAATGTGTTCTCAAGGAGCCCCTTGTAAATTTCCATGAGCTGCTGTTGTTCTAAGTCATACGGAGGCAGTAATCCATCAGAGCTACCCCTGTACCACAGGAAGGACTGTCGAGAATCTAATTTTATCTCTAACTCTATAAACAGCCACGTGGCACCATTTATTATTTTACATAAATCAGTCCTGAGACCAAATTCTCCTTTAAATGTGTCCTTCAGTCTTTTCCAGTGCTGCTTGAAAAACCTCAGGAGCTTGAAACGGTTCTAGGGCCTCTGCCTGTGGGAAGGGAGAGGGGGTCCTGAAGGGAAAAGGAAACCCCTGTCTGGCACAACTGTCCAACGAGTCTTTGGCCTCATGAACCAGAACATCTGGGTGAAAAGCAAAGGACAGAGTTAATGGGGGGCCTCTTCTCAACTTGGCCAGGTGCCCTTTTGTGTTCTCGTTAAAAATGTCTTTTGGCAAGTTAAAAATTGCAGGTCTGCATTAGTCACTGTTAGGAAAACTCGTACAGGAATCCGCTCTCTAGTGACTTGGCCTGGAGGATGGCTGGTATCCGTGGGTCCACAATAAATGTCAGAGAGAGACGAGGCCTTAAGCGGGCCATATGCTTCCTGAGGGGCTCCAATGGAAACAACACTGCATTTAGCATAATGGCAATATGGAAAATCCACTTCCTCTCCCAGCCATATTTCTACTAATGTGATATTATAATATAATTCTCTCTTGTTTATCCCCTTATTTTTTATAGTTAAAATTTTAATTTGGGATTTAAATGTCATTCGAATACTGCCTAGAGCTCTCCAGAGACAAGGTGTGCCATCAGTTCTGCAGAATGGGATAATCGTAACTTCCACATGGTGTCGGGTGGCAGCTAGGGACATCCGTGCCTCATGCCTGGATATCTAAAAGCTTCCCACCGTCAGGGTTCAAAAGCACCACAGGAGCACACGATGGGAACCGATAAAATGAGTGTTTCTCTCTTCCCAAAGTCAGTTACCCGAGTGGAAAAATCACCCTGTTATCTTTTCTTGCCATACTTTATAGGATGAAAATCTGGCCTTTAAAAAATATTCAGGAGTACATATCCCAGCTTTCTTCTCTATGTTCAGCTCGGGGCTGAATTTTGGGGCAGGTAAGTGAACCGGAAAGGCTGGCACCCTCCCCTGTCTGAGCCTGGTTTGCCCAGCCGAGGGCAGGTGCTACCCTTGTCGCTGTTTTTCCGTTTGTCATTCTCAGTCAGTGAACACTCCTCTCTGACTTCAATCCACATTAATTTACATTCCAGCATTTGACGTCCTTGGATGAGATTAGAAATGGCAAACACTTTGAGAACTTTATGCTCATATGGTTATAGACGTTTGCTGGCTGGATGTTTGGTTTTGGTTCATTTATAAGTGATATGGTTTTTTAAAAATGAACTTGCTTTTTCTTTTTTTAGAGCAGTTTTGGTTCACAGCAAAGGAGCAGAAGTATACTTCCCATATTCCTCTTGCCCCCCACATCTGCACAACCTTCCCTATTATGGCCAGAGAGGCATGTTTGTGACGGCTGAGGACCCTGGACACATCATTGTCGCCCAGTTCCATAATTTGCACTGGGGTTCATTCTTGGTGCACCCCTGTATGTCTGGATGCAGGACACACGGCCACCACTATGGTGTCATGCAGGATACCTTCACTGCCCCAAACTTGTGTGCACTTCTTGTCATCCCTGCCTCCCACCTAGGCCCTGGCAAGCACACCCAATCTTTTGCTGTCTCCATAGTCTGCCTTTTCCAGAATGTCATAGCTTGGAGTTTGATGCTATGTAGCCTTTCCACGCTGGCTTCTTGTGTGTCCTTTCAGGGCTTGACAGCACATTTCCTTTTAGCACTGACTAATATTCCATGATCTGGATATACCAGTTATCTTATCCATTCACCCACTGAGGGGCATCTTGGTTGTGTCCAAGTTTGGGTAATAAAGCTGCTTTTTGCATGTGACGCAAGTTTCTGACTCGTGGGTAAACACCAAGGTGGACTGCTGGAGCGTTCAGTATGTCTAGTTTGTAAGAAGTTGCCAAACTGTCTACCAAGATGGCGGAGTCAGTTTGTTTTCCCACCAGTGGTAAGGAGAGGTCCCATTGCTGCCCATCGGCACCAGCGTGTGGTTTGCCAGTGCCCCGGACTGGCCATGCTGATATCGTGGGTTCCACTTGCCTCTCCGGAACCACATGGGTTGGGAGCTTCTTTTGTGCTTATTTGCCATCTGTATGTCTTCAGTGAGGTGTCCGTAAAGTCTTGAGCCCATTTTAAAATCAGATCATTTTCTCATTTTGACTTTAAGAGTTCTTTGTGTATTTCAATGTATACTTCATTGGTATATTTGGTGTAAGCTTTATTAAGGTTTACTTGACAAATGAGAAACTATGCATACAGTGTAACATTTTGTATCTGTAAACATGGCACAATGAATAAATCAACATAATTTGCATGTTTATCAAGATTACGGTTCCAAAGGATCTTAAGATCCAGGAAGCCAGAGGCCGTCTTATCTCGTGGGCTGTCAGGGCTCAGTGTGCGATCTTCACATGGAAACCCCCGGGTTCCTCTTCTGTTTTGCAGAACCCTATACAAGCAGGGCGACCTCTGGCTCTCACAGGGTCTCTGTGGGGCATGAGGCACAAGAAACCAGCACAGCTACTGCTGCAAGTAATAAATTGATCGCTGAGGCTGCTGAGACTCATGTTTTCTTCCAGGTTCTGAATGAATAGCGGTAGATATTAGAAACATTCCAGGTAACAGGTGGTAGAACTCCCATAGCCTCTGTGGACATGGACCTTCAGATGTTTAAAAGCTACGTCCTGTCATGACTGTGTTTGACCTTCTTGAAAGTTCGGAGCCAGCAGGGCAGCTCTGGGGCTCTTTTCCAAACGAGGAGAGTGAGGCTCTATGAGGTGAAGGGGTTTGTCTGAGGTCAGATGCTGGCAGATGACAGAGCTGGCTTCTAGGCCAGCTCTCTTCCACTGGACAAGTCTGCCCTCCAGGGGACATTGCCAGTGTCTGGGAGCATCGTCCCCACTCTGGGGAGGCTTGCCATCTGCATCTAATGGGTGGAGGTCAGGGGTGCTACTCAATACCCTAGGGTGCCAGGTCGCCCTATGACACATGTCAATGTCACCGAGGTTGAGGGATGGCGGTGAGGTCCCTTGCTGCTGGAGTTCCATGCCTTTCTGTTAGGGGTACCGCCTGCCTCCTATGACTTCCATTTCATCTTGAAAACCAATGTGCCAATCATCCTACAGAGAGTACCTGCAGCAGCAAATGTAACTTTTGTGAAGTTTTCTTCTCAAATAAATAATGCCAGCCTTCAATATAATGCTTTGTAGGATAAAGTCTGGCTCAGACCAACTGGGCATATTACATCTGGGAGTGTTTTCTTCAGGCGTCTACTGTATAAAACTAGAGGCCTGTGACACACACGGGGCAAACAGCAAGCTGGGCTGCCAGCTCCTTGGACGTGCTCCCAGGAGGGACTGCTCATCGTCTCCGTGCTCCCCACCACCATTCCCAGCAACGCCGCCGTGAGGAAAGGATGGTCTCCTCCAGCTCTCCTCCCCAGGCCCCTGAGCTCTGGCCGCCACTGTGGGCCTCCCTTCCTGGGCACTGACAACTTCCTGAGCCCAGAGGGGTGGAGGACGTCCTTCAGCCCCAGTGCAGGGCAGCCGGGCTCAGGTCCTGCAGAGCTTTTCTCTTTGGAGAGCCTGGAGCTCCGGCCTGTGGCTGGGCAAGGGTCTTGGACAGCTGTGAACAGGTGGCATTCTAGGATGCACCAGCAGTTTTTGGCTTCCTCCTGGCCTCAGCTTCTCTGGGTCCTACCACAAACCCGTGGTTATGGTTTCATTTGGGTTGTTTGTTGGCCTCATTTTCTTCTTCCTTTTTGGTGTTTGTATGCTCCTGGGGTTTTGAGGCTCATGGTGAGAGAGGATGGGGGCGGGGCAGGCAATGGCTTGGAACCTCAGAGGCAGTGAAAGGAGACCCCAGGCCTGCTGTGTTTGTGGGCCCCAGATGTCCCTGCCTTTGTGTGTGGCTCCTGCCTCCATGTCCCTCAGTGCCACTGCCTGCTTCATCTTAGGTCGGGGAGACAGCACACACTTCCGAGGGGACCGCATCCCACACTGGCCCTTCTTCTCAGGAGGAGGGGCCTTCCCCTGGTCCACGCCTGGACTGCTTCCCTCCCACGGGCCACCCGACCCCAGTAACAAGACCTGGGTCAGACTTCACTCTGAAGTTTGCAGGCTTTCTGTTAAGGTCAAAGTGACAATGGACAAGTGTGGAATCTTGTCTGGGCTCTCCCTGCCTCCGGATGAAGAATGCGGGGCTGAGGGCCGGGGTCATCCAGGTGAGGAGATGGGGCCCTTCTGGGGCAGCGGCCACCTTCCGGGAGCCTGGCCTTGCTGCCTCACTTGGCATCTGAACACTGTGGTTGAGTAGGCCAGGCTCTCCTCTGGACCAGGCCTCAGTCCAGGGCCCATCCTCCTTTCCATCCTGGACCTGATGCTCATGTATCTGCTGGGGGCATGTGGGTTGGGGGTCAAGGTGGTTGTGTGCCACAGAAACGCCAGATAGGAGCTGCCCCAGCAAGACAGGCCTTCATCTTCCTGCCCTAAAAAGCCCAAGCACGGACAGTTCAGGAAAGAGGGACGGCTCAAGGACACCAATCCAAGGTCCTTGCAACACTCATGACCTTTCCCTCCTACTGTGCTGCACAATGGCCGCTGGGGCCCAGTCACTGGGCTTTTTTGAGTGGGTACTGGGGATTGAACCCCTGGGTACCACACTGAGCCACATCCCAACCTTTTAATTAATTAATTAATTTACTTTGGTACCAGTGATTGAACCCAGAGGTGCTTAACCACTGAGCCACATTCCCAGCCTTTTTAAAAAACCTTTTATTTTGAGCCAAGGTCTCGCTAAGTTGCTTCGGACCTCTCTGTTGCAGAGTCCTGTCCACAGGCTGAAATGCCCCTTCCTCTGACCTTCTCAAAACCGTTGTCCCTCTTGCATCCTGTCCTTCCTAGCATAGCAACTACAGCAGAACTCCCCATTTACTTGTCTGGATTTCTCCCAGATCACAGGACAGAATTCCACTTTGGTCCTAATCCTGACCCTAACCTCTGGGGTTAAATCTCAGTGAATGTTGCTTCCCTGTGATTTTGAAGTGATTTTGACCTCGGGCGAGGAGCAAGATGGCGGCCTCAGCTCTAGGTAAACCTTTCCCAGAGGGGCACTTCCCAGGGATGGGCTGTGTATCACCTAGTCGCTGGCAAGGCCTGGCTTGGACTAATCCCTTAGGGGTCTCTGGGTGTTGGGTACTCGACCAAGACCCTTCTTTATGAACTCTGGTTGCTTTGCTGCACCTGGGGCAATGCCCTGTCCACGCGGCCCCTGGATTGTGTGGTGACCTTGAAAGCTCCAGAGACAGTTCACGGGATCATGAGAACCAGGGGAACACGTTTTCCTCTGGCTGGGGCCAGCTCTCCTCAGGACTGCTCCTCATGCCAGCGCTCACGGAGGTCGGCTGAGGGGACAACTGGATGCTTGTTCTTGGCAGGAACCCTCTTTCTTTCTTGGAAAGTTACGTGTTCCTGAGCTGGAGCTGCACAGCTGCTCTGAGGTCAGGGTTGTGTGTGAACAGGCTCTGCTGAGGTCTGGTTGGAGGTGGCTTGGCCTGGAAGTGAGTCAGGGGACAGAAGCTGCCCTCATTAACCCAGGCTTTTGACTGTGGCTGGTCAGCAAAAGAAGGGGTGGAGGACTGGAGGTGACCGGTGACTTCTGTAGGCCAAGAAACCGCAGGGCAAGGAAAATCGTCGTTTGGGCCCAGTGCTGCAGGAATAAAGAATGGGTTGATGGTTCTGCTTCCAAAACAAGAGCAGAAAGGAGAAACGGCGTCTAGGAGCACTTACCACGAGTGGCCTCTCACTTCCCCTCCTGGGTCCGTCCAGCCGGTGCGGTGAGGCTCGGATCCCAACTGCCCGGGTGTCTCCACACCCTTGCTCCCCGCATCCCGCTGCGTAATTGTTGCCACCCTGTTTTTCTTCAGTTCAAACGTGGGTTTCTAACTCTCCCTGCGTAACTACCCCGTGGTCTGGTTCCCAGTGGCATGGGGATGTGCATCTGTCCCTCAGCACTGAAGGGTGGGATCCTGGAACTCAGATTTCCGGTGGCCGACTGTCGTGTGGTTTGTTCAGAGGCCGCAGCGCTATCAGTGAGTGCATCGCAAGGGAGCGGGCAGAGGACCAGGGGATGGCGTCGGATAACAAAACCCATGGTAGCAGTGCAACGTCCGTGGGCCAGAAGAGTCACCTCGGCAAGTCTGTACTGCACGATGTTGTAGTACATTTTCTCAGGCGTAGTGTTTTGACTACAATGCTCAAACCAATAACAACTAATGTATTAACTTTTTTCTTAATCAGATCAGAAGAATGTTTGCTAAACTGTCCCGAAGAAATGTGTGTTGATTTGGACTATTTAATTTTAGCATATATTCACGAGTATTCTGTGCATCCCAATCTTGCACCAAAGACAATTTAGTAATAAATGATTTTTAAGTAATACTGGTGCAATTTTTATTAAAACTTCACATGGTTGTAGCCGCTCAGTTCCTAATAGCCAAGTGATAGAATGAACCTAGGTGCCCTTCAGCAGATGAATGGATAAGGAAAATGTGGTACATATACACAATGGAATATTACTCAGCCATAAGAAGAACGAAATCATGGCATTTGCTGGCAAATGGATGGATCTGCAGACTATCATGCTACATGAAATAAGTCAATCCCCAGACACCAAAGACTGAATGTTCTCTGTGATCTGCCGATGCTAACAAATAATAAGGGAGTTGATGAGAATAGAAGTTCATTCAATTAGAGAAGGGAAATGAGAGTAAGGTGGGGTGGGAATAGGAAAGGCTGGAAGAACTTGGTCATCGCTGTCCTGTGTTCATATGAGGACACACGACCAGTGAAACTCCACATTGTGCACAACCACAGGAACGGGATCCTGATTAAAACAAGTCATTCTCCATGAATGTAGAAGACGTCAAAATACACTCTACCATTATGTGTAGCTAAAAAGAACATACAAAATTAAAAAAGAATAAGGGATGGGGGATCAGAGAAGTCACCAATGCTTAGAAGGCTCGTTAGAGTTGTGAATGCTAATGAATCACTTGTGGAGGGTGAAATAAAGCTTCTTTAAACCCAGAAAGAAAAAAAAAAAAACAAAAACTTTCACACAGGTTGTGAAAAGCCTTTTTAAAAAAACTTTATATGGGGACGTGGCTCAGTGATGTAGCCTTTGACCTGGGTTTTATCCCCAGCAGAGGAAAAAAAAGAACAAACAAACAAGCAAAACAAACAAACAAACAAAAAACTTCACATAAGAGTTACACCCCATTTTTTTGTAAAAAATATATGTCAAAATCTGCAATGATTAGATGGCTAAATACTATAAAGCAACTTCCTTGTTGGTCTAGGATCTCCTTGTTCTGTGGTGAAAGATCTAAAAATCAGAAAATGCTGATGACAGTAAGAGGTACATTTGTCAGACGCTTCCATGGTAAGGGGTACATGTAGGACGCTTCATTTAACTCAGCAGAAAGTCACCATGAGGCAGGCGGTCCATAACCCTCCACTGCAGTTGCTACCCTTGAGGATGAGAGCAGACAGGCCACCTGTTCAGGGTCCCGCACTGGGACATGGTGAGGCTGGGGTCTGAACTCAGGGCTTGTTGACGGCAGTCTGAGTTCTCGCCTCTCAGTGCCAATGCCACTCCTCAACACTGCATTCTTCTGTTACTTCTCTAGTTTGTCCAAATTGTAACATTTTCACAGTAAATATCAGAATAGTTCTTGCCATTGGCCTCCTTCATTTCGACCATAGGCTAAGCAATAAAAAGGTGCACTTTTTTTTTTTGGTGAGGCATAACACAAGTTTTAAAGTATTATTTTGTAAGAGAAGAAGGCTTGAAACGATCAAATGTCTGTCCATAGTGGACCCACTGAGTAAGCCATGGTCAATAAATAGCAGAGTGCTGTGCACTTGAAAAGATTTGATGAATATCTGTAAGTTTTGCTACACGGGGGTCCCAGTGTGCATGGTTAAGCAGAAAAAGCCCCAAGGTGCAAAACAGTAGAATTCTGTTTGTGAGAGGAAAGTGTATGTGTGTGGTGTAAGAGTTTTTTGTTTTTTGTTTTTTGTTTTTGTTTTTTTTTAAGAGCAAAAAATAAGAAGATAAGAAAAAAATAAACTGCTTTATATGGCTAGATAAGGAGGGAGTAGAGTGAAAATGAGATTTGTGAGACTATATCTTATTTTGTAGAATTGACCTCGAAACCTCATATAGATTTTGAATAGTTCAAAATAAAAATTAAAAAATAGCAACTGCTAAAAACCGTAATAAATAAATATAAGTAAATATCAAATTGGTGCACACACATACACACACACACACACACACACAGAGTATTTGGATGCTCTACCTCTAGTGAAATAATATGATAAGAATAAAAGGAACTATAAAGAAATATTAACTTGTATTTACAAGTCTTATTTCAATAATAATATTGGTATTACTACTGCTTGGAAACTCTTATATGGTAATGTAGGTTAAAGGTCATAAAATTATGTTAATATCTTTAGGACCTAAAAAATTCAGTATAAAGACATATGTGTATGTATCTTTATGTGTATCTATCAACTATATCTAAAACACAAAGAAGTTAAATTAAATCCTATAGTCTTCAGATTCATATAGAATATTAGTATGAAGTCATAATTTTCCCTGTTCAAAAAGAAAAACAAAATACTTCTCATCTATTTCTTGACTTTGCTGGTGAAGTGGTGGGGATGATGACTAACCCAGGGCCACTGAGCACTACAAGAATCCAGACTGTGGTCTCTAATGACCATTTCTCACAAAAATGATCGACAGTTCCTTGGAGAAATGGTCAACACCAGGTCTGGGCAGGAAATATACCAGTCAAACATGAGAGGTTTCCATTCTGGCAGAAAGCAAGGAAGCTATGAGCGGCGAGTAAGACCACGTCAAAGAACGCAGGCGCCGACCGCAGTGGGTGCGTCCACTGGTTGAAGACAGCTCGGATTGCAATAACGATGGCGGCAGATGGAAATGAATCAAAACAACTGCCCAGAACAACAAACCGACCAACCAAGCAACCACAGCTCACTGGTCACTCTGGGAAGCACTGACAGGCACCCGCTTCTTCTGGAAGTGGAAAAACAAAGGACAAGAAATGAGCATTTCAACTGCCTTTCTGCACCAGCTGCATTTCATGGTGAAAGGCTGACAAGGGAAAGATCTTTACAGAACTTCAGTCAATGGACAAGAAGACAAGCATCACAGTTTCTCCAACTTGGTGTACTAACACCTCTGGGCCAGGGTCTGTGGTGCGGTTGATGCTGTTGAGATCATTAGGTAGGAGGATGATGGGGAGCTGTATGTGGGATGACCCCAGCAACGGTGCTCCAACCCTCTGGTCAATTTGAGCATTTCTGAAAGCGAGGTGCCTGGACGCAATGTAATGCCGACACAGTGCAATAGCAAGCGCCCAGCACCACCTGTGTCCCTGTCCCTGCAACTGAACTTGACCTAACCTACCCTCTAGAGCTATCAACAGCATCCCGGGACATGTGGGACGGGGGTAAGTGGAGCGGCACACTGAGAAAGCAACAAGCCTTGTCTGGAGTGCGGGTCTTTCTAAGGACAGATGGACAAGTTTCCTTAACCAATAAATAGCAGGGGTGGGGAACCCTTAGACCAACACAAAAGGTGGAGGAGAAGACGTCTCCGGTGAAGAGAAATGCAGGAGACAGACTGAGCAAAGGCAACCTGTGCACTACCTCTGTGTCCCGGCTCAGGAGATTGGAAGGGCCACCTGGAAGGGCCCTGTGCCTGGATGTCAGATGGCACCCTTGCTAATTTTGTTAGGTGTGAAACAGGTCTGTGGTTATGCATCAAGTGTCTCCAGTTGGTAGAGATGTAATCTAATAGTGCTGATGGAGAGTGGCTTCAACATGGTACAGAAAACATCTGGGCGTTAGACAAAACAGATTGGCAAAATCTTCAAGATCTCTGAAGATGGGCATGCAGGGGTTTTTTTGGGAATTTATCATGTTGTTTTCTGTACCTTAGTGTAGGTTTGATCATTTCTATGATGAAAAGTTAAAAATAATAAAATGGAGTTTTTATAATTAAAAAAATGTGACTCTTTTCTGTGTCCCCTTGATTTGGTGTGTGCTGCTCTCGGGCCTGGCCCTTTGGGGGAAGACTTTCCTTCCAGCCCTCCCAAGAAATGATCTCTGTCTGCTGAGGCTCTGTAGATGTTCTGGGCCCATGTCGACCTAGCACACTTCCGGCCGGGGTTGGTCCTGCCTGGTGCTGTCAAGGCGCTGAAGTCAGGATTTCCAAGTCCAGCAGTGTGTTGTGACACCTGCCTCTGCTGCTTGCTGCTTATAAACTTTTGGGGACATTGCTTGGCCTTGGTGATTCCTCTGCAGAAGCACATGGGATGGGGATGGAGATCAGGGCGTAGCTTCGTGCCTGGCATGAGCGAAGAGCCCAGCAAATGCTAGAGATCACATTCTCCTCCAAATGCCAAGAAGGGAGCCACGGGCGGAATTGTGTCCTGCAGACCCGTAGGCTGACGTCCTAATTCCAGAACCTTATTTGAAAAGAGGTCACTGCAGATGTGTTACGATGAGGCCATACAGCTGGGACAAGCCCCTAATCATCATGACTGCATCCTTATAAAGGGGCACATTTGGATACAGTCAGCTCTGCGATGAGAATGTGTGTGAACAGCCAAGGACAGAGGCCTGGACCAGAGCCCCCTAGAACCTCACAAGAACCAGTCTTGCTCAACTTGACTTCTACCGACCCACCTCCAGGACCCTGAGATGATAAGTTCCTATTGCTCAAGCCATCCAGTCTTTGGGACTTGGTGGCAGCCATAGCCAACTAATACTTTGGAGACCCTGTGTTTGTCTCCCAAGTCCCCTTCTCATTTCCTTCTTCAGATTTCAAAGACACAGCTCCGTGGACACAGATGTACACATACATACACACAGGCATGGACATGAACACACACGCCAGCACACACCCACACCCACACACTTCACTTCTACCACTGGAGAGCAGTAGTACTGAACTATTTACCAGGATACTGGTGACAGGGTCAAGCCTCAGTAAGGGCCAATGAGGCCTTACACGCGGTACTGAAATGATTTATTAGAGAACCCGTGTAACGGAGCCCTGCGCCCATTTGTGAGAATGCCTGGAGGGTTAGGTCCACCTGAGCTGATCTCAAGTTGATCCTGAGGCCAAGAACTCCTGGTCTATAGACACTGAGCTGGGGGCCTGGGTGCAGTCCTAGAGGGATGTCTCGGGGCCTCTCGGGTGTCTGTCCCCATGTCGTTGTTCAGCCACGCCTCGAGAGTAGCTTCCATAACTGGGTTCGTTCTGGTGGTACTGGCAGTGGAGGGACTAGCAGGTCCACCTGGCGAGCTCCATTTCCTGGGTCCTTTCTAACTTTCTAGCCTCTCAGGGGCCTGGTATGACCCTAGGAGTAACTAGAGGGTCTCTGTTGGCTGCAGAGTTCTCAGGGAGGGAGTGGAAGACAGCCCTGGGGGGAGCAGGTGTCTTAGGAGCTCGTGGTTGGCTGTGGCCGTCAGCCAGAGTCCCATCCTTGAAAGTTTCAGCAGACCAGTCTGTTACCTTGAAGAACTAGGGATTTTTGTCACTATGGAAACATAAATCTAGGCATTAAGGAGTCAGAGAGAAAACTGCTATTGTTGCCTTGACAACGGATGAAACCCCAGGTCTTTGTTGTTAGGAGTCGAGATACTGCACCTTCGAGCTTCTAAATTAATTTGCTTGTGGGAAGGAGAAGTTGAAGTGGGCTTGGGCACCCTCTGGAAGCAGATGATGGGTGACAGCCTTGACTGGGGGTGTGTGGGGTCTTTCTGAGGTCTACCCTGCTAAGGAGAGGGGGCCCAGTTCTGCAGAGATGTTCCTGAGTGCCCGTACCATGTGACCTGTCCCAGGAAGGCCTGCTTCTTCTGCAGGTCCTTATGGTGAATGGCCAACTCTCCTATACTGCCACCTTCAAGCTGGCCTTGAGGGAACGTGGCTGTCCAGGAGCCGAGACCTTATTGTTAGGGGGACAGGTACTTCAACCGCCTTCCTCCTCCATGTCCCTGTCCTTCAGCGCTTGTGGGAAAGGCTGTGTGAGGTCAAGATGTGCTGGTTCCAGTGAAGCAAACTGCTCTGAACTCACCCCACAGCCTCTGCCAGCAAGGACAGAGCTGCCTCCAGCCTGCGGATCAAGGGTCACAGACAGCCACAGCTCGCGGCCACACAGAGGGTTAACGTCCATGTTCCACTAAGAGATTGTTTTTCTTCCTTAATATCCTCAGAGGATATTGTTCCCCAGTGTGGCATGAAGCTTTCTGAGTTGATGTCCAGATAAAATCTGCAGGAGCGTGTCCCCAAGCTGACTCCAGGGGACAGCGATAGGCTTCCTGCTCTCACTGGAAACAATGATGTTGTGCCTTTTCAGTGCTGGACGGCCAGCCCTCTTGGTGGGGATGGTGGCATGGAAAGATGAAAGGAAGATGTGAGACCTGCTTTCAGAAAACGTTGCTTGCCCAGGGTGGGTGTCTGGGCCCCATTCAGAGAGAGGACGTGGGGAGAAGCAGGAGAGAAGCACACCGGGCAGTGCTACTGGGCTGGGGAGCAGAGCAGGTGGAGCCAGGCCTGTATCCAGAGGCCACGCAGCTTTGCCCAGTGCCTCTGCTGTAACCCGCTGGCCTATGGAGAATGAGGAATTGAGGAATTCAGAGAAAGCACCGAAGGGCCAAACCCCATGCTCAGGGTTTATCTCCAGACCCCAGGCCTGGACTCCCCCGACTAACTCAGGAAGTGCCTCCCTCTCTGGTGGGTACTTTAGGGTAGCTCAACATGGAGAATGTGGGGTTACCCAAATTTATCAACTCAAACACTACTTGCTATGACACCAAGGGAGCCTTTGAAGATAGGTTTAATTCACTTAGCACCTTCTGGCCACACCTCCTTCATGCGGCGGGGTCGGGGGTGACCTGGACTACAGCAGCCCTTGCCCAGGGACTTCAACCTGGAGGATGAGCCCTGCCAGGAACCCCCCACAGCCATTCATTCATTATCCCCAGAAGTTTCTAGAGCACTGTGGAGTGTGAGGTGCTCCTGGGCCACAGACAAGAGAACCCCAAGCAAAGCAAATGGAGTCCCAGGAGACGCAGAGCTTTAAACTCAGCCGGAAGCGACCCTTCAGCAAGCAGCAATCGAATGCCCCTGGACAATGGGGTGACCCGCCTCCCGCTTTCTTTCTTTTTTAAATTTTTTTATTTAATGTGTTCTAATCAGTTGTATGTGACGGTAGAATGCATTTATACGTTTCGATAGATCTGACATAAATGGAGCGTAATCTCTCACTCTTCTGATTATACATATTGCAGGTTTTATCGGTTCAATTTCTTCATATTAAGTTTTGACAAAAACGGAGCATCATCATGGAAAATCATCAGGCCTGTGAATGAGAAAATGATCCTGGAGTGTTAAAATCGCGGGCGATGAATCAATTTTGACATATTGCTTTTTTGTCAACTTGGTAGCCGTTGAACTTGCTGCTGATCCGAAGTCTATTTCATAAAAAGCTGCTTTATTAACACAGGCTGGATGAGTTTTCTCATTATGAAGTCTCTGTGAAGAGTTGAAGCTGTGCAGGGGTTACTCCAGGTGACAGTTTCCAACCCCTGTTTTTTCACAAATGAGTGAGATAACGTAAATCAATCGTCACTGCCCTGGATGCATCTTGCAAGTTGCCTTAAAACTAATCAAAAGGAAGCAGCGGAAGCCTGGTGGGCTGCCTCTGTCCTTGGCGTCCTCCTCCGCAGGCCGCATGACTCCACGCGGGGAGATTCTTTTTTGTCTCAGTTTAACACATTCACCTTTTAAAAAATAGGGGTTGGGGACTTCATTGTGCAGTACCAAGTGCCTGACATTTCCAGAAGTGGTAGGAGAGCGGGAATTTTAAAGTAGATGAATCACGGGGATTAGCGAGGGAGCCAGAGTAGCGGCAGGTGCAGGGTTCACAGGGATGGCATGGCTTGTTCCGAAACTCGATACTGGGGTTCTACTTTCTGAAGGCCAAACAGTGAAGAATATGTTACTCCCGGTGACGCACAGGGAGCGGGGAGTCGGGCAGTGGGTGGCAGGTGCAGATGGTGACAGGGCCGGCAGATCCTGCTCTCGGGTGGGTTAACCCTCTCCTCGTCTCCAAGCGGATGGTTAGGCCCTGGCCTGGTCCCTCTCTTTTCCTGCTGGAACCAATGGTGTGCAGGCTGGTTCTCAAGCTCTTCAGTGGAAACGCCGTGCTTCCCCCAAAGCTCTGGCATGTGAGAGACCCATTTGTCACGATCTCTCATTTCCTAACTCTGTGTACTCCCAGCATGCACCAGGGCCTAGGCACAGCTGTAGACGCTGGGAGGGGGTTTCTGCAGTGGGGCCAGGACATTTCACTAGTGAACTGGTGTTTTGTTCATATTGGAGGGAAAGAGAGGTGGGACTGCTGCGCCTGAACTGTTCCGGCCTTATCTGCTCTCACCTCCGCAAGCCTCACCTCAGGTCCCTGAGCCCATCAGCTCCTCTCGGAAATAAGCCAGTCTAGACTGGGTCTCTGTCACTTGCCACCAGACCATAACAGGAAGAGGAAGCTAACATGTTAAGTGAGGGTAGAGCCCTGGAGAGGGTGCGGCTGTGGCTTCTGCTGCCATTGCTGGGCTACTGGTAGACCCCACTGGGCAGTGGGGCACCATATGGTACCGTGAGGCTCAGTAGCCCTTTCCAGCCTCAGGAAGGCTGTGGTCCTGGGACCAAGAGGACAGATGCTTCTGCTTTCCTGGTCTAGGACTAGGACAGCTGAGATTTCTAGAATTTGTTTTTAAAAAATAGTTTTGTAGAATTCTGAAATTTGCCAGTGCTTCAAAGAAGGAGGAGGTTTATCTGATAAGAAATCCCCTCATTCCTCTTGCTGAAGGGCCACCTGTTGATCAGCGTGGGCTCCTGCTTCTTGGCTGGTGGTGGGTAGGGGAGGGCTGCCATATCATCTGTTGTTTTGGGCTGTCCAGCACACAACGTCCCTTTTCCTGGTGACAGAATCTCTATTTTCCCATGGAGCGCACTGTGTTCTCAGTCTGTGACTTGAGTGGACTGACCAACAGACGCAGACAGAAGCAGAGCCATGGTTCTGAGTGGTCCTGAGAAAGCGGGAGCGCAGGCTACTTCCTGGAGAGGGGCAAGGGAAGCCTGAGACTTCTGAGGCCTGGGTTCCACCTCTGCCGAGGCTGCTCTGTGGCCACTAAAGCTCAGGTTCCATGGGCTAGTGCCCAGGAGTTTCCACGGTACACATGAAGGGAGAGTGTGGTGGATCGTTTATAAAAATGACTGCAAGCCTCCATCTCCCCATTTTGATGTTCTTTCAATGTGACTTACAGTTCTTCCCATCAAGAGGTGATGTCTGTTTCCTGGCTACTAGTTGTGGGCCATGACCTTTGCATGTGGTGGAGGTGATGCCAGGAGAGCTCTAAACCTGGGTCTCAAGAATCTAGTGGGCTTCTGCTTGCCCATAATACTCCTCAGAAACCTACTGCCTCCATGTGGAAAGACTGGGGAAGCGTGCTACAATCTGGGAGCCTTAGAGCGGAAACCCTGATCGTTCCTCGTGAGGCTTTCCTGATCCAGTCCATAGCTCCCAGGCACCTGAGGGCTTGGTCAGAATGGACAGATCAAGCCCTGCTGCGACCTGGAGAGCCCAATTGAACTTCAGAGCCAGGTAAAGAGCTTACTGTGCAAAGTCACCAAGTTTTGGGGTTGTTTGTTACTCAGCAAAAGCTGACTGTTACAGACATCACCAGTTAGGCTAATTGCGCACTAAATCAGTCACCATAGCAAAAAGTTGTCTAAACATAATTTAACTCCACAAGTCCCAAGGCTTTGGGAGGTCACTGACTTTGAAAGCATGAGGTATTCTTGTTGCCATGGATACCCCCATTGAGACATTGGAGTGCAAAGAGAGAAACCTAGTGTTGCCTTGGCAACAGCCTTGCAAATCCAAGTCTGGGAAGGCAAAGAACTATAAAAATAAGAAGACTCAGGAGGAGGGGGAAATTAGCTTTAAAACCCCCCCCAACAACAACAACAACTTGCCTCCATGCGGTTGACAGTCTATTAGAAGCAAGCATTGCCTGAATTGGGAGCTATAAAGTGAGCAACAGGAAGCTCTTCCCTTTCCATGGCCCATCCCCGCAGCAGGAGAAAATCGCACAGCCAGGGAGCAGCGTGAAGCAGAGTCATTAAGTGCTTCCTCTAAGAGTTTGCAATTTGCTCTCCACCAAGTTCCATTCCGAGGATCAGTGCTTGCCCCAGCTGGAGGGGCCGCAGCAGCATCCGGTTCCTGCTCCTTTCCTCTTTCTGCAGGGAGGGAAACCAAGGCCTAGGAGAAAGGGGGCTGCTGAAAGTCAGAGAGGACGAGAGGCTTTTGGTCGAGTCTAGCGGGTCCTCACTCAGTCAGACCGAGGACCAGTCCCAGTGACATCTGCTGGGCCTGTGACGTTATGCGAGCCCACCGGCCTCCTAGACTTTCTGGAAGATGGGCTCGTCATCACGTCAGCCCAGAGCTCACTGAGCTGCTGCATGGCAGGCACACACGCAGGCAGGGGTCGGTGCGCGGTGGTCTGCAGCAGGTGACTTGCCATGATCTCCACTGTCATCTGTCATTGCTCTGTAGTCATTGCAGCAATCCTGGAGGCCGCACCTCCTGAGAGAGGTGTGGTAGTACATTTTAAGACCTATCTATGGTTGGAAGTGGCAGTTTGTAACTTTAAAGAAGTCACAGCTTCCACTTCCTGCTCCCAGCAGCCTCGCTGACACCAGCCTCCTACTTTTCACTTAGTCAAGGAGGAAACTGAGCCACAGGGAAGACTGACAATTTGCCCAAGTCCCCTGGAAGTTTCCCGGCGGCTGCTGGAGGGCGCCAGCTCAGCTCCTGGACGGCGTCTCCCCACCCTCCCCACTCTGCTGCCCTCGGAATGGCCCACCGACCCAGATGGCCAGGTGCTGGGTTTCAGGGAGAGAGAGGGGAGGAAGTCTGGGGCATCTGCTTATGAGAAGGTGGCCAGCCGAGTGTGGCTCTCCACGCATGGTGATGGGCAAATGCCTGCTCACACATCCAGAGGCACATTTCAGACATGAGCATCCGTCTCACCACGCAGCTCCAGCTGAGAAGTTTGGGGGGTGTGGAGGAAGTTTATCCAAGCCTTTGTGTTGTGGAGTCTGTGCAAGGCCTGGCGATGGTGGGGAGGCAGGGCCCTGAGGCCTAAGGAGGCACACACTGAGCCTGCAGCGAGGCGCGGACGGGGACGTGATCTGGGGAAGGCGAGGAAGCTTGTAGATCCACTCGCAGCACCTGTGTCTAATTGGCACAGCAAGGAGCAAGGCGGCTGTGGAAGGGCGTGTTGAAATGATTCAAGGTCAACTCCATGAGGGGAGTGGGTTACCCCTGAATTCCGAGGGCAGGGGTCTTCCCAGTATTGGCCAGCAGCCGCTGAGAGAGCTGCACTGGCGTGTGCCGAAGAACAACATTGGTGGGTTCTGATCCAACTTCCAATTCGCAGAGCACAAGGTGACCCCCGTGAAGAGCTCTGTGCAGTGGATCTGAAGTGGGCACAGGGGAGAGGCCATCGAAACCTCGCCTGGGGGGAGCCACAGCCCAGGGCGCCCCTGCCAGGGCGCACAGGCCTTCGCCATTCCCCCGAAGGTCACCAGTGTTGGTTCAGGTGTGGGGAGTTGGGAGGGAGGGAGAAAGGGCGTCCCGTGCGAAATAATCTGTGTTGGTGGCAACGTCGGGTGACCTTCCAGCAGCTCGAGAAAAATAAACTCTCCTCCTATGGCTGCGTCTTTTAGTGGGATTGAGGGAGACACGGGGCAGCTGTCTGTTCTCTAGCTTCAGCCTCCAGGTTATTGCTTCGCCCCCACTGGCAAAGAAAAATGGTCGCTGGGTTGGTGGCCTTGTCTGGCCTGGCCTCGTGTTAGCACAGGCTGGCTGCAGGCACAGCTGGGTACGGATTCTGATTTTGAATAAAATTGTTGCCTCTTTTGTCCCTTGGCAACACCCCCAGTGCCACGTAGGGTTTGTTTTTGTGTCCCCGACTGGCCATCTGTCTCAGGGTTAGCCATCAAGCCTGCGGTAAGCCAGGCTCTGCAGCCACAGCTGGCTGTCGATCTGGCTTTATCGACCCTGAACCCTCAGGTGGGACTATAGCTGCGGTGAAGCAGGCTCTGCAGGGGGTCAGCTCCTCTGGGGGAACAGCATGTTCAGGAGCAACCCCTCTGCCCCTGGATGCCCCATCCTAACTAGGAGGGGGCCACACAGGGGACACTGAGCTTGGAGTGAATAAACAAAGCTCAGGCAAGTCACGCTCTGAGATCCTCACTTCCCCCCATGGAAGGACTGGCCCTTGGGGGGTCAGTCAGAACACAGCGGCTCTGGCCTGGGGGGCATTTCTGGCCACTCTTGTCCTCCAGCATGCCAGGATGTGTTGAGGGCGAAGCCCCCCAGGCAGGGCTCTAGTTAGGTGTAGGCAGTCCGGCCATCTCCCTGCTCTGCCCAGGGCCAGGGGCTTCTGGAAAGGCAGCTCTTGAGGAGGGCCTCAGGGCAGAAGTGGCTCTTTCCCTTGGATTCAGGCTGTTAGGACTGGATGTGACGCTGCGTTGGCTTCAGCCATCTTGTGACTTCGCTGGCCTGGGGCAAAGCTCGCAGGCTGGGGTCAGGCCTGGAAGTTGAAAGGCCAAGGGTCTCTGCTAGGAAATGTGGAGCCCCTGGATTTGCCATCCTGCCCCTGCCCCGCTGCTGGACCTCTACGCACATGAGATAATGAGAAGCCTTTACTGGTTCAGCCACCGAGAAGTGCTGGCTTCTGCTGCAGATCCTTCTGTTCCTTCGAGGGACCCTCAGACCTGTGGCACTGGCACCTTAGGCTTGCTGGAAACGCAGCTCTGAAGCCAGGCGCAGGTGGCCCACACTTGTCATCCCAGAGCCTGGGAGGCTGAGGTGGGAGTGGCCCAAGTTTCAGACCGTCCCGGGCCAGTTAGCAAGACTCCATCTCAAAATAAAAAATAACAAGGACTTGGGATACAGCTTGGTGGTAGTGTGCCCCTGAATTTAACCCCCCCGGTAGTGAAAAAATAAAAGAACAGAAGAGGAAAGAAAAAGAAATGCATGTCTGGATTTCCATCCCCAGACTCGCAGCCCAGACCGTTCCCACCCGAGATGATGGGCCTGGTAGTTGAGAAGCCTGGCCTGTGGGGTGCTTTTTGTTCGACCCGCCCCATTTAGGAGGCCCTGGTTTTGGCAGTGACGGCCTTGACTTTCCTCAAGATGAGCAGATGCTGGTGTTGAAGGCCCTGGAATCTCTTCTATTGCCAAGGAGTTGGGGAGAAGCTCAGAAGGATGGGGGGCTGGCCGGCCTGGCAGAGGAGAATATGAGAGAGAAGTTCGTTAGTTTCTGCTGTCCCCAGCTATTGTTCATTGACTGGCATTTGGGTACAGCATTGATTTTCATCTAGAGCCGGAAGGCAGTGAAATCTCATTAATTCAGGCCTCACCAATTTTGAAGTGATAATTGAAACTGAGGCCAGGCTGAGGGCTGGCGGGAGTGAGTGCGGGCCAGAGAGCGGGTGGTTTTGAAGGACCCAGCTCGCCAGGCGAGGCAACGAGACGCTTCCAATCACGGGCGCACCTCGCAGAGCTCAGCGGCAGCGGGAACCACACTTGAAAATCAATCCATCCACAGATATTTATTGAGTGTCCCTTATGCTCATGTCCCTGGCCTGCACAGCACACTTTGTGAGAAGACTTTTAATCACTGTCCATGCTGGAAACGAATGGATTTCTTGAGGAAATGTGGTTTCTCCCACTGCCCATGTCCCTGTCTTCTGCCGACTGCTCCTCCGCCCTTCCTGCTCCATCTCCAGCATCAGCCTTCCAGCCAATGTGTTCAGACCTCGCCGTTCTGTCCATCAGCGTACAAGAGGCTCTCGAACTCTGACCCCATATCTCCTCTGCCTTGCCCCTCCCTTGATCTCTCCACAGGGTGGACTGTTCCCTTGTGTCCAGTGGTCCTCCATTTCCATCTGCGTCCATGGCCATCCCTCACCTCTGGAGGATGCTCCTCCCTGGGCTGGAAGGTTAGCCCCGGTCTTCAGGGTCTTCAGCCTGCGCTCCCCAACAGCAGCACTGGATGCAGTCCATCCCTCTCTTTCTGGACACATGTTTTTGCTTGTCCTTCAGGTCCACCCTCTCAATTTGCTGCCCAGCTCTCTACCATTCTGGCTGGAGTCTTCTCATCTTCTGCATATCTGGTGGCATGCCTTGGGACCCGTTTTCCTGACCCTTTCCTGGGTAAGACATGGAGAACAGGGCTCTGCATGCAGGTGTGTGCTGGGGGGTTCCAAGTCCAGGCCTCTGCTTGACCTCTCCCCTTGACTGCCCAGCCCCCCCTAACATCCTCTTGCTTCCTTGCCTGGGACCCCACTCCCAGCCAGGTGCTTGATGTTTGAGACAATATCACCTCTGTTCTTATTTCTCTGGCAAAAACTTGGAGGGTCTCACATAATGTAGCTGCTCTGCAGAAAGTCCTGGTGGCTCTACCTTTGAGCTTCAGTTTGAATAGGATCAGTTCTCACCACCACCATTACCATCTCTTGAGCCCGGGTCACCAGCCTTTCTTCTCTCTGGGCGATGACCACCCATGTCTCCTGGGCTTTGGCCTTATCATTTCCTTCTTGCTGGGGTCCTGGGCAAGCCCAGACCATTGCCTCAGTCTAGCATAGAGGGTCTGCCAGAATGTGTGCAGCAGGCGTGTTAAGTGTGCACACTCACGTGCATGTGTGCTTGGGAATAGGCAGCCAACAAGTGAACCCATGAAGGAAGGGCAGTGAGTAGTCCCACAGGGAGGAGGTCTTCGCTGTGTGACCTCGTGGCCGGGCAGTGGCACAAGTACCCAGGTTGGTGGAGACTTCTCTTTGACGAGTTGTGGCCAGTGTAGACGCCCACGTCGCTGCAAGATCCAGAGCACTTCCTTGTCACTAGAGAGCTTCCTGATGCACCCTTCCATCCTGCAAGGGCCTCCGGTGAGTGGCTGGGTGAGGCTGCCTGGGGAGAAGTCACCTGAGTGGAGCCCCAAGGAGGCGCTGGGAGGGAGTGGTGTCCATGTGGGAAAGTCCAGGGGCAAGGTGGCTGGCCAGGAGTGCGTGAGGGTAGCTGGCCGGCAGTCAGACCCACAGCGCTCACTGGCCGCCACCATGCACCTGCTTACTCTGCCTGAGGCGGTAAGAGGTGATGGTTCTCAGATTGGGAGGGGTAAGAAATGGTCACATCTGGGTGTTCTTCTGAAACTTTTTAGTTTGAAAGAGTTTTCGATTCGTGAGGATGTGGGAAGACGGTACAGAGTTCCCATGATGCTGACCCCGGCCTCCCCAGCGATGCCGCCTTGCTCAACCACATGACTTACTGAAGGCAGGAAACCCACGGTGAGCCGCGCTGCAGCCCAGTGCAGGTCCCACCGGTGTACCACGCTCCAGCGTGTGCGAGTGTGCGGTTCGGGGCCGTTTCACCATGTGTGGTTCATGGAACCCTGGTGCTGTTGAGCGGCAGAGCTGTCCCTGGAGCAACTTCCTGGTTCTACCCACCGCCATCCCTGACCCTGCAGCTGTCAGAAGCTCCTTCCTCTCTACGATCTGCCACTTTGAGCGAGCCACAGACATCAACTGGCGCCATATGCAGGGCTGCTTTCCCCACTCTGAGTGAAGTCCTCAAGGTGGCTCGGTGCATAAGTGCCACAGCTCACTGCTCCTTATTGCTGACGGGCACCCTGAGGTCTGAATGCAGCCTGTTTGCCCATTCCCCTGTGGAGGGACCTTTATACCATCGACACTCTTCACTAGGCTCAGAACTTATGCAGTTTCAAGATGTCTGGTGTACAGGGACTTTGAGCTGGTGGCACGTGGGCTGGGAATGAGGATAGAGAGAGAAACGAACGGCACAGCCTTGCCCTCCCCGTTGGTCATGTGAGGGCAGAAGAGTCCTTTCTACCCAGCACTGTTACTAACAAGGAAGGGCTGCCAGCGTGCGGATGGCAGTGTGGGGAGGGTGGTCTTGGGTTTCCCAAGAGCCATGGCGTTCCTGCTGGGCCTGGACGCTCATCCCTGTCTTGACCTTGCTTTCTTCCCTCCTGAGTGCCCTCCAGTGGGCTGTGGACCATCATAGCCCTGAGAAGACATGGGTCTCCCAAACATGGGGGCCCCCGTGTCTAGGGTGTGCCGGCTGGTGCTGGCGTCTGGCCTGGGACTGAGCAAACAGCCCCGGACGCACCTCCTTCCATCCCACACGTTGCTGAGCAAGTGCCAGAAAAACATGTTTGGGGCCTTTGGCTCATTTCCCTCCTAATGAATAAGATGGGCTTTAAGAACGTGCGCAGAGGCTGCTGTGCTTCGGCTCTTCTGAATGCACGAGGCTCTTCTGAATGAAGTCGCTTCCTCCTGTGTGGGAGCTGTTGTAGGTGAGACGCCTCAACTCTCAGTGGGTGTGAGTCGAAAGGGGATGGTGAATGGCTCTTTGAGGCCCACGTTTTCTGGGGTGGTTTTCTGGTCTCTGCTCCTTGGACGTTGGTCCCGTGACTTCAGCGGTCACCCACCTCCATGAGCCCCGTTTTCTCTTCTGAAGCTGGCAATACCTTCACCACAGATTATGGTGAGACCCCCACATCGTGCACAGCAGGGGCTCAGGACCGTGTGGACTCGTGTGTGGGCAAGGTGGGAGGAAATGCCAGGCTCCAGCCCTGACCTTGTCCTCGGGGTTGCGCTTCTTGGCTGGGGTTCAGGACAGGCTTCCTCTCTCCTCCAGCTGCCCGCCCTCCTCTCCTTCCAGATGCAGAGCAGACCCCTGGCCACCAGTGCCCAGGGGCACCATTTCTCTCCTGAGAATTATCCTCCAGAGAGAGTGCTGATGTCTTTGGGGACAGGACTGCAAGTTCAGAGATGGTGGTGACTCGGGCCAGCGGTCTGCTCCAGAGCCCGGGCCCCAGCTTGGCGTGGACGGTCACATGCACTGACTCAGGGTCCTTGGGAGAGCTGGCAGAGTTGCCATCACCTCTCACCAGACAGAAGAGGGGATGGCACCAGCCTTGGCCTCGAGGGGCTTCAAGCAAACCTACCTGCCCTGCACCCAGTGGTGGCCCGAGGCCCCTCCTCCTCCCTTCACAGGCCTCAGGTCCACATGTGTCCCTCTGGACAGGGCCTGGGCTGGATCAGGGAGCCCCTTCTCTGGCCCAGCAGGAGCTTGCTGGGAAGGTGGGGTAGGAGGTGGGGGCAGCACTGTCCGGGCCTCATGGCCGTACAGAGCCCTTCTCTCCAGCCCGCAGGTGGGCTCACCTCCCAGCCAGGCAGGGCGAGGTCTTCATACTGCCGCATTCTTTGTGCCTCATTAAATTCGCTCTCTTCTTAAAATGGAAACCGTTTTTATTGTACTTTTTTTTGATTATAAAAATGATCCATGATCATTGTAAAGAATTCAAAGCACACAGGAAAGCATAAAGATGAAAATCAGGAGCCTTTGGTTTCCTCCATATAGGGGTGACATTCTGGTTACTTCTCCGGGGTCTCGCTGTGCGGGCGCTCACACACCCCATTGTATGGGTGATTTTGCATAAATGGGAACATCATCCTGTGCTGTTCTGTAACTCGCTATTTTTCTGCCCAATAATGTGATGGAGACATCTTTCTAAGTCAAAAAGTGTGGTGTTGTATGGGTATTTAAGATGACTCATTTCTTCTCATTGTATGGATATCCATCACTTGGCTCCTTTTGTTGGAGATTTGACTTGTTTTTTTGGTCATTGTCTGGCTTCAACAAACGACCTTGTAGGTACATAGTGTGAATTTGTCTGATTATGTTGTCAGGGAAAATTCCTAGGTGATTGATCGCTGGGCCAGTATCGCCAAGTTGTTCTCCACGAAGTTCACTGTCCAACAGGCCTGGCGGCGGGTAGCAGCATCTTACTTCCCATCCGCCCCAGGACCTGGGCCTTGGCGACATCTGCCTCGTTACAAGTCTGGTAGGTAGAGGCACCAGCCTGAGTTTACCTGTTTTCCTTGTGATCGAAGATGTGAAGCATCTTTTCCTCTGCTACTTGGACATTGGTACATCTTCTGGAAACATCTTTGCCCACGTTTTTTCCCAACTGAGTTTTGTCCTTTTCATATTTACTTGAAACCCTGGGGTCCTCTGGAGAGTCGAGTCCTCTGCAAACCTCAACCTGGTCTCCGGCGGCCCACGTGGAAGGAGGTGCGCTGAGTGGGTCTAACGGGCTGTTTCTCTGGCCTCACTGGCCCCTGAGGGGACTGAGGTCATGCTCTGCTGTTGCTCCCAAGGCCAGACAGAGGCCCCTTATGCTGCTGACCACAGCTGGAAGTGTCTCAAGTGATCTGTTAGGGACTATTCAACCTCTGGTGCCGCATGACTTCCGTGGGTTACCTCGGGCAGTCGCTATGCTTGTTTTTCCAGTAAGAAAACACACCTCACCTGTCAAACTCTCACCCAAAGTCAATGTTCCAGATGATTTAAGGCCGCGCATGTTAATGCTCATCTGTGCATAGGCACCTCCATGCAGCCAGACAGCCCTGCCGCGGGCAGGCCAAGTGGCCCCCGAGGGCCTCGATCTGGCAGTTTCCAAGAAGGGATAGGGAAGAGAAAGGGTCGATTTACAGTTCTGAAGGCAGGCTGGCAAACCCGAGCGGCAGGTGAAGGCCGCCGTCCAAGCGGAGGAACGGTGGGAGGCTCTGGAGCTCAGCTTCCTTCTTCTCACTCCCAAGCCGGGGGAGCAGGGCTCCCGGAGGAGATGCAACCCACCAGAGGACTGGCCACAGCCTGACGGCTTCCCCCTCCCCACCCTCGACCTCTATTCTGCCCATCTCAGGCCCCGGAGCCATGAGGTGTGGCACTGGCCACTGCAGGATGGACAGCACCCTGGCATGTGCGCAGTTCACATCCCAGAGCCTGCTCCTCGGTCCCCAGGAGAGGTCTTGAACACATTCGAAGTGACCTCCCTGCCAGCTTCCCAGTGGCATCAGGACCATCCCAGAGCCACCTAGCAAAGGTGGCAATGCCCAGAATCTTCCCTGACTTCTCCTGACCCAGACCTGAAAGGCCCTGCCATGACTTAGTGAGCGTCCCTCGAGTGGGCATGTTAGGAGCGTCGTCCCCAGGGTGGTGGTGCCACCTTCAAGAGGTGGAGCCTAGCGGGAAGAAATGGGATAGATGAGGGAGCTTCCCTGGAGGTCTTGTGGGACCCTGGTTGGTTCTGAGGCTTGTCATAAAGAACAGCCTGGAGACCTCCTTGGTCTCACCAGCTCATCATGGTTGCGGGTGCTCTTGCCATTGGGATGCCATCCTCCACGAGGTCCTCATCAGAGCCAGGTCAATTGTGAACTAAATAAATCTCTTTTCTTTATACATTACCCTCTCTCTTGTTAGGCAAGAGAGAATGGGCTGACACAGGCCCCCTCTGTCCAGCTGATCTTACTGCTCGTTTGGTTTCTTTCGTTCCCCTTGTCCATACCTCCTTACAGGGACCTGACCCATCATCTTGCTCATCACTGTGACACAGCACCGCCGACAGTGCTGGCGTGCAGAGGGCACCTCAGCTGGTTCCCTGCTCCAACTTGCACAAAGCTGAAATCAAGAAGCCAGCAGGCTGTATTCTCCTCGGAGGCTCTGGGAAAGTCTACTTCCAAGTTCATTCAGGTTGTTGGCAGAATCCACTTCTATGTGACTAGCTGGGACTGGGGTCACACTCCGCTCCTAGAGGCCATAACCCTGACTCACGGCCCCCTTAAGGCCAGTGGTGGTAGTCAGGACCTTATGTGGTGGCTCTTTCTTCCCTCCTGTTCTGGCTTGTCTCCTGCCTCCTCTTCGGTATGGAGGTTCATGTGGTTACATTGGCTTCTCCTGGATACTCCAGAATAACTTTCTTATCTGAAAGTCAGCTGATTAGTGGCCTCAATTCATTTGCAAGGTCCCTTTGCAACAGTACTTAAAGTTTGGGGGTCCAAAATCTTTTGGGGAAATGTTAAGAATCTGTCTTCCACATTGGCCTAGAGAGTAAATTGCAGAGCAGAACCCCAGCTCTGTCCTCTGAACCTGGAGCCCAGGGTGCCCTCTGCTGCCCGGCTCCTTGGGGTGCTTGCAAGCTCACCCTTTAGCCTGGCAGGATGCTTTGTGGTAGATACTGTAGCTCCCCTCTTGATCTCAGTCCCCAAGCTCCTTTCCTCTGGGCCTGCATGCAGACAGGAGTTCGGTTCATTCTAGAATGAACTGTTGAGTTGGGTCATCTTTTTGCCTCACCGGCTGCAGCTTCCTGGAGGTGGACCGGGCTTGGGCTATGAGTTACCCGGCAGCACAATGAGCACTCCTGGTTCTAGTGTGTCGTACAGGACTGGCAGCACTTTTATCTTCTGGTGGTGCTGGGATGGACCCAGGGGCTTGAGCCTGCGAGGCAAGCACTCTACCGCTGGGCTGATCAGGCAGAAAAGAAAACTTCCCAACCTTTCTCACAGCTGCATGTGATTCGATGGCTAAAATCTGGCCAAAGAGCAGTGAACAGAAATGAATCGTGCTGTTTCATGCCCAGCCTTTGAGGGGCATGCACACTTGCTACCTCTTGTCCATCCTGGGAGGCTGCATGTGCCATCCTTGGCCATGTGGGCCAGGGCATTTGCTAGAGAGGGAGCACAGCCAGGCAGAAGCAGCCCGGTGGCTCCACAGGCTCCCTGGACCACCTGTGCTGTGACTGTAGCAGACACCCTTCCTGCTTAAGCACTGTCGCTATGGGTGTCCACTACAGAGCCCAGACTCTCATCCCAAGATGGGCAGCCTCCGGGGTTGGCACATCACGCAAGCAGCATGCCTTCCATACGCTCCTGGACTTGTTTTTTTTTTTTTTTTTTTTCCCCAGAAGCATCGGCAAAGTATTGTGCACAAGATAAAACCGCCCGGCTTTCCCTATGTTGTGTGCAACCTGTCCGTCTACTGCATTCACCAAGGACACCTGGGTGGCACTGTGAGTACTGAGATTTTACTGCATGCCCCTAGGTCCCCCAAAGTTGACCAGCCTCAAAACCCAGCCTTCAAGTTCTCAAGCTTTCCAGGGGTTTCAGAGCTGGGGAAGGAGGGTACCAGGAAAGCCTTTCCTGTCCCTCCCTTGCAGGGGCTGGGATTCCTGTGCAGAGTGGCAGTGTGTGGCCACCGTCCACCTGCGCTCTCCAAGTGGAGCAGTTCGACAGAGCATTGATAGCAATGGCACTGGGGAGACTGGCAGTGCCCGTGTCCTCTGGGCACGTTGTGTTGTTCTAACCAGGCTAGGCCCCCCTGACAACCCTGGCCCTTCACTTTAATGCCACGGTCCCACCCCTTCCCTCTGGTCATCCCAGAGAAGATCCCTAAGGTCCTCTGGACTTCACCCGTTGGTTACCTGTGTTCAGACATGCATTATTTTCAAAATCCAAACACCAGGTGATAAACGTGTATCAATTACTCAATGTATTTAATTGCAGGATTAATGCTGAGACACAGTCATGTATTTAATGACACATTAAATGTATTATTTTAAAACTGTGATTAACACTGATTTTGGAGCATTTTGGAAGACTAATTAAATGATTGAAAACCACATTCTGGTATTGCAATGTTTGTTCAACAAAAGCATTTGTGGAAATTAGGTGTAATTCAACCACCTCATTATACAATTAGTTGTTTAATTCTGTCTGCAGGCATTTAAGGTCACAGCAAGGATGAAACTGTGGCGTCCAGGGCGCCCTGGCCTGGAGAAGGGCCTCACTCCAGGCTGCCGTCTCCTCCGTCGCTTGGCCGTCCCCTGTGCACCTGCCAAGGGCTGGCTGGCCTCCTGCTGGGCCTCCTTTGGACCCAAAGGCTCCTGGGGCCGCTCTGCTCTCCGCCCGAGCCGTCATCATTGCTGCTGTTCTCCAAATATTTTTGGTTCTGCTCATAAGCATGTGGGGTGCACTCAGCTCCCCACCCGCAAAGAAGTTTGGTGTCCTTAGTAACGAAGGCATCGTAGGCAGAAGGGACAGGTGCTGTTTCTTGGCAGAAGGTTCCAGAACCCCGAGGAATATCCCCCTTTCCTTTTCCTTTGCCATGGTAACTGGAGAGCTTCCAGACAGTGGCTTTTCCATCAACCTTGGGTCTTGATGTGAGGAAGTGCCGCCTCCTACTCACGGGCACGAAGCAGACATTAGAAACAAACTTTCATGGGTTTAAGCCACTGGGACTTGGGGATCATTTGTTCTGAATGACCTAACCAGCACTGGTGGACAGTCAGGATCACCTTCCCTGCCCTTCTGTGGTTGATGCCTCTGGAAGGCATCCCCTCTTCAGAAGGGCCTCTCGGTCCCCAGCCCCCGCCACCTGTATACCCTGTCGTGTGTTCTCTGAAGCATGTGCCACCTTCCGACATTATTTCATTCATTCATCTTACTCGCCTTCGTGAACTCTAGGACAAACGGCTTTTCCTGTGTTTGCATTTCTGGGTCAGAATGGATCATAGGGCCCTGGTGTAGTCAGGCAGGGCGTGGTTGGATGGCTGTGTGTGTGGACACACCAGTGACCAGCATCCAGGCTGCGTCAGCACACGGGAGGAGGCTGTGGGACTGGACAGTGCGGTGTCTCCTCCAGACACCACGGTGTGAACCCCACATTTAGCCGCTTTGCTGGAAGGTGATACAAAGCAGAAGCCGTACACGATGGTGAAGTCTGCCTGAGAGCCTTCACTCACCACCCTTCCTCCTTTTTTTGGGTTCTTGGAAGAAATGCCACATGGTCAGCGTGCATGGATGAATGCAGAGGATGACAGAGCGTGGAAAAGCCCAGTCATTGATGAGTTGGAGCTGAGCAAGCGACTCGGAGGAGTCGGCCTGGGTGGAAAGTAGTTTGAGGAATAACAACCAATTTATTTCACTTGTATTTTCATTTTTAAGTATGCACAATAGTGATATGTGATAAAAATCTGTCTAATTAAGTCTCAAAGAACTCTTTCAATAAGTAAAATTAAAAACTCTAAGTGATAAGAAAGCATTGTGTCATGGTTTAATTGGCTGCATATTTTTCTTCCACAGCAGAACAAAAAATAACGGTTCTTGCAGGTGAGTGTCTTCGGGCTGATGAGACGTGGTACTCTTGTCTGAGGCTGCCCCATTCCGAGGACATCGGCTGTGTTGTTTGACTCAGTTTCAGCTGAGTTTGAACATGGCCTCCGGCAGGCTAGAGTGGGCTCATTTGGACCCAGAGTCGCCTGCGGTTTTAGGTTTGACCTGATCTGCACCGGAGGGGAGCTGGTGTGCTGCCTCCAGGACCCATGAGGTGCCTGAGGCCTGGTGCCCAGAGACTATGCTCCTAACTGCACCAGGTCCCTAGCGCCAGAGAAACAGCAACCCCAGACCTCAGGCATATCTGCATCACCTCCACAACTTTTCTCTGTATTCACAAATCACCTAGAGTACTATTTAATATTCTTCTTTTGTGAAACTTTTATTTATCAAAAATTATAGACCCACAGGAATTTCCAAAAACAGTACAGATAGGTCCCATGGACCTTCGTCCAGTTTCCCCAATGATAAGGTCTTATGGAATGTAGTGCAGTATTGAAAGCAGGAACCTGATATGGGCTGTGAACAGAGCTGCATGTGTGTGTGTGTGTGTGTGTGTGTGTGTGTGTGTGTGTGTGTTTGGTTCCACAGCACTTTCTCACATATATGGGGTGGTATCCCAGTCCAAACACACTTATTTCTCTCTTTCCAATTCTGTCTTCTTGGGAATGTTGTACACAGACTTGTGCCGTATGTGTGATGGTTTTTCTCCAATCTGCCCTTGAGATTCACTCAAGTTGTTGGGTTTGTTGTGGCTGGTTGCTTTCTGTAGGTGAACAGTGTCCTGTGGTCTGAGTGTACTGCAGTTCATTTCATCCCCTACCTGTTGAGGGGCATTTGGGTTGTTTTCAGTTTTGGGCACGTATAAACTGGAGTATGTGCCCAAGGGTGCAGTTGATGGGTTGTCTCATAAGTACATATTTAATTTTGTAAAAAAAACCAATAGTTTTTCAGGTGACTGTTCCATTTTACATCCACACCAGCAGTGTGGGTGATTGGTTCATCCACAACTTAGCCAGCATTGGGTGTTGTTGGCATTTTCAGTTTTAACCAACCTGATGGGTGTGCCGTGATATTTCAGTATAGTTTCTCGTTTGCATTTTCCTGATGGTTGATGATGTTGAACATATTTTCATGTGCCTTTTGGCCATCTGTGTGTCCCCTTTGGGGACTGTCTGTTCAGGTCTGCTGCCCATTTTCAAATTGGATTGTGTGGGTGTGTTTACCATTGAGTCTTGGGAGTTTTTTATGTATTCTGAATATTAGTTGGGTATGTGGTTTGCAAATATTTTCTTCCAACTTAAATTTTTGTTTTAGTCTTTTTAACAGAATCTTTGCAGAGCAAACTTTTTAATTTTAATGAAGGTTAATTTAATGATTTTTATTTTATGATTGTATTTTTTTTGGTATTATGTGGAAGATCTTTTTGCCTGAGCTCATCCTAAATTTTAAGGCTTTGCTCGTTTTTCCCTTAAACATTTATGGTTTTACATTTAAATCCATGATCCACTTGACTTACATTTTATATAAGGAGAGAGGTTTAGAACAGCTTTTCTCTTTCTTTGTTAACCTTCTGGGTCCAACTGCTTCAGCATCATTTGTTGAAGAGATTTCCCTGAAGTGACTCTGCACCTCGGTCATTCAGTCAAGCACATCTATGTGGGTCTATTTCCAGGTTCTTTATTCTGTTCTATTGATCCTAGTGTTTCTGTCCCTCAATACTTCATGCTCTTGATTACTGTTGCTACATAGTAAATCTTAAAATTAGGTAGTTGATTCCTCCAACTTTCTTCTTCTCTTTAAAAATTATTTTAGCTATTCTAGTTTCTTTGCCTTTTTCTGTAAGTTTTAGAATAAAATTAATACTTTAAATTGATACTTAAAATTTTACTTAAAAGGGAAACACATGAGTTAGATATATTAGATCTGTACTGTCAAAGTCACGTTGAAATAAAAATATTTTAATAACATTTTTGTTATAAAATATTAAATGTATTTATTTATAAATATATATTTACCATAAAAGATATATTTATAAATAAAATTATATGAACTAATAACATATTATATAATACATAAAATAAAAACATTTTAATGTGAATTTTAAAATAATGCATTAAAAAAATTCATCTGTGAACTACGTTTAATGAGCTCACAAATCACCAACGGGCCTGATCCTCGTCTCCCAGTGCCCTTGGAAAGTTCTGGAGAGCTAGCTGCGCCTCCCTGGGGAGGCCCCCGAGGCCCTGCCCCTTGGCTAGAGCTGACTCAGGGTGGCTGGTAGTCCCACACTAGGCATTGGTGGTCTGGGTGCCGCTCATCAGTTGGCCCAGGGAGCCTCTGCCTGACTGTGAGGCTCCAGGTGGACTATGGAGGTCCTCGCTCAGCACGGCCAACTGTTGGGTGGAGAGTCAGTAGTTGGCAGGGGCACGGGTGGAAGCCATGTGAAACGGCACCAAGACGGTGCCGGCCTGCAGAAGGCAGGTGATTTGCGTGGAGGGAGTAGCTGACCCGTGGGTGGGCAATGGGCAGGGAGTGGCACACTCCTCTACCCCGGCAGCAGCCTGGGAGAAATGAGGAAGTAGCCTACCAGGCTCCGGAGCTGTCCTAGGTCCTGAACAGTCCCTCTCAGGAGACCTGAAGCCCAGGGTTGAGCTGGCTGTGTCCCTCCCTCTTGGACAGGTCCCACATCCTACAGGGAGTCTCACAGAATGGAAGACCTAGCCCTCCAATGACATCAGCCGAGACCAAGAGTAGGTCATCACTATCTGGCCCTTCCAGGCCTTTTAGGAGAGGAGGTGGCTTGGCCTTCGGGCTCTGGGTGAGCCACACCCTCAAGGCGAGCGCTTAGTAGCACATTGTGGCTTTTGATGGTGACTCACCTACCTGTGTTTTCCTTCCTCAGATTTCCACCTAGTGTGCGGTAGAGGTTCAAATCACTCACTCACCCAGTGAGTGTCGGAACTGGAGTTTTTTTTTATTGCTCTTTGAGTTTTGACTTTTTGTCTCACTTGACTATGATCTCTGTGCAGGCAGGGCTGTGCTGTTGCTCCCTCTTTACTGAGTAGTTCATGGGGATCCACAAAGTGCTGGCCCAGGAGGCCTGCTTCTATTTCCTCACCTAGCCCTCTTCCTTCCCTCCCGGGCTGGGCCTTGCCCTCACCCCACCATGCTCCTGTCCACTAGGGACCTCTCCCCACCCAAGAGGGAATCTGCCTGCCTGGACCTGAGCCTGCCTCAGTGGTCCTGCAGGGTGGGAGGCCAGAGTGGAACATGGCCACATTGTCCACTCTGAAGCTGGGTCGTCGCTGCCACCTCAACTTCACTCCAGCTTCACGTTCTCTCTTCATTTCCTTCTGATAGTTTGCTGTGTGCTGAGGGTTGCCATGCAAAGCTGGCTGAGGACTTCCTGAAAAGAAAAAGCCCACCCAGGCTGGCCACATTAGTGTGGTCAGCATGACCGTCCGCCTCCTTCAGAGAGAAGGTCAACAAATAATTTTCAGCTTTGTTTAAAACCTCTTTAGCGGATTTTATAAAATGCTCTAATTACAAGTGATTACCTGCCCGAGTGCTGGCAAGCTTCTAGAGCTTTCCTACACCCATTCTACTCTGTTCACACAGAGTTCCAGTCATCTGACGTACTTTAACGAGGAGAGGCATTTCTCTTCTTTTTCCTCCTCCTCCTCCTCCTCTTCCCCCCCTCCTTCTTCCTCTTCTTTTCCTCTTTTTCTCCTCCTCCTCCTCTACTTCTTCATTTATTATTATTTCATTTTATTTTTTCACAAAATCCTGCAGCTTGGAGCATCTATTGGGTAAGCCAGATCCTTTTCTCTTTGGCCTAAAGCAGGAAGTTTTTGCTCTACTTTGTTTCTATCTTATCCCCAAGAAGAAAGCAAATACCATTTAAAAGATATGGAGGTCTCTTTCTCACCAAATAGAAAGCAAATTGGCCTTTTTTGTGCCCAGAATTCTTGCATGCATTGTCTCATCTGGGGTCCATGGGTGGAAAAGGGAGCAGCCACTTAGTCCAGGCTCCTCCATCTCAGCAATGGGGACATTTGGGCTGGAACCTTCTCTGTGGCAGTACTGTCTCAGCCGCACCCTGACTCTTCCCATGAGATACCGAGCACCTCCCTGAGTTATGACCACCAAAATGTCTACCCAGTGTCCCCTGAGGGGCAAAAATTACCTTTGGATGAGAACAGATGACTTGAGCCATTTTCCGATGAGACCAGGATTCTGTCAAGAGGTCTTGGCCAAGGTCCCAGAGATGGCGTGCTACAGGGCTGGGTCTGTCAGTCTCCCACCTTCTTGTGTGGATGGCCGTGGAAGCCCTGGACCCAGGAAAGGGGCCACTCCTTCTTCTCCTCTCCTTGTCCCCTTCTTCCTGCTTTCGTCCTATGGTAGTCATCTCGGCACGGATGCCACCGCTCTGCAGTCACCTCTCAGAGTGCAGGGCGCTGCATGTCTGCCTCACCCTGGAGGGCATTTCAGTGACCTTTAAGGTGCCAGGGAGGCCCTTCCTGCTCAGCCACAGGATGCCCCACCTCTGGGAGACCTACTAGGGTGGAGAGAAGACAGAGTGACAGCTGTCATGGCAATGAGATCATAAACATCCTCGTCTTGGTCCTGTCCACATTCTGCTCATGAACCAGGACCACAGTCTCAAGTTCACTGATAACCCTGTGTGGCACCAGTGTGGAGACCAAACAGAGAGTGCCCCGCGGGGTGAAGCTCACTCGTTCCCACTCCTACTATCGAGCTTTGCCTGCCCTCTCTGGCTGTGAGGGTTGGTTTGGGTCACGTCAACACTGGTGGGTGCGAGTGTGTTGTGTCGTAGTCACCGGTAAGAGGGGATCCTTCGATCTAAGGTCTCGCACGTTGTGAGAATGTTCATTAAACCAGGTAGAACAAGATTGGCATCGCAGGGCTCCTCCCAGTCTTTCCTTGCCGCACGGGATGACACATCTAGCAACTTGACCGCAGGACCCCTTTCTGCCATCTGTGGAGGCCTCCTTTCACTTTTCACAGAACACTCTTTGGGGAAAGTGCCACACGCAGACGAGAAAGTACACTCGCCCTCGTCTCGCTAGCTGTTCTGGGGTGGCTTTGACACCAGGGAGCTTGGGAGAACATCAACTACGGACACCCAAACAGCCTTTGGGTTGGATGGCACTCAGAGGCTGGGCTCCGGGAGAGGTCCTGGAAGAAACAGATGACTGGATGTTCTCAAAGTTGTGGGCACAGGTCTTCAGGACTGACCTACCAGTGCATTTTGGTGGCCACAGGGATGGTGTAGCTGGAAGAGATGGGGCTGGGGGATCCTTGCCGGGGAAGCAACCACCCTCACGCTCCTCCTCAGAAACCCAAGAGGAGAGGTGAACGGGAGAGAGTGCAGAGAGAGGAAGGAAAGCAGAAGTTTCCATTCGTACCCAATGGTTTTGTTTTTTTTATCTGTTTGCAAATGTTCAGTGCAATGGTTTGAAACCCAGCCGTGTAGCTGCTGCCGCCCACACAGAGCTGCCGTGGCGCTCAGCTCCAGCAGGAGAACCATCTCGCCAGCGTCGGCCATTACCCCGAACCCACACCAGGGCAGGCTGCTCACCCACCCCCGGGGTCCCCCTGCCGCCCCCCAGCGCCCCGGCACCCCGACACCCACCACCCTCCACACACACGGTTCTTCTTTTTTTAAACCTTCAGCACTCGGTTTTCTCTAGAGGAGGCATAACGAGGAGGCAGAGATGGGACGAGCAGGGACAGCTCGCCTGCCTCACCGGAGCCACCGGCTGTCGGGAGAGAGCAGCGGCCCCCCCGGCCCGTGGACTGACCACTGAAAGGTGAGAGAGGACTTTGGGATGTCTGTGTGCACCTGGAGGTTGGGGACGCAAGGCCAGGCGCGAGGGTCTTGATCATTGCACCCGGTCTGCTGCCTCCGAGGGATTCTGTGAGGCGAGCGTGATGGATGCCCCTCCCGACACGCGCTCTCGTCTCTGACACAAGCCCCCATGCAGGGCCTGCAGAGCTCCCAACCCAGGGGCTGCCGATCTCCCCTCCGCCCTTCCAGTGCAGCCCCTGCACCTGAGTGGGACTGAGGTGTGACCCCGCCTTTGGTGGGACCTGTTGATTCCCAACCAAGGCTGCCGGCTCTTCCTCCCTGGAGTGTGCAGTGACCCACGCTGTGGGGGCCATGTGGAATGGCTCTCCATCCAAGGGGCTTTGGGAAACCTGTTTCCCTAGTGGCCCCAAGCCCGGTAATCAGAAGCAATCAGATCCAGCTGTCCAGCTAATCTGTATGAAATAGGCTTCCTTCCTTGTAGAAATCAACAAAGTTTAAAATAGAAGGGACTGTAATCGGAAATGAAGCTATAGAGCTCTCTGTGTGATGCCACAGGCAGAGACATCCGCATGGAAAATATTAAGTACAGATGACATGGCTTACAACCCTGGGAGCCAGGAAAGAAGTGATTTCCTTGCTTATTAAGCATGTTTATGGGTCGGAGGTAGTGGAGTGGGGACATCACTTCCGGAAGGTTGAAACCTTTCAACAAGAAGGACAGAAAGAAAAGGAAGAACAACAAAGATGGAGAGAAAGAAAAAAGGCCATAACGTAATGTTCATGTAGAAGAGAAGCCGAGAAAAAGGCTCCGAGTTCTGTGCAGTCGGGGGATGAATCAGTTGGCAAAGATCTATTTTTAGTTTCCAAGATCTGCTGCTACATTTTGCCTGGCATTAATTAATGTCACAGGCATGTTCCACACACGGTTCTGAAGGGCCCTAGCATGTCACCAAAGCTGGAGGTGTCCATCCGCAGCATGGGCGTTCCCCGGCCCTTCAGGGTCTGGTCTCCGACACAAACACGTGTCCAGACTGTTCTGCCCTCTGACCTTGTCCTCTCCGGGTGTATCCGTTAATCTCCTGGCTCCAGCCCTTGGATGTCTGGCCACTAGCCAAGGGAGAATTGCAATTGTTATACTTTGTTTTTCAAAAAGGAGAGGCTGTATAAACTGAAATTAAAAAAAAAAAAAAAAAAGACATCAAATCATGTCTTGGAATTAAAAAAAAATAATTAAAAAAGAAAAAAAGGCTTTGGGGGCAACTCTACCACTGCCAGGAAGAAGAAGGAGGCCCCAATCTCCAACCTCCAAACAAGCTGACTTTGACAAAGTAGCCAGGGAGCCTCTCTTCCAATATAGTTAGACAAAGTGCAATAGGCTGTTAGCAGGGACTAATTATGTGGCTGGGGTTGGTTGGATGTTGGCTGAAATTGTGTGGGGCTGACGCACCCCAAAAACCTGTTCTTATTTGGAGGTAAGGTGGTCACTCTGAAGAGGGACATCCAAGAAGGAGGGACCCTAATGTGGTGCCTTGCTCTCTGAGGTGAGGACAGAGGATAGTGGCCAGCTTGAGCAGAGAAGACTGATGAAGAGCCAAGTGCAAGTCCACCATGGGACAGCTGCTCGGTGCGCTTGCACCGGTATCAGGCCAGTGGCACCCATAGAAGAGACCTCCCACACACTCTCTGGAGCCATTCAGGATAGTCCCCTCTTATGAGTCACTGAGGGCTAGTGGTGGTGTGCTGCCCATCAAGGCCTGACCCCAGTCGTCATCGTTTTGTAAGTTGTCTCTGACTGGCCCATCCGAGACAGGGCCTGGACAGGGGCAAGTCCTTCAGAGTGGCCCAGAGCGTTCCCATGGAGTCTTTCACCCTGTGCTGGGTACAGAGGAGCTCCAAAGACCATTGGCAACCCGATTTTCAGGTTCTTGGGAAGGATTGTCATCTCCCAATCCTTGAGAAGTTCTTGAGAATAAAGGGCAGAGCAGAGGCTGTGATCCGGGCAGGGCACTGACTTTGGTCTCAGGTCTCAAGGCTTGATTCGAGCCTAGTGCTCAGATAGCTAGGTCTGGGGTCTTGAGCCCACACATCTCAGACCATGGACCTGTGGTGCACTCTGCCCTCCTGAATGCCCCTGAGTGCCTTGGTCACTGTTCACAGCCTTCTTCACTGGGGTGGCTTCAGCTGGTGAACAGGCATAGTGTATGTATGTGCGGGGGGGATTCTGAAGCAGGGGCACTATGTCCATGTAGGGCAGAGCTGGTGGGTGGGGGTCTCCGGCCCCTTCCAGGCTAGTCATACCTGTGGCCACAGATGTGCAGGAGGGGTTCCCATCTTGGCAGACCATACAGGCAAAGGGCTTTCAGGCCCCTGTCCTTTGTTGGCGGTCTGATGACTGGAGGCCACTAGAAAATCAACAGAATATCCATCAGTTTCCTCTGTGCCCCAGGTCTAGACTCCTTTTGCTGTTTCATGACCTCCTCATGCGCATGGGAGTCTGATAAGCAGAACCAGATGAAGGGATCTTAATCACTGGGCCTGGTCTCCACAGGAATTACTGTCCCCACAGAAGGACATACTGGGCCTTCTGTGACTGTGCAGGGTCTTGCCTCAGGTCCCTGCACTGTCTTTGCAAGGCCCTGTGGGACTGCCCTCTCCATCACCATCTTATAGAGCAGAAAATGGAGCTGCACACACTTTATTTTTGTATTTTATCTTAAAAATACAAGTATGTTGCATTATACTCCACAATACATCCATCGATCTTCCTGTGAGATAAGATCTCCCTCTCAAAACACTCTCACGGGAAAGCAGTCCCCCTGGCCAGGCACAAGTTCACCGCTGGTGTCACAGGCTGCAGCACATGGCTGTTCAGAAGTGCCCGTTCCCCAGAGTGCAGAGCCCAGCGTGGCAGGGCCCTGGAGTGCCGAGCAGACTCTCCCCTGAAGGCTTCTCACCCTACACCACCGCATGCCTGTGCCTGGTGTCCTTGGTACTGGTTCCAAATTAGTGTTGGAGCTGGGGCTTGAACCCAGGTGCCCAGCTCTGTCCCGCCCCACAGGCCCCCCTGCAGACAGGCCCTCTGGCAAGGCTCATTTGCCCCAGTGCACTCTGGGAAGGGTCCCAGTGGACCAGTGTGGCAGGAAGCTGGGCGATGGCTGGCGCAGGCCAAGGCTCCCCAGGTAGACCCTGGCTCCAGCCCAGGACTGCAGCCGCCCGACCCGCAGGCCCCCCTGTGTGCTCTCCTCTTCCTCTGCGACCCACCGAGAGCCTCACATCCTGAGAGGAACCCTAGAAACGGGCTCTGTTGATGAAAACACACGTACCCTTCACCACAGGAAGCGTGGCCTCACGTTCGCAGCGATAACGCTGCTCCTCACAGAGACTGAAGGGGAACAGATTGGAGATCTTTAACTAAGTTAGGAAACACATGTTCTCTCGGGTCTCCCTCTCCCTCTTTCTCCCCTCAGCAATTCTCGATTCACCTCGCAGGGGTCCCCGCCCTCCCTTCCTACCCTGGACTGGAAGTGGACGTGTAGGTAGCAGAGACGTGCCCTCTGAGCGGAGGTACACGCTGCGAGAAAACAGGATGTGCGTGCTAACAGAAGCCTCTGGGCCTTGGGTCCAGGTAGGGTGGTCGGTCGCAATACGGGACTCCCGGTTAGAGCGGGACTTTCAGGTGAACAGCGGACGCCTTGTCAGTATGGGAGGGCTGCGCAGAACACACTCACCCTGAAGTGGTAGCCACCATTCCTTCGAAATTCGAATCCAGCCTTGCAATCCTATGTTTTTATGTTCTTGCTGCCACCAGTAACCAGAGCACAGGGCGCCCTCCACGGAGTCTCGACATTGTCCACGCAGAGCTTTAGGCAGAACTTCTCTGACCAGCCTTGCTTCCTGCCCTCGGATAGGAATAAACAGCCTACTGTGTGCCTGCAGCTGCTCAGCTCTGGGCACAGGCTGACATTTCGGGCGTGCTCAGTAGAGGTGTGTTGTTATTTGTGGCTGAGGGGAGACGCAGGCTGGGGAGGTTGGTGTGAGTCGCCGAAGCTCCACCAGCTCTGGGCCTGTCTCCTGGCATAGTTTTGCTGGCGGTGGGTGGGGGTGCAGCGTGAGCTGGAGAAGCAGTAATAACAGGTTAGCTTGGAAGTGCTCGCGCAGAGATGGGAAGGGCGGTGTCAACACATGCAAATTATATGCAAATACACTTGGCCTCCTGGCAGGCTCCCCTACCTGGGGTGAAGCTTGTAGTCCAGCCGTCGTGGTCTTCTACAGGGACAGGGGAGCAGGTAGGGGCAGCAGCCGAGGGATGCTGGACCCTGGGAGCCCACATTTCCCCATGCACGTAGGCTGGGGCAAATGCACACACGTGTGTTCTCTCAGTGTGGATGCGGATGTGAGGGGGAGTATGGAGGTGGATGCATGAGGCTGTGGGGCGTGTCGACGTGTGCGTGACCTGCCACTGTGATCTGTGTATTCCCAGCAAGCCACATGGTTCCTCTCTCCTGGGATAACCTCTCCTGGGGTTCTGGCATCCCTCTCTGAAGACAAGGAAGCATCCCTTTTTCTGGGTATCTTCCTGCTGAGATGCCCCAGGACTGGAGAACTTTGTGAATGATCCTCCCACAATAACACCCCGTCAGCAGTGGCTGGGTGTTTAAGCACCTTGTCCTTAATTCTTCAAGGGCAGGTTTGCACTGCCAGGACTTCATGGTCAAATAGGTGTTAGCTCTTTCCTTCGATTACCTTTCAGTTCAGTGAACCAAGCTAAACCCATTCTAGTGAGGCAGGTAAAGATTCACCCAAAAACTGTCACAGAGACCAAGCTGCTAGGGTTCAGGACAAGGGGAGACCATATCTAGCTGGGAAGGGCGTCCTGAGGCCTTTGCTGAGGAAGCAATCTTTGGAATCCACCTTGATGGATGGGTAGGCTTTGGATATATGGACCAAGGGAAGGAAGGAAATTCCAGGCTGAAGGGATGGTACAAGCATAGCAGGAAGGAGAATCTGTGGGCTGTTCAGTTTGACTGGGAGGTCCATTCATCGTCCATCCACCTGTTCATCCATCCGTCATCCATCCATCCATCCATCCATCCATCCATGCCTGCCTGCCTGAGAACAAGATGGAAAAGCTGCTGCCCTATGGGAACTGCATCATTAAGCAACATTAAACAAGCAGTGCTGTATCTGATAGTTTAATCACAATTGTGATGGGCTGGTGGCTTCTGAGCTGGTCAGGGCACAGTATCTGAGAAGTTTCAGTCGGAGCAAATGAGTGGTTCAAAGAGCATTTGGGGCCATTGTGTGGCTCTCTGGGGACCCTGCCATGCACAGGAGTTCAAGAACCTGAAAGACCAGCGTGTGACTGGGCTGTGTGTGACAGGAAGTGGGGCTGAGAGGTAGACTGAGGTTGGTGCGTGTGGGACCACGGGCCCAGTGGACATTCTTTATCCCAAGGGCATCAGGGCTGCTGGTAGGTCTAACCAGGGCAGGATGTGTGCACATAATCTTGTTGAAAAATATCCCTCCGGCAACCTCATAGACGGCTCTGCCTGGGGTGTGGGTGAGAGTAGGCGACTGTGGCCTACAGACTTTGACCCAAGTCCTACTTGGCTCCCAGCACTGTCCTCAGCACAGTGCACTCAGGGCCTCACTGGTGTCTTGTTTAGACCCTGTTCCTGAGGTCAGCATCCCGCTTGGCTTCCCACCACCCTTGCTTCAGAGAACATGTGCACTGGCTCCCGCCCCTGGGCTCCGAGTTCTTTCCATCAGAGCCAAATCCTGAGGAACTGGGCCCAAAGAGCACAGGAAGCAGTCAACAAGATATTAAGCATGCTTAAGACACACTGCCTGACTTTTGAGAAGGTCAGGTCCTGATTTCTGTTTGGCGCTCCTCACTGGGTTGGGCGCATCCTCACGGGGTGGATCCCTGGGGAGCCAAGGGCTTGGCAGAAGCAGTGTATTGCTTCACGGAGCAGCCAGTGCCAAGGCACACAAGGTGAAGTGCTTAATTGTGCTGGACTCTGCCCAGGCAGCTTGGGCCTCCTGCAGCCAAGACCTGATTGCAAGTCTGGAGAGCATGCCTGACAGTCCCAAGGGCCACCAGCACCCACCAGGAAGGGCAAGGCAGTGGGGTGGGGGCCTCAGGAGGAACCTCAGAAGGTCAAGGGCAGGGCGGGATGAGGCTTTGGCCTTGTGGTCTTGAGAGAGAACCACTGCTGTGCTACTTCTTACAGTAGTGAACTCTTTCTTTGAAACAATAGTGAACTCTTTCTTTGAAAAAGTCACAATTTTTGCTCTCCCAGCAAAGAAGAGGGGTTTCATTTGACAATTGCTGACCAAGTACTTACTTGGAACCAGGCTAAGAAAGTTAGATTTTTGTCTCCTTTGTCAAAGAGTGCATAGTCTGGTGAGAGAGACTGACATGTAAACCAGTCATGACAATACACTGTTCTAAGGGCGCCAGTGTGGAGCCTGGGGCTTGGGGACCCAAGCGGTGGCCGTGGCTCCCAACACCTGGTGGCCGGGTCATACCCTATAGAGGGTGGGACATTGGAGCAAGGTCTGGGTCTGTTTTTCCCACTTCAGGGCTGGGGAAACAGATGCATCCAGAACCTGGCCGGTCTCCAAGGATGCACACATTGTATCTCCATGCAGGGTGGTAAGTCTCTAGAATGCATATGTAGCCCTTTGGGAACTGGGACTCACGTGAGCGGTTTTCTGAACATTAGATTTGGAGCAGTAAACAGAAAGCCACTGGATCACGCGAGTACTTGACTTGCTTGCATTACTCCTGCGTCGTGAAGAAGCGTGATGCACGTTGAGGCTCCGCAGAGTCTCATAACCCTGATTTCTTCTTTGTTTTTCTGTGCCCTCTTCTCTCTTCTCACGGAACCCCACGTCCCTCTTTGTCAAAACGTGGAAAGTTCTCCTGTTCTGACCCCTGGATTTCTCTCTCATGCTCTCTCCACCTCCGTGTCAGATCCCGTGCTCCTTGGAATCTGATTTCTCCCTGTCACTTGTCCCTGGCCTCCCCTCTGGCTGCCCTCTCTGTGCTCTCCACGGGCCTGATGCTGGCTTTTGCAACCTGCCAGTAAATGCCTGGGACCTCTGTGCTCACTGCTCCCTCCGCCCGCTCCTGCTGCCCTCAGACGTCCTGAGGCTCGGTCTTCCTGCTCTGCCAGGGAGGCGAAGGTGCCCTCTCGGCCCTCTTGCTCAGCACTTGTTGTTGTCTAGCTTCCTCCTTCTTGTACCATCTTTACCTAACATGGAGTGTCAGCACAGGAGGCAGTGACCTCGCTGTCCCCTTCTCTCTTGGTCCTGTGGCCTCAAGCAGAGTGTGGACCTGGGTTGGTAGCCCATCCGTGTTTGTCCAACGAGTGAGTAACTATTGGACGCAGTTTCTCTGACACCTGGGAGGGTTCGTGACTTCTTCTGTAATTGCTTTTTAAAAAAAAAAAAAAAAAATTGTTAGAATCTGCCTGTTTGGTTTTCGTCATTGTTTTTCTCTCCGATTATCTTGATTATGCATTACACAAAAGATGATAGAACAGTCTGCAAAGATAAAACCCTCTCAGAGGCAGGAGGAAGCAAGCAATGGAGTGGACAGAGCTGGAGCCCTTGTCAGCAGGTGGGCGAGTGGGCGAGGCCAGGCACACGGCGCTCTGCCCCTCTCGTCCACGTGCACCTGTGTGTGTGTCTGCGTTTGCTTGCTGCTGCTCGGAACGCTGTGCCTGAAGAGCATAACTGCACCTTGGTGTTCCGGTGGTGGCAGGGGCTGCAGTGAGAGGCGGGTTGGTTCCCATCCTGCTCATGAGCTGGTCAGCTCTCCCTGCTCCGGAATCTTCAGAACTAGCTGGTTTGAGCTCAGTGGCTAGATCTTTGAGGGAACGATGGCCCTGGAGGCCCGGGCGAGGCAGTTCTTAGATGAGCAACTGTGGGAAGAGGACTGAGACCAGGCAGCCACGTCGGCCCGAGTGTGGGAGGCGGGAGGGCGCACATGGCCTTGCTCAGCGGGATGATCCCTGAAGCGCCCTTGGCTGGCTTTCCAGGAGTGTCTCAGCCTTTGGACACTCTGGACACTGGTAAGAGATCAGCTGGGGACCCCGAGGGCAGAGGAGAATTCTCCCCACTGAGGAGTGTCCATTCAGGTCCAGCCTTGGAAGACGTGGTAGGAAGCCCTCGCCTGGTGGTGTGAGGCGGGCAGACCTGGAGGGTGCACAGATGAGCTTCATCCTTTTCTTGGTGCCAAAGGCTTAATTTCCAGCACTAAAAATGGAGCCCTGTCAGAAGTCGTACGTATGTAACTGTACAGTCCATCAAGACCACGGGTCTACCCATCACCCTGTTAGCCCAGCCTCATTACGAGGTGTGGTAAGAACCCCTAACATAAGACCTTCCCTCATGAAAGACTTGAAGTGGTCACTACCGTATGGCCAGCTCCTGGTATTTGTCGCGTAGTAGGTCTCTGGAGCTAATTCCTGCTGCGTCCTGAGGCTCTGTGCCTTTGAACACCACCTCCTCGCTCCCCACCCCCTCGAACCAGGTCCTCCTGCCACCTTGGCTCCCACGGGAGAGTGAGGCCTTCTGAGCCCAGCTCGCCTCTGGTAAAAGGTGCCCTTGGGCTCCAACTTTGCTGTTGCGAAGGCAGGTTTCCTTCTGCTCTCAGAAAGTTGAATAAATACTTCGATAAAGTGGTTTTCAAAAAGAGGAACAAAATAATAAAAATGAAAACAAGTGTTCCGGGGAGTGGGAACTGGCGTCCCGGTCAAGGAAGAGTGGACAGAGGTCATGCTGGCTCTCTCCTTCGGGTGTGGGTGGGATTCTGAACTCTATCCCAGAGGCTTATCATTGGAGCCCTGCTCCTTTCCAGCCGGAGTTTGAGGGGCTTCCGGAAGAAAGCACCCAGAGGACCAACAGCTGGAAGTGGAGCTAGGATGGGAGCTGGAGGCCAAGCAGAAGAGCAAAGCCCAGGAAGGGCCAGGGTCTCAGGCCAGCACCTGGATGGAGGAACAGTCGTCATTTGGTTCACAAGGACAAAGGCATCCTTGGCTCGGGAGGCAGCTGGCGGAGGCCGATACACAAATCTGTGTTTTAGTTTGTTTATTGAAATGTTTAAACATATTGATTTTTCTGAATACATCCAAGAGTCGCTGGCTGATGAGCCAGCCCCCAAGTCATGGGTGTGGCGGGGTCTTTGCACACAGTGCTATTCCCGTCATGTTTAACACACACACACACACACACACAAAAAAAAAAAAAAAAAAAAGAAGAAGAAGAAAGAAAACGAACTCCTTACCTAGGGAACTTCTCAGAAAGGAGATGGGGAGCCAGCCTTTGTCAGTACAGTTGCAATGTGACTTTTTCCCTCTGGACTAAAAAATGAACCTAGGAAACAGTGATCTGTGTGACAGGCTCAGGCCAGCGGGTGGTGAGGGCTTTGTTTTTAACTCTGGGGTTAAAGGTCGGGTGGCCAAGAGCTCAGGAGCTACAATGTGCTCCCCAAATAGGACCTCGACTTTAGGGAAACAAGTTGCCTGGCCTGCCGCGGGCTTTCCTGTGGCCACCTGGGCACTTTAGCACAGGGTGCCATCACTCAGGATTGAACTGCAGGGGGCGATTCCCAGAGGGGGAAGACTGGTGTCCCGGCAGGAGAAACCGTGTCCCTTCCCCGGAGTGCTACAGCCGTCGGCCAGTTTGATGGAGCCAGCTCTGTGGACCTGACGTGAGAGGAACAAATCCAAAAAGGGCCCAGGGGCATTGGTTTCCCAAATAGGCTGGGCTGTTTTGGGAGAGGGAGGTAGCAGGTCGGAGAAGGTGAGAGGGGTCAGCTGTGTTGCGGTCGAAAGGACAGTGTCTTGGCAGAGTTCTGCACATTCTGTGCCCACTGAGCCACTGGTAATGGCGACAGGGATCATCCATCGCCCACTTGCTCACTTAGCTGTCCCCAGAGGGGGTCTGGGCCAGAGAAACCAGCCCAAATGCAGCTCATACAGTTGCTTAATGTATCGGAAAATTCAGAAGTGCAGTCAGGACCCAAGGCTGTGTTCAAACCCCAGGAGAGTTTTTGTGTTATTTTTCCCTTTTCCCTTTTTACCTTCTTTGAGGAGGTGCTGGGGATTTGTGATCCTTTTAATAAACTTTATTTTGGAATTCTGTTAGATTTGCAGAAAAGCTGAGAAGAGGTGGGTCAGCGGACTTCAGGGCTGGTGCACACGCCCCCCTACCCTTTCATGCTTGCCCGCGTCTCTCAGATGCAAGCTGGGGTTGTTGCCGCCCCTTGATACAGCTTTTTAAAAGAAGTGCAATACTTTCCGAGTTATTTTAACGGACACTACAAAAGTATATTATTATCCTATCAGCTAGCACGACAACTTGGGGCACATCAAATGATAAAAGCAAGTCAATTCGAAGGACCATGTCATCCATATGAATGGAGACGGCACCCAGCTGGGCATGAGAGCCAACCTGTGGCCCTTCCCTCAGACCCCAGGGAGTCCAGGGCTTGTTCATCATCACCCTACAAGTTAGTAGCAAGGTCCTGGGGGTGTAAGGATGGGGACCTGCTGCCCAGTGACCCTTACGCCCCATATGGTGCCCCTCTTCTGGCCTGGGAGCTTGACAGTAAGGCAGGAGGTGGAGAGGAGAGAAACCCTCAGTGGGAATAAAGTTTCCATTTCAATCATTCAGCTGATCCTTGACCCCCATTACCATGGACAATCAAAACTGGCTGGAGGCACCACACTTTAAGTAAAAACATCATTTAAGTGGCCCCGAGGACAGGAGGAAGAGACAGATAATTGCAGGGGGCTCATCCAGTTCCACATTTCCATATGCACAGAAAAAGGACAGCCACAACCAGCAGGCGGTCTCACCTCTGTGCCATGCTTATTCCTGAAGGGGCTCAACAGGTACAGGCCCGCTTTTCCTCATGCAGGGGTAATAGGGATCCCCTTCTTACAATGAGGGACCTGTGCAGAGGTCCTTAAGGGAACCAAAGCCCACAGGGGACCGGCTGAGAGTAAAGCTGTCGTGAATGTGCAAACGAAGCAGAAGTCCACCTTGGAGTGTTGGCCAGGGTCTGGAGCCTTCCTGGCTGCCTGGTCAGGCGGGTCCCCCCTGGTTTCAAGTCTCCCTAGGCCAGGTCCTTAGGGAGGGCCCTGGTACACTCCTTTTCAGCAGATGCTGGCCAGGGCTGACTTTGTGCCACGCAGAGGTTCTGGGCTCCTTCAGCAGAACGTGCTGAGTGCACATGGGTACTTGGTGGGCAGAGACAGGTGCCCAGGTTGCCAGTGAGAGGGTCAGACAAACCAGGGAAGGGCGGGGACACAGAAGCACAGCTGTGTGCTGAGGGTGCGTCTTGGAAGCGTCAGCAGAAGAGAAGCAACAGTTGTGCGTCGTGAGTGGACTTGGGAGGTCTCTTCTCGCTGTGGCCATGGTTCCCAGGAGCATGTTGAGATGGATGAGAACATTCATCCCCCTGTTCATTTATTCAACGCATACTTTCAGGGTCAGGAGTCCAGTCTCTGGGGAGAGCATGGTCAACAGCAGGGTGTGGAGACAGGGCTGAGCCCTGGAGGAGCTGTGGAGCTATGTCTGACAGTTGTCACTCATGTGGCTGCCCAGGCACCGAGAGGTGATACCCAGTTCCCTGCCTGCTTGTGAGGCTGTGCTGAGCCCCTTGTCTCAGCTGTCCTTTCAGACACGTCATGCGACTGTGCTTGGCAAGGCTCTGCTGGTGACTTTCTGCCATGTGGCTGCACGTGTGGAACTGGGGAGGGTCCTGGGGACGGAGCTTGAACTCCCCCAAGGCGAGGGAGCATCCTGCGTCTGCGCCTGGCTCCCCGCCTCTGTGCCTCTGTGGCCCTGAGTGAGTGTGCATTCTTCACACCCACGTCCCTCGGACATAGCGGCATCCGGGGTCCTCTGGTGGTTGGCTGCTTGTCCATTTAGCCACGTGTGGTAGTTTTGTCTCAAAGAACAGTCCTACAGGCTGAAATTTGCCAAAGAGCTGTGCTCTGGGCAAGGGAGTTATTTATCTTTTTTGTTTGTTTCCTTGGAAAAAGAGGCCAGAGAAAGTGAGCTGATTCTTTGAAAATCATTTCTCTTTTTCTTTGGTGACTGGCCTGGCGCTCTGCTCTCTGGCTACTGTTGCATGCTGTGGATGGTCCAAGGCCACCATGGTGCTTAGAAAAGTCAAACGTGGAGGGTGTGTGCTTTACCACTCGGCCATAACTCACACGAGGAGGCAGTTCACCACTTCAGAGTGCAGACAGGGGGCAGCATGGCCACATAGCCACTGTGGTGGCCGCCTCCAGAGTCTGGCTTCTTTTATGTGCCTCCACGGTCTCAAGGTTCCCCTGTCCAGTAACATGCATCAGAACCTCCTCCCCTTTTCTTGCCTCATGATTGTCCTGCCTCCTGGAGGCCCGCATTCTTCTAATGTGGTCCATATCCTATACTTTGTTTTTAATCAAACCGACTCCAAAAGCTTTATTTATAAAGTAGCTTTGTACAGAGAACCTTTCCATTAATTCATTTCGATAAAGTGCATTCCGACTGGAACTTAGGGGAAGAGAGGCAAACGGAAGTCTTTTAAAGATCTGGAGACAGATGCTTTCCTGAGGATGTCCTTGGTTAAGGCGGAGGGGAGCAAGTGGCCAGGGCCCTGAGGGGAGTGGGCATGGCAGCTGCTTGGGAGACCCTGCCACCCTTGCCGGTCTTGTCTCTCCTTCTCATAACTCTCTGACTCCTTCATGTCTTTAGACCTTCCAAGATCAGAGAGTAGACCTCAGCCTGCAGAAGGAGCAGAGAGGCTCCCCTGGGGAACAAAACTAAAGGCAGAAACTCATCACCAAGCTCATAACTAGGTCCAATGTTTTAAAAATAGAAATCAATGCAAACAAATCCATAGTGAGCACAGTATCAAAATTATTAATACAGACAGCCTCGCAGTGACCGCGGCTGCTCCCCACCCCTGGCCATGGCTGCCTGCAATGGAAATGCTCATTCTGAGCCCTCGAAACCTCCAGGGTCATGGCGGAGGCTCTGTTAACCCCATCTCCAGGGAGACGCACACCCTGGCTCTCATTCCTACCTGTGCAGAACGGCCTCATTTGTAAAGAAGTAATTTGCACACCTACCTCTCTGGTCAGCAGCCTCCATTTATGGGTTGTTAGATCAATAACCACATCACTGAAGACCTGAGCTGTGTCTGTATTTTTTTTTTTTTTTTTTTTCTGGTTTCTGCTTCTCTCTCTTCCTGTTTTCTAAGGGTGGCCACCATCACATTAAGTGACATACAGACAACAATTGACTTCCTTTTTCTGAACCCCACAAGTTTCATCTCTGCTCGAGTCTCTTCCAGGTCACCCAAAATGGTGCTTCTCTCAGTTCAACACAGAGCTGATCAGAGGCCGAGCAAGGGGAGGCCCTTCTCTGATTTTACTTTCTAAGGTGCGTGGATGTCTCTCTGCTCTGAGATGCTGCCCACAGAGCAGGGACGGGAGAGGACATCAGACGCCTTCTCGGCAGAGGAGCAGGCCCGCTGCAGAGAGTGGCGAAGTTCCCCGCTCAGCGCTCCTCTGTGCAGCTGGCCTGGGGTCCTTTCTGGACCAGTGGATGTTGTCTCAAGGCCAGGCCAGACCATCTGGGTCTGAACTGGTGTGTCTTTGATGGGAAATGCACCTCTCTTCATAAAGGTAGGTGATGGTCCCAGGGCACAGCATACAGAAGGTGCTAGGTCTTTTTTTTTTTTTTTTTTTTTTTTTTACCATCAAGCTCTCTCACCCTGTGTTCCTAATGATATATTTGTCTCCAAACCTGCAGTTAAAAAGGAATGCGACGTGAGACTGGGTCTGACCCAGCGCAGCGATTCTCTGGTGTGCCTACCACCGCTGTCTGCTTTGTCAAAATATTTACTGCAATTTATAATGGCTGTCGGAAACCAGCCTCACAATCCCTGTTCTGCTAAACATGAAAAACATTTCTAAGGAAATTTAGTGCTTTATAAGCTGTTTTTCCCCCAATGATGGACCTAATTAAATTGAAGATGTGAATTGGTTAAAAACGTACATTATGTTAGCGCCCGAGTTTTAAACACAGAGTATAATCTGACTATCAAGGTATTTGGTAGACATGCTATTTATAGCAGCTGTGCCAATCAGTCACCCAAGGGTGGCATTTTTCAGTGAGATTTATGGGGGCCAAGGAACCATGTATTTATCCACATATTTAGCTTCCCAGCCTCCAAAATAGCTGAGGCTGGAGGGATCTCATAAGCCGTGGGATCTCATAAGCGTGGGAGCAAGGTTCTGAGTGGTAACATGGCTCTACTTTCCCGCAGCAAATCTTTCTGTAAGAGTGACACCAGAGATCTTATCTGCTGAAATGCAGCGAGGGACAGGATGCGACCTAGAGGGTGATAACCACGGAGAGGGGGAAGTGCAGCGTCAACGCAGGGCCAGTCTGAAAGAACGTGCCTTGAACCACCCAACTTTGCTGCCCCGCGGGGCTTGTGTTCGGGACCACAGGCCAATGCCGATCAGAGACCCCAGAAGCCAGCTGGGCAGCTGGGGAAGGGGCCGGTCCTGACGGGGGTGCTCCACATGAGCAGGGTAACCTGAAAGGACCTCAGTGACCGCGGTACAGCTGCCTGGGGAAATGAGCTCACGGCCAGGGGCCAGGGGTCACCAGCCAGAGAGACCTTTCTCCTGGCAGGCAGAACAGCATCATGTCCGCAGAGATCCAGGCTGGGAAAGGGGTGGGGGCTGGTGCCTGATGAGGGGCAGGCTCCTGGGGAGCCCACTCTGTGCCAACGGTCACATCTGAATCTCTTCTGATCTTCAACAAAGGAGCCAGGGCCCGCTGCGAGAAAAGGAAAGCAGCAGGGCCCGTCCCAGTGACTCTTCCAAGGTCACAGGGTTTGTAGGTAGCAAAGGGGCAAAGGTGGGCCTTGTCCCGAGGCCCGCGGCTCCACGGCCCGTGCGGCCCTTGTGAGGTTGGTGTGACCCAGGGGCCCAACCATTCTGCAAGTTCACACTGAGAAGATTCCACAGCTCTGACTTGGGCACAGGGCAGGAGGCCTCGCCGCACGCCGCCGTCCACCGAGGCGGCCCCTCCAGGGTCTGTCTCCGAAACTGTGCCTTCTGTGCGATGCCTTCTGGTTCACAGCCAGTCTGAAGCTTTTCCATCTACGGTAGCAACGCGAACTTCCTTTGAACGTGAGCGTATGTGCAGGAAGGAAAAGTGCCCATGGCCAGGCAGGGTTTCAGGTTTAGGTGCCGAGTGGGGTAACGCTGACTCGCACTGAGAACGTCGCTCTTGTTTTGATTCCGTTTGTTTATGATTTTAAAAAAAATAGACTTTTTGTAGATTCACAAAGAAGTGGAGGAAACAAAGCAAAGTCCGTGTGCCTTTTACAGTTTCCCCAATGGCAGAATCCCCATGTCACGGTCTGATAGTGACAGCGATGGAGTCAGGGTAGAGAACATTTCCATCCCTGCCTGGACCCGTGGCCACACTGACTTTCTCCTGCCCTTCCTGTCCTCCTAACCTCTGGCAACCACTAATCTGGTCTGTAGTTTTATAATTGGTCATTTCAGGAAAGTGATATAAGAGCATGGTTTCATATGCAGACTTTGGGCATTGGCCTTTTTCATTGAGCATGATTCCTCTGGAAATCCATCCAAAACTTGTTCCTTTTAATTGCTGAGTAATATTCTGCTGTGGAATGTGCGGCAGTTGGTTTAAGCATCGATCTGTCGAAGGACGTCAGGGCTCACTCCCGCTGTGGGCCATCACAAAGCCAGCACTGTGAGCATTCACAAACAGGTGTTCACGTGTCCATGTTTCCTGGGCTTCAGGCAGAACGTCCAGGGGCACCACTGCTGGGTGGATGGCTGGCTGCGTGTTTAGTTGTGCCTCTTGGGATGGCTGTGCTGCTTTCCTTCACAGCAGCGAACACCCAGCATGACCATGTCCATGTCCTTGCCAGCATTTTTTATTGTTGTGTTCTGACAAGAGTACAGAGATGTGTCCTCGTGGTTTTAAGTGGCATGTCCTTGGTAGATAACCACGGTGAATGTCTTTTCGTGTGTCTTTTGCTGCAGGTTTGTCTTCCCTGGCGATTTGTCTCTGCTGTCTTTTGCTCATTTCGTAATGGATTGTCCTTGGATTTTTTTTTTTTTTTACTTTTAGTTTTTCTAAATTCTAGATGGGAGTCCTTTGATAGACATGTTGTTGCAAATAGTTTCTCCAGGACACTGGCTAGCGTTCTCTATTCTCTTATTATAAGAAGGGATTTCTCTATAGTAAAGAGATTTCATCTTAATGAGGTGAAACTTACCAGTTTTTCTTGTATGGCTCATGCACGTCTAGAAACTCCTATTCAATGGGTCACTAGCTCCACCGGTGTTTGTTGAAAGACTGTGCTTTTTGCTACAAAATTGCTTTGCAACTTTGTCAAAAGTCAGTTGGGCATATTTATGCAGTTGGATTTCTCCTCCGCAACTATTATTCCTCTTCTGTTCGGCTGATCTAGCCCCGTGTCTATCCTTCTGACAATACGGTCTTGATTACTGTAGCTCTATAATAAATTTTCAAGTCGGGTAGACTGATTCTCCCACTATATTATCCTTCTTCAACATTGTTTGAGTTATTCTAGTTCCTTTTCCTTTCTATATAAATTTTAGCTTTTTAGAAAATCTTACTGGGACTTTGATGGGAGTTTCATGAAGTCTGTATATCAATTTGGGGAAAACAGACATTTTTACTATGTTGAATCTTCCAATCTGTGAATACAATCTGCCTTTCTATTATTTAGGGATTTTTTAAAGTCCATGCATGAGTGTTTTATGGGTACATATATGCATGTCAGTGCATATAAGTCTTGCACATGTTTGGCTAGATTTACGCCTAAGTATTTTATTTATTTTTTTGAGTGAGTGGAAAAGGCGTTGTGCTTTTAATTTTGGTTTCCTGATTCACGGCTAGCTGCAGACACGAGCTGGTCTTGTACCCTGCAGACTTCACTTATTAGTTCCAGGAGGGTTTTGGGGGTGGGATTCCTTAGGACTTTCTACAAAGACAGTCAAGTCGCCTACCAGCAGGGGCAACTCCACTCTTCCCTGTGGTCTCTTCCCACCTTCCTGCCCTGCCTAGAACTGCAGGAACCGCTGGATCCAAGAGGGGAGAAGGGACGTCTCTGTCTTGCTGTCGTCTCGGGGAGAGAACTCCATTTTCACCACTGAGCGTAATGTTAGCTCTGCGATCATGTCAGTGCTATTAATCACATTAAGAACATTCCTGTTGCTATTTGTTGTTGTTGTTCTGGGGATTGAACCCAGGGCCGCCTGAGCCACATCCCCAGCCCTTTTTTGGAGACAGGGTCTTGTTAAGTTGCTTGGGGCCTGACTTACCAGATGAGGTTAGCCACACTTGCCATCCTCCTGCCTCAGCCTCTGGCTTATTGCTCTTTTTCAGAGATGTTTCTTCAGGAAATGAGTGTTGTCTGGTATGGTTATGGGATAGTTTCTCCTTACTCTGCCGGTGGGGTGGATTGTTCCTCATGCGCCCTTGGAGCCCCTGATCATGGTGTGCAGTTCTTCCATATCATAGAATTCCATTGCTAATGCTTTCTGAAAGGGTTTGCATCCATATTCTCAAGGGATATCGGCCTGTAGTTTCTTTTCTCATGCTCTGTGGTGTCAGGATGATATCTAGGGTCATAAAATCACCTGGAAAGTATGCTCTCCTCTTGTGTTTTCTGGAAGAGATTATATGGAATTGGTGTTGGCTCTTCTTTAAAAGTTGGGTAGGATCATCCACATCAGGGCCTGGGGACTTCCGATGTGGGAGTTTAAAATCACAGGTTCCATCTGGGAAGTTTCAGTGCTATTCATACTGTCTGCTTCAGATGCGGTGGATTCTGGGTAGCTTGTGCTTCTTGGAGGACGGGTCTGTCTCAGCAGCTTCCTCCTGAGCCTCCTAATGCCCGGGGGTCTGTAGTGATGGCCCCTGGCTTGTTCCTGCGATCGACAGGCTGCGTCTTCTCTAATTTTTCATTTGTCTTTGAAGAGATTCTAAATCAATTTTATCAATCTTGTCTGAGAACAAACTTTTTCTATCATTGATTTTCTCTATTATTTTTGTTTCAATTGCATCGATTTCTCCCCCGCGTCTGTTACTTCTTTCCTTCTGCTTGCTTCAGGCTTTGCTTTGCTTTCACCCGATTGGCATGGGGTTCGGAGCTTTGACTGGAAACACTGTCTTTTCAAATGTAGGCACACAGCCCTATGCATTTCCCTCTCAGCCCTGTTTTAACTGTGTTTCACAAATTTTGAGATGTTGTATTTTTGTTTTCATACATGGGTGTATTTTTAAAAATGACTCTTGAGACTTCTTCCTTGACCCATGAATTATTTAGAAACATACTGTTTAGTTTTAAGTATTTGGAGTTTCCCCGTTGTCTCTCTGTTATGATTTCTCTGTTACGCTGTGGACTGAGAACACACCTGTATCATTTCCATTCTCCAACTCTGTTTAAGTTATTTGGTGACCTGGGGGATGGTCTATCTTGGGGTAGCTGTCTAGATCCAATCAGGAAGTTGAAGTCACACAGAAGTTTAAGCAAGAGTGGTACGATTATAAGAGTGATTAACCACACGAATCGTGACTATAAGAAACAAGGAGGCTCCTTTCAGTACCCCAGGCTGGAGAGGGTACCCAAGGATGAATGAGAAGGAATTCAGATCTCAGGGAAGAAGATGTGATCTGCCGCTGGGGAGCTGAGGACCAGGTCAGTTTGGCCAGATTCACGTTTGTTGGAGTCGTTGGGCAAACGGCAGGCAGCAGTCCCGAGGGTAGGGACAGACTTCCTGAGTCTTCAGAGCTTGCGGTCTGCAGGATGGGTAGTGTGCTGGTCTCTGGATGCTCCGGCCATGGCAGACTCTCTGGGGGCTCCTGGTGTCACGGAGGAGTGGCCGGTGCCTGTGGACTCTGCCAGAGCAGAGCAGGACTGGGGTTCCACCCTGCAGTATTCCTCTGCTCTCTTCTGTTGGCAGAACTCAGCACTGTGCTCACCGTCTGAGAGAGAGGTGGTGACCACGCAGGCCGGGAAATGAACTGGTTCTTGGACGGTTCACAGAGCACACATGCAAGCCACCCCGGTCACCTCAGCAACTGTGTGGTTGGGTGTGAGGGGGCAGTTCCTATCTCTGACCTTCTTCAAGGGCCATCCTGGTGTCCCTTGCCCTCAGGCAGAGCCTCCGCTGCTCTGGCTTCTTTACCCTTTCGGGCACCTGGTAACCCGTGAAGTGCTTGAGCTTCTGCTTTACCTCCAAGTCAGTCACCCTGGCGTGTGGCTGCAGGTCCCTCAGGGAGGTGTGTCCCGGTGGCCCTGGTTCAGCGTCCTCTGTCAAGGGAACCGGGTTTCCTTTCAACCAAGGGCCTGCAGGTCTGTGGACTGACTTGGCTCTGAAAACCGGGCAAAAGGCCCTGGTTCTCCATCTGGAGACTCAGCTCCGGTCACTTGTTCCTGTGCTTGGGAACAGGAACTGTGTAGATCAAGTGATGTCCTAGGAGGCTGCCCAGCCGTCCAGTCCTCAGGACAGCATTCCTTCAGCCATGGTGATCCGATTGCCGGCATGTCCACATTGCCTGTGGCCGACAGGCCCACCTTACCTCCGACAACCCCTACTCGGGGATCCTTCCCACCTAGAGATGAGGGAGCTCTTCTCCACGGCGACATCCCTGCAGTCCTCCTGAGCCCGAGGCAGGAGTGGCCATAGAGCGGAAAGTGGTTGCTCCACAACTTCCAGTTCCCTGGTGAGGAAGGTGCTCCTGGGTCTTCCTGAGGGGTCGGGAGCCTTGGCATGTGGATCCTATTAAACGTAGGTCACCGCATTTCCAGATTTCTGCCAGCCACCTAGGAGACCACAGAAGCCACACGGTCCCGCGCAGCCGACGCACGGAACTGAGGCTCTGGCAAGGCGCCCACAGGACCTGGTGGAACCGCAGGGGTTGTTCGTGGCCTCCTGGGCAGCCAGCCTCAGAACGCGTCTCACCTGTCCCGGTTCCGGCCGATGTGCGTCCGCAGGGCCCTCCGGCCCCTCTGTGTCCTGGGTGCTGTCCCCGGGCTCGTGCGGAAGTCTGGCTCTGGGCGCAGCAACCTCTTTAAAGATGTCTCCCTGCTGAGGAAGGCTGCTCGTCGCGGCCACTGTAGGGACGGCTACTGCCACTTACAAGGGAGGCTCAGGGTGGCTTGTCGCGGTCCGTTTCTAGGTCCAGTACGACGTCCTCATCCGGCCTGCAGGGTCACCTTCCCTCCTGATTAACGCTCTGCTTCCCACGAGAGGAGCGCGAGACTGTGGATCCAAATGGCCGTTTTACTTACATTTATTTAATGCATTTGTTCTTTTTAGGTATGCGTGGTGGCAGAGTGTATTTGGGTATACCGTACAGGCACGGAGTATGACTTATTCTAATTAGAATCCCATTCTTGTGGTTGAACATGAAGTGGAGTTTCACTGGACGGGTATTCATTTATGAACATGGGAAAGTGATGTCCGAGTCATTTTACTGCTCGCCTGCTTCCCATCCTCCTCCCTTCCCTCCGTTCCCCTTTGTCTAATCCAGTGAACTTCTATTCTCACCCCCCCCACACACACACTTATTGTATGTTAGCATCTGCATATCAAATAGAACATTTGGCCTTTGGTTTTTGGGGATTGGCTTATTTCACTTAGCATGATAATTTCCAGATCCATCTATTTATTGGCAAGTGCCATGATTTCATTCTTCTTTATGGCTAATATTCCATTGTGTACATATACTACGTTTTCTTTATCTCTTCATCTGTTGAAAGGCACTTAGGTTAGTTCCATAGCTTAGCTATTGTGAATTGAGCTGCTATAAATATTGGTGTGGCTGTTGTCACTGCAGTATGCTGATTGGATGTTCTTTGGGTATAGACTGAGGAGTGGGATAGCTGGGTCAAATGGTGGTTCCATTCCAAGTTTTCTGAGGAATCCTCATACAGCTTTGCAGAGTGGTTGCACCAATTTGCAGTCCCACCAGCAATGTATGAGTGTACTTTCCCCCCACAACCTTACCAACATTTATTGTTACTTGTATTCTTGATAATTGCCATTCAAACTGGAGTGAGATGAACTCTCAGTGTACTTTTAATTTTTTCATATATTTGTCGAACGATTGTATTTCTTCTGTGAAGTATCTGTTCAGTTCCTTTGCCCATTTATTGAATGGGTTTTTTTTTTTTTTTTTTGGTGTTACGTTTTTGAGTTCTTTATATATCCTGGAGATTAATGCTCTATCTGAGGTGAAGGCGCAAAGACTTTCCCATTCTGTAGGCTCTCTTTTCACATTCTTGATTGTTTCTTTTGTTGTGAAGAAGCTTTTTAGCTTGATACCACCCCATTTGTTGATCCTTGATTTCACTTCTTGTCCTTTGGGAGTCTTGTTGAGGAAGTTGGATCCTCAGCCAACATGGTGGAGATTTGAACCTACATTTTCTTCTAGTTGGCACAGGGTCTCTGGCCTAATTCCTAGGTCCTTGATCCACTTTGAGTGAAGTTTTGTGCAGGGCTACCTATGGATTTCCAGCTTTCCCAGCACGATTTGTCGAAGAGGCTGTCTTTTCTCCAATGTGTGTTTGTAGCATCCCAGTCTAGGATGAGCTAACTGCACGTATGAGGGCTCCTCTCCATGCCTTCTGTTCTGTACCATTGGTCTACCTGTTTCGGTGCCAATACTGTGTGGTCATTTTAATTCAGCAACCTGCACCACTTAATTTCGTGTTTGGGCTCCAGTAATGTCAGTCCTGCCGGTGCAAGAAATACGAGCTTCTTTCATGGCTGTCACAGAAGCTGTCTGATTTTCAGACTGCGCATTGAGGCGGGAGTTGACGGACCCGAGCTTGTCGTTTTCTCTCTGTGAGTGCTGAAGGACTCTCCAAGAAATCCATCTCACATGGCAGTCCTTACAGTCATCACCACCGCGGTCCACGCGAGCAGGCACGCGCCCCAGCTGGCGCTCCATCGTGAATGTCAGCAGGCAATGCTGAGTAGTTGTGATGTGGTGGCATGCCAAGGTCCTCAGCCGCAGTTCTCACTGGCAAGGACCTCAGCGTCATGCTCAAGTCCAAGGACAAGGACAAGTCAAGCCCCAGATCCCACGTTTAGGGGTCTGTCTCTTGGGACTGCCCAGGACCGAGCCTGCCCCTGTCTGTGTCCACTTAGGAGATGGAAACTGCCCCGTGGGTTGTGCTGTGGAAGGGCAGTGTCAGAACCATCAGCCATAATGGGGGAGTGACCATAAGACACAGGACACCGCTCAGAGCCGGGGGTGGAGGGAGAGCACTCTGGGAAGGGCACACTTGGGAGGGGTCAGTTCTCGTTGGAGAAGCCAGTCTTCGATTACCTGGGAGTAATGTGAGCTGGTCTGGAGGTGCGGGGCCAGTGGCCTCGGTGGAGGGAAGCTGGAGAGCAGACACTGACCAGCAGCAGGTGTGCCCTGAGAGTCTGGGCATTGGTGGGGTCAGAAGGTCAGAGGTTGGGCTGTGTGGAAGGGAACAGGAACTTGCTGAGGGAGCAGTCGCTGGGTGGACTGGCAGCTGCAGGTGTGACAGGATGTCACCATCTCAGGCAGTGAGCCGCAGAGGGACCAGCATGAGCAGGTTCCACAGGACCTCCTTGCCACCAACCCCGTGGTTGCTCTACCCTACTGTACACAGTCGGCCTTCTGTATCTGCAGGTTCTGCATCTGTGGAGTCAATCAACTGTGGATGGAGAGTATTTGGAAAGCATCCTGTCCATGTGAGCGTGCGCGGACTTCTTATCATCATTCCCTAAACAATATAGGCCCCTCGGTTCCTTCCAGCTGCCGCCTCTTGCTGCTCAGGTGGGGGTGGTTCCTGGCGTCCTGCCTTCAGTCCTCTGACTCTTCTTTCCTGCCCTTTCCACTTTGCTGGGGGCCCATCTACTGATTGTAATTTGAGTTTAGTATTTTTTCATTCTAACATTTCCATTTGGTCTTCCTTTGCCTTGGTTCTTTGGAGGATTCCTTGGAGCACCCAGTCGAAGGCTTGCCTCCAGCCGGCGGGCAGACAGCTCCTGCACCTTGGCGTGGGCCTCCGTTGGGGTGTCTTCTCTCCGCCCGACTGCGTGGGAGTCTGGATTTAGCAAGACTTGTTTTAGCTTCCTGGGACTCTGCCCAGGCAGGGGAAGGGGCCAGAAGGGGCCACTGGGTCGCTGTTGAACCTGGGGCCAGGTCCTCACTGCTGTCCGGGAAGGGTAGTAGCTCTGGCTTCTGGTTGGCCCGCACGAGACAGAGAGGAAGGCCCCGTCTGGTGCCCAGCAGGGAGGGCTGTGGGCAGGGGTGGACGGCTGCTGCTCTCTACCACCTGGCTAAGCCAGCCGCCTTGTCCACAGTGCCTGCATGTTGGGTGACGTGCCCACTGTCTTCCTGTGGGGCCGCCCACACCTCGGATCTGAAGCGGTGGCGTGGGGGTGATTCGTGGCCTTGGCTCCCACGCTGTGGAGTCCCATCGGTGTAGGGGATGCTTTCCCACCTTTCTTTGAATTCAGCATCGCGTCCGTCTGCTGTTTTCCTGCCTCTGGCTGTGATCACATGAAACAATGACCCTCACGATCCATATTCTGAATCACGTCACTGCACAGCATTGACAAAGCTGTTTACAGTCCGCCACACAGTGCAAACTGGGGTGACGTGCTGCATCTTATGTTACCTGTTCTGAGCTGGAAGGATCTGTGACAGGCCTCCATCACGGCCAGGCCGCAGTGGGGAGATCTGGCCTCACACAGCCCTCGAGGAGGAAGGGGGAGATGGGTCCAGAGCGCGGTGAAGCCTTGAGCTTCGCTTCCTCTGCTCACCAGGAGAAATCGTCGCTCAGTGACCGAGACAGTTCCTGACTGGCCATTTGACTAAACATGGTGCTGCTAGTATTTGTGATTTCTGGCCACTTCATACTTAGACATCTGTCTCCTCATTTTGCAGATGAGGAAACCAAAGCCCAGGGAAATAAAAGTTGCCTAGAAAGAATCACAAAATATTGTTGAGCAGGTTAGCATCTCAATGCAGTTCCTTGAGTCTAGAGGGTCAAGCCCCAAACATGCCAGGCACCTTCCCTCTCAGGGCCTTTGCACTGGCTGTTTGCACTTCCTTAGTCTTTGTATTGCCTGAAACCTGCAACCCTCTTCCCCAAGTGCCAGCAGGGCTTACCCCATCACAGGGCCCGTGCCAGTTAAAGCCACACCTTATGCTCCCCTCCTGACCTCCTCCACTTTCCTTCTTCATCCTCCCAGACTCCTTCACCCTGCTTGGTTTGTTCTAGACATCCATCCTTTTCCAACATATTACAAATTTATTTAAAAAATTTCTTGCCTGTCTCCTTAAGCGGAACATAAATTCTGTAACTGAAGCTTTTATCCTTACTGGTGTCCTGTACCCTTCGGAAAACCAGCTCATCCTAATTTCCCCTGGACTTGCCTGGTTTAAAAATGTAAAGTCTCGCATCCCAGGAAGTCCCTCAGTCCCAGGCAAAATGAGACCTGTACCCAATAAGTGCTCAATAAACATTAGAATGGATTAACAATACATTTTCAATAGGCGGGAACTAAATTGGAATAATCACCTTGTTTTCGTAGAAGTTATATACTCCATTTGATGTCATCCTGGAGAGTGCTGATTCACTCTTCCACTTTTCGTTTGAAATAATTTACTAAATCAACGTAGTACTTCACCAAAGTGAATTTCTTGAGCATACGCACGTATTCCCAGCAAATGAGACCCAACATGGTAGGCCATGCAGTCCACTCCAGATAACGTCAGGAAACTGGGAGCTCTCTGGGCTATCCTGCCACCCAGCATCATGGGGCATCTCTTTCTCTCTCTCTCTCTCTCTCTCTCTTTCTCTCTCTCTCTCTCTCTCTCTCTCTCTCTCTCTCTCTCTGTTTTTTGCATTCTGACAAAAAGTTTGACCTAAAGTTGTTGTCAAAAAGCAAGCAAGTGCTTAGCTAGGCTAACCCAAGAAACAGAGGAAGATAATTTTGCTATTTGTTAAAATAAAACTGTCCTCCAGGCTCCTCAAAAAAATGGCTGAGAAAACAGGAGGTGAAGGCTAGCAGACACAGAGGCTGTCCTGGACAAAGGGGCTGAAACTCTGACCAAAGGTTCAGGGAGGGAAGTTCAAGAACCGGTGGTGGTGTGCGAGGACCTTGGGACAGTTAGAGAGATGGGAGGGCAGGGCGTTTCCAGAGGGAGTCGAAGATGCCGACAGCAAGGTTGGACTCCCAGAGGACACTGGGGCCAGGATCGGACAAAACAACTGTAGTGGAAAGAAAGAGAAAAGCATGTTAACAAGCTCAGCAGACCACTGCCATTTTGCTGTGGTAGGTGCTGTGGGGACACGCAGCCAGTCCTCTTGATCCCACTTTGCAAGTGAAAGACCCTGAGGTTAAAGGAGCTTGCTGAGCCACCTGGCAGGCAGCGCAAAACCGGGATTTGAACCTGAACTTTCCCATTGTCCTCCCAGGCCTCCACACTGGAGCCAGCTGTCATCGGGCCTGTCCTCCAAACACCTGCAAACTATCGACCAGCTGCAGGGAAGCCTCATAATTAGCGTGTGCAAATAGGCAGGAGACGCTCTTTTGCTCTGACTTGCTCAGACTGTCTGCACATCTCGTCTCTATCAACTCTCTTCTGGCTGCTCAGTCTTCATTTGTTTGGGTTCAACATGGCTTTGTCACCAAGCAGAATTAGTGTGGGTGAAGTTTTGGTGAGAACCTGGGACATGGACCCTGCATTGAGAACCAAGCAAGTCCACTCCTCAGAGAGACCCTCTGCCATAGAGACCCCTCTAGGTCCTTCCAGAATTAGAGAAAAGTGAGGGATACTCTTGCCTGGCCAGAAAACCCACCCAAGCACCCCATGTGCATTGTGATTCCAGCTGGGTCCTGGAAGCCCCAAAGGCACCTGGGCTGATAAGGAGGGGTTGACGAGAGGGCTTTCCTCAGAGTGGACCCGGTTAGGGCTCTGAGTGCTGGCAGTAGCCCCGCGGCTGGCCTGGGGTGGCTACCAACCATAGGACCCAGCAGCTTGAGGTAATTAGGCCTGGAGAGGCTCTCGGGTGGGAGTGTGGCCTTCACAGAGGGATGGCGGCAATCAGAGCTGGCCTCCCTGCCTTCCCTCTTCCTCGCTTGTGCAGTGCCTTACAGTGGGCAAGCACACCTGGACATCATGCTGGCACAAACTTGGGCTTCCAGGAGAATGAGGAAGACCACCTATCTGGCAAGTCTAGGCCAAGGGTGTCCCAGGTTAAGATCTTAAATTACAGAGGTAAAATATGAGACCATATTAGGTGGCGCCCAGTTGCATATTTAAAAAATTTGCCAGCGCATGCCTGAAATCCCAGCGACTTGGGAGGCTGAGGCAGGAGGATCAAGGTCAGCCTCAGCAACTTAGTGAAGAGGCTCTAAGCAACTTAGTGAGACCCTGTATCAAAATAAAATAATAAAAAGGGCTGGGGATGGGACTCGGTGATTAAGAGTCCCTGGGTTTAATCCCCAGTACAAAAAAAAAAAACCTTGCATTTCTTTGCCGGTGAGCATGAACATGTTCCTGTTTTTTTAAAAACTTGTTTGAATTTTAGAAAGTTTTTAACGTTTCCAGACTTAATTCTCTCAGAGCAGTTTTAGGTCTACAGAAAGCGTGGGCCATTCCTCACAGCTGGTGGCTCCGGTGGGTGGCTGAAGGCACACTCATTAGGGTGGCCCTCTGTGGTCCCCTTCCTGCGTGAGGCAGTGACTGGGCCCCCGTGGCCTTGTGCAGATGGCCTCACTGCCCTGAAGGGCCTCTACACCACCTGCTCGGCCCCTCCCAGCCCCAGACCCTCTCCCTTCCGCCTGGCCGCCCTTCTCCAGAGGCCGGCCGCGGGTCAGCACCGCCGCTGATGGCCCTCCGCCCTCTCCCTGGCTTGACAGCTCGGTTCTTCTCATCCTGAAGGAGGCTCCAATGTCTGGATGTACATGGTTTGTTTTTCCACTCGTTGACCGAAGGACACCTTGGTTGCTTCCGTGGTTTTGCAATTATGAATAAGTTGCTATAAACATCTGTGGGCAAGTTTTTGTGTGAATGTAAATTTTCCACTCCTTATGTAATGACAGTTCCCTCTTCTGTATTTGCTTTAAAATTTTTGGTAAAATACATGTGACATAAATTTACCTCTTTACCCAATTTTTGTTAGCGTCCTGCTCAATGGCATGAGCGCCTTCACACTACGGTGGCCACAGCCCCCTTTTAAAGTGGTGGTGTTCCAGCCGAAGAGGAGCTTAGGTGAGGGGGCAGGAATCCCAGCCTACGTGGTGCCCGCCTGGTGAGGCAGCCGGAGACAGAGGCACAGGGTGCACGGGAGCTTGGGAATCCGGTACCTGGAGCTGTGACTCTGCACCCTGTCCCTTCCAAAGGCTCCCTCTGTCCAGGGAGTTTCTCCACATCCTTCTCTTGCAGGGCTCTGAGGACATATTTGCGGCTCTTCCCTGTTCTCTGCTGGCCCAGGCCCACCTCTGGGTGGGTTTGACAAGAAAGCGTGGGAAGGTCCCTTCCCGCCTTCACTTTTCTCCCTGCTTTCTGCTCGCCTCGCCCCCACGAAGCGGCACCCAAGAGCAGGCCCAGATCGCAGGGGGTGGGGGACAAGTGAGCTGCATGCCTGTTGGGATTAAGGGAGTCTCGGGGGGCGGCAAGGTTAGTGCTCGTCCCTGAGTCTAGGTGACTAGGTGGCTGCCCAGACCCTTCCCTCTCCCCCCACCCCGTCCCTCAGTTCCCCATGAGTCCCACAGAGACAATCCGCCTTGCCCTCTCCTCGGTTCAGAGTGAGCAAAATCAGCTCTGGCCTTGGAGTTGTCCTGCCCCACGTACACCCCGGGAGGAGGGTGTTTGCGGGGCCTCTGTGCTGGGAGCGCGGGACAGGCTGCAGAGGTGGCGGTGGCCAGGGGAGCTGGGGTCTGCATGCAGGCCCCCTCTCTGCAGCCTCCCACCCTGAGCTCTGGCCCTCAGCTCCCCTGGCAGGTCCTGCCTCAGACCGGCACCGGTAACTCCTCAGCCCATTTTGGGGCTCTCCCGGGCGCCTGGAGGGTGTTCTGGAATTTGCTCGGGGCAGCACTCTGTGGGTAGCCTCCCCCCGCCGGCAGGGACTGCAGCCTGTCTGTGGTGTGTGCTGGCCCCATTCCTGCAGACTGCGGGGGCAAGAGTCGCAGGGACCCCTCCCTCCGTGCCCCTGGGGCGCAGGGGGAAGCGCGCCTCCCTTCCCTCTGTACTCCTCCCTTCACTTCCCCCACCCGGGACTCTCAGAGCCTGAGCCTTAGAAAAACTGGCTCTGGTTCATCAGGTTTCCTTCCTCAGGATCCTTTGCTCCGTTTCTGCCGCAGGGACTCCAGCAGCCCTGCCCATCCGCCCCCTCGCCGGTTTCAGAGCCCCCTGTGGGCCGCCTTTGGGCTCTGGCCCTTTTCCGGCCCTCCATGGGCTGGTGGGAGTGCCAGGAGGCAGACGGAGCCCCCTCTCCCCTGGGGACGAGCCCAGCCCTCTGGTGGGTACCCCCTTCCCACTGCCCCGCTTCCTGGGATCCCCTCCCCAAAGAAATGGAATCCCTTTCTCGGGAATCCAACCTGAGCCGCGTCCTCTCCCAGAGGTGATGGAGACTGGCACAGTGATTGACGGGGAAGAGACAGGGGTAGGAGGAAAAGAGGGTGGCGGAGGATCCATTACTTAATAGTTCAAAATATTATGGCGTGTTATTGAGCACTCAAATAAACTGAGAGCGTGCCCCGTGCCGGGCACAGCGCTCCCGGATTTCACACGGATGATTTCATCTGATCTTCCCGGAGGCTCAGCCCTGCCGACATGGTTCTTGGAGCCAAGGAAGCCGTCTCTGTTCCTCTGCAGGTAGAAAGGGCCACATCCCAGGGAAGCCTTTATCCCACTCCATCAGCTCCGCCCGAGTCTGGTGTCCACCTACTAATCTCTAAAGACCTGTTCGTAAATCTTTCCTTCAAAATTTAGGAGCTCTCCCATCTTCGGAGAGCTTGCAGGTACGGTGCGGGGAGGTCCCTGATGTTGCGCAGAGTCCACGGGAGGGACAGAGGGTGATGCCAGGCCTTCCTCATCCTCTTGTCTTCATCCCGTGCTGGTCAACGCCGGCTTCCAGGGGTTGAAACAACCACAGACCAATGGGTAGCATTTGCCGATCTGTACAATGTCAATACACCCACCATGGCCAGTTCCAGCAGCAAAGGTGGCATTACTGTTCCTGAGGTAGAGAGGTAGGTGTGGAGTTCCATGTGTGGGGCAGTATCCCACCAGTGGACGTGAGCACCGAGAGTGGGGAGGTGGCGTTGGACACCTGTGTGGGCTGAATGTTTGTGTCCTTCTGAATTTACCTGTTCACATCCTCACTGCCCCACGAGGTGGTGCTTGGGTGGGCCTTGGTGGGAGTTAAGTAGCTTCATGAAGGGGATCAGTGCCCTTGTGGAAGGGAGCCCGAAGAGCGTTATTGTCCCTTCTGCCCAGTAAGGAGGAAGTGAGGAGGAAGACATCTGTGAACCAGGAGATGGGCAGTTGCCAGCTGGCTCTGGGACTCCAGCCTCTGGAACTGTGAGATGAACATTGGCTGTTCAAGTCACCCAGTCTAGGGGGTTTTTGTGACAGAAGCCTAAAGTGCCTGATCACTTTTACCTGATGAAGGGAGTACCTTTCAAACTGTTTGTGTTCAGACAGGACCTTTATATATTGAGGCAAAACTCATGTGACTGTAGGTCCCCCACTGAACTATGTCAGGTGGACCTTCAGTTGCATTTAGTTACGTACATCGTAACTACCGCATCTACCTCGCTCCTAGTTTCATCACCCTTAAAGGAAACCCTGATCGCTGCATCCTTCCCACCCTCTGGCCACCACTGTGCTTAGTTTCCTGTTTCTGCACATTTGCCCGTTCTGGGTTTTTAACTGGATCTCACACAGCCGTGGCCTCCCGCTTCTGTCACGGACGGTTCAAGCTCCCCAGCTGCAGCAGGTGTCATACTTCGCTCTTGTGACCATGTGACCTTCTGCGCTGTGTGCCGGGCTGCGTCGACCTGCCCACTCTCAGCTGCTGGACTCTGTGCCCCTCACTGCTCCGGCCGTTGGGGTGGAGCTACCCTGAGCCCCTTCTGGGCCCGAGTTCTGCTCCAGTGCTGCTTGTGGTTCTTGGGGGCGAGTCCCCAGGAGCGGAGTTGCTGGCCGCGTGGCAGCCTTTCGCCTCCTCAGGGGTCGCCACCCCCGTTCCTCAGCGGCATTTCATTGCCGTCGGCAGTGTTTGGGGCTCCCATTTCCCCAGATCCACACCACCGCTTGGATTTGCACAAGGCTTGCCTTCTATTTTCGGTTTACTGATATTACTAGTCGTGCTAATTGGTGTAAAGTCATGTCTGACTGTGATTTTGTTTTTATTTCCCTAATGACTAATGGTATTCGACACCTTTTCCTGTGCTTTTTGGACAATTGTGCGTCTTTCTTGGAGAAACGTCTGTTCCAATCCTTCGCTCATTTTGCGGTTGGGTCATTTGTCCTCTGGTGGCGCATCGGAGTTGTCAGAGGTCTGTAGACATTCTCGCTAGGTCTGAGAGACCATCTGCGAATATTTTCTCCCATCCCATGTCTTTTCACTTTGACAGTGTCCTTAATTTTGAATCAAATTTATCTATGTTTTCTTTTGCTGCTGGTAGTTTTGGTTATATCTTAGAACCTGTTGCTACATCCAAAATCAAGATTTCATCCTGTCTTCTTTTAAAAGAGTTTCATAGTCTTTGACCGTTCATTTAGAGCTGTGGTCCCTTCTGAGTGACTCTTTGCCTATGGCCTGAGGTGGAGGTGACCTTGTCTTTGGCATGGAGACACCCAGTGCGCGTGTCTTTGTTGTTAATATCATTCGCCTAGTTGGAAGCTTCTATAATTGGACTTTTAGGGCTGTGTTTAACAACTGGCTTGCAAGAATTTTGAAAGATGAGCCACTATCTCTGTTGAGCCTGTGCTGGTGTCGGCTGGCCCACCCTATGGCCACTTCCAGCACACCTTGCTCAGACAATCTGGCTGCGAAGGCTGGAATGGGGAAGTTTTCTTGAGGAGCTGAGCCGGAGGTGGGTAAAGTGTGTTTGTGGGGCTCCCAGGGCCTGGATGGCCACGCGAGCATCCTCTAGCCACTAGCCCATCCAGCCTCACCCTGGCGCATCTGGCTTTCCCTTGGTGATTTGAAGAGCAGGGTGGGCCCTCTTGCTACCTTCCCCGGTGTTTGCCCAGCTGCTCGCCCAGCTGCTCCTCCTGGCTTAGAGGGAGCTGGTTCTGTCCCTTCTGGATCTGGAAGGGCTTTGGAAGCTCCACCTTTGAGCCTTTTCAGGAGGCTGAGGAGTGCTCCGTTTCCCGGCAGCGTCACCAGGTCAAACACGTGGTGCCCAGTTAGGTTTGAATTCCAGATAAACCATCCAATATTTTAGCACAAGCCTGACCCATGGAAGATTTGGGACATACTTACACTAAGAGTAATTCTCATGTAGTATTTGGGACATGTTCATTATGCGTAGTTTACCTGAAATTCTAATTTAACTGAGAGTCCTATGGTTTTGTTTGCCAGATCCGACAAACCTCCACTATGGTCCGTCTTCCTCATCTTACATCAAAGACTCAGAACCCAGTGTAGGAAGGGCCTGAGTCCCTGTCCATTTTACAGATCTGGAACTGAGCCCTGGATAAGTCACGCAATGTAATGACTGTGGCCTTCGAGGACTTCAAGGACCTTGATAAACCATGTGACTTCTCTCTCATGGCACATTTTCCTCTGCGTGGGCACTGTGCCAGTGCCAGCTGCTGATGGTGACCAACCAGACTTGGGCCTGTAGAGGGCAAAAATCAGGGATCCCCTGGGAAATGTTAAGTAAGACTCAGGCTTCAGAGAGACCCGCTCGATGACTCCTGTGCCGTGTGCCATCGGCGCGGTAGGTCCTGTCTTTCCTACCAGGGGACAAGAGTAGTTGGGACTGTGCTCAGGTTCCAGGGGTAGTGAAACGCCAGTGGGGTTAGGGAAGGGCTCACTGATGGAGAGACGTTCCTGTGGTTAAGTGTGGTTGTCGCCTACAGGTTGCCCAACATCCTGGACCACTCAGAGATGTGGAATGGAGGCTCCAGAGTCCACCTGTCCTGCCCCGTCTGCCAGGGACCAGCTGGCTCCTGCGCCTGGCCCCCCAGGACCCCCAGCTGGGCAGGCCTCACCTCGGCTGACTCTGAGTCCTGTCATCCTGCCGCCAGAGCAGGGGCTGCCCTCCGCCGTGCTCCTGAAGGCCCTCCCCATCCCACTGTACCACACGGTGCCTCCGGGTGGCCTCCAGCCCCGCGCCCCTCTCGTGACAGGCAGCCTGGACGGGGGCAGTGTGCCCTTCATCCTCAGCCCCCTGCTCCAGCCTGAAGGGCCTGGCCCCACCCAGGCAGGCAAGCCAACCGCCCCGACGCTGACGGTGAACATTGTGGGTGCCCTGCCTGTCCTGTCCCCAGGCCTGGGGCCTGCACTGGGCAGCCCAGGCAAGGCACGGAGTGCTGGCAGGCACCTCTGCCCACACTGTGGCCGGGACTGCCTGAAGCCCAGCGTTTTGGAGAAGCACATCCGGTCCCACACAGGCGAGAGGCCCTTCCCATGTGCCACCTGTCACATTGCGTTTAAGACCCAGAGCAACCTCTACAAGCACAGGCGGACCCAGACTCACCTCAACAACTCCCGTCTGTCCTTGGAGTCCGAGGCGGGAGGGAGCAGCCTCCTGGAGGAGGGGGACAGGGTTGGAGAGACCTCCCCAGCAGACGGCAGTGGGGAAACCCGGAACCAGAGGACTGGCGAAGGAGCACCAGAGACGCCCCTTTCCCCAGGTGCCCATCTGTCCCTTGTTACCAAGAACCAAGATATGAAGGTGGAGATGGCGCCCTGTCCAGGGTCCGCCCTTACCCACACAGAGGCTTCTTTGGACTCCACCCAGATGGTGTCACCTGGGCTCCTGCTGGCCAGCACACAGCCCCTGCGGAAGCTGCCAGAACTGAAGTCAAGCTCCCTGCCGCGGCAGCAGGAGGCGTCCTCTGAGAAGCCCTGGGAAGCCAAGGCCCCTGAGGGCCGACTCAGGAAGTGTGAGAGCACGGACTCAGGCTACCTGTCGCGCTCAGACAGCGCAGAGCAGCCGCCTGTGCCCTCCAGCCCCCTTCACAGCCTGTCGGAGCACAGTGCTGAGTCGGAGGGGGAGGGAGGCCTGGGCCCGGGGCCCGGGGCCACCACGGCTGAGCAGGGAGGGCCGGGGGCCAGCCTGGAGCTGGAGAAGAGGCGGCTGGAGGAGCGCATCGCCCAGCTCATCTCGCACAACCAGGCTGTGGTGGATGACCCCCAGCTGGATCACGTGCGGCCCCGCAAGACCGTCCTGTCCAAGCAGGGCAGCATTGACCTGCCCACGCCCTACACCTACAAGGACTCCTTCCACTTTGATATCCGGGCGCGGGACCCCGGGCGCAGGAGGGCGGCCCTCAGCCCCGCCCACTCCACCTTCACCCCGCTGGACAAGGGGCGGCCCCTCTTCTTCCACTCTGTCCCTACTCAGCTGTCCACCACTGTGGAATGTGTCCCCATCACCAGGAGCAATTCACTGCCTTTTGTCGAGGGCTCCAGGACCTGGCCAGAGCCACGGGCCTTGAAGGATGCCTGCTCCAGGACACAGAAGCCCCTGAGCCCCAGGCCCACCCCAGCCCGGCAGGGCTGCCGCTCTGGGCTGACCTTGGCAGATGTCCCCAGTGGCCACCCCCGGGCCCTGGTCAGACAGGCTGCGGTGGAAGACCTGCCATGTGCCCTCGCTGGAGACACCTCTGTCCCCATAGAGGACCCTGGTGGAAAGAGAATTGTCTCAGCGGAGGGGGCAAGCTGGAAGGGCAGAGCGACCAGTAAGAAGTGTGGCCAGCGGAAGCTGAAGATGTTCTCCCAGGAGAAGTGGCAGGTGTACGGGCATGAGACGTTCAGGAGGCTCTACCAGAAAGTGAAAACTAGCCACCAGGGAGGCCAGAGAGCCAGGGAGGTGGGAGCCGGCCAGGGGAAAGACCCGGCCCTCCCTTCCCAGGAGCAGGCAGCGGGGGTCGGGAGTACAGCTCCATCCCAAGACAGCAGGCCCCGCATCCTTGGGAATGTTTTGGTAGAGGCCAAGCCAGAGTCCTGGGGAAGCCTGCCAGCCCGCGAGGGCTCCTTGGAGACTGAGCCTCCTAAGCAGACAAAGACAGAGGCCAGAACAGGAGACAGTGACCCGTCTGGGGCAGCCAGGACTGTGTCCTCCCCGACCCTCAGCAGCAGAGAACCCTCCCATCCAGACAGCAGGAACCCTCCGCTTCCTCCAAAGGAGGGGCTCGAAACGGGATGGCCGCTGCCCCCAGCACCTGGGCCACTCCAAGGAGCTGACCTAGAGGTGCCCAATCTGGCTTCGCCAGCTCCCAAGGTGGGAGGGGGTATTCCTGGGGGTGGGGGCATGAAGGAGACCGGTCCTTGGGCCCAAGCTGTCTTGAGACGGCCCAGCGGTAGCTCTGGGGAGCCCTGGCCTGCCGAGGACAAGCATCCCTCAGAGAGAAAGAAGCTGAAGGTGGATGAGAGGGACCCCCCTGAGCAGACAGAACCCCTGGGGACAGAGACCCCAGGTGACCCTGTGCAGGCTTCCTCCCTGCCATGTCAGAGGCAGGATGGAGCCCATGGAGATATGTCAGGGGGCAGTGCCCAGCAGGACTCCGAAGCCCTGGAGTCCTCTGTTGCCTCGTCAGCTGTTCCTGCTGCTGCCCTGAGCTGGGCAGGGCTGGGGGACAAGGAGCCCACACCACTTGCTGCTGATGGGGACCAGGGGAACCGCTGCCAGCTGGCCATGCCGCCTCAGGCTCCTGGTGTCCTCGCTGCTCTGGCAGAGGGCACCTTTCTCCCCAAGTACCTCCTTAGGGTACCTCAGGGAAAGACCCCCTCAGCACTGCCTGCCACCCAGAGGCCACAGCAAGGTCAAGACTCTCTCTGCACAACTGGACGACCTGAGGAACGAGCACCCGTTGGACCAGGGCTGGGGACACCCTGGTCTCTCAGCCCCGTCTCAGGCCCAAACTCGGGTGGAGCAGATGGCACCCCGGAGCACCCCAGCTGGTCTGGGCCAAGGAATGGAGGACGAGAGGCTCACGAGGGCAGGGAGAAGGGTGATGGGACAGACAGCAGAGTCCCAGCAGCCAGCGAATCTCCTGGCTCGACCACAGGGCCCCCCTGGGAATTGACCTCCTACCAGCCCACCCCCACATGTGACACCGTGGCCCAGGATGCAGGAGGTGAGGTCCACGCCACTCATCGCCTTTGCACGGGCAGTACATTGGCAGGGGCCAGGACCTCGGAGGGTGTCCTAAATCTCCCGACTCCCAGTGGGGAGCTGGGGGGGTCTCCTAAGGAAGCCCCAGAAGGCCTTCCTTCAGAGCCACCTGCACTGCGTGACCCCCGCTGCGCCTGGCAGCCCAGCTCCTTCCTCAGGGCCCTCACCGGGCCCCAGGGCTTGTCTCTGGGCCAGCCAGAACAGGCCCTGTCACTTCACTTAGGGACGCCCAGGAGCTGCGGAGCTCAAAGCCCCTTCCCCTCACTGAGGGCTGAGCCCCGGCTCACGTGGTGCTGCTTGAGCCGCAGCCTGCCTCTGCCCGCGGAGCAGGAGAAGGCCGCCTCCGTGTATGGGGCTCCCCGCGTCCCCCGCGGCAGCCTCCAGCGTGCCAGCCCCCGTGCCCCGCCTGTGAGCAACGGAGGAAGGACCGGGAGGAGCCCTGGAGGAGGAGAGCCGGTGCAGGCACCTCAGGTAAGTCCCGGGCTGGGGGCGACACCATGCCTGGTAGACAGGGTCTCTAGGAGGACCGCCCCGCACTAGCTCTGTCCATGATAATGTCTTGTCCTGCTCCCAAGGGAGGTTGGGGCTGCCTACGTAGGGTGGGAAGGAATAAAGCCCCCAGTGCAAGCAAAACAGAAGAAAGTCACGAAAAGATAGATTGCAAAGAGAAGAATCACTATAGTGGAGATTTTGGGTGAACTATTATTCATGATCCGTCTTTAAACTCAAATTTGAGCTTCTCCGTAACAGAGGTAAAAAGTGAAATGTCCAGAAGAGCCAGGCAAATCTGAGATTATAAACTGAGACAGACTCTAGGCAAAAAACCAAACTCAAACAAAACTCTTAGAGGGAGAGATTCATTCTGTCAGGGCGCTGGAGAAATAATCACTATAAGCAGGCCCAGACCTACCTCTGAGGTTCCTAGGAGCAAGGGCAAAAAAGGGAACTGGGGGCTCTCAGCTGGTGAGGCCATCTTCGGAGTGAGCCGTGGTGGACTGAAGTCTCAGCCCGGCTCTGGGATGGGGAGGCCTGGCTGCTGGAGGGTCCTGAGCCTCAGATCTAATTTCACCCTATCTAACAACAAGAGGGCCTGGAGCACAGAGGCTTGCAGCTAGCTGTTCTGCCTTCTGGGTGGAGCCTGAGGTGGGGTGGTGTCTTTGTCACCCTGAGGGGTGACAACTGAGGAGATCCAAGGTCTGGCCGGCCCTTCTTGCTCCCAAGGGTCTGGAGGAGAAGGATTCAGGAGGGAAATGGGCCCTGGTAGCCCCAGACCTCCACATCAAGCTGGGCTTTCCTCTGTGGAGCCAGCCCAGATGGGTTCTGGAAGGTGTGTCCAGGTATACTCTGCCATTGCCTGGCTGGGTCCCCTCCTAGGCTCAGGCTGTTTGTCCATGCAGCATTTCTGAGCTTCATGTCCGTGGACAGGCATCTATCTGCAGAGAACACCTCAGGGCTGTGCTGGTCATGCCAACATGCCTGGTATTTTCAGCTCTCCCACCCAATGGCCCCAGGGAGGAGGTCCCAGGACCAGCCATCTGATCCAGAATGGAAGAAAGGACTGTTTCGCAGGAGGGTGAAGACATCTCGTGGGACCAACAAGCAGAAAAGGCTGAAGATCAATCCCAAAAGGTAGGACTGTGGCCTCCTCTCTGCTTTCCACACATGCCAAGTACAACTCTGCTGATCTCCCAGGGAGAACTTGACAGGGGACTCTGAGGGCATCTCTGTGCTCCCAGAAAGAGCTCCAGCTTCACGGGACCTGGGGCTACTTGGTCAAAGGACTGAGTAGTCTTCCCAGTAGCCCATCCCATACACTCCACCATCTATATGGTTTTCAGGGGTGACTTTCTACAACCAGGAATACAGCTAGTATCTGAGATAACTGGGTTGGACACATTTCCATCCAATTCAAGTCCTGAAGAAAGAGCATGTTAATTATTTACAGCCTTCATTGCTTTCTTAAAAATTATGCAAGCAATGCATGGCCTTTGCAGAAAAATTAGAAAATACAGATGAGCAAAGGGAAGACAATAAAATATCCTAGTTCTCTGCCCTGGGAGCTGATGGCTCCTGGTATCTGGGAATATGCCCCAGGCTTCACAAGCCTGAGGGTGGCAGTTTCTAACACCACTCTTCCCTCACGTTATTTGGTTGTCTTGCTTCTTTGCTCAAAACCCCTCAGACCGCCCATTCCACACAAGATAAAAAGCAAGCTCTTCTGCCGACCCCAATCCCCTCTTGTTCTACCCCTCGAAGCTTCCTGGGCTCATTGTCCCATGATCTCCTTCTCTCCCACTCCATGTGACTGGGTCTGCCTCTGTCCTTACTTATTCTCTAAGCCACCGTCTGAACCAGGACCCTGACACCTGTGTGACAGGCCCCTCCCTCGAGTGCCCGAGCCGTCTCTGCTCTATCCAGACTCAACGCCCAGTCTGCATGTTCTGCAGCAGTTGACACCAGCTTCCAACTCTTCCTCACACTGCTGGAATCCTCAGGGGCTGGTGACCTCTCTTCCCCGTCATTAGTTGTCGGCAGGACCCGGTGCCCAAGCCAATCTAGGCACAACGGCATTGCACACTCACACTTTCTCCCTAGACCTCCCCACCACCCCTTGGACTCCAGGAGGCAGGCTCAGGATTAGCCTCACTTTCTCAAGAGGAAACCAAGACTCAGAGAGAGGTCAGATCTGAGCCAGCAAGTTTCACCCAATAGTCTTGGTAATGATCACTGGCTTGCCACGCTCTGAGCCTTTGCTGGGCTTGCCGAGTTGCCTTTTTTCTGGAGTTTTCTTGCAGTGCTAAGTAGGACCCAGCAGCTTTGGGGAGGGCCTCGGGTTCTGTATTGCTAGTGGGTGACGAAGCTGGCACTGGCCTGGGAGCCTGCTTAGAGGCCGGAATCTCCATGCCGTTCCAAGTCACATCCTGGCCTTTCCAATGTCCATCATTCTTTGGACACAAGCTTTATTGCATGGGTCATTCAGACTCTTGTGATCGAAGTCCAAGTCGACGTAGCTCAAACAACAGAAGGCCTACTGCTTTGTGACACAGGCTTCTAGGCCTACCCTTCAGCCCTGACCCACATGGGTGGGTTGGGGAGGGCAGATTTGGATGCTATTCTCAGAGGAACTGAGAGGGCAAGCTGATGGACCGAAGTAGCTGCCTGGGGGTCCTGGGAGCTCAGGAATGCTGGCACCTTGTTGTTACTCTTCCCAGCATCTCACTAATCATCTGAGTGACACCTGACAAGCCTAAGTCTCTAGGCAACAGCAGGGACCCAGAAGATGTGGGGAGAAGGAGTAGAGGGAGGGGTCTCCTGGACAGTTGTACCTTCCCAACATGTGGAGGCTGCAGGGAAACGTTCCCAAGCAAGACTGAGACTTCTCAGACCGGCGTCCTAGAGGCCTGGAGATGCCTCTCCAGGACGCCCAGCATAGCCAGAAGCAGCTCCTGGGCCAAGCGCAGTGCACGTAAGAACCTCAGTAGGCTGGTGCTCTGTCTAAAAGTCTTGACGCTCATTAGCCACATAATAAAAGTCCAATTTCACAGAAAGTTCTGGATTTCTCACACCTCTTGGGCTATTAGAAACTCTGAAGATGCTGGGGCTGCCTCTCGCATGGCAGCGGTGGGCTGGGGCTGAGGACAGCCGCCCTTGGTGGGAGGGAGCTGTGCTTTCCCACTGGCTGCAGTCCCCACTGCGCCCCGTCTCATGGTCAGAGTGCCCCGCTGGGATGTGTTGTCTACTTGGCCTTCGTAGGCATTTGATTTTGCAGATCCTGCTCTCACAGTTGACTGTGTGGAAGACAAAAGAGTGCCCCCCCAAGGGAGGTCCTCAGCAAGAGCCTGTGGAGGAAACACAAAGGGACAGGGCACAGTAGCACCAGGAGGTCTGAGTGAGGACTTAGAGATCCATCTTGCAAGCCCCAGCTGTGTGGGATGAGGATGAAGCTATGGAGATTTTTGTATCTACCAAACATTTATTGGTTGACCTTGATTTGCTCATCTCTGTTCCTTTATTGGCTCGTGACTGTCCTTCCATTTAAATCCAGCTTTGGGGCCATTGGGTTTACCGGTCCCTCTATCTCTCCCGGCTCTGGCTTCTTCCCTGCTGCCCTGCCCCATCTCAGCAGCACAGTGGTGCCTGGGCGGCTTCCCTCTGCTCTCCTCCCACTGTCTGGCTGGATTTCCTTCTGCATCCCACGATCTACGTTTGCCTGTTTGGAGACTTACTAGTGACTCCCCATGGAGTGTGAGCCCCTGTGTCCAGCACTCAGAGCAGTGACCGGCACTAGAGACTGTCAGCTCTTGTTATGTGTTCAATATGCATCAAACTTGGCAATTCTGGATTGAGAGCTACCTGAGTTCTCTACTGCTGTGTAACAAATTACTCTCTGACTTGGTGGCTTTGAACGAGAAACACTGTGCTTTCTCAGAATTTCTGTAGGCTAAGGATTCAGGAGTGGCTTAGCTGGTGGTTTCGGTGTGGGGTCACTCATGGGGGGTGCAGTCAAGTTACCCGCTAGGTCTGTAGGCCTCCAAAAGCTTGATGGGAACTAGAGGGCTCATTTCTGACTGGCTCCCCTGTGTGGTGCTGGTTGCTGGCAGGAGGCCTCAGTCTCCCTCTCCACATGTATCCACCTCTCCATGGATGGCTGGGGCATCCTCCTGGCATGTTGACCAGTTTCCCCCAGCAAAGATCCCACAAGACATGGCAAAGCCACAGGGCCTTGGGAGTCACATCTGTTGTTTCTGCAATACCCTATTTGTTACTTAGGCCAGTCCTATTCCTCATGGGAGGAAAGGGACAACCAGAAGAAGTTGGGGACCATCTTGGAGTGTGCATGGTAGGATATGGTTCCTTTTCTCAAGGTGCTCCTCGTTCAGGGAGGGAGGGAGGTAGAGGAAAACCAGCCATGAAATAAAGCAGATAACTGTGGGCCCCAAAGTAAACTGACTGCAGAGACAAGAAGTCCAGTCTTGAGCAGATGGTCCCGGGTGCAGGCCAATGGCTTACATTCTTCACTGTAATAATAACCCATTTAATTCTAAAAACAGCCTTACTGGGGAGTGAGGGAGGCAAAGTTCTAAGATGATTTCTGAGCTTACCACCCCCTAGCGGGCACGCCCTCTCCTGGGGTGTGGGTAGACCTGAAATAATCAGGGAAGCCTAAAGATCAGACGTGGAAGAGATCCGAGAAACTGGAAGTGCAGCTGTCACTCTCCTGCTGCTTTGAAGGAGCAATGGTCCCTTTGGTGGAAATGGCAAGTGGCCTCAAGAAGCCAAGGGCAGCCCCCACTGATGGTCTGCAAGGAGGTGAGGTCTTGTTTCTCACAAGTGCAGTGGGGCAGGGAGTACGCAAGGGGACCTTGAGATCTGGGAAGCCGTGTGACCTGGCTGACCTCAGGTTTCAGCCTTGTCATATCCTGAGCAGAGAATGCAACTCAGCTGGGTGTGGACACCTGGACTTCGGGAGCTGTGAGGCAATGGGTGGTGCTGTGTGTGGCCGAATTTGTGGTACCATGTCATTCAGCACAGAGAACTAAAACAGGCAGGTGCCACGTACAGATAGGAAAATGGAGACCCACAAAGTGGAGGTAAGCACGTTGAGGCCGCACAGCTCGTCAGGGCAAAGCTAACACGCAGGCCCAGGCCTGGCACAGGAGTTGGACTGCGGAGGCTCCTGGTGAGGATGCCGCCAGGTCAGGTGCAGGAGCCCTTACTCATGCCTGTCACTCAGTAAGGACTCTGTCCACCACTGTTTATTATTCTTTTTAAAAGGTAGAACTCTGATGCAGATTGATGCCCTCATTACGCAGGTGGGAAAGTTAGGACCAGAGAGAAGGACAGGGTTGCCAAGGGTCCCACAGTGGAGCCCGCGTCTGGGGCATCTGTCCACACCCGGTGAGTCTGTTGTCTTGCAGCTTCAACACCAGCAAGAAAGGGAGAGCTTTGGGACAGATAGAATGCCCTCTGTGTTCCGCTGGGTAGGGATGACTGTCTGAGGCAGAGGCTGCCAGTCTGGCTCCCAGGGAGGGCCAGAGCCTTTCAATGGGCATGAGATTGCCCAGGCTACTGGGGAAAGCCCAACTTCATGGAAGGGCTGCGTGGCCAGGGCAGCACCCAACAGGTCATCCATCTTGAAGTGGGACCAATTCTGTGGGCTTTCTCCCAACAACTTTGGACATTTGGAGCAGATTACAAGAAGTTTTTCCTTGTTTGTGATCCTTAGAAAGTCTCTCTGGCAGAAAGATTTCCATTATCTATCCCATAGATAAGGAGATGTGGTTCAGAGGGTGAGCTTGTTTCCATGATCAGTGACAAGTCACCACTTTGTGACTTAAAATGGTACCTGTTTATTATCCCAGAAGTCGGGCATTGTTCAGCTGGGTCCTGTGCTGCAGTCCCACAGGCTGGCATCGTGGCATGGACTGGGCTGTGTTCTCTGGAGGCCCAACTGCGAAGGCTCCAATCCAAGCTCCCTCAGGTAGTGGGCAGAGGTCAGGGTTCCGAGGCTTGGGATTCAAAGCAGCTTGCTTCTTGAAAACCAATGGCAAGACACAAGGTCTCTGCAGGCTCAAGTGTCTGACCTCTAAACCCATCGCTGAAGGGCTCCCCTGAGTATGCAAAGCCCACCCAGGGATTTTAAATACATTAGCAAATTGGTTATGGACTTTCATTATATCAGCAAAGTACCTTCACCGTCTCTTATAGGAATCAAGTCACAGCTTTTCCCACACTCAACCAGAGGGGGGTATATACACATGTGATGCACTAGGGGCCACCTGGGTGTGTTTGTCACAGTGGCTCCCCCAAGCCCGCACAGCTGGTGGAGATCTCGCCCAAGTTTCTGCCCAGTGTATCCACCCTTGCCACTCGGAAGGGCTGCTGGGATGCATGACGTTCTGTTTGGGAAGCATCTGGGGATGCTGGAGTGGGTACGGTGCTGGGCGAGGGGCGAGGGCTCTTTATGTACTTCTCCCGAGGCCGCTGGTGCTGTCTCACTCAGCCTGCAAACATGTGATCAGGGACCTGCCCTTTTTGGACTCACAGACGCCTCAGATGTCATCAGTTTTCTGGTAATGGAATTGCCTAGGTGTCAGAGCTTCTCAGAGAAACGCTCTTCTTCAGAGAGGCGTGGAGTTGGGGTTCGGAGGGGCAGCATTGGAGTGACGTTCAAAGGGCCCCTCGTCTGTAGCGTGCCCGCTCTCTGCTAAAGGTCACACAAGGAGCAGCTCAGTTTTTTGGTTTGTTTGTTTGTTTGTTTGCTGGGGTCTTTGGTTTGTTTTAAAAAAAATTTTTTTTTAAATTAATTAATTAATTTTTTTTTTTAGTTGTTGATGGACCTTTATTTTATTTATTTACATGTGGTGCTGAGAATGGAACCCAGTGCCTCACACATGCTGGGCCAGCGCTCGGCATGAGCCACCGAGCCACCGCCCAGCCCCGGAGCAGCTCAGTTTTCCTCTCAAAGAGCTCTGCATATTGAGGTCCCCCTTTTTCTCATAGAAATTTGTGGCTAATTTACAAAGAAGTCAGGAGTGACACAGGATTTGTTCTATATGCATTGACTCTGCAGATAACCAGACAGGAATGCTTTTCTGATGAAGTGCGGGGCCGCTTTGCATACCTGCCTGCTTGTCTGCATTACTGTTCTATTGCTGCTGTAAAAACATGCCACACATCGGGTGCTGTTTTAAATGACGAACGTGCAGTTATTATTTGGCCGGAATTCCAGCCTGGGGATTGCTGGACTCAAGTCAAGGTGTCACATGCTGCACCCTTCTGGAGTCTCTGGGGCAGAATCATGCCTATTGGCTTGGGTTGGGAGCACCATCCAGTCCTCTGCGGTAGCTGGATCCACTTGCTCCACCTAGGTCCTTCCTCCTTCTGCTTCATCCTCTTCTCTCAGACACAATCTTCTGCCTCTTTTGTCATTGCCGAACACTCATGTGATCATTCAGATTGGGCTCTTGGAAAATCCAGGATAATCACCAGTGTGAGGTCAGTGCCCTTAAGCACACCTGCAAACTCCCTGATGCCATATTAGGTCACATGTTCATAGGTTTGGGGACTAGGAAATGGACAACTTTGTGGGACATTATTCTGCCCATCACCCCATCTATCTAACTGCCACACCCATGTCTGCAGGTATCTATCTATCCATCTCTCTATATCTGTCATCTATCAATTATCTGTCTGTGTATCATCTATGTATCATCTATTTATCAAATATCTATCAATTATCTATCATCTAGGGTTCTGCCTATCATCCATCAATTATCTGTCACCTATGAATCCACCTATCACCTATCTATCATCTGTCTATCATCTAAGTATCTGCCCATGTCTATCAATCATCTCTCCATCACCTATGAGTCTGCCAATCACCTCTCAGTTACGTATTTGACATTTGTGTTCTCTCCTCCTAGAGTGGAAGAAACCTGTGTCTTGGGTCTTACGTCTATGTATCAGCCATTTCTGCTTCAGTTGTCTTAATTTCTACGGAAAATGAAATACTGCAGCAGAGATTTCCCAGTGGACCAGAGCTCATGAATGATAAAATTCATGCATCAGAGTATCTGTTCTCTCCCCCCCCCCCCCTTTTTTTTTTTTTAAAGTCTGAAAAATATGGGGAAGTTCAGAAAGAGAAATACCAAACTTCTGGCAAGTGATGAAAACAAAATTAATAATTATTAACATCTTTTCATATTTGCCTCCAAGCCTTAAAAATAAAATAAATAAAACATTATCACATGTATTATATATGATATAATAAGTAAATGAAATATTAAATAAAAATAAATAACTGAAACATCACCATATACGTTATATATAATATGTAGAGAATAAAAATAAAATCGAAAAACTAATGACGTAGTTCCATGTACCCCACTCAAATCGCGTCAATCCATGATTTCACACTTCAACTAGAAAGCAATGCATCCATCGCCACCTCTAGTACTGTTTTGAGCCTTTGAAGCACCCATATAAACCTGCAGCAATTATCTGTCATCCATCAGCCTGGTTTTCAAGCTCACATTATGCTTTTGAAAATCTCCTGGTACTAGGGTGCTCAGGCCCCTCCACTGGTCTCTGCTGTGGAGTGTGGCCCCAAGGGCCAGGTCCCCCCTTTCCAGTGCTCCCTGGGCTCACTCCTGTGGGGGTTTCTGATGTCAAGCATGCTTCACAGGGTCCTGGTGTGCCCCAGGTCTGTGTGGGCTCTTTGCCTGTTGGAGACACGGAGTATTTTTCCTGTGCGTTTTCTGTGACGAGCTTCTCTGAACTCCACATCTGGCCTTCTCCCTCTGTTCTGAACTTGAGACCTTCCTTCTGGGAATGTTTCTTTCTGCCTGACTTAGGGTTTCTTTCACCTGAAAATGCATTTATTTCATCAAGGTTGTCGAGAAATATTTCTGCTGCTCACAGTTCCAGGGTGACTGTTGTTCCTCTGGGCACATCAAAGCCATCGTGGCATGGCCGCTGGTTTCCACTTTGTGGTGGAGAAGTCAACTATTACTCAGCTCTCAGTCCACGTCTCTGCTTTTCAAAGTCTTTTCTCTCTGGCCACTTTCAAGATCTTCTTTTAATCTTTGGTGTTCCACAGTCACTTTGATGTGGATAGGTGTACGTGGCTTTTTATGTATTCCATAATCCATAAATCCAGAGAGCTTTTACGGTGTGCGAATTCATATCTCACTAGAAAATTCTCGGCTGTCCGTCTTCAAACACTGTCTCCCTCCCATTCTTCTCCCTCTGTTTCTGAAGTGATGTAGCTTAGACTTTATCTTTCATCTGTCTCTCTTTAGCTTTTATTAACTTTGTTTCTTTCTGCTATAATCTGGACACTTTTTTCAGATATATCTTTAAAATTTTGCTCGTTTTCTTAATCTACTGAGTTAGTTTTTATAAAGCATTGTTGAAATATAATTGAGTTTTAATAAACTGTACATATTTAAAGCTCACAGTTCACTAAGTTTTGATTCATGGCTACACCTGAGAAACCAACACTACAACCTAGATCTTGGACATATCCATCCCTCTCAAAGCCTCCTTTTCCCTGTTGTGTTTCCTCCCTCCTGCCCACCCACTGCCTCCCATCCCCAGTAACAACTCGTGTGCTTTCTGTCACTATAGATGAGTTTGTTCTTCTAGACTGGATAGAAGTGGGAAGGTGTATAGATATATATATCATACGTAATCTATCATCTATGACATGCTGTATACTGTCCTGTTTTGGCCTCAGGGTTTTTGGCGGTGTGATCATTGTGAGGTCTGTCCATGTTGCCGTATACATCAGTTGTCCATTCCCTTGTATCATCAAACAGTGCGCCACTGGGAGGACAGGCCACAATTTGTTCATTCCCTTGTTGGCAGACACGGGTTCGTTTCAGTTTGGGATTGTTGCAAAGAAAACGATGCAGACCCATATTCGAATAGCGTAAGCGCACCTGCTTGAACTTCTCTGGAGTGAGCCCCCGACAGTGGACAGCTGGGCCACACAGCAGGACCACTATCCCTTCATAAGTACTTGCCTGGCACATGTGAAGCCCTGGGTTCCAGCTCCAGCTCTGGACAAAAAAAAAAAAGAAGTTGCCAAACTGACTTCCGAGAAGGCTGTGTGTGGTCTCCTGTGTGCTCCAGTCTCTCCACATCCTGGGTGACACTCGGCCTGGCCACTCTGCAGTTCTAGTCATTGTGACAGGTGTGTAGCAGTACTCCTTGGAATTTGCTGATGATACCCAGAATCTTTTCATGTGCTTATTTGCCATTTGTCTGGCTTCTTTGGTGAAACATCTGTTCAAATCTTTTTTTCCCATTAAAAAAATGAGTCGTTTATTTTCTTATTGTTGATTTTGAGAATCCTTTATATATTCTAAGTCCTTTCTCAGACGTGTGAGTTGAAACTCTTCCAGCACATGGTTTATCTTTTTATAAAGAGCACACATCTTTAATTTGGATGAAATTATTTTCTCTTTTTGTTGGTTTGCCTTCAGTGTCATAACTAAAAATGTGTGCCTAACATGGTCACATAGATTTTTCTCCTTTCTCCTCCTAATGCTTTGTACTTTTAGGTTTTATATTTAGGCCTATGATCCATTTTCACCTAATTCATGTAATTTTTAAGATGCCAGATGGATTTTTCAGTGCCTTTGTTGATCCATTTGTCCATTTTGATGTAAACGCCATGCGGCCTGGATCAAGCCTCCTGACTTTAGACTTGGTGCAAAGCTAAAGTGTTGGTGGCATTTGCATCAGAATAGACCAGGACCGATGGGACGGACAGAGTGCAGAAAGAGACCACAGGTATTTGAGCAGTCGAGGTTTTTCAGAGCTGGAGCTGGAACCAGGCTCTTCAAATCTCAATGAAACACATGCTCTTTCCAACAAATGGCGCCAGACCTGGAAATTTCTCCACCGATGAGGGACCTCTGAGGCCACCTGGCCGGCTCCTCTCTTTCAGGGATGGCTGCTTCCTTGCTGGACATCCGAAGCCTTCAAAGGCACCGGCCCACCCATTTGTGCAGTATTTTACTTGGGGTGGTGATGGGGTTACCATCATGCCTCTTAACCAGAGGTGGCCCTGGTCTATTGTAACAGCCTCTCATTGACCCCCCTGCTTTCGTTGGTCGACTGATTTTAAATTCTGTTGTTACTGATATTATACTTTATTTCCAGAAATTTCCATTATTTTTCAAATCTGCTTGATAATTTTCCTGATATCTTAGTCTTTTTAAGTGTGTGTGTGTGTGTGTGTGTGTGTATGGTGTATGGTGCTGGGGATTGAACCCAGGGCATTGTGCGTGCGAGGCAAATACTCTACCAACCGAGCTATATCCCCAGCCCTCTCTTAGTCTTTGCTTTTACTTTCAATCTCTTTTTTAAACACACTTAATACTTTGCATTTGATAATGCTGACCAGTGGCATCTCGGCACGCCTGACTCGGCTTTGTGTATTAGCTTTCACTTACGGTAACTTGGTTCCTTGTTTGTGTTGGGGTTTTTGATGGTGTTGATGTTTTTGGAACTTTGACACTGGGTTGAAGATGGATTTCTGCAGTAAATATTTGTTTTGTTTCTGCTAGATGCCTGGGGCCCTGCCAGACACCACTTTAAATGAAATTCCTGGCTTTAGATTTTTCCCAGTCTCCTGTGCTGTGTGAATTCAGTTGCAAACTTGCGTGAGGCTATTTTATCCTTATGAAATTAACATGGGAGACTTCTCCCCACCTGCACTCAGGATAAGTTTTTAGCTGGGTTAGATTTTGATGTCCCTTGGGCAGGTGGTGGGGGTGGCAGTATTTAGCCCTAGTTTACCCACAGGTTGGTATATGACTTTCAGAGGGCTCAGCTCTAGGGAATGGGGTTTGTCTTCCACTCAGCTCTCACCTGGGCTCATTCTGGGCTGATGATAGACAAACGCCCTGCAAGTGAAGGCGACCTTGTGCAGTCAGGTCTCAGTTTTCCCTTTACAGTCTACTAAAGATATTTTTTTTTAAAAACCAATACATTTAGATGTTCACACAATTTTTACAATTTAATTTGCATTTTCGTTTGTTTTCAATTGAAGGATGAGCATGGTGGTATTCAGTCTGAGTATTTAGCTCACTCTACTGTTTGAAATGAAATTCTTTTAAAAATCTTGCCTATGATTCTTTGTCATTAAGAAGTTGTATTGTTTGATTTTCTTTTCTTTTCTTTTATCGGGCTGAATCTTTCTCTGTTGCCTAGGCTAGCCTCAAACTCCTGGGCTGACTTGGCCTTCTGGTGTCAGGCTCATGTAACGGGGACTGCCCTTATACACCGCCACGCCTGGCAAGAGGTTCCGTACCTTGTTGTACTCAAAGGATGGACCTTTTCCTTTGTGATTCTTAATTTTGGGTCTTACCTAAGAAATCTTTCCCTACTCTCAATCTCCCTAAATCACAAGTATACAAATATTTTCTCTTATGTTTTCTTATATGAATATGTATGCATTCACATATCTATCTATACATGTGGAAGGATTTATTTTTATTTTTGTTGTGCAGATAACTATGGACTGTAGGTCAACTATGACTTTCGATCTATTTTCACATGCCTTCATAGGCATGGTTTTATATTTTTAAGAGGATACACATATGCACGTATATACAAACATGAATATGTGCAGAGATTGTGTGTGGCCTGCTAACCGTACAATATCCATCTGGAATTTGCATGAAAAGCTTGCAGACCCTGAATGAGGCTACTTCCCTCATGTCTTTGCCACATTTTGGCTGCCTGTTTATACTTGGAGTTTATTTCAAGGCCTTCCATTCAGTTTCATTCATCTCTTTGTCTTTTGCCAACTCCAAATACCACACTGTAATGAAAATGGCTGTTTTCATTAACGAAACTACATGGGTTGAGGAAGAGGGATTAGAAAATGCAGGATACATTTTCGGAGTGGAAATGGAAAGTTCATATACTTGGATTCCTAATTGCCCTGACATTAAGTAGAGGCACAGAGATTCAGATTGCTCACAAAATGCGTCTGCCATGCCCCAAGCAAGCGCTGGACCATGGAATTGGATTTTATTGATTAATTTGTAACTGTGTACAGTGCTGTATGAAGCATGAACCACTCAGAGACTTGTTCCTGGAAGCTTGCGACAAATGGAACAATGAGCTGTGGAGCCCCAGGTGAATGGAAATGAGCGCGGGGCAGGCTGGGGGTCGCGTGGGAGACGGGCACACTGCAACCTGAACACCCAGGTGTTGCCGGAGGGGATGTGGCGGGGAGAAGCCAGGCCCCGAGCACGGGTCTGTACAGCAGCTTTCCTCCCAGGGCCTGTCCGTTCTTAATCACGGCACCATTTACTTATAGATGAGGTGGCGCTCTCAGCGACGAGTCAGCCTCTGAGCTGAGGTCCATGCAGACCTGCAGACGTGGCCTCAGCTCATGTGGCCCCACCACTCGTGGCTGCAGTGCCTGAACCTCACAGCCCATATGCTGCTCTGTGGACCCAGGGGCTGGACTGTGCACCCTCCACCCGACCACTTGGCTTTTGTTGGCCCTGTGGAGTCAAGAGAGGAAGCGAGAGTGTGAGACCCCCAGCCCTCCCCGGAGTGCGCATGTGTGAGGCAGGCCTGTGCCCCCACACCTTCCTCTGGTCCATCTGCCCTCCCTAGGGAGGGAAGGGGTGCGGGGCAGAGTAGCAGCATGGCAAACAGATTTCAGCCAGGTCCAGGACCACAGAAACCTCACCTGCCTCCTTTCTCCAACTTCCCGCTGGACTCCAGTCAAAATGGACGTCCCTGAGCTGGTGAGGCTGGCTGACCAGCCTTCAGGGCTCTGCCGGGCTGGCCTGGCCAGAAGGTGTGTTCCTGCCTGGTGTCCAGGAGGCCTGTGAGCAAAGGCATCCTGCTGGGCTCTGGAGGGCCTGTAACGTAGGCTCCAAACCCACAAGGCAGGGCAGAGATGAGCAGAGCTGAGGAGTCGGATTTAGAACCTGGACCTTAAGGGGCAGCTTATTGAACAGATGTAGTTACTAAAGAGCTCAAAGTGGCAAATTAGACGTAACCGTAAAGCTGGATTGATCTTAAAGCAGCGAGAGTAAAGTAAGAAAGGGAAAGGACTCTCGGTGACAGAGGAGACCCTGCGGCTGTGAGGACTCGCATACCCAGCACTCTCCAGCTGACCAGAGCCCGTCTTTGAGAAGAAGGGAGCTCTCACCTGAGGCTGGGTCCCTGGGACCTCGGCTGGGGGGCTCTGAGGAGGCTGGAGAGGTGTGAGGAGGCAGACCTGGGCGAGGGCAGGGGAGCAAAGGCCTGACCTGGTGGGAGCTCGGGTGTGAACTGCACACCGCCAACTGTCCTGCTTGGAGGCAAGGGGCTGACCTGTTGCATCCTGCCACGGTCGATAATGGCGAAGAGTCTCTTCCGTGCAGGTAACACTGACTCTCACTGGCCAAGACAGTCCTTTGGAGATGGGGGCACATACATCCCCTAGACAATAGGGGGACAGATGTGCAGCCTGGGGAAGGTGCCTGATGGGCCCCCAGCACTTGCCATGCTTGAGGGTCTCACATGACTGTTGATGGAGGCCAGTGTGCAGAAGCTGCCCAGCCTGGCCAATGTTCCCAGGGGCTGCCCAGTGAGCCCCCTGGGAGAATCCAGAAGAGGAGGAAGGACCCTGTCTGGGGTGCAGCAACATACTGCTTTGAAAACAATGTCGAAGTCCACCTGGGCTCTCCCCAAGGGCAACAGGGACCAAATTGCACCTTGCTGTGATCTGAATTCAGGCTGGGACTCTCCCTGCAATCTCCTAGTTATTTTGATTGAGCTGAGTCCCAGGGGTTCAAACTGGGCCATTCTTAACACCTGCAAGAGCATGGCGGTCCCCTGACTGGGGGCAAAGGTGACTCACAACACAGAACTCTCTGCACATGACCCCCTCCCTTCCTCCCTTTGTCTCTGCACCTTGACCTCACTCTTCACCCAGCCCTGCAGAAGCCCCAACTGGATCAGGCTTTGGGATGAGCCAACAGCAGGCTGTCCCCCCACCCTGGCTCAGAGAGAACTTTCAGGAACCTGTGGTCTTGACCAGCAGGGAAGCCTGCTTTAGAGAGGGAGCTAGATGCCCTGGGTAGTGACAGGTCCCACACCGGACAGGGGAGACAAGCTTGTCCCCTAGACACCCTGCAAGGCTGGACACAAAGCCACTCTCTCATCATTGCTGCAGTACAACACACAAGATGCCACATTCTGCAGATTTTATCTAACGCTCTGCAGGCAGCTCTGGTGATCTGGAGACTGTGGCCACATCCAGGCAGCAACTCAGACAAACTAGGAAAGGCGAGTGGCCAACCAGGTTTCCTCACCTTCTCCCCAGCAGGTTCTGAGAACTGTGGGGGTCAAGTTCTTGTGAACTGAGACTCGTAACTGGAAGCGGGTTCTTGTGCTTGACCAGGCAGCTAGAAGCAGTACAAAGATCTTTCAAATGAGCTTAGTGCATGTGGCAGACGCTCTTCTCAGTTGGTTTCCCTGCAAGATGGGGTGCTTGATTAGATGGTCTGTTATAGGGTTGCACATTGCTTTAAGTAAAACATCGTGAACCTGCATCCTAGCAAATACGTAGTTGTTCATTTACAAATTATGCAAACATTCTCCTCTTTATCACGATGTATGCTGTGCATCACAGAGTCTTGTTCCAGTAGGAATGCTGAGGTCCAGGGTAGTAAGTGTGAGTAGGAGCCCTGAATTCTTCTTTCTCCAAACACGTCATGCCCTCCCTCTGGGAGGCGAATACTCTGGGGGCCCATGAGATCAGGGAATCCAGAAGAGCTCCTCCTCACGGACCTGGAGACAAGTGTTGGTCACGGCCATTTGTGGCTATTTGAATTTACTAAAATGACAAAATTTAAAGCTCGGTTTCTCAGACACACTGACTACATTTCAAATGCTCAACAGTCACAAGAGTTAGTGGCCGTCACGTTGGTCAATGCGGATTACAGAACATGTTCACAGGGGTATCTGTTCAGCAAGAAGAGAGGCCACAGAGCTCAGGGCTTGATCACAGCAGCTGACCTTCCCAAAGCCTGTCCCAGCAGCCTGGGGAGCTTCGGGAAGCACTACTTCGCTTAGTCCTCTAGGTCGTGAGGCAGGGCTGAGGGCTGAGGGGGTGGACCAACGAGAGTCCAGCCCTGAGTTCTCCCGGGGTCGGTCCTGACTTGCAGGGCACGCGCCGTCCAGGCTAGTTCGTGCACATGTGCTTCTCTGTCCTGCAGGTACGAAGGGACTTTCTGGCAGAGCCATGCTCCCCTGAGAGCCAGCAGACTGCGCAAGCCCCTCTGGGTGCCAAGAAGTTGCCCCCGTCTCCGGTTGGAGGGGCCAGAGCCACACGGGACCCTCAGGAACTCAGGTAACGCTCCCCTTGGAGGTCAATCCAGCCTGGGCAGATGGCGGGGATGCAGGGTGCGCCGCAGCCAGCCCTGCTCCAGTAGGGGTCAGGTGCATGGGGGACGGCAGCAAAGGTGGATACCTGTGAGACGAGGAGAGGGTTGGTGAGCAGTCCCCGCACGTCCTGGGGCCAGGCCCTCCACTGGGCAGAGCTCCTCCAGAGCCTGGTGCAACAGGAGCCAGACTGAATGGTTCTGTGAGAGCCACTGGTGCCAGGCTTGCCCGGGAGGCAGGAAGGCTGCCCCTTCCAGCCCAGAGGGAAGAGCAGGAGTTCCTGAGGGCTGCCTCCAGAGGGGCCATTCTAAGCTGCAAAGACTGAGATCCAGGGTAAGTCACTTAACATCTCTGGAACTCTGTGTCCCCTCCCCTCACTCCTCCCCAGCAGCAGTGAGCCCAGCCTGGGCCTTGCTTGCTGAGGTTGACCGGAAAGAATAAAGACCATCTGCGAGAGGCTGCGGGCCCCGTCTGGCCAGCAGTGACTGAATCACCATCTCTCTGTGGCCCATGGTTGCCTCTTCGGTTCGAGGGCCGACCCTGGACTGTCTGAAGTCTGAGGTTTCTGGTCCTTGGGAATGTGTGTGGGGCACCTTCTGCTCCACCTCTGGACAGCGCCGAAGGCCTCCACAGACAGAAGGCACTCGCTCCTCCTCCTTCCCCCATCCCTCAGCCCCAAGCCCTCATGGTAGGGGAGGACCAAGGCCAATGTTGTTACCCAGAATTGGAATCAAGGTGGGTCTTTGCTCTAGCAGTTGGACAGAGAGATGTCAAGGCAAAAGATATATTTTTAAGGAATGTCAAGGGTCAAAGGTCCTGGGGAGGCGGGAGGGGGAGGCGGAGATGCGTTCAGCACCCCAGCGCGGCTCTTTCTTGCCCTCATCTGCGTGGCATTGCTCCTTGCTCCTCGGAGCTCACACGGGCTGCACTCGGTGAGCCCCATGCCCAACCACGGAGGCATCTCAGGGCCAAACACATGTACACCAGCAAGACTGCAGGCTCCCAGACCAAGAGCCAAAGAACACAGTGTAACTCTCTGCTTTGTCACTGGGCCTTCCTGTGACGGTGGCAGGTGACATCAATGTCACCTCTGTGCCTTCTAGACACTCTACATATGCCCTCTTCCCTCTATCCAGAGCTTCCTCCACCTGCAACCTGCCACTGGGCATCCAGGTCAGCCTGGCTCTCTCTGAATGGCAGGACATAGCTCGGTCTCTGGAGGGTGAAGAGTCGGTGTCACTGTTGGGGCACAAGGCCACTGCGTGTGAGGGCAGCCCTGTGGGAGCATGGTCCTGTGTCTGGCTCCTTGCTCCTTGTTCATGGACCCTGGCTTTCCTTCTCCCGCAGTGCAGAGCCACAGTGAGAGCTGCTGTGGCGCCTGCTGAGGCTGGGCAGAGCAGTGGGCACAGCATGTCAGTCCAGGCGCTTCCCAGTGGGTCCCCATTGTTCCCTGTGTGGCACCCCCATCTGGAACTCTGCCAGTTGACCCAAGTGGTGGGTGTCTCCCACCAGCTGGCTCCCTTCCCAGCACCTGTAAGACAGGAGGGAAACCCACAGACCTGTCTCTGTCCTCGGGCGGCACTGTGCCCCTGCAGGGAGGAAGAAGAATCCCTGCTCCGATGACGGACAGAGGGTGACGTCGGAGGCTGGCTGACTCCTTGGCTCACATCTCACTGCGGATGACACGGGTGGCCAGTGAACGTGCACGTGGGGTCTCTGATTAAATGGCATTGAGCCCTGTCCAGTGCCTTGGCCACACAGAGGCCAGTGTCTCCAAGGGCTCACCAGAGACCAGGGGAGCTGCATGACCTCGCCCAGCACTGTGCCCAGTATGATGTGGTAAGGGCTTTTGCTGCTCAGTGGAGGGCCACCTCCGTGAGTGTTGGAGGACAGACACACAGGGGCAGTTCTCTGTGGGGACAGGGACTTCTTCTGGAAAGTTGGGTGTGGGAGAACAGGACAGAGGCTTTCTGTACAGGGATCGTGCACGTGCAGCCTCCTGGCCAGGAAGGAGGGCTCTGGGGAGGGCAGGGAACGTGTGGCCGATATGCAGGTTGGGCCTGGCACAAGTGGTGGCAGGCCCCAGCGTTTCTATTGGGCGTGGGCAGCTGTGCCGGTTTCCCATGGCTGCTATAAGCAGCTGCCTCACGTCTGGTGGCTCTGGGCAACCAAACCTTATTCTCCTACGGCTCTGGGTCCCGGAGCCTCTCTGGCCCTCCAGAGGTTCTGAGGAGGGCACTTCCTTCCTCCCCGAGCTCTGGGACTCTGGGCATTCCCTGGTCTGTGACCACATCATCCCAGACTTTGGCTCCATTTCCACATGGCTTCCTCCTTTGCGTCACGGTGGGTCAGACTGCCCTCCGACTTTCTCTTATGTCGTTAGATTTAGGGCCCACACTAAATCCTGTGTGTCTCATCTTGAGAACCTTGAATTAATTCCTTCTGGAAGGTCAATCAGTCAACCATAAAACTGACCTTTCGCCAAGTAAGAGCATCTTTGCAGGTTCCTTGGGTCAGGACTTGGGGGGACTATTCCACCTCCTTTACAGCTTCTCCCCGCCCGGCTCGTGGAGGTGATCTTAAAGCACTCTTCTAAGTGAACGCGGTGGCAGGGCACGCAGACACAGACGTCCAAGGGTGTGCATCCGGGGCTCCCAATGTGTGTCGGCAATTTTTGCAGAAAGTGGATTATAAACCTAAACCATAAAAACAGAACTAACCCTCTTGCCAGCAGCAGGACGTGTTCCCCACTCTGGGAAGCAGTTGTCCAGGTGACGAGGTAGCTTCAATCCCAATGGCTCTGAGGCCCGTCAGTTCCCTTTAGGGAGAAGACCTGAGGCAGCTGCCTGGGCATGCTGTGTGGATGGTGCCCACCAGAGCTGAAATCAGCTGCAGCCCGTGTGTCCAGCCTTATCCCCCGACCCTGGCCACAGGACTGTGCTGGGCCAAAGCAAGTGATGCCTGCTGGCTCTGCTTCTCCTCAGGGGTACCCTCCTCCCAGCACCATGGCAGGTGCTGACTCTACCTAATAGGAGCACGTCGTGCCTGGCTTGCTTAAGGGGACCCAGAAACCCTCAGGGGAGCAGGGAGATGCTTCTTCCTCTTAAAAGCTTATCTCAGCCTCAGGACAGAGTCTTGTGCCCACCCAGCAGGACCAGTGGAGGAGCCCCAGAGATCCTGGGGCTCCTTCCCTTTGGGGGACCCGTTTCTATACACTTCCTGTCTTGACACCAGCACTTCATGGCTTTGTCACACCACGATCCCAAGAGCAAGGTCCGGTGCCAGTGAAGGACTATGCCCAGACCCAAACAGAAGCAAAACTTTAACACAGAGATAAGAAAGCAGAGGCCAACCATCACCAATTCCTGATGGGAGCCTAGGTCCCTCTCCCACCCACGTAGGTGACAATGCCCAGGGAACAGCCCACAGTGGTGACAAATGTCTGTGCTTTCATGTTTATTATTGGGGCAGCAAGTTGAGCTAGAAGCCCGGTCCCTCGGTCCCTCGTGCCCCTTTTCAAAGGCCTCCTGCCCCAGCAATTATCAAGGATGTGGAGGATGGACCTGCAGATGTGGTGGAAGCAGTGGCCCAGGGAGAATTAATCACCTCCGTTCCTTATTGAAGTGTCAGGGAGGGACCAGGGAAGGCCGATCGTGCTGCCTGCAAGCTGGGGTCGACAGCTCGTGATGGACATGGAGTCTGAGAGAGAAAGAGTACATCAGAATAAACGCTGCCCGGAACCAAGGGAGCAAGAGGAGTTGATTACACCACCTGCCAATCTCAATATTTCACAGCAGAGTGACAGGCACCCCCGAGGCCCGGCCGTTAGTTAGAAGACCAAGTGCTGTAACTTCAAAGGCACCTAAAGCTGGGCCTTGGTCGGCCCCATTTACAGACAGCTTGCTTGGAGCTTCCTTGACCTGGCAGGTCCTGGGGGGTAGATCAGAGCAGGACGACCCTCCATTCGTGGCTGGGGAGCCCCTTCACTCTGTGCGAGTGTGTGTTGTGGGGAGGGAGGACGACCTCTTTCCCACGGCAGGACAGTGAGGAGGGGTCTGTCCTAGGTGACCTGTAATGCTGTAACTCTGGGAACCTGATGGACTCCAACAAAGAAATGAGAATGATCTTTGAGGAAGGGGATTGGCCAGCTAAAAGGTAGGACAACCGTCAGTCTTGACAACCATTAAACCTGATACGCCAGCCCATGAGGAGGACATTCACCACACTGCTCAGGAGCACCTGTGTCCAGGGGCTGCCACATGTCCTAGCCAATTTTTTTTTTTTTTTGTCTTCTTTATATTTTGGAGATTCTTCCTGTCAATAACTTAGGAAGATGAGAGAGAGAGGATGTTTTTTAAAAAATGTTTTTTTCAAAAGATGTTTAATTTCCCTCTTCTCTAGACTATTCCAATAGCTTGGTACTAATCATTTGAATTAACAGATGGCTGTGTGGTGAAGTCATCTGCAAGCAGAAGGACAGAGGAGTTATGAAGGATAAAGACCTAATTTATGAGATTCTACATAGACCAGAGCCCGTGAGACACTCCTGAGGACGTGTTTTCTTTCTTAAACCTAAACCCAGGAGTCCTTCCCAGACACGTTCCCAGCAAGGGGTCAGATGGGGCAGACCAGAACTTTCTCTTTAGTTATTATGCACCGTGGGCACATCAGACCCCAGCTAAATGTGACCAGGAATGTGCAGGCAAGTCACTGCTTCAGAGAATGTCCTTCCTTGTCCACATTCACTTGAAGGTCAGGCTGTGTGTGCACGGGTGGGGACCACCTGGTCTCACTGAAGGGATCTGTGCTTGGACATGAAATCACTGAATGTCCCAAGGAAAGGAAGCATCTGTCTTATACTCCAAACGGTCTGTAGGGGACACCCCAGTCACAGGATGTGCTGACTAAACCAGGGCGTGTGGGACCCTCCCCTAAATTCAGACCCCTCTCAACTCTCTCCGCCTCCATCCAAGCCCTTCCTGTTAATTTTCACAGTCCATGTACAGGGGTCCCCTCTGACCCACGGCTCTACTTCCCACCTGCCATCAACTCACTGTGGCCTGAAAATGTCAAATGAAAAATTTCAGGAATAAGCAATTTGTAAGTTTGAAATAGCTTTTGTTCAGTATATTGCTATCATGGTTCTATTTGATCATCAGTCATCATGGCTAATCTCTTAGTATGCCTAATTTACAAATTAAACTTTATGGTAGGCAGGTAGGTATAGGGAAAAGCAGAGTCGATGTGGGGCTGGGTGTGTCTACAGTTCCGGGCAGCCCTGGGGTCCTGCAAGATAGCCCCTGTGGATAAGGGGTTGCTGTAAATTGACCGCCAAATGTTAGAAGTTACGAATTTGATGGAGTGACCGTTGGAAACCTGCATGATTCACACTCACGGGCGAAGTCAGGCTGGGTGACAAATGGACAAGAGAAAACTCGCCAGGGTGATAACTCCAAGAGGGAGGTGGCTGACCCAGGCTCAATGAGAAGCCCCTGGAAAACCGGTGAAACGCTACAATGTGCTTTTGGGGAAGAAAAGCATCCTTCTTGATGTTCTTGCTATGAAAATAAATGGGAAGTGAGGGGTGGCCGCTTGGACCACCCCACAATTTTGTGTAAAAATGTACTCCGTCCTCGTCCCTACAATTAACTGTTTTAATTTTTAATTTTATTTGTTTTAATTAGTTGCACATGACATATTTATACATTTTGATAGATCATACCTAAATAGTGTAATCTCTTATTTTTCTGACTATACATATTGCAGGATACAATGAACTCTTGTTGACTTTAACAACTCAAAGCTTGGCACTGAGGGTGGATTTTTATTTGATCTTTATAGGCTTGACAGTTTATTTTCACAACATTTGGTTGCACTCATTTTTAGGATAAATTCTCGGATGTTAATTCCTTCCTACATACTGTGGAATTCTGGTCCCCATTGTGAATGGGTTAATTTTGCCTAATGTTCCCCCAGTTGCAATGAGCTGAGTTAATTAGGATGCTCTTTACCAAGTTGAAAGGCATCTCTGCTGCCTTGTACCCAGGTGCCCCGCTGACCTTGTTAGCTTAGAGAATCACGATTCTCCTCCATCTTACGAATCATCTCATGCCACCCCAGTTTTGAAGATGAAAGTTCGGGGGAGATAAAGGTAGCAACTGAGCAGGAGGATGTCACCGCCACGTCTTTTAGCCCAGAGTCCTGACACTGGAGTGGGCCATTTCCAAGGACAGCCTCCAAGGCAAAATCACCTGGAGTCCGGTGATTTGAAGATCCTGCAGACCCACCACCAGGGTACGATTTGCATGCAGAACAGAACTGTTCACACACAATCTATTCGAGGCCTACTGAGATAAAGAGGGGGATCGCAAAGGCCCTGCCTCCATCCGTCGGGTTGTCTGAAGATGAACAAGCCCTCCCACAGAAGGCGGGTGGGAGAGTCCCCAGTGGCCCTGCCTTGCTGTAAGGCGAGAGCCATTTGGTTTTAGCATTAAGCCTCTAAAACTGTAATGACATATTAATGGATTGGTTTGTTGTGCTGGGGATTGAGCAAGGTAATGAAGTTGTGTCCTCCTGGGCCAGGGGAGGGCCGTGGGGCCCAGGCGGGTTTCTACCCTCACCTGGAACACCTAAGTCTTTGGGCACCTGCTCCAGCATGGGGGTGGTCCCCCCACCCAAGGGACCACCCTGGTCCCATGCCAACCTGGTCCAGCTGGCGCCAGTCGGCCAAAGACCATCCCTTCAGCCTGCCGCGGAACGTTCTCGTCTCGGCCTGTTCCCCAGTCAGGGTCTCCCTGGAGCAGAGCAGCTTGGCTCCCGCGTGTGCGGGCTCACGTGGCTTGTGTTGTTTTTCGTTAGAGAAAGACACTGAAATCCCACAGGTCCACACACGGCTGACCTGCCTGAGCAAGAGCCCCATGACCCTCCTTCGCTGTGGGCGCATGATTCGGACGGGGCCACTGCTCTGAGCGAGAGCTCTTTCCAGACGTGGGCAGTGGGGTGGACACCAATGCTGCAGTTCTTTGGGACCCGGAGTGGGATGTTCTCTCTCCAAGAGCCTAAAGCCCCTCGCACAGCTTGTTACCGTTCTCTTGACATGGCGGTTATTGACCCTGGGCTGCAAAAAGAATCTCGTAATTAGGTTTGCCCTGTTTTTGTGTTTGCGTGTACCGCTCTTTCTGGCTGATGACATATCAGCTTTTTATTATGATGATGATTATTGAAATCCCTGTGTTAAAAGGACCTGTTCCATTAACTGAGACCAGTTCTATTTACTCCGATGCTGGGATACATTAAAACATTCCGTGGTAGAAAGAGTGCTCTTATATATTTCCTTAGAAACGCATTTTGCGGCACTGAACAGAGAACATTGATGTGGTTGAGGTTAATTATTTGGGCTTTTGCTGGGCACACTGGAAGTCGTGCCGCTTCTCCTGGTACACAGACTAAAATTGGAATGCGGAAGAGGAGCTGAGCATGGCCCTGTGCCCGATGACACATCTGAAGTCATATTGATTGAGGGAGATGTTTTATTGAACGATAAGAACTACATTGAGTTTATGGGTTTGCAATTTCCTGCAGCTGGCATGGCTTATAACAGTCAACACCGCGAGGTTCGGGGCCTCTTTTCCAAGGGAGGTTTCAGAAAACTCCCCCAAACCTAGGACGCTTATTCACATTTCATCCCCCAAACAAACTTGTGTAACTCTCATTCTCGTTGTGCAGACAGAGAAACTGAGGCTCAGGGAGGCGTCCAGCACCTGGGGAATGCGGTGTTGGCGGTGGGGATTCATGTCGTCCGCGAACCCCCTCCGTAGCCCATTGTGCCCACAGGTGGCCCGTGAGCTTACTACCCCGTCTCTCCTCCAGGCTCACTGACAGAAAGCTAAAATTCATTCATTTCAAAGGAAATGTTTACCACTATTAAAAATGGAGAGCCAGTCCTAACGTCGCGAGGGGAACGTTAGGAAGACGATGCATTTCGGTAAATAAATTCCAGTGGGAACCTGCTGCGAACTGAAGTCTACCAGCTCTTGGGACATTCCCGCTGCTAGAAAGAGATCTGCAAGGCCAGAGAGACCTCACAGCCACGTAGGTGTCCAGTGAGGGCTTCCTTCTTTCTATGATCAGAAGAGTCAACTAAAATAGGAAACAGCGTCATTTAGGTGTGTTTGACTCTGTGCTTGTGACCCACCTAAGATCAGGCCTCTCCCTGGCCTCCAGGGGGTCCCTTCCCTGAGACTCTTGTTCTGCCAGGTCCCCTTTTCTCTGTCCATGGGCTCGTCCTGGGCTTGTGGCTGACCTAGTCCTTCCCTGGCTTTGGTAGGGTTAGGGTTAGGGACTCATACCCAACAGAGCCAACTGCAGAGGCCTCGGGACACCCTGCCACGCCCTCCTTCTCGGGCTCACCGAGGTGGGTTCCCCAGCAGCTTTGGAAGTGCAGGTCTAAGTTCTGAGGCACTGTCCGGGGGTCCGCTGCAGGGGAGCTGCCTGTGCCGAGGTGGCAGTATATGCCCGAAGGTGAGAGGTGACCTGGCCTTTCTTCTGAAACCAAAGAGGCCCCAAGGCAGGATTAGGGCAGGGGCAGAGCATCACATTTGGGTTTTACAAAGATCACCATGAGAACAAGGTACCAGGGCTGAGGAGGACGGAGCAGGAACAAGGAGCCACGGGTGGTGGCCCACCAGGTTCACCCTTAGAAAGAGCTTGGGCAAAGTGGTGCCCACCCAGAGAACAAGAAGGTCACATTCGTCTTTAGTGACACTTGAAACCGAGGACAGTGCTTCTTCCAACGCATCATCATGCGGTGGGCGAAGCTCTCGCCCGGCGTGGCCCCTCCGCAGCCCAACACCCTCCCAGATAGAAATGAAGTGGGGTTTGGGGTGCATCTGCTGCACGTGCAGTTGTGGGACTCGAGCCCCCTGCACATCATGTTGGCTCAAGGACAATTGTCCCTCCACACTGTTGACTGCCCATCCATCTCAAGCTGGCGACCAGGGATAGGGACTCTGGGTGGGAAGGCTTCTGGATGCCACCCTTCTCTGCTGACCAGGAGACTGGGCATCTCCTGGGCTTCGCTCTGTCTGGGGGTCCATCTGATGCTTCCTGTCACCTCAGCCCCAGCAGAGGGTCCCTCTGGGGAAGACCCTGGAGGAAAAGTCACTGAGAGGAGGGGTCTCTGGGTGCCATGCTGTGCCCTTCTAATAGGACTCCCAAACTGGTGTCAGGTTCTATTAGAGCACCTTCCCTTTCCTCCACCTCATGGGGCTTCATCTTCTGAACCCAAGGCGGGCGAGGGGCTGCCTTCGGTGCCGGGCCTGGGGGCTGCCCCGCCCGCCTTGCTTCTCCCAGGGTCTGCTCCCCTTCTGCCCCAGGAAGCAGGGACACCATTCAGGGAGCAAGAACGTGGAGGTTGATGAGACTATTTTTCTTTTTAGATCACAGAGAAGTTGAGTTTCTCTTGACCAAACTTTCAGTCCACTGGGCGCAATTTGATGTTCTCTCCAAATATTAATAGATTTGTTCCTCAGCAGAGGCACGATGTCTCAGCCTGCTCCGGGAGAGTCTTGTCACTGTAAAGGACACAGAGCCACGCAGGACTTCCTCTGTGCCTAGCCAATTCATTAGACCCGGTTAGCAATTTGCAAAAGAGATTAATTGATTTGCAGGCTGCTGAGGCCCGAGTGTGACTCAGTTGCCTCCCAGCAAGCTCAGAGGAGCCTAGCCTCAGGGGACTCAGAGCGAACGGCAGCATGCGAGCTTTCGTCAAAGGCTGAGCAGCGTCCTCATTCCTCATGGTAAACAGAAGCCAGAGAGATGAATTTCTCAGCACCTTCTGGCTTAGGTTGGGATTTGGGGCCACAGTCTAGACTCCCTGGATAAAATGAGAAGGCTCACAGAGCTGTGACTGCCAGTATGATAACGTGTTTCTCTTCCAAAGCTTTCATTATTCCCAAACAGATACCCTGGGTATCTTATTTTGAAATGTTGCAGAGGTTTAAATTCTGCATACCTGTGTTATGAAGAACTCTTTGGGTTGTGAGAAAAAGAGACTTAATTCAAATTTGCCTGAAAAAGAAAGAAAGAAAGAAGAAAGAAAAGTAAATGAATAATTATCTCATGTAACAGGGTGAGATGGCTTCAGGTGTGGCTGGATCAAGAGTTTCCATTAATGTCAGCAGGACTCAGTTTCTTTCTGTCACTTGGCAACTCTGGACCTGCTCCACCTTTCCATGCTTATGTGAGCTGGTCACTTTTCATAACCCAAGAGCCCAAACTAAATCTCACTGGCTCTTGACTTTGCCCCTGGGATGTTGAGAGACCAGGCCTGAGGTCGGGACCTCAGAGAGAGGTTGGGACCACCTCCGCTATAGCCATGAAGAGTAAAGGACAGATGATCCTCAGCGGAAGAGGGGACAAGCAGGGAAACACAATGGATGTTGCTGCTCCTCCATGTAGCCTGAGAACTGTTTCTTTCTCCTGGTTTAATGCAAAGAAGTGAATACTTGGGAGCAGTTGAGTCCCTACAGCCCCCAGAGGAGAGGAACAGAAGATGGCGTGGGCCTCTTCAAGGAGCTCAGGGACTGGCTGGGGACCGAGAGTCACCCAGCCTGAGGTTCACAGGCAATTACTGGGGCCTCTCTGTGCCAGGCGGTGTGTGGGCGCAGGGGACAGGAAAATGGGGACATGACATGGCCCCTGTCCTCTGGGAGAGCGCAGCCTGGCGAGGGGAGCCGCACAGACTGGTAAACAAGTCATTACAGATGCGGTCGGTGAGCTTACTGATATGATTAAGCTTCCCAGCCAAGGATGCTGACAGGGCCGGCTGGAGGGAGCAGGCAGAGCTGCGTAAACAGGAACAGAGCGAGGGCCGCCGTGCTCCCCGCTCCCAGCCCGAGGCCCCTCGCCCGCCCACGGCAGGGGCCGTGTCGCGGCCTGCAGGGACCAAGGCTGGTACTCTCCGTCCTCTTGTCTCCCTCCTTGGAGCGTAAAGAATTTTTGCCATACACACTAAACTGCAGGAAATGGAGGCGCACAGCACTTAACTACTATTTACTTATTTATCTGAAATGCTAAGCGTTCCCCTTGGCAATTACTAATAGATTCCTGTAGAAATGGAGCAACCCATTCAGAATTTTGATTTCTGTGCCCACAGGGGGAGGGAAGGCAGACCACCTGTGCTCTGCTGACCCTCAGTGGGCAGTGGGTGCTCAAGGTGGGAAGGCCATTTACAGAGAGGTGGATGGGTACTTTTTGAAAGAGGGACGTGTTTAGGTTAAGAGTCTGTGCTGGTGGTGGGGGGTTAACATCTTCAGTCCCAAACCTGAGACGAGGGTGAGTCTCCCTTTGAAAGACTTTCTGAAAATGATTTTCACCTTTGGGCTGAGAGAGCCCCTTCTTAGCAGAGGGCTACAAATGAAGCCTGAGGTTTGTTCTAGAATTTTCCTCTGTGAATTGCTGAAGCTGGTAGCTGAATTCAATTGGACAAGGCAGGATGAGAAATATGGATCTCAGGCACAGAGCTCAACAGGCCTGGCAAGGGGACACAAATGGGGTGCACTTTCATGAGCTACCCTCAAAAAAGGGAATAGGGCTCACCTTTCTAACCCCCCCCCTCCTCCCCACGGTCACCCTCCACCTGCCACCTGTTCCTCCTGAGGGGCAAGACCCTTTGGCTTGGGAGGAAGGGGAGCCTTTAAGGTTAATCTTAAGGTGAGGCGGGATGGGGTCACCAATAGGGGGCCTGGGGGTGGGAAGTAGCCCCAGGTGGTACACCCTAAGTGACAGAAGGCAATTCGCATCTCAATCCCTTTAAGCCTCTTGATGGCGTCATGGAGAAAGTCTCAGCCTGATGCTAAATATGCATTTGGCACCTGCCTAACCCTTTCCTAATCTCCCTTTTAATCAGGGAGAGGTTAGGTCTCAACCTCTAACTAGAATTCGAGAACATGATTCTGTTTATTTCATTTGTTTTTACAGGAGCATCTGCTCCTTCTAATGCCAGGCGCCTCAAAGTCTTTGCAATCAATTGGCCCAGCTGACTTTGCAAAGCAAGGGCCCCTCTCCGCTTCCTTTGAGGCTGAGGGTGGTACAGGGCAGGAGGTTTGTGTGGGGATTTAGAAAAAAATTCATTTGCGTCCTGACTTTTACTAGTTTCTCAGGTCTTCATCTGTGAAAGGGGGGTGCAGCTTCCGAGACCATTTTTCATTTACTGTGGACCTTGGAAACCCCAGAAACCTGGCTGGTTTCCCCATGGGTAGTTGAGAGACCCAGTCATAGGATGTGAGCTCCCTGCGTGAGGTGTGACCGGCAGGGCATGTGTCGTGGGGTGCACTCAGTTTTCAGTCTAGAGAAGACAACGAAAGGGTGTCAGTGGGCCCCGGAGTCTCACCCACCCAGAGGACAGGATATTCAGAAGGCTTGGGTTCGAGCAGTCGGCACCCAGTGCTGTCTGTCCCTCCTGCGGGCGGACCGGCTGGGGCACCAGAGAACAAGAGTGGCTCCTGAGCTGCAGCCCCAGCTCGGCTCAGCCTCCCTGAAACCTGCTCTGCCTCCAGCCCTCTCTGCCTCCAGCCCTCTCTGCCTCCAGACGGATGCACTCGGCCTCGGCCCCAGGCCTGGACACTGGGCTGCGCGGGCATGGAGAATCTGTTCCAACAACGAGCTTGCTTCCTGCTTCCGCGCTGGGGTTTCCTCCAACTGTTTTTCCTCATCTGATTTTCAATATGGCCCCAGGGGTCAGGAGGTGGATGTCAAGGCCATTCCCCATCTTAATTGGGAGTCACGTCCAAGTTCATACGTTGAAGAGAAGAAATGCAAGTTCAGTTCCAGCATTTTCCCTCTGCTGGAACTCTTAAAATCTTGGCTGCTTATTTAACTTCCAGAGACATGAAAAAATGATTTTTGTACCACCCTCTGCATAGACATTAGCCATCATTTTCAGTCATTTTCAGCTTTCCGTTTTCGCTATGAGGCACCTGGCGTGCCGGGAATGGACAAAAGCCATTTTTCTAAGTACCAGAGTTTGAAATTATTAAGTGTTCATTAAGCACCCCCGGGTGCAAAGCACTCTCCGAGATGTTTGTTTCTCAATTTTCCATAATTTCCTTATTTTTCTCCCCTAGCTAAAGGCAGATTGAAAAATGAACTCGGTGCGTTTGAGTCTGAATCATAGCTAATGCACGACGCCCCCTCCCTTAACTGCGTTGTTTTCCTCCTGCCTCCTCTTGTCTCTTTTCTTATCAATCTGATAAAAGTTCTTGTTCTTCTTCTCCGTTTTTTTAACCCTTACCTGGGGACTGTAACTTTTGCTCGATTCCAGCCTGCCCACAGCGGGGCACTGGGCAAAACCCCCTTGAACAGCCCTCGCCCCCCGGACTGCGGGCAGAGAGCCACGGAAAGATCGAGAAGGCTGCAGGGTAGCCGTGGTGCAGCACGGCTTCTATGCGGCAGCTCGGTGTCCGGGTGCGGTGGGGGCGCTGGGCAACAGCTCGCGTCTCCCCCACCCTGCCCGGGGGCTGGGGGCCTCAGCGCTGCGTGGACTGTTCTGGAAAAACACAAAGCCCGAGCCCCCCTCCCATCCGCCTTCACGGCTCCGTGACTCCGGCTCTTACATGAGCGGAGAAAAAGGCTGTTTTTCTCTTTTCCTTTCTTTTTATTTTTTTGACAACAACCTCACATAACCTCAAAAAGTTACCCATGAATTTACCAAAACTTTTTATGAAACTATTTTAACCTCTGGTGGGGGTTAAAAAACAAGCTCTGTGAATTTATTACCCGGAAAAAAGCGAAGCATGACTTTGTATTTGATGGGAAATCGTCTTGCAAGCTTCAACGGCGCCCCCTAGCGCCGTTTGCGAGAAGGGCAGCCCGCGCTCGGCCGCCGGGCTCCCGCGGCCGGTCCGGGGTCTGCGCCCACCGCCGAGCCCCTCGCCGCCCTCTGGGTTATGCCCTGGGCGGTCGGGTGGCCGGAGGAGAGCAGGCTGAAGCCCGCGCGGGAGAGCCGGGAGTGGACCCCAGCGCCCTGGTGCTTTTTGAAGCGGGCTGGACCCCGATGATCGGGCGACCCTCGCCGGGTCTCAGCACGCAGGCGACCCCCGCCTGTTTATCTCGTTTATTGCCCTCACGTGCATCCCACCCAGATGTGCGGGAGGAAGAACCGGTCCAACCGAGGAGGCGGCGCCCCGCCGGGACCAGGCGCGCCAGGGGCTGGGGGAGGCCGGGACAGAGACGGGGGCTTCTCTGGCATTCTAGGGTCGAGGCTGAGAGGTGGGGGAAAAAGAAAGCGAGGACATGCGGGCTGCCGAAGGACCCTTGGGGGCCCCGCTGCCCCGAGAGGGAGCGGTGCACGGCGGAACCCGGGTTCCAGCGCAGGACGCGGGCTCGCGGGCTCCGTGCGGGGCGAGATGTTTCCCTGCCTCCCAACGTGGAAACGCACTCGTTTTCTCTTTCCGAACTAGCCATGTTTGTTAAAAAGCACACGGAAAAATATTAAAAAGCAGATGTTCCGGAGCAGACGGGCAGGAAGGAGAGCCCGTGGAGCAGGCTGCCCGGAGAGGCAGCAGCGCGCCGGGCGGAGAGGACGCTGAGCCCGAGAAGCCAGAGCAGCCGGCTCAGGTCCGAGTCCTCCCACCTGTGGTCTCGATATGCATCTCAGCTCTTCCGTGCCTTAGTTTCCCCGTCTGTAGAAAGGGGTGATAATTACGGTGCCCCCAGAACATACGATTTGGGAAACAACATTTTGCATCATGTAGATCTCAGCTCCTGGATGCTGACAGGGTGCCGACTCATGCTTACTCACTTCCCTCCAGAGAGGAGCCAGAAACAGAGTTTTGCATTAAGTAAATCTCCTAATTTTTACATAATGGTGATCCACACACACCTGGGCCCGAGCACAGCTAGTCTGAGAGCTTCCCTTTACCAGCTGCCAGCGGCCCAAGGGGAAATTTGGGGGGGCATGCCGAGGGGGCTGCCATCTCTCCCGGCATCCAGTGCCCCATGGGCAGTTCACTCGAGCCAAGTGTTGAAGCTGGTGTGGCCACAACTCTTTGGGGGAGAATGGATTTGGGAAAAACAAGTCCTCTTTCTCTCCCTGGGAGAATACAGAGGGCTCCTGCTTTTCAATTGGGGGGGGTGTGTGTGTGTGTGTGTGTGTGTCTTCTAATCCCTGGAGACTCTGCCCCCACCTCAGCTGTGTGTTCTGCTCACCCAGCTGTTCACCAGCCCAGGCACTCTGCACCCTTGGCTCTCTGTGGGCTTCCCACTGTCCTGAGGTCCCCGTGTGGCTGCCTCTGCTCTCCAGCCCTAACTGATGGCATCCCTGATGCCCTGAAGCTCTGACTCCCATCTGCTCTGGGTGTCCCGTGGCTCCACAGATCTGACTGCTCCTTGCCTGGCACAGCCTGGCTGAGGTGGCTTCCTGCACCCAGGGCACAGGCTGCCTGTGAGGCCTTGCTCCCTGAGGGTAGACCAAGCACATCTCCCTGCGTTCCCATCGTGGTCCCAAACCCTGCACCTTTAAAGGACCCCCAAGTTTACAGAGAAAACAGCAGAAACCACTGGCTGCAGTGATTCCAAAAGGCAGCACCTTAAAGGTCACCGAGGACCGAGGACGTGTGCTCCCACTTCCTTGGGTCAATGCATTAAATATGATGCTATGGATTTTAAAAAATCCACATGTTAATGGTTCAAAAAATGGTTTTGTATGTTTTAATACGAAAGTGATTTGTTTCCCTTTGAAAACGGCTCTCTGTGTCTGTGTGGTTTGTGTTTCTCGGGGTTTTTCTCGTTCTTCACTCGGGAGGACTGCTGCAGACTGCCAAGTGCAAGGGAAACACTCTTCCTTCCACTCATGAACTCCTGCCTGTTGTGTTCTGTTGTGTCTAATTTTAATTAATTTGGATTCATTTAAGTAACATTTCATTATAGATTCAATGCATAAATATTGTGGATTTTTTTTTTTTTTTTTTTTTAATTAAGAAGTGGGAGACATGTTTAGTCAGTTGTAAGTTCCTCGGCTAGGAGAGCGCCGGCGCCTGGCTTGCTCCTCGAGTCTCCTCGAACACCCCCGGAGGCTCTCCATTTGTTTGGTTATGTGTTTGCTTTCCCATCTCTTCTCCAATCTTCTGCAGCCAGTTTAGCAAGACGCACTTCACTCCCGACAGCTTGAGTCTCTCGATGCTTCTGAGGACACAGGACATATTTCTTCTTTGCTTCCTGCTTTGCCACTCAATAAATTTGAGGTGTCACCAAGCAGTCATCTGGGTAGTTAGATAAGGAAGGAAACAATGCTTTCTCCATTAGCTTGCTGGGAAGAATAGGGACTAGATTAATCAGCGTGGGCGGGCAGTGCCTCCTTATGGAAAGACTGGCTTCTTCCATCAAAGTCATGACTGCCTTTCCAATGTGGGCACCTTAGATGCCACCCGGGACAAAGGAGAAGATGATGGAGCCTTGAATTTTAAGTGTGTCTTCAGTTGACATTAGGCAAATCTTTAATCCCACCTTGAATGTGGTCCTGCAGGTGCCGGGGTCAGCAGATCGCCAGGGACCTGCGATGTCCTAAGAGCAGAGAGTATTTTTTGGTATCAGTCACAATGCTTAGTAGCAAGGGACTAAAATCCAACTCAAAAAGGTGTAAGCACAAAAGAGAATTTGTTTGCTCACGTGATGAAGAAACCCAGCGTTGCTCCAGCTGGATCCAGGACTTCGGCAATACGGCCAGGACCCTGAGTGCCACTCCTCAAATCAGAGTTGATTTCCTTCTGGGTTGTCTTCACCATTGGGCCACTGGTGGCCCCCAGTGGCCTGGGCTTACCCACTACCCTCTCAGCAAAGATTTCTAACCAGTATTCTAGCATCCTCTGGTGTAACGAGGTTTGGGTTTCACAGCTGCCTTGAATCCACTCCTTGGCCCTGTGGGTAGAATGTATCACCCATTTTATACCGGGGAGGGCTGTTCCCTGAAGGGACACTGAGGAGGGATGCTGAACGCAGAGAAGAGCAGTTGCAGATCTCAAGCTACTGGTGCACATCTAGGCCTACCTATGCCCACTCCTCTTTCTCTCTTCAAGTTCCTCCAGGAGTTTACCTGCAAGAGGCAGCTTAGACAGGAACCCAGGAGCCGGTCGCCTGCAAATTACGAATGCAGGTGTTCATCACTGGGGCCCAGTACAGAGCCAGCCCTGTTGGCAGCACAAAGATCGGAAGGAGTTTGGGGGGCACATGTTTGGTTCATCAGTCTTGTGGCCTAGGTCCCTTTAAGTCACCCATTACATAAACTATGAGTTCGGTGACACCTTGTATTCTGCTGCTTCTCACGACACAGCTCCAGCTGAACTTGTAAGGAGCGTCTTTGATAAGGCCTTTGTCATTGTTGGAACCACTGGTCTGACTCATCTAATGGGTTTCAGAGCGCAGCACTTCACTCTCCTCCCGGCACTTTGAGACAGCGCTTCTGGGACCCAAGCACGAGGCGGTGCCGCCCTCTTCCCTGACATGGGGCAGTGGCTGTCATCCCTCCAGGAGGGGCCCCTTTGCAATTTCCACACACACGCACGTTCTGCTTTGCTCTTTAAAGCTGCCTTTAGGGATTTGTTTACAACATCCGGGGCTTGTAATTGTATCTCAAATGCCCCGGAACCAGGCCCCCCGTGTGTTCAAGGTGCTGCCTCCCCTCACCCTTTTTCAAACTAATTTTGTCCGTCTAAGAGTGACCGAAACAGGCACTGATTTCAGGCTAACGTGCTCTCCTAAACAGTGTTTTATAATTCAAAAGAAAATGTGGATGCTCCTCAATTTACCATGGGATTTTGTCCTCATAGACCCACCATAAGCTGAAAGCACCTAATGGCCACAGTGCATTGGTCCCCCTGACCTGTGGCACAGCTTGGCTCAACAGTCCACAGCAGAGGGTGGGTGGTTCCCTGCTTGGGCTGCTCGCCGCCACCCGGCGTCCTGAGAGTAGTTACCGAGAGGGAGCCCGGGAACAGATCCAGATTCAGACCTGCAAGTTCATTTTCTAAGGAATGCACTTCAGTTTCCCACCATGGCTGAGTGATAACCATCGCGTGTTTTGACCACTGATGGGCACGCACCGTCCATGCAAAACGGAGGCTTTGTATGAATTTGGTTATAGGGCGGCTCTCTTTTCTGAGGGATAATTTTTTTGGGAAATAACCTCTTTACACTAAGACTTTTTTTTTTTTTTTTTAATTTAATTGTAGATGGACACAATACCTTTATTTTATTTATTTATTTTTATGTGGTGCAGAAGATTGAACCCAGTGCCTCACATGTGCTAGGCAAGCGCTCACCACTGAGGCCCAGCCAAGCCCTACACTAAGACTTTTTTATTTATTTATTTATTATTTTTTACAGACTGCATTTTGATTCATTGTACACAAATGGGATACCTCATTTTGTTTTTATGGTTTTGCCCAATGTAGATTCATACCATTTGTGTAATCATACATGTACACAGGGTGATGATGTCTGTCTCACTCCACCATTTTTCATACCCCCCTCCCTCTCATTTCTCTCTACATAATCTAAAGTTCCTCCATTCTTCTCTCACTCCCCACCCACCCCCATTATATATCATTATCCACTTATCAGGGAAAACATTCGGTCTTTGGTTTTTTGGGTTATTTGGTTTTTGGGTTATTTGGTTTTTGGCTTATTTCACTTAGCATGATATTCTCCAATTCCATCCATTTATTTGCAAATGCCATAATATTATTCTTCTTTATGGCTGAATAATATTCCATTGTGTATATATGCCACAGGTTTTTTTTTTTTTTTTTTTTTTTAATCCATTCTTCTGTTGGAGGGCATCTAGGTTGGTTCCACAATCTAGCTCAATTGTGAATTGAGTCGCTATGAACATTGATGTGGCTGTTATTGTAGTATGCTGATTTTAAGTCCTCTGGGTATAAACCGAGGAGTGGGATAACTGGATCAAAAGTGGAATTTAATGTATGCTCCAAGTGATCAGAAAAGGAACTGAAACGGAAGCCCCCAAGTCTTTCTAGGCTGAAGTGCTACATTCTGAAAGGAGAGTGAAATTTGGTTGTATGTGGAGAAGGGATTCTCTGTTTTAATCTAAGCAGAAGGAGAAAAAGACACCGAGTTGAAACCCCCAAGAGCGGCATGCTCCGCACTGAAGAACTGTAATTAAAATGTGCATGCTAAGCATGGGAACTGTGCGCATGTGTGGTCAGCACCAGAGGGGGAGGAAGAAGGAGGGAGGGGGAGGGAGGAGGAGAAGAGCTGGGGGTGCGCGTGTGGACGCCTTCAGTGTCACCCAGCAAGCTCACAGCTTCCAGCGGACGCCGTCCTAGTTCATTTATTTAAAAAAAATCTCAACTAAGCAACCAGGAGAAATCACTAACCATTTTAAGGTGGAGAACGGTCTAGGCCGGGCTTTGTCCAGGTGTTTCTGTGAGGTGCCATGCAATGACACACAGGGGCAGCTGTGGCTTTGCTGAGCACGCACTTCCGGTCACAGCGACTCAACCCACTGCTGCGTGCAGAAAGCCTGCGATAGGTAAATGCCATGTGTGGGTGTAAGTTGAAACTTGGTCTGCAAAGCCTGGCGGCGGGTGAGGTTTGCCCTGCGGGTAGTCCTTGGCTGGTCCCTGGTCGTCAACATTTGCAGATGTAGCAAAATGGTGAGGCGGATGCTTGGTGGTCAGCAGGCCTGGACAATTTGCCAAGCTTATGGGGAATAACCAACATTTAGAGACGAGGCTGAAGCTTATGCCCTCACATCACCGTGTCTCATCGCAGAATGAATATGTAAAGTTTGGGCTTTTCTCACGAAGACTGAGAATAGCAACGGGCTTGAAAAGATACATGAAGTTTCTCTCACAAATAGCCATTGGATAGAAATCGTCTGAGGCTCTCGTGGTGGCTCCGTGGTGTGTGGGGACCTGGGTTCCTTCCATTTTGGTCTTCTGCTTTCTTCACCATATGTTTTTCTTTTGTGTGGTCTAGAATGGCTGCTCCAGCTCCTACCATTAGATCTGCATTCCAACCAGGAGGAAAGAGAAAAGGGAAAGGGAGAGAACCCACTTTCCCTTGACGACATACCTTGGAAATTGCACTTATCACTTCTTCTCACATCTCTTTGACCAGAACTGCGTTATCTGGTTATGCTTGACAGCAAGGAAAACTGGGAAGTCTTGGTTTTAGCACAGCAGCAATGCATCCTGCTAGAAAGAAGGCTTCGTGCTACTAAGAGGAAGGATCAGAAGTAGGTCTGAGTTAAGACACAAGCAGGACTGGTACGAAGTCCAAGCTTTTCTTCCTTAGAATAATACCGTTAGTGTCCAGGCCAGCAACGCCAAGTCTTCTGTTCGTGTCTTGACCTGCATCCTTCCAGGCAGGAGGCATCTCATCCTGTTATTCTCAGCACAGTAAGACATCAAATTTAAAAAAAATACAGGACTCACACATCCAGTGGAGGAAAGCATGTCCCTGCTGCGCTGAAGAGTGGCCTGGTGCTGGCATGTAGGTGTCCAGGAGTCTAGACAGTGCGATTGTGCCTCCCAGCCCCTCCACGCCCTGCATCCCCCTCCTGGTGGTAGACGAGCCGCGGTCTGGCCTGGGAGGGGACCTGCAGGCTGCACGTGAGCTGCTTCTCCTCCTGTCTCCTCCGTGTGGTCACTGCCGCCTTCCCAGGTCACTCCTGCAGAAACCTCACATTCTCTGCTGAGCGTATGGTTTACACGAAGGCGTGACCCCACAGAGTTGTGTGAGCCTCCTGGATCCCGGGGTTCCTACGGTGGCCTCCCAGCAGGGACCGTACATGGGGCTGTGGAATGGAGGGGAAGAGCCTGGAATGCAGCTTTTGAGTCAGGCTGCCTCGTTTTCATCCACTAAGCTGGTGGAGGGGTCTTCAGTGAGCGCCTGTTACGTGCTGCCTGCGGTGTTTGAGAGGCTGGACTCTGGCAGCTGGGACAGGCTGGACTCTGGCAGCTGGGACAGGTCCCTGGAGCTGATGGTCCGGGAGCAGTGGCCCTGGTGTTGGAGGCTCTCCGGATCCTGGGCTGGGTGCGTGGCATCCACACACTTGATTCCTTCAGCCTGCCCTGCTGGAAGGGCTGGGATTCAGCCCACTGTGTGGATGGGGGCCGTGAGGCCCAGCGAAGGTGTAACCTGCCTCGGTGCCATTGTGTCCACAGGTGGCAGAGACCGGGCTCGAGCCTGGTAGCTGGCTGGAGAGCTGAGTGCTGGGACCACCTCGGGGTGTGGAACCCCGGCCCCCAATTTGTCGGACCTGGCACTGTGGCCGACTTGAAACTCTAAATCATTTTGAATAAAGGCTGCATGACTTGGTTTGCAGGGGCTCTGCCGGCTGTTTACATGGAGGGCATAATGTCCCCACTACCGTCGAGGAAGGTGGACAGGAGCACTGACAGACAGGTGTGCTCATGTCAAGGCCTACTGAGGGGGCAGCTCCTCAGGGCAGGGGAGCCCTCACCTGAGTCCCAGGAACAGGGCAAAAGCGTGAGTTTCCAGAAGGGTCTTACAATCAGTTAAGCTTTGGAGACACTCCAAGCAATAGAAGTGAAAGACATGGTCCCCCAAGGTCTGCCCCAGGAGAAAGGAGTTTGCACAGCGCTTCAAGAACACCTAGGGCCTCGGGTGGGTTCTTATGTTTAGATAGACTCCTAATGTTGCCGCAGTTTTAGATTTACAGAGAAGTCGTGATGGAGATCCCACGTCCTCCATGCCCAGTCCCCAGTTGTGGGGGGGCTGATTCCACACGGGGATGCACTCACTGTTGGACACATTATGGCTCAAGAAACTGTGTGGTTTATTCAGTTCTCCCCAATTTCCCCCCAAATCCCAGGCGACACTCAGTTGACATCCTCTCGGCTCCTCTGGGCTGTGGCGGCTCCTTCTTTCCGACCACAGTTGGGGGAGCGCAGCTGGGCATCCTGGTGGCCTCTGGTCTGCGTGGTGTTCCTCTCACCACTTGGCAAGGCCTGTGGGCGTTGAGGAGAAGGACTGCAGAGGACGGGTGCCTCACCCGCCTCGTCCTCGTCCCTGCCGCTGGCACGACTCATGGCTGATGGTGCTGACCTTGGTCACCTGGCCGGTCCACTCGGCTTCTCCACGGTCAGCCTCTCACCCACAGAGTTCTGCTTTGTTCTCCCGGAAGCGTCCGGCGTGGCCGCCTCCTCTGCGCCTCCACAGCTTCCCTCGGAGGCCAGCTCTGCCCTCTGTCCCAGGGTCTCCCCCTCACCCACGCGCTTTCCCTGTGATGCATGGTTTAATTAGCATTTCTGGAACACAGGCAGGCCGCGTCCTTTCAGGGCTGCCACGTGAGCTCAGTCCACCACCGTCTCTGCCCAGCTGAGCCATTATTGGAAAAGTAAATTACTCATATTTTTCTTGAAAATATTTGATAAGGAACTGCATTAGAATCCTCACTGAGAACATATACCCTGAGCCTATCATCAGAGGAGAGATGTTACCTACATATGTATAAAAAAGAACCACAGGGCTTGTTTCTAGATAGAAGCCTATTTTAAATTTTATTGTTTATCCTGTAGTATTTCATCAATCCCACCCGCTCTCGGTATTTATTAGCAGGTGGGCCCCGCTTTCTCCCCCTCAGAGAACCATCATAACGGAGGAGCGTGTCCCGGGTTGTCTTCCGGCAAGAGGGGGCTGCGGAGGCCCCGTGTGGAAGACGGATGGCCTTGGGTCCCCATAGGCAGGAGAAATATTTCTGAGGTAAATAGACTACTAATTTTTTAAGGCAGAATTTGTGAAGGCCGTTCTTGCACAGCGAGGTTAAAAACGTCTCTGCGGGAAGACACGAGCAGCCAACTCCTCAGCAGGCCGCCCGTCAGTCCTGGCCTCCCCATCGTGTGTCTCGGCCTCCTGAGCCTCTCTGACAGCCTCGTGAACGCTCTCCTCCTTCGGGGCCTGCCTGGGGTCCTCCGCAGGGGCTCCGGCAGGGTGGCCCTACCTCTTCCTGCCCAGGTGCAGCCGCGCAGGGAACAGGACCCAGTGCCCGTCTGCCCGTGGCCCAGCCTGAGCCCCTCGCCCACCCTGCCCTCTGGGTTCCTTCTCTCTCATCCTCCAGGTCCAGGAGGAGGGAAGAGGGTGGAAGGCTGTTGCTCCCTCTGTGAGGGTCCCTGCTCTGGCTGGTCCTGGCCCTCCAGGGGGCCGTGGAGGTGTCCCTGGCATCCGCGCCCACCCTGCCCCTCACGGAAGTCCGCCTACTGACAAGCTGAACAATGAGAGCCCGAGTTGCTGCCCTTTTGTTCCCACGAGCTTAACGAGAGAAGAAAAGGAATTTTTTTCCCTTTCTTTTCTCCTCCACTTTACAGATCTTGAGGGAGAAGTTAGGAGCATAACAAAACTCTCATCTGGAAAATGTCCCTGAACCTGCAATTCTGGGAGCGTTGCGTCCTGCTTGGAGCAGAGGACGGCTTCGGCAAGCCGACTCTTCAGAGGCTGTGGTCTGCACACGCCAGCTCTGCCGCTGTGTCCCTGCCTCTCCCATTCATCCGAGGCCAGCTCAGGTTCTCACCCAGAAAGAACCTTCAAAACAACCAACGATACTTAAAAGTCTTTCCTAGTGGTTAGGGACCATTCCGGGAGAAAAGGGACAGCCTTGGGTTCTGGATAATGGAGAGAATGGGAGAAGTAGTTTTGAGATCAGATGGACGAATACTTTTTCAAAATGGACTTTTTGAAGGTTGTTTCTCGTGGTTGTCTTGAAGGGACAGGACGGAAGGGCTGTGGGAGACAGTTCTGTGTACCTTTCTGCCTCACCTTCCGCCTCTGACTTTGTCCCCAGAGTCTCCTGGAGTCCTCATAAGGTATCGTCTTCCAGGGTTTCGGGATCAACCCCACGCTTGGGATCACACTTGGGATCCTTGGGAAATGACCCGTCTCCTACATGAAGTTGTCTTTATTGGTCATAATTGCTCATCCTCAGTCAAGGCTGTGCCCACAACCAGCCCTGGCCAACGGCCCCCAGGAATACAGTGCCTGCAGCCAGGTGGAGGGGCGGTGCAGACCTCCCCGGTGCAGCGGGTCCCAGTCAGCCTCCCTGCCCTCTACCCCGAGGCCGGTGGCTAGCTGCAGTAGATGGAAATGCACACTCCCAGTTAAGTTTGAGTTCCAGATAAACAACGGATGCTATACATTTTAGCACAAGTCTGACCCCAATGTTGCCTAAGACATACTTGTGCTAGAAACGACCCTTTGTTTGAGATTCAAAGGAACTAGGCACCTGCATCTTTTGCAGGGCAACCGTTCCCAAGTCCTTGAAGGGGCAGACCATCATCCTTCCTGTCATGGTCCCCTGGGAGGGGGCTGGGGTGGTTCTGGATGCTTGGACATCTCAAAACCGATTTTCATCCCAACCAGTTTGGGTCTCTGCCCATGCCTGCCCAGCCTGTCCTGGGCCATTCTCCCACAGGGCTGATTTCTGGGCTGTTATTTCAAGACTGAGCTGGTTGTCCACTGGGGGAGTGAGGCTGGTTCTCACCCACTGGGCATCCTGGCCCTCACCCCGTGTGCCTTTTGGTCTCTCTCCTTCCCTGCACCGGGCGTGAGGCTCAGGTGAGGCACTTCCTTCTCTGGCTGCGTCTCGGTGGAGATGGGGTCGGCCCTCACTCTCTACTTTGCCAGTCTTGACATGCCACATTTCTACTCCTTCTTTCCAAAGCTGACGTGTGGAAGAAAGGGGGTTAATTTTCTTTTCTCTCTGAGACTGGAGGCAAAGCTTAGAACATAGACGCTGGAGCCGTAATACAGGTGAGCCTGTGCGCCGGGCGCAGCTCCTTCAAACCCTATGCTAAATTTTATGACCCTCCTCACGCTATTTCATCTCCTCCCGCCCTCCCCTGTATTTGTTGGAGACTGGGTATGGATTTCCTTCCCCGAGAGGACTTCTGCGGTAATGAAGCACCCTTGACAGCGCTCAGGCGGCTGCAGGGTTGGAGGATGTTCTGCGAGGAAAATGGATCGCCTTGCTTTCCTCTGTGGGAGACGGGATGCGGGGCACAATTGACTCATAATTTCTCAGCACAGAAGTTTGAAGGCTGTGTTTGCATAGAGACATTCAGACTCTGGGGAGAGACGGCAAGTGTGTGGCTGTTCCCCCACATGCTCCTGTCCTGTCCCCACCACATCCACCCTTGTTCATGTCCACGAGGGGGCCGACCAAACAGAATGACTCCCAGGTGGACTGCCCGCGTCCCCTGAGGGGCCTCGCCTCTCTCCTTGTTCTCCTGACAGCATTCCTAAGGCCAGTGTGAGGGACATGTTAAAGCCATCAGCCTGGTTTACTCCATGATCATTTAAGCTGGGCTTCCCTTTTCTGATTTGAATTTAGGAATAACATATTTTTAAAGCTAGCTGGGGAAGATTTCTCGAATATACAATAGCCTGAGCTCTACCGTCCCCTTGACTCTCTCTTTGGGGGACCTCAGTTTTTCACACTTGGTTTAGTATTTTGCTCTTTCTGTGGGTGTTTTGACCAGAGTCTGTGACTTCCATTGAGAGGGGATTCTGGGAAGGTAATCCCCATTTACCCACTTGTCTCTCACGGGAGAAAGTCCTTAAGTCCACAGCGGCGGATTGGTGGGCCTGCCCAAGACGGTGCCGGGCGGGAGTCTAGGAATTGCCAGGGAAGGGCAAACCCCCGAAGTGGCCTTCCTTCCCCTCCAGGAAAGCCTGCACCTTTGTTTTCCTGCTCTCCCCACAACCTTGAGCTTCTGTCTGTCGTGGTCAAGAGATCCCTCCCCTCTGCGGCCTTCCCGGCGGGATTTTCTGGGTGTGCGATGAGTTGGCATTCTTCTGCAGATGGGAGTGGAGGCTGCCAGCCGAGGTTCCTTCTAGGCCTCTGCAGGATCGCAGAGCAGACGCCCTTGTGAGCAGGAGGGTAGAGACCATCAGGAAAGGTCTTCTGGGTTTTTGCATGCCTCCAGTGGACATTCTGGGTGGTCCTCCTGCGTCAACTGCTGCTCTTAGAAAACAAGTCTAGAGCTCAGGCCTCCTGGCTCATTGCACAGGTTACATTGCTAAGGTGCCGGTGCCTTTCCGTCCTCTCTCCTTCCCTCCACTGTGTCTGTCGTCTACCTGTGTTTCCAGGTGGGCCTGGGGGCTTGGGAACAGCTGGGTGTCACGTTTCCGGTGCGTCCCCACTTGGCGAGGACACGGGGCTGGGGCATCAAGCCGAGCGCTCCTGCCGTGAGCACGTTCTCTCGTTCCCTGCCACAAAGCACAGCCCCTCCAAAGCTGGGGTGAGGAGGAAAGCAGGACTTCGTGGCATTTCGGCATTTCATCGGCTCGGGTCCATCTCCGCCCACCAACTCTCTCCCCTTTGTTCCTCCTACCTCAGCTTCCAAGTCACATGTGACCCTGGAGTTCAAGTCCCCACGATTTTCTCAGCAGGGCTGAGCCAGCGCCGCGGGTTTAGTTCCCTGCTTCAGTCTGAAGGAACTCATGACCGTCCCCTGTATTTCTTGTTGGAATCCATAGAAACCACGTCCAGGCTTTAGCTGAGAAGACCCCACTCCAGTCGCCTTGCGGGAGCTCTGCGGGCCCCGAGGGCTCTTTCTGTTGAGGTGGAAGTCTTGAGGGACGATAAAGCCGAGGGAAAGCATTTCAAATATCCCATAGTCCACCCCGTCGAGTGTCTCTCATTATCAGGAGACCGAAACTTACAGAGTAAGTCAGGCCTTCGTGGTCGAGTGGACGTTGGCGTGGACATTTTCCAAGAGTAATTTGGGACCATGTTTACCTCCCCCTTCATCTGGGACCCGGTGTCCAAGTAGTGCTTCAGTCTGCCACTCCTCTACCTTGCTGAAATATTTCCCACCGGCTCTTCCACGAATATTGTTTGGAAGAAATATCTGAATGGATAAAAGTGTTCAGCTTCCCAAACACTGGCCTTTCCCCACCACGTGAAAGCTAGAGAACTCCAGGGCAGGAGTCCGCAGTGGGAAAAGCCTCCCCCGGCTCCACTCGGGGTTAGTACCTAAACTCGTTATGGAAGTGGAACAGACCCCCCCCATCCTCTTGGCTGGTTTTCTTAGCAAATTATGCTTCGTGATCTCAATTCCAGTTTGAGTCTAGGTTCTCCCTCAACATTTCCCTTCCCGGGAGGCTATACCTAGAGGGCTTTCTTTCCCTAAGGTGAGCAGAACTGGCCGGGCTCCCATGTTCTCTTCCTTGAACCATTTCCAGCTTGACAGAATCCCACTTTTCCCTCTCTCAGGATTCATGAGGAAGCAAAGGGAGGCTCATTCTCCCCAGCTATTATCAATAAAATGGACCGATTTCTCTTTTCTAAGGATGCAAAACTTGCAGAGAAATGAACTTTCCCTAATACCTCAATCACGTTTGGAGAAAGGGACAGCTGTTTCTGGACTCAGTAATGAGAAGCATCGAAAATGATGATTCAAAGACCAGGTACTCTTGATTTCAGTTTGGGACTTTTAGATTTCCAAGGGCATTTTCAATAATTGTATTATTTTTCTCTTCAACTCTCTTCTTTTGCTTTTTCTGAGTTTCAGGTACAGGCAGTGGTTCAGGCACAAACTTGAACTTCAGAATTGGTTTTGAGGGCTGGGGCTGAGGCTCAGTGGAAGAGCGCTTGCCTAGCATGTATGAGGCCCTGGGTTTGGTCCTCAACACCGCATACGCATATAAATAAATAAATTAATCAATTAATTAATAAAAAGTCATAAAAATTTTTTTAAAAAAGAATTGATTTTGAAAGTGACTTTCCACTACCCATCCTTCAGGAGAAGAAAAAAACAACAAAGCAAAACAATGAAACCTCTGACAGGAAATTTTAAATAGGTTGCCTTTCCTCAAAGAAATAGAAAAGAACTGAGTGCCACTAAGAAAAATAGTTTCTGGAGCAACAAGTGTGATCACTCTGAAGAGGCGACCCTACGAGAACCGCACTGGCAGGAGGCGTTTGGTAGATGTGTTTTTCTGCTCCTTCTGTTCCTCTGAGACCTCGGGCCCTGCTGGCCACCTGGGGCGCGCCTCAGAGATTCCTCAGGCTGTCCACTGTGACACTTCCGCCAGATTAGGTGTCCTTGTGCTCTGATTCATAGCCCATCTCTCCGTGGCTTTAGCACAATACTGATCATTGTATAATTATGCCCTAATTTTCCTCTCTTCAGCTAAGTGTGCACTGCATCAGCTCTGCAGAATCGAGCTCCATGAGTTATTGGCAATAAACCTGTGCTCGATTCCGGGGCAGAGCCAGGGTCGGGGTCTTTGATCCCACCCTCCCCCCCACCCCCGTCCGGTTTATTTTCCTTCTTGCTGGAATCGCTTTTAAATTCTGCACATAGCTATGCTTTTAAGTGACTGAGATACTTTAGCTGGACTTCTCCCCCCCACCCACTAACATAGTTTAGGGAAAATTCCTCTGAGGCTGAAGTTATCAAATTAGCTGTCTTTCATTTAAAAAAGAAATTTAAAAAGTAAAAAGAGCCGCTCTGACCGGGGTTCTTGGAGGTGCAAGGCTTCCTCCCTGTGTGGGAGGCCCAGGGCCGAGGCCTGCTGTGGGGTGGTGGCTACTCGAGGAGGAGGACACTTGTGTCACTCTGTATGCAGAGATGGGCAGGAGGGGAGGGGCTCCCACCGTCCCTGTGTCCTGCTCTCTGCCACAAATCACCTCAGAATGTTTTCCCAAGGAGAAACAAAATGGCAGCCCAAATCCAGGCTCCCTCTTCACCAGCTCGCTCCCCACTTCTCCGCCTGGAGCTAATGGCTCGGGACCATTATTTTTCCTGTCAGAATTAATAGAAGATATTCTTTTCCCAAAGCCATTAGTTAAGTAATATTGCTTACAGAATTGCTGAAACAGGATAACACCTCCTTCTCCAGGGTGTAAATCTTAAGAAATGATGAGGCAACTGCTCAGACACATCAATTATATCCCAGAGTCTGAACTTTTCTCTTTACAATTTTCATTTAGATTAAGAAAGTTTGAAATTAATGATCCATAAAGTAGATTCTCTTGATTTAATTTTGGCACTAAAGAATTCAAATAATATTAGCTTTCCTCCCTTCATTTAGTTTCCCTTCTTCTCCACAATTTGACCTCTCTGTAGTTTAGAGCATTCTCTTATTGTTTGGGCATGATTAAAGTTTTGACTTACTGAAAGATTTTAAGAACACTTTTCTACTAATTTTTTTTTTTTTTTTTTTTTTTTTAGAAACTGGTAAATGAAGTGTTCTCAAACTGATTGCCTTTCATCAAAGAAAGAGAACAGAAATGAGAACCATAGAGAAGAGTAGTTTCTGGAAAAGGAGATTCAAATGATTACATAGAAGAGGGAAAGCTAAAAAAAAAAAAAAATCAGAAATACAGAAATACTCTAGTTTAAGTTAAAGATGGAAAAACATCATTCTCTTCTTTTCGTGGGCTTCATAGCTTTTCTCTGCCAAACAAACAGAACTTTAGTTACCAGTGTGGGAGATCTGTCTCCTTTGATCAGCAGTTTTGGTAAGAGAACTGACTGGACTTTTAACTTTGCCTGAACACAGTGGACACATCCTTCCTTATTATTTCCAGTCCAAATTTTGGAACCACCATCATAATTTGTCTTTTATTTTTCTGATCCACAAATGGTCTTAAGCAATACCACACTTGTTGCAGCACAGACAGCAATGCAGACAGAGCAAGGAAAGGCTGATAACTCTCCATTGCCCCTGAGGCCACCAGAGTTAGGTTGGTGCACATCCTTGTACACCTTTCTCTGCATGCATGTAAATGTGGACAGAAGCTTTTCTTTTCTTTCTTTCTTTCTTTCTTTCTTTCTTTCTTTCTTTCTTTCTTTCTTTCTTTCTTTCTTTCTTTCTTTCTTTCTTTCACAGAAAAGAACAATACCATAGTAGGAATCATCAACCCTTCTTCATGTATCTTGTACAAAACTCTAGGCCAATACATGCAGATTGTTTTAATAGCAGCACAAAATCCCACAGATTGGATGTACTGTCCTTCGTTTCTCCAGCCTGTCCTCTGCTGATGGATGATCACATTGGTTCATGTTGTTTTCTTACTATCGTCACAAGAACATTCTAGCTCAGTTTCCCAAAGAGCAATCGATGGAACAACAGCTTTATTATTATTTAGCTCATCTTGTAAGATATTACCAATTGCTGTTCAGAAACAGATTCGCTCTCCCATAAATGTTTTCTAAACAGCATTTTTTCAAGGAAATTTTGCCTCAGCAAGAGGGGAGAGCTTTGCCCTCAGTGTCACTGGGGTACTTGAGTTTCCTAAATACCAAGGGTCACCTGCTGGCCTCTCATTGGCTGAATTCAGACCATGGAGATGTCGAGTAGCACAGTTGTTGTAGTGGTTTTGAAAATTAGCTATCAATTTTTAAAATCACATCCAATACCAATGTCTGGTTAGTTCTTGGAAAACAGACAGCTCTGCTGAGCGGGAGCCTGGGTCCTCCGCCAGCTCTTTCAGCTGCCCCTAGGTATGCGGATGCTCCCTGCCTGCCCCCAGGTCCCCCGGGGTGTGATTCGCCTGGCTGCTGCAGCATCTGAGGCAAGCATCTTGGTGTGAACCGCAGTCTCTCCACCTTGGTGTTGCTGACTTTGGGGCCAGAAAACTCAGTTGCATCACAGGATGTTCAACAGCGCCCTGGGTCTCACCCAGGAGAGGTGGAGACACTCCCGCCCTCACACCCTGAGTCAGGACACCCAAAACGTCCCCAGACATCACCTCAGGTTACACCAGAACCACTGCTTTGAATGCGCTTTCCTGGGTAAATTCTGAGATAAACCTAACTCTGAGATGTTTCTAGTCAGCCCCATTCACCGAGCAGAAAATATCGGAGAGGACAGTGATCCAAAGCTGCTCCTTCTGTCTCCGGCGTGGAGATGCAGGACTGGATTTGCAGGTGGTTCTGGGGTGGCTTATGTGTACCTGATCACACACACACAAAAGACCCGATTTTCTAAATACTGTGTGAGGCGCTCCAAGTGAGTCCCTGGCACAAAGGTAGATATCACCTTAGTTTGCTGTGGTTTTTCTTCGGTGTTGGTGGCTGGTCACCAGCCTGCTGCCCTGCATCTCCCTAACAGGGGTTTCTGGGGCCAGCAGGGAGCTGCCAGGGGCCCTGGGCTCCCCTCCTCTGTCAGGACATCTCCATCTTTTCTAATGACCTCCCTGTATCTTTTCTCGTTAGAATTAATGGAGAAGTATTAATTCTTTCCCCAAAGCTATTAGTTAAGTCGCAGTGCTTGGAAATTGCTGAAACAGAATAATTTCTCCTTCATTCCGGGGTGTAAATCTTGAGGAGCAATGAGAAGCTGTTTCAGGTGTATCGACTGCATCCTAGCGAAGAGGCCCACACAGACACGTTTTACCCAGCAACAAGAAACTTCTGCCATAATGACGTATAGCGCTGTCATCTAGGTTCAGTGTGAGCACCTCATGCTTCAAATAGTATTTCTTTCTCGTCTCCAATTTTCTTTCCGTGACTTGAGAACCTTCTTTGACTCTGTATTTTAAGACCATGCTCTTATTGTCTGGGCATGATCAAATTTTTAACTTAGAGCAAGATTTAAAATGCCATTTTGCCCTAAACACAGTTTAGGTCGAGGATGTCTGAGGGAGAGGACTCATCGTGATTGCCCTTCATCACAGGAATAGAAAAGAGATGAGAGTCACTGAGAAATGTGGCCGTGAAGTGAAAGATCTGGTCATGATTACTTAGAGGCAAACTTTCCCGAGATCACATTGGGGCGGTGCAAAGTGCCCCAGGCTGCCCGGGTAAACGCGCTCCTCTGGTGCTCTCAGGCCTCTGCCCCCTGGGCTCTTGTCTGGAGCCGCCTCTGCTGCCCACCTCGGGGCGCTGATTGCTTTCTGATTGGCATGGACAGAGATTTCACCCTGCTCTCCCCAGAGGAGCAAGCCTCTCTCTGCTGTCCTTCCTGGCCATGTCACTTTTCTTAAGTAGGTTTTATAAACAAAAAGTGTAACAGGATTGCAGAAACCCATGAGCTCACAGCCAACTGCATGATAACACCAGGTATGCAGAGGACGCGTTCAGAAAATGGGTTGAATGATCGAATAACACAGGATTCTGGCTCAGGAGGATGGTGGGTGCGGCCGGCGTCGTTTTCCTCCATCCCAGGGGTACAGGTTGGGTGGGGACCCTCTGGTGTGGAGCGTCTTCCTGTCTTCCCTTCCTAGTGTCCACTACATTCGTTTGGGGGATTTTCTGTGCGAGTCTTTGCTTCCGGAATCTCTTTCCCATTGGAGGGTGGTCTCTGTGAGGGGGATCTGCCTCTTCCGCTGCCGAGCGTGCCCCGTGTGTGGCTCGCGTCCTGGCACCCCATCAACATTCAATCGATGTTGAGGCTCAATCATCCGGGTCAAAAATGAGCTCAAAAAGTATGGGCTTAACAAACAAGCCTGATAAATATTTGAACAAATGGGCAAAGACCTGTGGACGGGGCGATTGCTTTTAAAGACCTCTCGGCTCTAAGTAATCGCACAGTTTAATCGCCAGCACGTTGCGCATCTTTTAATGACGGGGATGCTTCTCAACAGGTTAATCTCCAGTTGATTAAGGGCCGAGGAGATGGTGCCCACTTCTTTGACCACGCCGGCAGCTTTCTTAGAAGGCCGACTCTGCGGACTCACTTTCAGCCCCTGCAATTCTGTCTGCAGACTCCACAGTAATGGAGTTTTTGGCGTATGGGGACAAACCCAAAGAAATGTTTCAAATGACTTACATTTTCGGATAATGATACTTGAGTAGTACATGGACTATCATCTTAGCAAGGCCTAGAATTCTGGCAGCCGGAAGCAGGTTTGAGCTGGAGATGGGCAGCCACGTCCCAAGCTCATCCTGTCTTTCTTCACCACATTTTCTTTTTAATTATCTTACCATTTCCTATGGCCCTTTCAAGAGGGCTAAATTTACAATTGCTGTAACGGCTGAAGCAGTTGCTTCCTCCTGACGTGGTGTGGCAATTATTTCTGAGAGACATTATTAAAAACGCAGCCTTTAATCAGGGGGAGAGCAGAAGAGCGGCGGCGAGCGGCATGAGAGATGGCTCCTCTAATGAGATTCACGTAATTGTGGAAGAGCAGCCGGCGCCCAAGATCGCAAGGCGACGCGGCATCTGTAATTTCTGAAGATGCAGGAAGTGATTCATGCGGTGTGATGCTGAAGCCGGCACAGGAGCACATTCTGTGCCTTCCAATGTGACCAGGGCATGACTGACTTTTTGAAAAGGCCATTCATTTAAAAGCAAGTTAGCGTCCTGCTTCAATAATCCAAATTAGTTTAACACACTTCGGTGACATTATTTCAGCATTTTTCACAATTATTAGAGATAACTCACTTTTCTCTGTAGACTGTAGGGTCAAAAGCAAATTAAATCAATGGATTTTCTTCCTCTGTGCTCTCAGATGAGCCAGAGTTCTCTGTCCGACTTGCCCTGCCCTTTCTGTTTGAGTTTAAAAACCCAAACAACCTGTTGGGGAGACATGGGCCAATTTGATTACTTTCTCTATGCTAATTAGTTTTACCTTCCTGTTGGATGGAATGAATGGCCCGGTTGCTTTGTCACCGTGGGGACAGAGCTTAATCCACTTAGTGGAACAGTTGTCCTGGGAAACTGTGGCCCCAGGAACGTCCCCATCATTATCACTGTCTGGAGATTTGTCCCATCATTACCACTGTCTGGAGATTTGTTGTAGGCGAGAGTGAAAGTCTATCTCGCCCCCGTCGCTTTCTCTTCTACTTCCTTGCCATAATTGAGTCACCCCATGTGGCCCCAGACCCCCTGGGCAACCCTGGGGGGTGCCAGGCACATCCAGTTCAGCACGAGATGAGGGACCGGCCAGAGGGTAGTCCTGCCCTGGAGCCCCACACCTCCTCCCCAGCCCCGACTCTGGGTCCTAGCAGCTTGCCTTACACGTCCCAGGCAGCAGGTGGGAGAACCCTTCCGTGAAGACCCCTTCCCCAGGAAGGTGATCGCCTGACACTGGGCCCCGTGAAGTGCTAGCACGAAACAGGCTTTGTACAGTCACTTCTTAGATGTGGGCCAGTATGAAGGTGGCTCCTTCCCTCAGTGAGCCTTTGACACGAAGAGAAACAAAACCCTGAACAAAAGAACGTGGGAGAGAGGCCCTGCAGGGAGTGGCAGCCCCGCGGCCAGGTCACAGCAACAAGCTGTCACCTGGGTGGCCAGAGGAAAAAGGGGAGGTGACGAAGAACAGGATGCAGTTTTGGAAAATGGGAAAGGACCTTAGAAACTGAAAGAACGATGGCAGAAACGGAAGCTGAAGAGCTGGGATAGAAAGCTGGGCGCCCAGTGGCTGGATGGGCGCAGAAGATGCAGTCTGTGCACACAAGGAAGGCTTATTTGTCCATAAAGAGGAATGAAATTATGTCATTTGCAGGAAAATGGATGGAGCTGGAGACCATCATGTTAAGTGAAATAAGCCAAACTCAGAAGGTCAAGGGTCATGTTTTCTCATATGTGGAGGCCAGAGAGGAAAAGAGAAAAGAAAGGTGGGTGGCGGGTCTTATGGAAATCAAAGGGAGGTGAGCAGAGCAGAGGAAAGGGACAAGGGGAGAGAGGAGGAGAGGGAAGAGGGAGATTCTAGGACAGTATTGGCCAGATTATATCGTCCCACTGTGTGCACGTACAAATAGGTAACAAGGAACTCCACCACTGTGCACCGTTATAATGCACCAGTGAAAAAACGTGGAAAAAGATGAGGGAATTCTCCCGAAAGAAAACAGGAAGACAAAGATATAGAAAATGGGAAAGAAAAGAAAGATAAAAGAGTATAGCAGCAGGCGCGATAACCTAATGAGAGCAGTTCAGGAAAGAGAGAAAATACGAAACAGAAGAAAATCAAAGAAATGGCCCTGAAGTCCAGGAGGCCTATCAGACGTCCCGGGATGGCGATTAATGGAAATGCATTATATTCTTGGAAATTGCTAAGAGAGTAGATTGTAGGTCTTCTCACCTCACCGCCCCCCACAAGATAAGTATTTGAAACAATGCATATGTTACTCGGTTTTATTTAGCTTTTCCATAATGCATAGATATTCAAAACAACACAATGTATGCTATTAAAAAAGTAAGAGAGAATGAACCATGTTTTTCTAAAATCAAAAGACAAGATTTAGATCAAAAGGCCCCACTATATGCCAGCAGGTCCCTGCAGACACCCAGAATGCAGTGACACGGGGCACAGAGGAGCTGCAGAGCTTCTAGGAAAGGAAGCACCCAGCACTGCCCCAGAGGGTGGAGAACCACGAATCATCCCGGACACTTCTGCCCCAGAACCTGACGCGCTGCAACACGGGTTCTTCCCTCCCTCCCTCCCTGCCTCCCTCCCTCCCTCCCTATCTTCTGTCCTTCCAAAATTTATTATGGGAGTGTTAGACTCTGAAGAGAGATATTTCTAAAGAAATGAAAAGAGATCTTAGACAATTGAGGGTGGGTAGGACTGATTTTAGCAGTAAGTCCATCGAAGCTAAGCAAAAGAGAAAAAAGTATCATTTCCCCCAGGGAAGCAGCTTGGGCAGGAGGGCCACCGGGTCACAGCACGCTAGGCGGCTGGGCCGAGGGCGTGCTCCTAGACCCCGTGGACTGGACGCATCCGCCTGGCTTGGGCTGAAGAAGGGCGGTGACGGGGTGAGGAGTGTGGTGTGGGGAGAGTGACCTGGCGAAGAGGGGCGCAGGAAGGGCTGCCCTGTGCCCTGATGGGCAGTCACGCTGCACTGCAGACCGAGAGCACGTGGCCAAGGGGTGTGAGACCTGCTGTTGGGAGTGAAGGAGGGGAGTAGGAAGAGAATCCCCAGCGGGAAAAGATGTGGCAGAAAGCCTGGGCGGCGGCTGGGCCCTCCGTCCAAGGCAGCCACCAACACCATGAGCGAAACGCAGGGTGGGTCCAGTCGGCTTCCTGGGTGCGGGACCTGTGGAACAGTTTCCTCAGCTCACCCCCAGGTGCTCGTCACCCTCCCTGCCATTCTACTGTCCTTTCCACCTGCATCCTGGGTCCCTGGGAAGGAGTGGAGGGGCGAGGGAGGGGAACAGGCTGTTTTGTGGACGCTGGGAAAGTCCCCGGCCCCCAGCGACAAGCAGCAGCAGTGCAATGCCGACCTCATCCCCTGCTGCCGGGTGCTCTGACGGAGACCAAGACGCCGCGTCCCCAGGGTGCTGCAGTCCATGGTCTAGCATGACGCTTCTGCTGGGGCCACCTGTTGTGTGGCAGGAAATTCAAGCTGATCTGAAATGAACCCGAGCAAACATGTCCAGGAAGATGGCTCTGAGGGGGGAAAACGCCACATGAAATAGCATTTATGAGGAATGGAATTTGGGGGTTTTCCTGTTTGGGGAACTGATGTTGCTACTTCTGTCCTTCACAGAAGTCTTCGCTTCACTTCTTACCTGACCAAGTGTGGACTGGTCAGAGGTAGGGAGCTGGGCAAGGTGATGGGAGGTGAACCTGGTGGTGGTGAGGGGGACAAGGACCAGCTTTTGGGAAGTTGTTTTTCGTGCCTTTTATAATTCCAGACGTATCTCCCTCTCTCAGGTCTAAATCTGCAAGGAGACTCATCTTGTGCGGAATTGTCTCTTGCTTGTGGGAATGAAGAAGAGAAGGAAGATGACTGTGGACACATCTCAGAAACCTCCTCTCCTAGCCCAAGTTCAAGGACCACCAGGGAAAGAGACAAACTGACTGAGAAGGTGGGGATTCTGACTTTGGGCATCTCTGCCTGCCTGTGACTGGGTTTTTGGCTCTCCTTTTTCCTGTTGTCATTGTTGGCTGTAGCAAAACTAGCGGGGACCCCCTATTGGAGTTTCCAGGCATGAAAGCCCACTGGGCAAAAATATTTCTAAAGTTCTGCACTGAAAAATTGGGTAATTTTGCTGGGGAAAGAGTTGGAATTATTTCTGATGGTTTACCACAAATCCTCGGGACATTAGTAATTCATACTTGAAGAAAGATGCTGCGGTGCACCCGAGGGCACGGTGACAAGAGGTCACCCCCACGATGGTGGGGCGCGTGTTGAAGACCACCAGCATCCTCACCCGGACCACACATGGAGCACTGCTGATTGGGAAAGCACCTGAGTACACAGTGCCATAAAATCACCCCACACTGTGGGAGCCGTGGTGACTGCCAGCAGGCAGCTTAGGACCGGGTGGATAATTGAGTGGCTTTGTTTTTGACACAGCTAGATAAAAACACATAGCAATCTCAGCAACCGATTTTGTATCAATAAGGAGCCTGACTTGAGTTAATGCACCAATTAGTTATTAATGGAAACTTATTGAGGGCATCACATTGAAGTTCACGCTCAGTAAAGAATCGTTAAAACCTTGAGACCTTGTTTTCGTTGAGGACCATGTTTCTGACCACTTTTTCTTTGTACCAATTAACCTTCTCTCCCTCTATTTCTTTTCCTTTGCACTCCGTTGCAGGATATTTCTCCGTCTGCTGGCAGGCACGATGGCTGTTCTCAGCAGCACAACACTGCTGCCATGTCATGGTTGCCCCTGCAGGTCGACACCTGTGTGGCAGTGGTAAAGGATGACCCTATGCCCCGTGGCAAAGGTCTTGAGGCCGGAATGCCGGAAGCCCAGCTGCCACCTTCCCAGGGTCAAGTCCAGGGAGATCCCAAACCATGCGTTTCTTCAGATGCTCAAGAGCCTCCTTCCTTTGTGTCCAAAGGAACCTTTCCCCACCATGACATTGCCACCTCTGTCGCTGCCATCTGTATTTCTGTGGGGGCAACAGCAGGTCACACAAAGCTGGGAATTCACAATGCAGAGCCTCAAGAGCACAGCTGGGCTGCAGGGGAGACTCTGGCCCAAAGCTCCCCAGAGAGAAGAGCCATTGCCGAGGGCACATCACAGCCGCCCTTGGCAGCAAAACTTACATCTGGACGGAAGATGGTGGGATCAGCTCCCCTGGGCTCAACCAGAGAAGTTCATCTTGAAATACCAGCTTCAGGACTAAGTGCGACTCCTTCACACCAAGAGGAAGGGAGACACCAGGCGCTTTTTCCTCCCAGGGGTCAATATGGGTGTGGGGAAACGGCCATCCCCTGTCCCAAGGCAGGAAGTGACGGTGGGAAAGGCCAAGTGTCTGAATTAACTGCTTGGAAGGGTTGTGTGGTTTCCCCCAGCCCAGGGCAGCCCTTGCAAGCCCCTGAAGCCCCTCCCAGGTCCATCAGGAAGAGGAGTTTGGAAGGCATGAGAAAGCAAACCCGGGTGGAGCTCAGTGACTCCAGCAGTGACGACGAAGACCGCCTGGTCATAGAAATATGACGCCTTAGCAGCAAGATGAAGTCCCCGGCTGAAGACTGTTGATGCTTCACAAGTGAAAGTCCTCAAGCTGCAGAAGCACCGAGTCGCTAACAAAACACCCGCAGATCAGGAAAGCCATCTGGCTCCTTCCAAGCCAACTCCAACCAGCCCCAGGCCCCAGCTGGCCGCACCCTTTCCCAGCCCCCTTGGGCACGCTCCTCTGGTGCCATGAAGCTCAGTCTGAGGAGGCTCGGCCTACGCAGAGACGGGGCCTTGCCTGCAGCCTGACCCCGGCCTTGGCCCCACCACCCATCTCTGGGAGAAGAGCATTGATCCCGGGACCCGGCGTCGGGCCACTGACTTCTCCACGAGTCAGCTGAGGGTTTGCTTCGGTAGTAAGCACACAAGGTTGATTGGGGGCTTGAGAAAACGGGATGCGCCTCGGGCAACATTCTGGAGACAAAATTCAGATTCATTCAATGACTGGTTTGGTCGGAGTACTTCTCCTCCTTGGTGGAAGCTGTAAATACACTTCAAAGATGCCCGTGATCTGGTGAAGAGCTGACGCGTGTCAGTGTTGCACAAATGGTCAGTGCCCATCTGGGGTCAAATGACGCGCGCACGTGCTGCTCTCGTACCTGGTGCCTTTTCTGTGAGACCCCTTGAGACCATTAGCTTTTCCAGCTCTTTGTAAAGGAACGCTGTGTTAAAAGTCAATAGAACAGTCTTTCTGTAATGAGTCATTTTTTGAGGGGGAAAAATTCACTTATTTTCCTCTGATTCTTTTTGTCATATTGTGCTCTGAGCAATTTCAATTAGAGGGTTCCATTTTAGTAATCCGTGCAGCTTGAATTGACGCCTGCTCCTCGTGACGGGAACCTTTCAGACTTCCTCCAGAAGCTTCAAGGATACAAAACTAATTGGAGTTTTGACGCTGTTTTACATCTCAGTAATTTTATTTTGGGGGCTTGGTGTTACTTTGCTGTCAAATTAAATCAGCCTCTGTATTGTGCAAGTCAGAACGGCATAGATAAAATTCCCCAGTATTCCAAGCCAGCGCACCCCTGTGCAGAGGAAAATAGCAGATCTACGTCAGCCAACCCACTGAGCAGAACCTCAGATTTCCTGCTTCCTCTCCCTCTCCTTAAATGGGAGAGGAAAAACTTAAAGAGGTTTATACTGCTGCATTTCAATAAAATTTTTATACTTGTTTTTGGTATGATTTTGTACAATTTGAAATTTATAGCAGAACTCTTTTGGCTTAACTTTGATGTAATGATGTTCATATGACATCTTGTACTTCAAAGGCGAAGCAGCAATGCACACATGTGAACACACTTTGCCAAGCCTCGGCCTGTGACCGAGTGTGCTCCCATCTTGAGTCTGTTCGGGTGGATTTTCCAATTTTGATGCTATTCATAGAAAACTTCGATGAAAGGCCAGCTTCCCCTGGTTACTGAGCATATGTCTGTGGTCATTTCATATGCACTCATAAATGGCCAGGTGATCACAGGCACGGAAGAAGGCATCTGCTTCTGGTGAAGGTGGAAGGGATGTTAGAAATCAACAGAGGGTACTTTTTAAACCAAACAGGTGGTGCAGTGGTTATCGATCCATGGGAATGACCTATGCCACTTCCTGATAGAGGCAGCATAGGAAAACCGTCCGAGTCCTGGAAGAATAGAGGTGGATTCCCAACTCTGTCTTTAGCTGGGAATTTTGCTGAAGACCCTCTCTGCACCTCTATTTCCCCAAATGAAATTGAGAGAGTTGGACAAGATGAGCTGAATGTGTTTCCAGATTCCAATCCCAAGGAGAGTGAATGACAGAGAAACTGTCCTCTCCTTTACATACCTGGGCTCTATGGTTTGGGGATTTTCCCCAAGGAAATCTTGCCCCAGGTGTTCTGCATGTAAGAGTGTGGGTGGCGGTCATGAGGGACAGAGGCAAACACCTCTGGTGTGCTGCTATTGCAAAGCCTCATCTAATGCTTTCCTGGAGTTCCAGGGTTTGGTGTGATTGTGATATCAGCCATCTTATAAATGTTGGTTTGTAATCCAGACACTGAAAAGCAAAAGCAGAACACTACTGCGTGAGTGGAAGAAAACCTATCCGTCATCCAAATCGGCTACTTAGTCTTGGAAGGTATGGGACAGGGGAAGGAAATGATCTTCCAGATCCTTCCTTCCTGGGTGGCTGCTGAGACGCCAATTAGATCTCAGGACCCAGTAAGTCTTAAGTTCAAACAGCACTGGCTGCAGGATAGCAGTGGAAGCCCTGTTGTTCTATGAGCCACTATGACTGGCTGCCACTTCCCAGCCTAGATCCAATACGGCTGAATGCCGATTCCATCTTTTTAACTTCCAGTGTGTCCCATAGAGGTAGGCAGTTGACCAAGTGGTTCTGTTTTACAGGGTCATTTAGCTAGTTGTGGCAATGTTTCAAAGTATACTTTACTTTATATCAGCATGAATTTGTGAAAAGCTATATAGTTCAATGGATTTTTTTTAAAAATCAGAAATGTTTTTTTGAATCACTCTAAGAGAGCTGGCTTTTGAAGGCATTCTAAGGTAAAGTTTTGACTATTTTTTAAAAATTCTTTCAGAAAGCAACAAACAATCTCTGAGTTTTAGAAACCCAATTTTCTCATGGGTTTTCTATTTTAAGGGTAACATCAACAACCTATCTTCCAGTTTGGGTAATTAAAATACAACTTAAGTTTTGTCAACTGATAATTACTTTACTTTCATACTGCGCAGGTGTATACTGCATGTTGGTTCTGGAAAGAGAAACTTATTTTATAACACCACAAACTCAAGTTTAAAGATCAGATATTTCCATTTTCCCCTAGGGCTGTTAATTTATTTTCAAGTAAGGATCTTAATCAATTGGTGCCTCAGCTTCCTCCATGGAGAATAGCCCTGGGGATGTGGCGTGGGCTGTGGTGAAGGGTGTTTGGATTCTTCGCCTTGCTCACAGGGCAAGGTAAGCCAGGGCCACAGCTCAGGGTGCTTGAGGTGACTGCCAGTTTATTTCTTTAACTATTCCAACCCAGCCTCATCTCGCTTCTTCAGATGCTTGAAGGAAAGGGGCCTCACCTCCTCCCTTGGCAATATAAATTTTTACCTGACTCCTAAAGGCACACGTTTTTTGGTGGACAAACTGGATCCTCCTAGTCATAAGGTGTGATGAATGACTCATCCTTCCTTGTAGGGCTAAACTTCGGGCTTCTAGATGAAGTGAACTCCCCTTTGGTTCACACCTCACAATAACCAGGAGGACATGTGGTTTCTTTGCCAAGAAATCAAAATACAAGGGGGAAGAGTATATTATCTCTGAAATTCGGCCAAAAGGAGGCCAATAGTTTGGTGGGGAACCTAGAGCAAGTTAGAATTTCCCTTCCTAAAATCCCCCTTCTGAAACCAAGATCAGAAGAGTAGTCTTGAAAATGCATTTTGACCATAGTCCTTGGCATGAAAGAAACGATATGCAGTCTCATGCCAAAAAGTGTTTCCTTGCATTTACATTCATGACTTAGAATGATCACATTATTCATTTTTCCCCAGCACAGAAATTTGCATTTTGCACAAAATTTGCCTTGTGCAGCAGATTTTTATAGTTATGGAAACTGTCATCATGATGGGAATGTACTGCTGCTCAACTCCCCAGACATAATTTAATATGGGGAGGAGAAAATGGCCTGCCTGGCTTATGGGTGATCATATTTCTACTACTGCAGCATGAAGGGCTTGTGTAGCCCTCCTCACTGCAGTTGTTATTCCCATAATTCGTGTGCGGGAGACACTCTGGATCTTGAAGCACTACATTTCTTGTCCCTGTCTTTCAGAATTCATTAACTACCGATGTCAGGATCTGAAAAATCTCGTGTGCTAGAGTTCTACCCTGTATGGTTCTTTGCACCCATGCTGTGTACTTATGTGGGAATATGCATAATTCAGTCTGAAGAAATACAGGAACACTTGAGCATATTATTTCACCATTGGGAGAAAAGGAGCCAGAGAAAACCAGCAGCTCTTGCTGCATGGAGTCCTGGAGGACGATCACCATCTTACAAGCATAGTCAACTGTCAGGACTTAATATCCTATTGATTGTTCATAATCAGGGAAGCAATTGGCTTCTTAGTTGTTTATTGACATTTATTTCCTTCTTTATATAGTTAAATTATTTTGTTTTGATAAAAATAAAACTTAAAATGAAAATGTCTCATCTGTTTTGTTGGTTTTTTCACTGGAACCACCACAAGCAATATCCTGTATGACTTGGATAACTGGTTATTTCCAACAAGTTGACTAGACATCCTGTCCGCCATATTGGTATCCCATTCCACTCAACAAAAGGATTAGGTAATGGTGAATTATTACATTCTCTTGTGCTGTTTCTTTCTTCCATGTGTCTCATTTGTCATTATCTGCCATATTTTATAGTTTGTAGCTTAGAAATGTGTTTTTAAACTCTTAATGTAGCTAAACTTTGAAACCACATGAGGGCACTATCCACAGTGCAATAATCCAAAACTTTCCCCCTTGGAATTGGTGTTTCTTGGATATTTAATTTTATTCGTCAACAGAGAAAACATCCTTCCATTAAAATTGTACCTTCTTGCAAATATAATTCATGTACTTTTTGCAAGAATAAGTAAACTTATTTTACAGCTTAACACAATATTCTTCTTCTGGGTATATACCATTTGAAACCACTTGAAGCCAACAGGGATAGAAGGCATTGGGGAAAAAAGTGGGAATGGGAACTTGGAAGGAACAGATACACTAACTGAGGACTCTTAATTTCTTTTTTGCTAACCCATAAAATTCTAATAGTAATAAAGTAACCCACAATTTTCAAACTGCAGTTATTTGAGGACAATCTTCATGCTTTTTGCCATACATGTCAACAGGCTATGTGTAGTCATATTATTTACTGAATACTCTTATTCAAATAATCTCTCTTAATGAAAGTATTTTTGCTGTAAGCAATAATATCTATGAAATCTCATTTAATTTGCTAGTTTGGTACATTTTCTAGTGTGTTATAATCAATCCATTAAAACTATTAGAAAGAGTTCCTCCATGTACCACGTAAGTATCATCTTCAGACCACCATGGTATACTCACTGCATTTGGGGAAACACTGAGTTCATCTAAAAGGTACATGTGTTGTTAGGTTCTCTAGCAGGTTCTACTTCTTGGTAAGGACAGCTCTGTCCCCATTTTTTCTCCAAGCCAATAGAGTTGGTAACCACAAGGAGAATGGTAGATATACAGAAAACTTTCTTGAGTCAAAATTTACAGTTGACTAACTAACATTCCAAATCAAAGGATCATCTCATTATTTAATTTTGAAAGACCTAAGGTCTTATCGTGTCATTTGCTTTGCTTGTTTTTGTTTCGATGTTTTGTTGGTTGGTTGGTTGGTGAACGCAGAGCAACACACAGGGATAACCAGGTTGGGCTCACACACATGCATGCCTATCAGTTCCGTTGAAAGGCTGTTTCCGTAGCTTTAAATGTGAAGCAAATGGATTTGGCTGCACCACCAGCCATAGAGAGCAAGTTTCAAGTCTCCTGCTTGGTGACAGCTTGTTGATCTTCAGCTGTGAAGGCAGATTGACTTGCTCTGTGGCATCTGGGGCCTTTGTCTCCAGCTGTGACAAACATGTTTTTGGTTTCCCTCAGTTTCTGCCAGAGATACATTCAAGGTCCTTCACCACAGAGCATCCTGGGACAAGTTCATGGCTATTTTAGCCCGGAAGTCGGTAAATTATTTTCCTGTGTAAGTGCATGAGTGGATAGATTCCTATAGGGAACTGGAGATTTTATAGGTGCAGCTTCTGGGACAGAGAGACTGAGGCCTGTCCTTGACCACAGAGATCTGGCTGCCTTCCGTGTGTGCACCATGTACAATGGGGTTAACCTCAGCAGGACAAGGCCCCGTGGCTCCCTCGTAAATTAAAGGCCAAATACTCAGGCTTGTTTGTCTATGTGATGTGTGAACCACAAATGTTAGTGTTCTAGTTAGACACATTTGCTTGAAAGTGGCCCCTCAAAATACACACGCTCACATGCATGTGTGAAGATACATGGACAACTTACTCAAAAAGTCCTCCTCTGGTTAAAATAAAAAACTGGGTGGGCTGGGGCCAAGGAGCTAGGAAATGAAACAACTATGTATGTGGCCAGAAGGGATCTCCTTGGGGACAGGGGCCATGCTATCTTCATCTTGGTGCTCCTCTCGCTGGAACAGGGCTCTGCTCCTGTTTGCTACGTAAACAAGTGCAAATGCCTCACTGGGAGTCAGAGGAAGGAAAGAAAGACTCTTAGAAAAGTAATTGAGCCCAATCTCTTTCTTCCTGAGGACCCATCTCATTATCACAGACAGGGCAAAGGCATCTGGAAAAGTCTCCACTTTCACTAATTTTAGAACATAGTGGCAATTTCCCATTAACATCTCCATCTTCTTGTTCTTTGAACCAATAGGCCGAGGGTAGGCATGAGGGTACAGGAGTGAAAGGGCACATGAGGGAAGAAGGGATGCTGAGAGGGGCGACCTTTACCCTGCTTCAAACTGTCACTATCCTTATTTACTGATGAGATGATTCTACATTTAGAACACCCAAAAAACTCTGCCAGAAATCTTCTAGAACTTATTAACAAATTCAGCAACATAGCACGATATAAAATTAACACCCATAAATCATGTTCCTATACATCAATGACAAATCAACTGAAAGAGAAATCAGGAAAACCATCCTATTTACAATAGTCTCAATAAAATAAAATAAAATACTTGGGAATCAATCTAACAAAAGAGTTGAAAGGACTCTACAATGAAAACTACAGAACACTAAAGAAAGAAATTGAAGAAGACCTTAGAAGATGGAAAGATCTATGTTCTTGAAAAGGCAGAATAACTATTGTGAAAATGGTCATATTCATATTAAGAAAATCGTGCACCACGATCAAGTAGGGTTCATTCCTGGAATGCAAGGATGGTTTAACATCTGTAAATCAATAAACGCAATCCATCATGTCTATAGACTTAAGGATAAGAATCATATGGTTATTTCAATTGACACAGAAAAAGCTTTCGACAAAATACAACACGCCTTCATGCTCAAAACACTAGAAAAAATAGGGATAGTAGGAACATACCTGAACATTGTAAAGGCTATTTATGCTAAGCCCATGGCCAACATCATTCTTAATGGAGAAAAACTGAAACCACTCCCTTTAAAAACAGGAACAAGACAGGGATGTCCTCTTTCACCACTTCTATTCAGCACTGTCCTCGAAACTCTAGCCAGAGCAATTAGGCAGACTAAAGAAATTAAAGGGATACGAATAGGAAAAGAGGAACTTAAGCTGTCACTATTCGCTGATGACATGATTGTATATTTAGAGGATCCAAGAACCTCCTCCTGAAAACTTCTAGACCTCATCAATGAATTCAACAAAATAGCAGGCTATAAAATCAACATGCACAAATCTAAAGCATTTTTTATATGCAAGTGATGAAACAGCTGAAAGAGAAATGAGGAAAACAACTCCATTTGCAATATCCTCAAAAAAAAAAAAAAAAAACTTTGGAATCAATCTAACCAAAGATGTAAAAGATCTCTACAATGAAAACTACAAAACATTGAAGAAAGAAATTGAGGAAGACCTTAGAAGATGGAAAGATCTCCCATGTTCTTGGCTGGGCAGAATCAATATTGTCAAAATGGCCATACTACCAAAAGTGCTATACAGATTCAATGCAATTCCAATTAAAATCCCAATGACGTACCTCACAGAAATAGAGCAAGCAATCGTGAAATTCAGCTGGAAGAATAAGAAACCCAGAATAGCTAAAGCAATCCTTAGCAGGAAGAATGAAACAGGGGGTATCACAATACCAGAACTAAATGAAACTAAACCCCTATCTCTCACCCTGCACAAAAATCAACTCACAATGGATCAAGGACCTTGAAATCAGACCAGAGACCCTGCATTTTATAGAAGAAAAAGTAGGTCCAAATCTTCACCTTATTGGCTTAGGATCAGACTTCCTTAACAGGACTCCCATAGCACAAGAAATAAAAGCAAGAATCAATAACTGGGATAGATTCAAACTAAATAACTTTCTCTCAGCAAAGGAAACTATCAGCAATGCGAAGAGAGAGCCTACAGAGTGGGAGAATATCTTTGCCACTCATACTTCAGATAGAGCACTCATTTCCAGAATATATAAAAAAAACTCTACACCAAGAATACAAATAACCCAATCAACAAATGGATTAAGGATATGAACAGAAGAAGATCTACAAGTAATCAACAAACATATGAAAAAATGTTCACTATCTTTAGTATTAAGAGAAATGCAAATCAAAACTACACTAAGATTCCATCTCACCCCAATTAGAATGGCGATTATCAAGAATACAAGCAACAATAGGTGTTGGAGAGGATGTGGGGAAAAAGGTACACTCATACATTGCTGGTGGGGCTGCAAATTAGTGCAGCCACTCTGGAAAGCAGTGTGGAGATTCCTTAGAAAACTTGGAATGGACCCACTATTTGACCCAGCTATCCCACTCCTCGGCCTATACCCAAAGGACTTAAAATCAGCATATTACAGAGATACAGCCACATCAATGTTCGTAGCTGCTCAGTTCACAATAGCCAGACTGTGGAACCAACCTAGATGCCCTTCAATTGATGAGTGGATAAAGAAACTGTGGTATATATATTCAATGGAATATCACTCAGCTATAAAGAATAATAAAATTATGGCATTTGCAGGCAAATGGATGAAATTGGGGAATATCATGCTAAGTGAGATAAGCCATTCTCAAAAATCCAAAAGATGAATGATCTCACTGATAAGCGGATGATGACACATAATGGGGGGTGGGGGGGCAAGAATGGAGGAAGGAGGGACTGTATAGAGGGAAAAGAGGGGTGGGAGGGGTGGGGGAAGGAAAAAATAACAGAATGAATCAAACCTCATTACCCTATGTGAATGTATGATTACGCAAGTGGTATGCTGTTACTCCATTTTCAACAGAAACAACATGTATCCCATTTGTTTACAATAAAAAAAATAGTCATATTACCAAAAAAAAGCTATATAAATTTAAGGCAATTCCTATTAAAATTCCAATGACATGCTTCACAGATGTAGGAAAAGCAGTCATGAATTCATTTGGAGAAATAAGAAGCATAGAAATAGCCAAAGCAATCCTTAGTGAGAAAAGTGATGCAGGAGGCACTCCAATACTAGACCTTAAATTATACTGCAGAGCTATAGTAACAGAAACGGCATGGTATTGGCACCAAAACAAACATGAAGGCCAATGGTACGGAAGACACAGAGAAAAAACCCACATAAATACAGTTTTCTCATAGCAGACAAAGATGCCAAAAATATACATTGGAGAAAAGACAACCTATTCAACAAATGGTGCCGGGAAAACTGGAAATCCATAGGTAGCAGAATGAAATTTAACCCCTATCTCTCACCCTGCACAAAACTACACTCAAAGTGGATCAAGGACCTAGGCACTAGGCCAGAGACCCTAAGCCGACTAGAAGAAAATGTAGGATCAGCTCTCCATCACGATGGTGTAGGAACCAAATTCCTCAAATAAGACTCCTAAAGCACAAGAAGTAAAACCAAGAATCAATAAATGGGATGGTATCAAACTAAAAACCTTCGCAGCAAAGGAAACAATCAAGAATGTGAAGAGAGCCTACAGAAAGGGAGAATACCTTTGCCACATGCACCTCAGATAGAGCTGTAATCTCCAGGATATATAAAGAACTCAAAAACCTAACGTTAAATAAATAAATAAATAAATAATAAATAACCCGATCAATAAATGGGCAAAGAAACCAAACAGGCACTTCACAAAAGAAATATGAATGGTCAAAAAATATATGAAACAATGTTCAACTTCTCTAGCAATTAGAGAAATCCAAATTAAAATCACAGTGAGATTTCATCTCACTCTAGTCAGAATGGCAATTATCAAGAATACAAGTAACAATAAATGTTGGCAAGGATGTGGGGAAAAGACACACTCACACTTTGCTGGTGTGACTGATTATTGGTGCAACCACTCTGGAAAGCAGTATGGAGATTCCTCAGAAAACTTGGAATGGAACCATCATTTGCCCAGTTATCTCAGTCCTCAGTCTATACCCAAAGGACTTAAAATCAGCATACTGTTGTGATGTGTGATGTGTGGCCACATCAATGTTTATAGCAGCTCAATTCACAGTAGACAAGTTATGGAACCAGCCTAAGTGGCCTTCAACAGATGAACAGTTAAAGAAAGTGTACGCAATATACACAATAGAATATCACTTATCCACAGAGAAGAATGAAATTATGGCATTTACTGGCAAATGGATGGATCTGGAGACTATCATGCTAGAGAAATAAGCCAGTACCCCAAAAAAACCAAAGGCTGAATGTTCTTTCTGCTATGTGGATGCTAACACACAACAAGGAAGGGTGGGGAGAATGGAAGTCCTTTGGACTAGACAAAGGGGGAAGAAGGGAAGGGAAGGGGATGGGAAGAGAAAAGACAGTAGAATGACTCGGACATCATTTCCTGTGCTCACGTATGAACACGTGACCAGGGAAACTCCACTTCATGTGCAACCACAAGAATGGGGTCCTAATTAGAATAGGTTATATGCCACGTAGGTATGATACGTCAAAATAAGCTCTACTGTTATGTATATCTAAAAAGAACAAATTAAAAAAGAAGAGCAGCACATCTTATAAGAAGTTCTGCATCAAGGTTTGAAAATATCGATGAGTTTCTGGTTAATTGGAAATTACCTTGATAATCAAATTATCCAGATGCCTCCACCTGCTAAATGTTCCAGTTAATCAAGGTTTGATTGTGTTTGTTTTGCAAAAACAAAACTTTTCTCCTAAGATGTTTAGACTCAAATAGATGAGCACGGTTCCTATGTGGTCTCTTAATTTATGCACTGAAGTCGCTGTTCCACGGGCAATTTGGCAGGGATCACAGGCACAGACAAAGAAGACGTTAACAGCAAAAAGACATCACCAAAAAGCCTTTGGAAGACAGGCACTTCACATCTTCAATTATAAGACAACCTGATGCAGAAAGAGAATAAATTAATTTAAAAACCTCCTGCACAAAGAAAATAATGGAAAAATACATCACAAGTAGTTATCCCTTTTGTGCTAAAAACAAGTGATTTGGAGAAAATAACTGCATGGGGCTGAATGTGTTCATCTTATTATCTTTTTCTGGTTTTAAATTCTTATGGGAGAAAGAGAGAACAAGAGAAAAGAAGCTTCATTGTCTCGGCAAACACTTATTGGATATTTGGTATGTCGCCAGGCACCAGGCTACACTTTCTGTTCTTTTTCTACACTTTTCCTGTTCTTCAAGTCACTTTCACTCATGTGAGAGAAACTTCTAGATGTCTCATTGCTAGTTCCAACAGAACTAGCCATTTTCCCAGAAAGGCCATTTTCTTCGGTGCCCTTCCCAGAAGTGTTGTGGTTCAACTTAGGCACAGCTGGGAATGTCACGTGGAGCATCCCCCTGAAACCTGGCTTAGGGCTTGGGTTATCCCAGGCCTTGAGGGGCACCCATTTGTCAGGAGAGGGTCCAGTGTTGCTTGAGTTTATGAGTGTTTCTGGTTGGGATCTCCTGCAAGCCGACGGAAGCAGAGGTCAGCATGCGTGAGGTTACTCAGGGAGTACCACTGGTCTCCTGTGCAAAGGAGGGGGCCAGTAGCACGGAAGGAGGGCGAGGACAAGAGAGGCAGCCAGTCTGCCACTAAGGAGCCTGGGTGGCCCATTTCAGATTCACAACAGTGAGGATCCACTGAAGGTCCTTCCCTTCCTCCTTCCCTTTCTTTCCCTCTTCCTTCCTCCATTTCTTTCCCCTTCCCTTCCCTTCCTTTCTCCCTTCCTTCCTTCCTTTCTCCCTCCCTCCCTCCCTCCCTTCCTTCCTCCCTCCCTCCCTCCCTTCCTCCCTCCCTCCCTCTCTCCCTTCCTCCCTCCCTTCCTTCCTTCCTCCTTTCCTTCCTTCCTTCCTCCCTCCCTTCCTTCCTCCCTCCCTTCCTTCCTTCCTCCTTTCCTTCCTTCCTTCCTCCCTCCCTTCCTTCCTCCCTCCCTCCCTTCCTTCCTCCCTCCCTTCCTTCCTTCCTCCCTCCCTTCCTTCCTCCCTCCCTTCCTCCCTCCCTCCCTTCCTCCCTCCCTCCCTCCCTTCTTTCCTTTCTGGAATTCAACAAATATTTATTGAACATCTGCTGTCTGCCAAGCACAGCCTGGTAAAGAAGATGCCACTAAGCAGATATCACATGTGTTGATTTACAACTAGAAGCAGAACATGCTGGCTAAGAAGAGGGCAAACCACTGGGGAAACCGCAGAACCAGGGAATCTTTAGGCTGAACACTGAAGCATGAGCTAGGCTGAGGGGGGCCGGGTTTCCCAGGTGGAACGCACTCTGTGTTGGAGGAATGGAAAGGAGGATGGTGTGGCCCAGGTCTTGTGTAGGTGGGAGAGAAGCAGTAGGAGGTGGGCCTGCAGGGATGTCAGGTCAGGAGGACTTTGTGGGAGGAGCTGAGATGGGTTTATCTTATTAACTATGGCCAAGAAGTCTTCTGGGGATCCCAGAATAAGATCCTTCTGAGACTGGAAAGTGAGAAATTGTCTTAAAATTTATTGTTATTACTATTCATGTTGCTGGGAATGGAACTCAGGGCTTTGGGTATTCTAGGCAAGACGTCCATCACTAAGTTACACCTTTGGCCTTGGTTTAAACCAAAATTCACAGTCGTGCCTGAAAGGTTGGTGTTGTTTCTGAAAATAGGAAGTAATTGATTAAAAAAATTTAAAAAAAGGCTAGAGCCAATGCTGCTTGGGAGGCGGAGAGCTGTTCAGTATGACACAAAATTCCATACGACTGTTGATGTGGACCCCTGTGATTTCACAGGAGCTGATCTTAATGGGATCACCTAGTTGTGAAAGAAATTCTGAGGGGTTTATTCCACTGCAAGATTTGAGAACGTGGTCCATAGCTCTCTGATAAAGAAGCAGACGGCATGAATTGACTGGTGATTTGCTTTTATCTGAATGGACAGATGAAAGAGGAAAGTCACTAACATCCAGAAGATTCCAAATGTCTGCTGCCTCCTGTGTCTTACAGGATTCATGGAGAAAGACGCTTCTCTTCTGGCATAAGAACAGAATCTGAGAGAATTGGGATCTGAGAAAACTCCAGAAGCTGGGACCCGTGCTTGCAGTCTCCGTCCCCGCTCCGCCCAGCTCTCTCTCCAGAGGAGGGTGGAGGAGCCCTAGGCTGGAGGGAAGCCGGCTGTGATGGCTGAGGTCTCGCTCAGGGGCCTCTCCTCACCCACTGGGTTGAGCCGCTTCATCGTGTTCTCTGCTCTCCATCCTTATTTAACACAGATTTAAAGTTTGAAAAGCTTAACCTTTTCAATTAGTAGCTGAGCTCTCCCCCATAGAGATCGTCTAATTAAAAAACCAATTCATGGGTCAGTGTGTATCAGTTGTCTTTTATTTGGTACTTATAAAAACAGTCCACATCCGCCGAGAGCGCGTGGGGGAAAGCTCTTCAAAATGTGCTGTCTTCTAAGTGTCAGAGATGACACTTGAGGCCTCTGCGCCTGGGAGCGAGAGGTGCACACTGGTCTTTAATTAAGGAACCAAGAACGTTTAACAACGCAAACCACCAGCTGCTTTAAGGCAGCAGGAAGCCCTCGGATAACCAGGATGGGCTTGCTATCCCAGCATCCTGCTACGTGCCTTGGCCTGCCGAGCTGACCCTCAGCTAGCTGCTGCATGGCCACTCTCATGCTGTGACAACTCAATTTTCACAAGTGGCAAAGAAAGTAAAACTGTGGTCCCCCTGCCCCATGGGACCTGTCTGTCACAGCACATTAACGGAGCTATTGAAGAAGCAGCCCTCTGCCAAGTGAGACCCGCAGACATGGGGACACGTGAACTGCCCTGAAGGATCAGACCCTCTCTGTGCCGACTGGGGAAGAAAGAGCCTCTGGGAAGACAGAGCAGGAACCTGCACGATTGGACTCTGATTTTCTAACCAGAGTGCTGGAAATTACTGACAGATTGAATGAACTAATGTGCTCTGGAGCATCAGGGAACTTAAAGGTGGAGATTTAATTGACTTCGACCCCAAACCTAGGAACTGGGGTGGGGAAAGCTATATTATGAATCGCCACCGCATCCACTGCTTGGTGGTTTCATGTGTCACAAGAGGGAATGTAGCTTTCGGTTCCATACAGATGGATTTCAGATGACGGCCTGGTGCACCCACGAGGAGAAGCAGCAGACTGCAACTGCACCGCGTGGGGGTCACACGAGCAGAGCCTCCTCACCCCGGGAAAGATTCGATCAGGGAACGCGGGGTGGTGCCATGGCGGGGCGAAGCCCCTGTCCACGTGGCCTGGCTTGTCAGGGCTCCGTGAAAGCATGTGCCAGTCCCCTCCCAGAAGGCCTTTTCGATGACCCTGACTGCAGTGGCGTTTAGACCTGCCTAGAATATGAAGTTCCTCTGGTTGCATTCTTCCACCCTGGAAGGCAGAGGGACAAAAGGTAGGTTGTGGCTGGCTTCAAGTGACACTCTCTAAATGTCAAGGTAAGATTAGGGGTAGCACAGGGAGTCTCTTCCTGATTAATACGGACTCTTAGCAGACAGCCTTGAGGAGTCTTCTCCGTGAAATGGCCCCAGCTTCCCTCAGTTTTGTTTGGGTTCAAACAAAAGGCCAGACTTTTATGATGGGGTTGTCTATAAGAACTGGTGATGGTTTTCTTTAAAAAGACAGGCTTCTGCTGTCAGGAAAAAGAGACACCCTGCTCTACCAAAAATGAAAATGAATAAAATGCAAATCAAATGCTAAAAAAGAAAAGAAAAAAAAATCTCCCCCGGGCTTGCTTAGTTGCATATTGAGTAGCTACTGCGAGTCCGACCTGTGCTGGGCTTGGAAACCTCAGAGTCAGTGAGAAGAGTCCCTATTCTCAGAAAGTGTACGTCAGCATAGCATAGAGCCTGTCTTGTGGTGGGCACACAAGGGTCTGCAGACTTATATTGAATTTCATCCACTTACTGATTCATTTAGCAAGCCTTCTCTGAGACCCTAACTCATGCAGACTAATAGTCAGTTAGCCACCAGATGGAACAAGGTGTGGATTGAGAATGAACTCGATGTCTTGCTCAGCATGTGGGCTTTGGACTTCACGGACCTGGGCTTGAGTCTGGCTCTTCTCTGAATCTCTGCCTGGCATTGAATCTTCTCCTTGCCTCAGTTTCTGCTTCTGCAAAATAAGGACAATACAAACACCCTCTCTAGGTTTATTGCTTTCAGTGAAAACCCAACAGCTCATGTTGGTTCTCTTCTGAAATGCTTTGTTATTAAGTTGGAAGTTGTCAACCTCAACACTCTGAAAAATTATTGAGATTTCCCCAAAGCCTATGTTACAAAGTCTCCATGAATTTCTATTATAAATATTCATCCATATTTGTCATATTATAAATTGGAAAAAAAAATTTAAACTTGTTTTTGTTAATTCATTTTGAAATAACAATAATAAACTGGTTACATATTTTTAAATAGAAAACAGCAGTTTTCAAAAGAAGCATGTAGTGAAAAGAGCGTATTGTTTTCCACTGTGTGCACAGCTCTCTTACTGTGCGCTGCAACGTCATTATCCTGGTTGTTTCGGAAACTCCACTGTGTGCTCCTTAGAGGCTCTGTCTACAAAAGGCCAGCTGCATCTTAGCATGGCCGTGGAAGTGGTGTGTCAGGCCTCCTGAAGGCGGTGGGCCTGACCACACCTGGAGGACCCACTGTGTTCAGTCACTCCTCTGCCACCTCCAGGCAAACCCCAGGCACAGGAAAGCTTAGGAACTTGCCGAGGTCATGCAATGAAGAGCAGCAGAGCTGGCACTTAAGCTAGCTGTTGGCTCCAGGTCTGTGTCCCCATTTCCATGACTCTTGTAAGGAACCCAGAGGGGTGGCAATGGGGAAGCTCTGTGTTTGCCTGAGCAACCAGGACCTCTATGCAGCACTGTGACGTCATTTTGTGAAGACCCTCCCACCCCATCCTCCAACAGCCCCTTCATTTCCCACCAAGGCCCTGGGACAGCCCTTAGGAATCAAGATCGGAGCTTTGCAAAATAGTCATGAAGATTCTGAACCTTCCTTTCATCACCTGGATCCTCACCCGGCAGCTTCTCCAGGGGCTAAAAGTCATTCACAGAAGAAGAGTGTGTCCGTCTGATCCACCAGAAAGCCTGAGAAAGCCCCAGCCTTCGGGCGGCTCCCTCCTCAGATTGCAGAGTGATGGGGCCCCTCCATGCACACTGTGGGGAACAGAGCAGGTTCACTGAAGGGCTGGCCGGGAAGTGATCCAGCAGCTGTCTCTTGCTTTGCCTCCTAGGACCAAAAAGGGCAGGGGGTTTATTCAGATGACTCGGGTACACTGAGGCCATGCAAAACCAGGGCTACATCTGGCTTCCTCTCTCTCTTAAATCTATGGGCCATTTACTGTTTTTGGCTCAAAGTAGTCCATAGACTTTGCAAGTTACTATTCCCATTTGCCAGTTAAAAAGAAATTGGGAAAGGGGAAAAAAAATTCCATTTTTATCATGGGAAGAAATGAGACTGTTTTTGAGACATAGACAACTGAATTTCTTTATGCATAGTGAATTATTAATTCAGCACAGATTTGTTACATGAAAAAATCATCAGTACCACCAGAGACCTTCGCACCCCAGGATGATGATAATGCCATACTTGCATTTCATAGTGCTTGGCATTACGAGGCCCTGCCGTGGGCTCCTCGGCTTCAAGTTTGATAACTGTGTGGAATGGAGTTTTGCCCTGACTGGAATCAGCAAGAAAGCATGGGAATTTTATTTCATCGATTACCACCATGTCCCAAATCAGGGACAAACACTCCAGATTCAATCAGAAGCACCTTGGGGAACATTCTTACTATTTGACATTTTTTTCTTATTGGCCTCCCACACTCAATCTAACTTTTCAGACAGGTCTTGGAGAATCAAGCCACACAGGATCAGCTTTGGGGATGTTGCATAAATGTCCTTGTTTTTAACCTCTAATTGGGTGGAGTCATTGATTAGGGTGACCACCATACGAAGAAACGCATTAGCCATTTGTTGTATGATTGCTTTGTATGCCCCTCCCACACACTTTGGATGTATATCTTTTTAAAATTTTTTTTTGTTTGTTCTAATTAGTTGTACATGACAGTGGAATGAATTTATATGTTTTGATAGATCATACATAAACAGAGTATAATCTCTCATTTTTCTGATTGTACATATTGCAGGATCACATCAATCATGCTGTCATACACGTACATGAGGTAATAAGTCTGTTTCACTCCACTATCATTTCTTCCCCCATGCCCTTTCCCTTCCCTTCACTCCCCTCTACCTAACATAAAGCAACTCTATTCTTCCCTAGAGCCCCCCGCCCTATTGTGAATTAGCTCCTGCATATCAGAGAAAATATTCTGCCTTTGGTTTTTTGGGTTTGGCTTATTTCACTTAGCATGATATTCTCTAACTCCATCCATTTGCCAGCTAAAGCAATCACTGAATGTGTACCTTGATGGACTTCACGGGGTCTACACTCACAGCCCCCACTTGGTCGAGACACAGAATGTTCTCAGAGCTGCAACGTGCTTGCTCTCGGTACGCTACTCTCTCCACCTGAACTAACCACTCTGACTTCCGTCACCCCGGATGAACTCCTGCATGCATTTACCATTCACATCCGCGGCCTTGTTCTGTATCTGTCCTTCTCCTCAATTGTTTCCTGTTAGGATCCATCCACGGGGCCAGGTGTCTCCCTTGCCCATTGTAGCTCAGATGTGCCATTTCCCTGGGAGCTCCCACCTGCTTATACTCATCCACCCCAGGGGGTCTGGGCTCCTGCTGTGGCATGGCCATGTCCTGGGTTTGTGCAGGGCAATCTGCTAGATGTCTCAGTTTGCGGATACTTTAGGAGGTCAAGTCTCAGCCTGGGAGAGGGTGACCGGGCCTTTTGTGTGTCGCAGCCTAGGTCTTTGGTTTTGTCATGGAACCTCCTTGACCAAGCATTGACTGACTACATGGTGCAGCCAGACTCTCCGCACGCAGGACTATCCTCCCCATTCCTAATTTGGCTCACGAAGTCTCCCACTGCCTCCGAAGTGCCCCAGGATGACAGTGATGACTGCTGGCAGTTGCTGTTGAAGCAGGATCTGGAGGTGCAGCCTTTATGCACAGAACGGGAAAGTGGAGTGTGTCTGTCAGTCATTCCCTTGAGGGACTGCTCCCTGCTGCCTCTCAGCAGCCCAGAAACGCTAACAGAAGTTTTCAAAGGAAGACACAGGGAGGGGAGGCAGGGAGGGGAGCCCTCCAGCCCTGCAGTCTTTGGTTGTTCCTATTGTGTGTAACTGTCAGAACGTGTGACTGAGGACTAGGGCCACTGCCCGCAAGTTCACAACTGGTCGTTACTGGCTTCAGGTGCATCCAGCCATGAAAGAGTTCCTGGTGGCCTGCAGATGAGGGTGTCACAGAAAGGCGGCTTCCCGCTTCCCACCCAGCCAAACATCAGGGACGAGGCAATGGGAAAGTAGCCTCCTGCTGGCGAGGCCGCCACCCCCCCCCCCCCCCCCCCCCCCCCCGCAGAGACACTGCTTAGGAGACAGCAAATCCTCCGCATCCTGTGCGATTTCAGGATGATCAGGAAGGTTATGCTGAGGAGGATTTAGTAGCTGAGGTTGATAGAGAAAGAAAATAAATGAAAAAAGGAAAATAATCACTGTCTTCTAGTACAGCGGGAAAAATATCAACAGAATCCTGATGTCATGTAATTCAAACCAGATGAAGAAAACTTCACATCCCACCAAATCCTCCATTTTCTAATTGATCCTTATGGGAATGACATTAACGGGGATGCTGGGAGTATAGTGGACTGTGGAAAGCCACCTGGCTCTAGGCACACAATCACATGGCCATAGAGTTGGTGGTGACATGCCCAGGTTGAGGAGCCAGCAGAACCAGAGCAAAATCCGCGTTTTCCCACATCAGTTGCATGATTTGGGATGAATTACTTACCATCCCTGACCTTCGGTTTCCTCATCTGTAAAGTAGGGGTGATAGCTGCCCTGCGCCAGAGTGATGTAACCCCAAAGCCTTGTGGGACTCAGGCTGAGCCCGCCCAGCACACAGCAGGTCCCACTAGACACCAGCCCCTTGCTCTGATTTCACAGGGCCTGTCCCTCACCCTTTAGTGACCACTCTCAGGGGAGCAGTGCTGGAGTCTTCCAGGTTCATCCACAGTGATGTGGCCTACCTTTTCCCTTCCCTAACGTGTCCGCTGCTGGACATCTGACCTAAGGAAATACTTTGAGGTACATTGAAACGTTCTTGCTGGAGTATAGCACCGCTGGCGGCAGTGACGGAGTGGGAAGAATCTGAATGTCCCTGCAAAGGTCAGCACCATACGAGCCACAGTACCCCCATTCAGCAGGACAATCGCAGCATTTGAGAGAAGCAGCAGATTGACGAGTGTGGCAGGGAAGGGGCCAAGTCCTAAAAGGAGAGCGTGCAACAGCACTTGAGGACGTCTGTGTGCTTAGAGTGTGAAGAAGAAACAATCGCACGCTCAGCTGAGCACACAGCAGAGGCCAGGGGCATCTGGGCACCAGCGGCTGTGAGCTGCTCAGGCCCCGTGGTCATGTGGCAGGCCAAGAGGGGCACCCCTGGGGGCAGAAGGGGCAGCAAGCACACTCCGCCTTCTGCACAGGAGGTGCTGACCTGAACCCGGCGGCCATCTGGGACGCGTCACACGTTAGTGACAAATCCATGGCCAGCCTGCTCTGCTGATGCCCCTGTCCCCGAGGTCAGCACTCCCTGGGACTGAGGTGAACCAGGACTGGAGGGGAGGTGGGAGCCTGGGCCAGAACTTGGGACACGAACCAGCGCACGGGTGCCGAGTTGCCCCAGCTCGGAGGGAGGAAAGGGAACGCCTGGAAGACACGAGTCTCCTGTGCAGCCCTGGACATTTGTAAGACTGTTGTCGCTGGGGGCAGTCTGGTGGGCAGACGCCATTGCTGGTCGAGAAGCCTTCTGAGAAACCCCTGTGGATAAGGCTGGGGCGTGTGGGGACGCCACAGCGTCAGCGGGGGAGGCGGGAAGGAGAGCACTCAGGGATCTTGAAAGGGTATGTGTATTTTTCCTTGCGCTGGGCTGAGGGCGCTGGCTTTGAAGAGCCAGCGAGGGGACGTGTGAGAATGTGGGGCTCTGGACGGGAGTCGGCTTCCCTGATTGGAAGCAGCTGTGGGCCTTTGACTTTCTGGAGGAGCACAAAGTTTGGTGTCCTTATGGTGTTAGGGGTTATTCCAGATAACTTCCTGCCACCCGGCCCCGCTGATTGGAACCATTTCCTACCCACTCAGGCTTCAGGACTTGAGGGGGCTCTGCCACGGCGGTGGCACCACCTTCCACTGCAGCCTCCCAGCCTCCTCCCCGGAGCGCCGCAATGATTCAATCACAGGGGCTCCGCGCCCTGGCCTTGCAGCCCCGCTTCTCCCCTCCCCTCTGAGCGATTTAGGTCACTCATGCTTCCGAGCAGAGAAATTACCTCTTCGAAATCTTCTTTCGTGATCTAATTCTCTGGAGCCCTGGGGTAAACAGGAGCTTGAGAGCAGGGTCTGAGAAATTGCTAGAATGATAAACGGGTTAGGAGGCAGTGATTGGAACTCCTCGGGACAGTCTCCTCACCCATCCATTAGGGCAAATGGTAGCATCTACTCAGAGGGTTATATTATTTAGCAAATGGATTTTATTGAAATTAATTTTTATTTTAAAATCCTTTTAGATTTTCAAAAAAGATGTGAAGACAGTGCAGAGAATGCTCATGAGCCTTTCGCCCAGTTTGTGCCCTCACCAGCTCTTGTGCATTCGTGGTGTGCCCATGGCGGCCATCACGGAGCTGGCCTTGGTACACTCCTGTTGACCAGACTCCACGGTTTAATCAGATCTCACTAGTTTCCTCCTCCTGTCCCAGTTCCGCTCTCCGATCCCATCTGGACACCGCGTTATATTCAGTTGTCACATCCCCTCAGGCTCCTCTGGTCTGTGACAGTTTCTTAGACTCTCCTTGGTTTTGATCACCCAGATAGCCTGGGGGTGCGGTGCCATCAGGAAGTTCATGGAACATCCCTCACTGGGGTTCACCCAATGTTCTCATTAGACTGGGCTATTGCGTTTGGGGTAAGAAGATGGAGAGGTGACGCGCCCCCATCACACCACAGTCAGGGTTCCTGCTGTGGGGGGATGTTGACCTTGACTCTACAGGGGCGCTCTGAGGATTCGGTGATGTTGCACAGGTAAGATGCTCAGAAGAGCAAGCCCAGGAAGACAGACCAACTCACTGTGGAGTAGGTGGTTAGGGAGGGTTTTTCCTGGGTCAGTTTCAGACGTGGGTGAATCAGATCAGACTCCTGGACAAGCTCCCCGCCCCCCCCGCCACAATTGGAGTGTCTGTGGCGCCTGCACCTCTGGTGCCCAGTGCTCTGGTCACTCTGCTTTGTTCAGTTCAGAACTCTGCCCCGCAGAGACCGTGGCTCCATTGTTGGCAACAGGGCATGTGGGGACCAGAGTCTGAGCTTACACATCAATTTCTGCCCGGGGATGAACAGCCCAGGAGACGAAGAGACAGATTTACAGTTAGCAGTGCACCACAGGAAGGGAGAAGGGCCTTTCACAACAGCAGAACAGCTCTCTTGGGGACAGTGTGACCAGGATAGACACCCACTGCAGCTGTTGCTAACTTTCTGTGCAACCATGGAAGACTCCCTCCTCAGAGGAGGTTTTCTTGGGAGTAAAGTGGGGACAGCAGGGTTGAACTGGCCTTTCCCAGCAAGTTGTTTTCAACCTAATTTGATGTTTAAGACCTTTGAGAAAATATGGGGACCAAGGCAAAGTTCCAGCCCCTTGGAAGCTCACAATCTTCAGCTGTAAGTCTTGAAGGGCTTTGCGGGAGTACAGACTTTAAAAAATAGAGTCTGGATACGCATGTAAGACATTTTGAATAAGAGGCAGAAAGGGCCTGCTTTCCTCGCCGGGATGGTGATTCTTCTGGCAGTGTCATCTCTGAGTATCAGAACACTCAGCAGTGGAAGGTGTTCTGGGCCCGATGGCTGGAGAGGCAGAATGAGCGATCTTCACAGCCATCGATGATTCTTAAACGACCGCCCTCCCCAACCAAGATGCAGCATGGTCAGTGACTCTCTGAAGCGTGGGTCCACCATGTCCTCCTTGTTCCCTGCTGAAACCTCCCAGGAAACAGTTCAGTGACTTTGTTCCAAACTAGCAAACTCTATAGTTTCAAAGTGCCCCATACAGATGCGCCTGGACTTGTGATGGGCTGACACCCTGGGAAGTGCATGGGGAGCTGAAGACCACTGTCAGACCTGGAGGACGCACTGGACACCCTGAACCCCCAGAACTTCCTTGCTCAGCTCAGCCTGACTGGAGTGTGCTCCCAGCTCTGACAAAGCCTCCTGCGGAGCAAAGCCATCGGACACAGAGACTGTTTTATAGGAAGGTGTCAAAGAGCTCACGGGACTTTTTGGATATTGTACTGAAGTGGAAACAGAATGACCCTCTGGGTACTTGAAGTACAGTACCCGCTGAATGCCTAAGTCGAAGTGTCCCCCTGGTGGGACCCCAGTGGGGAACGTGTCTGTGTTTTATCTCCTGGGTCCTTACTCCAGCTCAGAGGCCTTTCATTTGTTTGGTGAGGAGCAGCCATGATGCCCACTCTTGCTCTTTGTAATGCTCTGAACGTTTTAGTCCCATTTCCTGATTGTTGAAGAGCTCTTGGCATATTTGGGACCACAGTGAAAAAAGATATTAGGAAAAACCAATTATTTTTTCTTCCAGGAGATGAGAGGAAAACGCTAGCTTAGCACTATGCTTGGCTTGGACTCTTAGGACTTAGAAACGGTTGAAAGCACACCAGACACCCTCCCAGAGCTGTGCTGATCAGCGGGTCTGCAGGAAACATCTAGAAAGAGGATCATTTTGCATGTGCATGTGCTTTAGCACCGGGAGTTTTAAATTATGCAGTGTTTAGAGTGAATCTGTATTTGCCACGCGTTTTCAGGGACAAGTTCACACCCCAGAGGAATATTCACCAGTCCTAGAAATGGTCTACAAGACAACAGAAAAGCAAGGAGCCCCAACACATTGTGTCCTCCCCATCTGTTGACGTGATGGGAGTTCTCTGCCTGGGGCACCTTCTTCCTCAGAAGGACGGTGCGCACAGACTGGAGATGCACCTGAGTTTTGGTTTGCAGGTATGGCGGTAGTCCCAGCAGAGTGCACATGAGCACCCAAGCTATGGTTGGCTCATGGAGGCTGCCGCCATGCATGGGAGTTAGTGAGGCCAGTGGCCTTGCTGTTCTGCAGAGCCCCGGAGACTGGGGTTTAGTCTCTTGTAGCCTAGAACTCCCTCTGGCTAGTGTGCACAGAGCCTGGGGTGCAAACACTTGCTTAGTAAGGGTTTGTTGTCTGACTCTCTGACACCCTAAAACATATGGTCCTATGGGTCAGGGTCTCACAACTTGGGCAAATAAAATCCAAGTTGGGATGGAAGTCTTCATGCATGTATCTATTGGTGTTTAAAATTATAATTCCCCTCAAGAGACAGAACCTGGTCAAAGAGAGCTTGCTTCTGTTGAAAGGACAGAAAAGCTTAAAAATTATTATTTCGGTAATCCCCCTCCAAAAGGATGTGGAAACTGTTGAAAGAACCGCAGTTATGAGTTGTTACAAGTGCCTTTTCCTTCCGAAGGTGAGGATGGACTGGTAGTATCTTCTGTCAGCACAGAGACTGGCCCCCAGGAGATCAGCCTCACTACACCCGCGAGGCCAATCTGACTCCGTGTCAATGTTCCCAAAGAGTGAATTTATTCTGTACCGAAATTCCATGTGTTTGATAGTGAGGACCACAGTCACCCTGCACTGTCTCTGCTTCCAGTTCATGGAGAACCAAGGCCACTGAGCAGCACTGGATGGAGGAAAAGGAGTTGGCACCAGGTGTGCCCTCCCGTTTACTAACCGAGGACCTCTTGGCTTTCCCCTTCCTCCTATTTTTAAGAGTTTTGGAACTTCTATTGCACTTGAAGGAGACTTTCCTCATTTGCAAAACTCCTGCCTCATCCCTTCCTGAAACTCCATTGGAGACCCTGCAGCCGCTCTGCCACATTCATCAAACAGCACACGGACCAGATTCCAAGAGCCTCTGGGCTCAGCTGGCAAAAGGAACAAGGGTGGAATGTCAGGGGCATACCTGGGGTCACAGCTCAGTCTCCCCTCCCCTTTCGAGACAGTGGGAGGAAGATTTTGAGCAGCTCACCACCAACCACTTACGCCTTGTGGGGAGGAAGTCATGAGTTGCTGTCTTATTTCAAGGCTCACAGAACTTCCCTGGACGCCATCTGGCTCTGGACCATTAAAAACCACCTCAGCCATCACCGCCATTCAGAATTTTTTCTTTTTTTGTTTTGAGAAATGGAGAGCTTCCCACTCCCCTCCTTTTAAAACTTCGGTTTTTAAAATTGTAAAAATGTGATAAAACGCAGGAAACGCAGACCTTATCACGGAGCCATTTCCAAGCGAGCAGAGCAGCAGCATTGAGTCCACCCCCACTGTTGTTCCCCCCAGAGATTTTCATCTGAAACTCTGTCTCCATTAAGCGCCAGCTTCCCTTTCTCCTCCCGCCTCAGCACCTGACACCCACCAGGCTCCTTTCTGTCGCTACGAATTTGCTCTCGGTGCCTCCTGTGAGTGGAGCCATACAGTACTTGTCCTTTTGGGACTGGCTATTGCACCTGAGGTCTGCTTATGCCAGAATCTCCTTTGTGGTATTTTATGCGTGTGGCACATTTGGTTCATACCCCTGTCCAGGGACATTGGGTTGCTTCTACCTTTGGGCTCTGGAGGAAGAATGTTATTATAAACATGGGTGCATGTCCCTCAGAGCTTTGGGGTTTACAGTCAGAAGTGGAACTGCTGCACCACTGGACAATTCTATTTTTATTTTTCTAAGGAACTAGTAGACTGTTACCCACAGTAGCCACACCTTGTACGTCCTACCAGCTAGCTGTGCATGAGGGCTCCAGCTTATGCAGATCCTCACCCACACTTTTTTTCCCTCCATTCCTCCCTCCCTCCCTTCCTTCTGGCTTTCCTTCTTCTGCATGAAGGATAGGAAGGGATATTTCATTGTGGTTCTGATTTGCATCTTCCTAATGCTTAGTAATATTGGGCATCGTCTCGTGTTTATTGGCCACTTGTATATCTTCAAAGAAAAGTCTATTCCAGGTGTTTGCAGCTGTTGGTGGGTTTCAGGAGTTCTTTGTGTATTCTGGATATTAATCCCTTGGCAGATAACTGACCTGCAAACACTCACTCCCATTTTGGGCTCTGCCATGTTACTCTGGGGATAGTGTCTACGATGCATAGATATATTTAATTCTGATGAAGGTCAAGTTGCCATTTGCTTTTTCACCTGTTTTTGGTACTATAATCAGGAAGTCACTGCCAGATCCATGTTGTGAAGCTCTCCCTGTGTTTTCTTTTAAGAGTTTATAGTTTTAGCTCTTATGTTCAAGTCTCCAATCCATTTGAGTTACTTTTTGTATGTAGTATTAGTAAAGGTCCAGTTTCATTCTTTTGCACCTGGAGACCCAGCCCAATGTTTTGAAAAGACTGTCCTTTTCCCATGGAATGATCTGGGTACCTTGTTGAAAATAATTTGCCCAGCTATGTGAGGGCTTAGTTTTTGGTTTGCTATTAGCCACTTTTGTGGTACTCAGGCATTCTTTGGATTTGCAATGTTTTCACGGAGTCTGCATCATTTCTGTGCCTGTCTAATTGCTCCACTATATTAAAACACTTTGAGAACGGTGCCCAGATTTTCTCATTACTTTGTATCTTGGTGTCACCTAGGGGCTTTCTTTTTCATTTGCTAGGATTAATCTGATCAATGTAATCAGGCAGGTCTTATTGACTCATGTGACCTGTTAAGTGAGTTTACATCGATTCCTATTTGGTATTTGCCACCCCGGGCACATCGCAGGCAAACTATGAGTACCTACAAAGATTGGCTCCAAGACTCCCCTCACCTCTGAGACCACCAAACTCTGGATGTCCAAGTCCCTTATATAAAACTATGTGTATTTGCATATACTTATGTAATTTATCCTCCTATATACATTAAATTCTCTCTAGATGATGTATGATACCTGTTACAACATAAATGCTGCATAAAAATCCATTACACTCTATTGCTTAGGGAACAACGACGGGAAAAGAGCCTGTATATGTTCAGCATGGATGCATTTTTTTTCCCAAAATATTTTTCATCTATGTTTGGTTGAACCTGTGGATATGGAACCAGGAATTTGAAGGTCCAACTCCACTGTAATGACTCTGTTCTTCCATCTCCTCCTAGAGCAAGTGAGCAGCTTGGTGGTGCTGGGCCCACTGCTCACTTCTCAACAGGAAAACAGGCGTGGCCACTGGTACCGGATATGTAAGCCCCATTGTCAGGGGGAGCAGTGACCCAGTGGGGTTGGATCACAGTAGAATTCTCTCTTTTGGTCCCATTTTCTGGATCTTTATTCTCCTTCCAGTCTAAACTCTGGATCGGTACAGATTTTAGCCTCAGCTTGCCCCTGGTCCCATGTTCTTGCCAGGTGAGCATATTCTGCAGCTCGGAGTGGAACTTACCTCTAAGGGTGCCCGAGGGAACGTCTTGAGACCCAGGTGATCAAGTCGTGGGGCCCTTCTGAGCCTCAGCTTCCACATCTGTAAGCCGGGGATAAAGTGCCCTTCCTCATGGCTCTGCATGGTTGATAGTGGGTGTGGATGCCTGGCTCCCAGGAAGGAAGCATCATTTCAGTGTGCCTTGTTAACGTTGAGCTGAGGAAGCCCATCAAGACCACTCATGCCATCGGGCTTTCCTTACTGAAAGACTTTGTGAAAAATCAGAGCAAGAATTAGAGGAGGGTAGAGCCCAGCATCTCACGGCTTTTCTTAAAATCTGTAGCAGAGTAGGCAGCTCAAAGCCACCCCAGGCCCCTCCAAGTGTGGGGAGTGTGCACCATTTGTGCACTTTCACAATCATCTATTCTTCTGAAGGATTCAATTTTTACTTCCTTTGGATTCAATCAGTTCCGAGCAGGAAGTCAGTGTATGTTAAGATGACTTCAAAGCATGATGACATGTGACTAGAGACGAGTGGCTTGATGTTCCTAACCAATGCCCAGCCCATCTGGGGGCTGGAATGGCATTTCCAGGGAGTGGGTGCCAGGAGGGTGCAGCCGTCTGCAGCAGCTGGAGGGAGCACCTGGGCGATGGGCTAGGCCTCCCAAACTAGCTCTCTTTATCCCTGAAGCTCTTCTATGCGAACTGGGCTCTGCGTTTGAAGTGGAGAAGGTCAGAATAAAAGAGAGGAAGTGGTTGAGTGCTGGGGAAAGGCCTTTGGGACATAACCTTCTGACCTTGCTTACCCTTGCTTACTCTGTAGTGACAGTGGCCATAAGAATGTGGCAGATTCCCTGCACTCACACAAACGTTCACTTGAAAACGCTTCTCACATGCTTGACCCACAACTCTCCACCCTAAATCCTAGAAGGCATTTCGATTACTTTCTAACACTCCTCTCTGCCTCCCGGCATCAATCCATCACAAAACCCAGTTGGCTCCGCCCCTTAAATAGGTTTTGAATCTTATCTGACCACGGTCCTTTGTTCCTGCCACAGCACCCCCCCACATACACACCTCTGCCAGCTGCTGTTTGGTCTACATGGGCAACTCAAGTGGCTTTCTGTGTTTGTTCTCCATCGATACAGTCCATTCTCCACGCCCACAGAGGGCTGAGGAGGTGGAACTGAGAGCCAGGAGGACCAGCCCTGGCCCTTAGGGTGGAGCCCCAAACCAGAGGATTGTCTGCAGGCCTTTAAACCTAACAGAATCCACCCTACTGGATTTCTAAGTTCCCTGGGGACTTAGAAATCCTTAGCACGGGTGTTTCCCCTTTGGATTGCTGCTGTCTATCTTTGCCTCCTTTGTTGTATTTTGGAAGCGGATACTTTGTTTTCTAGGTTTGCAAGTCCACAGCTAGAGGAAAGTTTGGTCCAGGATGAATGACACCCAGGGGCACGAGATTTATGATGGTATTTGGATGAGATTTGGGACATAATGTTGATGCTGTAATGGTTTGAGGCTTTGGGGATGCTGGCATGGGTGAATGTGTTTTGTACCCGAGATGACCATGAATTTGGGGGAGCCAGAAGGCCGTAGTGAATTGAATGGTAGTCTCCCCAGAAATATGTCCACCAGGAACCTATAAACGTGGCCTTATTTGGAAAAACTACCTTTGCAGATGTAGTTCAGTAAAGAGATAAAATCAATCTGGATTAGAGTGGGTCTTAAACCCAGAGACAAATATTCTTACAAGAAAAGGGGAGAGAAAGGACGGTGGGGACGGGAGCCCAGAGTGATACTGGCCCACACCTGGAATGGCCAGCCTTCTCCCCTAGGACCTTCAGAGCAAGTGCAGTCCTGCTGAATCCTGGGCTTCAGGGTTCCAGCTGTGAGAGAGCAAGTTTCTGTCTTCAAGTACTGATTCTGTGGTACTTAGTTATGGTGGCCCCAAACACTGACATTAGCTTTCACCTTCTGCCCCTCTTTCTGTCTCACTGCTGAGCTTGATTTGCCCCTGCTGGGTCTCTGCCCTTGCTGTCTCCTTTGCTGGGAACACCTCTCCTGGATGCCTGGCTCCTTCCCATGTGCTGGATCTGCTGGAATATCTGCTGCTGAGGGAGATCTCTGCTGACCACCAAGGTAGATGGCCTCCCCCAGTGGCTCTCCACTGCCTCACCTGTCCCTTCCTTTGTCACGCCGTCACAGCTCATGGCTTCGTCTTCCATGTCACTTGCAGGTTTGCTGTCTGTGTTCCCCACTAGGACTGCAAGCAGCTGGAAGGCTGGGGCCAGCTCCCTCGTGGCTTGAGTGCCTGGCTCATGGTGTCTCCACTGAGTGAATGGGAAGCAGGAGAGCGCTGTCTTTCCCTGGACTTGGTGCACAGAGGAAGAGATGGTCTGAGGCGTCAGCTCAACAATCGCGGAGCTTTTCATGTGTCCTGGAGGCGCTTGGGGGCTGGCGGGGCCTCTGCTCCCTCACTGGACTGTGCTCTTTCCTCTTCTGACTGGGGATTCTTTTTCAAGGACCCGGGTGTCCCATCTTGCCTTCTACCTGGTTTTCCTTTGCCCCTGTCACCTGCAAACTCCCCTGGACTCTGGCTGTAGGGTCTGTTGAGGTCATGCACCTGCCACTTGCTTTCACCCCCTGCCCCCTCCCAGTTTCTCTGTTCGTCTTCTCTTTCTTCTCCTCTCCAGGAACAGGACCCCTCCCCACAATGCCATGGGCCTGATCACCCTGTTCGTTCTCACAAGTAGGAGACAACTGAGGGCTAAGGCCATACGGCGCCATGTTGGGAGACCGTTGCCCGGCACCTGCGTTGAGCTCACGTGTGAGTGAATGAATGAGTCCAGAGTTCCACAAGAACCAGAGTGCCAAATCCCCCAGCCATTCACCAAGGGAGTGAGTGTGCTCGAGAGCCAAGCTTCACGCTCCCGCCCGGCTCCTAGGAAGCCTCAGGCTGCAGGAGGTTGAGGAGCCCAGAGATGCCAGCTACTGTGGCTGTGCCCTCAGCTCCTGGGGTGTGGGGCTGCTCTCTGGGAGGTCTGCCTTGCTTCTGAGCAGATGCACTTGGGGGCAGTAGCAGGGAGGGTGACAAGAGACCCTGACATCATTGCAGCATTGCCAGGAGTCTTCCTGATCCCACCCGAATGGTCCTGGCCTTTGCTCCTGAGGTGGTGCCTGTGATGAGTCAGCTCCAGGTGGAGAGAGGGATGCAGGTCCCCAGGGCCAGAGTTCTCCTACCTACAGGAGGGGATGGATTCCCTTCCACCGAAGAGGCACCAAGGCCTTAGAGTGCGTCTTGCCCCCAACCACTCCTGGCTCAGTTCGGCAGACTCATTTGAAGAACTTCGATTGAGTGCCAACACCTACAGGTGCTGTAAGATGCTGGGGACATGAAGGTGACAGTGTCATGCACCTGACGCTCTTGGATCTCCCCTCCCATCAGAGGGGACATGGCAGGACAAAGCTGTGTGACCATGGAGGAGGACATATGAGAAAGGCATGAAATGGCTGGATTTGGCATCAGGCAGACCCCAGTCCTGGCCCCAGCATTTCATTAACTTTATGACTTAATTCCCGTGCCTCAGTTTCCAAGACAGTGACAGGGGTCATAAAAGTCCCTACCCCGTGGGGCGGACATGAAGTGACATGGGATGAAGCACAGGCGCGCTTAGTGGAATCGGGTTATGACTCCTCTATGCCTTGGCAGAAGCCCACTGTCCCCGCCTCGCGGAGAAGGGAAGGTCAGCCACTGCTTTCAATGCTGACGTCACCCTCAGGAGCTCTCAGGTGGAAAGCTGCTCCTCAGAGCTCTGTCCAGAGCCAAAGTCGACTTCTTTGAGATGGTTTGGAGGAGACTGTCTTCTAGGGCTGCCTGCAGATGCCTCCAGTCTCCTTGAAGCAGATTTTAACATAGTAAATAGTTTTTCGACTTGGCAAAAGGACGGATTTATTGATTAATTTAGTCAAACTAGTAGCTGTAGATACACAGGGTGTCCGTGGAGCCCGAGGGCAGCTCTGCTGCTGTAGCCAGCAGGTCAGCAGGGAGCGCTTGCTTGAGGAGTGATGTCCCCTGGGTGATGGGAACAGGGCTGGTGGCACTTCACTGGGGCAACTGCGAGGCACACCCAGACAGCCCTTTGGAATCAGCACAAGGCAGGCCTGCACGGCCACACCCTCATCTGGTGAGTCTCGCCTGGCCTTCGCCCAGAGTGGAAGGGCGCTGGGTGGAGAGCCCAGCCTGAGACCTGCCTGGAGGCAGCCCCACTGGAAAGCCTTGCGTCTGGGGCTGCTCTCCCTTGGCTGCTCAGCCCTGCTCACTTGCAAGGCAGGATGTTCCCTCTTCCTGGCTCGCTCCATCTTTCGGCACCAGGTGAACTTGTCAGGGCTTCTCTGAGTAGGTTGGGTCATCCTTAGTCCCTGGACTTGGCCTTCCAGCCATTGGCACCTTTGTCATTTTGCTTTGGCTGACGAATGCTGCCTTCCGGCTAAAGTCTAAGCTCTTCCAAGGCAGAGACAATGTCTAATCACGCTCTCACCGACGCCAAGGAGCAACTCCTAAGAATTTGTGGATAAAAACGAATGAAGTGAGAGCCCTCCACTCGATCGTTAGCACCGTTACCATAGTCATTGTATCAAAAATGGCAGCTTATGTTTGTACAGATATTCTGAGGTGTATACATTCATACACAAAATCCTCCCAACAATGCTGTGAACCAGCGAGGGTGTCGTTATTGTGACCCTATTCCTAGGAAGAAGCTGTGACTTGGAGAGCAAAGCCATGTGCTCCCAGCCCACACTGGAGTGGCATCTGAAGCCAGGCTGTGCGCTGAGCCCTCTCTCACAGCTGCCCTGCAGGCGTGCTCAGAGTGGCACATGGCGTCTGCCCCAGGCGTGTGGGCCTTACCCGGCACTGCAGCCTGTGAAGTCCCAGCCACTCTCTCCTGTCCTGGTCACCGCGGGGACAGTCTCCCTCTGTGAACACCGTGTCTCTAACCCTCCAAGCAAAAAAGGAGAATTTCAGTCAAGAGCTGAGAGTTTTTGGCAGACAAAAGTATCCAGGTAGATGGCTGATGATGGTCTGCGTGTTTTCACTACCTTTAATTTTATGATTACTTTCTATTTACCCCACATGAGCCTGGCTTCCACCTGTGTAACTGCTACTGTCTCTTCCTATGGCAAAAACTTCAAGACAAAACGTCATCGAGTAAAAGATAAACAGAGAGTGGGTAGTGGTAGGGCAAATGCCCAGGTAGGGCAGGAGTCCTGGGGCAGGAGTGAGCGACAGCAGTGGAAGGTCCCAGGGTCCTAGCACTGCCATGAGCATGGGCTTTTCCTCCCCTGAATGGTGCCTCTGTCTTGCATTGTTCTCTGACAACCCCCTGCCTTTCCCTTTATTAGCCTGGCAACACACAGGCTTTTAAAGTGCAAAGAGTATGTCACACTTCAGTATGCCCCTGGGGCCGGGCACAGTGCTGGGAGTTGCTGGTGATTGATGGGTTCCTCTTTCCGAGTCTTGAGTGGTCCCTGGCAGCACCTCCGCCGCAGCGGCTGGCAGGACGGAATCACTGGCTCACAGCAGTGAGGAGAGGCTTAGAACTTGCTCATCACAAGTGTCACCAGGACTTGGACCGTGGTGACCACAGCAGGGAGAGAGGCTGGTCAGGCTAACCAGGGCACAGAGCTGCTGAGAACTGTTGAGATGGCTGGAGAGCGAGAGGAGGGGATGAACCCAGGAGGCACCTTTCCCAGGAGGGAAAAGGTGATGTGCGGGGGCTATGGTAAAGGCTGTGCATTTGTAATCTAACTTGTTTTGTATCTTCACTGCTTCTGTTGAAACAATGACCCTAGGAAGGGCGGGGGCAGCCACATGAGCACGGCACGCTATTTCACACACAGTGATGCTGCAAGCACCCCATGTCTGAAAATGCTCGGACGTAAGGATTGGGGTGTCCCACACACATCCGGTGAGGGCCCTAGTCAGGAATGCTCTCTGGGTGTGGCCTCCTCTCTCACCTCTTGGGGTCTCCATTCAAATGGCATTCGGACTGGTGCCCTCCCGGCCTGCTGGGCTTCTTCGACCCCTTCGTTCCTGTCTCTCTCCTTACCCAGACCTGCCACCATGTTGACTCTTCATTCACTTTGTCTTCTTGTCTTTGTGGCCATAGGCACAGAGGCGCCATCTTGCTGAGTCTCAGTATCTAGAACAGTGCTCAGCTCCAGGAGGTGCTCAGTGAATAGTGAACAAATAAAGGGGCAAATGTAGGACCCCTTCAGATATATTTTCATGGAGACTCCATCTGACATCTCTGCAAACTAAGTCTAATCCTAAGGTTTAAAGAAAAAAAAAAAAAAAAAACACTTCCATTTCCTCCCCGATCCATCACTGTGCTCCGGCAGGAGATTGCTGTCTCAGTGCTCCGCGTCCCTGAGAAGGTATCAGGTCAGACCCTGCCCTCCCTGGGCTTCTGAACTTGAGTTATGACTTCCCGACTCTTTTGCATTACTCCTTTGTTTGACTTGCATCCTGCTGAGGTGGTTCCTCTAGTCTTTTTGAAGGAAATTGTTTTCACACGAGAAAATGTGGAGCTCATTAAAAACCCGATTGTGAAATTTCTTTCAGAAGACAAAAATGCTTGTGCCACTGCTTGAGAAATTCTGGAATCCGGTGTCCAGTCCATGTTTGAGCAGGAGGTCAGGCTGGCGCTTCCAGGTGGTGCTCCCCCGCCCCTCCTGCATCCAGATGGCTTCCAGGCCCCTGTGGCCGTTCCTTTCCTTGCCTCTCTTCCGAGTCCGAGCCGCCCACCAGGTGTGAGGGAGACCTAGCGCGGAGGAAAGGAGGGAGGTGGACACGTTCAGTATCTTTTCGCTCCTATCCTGGGAACACAAGTTTGAATAGATCCAATGTAAGGAGATAAAGGTAGCTGTTTGGATGAGGGAACCCACCGACTTCAACAACACGAAATCACCTAAGGACTCCATAAATGCCTCCGTTTTAACCATAGACTCTGAAGTTTGAGACCAGCAATTTAGGTGTGGAGTGCAAGTTCATGTTTGACTCCGCCAACATTTATTTACGAATGGATTCTTTGAGTTCATTTTAGGCATGTTGTAGGACCTCTTCCCACCTGTGCTGGATTACAAGTGGTCCCAATTCTTCAAGCCTCCCTTTCCCTGCCCTTTACCTCATGACCTGTGTGCCCTCTTGAGTCACAAGGGCTGGGTCAAATGATGGCCACAGACATGGCACTCAGACAGGCTTATGAAGGGGCCGTTCATGGGACTTTCTGACTCTGGAGTCCCTTCTACTGCCATGGGAAGGACATCCTGACTGGCCTCCTGGATAATGAGGGAGACACGGAGCAGAGCATCCTTCACTCTATCAAGGCCACCCTGGATCCTCCGGCAGCCAATCCCCAGACGGGTGAGTGAGCCCGGGACATCACAGGGCTGCCCAGCCAGCAGGTGCCTTGTCGACCATGTGATCTGAGGGGTGTTTGCAGTGCCCACGGTTGTGGCAATGGGTGACTAACACACCTCCCTGAGAGGACTTCCAACCTACAGGGAGGAAAACGTCAGCACACCGCTGTGACGAGTGCAGCTGCCACCATTGCTGGGTGACATCGATCAAATGCTTGTTTTGTTTCAGGTCCTACATTCAATGCTACATCTCTCATTTAGTCTGCAAACCACCCTCCTAGGTACATAACTACCATTACTCCCATTTCACAGATGCAAAAACCGAGAGAGGTGAGGCCTTGGCCAGGGTCGCACAGCTCGGCAAGCTGGGGCGGGGGTGAAGATTTGAATCCAAGTCTGGTTGACTTCAAAGGCCACCAGCATTACCATTATGCTTTGCCCCACGTCTAAATGTTTGAGCAGTGATGAGGGTCATGACATATTCCTTTGAAACAGGCAAATCAGGTAGAACTTGCTAGAAGGGGCAGCGTTTGAACTGGCCTCTGAAGTGGCTTTAGGCAGGATTCCATTCTGTGTGGTAGGAATGGAGAAGTGCTTGAATGGATGTACGTTTTTGGTTTTTTTTTTTTTTTTTTTTTTTTTTTTCCTGCAAACAGAGCAAGGTGTTCAATAGCTGCTGAAGTCAACTTTCCAAATCTAGTCAACGGTCACATTTGGTGACCTCAGGAACCCACTGCCAGAGGAACGTTACGAAGATGCAGTTAGTGAAAAATTCCTCTGATAACAGTCAAGGCTACTTCAAGGAGGTCAAACAGGCAGGTGCATTTGTAGCATGTTGACTTAACTTACTCAAAAGCATCCTCCCACGAATCTGCTTGGATGCCTGACATTCATTTCCACCTTGAGCCGAGGCACTGGCGGTGCCGGTTAAAACGCACACATGCTCTTTGAGATAAGTTGAGAGGAGGGTGGGTCTGTGCGCCTCTGCAGGGAGGCACGTTGTCTGGGGGGCTCTCTGCAGGGTGGGGAGAGACACTGGAGGCATTGCTGAGGAAAATGGGCACCAAACACAGGCCAGAAATTCCAAAAGCAAATCTCAAGACGATTCCCCAGGGTCGATGCTGATGGGAGGTGGATTCTCCGTGCCCTTGCATCAGGTGACGGCCCTGTCCAGGCCTGTCGCTCCTGCCAGGCAGCCTCCAGGCTCTGGTGAGCACCGCGTCCGATGGGCACGGAACAATGGCTCCAGGGCTCAGGGAGACCCTGTCCCCAAGCTCCTGTGTCGTTTCTACCCCCACAAGATGAGGATTTTGGACAAGTTTTTGTCTTACCTGCTAGAAATGTAGAACCTCAGACTTTCTCGACATACTTCAAGTACTCGTGTGGGTAGCTCTTCTCACAATGCACGGCTGCTTTGCTGTCTCCCTGAGGACGGCCATCAGGGCAGCCACTGTGTGTGGCACCTGCACCCAGCACGGCTTTCTCTACAACCGGTGTCACGACAGGTTGAGATCAAAACCACGTCAGGATGGTTCTGAGTGCAAGTGGGAGAAACTTAATGTGTGAGCAAGGACTGGCCGACCGGGGGCAGTCCAGCAGAGCCATGTCCCATCCAGGGACTCCCGACGTGGTCCCACCTCCCTCCCCACTTTTCCCTTCCAAGTCTTCTCTCTGTGTCGGGTCCACTGGGGACAGTCTGTTCACCTCATGACCTCAGTGGCTGCTCACGTCTCCAGGCTCCCACCCAGCTCCTCCCAGAAACTCCACGGGGAGGCAGAAGGTCCCTCTTCTAAGTCCCACAACCAGATCTCACTGGCTGGCAGGACTTGGTCGTACGGCTGCGGCCTATCCCTGGACCAATCACCACATTTAAGGAGGTATTAACTTCCCATTGCTGCTCTAACAAATGACCACCAACTAGTTTAAACAATACAAATGTATTATCTTACAGTCTGGAGGTCAGAAGTCTGGTAAGCAGGTGACTGGACCGTGTTCCTTCTGGAGGCTGTGGGCGAGGATTTGTTTCTGTGTCTTTTCTGGTTTCCAATGGCCGCTGCTCTCCTTGGGTGAGAGTCCCTGTCACTCTGACCTGCACCTAGTTGTCACATGTCCTGCTCTGACCAGTCTCCAGTCTGTCTCTTATGAGGACATTTGTGATGACATTGGGGCCCCCTGAATAATACAGTAAAATCTTGCATCTCAAGGTCCTTCATCACAGCTGCAAAGTCCTTTCTGCCACATAAGGTGACATTTTCACAGGTTCTAAGATTTAGGACGCAGACACTTCTAGGGGACCACTATTTTGCCTATCTCAGAGGTGATCTGATGCTCCAATTGGTTAGTCCACATTCACAGGCCTGGCCCTGGAGCCCCACCCAAACAGTGTGGGCAAAGGATCGGAGGGGGTGGCTCTCCAGGGGAGGAGGAGGTCCATCACCAGACATGCAGGGACGAGATACTGAAGAGCCAACAGTGACTGTCCAGAACAGAAAGCAGGGAAAAACTTGGGGACTCTCTTGAATGATTATTGCTAGATTTGCTGCCAGGTTTTTTTTTGGGGTGAGCTGGTTTCTTTTAGGCCTTGACAGGTAGTTGGCAGAGCCTAAGCTCAGAATGCATCATGATCACTTTATTTCACCAGAAACTTTCATTACAATTAGTGTCATTTTTAAAGCAATGAATTTGGAGTGTGGTGCCTCCTCCTGTGACTCATAGTGAGCCACGTGCTGATCTGGGGTGCATTGCTAACACAGGAGAAATGTGGAAAAGCACTTAATCGTTCTTGTTTCTGAGGAAGTTCAGAGCGTCTGCTGGTCAGGGTGGGCAGGAGGAAGAATTCTGGGGTAATGGAAAACTATGTCATGTATTGTTTCTGCCCCTTAAATCCCCTAAACTTAAGAGAAAACAATCTTCAAAAGAGTCATAAAGCACATGAAAGGACGACTTGAGGGGATGCTTAGCTGAGCTCAACTGCAGCGGTCGGTCTTCGTGGCTGGGATTTGAATCAAAATATCAGTGCGAGGTGCTGTCTTGAAGCAACAGATGCACATCTGCTGACTTGGAAAAAGTGGATGAAAAATAAACATGGTGACCAAGCCATGCCCTTGGCGGGGGCTCACAAGGTCCTCCTGTCTGGCTCCTCTTAGGGCATGTTTGACAGCAGATGCGGCGAAGGAGATCAAGGAATGTCGGCGGGCTTCGGTGGGGAGGAAAGGCCATCGTCAGTGTCCTCTGCGGGAGGGACCCAGGTCCTGGCTCCTCTGCATCAGGGACGGTGGAACAGTGAGATGGACAGGTGATGACCCAGGAACCGCACCCAGGCGAAAGCGGGAACCACCGTGGACGCGAATCCGAGCTCCAGGGGCAGCGCCACCTGATGGTTTCCAACTCTGTCCCTGGAATGAGGCAGAGATGAATTTGAATCCACTGAATAGCTCTGCCATAGCAGGTCGGTTCCTTTAAACTTTTTGAGCCAAACAATGATTAAGCCCTGTGTTACCGACTGGCCGCCGAATCATGAGAACTGTGTTTCCTTTGCAGGCAGCTTCGCCTGGAGTCCACGAGAATTGGGGTGTGTTCTGAAAGTCCCTTTTCCAGTGGGAAGGACGGAATCTCACATAAAGCTTAAACAAACGAAATAATGAGCTGCTATACACGATGCATCAGGAGGCCAAGCCAGGCTGCACCTCTTGACCCCGCTTCTCCCATCCTCGGGTCATCCTCAGCCAGGGTCTTACTCTCAGGATGGCAAGGGGCCCTCAGTAGTTTTGGCCATATTTCCTCTCCCCTCAACAATTCTAGTAATTAGAGAACCTCTTTCTCAAGGGTTGCAGCTCAAGTCCTGAGACTGACTTTGATTGGCCCAATCTGGTCATGTGCTCAGCCTTGGTGCTAAGCCAGCAGCCAGGAAGGCGGAATGTGTCCCCTGGTTAAATGTCAGTCACGAGCCTACCGTGAAATCCCAGACTCCAGAGGCACTGAGGTCCCACCCGAATTGCGGCTGTGTGGGCAAAGGGTGGGCAGATCCTCAAAGAAGAAGCCAAGAAGGTCTTTACTATAGGCTGGGAGTGGGCACCAGGTGCCAAAGCAGCCCGCACCCTCCTCTGTGGCTTCAAGGTGATGGCTGACAATTCAGTAAACGCAGAGCTGGAGGAGGGAGCTGCCCAGGGGCTGAACCATCTGCTTCCCTGCCCACAGCCCACCAGGTAGATCCGCCATGGCAGAAGTGGGCCAGTTCTCTGAATCCCCAATCGACGAGGTGGAGAGGGATGGCCGTCTGTTTCCTCTGGGCCTTTTTCCACACTACAGTGAAAGTCACCAAAAGCCATCCCTGGTTTAGAATTGTGAAGTTCCTCTGTACCTCTAATTTGCCAAAATATGTCCCAGGTGTCTTATTAATTTCCGCCGGCTCTGAAGGTCATCCTCGAGAACAATGTGGCTTTCCTCCTGGTGCCCATTCTCCTCTGCCTTAGGGACGTTGCTATCAAAACAATCACTCCCCGCCCCCACCTAGTTCAAAGCCCCCACCCTTCAAATCTGTACTCTCCAGGTTTAAGTCACGGGAAAACCACTTTCGTGATTTTTCTTAATCTGCAATCACCTTTACGACGAATTTTCATATTTTAATTCAGGTTACTTTTTTGATGTAAGAAAATTAATTTAGAAAGGAATTTTCTATCTCTACCACATGAGGAAAGTCAGTATTACTTTCCACAAATAAAAGATAAACATGAAAGTAAGTGCAATGAAAACAACACTACAAAACTCTGGCTGGTCCCCAGCCTGCTGAGGGCTCTAAGCCTGTGGCCTGTGGCCCCACTCATGGTAGGAACTCATGGGCCTGTTATGGCCTGAATGTCCCTCTCACGTTTATCTGATGAACTCCTAACCCAAGGGTGATGGCGTGAGGCAGCGAGGGCTTTGGGAGGTGATGAGGTCATGGAGTGGAGCCCCTCCCTGTGGTATTAGTGCCCTCACCCCTTCCACTCTGTGAGGGCGCCATGAAGAAGCAAGCAGAAGGTGACCCTCACCAGGAGCCAAGCCTGCTGGCTCTGGGACTCGAAATACCAAGACCCCAGCGCTGTGAGAAGTCAACTCCTGCTCGGTGCCAGCCACCCCTGTTATAGCATTGTGCTGTCATTGCCCAAACACATGAATCCTCAGTTGGAGTTCTTGAAGGCTGAGCCTCCAATCTTCTCACCTGTTCCCAGTGGCTGGCCTTGGCTGCTGGCGGCCAGGCTGCTTCTCTCTGTGCAGGTTGCTCTGAGTGGTCTCTCTGTAGGGCTGGTCTGGGCTTCCTAATGGCCTGATACAGTGCTTACAGGTGGGGCCAGCTGGGCAGAATTTGTAGCACCTTTTAGGACTCACCTTGAAAGTCCCTCCGGCACTGCTGGCTTAGAGCTTTTCAGAAGCTGGTCATTGGATCTGGGGGCAGGGCAGGGTTGGTATTCAACTCCACCTTGTATCAGAGGAGGTCAAAAGATTTACAAATGTTTTAAATCTACCCCAAGAGCCTTGAAACGAGAGACTCTGGGGTGCCAGATGTGGGCATCTGAGATGGAGCTGGGGAGAGGCTCGGCTAGTGGGCCTTGGATAGCCAGGAAGGAAGTAAGGGGCTTCTCTGGGCCACCCATGCTGGGCGAGCATGACGGGTGGGGAGGAACCTGCAGCTCACTGAAGCCCCCCACTGCGTGGGGGCTGTGAGGAGTGGGGCTCCCTAGGACCGCTAACTAACCTGGAGTGTTGTGACTTTGCTCCTGAACCAGGCCGCACCTACCGCTCTGAACTGCCGAGGTAGGGAGCCTGCTGTGGTGACTCGGTGCACATGAGTCACGAGTGTAAAGTACGCCCAGCCCCTTGGCAAGGCCACCCCTGTGCAAGGGTAGGGAGTCATTAGGTGAACATTGAGAAATGTTTCCCTTAGACCCTGAGATAAAAGATAACAGCCTTTATGCGCAGCCTTTTTATCCCCTTATTGCTCTTGGGGCCGGGGGCTGCGGGTCTCGGGACAGCAGGCGGGCGGGGAGGGCGAGTGTGAATGTATGCGCGCGGGCGCGTGGCCTTCCGGCAGCTGTCCCGGCCCCCGGCCCAGCCCACCCCACCCACAGGATCGCGCGCCGCCCCCGCCCCTCTCTGATTAGGGTGCGCTGGGGCCGCTGCGCTCCAAGCAGAGTCCCCCAGTGCCTGCTAGGAGACCCCCGGTGCGCCCCGGGTTCAAAGGCCCCGCGCCGCAGCTCCAGCCCCCTCCGGGGGGCGGGGAGGCGAAAGGGGTGGTGCGGGAGCCAGAAAAGCCCGAGCCCACAGCGGCCAGCCCTGCGCAGGGATGGGCAGCGCGCTCTGAAAGTTCGTGACCGCCGCAGCCAACTGCTGGCCCGAGCCTGGGACGCAGACAGTGATCCGCCCGACTTGGAAGAGGTGCCCGCCGGCCCCAGTCCCCTTTCTAGGCCTCAGGCGGCCCTCCTCCAGGCAAGGTGCTCCGGTACCTGATGGGGTTCATGGAGCCCGGGCTGTGGCTCCTTTTCGGGCTCACAGTGACCTCAGCTGCAGGTAAGCAGGCGGGGCGGCGCGCCTCTCCTGGCGCGAGCACACACAAAAGGAGCAGGGGGCGGGGGTAGGGGGTTCTGTGTTGCAGAGAGCTAGCTGCATCCCTGGGAGGTGCCTGGGAGCAGGCTGGAGGGCAGAAGAGGAACGCAAGGACTACCCCACAGGCTCTGGGGGTTGCAACTCGGGGTGAATTGGTCAATTTTTCATGAAGTGGGGAACTTTTCATAAAGTTTGCAAACTAATCAGAGACTGTAACAAAATGTTTGCGAAGTTTTCAGAACGTGCAAAAATGCGTGCAAGTTTTCAACCAGTGAAAATAACTTGCAGATTTTGCAGAGTGAAAATAGCTTGCAAGCTTTTCATGAAGCATGCACATAACTTGCAAACTTTTCAGAAACTGTGCGTGTAGCTTTGCAAACTTTTCAGAACGTTTGGTGTAGCACGGACACCACAGAAAATGTAACTAGCCTCTGTACCTGCAGCTCAGGAGCCCCTCAATCTGCCTTCCGCAGGATTCACTCCTTGCCTCCAGCCTGGGGGCTCTGGCAGGACCAGTGTGCCCCAGGCTCCCCCTGCAACCAGATCTGAGGGGGACTGTGAAGAGAATGTGGCTGAGCCCAGTGAAGGGACAAGTCCTGGAAGTCCTGGGCAGAAGCAGGGGCCTGCTTGGTCTGGAGAGCAGGCAGAGGGGGTCTCTGTGCACCACCGCTCCCGGCGCTGCACATGCTTCACCTACAAGGACAAGGAGTGTGTCTACTATTGCCACCTGGACATCATCTGGATCAACACTCCTGAGTGAGTTGCCCTGAGTTGGGGGAGCACAGCCCTGGCTCAGCACACATTGCACATTTCCAGGAGGACCTTGTCCGACCATAGCCAGGGCCCAGAGGCTGTTCTAGCACAGCCTTAAGCGCCTGCTGAGGTCCCCAGCAGCCCCTGTCTGCAGGTCAGAGGACTGAACCACATCCTTTCTGAGGGCTGGCCGGGAGAAACCTAATCCTGGGTTTGTGATCCTATAGAAGGCCAGTCTGTCTCCCAGGGAAATGAGTGAGCCAGGGGGATTAGATACCTGAGAAGTCTCTCTGAGCCTCTTTTCTGAGCCAAAGAAATAAATCCCTGAAATTTTATTTCCTGCCCCAGAGGTTAAGGGAGCTGTCCCTGCTCCTGCACCCACTGAGCTCCAAGGAATTGACAGTTCGGAGCCTGGCAGAATTGCCCTTCCAGGCGGAATGGGTTCCTCTACTCCTTGCCCTCCTGGATGCTGAGGCCGGTGGAGGCTGGACTGCTGACTGCTGGCCACCTCCTGTCCATCTGGGCCTCTTCTCCTCAGTCCTTAAGAACCCTTTTAGCTAGCCCCCAGCAGCACCTTGCTGAGGTGGGACCACCCCTCAGGGAGGTCCAGCCTCCCCCGGGATAGGGGAGGATTTGATTTCCCCCCATTCTCTCACTGAACACAGGCTTTGGGGAGCCCCTGCTATAGACAACATCATGCAAACAATAGAGGGGGCTTGAACCTGACTTTGCTCTGGTCACCACCTCCTGGATATGGCTCTCCAAATCTGTAGAAACTGGACCCTGGACTAGATGCTGCTAAGGCCCATTCCCCCGGTGTTCTGGGGACCTCCGGGGTCCTACTTGCACCCTGCTGGGGATTGCTGAGAACCTGGACTTGGTTGTAAACACAGACCCTTGGCTGCAAAGATGGCTTTGCACTAAGTTTGGAGGCATCTTCATTCCTGTCCCTCATGATTTCCTTTGTTCCCAAGCCAGCCTTGGTGCCCTCTGGGTGGTGTTTTGAGGGGCTCACTTACCCACCCGGACGCCTCAAGGATGGAGTGCAAGTGTGGGTAACCTTGAGTGTTCCGGTGGCATTCAGCCAGGTAGCAAGACTTCTAAGCATATCCAGGTAGGTCTGAGAAGCACCCCACTACACCAGATAGGGCTGGCTCCACTAGCGAGCTACCTGGCTGCTGGCACGACCGGAGCTCAGAAGGGCCCACCTGTGCTGAGGTGCTGCTGTGGTTCTCACAGAATTCCTCGTCCTCTCGGGTCAAGGGGTGCACACTCACCTCTGATTCTGGTTCCCGTAGGTACGGTGGCTGATGAGCTGATGCGGCTGACAGCATGGCTCTCTTGTCCAGCTGTGTCTGCTGAGGCTCCCTGAGCCCACAACAGGGAGATGGGAGGATAACAGTGATGTGTGTCGGGCTGTCATCGATCACCTTCTATCTTCAGACAGTGCCGGGGTCTCCTTTCCTTCTAGCCTCTGTCGTCACCCTGACACTTGTCTTTTCTGATTCTGATCTGACTGGCGTCGTGGTCCAACCAGAATCAAAAGCACTGGTAGTTGGTGGTGGGCCTGAGTCCTGGTTTGACTGGAATCCCAAGCTATAAATCTAGAAGGAAAAAGAAGAAAGTCAACGGAGAGAGAGGGGCGGAGCAGGGGAGAGCCCCCAGTTCTCTCCCGTCCTCCAAACCCGATTCCTTGACACACGTGTGAGGGGCTCTACCAACACCTACTGCTGTTTGAAATCCTGTCCCAGAATTTTGAGTGGCCTTGTGTAGCCTGAAACCAGCCGTGGATCCTTGACTTTTCTCAGGACAGCCAATTTGATAACCTTCTCCCAAAGTTTGATTTACCTCTTCCCCCTTGCCTTCCTCTGATTCATTCTAAACATCGGGAGAGAAGGGTTAAAGCCAGCGTCCCAGTGTCCGTGAGCTGTCCAGGGAACAAAAATGACAGTAGCCAGACATGAGCGCTTTGAAATTAGACAAAACGAAATGTCGTAGGGAAGCTTTTTCTGCAGGCCTTCCTCCTCCTGCCTTTTCTTTTTTGCTTCTTCCTTCCCCCCCTACCTCCTTGAAACTCTGTTGATGTGTACACAGGTCCATTAGCTGTATCTTAGTCAAGACTGCAGTTTGAGAAAATGGGCTCCGGTGATGGGGGGACATTGGCCTCTGGGGAAGTAGAAGGATCTGAAAGATCACTGCAAGGTGCTGAAGGTGGGGGCCTGCACGCAATGGGGTCTCTCCCAGAGCTGCCGTCCCAGCCCTGCCTCTCCAGGGTGCCCGTGCCCCTCGCCCAGCAGACATCCTGGTCTGGCCCTCTAGACTCCTCTGCCAGGATGTGGCCTGCATCCCTGCAGCTGCTCTGGGACTGGGAGGAGCCTCCATCCTTGGGCCTCTAACCGAGAGCCTCAAAGGTTGGGTGTCTTTGCCTTCGGGGCCCTGGCGCCTACCCCTTGGATTGTGTGGGACAGAGCCTGCTGTGTCTTTGGAGGACGTTTGTGTGGACCTGGCAGCAGTGAGTTGAGAATCACCACCAAGGCCCATTCTGCATCTCCCCGTGGAGAGTCAACTCTCAGCTGGCCTGAAGAGATTCCTAAAAATCTTACAGACAAAAGAGCCAAGTGAGCCCCCTGGTTCTCCTATTTCCTGCCGCAGCCTTGGTGTGGTCAGCGCTTTCCATCAGCTCTCAGCCTGCAGGGGGACTCAATTCATGCTGGCTGACGTGGGTCCAGCCCTGCGCACGGCGTCCTTGCTGCTAGGGCTGCCACTGGTTCTGGTGTGCAGCACTGTCTTCCCTGGTGAGCATTCCCTGTCCAGGGCGTGTGGCTCTCTTCTGAAAGCCTGCCAGTCGCTCAGATATGTGTGGGAAGGTGTGTTTTTCTGGGACGCGTTTCCCATAACTTCCAACATATTCTCCCCAACCACCATGGCCCCAAAGAGGAAGAAATTTTGACCCTTGGCAACTGCACTTTGTGGCCCTGCAGAGGTGGCTGAGATCACAGCTAAGCAATGGGGACAGTGTCGTTTTTATAAGACTTTCCTTGGCCATGTTAGGGACCCCAACTCCCTACAAAAATAAAACCAAAAACCAAAATTTGAGAAAAACACATGCCATCTTATTGTCATGGAGCATTTGTGAAGAATAAGGTGATACAGGCAGAGGCAGTGAGCAAGACCATGTGCTTAGTGTATGCTTCTGTCCTTAGGAGTGTGCTTGGAACGCATCTTGCCAGGGAGCTCAGGACTGTGTTAGGCAAGTCCTCCAGAAAGAACCAGCAAGACCTGTGTGTGCACGTACACACACAGAGACAGAAGATTGGCTTATGTGAACATGAGACCAGCATGTCTGAATTCCACAGACCAGAAGCTGGAAATTCTAGCAGGAGCCAATGGAGTGGGGTTGGGACCAAAAGCAACCTGGAGGCAGAAGTCACTCTTCAGGGGCCCTCAATCTTTGCTTTGAAGGCCTTCGACTGATTGAATGAGGCTCACCCATGTGGCGGAGGGTGATCTACTTTGCTCAGTCTACTGAGTTTAGTGTTTATGATGTTTGAAAAAAAAACTTCGCCTGCCGGCCATGGTGGTGCACACCTATAATTCCAGCAGCTCTGGAGGCTAAGATAGGAGAGCACAAGTTCAAAGCCAGCCTCAGCAACTGAGCAACTTGGTGAGACCCGGTCCCAAAAGAAAATATAAAAAAAGGGCTGGGGATGCGGCTCAGTGATTAAGCACCCCAGGGTGCAATCCCTGATACCAAAAAAAAAATAAAAAAAAAAAAAAAAAAAAAAAAAAAAAGAAAGAAAGAAAGAAAGAAAGAAAGAAAGAAAGAAAGAAAGAAAAAGACATTCACAGTAACATCTTGATTGGTGTTTAACCACCAAACCATTGGGCACCATAGCCCAGTCAAGTTGACACATAAAATTAACCATCATGGGGACATAGATCTTAACCATGACTACAGCACCTAGCCCCTTGGGGCCCCTAAAGGGTGAAAGCCAGTCAATCAAATGATGACTGAGGTTCAGAGTACCCAACAAAGAACCTGCTGTGTGCCCTGAAGGACCATCCAGGTCCCTCCCTGAGGTTATCTTTGGTTATAACATGAGGGTGGCACGGTGAAGCTGTGTTGGGGACCATGTTTTCCCAACAAAAATCAGAGCCACCTGGTTGGCAAATAGGAATGCATTTGTGAAAGAAGGATGTTCAAAATCACGACTTCAGTAGGACCCTGGATCTACAGTCTCCTTTGTAGGGCTGACTCTCATTCAGGAGCTCTACCCTTGAGACCTGGCTGTGATTGTGGCCTTGGGGTGGGAGGCGCCATCAACTCTGTGTCTCCTCTGTAAGGTGCAGACACCAGTCCAGCTATAGGACAGTGACCCTCTGGTCTCCTTGAGTTCCTTGGCCTGGCCATTTCCTATAGGATATCTAGCCTGGCTGTCCCAACTGCTCTGAAGCATGCAACATTTTCCAGTTTTGCAAGAGTGACATTTGTTTTGCATTGTTTTCTCCCCAAAGAAGTAAAGAACAAAATAATAACAGTAGTAATTAACTAAACAGTTAAAGTTACAGTTTTATGTATTCTACCACAAAAAGGCAACTTCACCACAAATTCTGGCCTTGACTCCTGTGTTATCCGAAAAAGACATTTAAACACATTTTGAAGAAAAGATGTTACAGATTTTACACCCCAGTGGAGTGGTTGGATCTGGGACCCCATTATTCTGCATATTAGATCCCAATGAAAGTCACCCTGGGGTAGAGCACTTGTCTAGCATGCATAAGGCACTGCTTTCAATTCCCAGCACTACATTAAAATAACTAAATAAACAAAATAAGGGTATTGTGTCCATCTGCAACTAAAAATATTAAAAACAAAAAGTCATCCTGTCCTGTGTGCCAGGCCTGGTAGGATCCCTGCAGGAGATACAGCTCTTTGAAGCAGAGGGACAGAGTGGCCATGACAGTTTTGGCAGTGTCTTGAATGATCTGATCCTGGTAACAGTGGTGATGTGGATGTTGAGTACACATCTCTCAAGCCATCTGCAAGACAATCCCTTGGCAGTGGGCTGGTGTCCTGCCCAGTTTGCAGGGGGCTGAGTCCCTTGGCCAGTGCTACACAGCCCTGAGGCTGGCAGTCTGGCTCTGAGCTCTGACCTCCATGGCTCCTGTGTACCTTTCTCAGCCTGGGCTCGTCCTAAGTGACCTCCTCATCCATGCATGCAGCATGTTTTCATAGAGTGCCTTGTCAGGGTGGCACTGGACTGGGACCAATGATGGACCAAAGACACAGTCTTCTGTCATCCAGACTTCAGCCACGGGTGCAGACAAGGCTCAGAGCCCAGACTCTGGTTTCAGGTCTGGTGGGGGGTCGTGGGTCTGACACTTAGGAGCCGCAGTCTCCCTGCCTCTGCAGCGGGGGAATTGGTGGTCCCCTACAAGTGAAGAGGTGCAGGTGACACTCGAAAGTGCCCAGGGAGTGGTCAGCATGATGCTTTCAATCTGGTCAGCACTCAGGGTATGGAAGACGCTGACCATGACAATCCAGCACAACCCCAGCTGGCAGTGGCCCTCTGGATGCAGCCAGTCCTCCTGCCCATCCTGTTCTGCACTTGGAGGGTGCCAATGAGCAGAACATTCTCTCTCAAGTGCCGCGAAGCTGGCCTCGGAGGGCCGTCCAACCCAGTCCTCCTGGAGCACCCCAGAGCAACCCTGCACACTGTCGCCACAGTCCTCCGGCCTACTCTGGGGCCTGGTGCACAGTCGAGTGGCATTCCATTAGCTTATGGCTTGCAGACCCTGGAGAGGGACACCTGGCTGCCTCTGCTGCTGATAAGCAGCTTGATAAAGGCACCTGAGGCCGAAGGTGGTTCCAGGCAGGATGGGATTAGTCCTGTCCCTCCTGTCTGACTTCCCACTGCTTCCCTCTGGCCTTGGTAAATAATTGGAAGTTTGAAGAAGGGGACATGGTGTTCCCTGAGGTTACTGGCCCAGGCACCCTCTGCCAAATCCAGGAGGTGCGGGGGAGTGACATGGGTAATTCCAGGATGTGCATCCAGGCAGTGGGAGCGACCTGCATAGTCTTCTCTGTTTACACTCCTGTGGGGACATCTTTGGGAGGACTGTTCTCCTTCGCACATGGGCTGAGCCTCGCAGAGTAAATATGAGGCTGTGATTTGTAGCTGAGGACCCCATGGGGCCCAGGACCCTATGTCCCCACTTGTCCATCGTTGTCTGAAGTGGGAACCGCAGACAAGGCGTCACTGGGAGGTGCTCCAGGAAGTGCCGTGAACAGAGGTTCATGAGAAAGGATTCCGCGTTGCGCTTTGGAAGATGGTGTTGTCCCGCTGCCCTGCTGTGCCGAGGAGCCCAGGGGCCCGGCTGATGGTGCTTCTGCCCTGCTCAGGACTTTGTGGACTTGTTCATTCTCCTGTGACTGTGTCTGTCTCCTCCTTGGAAACAGAGCACCCTTTTGGATCTTGGTTTTGAGTTCAAGTAGCATAGTTCTTAGAACATTTGATGGCAAGGTGCTTTAAGAGATGAGGGCTTGGGGCTAAACTTCAGAGTTTGTTGGAAAGGTCAGAGCTCACACAGTGACCTCTCTGTTGGATTCCCACGGATCGAAAGCCCCGGAGTGGGCATGAGATGTGTAAGAGCAGAGACAGGCTTGACTGGAATGCGGCTGACCCCCACTTGAGACTGGAAGGCAGTTTGCATTGAAGCAAGAGAGCTGGGTAGGAAGAGGTGGTGACCCTGCGTGACCCTGCGTGACCCTGCGAGAGCGTTTGGATTTCTGCTAGATGAAAGGGATGTTGCAGTTAGGAACTTGGCCTTAAATCTGAAGGCAGATGAAAGTCCCTGGTGTGGCTTATTCCTGCAAGAATTTAAAACAAAGGGAGCGGGAGGCCAACAATGCTTTCCTAACGGAGGCTCCACAGCGGTGGCTGGAACCAACTGGCTTCAGGATCCAGCTCTCCCTTCTGCGTGGACCTGCAGAGTCTCAGCACATCTGGCCCATCTCAGACTCCAGCAGACAGGGCATGCAGCGGCTCTGCTTCCTGTGAGGAAGCGACTAGTTCTCATTCCATCACATTTTGGTGGAATCGGAGAGTCCCTGAAGATGAGAAGCAGACGCACCCACCCAGATGCCCACGTGCACACGCATACCTGAGCCCGCATTTTTGCCCCTTCTGGGATAGGAGTCAGTTGTACTTAGAAGGAAAATAAATACAGAGGATGGCTGAGTGCCGTGGACGAAGGCCACGGTGTGGAGGAAATGCTTGGCCGGACGTAGTTTGGGGTGCTTCTTAGATCCCAACCACTTGCCAAGTATCCCAGGAGCAGACAGGCAGGAGGAGGTGTCTGGTTATGCCCTCCACTGCCCTTGCTTGGTGACTTGAAGCCAAGAACTTCTGAAGAACTTGGCGGCTCTCTAGATTGGAGGATTTCTTTTATGTTCCTCTCAGGCAACTTAGTGGGAGGCCCTGACACACAGTGACTCTGGAACATGGCAGCCGGCACCCAGCCCATTAAGTTAAAAACCAGAACAGATTTGCTTCATGAGTCAGTGAGAATCATGCAGAGACAGAGGTGACTCTCAGGTGGACAGAGGGGATTTTGCCTCACAGCCTGGGGTTGTGTGGCATAGCTTGCCGGAAGTCAGAAGCAAGTAATTGAGAAACAGGGGCCTTTGTAACCTTTTCTGGAGTTTTATAAATCTGATTCCCACAGGTTTAAGAATTGGCGAGCAAGGGACCCTCCAGGACAAACTCTCAGGAGGCCCCAAAACCTCTTTGGGAAAATAAGGACAGTATAGGACAGTATTTCTGAAATACCAAAATGATTGCAAAGAATAATCTTCAGAATCTCACATTTATAACAAGACCTTGAGTTTTGCCCTAATCCCGGCCTGGCTTCTTGGGGAGAGAGGCTGGTAGTGGGCAGCCAAGATGGCCTTGCACACAATTAGACAGCAGATGAGAATATCTTGCTACCGTTGTGGTGGCAAAAGCCAGTCTGAGTACCAAGACTTTTTATCCCAGCCATGGACTTTCCCGGAAGCTCACTGCCGGTCTGGCTGCTCTTGCTTCTTGCCGAGTACCTGGAGAGATATGGGATGGTGTCCGTATTTTTTTTTTTTTTTTGATCTCTTTTAACACCCCATCCTTACAAAAATACCTGCTCCCTGTAAACCCTCCTGTTTCCACTGCTGGCAGCTATGTTGAGCTCCATCTGTCTGCAGCTTTGCATAAAGTCGTAATGAGCTGGGCTGGCCAATGGGGCCCTCGTGTCCACATTCAGCCTGGACCTCCTCAGGGTCACAGGGGCCTGGGGAGAGAAATCCGAGCCCAGCTGGTTGCTGCATTTGGATTGTGCAGATGGAGGGGCAGCCAGCCTGGAGGAGTCCGTGGATGGTTTTGTTTCTGCCTGTTGGATTTGATTCTCTAATTTGCTTTTCCTTCGGGCTGTTGCTCCAGGAGATGCCATACCACAGACAAAACCAGGTGTTTTTTTGAGCTTTCCTTCTGCCCCTGGTGCTCCTCCCAACATTCCTCTGTGTGTGCTTGCGCTCAGAAGGACGGTGTTCCAGTGAGCCTGAGGACCATGAATTCTGTGGCTTTGGGGTTATTTTAGAGCCCAGTCATATGGTAATTGGCACAGAAGAGTGTAAAAAGTTGGTTCAGGCCATGCTTTCACTCTCCTACTGGACTGAAGGTCTAGGCCCTCCTGTAATGTCTGTGCTGCCTGGAGATACTGGTGATAGTGAGGGTGATTGGATTCTCCAATTAGACTCCTCCAGGGACCTGGCCAGCCTGTCACCTGCGTACCCAGGACTGCCAGAGAGCAAGTCTTCAGTTTGGATAGGAGCTGGTGCTGCTGGCTGAGGGCAGCCTCTGGTTTTACCCTGTGGCTCACCCGTCTGTGCTGCCTGCTCTGTTCACTGCCATGTGCATGGGGCTGCACACAGTTCCTCCTCTCCCAGGGAGCTAGGAAAACTTCCCAGAATGGGCCAACTGAGGGTGGACAGGTAGAAACCCATTCAATCAGCCAAGAACTCTGCGCTCTTGGGAGAGGGGATGACCTAGCAATGGTGGCAGTTTATACCCACGTCCTTCCTTCATTTAGCAGGTGTGTTTGACCCACCCTGGAGGTTTTCCTGGAAGGAGCTTGACCTCTAAGTAACCAGGGTGGAGGGATTGTGTTGGCCAGGACTGTAGAGCCATTCACAGGAACAGTGGCCTTGAGTTCTGGATCTGAAGTCTAAGGGCCAGTGCTCAACAGTCTCTTTGAAAATGTATATGATTCTATTAAAATTCCCAAATAGTCAAGTCCTGGATATTCTCACAGTTTTTGAGGGGCGTGAGGGGGTTGCTACAGCATGTAGCTCATAGCTTCTGATATTTCAGAGAACTCTAGAATCCTTGACTCCTTCTGAGGCTGCTGGAGAGGACTGTCCCCATTGTGGGTGGCTGGGTGAACACTGGCCTTGGCTTTTCCACCCTCCAGCTACGAGGGTGTCTGTAGTAGAAGTCAAGCTGCAGATGGCCAGCGTGCTGCTCTGAGGCACAAGCCCACGTGTGTGCTTTCTGCTTGTGCACTGAGGTCAATGAGGAGCCCGATTCCTGGCCCATTTCCTTTCCTGGAGATTGGAGGGGTACCCAATACCTGGCATAAGCATTTGATGAGGGGCATGGAGTATGCTCAGTGGAGGACAGGATGTCTGAGCTGGCCACCAAGTGTCTGGGAGCTGGGATCAGAGCATCTTGGGATGGAGGAGGGTGGCATGCTTGCTGAAGGACAGCATGAGCCAAACTGGACATCTCACAGTGGGCACAGTTGGAAGGAGAGGGCTCCAGCCAGCCTGGTTCACTGGGTCTTATCCTGACTCTGAACAGGCCCTTTTGTGTGTTGTTTGCAGTAAAGAAAATCCTCTGCAGGCCAAAGAGGCCACAGTTGCCTTCTCATGATGGTGGGGTCCAGGGGCAGTTAGAGCTCAGTGTCCACAAGCAGCCGACACCTCATCTGGCTAATAACACATGAAAAGAGTTTAATGGAAGGCTATAGGATGTCCTCAGGCTGGAAGAAAGAAGCCCCAGGCTCAGGGAGGAGGGGTCTTGGGACAGGACTAGAGGCTTGAAGAGTTCAATCCAATGGATCAGGCTGGATGGAACCACCTGGCAAATAGCAACTTGAGTGTTATCTGACCTTGAGTCTCTTCATTTGGGAATCTTGGGAGATAGGACCTGACTGGCCCAGCTTGAGTCACCTGACTAGTCCTTAGGTGGTGCTGGTGGGGGAGGGGTGAGACAAGTTGGTGGTCAGTCTCAGGGACCTCACATGATGAAGGAGGGCTAATTCCCCAAAAGAAAGTGGGAGACTGGACTCTAAGAGAGAACATTAGCCTCAGACTGTAGAAAAGCCCTACTGTAAGTCTTTAAGAGTGGTTTCTTTACCACCTGAGCATTTCCTGACCATCATGCACTCACGGTGGGTGGGCACCAGGTGCGTGCTGAAGTGGGGCCTGGGGTCGCCGGGCTGTGATCATGCAGCCACTGGCAGTAACCTGTTGGTTCATGTTTCAGAGATGGTGAATGACGGTGAGAGACAGGACACTCCTTGCCCAGAAGGACTGCATTTGGGACAGTTAGTGATTAGTGGCTTCTAAAGAAGAACCTTGATAAAATCTGAAATTGAGCCATTGTCAGAAAGCATGTTAGGGTCTCTGAGCTGCTTCTCCAGGGAGTGGTGGGAGTTGGTGTCCAGTGACCACTGTGCCAGGCAGCTGGAGTTGTCTCCTGACCGTCTGCCACGGGAGACGGTTGCTTCTCCTCCTCTGGGCCAGACAGTCAGTGGAACCTGCCTTCTGCCTACAGTGTCTCCTTATCACCTTGCTTTTCCATTTCAGAAGGAAAAACGTGAACCAAAGGAGATAGATCATGAACTGACCTATGTTCTAAGCGTGCGGTGAACTTGCCCTATCTGTTGCAGAGACGGTTTGCCAGAACTTGGGCTTTTTAAATTAAAACTGTGATAACTGCATTTATAAAGAGAAAAGTAGCATCAGGTACCAATGTTGTCAATAGGTCCTGTCACCTGTCTGATTTGCCTTATGGGACAAACCACTAGTCCCCAGCTTGTAAACCTAGATACCCACGAGGACTAGACACATAACAAAATGAGTGGAGGAGGCCAGGAGTAAGCCGTTGGCAGTGGTAGGGACGGGGCAGAATGGGGGCTTTGTCATTGGCTCCAGGCCTTTGCTGCCGTGTTGGGATCTGGGACTGAGTTCAGCATGGTTTCTAGCTATCCAAGAGAAGTTGGAGATTGGGATGTTTGTGTGAAATTTCCAGTTTTAACAGCACACTTTCTTGACTGGATGAAGCTGAAAAACTGCTAGCTTGCTAGGCTCTGTACCGGAAGAGGTTGCGTGTGCACAGGGCCCTGGTCTGTCTGGTTTGTTGTGATATTCACCTGGACTACTCCAGTCTGCACATTGAAACTTTCAGCAGATATTTGTTAAATGCCATTTAGTGAAAGTGGGAAGAAATGGAAATTGGCTTTTTCCAGAGGAATGACAGTGGATACACTTTGTTAAGGATTTAAACTTTGGCAGGTGAAACCCCTCTGCTACCTCCTACCTAGCCTTTGTGCATGTCTGTTCTGTGAACTGCAGGCACAGCAGGCAGTGTCCCGATCAGAAATATGGAGATCAATAAGTCCTTTAGGAAAGAACAAAATAGAGCTTACAAATGGAAAGTGACTTTTTTGAAAAAGTCAGTTTGCTTATTTAAAAACTTGGAGAGACAAAGTGCTTTCCCTGTGGTGCTACAGATGAAAAATAAATATGGGAGCTTTGGGAGTTTGATATTTAATAGCATTTGTATGCAATGTTTGGGGACACTTGACAAGTGAGGAACACCGTGACTAATGACTCCAAAACCACCACTAATCAAATGATGACTGTTCCAGGTACATAAGCAGAGAGACAGCGTTGCACAAACACACAGGGCACTAGACACTGAATGCATGGGTGCACTGAGGGCTGGGAGTTTTCTCATCTCATCATCTGCTTCCCTTTTGCATGCTTCCCTCTGTGTTATACCTGAAGCACTAATGGATGGAAAAGCTGCCTGTCTCTTTAAAGAATTGTATTCTCAAACCCAGTTGCAACAGTAGGCTAACTTAGCTAGGTAGAAATGCTGGTCCAAGATTCTCAGCCAATTTAACTTCGTCTTCATGGTTCCACCATTAGGCCTTTCCTGCTCTCTGTTCAGGAAATGGCTCTCCAACTGAAAAGCAGGTGCTTCAGCCAGGCAGTAGTGAAGAACGGCACTGCCAGAAGGAGTGTGGCAGAATGGCATTGCTGTGCCATGTGGCCTCTGGTTCCTTACTACCCTTCTTTATTGCTTAGTCACACATCTCAAATGCAGGCCTAGTAGATGGAACTTTCCTGCTTGTTGAAACTCATGATTTCCGAGGCCAAATAAATAGCAACAGCAACTAAGTTTCATGTACTGTTAAGCCTTTACTAAGCATTTTTCACCTAGCATCTCACTTCATTTGCCTAACAACCCTTTTGTGAATCAGGAAACTATTGAGAGGGTGGAGTGATCATCACCCAAGTGCTTTACAACTTAATAATGGACTTACCAGGGAATCTGTCCGCACTCTGTGTACCTTGCGTGTACCTGTACATACTGGCTTGACATTTTTCCTCTACTTGTTTTCATACCCCAGTAGCATGTGAAATCCTGGAGGCACAACCCAAGTGTGACTTTCACACTTAAAATAACACTAGGTGTGCAGTGGTTACTTAACAGATGGTGGAGATTCTTTGTAATGATGTTTATGGTCATTGAACTCATTCAGATGGAAAGAATCCAGTCTTGCCAGACTACAGTTGTACCACAATTGCCTTTCAGTTGCTCAGGCAATAGTTTTTATTTCCTGACCTTGTGGTAGGTCCCTGGCTGGTGTAAAAGAAGTGAAAGACCTGCCTTTCCTTCTGGAGGAACTGGTAATCGGCTCTTAGACCTGGGTGAGAAACACCCCTGACCTGGCTCTCTGAATTAGAGAACCACCTGGGACCCTCCTTTGGTCACAGGTCCCCCATCTCATTTCAAGGAGTCTGTGGGACTGAAAGCCTTATACCCCTTCTTCCAGACCCCGTCCCCAAGCCCACTTCCAGGATCCGTGTAGGTGTCTTCTAGGGTCTGACAGTCAGGACAGAACAGGGCTCAGGCACACATCCCTATGCCTTTAAACTTGTAAGTTTGTGGATGGATGGGAGGTGGGCCTCCATTTTGAACTGATTCCAAACTCCAAGTGTTCACTCAGGTGGGCCCCACTGAGATTTGGCCATGTGGGGAGGGGGCGGTGCTTCTCTGTAAACATTCTTTGAAATTGCCATGGTGTTTGCCTATCAGCGATTGGCCTGGGCTGCTGGGGCAGTGCTGAGCACATCTCCATGAACAAATACCGTGTTGCTTTGTTTCCTTACTTAAAACACTTCGGAGTGTTCTGCAGCCGAGTGGCTCTACAGCCGCAAATGCATAATCAGCTGACAGCAATTTCAAAATTGCAGGTCTCGCTGTTGATGGGAAAATGGGAGTGTTGTTATTCCTTGTGTGCAGTTTTCACCAAGAAATGGGGGACTGGATTTAATGTTAACACTCAAGAGATTTAATGTGGCCCTGTTACTGGGAAAACATACCTTTAACCAGATCTGGACTCACTACAAAAGCCACGCTGTTGTCCCCGCCCCCCTCCCGTTTTTGAGAGAAGTTCAGATGTTTCCGCATGGACCCTGCCCTCCTCCTCTGCTCCACAGCTGGGCTGCCTCGGTCAGCAGGGAGCTGCTGCTGTGCTGTTTCTCAAGGAACTTGGGTGGGAAGGAGTTGGGGTGAGAACAGAAGAATAGGGTTGCTAGATGCCTCTGCTCTGGTCTCCAGCCTGGCGGGGGGGAGGGGACTGCTCTGCGCATCTGGTCACAGTGGGGTAGCCCTGCTGTTTGTCCTCCCCATCCAAAAAGCCTCCATGGCATGCATTTTTAATAAAAAGAAATTCAATTTGACTTTACTTTTATTTGCAGGGAGGATGTCAGGCCACCCTTTGAGGTGGATGTCACCCGGCTCATAGAAACCAAGTTGGCTGCCCTCTGGGGATGGGCAGGAAAACCAAGACTGTTGGAAAAGAGGCTTTGGCCGCATTTGTTTCTTTGAGTTCCTAGTAGCTGGTCCCAGGATCACAGGCTGGTAGTTCTGATGAATTGTGCATGTTTTGACTTTCCCCCACCAAGCTCTGGAGCCAGGCTTGAGGTTTGTTGCTCTGAATGCTGCCCACCACAAAGCTAATTGTGGGCAAAAGGGGTTGACAATTCTTTGCTTCATAATAAGACTCTGCCAAGGCCAGTTCCACCCTCAGCTGCCTTGTCAAGACCTCTCAGAGGGCAGGGAGCGACTCTTCTGATGTTGGTCTCTCTGGGGACGAGTGTTCAGGGACTAGGCTGTTCTTGTTCCTTTGAGGCCCCTGAGCACTCAGGAGAAACTGTCAGTAGCTCAGCCTCCAGGGAAGGCCCTGGGCAGACAGGTTAGGCCAGGGCATTACAGGTATGGAGGCCTTACGGCTGCTGGTGTCCATGCCCAGCAGCAGGTGAAGGGCACAGATGGGGACCAACATGTGGCTCAACCCCAGTGTTCTGGTCAGACACAGAAGAGCAGCCTTCAGGCAGGGATCTCCAGCTGTCTTAATCACTTCTCAGTCTTCCTTGGGGAACTGGAGGCCCAGGCTGAGCTTTCACAGGTAGGGTGCAGAAGTTACCTGCATGTTGGTCTGGAAAAGACTGAAGCCCCCCAGTGAGGCTGCAGGCTCCCCCACATGCCTGTGTCCATGCTGACTCCGTGGCTCCAGGGGCTGGGCTGCTGGGACAGTTGGCCTTTTCCCTGATCCTCTTGACTTTCTGCCCCTCGGCCCTCCTTCCTGGGGGCAGGGGCAGCCCTGTTGTTTCCCACGAGCAGGCCGCAGCTCATGCTCCACACTGGGGGGCCCTGGCACACTCTCCTGACCCTCCTCTGTGCTTTGCAGACGGACGGTGCCCTATGGACTGTCTAACTACAGAGGAAGCTCCCGGGGAAAGAGGTCCTTGGGGCCGGTCCCAGGGAGCTCACAGCCCTCGGTGGGGACGCACTTGCGCTGTGCTTGTGTGGGGAGAGATGACAAGGCCTGCCTACGCTTCTGCACATCGGCCCTGGATGTCAGCAGGTATGACTCCCTCTGATTCCACTTATTCCCAGGCACAGGTCACTGAGGGGTGAGGCCAGCCAGGGGCTTCCTGAAGGCAGTTGGAGGTTAACTCAGCCCATGGTCCTGGGACCAGAGAAAGAGGGTGCTGAGCCCAGAGGCTATGGGAACTCAGCTCCTGGAGGGCGGGAGGTGGGCATCCCCAGCCCTCGCTGCCCTTCAGAACTGTGCCCTTCAGGCCATGGCTTGTTCCAGTTTCCAGGTGTCTGTCTTCCGTCCTGAGCAGCACTTTAGACAAATCTGAATGATTTGTCAACATTAAAGATGGAAGAGTCGGCCGCCCGCCCACGCATATTCTTGCTTCCTCACAAACGGCCCACGTGACTTCCGGTCTCCCCGCTCCGCTGTCCGAGCAGGGTGTGAAGGATTGATTCATTTGCCTGGGTTGCTCGTTTGTTTTCTGGAGGCCCTTGAGTTTGACGCCCTGTGGTCTGCTCTATCCTCTTAGAGAAGCTTGAAAATCCACTCCGACGGGGTGAGTGAGCAGACCCGGGATTTGCCCCAGGTGTTCACAAAACAGGCATTCCTGTTCATGGGCTTTGCTACTCTTTCTCTTCACGTGGGGCCAAGACTCAACCCAGGCACACAAAGCAGCCCTTCACCAACCGTGCCCATAGCTAGTGAGGGGGGTGTGGCTCAGGGCAGGGCAGGCGCCAGAGCAGGCAGGTCCCAGGATCTGCTCTCCAGGCTTGACGTTGATTCTACTTCCTTTCCCCTTTCTGAGTTTTTGAACATCCAGTAACAGGGCTGAGTGGGTGCTGTCCCTGGGTAGGCATCAGCCCATGGAGTGCTCAGCCTCCAGAGATGTGCTCCTTGGGGCACAAGCTAAGGTGCTCCTGCTGGTTGGCAGGAAGAGATCATCATCAAGAAACCAGCCACTTGGAAATGCCAGTTGATTCCTTCAAAACCAGCTCTCTCCCCCGCAGAAACTCCAGGACAGCACAAAACCCAGACAAAGAAGAGAAACAAAGGGCCAGAGGGACCCGTGGAGGCCTGCATCAAAGGTGAAGATGGGGGCGCTGCCCTTCGTGGAGCAGAGGGTGTGTTGGGGGCAGCCAGTGGGACCCGGAACTTGGGAGGGCTCCATCCACAGATGATGTGATATTTGGTTGGTCAGCTCTGGGGGTGGAGCAGGCTGAAGCTGTGGACAGTCACCCTCCTCCAGGGCCTCGGCCACCCAGTTGTCTTAGGCACCAGCTCCTGGGCAGTGATGTCCAGTGCAGATTTTTCTAGACCTGACAAAGCCAGCAGATAGCTGCTTCTCAGGGATCCAGCAGGCTGACCTGCCCGGCCCGTGTCTTGTCTCTGCTTCTATAGCAGTACGACCCCCACCCCCTCCATGAAGCATGTCTCCTTTGCAGCAGCTGATCTTGGACAAAGGTGAAGTTCGTGCTTGGCAGCAGCTCCAGGGTCCCCAGTTCGTTTTACTATTATTTTTCAGCTGGCTTGTCTTTTTTTTTTTTTTTTTGTATGAGAAATCCTGAGGGTTTCCCGCAGCCAGACCAGGTTTATTTGTCATTCTATCAATCAGAAATCATTATTAATGACTTGCCTGCACATCTGCAATGGATGGTAATTTATGTTCATAATAATAGCCTGGAGGTGCCTTCGGTTCCTGCAGGGACTGATCAAGGGAAGTTAAGCCATGCTCAGTGTATAGGAGACTTTCTAAATTGGTGGCAGATCACTTCCAGTTGCTGGGAGAGGGATCTGTCAGCATCCATAATAAGAATAGCAAGGAAGGAGGAGGGCTGAGGTGGCAGGGAAGTTCCAGGAGAGTGAGTCGGACCCCTCGGTTCCTCCCTGGCCTCTTTGTTCTTTGTCCTCTTTTTCTCTTCCTCCCTGCGAACCAGAACTCGCGTCAGTGGGGATGGGTGTGATCAGCATCACCGCCTGTTAAGTTGTCATTCATTCACTCATGCCTTCGTTCTGCAGAGACTTGCTGGACACTGTTCTAGATGTGGGGACACAGTGAGGGGAGCGAGGAGAGGGTCTTCTTTAAGAAACTAGGATGCTGGTGAAAACAGATGGAAAAGAAGCACATGCAGCAGGGAGTGTGGGTGCAAGGGGGGTGGGAGAGTCAGTAGGAGGTGTTGGGGCAGAGTCAGCAGGTGTTGGGGTGGATGCAAGTTCTGATTGGTGGACAGGAGCATGCTCACCAACCAGGTGACTTTGGAACAGAACCCTGAAGGATGTGAGGGGTGAGCCACAGGGATGAGTGAGGGAGCTGTGTTTTGGGCAGGTGGAACAGGAAGTGCAAAGGTCCTGGGGACAGCCAGCAAGGGAGCCCTGTAAGAAACTTTCCTGGGGAAGAAGGGCAGATACTAAGCCAAGGTCCCTGTATTCTTGCAAAATTCGAGTTGGTGGTACCTCAGCTGGTGATCAGTCCAGATGGGACCAGGCCATGGGCCCAGGCTGGGGGAGGGCTCCTGGTTGCCACCCTGCTGTGCTGTTCCCTCCACACCTTCCCAAGAAGCCCTGGTGAGGGGGATGGTTCCTGTCAGGGAGCAGCTAGAGATGGGGCAAGAGGAAGCCACCTTTTCCAGCTTGAGAAAGCTATGACTCTTTTGCAATACACTTCTGTTTTCTTTGTTCCCTTTGCTCAGGATAGGTTGAAGTCCAGGACAGACAGAAGACGCAGCTCTTAGGCGGCAGCCCTGGATGCCTGCTCTCCGCGTGGACTTCCTCCCTGCCCTCCCCGCCTGCTCGCTATCTTCCCAGAAGGAGCCGCTGCTCTCTACGGTCACATTCCCACCTCTTTAAGGACAAGGGGTGAATTTGTCTGGGGCAGAAAACCCACCCAAAGAGTCCCCACTTAACAATACACCCCTACTCCAAGAATGCCCCAATCCAAATGACCCCGCTTCCCCTAATGGGTAAAATGATCCCAGATGTGCCCAGGCCCAGACGCCCGCGGCTCCGGTTTCACGCAGGAAATTGTTTTTGGAGAGGTATGGCAAGCTGGAAAGCCACTTACTGGCTTTTGACACGATTTCTCTTGGAGAGTAAGTGGATGCCAGGCAGGCTCTTTGCAAATGTAAACACATGTCCATCTTGTCCTAGATGTGCAAGGCTGGCGTGGCCAGGGCACGTCGGCCTCTGCAGGCTGCACACTGAAATCAGTGAGGTGAGGGCCCACGCGAGCCCGAGTGCACAGTAGTTTGAGTCTGAAGCCTGAGACCGAAATTTGTAGCCATGCTTGGTTCCCATCAAAGAAACGTATCGAGAAAGAAAGGAAGAAAAAAAATGAAGAAAGGAAGAAAGGAAGAAGCTCTGGTGTTTGTGACAAGGAAAGGAGAAATTGACATCTGGTAGATTTGAACTCCGGGCTCCACAGCGCTCATCCCTGGTCCGTGGACTGGCCGTTGTGTCCCTCGGAGACACCAGGCCTGTGCGCAGCGGAGCTCTCCAGTCTCGTCGGCCAGAGGCTCGCTGTGAGTCAGCCCCGGCTCCAGGTATTAGCAGGAACATTGCTTTCTTTGGAGAGTAGCTTCAAAATAAGCCATGAACACAAACTCTGCAAATCATGTAAATTCCTATTTATCTGTATGCTTGACAGTGACAGGGAACGGCGATGCTGCTGGGCCTCCTCACGGTGCTGCACTCGCAGTGAGTGTGGGGCTGTGGCTCGGCCACCCCAAGCCATCTACTGGGGGGTGTGGGGAGAGTGCCACCCCCCACTGGGCCACAGGGCCAGGAGAGCATCTTGGGAGCAGTGGTGAGGGCACCCTCCAGGGTATTTCAGAGGGTGCGTGGTGGACCATGGGCCTTGTCTGCACGCAGGACTCGGGGACGCATCCGTCTACCCCTTACTCCAGGAGTAAGGTGCGTACCTATGGTGAGCGGAAGAGACCAACTTACTGGCAGAATTCTGTACAGGTTAAGAGAAGTGATTATTTATTGGGAAAGTATCCTCTACTTCAGCTTCTTTATGGGATCTGTTAAAAGTAAAGTCACTGCACACATACAGATTTTAAATTGTGTTCTGAATCCAAACTCATATTCCTTAGAGCTTGAATTACATTTTTAAATGTGGATGTGCTGTCTGGCATGGTGCGAGGTGGTATCTCAGAGAGGAATTCACTCATGGCGTGAACACTCAGAAAATACTGTCAAATGCATAATAAAAAACCTGAAAGTTTGTTCTGATTTGTGGGTTTTTCCTCACTGTTGTTATATGCATGGTTACACATCAACTTTTCATGGACCTCTAGAGAGGCTGGGAGGGAATTATAGTTCGGGAAAGTAGAAATCATCTAAAGTCAATTATGGAGAAGATGAGGGGCTGCTTGGATATTAAGGGAGGAGCGGGGTTTGGGGACCGTCCCCAGAAGATTAAACATTCGAGGCCACCAGGAAGAAGCAGACTTGGGGAGAGCTCTGGCGCCTTCCCAGGCACCACTGTGTCTTCATTGCAAGGAGAGCTTTTTCCTCTGGCCCTGCAGGATGCCAGCGGGGCATGTGAATCCTTGCTCAGAGCTCCTGGGTATTAGCTGGAATTGACCACACTGGGCAACATGTTTAAGCCTTGGAGATTATAAAACATCTCCGGGGTTGGGCTCTGAGGAAGGAGTAGGGGTTTCTTCCTTTTCCCTTTTTTCTCTCTCTTCCTTTCCTCCATCTCCCTGTTCCGCTTCTGGATCCAGACTTAAAGACCCTCGGGGAAGGAATGGGCCTAAGACACAGACCCAGACCAAGAGCAAGGAGAAATCCACTGTTCTGAGTACTCTGATCACTATCTAGTCTGAGAAAACCCGAGAACCTCTTATTTTAATCAAACTCATTTTAGAGAGTTTCGACTTTGATGAATGGAGAGACGTGGGTACTCATTTATTCAGCAGGATGTGGAGTCTCACCCAGGAGTCATGGTGCTCATGTGAGGTAACTCCGGCCCACTGAGATACTGTGGAGGCCAATAGCCCAGGAGTCCCAGAGGCTGGTGGAAGCAGCCTGAGTGAGTCCCAGATGTGGTGGGCTTCCCTGGCATCTGGGTAGAGCAGTAGAGGGACAGTCCATAGAATCATGAGCAGGACCAGCTGTAGAAATTGCAGCCCCAGCTCAAAAGGGATGGAGAATTTCAAGATGGTGGCAGCAGAAGAGAACCAAGAGGGGTTCTTCTGAGCCTGCATCCCATTCACCAGCCCAGGTGACCAGTCAAGGAAGCTTAGCAAAAAAAGGTTGTAGGTTGTGGAGTCTAGAGACCTGGCTTTGTCACCAGTTCCCATGGGAACTGAGACTCCCAGTCTGTTTCCTCATTTACAACAGTTGTGATCCTGGCCTGGCTGCTTCACTGCTTTCTCAAGAGGTCAAATCAAGTCTCCACGGCTTCAAGTTTTGCCCCCAATCCTGTTCTTACTAGAAATTTCTCATGGAAGTACATGTTGGAGTTTAGAAAGTACCCCAACGTAATAAAAATACTTTTGATTTATAGAAACCATTAGGATAGTTGATTCCCCATCCCCCACAAAAGACATAAATTCTCCAAATCCCAAAATTCGTATCTGTGGCTTCTTAAGTATCCTAAAGCTCAAGCAAATCAAGTTACCTGCTATTCAGAACATCATCAATGCACTTGGGTCCTTCTGTTCCTGAACATGCAATTTCCTTTTTCTTTGCTGGCAGAATGCTCAGAATCACTGAGATCTGGGAGGTATTTAGTGCAGGGAAATGATAAGAATTAGTAGCTGTCAGGGGCCGAGTAAATGAACACAACCACCCTTCTGCTAGATGTGCCTCCCTCCTTCTGACACTCAAGGACAAAGTACTGCATAAATGACAAGAACAGGTGATAAACGGAGGAGGCAGGGGTATTAGGAATTCATGGCAGAGAAAAAGAATCCTGTGGGAGAGGGAGACACTCAGCGAAGGTGAGCTCAGAGCCCCCTTCTCTCTGCCTTCCTCTTTCTCTCTTCCTCCATGTTTACTTGAGCCGATCTCCATTGGGAAGCTGTATAAATCCCCACTTCTCTGTGTGATTGGCAGGCGCCTCCAGGATCGAGTTTGGCTCTGGGCATCGGCTCAGCCTCCAATACCATGTGCAGGGCGCGGGTGCCCTCTGTGAGACCAATGCCCCCTTCCACAAACTTCCTTTTTCTCTCAGGAAGGAGTATTCTCAACAAGGGCTCTCTGCCTCACACTCGAATTTGAATGGCATAGCGAATGTCCCCTCTGGCCATCCTGGTTTTGAAGGTGTGCGTTCACTGGAAAGGAGATGGAGACGGACACAAGATCAGAAGGGTGTCTGGTACGTACCCTGTGCTCAGTAGTAGGGTTATCTTGCAGTAAGGAGGGTACTGACCCAGTCTAGGGCTGGGAAAGACTTCTCAGGGAGGAGAGCTCGCCAAGCCAAGCCAGGAGGGAAGGAGACCCAGATAGAGCTGCGGAAAGACCTGGAGACCACAGCAGAGCCAGGAGAGGCAGGTGGAAACCAGGGCATGGCTGGAGGACAGCAGTGAGAGGGTGAGGAGCAGGACTGTGGCTGAGACAGGGGAACCCTACGCTGACCCTGTGACCGGAACCACCTGGAAATGCTTGAAGTGGGCAGGGCTCACCTGGCTCCCTGGCTGCATCTGAGGAGAATCAAAGGGTGGCTGATGGTCTGCGGAAGGGTTTTTTGTTTCTCGACCTGCCCCTGGGCCAAGCCTCCAGGCACGCCTCACACAGCAGATGGTGGGTGTAGAGTGCCCGCAGGCACTGAGCCTTCCCCTGGCAGGCTCACTGTGTGTCTGCCAGGCTGCCCGTCCCCCCACCCCACTTACTGTTAATCAAATGTATGCTGAATGATTGACAGACACATCCACCCTGAATCCTATAGAGCAGGAATCAGTGAATTTTTATCTAAATAGTAAATATTTAGCTTATATTAAAGTATTTTACTATACTGTGTTACTGAGTAAACATTTCACTGCTTTTGTGCACAGTCAACATTTTTGACACTTTGTGCCACCTGGCACCTATGTGACTACCCTGCCCTTTCTGCTGGAGAGCAGCCATTGCCGAGGTATGTGACAGGATGGCCGTGTCCCATCCCAATTGGCTTACTGTGGTCTCTGGATAAGTCTGGCTAGTGGGTGGCAGATTTCCAGCCCCCGGTGCAGAGCACTCCCTGGGTAGTGAATTTTTTACATCTTAGTCTGTCTGCAAGTATTTTCACTTTGAAATTTGTCAGTGATAGTTTTGCTGGTGACAGAATTGGAAGTTGACAGCTGTTATCCTTCATTCTTTGAGAATGTCGTTTTGCTCTCCTCTGGCATTCATTAGAAAACTTCTTCAAAACCAGTTGCTCTTTCTTGATGATCATTTGCCTTTTCTCTTTGGTAACCGCGCCCCCCCTCCCCCACCCCCTTTATCCCCAAAGCTCTGCAGTTTCAGTGGAAAGTGATCAAGTCAGGGATTTTTTTTTCCCCCTTCAATTTGTACCAATTAGAAATTGGTATGATTTTTCAGTTGAGGGGACCCCCTCTCTTTTATTTCTGAAAGACTTTTGGTCTTCTCACCCAACATTCTACTCTGCTTCTCTCTGGGCTCTCTCAGTGCCTTTAGGTGAATTTCACTTAAAGTACGTATTTTCTTAATTTCTCCCTTGCCTGCGTATTTTAATTTTGTACCCCTTATTGTGAGTATGAGTTCCATATTGAAAATCCAGGCTGCCATTCGGAGATATTTTAGGTTATCTGGGGAGCAAGTTTTCCCATAGAGAAGCTGGCCCTTGGGTGACGCACGAGTGTTCATTCCCAGGAGCTTTCTGTGTGGAGGTATGTGCAAGGAGCCCAGGACATAGGTGAGGCACTCTGTCAATCAAAGTGTGTGCCCTCTTTGGATCTCTCAAGGTAACCCCACGACTTCAGTGCGGTCACAGGCCTCACTGTTCCAATTATCCAGAGTGCTGAAAGTCCCAGGGACGGCCAGCCCCCAGCACAGAATGGTTTGTCCTCACTGCACTGCCGGACATGTTAGCTAATGCAAGTGACAGTAAGAATCAAGGCTGGCAATATATTTGTGAAGATGTTTTGGATTACAATATTCAACAAGTAAAGACTTTATATGACTCAAAAGTTAAAACTACCTACATGTGGACGTCTTCCCCCATCCCATCTCCACCTACCCATTCACTTCTGTCCCCGGAGGGTCACTGTGTTGCTCTCAGTTGATGCTTTCCTGTTTCATGTCCAAATAGGAGCAAGTGCCAGAGCCTGGTCCAGCTTCTTACCACTGTCCTACACAAAAGTTAGCATGTGACACTGTTTTTTTCTGATACCACTTCTGTCGTTAAAGGTGTGTAAGTGTTCTTTTTTTCTTTTCCTTCCTGACACCAAATACATGCTGTTTTTCCACACCAATTCTCCAACACCACTGGGTGTCCAAAAATTCAATTTAATTCTGATGTCACCTGCCTGGAGTTAGCATCTGTCCCCACAAATTAAAGTTTCACACCCGTAACGCTGCTCCCACTCAGACAACGACCCAAGTGAGGGTCCATGTGACCCAACTTTTTGCCCAGTTGACTACAAATTTGGGAGTTTCACGAGCCACCCCCCAGCACGTGGAACAATTCACAGAACGGCTCCCAAGTCTCAGGAAAGTGCTGGGTGCGAGTGCCACTTTATGAGAAAGGGCAGAACTCAGGAACAGCCACATGGACGAGACAGCAAAGATGGGGTGTGGGGGGCTTCCCAGCGCCTCAGCACATTCCCTGCTGGGACCCCGACGTTTAGGGGGTTTCTGGAGTTTCCATTACACGGGCCTGATTGATGAGATCGTTGCTCAGTGGTGATTGAACTCATCCCAGAGGGCCTGGAATGGAACAGAAAGTTCTCACTCTCTAATCAAGGCCTCCCTAGTGACCGGTCCCCTCCTAAAGATGACTGTCCCACCTGGAGTCATTTCATGAGCATATGAAAGACTGAAACTCCAAGAGTTTCAGGAACTCTTTTTCAGGAGCCCAGGACAAAGAGCAAATGTTTATTCTTTATGAAACCACAAACACACACTAGTTAGAGTATCTTGCTCTTTCCCCCTTAATGCTTCCAGGAGGTTCTCCCTGCCAGTGAGAATTTAGCACGTTAATTTTATGATCATATGGGTTTTTTTGGGGTGGATATGCTGGTCCCCTCTGATGACAACGGGGTTACTTTCAATGTTTCTCTATGAAAAATAATCCAACAGTGACTAATCCTACCATGGTCATTTCGTACCTGTGTGGGTCTGTCTGAAGGACGGTTCCTGGGAGCAGCTCTGTATGTTGGTGGGTGAATAACTCTATGATGTCCCTTTTAAAAACCTACTCCCCCACCCCAGGTAGAATTTCTGATGAAGCTTACACTATATGATGTCATTGCTCTGGCCATCTCTAGGGCTGTCCCCCAGGAGTTTAGAAGTACAACTCTTGAGTGAAATGGAACTGAGGGAGCATCTCAGGAGGGGACCCTTCTCTGCCTCCTACATGGAAGGAGACTGGTCCTTGGAGATAGAGCAAGGAAGAGAGACAAGACAGCATGCATCCAAGGAGGGTTGGGAAGGGGACTTCCTTAGTTCTTGGTGACATTTTGTCTCTGGCTCAACTTTCTACACACTTGGATTTGATGCAATAATACAATTTCCTCTCAGCAAAGTCCTCCTGGCTACTCGAGTTCATGTAATTGGGTAATGATGCTGGCAGGGCCACTTTGTAACTCACTAGAAAATCCACTAATTACCAGCTCTTATTGCTCTAAGTCTAATTGCAAAGAGAAAACCTTGTCCCCAGCTGCTTCTGTGCAATCCTGGCTCCTGTGCAGTTGGGCCCACCTGGGCCGTGTGTCCCATACCAACCCTCGGGCTAGGAAGTTACAGTGCAAGGGCCAGTCTGGGCTCTGATGCTTTCTCATCCCTTGGACCCAAAAGAAGTCCACATGCTCTTCCCAGAAGGGAAAGTGAAGGACAGAGTCCACTGAAGTCACAGTGCAAGTCCTGATGAAGACATCAATCCTGTCTTGAGTTAAGGGGATCGAGTGATTTCTTGAAAGAGGACCTGAGTCTCATCAGTTTGCAGTCTTCCTGCAGGAGATGCATCCTGACCAGCCTCTCCAGACACTTCCTTCCAAGTGCATATCTTCCAAAGCTTCTCATTAGAGGGGACTCAGGCCCTTCATGTCCTGAGGTCCAAGAAACAGCCTAATGCTGAAAGCGGGGCCAAGAGAGAGTGGGGAAAGTTGCCTTCTTTGGATAGTGTTGGAGGAGGCTGACTCCTAAATCACAAAGCAGTGCGCGTCAGCAGCCAGTGTGTGTGACGTCGTCACAGGGATGCCCAAAGACAGTCCTCTGGGACCATAGCCCTGTCATTCCCAGGCTCACAGGTCTGGAATTTCAAAGTTGAACCTTAACTGTCTTAAGTATTCATTCACTCAGTTGCTTGGATCAAACACCAGGGGAAATATTTTCTGAGTAATTAGCTGATTAACCTTGGTACGTGGGATTAAGGAGCCCTGCTTAGAGATATAAGTTAGAGATAAGGAACCATCAGTATACACTGGAATTGCTATTGAGTATTCTCCAAAGTTATTTGATAACAGAGGTACTTCCTCTTGGCTCAGGCAGTTTTAAACATGACCTTTGCTTAGAACAAGGGTGGATGACGTCTAAGAATTTCTCCTTTTCTCTTGGTAAATATTAAGTCAGAGTTCAAAAACAAAAGCCAAGACTAGAGGATGTAGCTTAGTGGTTGAGTGCTGGGTTCATTCCCAGCATGGAGGGAAGAGAAACAGTGAGAGAAATAAAGGCCATCCGTAGAATCTGCTATTAACCGGGTACTCTTGAGATACAGTGTGTCTGACTCATTTGGTGGCTTTGAGGCCCCATGTAATCTGTTCTTTGCCCATCTGTCCAGCCTCACCTTAGTGGACTAAGACGATTCCTCATGATGGGCCAGTCGCAGACGCCTCGCTGCTTCTTGAATTCCGGTCCATCTCATGATTTTCACTAAGACCCCTTTCTTGTCTAGACTGTCCTTTCCACACATCCCCAAATCTCCTGGCCAGCATCTGTGCCATCTCTGCTTTGAGAACAGCAGCTCAGAGCCCTGCTGTTCTGTGGTCCATAATCCACATCACAATCATGCCCATAGAGCAGTCCAGCCGCAGAGCAGAACCATAACCAAGCAGACACCGGCCAGCGGCCAGCGGGTAACTGGAACTTCCCATGGTGTGCGGGTCAGCTGTGCTGGGCAAATGTTCTTGCAGACACCTGGGTTCCTGCCTGTGCTTCTGTCCAACACCTCCTTAAGGACTCCTCCCACCTCCTACCCAGGGTCCCTAGAAGTCTTTGTCCTCAGCAAATTGCCCCAGTCGGGCCTCACAGAGGAGCCAGAGAATTGGCTGGGGAGGTTCACCGGGGCAGGGGGGAGGGGGGAGAATGAAGGCAGGGGGAGGAGGGCCAGGCTGCAGTCCTCACTGCTCACTCACCCGTAGTCCTCTTGTGCATGCCGACCTCGTCATTTTTGCTTGCTACTTGTCCCCTCTGCTGCTCTCTCCCGAGAATGAAGCTGGCGTCCGATGTTTGCTGCTAGAGCTTGGCCCTTGGCTGCCCCCATGAACAACTATTGAATGAGCAGACACAAAGATGAGCCCCACATGGTCCTTGCCTTGAGGGACCCAGAGTCTCATGGAATGGCAAGTCAACGGACCTTGGTAATTCCAGAGGTTTGGTGACTGAAGGGTGCCATGCAACCCAGAGAAGGAAGAGCTCCTTGGCTGGACAAATAACACCTGCCCCTGACCAGGCTGTGCTGCTGGCCTTGTGAAGACTGGCCACACTCGCCCATCTGGTGAGGGCCTCCTCACACAGACCAGCCCTGCTGTCTCCCCCGGAGCACTGCTAGCCCGCAGGATCTCAGCCCCTCCGTATGAAAAGGGGACTTTCCCAGGACTATTGCAAGACCCCTGAAGGCCCTGGGTGCTGTCATTTTCAGAGGTCACAGGCCATGACACCTTGAACATCTGAAAATCCATGCATAGCCCATGCTAGACTGTTATTATTGGGAGCAGGCTTGTGAAATTCTTTGAAAAGTTCATTAACCTTTTTAAGAAAATTGTAGGAGTAGGACTCCATAGAAGGGATAAAGATAATGATTTGAATTTTTTATGGTTTTTAAATTCTGGTATTTATTAAGGATAAACTAATCATTTGGATTGTATGTGTTAAATTTTACTCAACCCATATGATTACAAATGAATAGAGTTGCAATTGACTCCTTGCCAGGATCCTGGGTTTTGAAAGAATTTAACGAGGCATTTATTAATGTGGTTGTTTTGCTTTACTTTGTTTTATACTTCAGAGCCAATAGACCCCATGTGTTTCAGCCCTCAAATACAGGCCCTTGAATGGCTTCTAAGCTATTGCCATTTTCCTACAAGGACACATCTGAGCAGTGAAATAGTCCTGGACCACCAGTACTGTTTCTCATCACCATGGATCCAAGTGTTGCCTAAATTCTCACAGTTTTGAGAAAGAAAGCAAAATGCTCCAAGTTTTGTTAGCTTTTGTATATTAGCTAGCGCTTTGTGGTAGATGATCCCCAAATTCAGTTACTTATAGAAATAATACCATCTCCCTAAGGCCAGGGGTCTTTGCAGTGGCTCTGCTTGGCTGACCTCCTCTGGGATTGCTTGTGCATCTGCAGGCAGCTGGTGGCTTTACTTAGGACTGGCTCACCTAGCCTGACCTTGGCCAGGGTGACGAGGCTGTGCTCTGTGGTCGCTCATCTTCCAGTACAGACTGGGCTCACACTCGTGGTGGAATCAGGGAAAGGAGTGAGAGAAACACGTGGCCTCTCTGGGGCCTGGGTTCTCCCACACTCCATCATTCAAAGCAAGTCACAAAGCAGCCCAGATTCAAAGGGCCATCTAGATAGCAGGAGCCACAAAAATCACCTTATGAGGGTTGCGGATATAGAAAGAGAATTGGTGTTGACATCTTTGTGTTTACCATAGGTGAGTAGCAACACTGACATTTGTGTTTCCTATTTCAAAGAAACGTTTAGGCCTAGCAGGAAACCTTATTGGGCTATACTGAAATGTTGTCTATCCGTACAATGCAGTCAATGTTCAATGTTGCCTTGACCTTACCTCAAATGAAGTGCAAAATACGCATTTGCTAAAATTGTGTTTCCCAATCTCGGGCTGTGTGGGATCAGTGTGCACACACTGCCCCTGGTGTTTCAGTAGGTGCCCTGAAGGCTCTGGGTCAGTGGCTCTGAGGTTCACCAGTTCTTGTATGGTGGTCGTCTGAGTAGGTGAACTAACTTCTGTGTGCTCCAGTTTCTTTAATGGGTCCTTCAGCAATGCGATCTTCACCACCGAGATGGTGAACCCAGGGCTGGCCCTGGTGCTGGACACATGGAACACACGCAGTACACATTAGCCATATCACGGCTCTTGTCCAGGGCCCAGAGCCAAGTTGGTATTGAGAGAAAATGAGCTAATTGATGATGCTAGGCCAGCCTTTCCAAGAGAGAAGAGTGAAGAGGAGGTGAAGACAAGAAGACAAGGAATCTCAGCCAGCATTTGGGGGTCTCTTTAGGAATCAAATCGTCCCCTGATCCCCTGCTGGTGTCGAATGACTGAGTTGTTCTGTAGGTAACAGGTGAGTAACCCAAGGCAGTCCAAGGAAGAGGGCTTTCCCAGAACTTAGAAAGGCTTCTTTCTACTGTTTGAATAATAAAGTCCTGATGACAGCCAGGGGCAATGGGATATTCCTGGAGGGGTTCCAAGCTCTTTTTGAACCAGGCTGGACGAAGGGGCTGGATAAAGCCCCTTTTCTGATGGACAGTCATTTCTGGAAGACAGATGGGACATAATTGTGGGAGGAGGTGGGGCCTCGGTGGGAGAGGATTAGACTGTCTCAAGGGAAGAATGGGCTGTGAAGCTGTCCTCTGAGGACAGTGGCAACATTTGAAATGGGACCCTGGCTCATGAGGAAGCTTTCAGGCATGGGAATTCCTGGGCCCAGATGGTGGGAAAATCCTCAGGAAACCTTAGGATTTGGGTCTCTGCAGCTGGGCAACAGCTGTGGCCCTGGAATTGGAGCTGGCCACAGGTGGTACCACCTGCTCCTGTTACCAAGTTTCTCCCAGAGTGGTCACGGAGGCGCAGTGCTTTCCCCCTCTGAGCTCTGGGGAATGCGAGAGGCATGGAAGGAGACCATTTGTTGGAAGGATTAGGGAGGCGGCCTTCTGCCTGGAAGCCTCCCAGAGGCTCAGGGTTAATAACCAAGAGGCCTGGAGCAGCAGATTCTGTGCTGCTCTCACTGATGCCTCAATTAAATCACCCTCTGACGTCACCTTTTCTGCACCTGCAACGCCAAGTGGGCAGCAGTGGGTGATGTGGACTCCATAAATTCAGGGTTTGTAATTGTTCTGACAGAGCATAGATCGGATCTTCTTTTTGAATTATCTATGAAAAAGCCAATTAAGAGCATGATACCGAGAGCGGGGACATGCCAACCCCTCTCCTGCCCTTCCGGACCATCTGCTTTATGTAATGGATTAACAGGGTCATTGCAGTGATTCTTCAGGGAGGTGCTGTGCTCTTGGTTTTCCTGTGTGGAGTGACATGAGGTCTCTCTCCGAAGCACGTGGTGTAGACGTGAGGGGTTGTTCTGAGGGACAGTGACTCCTGCAGAGGGAGGGTCTGGGCCAGCCTGAGCAACTGGTGTGGCACATTTGGCGACTGTGCAATAATAACGTGCCAGACATTTCGAAAAGCTAGAAGAAAGGATTTTCAACACTTTTCATAAAGAAATGATAAATGTTTGAGGAGAGAGAGCTGTTCAACCTGAGTTAAACATTGCACAATGTCGGCATGCATTGAAAAGCCACATGCTACCCTGTTAATAGGTACAAGTTTGGGGTTTTATGTATGAGCTTAAAAATAAATGAATGACAAAAAAAAAAAAGCCAGAAAGGAAGGTCTTACCAAAATCTGAACTCTGTTGAAACTGAAGCTTAGACTTTCCAGCCTCCAAAATTTAAGCAAAGGAATTCCTGTTGTTTCAGTTAAAAAAAAATAAAAGTGGACAATGACTGGGATGGGCTTGCTAGGTTTCATAAATAAAAATACAGGAAACCAAATGAAGTTTAAATTTCAGATAAATAATGAATAAAAATTTTAGTATAAGTATGTTCCATGCAATAAACAAGACACATACTGAGAAATTATTCACTGTTTCTCTGAAATTCAAATCTGCAGTGTCCTACATTTTGTCTGGTAATTCTAAATTGTGGGGATTCAGTTCCTTGCAGCACCACAGACACCTGTCTCTGGCATGGCTAAGCCCTTTATTTCCTAATTGAAAAAAATATCAATTTTTGAGTACTGAAATTTATTTTGGCATTTTCTAAGCTTGGCAACAATACAAGGGAATGGTCACGCTCATAGTGTGCGGGTAGAAGTGTGAGCTGGAAAGATTCTTATGTAAACAGTTTGTCAAAATGATTGAAGAACTTGAAAATATTCATACTCCAAACTTTTGATTACCAAGATATTCATTGCAATGTTACTGAAGATAGCAAAATACATGGAAAAAAACAGCATTGCTTGAATGATAGTCATAGTCTAATATTTCCCTAAGTTTTCCAGCTAGCAGTGAGATGTCCTCTGATCACTGTCAAGGAAGCTCACTTGGAATCTGGCAAGTTAGCCTTTCTTGACAGTCTGGCCTGGGTGGACATGGAGGTGGCTGTTCCCTCCAGTCTGTCTGTGTGTCCTGGCCTCGCTGCAGACCATCAACACCAATAGAGGGTCTAGGAGCTAAGAAACCAGAAGTGAGAATGTTCTTTTGAAATCAGAAGAAAAAATGCATATTGTAATAACAGTGACTATCTACTAGCAAGTCTGTCCTGGGTCATGTCCGTCTTCCCACCTTTGTAGTCCTCACAGAGGACAACAATAGAGACGTAGAAGTTTTGGCCTGATGACCACTGCCACATGGCCCCTGGTGGCTGCGGCCGCCTCTTCAGTCTCTGGGTCACTTGGTTCATCTTTTTCTCAAGGATGTTTGGGAAGCAGAGGGAAAAGTCCTGCAAAGTTTGTGGGGGCTGGAGGATGACTGAACAGATCAAAATGGCCTCAGGGACTCCAGGTATCCTGCCTGTGCTGGTGCGGGTGGGAGCAGACCCGTGGTTTTGTTAGACCCCCTCCTTCCATTCTGCATGCGTGCCAGGGGCATTCAGGAGATACAGTGAGATTTGGGAGCAGCGTTGTAGCGTTCTGGCGAGGCAGTTTAAGTCCCATGCAACCCAAAGCTGGGCTTCTGGGGAAGAGCCCCAGAGGCTTGTGAGCGCCATCTCGCCAGGGACCCCCAGAGAGCGAGGCCTGAGTGCAGCAGGCGGAGGCTTGGCCCCACTTCTCCAAGTGACCGTGGCAAGTCCTGTGCTCTCTGCCTTGGTTTCCCTGTCTGTGAGACCCCGATGGGTAAGGCATCTGGGTGCTTCGAACAGTATGTGCCAGGCCGAGCTCAGGAGGAAGAACAGAGGAAGGGGAGAAGGCCGGTGTGCACGCACACGTCCGCCAGGAAACAGGCCAACCCCACCACGTGCGCTCCTGTCACGTAGAGAAGTCGCCCCGGCTTCTAAACCTCCACCGGGCTGCTCGGAGGCTGAAGAAGGGCTCTCTGTGCCTGTGGCATGTCTCTGTTCGGGCCGGGCATCCTGATGGCATGTGAACCCTGCTGACTATGGAGGTTGGGCTTCTTTGGCAAGCACATCTGCTCCCACCCAGCATGGTGAGGCCCCGTGCTTGCCAGGGAGCCGCTGGAGAGACAGGCCAATGAAGGGAACATCTTCCAGCCAGTGCTTCAAAGCTCCAGGACCCTCCAGCCAGAAGGGCCTCCGGTGGACAAGTACGTGAAGCCCACTGAGTGCCAGACCTGGTGCTCAGCCTAGGGCTCAGGGGACAGTCCACCTTCCAGAGCCTGGTCCCATGGACAGAGGCCTGGAAAGCCTGCCACAGGGCTGTCCGAGCTCTGAGATAAGGCATGGTGGATGCCCAAGGATGACCAGCTGTCCCAGAGACCACGGCAGGGCAGTGAAGGGGCCCCAGGCCCAGTGCCCATCCTGGCTCTGCAGTCTGGGGCTGTATGACCTGGGGCAAGTCATTCCACCTCTCCTGCCGAGCCCTCATCTACGGACTGAATGGGTTAAATGAGGCGATGCATCTGAGGGTTCTGGAAGCTGGCACGAGCTCCCCGTTTTTATCGTGCCTCAATATTGCAGGAAGGTAGCAGGAAGGCTTCTTGGGGAATGGAAGGCTTGAGTGAGGCCTCAAAGAATGGAAAGGCGTGCCCGAGTCAGGGAGGGACATCACACAGAGGGGACAGCAACCAGAGAGCAGGGCGCACATGATCCGGCGCCTAGGATTCGGGGTGTGGGAGTCATGTGTGTGTGCCCCTACTGACCAGGGGCCCTGCCTTAGCATCATGGACACTGAGGGTGGGGGCATTCCCTGTGGGGCCATTCTGGGCACCGAGGGTGTTTGGCATCATCCCTGAACTTCACCCACTAGATACCAGTAATGCCTACCAGTGGCGACACCCAAATGCCCCCAGACATCACCACAAGCCCCCTGAGGGCAATACCAGTGCTGGTTGACAGCCATTGCGAAGTCGCCTCTGAGCCTCAGCATGGGTTCCTATAAAAATCGAAAGCAAGTTCCATGTGTCCAATATACAAAGACACAGGGTAACCATTTCCAAATGAAGAAGCAGGGGCATACAAAGGGGGGATGGAACCAAAGCAAGTCTGAAATACGTCCCGTAGCTCTATGTTCAGCATCTGAGGCACATGGCTTCCTGGTGGTGTCTCCGAAGGGCTTGTGTGGCTCACCCTTGTGACTTTGCTGGTTGCAACCCAGTGACCTCTCACTTGCTTGTCTCTGTTCAATTCCTGCAACTTCTTTTGGTGGACATTCCATGTTACCGGCATTTCTTAATCTTGGGGGCCTACTGCAATGTCAGCTTCCTCCTCCCATCTCATTCTTCACCCTCTCAGGGGGAGCCTACAGGGACTCTGACGCTGCTGCACCTTGCCTGACCTCCCAGGCCAAGAGGTTGATGCCAAGGTCTGCCACTATCTCTAGCAGTAGCCAAGCCTCCAGGGACCCCGAATGCAGCAGCCTTTGAGTTCCTGGGCCGCCGACCATATTGAAAAAACTTCCCAGGCCCACCCCCATGCAAACAGGGTGGTCCAATGGTCTCTTCCTAAGTGAATTTTTACTTTTGCACCCATGAGCCTGATATGGGTGTGGTCTTGCCAATTCCTGATGCCCTCTGTAATGAGGAGGAGTAAATGCCCTTAGCCATGAGGTGAGGAAACAAGAGACTGTTCCAGAGAGATGAAGACCATGAATTTGGGGTCAAAGGCAGTTCTTGTCCCTTTTTCTCTCCGTGCTGGGGATGGACCCCAGGGTCTCACGCACACTAGGCGTGCCTTCACCACGGAGCCATACCTGTGCCACTGTGCTGCCTCTTATAGCTGTGTGACCTTGGGCACCTCACTCATTTTCCTCATTGTAGAAGGAAGACACTTGACTATGAACTTGAAGGTCAGAGGCTACCGTGTGCCTTTACAACATGGAGGCCCTCCCCAGTGCCACTCACGGGTCCTGCCACATGACAGCTCTTGTTCAACCCCATCTGAACTCACTGAAAAGTGCACAGTCAACCACCACTGAGAACCCACCACATATGAGCCCGGGGCTTTACATGGGTGTCAGTGAGGGCTTCCCAGAAAGACCCAGAAGGATACACGTGCACACATGCTGAGAGGGATTTATTCTGAGGAACGGGCAAGTCTGAAACCTGCAGGACAGGCCAGTGGCCTGGAGACCTGGGCAGGCCTTTCCTGCTGTGGTCTTGAGGCAGAATCCCTTTTCATCTGGGAAACCGCAGTTTTTGTTCTTAGGCTTTCGGTGAGGGCGGGGGAGCATGAGGCCCATTCACAGTAGCAAGTGTGACTCCTTCAAGTGGTCGTGGGTGTCGGTCATTTCCACAAAATACCTCCACACCACGTGTGGACAGAGTCGGACAGACCAGCATCACAGCATTGCCAGGTGGACAGGAGGACAAAGCTCACACACGTTGCCCTGAACTTTACAAAACAAAACCCCAGTAAGTTAGACTTGATGGGCCAGGGTCTTCCCCTCCGCTGGTCCCCAGGACTCCTCCTCTGGGACATGAGCCCTGTGAAGTCCCCTCCTTGGAGGGCGGCAGTGCTGACTAAGACAGGAAGTCACTCTGCGATTAGGTTCCATTACTTAGTTACATTAGTTACATTAATCAGTTAAGAGAGATTATCTGCAGGCCTGACCTCATCCCATGAGCCCTGTAAGTCTGGGTCAGAGGTCAGAGGCAGAAGTGGGAGCGATTTCAAGCGTGAAGAAGATCGGATGCAAGAGAACCTCAGTGGCTGGCTTTGGAGATGAGGTCTGGACAGGCTGGGGGAGCTCAGGTGCCCAACAGACCATCGGCACAGAAGTGGGAATGCAGCCCAGCATGCGGGACCCAGAAGGAGCTGGGAATCAGGTTCATCCCCAGAGCCGACAGAAAGGGACGTCAGCCTAACCTGGGCAGGGAACCCACTGCCCACCTGGACTTCTGGGCTCGGGAACTGTGGGTTTTCCTCTCTGTGTTGTTTCAAGTCACTAAGTCTTCTTCAGTTCATCCTGTAAGCACAGAGAGCTAACACAGGGCCCAACTCGCAGGTGGGGACAGGGACTCTCCGAGGGCAGAGTGCCCGTCCAAGGACACTCTCTGTGAGGAACAGGGGGTCCGGTGGTCCGTTTTCAGAATGCAGTGTTCAGTCTTGAGTGTAGATCGGGATGTCAGGAAGGCAGCCGGCGGGACGCGGAGCAGACGGAGAGCGCAGCAACAGGACCGCGGCGTGGGCACGGCGGCTGCAAAGCCATCCTGAACAGCCCTTCCCCGGAGGTGGGGAGGTCGGCTGGCCACCAGGGAAGCTTCCAGGGAGAAAGAGAAGCTTGGTGGAGACAGAAGAGCTGCTGCATCAGAACGCGTTCAGCCCAGAAGACGTTCCCGCCTCCAGAGAGCAAAGGAGGTGGGGCAGCTCCAGGTAGTTCTCTCTAAATAACCTGAAGGGGACAGTAAGGCCCACATGCTGACTGGGAAGACCGCGCCACACAGCGCTCCGCCAAGGAGGACCGGGATGGACCCTGCACTCATCATGTGCAGCTGCTCTGAGTGCTGACCACCGGGCACCCCATCTTTCCCTGTGCCTTTTGTCTCAGTCCGTTCTTTGGGTTTGGACAGGTGAGTGTGTTCCTCACAATTCTAGCAAGGGCAGCTTTAGGGGCAGGTACCCTGTGCTCCTCACGTGGGGCCCCGCACTCATAAGTCCCTACACTGCCCTGTCACTGTTTGGAAACCCTTCGTCATTTTTCAGCTAAGTGCCCTCATTTTTTGCTTTGCACTGGGCCCTGCAAATTCAGAAGCTGGCCCTGTGTCCCTGAGGAAACCCAGGCTCGGCTCAGCAGGGAGTGTGAAGGATGAAGTCCCCGTCCTGGCTAGGAGGTGTCCACTCTGATCAGAAGATAGCCATCACCAGAAGTGACCGCTATGCAGAGGACTGTCACAGGGCACTGTGTCCCTCCTCTAGACCTGCATGAGGGAGAAGCTGGAACCTGAGGCTGGGACAGAGGCAGCCCAGCCGGGCGGGGGGGTAGGGGGTGCACTAGGCAGAGGCAACAGCAGGTCAAGGTCCTGCGGCCGGCAGGTGTGAGGCATCTGAGGAAGAAGAGCAGAGGCCTATGTGGCCAGGGCCAGTGGGGGCTGCCTGGCACAGGCCGTGCAGCTGAGGTGTGCAGCTGTGGGAGGAGGGGGCGAGATGATTGCAGACGGGCTGTCGGGGAGCCAGTGGGGGGCCAGGAGGGACAGGTGACTGGACCTGGAACAGCCCCAGGGTGCGGGGAGCAGCAGGCCAGGGGCACCCAGGAGCCCACCGAGGTCGGGAGTGAATGGTGGACGTGCGGCCAGGTTGGAGGTTTCCAGGGCAATCTCTGGTGCTGGGTGACGGCGGAGGCCACGGTTGCGGGCGCCAGGAGGAGCCAGCCTGGTGTCGCTGCACCACCAACTCCACGTCCCCGCAAAGGGTTTTATTAACATCACACTTTGTGCCCAGTGACGCGTGGGGTCGGCTCCTTGGACCTAAGAGAACGCAGCGTCAGCCTCCGTAGGCCCCATCTCGGCCAGGCACCGGGTGCTTGCTCTGCTCCTTCCTTTGCAAGTCAAGGAGGTGCATCTTTGGAAATGGGCTCGCAAGTGTGACCCCCCCCCCCCAGAAGTGCTTCCCCGCCCTCATTACCTCAAGATTAATGAGATCAGATTGGGGTGGGGGACTGATAAGGAGGCACAGAGATGTCACCTGTGCGAGGTGGCACCAAGATGTGGGTTGGGAACCCAGCTCCATCCCAGGGCCAGGAAATTTCTACCCATCCTGAGCCTCTCCTAACAGAACCAAACCAAATGGCAAAATCCCAGACAGGGTGTCAGATTCCTCCACTCCCGAGCCTCCGGGCCAGTGCAGCCCAAGGCTGTGGGGCCCACAGCCTGAGTCTCCCAGTGCTGGTGTGTGTGTGATTCTGGAAAGTCCAGGGTCCAGGCCAGAGTGGAGAAGGCCTGAGGCCTATACTCTGGGCTTGTCCCCAAAGTTCCACTCTAGAGTCCCCATGGCCTTTGGTCTAAGAGTCCAACACTATGATAAGCCTCTGAGCCTGGAAAACAAATCAAAAGAAGAACAATCATATTTGCAACGCAAGCCACGATGCGAATGCAAACATCAGAGTCCAAAAATGAAGCTTCGGCAGCACGCAGCTTCACGCTCAGCTGCTCCGTGGTCTCGATTGGCGCAGAGTCACGTGGTGGCACCAGAGACCACGTGGCACACAGAGTGTAAAGCATGCTTTCTGTGGAAGGCATTTGCTTCCCTGCTGGTTGTTAACTCTTCCACCCCGAGCTCCCCAGGAATTTGTGACCCAGCAATAAAGCTGGACTGCCTTGGGGTGTGACAGCCTTGCAGAGGGCTGTTTCTGTGATGGTGCCCACCGTTCCACCCGGCTTCCTGGTTTGAACACCGTCCCTGTCCTCTGGCTGCTCTGCCTACAGGTTCTGCTTCCTCCTTGCTCAGTCTTAACTTGTCTGTTCCAGCGCCTGCCATGCTTTTCCCTGCATCTCTACCGACACACAGAGCCAGCCAGCTCCTCATCCCCTGGGGTGGTGGCTGAAGCATTAGTAGTGCCTGCTGTCCCCCAGACTAGGTCAGGGCCCCCATTGCCCCCTTGTGAGAAGGAGGCAGTCATTCTCCACTTCCTTGAGGGTGGGTTGGCTGCATAAACTGTCTGGAAAATTCTTCTGCCCAGCAGACTCCTCTCCTCCCCCCAATTTATTTATTTATTCAATCGTTTAATCAGTGTTGTCCCATGGATATTTGTTTTCACTCCAGGTGACAATCTTCTCGTGCATCTCCAGCTGTGGCCACTGGGAACTCTCTCCTTGGTTTCCGTGTCCCTTGACATGCTCTGCACACGCAGGCGGCTACTGTCCTCAGTTTCCGCGTTTCCTCACGTTCTGCATGCGGATGTCCCAAGGTGGTCCTGTACATCCTGTCTCAGCTCTGCAATAAGTTACCTCCCCAAGGAGCCCGGCTCTGAGACAGGCAGGGGCCGCCCTGGTGGGACAAAGGCGGGACAGTGAGGTAAGCCCAGGGTGTGGTTAACGATGGCCCTTGGCAACTGGGCTTGCTGGCGCCCTTCCCTGGCGCTCTTCTCCACAGAACAGGCGCGGGACCCTGAGCAAACCACAGATGCTCAGGATCTGTGTGCTCAGGATGAGACCGTTACGGGCAAAACCCCTCGAGCCCTCTGGCTTCACTTGATCTTCGTCAATTTAAAAATCGCTAATGTCACGTCTCGTGTAACTGGCCCACACATTCCTAGTCGTCACCCACTTTGCAGGAGTGACACCTCTGATGTGTGGGTCCTGCTGGTGGCCGTGGTCTATGTCCCTCCTCGAGGACCTGAAGGCCACTGGGGCTGAAACCCCAAGTCTGTGCTGGAGGCTGCAGGGTCTGGTGGGTGACTGGAACTGGATCTCTGTCATCACATTACGTCCGTCCCCTTGGCGGCCTTGACTTTAGGGTCGGGTTTGCTCGGCCCATGTGCAGGTGTGTGACTGCGTGGGAGCTGGCGCCTGCCATCTTCTCCCCACCTGTGCGGGTTTTCAGCACCTACGGCAGCCCAAGGACCCAAGCCCTTCAATGCCACCAGAAGGCCCAGAGCAAGCCATGAGGCCAGGGTGCTTGCCCAGGATGACCCGCCACTCGAGCAAGGAAGCTGAGACTCTTCTGAACTCCAACAGAAACAATCCTTTAATTTTTTACTGAGATTTTTTTCTTTTTACTTTTCTGTGTTTAATTGTGACCCTAATGGTTCATGGACATTTATAGATATTCATACTTGTTTTTTCTCATTTCTAGCACTTTTGGAGCCTGTTATTTTTCATGGATCAGTATTTTGAGGACAAGGATTTTTTCACTAGTATATTTCAATTTTCTTTTCTATTCACTTATTTTTTTGATCTTTTTTTTATTTTTACAGACTGCATTTTGATTCATTGTACACAAATGAGATACAACTTTTTGTTTCTATGGTTGTGCCTCATGCAGAGTCATACCATCTGCGTAATCATACATGTACATAGGTAATGATGTCTGTCTCATCCCTCCATCTTTCATACCCCTGCCCCCTCCTCCTCCTCATTTTCCTCTGTATTCAGTTATTTTTTATAAATTTTTACTATATATATATATATATATATATATATTTCCTCTCACTTATCTGTTTTCCTTGATTCTCTTTCTCTCTTTTTTTTCTGCTAACAATCTCTATTTTTCTCTCTTTCACTCTTCCTTTAATCTTTTACTTCTATCTTTTTTCCTCTTCCCTCTTAGTCGCTACATCCTACATCACTTCTATTCTCTCCCAGTTCACCATTTGAAATTGTAAGCCCTTTTGTTAGCTACTGTTTTTACTGTAGGCAATAACTGGTCATATCGTTTCTGTTTATTGTGATAATTAACATTGCAGACACCACAGCAGGAAGTATGTGGTTTAATGTTATATATTGTTTGTGTTGGTGGTTCTTATTATTGGTCTCCCCCTAAACAGCAAGGTACTGGAAACCTTCAGGGACATGATAACTACACAGGGTAGAAACTCTGACCCACACTGTTAGATGGGTAGACACAGAAACAACATGGAAAACAAAAGGAACAAATTGCCACCAACAAACCAAGATACTTCAGTAACAGAATCCATCAACACCAGAGTGGAAGAAATGTCAGAGAAGGAGCTTAGAAAGTACATAGTTGAATTGATCTTTGAGGTGAGGAATGATGTAAGGAGTAAAATCAGAGATTAAATACAGGAAGTGAAAAATTACTTAAATTAAGAGAGCTTCTGGGAAAAAAATCAAGCAGAAATTTCTGAAATGAAGGAATCAATAAACCAAATTAAAAACTCAATGGAAAGCATTACCAACAGACTAGACTACTTGGAAGACAGATTTTCAGGAAATGAAGACAAAATATACAACTTGGAAATAAAGGTGGGCTGGGGTTGTGGCTCAGTGGTAGAGTACTCACCTACCACGCAAGGGGCCCTGGGTTTGATCCTCAACACCACATAAAAAACAAATAAATACAATAAAGGTATAAAATTTAAAAAGAAAAGAAAAGAAAGTTGACCATGGAGAGATGTTAAGAGGCCATGAAGAGAACTTCCAAGAGATATGGGATAATATGAAAAGACCGAATTTAAGATTTATCAGACTAGATGAATGCACAATTTTTTAAATGAAATAATATCAGAAAATTTCCCAAGCATAAAGAATGAAATGGAAAATCAAATACAGGAAGCTTACAGGACCCCAAATACACAACAGACCCTCCCCAAGACACATTATTATGAAAATGCCTAACATACAGAATAAGGATAGAATCTTAAAGACTGCAGAGAAAGATAACAGGTCACATCAGAGGGAAAGCAGTCTGGATCTCAGCTGATTTTTCAACCCAGACCCTCAAAGCTAGGAGATCTTGGAATAACATATGCAAAACTCTGAAAGAAAATGGATGCCAGCCAAGAATACTATACCAGCAAAATTAAGCTTCAGAATTGATGATGAAATAAAAACTTTCCATGATAAAAGTTAAAAAAATTCACAACTAGAAAGCCTGCACTACAAAGCATAGTCAATAAACTATTTCATGAATAAGAAAAGAGAGGAACTGCATTAGAAGAATGGTTAATCAAAGGAGAAACTAATTCAAATGAAAAACCAGAAATAAATCAAAATGACAGAGAATAAAAATCATTTCTCAATAATAACATTGAATGTAAATGGCCTAAACCCATCAATCAAAAGACACAGACTGGATTAAAATGTAAGACCCAACTGTAAACTTTCTCCAACAAACTCACCTCACAGGTAAAGACATCCACAGATTGAAGGTAAAAGGATGGGAAAAAACATATCATTCACATGGATCTTGTAAACAAGCAGGAGATTTTATCCTCACATCAGATAAAGTGGATTTCAAGCCAAAGTTAATCAGAAGGACATTTCACACTGCTTAAGGGAATCATACATCAACAAGACATAACAATCATAAATATTTATGCCCCAAACAATGGAGCATCTACCTACATCAAACAAACCCTTCTCAATTTCAAGAATCAAACAGACCATAGCACAGTGATTCTGTGTGACTAACACACCTCTGTCACCACTGGATGGATCCTCTAAACAAAAATGAAATAAACATGCTATAGAACTAAAAAATACAATTAATAATTTAGATTTAGCAGACATAGTATATTTCGTCCATCAATGACTGAAAATATTTTATTCTCAGAAGCACACAGATCCTTCTCTAAAATAGACCATATTTTATGCAACAAAGCAACTCTTTGTAAATGTTAAAAAAATAGAGATAATACCTTGTGTACTACCAAATCATAATGGAATGATATTAGAAATCAATGATAAAATAAAAACAGAAGCTACTCTAACACCTGGAGACCAAAAAATACACTATTGAATAATTGATGGATAACAGAAGAAATCAGGGATGAAATAAAAAAGTACTTAGAGGTAAATGAGAATAGCAATATAAAATGTTAAAATCTCTGAACACTATGAAGGCTGTGTTAAAAGAAAAGTTCATTGCATTGCTCTTATTCATTAAAGGAATAGAAACTCACCAAATAGATAACCTAACATTAGATCTCAAAGCCATAGAAAAAGGAACACAAATCAATACCAAAAGCAGAAGACAGATGATAACTAAAATCAGGGCTGAAATAAATAAAATTAAAACAAAAAATTTCAAAAAAATAAGTAAAATTAAAAGTTAGTTGTTTTAAAAAATAAATAAAATTGATAAACGCTTAACCAAGTTAAACAAGAGAAAAAAAAAGAAACCCAAATTACTAAAATTCATGATGAAAAAGGAAATATCATGAGACACTACTGAAATACAGATAATAAGAAACAATTTTGAAAATTGATACTCTAATAAAATAGAAAATCTTGAAGTCATTGACAAATTTCTAGAGACATATGACCTAAACAAATTGAATCAAAAGAACATAGAAAATTTAAATAGATCAGTTTCAAGTAATGAAATTGAAGATGACATCAAAGCCTACCATTCATGTTCAAAACACTAGCAAAATTAGGGATGGTAGGAACATACCTCAACATTGTAAAAGCTAAACTCAAAGCCAATAAAATGGAGAAAAATTAAAAGCATTCCCTCTAAACACTTGGAAAAGACAAGGATGCCCTCTTTCATCCCTCGAAACTCTAGCCAGAGCAATTAGGCAGAAGAAAGAAATTAAAGAACACAGATAGGAAAAGAAGAACCCAGAGTATACCTATTTGACAATGACATGATTCTATATTTAGAAGACCCAAAATATTTCACCAGAAAATTTCTAGACCTCATAAATGAATTCAGCAAAGTAGCGGATATATAAAATTAATACCCATAAATCAATTGCATTTCTGTACACCAATGATGAATCAACTGAAAGAGAAATGAGGAAAACTATCCAATTCACAATAGCCTCAAAAAAAAAAACCACTTGGGAATCAATCTAACAAAAGAGGTGAAAGACCTCTACAATGAAAACTACAGAACACTAAAGAAAGAAATTGAAGAACTTAGAAAACAGAAAGATCTTCCATGCTCTTGGATAGACAGAATTAATATTGTCAAAATAGCCATACTACCAAAAGCTCTGTTACAGATTTAATGCAATTCATATTAAAATTTCAATGATTTTCTTCATAGAAATATAAAAAGCAGTCATGAATACACTTGGAAAAATTAGAAGCCCAGAATAGTCAAAACAATCCTGAGTGAGAAAAGTGAAGCAGAAGCCATTATAATACCAGACCTTAAATTATACTACAGAGCTATATTAACAAAGATGGCAGGGTATTGGCACCAAAGCAGACATGAAGACCAATAGTACAGAATAAAAGACACAGAGACAAACCCACATAAACACAGTTATCTCATACTAGACAAAGTTACCATAAATATACATTGGAGAAAAGATAGCCTCTTCAATAAATGGTGCTGGGAAAACTGGAAATCCATATGTAGCAGAATGAAACTTAACCCCTATCTCTCACCCTGCATAAAACTCAACTCAAAGTGGATCAAGGACCTACACACTAGAACACAGACCCTATGCCTACTAGAAAAAAATGGAGGATCAACTCTCCTTCATGTTGGCTTAGGAGCTTACTTTCTAAAAAAGACTCCTAAAGTGCAAGAAGTAAAATCAAAAACCAATAAATGGGATGCTATCAAACTAAAAGCATCTTCACAGCAAAGGAAACAATCAAGAACATGAAGAGAGAGCCTACAGAATGGGAGAAAACCTTTGCCACACTCACCTCAGATAGAGCATTAATCTCCAGGATCTATAAAGAATTCAAAAACTGTAACCAAAACCAAAAATAACCCAACCAATAAATGGGCAAAGGAACTGAACAGGTCTTCCGTGGAAGAAAAATTATAATTGGTCAACAAATGTACAAAAAAATGTTCAACATCTCTATCAATTAGAGAAATGCAAATCAAAACTACACTGAGATTTCATCTCACTTCCGTCAGAACGGCAATTACCAAGAATTCAAGTAACAGTAAATGTTAGGGAGGATGTAGGGAAAAATGTGTAGTCATACATTGCTGGTGGGAATGCAAATTAGTGCAAACCACTGTGAAAAGCAGTATGGAGATTCCTCTGAAAACTTGGAGTGGAACCAACATTTGATCCAGCTATCCCACTTCTCAGTCTATACCCAAAGGACTTAAAATCAGCACACTACAGTGACACAGCCACATCCATGTTTATAGCATCTCAATTCACAATAGCTAAGCTATGGAACCAACCTACGTGCCTTTCGACAGATGAATGGATAAAGAAAATGGGGTATAAATATACAAGGAATATTACTCAATCATAAAGAAGAATGAAATCATGGCATTTGCCAATAAATGAATAGATGTGAAGACTATCATACTAAGTGAAATAAGCCAATCCCAAAACCCAAAGGTCAAATGTTCTCTCTGATATGGGGATGCTAATTCACGATAAGGTAGGCGGAAGGGAAGAACAGAAGTTCATTGAATTAGACAAAGCGGGATGACGGGAGGGAGGGGAGGGGGAAAGACAGTAGATTGAATCAGACGTCGCTTTCCTGTGTTCACATATGAATACACGACCAGCGAAACTCCACATCGTGTACCCCCACAGGAACCAGAAGTCACACTCCATGTGTGTACGAGATGTCAAATACGCTCTGCTGTCTGGTATATGTAAACAGAACAAATAAAAAAGGATGTATGCCAATACGAAAAAATAAATGAAAATGTTGAGTCTTACATGAAAAAAGGAGTCAGGTTTCCAGTCCCAGCAGAACAGCTGGCTGAAACACGGCTGCTGTGGTGGCCCCAGGCTGCCTTCTCCGGTGTGGCCACGCCCAGTGGCAGGGCCTCTCCTGCCCACCTGGAGGCAGCGCCTTCTCCTCACACAGCCACCCGGGTGCCCAGCCTGGTGGTGGTGAGTCTCCTGCTCCGTGTCAATGTTCTGTGAGACCCAGAATGGAGGGAACTGCGGGAGAAGGCCCGTCCTTCTCCACCCAGCTCGCCTCTGCTCTTCTGGTCCCCTTGGTGCCTCAGGCCGTCAGGCACTGCCCCCCACAGATGAAGACACCAGGTCCCAGAGGCTGCCAGCTGGCAAGGCCAGGAGTCAGATTCCAGGCTGGGCCAGCCTGACTTGCACCACGCAGGACAGTGTGGCTAAGGTGCAAGGTGCCTGCGCGACCTGGCTGGTCATGCCTCCATCCCTGTCCTAGTCCCTGGCTGGGGCCTGGGGCAGCGTAGCTCCTCCTGTGCCTGGAAGACCCCGCCACCCCAGCAGCTCCTCCCTGCCTGAGCCTACATATCTTTATGCTTGGCTTTCTAAAATGGATGTTTTTTTCTAATTAAAAAAGCAAAATCGGATCTATGCTTTTGTGACGCCCCGTTGCCTCTGAGGCACTCCGGATCCTGCCCTGTGGGCCAAGGAGCACGCTCCTTGGGGCCTCCCTTCCTGTGGGGTCTGGCCATCTGCATGCTGTCTCCAGCACTGCTGTGGGGGAGGCGGGAGGCGGGAGGCAGGGCTGAGGTCCCTCCGGCCCCGTCAGAGGGCTCAGAGTTCTGGAGCAGGCCTGTGGGATGCGTCCATCACACTGCCTGGAACTCAGCAGGAAACCGACTCAGGCTGATGAAGGAAGGACTGGATGAGCGAGCTGGCAGGTCAGAACCACTCCGTCCTTCCCCACAGGTGTGGGGTGATAAGACCACAGCAGAACCTCATGGAGACAGAATCAATGGAGTCACCTAACAGACCCGGGTTCAGGGTCTAAGCTTGTAGCACAAGGGACCCTGGAGCCAGGGTGGGTGAGGGAGGGGGAGCAGATACCTGGAGGTCTGGGCTTTGAGTGCTTTCTAAGGACAGAGGGAGGGGAGGTACCTGCAAGGGCCACACGGCTGGGCACAAGCAGGTGTCTTTGAGCGGTTACCTGATCATCAGCTCATCACTTCACGCTTTGGGGAAGCATGGCCTTTGAATGGCAAGGCCCATGAGGGTGAGTCCACCCTGCTTCCAGCAGAATCCCGGGAGAGGGAGGAGGCAGGGAGGCTGAAGGCTTGGGAAAGGGAAAACCTCCTCATTCCCTAGCTAAAACCCCCTTTTTAAAAGGCGCTAAAAATTAATGAAAAAATATTGAATTCTCAGCCTTGGCAGCAGAAGGATAAACCCAGGTGCGTTTTGTCACTGTGACAGATTCAATGGGCATTCATTTCCAACTGGCGACATCATTTGAATGAAGACAGCAGCCATCCATTAAATAAATAGTTGTGCTGTCGTAGGCTCAGGTGCCAGGCTGGCTCAGCGTGCTGCCCTGCTGCTTGCCAACGGGCGTCTGTCAGCGTCTGAACTGCGGTGTGTGTCGGGTTCGCTCCAAGCCTGACCCTGGGGAAGAAGACGGGATCTGCTCCCGGATGGAGCAGGATTCCACCCCATGCAAGACTTCAGAGCTGGTCATGGAGATTTTAAATTCTAACTCTTTGTAAAGTCTAAAAATTAGCCGTTCGTGATAGTACAAAAGCAAATTAATCAAAATGGGAGGAAGGAACACACCTGCTGCATGCTGTGTGTGCACACCGCCTGTGCCCGTGATTTTGTATAGCTTACACTGAACAAGTGCAACAGGGTCCTTCTGTGTGCACTGAACACGCAGAGGTGGGTCCACGCGGACATCTTTCCACGCTGGCTTCTGTGAGGAGTGACACTGTTCTGGTCACTAGCTCAACCCCAGCTTGCACCTAGGAAGTGTTTGTGCTAAAGGAAGACAGCAGCCCCTGGCTAGCTGTGTGGGGCGTGCTTCCCTGGGGACACCTCTTTGTTTGCTGAAACTGGGAGAGTGGGGGGTGGGGGTTGCCTGGCTGCAACAAGCCCTGTTCTGGGGGTCCTTCCATCTTGGGGGGTCAAGTCCCAGGAGCAGGACTGATGAGTGGGGGGCACATGTGCTGTTCACTATGACGCACATTGTCTAATTGCTGCTCATCCTTGACTCTTGTTACAGTTTTAGATCTTTTCCCCTGACATCCTGAACACTTCCCTCCGACCCTCCTAGGTCCAGAAGGCTCTGGACGGTGAGGACCCAGGCCTCGGGGACTGGCCTAGTGGAGGGGCACCCATGATTCCTGCCTGCTGGCTTTTCCCAGGTGTCTGTGCACTCCTCTGGAGAATGGGCTGATGCCAGTGCCTCCTCAGGTGATCCAAGGTCCCAAGACTTCGCTTCCCAGTCACCAGGATGCCCAAGTGCACCTAGGTCCGGGGCAACCACCGTCTTGGGACTCTGGAAAGGCTCGCTGTGGTGGCCAGGTACCGTGAGGGGCACCCAAGGGCCAGTCCTTGTGTTGAGCAGGCCACCCCGCGTGCCACCGCCCCTGCCACCGTCCTCTTGTCTGAAGTTCTGAGCCCCAGAGATGAGGCTGTTTGTTTGGACATGAAACACCCCAAAGCTCACGTGTGAGACAGTGCGGAAGCAGTCAGAGGTGACGTGATCCGTCAGTCATGCCCTCATCAGTGGATTAATCCGTCTCGACTCACTTGTGGGCAGTAACTGCAGGCAGGTGGGGTGTGGCTGGAGGGCGGTCACTGGGGCGTGCCGTGGTGAGAGGAGCCCTCTTTGCTTCCTGCGGTCACACCCTGAACTGCTTCCCTCCACTGCGCCCTTCAGCCTTGATGTCCCTCCTCACCTCAGCTCAGAGCTGTGAAGTCGGCTGACCCCAGACTGGGACTTCCGAAACCGTGAGCCAGAACAATCTTTCCCTCCTCTAAGTTGTTCTTGTTGGGTCTTTTGGTCACGGTGACACAAAGCTGACTAACACACGGACAGGCGAATGGGGCCCAGAGAGGCTAAGTAACTTGCCTGAAGTCACACACGCCTCACATTGCTGAGGAATTTGCTTTTTGCCCCAGCACAAACTTTTTTCTTTTAATGTAAGTAAGAACTTGCCTTGGCTGTGAATCCTCGCCTGCTGATTCCCAGCTTTGGAAACGTGGCTCCAGCTGCCTGTGCCTACGGATCTCACAGAGCAAGGCGGGAGGCAGGGGACCCTTCGGCCAATCTGGCAACAGCGAGTGCTCCGAGTGCTCCTCTGTCCATGAACTTGGTGCTGCGCCTGGGGCCTGGGGTGGGGCTGAGCTGGGGCCAGCCCCTCACGCAGCCTCAGTCCTTCCCCTGAACTTGAACAGAGTGCCCAGGGGAGAGGGTTGCTGTTCTCCCTCCACCTGAGTGACAGGTGGGAGCCTGGCCTGCGTGGGAAGGAGGCTCTCCGCAGCTCCGGCCTGTCTTGAAGCGCCTGCGGTACATCCCGCCTTGGATTCAAGGAATAATTAAGGGGTGCTTTGGATGGTGCTTCAAGTGTCACGCTTTAATCAACAGGCCAGGCTAACGCCACTCGGTTAGATGTGCCACCCTGTCCATCAGATCACCAGCCTCATCAGGCAACTCGACTGTGTTTTCCATTACTTGGTGACTTTGCTAAGCGGGTGCCATGCTGTTGTTGGGCAGCCCAGCATCACCACTGGCCAGAGGGCTCAGGTTTTCCTTCGCAGAGACCAGGCGGGGCTTCGCTGAGCCCCCAGGTGCGGGCAGGAACCCTCTTGGGATGGAGCATCACATTCCAGACTGGCACTGTGCCCCTGCCGAGGGCCCCGTAGGCACACGCAGGACTCCAGAGCCCAGCAGCAGGAGGCGTGCACGATGCTCTCCACCTTCCTCGGGCTCCAGAACAGCACAGATTGCTTTGCTTGTCAGGGAACAGGAGGGGACCAGCCCCGGGAGGGGGTCTAACGCACTTCTCAGGGGCTTCAGGACCTTCTGGGCCAGGCCTGCCTTCTGCTTTGCAGTGGCCTCCAGCCCTAGGTGAAGAGAAGCAGCAGGAGGCTCAGCCGCCACCCCGACCTTGTTTTTAAGGTTGAGATTGTGATTCCAAGGTGGGGAAGCCATTCCCTCCCCAAAGCAGCAAGGGTGTTTGTTCACAGGCAATCGATCACCTGTGGTTCCTGTTAGCCCGTCAGCACTGCATCAATGGGCTGGCCTAATCTGGGATGAAGGTGCAGTAAAGGTAAAAGAAAAATAAAGAGTTAGGATAAAGAAAGGGCTGGGCTGTCCCCGTCTCCCGCATAAAGCTTGGGAACACAAGCACTTCACCTTGGTTATCTCCAGTCTCCAGAGGCCGTAGGAAGCTTGTGTTTGGGTTAATTTTGTTTTCATAGACTGCCCCCCATCACCTAGCTTCCCCTTATGTTAGCAGGGAAGTCTGCATTTTAATCAGGAGATTGTGGAAAAGAAAGTTGAGGCTCAGAGAGGTTAAGGATCCTGCACCAAATCACACAGCAATGGTTGGATCTGAGCCCAGTTTGGGGTTGGGTTTGGTCTGTGACACCATTCAGCACGAAGAACTCCTGTGAAAGAAGGAGCAGATGCTTCCCACGCACCATGAACTCAAGAGCACAGCTGCCGCTCTCGGCACACAGGACATATCTGCGCCAAGAGCCAAAACGGCACAGACCCTCATGGATGATGGACACAGCCTTGAGTGGCAAAGGCACGGGGGCTTGAGGGGAAAGGAGGACCAGCAGAGCGCTGCCGGCAGCCAGCCCCTGCTCCTGCCCTCAGACACCATTAGTCTTGCTTTGCAGACCCGCCTCCTGCCCTGGGTCTGCCTCCAGCCCCCTCCCCACCAGCCAACATCAGCACCTAACTGGTCATGCGTTGGCGCTTCCGTGGGCAATCTAACAGTGCAATTAGCAACAATTAACCTCGAGAACGCATGAGCCAGCATAAAAGAAAAAGTCCGGCTTTTGCCAAGCTGCTCAGACACTCTGCAAACACCGCTTGCGCTCTTCTGGACGTGCGTAACGCGAAGGGGCCGCTGCTGGCTTGAATCAATAGACGAAGGGCCAAAGATAAACCCCATTTGTTAAGCACACACTGACGCCCTGCTTGGGCCGCGTACAAGACACCCACGTCGCTCTGAGTTCTCTCTAAACACCTGAATGGGTGCTCCGATTATGCCCTTAGCAAAGCTCAGCATTTTTGTTTTTTTTGCATCTGTTTTCTTTTACTTAAAAGAATTTTTTGAGGTGTTTACAAGTCATTGTCATATATCAGTGTTCTCTTCCTTTTTTTCACGTAGTATGGATATACTATGATTTATACAGTGTGCTATTGGGCTAGTTTCCAGTTTTTAGCCGTTAGCAATAAAGCTACTATGTACAATTTTTTACAAATTATTTTGCAGACCAGTATCTAGGAGTGAAATTGTTGGGCATATGTTTTCCTTACAAAAGAAACATTTTTCTAAGGTGATTGTAACATTTTATACTTTTACCAACTATGTGTGAGGTCTTAGTTGCTCCACATCCTCCTCAGCATTTGATGTGGTCAGTGTTTGGCATCTTCCTGGGACTGAAGTCATGGTCATCAAGGCTTTCATTTGCATTTCCCTTGTGATTAATGCATTTAGTACCTTTTGACATGCTTAGTTGCCACTTCTATATCTTCTTTCATGAAGTGTCTGTTCAAGAGGTTTGCCTGCTTTAATTAGGTTGTCTTTTTTTTTTTTTAATAATGTATTTTTTTATTGTAAACAAATGGGATACATGTTGTTTCTCTGTTTGTACATGGAGTCAAGGCATACCATTTGTGTAATCATAAATTTACATAGAGTAATGTTGTTTGATTCATTCTGTTATTTTTTCCCTTCCCCCCACCACTCCCACCCCTCTTTTCCCTCTTTACAGTCCTTCCTTCCTCCATACTTGCCCCCCCAACCCTAACTCTAACACTAACACTAATCCCTTCCCTCCCCCCATTATGTGTCATCATCCACTTATTAGCGATATCATTCGTCCTTTGGCTTTTTGAGATTGGCTTATCTCACTTAGCATGATATTCTCCAATTTCATCCATTTGCCTGCAAATGCCATAATTTTATCATTCTTTATGGCTGAGTAATATTCCATTGTATATATATACCACAGTTTCTTTATCCATTCATCAATTGAAGGGCATCTAGGTTGGTTCCACAGTCTGGCTATTGTGAACTGAGCAGCTATGAACATTGATGTGGCTGTATCTCTGTGGTATGCTGATTTTAAATCCTTTGGGTATAGGCCAAGAAGTGGGATAGCTGGGTGAAATGGTGGTTCCATTCCAAGTTTTCTAAGGAATCTCCACACTGCTTTCCAGAGTGGCTGCACTAATTTGCAGCCCCACCAGCAATGTATGAGTGTACTTTTCTCCCCACATCCTCGCCAACACCTGTTGTTGCTTGTATTCTTGATAATCGCCATTCTAATTGGGGTGAGATGGAATCTTAGTGTAGTTTTGATTTGCATTTCTCTTATTAGTAAAGATAGTGAACATTTTTTTCATATGTTTGTTGATTGCTTGTAGATCTTCTTCTGTGAAGTGTCTATTCATTTCCTTAGCCCATTTGTCGATTGGATTATTTGTATTCTTGGAGTAGAGTTTTTTGAGTTCTTTATAGATTCTGGAGATTAGTGCTGTATCTGAAGTATGATTGACAAAGATATTCTCCCATTCTGTAGGCTCTTTCTTCGCATTGCTGATAGTTTCCTTTGCTGAGAGAAAGCTTTTTAGTTTGAATCTATCCCAGTTATTGATTCTTGCTTTTATTTCTTGTGCTATGGGAGTCCTGTTAAGGAAGTCTGGCCCTAAGCCGACATGTTGAAGATCTGGACCTACTTTTTCTTCTATAATCTGCAGGGTCTCTGGTCTGATTCCAAGCACACTGATACCTAAACCAGACAGAGACACATCAAGGAAAGAAAATTTCAGACCAATATCCTTAATGAACATCGACGCAAAAATTCTCAACAAAATTTTAGCAAATCGCATACAAAAACATATTAAAAAGATAGTGCACCATGATCAAGTGGGTTTCATCCCAGGGATGCAAGGTTGGTTCAACATCAGGAAATCAATAAATGTCATTCACCATATCAATAAACTTAAAGTCAAGAATCACATGATTATTTCAATAGATGCAGAAAAAGCATTTGATAAAATACAGCACCCCTTCATGCTCAAAACACTAGAAAAAATAGGGATAGTGGGAACATTCCTTAACATTGTAAAGGCCATCTATGCTAAGCCCATGGCTAATATCATTCTAAATGGTGAAAAACTGAAAGCATTCCCCCTAAAAACTGGAACAAGGCAGGGATGCCCTCTTTCACCACTTCTATTCAACATCGTTCTTGAGACTCTGGCCAGAGCAATTAGACAAACCAAAGAAATTAAAGGGATACGAATTGGAAAAGAGGAACTCAAACTATCCCTGTTCGCTGATGACATGATTATATATTTAGAGGAACCTGGAAATTCCACCAGAAAACTCTTAGAACTCATAAGTGAATTCAGTAAAGTAGCAGGTTACAAGATCAATGCTCATAAATCCAACGCATTTTTATACATAAGTGATGAATCTTCAGAAAGAGAAGTTAGGAAAACTACCCCATTCACAATAGCCTCGAAAAAAATAAAATACTTGGGAATCAATCTCACAAAAGAGGTGAAAGACCTCTACAATGAGAACTACAGAACACTAAAGAAAGAAATTAAAGAAAACCTTAGAAGATGGAAAGATCTTCCATGTTCTTGGATAGGAAGAATTAATATTGTCAAAATGGCCATACTACCTAAAGTGCTATACAAATTCAATGCAATTCCAATTAAAATCCCAAAGACGTACCTTACAGAAATAGAGCAAGTAATTATGAAATTCATCTGGAAGAATAAGAAACCCAGAATAGCTAAAGCAATCCTTAGCAGGAAGAGTGAAACAGGGGGTATTGCAATACCAGATCTTCAACTCTACTACAAAGCAATAGTAACAAAAACGGCATGGTATTGGTACCAAAATAGAAAGGTAGATCAAAGGTACAGAATAGAGGACATGGACACAAACCCAAATAAATACAATTTTCTCATACTAGACAAAGGGGCCAAAAATATGCAATGGAGAAAAGATAGCCTCTTCAACAAATGGTGCTGGGAGAATTGGAAATCCATATGCAACAGAATGAAACTAAACCCATATCTCTCACCATGCACGAAACTAAGCTCAGTGTTTTAATCTCGAAATAACCATAGATTTACAGGACACGGCAAACTCAGTGACGAGTTCTCGTGGCTTCCCCACGGCGGGGTCCCGTCCACAACAACCCAGGACAGTCAGCAGGCATTCAGACCGCACCACCGGCCACACTGTGCGCACGTGTGTGTTCCTCCTTTTCTTAGATGAAACCGAATCATGCAAAGGCTTAGGGGCCCTGCAGAGGGGGCAGGTCACACCTGGCGAGGGGGAGTCAGGATTCGGCCAGCCCCTCGAGGTTCCCCACACCCCCCTCCCGCTGTGGAACAGGCTCATTACGGAAAGACTGTGTTTGTGGGTGAATTGAGCCCTTGGACAAACCACAAACACAGCTGGCAGTGAAAAGCCTTCTTGCTGATCTAACTCTTCTAACCCCGACGTTCTCAGAGGACTTCCCTGGCTGTGGTGGCCTCGGTGGACAAGCAGGAGTCCTGGAGAGGGGAACTTTCTAAGTACCTCCAGTCTGGTGCTGTGGGCAGAAAACATGTGGCTGCCCGTCACGTGTTTTGTGAACGGGGAGTAGGCAGGATCAGGGGCCCAGGGCAAATGAAAGCCCTCTTCCCCCTGGGGACAGGGGTGTGAGGCCCCAGGTGACAAAGGAAGGTCCTTGTTAACATCCCACGACTTGGTCTTAACAACAGATGGCCAATCGAAGGTACTCCAGGGACTCGGCTCTGTGTGTGGAGCTGTGAGGAATCCGAAAGGTCACGGAGCTACAATAAATAATAAAAAAAGTGCCTGTTTTGTGCTTGGGAGATGGGGTGTTGCGCCAGGAGGAGGTGACGTCTGGAAGGCTCTGGGGAGGGGGCTTAATGTCCGCTTTTCCCTCTGGTGGCAGTGGAGCTGGAAACGTGTTGCAAGTTAGATTAAAACAGATCGATAGCATTTCAGGTGATCATGAATGAGGGGCTATCTGCAGAGGCTTGCAGGATCAAGGGTAAAGCTGAAGATGATCAATGGGTGATGGTGGCCGCGCTGTGGAGGGGCCTGCGCATTTCTGCGGCCTTGGGGGCAGGGCTGCTGGACTCCAGCGGGCAGCCGGTGCGGACCCCTTTTAGCTCCGAAAGTACACAACACGTCAAACGGGAAGAATCATGACTCGAATGCATTAGGGAGGCGTCTGCCCCGCGGGCCTCTGCCCTTTCTCCCCCGCCTGCGCCGGTGCCCCGGGCTGGGGAGCGCTCTCTCCACTCGCGGGCAGACAAAGGCAGAGGTGCGGACCTGGGCCGCTCCTCGCCAATCAATCCCGGGGCTGTAATAACTACAATTTTCTGATTTGAAGGCAAAACCAAATAACCCAGAAGAGTAATCCAGGCCGCACGCGGCCTCCTCCCGAGGAGTGCAAATTGATTTCCCTTTCATAAGCCCGATTGCCGGCCCTCACGGACCCCCTCCAGCACCGCCAGCTCTTTCCTTCCAATCTGCCGGGGCGCCATTAAGAAGGGCTCAGAAAGTCTCTGCTTCCTTTCTCCCCTTTGTTGGCCAGCTTGGCCTTTGTGCTAAGGCCTCGTGTGGCCTTGGGAAGGTGGCCCCCACCTCCATTTCCTGGCCAGGCTGAGGTGCTGAGGCTGCAGGCCAGGTCCCCTCTGCGCCACACAGCTCTCTGAACAGGTGCGGGCTCTCCAGGTGGCCTCCTCTTCAGCCGCCTCCTGCTCTGCACACATGTGGATTCGGACTCGCCTCCTGCTCTGCACACATGTGGATTCGGACTCATCCCCAGGGCCTCCCCGGTTCCAGAGTGGGGATGTGGGTCACAGGGCACCCTCTGCTGCTCGGCCTGCACTCCAAGCCACCCCTTCCTCTGCCTCTGCTAAGCCACATCCCAACCTTTGGCGCCCTCCAGGTCAGCTCCTTTGCCCTCACTGCTGTCTCTGCCCAGGTGCCCCCCGAGAAGCCCACTGCCCTCTCTCAGCCCAGCTGTCTCCCAGCCAACCCTGCCAGGCCATGCCATTAAAGGGCCCCTGTTCTCCTTCCCTCTAGCATGGCCTCATGAGCAGCTCCTCGCAGCCCCTGCCGGCCTCCGGCTTTTGTTCTCCTGGCTTGTCAATGGCTCAGGCACTCTTGCTGGGCAGAGGACTGGGAAGGGTGGGTGACACTCAAGTGGGGTCTGGCCAGGCCCTGGAGTGGTGCCCCTGCTTCCAGGCCCCTTCTCAGTCTGGGCCCAGCTCCCTCCCTCTCCTTATTTCCCACATGAGGGAGCAGAAGTACCTGCCGGTTGATCAAGGAAGGATCCCTGCCTCAGCTGACTGGGGTCCTCAGGCTCACCCCTCCACTCTGGAGCCACCTCCAAATTCAAAAGGAAGGTAGCTGTAGTCCCGAGGCCTCAGAGTCCAGCTGAAGGGGCCTGGGGAGAATGGGACGACTGGACCTTGTCTGTGACCTGGGACACCAGGAGAACCACTCCTCTCGCTGGTGGCCAGAGACCAAGCCGTCTCAGGGGCAGGGAGATGCACGTGCTGCTCCCAGACCCCCTTGCGTGCCCGCTGAGCTTTGTTAAGATCTGCCCATCAGCTCTTCTCGGCGCAGCGAGTATTTCACAACCCTTGCCTCGGCAAAGCCCCCACCCTAGAACCGAACCCAGCCTTCCCTGCCCCAGCTACGTTGACCTGGCCACCATGGGCCAGTCAGGGCCTCCCAGGGTTGCTGGCAACGTGTTTCCTGCCAGGCAGAGCTAAGCCTTTCTGCCCTGACAGAACAGCTTTGTGTGACCTGTCAGGGTCTCCAAAAATCTCTCCGGTCCTCTTTCTCCCCCATGGGGGGCCCTGTACAGAGAAAAGTGCCCTTTGATCTGTTTGTCTTCTTGTGCTCCGAGCTGGTCCCTCTGTCTGACTGCAGTGTGCCCATCGAACTAGGTGCTTTCCTCTCTCCAGATACCCATGAGCTTCCCACCAGATGCAGGCCGGGGCCTTGGGGGCAAGGCTGAACACAGCCCCAGGGTGGGCTGGCGTGTGGTGGGGGTACTGACAGCCCTGGTGCTGGAGCCTGCCCAGCCCCCACCCCACCCACCTGCCATTGTGCACAGAGGTAGCAAACAGGAACCACTTGAGCTGCCATCAGCTGCTGCTGCTGGGAATCAGAGAGCACCAAGGGCCCAGCTCCGGGCGGAAGCGTGCTGGACACCCATTAGTTGTTATGGAAACTCATTACCCCAAGAGGTCATTCAGCTGAAAATATAAACAATTTCCCAAAAGGTTTTAGCAGAATTCATGGGTGAGAGCCATAATGGCATCATTAAGGGACAGAAGCGTGTTCCGCTCCTGAAGAGGGGCCGCAGCCCTCTCTCCTGCCCGCCCACGGCCTCCCCGCCCAGCGGCACGAGGCCAGGCACGCGCACGTCCTCGAGCACCCTGAGTCCTCCCGTTGGAGGGCCACTAACTCTCAGCCCCTGAGCTGCAGAGAGACAGCAAAAATCCCTGTGCCCCCGGCCCCCCTGAGAGGTCTCCTATAGCAGGGAGCAGAAAGAGTCAGCGACGGAGTCCCGAGCATGGTGAAGCTATCCGCTAAGGCCGCATCAACAATCGCTGTCGTACGAGTGCATGATTACCTCCCTAGTGAGCAGCTGTGGGGAGGTAGGACTCTGGTCACAGCCCTGAGACTGGTACCGTTGCCCCATTTTGTACTTGGTAGACTAATGCATCTTCTAATGTCCTTTGGTTTCATTAAAAATGTGACTGGGACCCTGTGCCAAGCAAAGCTTCAGGTTGAGCTGCACCTTCTCTTGTCACCCTGGTGCTCACTGCTCCCGCCATGAGCTGCCCTGGTTCCAGGCAGTATGTCCATGCCCCGTGCCCCATGCCCTTACTTGGGCTGTGTTTTCTACCTGGCTCCCTCCGCCTGCACTTTCTGGAACTTCCAAACGGGGCTTAGGGGCTTCCTCAATGCTCCTATAGATTCTGAACCTCAGCATTTCAATGTCCGGGTCAAGTACTTGTTGTGCATCAGTCCCCCCAGGAAGCTAGGAACCCTTGCAGGCTGGGACTGTTTTTTGGTCTTAGTGTTTCGGGGCTAGGCATGAAATATACACTGAATGCTGGTTAGATTTATTGCTAGGAAAAAAGTTCTAGGAAGGCTGGGTACCTCTGTTTCACTGCTGTATCAACAGGAGATTGTCTGGTCCACAGTGGGTGCAAAATACATATTTGTATGAGAGCTAGATAGGCGGGTAGTGGATAGATGACTGGATGGGTAAATGTTGGAATAGACAGTTGAATTGCTGATGGATGGATGGATGGATGGATGGATGGATGGATGGATGGAAGAAAAGGCAAACAGGAAAATGGATGGGTAATGGATGAGTAGTCGGATGGTAGAGTGACTGAGTGGATAAATGCTCACAGAGCTGAATATTGTAGAAACAGAGTTGGTTTGAGGAAAGAAGTTAGATGACTGAATGGATGGACAGGTATTTGGATGCTGGATAGACAGACAGATGGACTGAAGATGGATGGGCATTTGAATGGATAAATGGAAGCTTGTTACAATAGAGGGCTAGATGGGATGGGTGGGTGGATAAGGGAAGATTGAGTTGATGGATGAATGGCAGATGGCTGGGGTCTAGGTGAATTTCTCTGGGTAACGGATTCTGGGCTGAGAAGTACCCTCGGGATCAATGCTCAAAAAAGTGAGGAAAGGGTGGGCGGAGGGAGGAGGGAGAAGGTAATGGAACTACAGCACAGGGTCCAGCTCACAGGACTCCAGCGCCGTCCCAAGGCTGTCTTTGGGACGATTTGTCTTTCAAAGTGGTGGCTGAGGGTGCTTCTGCCTCTCGCCCATTCATCCAGTCCATCATTCATGGTGAAGTTCTCCTTCCTCCTTCAGCTGGTGGTGAAGGACCCTTCCCTGTCCTGGGAGTGCTGAGTTGAGGAAGGGGTGCAGGTGCCGTGGACAAGTGGGCCAAGACCACCTGCCCAGGGATGCACGTGCTCTCTGCTCCTGCTTGTGTCAATCCAGCTGTACCCTTCACCCTGCAGTGACGCTGGGCCCTCCTGACTCTATGCCTGCTGGGTTTCAGAGAACCCAGCCTGGGGGGCAGCTGCAAACCAAAATGTCCGGCTGCAGCTCTTTGCATATGTGTAGAGCACTTCAGGGGTCTTCCTGGGAAGGGGTCATTAGGCCTGGCTGGATAAAGACATCCCACCATGGCACGGCTGTCACACCATGCAAACTGCCCCTGGCTTTGTGGAGGATTGTAGGTGTGAGTTTGCTGCAAGACAGACTGTTGCCCGGCCCGTGTCTGCAGCTGCCAGCCGCTAGATGGTCAAGCAGCTCTGTCCACATGGTCCCTCACCGATTTTATTCCGGACTCTCACACTCCAGTAGATTATTAGGCATTGCTGAGTGGGATGCTTCTGGTTGCCTGATTTCCTGAAAAAGGGAAAGAGGGGGAGAGCCCACCTCCCCGAACTCGACTGCTTCTCATTCTCCTCTCCCTGAGCCTCTGGCCTTCTTCCAGCCCAAGGCTGGAGGGTCGACCCCCCGAGCAAGTTTCCTCTGGGGCATCTGGACCCCTAATGCTGCCCTCCTGCAGGTGCGCACAGCTGAAGAACCACATTTTGGCCTCTGCCTGGATTTTCCCAGCTGACGGGAGGTGATCCTGTGTTCGGACCTGTGAAACTTGACATCTTTTATCCCAGTGCCTTCAACTCCAAAGTTTGCTTGGCCAAAACAAATCATCTCTGTTTAATCTTTTAGGTCCTTTCAAATGGAATGGGAGGATGTGTCTGTGGCCATTTCTGAAGGCCTGGTGTCCACATGAAGGTCTTTACCCAGCACTGCCTCTCCCTCTTTGGGTCCCAGTAGGAAGCATATATTCTTCTGTCATCTCAGTTGCCCTGTTAGAAAATGAAACTATGTGGTTATGAAAGGCCAAACTACCAAGGGCTGGGACTCACGGGTGGCCTCTTGCAAGTTCATGACTTCCTCAGTAGAAATGGGCCAGTCTTGGCTCTGCCAGCCTTGTGGGGCACTTGCTTATCAGCTGCACCTTCCATGTGTCCTCCAGCAGAGAAGGCCAGTGACCCTCTTGATCATTCAACACAGCAGGTGACAGGTGTTGGCAGGAGGGTGAAGTGGGCAGCGGAGACTCTTGTCCAACAAGCTCATGAAGGTGTGGTCAGAGACTGCTTAAGGGCATATGTAACGTGTTCAGGGGACCCTTAAGCCTTTTTGAGGGTCTAGGACTCAGTTGTCGAGCCCAGGTATCCTACTGGCTGTGTGGGCCAATTCATTCGTTCACTCAACAAACAACTATTGAGCACAGGGTGACTCAGGACACCCCCCATCACACTCTGAGTGGGGCTTCTGACCATGCCTGCAGGGCCTGCTCTCCTACCTCTGCCTCTGGCCTCATTCCCTCCCCTTGGCTCCTGTCCCGGCTGCAGCCACTCTGACCTTCAACTCCTTCTCAAATGCCCAGAGTTTTTCCCTTGACTGGGGCCTTTATGCTGCTGATCCCCCCAGTCTGCAGCTCTCACCTCATACCCTCTTGTGGCTCCTCTCTTACTTCTCTGGATCGCTGCTCAAGTGTCACCTCATTGGTGTGGCCTTTGCTGATCCCACCCGACCCTCTGTCCCCTACTCCTTTTCTCCAAGCACTTATGACATGTTCTGTATCTGTCTGCTTACTCTGTTTCCACCACTGGGCCCTGAGGCCATGGAGACAGGACTTGTTCAAGTGCACGGTTGACTCCTAGCTGCCAGGGCAGTCCCTGGCATGCACTTGTTGCTTAGTAGACGTGGGCAGAGTGGACTCATGGACCAAACCACACAGACCAGCTCCTGGCCTTCAGGAGCGATTGTGTAGCAGGGAGAAGGGGTCTCAAATACACAAAATAAATATACGAAGGATGACAAATGATAACAGTGCTCGAAGGGGGTCTTCAAGGGTGAGATCCAGGGAGTGGGGTCTGTAAGCCTCTCTGGGATATAACCAGACGGCCCTAGGAGGGCCAGGCTGGGACTTCCCTCACTACCACCTGCCCGATGGTCTTCCGGCAGCTCCACTGCCAAGTCACAGCACCAGGGCACGTGCATCCCCGCTGCACCATGCGCTGCACGTCCAGAGCCCCGCTATTCCTACGAGTCAGCCTGGAGCAGCCCAGGGGCCATCAGCAGTACAGTGTGTGAACACACTGTGGGCCACTCGCATGACAGAGCAGGCACACCACGGCAGGTAACCGTCCGCAGTGCCTTGTGAGACAGGTGAATCTCACAAACACAGTGAGCGAGAGAGAGGCGCAGGACACAGTACATCCTGAGAGGTTCCATTTAGTGGATTTGCAAAGCCAGTGAACCTGATCCGCACAGAAGCGGCCCTCCGTGAGGGGATGGTGACTGGCAGCCAGGGACGGGGACTTGCGGCCGAGGGGATCCTTGACCTGGGTGGCTTCATGCCGAGCTGCGCACGTGGAGGAGAACACTCCTGCACACAGGCCAGGTGCTTGTGAGAGGAAAGCTGCCCTGGCCACTCCAGGGAGAATAAAGGGCTCACCAGTAGAAGCTGAGGTGACCTTGTCTTTGAGGACAAGAGCCAGTTCCCCCTCAGGCATCTGCCCACTGCATCCCCCCGGGCCCTCCCCTCTCTCCCTGCCACCTTCCCCACAGCATGGCCTCACTCCCTGGGCTGGCCTTCCCACACATCAAAACGACCCCCTTGAAAACCAGGTCACCCAAGGAGAAGCTGCTCCTCAGAAAACGTGCGGCTGCCAGAATTGAGCACTCGGACTCCAAAGCCCCAGAGGTCGACCTGGCTAGGAATTATGGGGTTTGCATGCACTCGGTGTGGATTGAAGACACCACAGGTACAGGGGACAAACTCCAGTTGTGGTCACTGAAATCATTTTGGCTCCCAAGGAGCCCCTTAGGCCAAGTTCTGGGCCAGGCCTGTGGTGATGGGAAGCCCAGCCCTCCGGGTCCTGGTCCTCTCCTCAGGTGGATGTGGGAAGGAAAGCAGCTGGCTTTGCACCCTGCGATGGCAGGTAGCCTTAGAGGTACTCTTTACATCCCTGATTAGATCTTCCATTAAGGGCTTTCTCGAGTCTTCTCCTGGCCTGGCCTTGGGAACTTTTCTCGCTTGTTTCCCTGATCCTGCTTTCCTTGGAACTTTCCCTCACATGGTCTTCGCATGCATTGGAATCAAAGTTTGTATTTAGGGTTGGCAGTTTGAAAGAAGAATTAGCATAATTTTTAATTTATAGTATTATGAATCCAATTTGCTGGTTCAGTCAGTTAATAAGGCTGGCTGCTGGAAGGGCACACTCCTACTTCCTCTCCGAGGGCCTGGCCACGCCATCCTGGGGTGATGGTGGGGAAGTCTACTCCTGGGAGCTGCCAAGGCGGGGCGGGAGGGTGCTCATGCCATGCTGGCTTTGGTTTTACATGGAAGTCTGTCTATTGCTAAAGCCCACAGGGTGGGCCCTGGGCTCCACGCGGCAGACTGCTGTGCCATTCAAAGGGCAGTGCCAGTCACCATCCTGCCCACTAGGTTCCCTAAGCATGCGGATGTTTTAAGGTGTTCAGAAAGAAGAACAAATACAAACCCTGCAGGGAGGAGGAGCTGGGAAAAGGGTGTTGAATTAGAGGCAAAAAAGTAGTCCCAGCATGGGATGTTCCTTGCGGGTAGGGTCAGGACAGGCAGAAGATTCCAGAACCACCTGTCTCTACCCTGCCCGTCCAACTAGCTGTCAGTTGGGAGCTGTACTTGTGTGATAAAGAGACTTCACTGCTGCATTCTGACTTGGGCAACACGTTTCATTGTTTAATTCTGGGGATGAGAACAGTGGATAGATGGATGAAGGCACAATGACCTTGTAGCTGAGTAAAAGCCTCTGTCTCGTCCCCCTGGGGCCTCCTGCCTTCTGCAAATGCTAATGACCTCACTTGTCATTGATCTATGCAGGCCCTCCCCGGTGTATTTGCATTGCCCCTGCATTTGACATTCACAGTCTGGCCCCCAGACCTGGGATCCAGGCTTAGCACGAGCAGAAGTTAAACATTATTTAGAGCTCCGTCTCTAGCTGACACCATGGGCTTCCATGGCGTCCTCATTGATGCAGTGAAGAAACCTGAGCAGGTACAGCATAGCCCAGGAGGCGAACAAAACAGATTGCCAATAGGGCACAAGCCGATCGCTCAATCAACCCATATTACTGAGAGTCTTGCCATCCCACCCCCCAGATCAGTTCAGCCCTGAACCAGGTGCCATGAAGAACTCGAACACAGGAGCAGGCCTCTCGCTGAGAATCTCCCAGGTGTGGGAGACAAGCTCACAGTATGGTAAATAGTTCCAGATGGGTGAGGTAAAGACAGTTGAACAGATTTCTGGGCAAAGATGAGGATTTGCTCTGTCAGAGGGAAGAGCACCAGAGGGCAATGGCCATGGGGATGCCAGGCAGCACGGGCACCTGGCTCTCCCTCTCCCCTGGGAGAACCTGTAGGCCCTTCCTGACCTACCAGAGCCTTGCCCTTCTCTCCTGTGCAGTCAGCTAGTGACCCTTCTCCTGGGATCAGGTTCTGTCGATTCTCAGGGTGCCCCTGAGGCATGGGGGGGCCCTGAGGGAGCAGTGGGGTGGGAGAAATAAACACTCAGCACTGGGCACAGTGGTGCTGTCTCTGGAGGCCCAGCCTGGAGCGCAGCAGTGGCTTCTCAGCAGCGAAGCCATCGACCCCACACCCAGCGGGCGCTAGGGCACCCTTCTTTCCATAAACAACATTCCATCGCTGGTAACACAGGGCCTCCTCTGCCTCCATATAGTGCTCCCACAGGAATTCCCAGGCTGAAAAACGGCTCCTATAACTTTCTCCTTATTAGGCAATAAAATATCTAGAAGGGTTAATGTATATAGAACAACTCTGTGTCAACTGCATCTGCAAAATAGCTCTAAATCTCTCCCTACTTTCTTTTTGCCACACACTGCATAAGGGATACTCTTCTCAAGTGCAGACCTTTGGAATACAGGGACCCTGCCCCTGGAGTCCTTGACACAGTTGGTACACGTAAAGGGAAGTGACATTGGCCCAGGAGCCAGCTGGAAACCTCGCCCTGGGACGGAGGTTTATTCATATTCAGTAAGATGCTCAGAATTCAGGTTTCAGCTCTGTGACTTCTACTCTGCATAAACCCATGTAACCACCATGCTCCCTCAGTCCAGAAGTTTCCTTTCTTCCCTCCTGCACATAATGCCTGTAGTATAAAGCCGATACTCCCCTCCCAACCACCTGTCAATCTGCGCTCTGCCCACCTCTTAGGTGACAGGAATTTCCGGCTTACGCTGTCGCCATTTTCCCGCTTCCCACGTTCTGTCCTAACATGCTAAATAGCTATTGGTTCATCAGTCAGCTTGCAAGTATTCTCCTCCGCTATTGGTTCCTTCTAGCCCGCGAGATTCCAGTATCTGGGAGAAGCCACACGCCATCTTTCTCTTTTTTCCTTTCTTTTCGCCCTGAGCGGACGTGTTAGTCATCCGCATAATAAAGTCTCGTGCATGAGACCTCGTGTCCGCGGTGCATTTTTCTGGGAGTTATTGGTGAGCCGAGGGAGCGGGCGGCAGTTCAGCAGGATCGTGCACTGCAGCTAGAATCATGGCAGGTCCCAAGCTGCCTTACAATGCCCACTCTACCTCATCTTGGTAGACAACCAATATTCTGATCTCCATAGAATAATTAATCTTACCTGTTCTTTTTTTTTGGGGGGGGGGGAGTCGAGAAGATAGAACCAAGAGGCATTTTACCACTGAGCCACTCCCCAGTCCTTCTTATTTGTTTGTGTATTTATTTATTTAATTTTAAGGTAGGGTCTTGCTAAGTTGCCGGTGCCCGTTTTGAACTTGTGATCCTCCTGCCTCGACCTCAGGAGTCCCTGGGTTTATAAGTGTGTGCCATCGTATCCAGCCATTTTGCCAGTTCTTGACCTTGACCCTGGCAGGATAATGCAAGACACGCTTGCTCAAGTCTGGTCTCTCACTTAACACAGTGCTTTGAGAGTGGTCCATGATGTTGGGAACCCCCCCTTAGTTGTTTCATTCTTGCTAACGTTCTGTTGTATAAACGTCCCCCAGTCTACTTACCATGCCACTGCTGATAGACATTTGGGTTGCTGGAGTCCAGGAGTATTTTGAATAAAGTTGTACTAGGGACCATCATATACGTAGGTTTTCATTTCTCTTGGGTAACCTGCTTGGGACTCACTGGGCTGTGGGATTCCTGCTTCATGTTATTATGAACTGTCAAGAAGTTCAGAAGTAGTTGTACCATTTTTAAGCACTATTTTTGCTTTCTGAGAGTTCTGTTGCTTTACATCCTTACCTACGCTTGGCTCTGAGGTCTTTTAAATTCTTACCATTCTGTGTGAACACAGTGGTACCTCTTTGTGGTTCAATTTGTGGAAAAGGGTGGGGGTTTGTCATGAGCCTCTGTTGCTTCACCTGGGGCATTTTGGAAACTGGACACGGTGATTGGGTGATGGATGGTTCATGGGTTGGAACACAGGCACGTGAGCAGGTTCTCTCAGTGAACATGGCAGTAGGGACTTGAACAAGAAAAGCACAACTGGGTAGCAGAGAGAAGAAGGCTAGGACCATTCTGGTCAGCCTCAGGGGACATCTTGTCCCTTCAAAGCCCTCTTCAGTTAGGGATCAAGCTGAGCAGGGGGAGGTGCTGAGTCTCCTCTTCTCCAATTTTATTCCTTTCTCTTCATTGAACCATGTGACAGAGTCAGCCGGGCCTCACCCCATAGGCTCCAGAGCCAGGCCCCACAGCCAACCTTGAGCTTCTGGAATTGTCCCCGATGTGGATACTGTGTGAATGTATTCTCAGCTAGAGAGTGGGGTGAGGGTGGGCTGCCGCTGACCAAGATGGCAGTTTCCCGGCAAGAAGAACGTCCAGAAGGCACAGGAGAAGTTGCTGTGACAGATGGGTGATGGATTTGGTTCTTCGCTGCCTCGTGCAAGGTCAGCCCTGACAGACAGCCGCAGCCCCTGCCTGCCCCGCCTCCAGCTGGGCCTCAGCTTCTCAGGTTTGTAAGTCCCAAGGCTCGAGGCTCAGCAGAGGCCAGCACCAGGCCGGCCTCAATCAGAGCAGCTGTGGAAGGTCTCCAGACATCTGCAGGCTGGGCTTATTCCCTGCATCTCACTTCCTGGGTCTCCAACAAAAAGTGTACCAAGCCGGCTCCAGAACCCTCCGTTTTAAGGTGACAGTGAGGGTGAGCCTGACCACCGTGGAGAGGATAGGAACCGCTCCTTGTGACTTACTGCGATGCTAGACTCACTCCTCCATTTAATTGTCCTGGCCACCAAGAGAAGTAGGACCTCCGGTCTAAGGAGGGAGAAACTGAGCCTGCAGTGGAGAAACTGGCCTGAGATCACCCAGGGATACAGGGTTGGAGCCTTAGTCTGAGAATTGGAAGTCCCACGGTCACCCTACCTTGAGGAGGAGCAAGAGGGGCCCAGCTTTGCACAAGGCCCACGGACCTGAGAAGTCAGAGACACAGGACTTTAATTGGGCCTCATTGTGTGGGGCTCAGGTGGAGAAGGGACAGGCCAAGAAGGCCACGAGCAGAGGAGAGAAAAAAAGTCAGCCCTGAAAGTGTGATGGAGTTGGCTAGGGACAAAACCCACTGTGGGGCATGTGTGACCACAGGAAGAAAGATCCAGAGTGGAGGCGAACAGCGTGGTGTTGTGGGGTGTGTGGGCACATGAGTGTGTGCTTGGGTGCCGCCATGTGTGTGAGGTGTGAGGTTGTGGTGTGTAGAGGCCTGTGTGTGGGTCTGCCTGCTTCTCTGACGCAGGTGGCAGCTTTGGTGGAAGGAAGGGAGCTGGCGAGGGAGCCTTGCCAGGTTAGGAGTGTCGGCTGGCTGAGGGCAAACCCACTGGTGGGGGCACAGAACAGAGGTGTTTTCCATGTGCTGTCATTGTGAGGTCATTCACCACGGGTGCAGTGAGGTCTAACAGGTGCAGGAACCTGAGGTCCGTCCGGGCAGACAACCCCGAGTCCCCATCCTCTTGGGCATCTTGTGGTTTATAGTCTAGTGAGAATATAAATGGCGTCTAGTCAAGCAGACAGAGAGGAGGAAAAAACAATAGAGAGCTGCTGGCAGAGGTTGGCAAAGACTGAGCCAGTACAGGGTCCTTCAGAGGCCAGCCTTGGCAGCAACCCTGCCCACCCGCGTCTGCAGAGTGTGCCTCTCTCTTAACCAGATTGTCCTTGGGATTCTTCCCAGATAGAAGACACCCCAAATCCTACACTGCATGGAATGAGTATTTAGGAGATTCTGGAACATTCTAGTGGGTTTGAAGGAAGCTGTGTGTTACGAGTCAATAAGATGAGAAGGTGGACGTGGCTTGAGTTCAAGGTCGAGAGCCGGTGAGCATGTGGTGGGCTGATCCCAGTCCCCATCTGCACAGGAGCCCAAGGAAGAATACTGCGAATGCTCCGGGCAGCCACCCTCAGAGGTGGACCACCTGGGCCTGAGATGGAAGGGAAGAACACCGGGGACACCCACAGGGAGGGGCAAACTCGGGAAGCCACAGGGCCTTCCAGCAGGAAGCTCCTGGAACAGATATGGCCTCGCCATCCCAGATCTTCTGGTCCTGACCTTTAGAACCCAAATCACGCAGACATCCGGGGACGTCACATGCAGGCTGGGCAGCTGGCAAAGTGACCAACAGTTCTTCATCAATAGGACATTTGGAGGACAGTTCATATTAGCGCGGATGGACAGGACTCATCCTTGGTGCTGGCTTGTAGCTTTGCATGGGTGCCAGACAGGAATTTGGGGATACAGAAAAGAAAAGATAGACTGAGCTTCAAAGAAGCTCCCAAAAAGGAATGATAGTAGAGTGAAACAGACATTATTACCTCATGTACGGGTACGACTGCATGACCGATGTGATCCTGCAATATGTATAATCAGAAAAATGAGAGATTACATTCCATTTATGTATGACCTATGAAAATGTATAAATGCATTCTACTGTCATGTTCAACTAATTAGAACAAATAAAATTAAAATATTAAAAAAATTTAAAAAAAGAAAAAAAAAAGATATAAACATATAAACAGGGAACTTCAGAAAACATAAAAGAGCCCCAAGAAATTAAAACCATGACAGCAGAAATTTTAAAAAATATAGGATTTGGAAGGTAAAATTGATGATCTTAGAAGAAGTAGAGGGGGAAAGAAGACAAAAAATATAGAAAACAGAATAATATAATTCTGCAGAAACTCCAGCCTTAAATAATAAGAAATCTAGAATAAGAAAAGAAAAAAACTGAATGAGATGAGAATGTCATTAAGAAATCCTTTGAGGAAGTTTCCATTTATAATTAAAAGAGTCTTACACACCTGTGTGTGCATTGGAAGAAATGGATTTCACAGCGAAGTGTATCAGTAGGAATATCCAGACTGTTCATGAAAAAGAGAAGATTTGACAAAAGTTCCAGAGAAAGAGCAACAAAGGCATGTAAACATGAACAGAAGTCCTAGGATCAAGAAAACATTATAATTGCTCCTCAAAAGAGAAAAAAGAATAGTAAAGGCTATCAGTGTGAAGAAATGACTGACAATAGAAGAGATGTATGTGTTTCACCTGATCTAAATTTTTATGATGTGGGCAAAAATGCTACCATACTTATATGTACATTTTAAATTTTTTGATGTATCAGTTAAAATAAAATAAATTCTAAAGAACATGATATTAAACCTAGAATTATATCCTCAGGGATATTTTTTGAAGAGCGTGGTGGTAAAATAAAAGAATATTTTCAGAAATATGAACTTTCAAACTATTATTGAGAGGGGTTATACCATTTATAAAGAAGTTATGGAAGGATATGCTGGAAAAAATGTGAGAAAAAATCAAGGAAAGCATTACTCAGGATCCAGGAAATAGGCTATCCAAAGCGGAAATAAGACAATGCATTCTCCTTGAGTAAGAGGAAGACACTGGGCCCAGGAATAGTCAGACTCAGGGGAGAGAAGGCCAAGGAAAGACGCCATCGCGCGAACTTCTCACGTGTTTATGTGGAAGGGGAGGATCACAGTTAGCAACCATCGCCCAGGTTGAGAAACCGTGATCAACAACTTCAGGATGTGTCTTATGTCCTTTTGAAGTCATTACTTCTCCTCTCGTCTCAGAAGGTCGCCCACATCCTACCTGTTAACACTATTGGATAGTTTTGCCTCTAACTGATATTATTTAAATAAAATCATAAAGTTCAAAAGAAAAAAATCTCCCAGGAGCCCTTGGAATGAGGAAACACCCTTGAACCTTTGAAATGAAAAATGAGCATTCCTGAGCGACCCAGCCCCTGACTTTAGCCTGTGCCCTTGACGCCTGCCCTTGCCAGCGAAAAGTAGCCTGAGGGCCATGCGCACACAGGAAAGGCTGGCACCAAATTGTGTAGCTCCAGGCCAGCCCCTTGCAGCTGTCCCTCCATAAATAGGAACACCCTACACCAAGGGGCTCTCCCTGTGCAGGTGGTTTGCATCTTCCCCTGAATATTTCTTCCTTTCCCCCGCAAAACGTCTCTTCCCTGAGATAGACCACATTTTCTCTTGAATTTATATCTGCTTTCCTACATGAATCTGTGTCACTGACTGGTGCGAGCAGAAATTCTATACCAAGGACCCCCTTGCCCTTGTCGAGGTCCCCCTCTCTGGGGCTCCTGGGACTGTGGGCGTGCACCTGTGGTTTGCAGTCTTCTCCCAGTGTCTTGGGGCGAGAGTGACGATGTATGGGCTGGACTCCTGGAAGGAGCCGCCGGGCCAAGGGTGTGCCCGCTGGATCTGCGTGAGTGATGCTGTGGTTCTTGGGAGCGGCGCTCTTCAAGGCTGCTGTCTCTCCACGTGGAGCGTCCCTCCAGGGTGCCCTCAAGCCCGGCCACCCGCCTGTCGGATGGACGCCTCATTTGCATCCACAACGCCTCATTTGCATCATTCCTGTGCTGAGAGAAGCTGGGCGACTTTTCATACGTTTTCAAAGTCACTGAGATTTCCTTCCCTGTGAAGCAGCCATCACATCCTTGGCAGAGTCCTGTCCTGCTCCTTGGGGCTTCTTGGGGCTGTGGGGAGTAGGCTTAGGGTGGGACTTCGAGGCACTGCCGGAGTCTTGGCCTCTAAGGCCAGCCTTGCCTCCGTGGTCCCATGCGATCTAGTTCTGACTCCCTGGGCAAGGGGTGTCCCTCTGGAAGGGCTTGCGTCAGATCATCCTCAACATCTCCGAGTGTCTCTTATCACGCGGACACTGTGGCTCGTGGGTTGCTGTCTCCTCAGAAGGAAATGGATCTGAGCTTCAGAAGCAAGAATTTAATTTAGATACTGCGGACAACTTCCGGTTGTGTCAGGATATTAACTCTGGAATGAATGACAACAGTCTGGGGTGGAATATTTTTCTAATGCAAAGAACTTTGAAATCAAGATGATTCACCTGTCCTAATGGGAAAAGTTTCTGACCCTGAGATGGAGATGGAGCCAGCGTACGTAAGGACTTTGCAGGTCTCAGTGCCTGGTGGGTCTGAGGTTCTCTAGCTTTGTGTCAAGTCTGCTGGCAAGGCTTGGCCTGGAGACTCTCCCCACGTCCATATTTGTGCATTATCTAATTTCATGATTTGGCTCATTACACGTTAGGAGCAGACCTACTGTCAGGCCTAACATAATGAATTAGAAAAATTAGCATTATTGAAAAAATGAATTGCAGGGGAAACTGCTGATTGTAATCAATAGTTCAAGTGAGCATGGTTAAAGAATGTCCAAACTCAGCAAAACCCTAGAAGGCTGAGCCGCAGCACTGCCTGGCTGGCGTTTTCGGGGTGCGGTGTTCTGAGTGGTGGGTTTTCCAGGCAAGGGCAACAGCAACAGCTTCCAGCCCACTCTGCTCCTCCCCGCTCCCCTCCGAGGCCTGCCTTATCAGGATGCGCACAGCACCATCTGGCCTTTACTTAGTGACTCAGGTCCTGTTGATAATGCCCATTACTGATGCAGATAGCAGACCTCTCGCTCTGCAGAGTTCTAGGATATTGGTATTGGGGCAGGATGGGGGACACGAATCATCTAACCAGACCTCTTCAAGGGAGGGGACACATTTCAGCATCCCCCCAAAGCCGACAAAACCTCACGGAGGGACCCCTAGAGGCGGGGAGACTCAGGCAGGGGAGCACTGAGTTGCTGCATGCCACCTCCCTCCCATGGCCTCCTTGTCCCCTAACATTTAGCAAACACCCTCTGTGTTCCGGGCACTGTTCTCTGTGCTGCGCAATCAGTGATGTGCCAGGAGGTGGGTAGATGTGCTTCCCGTGGCCAGGAAGCTTGAAACGTACTGTGGGGACGCATATTCATCAGACTCAACACAGCCAGCCACACGAGCACAGATTGCTGCTGGTGTGACGGACAACTGCACCGAGTCCCACACACAGGAGAGCAGACGAGGGTGGCGGGCGCACCTAGAGCTTGCTTCCGGAGTGTTCCACCAGGGTGTACCTTCCTGCTAACTGGGACAAACCACCACCTCTTCCTGAGAATGCAGGCTTTGGGCCATGTGGAGCCTCTGTGCTGGGAGCGAGCAGACAAAGTCGCCGTGAGGACAAGGCCCTGGGCACCTTCTGAGAATCCGGATCAGGCTCCGGCTCACTGCTGCAGCATCCACGGTCCTGGGGAGGGCCCAGAGCTGTGGGAACACAGGTGCGCCCCTGTGCTTCACCCTCAAAACCCTCTGCAGGGACAAGTGAAGATGGTCACTTGCCTCAGCCTGCACCCTCCACTACCCAGGGCTTTTCTTTTGTGCCACAAATATGGACGTGGGGAGAGTCTCCTCCTCAACAGAAGGGCGGTATCAGGCCCTTGGAGCCAGAGCGTTGTGAAGAATCTCTGAGGAAGATGGAGGTCTGCCCTCGGGGAGGATGTGCGGGGGCTCTCCTGCAGTCCTGCTCCAGTGTGTCCCAAGAGAGATAAGGATCAGTCAGCCCGGCCCAGGCCGGGTGGTGCCAGGGACAAAACAGACCCAGGTTGTCAAATAGCCGATGGGCTTCCAGGAGGCAGACAAGGACACTGACACAAGCCAGGTGGCTGTGGGAGGACAGGGAGGTAGGCAGGAGGGACCCGGGAGAGCTCCAGAGAAGACGGAGCCCAGGCCAGCTCCCAGGGCTTCCTGGGTCTCCCTTCGTGACCTGGCCTCCTTGCACCAGTGCTAGGCGGAGGGAGCCCTCTCCATGCTGGCCAGGCCAACACCTGCTGCGTTTCTGAGCCCCACAGTGTGGGCGTGGGACCTCGGTGGTGTTAGATGATGTTTTATGGCTCCTCCAGGCTGGAATTTTGTGGGTCTGATTGCCAGGGCAGGTCCGGCCTCCTGAAGCGTGTCCTTCTAGAATGGACTCAAGATAATGTTCGGGCTGGATGAGGAGAGAGCAGAACCCCGGAGGGGGCATGCGCTGGCACGGAGGACTGGAGGACCTGCTTCAGAGGCTGCCCACCCCAGCCCAGGTCCAGCCCAGCCCCGAGCCAAAGCCAAGGTGCCCAGCTGTGGCTTCCTCCCAGCACCTGCTGAGAAGGCACGACCAGCCCATCGCCCTCACCCCAGTCCCTCCAGACCCCTCCCCACCTGCTCTGCTCCCTGGGCATCTGCACCTCAGCTGACACAAAGGGCCCCACAGGGACACACTCGTGTGCCGGCGAAGCGTGTGTGATGCTTCCAGGGGAAGGCCGGGCAGGTACAATGACGGTCAGCACGAGCTTGGACATGGCATTGGGGTTGAATGCCAGGCCTGGCCACCCTACCCAGGGGGTCTCTGGCCAGCCTGCCACATCCTGAGCTCCAGGGGCCTCCCTGAACATGGGGGGATCACATATGCTTTACTTCCTGGGGAGCTGTGGGGTCACGTGGTGGGGAGAGGAGGACCTCTGTGCTCTGGCCACAGGGCAGTATCCACAAGACCCCCAAGAAACAACGCTTCCACCAACGGCCGGCATCTGCTCCTGGCTGACAGCCCCTCTTTTCCCTGGAAGAGCTGGAGAGGGCCAGACTTTAGCCAGCTCTTCAGCTGGGGTCAGTGTCCTGTGGGAGGAAGCTTTCCTGGGACAAGGGACAGGCCAAGACTCTGAGGAGGGCCCTGGCCTCAGGGCGAGCCCCAGACACAGGTACCCACGGGAACCCACAGAGTGAGGCCAGGCTGGGGCTGTGGCGTGGTGCTTGCATCCCGGGTGGAGCAGAGACCTAGATAGACTGGCAGGTGCAAACCCCATCCGTGCCAGGTGCCCGGGGATGAGTGGCCACCTCCTGGGTAGGAAAGCAGCCTCCACTCCCCGGCTCTCCCTCTGTCCCTCCCAGGAAGCTGGGTGCCAGGAAGCATCTGCCGGCCTCGACCCTGGGAAGGTGAGCCCGATGATAACCAAGCCCCATAAAGAGTCCACTACCCACCCGGCTGCCGACCAGCCTCCCCCGCGTCTTCCTGGCAGGTGCCCGAGAAGGGCAGAGGCAGCCTGTGGTCACAGCGTTAGGTCTGCAACCTCCATGGTACGTGATTTATTCCTGTGAAGATAAAAACGTACACATGTGCACGTGTGCGTGTACGCACGTCTATTCGGTGGTTGACATGGAGCGCACATGGGTCCAGGAGGTGGCAGAACACGGGCGTGTGTAGCCTGCACTCACTTTGGCACAGGAACCTGGCCCTGTGCCGCCGCCCCTTGGGGGCAAGGAACAGGCTGTTCTGGGAAGCCATCTCTGTGATTTATTGACCAGCGTTTTGGAAACCGAATTAATTGCTGCTAAGTGTTCTGTCGCGTAGCTTGCCTCTGGTGTTGGGTCTGGCGCTGGGAGTGGGGGCTGTGAGGCCAGGGCCTTTCTCAGAAGTGGCCCTTTCTGGAAGCAGAGCCCACATGCAGGGCACTGGCCAATGGGCCTCACCTGGCTGCACCTTTCCCAGTGTTCTCAACTCTGGTGACCCTCCATGACTACGCCTGGGGTGTGCCGTGGTCCAGGCTTCAGGAAAGGTGGGCTCTACATCTGCCCCAGGCGGAGGCTGGCTGCTGACCAGGGCAACACGAGGTTGGCTTGACCAGGGCACCTAGTGGGCAGGGGAGCAGGGGAGTGCAGTGGGGCTCCCGAGCACCCGTCTCTGGGGCAGCACCCCACCTCCAGAGTACTTCTCCGTTCCACCAGCAGCTCAGCTGCCCCAATGGGATGTGGTGGTAGGAAGTGGGGGACAAGGCGGAAAAAAGAAGCCGCCTTGGAATCACAGCTCTGTGGAGGTCAGGTCACTGGCCCCTTCCCTCCCCGCTCAGCCGTGGCTTTCTTCCTGCGAATCCTATCAACGCCTTCTGGAGTTAGGTGCTGCCACACACCTCAGGTCAGGGTGGCTCTGCTCCTCTGTGGCTTTCCATGCCAGTGCAGGACTGGACCCACCATGGGCCTGAAACTGCCACAGGCTTGGATGTCCAGGCCCCTTCTTCAGGGTTTGTGGGGTTGTTCATTCATCAGTTTCCAGGAAGAACAGTGTAGGCCCAAGGGCAGCACACATTCATTTTTACTATAAACTGCTTTTGTTAATAAATGAGATATGTCTACACTCTCCAACTAACAAAAAATGTTTATTACAGCAATTAAAATGGAGTCACGTCAATGACTACGATTTTAAGTTCCTGACAAAACGAGACAGTCCACTCATGTTTCTCTGACTTGCTGAGGTTCCTTGAAGTCCTGCGGGTGGCTCTGACGTCCTGCCCCAGACGGAGCCTGCAGAGGGCAGAGCCTGAGGATCTGGGGCTGTGCCAACCCCCTACCAGCCAACAACCAGCATCGTGGACAAACTAAACCAGGGAGGGAATCGTCAAGCGCGGCCCTGGTGCACCAGGGCCCCACGCCTGCTCCTCTGTGTCTCTGTCTCAGTCTGTCTCTCTCTGTGCTTGTTTCTGTCTCTGTCCTTGAGTCTCTATCTCTCAGTCTTTCTTTCTGTCTCTCTGCCTCTGTTTCTCTTTGTGTTTCTGTTTCTCAGTCTCTCTCAAGAAATTCTCCCTCTTGGTTGTTAAAAGTAGACAGAAATTACCTCCCTTCTCTAGAGATTCATCACCTGAGAAATAACCAGTCTGCTGTCTCTCAGCACGCAGAGCATTGTGTGTGTGTGTGTGTGTGTGTGTGTGTGAGAGAGAGAGAGAGACACACACACACACAGAGCGCCCCCTCTCAGAGAGACTCTCGAGTTCTCCCCCTGGGCAGAAATGCTGGCTCCCTCGAAGTCTGCTCCCTCGAGAAAGGCACACGAGCTCCGCCTGTGCCAGGTGCGTGTGCACGTGGAGACCAACGCCTTCCTGTGTTGGCTGGCCTCTCTGAGAAACGAGAGGAAGTAAGTGGTTCCCCTCCGCACAGGAAAAGCTGTCCCCACACGTGGAAAATGACTTCTCTCCTCCCCCAAGCACGCAGCAGGAACGCAGTCTCCATTTCCGTGCAAGATGCTGGCATGTCCCTGGGAGGGTGGCAGAGCCCTCTGTGCCTCTGAGGAAGTCTCTCCAAAGGTTTCCGAGGCTCAGCACAGGCCTCTCATACCCAGGAAGGAAGCAGCAGAGGGTCAGCAAGCCCAGCAGGAAGGACCGCGCACGGGCGTGCTTGCTGGGCCCTGGGCGAGCTGCCGTCTGGGTCTTTCTGGGCGAGCCGGGAGCTGGTCCCACTGCCCTCTGCCCTCCCGCCCACTCCCCTTCCCTTCCTCTGCTCCCAGCTTCCTTTCCATCATGGTCCCTGCAAGGCCTCCTCTCTCCCCTGAGGTCTCCCTAGGGTCCCGGAAGACAGAGCAGCCCCTGCCCACTCTTCCACACTGGGCAATGTCTCTGGTCCCTGCAGGAGAGACAGGCCTGTCACCTGCATGCCGGGTGTGTGCACTCTCTTCTAGGCTGGAGGAGGGACCAGACAGCCTCCTGGACACGCACCCCTTGGCAAGGTTGTGCACCCCGAGTGTCCCTCACTCAGGACGACCCTCCAGGAGCTCCCTGGGAGGAGGCAGAGCCACCCCCACCCTCAATAAAAGGCACCTAGACACTCACACTCACCCTTCACACCAGAAACCTCTGTGTGTGTGTGTGTGCGCGCACGCGCGCGCGCGCGTGCAGGTGCTGATGCCGAAAAAAACAAGAGTTTGGCTTGAGCCCATCCCTGGTGCACTCTGCAGACCTGTTGTTCTCCACACAGAATACACACACACACACACACACACACACACAAGTGCATGCGCACACACATGCCCGCCAGCCCTGGGCCCCTCCAGTTCAGTCTGGCTCTTCCTGCCTTGGTTCAGGGAAGACAGCTGCCTGTGTCCTTGGGCCGAGGAGGCCTCTCCTCCCCAAGCACCGCGACAGAAGATCAGATGAGACACACGCACACACACATTTCTCTCCAATCTCCCTCGGGTGTCACCTCCCGGAACCATCTCTCAGCTCATGGAAAAGTCTGTTTGTAACCAGAAAATGAACCTCCCTCCCTCAGAGACTCCCACCCTGCAGCCACCTGGCTCTCTTCCACACTGGGGGTCGTGCACACTCGCCCCCTCCAGCCGAGCCCAGCATGTGTGTTGCACATCTGTTCACTGTCTATCTCATCTACCAACAGAAAGCACGCGTGTGTCTCTTTGCAGGGGACCCCGCACCCTTGCCTACGGCTCCCTTTCCTGCCTGGGAGAAGTCTGCACACCTGAACCCAACTCCTCTGTGGCCCTGGTGGCCAGGCAGCTTGGGAGCCACTGCAGTGAGCGGCTCTGGGCCTGAGAAACGTCTGGAGCCGTCGCCAGGCACACTCCCAGAGGGTCTAACACACACACACCCGCTGGTGCAAATGGCCCTGCCTACTGTGACCGCTCCAAGATCCTTTCCTTCTGATAAAGATCTGCCTGCTCGTTTCCCAGGGCTCCCGCTCCTGAGCCCTGTCCTCCAAGAACCTCGTCACTGGGGGCGGGGTCACGACCACTTCTGCTCCAGGTCCGAGCTGGGAAGCGGGGCGTGAGGGGGTGTGAAATGGCTCCTTTTTGGTCTGCTTTTTTGCCAGCTAAAAATTACGTGTCTTTTTCTAGGCAGAAAAACTCGATTGTCTGCGTCTGGTCTGTCTGTCTCTCCCGCACCCCAGCAGGAGGCCGCCCTCCACACTGCCGCAAAACCAACGGTGCGTCTCGGCTCACAGCAAAACACGGTTTCCAGACAGAAAATGTTCTCTTTGTCTTTCAGAAAAGTGTCTCTCCAAAGCTCTGCCACCGGCAAAAAATCTCACTCACACACGCACATGCACATGTGTACAAACACACACACACACACACACACACACACACACACACACACACACACAGCCGGAAGGCAACTGTGTTTGTGTTTGTGATTATAAGCAGAGAAGGCGTCTCGGAGTTGAGCTGACTCTTGGAAGCAGAAAAATATCTGTTCCTTTCCTTTCTTTTTCTTTTTTCTTTTGTGGTGCTGGGGATGTAGCCAGGGTCCCTCGTGTGCTACTGAGACGCACCCCAGCCCTGAGCTACTCCTTTTCAAGGGAATCCCCCCCACAAACACACACGAACAGCTCTTCTCTGGGCTGGCACCTCCTGCGGAACAAGCGCGCTCCTTCTTGGCTTGCATAAAATTAAATGCATGTTTCTCTAAGCAAAAAACAAGATCCAAATTCTCCTTTTCATTCAGAAAAGTCACTTTTTAAAAAATCACGGGGCAGAAATACATCCTCCCCCACAAAATGAAAACCCACTCTCACCCATGTTCCACACTTGGAGAAGTGTGTGTGTGTGTGTGTGTGTGTGTGTGTGTGTGCGTGCGCGCGCGTGCGTGCACACATGTGTTCATGTGCATGGGGGGATGTCAGTGTACCAGACCATCTCTTCCTACGGGAAGACAACTGCATGTATCCCCTCGATGCCATAGAATGAACGCCATACGCACGCACACGCGCGCGCACACACACACACACACACACACACACGGCAGAACGTCTTTTCCACTAAGCGTGCACCACTTGAACCACCAACACGTGGTGACTCCCGCCTCACAGAACTCGCGCCTAAGCACAAACTGTTCTTCTCCCACCCTCGTCTCTCCCGCAGAAGTCTTCCATCACCAGCAGAGCAGCTCCCGTCTCTCCCAGACGGCACACCCGAGATGAACACACGCTGGGAATGAGGGAAACTGCGTGTGTGTGTTCACACAAGTGTGCCCATAAGGAAAACACAAAACAGAACAAAAACAAAACCTCTCTGGATTTGCTTCCCTGCCAGCAGAAAAATACATGTGCTGTTTTTCTGAACAGGAAAAATTCCTCTCTGTCTCTCTCCCTGTCTCTGTCTCTTCTCTGGCATGCTTTCTCTCTCTCTCTCTCTCTCTCTCTCTCTCTCTCTCTCTGTCTCACACACACACACACACACACACACACACGCTTGCAGAAGCACCGTTCCATGGAGGGGCAAATGGGCCTCCCACCCCCCAGCAAGCATGAACCACCTGAGAAACGAAACCAGTGCTGGTTCACAGCCTGCAGAAAACTATGTGTGTGTGTGTGTGTGCACACGTGTGTGTGTACGTGTGTGTGCACGTGCACACAGAAAATGTCCTCCCTCTTGCTCTTTCTCTCCTGGAAATTTTTCCTCTGCGGCAGCCAAGAACCATACACTGAGTTAGAAAAGCACATGTCCGGGCTCAGTCCCTGCGAGAGCATTTAAGGGGTGAGCGCATGGCACGTGAGCTGTTAGTCTGTCTCTCTGTGCACATAGAAAAACATGTGTGTATGTGTGTGTGCGTGTGTGTGTGTGTGGGTGTGTGTGTGTGTGTGTTTTCTGACAAGAAAATGAATCTTTCACTCTCTGTTTCCATCTCGATCCCTCTGGCAGGAAAATCATGGTTTATTGCTCTCTACCTCGAAGCCGTCCTTAACCCTTTGGGGACTGGAAGCCTGACAGTATCCTTACAAATCTGTAAACCAGGCACTCTGCCCCTCTTAGAAAAGGGGCAGGGGTCTTTCTCGCCCACTTCCCCACCCAGAACAACCGCAGGAGCCTGTTCTCCTTAGCAAGGCCATCTCTCCCTCTCTCCCTCTCTCTCTCTCTCTCTTTCACACACACACACACACACACACACACACACACACACACACACACACACACCCTTTCTCCAGCTGAAAACTGCTTGTGTCACTGCCCAGGCACAAAGCCCCCTTCTGGGCACCTCCGCCAACAGCGACCTCCTTAACGGAAGGAGAGGACATTTCCTCCTCGTGTCCTGTGCCACAGGCCTTTCCCCCCACTGCCCCTCAACGTCATGGGACCAAGTGGGCACGGGTCGTCCCTCCCCAGCAGGCTGCTCTGTCCTCGGCAGGGGCAGATACATGGGATCCCCACAGGCCATCCACATACCCCAGGACACCTCCCTCCCAGAAGCCCCTGCCCAGGGCGCCTGGACCCCTCCCACACTTCCTCCTCCTGGACTTAGGTGCACCAGTGCAAGCCAGCAGCCCGAAGCGCCCAGGCGGAGAGGGCGCTCCCGGGTGGGCGAGAGGGTCTCAAACAGCCCCGCGGGGTCCCGCCTCCAGCCCCCTCGCTCCCCCAGCTGCTCGCTCTCGGACCGCATCTCATTCGGGCTCCATCGGGGGCGAGAACAACAATCGTGACCTTTCCCCTGAGCCCCACTGGGAGGCACGACGCGGGAGGAAGGGGCTGCGTCCTCGCCCCCGCCTGGCACCGGCTCTGCGCCCCAGCGGTCCCGGCGCCGCCGCCCACGCAGCGCGCTCACTCGCTGCACAACAGCGCGCCCACGCGGTCAGCCGCCGAACTGCAGCCCCGCGCGGTGCAGCGGTGTAGCGGCTACCGCTGGCCAGACCCCAGCAGGCCCAGCCCCAGCTCCAGGCAGGCCCCAGAGGATGTCCCCTCCCCAAAGGGCAGCTGCGGGGTCTCTGCGTGCACTGTTCCTCTGTTTTCCTAGCAGGCGGTCCTTATAAACTTCAGGAAACTTTCCTAGAGGCTTGGTCAGTCCTTCCTAGAGAAGCAGGAGTCCCAGCTATCAGGGGCTCAGTGAACTCCCTCAGGACCTCTGTCCTGAGCTTAGGGACTGAAAGCATGCTCTGAACATACCCAACACTGTGCCCACCCGCTAGAGCCTGGTCCTGCCATCTGTCAGGGAAAACCTGTAGGACAGGCTGTTGACTAGGGTCCAACTCTGCTCTCCCCTTGCTGACTAGGGGGACCTACCCAAGTCCTGTGCCTCTCAGCCTCAGCACCCCATCTGTAAATGGACATAAGCTAAGCATGCCCCATGGTAGAGGACTGGGAGATGGCATGAAATACAGCGTGTGGAAGGTCGTGCCTGGCACCCAGTGGCTGTGCACAGACTCCTACTATGCTGGAATCTTGTCACCAAGCAAACTCCAGGCCTAGTCAAGGGGAAGGCTGGGTCTCCCCAGCAGCACCCACTCCAGGGTGATGGTGGATACTACCTCTGCAGTCACTCAAATGGGGAGCTCCCAAGGATATGGGAATCTGCCCTCTTGCTGGGGTCAGAAAGCCTAGTGGTTTGTGTTCCAGGGGCCCTGACTAAGGAGGTCTGGGCCCAGGACTGTCTCCTTTAGTGCCCGGGCTCTTCTCAGTGAGGGCTAGCCTGACAGTGCAGACAGAGCTGTGAGGTATGCCCTGCTAGCATACCTCCAAGCCACCAAGGGAGCATGTGGACAGGTCACCAGGGCTTCTCGTTCACAGTGGGGGCAAGAGGCAAAGCCACCCTTGTCCTTGTCATCCATCCCTAAAAGGTCACCGTCACACCACTTTACTGAATGCACGCCTGCAGCTCATAAGACCTTCCCCACGGCTCAGCCTGCTCTTCCCTCTCAGCTGCTGACTGAGACAGACTGAAGATGTTTCTGGACCTGTTATCTAACTGCAGTGGCTACTGGGAATCAGCCTGAACTAGCTAAGTCCCCCTTCTCTCACCGTGTGTAGGTTCTGGTGCAGGGAGGACAACACACATATGAATTAATAGGTAAGCAAGATAACTTCAGACAATAAAAGCTATAAATGAAGCAAACTAAGAGAAATCTGGAGGCTCCTTTACACGAGGGGAGCTGGGGGTTCTCTGAGTAATAAGCAGCAGGTGGCCGTGTGCAGAATGGCAGCAAGAGTGCTCTAGGTAGAGAGAATAGCACATGCAAAGGCCCTGGGGAGAGAATGAGCTGTGCAAATGAGGCTAGAGGAAGGCACTGAGCTGATGGAGTGAGAGGAAGAGCGAGCGGAGGTGGGGCCAGGGAGGCAGCCGCAGTGATCGTGCTGGCCCTGGAGGGAAGGTAGGGTCTGTGTGTCACTCTATATTTTGGAAAAGTCTATAGATTTCCATTAGGGAAGGAGATTTGGACTCTGAGGACCCTCTGGGGCTGGGAGAGCTCAGGGCTGAGGAGCCAGCGTGGATGAAGATCAGTCAGACACGCGCTGAGGTCTGGAGGGGAGACGAGGGTTGAAGACGTCGGGAGGAGGAACGGTGACTGGGCTTGAGCGGAGGAGACTGTGGCCCTGCCCTGGAGGACCACCACTGCGTTTTCCAGGTCTTTAGGCTGCCGTCCAGAGTGAGGACTGCTGGTCTGGCTGGAAGCCCCTCCGACAGGGAGCAGGGTCCTTTCCTTATCAGCCCTCACTTGTCACCGAGCCCAGGCTAGCCCTCATGTCTGATGATGCCTGGAGCCATGTTGAACTCGGGTTTATGTCCTGTTGTTTTCCTAAGTACCGAGCTCCTTTGAGGGCAGGGCAGGGCAGAGCCGGTGACTTCCTTGTCTCTTTCCCCTTGTTCACACAAGTCTCAACCTCAGCAGTCTTCATGAGATGCCTGCTGTGTTCACAGCGACAACCCCAGTGGCTAGAAGAGTATGAGCCCTGTGGTGGTACCTAGTGAACGTTTGTTGAATGAATGCCTGACTTGACCTGTCCTTGGACAGTTGAGCAGACGGCGGAGGTCTGCCAAGTCAGCTCTCCGTCGCCACCTGGTGGTGTCGGCTCCGGAAGCCCTCCTGTTTGGGAGTTTCCTTCCGAACCCCTCTCGCGGCTCCTGTGGGGCTGGGAGGAACCCTGAGGGTCTTGCTTAGGGGCCTGGCTGCTGTCTTCTCAAGACTCTCACGGTCGGCTTCAAAATACTCAACTTCCTTATGAAGCAGATGAGGGAGAGGAGCTGGGTCCACGGTACGGACTGTTGGCACCAAGTCTGAAATAAAATATTTAAACAGCCTGTCTCATGATATTTAAAACAATAGTCTAAACTGTGTTCTGTAATAGTCATTGATACGAAATGCATAATTCCCAAATTACCACTCTTCAGAGTTCACAAGAAAGAACAAGTTTCGAAACAGCTGCCAACTCCGACATTCCCCGGATGGCCCAGAACAATTGTTCCCACTTGGTTTCACTCAAGAATCATTTTCGAGGAGGAGACGTTTCCAATTCGCCATGAATCCTGCAATGTTTATTTTTAGAAGCTCCAGTTCTGTGATCACTTGCAAATGAGAAGCGCTGGTGACCCACGCGAGACTTGTCTGAAACTCCCGAGAGGAACCTGGGGACACCAGGAGACAAGGGCAGGAGCCCCTCCTCGAGGCAGGTGCCCTGCTGTGCACCCAACCTGCTGGGAATGGACAGATCGGCCTGCACACCTCAGGGCGAACATGGGGCCCCTGTTCTGGCTCTGCACCTCCTGGGACCCTTGAGAAATGGGACTTCTTTCTCATCTGTTTCTCTCCAGACTGGAGGAGGAGAGGCTCTGGATGGCTCTGGGCCTTCCAAGGTCCCTGGGAATCCTGGGAAGTCCTCCCTCGGAGTCCAGAAAGCCATCTTGGGCCAGGCCCCTGTTGGTCCTCACAGGAAATAACTCCCCAGAGTAGAGAGAAGACCTTCCTAGAAAGATGCCCTGCACCTGAGGCTTGGTTCTCCTGCGCACTCCCATGTGCCCTTAGCCAAGTCCAGGCAGCTGGGTGGGGGTGTTTCTCAGATGCAGAAAGGGGCTAGCGAGTGAAGGCCTGGGGCTGCCCAGGCAGGCTGTCCTGGCCTCAGCGTAGAGTGCTGAGGTGCGCAGGGCACTTCCTCCTCAGTGTCCTGTGGACTCAGGGCAGGCCTGTCCTTCCTCGGATTCCAAAGCTATCCAACAACCGAGAGTGCTGGAGAACTGGTTTTCCAGAGGGCTGGCAAACCTACAGCTGGATTGCCTTCCCTGTGGCCACGCTGGGAGCGAGGCCGTGCAGGCCAGCGCTGCCCTTGCAGGCATCGCCTCTGGACCCCAAGGCGTCTCGCCCGGACACAGGCGTTCTCTGGAGCTGCGACGCCCCCTGGTCAGCACAATCCACGATCCTGACATTGTTTTGTATCTTCTCTTCAAGGTGAGGAAATAAATAAATAAGGAAAAATAAGGAGAGAGAAAAAAGGGAAGACAAAGAGAATTGAGTTGAGTTGAGAGGTCGAGCTGATTTGAGTCTCGTTGAATTGAGTTGAGGTGAGCTGGGTTTTTTCAAACCACAAAATAAAAAAGAGGATGTTCCAGAAAAGTCGGTTCCTGTCTGCCTCTTGTCTAAGTGTTTGAGCATTTATTGAGTGCCTGCTGTGTTCCAGGTGCTGCATTACATCCAGAGATTTAAAAGGAGCAGTTTCTGACTTGCCTCCTGGCATCCTGTGACACACCCACCCTCGTGCCCAAGCCATGGAAACAGTGTGGCAATTTCCATTTGGCCTGCTTCTTTCTTCCCCTTCTCTGTTCCCCTCCTTCACCCTCTCCCTGTCTCTGCATCTTGGTCTTCCCAGTTCTGACCTCCTGGGCTCTCTTTGACAGACCCCAGGGCACGTCCATCTGAGGACTCTGTTTCATGAGTCTCATGAGCTCCTGGTCTAGCAGCCCGTGATCCTGTTGCACGGGGAACTTCATGCAGCTTCTGTTTGCTGTTCGGCACATGGTGTCTGGATGGAAAGGGAGTCTCATCCTCAGCTCTGGAGGGGGCTCGATGACCCCTCCCTGAGAGGGAACGTTCCACTGGCCACACTTCGACAGTCCCATATGAATCGTGGACATGTAGGTTCAGACACTCTCCTGAATTCTGGGATTGTTTCAGGGCTGCTGGCACAGAGCTGGAGTGAGGACTCGTGGCTTTGGTCTAGGGCACTGTGGTGCTCAGAGCTGGCTTGAGGGACACTGTGCCGTGACCAGAGCTCACGATAGCTTGGATTGGAAAGGTCTTCCTAGCTTCACCTTTCCCGAACAGCAGGAAAGGTTCACGGTAAATCTTGTTTTCTATTTAGGCAGATCCATCCTTTTCTGTCGATAAGAACAAAATCAAAAAAGGTCACAATTTTTCACTGTCAGCAAGAAACAATGAGGGAATGATTTAGGGTGGCAGCCCGGGGAAGGAGGAGCTGCACAGGCCTCGGACCGCGTTTCTCCTACCGGCCTCCTTGGGCCAGTCGGGGACACCCCTCTCCAGAGATGGGCTGTGAACTTGACACCTTTAAGACTTCCAGGCACTACTCCTGGCTGGGGAGGAGGTGGTGGAAAACTGGGAACAGCCCAGGGAGTGGGCCTCCTTGGGAAGAGGACAAACCAGTGACATCCACCCAAGGAACCTCCCTGGCCATCTGCCGTCTGCCTTTCTTTTGAGGAGGTTTCTTGGCACATGTTTTGTTATAAATGCCAAATAGTATCTTCCTGATATGATGGAGGGGGTCTATTTCCTTAAATCAGCCTCTCACCATTGAGATACAGACATTAAAATAAAATTTAAAAAACAATAATATCCAAGCTCAAGTCCTTTTAATGACACAGAGCAGGAAGGCAGAAGAAAGGTGTGCTGACTTTTGAAAGTAGATTTAACAGGTGGCTCTTGAAAGACCACGTGTCTCCATCAAGAATGATCTAGAAAAAATTGCCAAGAGAATTTGTGCTGGTTCAGCAGAAGAACCACCTGAGGAGGCTGATGCCTCTGTACCCCTCCGTGTTGGGGCCTCGGCAGCTGCAGTGGGCTAACCTGACCCCCTTGTCGGTCCCCACCTCTTCCTGGCTGTCACTTGATTGCTCCCAGTTAATTTATTTGCTTTGGAATTATGATGGAATTGACACCACCAAGTGTCATGTCAGGACAGACTCCCCCTTGTCTGTGGGGAAATCAGCAGCACGTCCCCTGTTGCCTGGATCCAGGACCTGCGCTGGACCCGGGCCCCAGGACCCAAGCCGGCCCAGCTGCTGTTGGCTCCCAACTCCCGCCATCTGGACCAGGGCCAGCATTGCCAGATCTTGCAACTTTCCCAGGGAAGATGCGAATGACAAACTGTGGCTCCATCTGGGACTTCATAATCCAGTCCCTGAAGTGATGGCCAAGTGGGTGACGGATGCCGCTGCCCTCCCGGGGTGGCCACAGAGTCCCGCCAGCCAGTGGATTTACCCAACAGGATGGAGCCTCTGAACAGAGGGAGCAGGTCTGGCCCAGCCAGGAAGCCTCATGCCCCTCCCCCTCCTCCCCTTCCCCCTCCTCCCTCTCCTCCCCCTCCTCCTCCTCCTCCTCGATGCTCTGCCCACCATGGCCTCAGGGCACCTGTCTCCACCTCCCATTTGGGATCCTTCCAGTGAGGTACTCTCTGGACTCTTCACCACCAACTTGGACTCTTCCAAGGCCTCTAGAGAGTGGCTTCATTTTCCAAAAGCGATGATCCTCTGATCCAGTCCTCCTCCATGGAACCTCAACTCTTAAGGGCCCACAGTGTTTCAATACTATTACTCTGAGGAATGAGCCCTCAGTAGGGGGCACGATGGGGAAAACCACAGGCATGATGCTGTGAGGAAGGCCAGCAGACCCAGGGGGAGAGGCCTCTTGGGGAGCCGTGGTTAGGCTCAGCTGAAGTCCTAGTTCATGGTCAATGCCATCCACAGCACGTGCCTTTGAGATGATTGGTCTGATTGTAAGAACATTTTAAGATGAGCGACTCTGGTCCCATCTGCCACCTAACTGCCAAGTCAGGAGCAACTTTGTGCGGATCACCCAGCTGAGTCCAGTCAGCCTCAGAACAAAGGAGGCTCAGAACATCTGGGGCTTCATCATCCAGCCCCCAAAGTGATTGTCACATGGGTGACGGGTGCCGGGGCCCTCCTGGAGTGTTTTAAGAAGGGAGGGAAGGAAAGGAGGAAGGAAGGGAGGGAGGGAGGGACGAAGGAAGGAGGTTCCATGACCCCAATGTGGGGAGCATCCTGCTTCTGGGTAATATTGTGAAAGAAGGTTCTGTTGCAGCTGGAAGGACGCAGACTTTGCAAATGACCGCTGAGTGCTCCGGGCTAGAACCTTGGCCTTGCGGAGAATCCTGTGTGCTGAGGCCCCGTCACCCAGCTGGAGGAGAGCCTTCAGCTCTCCAGGAGCCCACTGGTACTCAGAGAGGAGAGCTGCTGCCCCCAGCGCAGATGAGCCAGGGAGAGACCACGGCCAGTGCTCTAGCCAGTCAGGTCTTCAGAAGTCTCACCTCTGCCCAGGGAACCTTGGGAATCTGTGGCCAGCTTCATGACCTAGCGCGTCAGGCACGTTGGACTCTGAGTGAAGACAGGGCCCAGAGAGCAGCTGGGGCTGAGGTGATTCTAGAGCCACATAGAAAGCAAAAGCCAGGCCCCCATGGAGTGGAACAGAGCAGCCCCTGGGCGGTTTCCCAGTCTCAACCACCTCTGGGCGGGACCTCCTTTGCACTGTCAATTCCAGGTGCGTTTAGAGGCTCACTTGCCCCTTCACGGCACAGTTCTGAGGGTCTGTACTTCCTGCTTGCTGGGTCTTCACTCGGCTCCTTCCGTAGGGCAGGGATGCCTGGTGGTGTCCATAGACCTGGGGTGCTGCTGGTCTCCAGCCGGGGGAGGTTGCCAGACTGAGGCAGAGAAGGCTTCTTTAGCCCCACTGTACAGATGAGGAGACTGACGGGGTGGGGAGCTTAGGCGGCTTGCTTGGTGACACCTCCCGAAGCAGCCGGTGAGTCTCACTGGACCCCAGCCCTGGGCTGCTGCTTGTCTCTGCTGGACTGTGGAGCCCCAGCCAGGCACCGCCTGTTTCTCCACGTGGGCCAGAGACCACCCGCGAATGCCTGCATAGGGAGACCCCTTACACCAAGGCTGAATGCACAGCACCCAGTGGGGACCCCTCGTCTCCCTGAATCAAGGGTTCTGGGAAAAGTGTCAAAAGCCACGATCAGGAGAAAACCCACCCTGCAGAATGAATGTCCAGGGAGTTTGTGCCAAACTCTATGGAGGCTTTTTGCCTAAACCTCACATACTTGGATTACAAAAAGAGCAACATCTGCATTTTCATATATTTTAACATTTAATATCCAAGGAGTCTGAATAATAAACATTTTGGTAGAGCACATTTCTTCCCATCCCTTTCCCACCAGACAGGACTTGGTCAGATGACTGTAGGTGATGTAGCTGTTGCTGTCTTGCCAGGGTCCGGGTGAGAGATGCAGAGGGCACCCAGGAGCCCAGCTGGGCTCTCGCGGGTCCACAGGCCTTCGGTGCTGGATCCCAAGATCCCACGCCAGGCTGCCAAGGGTGCAGCAGGCTTCATAAGCACAGGGCCTGTCTTTCCTTGATTCTGCTGTTGGCTGGTGACCACAACCTGTTGACTGTCCTGCCCAGCAGCTGGGCTGTTCTGGACATCTAATCTCGGCTTGGAAGGGGGATGAGAAATAGTCATGGGCAAACACTGTGACCGCCAGCTGCTGTGGTCATACCCCATAAGAACCTGGCCCCAAATCCCAACCCCTGAGCTCCAGCCAAGCCCCTTTAAGAGGGATACAGCCTTTCATTTCACCCAGGGTCTAGGTGCCTGGGAGCGAAGCTGGAGGGGCCACTGTGTCCTCACAGCCTCCACCAGCCCAGGTGTGTGAAGATGGACCCCATGAACGCCTCGCAAAGGGAGGACCAGCACCCCTGCTGCGGCTCCATCGGTTACGGTCCGCTCTCTTCAGCCCTGAGCGCACTCCCTGAACCCTGGAAAAGGGTCCTTTTGCCCTCAGAAACCAGAAAAGGGTTGATCTTCCCTTAAGATCCTGGTTGCCCGCGACTCAGGAGAGCGCTCCAGAGCCGTCCTGAGCTGCTCTGGGGAAGGGTCAGAAAGATCCAGAAACAGCCCCCCACCCCCGTTACCAAGGGCTGTCGCCCAGACTGTCCGGTGGACATCCCCCCATGGAGTGGGAATGTGCTGGGCTGGAGTCAGAGTGGAGCCGGTTACACTGGCTTCCCTCCTTCCTCCTGAGGGCCGGAGGTCACGGATTCCTCCTTGGGGGAGACCCCAGCAGGCAGGCAGAATCAACCCAGGCCCGCCCCAGCCTGGCCTCGTGGAACTCTTCAAATGTCATTCAGCAGCAGTCAGGTAATTGGGGAGGTAGATTTCCTGAAAATCGGTCTGGGCCTGGGGTGAGAGCCACGTGTGTGGGATCCAAGCAAAACTGACAGGCAGGGACGTCGTGTTTACCAAAGCTGTCCCTCCTCACCCCTGTTTTCCTTCCAGCTAATCAGCCACCCAGCTCTGTGCCCCCAGCCTGCCACCTGGGAGCTTCCAAGGGCTCCTGCGTGCCTCACACCCAGCCCAGACTCAATTATCCTCGCGCCGAGGGGCTCTGGTTTCAGCAGCCCCCAGGCGGGTTTCTGTCTGTGTCATGTGGTTCCACTTAGCACAGGGGCAGGGAGGAGGGGTCCTGGGCTGAGGGACTTGGTGGCTGTCCTTCACCTCTCCACGCCTGTGGCAGCCTCACCCTGGGCACCTGGAGGCTGCTCAGCGGCCGGGACGTTTCTCTGAGATGGTGCCAGGCGGGGGTGTTCAGAGATGCCCTACTTAGGGCAGAACCAAAGGTTTCTTCTATTTTACTTCATTTCGCACGGGGCTGATTAAGTTTTTTTTTTGTAATGAGGCATGCTTCTCACGGGGCAGTGGCTCTCAGCCGTTTTGTCCTTCAGGGAACAAGGGTGCCGTCTGGGGACAGCTCATGGTGTCACCGCCGAGTTGTGGGTAGGTGTGCCAGGCAGGTGGTGGGACGGCGCCCCACAGAGAAAGACCCGGGCCCTAGTGTCCAAGGGCCCTAGTGCCTAGGTGGAGCCCACCATGGGCAACTGGAGGCACAGTCCTCAAGTGTGGACCTGAGAAGGTCCTTACCCACAGACACGTTTCCTAATGCCACTGTCACAAATGACCACAAACAAGCGCAGCAGCTCAAAACAACACAGGCTTAACATTTTACAGTTCGGCAGGTCACAGGCCCTCAGACTGAGGTGCCAGAAGGACCGGGCTCCTCTGGAGGCCCTGGGAACAGCTGGTTCCCTGTCTTTCTGACTCCCAGGGCCACCTGCTGCTGGGCCGGCTGTCCTCCAGCATGGTCTTCACAGCCAGCTGGGCGGCCTCTGAGCCTTGCTCTCTCTCTGTCCCTCTTAGGAGGAAGCAATGACTTCATCACATCTGCAGAGTCCTGCGGCAACGTGAGGTCACGAGCTTTAGGACATGGGCACCTTTAGGGGCATTTTCCAGCCCTCGCATTTCTGGGATCCAGAATGTTCTTGTGTGCCCCTCCCCCAGCACTCTTGAGACTTCTCACCATGGACAATTCTACCTGTTCTAGGGATTCTTGGGTTTTGGAGAAAATCCCTGTTTACTAAAGGCTATGAGTAAAGCATTAAAACAATTATGGAGAAAACCCACAACTGGGTCCCTAGAAAACAAATTCCTAAGCTGGACATTCAAAGTCAGAAAGGCACCAGATCTCAGAGCGATTATTACAGCTGGAGAGTCATCATGGACAGGAAGTGAGGGAGGAGGGGCAGGGAGGGTGCAAACTCCAATAATTAAATATTTTCATAGAGGGCAACTCTTGGGGGAATTCTTTAGACATTTAACACAGCTTTTTTAAGGCCCTGGTGCTGCCTACAATCTTCCTGGATGAGCTGGAGGGCGCGTCGGCTGCCTGGGAGGCCTACAACTCTAGTTCAGTGGTGGCATCTTCCTGAAGTCTTGAACTTTTAGAGCAGTTTGACGTTTAGAGGAAAATGAACAGGAAGTGCAGAAACCCCCACGTCCTGCTGCCCCCGATTCCCCAGCACTAAGACCTTGCATCAGCCACACTTTGCTACAGTTGAGGCACCAATATCAATACACTGTTTTAGTTGAAGTCTGCAGTTGACATTAGGTTCACTCTTGGTGTTGGACATTCTGTAGATTTTGACAAATATCGAATGTCCTGTGTCCACTAGGACAGTGTCCTACAAAGTTATTTCACTGTCTCCACGGGTTCACCCAGCCCCCACCCACTGGCAACCACTGATCTTTTGACCATTAATTTTGAATTTTCCAGACTGTCATGTTGTTGCGGACATGCTGCACACAGCCCTTTCAGAGCGGCTTCTTTCCTTGGTCAGACGTTTTGAAGGTCCCTTCCATGTCTGCCAGTGGCTTGCTGGTCTTTGAATCTTCAAGGCTATGTGTTGGCATAATGGTCGAAGATGTTAGGCAGCCATGAGACATCAGAGAAGGCTACCAAAGGAGCAGTGTGTTTGCCAACCTGTAACTGGAACCCCCACTGTTCCAGGCCTGTCTCCAGAACCCTGGCCAGGGGTGGAGGGGTCGACCTTAGGAATGGACTGCTGTCCTTGTCCAGTGGTGACCCAGAGGCACTAGCTCCCCGGAGACCATGCCTACCTGCCTTCCTGGCCAGACCTCACTTTTCCTATTTCTCCTTTATGTGTCTTGAAAGTGTCATGCCAGACAGCTCTGAGACTGTTCAGAGGCAGTCCCGGGGCTGCAGGTAGATGATAAGGGCTCAGTCCAGTGTCCTTGTCCCTCATGCTCAGTCTCACTGTCTTGAAACTTTCCTGCCAGTTTCTCTGGCTGACATGTCCAGCTCACTCTGGAATTTGCCTCAGCAAATGGTCTGTTTTTTCAAAATCTAAAACAGTAATAGCTGAACTACAAAATGATTGATTTAGCAAGTTCTTGCAAGAAATGTATTGCTGTGGTTGTGTTTCAGAAATTGTCTATATTGTCCCCAAAGGATTTGCACATTTAAGAATAAAAATCACACAGAATTGAGATGGTGTCTCTCTTCTGCAGATGGCAAAGACTGTCTCCTCCGTTTCTGTGGAATGTTCTGCAGGCGGTTTCAGAGGCTGAGAAGTGGCAGAGCTCAGTCCACAGGGAGGCGATGACCTCCTGCAGAGTGGCCTCCTCTAGCTCTGCCTTTGGTTTCAGTGTGTGCTCATTCTACCATCAGACCTGTGAACCTGCTCATTCTACCACCAGACCTGAGAACCGCCAGTGTTCCTAAAGGCGGTTTGACCTTGACCGCGGGCTTCCGACTGGGTCAAGATATCACCAGGGTGGCAGAGACTGAGGAACTAATGGGGGAAGAGAGGACAATTTTATGAACAGATGTAGGGAAGAAAGAGAGAGGAGGAGGAGGAAGCAACTGTGTCCACTGAAGAGGGTCCTGCATCCAGAGGTCCCCATGAAGGACACTTACAGAGGGACAGTTAGGGGTAGACTCTGAGAAGCATCTGAGCCTCCTTGCTGTGTCTGGGATAGGGGCTTCTTGGAAGTCTAAGGTGGGGTCTGCACTGGGGTGGGGGTCAAGGTTTAGGGATTGCAGGATCCTGCCCACCAAGAGCATCACCCATGCCAAGAAAAGGAGCTGGGTAACTCGCTCATGCCTTTCCGGAGAGAGGCCTCTGCTGCTGACTTGGACCTGTGGACGCACGGGCCGAGGGCCCCAGGGTGCTCTGAGGAGGGCCAGTGGGCAGGTGGCACAGAGGGGCTGCCTGTGTCGGCAACAAGGGAAAGATGTAGAGGCACTTTTGGGCAGAGAGTGGAGGCCGTCCTTTCCTCAACCTGCTGTGCGCCAAGCACCCCCACCTGCCTCGGGCACTACGGCTTTGTCCAGCAGGCAGTGAGAGCAACGGAAGGCGAATGAGCGAGAAAGTGCCAAGATGAGACAGGGGGTGGGGGAGGCTTTGTACACGCTTCTCTCCTCGTCCCACTGTCTTGGACTTCCTGCCGTGGCGTCGGGCTTCTCTGTGGGGATGCAATCTCCATCCTCCTGGTCTTTCCAACTCAGTTTGTGCGACTTGAGAGAAGGTCAGGGAACAGTCTGTCCGGGCCTCCCCAGGGTGGCCTTTGCCTGTGCTCAGCGAGCAGCTGTCCCCAGGGCCTATTTCCCAGGTGGGGCCCATGCTCTGCGTCCCGTGCCTCTGTGTCTGGGAGCCTTAGTACCCTGCTCTGAGAGTAGGATCACAACCCTTTCCTTTCCACATTTTTATTGGTGCATTATCTGTACAGTGAATCCCATAATGATGGTGCGCATTCGCACGCGCACAGTGTGACCACGTCACTAGGCCAATGTCATTTCCTCCCTGCCCCCTCCCCCAACACTTTACTGATCTCCCTTGGATTTTTGTGAGACCTCCCTGCATTGACTTTCTTTTCTTTTTTCTCCCTAGCTTCTACCTATGCCAGAAAGCATACAAGCCCCCGCCTTTTGAATTTGGCTTATTTCACTTAGCATAATGTTCTCAAGTTTCATCCATTTTCCTGCAAATGACATAATTTCATCTTTCTACATGACTGAATAAAAGCCCATTGTATAAGAATACCACGTTTTCTTTACCCATTCATCCATTGATCGACACCCACACTGGTTCCACATTTGGGCTATTATTAATCATGCTGCTGTAAACATGGGGGTGCATGTATCACTGTAGTGTGATGACTTTAGTTCTTTAGGATAAATATCAGGGAGTGGACTAGCTGGATCATATGGTGGTTCGGTGCCTAGTCTTCTGAGGAGCCTCCATACTGATTTCCATAGTGGTTGTACTAATTTATAGTCCCACCAACAGCATACAAGTGTTCTTTTTCTCCACGTCCTCTGCAGCATTTATTGTTTGCATTCTTGAAGGCTGATGTTCTAACTGGAACGAGATGAAATCTCAGTGTAATTTTGATTCGTATTTCTCTAAATGCTAATGATGTTGAATATTTTTTCGTGTTTTTGTTAGCCATTTGTATTTCTTTTGAGAAGTGTCTCTTTAATTCATTTGTCCACTTATTAGTTGGGTTATTTGATTTTGGTGTAACGTTTTTTGAGCTCTTTATATAGTCTAGATATTAATCCTCCATCAGAAGAGTAGCTAGCAGAGATTTTCTCCAGTTCTGTGGGTTCTCTCTTCACATTCCTAATTGTTTCCTTTGCTGTTTGGAAGTTTTTAATTTGATACCATCCCATTTATTGACTCTCGGTACTATTTCTCAAGCTTTAGGGGTCCTATGGAGAGAGCTGTTGCCTGTGCCTGTCTGCTGGAGTGTTGACCCCACATCTTCTAGGAGTCGCAGTGTTTCTTTGATCCATTTTGAGTTGACATTCGAGCAGAGTGAGAGGTAAGGGTCTAGTTTCGTTCCTCTGGGTGCTGCTATCCAGCTGTCCCAGCACCCTCCTTTACAAAGCCTGTCTTCTCTCCAGTGCATGTTTTTGGCACCTTTGTCAAGTATCAGATGGCTGTAGGTGTGTGGGTTTGTCGCCGTGTCTTCTGTGGGCTCCTGGGTCTGTCCTGTGGTACTGTCATGCATTGTGCTGCTGCAGCTCTGGAGTTTAATTTAAGTCAGGCATTTCGATGCCTCCGGCAGTGCTTTTTTAAGTGGCAGCTCTCCCAGAGTGGTGGCCAGACTCTACTCTTGTCACCGAGGCCGCCCGCTGCCCACAAGCACCCTTCCAGGCGGACATTAAGGATCTTCATGGTAAGATAAGGAAGCTGTAGATTGGCGAGGTGGAGTAGGTGATTTGCCTGAGGCAGCTGTGTAACCCTGGGGACAGGACTCTGAGGTCCACGGGAGAGGGGCATGGTGGCTCTGAGGCCTGTGCCCCACAGATGAACTGAGAGGACCACCCTCTCCTAGACGGCTGGAGCCAAGAACTCCTGATCCCGGTGTGTGTGCACAGAACTCAGGAGGAAGCCACCCGTTCAGGCCCTGCAGGCTCTTCCCGACCCACCCGTTTCCCTCCCCTGCACCAGACCAGGGGAAAGAGCTCTCCTGGGTCAGTGCTAGACTCTGAGGCCATTCTGGCAAGTGCGTTTCTGAGTTGAGTTTGTGTCCTGGTCCGTCTGGTCTGTGTGGACCCTGGAAGGGCCTCTGGCAGGGAGGAGGCGAGGATGGGAGGAGATGGGGTTCTGGCAGGAGAGGGTTGCAGCGGTGGGAAGCTAAGCTTTAGTTTGCCCATTGAGGCCCTGAGGCGTTCCCAGCTTCTATTTTTCTAACATTGGGTTGTAATTATCCTTGTGGTGAGTCCACCTGGTCTCTCTGAGCGCTGGCTGACCCTCCTGCTCAGGCCACATATCCAAGATCCTCGGAAGGGACTGTTCTGGTCAGTCCTGCCTGAGGAAAGGGAGATGCTTCATGCTTTTCTGCACAGAGTCACCCCAAGATAGTCCCTCTTCTTCAAGAAGACCGCAGGGCAGCCCCGAAGTGCATGCAGCTCCCCTCCGTCCACTGGAAAGTCTGGGGTGCTACAAGGATTTTGATTTGTTTAGTTTTTTTGGATCTTAACAGAAATATGTAAAATGATGCTCACGAAGGGCAGGAGGGTGGCTGGGCCGAGCCGCTGGCAGGGACTCTAACGAAATTAAAAATAAAGAAGGGGAAACAGTGGGAAATTGTTGCAAAGGAATTTCTCCAAATTGAGGAGGGGCAGGAAGAAGGGAAGAAGTGATTTATTGGAGGTTGGGGAAAGGGCAGGACTTGCTGTCATAAATGTCTTAAAAGAAAGTCATGGAGTGTCATTCTTGGATCCCTAACAAGTCCTGCACTTGGCTGCTCCGGGAGCATGGCCTTGCTGGGAGAAAGAGCAGCTTCATCTATGACCTTCAGGGGTTTGTAGGGTGATGGTGGTGACGTCTTCCTTCCTGCCTGTTCCAGAGTGTGGTGGTGAGCAGGTCAGCACCTGAGAAGCCTCAGGTCTCCCTGCAGAGATGGGCACTGGAGACATCTGTGAGGCTGGTGGACCTACCCAGGTGGACAGTGAAGCCAGTGGGCCAGGGCTTCTCCTCCAGTCTGGGACTGGCTAGGTCTGTTCCATGGCATGCAGAAGAGGTCTCCCCTCTCCCTCTCTTCCGCCTTCCCTTCTTACCCGGAAGGACCCGCACTGGAATACTGGGAGACTGTATTGCAATCCAGAAACACAACCAGATCCAGCAGTCATGGTGTATCCCCGGTGGGGCCAGTGCTCAGCGCAGCTGGACAGAGCACATGCTTCCTGGTCACACAGACCATGTCCATTCCTTACTTAGGGTCTGGGCTCTGACCAGATCCCTCTGCCTGACCTTTGTAGCGACTGAGTTTGTTTTTCTTCCAGGACCCCCTATTTGGGGTGAGCACTCTCCCTAGTGCTCAAGGAAAAGGGAAAGGAGATTGGATAACTGAGGGTGAAGCTTGAGCCCTTATAATCAGGTGGCACCAGGAGAACATGCCCCTAAAGAGCAAGCTGACCTTATCACCACCATATCCTCCAAAGCCTGGGTTTGCCAGGCTGAGTCCATGATGTGGTTCAGATCTAACTAGGTCATGTGGAGTCCAGGCAGTCCATTTGGTTATGTTAAAGATCTTTAAAAATATGAATGGAAATCTAAAGGCTTGTTGATAAAGATGTTGAATGGGAGAGAATTCCAGAAGTTAAAATGAATGAACAACAACTCCATTGGTATAGACTGAAATGCACACTCAACATGAACCTCTGAACAGCACCCCCACCATCATTTCACAAATGAAGTCTTATTGGAACAATGTGAGCCCATGTGTTTGCACGTGATCTGTGGGTGCTCTGTGCAAGAAGGTCAGGACTCCACGAACCCCAAAGTGTCCATCAGCAGGCCATTTATCTTGGAATATGATGTATGTACACAAAGGTACCTAAGTTGGTGGCGGAGGGGTCTCTGAGTGGAGATCCAAAGGAAGCAGATACATAGCATAAAATTCTCTTACTCTAAGCTAAATTCTGTTTAGTTAAAAAAAAATAAAATAAAACTTGGAGCAATATGAAGAAATGTGAACAGCTGTCATGTTTTAGTTTAGGGTTCACAGGTGTTTGTTTTATTAGTCTTTGAACTTTTCTGTATTTAAGATGTTTTACATAAAAATTATTTCATAAAAGAACAAAAAACTTTTAGGAATGGAGTAATTATATCTACATTATAAAACTTCGAGTGACATTATAATTACAGGTTTAAAATGATCTTCCATAGCTATCTTTTTAAATAGTTTGTATGTTATTCCCCATTGTAGTCTAAATTATGTGGAAGGAAAGGATTTCAGTCTCGGGTTTTCTTCCACTGTTTATTTTACGAATTCCCTTCCATGCCTTTGTAAATCATTTCTAGGCACAACCAACACGTTTGCTTCAGCAGGGCACCAGCTTCCCCTGGAGGTCCTGCCCGGGCTCTCAGCACAGAAGCCAGGACGGACTCCTCAGAGCCCGGCCCAATCCCTCGGTGGTGCTTTCCAACATGCAAGCTAGCCACAGCTTGGAATCCAGGAAAAACACCCAGCCGTGGGTCTCCTCGCTCAAATCACACGGGCCATTTACATTCCTGAGCTGGAATTTCGACTTGATCTCAGAGTTTACATGAAGGACCAAGGCACTTTAGAGGGGAGGGAGGGAGGCTGAGGAACTGGAGGAAACTGAGATTAAAGTAATGAGAAGCAGACCCTGGGCTCTGGGACATGTCAGCGCACGCCAGGTGCTAGATTTGGGCAGGTAGCTTGGGACGCCTGGTCCCTGGGGCCAGCCTCCTGTATCTTGGGGGACAATGGATAGGCAGTGGGGTTTGGGATCTCCCACTCTCTTTGCCCCAGGAGTTGAGTGTGGAGTCTGCCCTCCGTACCTGAATGAGGGATTATTCTAAGATGCTGGGCAGCCAAGTAGGCGTCTTTTGAAAACAGACTTCTGGAATTTCCCAGACTTCTTGCAAATAACCCACAGTACTTTGTCAGGGTGGAAAAACTTGAATTTCTTCCTACTCTGTCTGGAATATATACAGTAAAGTCTTTGTGACTTGGCAGGGCGTGCCTGTCCGGGAAGACCTCTGCTCTTGGCGGGGCTCTGCAGCAATGAACTGGGTGACCTTGAGAAACGGGAGTCTCCAGGGGTCCCTGCCTGATGATCTGCAGGACTGGGAGGCTGGAGGAGGGCTGGGGGCCTAGCCTTTGTCCTTAGATTTCCCGAAAGTCAGATGATCTTGGCCATGGTGTATGATCACTGCAGATGTGTCCGTGTCGACTGCCAACTGCTGCAGAGCCCGGACAGTGAGGGGGAGAGAGCGAGTGGCTGGGGATGGGCAGGCAGGGCCCCCTCCCCTGGTGGGAGCAGCCTGCAGTCAGGGGCCCAGGTGAGGCCTCAGCCAGACCCCACGACTCTGGAGGTTCACGATGCTGCCCGGAAGGGGGCCATGCTTGGGAGCCCACTCTTCGCACAGCCTGCAGCATCCATGGCGGCTCCATCTGTCAGCGAGCGAGCTCCACTGACCCCAGCTGGGGGCCATCTCCTGTGCTGGTCCCGATACCTGCCCAGACCCCTGGGGAGGCAGGCAGGAGAACAGCCTAAGGGGTCCGCCACCTGCTGCCTGGCGATCTCAAAAGTGGCTTGACTTCTCCAAAGCACTGGCTCTGCACCCAGAAAGCCAGGTGATCCGTGTACACCTTGTAGGGATGTGACAAGGGTGGATGCCCCACCCAGAGTCCACCAGGTGGGTGAGTCATCCTCTGGCCTCAGGTTGAATTGGCCTATGGGGGCCTCAGACATGGGAAGGCAGACAGAAGGCTAAGCCAGGGGTCCGCTTGCCAGTCTTCTGCTGCCTCGACCCCACTGAGCACGGGGCCCAGGGGTAACGGCTCCCTTGTGGCACAGCCCAGGCCCATCGGTAATGGCCCTGCTTGGGCCAGTCCCTGGTCATCTCCTACACTCCCTGTGTGACTGTCCACTTGCACACAGCGTCCTTTGTGCTGGCACCTCTTGACGTGGGGTGATGGCCTTGACCAAGGAGGAGACGGGTGAACTGAGAAGGCCACAGAAGACCACTACAACTCACGGATGGCTGGGGCCTCGCCAGAGGCAGCCCAGAATGTCCCGGGGGTGGCGGGGTGGCAGGCAGCTGGGGAAGGCTGCCCAGGAGGGGCACTAGTGCAGGAGAGGAAGGAACAGCTCATGCAGGTGCCCAGGAGCTTCAGGGGTGGCCTCAGAGAGGCAGAGTGGCAGCCTCCAAGGACCTGGAGGAGGAGCTGGAACTAGATGACATGGGCTGGGCAGGACCAGGTCAGGAGCCCAGGGGTCCTGTGGGGCACGCGTTCCACCCCCAGAGCCAAGCAGGGGATTGCGGGGTGAGGCTGGCTTCTGTTTTGGAAAGACCTCTCCTGCTGGCGGAGGATGGGCTGCGATGGGTAGGGAGCCCCAAGGAGAGGTGGGCACAGCTCCATCCGGGTGGGAGCTGTGGTAAGAGGGGATGGGTTCTGCCACCCAAGCCAGGGACCTGGCTTCTTCTGTGCCTCACTACGGGCACATTTTCTAACTCAAGTTCGAGCTAAATTAAACTAATGCAGCTTCGTGGAATCTAAGAATGAGTGGATGGTCCAATGACCCCAAAGCAGTTGAAAAGAAAGAGACAAAAAGCCCTGAATGGAGGGGCTAATGGAAAACATTCCTGGGCTCTGACCTGCCCAGCCACCGCGGGGCCTAATAAACTCAGCACGTTGTTTTTCTCTCAAAACAATGGGGAGAAAACAAGAAGTGTGATGATCCTGTTGGAAAGTGGGTGGCCGGAGCCCTTCTGAACGTGGAGCACCCCGTAATCCAGGCTCCGCACGCATCCCTCCCCAGCGGCGCCGCAGCTAGGAGAGGTTGGCCTTAATTAAATCATTGAGGATTTCTTTAAGATTCATGTTTTCCTCGTATTACTGAAAAGTAATCACTGTCATAACGGAGACCGCATGTGTCCTGGATCTAATTATTAAATCGTTACATTGTTTCATGATTCCTATTAGCTGCTGTGGTGAAAGGGTGAATGAAGAAAGGCAGGGCACTCTTTTCTTTCCGCTTTGACATTTTATTTTCTATCAGTATGATCTGCACGTCCTGAGGAATGGCCCAGAGGGGCGGAACTGCACTGGTGGGGTCGGCGTGGTCTTGGGGTGGCTGGGGGCTGGATGGAGGGGGTAGGACCCCGACCCCAAGTGGTTGCCGGCCTGAGCTGGGAAGGGAGCTGGGACTGGCGAGGGAGCTGGCTGGCCCTCCCTGCGGACCTCGTCCTCCACCCCTACAGGCCCCACATCAAGCCTGCCTGCTCTCCTCCAAGTCTCGAAAGTGGCTCTCACTTGTAAAAGCAAAGAGCAAAGGTAGAAAGAGTTGATGTTTGATTACGTCTCCAGAAGGTTCTATTCCCTCAGCTAGGAGGCTGCAAGGCACCTCCCTTGTCAGAGTTGAAGTCATCGGAGCAAATGAGCAAAACAGATGTCTCAAAATACAGCAGAAACCTTATAAGAAAATGGCAAGGACAAGTTACAGTAATTTATGACTGTGTGCGCATGAGTAAAATCACTGAAAAGCAAGGTTATCCCAATCTTTTCAAGAGTTCCTGCAGTGGAAACCGCTGGAAAAGGTTCCATCTGTGTTAGGGCTTACCGGGCCCAGCTCCAGGGGCCCTGCAGCACCTGCCCTGCTGGCCGGACTCTGGCCCGTAGTAGTTAGTTGCTCTGTAAATCCCCCGCAGGGGTCACCACAGAGTCCCAGTTCTCTCCTGGAAGCAGAGTTTTGTCCAGTGCCACACAAGGACAGTAATTCGATTTTGTCCCCCACCTCTGGTGAGCAAGGACTGAGGCCTCCACAAGGCAGATCTGTTGAGTCGGTTCTGGGGAGAACTGCAGCTGTGCACAAGCCAGCGTGGTTCTCCAGCACTCAGGTGGGCAGCCCGCAGCGACCCGGGAGGAAGCAGGAGCTGATCTCAGGCACAGGGCATGTCCAGGCCTGCGTGCTGCTCAGGGTCACCTGCTGGCCTTCATTTACCCAGTTGACGAGCAGCTGGAGAGTGGGTGACCCCTGCCAGCACGTGGCTCTGAGCGTGGCCAGATGTGCCTAGGTACTCATGGTGTCCTCACACGCAAGCACAAGGAGTGCCTGTCTCAGCTCTGAGCCTCACCTTCTCTGAGGTTTGTGGAATTAAATGTGTGCAAGACAGCATTGTGTCCTGCTCTCGTGGTCCTTTTATTAAAATGCACATCATCCACATGGTACTGCAAACCTTACTTAATAACATTGGTTTCCATTTAAATCTGTGCCCCTTGCGAGCCCCCAGTCACGATTAGACACTGTCATTCTTGCACCTGTGGGAGTCCATTCCCCGGTGGGAAATGATGTGCCTGACGAGAGATGCAGGACTCACGGGTGCTCTGCATCCTGCACTTCCTCACTGCCTCGTGCATTCAGGTAGAACAACTGCACCTGTCCGGGACAGTCGCTGGTGTTGGAGGACGTGATGCTAAACAAGATGTGTCCCTGCCGTCATGGAACTAACTGGACATCTTTAGCAGCTACACTCAGAGGACTCAGAGCCCCATCATGGTCCCTGGGGGAGACAGTCCCACAGACCTGTCCCTGTGGGAAGGCAACTTTGGCAAAGAAGAATGTCAATGGCATATCCCAGGAAGATTCTAAAAATGCTGAGGGGAAAGTCGCATGGTGGTGCACCTGCTTCTCAGAGCCAGCCCCTCCCTGTGTGCTGGAGGCCATGGTTCTGGGGCACGACAGTGAAAGCTGAGAACTGAACACCAGTCAGACTCTCCTGCTCACCCCCTCCCAAGCCTCAGCAAGATGGACCCCTGCAGGTCCTTGAGAACCAGGACTGGCTCCCTAAGTAGGCTAATTTGCATTTAATAGGGGCACAAATTGCAGCAGCCTCTAACCATGGCAACAGGCAACTATATTAGCTGAAATTAAACATGGTGGAGGGGGGTAAAAAATGGAAATACCTGAGAAATGCAGCCAGCCCTTTCTTGGCATGTGGGTGGAGGGAGGGTGAGCAACAGGCCAGTGTCTCGGGTATGTGCAGATCCCCTTGCTCAGAAGAACTCGTGCTTGGTTTCATTTCGTGTTGCTGCCATCTTGAATATCATTAATTATTGAGCAAGGTGCCCATGATCTCATGGCACCGAGCCCTGCAAGCTTCATAGCTGGGCCTGACGAGGGGCTTCGGCTGCCACCCTGGCCTGTGCTTCCAGGACTCCTTTTCAATGTCCTCCTTCTCCACCTCCTGTCCTGCTTCTCAGGCAGGTGATTGGTGGTGTTTCCTTTTTCTCCTCTTATTGATCAGGTCTTTTAATTTAAGGTGTAACATGCAAACAACAAAGTGCACAAGTCTTCGTCAGTGACCTTTATATATAGTTGAATCCTTGCAAAATATTAAACACTCCATCCCTCCAGAGGCCCCCGGTATCTTCCGAGTCACTACTATCCCCGGTGCCCACCCTCTAGATCGCCATCACTACAGGTAACTTCTGTGGCAATATTTTATCTCAGGAAGATTTTCTAATTTAATTTCCCAACTTCTCTTGTGGGTTATTCAGATCCCTGGAAATTCAGAAAAATCTCAAGGGGAGAAATACAAGACAGAACTCCTTCAAATCACTCCCTGTGTTAAAAACACCCAAGTTGGAAAAACACCTAAGTCCCTTGAACGATGGCAGTCATGGTGCCTTTCTGGAGGCCCATTTCTGCACTGAGATCCTTGGGGTGTCTTAGGCAATGCTCTCAGGGATCCGGAATCATGTATTTGCAGATGATGTATTATCTTAAATTATCTTAATTGTCTCATTAATGTGAACTTGATATAAAGTAGCCTCCTGAAGTACATTACCAAGGAGGGAAGGAGATTAATAACCTAATCAAGCATTTGGAAACAAGTACCATGCCTCATGCAAAGAGTACTCTGAAAATCTCATTTTAAAATGTAATTATATTGATTGGAAGGACATATCCCTTTGTTTCAGAGAGTGGATCTTATAGTTTGAGAGCATTTAGCGGAATTGATAGAATTATATTTAAGACGCTGTCTTCTAAATTGTATCAAAATGGAATATTCAGGCTTTTACTGCAGAAAGCGTCTGGATTCTGGAGTCTTCTGCTGTGTTTGTGTTACTGTGGGGTGACCACTCATGGGACCTCTGCCTCTGGGGCGTGGGGTGAAGCCCCTGGAGAGATGAGCCCCACCTCCGGGTCTGCAGGGAGACTGAGCCTCCCTCACTGGATGTTGCCTTTCCTGTTTGGAAACTAGAAACTTAACACATCTTTTTAAAAATTCTTCCTAGTGTTGTATTTGGGTTATTTGAGGAAGGGTTGGGCTTTTGGAAACAAGTCATTTGGAGTTAAGACTAGGAAGTGAAAGGCTGGGAAAATAATTCTTCAAGATAAGACTCTGGACACGACAGTGAATCCTCAAGGCAGTGAGGCCGGTTCCCTTGCAGGACTGTAAAAGCTGCAGCTCACCCAGCAGAACAATGTGCAATCTGATGTAGTTAAAAAAAGCTAATTAATTTGAAAACATAAAATAGACTAATTATGCATTTTTAAGTCAGTGATTGTAGGATAGTGTATTATGGGTTGGTGGTTTTTCTTTTTTCCACTTTCAACATAGTTGTTTTGGTCTTGTAGTTAAACAGACCTCAGTAACCCTGGGGATTTGGTGCCATTAGCCTAGAAGGCACCAAGAGCCCCAGGGCTTCACCTGGACACTGTGCACACCCAGGTACCCTTGGGATGCTCTGTGAACCAGTCGGCCACACACCCAAGACAACCTCGGGGCCTCTGACAGCCTGCTGAGGGCCTGGCCCTGCTCTGCCTGGGGCTGTCCCTGTAGAGAGGCTGAGAGACACAAACATGGTTTTGAGATAACAGGGGCCCCAAGGAGCACCCTGCAAGGACCCCTGTGCTGATCAGAAAGTAGCTGCTGTGTCGGGGGTGGATTCTGGGAGGAGGGACCCTCCTCTTTTGTCCACCTAAATCTGTGACTCTGTGAGCGCCACAGCTCCCAGGGACAAAGTAGAGAAGCCAGAGAGAACCAGGAGGGTCCCTCTGCGTGGGTGACTGATGACACCCCTCTAGACTCGAGGTAACCATGGCTGGAGAGACAATGGGTGTCTCAGAAGCCTGGGTTTGCTTAGTAGGTGCCTCAGTGAGGACCTCGCCGCCTCTCCCCGCCTCTCTGCCGGGCAGGGGGAGAGGCAGACCTCAAGGCCTCAGCGACCTTCATGAGGGTCCACGCCGCACAATGCACCCTGCAGCTCTGCCTCCCTGTCGGGGCCTTGAGGACAGGGCGACTTCAGAAGCAGCCCCTGTGCTGGGTCCTGGGGCTCTCACCCCCACTCACCACCCTCCCAATGTCACTCGAAATTGGTTTCACCTAATCCCACTGGCCACGCTCAGGATACCTGCTGCCTTCTTGGGTGGCTCCCTTGGACGGGGAAGATGAAATCCCAGCTCTCGCACAGAAGTTCGCCAACTCCGGAGGCTACTGCCATCCGAGCTTGGGCTCAGTCTTCGCCTTGTACTAACATGATAGGAATGCGCCTTACTCACTCCCAGAAATGGCTCTTCTCCAATTTTTGTTTTTCAAAACATGTTGCTCTTCTGATTCCATGTTCTATGGAGCTTGAGATAAAGGGAAATATGTATGTAATTTGAGAAAACCAGGATGATGCAACTGAATGGTAAAAAGGAAAATGGTTTAGGACATGAAGGATCGGTGTGGACCCTGGCAGAACTGGAGAGTTCACGTTCCTTCTAAAAGGAACGCGGTTATGACTGACAGCCACCACGGAGATAAATGGACCCAGTACCGTTTCATACTTTTATTTTCAAAGAAGAGCTGAATATGTAAAGTCTTCCCATTTTAGAATATATTATTTATCTGTTTTAAATACACTTCTGAAGAATTTCAAAACATCACATCAGTTAAGTGTCTTAGTTTGGGTTCCCATGGAAACTGAATCTGAGACAAAAATTTGAAGGTCAGTGATATATTTGGGAGATGACCCCAGGAAACACTGGTGGGGGAGAGGAGATTGGGAGGCACTAACACCAGGTGTGCACAGGTAAGTGCTGTGGCACACATAGGCTCTGTCCCGCTACAGATGGCTTAGAGATAGTGTGGGATGGCATCTTCCAAAGCGTCTATGTGAAGAATTCATTTCTCTTGCCAAATTGTAAAATACAATAAAAAGGAGAAGCCAAGCACGGTGGTGCACACCTATAATCTCAGCTACTTGGAAGGCTGAGGCAGAAGGCACTGCAAGTTCGAGGCCAGGCTCCGCAACTTAGCAAGGCCCTGTCTCAAACTTTAAAATAAAAAGGTGTAGGGTATAGCTCAGTGGTAAAGTGACCCTAGATTCAATATTCTGTATCAAAATAAATGAATAAATAAATATTGAAAAAGATAACAAGAGGCCCATAGAAAAACATAAGAAGCCTTATTCTTAAGTTATCATTAGCTTCAACTGGCATAAATTAACATGCCAAGCTGCTGTACGTTTCCAAACGTTCCACTCAATTTCAGTACTTAGCCCACCACAGCTGGTAACAAACAGCTCAGAAAGCCAGACAACACGGGTGTGGGGCCACACTCAGAGCAAAGGACCGTGCAGGATGCAGCTCTGGGTCACCGTCCGCAGGGAGAGAAACTAGGGGTGTTCCCTCCCCTGTTGGCCTGCAGTGGACTAGGGACTGCAGGCACTACGGAGGCTGTAGGCAGCCTTCCGGGCAGACCTCCGTGCTGTGGGAATAGGCCACAGGGGTCTCTCTCCTCAGCCTGTCCTTGGTGTGGCAGGGTCTAGCAGCACCAGCACCCCCTGGGAACTGGTTGAACAGTGCAAGCCTTTAGTACCCCAGCCCTGATGAACAAGAGACCCCGGTGTGGTGGGGGGCGGGCAGCCACGTGGACTTCGACAGGACCCCGGAGCACTGATTCATGGTTAAGGCCGGGAACCAGTGCCGCGCTGCACTGGGAGGTGCGGGGCCCGCAGACAGCTAGGAAGTGTCCTTACTTTCACGTGGCTCATTTATCCTTCAGTGGATTTGGCTTCTTTCTTTCAACTGCTTCAGAATTCTCATTTTTGTGAGAATTGCATTATTTAAATAAATATAAAGTTTAAGCTCTCTATTTCCTGTCCTAAATCATGCCAGTAAGTCCAATGCAGAAAAACCACTTCGAACTCTGCCTCTGAAGATCTGTTCTCAGCCGTGTCCTAGGATCTCTCCTCTGTTCGATATCAATAGTGGCAGATGATAAACTCTGCTCTGCAGGGTGACACCTTCTTTACTAATAGACCATTAAGCTGTCTGAGGCAGAGTTCCCACTGATTAAACAGGAAATGCCATCTGTAGTGTCTGGTATCCATCCAGGGTCTGCACAGGACGGGTCCAGACAAAGAATAAAAGGCCTTTCATTTGCACCACGGTTTTTTATTCTTCAAGGTGCTTTTATATAAATAATTGAAAGGGAGCCTGGCCATAACTCTGTGGGATAAACCCAGTTGGAGGCGGGAGGTCACCAGTGGGGACTAGGATGCAGAAGTGGGGACACCAAAGGAACGTGTGGGTCCCACGTCCCTACCCAGTGCACTTCCCTCCCTTGAGTCACAACCAGCACTCACGTGAGGTTGCTCCAATGCAGCGTCACAGCAGCCCCGGAACCCGGAGCCTGCGGCAGGTTGAAGCGGCTGCTCCAGAATGACACACTGCATAGCTCCGCCAACCTGTTGAGCAGCACAGGCACTGGACCTCACCCCCAGGTCGCCAGGGTTTTATCCATCCAAAATTTGTTGTCACCAATGAGTCTGATGGAGACAGAAGGATTTAATTAAAGACATGATTGGTCCTAGGCAAGGAAATCCAACAGAAGCCCAGCGATGTGCTTTGCCATTTGTAGTCTTTCGTCAGCTCTCGTGAACAGCCCCATTCATCGGAAGCTGAGCACCGCACGCACATCTGTGCTCGTCTCCATGGCTTTTGCCTCACCCCCTCCCCCCGGGGACGTTGGGACATTTTTGGTTGTCGTGGCCAAGGAGTGGGGGATCTCCTGTGTGGGAGTTAGGGATGGGGCTGAGCAGCAGACGGGCAGCAGAGACCCATGGAGAGTCACAGGCCCCAGCTGAGACAGACGGCTGCCTGGGTCGCCGCATAGTGCCCTGCAAGTCAAAATGAACAAACTAACACCCCGGGAAAGTGGGAGAAGCGGGGACTACAAGTGCGGAGGGAGGACCTGCTGCCGAGTGCCAGGGTCTGCGTTTCAGCGTTTCAGGGCCCTGCTGGGAAGGACTGCTGCTGGGGGTCATGCCTTAGTGTCTTTCAGCCCTGCTTGAGATAGCTAAACGACCGTTTTAGTTTGTAATGGAAGCTTAAGCCCTCGCCTTAGGCAAACTGCATTGAAATATGGATTGGGAGGGAGCAGGCCCCAGCCCCTCCTGTTCTGCTGGCTGCTGGGCCTAAGAAGGCGCTGACCTTTCTTGCTGTAATGGTTCAGTTCCATTCGAACGCCTTTTATCGAGCGTTTACCCTGTTGGCCACCACCCGCCACTGGTGGGTGGGAGAATTGGCAGAGATGTGGGGTAAAAGGACACAGGAGGGTGTTCAGAGTGGGGCTGGGGAGCAGGAGCTGCGAAGGGAGCAAGCAGGCGGATGGCCAGCCAGCCTCTTTTCCGGGCACCTCTTCTCCAAAGCCCAGCGGTTTCAAGGAGCGTATCCTTTCCCTTTCTTGCTCTTCACACCGTCCTCCTTCTACCTGCTTCCGGAAACACCAGTGCCAAGAATAAAACAAAAGTCTTCAGCGTGTGGGCTCCCCAGAGCCTGGCATCAGGTTTTCCAGTCTCTTAATTGGAGAAATAAAGGCAATTGTGCCTGCCTCCTGCCTTCTGTGTAAATGAATGCATTTCAGCAAACTATCTGAAGATGTCCCTGAAGATACAATTGTTCCCGGCTGAAATGGACCATCGTAGGCTCACCACATGTAGCACGTCTCATGGACGCTAATCGGATGTTCACACACCGACTTGATAGCGTGAGCATGGAGGCCAGGTGCCGAGCAAGGGATGCGAAATAATGTTAATGATATTTACTATGTCCAGATCGTCTTCTGTGATCTGGGGCTTGGGAAGAAGGCTGGGTGGTTGGTTATGAAGTAAACCTGCAATGGAAGTGTGGGTCCCCCAGTGAGCAGGTGGTGAGACAGAGAGAAGGTCTCCTGAGGGTCTGCCAAGAAATTTCTCTACACTAGGCAGAGCGGATGACTCCTGCTTCCCAGCCCCTGTGGCTGGGACCACCCCGCATTCTAGGGGACAGGTGGGATGGGTTTTGGTCCTGATAGCAATGACTTGGCTCCAGTTGGTTCCTTCCTGTTGTTACAGGAATGACATGTATTTCAGCCTAGTGTTTAATCCCAGGGAGCAAAACAGGAAGGGACGCTCTACCTGGAAGGACTCCCCGCAATCAGACAAGCACACCAGGGTGGCCGCATCCCGGAGAGGGCTTCATCCAGACACAGGAAATTGGAGTTTCTCCCCTCTCAAATGATTCATTATCTGCAACATCTTAATAACACAAACAAGGGGCTAGTAATTTGAGCCTAGTAATTAAACAGAAAAGGAGCAGCTTAGCTCAACGGTTGTCTGCAGTAATAGATTCTGACATACAATGGCGCATGAATGAAGGGAAAGTGTGCAAGAGGTGACAGGGCAGACTGGACATTGGACAGCCGGCCTGAGCTCGTCTTTTTCCCATGGCTGCAAAGGGGGCCACATTCAGGTAGGATGGCTTTTGTTGACCGGGGCCTCCACTGGGGACTGAGACAGCCGGCCCAGGCAATCTCATTTATCCAGAATGTAAAATAATTAAATGAAAACAAAATGTCTATGTGTTTCCATTTCTTTTAACACTGGCAAATGTGAAATTTCCAGCGGCTTGCCTGGAAGAAGAAGTGAGTCTGGGCTTCTAGGAGGACAGGGTGAGGCAGCTCTTGAGAAGCTCCTATGTAAGCGTAGGTCCTCTACAGGAAGGTGGGACTCCACAGGGAACTGGAAAGAAAGAAGAAAGCAGCCACCTCAGCCTGTCTTCCTGCCACACTCACCTTCTGCCTAGTTCAGAACAGCCTGGGGACATGGCCCCAGGGGGCGGAGGGTCTGTCTTCAGAAAGAGGACACTAAGACGCTTCGTTTACCTAAGTAGAGGCTCTGTCAGATACCTGCGGGAACACGGCTGTCATCGGCGTGCTGGATTCCAGCTTCTTACCTGTCGCCGCAGCCCCACCGCCCCACCCTGGACCTCTGGCACGTCCCCTGTGTCTCTAGCCTCCTGTGATACGGGCCTCCACCTGTCAAGCTCACTCTTGTTTGTTTCTTTTCTCTTCAGAGATAACCACACAAACAATTTCATTTCTTTCATGCAGAGAGAGAAATAGGTCTAACATCCCCAAACACCCGTATGTGGTTATCTCAGTGATCTTTATCTCCGAGCCAGGAGAAATTTCCACTGAATTTTTGATGTCCCTGGGTATTATGCACTGTGCCCCAACGGCTCTTCCTCCTGCCTCCCTTCCATTCTCACCCACCCGGCGCCCCGTGCTTTCCGGTGGATTGCCGGTCTTCCTATCTCTGTCCCCACCCCAACTGTCTGGCCAGCTCCTTGCTTCCTTCTAGAGTTGAAAAAGACCTTTGCCTCCAATTTTCCAAGCCCTGAACATGTTAATCTTTGTTCCAGCCTTGCTGGTTAAAGTCCAGGCTACTGGCACACACCACAGCCTGTGTCAGGTGGCAGATGTGGACATGAGCAGAGCAGGGGAGCCTGGCACAGCAGCTGGGGGAAATAGTCATTCTGCCTTTGCAGCTGAGGACCTGCTGCACCACATGCAGGCCATGTGCTGTTTCTCCTGCAAGGGGCAGAGGACAGTCGTACTACAGTGGAAACTTCAGATAGACGCCCGGGAAGCTGAAGTTTCCTACGGCTTCTTTTCAAGGAGTGGAGGTAGATGAGTCTTATAAATGCAGTTCTGGCCAAACGCCACTCATCATGGTCCATTGGGCCCATGGACAACCTCCGAAGGGCCACCGTCCTGGTTCTAGTCACGTGTTTGGGCTGACCGTGGTGCTGTCCCACGTCAGCCAGGTAAGTGGCATCGTAGTGGAAAGGTCAAGAGACCACTCTACAGTCGGACCCCTCCAGGACAGATGCTGCCTCCCAAATTTTGGATTTTGGGTGGTTATTCTGGAAAAACACACACTTTTTTTTTTTAAATTTATTTTTATCATAAACAAATGGGATACATGTTGTTTCTGTTGTACATGGAGTAACAGCATACCATTTGCATAATCATACATTTACATAGGATAATGGTGTTTGATTCATTCTGTTATTTTTTCCTTCCCCCCCACCCCTCCCACTCCTCTTTTCCCCCCTATACAGTCCCTCCTTCCTCCATTCTTGCCCCCCTCCCACCCCTCATTATGTGTCATCATCTGCTTATCAGTGAGATCATTCGTCTTCTGGATTTTTGAGATTGGCTTATCTCACTTAGCATGATATTCTCTAATTTCATCCATTTGCCTGCAAATGCCATATTTTATTATTCTTTATGGCTGAGTAATATTCCATTGTATATATATACCACAGTTTCTTTATCCATTCATCAATTGAAGGACATGTAGGTTGGTTCCACAATCTGGCTATTGTGAATTGAGCAGCTATGAACATTGATGTGGCTGTATTTCTGTAGTATGCTGATTTTAAGTCCTTTGGGTATAGGCCGAGGAGTGGGATAGCTGGGTCAAATGGTGGGTCCATTCCAAGTTTTCTAAGGAATCTCCACACTGCTTTCCAGAGTGGCTGCACTAATTTGCAGCCTCACCAGCAATGTATGAGTGTACCATTTTCCCCACATCCTCTCCAACACCTATTGTTGCTTGTATTCTTGATAATCGCCATTCTAATTGGGGTGAGATGGAATCTTAGTGTAGTTTTGATTTGCATTTCTCTTATTACTAAAGATGGTGAACATTTTTTCATATGTTTGTTGATTGCTTGTAGATTTTCTTCTGTGAAGCGTCTATTCATATCCTTAGTCCATTTGTTGATTGGGTTATTTGTATTCTTCGTGTAGAGTTTTTTGAGTTCTTTATATATTCTGGAAATGAGTGCTCTATCTGAAGTATGAGTGGCAAAGATATTCTCCCACTCTGTAGGCTCTCTCTTTGCATTGCTGATAAGTCTCCTTTACTGAGAGAAAGCTATTTAGTTTGAATCTATCCCAGTTATTGATTCTTGCTTTTATTTCTTGTGCTATGGGAGTCCTATTAAGGAAGTCCGATCCTAAGCCAACAAGGTGAAGATGTGGACCTACTTTTTCTTCTATAAGATGCAGCGTCTCTGGTCTGATTTTGAGGTCCTTGATCCATTGTGACTTGATTTTTGTGCAGGGTGAGAGATAGGGGTTTAGTTTCATTCTGTTGCATATGGATTTCCAGTTTTCCCAGCACCATTTGTTGAACAGGCTATCTTTTCTCCATTGCATATTTTTGGCCCCTTTGTCTAGTATGAGAAAATTGCATTTATTTGGGTTTGTGTCCGTGTCCTCTATTCTGTACCATTGATTTACCTGTCTATTTTGGTGCCAATACCATGCCGTTTTTGTTACTATTGCTTTGTAGTATAGTTGAAGTTCTGGTATTGCGATACCCCCTTTCATTCTTCCTGCTAAGGATTGCTTTAGCTATTCTGGGTTTCTTATTCTTCCAGATGAATTTCACGATTGCTTGCTCTATTTCTGTGAGGTACGTCATTGGGATTTTAATTGAAATTGCATTGAATCTGTATAGCACTTTTGGTAGTATGGCCATTTTGACAATATTAATTCTGCCTATCCGAGAACATGGGTGATCTTTCCATCTTCTGAGGTCTTCTTCAATTTCTTTCTTTAGTGTTCTGTAGTTTTCACTGTAGAGATCTTTTACCTCTTTGGTTAGATTGATTCCCAAGTATTTTATTTTATTTTTTTTTGAGGCTGTTGCAAATGGAGTTGTTTTCCTCATTTCCCTTTCAGCTGTTTTGTCGCTTGTGCATAAAAACGCTTTAGATTTATGTGTGTTGATTTTATAGCCTGCTATTTTGCTGAATTCATTGATGAGATCTAGAAGTTTTCTGGAGGAGTTTTTTGGATCCCGTAAATATAGAATCATGTCATCAGCAAATAGTGACAGCTTAAGTTCCTCTTTTCCTATTCGTATCCCTTTAATTTCTTTAGTCTGCTTAATTGCTCTGGCTAGAGTTTCGAGGACAATGTTGAATAGAAGTTGTGAAAGAGGACATCCCTGTCCTCCCATTTTTAAAGGGAATGGTTTCAGTTTTTCTCCATTTAGAATGATGTTGGCCATGGGCTCAGCATAAATAGCCTTTACAATGTTCAGGTATGTTCCTACTATCCCTATTTTTTCTAGTAAAACACACACTTTTGATAGGAAATTATTGGCCGATGTTTCTGTGTGTTCATGTGCGCATACGTGTTCATACATGTGCTGACACTTATCAGTCCCAGGGAACCCTGGACAAGAAAGGGTATCTAGAGGCATGATTTTTCCTCACCTTTCAAGAGAACTTCTGCGCATCAAGTGCAAAAGTAGCCCGTGAGTCTGGCCTCCAAGGAGAGTCACATGATGTGGAGGCCCAGGGACTCTCCCTCGTCCAACAGTCAAATCAGATTTATGAGTCAAGGCATATTAGAGGTGACTCTGTGGCCTCACTGAATACAAGTGGGACAACAGTGTGCATAAAGGGAAGTAGGGGCCTCTCATTCCTGCCAGAAACTGGGACAGGCAAGGGCTCCACCTGCTCTCCAAGGCTGCCGAAAGCCACGCACCAGGCCACACACTTGGTTTCTGAGAAGTCTCACATTTCCTGGGCTCAGCCCTGCCACCGAGGCACATGTTGCTCCCTCTCGCGGGCGCAGAGGGAAGAGCCCTGCCTTTCTGCCCTGGAATGGGGTTTTCATGGCCTTCGGTCATCAGTCTGAGCATCCGAGCAGGTAAGTGCCACTCAAAAGCTGCTGTGTGTGTTTTCTTTTGAATCCCTTTCATTCGTTTCGACTGTGATTTCACCAGCTCCATCAGGTCCCTCTCTAGAAACTTCTCAGGGAAATGTATCTATATTTGAAGCCAGCTTTTCACTACCTTATAAACCGGCCGGGCTTGGCATGCCTTGATTTCAGAGAAGGCCTGTGGGGATGGAACACAATAGATAAAATGCTCACCCCTCTTTACAAACATTGGACTTGAAGGTTACACGATAGAAAAACAAGTATTTTAAATACACACAAATTGGTACCAAACCTTTTCCACATTAAACTGTGCTTTTAAAGTTGCTCGCAAATAAATGCTTGAAAAGCAGGCCCTGGACTGAGGGACTGTTATGACAGGCCTGTTGACGTTCCTGCTTTAGAACAAAAGCTTCAAGATGTAACCGAGGGGAAGAAAGGGCCTCTGGAGCCACAGTTTATCCAATACATTGAATCCAGATTTTGTGAGCCACAAAAAGTCATCCCTGAGACCATGGGCAGAAGCATGTTTTCTTCAGAGTGTCTAAACTGGAAATTTAAGTACACAATGAAGACAATTAGATGAAATTTGGAAAATGTCAAACCTGGTAGTCCTAAGGAAGCTTCGATCTGGGCTAGCTCCGGGAGGGGATTCAAGCCCATGAGTGGGGCAGGGAGTTCTTAAATGGACCACTACTGCCCAGGACCAGGGGGTCCAGGAGTTCGAGTCGACTAAGCAGAGGTGGGCAGGACTATGTTTTAAAAATCTGATCTTAACATGTCCAGGTGATAGCAGCCTGTGACAAGGTGCTTGGCCACTGCAGCCCACCATGCCGACACCCAGGTGACCTTGAGCAGGGTGTCTGTCCTCCAGGGCCTCCAGTCCTCGCCTACCCATGAGAAGACCCAGTCCCCTTGGGCCCTGCAGACCCTGCCTCTCCTCGTCTGGGCCTGTCGCCTTGCGTGTGAGGCGAGGGCAGAGTCAGGAGCGGGAGCAAGACCCGGCTCTGCCTTCCCAGACGTTCCTACTACAGCCCCTCTACAGCCCCCTCAGAGCTGAGCTCCGGAGTGAAGGGCCGGTGGCCTGAGGTTGTCTCAGAACACGGCATCCCCGGGCACAGGGCCAGAGTGGGTACTGGTGTGCGCACAGCTTCAGGGCAGAGAACTCCCAGAAGACAGGGGTTGGGGAGCGAGGGAGCTGGGAGGACCCCACCCAGGGCATGAACCTGAACCCCTTCCCAGTCTGCTCTTCCCCAGGAACCCAGGGGTGAGAGACCCTCCCCATGGAGGGCCACCTCTTGGGCATCCCCAGCCAGGTGGGCTCCCATCGGCCAGTGGAATCGCCCTCTGCCTTTTTTATATTAGGGGGATGGGACTACTAGGCATTGAGCCCAGGGGTGCCCTACACTGACCTACATCCCTAGTCAGTTTTAGTTTTTATTTTGAGATTGTGCCTGGCTAAGTTGCTGGGGCTGGCTTTGAACTTGTGATCCTCCTGCCTCAGCCTCCTGAGTTGCTGGCAATATGGGTGTGGCCACCACACCAGGCTGGTCATTGGAATTGTCCAAAGAAGGGTGCATGTGTGACTGTCAGTCACTGGCATCTGCCAGGTGATGGGGCTCTGTGGCACCTGATACCCCTGCACAATTCTGGCATCTTTGTTTGCATGACTTCTATTGCTGCTAGACCCAGGGCCTGGACTTCTGAACCTTCCTCTTCCGAACTTCTTGGTTTCCTTTGTCTTTTTTCAAGTCAGGTCTATTTGATCCTTCCAGTATTTGTTGAAGTCCCTCAAATAGCCACTGATGTCCCTGCTCCAGGAAGAAATGAAGCCATCTGGCTTTGTCTCCAATTAGCTGTGTTGTGACAAATGACAGCTCAAAGGTTTCGGCCAGCACGGAACAGGGTGCAAAGTGGTCTCATTAACAAAGTACACACCGCATGTGCAGAAGCGATCCATCTCAAAGGGGTTGCACTAATTAGAAATACCTCCACTTCACACCGGCTGTGGCAGGACGCGTGGCTGTCTGGATACAGGAAAGAGTCATTCAATTGCACAGCTCACCACTGTGCTTTGCAAAATTTGGGTATGTAAGTGTCCCTACCCGACAGAGGCCCATAAACCACACATTTGGCCTGATGCAAACTTCTCCACCAAAGTTCCAGTTCAAAACTTCTGCCCTGAACAAGCAGCACTTCTCCAGAGAGACCAAGTGTCCCTTCCACTGTGCCAAGGAAGTGTGGGAGGTTGAGAAGAATTGTTTTTTTGGCAGACCAGAAGGAAAGGTGATGTTCTGAAAGAGCTGGTCTTGTCCTAGGGCCCCCGGAGGCTTGTGTTAGTGTCTGAGTACCTGAGAGCCTCAGTCCCACTCACCAGCTTCAACGCCTCAGACGGCTCCACAGGACAGTGAGCAGGACAGCTGGACGGAACAGCGTGTGCCTCAGTGTGAAACGCTGGGCTCAGGCTGGGGGGTAGTCTTGAAATGGCATGCAAGGTCAGGTGTGCATGGGGGGTTCAGGAGATGCCCTCCCTAATTCAGTGTCCCAGCCCTGCCAGCTCTTGGCTGTGGATTTGGGGTCATTCACATCACCTCTGAGCCTAGACTTCCTCATTTGTAAAGCGGGAAAATTAAGAGTCAGCTTCTAGTACTAATGGGAGAGTGCAGTCCCGGGTGCAGAGCCCCGCTTGGCCAGCGCCAGCTATGATTAGTGTACAGGGCAATATCACTGGCCTCTGGTTCCCATGGGGCTTGAAAGCAAGGTCCTGGAAGGATAGGCTCCTTCCTGAGAGAGTTTATTTCACATGTATATTCTGGAACTTTCTCATCAGAGGGCTGCTGGCCTTGACCTCTGAGCAGAGCCCTCTGCAAGGCTGTGGGGGGGAGGACCCACCTGGGAATTGGGCTTGTCTCGACTCCGGCTTGGGGGAGCCCTGAGCTCAGTGGGGAGGTCAGACCAGCTTTCTTTATGGAAACGTGGCCTCTCCCTGGACTGGGCAGCTTAGAACAACACGGACTCCAAGAGAGCTTCTGGGTCTCTTTCCGGAAGGCCAGGAGGCTAAGAATGTGAGAGTGTAGGTCAGTGGGTGACCCCAGAGCTCAGAATTCCTGTGGACTCTGATTGTCCTGCTGATAAGATATAATGAATGTAAAAAAAGGTCCTAGAGATAAGGGTAAAGAAGATTCCCACGCCAACTCTCTCTCAAATGCTGAGAGAAAGATTCAGAAGATAGCGCCATATGATTTATAAGATGACAAAATAACCTTGCCTTTTCTCCTCCTGGGTTACTTTTCTTCCCTCTGAACCCAGTTCTACCTCGATTCTCAGCGAACATATGCCTGCATGGGTTCAGTTAGGAGGAAATGTTCGTGATCCACCACACATTTTGGTAAATGAAGAAAAGGAGCACAGAAATCACGGCAGGAAGCCATGCTTGCCTGTGAGTTGTGAGTCTCCATCACCTGGGGCTTGTGGCCAGTCTGCTTCCCTGGGCCTCTGCTGCAGGGGTGGCCCCCGGGGTCAGGCACTCTGGGAGGAAGCAAGCTGCAGTCCTGGGCCCCGCTGCTCAGGCCCTGTTCCACCCACCTGAGCGTCCTTCTTCTGCAAGAAGACAAAGGCAGGGACACACACTGGCAGACATCCCTCAGCTGCACCGAACAACTACATCCAGCCAGGGGTCTCGTAGCCGGGTATTCTGAGGAAATGTGGCCCAGCGAGTGTGCATCTCGCTGGAGATGGAAGTTTTCAAGGCTACTATAACTTGGAGAAGATGATAGATCGTGAGCTTCTGAACTTAGCTGGCATGGGCGACATACAGCTTTCATAATGGCCAGCAGCTCGGCAGATGGCAGGGCCAGGGTGGTGAAGCCCTGACGGGAGCCTGCTCAAGAGGGACGGCCTCTCTAAATGCAGGGAGGCCACTCTTTTCCCAACTGGACCCTCTTTCTCCCTGGGAGGCCGAAGGTTCCTAGAGGGCTCTGAAGTCGCAGGAGCGTATTGGTGTGTCACGGTTCTCAGGGAGTGGACGCTCACCTCTGGTGGAGGCGGAGGAAGCCCCTGCTGGGTGCTTCTTACTACTCACTTCTGACTGTCAGAGTGGGCTTGGCTGTGGCTCTGCCCCCGCCACAGGCAGCGGTGTCCAGGCATCTGGTCGAGGCTTCAAGGGCTCCAGGCCTGGAACTCCAGGGCCTGCTCTTGAGAACCTCCACTCAAGGGAAAGCGAGGGGCAGCCGGGGGCGGAGACACAGCTGGCGGGGGTAAGGCCTCAGCCGAACAAGTCCACCCATGAGTAAACAGCTCAGGCGCCAAATACGCCCTGAGCAGCGCGGTCCAGGGTTCGAATGTCTGAGATGCGCAAAACTCTGGGGATGAGGGGAGACCCTCTGCGCCTGAGCCAAAGGAAGGGAAAGTTGTTGGGGACAGGACCCCATGAACCCCCTGGTTCCACTAGACTGGGTCTCCAGGTTCACGGGGTCTCTTCCTTCCTCCCTCCCTTCCTTCCTTCCTTCTTGCCCTCCCTCCTTCCTCTTTCAGCTGGAACACTCCAGTCTGGTTGTTTATACATCTGAAATCGCCTGGCTAATCGTCAGTTTTTCTCTGTGCTTTGTGAAGAGTCGTGTCCCACCTGAGCTAGGTGCTTACTCTGGTGAGATAATAAGAAATACAGAAAGCCACAGAAGCATTTGGAAGACAAACAAGCTCTAGCATTGCCTATTAGGAACTCTAATTTGAAATCATTTCCCAAAGTTCCTGCATTCTTCGCTTCACGCTGCTGCCCCCCCACCCCAGCTGCCCGCACCACATGCAGGCGGATGTTTTCCAAAGCTCCTCCGGCTCCCTGGGAGCCTCAATTACTTTCTTCTGAAAGCAAGGAAGGTGGAGAAAAGGCACCAAGACCTTCTGGGGAAATTTTAATCAGGTGCAAAAAGGCAAATGCATTGCTCAGATTTTTTTCAGAAACTAAGATGAAGCTGAGACTACCTGTTGCTGTTCCCGCAGAGGCGGGTGGGCCAGGCTGTGTACCTGAGTCTGTGCATCCAACTGCTGTTCTGTCGGAGCCAAAAACACACTCAAAAGATCTTCGCCACCAAATGGAAAGAAAAATGTGTTATTTTCATGTCATGTTCCTGTGCCTTTTTCCCTGCCACTAATTATGCTATTTCAGGAAAATAATTGGAATCGGCTAGGGGAAATTAAGAATAGAAACTTGCAAATTATATAAGCTAATGAATCTAACTTTTGGTAATGAACCTAGTTGATACTTAGCACGCATGGCTGGAGCCGGCATTAGGCAAAGGAGTCCTCTTGATTCTCTTAATTCAACCGAACCATTCTTAATAATTCATAATTAAGTCTGACTCAAAAATGAGAGTCTCCATGGCAATATTGATTTATTTTCTTTTTGTGTCTCTGCCAAAGGTGGAGAATGACAAGCCTGAATCAGGAAGGCGAGTGGGCCCGGAAGATCACAGAACACGGGCAACGCGAGGCCCGGGCCCAGCCTCGCTCTCTGGTCCCAGAAAGAGGGACCATCAAGGGAACAAGACCGAGTTCAGGTCGTAGGCTGCGGTTAGCGTCGAGCAGGAACGCACTTCCCGCCCGCAGAGCTGTGCGAGCCCGCGCCTCGAGCCCACCGCCTGGACGGGAGGCAGACCCCGGCTGCAGTGGCCGGCGGCCTCGCCTGCGGGACCACCAAGTGCAGAGCAGCGGAGTGGAGCAGGCGCCGTCGAGAAGGGCCGCCCGCCCTTGGTCACCTTCCCACTGGCCCTCCGATCGGGCTCGCTGCCGACGGAGGCGGCCCGCGATTACCACGGCGGGAGAGGCTCCAAACTGCCCTCCGGCCGCGACCGCGCCTTCCGCCTGCTCCTGCCATCCCTCCCCAGAGTCCCGGCCTCCGAACCCCGACCTCTGAGCCCGGCGGAAATGAAGTCGACTCCGAGGCGCAGACCGCAGAGCACAGCTGCTATTTTTAGAACGCGTAGTAATGAAAACAGTGAGACTTACAGTAAAAGTAATAGGCTCAGTTAAAGTCCCTCTTTAGAGATACAAACGGGGCAACCCGGGCATGAGCCGCGTATTTTAAATGCCCGATTACGATCCCGCCGGTAAGCGGCTGGGAGAGGAACCCGCGGCCAGGGCCCTGCAGCGCGCCGCGCCTAGGCCTGTGGAGTCCCAGGACCCTGTCCCTCCTCAGCCTCCGCCTGCCGTTCAGTGCTTTTCCCTCGGTGCCTTCCAGCCAGTCGGGCAACGGCATTCTATTGAATGGGAGTCTCACGAGTGTCGAATGCGGTACCAGAGGCTGTTTTAAAAGGCCTATGATCGTCCAAGACCAGCAGCGCCTTGCGGATGAAATCGCTGGAGTGTCAGACAGACCACGGACGAGTGCACAGGGGACGAGTGCACAGGTTTGCCTGTGCTGCAAATGGAAGGTTGGGGTGGAGCACCCGGGCTCCCTGCACACTGCCACCTGGCCGCCCCATGAGTCTTGGGTGCAGAGCAAGCATGGCTAGGTGTCACTCAGGCTGGTGTGAACCTTACTCTGTCTCAACTAGCTGGGTGATCTTGGCCAAAGTTGTGACTTCTCTCTGACCCCACCTTCTTTTAACAGCAAAACAAAGATGATTACACCTCTTCCGTCTGGTTTGCAGATTGTGGGGGAATTCAAAGGACTTGGGAAATGAAAAAGCACAGGGCAAGTGGAAGGATGGCTGCAGATGAGAGTGACAGCTCTGTTTTGTACTGTGTGACTTTAAACAAGTTACTTAACCTCTCTGTGCCTTGAATATCTTCTAAAATGAAGATAATAGATCAATCTCATAGAATTGTAGTGAGCATTAAGTGAACTAATACGAAGTGCCTAGAATAATGCCCGGCACATCCCAAGTGCTATGCAATTGCCTCTCGATAGTGCTATTAATACTTTACTGTAAAGAAAATTAACAAACCAGATTGTCCTCTTTCTAAGAGGTCACTCCCCTCCCCAGGCAGAACAAGGAACATGGGGCATGGCTCAACCTCTTTGCATGATGTCATAGGACTTTTAGAACTTCCTGGTAGGTCCCCGAAATGATTCCTAAAGGACAAGATCATTAAAAATAGTGTCAATGAAAAATAAAGTGTATTGGGGGACTCATTTTAAAGACAGCATGTGGTACACACATTGACACAACAGAGATCTGACTTCCAAAGGGCGGCTATCAATGCACCAGGCTGTGCACAGGTCCACGTGGAAAGCACACAGCGGGAGAGCCTTGCTCTTTAGGAACTTTCCTCGTTTGTTGAGTTTCTACTGTGTGCTGAGCCTTTGCGAAGCACTGGGTGCCCCTGCACAGAGACACCCTGACTTCCACAGAGCTCCCGGCTTGCAGGGGCGGGTGCCGGTAAGGCCACGTACTACCTGGGTCAAGGAAGCCATCAAAGGAGGTGCTGGTGGGCTCTCCTGGCTGTGGAGAGTCAGGGAAGGGCAAGGCTCAGGCATGGGGGAGCTTTGATGGAAGGGGAAGGGGTCAGCCACCTCAGAGGACGAGGAACATGGGTGGAGCAACCTTGTGCAGGATGCTGCTCTGCGTGGGAGCAGAAGCTGGTGCGCTGGGCCTGCTCAGGAGGAGCCTTGCACTGTGCCTGGGGTGGGGCTTCCGTCCTCTGCACGCACCTCCGGCTATGTGAAGGCCCAGTTCCAAGGGCCAGGGCGCCATCCCTGAGCAGGACAAGAGGTTAGATGGCTGCCCTTGGCGCACTTGAGGCTCTCCGATCTGCGACTCTCGCCCAAATGCATCCCTTATTTTTTTGACGAGAGGCAGTAGAAGAGGCTGGGAGCCTCCCTGTCAACAGTGCTCCTGAGACTCCCCAGCCCGGGACTCCAAGGGACTGACAGAGAAAGTGGAGAAGAGGACAGAAGGTCTACTGGACGGAGAAAGACCCAGGGAGCAAGAGAGGACCTGGAGCCCCTTCCGCTGTCTCTGGGTTGGAGAGATGGTTGAGGAAGACCTGATAGTTTCCCAGGAGATGCAGGATGAACCACCTGGAGGTTGGAGACACATCCCAGGAGAGTGGTCACATTGTCCTGGGAGCTGGCTGCCTGTGACGCACACGGCGCCCTCCAGTTCACAAGGATGTCAATTGACAGGTCCTCATGCAGGGGAGCATGGATTCCTCATTGATATGTGTCAGAGACACTCAGAGGCAGCATGTAAAGCGCTCCCATGCACATCTTGGCACCCGGGGGCCATCCTGAGCCTCGGCGTCCACAGGCAGCCCTGGGAAGCACCCGCCCTTGCTGGTTTAGCTTCTGCTTTAATTTTAAGAAGATATCAATAGCCTGGCCCAAAGATCCCTGTTTTTCTATTCAAACAGCTTTCTTGATGTTCAGAAAAATAGAAAATACTCCTGAGTGCAAAGAACACACATTTCAAGAATGAGTAACCTGGCAGAGTGAAATTTAAAAGATGTCTGAAGACAACACAGTTGTCAGGCACACGGGCTTAATTATCAGGGTTCTTATTTAAAACTCAACATTAAGCAAAGGTCTCTCCCCTGCTCCCAAGGACCACAGGCTCACTCCCAGACTCGGGCTCCAGACGGCTCAAACATGGTCTCCCGGGTCTGCTCGGCTCCGTACCTGATCTTTCCCTCTCTCTCCCTATCTCTTTGCAAACAAGCAAAGCCTCTGACTTGGTGAGGATTCAAAATGTCAACAATCTCTGAAACACAAAACAAATCAACTGCTTCCAAAATACCAACAACAGAGCAGCTAAGAGTTACACAGTGCCCATCAGTCCCATGGGTGGGATGCTGCCGCCTTCCGTTCCAGAAGAGTAGGGCCGTGAGCAGGGCAAGGAGCTGCCCTGGCCAGTGGCACCAGAGGATGATGCCCCCCACGCGGAAGCGGAGCTTTTTCAGAGTTCATGGGAAACATAGTGGCTCTTGGCACAGACAGTTGGAGCTCCTTTCTCTCCTTGGGACACGGCTCTGCTCAGGCTGAGTTGGAGAAAGCATTCCACTAAGGCGGGGGTCAGGACTTAACCTCGCACGCGATGGGGCATTGGCATGTAGGGACTGCACTGGACTCCTGCCATGGGAAAAGGCCCTGCTGGCTACGGGTTTTATTGTTCAGAGGGTGAGCTAAGCCATCTCAGGCCTCAGTTTCCCCGCTTAGGAGATGAATCAAGACTGCTCTGCAGTGCCAAGATCCTGTGGGCAGCACAGTTGTGTGAGTGCCACCTGGTGTCCAGCCTGCCACACCCAGTGTCCCTTCCTTCCTTCTCACTCACCCACCAGCCCTTCATTCCTCCATCCCTGGTGAGTTCCTGTAGATAGACAGGCCGGCCAACCACTGGGCACCACGCTGTGGCCGGGAGAGCCTTCCCCGTGCAGCGCCATCTGCAGAGCAGAGAGCGTGTTGCAGACGTGGTGAAGTGCAGGCAAGAGGACAGGGAGAACGATGCTCACAGAGCACCTCAGAGGTGAGAGGCCCAGGCCGGCCACGTGGGCCAGTTGTGCCAACCCCCAGGTGTGCCAGGGCATCCCGTGGAGCACCTGTCTAGGCCAGGCCTTCTGCCACACCCTGGGCACCTTCTGCCTTGTGAGGTGAAGGAGGTGGAGGTGACTGCTTACCCCACTCTGTGCTTCTGGTGTCCCCACCGAGCACCTCAAGAGTAAGCCTGTGCCTTCGACTTCTTCCCTGTTGCCCCAGTGCCCCAGTGCAAGGGCACTACCAGGGATGTTCAGCCATGCAGGACATTCTTGGCTTTTGCAGGAATGTTTGTAGCAGCCAGAGGCTGGGGACTCTGGGCATGTCTTCCAGCATGGACAGGTGCTCAGCTCTGCACTGACTCTCAGGATGGGCGGAATCCTGAAATGGCAGGCAGGCTTGTCTTGAAGACGGTAGGGTATTAGCATCCCTGACCTCCCCCCACTAGATGCCTACAGCACCACCCCAGGTTGTGACAAACCAAAATGCCTCCAGATGTTGCAGAATCACTCCCAGTTGTGAACCACTGGATTAAGATTCACATGCGTTGTCTTGTTATACAACCTCACACAAGGAGGGGAAGAGGAAGGAAGAGGAGGATGAGGAGGAGGATGAGGAAGATGAGGAAGAAGAGGAGGAGGAGAAGGAGGAGGAAGAGGAGGAGTAGGAGGAAGTGGAGGAGGAAGAGGAAGAGGAGGAGGAGGAGGAAGAGGAGGAAGAAGAGGAGGAGGAGAAGGAGGAGGAAGAGGAGGAGGAGGAGGAGGAGGAGGAGGAGGAGGAGGAGGAGGAGGAGGAAGAGGAGGAGGAGGAGGAAGAGGAGGAGGAGAAGGAGGAGGAAGAGGAGGAGGAGGAGGAAGAGGAGGAGGAGGAGGAAGAGGAGGAGGAGGAGGAAGAGGAGGAGGAGGAGGAAGAGGAGGAGGAGGAGGAAGAGGAGGAGGAGGAAAGGACAAACTGAATTGGAATCCCAAGCAGGCCCTGAAAGAGCACCCCCCTTGAAATCAGCAGGACAGCATGAAGAGTTCCCAGAAAGCCTTGTTGGTGCTGGGGACAGAGGCAGATGCAGACCTGAAAACTAACTAGCAGGGAACAGGAATGGGGACCACCTGTGGGCTGTTCTGTCCGCGCTGCTGGCTCTGAAGTTGCAAGAACCTTGGAGAAAGGCTGACGAGGTGCAGGAGCCAGAGCACATGTGTTTCCCATACAAGTTTCAAGGATGCTGGAGAGCCCTCTGGGACCTGGGAGGCCCCCTGTACTGAGAAGGTCTCAGCTGCCATAATATCTAGCTTCTCGGACCCCATGATGCTGACCAGAGGCTCCCTGGTGACCAGCATACTTGGGGTCCATCGAGCACTGCTGGACGGAGGCCAAATCATTTAGAAAAGCTCCTTCCTGAGAGTCATCCTAAGCCTCTTGGGTTCCGCATGTCCAATTAATTCCAGTTGGCATCAAATTAGCACATTTTGCCTAATAATACTCATTTTTGCAAGTGGTCCTCGTTGGTTTTATTTACAAAAACTCACAGTGGCCCCCAGAAAGGGACTGGATTAACTGGCAGAGCAACGTGTACTGGAAAAAGTCCACTTTGGTGAGCACTGAGTTGGCGTGTGCTTTCCGGTAAATGCGGGCGTGGGAGGAACCGTGTGATGCTGCCTGGTCCGCTCCCATGGCTCTCCCTCTCCCTGTAGTGAACATACGAGAAGAAAACACATCTCCCTCTCCTGTCCCCTGCCTGACTCATGGACGCTCAGCTGGAGGCGGGGCCCAAACCTTGGCATCTCTGCTGTTACAGCGCAGAGCAGATGGCCCGGCCTGGCGTGCTCACTTCTGTGAGTCCTTCCCTTCCTTGAAGAGGGGGAAAGAGTCCTCCTTAGGTCATTAAAAAAATGTGGCTTAAAAACGGAGAACATCTGCCCAGAGCTGATGGTTCAACAGAACCTTCTCCAAGGGCTCCCTGCCTGCAGACCCTCCGAGGCAGCTGGGTGGCCAAGAGCCTTGCAGCCCCACCTGGGAGAGGCAGGCGAATCCAGGAGGGACTAAGCACCCCAACTTACAGACATGTGTCCCCTGAACAGAGCCAGGCCAATTTAGGAAAAATGCCATTCTGAGGCCCAGGGCCCAGCTGCCACAGAGCCCCAAGGCAATGTATGTTAAGGGCCAAGCCACTTGTTCTGCACCTGCCAACCTAGACCCTGATGCTGGCCTCTCACCAGCCAGATGCTGTGACTTTAGGCAGAGACCAGTCACTTGAGGTTCTGTAACAGGGGGCCAGAAATATCCACTGCACGGGGGTGATTGTGGCATCAGAGGGAACGTTTGTGAACCATTCAGCACTGGGCGAGGCTAGGACACGCCTTGGCCTTGTGATACACCGTAGCCATTGTGGCTTTTATCAGCGTTCCCTATCTCTGACATTCCTCCCCTGGGCCCAGCTGTGGAAGGTGGAGAGAATTTTCCTGTGAAAAAAGGTACCCGCGGGAGAAATGCAGAGGACTTGTCAGGTTTCAGGCGCCCCCTGCTGACAGAAACTTGTCAAGACTGGGGAAATCATCACCAGGCCCCAGACAGTTTCATCTGTGAGGCAATAGCACCCCCTCTGGTCAAAGAGCAGGATTTCCTCTAGAATTTTCTCTGAGTTTCCAGGGCACCTGCGCTCAAAGAATGAAGGGTCAGCTGGGCAGGGCTCACCCAGGGAGGCCACAGCAAACTCAGTTTCCCCTGTGTTGGTGGGCCACCGCAGCTGGCTTTTCTGAATAGCCCCAGCTGCCATTCCTTCTCAATTTTGGATGATGGGGACAGTGGAAACCAAAGTATCACCTGAGCAGGGAGCCCTCTGGACTTGACGCATATGGACCCCCTCACCTGCTCCTGCCAGTTCTCTCTGAACCAGAACTAACCTACTCTTGTATGGCTTTTCTTTTGACTCTTTGCAGTCCTGTGGGCTCTAGCTGGACTCCAGCGGCCTTCTCCCCACCACATGGAAACTCAGTGATGTTCAGTTGGAAAATCCAGCAAGCCAGGCTCTGCTGGCTCTGGGCAATGTCTGAGTTGGAGAGAAGTGGGTTATTCCTCTCCAGAGCAGCAGAGCCTCTTCCGGGACCCCGGGTGCTCCCTGAGAGGGTGGCAGAGTGGATCGAGCATGGAATTTGGCGGGATGTGGCCTCTGCTCAGACCCCAGCTCTGTGGTCCTGGGCAGGCCAGGTTACCCAGGGCTTCACCCCTTGTGAGGGCGCTGTTGTGGGTCACTTAAAGCAATCTTCAGGCTATGCCTGGCACCAGCAAGCCCACCTCAGGTCTGTTCCTGTGATACATCCTTCACACTGAGTGGCTGAGGGGCTCCACCCTGGACTCATCCCTCCTGTGCTCCAGGCCTTACCCATGTAGCCCATGGCATCACTAGGGACCATCTCCCCACAGAGGGGAAGCGCCCACCAGGGGTCCCTCCACTGCAGAGCGGGCTCCCACCTGCACTCCTTCTGTGGCCCACACACCCGCTCCCCACGGCCACTTCTCAGTCCCTGTGGAAGTTTGGAGGTGGAGCAAGAGCACCCTGAAGGATTTCTGTTGCTCGCAGGCTCAGTCCCAGGCCTCAGGCATGTCCAGGAACCAAGTGACATCCTTGCTTCTGCATGGCCCAAGCTCCCCGTGTGACAGAGAGCACCTGCTGGATTCCCAGCAAAGGGGTGCAGGTAACATCCCAGGGAAGAACCCTAATGGAATCTATTTAGTGGTGGTACCTGAAGTTTTGAATGAAATGATGGTGATTCTGTGTCTGCTAGACCACCCAGGTTTGCAAGGGATGTGCACTGACACCCCGGGGTCACTGGCCATGGCCGGCACCCCTGTTGGGTACTTCCAGGCTGTCTGTAACTTGCAGATGCCCATAATGTCCCCGGGTTCACTGTTCCTGTTGTAGTCCTCTCACATGTTGGAAAACTGAGATCTGGGGGGCAGGTGGTCTACGAAGACCCCACAGTGGGGAAGTAGCAGAGCTGTTTGACTCAGGCGGTAGGCGAGTCCCCATCATCAGCCTCCGTGTCCAGATTCTGATCAGCTTCTGATCTAGCAAGTGCCTCCCAAGGCTCCCGACCACAGCGCAGGCTGGAGCTACCCTCCTTCCTCCTCATCACTGCGGGGAGGAGGCAGCACCCTGCCCACCTCACAGATTCAGAAACCGAGGTCCGGGAGGTCTAGCCAGCTGGAAGGGACTGCACTGCCTCAAGACAAGGCTTGCCAGACCCACATCACACTCCTAGCCTGAAGATGACTGGGTGGGCAAGTTTGCCTCTGCCCAGAACTGGAGACCACGGGGTGCCACCTTGGCTCAGTGTCACCAAGCACCTGCTCCTATCCAGGCTTTTCCTAGGATCACTCGACACTCACATGAAGGTTGGGAGTTGGTCCAATGGTTGCTCCATTTCACAGATGAGGAAACTGAGGTGGAGTAGATGAAAGACTTTCCATTATCCCACAGCAGGCGAGTGGCAGAGCCAGGACTTCAGGGACCAGTGCCAGGTCTTCAGCTCTTGGCCATCACTCTATCAGGCCACAGGTTACAAGGGCTAATACCACCACACAGGTGCTGGCCTCGGTTTAGGAATCTGCTTTGGACAGAAGATGTATCCTGATTGGTCTTCCTTCAGAATGGGGTGGAGGGTGCTGGGCAGACCCCACCTCCGCTCTGCTCTCTGCTTGGAGGGAGGAGATGCCCTGGACACACAGCTACCTGGGCTGGGCTTGCAGGATGGGGTCCAGGATGAGACCTGCTTGTGACATGGGTCGCTCAGGACGGTGTTGCTCTCCCCGAGCTGGAGCTGCCAGAATGGGTGCAGCTTCGGCTTTGGGGCTACCGTGAAGTTCTCAGAACACCTGGGGTCTGCCCTGGCCATGGATCCTGGGGAAAGGGTGCAGCCCCTGGGCTGAGGGAGTCCTGCCACCTCTGGAAGGCCTGGGGCACACCCAAGCTCCAGCCCCTGCGGTGGGCTCTCTCTTTTTGCTTATTTTGCAAACTTGTTGCAAACATAAAGGATGCAATGCTGAGAGTGAAAGAATGTTGGATTTTTAAAGATTTTATTTAAATTTTGATTTTTTATTTTATTTGTTCTAATTAGTTGTACATGACAGTAGAATGTATTTATACATAGATCACACGGAGAGTGCAATCTCTCTTTTTTTATTATACATATGAAAGATTTAAATTGCCACATCCTCTGTACGCTTGCTCATGGGGTCAGTATAGGTATCTGGAAGGCAGGCCCCGGCTGCTCTCCGCCTGCCATGATATGAAACCTTACTTTGCATGAGCACCTTCAATGCCTCCTTGGAAAACAGGACGCAGGAGTCATGAGAGTTTGCAGCTAACTAACATGCCTCATGTTTGTTTGAAATAGTCTTCTCACCTAAGGCCCGGAGATCAGTGTGTTTCTCATGGAGCCAGTCTCAGCCCCAGCCCAGCTGAGTCCAGCAGGAGGCTCATCAGGACAATGGGTAGGGAGGCTGAACCGTGCTGCCCAGCCGACCCCAAGATCACCCAGAGCCACTCGGAGCTCCAGGCCTGGGTCTCGTCCCCAGGAAAGAGCCAACCTGTTCCCTCCTGCACCCTGAGCCAGGCCTGTCCCACACCTTCTTCTAGGTGGCTGGACACCAGGCTGGAGGAAGCTGTCCACCTCGCAGAAGAACACACGGGCTCACGGCACCCCCGGCTACCCCAGCTGGACAGCAGTTGGAACATCCCTGATACCTGTTCCGTGCCGGGTTCCATAGCCTAGAACCTGCTGGGCTCCAACTGGGAACAAGCGCACCAGGACATCACTGCTCACGGGCCCTGGTCTGCCAGGGGGTGAGAAAACACCAGAACAAACAAAAACAAAAACATCTGCAGAGTGCCAGCACTTTGAAGATACCATACAGCAGTGCCTGTGGTACTGAAAGTGACTGGAAAGGATGAAGGACCACAGGCGGAGTATCAGAGGAGGTCTGAGACCCAGGGGAGGCCGAGCAAGCAGTCTCCCAGGGCCTGGGACAGAGCCTCCCAGGAAGGGGACAAGCAAGTGCCAAGGGCCTGAGGAAGAGTGGCTGGTGTCATCAAGGGCCAGGATCCAGGGGCTCTGGGGAGAGTTTGGGTTTTATTGTGTGTGTGTGAAGACGCCATCTGAGGGTGGAAACAGGGGAGCTGATTTCTAAAGCTCAAATTCCTAAGCACTCTGGGTCACATCCGTAGGTTCCGGTACTTACCACTAAACGTAGGGAGAAATCTTAAAAATAAGTGGACCACGTACATTATTATTAGCAGCTAAAATATCCATGGTGGTTCTCTGGTATCGAATATCCAGACTGTGTAAGTTTTGAGTTGCTGTATGTCCATCTGGTCTGAAAGAGGACAGTTGAGGCCTGGGCATTGCCAGGCACCCGTTGCATGGGTCACAACTCCTCTGGTATGTTTATCTGCCAACGTCAGATATGTTTACAGGGTGGTCATGACCCTGCTGGTCAAGGTGAGAAGATGCAGGAAGCTAACCTGTGGTTTGGGAAGGGGTACAATGCTTCCATTAAGAGCTGTCCCAGCCCAGGACCTGTGTGTTGGGAGGGTGGCTGGGTGGGTTCTGGAGGACCTGGGCTCCCCTTGGGGAAGGTCCACGGCTGAGGTATTGCTACAGGCAGACCTGGTTATGAGGTTTTGCCAGGCCACTGGACGCTCTGACCTCCCGCTCAGGGTCAAGGCAGCTGTAGAATGTGCAGGGCCACTGAAGATGCAGACCCCTGTTTAAAAGGCGTCAGGGCGTTCAAAACCCCAGCAGGCGGGCTTCGAAGAAGTGGGGGCCCTCCTGAGTCAGGGACCTCACAGGCTGCAGGCCTGGATCCCTCAGGCACGGGACCCCAGAGAAAAGACGAACAGTCCTTGCCAGGGCTGCTGGCCCCCACCCTGGTCTTTGGGGGAAAGAGGCTTCCTGGACCTATTTCCTGGGGTCAAAGTGAGGGAGAGAAGCCATCTTCAGAGACCTTGAGAGAACAGCACCCAAAGTAGGAGCTAGGGAGCCCTGAGAGCTAGGAAAGAACGCAGAGCCAGGGTCAGAGCCCTGGCCTCCTCCGTCACCTTCCTGCCAGGCCTCAGGGGCCCAGTTGGGCCGGGCTCCTACAGCTGTGGTGCAGGGGCAGGAGGGGCTCAGGTGCCAGCACGGACCCTCACTAGGCCCTGGGGCCCCTTCACCAGCTGGAGCAGGGAGAGCGAGGATGTGTCTGTGACGCTGCCAGATGAGACGGTGACTAATGGCCCTGCCAGGCCCAGGGACGCAGGGCAGGATTGGCTTGGCAGATGTTCCCTGATTACAAGGAAATCAAGGCAGGCAGATGTCCTTAGCCCTTGGCTCTCCCCCACGCCCGGCCCCTTCCCCAGCGCCCTCACGGAGCAGGCAGGGTGGAGGGAAGAGGGACGGTCTTGCCGAGAGCAGGGAGCTGCGAAGAGGCTGCACATCTGCTTCCAATTAACCACACAGCAGCGTTCTATTGTGGGTTTTTTTAAAACTCAACAACAAAAAACTCTTTTTTCTTAAATGAAATTAAGAGTTTTCAAAGCCACCATATGTTGACTGGTTAAATCCCTTGGCAGCAGTTCTTATCACCCAAGTCCCCAAAGTGCCCGGCCTCGATTCTGGCCTGACCTGGGTGGACCCTGAGTTGCGCTGTGCTGGGAGCAGGGAGCGGTCCCCTGCAGGCATGTCGAGGGGCCATTTCCAAAGGGAGACACAGGCCCAGAACTCCTGACTTGGCAGCAGCTTGGACTCGGGGAGGGTCTGAGCCTCCACTGATGGCAGGGCCCCTCGTAGTTCTCTTGGCCTCTGACTGGCTGGGGAACCCGGATTTAAAACCCTCCCCAGGTGACTTCAATGAACGATCCAGGAGGAGGGTGGCTGTGTGACCTCCCCAGCTGTGGTTGGGAGGGTACAGTGCTTACTAATTCAGCTACTATGCTGACAGCAGGTAATAGCAATCATTACTAGTATTTTTGGCAAACAAATTGGGGCTTACAGAAGTCAAAAAGTAGGACCAGCCTGGACTGGACACCTGGCTTCCGGGATTCCAGAGCCCATGCCAAGATGGAGCCTATCTTAACTTAGGCAAAGTAAGAACACTAAGGTTATTTCTATTTCTATGGCAGCCCATAATCAGCTGCCATTTTCTGGCTTTGTTTTTGAAGCAGGAGGCATTTCTCGAGGTGGACAGGAGCTTTCTCCCTGAGATGTATGCAAATACCAGTACAGCAATCCAGCTGTGAAGACAGATAGGAAGCCTCCCCAGCACACCTTCCCCATGACTCTCCCAGGGGTCTTCTGGACCAGACAGGACCTAGGGAAGATGCTGAGACCCACAACAGGTGACTGAGGCCACTGCATGTTTGGCATGATGGGCAGCCTTGAGCTGGGCGGTGAGGAAAGGGAAGGGAGAGGGCCCAGCTACACCCATCCTTGCTGCTGGGGCAGTAACCAGCTTTGCTTACCCATCTCTTCCTGCATCTCCCCTCAACACCTGTCTATACCAGTGGTGAGCACACCTTGATTCCCCGGGAGCTTGCTACCACAGCTTGCCTTCCTTCTCCAGCAGCTGAGTTAGAAGCTCATGGGCTTGTGTTTCTAGCAGGTTCCAAGGTGCTACTGATCTGCTGGCCCAGGGAGACACCAGGAGAACCGGTTTCCACTGATGCTCTCAACAGCTCAGTGAGTGGAAAGGAAGGAGCTGAAGCTGAGGGGCCCCCAACCAGAACCTGGTGAAGGAAGCTTTAGAAACCAAGCTTGCTGGCCAGAACCTCTAGCTTCTTAGTTTTAGGGTCCCCCTCAGGTAGGGTTCTCTTAGGGGACACAGCCTCAAACCTGGATGCTCCTGGGGTCCCTGAGAAGCTTCTGAAATGTCTGATGCTGGGCCTGCCTCAGCCACTGAAGTCGGCATCCCTGGAGTGGCACCCACAGAGTGGTTGGAAGCCCTAAGTTCCTCTGTGACTTCCCCGTAAGGGCCACATCTGAAGTCCTGGGCTCAGGGAATCAGTGGCCTCAGCAGTGAAGTTAGGGACAGACTGTGGGGGGAGAGAGCTGCTGACCCCCATGCTGCAGGTGGCAGGGTCCCACTAAGGGTCCTGGCTGGCGGAGCAAAGGGTGACTCATTTCACTGGCCTAACGGGAGAGAGGTCTCAGCTGGGGTGTCTGCTAAAATGCAGAACTGCCCAGGTAACTTTAAATTTCAGATGAACAGCAAGTACTTTTTCTAAGTATCCCCCAATACTAGCTGGGAACATACTTAAGATAATAGTAAAAAAGATTTATTGTTCATCAGAAATTCAAATTCAAAAGGGTGTCTTGTATTTTTTATTTGCTAAATGTGGCAACCCTAAGCAGGATCCCACTCAGAAAGGGCTCCAGTTCCAAGGTGGCTCTTCAGGGTGGGGGTCCTGGACCCCAGCCCCGCAGGAAGTGCCCGCCGTGGGCACCTGGAGCCGCCCCAGCGCGACTGCACGGATGCAGACTGTCCGCTCTGCCGAGGTGATGAGCAGTGCTGTGCTCGGGGCCGGGGCCAGGCGAGGGGAGTGCCGGAGGTTCAGAGGCCCCCAGCTGAGTGCCCTGACTTCACCTGAGCCCCCGCGCGTGCTTCCTTCCATCATTCTCAGAGGAGTGTGGCCTGGGGAGGATTTGGGCTGAGACCCTCATGCCCAGCTGGGACGGCAGTCAGTTCAGAGGCCCAGACCAGGCCAGTGGCCTGGGGACCTGGCTGGTGATGCTGGCGATGGCTGCTGGCCACTCTAGAGGACGAGCTGCCTCCACGCCCTGCCCGGGGCTTGTTCCGAGCTGTGCCCCCAGCAGCACCCAGGGACATGGTCCAGCTCATCCGGAAGGTTCTGTTTCTGCTCGGGGCTTAGTGTTCTTCAGGATTTTCGTTTACTGTTCTACGCTTCTTGGTCACAATATGACCTTGGGTTCCTTTACTGCTGCCACTGTAACAAAGCACAAGTTAAGACCACACTGCCTGGGAATCTCGGTTCTGCAAGCAGTCCTCAGCTTTGGGACTCCTGGGGTTGAAATCCAGATGTCAGCAGGGTTGAGTCCCTTAGCGGAGGCCCCGGGCCACGATCCACTTCTAGGCCCATTTCACTATGGGCTGGACCCCTATGAACTCATAGGACTGAGTTGAGCGGGCAGATCTTCACCCCAACAATTGCCTGCCTGCCTTCCTGGGCTTCTTGCGTGGCCCCCACCAGCGAAGCTGGGTCAAGGGCTTCTCAGACTTGAATCTGACGTCCCTTTTGCTGCTGCCTTCTGCCTCCAACAAGAGAATGTTCTCCGCTTTTCCGGGCTTATGGCAGTAGGTTGGGCCCACCCAGAAACCCAGGATGCTTTTGCTATTTAACTCATGACCTCTGCAGAGTCCCTCGTGCCATGTGAGGGATGCATGCACAGGCTGTGGGAGCGGCTGTGACCATCTTCAGGGGCCGTGGTGCCTACCACAAGCACCCGTGCAGCCAAGGGTGGTATCTCTAGCTTGCGGCGCTGTGACTTTTCCATGTGGCACCAGCTGTGGACCCACTGCTAGGTCAGGACACAGGGCCACAGCAGACCTCCTGTGCCCCACCTGGCCTTGGAGTGCAGGGACACCTGTGTGCGTGCTGGGAGGGCCCTGCCGCAGCCCCCTTGCTGGTTCTCCTTTTCGGGCTTCCAGAGAACCTAGCTCGGTGTTGCTTTCCAGTGTGTAAGTGAGGTCCCCACCCGCTTGTTCATCCTGGGGACAGGAGCAATCCATACAGGTGTGGCTGGGGCCTGGGCTGTGGCACTTACTCTCAGGACTAGTCTGGGGTGAACATGAGGAAAATTGAAGGGGTGGAAGGGAAAGGAGAGGGGCTGACGGGTCCCTGCCCTGACCCAGGGTTTGATAGGTCACACTGGAGTCTAGAAGGCCCTCAGGCAAGAGCACTATGGGAGAGCTGTGTGCGTGAGGGTCTGTGTGTGCCTGTGGGTGTGTATGGGTGTTGGGTCATGGGGAAGGAGAACAGGTCCCTTGCCCTGCCTGGGGTAGAACTCCCACGGCATGGGAGGACCAAAGGAGGAGCTGCAGAGACAGTCCAGGGCAGAGCGGGGAGAGCGCTGCCCCCAGCTGCACCTACAGGCAGAGCGTACAGAGCAGAAATGGGAGCAGGGGAGGCCCCAGGGCAGGGGCAGGGGCAGGGGCAGGGCCTCGGGCACCACCGCCCGACTGCCCATTTGCTCTGTGCCTTCAGGACAAGTCTCAGAGACTCAGGTGACTGACTTTTATGATGTTGTTGTCACCAGCCGTCTTCTTTTTCCTTTGGGAAGAGGGCCAGCCGAGCTCTCCCTCCCATATTGCGGAGTGAGGTGTCCCCCAGTGTCTTGCATTGTGAGATAATGCAAGAAGGTTCGGGGGAGAAATGATAGGTTGTGAGCATCCTGACCCAATCAGTGAATTAGACCCCGATGGCATTAACTGGGAGGTAACTGGAGGCAGGTGGGGTGTGGCTGGAGGAGGGGGCGTGGCTTTGGTGTGCGTTTGTCTGGCCAGCAGCCTCTCTGCTCCCTGGTCATCCTGCGAGCAGCTTCCCTCCGCCATGCTCTTCCACCGTGATGGAGCTGCCTGTATGTGGACGGAGACCTCTGAAACCGTGAGCCCTTGAATAAACTTTTCCTCCTCTGTAATCATCCTGGTCGGGTGTTTTAGTCACAGCTGCAAAAAGCTGACTAAAACACAGAGTCCCAGGAGCTGGGCAGGAGGGCAAGGCCACCTGTCTCTTTACCAGGCTCCCGGTGGAGCCTGGTAAAATTTTATTATCAATTATTATATGTGGGTTTTGTGCAGGCCTCAGGCATGCTCTGCAAATACTCTCCCACAGAGCCACACTCTGGCTTAGTAATATCAGCTCTTTTGTTTATGTCCGGGGTCAAATCTGAATTAATTTCTTTATAGATTGTGTGGTAAGGATCAAGTTTCTTTTTTCTTTCTTTTTCCTCTTCATACGAATATTCAGTTTTCCCAGCTCCAGTTTGTGGAAAATATTCCCCTGGAATTCCCTTAGCTCCTTATTGAGGATCAGTTGGCCGCACCTGGGAGGGTGTCTCTAAGCTCCTTGTTCTCTCCTCTGACACGTTTCTTTATCCTAGTGCAATGCCATCTTTTCTCGACTACTGCTCTACAAAGTTGTGAGGTCAGGCGGTTTGAGTTCACTCGACCTACCCTTCTGTTTCAATGTTGGCTTGCTCTTCAGGCCTTTTATGTTTGCATGTAAATCTTAGATGCAGCTAGATACATTTACTGAAAGGGCTGCTGAGATTTGGATTGGGGCTGCTTTGAATCTGAACGAGCAGACAGTCTTCCTGTCCGTGACAGAATTGTATCTATTTCTTGAAGTCTTTTTAAACTTATCGGAGTGAGGTTTTTAGTTCTCAACACACTAATCTTGAATCCATTTTGTAAAATTTATCACCAAATATTTCATGCCTTTGATGGTACTGAAAATATTTCAAAAATTCCTTTTTCTAATTATTTACTTGTATATAAAATACAGATGGTTTTGTATATTCAAAACACTATCAACCGAAATCCCAGCAAACTTGTTTTGGTTAAAAATTTCCAATTGTGAGAAATTAATGTTTTAGTTACTATAACTAATACAGAACTTTGAAGAAACAGAGCTGAGCTGGGTGTGGTTGCATACACCCGTAATCCCCGTGATTTGGGAGGTGGAGGCAGGAGGGTCTCAAGTTCAGATTCAGCCTCAGTAACTTAGAGAGGTCCTAAGCAGCTCAGCAAGACCCTGTCTCTAATAAAATATAAAAAGGGGCTGCGGATTTGGCTCAGTGGTTAAGTGAAACAAAACAAAACAAAAGAAAACAAAACAAAATCCCAGACCTGTTTGATTCCTCGGGATTTTCCAACATGCACCAATCATGTGATCTTGGTGTTACGGTCTATGTATGATTTCAATTTCTAGCTGATATAGAGCTATTGAGTTCCTTTAAATCGATTTGGGTACTACTTGTGTTTCAAAGGATTTGTTCACTTATTCTGATTCGTCAGATTGGTTGGCGGAAGGCTGTTACTATTACGCCTTCAATGCCCAGGCACCTGCGGGGCCGCCTCCCCTCGTTGCTGAAGTTAGTCATCTGCCAGTCTCCTCCTCCGGACTGGTGTAGCTCAAGGTTTACCAACGTCACTGAAGTCTTCAAAAAACGAGCTTCTTTTTAGTTGATTTTCCTTTATTCTCCTAGTTTTTTTTTCCCCGGATTCTTGTCTGACCATTTCGTCTGTCTACTTTGGGTTTGATCCACCTTTATGTGTGAAAGGGTGCACTCGTGAGATTTGGCATGCTGTCATGTTTGAGAAGAGTGCAGTGCGACGGGCACTACCCCGTCTCCAGGTGTCCTCATCTTCCCACGGAGGGTCAGACAGCAACTCCCGCTCCCTCCCAGTGCCGGCAGCCACCTTCTACTCTCTTCACTCTGTGAGTTTGACCCCTTAGGGGCTCTGGGTGGGTGGCACAGCGCAGCGTCTGTCCTCCAGTGCCTGGCCTGCACGTCCTGAGGTTCACGCGTGTCCTGTGCGTGTCAGGGTCTCCTCCCTCTCTGAGGCGCGATGTTCCAGGGTGTAGCTGCCCAGCTCGGCTGGTCCTCCCTCATCGTGGGCACCTGGGTTGCTTCCAGTTAGGGGCTGCAGTCGGGCATGCTGCTCTGGGCAGGGGTGGGCAAATGTCTCTTGAGCCCTGGCTCTTCCCTCTTTGGAAGAAGAGATTGCTGGACATGGAATTGGGAGGTTGCGGGCTGGTCTCCACAGTTCCCAGGACCTGCCACGCCTTCCCCGGCGGCTGCACTAGCAGCCCCAGGGGCCCACTTTCTTCATGTCTGAGACAAATGGTTTCCTGTCTCGCTGCTGTTGTGTTTGCAAAGCCATCCTAACAGGTGCGAGTGTCATCGTGGTGGCCGAGTTTTAGTGTTTATGGCCTCTTAAGAAAAGAAGCTCAGGACTGTGCTCTTCACCGGTGGACTCTGCCGCTCACCTTCATTGAGGCTCAATTTCACTGAAGAGCTGGAAAAACAATCTTTATATCAAAACCAGTGATTGGATCATTTAGCAGTTACAAATCCCAACTTTAAGTGAACACAAAACCATTTAGAAATAATCCTAGCAGCTCTGGAGGCTGAGGCAGGAGGATCTCGAATTCCAAACCAACCTCAGCAACTTAGTGAGACTCTAAGCAACTTAGTGAGACCCTGTCCCTAAACAAAATATAGAAAGGGCTGGGGATGTGGCTCAGTGGTTAAGTGCCCCTAGGTTCAATCCTTGGTACCCAAAAAAGAAAAATTGCTAAGTCAAACCACGTTGGTCTCCCTCCTTGGGTGTGGCACAAGACATGGCTGGTAGTGGCCTATCAGAGCTGAAGGTTCAATTTCCAGGAATTTTGTGAGCTGCTTGTTAGCCATAACTATTCTGAAAAATGAACAATGTCAAACTAATAATGAAATTATATTAAAAAACCAAAGCAAATAATGAAAGTCCTTGCTTCCCAGTCACTTAACTGCACGTTCCTGTGATTATTGGTGTCTGCGGTGTCTGTGCAGCGGAGCCCTGGGAGATGAGAGGTCATCCACCTCCACTGTTGTCAGGAATGTGGCTCTGGTGGCTTGAAATTGGCCACAGGAATATTTTCGGGATGGCACCTAGTCCTGGCTGCATTGCTGGGCTGGTTGTCTAGACCAACGGGACTGCTGGGGAAATGCTCTCCTGCAGACAAACCCTAATTATGCGGCATGCTTGTTGCTGTTATATTGTGAACAGCACAAGGAAAAAATTGAGGAGATGTGCTTCCAGGATTCAAAGACTATCATTTTAATTCAGCAAGGAAGTCACTCACGTCGTTGTCGAGGCAGTGAAGTTTTGACATGCCTTTGTTATTTTACTTTCCTTTTACTAGTTGACGTACATGAAAATATCAACCAACATTCAGGTTGGAACTATAATTGTTTGTCAACGGTGGGAGCCCAATTCTTTGCTGAATTGGGTATCAATCAAGCCTTCATTCATAGCCTGATAATACGATCCTATTGTTGGTGATAGAATTCTAAAAGCTGATAATGGTAAGAAATGGTGAGTTATACGAAACTAAGGAGGGGGGACCCGACTGCAGGGGCTGTAGACCTATCACTTGCGGGTTGTGTGCTGCAGGTCCCTGTGGTCAGCCCAGAGTAGAACACATGTCAGTGCACGAGCACACACATGTGCACATATTGTCACTTCCCGGTTGCCGACTGCTGACCCCACCAGGGCAGAGCTGCCCCGCCTGACCGGCACTCTCAGCCAGCGTCAGATCTTGGACTCCCAGAAGCAGTTGGTGGAAACTCCGAGAAGCACAGCCTGACCTCTGGAGTGGCCGCTAAGGGAAGCCTGTGACTTAAAGTTCAAGGACACTAATGTTCAAGGATGGCCAGAGCACATGCGAGGGCTCCAGTTGGAAAACACCGATTTAAGACTCTAAAACTTGAACTTGCAAAGGGCTTTCATTATGAATTGACACCACGGCAGAGAAGCTTTCTAAACCTCCTTCACAGATTCCACTGTGGAGAAGGATCCGACAAGTTAAATTCCTGTGCACATTCCCTCCCTGAAAGTCTACCTGTCCCCCCAACCCCGGCCCCAACAGGGGTCCAAGCAGCTGGTGTGGGAAACATGATGCCTGCACTCTCTATGGCCACCAAGTCACTGTGCATGTTCAGGAAGACAAGTTGACAAGTGGAGGGCAGCTTCCCAGTTCAACACTGTCCTCTGGCACCAGCCTCCCTGCTCTGGTCTGTGCATGTGGCCTCCCTGAGCCCCGGGAAGGACACAGCTCTCTGGGTAGATTGGCCTCCTCTCCCAGAAGGCCCTGGGTCCAGGCTGGCCAGCTTGTCTCAGTCTGCCAGGCCGTTCCTGGCTTCCATGCTGGATGCCCGAGTTGCTGTGGATTTGTTTCTTACTGCTGCTGCAACAAATCCTAAATGTCATGGACTAAAGCACCACAAGTTTTTTGTAGCTCTGGAAGTCAGGAGCCGTTACATGAGTCTCACAGGGCTGAACCCGTGGTGCCAGCCAGGTCATATCCCTTCGCGTCCCTCCTAAAAGCTCCAGAGGAAAGCCCGTTTCCTTGACCTTCTAGGCTCTCAGACCACCTGTGTCCCCTGGCTTCTGGCCCCTCCATCCACACTCCTCTGTCTTCAGAGCCATTGCCGATCTCTCCCCGTCTCTTTCTCTGACCTGACCTCCTGGCTCCCTCTCATAGGGACCCTTGTGAGAATAACCTGAATACCCAGCCAAATCTTCTGCCCAAGACCGTCAGCTCAGCCGCATGCACACAGTGCCCTCTTCTGTACTGGGTACCACAGTCTCAGGTCCTGGGATGGAGACACCCCAGGGAGACTCATCCAGCCAATGGCACCTAGGAAACCCCTGGGCCCTGAGCAAGCTAGCATTGCCAGTTGGGCCTCTCACCCCTTCTTGCCATGGCTCCATCACAGCCAGCCCTTCCCACGGGCCTGCAGACGGGACCAGCTGACAAGCTGGGGGAGGGGCTGATTTACACCATCCTGGATGGTGCCTCTGTTCAACCCAGACGTGGCCACGATGATTCATCCTGACCCAGCAGCATGACCTTGTGAAAATTAATTAACCTTTCTGGGCCACAATGGCCTCCATCAAATGAGAGTAATAAACCTTCCCCTTGGGCCTGGGTTGGAGTGGGGGTGGGCAGGAAGCCCCTCCCGAGGCCCAGGTCAGCCCCTCCACTGGGGTTAATCGAACCCATTTCCATGGGTTAATTCTCATACTACTTTCATTCCAAAGATGGTTCTTGGCCTCACAATGGCTCAACAATTAGAGCAGCAGAGGAGACAATGGTTTGGAGAGAAAGGAGCTGCCCAGGACTAGAGCACAGGGCCAGGGTGGGCCATGGGTCAGGCAGGGTTGGTTCACAGGACATTGTCCCCATTCCTGGGCTGCACACTGAGCCCAAGCCTGCCTGCTGCATGGGGCTCTAACCCAGAAGTGCAAGTCCGTCCTGGGGGTTACGTAAAGGCACAGGACGACCACAGCCTCTTTTCATTGAGAATATGATGTGACAAAATAGGTTCATGTTAAAATTAACATAGATATTATACACCAAATAATTAAATCCAAAGTATATATCTACAGCAAAAGGTGCTGCCTCAAGGCCATCATGTTAAATGAGAAATGCCAGTCCCAAGAAAACAAAGGCTGCATCGTTCCACTCATACGAGGTCCGAGAGTGTTTGCTGCAGAGACGGGCAGTGGGCCTGGTCACCTGGGCTGCCCAGGACTTCCCCAGCCTTAACTTGACAGTCTGACCCAGATTGCACTTGGTCCTGGGCCACCTGGAAGATGGTCCCCCACTGTAAGTCCTGGGGCACAGGTGATCCCTTCCACGGGAGCAAGCTGCCCTCTAGACCCTGGCCGAGCCCTGGCTGCAATTGCAAATCACCAGGAAGGTTTGGAAACGGTGTGCCTTGGCCCCACATCTAGGAGGCCAGATTCCTTAGCTTTGTGAGGGGCCTGGCTGCTTCTTCATCTCCTAAGGAACTGCTGTTCTCCGTAGACAGACTGGGAGACTTGGTCTTCCTAGACTGAAGTGTGAGAAAGCGTGGCTGCTGTAACACCTCCACCTGGTCACTCTGGTGACCAGGCTCGTGGCCTCCCTGTGTCCAGGCAGCCCTGGGGGAGAGGGGACTCCACTCCATCCTGTCTTCTGCCAGGAGGTGCTGGGGACTGAACGCAGAGGCACGCCACCATGGAGCGAACCCCCAGCCCTTTTTACTTTGTATTTTGAGATGGCATCTTACCAAGTGTCCAGGGCCCTGGACCTGCGGTCTTCCTGCCTCAGCCTTCCGTCACTGGATCACGTGCCACATGCCTGGCCATGAACCTCAGTTCTAGTGAGGATGGACCCAAGCCAGCAGACCAGGCTCCACGTGCTGTTGGGTGGGGTGCCTCCTGGTGCACATGGGGACCTGGAGGGGACCCCAGAGATAGCGTGGAACAGGGACAACCTGACTTGGGTCTGGTGGGACCTGGAGCAGTTCCTGGCTCCTCGTAGGCATAGGCACTTGGCCATGTGCTGAAGTTAGGAAAGCAGGCATAGTTGGTGTGTCTTCTGATTTAAAAACACCATTTTAAAAATTATGAAATAAGCATTTCCATGTTGGAGCACCATGTTTCAAATCTCATACAATTTTTAAGAAGTAAACAGAAAATAAAATGCATGTTGATACTAGGAAGAAGACCCATCTCCAGTGTCCTTTCTCCAGGGAGGAAAGCACGGGCATGCTCTGTCCGGGAAGTGCCAGTGCCCCGTGAGTAGTCGGGTCCTGCTAGTAAACACCACTAGTCAGCAGTGCGGCTTCCGGAAAGTCACTAACCACACACTAGTGTTTACCCTGCCATTTGTCGTGGGAAGAAGTGAGTCTGAAGGATGAAACTGAAGCGCCCTGCCCGGTGATGCTCACCTGCTGGGGCTAACACTGTGTTTGGTTCCCGAGCCCCTGGTGCACCAGAGGGAAGCCCAGCAAACCTGGAGGCAGCCACCGTGGGGAAATGCCCTCACCTGGTGCTTTCCTGAGGCTGAGAAAGAGCAAGACCAGCGTCTTGTGTTGAATGCTCCTGTTGAGTTCTGGGTCCTGAGCTCTGCCAGCATGCAGACTCCCTCGTCCTTTCCCACCTCTGAAGCTGCACCTGACTTTCTCCCAAGGAGGCCAGCTCTTCTCCCCACATGGAGGCCCAGACACCACCACGGGGAGTCAGAGGTAACTGAAGGGGACAGGTGTCCGTACAAGGGCAACTCAGAGTGATCTCAGGAGAGGCTGGTGAGCTGGTCTTGGGAGACCAGGTCTGCACACACCAGGGTGGGTCTGTGTGCATCCCCAACCACGGAGTTCAGCTCTGCCTTCGTGTCATGCACACAGCATGATTCATCTACCTGGGGCACGTGAGCTCCATTCCAGGTCTGCCTGTGGTGATTCTAATTCTGAGATCGGCAGATCTTTGGGGAAAAGACTGCAGATGTTTTAGGCTTTGTGGCCACCTGTCACCTCTGTTACCTAGTCTTCTCTGTTTTTTTTTAAATTTTGTTTTGTTTTGGTTGGTGGGTTTTTGTTCAACTGAAAGACTAAAAAAAAACAAATTTCAGGTGGTTGTTTGGCCTCCTGCTATGGCTGGTTAAATTTTGCAGTTTATTGCTATTGCTAGAAATATTCAAATTTACCTGCCTGTTCTACTATTGAGGGATGCTGGAGTTAGCAGACCTGGCTGCCGTGAGTGGCGCTGAGCCAGCCCCACAGTGCACTGTGAGTGTACCTACTGGGGACGTTCCAGGGGCAGAGCTGCTGATCTGAGCCACATGGATCTTCACCTTTTGCAGGGAAGGAGGGCAGAGCGTCAGAGTTCTGGTTGCTCTGCATTCTCAACGCCTGGCCTTGTGCTATTGTCAACTATGACATTTCTGGCAGGTGCACACGATTCCTCTCATTTTGGGTTTAATTTGTGGTTTTTTTTTTTTTTTTTTTTTTGCTTACTAATAAGGTCAGGCACATTTCTACTTGTTTGCAGCTGTTTGGATATTGTCTTCTATGAGGGACCTCTTCAAGTCCCTATGGTGCCCCTACCTTTTTTCTGGTTGTCTATGATTTTTTAAACTGGTGATGGATAATAGTTCTTACGTGTTTTGTGTCCTTACTGCTGACGTGTTACAAGTCTCTTCTCTCGCTCTGAGACTTGACATCTCACCCTCTGGATGGTGCCTTTTAGTGATCAACAGTTCCTGATTCATGAAGACAGAGCTCATCAATCATTTCCTCCTTTGGTTAGTGCTTTCTGTGTCCCAACATTTAGGAATTGTTTCCAGGTCCAGGGTCGGGAGGAAGTTTCCCATATCATCTTTTAGGAACTTTGTTCTGCCGTTCTGAACATGTCTCCTGGTGCGCTTGTTTTTACTGGAATTGGCTTTTGTCAACAGTGGAAAGTAGCATTGAGACACTTTCCTCTTTTCTGTCGGGCTCCTGTCTCACAAGGTGGAGGAGGCCCACGTGAGGGCTGGTGGACTCCGTCCCACGCGGCCTGCATTGGCCAGACCTCCGTGGACAGGAGCTCCGTTCCATACTACCACTGGGCATGCTTGCTTACATAGAAAGTCCTCTCCCTCCCTGCCTCTCCCCCTCCCGGGTTCCCGTGCAGAGAGGGTCCAGCAGCTCATCATGGACACAAACTCAAAAAGTGGGTGAGTGGGTGCTGGGCAGTGAGAACCAGGGGAGGGATGCGGAACCCAGTTTCTCCGGGGAGACTGAGGCATGGGCCGGCCTTCTCCCTTGTTCCTCCTTCCATCCTGGCCCCTGAGGATGGGTGGGCTGTAGGCTGGGCTCTGCACTCACGTGTGCAGAGCAAGGACCATGCGTGGATGTGCTGGGGTGGGGTGGTGTAAAGCCCCAGGACGAACCTGGAGCATCTTTGAACTGGAAGCTTTAAAAATTAAAAACCATAATATTAGGGACCACATTAGGGAGAAAAGCATAAAAATCCTGATAAAGCTTGAGAGGAAAGCAGGGGCGATGCCGAGCGCCCACCCACCCACCGAGCTTGGCAGGCCTGTGTCAAAGGACTCGGATCTCGCCAGAATCTCCAGCAGCCTCTGGGACATGCTCGGGCCTGTGGCCCATGCTGCTGTGCACGCAGGGCTCCTCTCGCCCGCTGGGTTTGCTGTCAGTGGTGGTGCATTCTCCTCCTCCTCCTCCTGTTCTCAAGTAAGCTGGATGCCCTCACTCCCACCTTCTAGCTCTGAGGTCCTGTGAGTCCATTCTGTCCTGCGCACGGGGCTGGCTTCACAGTCGAGTGCCTTTGCAGTCCGGCCACTGGTGAGCCTCATGTGAGTGCTCAGTCCTATGCCCAGGGGCCCTGATTCACGTGAAGGAGGGGGCCCAGCACTGGAGAACTTGCTGGTCTCCAGGTGGTTCTGGCGTGCAGCGCACTCAAGACCACTCTGCCTGAGGCTACAGCATGCGTCAGTTGCTCTCCACCTGCTCCAGACAATGACCACCCTCTGTCCTGTGCACCAGACCCAAGCTCCTAATGCCAATATCGTGCCCAAAGCAGCCACGAGCAGGGGTCACAAATGTCGGGAGATGGGCAACTCACATGCCTCACCCTCATAGAGGTGAACCATTTTTCCAGTTCAGATATGGCCATCCACGTACCAAATCTGGACCAGGCAAGGTCCACCAGGACCACTGGGCCTCCATCCAAACATCTGGAAAGCGCCTTCCATAGCTCTCAACTGTCAAGAGACTCTCAGGTGCATCTCTCCAGAAGTCTGCATGAAGCACAAAGTGAGCATTGCCCTAGGGGGTTCCCCTGTCTCAGGGAACCACTGTGGGAGACTGGAGGCCAAGGGGACAGATGGCCTCTTCCCGGCAGCTGCTGTGACATGCTGGGTGTTACTTAAACCTGGCTGTAAGCTTCCCGGGGCTGGGCAGCTGGCTGGTGGGAAGTTGCCTTCATGTTCCTAAGGCAGCTCTGTGTCTTTACACCATCAGAAAGCCCCGCTGTGCAAGGGCACTGATCAGTTGACTTAGGACCCTCTTCTAGTTTGGCCTCAGTCAGCTGACCAGTCAAGGTCACCTTCTGTGGTGCTGCAGGCTGTGATACCTCCATGTGTGAATCTGTGGAACGAAATTCAAGTCCTAATGGAAGACTCCTACATTAGGAATTCTTGATACATGTTTTACTCTGTCCATAAAAGCAAAGAAACTGTTTAGGAAAGAGGAAACTTCTGTTTGCTAACGTCATTTTCATCACTGTGATCACGACTTGTCATTTTCACCGTCCGCATCCCTGTGGTCCACACAGCAGCCCTGGCTGCTCTCACATGTCTGTACTAAGGATGCTGTGGTTGACCTGTCAGAATGGCCATCCTCTGTCCAAAGATCCCAGGAACCTACCTGTGAACTAGTGGGGGTTATTACTGGTTGTGCTGAGTGGGTGCTCACCCATAGGGAACCACAGCAACCCCAGTGAGAAGGTGTTAAAAGAAAATGATAACATCAATTATTTGTCTAGGGCTCAGTGCATGAAGAAATCAAGAGCTTTGGGGCTGCATGTGAGTTGGGAATAATTACCCTCCAAACCTCTGCCTAAAAAGATGAGGGCCTGGGATCAGGGCAGCAATGTGATCACTCAAAATCAGTTAAACTTCCTGGCTACAGCTAGGATGAGGGGAACGATGTCTCTTTGGTTGGACCGAGTGGGAGAGAGAGTAAAGTGCCCACATAGTCCCCAGCACATGGTGGCACCAACTGGTGGGGCTCATTTCCAATCAGGTTGCCAGTGCTGCACATTTATTCATAGACCTCTATCTCTCTGAGTTTCAGGGATCAGAAGGGCACATATGGAGCAGAGGACAGAACATGGTGGGTGGGGAGGGTGACATGGGCTGGGGTGAGATCAGAATACGTGTCATCCGTGGGATGACTGCTCTCTGGGCAGGGCCATCACTCTTGAGGTTGTCCAAGTGCTGGACCCAGTGGAGTAAGGGACACCTGGTACTCCTCGCAGGTCCCAATTAGAAAATAAGAGGTATCTTTATTTTACACATCACGAACATGTCTAAGGTAGAGCAACAAATATGTGACTTACTATGAATTTTGAAAGATTAAAGCCACTTAATTCAAAGACATTCAGGTAACACCAAGTTCCTGAACACAAGGACCTGACCTTTGTGGGGTACCTTCAGCTTGTCTTCCCAGGGTGTGCTGTGCAAGAACCTGGGGAACTGGGGAACTGACAACCATCTATGAGTGAAAGCAGAAGTTTTGCCTGCAGCTGAATGTCTTCATTTATGTCTTAGTTGTCAATGTTTTTGCCATTTCTTCCTCTTTGATTGAACTAGCATGGGTGACATTTCCCAGCACAGCTGATGTGATGGTTATCCAGGCAGTCTCCAAAGCTGTCTGATGTGGGGAGTCATGTTTCTCCTTTGGCAGTAGATGGCCTCTGGGATCATGGCTTTTGTGTGAACCTGGGTAAACTGGGAGGTTGTCAGTGTTTCTGAGCCCCCTCTAAAGCTGAGCTTATAAGGCCACCAAGTGAAGTGGATTCCAGGACATGAGGAGTTCCTTTAAAGAGAGGAGCACATACTAACTGTCACCTTTCTCTAAGATGGGAGGAAGAGGTGAGCACTGTCAAATGATGACAGGTGGGAGAGAAGAAAACTGGAACAATTCTTTTTTCATATTTTTACTAGTGAATTATAATTGTATGTAATGGTGGAATTTGCTAATATACATTTGTATATGCTCACAATAAATAATATAATTTGGACAATATCATCCCCAGAATTCCCCTTTCCCTTCCATCCTCTTTCCTCCTGGACCCTTTCCCTCTATTCTGCTGATTTATCTCTTTTTTCATGAGATCCCCCACTTTTCTTTTCCTTTTTCCTCTCTGGCTTCCACATATGAGAGAAAACATATGACCCTTGACCTTCTGAATTTGATTTATTTCACTCTTAATTGTCTCTGGTTCCATCCATTTTCCCTGAAAATGACATGATTTCATTCTTCTTTTTAACTGAGTAAAACTCCATTATGTATGTATACCACACTTTCTTTATCCATTTATCTACTGATGGGCGCCTAAGATGGTTTCATAGTTTAGTTATACAAACTGTGCTGCTGTAAACAAGGGAATGCACGTATCACTGTAGTATAATGCTTTTAATTCTTTAGGAAAGAAACTGAGGAGTGGTATAGCTGGGTCACATGGTGGTTCCATGCCTAGTCTTTTGAGGAACCCTCCATACTGATTTCCAGAGTGGTTTCACTAATTTACAGTCCTACCAAACAGGGTAAAAATGTCCCTTTTTTCTCCACACTACTTCAACATTTATTATTGTTAGTATTCTGATGACTGCCATTCTAAGATGAAATCTTAGTGTAGTTTTGACTTGCATTTTTTCTAATTGTTAAAGATGTTGAACATTTTCTATTCATTGGCCATTTTTGTTTCTTCTTTTGAGAAATGTCTGTTTAGTTCATTTGTCTTTTTTTTTTTTTTATACCAAGGATTGAACCCAGGGGTACTTAACCACTGAGACACATACCCAGCCCTTTTTAGTATTTTATATAAAACAGGGTCTCACTGAGTTTCTTAGGGGCTCACTAAGTTGCTGAGGCTGTCTTTGAATTCATGATCCTCCTGCCTCAGCCTCCTCAGCCCCTGGGATCAGTGGTGTATGCCACTGTACCCAGCAGCCCATTTATTTATTGGGGGTTTTTTCATTTTTTTGGTGTTGTTTTTGACTTCCTTATATATTCTGGATATTAATCTTCTGTTAGAAGAGTGGATAGATAGCAAAGATATTCTCTCATTCTGAGGTTCCCTGTTCACATTCTTAATTGTTCCCTTTGCTGTGCAAAAACTTTTTTAATTTCATAGCATCAATTTTTTTAACTCTTGATATTATTCCTGAGCTTTAGGGCTCTACTGATAAAGTTGTTGCCTGTGCCTATATGCTGGAGTTTTGGCCCTGTTTTCTTCTAGAAGTTACATGGTTTCTGGTCTAATTTTGAGGGTTCTTTGATCCACTTTGAATGATTCTTGTGCAGGGTGAGAGGAAAGGGTCTAATTTCATCTTCTCTAAGATTTTCCCAGCACCAATTGTTAAAAGGCTATCTTTGTCCAGCCTATGGTTTTGAAGCTGTAGGAAATCTTAGAGGCTGACATAGGCTAGCAGGACAGTCCGGGACACAGTGCTCCACACTCTCTCACCAATACTGGATGCACATGAGAAAGAAAAGACCAGGAGGTTCAGGGAAACAACCCCTGCCATTGTGTATAGACAAAGACCCTACAATGTCTTGTGGGAGGATTGGGGGAGCAGGGTTGTGCCGCAGGTCTAGTGAGGGTTCCCAAACTGAAGCACAAAGAGGAAGCAAATAAAGGAAAAAATAAACAATAGAACAGAGCACCCAGGAACTGCAGGACAGTCTCACATGACCTGAATCTCCTGTGAGAGGAGTCCTAAAAGGAGAAGAGAGAGAGGGAGAATCAAGGAAGAAACATGTGGAAAACCCTCAGTGATTATTTATTCAGAAGTGATAAAATGTAACAATCCATAGACCGCCCCCCCCCAAAAAAAAAAAAAAAAACTCAGAGAACTCAAAGCAGGATGTGTGCAAAATAAAATATACCCAGATGCATCACAGTCACTAACAAAGAATGGATGACACCAGAAACCATGAAGGCGTCCGAGCCACAAAGATGACAATTTCAACAGACTGTACCGGAAGCTGTGTGAGCCAAGACAATGCAACAACCACATCCCCAAAGATAGGAAAAGCTGGCATTCAGAACTCTGTTCAGAGGCATCTTGGAAAAACAGAGATGATATGGAGACTTGTACAGACAGGCAAACCCTCGGAGAAAATCTCACTGCATCACACCAAAGAAGTACTGAAGTCCCTCGGGGAGAAGGAAACTGACACCAGTCTTGGAAATCATGATTTGGTCCTCATTCCCTGTTGTTGAAGACTAAACATCCAAGAATTAATGAGGCAAGCATAAAAAGCAAGTTTTATTTAAGAGAGAGAGACAGAGATAGAAGGGACCCAGGGAGCTGGGTGTCCATGGGAGTGGGGAAGTTTCGATTTTTTAGAGACTCTCACCCCTCTCTCTTCATGCATACATTCCCCAAAGCAGGAAAAGAGCAGCCCAGGGGGTAATCGTTATCATTTCTTTGTGTTGGGAAGTGTGGATCTCCAGAGGTGTTAGCAGTCAGTTGGGCAGGAGAGGTGCTACTGTAAAGGACATGGGCAGCGACTGCTCTGGCTGCTTCAGGCTGAGAGGGGGGCAATGTGGGCCAGCAGCTTGAGTTTTCATTTTAGGAATTTTTCATGTCAGTCAAGGGGTCCATAGTAAAGTCTGGTTTGGAAAGAACAGGTTGTAAAGTCAATCTGAGAGGCAGGTGTTCTATGAGAGAAACCAAGAAGATGTGAGAACTGGAATCATATTAATAAAAAAATCAATGAATACAATGATGATAGAGACCAGCAAGTTTTCCATTAGGAGGTACAAGAGTTAAGAAGTTGATCCCATGATAAAGCTGACCTCTGTTTGGGAATGTATATCTTGAAGGTTATTAGTTACATTGCCAGAGTTATCAGGAATGTAAACATAACATTTAGTTTTAATATTGTCACAGATGCTCCCTTAAGATGTAGTTAAGATGTATAATGTCATCTGATTTTTGCTAAGTACCTTTCTATTGACATAACCTCTGTGTTTAGTTGATATCCCTTTATTTCTGTCACTTGGGGCTAGAAAATCATACTAGCAAACACAGATCAAGCCTGCCTATATAGGAGGTTAAGAAGATTTGTAGGTCTCAAATTGATTTAAAAAACCTTCTGATTCTGATGGTCTCTTTTGATAGTTATCAGGCACTCCGACCTAAGAATCCCTCTTTCATAACCTCCAGCCTTACTTACTCTTGTGGGACTGATACAAGTGTACATTTTATGTTACATTAAAAGAACTATTATCTTTCCTTCCAAATGCACAGGTATGTCTGTGCTTGGGTTATAACTCTCTTGCCAGGGTGTTTAAAAACAAGCTGGTCAAATTGACCTTGTTCCTATCTACCATTAAGAGTCAACTGAGTGTTCTCAGGGGTCACTTTCAGGAATTTGGGTAAAGCCTTGGAGGCACCGCTGGGATAAAGAAAGAAACAGGGAATCGGAACAGTGGGTAACTGAGGAGCCTTGCAGGAATAGGGCGAGGGAAAATTCTCAATCTGCCTCCAGGAATAGGCACGGCGGGTAAACTGAGGAGCGTTGCAGGAATAAGGTGAGGGGAAAGTAGGAGCCTCGCAGAAGTCTGGCCACAGCGGTTTAAGGGCGAGGCATAGTAAGAAAAAATGGGGTCAGAAATTTTTAAAGACCCAAATGATAAGGATAAAAAAGAAGTATAAAAGGTAATGCTATAAACAAGCAAACAAGCAAGGAAAGCAGCCCACTAAAAGAAAGATAGTAGAAGTAGCTCAGTTTCCAGTCAACCTCCGATAAATTACCGTGCAATTGTTGCTGCAGGCGGTAACAAATTGCTGCGGGCAGCGGCAAAGCCTCTTTGCTTCTCTAGTGCCATCTGCCAGGATGGGTCAGGGTCTTGCTGATCACACGGGTCTTCCTTGGAAGCATCAGAAATGTTCCCCTCTCCGGAGACCCTCCTCCTTACAGCAGGTGCACTGGTCACTGCGCTGCTCCCTGTGGTCTCATTGTTCCCCCGATCAGGAGGTCATGTAGCCCAGAGTTGCAAAGCCCTTAAAGAAGTCCCCTCATTCCCTGGGTTCAAACCATTCCCTGGGGTCAGAGGGCAAGAGTCAAATATTGGCTGTTTTCCTTTTTGGTCCTTAACTTCCCTAAACTTTAGTCTCTAAGTTTTGGTTTAAAACATTTAGCAAGCCAGTTTCATGAGTCTTAAAGAATGAGTACTGGATTTTAACTTTAATGTCCTTAACTTTACATTTATTTAGCCCTTTCATTTAATTGAGGCCAGTATGAATACTGGAAGTTATATCCTGTGTATCTTATAGGTGATGGCCTGTTTTCTCAAATTGACTTAGGTTGTTATATTAGAAGTTGAACTTCGGCAAGGCACAAACAAACAATAGTTGCAAAGTTTACAAGGAAAATACAAAATGAAATTAACAAGAGCAAAGACACATTTAATTTATATAATCGAATGAAACGACACAATTTTTATAACCCCAAATCTTTATTTCAAACTTTGCTTTGAAGAACACCAGTTTGGTAAAATGCCCTTCTAAACTTTATATTTTAAAGGCTTGCATACATGGAGGATGAATACATCTATTATACAAAGAAGCTACTAACAGCACCAAAATTACACTGATACACCACCCAATATCCACCCACTGATAGCCCACCGTTTGCCCACAGACTACCTGCAGCGCCTGCTGTCTGCTGCAGCCTGGAAGTCCACTTTGAGGTATCTCAGGTTTGGTTACGTGCAGCCACCACCATCTTGGGCCAAAAGGCAGGGCCTGTGAGCCCAGAATCAAGGGGCCTGCAGGTTTGCTGCTGCCACCACCACCATCTCAGAGTGTGGCTGCCTCAGTCTGGGGACATCAGTCAGGACTGGAGATCTATTATTGGGGTACCTGCCGGTCTGGTAGCACCTGAGGTCTTCATGCTGGGTGTGCTAGTGGCTACCATCTGCTGCTACTTTGCAGGGCTGCTCCTTTGTGTGAGCATATCAATCTGCAAATTGAAATGGCATTGAGATCTTGGGAGCGCAGCAGGGCAGAGCCTGGGGAATCTGAAGCCAGGTCCACCAGATTGCCACTGGGTCTGCATGGGCCAGTCTGGACCTGGGAAGCCTGTGGAAAGCCAGAAACTGGGGGCAATTCACTGGGGGGAGCACAGGTTGGAGAAACTGGGAAAAACTCACCTTTCTCTAGCTCCGTGACTCCTGTAGTGTGTGGAAACACAAGGGGCGGGCTAAAAGAGGTGGGAAGACTGGAAGAGGGCGTAGGGCATTTTGCCATCTGCTCACCCCACCAACTGGTCTGGCACCCACTAACTGGAGCTACCATCAAACTTCAGACAAAGCCACCTATCAATGGAGAAGGAAAGCTGAGAAAAATTTTGGAAGCCAATGGAAGCAATTGTTTCAATATTCTGTAGAGATTTCTACCCCCCTCACATCTCTACAATCTTTGAATCCAATATTTTTCAGGCATCCATTTATTGAAGAATGGGATGTCTGAATAGGATACTACAGTTTTGTTGTGTATTCTTACATTTTTACTTAAAAATCTGTATATATATATTTTCTCTTATCTATCTCTAGATTCTCTTTCTCACTTGCTTCAAGCTAGGACCTGGAACCAACCACTATTGACTCGTCCTCACTCCTACTATAAAATTTTTACCTCTATCTTCTCTTCTTCTCCCTCATAACATCACATCCTACACTACTTCTGTTCCCTCTTTGTCCTTCATTTGAAATGGTAAGCCCTTTTAACAAGCTTAATATTTATATTGCAGCAATAATTGAACACATTTCTGTTTATTGTGACAAAACCATAGACACCTTAATAGGACCTATTTGGTTTATGGTTGTATATCGTTTGCATTGGGTGCTGTTAATATTGGTCTCCCCATTAAAGATGAGGTGCTGAAGCCTACAGGGTAGAAACTGTACTGCCTCAGATGCATACTTCTAGATGGGAAGACACACAAACAACATGAAGAAACAAAGGAACAAAGTGCCTCAAACAACCAAGATGTCCCAACAATAGACTTCATAGACAACACCGTAGAAGAAATGTCAGAGAAGGAGTTTAGAAGGTACATAGTTATACTGATCTTCAAAATAAAGGATGGTATCAGAGAGAATATAGGAAGTAAAGGATTATTTCAGGTAAAGAGGCAGAGATCATAAAAGGAATCAAGCAGAAATCCTCAAAATGAAGGAAACAATAAACCAAATTAAAAATTCACTGGAAAGTATCACCAAAAGACTGCACCACTTGGAAGATAGCACTCCAAGCAATGAAGACAAAATATATACTCTTTGAAAATAAAGTCAGCAGTACAGAGAAGATGATAAAAAAATGAACAGAACTTTCAGGAAATATGAGATAACATGAAAGGACTGAATTTTGAAAAAAGCCTGGAGATACAAACCAAAGGAATATATAATCTTTTCAATGAAATAATACCAGAAAATTTCCTGAATCTAAAGAATGAATGGAAAATCAACTAAAAGAGATTTACAGGACCCCAAATGTACAAAATGACAGCAGACCCACACCAAGGCACATTATGACTAGCACACAGAATAAAGATAGAATTTTAAAGGCAGCAAGAGAAAAAAATCAAATTACATATAGGGGGAAACCAATTAAGATCTCAACTGATTTTTTCAACCCAGATCCTCAATGCCAGGAGGTCCAGTAATAACATACACCAAGCTCTGAAAGAATATGAATCCCAACCAAGATTTTCATCCAGCAAAACTAAGCTTCATCTTTGAAAATGAAATAAAAACCTTCCATGATTAAAAAAAAAAATTAAAAGAATTCACAACTAGAAATCTTGCACTGCAGAAGATTCTCAGAAAATATTCCATGAGGAGGAGATAAAAAAATGAAAACCAGCAAAGAGTGGAACTATACTAAAGGGAGAAGTCAGTCAAAGGAGAAACTAAGTCAAATTAAAAATGATAATAACCAAAATTGTTGATAATATATAACATATATCATAATAACCCTGAATGTTAATGACCCAAACTCATCAATCAAAAGACATAGACTGGCTGGGGAAATAGCTCAGTTGGTAGAGGGCCTGCCTCATAGGCACAAGACCCTGGTTAAATCCCCAGCACCATCAAGAAAAAAGATATAGACTGGAAGATTTGATTAAAAAAAAAGACCCAACAATATGCTGTCTCCAAAGGGCTCACCTTCTAGGAAAGACATCCATAGATCTGAAGGTAAAAGGTTGGCAAAAAATATATCACCACACAGACTGCATAAAAAGCAGGGGTGTTCATCCTAATATCAAATAAAGTGGACTTGAAGTCAAAGTCAGTTAGAAGAGATAAGGAAGGACATTTCCACTGCTTAAGGGAAATATACATCAATATGGCATAAAAATTGTAAATATATATGCCCCAAACAATAGAGCAGCTATGTATGTCAAATAAACCTTTCTCAATTTCAAGAATCAAATAGACCACAACACAATAATACTGGATGACTTTAACATGCATTTCTCATCACTGGATAGATCCAGAAATTATAGAACTAAATAATACAATCAATAATTTAGCTTAACAGACATATATAGAGTATTTCACCCATCATCAAGCAAATATACTTTCTTCTCAGCAGCACATGGATCCTTCTCTAAAATCGACTGTATGCTATGCCACAAAGCAACTCTTAGCATATACAAAAAACGAGAAACACTACTTTGCATTCTATTAGATCATAATGGAATGAAACTATGAATCAATGATAAAATAAAAAATAGAAGATACTCTAACACCTGGAGACTAAATAACATATTATTGAATAATGAATAGATAGCAGAAAAATCAGGAAATTAAAAATACTTATAAGTAAATAAGAATACCAATACAACATATAAAATTTCTGGGACATTATGAAGGTAGTACTAAAATGAAAGTTCATTGCATTGAGCTAATTCATTAAAAAAATGAAATTACCCTAAAATTACATCCCAAAGCCCTAGAAAAAGAACAAATCAATAACCAACAGCAGTAGAAGATAGGAAATAAAATCAGAGCTGAAATCAATGAAATTGAAACAAACAGTTCAAAAAAATTGACAAAACACAAACTTGTTCTTTGACAAAGTAAGTATGATTGATAAACCCTTAACCCACATTAACAGAGGAAAAAGAGGGGAAACTCAAATTACTAAAATTCATGATGAAAAAGGGAAGTATCATGACAGACACTACTGAAATACAGAAGATAATCAGAAACTATTTTGAAAATTTATACTCCAATAAAATAGAAAATATCAGAGATATTGATAAATTTCTAAGAGACATACAAGGTACCCACACTGAATCAGGAGGGCATACACAATTTAAAACAGAATAACTTCAAGCAATGAAATAGAAGAAGCCATCAAAAGTCTGCCAACCAAGAAAGCACAAGACCAGATGGATTCTCAGCTGAGATCTACAGAGACCTTCAAAAGAAGAATCAACACCAATATTCCTCAATTATTCCATGAAATAGGAAAGGAGGGAACCCTTCCAAACTCATTCCATGAAAGCTAGTATCACACTGATACCAAAACAGACAAGACACATGAAGGAAAGAAAACTTCAGACTTCCCTGATTGCACGTAGATCCAAAACTTCTCAATAAAATTCTGAAAAATTGCATACAAAAACACAGAAAAAAAATAGTGCACCCCAATCAAGTGGGGTTCATCCAGGGGTGCAAGGTGGTTTAACATATGGAAATCAATAAACAACTCATCCACATCAGTAGACTTAAAGACAAGACTCATATGATCATCTCAATAGATGCAGAAAAGCATCTGATAATATACAGCATCTCTTTCATGTTTAAAACACTGGAAAAACCTAGGGACAGTAGGAATATACCTCAACATTGTAAAGGTCATCTATGCTAAACCCAAGGCCAACATTCATTCTAAATGGAGGGAAAACGGAAAGCATTGTCCCAAAGAACTGGGGCAAGACCGGATGCCCTCTTTACCACTTCTCAGTTAAGATAGTCCCTGAAAGTCTAGCCCGAGCAATCAGACGATGAAAGAAATTTAACGGGATCACAAATAGAAGAGGACTCCAAACCTGTCACTATTTTCTGATGATGTGATTCTATATGTAGAAGATCCAAAAAAATCTACCAGAAAAACTTCTATAACTAACAAATGACTTCAGAAAGTAATAGGATATAAAATCGACTCCCAGAAATCAGATGTATTTCTATACATCAGTGATGAGTGCACTGCAGAGAGAAATTAGGAAAACTACCCCAGTCCCAATAGCCTCGAAAAAGCAAACAAACAAAAACAAAAAAAAAAAAAACCCTTGGGAATCAATCTAACAACAGAGGTGAAGACCTCTACAATAAAAACTACAGAATAGTAAGAAAGAAGTTGAAGAAGACCTTAGAAGATGGAAAGATCTCCCATATTCTTAGATAGGCAGAATTAATATTGTCAAAATGGACATATTACCAAAATCATTAGACAGATTCAATGTAATTCCTATTAAAATGTCAATGATATTCTTCATAGAACTAGGAAAAGCAATTATGAAATTCATTTGGAAAATAAGAGACCCAGAATGACTAAAGCAATCCCTAGCAAGAAGAGTGAAGCAGGAGGCATCACCAGTACCATACAGAGCCATAGTAATAAAAATGGCATGGTATTGGCACAGTATAAACATGTAGACCAATTGGTAGGAGAATAGAAGACACAGAGAGACAAACCCACATAAATACAGTTATCTCATACTAGACAAAGATTCCAAAAACATACATTGGAGAAAAGATAGCCTATTCAACAAATGGTGCTGGGAAAAATGGAACTCATATGTAGAAAAATGAATTAAACCCCTATCTCTCATCCTGCACAAAACTATACTCAAAGTGGATCAAAGACTTAGGCACTTAGAATCAGAGACTCTGCACCTAATAGAAGAAAAAGCAGGGCCCAAATCTTCACCATGTTAGCTTAGGACTTCCTTTAACAAGACTCCTAAAGCGCAAGAAGTAAGGATCAAAATCAACAAATGGGATGGATTCAAACTAAAAAGCTTCTTCTTAGCAAAGGAAACAATAACATGAAGAGAGAGCCTAGAGAGTGGGAGAAAATCTTCGCCACCTGCATCTCAGAGCATTAATCTCCAGGACATATAAAGAACTCAAAAAATCTAACACCAAAGCAAATAAAAAAATAAATAATCCAATGAATAAAAGGACAAAGGAACTGAGCAGACACTTCACAGAAGAAGAATATAATTGGTCAATAGACATACAAAAATATTCATCATCTATAGCAATTAGGGAAATGAAAATCAAAACTACTCTAAGAGTTTATCTCAGTTCAGTCAGAATGGTAATTATTAAGAAAAAAGTCATAATAAATGTAGGCGAGGATGTGGGGAAAAAGGTATACTCATACATTGCTGGTAGAACTGAAAATTATTTCAACAATCATGGAAAGTGGTATGAAGATGCCTTAGAAATCTTGAAATGAAATCACCATTTGACCCAGCTATCCCAATTCCTCAGTTTATACCCAAAGAACTTAAAATCAGCATACAGCAGTAACACAGCCACATCAGTGTTTACAGCAACCCAATTCACAATAACCAAACTATGGAACCAACCTAGATGCCTTTCAAACAGATAGAATGGATAAGAAAATGTGGTACATATACACAATGGAATATATGCAAGCTTTAAATAAGAATGAAATTATGGCATTTGCCGATAAATGGATGGAGCTGGAGAATATCATGCTATGTGAAATAAGCCAATCCCCCAAAACCAAAGGAACATGTGTTTCTTTAATAAGCAGACACTGATCCATAATTGTGGAGGAAGGAACTTTAAGATCATGCACAGGGGACTGAGGGGAGGGGAGGATGTATAGGGTTGGGAAGGACGGTGAAATGGGATTGAACATTATTGTTGGGGGCTGTGCCAGTGGGCTTTTGCCAGGATGCGCCTGGTGGCCAGCTGGAGGTGTTTTGATCACATTGGCAGTGAGGAGGTTGAGTAATATAAGCATACCCAGGTGTTTTGTCATTGGCCGTATTCAATTAAGTCCATGCACACCAATGCGTGCACAGGTGTTCCCGGTGCTCCTGCTCAGGCACTGCTCATTTTAACCTTTGCCGTGATAGGGCAGCTGGCTCCTCCCCTGATCTCAACTGGCGTGGCTCCTCCCTCTGCCTCCTGGAGGGAATATAAGCAGGCAGTAGTAGAAGGAAAAAAGCAGCAGCTAGCAGAGAGAAGCAGAAGCAGCTAGAAGAAGCAGCTAGCCCTCAGATAGATAGCACCTAGTTCACAGGTTGCGGGACCTACCTCTAAGAAGAAACAGCAGAACCCTAAGAAGAAATAGATCTCTGATAAATGTAGCAAGCCTCTCTTTCTCTAAAAACTTCCTCTAAAAGCAAAGTCTCTCTTTCTATAAGCAAAGCCTTTCTCTCAAAGCTTCTCTTTCTCTAAAATCAATCAAGCAAGAACAGCGCACTAAAGAGAAAGATAATAGAGTAGCTCAGTATTCCAGTCCACCTCCGATAAATACCCGCGCAATTGTTGCCGGGGGCGGCAACACATTATTCCCATTATATATAAATGCATGTTTACACTACCAGTATGACTTTGCACCATGAATGAACAGAGTTCATTCTACTATCATCAATAAATAATTAGAACAATTTAAAAAATTCAAATTAAACTGATTTACATCAACCATCTAAGTTAACTTATATGTACTGTAATGTTTTTAAAGAAAAATTTTAGAATCTGTAGTGGAGTGTAATACTCTAAAACAACAGCTCTTCGTTAACCAGAGCTTGTACAAACTAATTCCTTTGAGACTAGTTCTCTAAATAAAATTAAAACATTTAACAGGACACCAAAAATTATCTTGTTAGATAAGATGCCAATTAAAGTCTAAGAAATCCTTATTACTTCAACACATCAAAGATTAAATTTTGGTTATATCAGTGCATTAACATTTGAACTTAGGAACATATCTTGAATAAATTTACCTGATTGCGCTAATTATAGTCAACGTGTTACACAGAAACTTTTTGATAGTTACCTTCCACAAACCTTGCATAACTTACACTTCTACAATTTCTTTGCCATACAAAAGACTTTCTCATCCAGAAATATTTCTTTTCCTTCTATTTTCAATACTAAATATATTTTCATGCCTAGAACCTTCTTAGGCCCTTTTTAAAATTTACATCCTGAGACAATCCTCATGAAATCTCTGAATTCAGATAAATTACTCCACTTTAATAAGATGTAATACTTTGTTTTTTATAGCACTTTAATTGAAACCCAACAGAATCCTTTTGTATTCTTTGTAAATAAATTATACCTGTCAGGATCTTAACTCTTAAAAACTCTTTGTTTTTGGTGAAAACACAGAAACAAAGGAATCTAAAACTTTTTCCATTTACCAATTTATGGAAATAGTTATTGTCTAAATATATTCTAATGGAATTTAAGAAGTCAAGAATACTTGATTTTATTTAGCATTTGATGTTTTAGCATTTTAACTTTGTAAATTAGATGTCTCCTCTAACAAACATATTTATTAAGATTAATCCCTTTATGTTAAATCTAATTTACTCATTTTTAGTGGTAAAAAGCAAAATATCAGACAAATGTTGTTAACAGTATTAGACATAGCTTCCCTTTTTAAGAAAAATCCTAGAAACAATGGATATTACATTTTGGACATTTTGTAGAACCCAAGACTCTATTAATTGTCTGACAACCTAGAAAAACTTGTAAGTTAGTAATTTTAAAGGCATCTTTATTCTCATGTTGTTCTAATTTAAAATAAACTATTTTTAAGTTGCATGATCTAAAAGGTACTTGGATTCATTTTTTTAAAAATTTAATTTATGAGCACTCACTTATGCCAATTTTGATACTATATACATGATATATGGACACAAGCACATATGTAGACACAATAAGACAATACTCAGGTATGCACACACACATAAACAGATAGGAAACGAGATCTTGTAGCTTTTTACAGGTAGATGTCCACAGGTAGAAGACAGAGCTACGAATGTTTATTAAAGCCTCTGTTAGATTTAACCTGTTAGAAGTAGAGCCTATCAATTTCACATTATTACTTAAACAGAGGGTAGGCCTGTACACTTGGACTTGCCAGGTGTAAAATCTCACAGCCATGGTGGAGACTGAAATGAAAGGTTCAGAAGGTCTCTTATCCTTAATGGCTATCAGATTATTCCCAACATCACTATGTCTATGTCCTCCTTAGGATTCTGTAAAAGGAGACTTTCCAATGTATTTGAGAACTAGCCCTTGAAAAATCGGCCTTTGAACAAGACAGTGTACAAAAACCTCTATGGTTAGATAAGACTGATTAGAAAATTACTAATTTAATCACGCAGGATCAAATGTGAATTCGTCATAAAATCATGAACTCAAAAATTTAAAAATTAAACCCAGGAGTTCTAAAAAAATGGCATGACCATAATTACTCTGGGAAAGGAATATACAGAACATCTTTATCAGATCAGAATGCACTTTTGAGTCAGATTAGAGTCAGTTCAAGTATTTAAAGAATGTGAGAGCCCTGAAATCCTTGGGAAAAGTTCTCAAGATAAAGAAGACTTACATATATGAGACCATTCCAATTTCCCTCTCTGTGATATAGTGTTTAGGGAGGAACTTGTTAAGAAAGGAGAGTCACAGAGTGCAGAACAGATTAGATAGCAATTTACCAGTTTGAATTTAAAACTGACCATTTTTACTCTTCTATCTCAAACTTGTTTTGGATAGTCACTTCTGAAACTTACATTTAAGATGTGAGAGAGAGACAGAGAGAAAGGGAAAGCGAAATCTGGCAGAAAGCTAAGGAATAAGGAAACCTTTTGAGTTTGAGAAGCAAAACCTCATTCATAGGGTCTCGTACATTTTTTTTCTTTTGTAAAATCAGTCTTTTAAGTTGTGTTATTATAGTTTATATTTCCTCTGGAGACCATTTTCAATTTCCCCAGTTGGTAAACAGCCCAGGTTTGGATGCAGAAAATTATAAGACAATTTGCAATTGTGATTAGGTCATCTCCCAGGCTTGACAGCAGAAGAAAATGAGGCACTTTTCTTGAGCATCTGTGGGTCAAGCTTTTCCCAATTTTTCAGTATGCAGACTAGTGGTGAACCTGCATAACTCTTGAGAACTAAGCTTCCATCTGAGTCAGATAAAACAGAACTCAGGTGTCCATGCCAGAGAAAACTGTCTATTTTGTTAGGGACATCTCCCTAAATGAGCTTCTGATGGTCAACAAAACCTTCACCTCACTACCTGTTTCTGTGGGATTTATTGCTGTTTCACCAATAAGAATGCAAAGGTCTCTGTTTGCCACATGCCAAGCCCTGAAAGATTCAGACTTAGCAGTGATGACTGATCTCCTCCTACCACCTTTAAACTTCTAAATATATCACCCATAGGGAAAAACTGACCTATGTTGGGGTATCCTCTGCTCTACGGGATAAAGGAATCCCTAGAGGTTAAGAATGATATCTAGTGGTTGTTAGAGACTTTTCCTGGAGGAGTTTATGGAAGAGGTGAATTGAAAATGGTAAGGACATAAGCCTTCCTTTTTGCAGCCAAAGAAGCTAGCAGAGCTCAAAGGAGCACAGAAACAACAGTGGGGAGAATATCTAGACCTCTAAGGGCTTAATATGCAAACAACTGGAAATCAGACATTTCCTTATGAACCACTCCGTGTAAAATATCCCTCTCTCAATGGCTAGAGTCTGATCAGTGAGGTGAGGAGAGTGCTCGAGAGGAGTGGGTGCTGGAGAGTTATAGTTCAGCTCACAAGGATGTGTGTGTGTTACTGGGGTGTCTGCCCAGTGCCACCTGATTGACCAGTCACTGTAGGATACCCATTGGGCTGTCAGGGGAAAACTCCTTTGAGATTCCCCAGGGAGTAGCCCTGGCCACAATCTCACAGTCGCTTTACCCTTTGTGCGTCTCTGTGTATCCAAAGGCAAACTGGGGTTAGAGACCACTGTCTAGATACCAGGTCACTCTCAGCCTGGATAGGACAGTGAGAAATGGCTTTGGCAGAACCCAAATGCCTGACCTGCAGGACACGTGATTAGGAGCAAAAGAGGCTTTGAACCCTTACACTCGAATCTTCAGATTGGTGGCTTACATTAACTGCGTTTAATTGACAGGTGCCCAATACTGTCCTACACGAGGAAAGAGGAAGACACTAAAAGGCAACTCAGAAAGATGTGAGGTGCAGAGAAGCTTATCTCAGTGATGGTCCCCTATGACCCCCCATCTGATACCAGTCCTGGAAATCGGGATGGGGTCCTCATTCCCACAGTGTTGAAGATTAAACACCCGAAACGCTGAGGCAAGCATAAAAGCAAGTTTTATTTAAGAGAGAGGCAGACTTCTCTGGAGAGAAGGGGACACAGATTTTGGTGTCTGTGGGAGTGGGGGTGTTTTGCTTTTTTATAGACCCCCACCCTCTCTTCCTTTCCTGCATACATGCCCAAAAGCAGGAAAAGAGCAGCCCAGGGGGCAATCATTGGTAATTCCTTGTGTTGGAAAGTGCAGATCTCCAGAGCTGTTAGCAGCTTGTGGGGCAGGAGAAGTGCAATCAGGAGGTTAGCTGTTAGCCACCCATTGCCTTTTCTTTGATAATCAGGTGCCTGCCTTTTGCCCTGCTTTCAAAACAGTGAGGTGGAAATTTTTACCTATGAGAACAAGGGAAGAACATCTGAAGGAATGCAGGAGACACTGGTCTTTAAAGATAGAAGGTTGTCGACCTTCTAAATAAAAAATATTAAAAATGATGTATGATCTAAATATCTATCATGATAAAATGTGTGACAAAAGAGCACCCCAAAAATGAGGAGAAGAAAGGTAAGGTAGAGCTGTGCTCTGAACCAGCCGCAAGGCAGTGGCATAGTGTGACCTGAAGGCAGCCAGTGGAAGGCACTGCCCGCGCCGTACACGGGAGTAAGCCCAGAAGTGGAGTGCGGGAGAGGCAATGCGTGAGCTAGTCGTGGAGATGCACAGAGTCCTAAGACTCCATGCTCCACACTCAGCTCAGCTCCACGCTCAGCCCAGCCCCAGGAAGGCAGGAAAATGTTCTTAACAAGGAATGGAAAGCAAATGGGGCAAATAGAAAATTAAACATAAGAGACTTTATCCAACCACAATGGTAATTCCATTAAATAGGAATATCCTAAAAAAATAAATGGCAAGATCACAGATTGAAAAAAATGTAAGGCTTGCTAGCTCTCTCTGCTTCATGGCTGCCATGAGGTAAGCAGCTTTCTTTTGCCATGCCCTTCTGCCATGAAGTTTCTGCCTTGGAGCTACCCAGGGATCAAAACCTCTGAAACTTAAGAATTAATCAAGGGTAGATTCAAGGTGGTGGGCTAGAGGAAGGCTGCCTTCTTAGTCTGTGGCCCAGGGTTCAAACAGAGGCAGTCCTGCTTCTCAGTGAGGTGGCTGAGAGAGGGACTTCACTGAAACTCAGTCAGACAGTCTCTGAGAGACTCAGAAATCTGGGTGTATGCAACAAAGCACAGAAAGAGTCCCCTGAGTGAAGCTGGTTGCAGCAGTGACCAAAGCTCCAGCTTACCAAGGAGGGGAAGGATAACACAGAGGGTGAGACATAATGGGCAAATTTGGCACAGAAAAAACTGCAGATCAGAAAAGCAACTGATCCAGAGGCCACACCTTGAACTTGAGTTTGAAAAGTGCCATTTCTCTACTGGCAAGTAGGGACCTGAGTTGGAGCCATTCTGAGGTGGCCCCACTGCAGCTGCTGCTGTGCAGACAGGAGTGTGTAGCAAACACCGCCACACTGTCCTGGCAAGTGCCAACCACGTGGCCAAGTGTGCACCTAGCAGAAGTGAGCGAAACAGGCACAGAGAAGCTTGTCCCCAGGGATTCAAGTCAGATATGGAGGGGAGTATACCTTACTTTCCATTTGAGTCTGGCATCTCTCCTGGCAGCTGAAGAGGGTCAGGAAACCAAACAGGCAGGTTTGAATACAGTCAGGCACTAAGGCTGAGAAGACCATATGTGTGGGCAGCAGAGCATGGGAGACCTGTAGGGTGTTGGCTCCCCTGCCCTAGGACTGAAATTCTCGGGAACTTGGGAGGCTGCTGAGATCCCAACTCCCGGCAGAAATCAGCATCTGCCAGGCCCTAGGGGTGTGTTGATGTAATCTCTCCAGAGTGGACACCACCCAGTAAAGCCCCTGAGACCTGATTAGACCTGGGCCCACCAACCAGCCGCCCTCATAGAGCTCAGCAGCCCCTCCTGGAGGGTACCAATCTTGTCACACCTGAAGTCCAGCTGACAGTGCGGTACTTCCCATCCCATCCCGTCCCTTATGCTGATGAGGAAAGGACCACAGGCGGAGTATCAGAGGAGGTCTGAGACCCAGGGGAGGCCGAGCAAGCAGTCTCCCAGGGCCTGGGACAGAGCCTCCCAGGAAGGGGACAAGCAAGTGCCAAGGGCCTGAGGAAGAGTGGCTGGTGTCATCAAGGGCCAGGATCCAGGGGCTCTGGGGAGAGTTTGGGTTTTATTGTGTGTGTGAAGACGCCATCTGAGGGTGGAAACAGGGGAGCTGATTTCTAAAGCTCAAATTCCTAAGCACTCTGGGTCACATCCGTAGGTTCCGGTACTTACCACTAAACGTAGGGAGAAATCTTAAAAATAAGTGGACCACGTACATTATTATTAGCAGCTAAAATATCCATGGTGGTTCTCTGGTATCGAATATCCAGACTGTGTAAGTTTTGAGTTGCTGTATGTCCATCTGGTCTGAAAGAGGACAGTTGAGGCCTGGGCATTGCCAGGCACCCGTTGCATGGGTCACAACTCCTCTGGTATGTTTATCTGCCAACGTCAGATATGTTTACAGGGTGGTCATGACCCTGCTGGTCAAGGTGAGAATGCAGGAAGCTAACCTGTGGTTTGGGAAGGGGTACAATGCTTCCATTAAGAGCTGTCCCAGCCCAGGACCTGTGTGTTGGGAGGGTGGCTGGGTGGGTTCTGGAGGACCTGGGCTCCCCTTGGGGAAGGTCCACGGCTGAGGTATTGCTACAGGCAGACCTGGTTATGAGGTTTTGCCAGGCCACTGGACGCTCTGACCTCCCGCTCAGGGTCAAGGCAGCTGTAGAATGTGCAGGGCCACTGAAGATGCAGACCCCTGTTTAAAAGGCGTCAGGGCGTTCAAAACCCCAGCAGGCGGGCTTCGAAGAAGTGGGGGCCCTCCTGAGTCAGGGACCTCACAGGCTGCAGGCCTGGATCCCTCAGGCACGGGACCCCAGAGAAAAAGACGAACAGTCCTTGCCAGGGCTGCTGGCCCCCACCCTGGTCTTTGGGGGAAAGAGGCTTCCTGGACCTATTTCCTGGGGTCAAAGTGAGGGAGAGAAGCCATCTTCAGAGACCTTGAGAGACAGCACCCAAAGTAGGAGCTAGGGAGCCCTGAGAGCTAGGAAAGAACGCAGAGCCAGGGTCAGAGCCCTGGCCTCCTCCGTCACCTTCCTGCCAGGCCTCAGGGGCCCAGTTGGGCCGGGCTCCTACAGCTGTGGTGCAGGGGCAGGGGGGCTCAGGTGCCAGCACGGACCCTCACTAGGCCCTGGGGCCCCTTCACCAGCTGGAGCAGGGAGAGCGAGGATGTGTCTGTGACGCTGCCAGATGAGACGGTGACTAATGGCCCTGCCAGGCCCAGGGACGCAGGGCAGGATTGGCTTGGCAGATGTTCCCTGATTACAAGGAAATCAAGGCAGGCAGATGTCCTTAGCCCTTGGCTCTCCCCCACGCCCGGCCCCTTCCCCAGCGCCCTCACGGAGCGGCAGGGTGGAGGGAAGAGGGACGGTCTTGCCGAGAGCAGGGAGCTGCGAAGAGGCTGCACATCTGCTTCCAATTAACCACACAGCAGCGTTCTATTGTGGGTTTTTTTAAAACTCAACAACAAAAAACTCTTTTTTCTTAAATGAAATTAAGAGTTTTCAAAGCCACCATATGTTGACTGGTTAAATCCCTTGGCAGCAGTTCTTATCACCCAAGTCCCCAAAGTGCCCGGCCTCGATTCTGGCCTGACCTGGGTGGACCCTGAGTTGCGCTGTGCTGGGAGCAGGGAGCGGTCCCCTGCAGGCATGTCGAGGGGCCATTTCCAAAGGGAGACACAGGCCCAGAACTCCTGACTTGGCAGCAGCTTGGACTCGGGGAGGGTCTGAGCCTCCACTGATGGCAGGGCCCCTCGTAGTTCTCTTGGCCTCTGACTGGCTGGGGAACCCGGATTTAAAACCCTCCCCAGGTGACTTCAATGAACGATCCAGGAGGAGGGTGGCTGTGTGACCTCCCCAGCTGTGGTTGGGAGGGTACAGTGCTTACTAATTCAGCTACTATGCTGACAGCAGGTAATAGCAATCATTACTAGTATTTTTGGCAAACAAATTGGGGCTTACAGAAGTCAAAAAGTAGGACCAGCCTGGACTGGACACCTGGCTTCCGGGATTCCAGAGCCCATGCCAAGATGGAGCCTATCTTAACTTAGGCAAAGTAAGAACACTAAGGTTATTTCTATTTCTATGGCAGCCCATAATCAGCTGCCATTTTCTGGCTTTGTTTTTGAAGCAGGAGGCATTTCTCGAGGTGGACAGGAGCTTTCTCCCTGAGATGTATGCAAATACCAGTACAGCAATCCAGCTGTGAAGACAGATAGGAAGCCTCCCCAGCACACCTTCCCCATGACTCTCCCAGGGGTCTTCTGGACCAGACAGGACCTAGGGAAGATGCTGAGACCCACAACAGGTGACTGAGGCCACTGCATGTTTGGCATGATGGGCAGCCTTGAGCTGGGCGGTGAGGAAAGGGAAGGGAGAGGGCCCAGCTACACCCATCCTTGCTGCTGGGGCAGTAACCAGCTTTGCTTACCCATCTCTTCCTGCATCTCCCCTCAACACCTGTCTATACCAGTGGTGAGCACACCTTGATTCCCCGGGAGCTTGCTACCACAGCTTGCCTTCCTTCTCCAGCAGCTGAGTTAGAAGCTCATGGGCTTGTGTTTCTAGCAGGTTCCAAGGTGCTACTGATCTGCTGGCCCAGGGAGACACCAGGAGAACCGGTTTCCACTGATGCTCTCAACAGCTCAGTGAGTGGAAAGGAAGGAGCTGAAGCTGAGGGGCCCCCAACCAGAACCTGGTGAAGGAAGCTTTAGAAACCAAGCTTGCTGGCCAGAACCTCTAGCTTCTTAGTTTTAGGGTCCCCCTCAGGTAGGGTTCTCTTAGGGGACACAGCCTCAAACCTGGATGCTCCTGGGGTCCCTGAGAAGCTTCTGAAATGTCTGATGCTGGGCCTGCCTCAGCCACTGAAGTCGGCATCCCTGGAGTGGCACCCACAGAGTGGTTGGAAGCCCTAAGTTCCTCTGTGACTTCCCGTAAGGGCCACATCTGAAGTCCTGGACTCAGGGAATCAGTGGCCTCAGCAGTGAAGTTAGGGACAGACTGTGGGGGGAGAGAGCTGCTGACCCCCATGCTGCAGGTGGCAGGGTCCCACTAAGGGTCCTGGCTGGCGGAGCAAAGGGTGACTCATTTCACTGGCCTAACGGGAGAGAGGTCTCAGCTGGGGTGTCTGCTAAAATGCAGAACTGCCCAGGTAACTTTAAATTTCAGATGAACAGCAAGTACTTTTTCTAAGTATCCCCCAATACTAGCTGGGAACATACTTAAGATAATAGTAAAAAAGATTTATTGTTCATCAGAAATTCAAATTCAAAAGGGTCTTGTATTTTTTATTTGCTAAATGTGGCAACCCTAAGCAGGATCCCACTCAGAAAGGGCTCCAGTTCCAAGGTGGCTCTTCAGGGTGGGGGTCCTGGACCCCAGCCCCGCAGGAAGTGCCCGCCGTGGGCACCTGGAGCCGCCCCACGCGACTGCACGGATGCAGACTGTCCGCTCTGCCGAGGTGATGAGCAGTGCTGTGCTCGGGGCCGGGGCCAGGCGAGGGGAGTGCCGGAGGTTCAGAGGCCCCCAGCTGAGTGCCCTGACTTCACCTGAGCCCCCGCGCGTGCTTCCTTCCATCATTCTCAGAGGAGTGTGGCCTGGGGATTTGGGCTGAGACCCTCATGCCCAGCTGGGACGGCAGTCAGTTCAGAGGCCCAGACCAGGCCAGTGGCCTGGGGACCTGGCTGGTGATGCTGGCGATGGCTGCTGGCCACTCTAGAGGACGAGCTGCCTCCACGCCCTGCCCGGGGCTTGTTCCGAGCTGTGCCCCCAGCAGCACCCAGGGACATGGTCCAGCTCATCCGGAAGGTTCTGTTTGCTCGGGGCTTAGTGTTCTTCAGGATTTTCGTTTACTGTTCTACGCTTCTTGGTCACAATATGACCTTGGGTTCCTTTACTGCTGCCACTGTAACAAAGCACAAGTTAAGACCACACTGCCTGGGAATCTCGGTTCTGCAAGCAGTCCTCAGCTTTGGGACTCCTGGGGTTGAAATCCAGATGTCAGCAGGGTTGAGTCCCTTAGCGGAGGCCCCGGGCCACGATCCACTTCTAGGCCCATTTCACTATGGGCTGGACCCCTATGAACTCATAGGACTGAGTTGAGCGGGCAGATCTTCACCCCAACAATTGCCTGCCTGCCTTCCTGGGCTTCTTGCGTGGCCCCCACCAGCGAAGCTGGGTCAAGGGCTTCTCAGACTTGAATCTGACGTCCCTTTTGCTGCTGCCTTCTGCCTCCAACAAGAGAATGTTCTCCGCTTTTCCGGGCTTATGGCAGTAGGTTGGGCCCACCCAGAAACCCAGGATGCTTTTGCTATTTAACTCATGACCTCTGCAGAGTCCCTCGTGCCATGTGAGGGATGCATGCACAGGCTGTGGGAGCGGCTGTGACCATCTTCAGGGGCCGTGGTGCCTACCACAAGCACCCGTGCAGCCAAGGGTGGTATCTCTAGCTTGCGGCGCTGTGACTTTTCCATGTGGCACCAGCTGTGGACCCACTGCTAGGTCAGGACACAGGGCCACAGCAGACCTCCTGTGCCCCACCTGGCCTTGGAGTGCAGGGACACCTGTGTGCGTGCTGGGAGGGCCCTGCCGCAGCCCCCTTGCTGGTTCTCCTTTTCGGGCTTCCAGAGAACCTAGCTCGGTGTTGCTTTCCAGTGTGTAAGTGAGGTCCCCACCCGCTTGTTCATCCTGGGGACAGGAGCAATCCATACAGGTGTGGCTGGGGCCTGGGCTGTGGCACTTACTCTCAGGACTAGTCTGGGGTGAACATGAGGAAAATTGAAGGGGTGAAGGGAAAGGAGAGGGGCTGACGGGTCCCTGCCCTGACCCAGGGTTTGATAGGTCACACTGGAGTCTAGAAGGCCCTCAGGCAAGAGCACTATGGGAGAGCTGTGTGCGTGAGGGTCTGTGTGTGCCTGTGGGTGTGTATGGGTGTTGGGTCATGGGGAAGGAGAACAGGTCCCTTGCCCTGCCTGGGGTAGAACTCCCACGGCATGGGAGGACCAAAGGAGGAGCTGCAGAGACAGTCCAGGGCAGAGCGGGAGAGCGCTGCCCCCAGCTGCACCTACAGGCAGAGCGTACAGAGCAGAAATGGGAGCAGGGGAGGCCCCAGGGCAGGGGCAGGGGCAGGGGCAGGGCCTCGGGCACCACCGCCCGACTGCCCATTTGCTCTGTGCCTTCAGGACAAGTCTCAGAGACTCAGGTGACTGACTTTTATGATGTTGTTGTCACCAGCCGTCTTCTTTTTCCTTTGGGAAGAGGGCCAGCCGAGCTCTCCCTCCCATATTGCGGAGTGAGGTGTCCCCCAGTGTCTTGCATTGTGAGATAATGCAAGAAGGTTCGGGGGAGAAATGATAGGTTGTGAGCATCCTGACCCAATCAGTGAATTAGACCCCGATGGCATTAACTGGGAGGTAACTGGAGGCAGGTGGGGTGTGGCTGGAGGAGGGGGCGTGGCTTTGGTGTGCGTTTGTCTGGCCAGCAGCCTCTCTGCTCCCTGGTCATCCTGCGAGCAGCTTCCCTCCGCCATGCTCTTCCACCGTGATGGAGCTGCCTGTATGTGGACGGAGACCTCTGAAACCGTGAGCCCTTGAATAAACTTTTCCTCCTCTGTAATCATCCTGGTCGGGTGTTTTAGTCACAGCTGCAAAAAGTGACTAAAACACAGAGTCCCAGGAGTGGGCAGGAGGGCAAGGCCACCTGTCTCTTTACCAGGCTCCCGGTGGAGCCTGGTAAAATTTTATTATCAATTATTATATGTGGGTTTTGTGCAGGCCTCAGGCATGCTCTGCAAATACTCTCCCACAGAGCCACACTCTGGCTTAGTAATATCAGCTCTTTTGTTTATGTCCGGGGTCAAATCTGAATTAATTCTTTATAGATTGTGTGGTAAGGATCAAGTTTCTTTTTTCTTTCTTTTCCTCTTCATACGAATATTCAGTTTTCCCAGCTCCAGTTTGTGGAAAATATTCCCCTGGAATTCCCTTAGCTCCTTATTGAGGATCAGTTGGCCGCACCTGGGAGGGTGTCTCTAAGCTCCTTGTTCTCTCCTCTGACACGTTTCTTTATCCTAGTGCAATGCCATCTTTTCTCGACTACTGCTCTACAAAGTTGTGAGGTCAGGCGGTTTGAGTTCACTCGACCTACCCTTCTGTTTCAATGTTGGCTTGCTCTTCAGGCCTTTTATGTTTGCATGTAAATCTTAGATGCAGCTAGATACATTTACTGAAAGGGCTGCTGAGATTTGGATTGGGGCTGCTTTGAATCTGAACGAGCAGACAGTCTTCCTGTCCGTGACAGAATTGTATCTATTTCTTGAAGTCTTTTTAAACTTATCGAGTGAGGTTTTTAGTTCTCAACACACTAATCTTGAATCCATTTTGTAAAATTTATCACCAAATATTTCATGCCTTTGATGGTACTGAAAATATTTCAAAATTCCTTTTTCTAATTATTTACTTGTATATAAAATACAGATGGTTTTGTATATTCAAAACACTATCAACCGAAATCCCAGCAAACTTGTTTTGGTTAAAAATTTCCAATTGTGAGAAATTAATGTTTTAGTTACTATAACTAATACAGAACTTTGAAGAAACAGAGCTGAGCTGGGTGTGGTTGCATACACCCGTAATCCCCGTGATTTGGGAGGTGGAGGCAGGAGGGTCTCAAGTTCAGATTCAGCCTCAGTAACTTAGAGAGGTCCTAAGCAGCTCAGCAAGACCCTGTCTCTAATAAAATATAAAAAGGGGCTGCGGATTTGGCTCAGTGGTTAAGTGAAACAAAACAAAACAAAAGAAAACAAAACAAAAATCCCAGACCTGTTTGATTCCTCGGGATTTTCCAACATGCACCAATCATGTGATCTTGGTGTTACGGTCTATGTATGATTTCAATTTCTAGCTGATATAGAGCTATTGAGTTCCTTTAAATCGATTTGGGTACTACTTGTGTTTCAAAGGATTTGTTCACTTATTCTGATTCGTCAGATTGGTTGGCGGAAGGCTGTTACTATTACGCCTTCAATGCCCAGCACCTGCGGGGCCGCCTCCCCTCGTTGCTGAAGTTAGTCATCTGCCAGTCTCCTCCTCCGGACTGGTGTAGCTCAAGGTTTACCAACGTCACTGAAGTCTTCAAAAAACGAGCTTCTTTTTAGTTGATTTTCCTTTATTCTCCTAGTTTTTTTTCCCCGGATTCTTGTCTGACCATTTCGTCTGTCTACTTTGGGTTTGATCCACCTTTATGTGTGAAAGGGTGCACTCGTGAGATTTGGCATGCTGTCATGTTTGAGAAGAGTGCAGTGCGACGGGCACTACCCCGTCTCCAGGTGTCCTCATCTTCCCACGGAGGGTCAGACAGCAACTCCCGCTCCCTCCCAGTGCCGGCAGCCACCTTCTACTCTCTTCACTCTGTGAGTTTGACCCCTTAGGGGCTCTGGGTGGGTGGCACAGCGCAGCGTCTGTCCTCCAGTGCCTGGCCTGCACGTCCTGAGGTTCACGCGTGTCCTGTGCGTGTCAGGGTCTCCTCCCTCTCTGAGGCGCGGTTCCAGGGTGTAGCTGCCCAGCTCGGCTGGTCCTCCCTCATCGTGGGCACCTGGGTTGCTTCCAGTTAGGGGCTGCAGTCGGGCATGCTGCTCTGGGCAGGGGTGGGCAAATGTCTCTTGAGCCCTGGCTCTTCCCTCTTTGGAAGAAGAGATTGCTGGACATGGAATTGGGAGGTTGCGGGCTGGTCTCCACAGTTCCCAGGACCTGCCACGCCTTCCCCGGCGGCTGCACTAGCAGCCCCAGGGGCCCACTTTCTTCATGTCTGAGACAAATGGTTTCCTGTCTCGCTGCTGTTGTGTTTGCAAAGCCATCCTAACAGGTGCGAGTGTCATCGTGGTGGCCGAGTTTTAGTGTTTATGGCCTCTTAAGAAAAGAAGCTCAGGACTGTGCTCTTCACCGGTGGACTCTGCCGCTCACCTTCATTGAGGCTCAATTTCACTGAAGAGCTGGAAAAACAATCTTTATATCAAAACCAGTGATTGGATCATTTAGCAGTTACAAATCCCAACTTTAAGTGAACACAAAACCATTTAGAAATAATCCTAGCAGCTCTGGAGGCTGAGGCAGGAGGATCTCGAATTCCAAACCAACCTCAGCAACTTAGTGAGACTCTAAGCAACTTAGTGAGACCCTGTCCCTAAACAAAATATAGAAAGGGCTGGGGATGTGGCTCAGTGGTTAAGTGCCCCTAGGTTCAATCCTTGGTACCCAAAAAAGAAAAATTGCTAAGTCAAACCACGTTGGTCTCCCTCCTTGGGTGTGGCACAAGACATGGCTGGTAGTGGCCTATCAGAGCTGAAGGTTCAATTTCCAGGAATTTTGTGAGCTGCTTGTTAGCCATAACTATTCTGAAAAATGAACAATGTCAAACTAATGAAATTATATTAAAAAACCAAAGCAAATAATGAAAGTCTTGCTTCCCAGTCACTTAACTGCACGTTCCTGTGATTATTGGTGTCTGCGGTGTCTGTGCAGCGGAGCCCTGGGAGATGAGAGGTCATCCACCTCCACTGTTGTCAGGAATGTGGCTCTGGTGGCTTGAAATTGGCCACAGGAATATTTTCGGGATGGCACCTAGTCCTGGCTGCATTGCTGGGCTGGTTGTCTAGACCAACGGGACTGCTGGGGAAATGCTCTCCTGCAGACAAACCCTAATTATGCGGCATGTTTGTTGCTGTTATATTGTGAACAGCACAAGGAAAAAATTGAGGAGATGTGCTTCCAGGATTCAAAGACTATCATTTTAATTCAGCAAGGAAGTCACTCACGTCGTTGTCGAGGCAGTGAAGTTTTGACATGCCTTTGTTATTTTACTTTCCTTTTACTAGTTGACGTACATGAAAATATCAACCAACATTCAGGTTGGAACTATAATTGTTTGTCAACGGTGGGAGCCCAATTCTTTGCTGAATTGGGTATCAATCAAGCCTTCATTCATAGCCTGATAATACGATCCTATTGTTGGTGATAGAATTCTAAAAGCTGATAATGGTAAGAAATGGTGAGTTATACGAAACTAAGGAGGGGGGACCCGACTGCAGGGGCTGTAGACCTATCACTTGCGGGTTGTGTGCTGCAGGTCCCTGTGGTCAGCCCAGAGTAGAACACATGTCAGTGCACGAGCACACATGTGCACATATTGTCACTTCCCGGTTGCCGACTGCTGACCCCAGGGCAGAGCTGCCCCGCCTGACCGGCACTCTCAGCCAGCGTCAGATCTTGGACTCCCAGAAGCAGTTGGTGGAAACTCCGAGAAGCACAGCCTGACCTCTGGAGTGGCCGCTAAGGGAAGCCTGTGACTTAAAGTTCAAGGACACTAATGTTCAAGGATGGCCAGAGCACATGCGAGGGCTCCAGTTGGAAAACACCGATTTAAGACTCTAAAACTTGAACTTGCAAAGGGCTTTCATTATGAATTGACACCACGGCAGAGAAGCTTTCTAAACCTCCTTCACAGATTCCACTGTGGAGAAGGATCCGACAAGTTAAATTCCTGTGCACATTCCCTCCCTGAAAGTCTACCTGTCCCCCCAACCCCGGCCCCAACAGGGGTCCAAGCAGCTGGTGTGGGAAACATGATGCCTGCACTCTCTATGGCCACCAAGTCACTGTGCATGTTCAGGAAGACAAGTTGACAAGTGGAGGGCAGCTTCCCAGTTCAACACTGTCCTCTGGCACCAGCCTCCCTGCTCTGGTCTGTGCATGTGGCCTCCCTGAGCCCGGGAAGGACACAGCTCTCTGGGTAGATTGGCCTCCTCTCCCAGAAGGCCCTGGGTCCAGGCTGGCCAGCTTGTCTCAGTCTGCCAGGCCGTTCCTGGCTTCCATGCTGGATGCCCGAGTTGCTGTGGATTTGTTTCTTACTGCTGCTGCAACAAATCCTAAATGTCATGGACTAAAGCACCACAAGTTTTTTGTAGCTCTGGAAGTCAGGAGCCGTTACATGAGTCTCACAGGGCTGAACCCGTGGTGCCAGCCAGGTCATATCCCTTCGCGTCCCTCCTAAAAGCTCCAGAGGAAAAGCCCGTTTCCTTGACCTTCTAGGCTCTCAGACCACCTGTGTCCCCTGGCTTCTGGCCCCTCCATCCACACTCCTCTGTCTTCAGAGCCATTGCCGATCTCTCCCCGTCTCTTTCTCTGACCTGACCTCCTGGCTCCCTCTCATAGGGACCCTTGTGAGAATAACCTGAATACCCAGCCAAATCTTCTGCCCAAGGACCGTCAGCTCAGCCGCATGCACACAGTGCCCTCTTCTGTACTGGGTACCACAGTCTCAGGTCCTGGGATGGAGACACCCCAGGGAGACTCATCCAGCCAATGGCACCTAGGAAAACCCCTGGGCCCTGAGCAAGCTAGCATTGCCAGTTGGGCCTCTCACCCCTTCTTGCCATGGCTCCATCACAGCCAGCCCTTCCCACGGGCCTGCAGACGGGACCAGCTGACAAGCTGGGGGAGGGGCTGATTTACACCATCCTGGATGGTGCCTCTGTTCAACCCAGACGTGGCCACGATGATTCATCCTGACCCAGCAGCAATGACCTTTGTGAAAATTAATTAACCTTTCTGGGCCACAATGGCCTCCATCAAATGAGAGTAATAAACCTTCCCCTTGGGCCTGGGTTGGAGTGGGGGTGGGCAGGAAGCCCCTCCCGAGGCCCAGGTCAGCCCCTCCACTGGGGTTAATCGACCCCATTTCCATGGGTTAATTCTCATACTACTTTCATTCCAAAGATGGTTCTTGGCCTCACAATGGCTCAACAATTAGAGCAGCAGAGGAGACAATGGTTTGGAGAGAAGGAGCTGCCCAGGACTAGAGCACAGGGCCAGGGTGGGCCATGGGTCAGGCAGGGTTGGTTCACAGGACATTGTCCCCCATTCCTGGGCTGCACACTGAGCCCAAGCCTGCCTGCTGCATGGGGCTCTAACCCAGAAGTGCAAGTCCGTCCTGGGGGTTACGTAAAGGCACAGGACGACCACAGCCTCTTTTCATTGAGAACATGATGTGACAAAATAGGTTCATGTTAAAATTAACATAGATATTATACCCCAAATAATTAAATCCAAAGTATATATCTACAGCAAAAGGTGCTGCCTCAAGGCCATCATGTTAAATGAGAAATGCCAGTCCCAGAAAACAAAGGCTGCATCGTTCCACTCATACGAGGTCCGAGAGTGTTTGCTGCAGAGACGGCAGTGGGCCTGGTCACCTGGGCTGCCCAGGACTTCCCAGCCTTAACTTGACAGTCTGACCCAGATTGCACTTGGTCCTGGGCCACCTGGAAGATGGTCCCCCACTGTAAGTCCTGGGGCACAGGTGATCCCTTCCCGGGAGCAGCTGCCCTCTAGACCCTGCCGAGCCCTGGCTGCAATTTGCAAATCACCAGGAAGGTTTGGAAACGTTGTTGCCTTGGCCCCACATCTAGGAGGCCAGATTCCTTAGCTTTGTGAGGGGCCTGCTGCTTCTTCATCTCCTAAGGACTGCTGTTCTCCGTAGACAGACTGGAGACTTGGTCTTCCTAGACTGAAGTGTGAGAAAGCGTGGCTGCTGTAACACCTCCACCTGGTCACTCTGGTGACCAGGCTCGTGGCCTCCCTGTGTCCAGGCAGCCCTGGGGGAGAGGGGACTCCACTCCATCCTGTCTTCTGCCAGGAGGTGCTGGGGACTGAACGCAGAGGCACGCCACCATGGAGCGAACCCCCAGCCCTTTTTACTTTGTATTTGAGATGGCATCTTACCAAGTGTCCAGGGCCCTGGACCTGCGGTCTTCCTGCCTCAGCCTTCCGTCACTGGATCACGTGCCACATGCCTGGCCATGAACCTCAGTTCTAGTGAGGATGGACCCAAGCCAGCAGACCAGGCTCCACGTGCTGTTGGGTGGGGTGCCTCCTGGTGCACATGGGGACCTGGAGGGGACCCCAGAGATAGCGTGGAACAGGGACAACCTGACTTGGGTCTGGTGGGACCTGGAGCAGTTCCTGGCTCCTCGTAGGCATAGGCACTTGGCCATGTGCTGAAGTTAGGAAAGCAGGCATAGTTGGTGTGTCTTTCTGATTTAAAAACACCATTTTAAAAATTATGAAATAAGCATTTCCATGTTGGAGCACCATGTTTCAAATCTCATACAATTTTTAAGAAGTAAACAGAAAATAAAAATGCATGTTGATACTAGGAAGAAGACCCATCTCCAGTGTCCTTTCTCCAGGGAGGAAAGCACGGGCATGCTCTGTCCGGGAAGTGCCAGTGCCCCGTGAGTAGTCGGGTCCTGCTAGTAAACACCACTAGTCAGCAGTGCGGCTTCCGGAAAGTCACTAACCACACACTAGTGTTTACCCTGCCATTTGTCGTGGAAGAAGTGAGTCTGAAGGATGAAACTGAAGCGCCTGCCCGGTGATGCTCACCTGCTGGGGCTAACACTGTGTTTGGTTCCCGAGCCCCTGGTGCACCAGAGGGAAGCCCAGCAAACCTGGAGGCAGCCACCGTGGGGAAATGCCCTCACCTGGTGCTTTCCTGAGGCTGAGAAAGAGCAAGACCAGCGTCTTGTGTTGAATGCTCCTGTTGAGTTCTGGGTCCTGAGCTCTGCCAGCATGCAGACTCCCTCGTCCTTTCCCACCTCTGAAGCTGCACCTGACTTTCTCCCAAGGAGGCCAGCTCTTCTCCCCCACATGGAGGCCCAGACACCACCACGGGGGAGTCAGAGGTAACTGAAGGGGACAGGTGTCCGTACAAGGGCAACTCAGAGTGATCTCAGGAGAGGCTGGTGAGCTGGTCTTGGGAGACCAGGTCTGCACACACCAGGGTGGGTCTGTGTGCATCCCCAACCACGGAGTTCAGCTCTGCCTTCGTGTCATGCACACAGCATGATTCATCTACCTGGGGCACGTGAGCTCCATTCCAGGTCTGCCTGTGGTGATTCTAATTCTGAGATCGGCAGATCTTTGGGGAAAAGACTGCAGATGTTTTAGGCTTTGTGGCCACCTGTCACCTCTGTTACCTAGTCTTCTCTGTTTTTTTTAAATTTTGTTTTGTTTTGGTTGGTGGTTTTTGTTCAACTGAAAGACTAAAAAAAACAAATTTCAGGTGGTTGTTTGGCCTCCTGCTATGGCTGGTTAAATTTTGCAGTTTATTGCTATTGCTAGAAATATTCAAATTTACCTGCCTGTTCTACTATTGAGGGATGCTGGAGTTAGCAGACCTGGCTGCCGTGAGTGGCGCTGAGCCAGCCCCACAGTGCACTGTGAGTGTACCTACTGGGGACGTTCCAGGGGCAGAGCTGCTGATCTGAGCCACATGGATCTTCACCTTTTGCAGGGAAGGAGGGCAGCGTCAGAGTTCTGGTTGCTCTGCATTCTCAACGCCTGGCCTTGTGCTATTGTCAACTATGACATTTCTGGCAGGTGCACACGATTCCTCTCATTTTGGGTTTAATTTGTGGTTTTTTTTTTTTTTTTTTTTTGCTTACTAATAAGGTCAGGCACATTTCTACTTGTTTGCAGCTGTTTGGATATTGTCTTCTATGAGGGACCTCTTCAAGTCCCTATGGTGCCCCTACCTTTTTCTGGTTGTCTATGATTTTTTTAAACTGGTGATGGATAATAGTTTCTTACGTGTTTTTGTGTCCTTACTGCTGACGTGTTACAAGTCTCTTCTCTCGCTCTGAGACTTGACATCTCACCTCTGGATGGTGCCTTTTAGTGATCACAGTTCCTGATTCATGAAGACAGAGCTCATCAATCATTTCCTCCTTTGGTTAGTGCTTTCTGTGTCCCAACATTTAGGAATGTTTCCAGGTCCAGGGTCGGGAGGAAGTTTCCCATATCATCTTTTAGGAACTTTGTTCTGCCGTTCTGAACATGTCTCCTGGTGCGCTTGTTTTTACTGGAATTGGCTTTTGTCAACAGTGGAAAGTAGCATTGAGACACTTTCCTCTTTTCTGTCGGGCTCCTGTCTCACAAGGTGGAGGAGGCCACGTGAGGGCTGGTGGACTCCGTCCCACGCGGCCTGCATTGGCCAGCCTCCGTGGACAGGAGCTCCGTTCCATACTACCACTGGGCATGCTTGCTTACATAGAAAGTCCTCTCCCTCCCTGCCTCTCCCCCTCCCGGGTTCCCGTGCAGAGAGGGTCCAGCAGCTCATCATGGACACAAACTCAAAAAGGTGGGTGAGTGGGTGCTGGGCAGTGAGAACCAGGGGAGGATGCGGAACCCAGTTTCTCCGGGAGAGCTGAGGCATGGGCCGGCCTTCTCCCTTGTTCCTCCTTCCATCCTGGCCCCTGAGGATGGTGGGCTGTAGGCTGGGCTCTGCACTCACGTGTGCAGAGCAAGGGACCATGCGTGGATGTGCTGGGGTGGGGTGGTGTAAAGCCCCAGGACGAACCTGGAGCATCTTTTGAACTGGAAGCTTTTAAAATTAAAAACCATAATATTAGGGACCACTTAGGGAGAAAGCATTAAAATCCTGATAAAGCTTGAGAGGAAAGCAGGGCGATGCCGAGCGCCCACCCACCCACCGAGCTTGGCAGGCCTGTGTCAAAGGACTCGGATCTCGCCAGAATCTCCAGCAGCCTCTGGGACATGCTCGGGCCTGTGGCCCATTGCTGCTGTGCAGCAGGGCTCCTCTCGCCCGCTGGGTTTGCTGTCAGTGGTGGTGCATTCTCCTCCTCCTCCTCTGTTCTCAAGTAAGCTGGATGCCCTCACTCCCACTTCTAGCTCTGAGGTCACTGTGAGTCCATTCTGTCCCTGCGCACGGGGCTGGCTTCACAGTCGAGTGCCTTTGCAGTCCGGCCACTGGTGAGCCTCTGTGAGGTGCTCAGTCCTATGCCCAGGGGCCCTGATTTCACGTGAAGGAGGGGGCCCAGCACTGGAGAACTTGCTGGTCTCCAGGTGGTTCTGGCGTGCAGCGCACTCAAGACCACTCTGCCTGAGGCTACAGCATGCGTCAGTTGCTCTCCACCTGCTCCAGACAATGACCACCCTCTGTCCTGTGCACCAGACCCAAGCTCCTAATGCCAATATCGTGCCCCAAAGCAGCCACGAGCAGGGGTCACAAATGTCGGGAGATGGGCAACTCACATGCCTCACCCTCATAGAGGTGAACCATTTTCCAGTTCAGATATGGCCATCCACGTACCAAAATCTGGACCAGGCAAGGTCCACCAGGACCACTGGGCCTCCATCCAAACATCTGGAAAGCGCCTTCCATAGCTCTCAACTGTCAAGAGACTCTCAGGTGCATCTCTCCAGAAGTCTGCATGAAGCACAAAGTGAGCATTGCCCTAGGGGGTTCCCCTGTCTCAGGGAACCACTGTGGGAGACTGGAGGCCAAGGGGACAGATGGCCTCTTCCCGGCAGCTGCTGTGACATGCTGGGTGTTACTTAAACCTGGCTGTAAGCTTCCCGGGGCTGGGCAGCTGGCTGGTGGGAAGTTGCCTTCATGTTCCTAAGGCAGCTCTGTGTCTTTACACCATCAGAAAGCCCCGCTGTGCAAGGGCACTGATCAGTTGACTTAGGACCCTCTTCTAGTTTGGCCTCAGTCAGCTGACCAGTCAAGGTCACCTTCTGTGGTGCTGCAGGCTGTGATACCTCCATGTGTGAATCTGTGGAAACGAAATTCAAGTCCTAATGGAAGACTCCTACATTAGGAATTCTTGATACATGTTTTACTCTGTCCATAAAAGCAAAGAAACTGTTTTAGGAAAGAGGAAACTTCTGTTTGCTAACGTCATTTTCATCACTGTGATCACGACTTGTCATTTCACCGTCCGCATCCCTGTGGTCCACACAGCAGCCCTGGCTGCTCTCACATGTCTGTACTAAGGATGCTGTGGTTGACCTGTCAGAATGGCCATCCTCTGTCCAAAGATCCCAGGAACCTACCTGTGAACTAGTGGGGGTTATTACTGGTTGTGCTGAGTGGGTGCTCACCATAGGGAACCACAGCAACCCCAGTGAGAAGGTGTTAAAAGAAAATGATAACATCAATTATTTGTCTAGGGCTCAGTGCATGAAGAAATCAAGAGGCTTTGGGGCTGCATGTGAGTTGGGAATAATTACCCTCCAAACCTCTGCCTAAAAAGATGAGGCCTGGGATCAGGGCAGCAATGTGATCACTCAAAAATCAGTTAAACTTCCTGGCTACAGCTAGGATGAGGGGAACGATGTCTCTTTGGTTGGACCGAGTGGGAGAGAGAGTAAAGTGCCCACATAGTCCCCAGCACATGGTGGCACCAACTGGTGGGGCTCATTTCCAATCAGGTTGCCAGTGCTGCACATTTATTCATAGACCTCTATCTCTCTGAGTTTCAGGGATCAGAAGGGCACATATGGAGCAGAGGACAGAACATGGTGGGTGGGGAGGTGACATGGGCTGGGGTGAGATCAGAATACGTGTCATCCGTGGGATGACTGCTCTCTGGCAGGGCCATCACTCTTGAGGTTGTCCAAGTGCTGGACCCAGTGGAGTAAAGGGACACCTGGTACTCCTCGCAGGTCCCAATTAGAAAATAAGAGGTATCTTTATTTTACACATCACGAACATGTCTAAGGTAGAGCAACAAATATGTGACTTACTATGAATTTTGAAAGATAAAGCCACTTAATTCAAAGACATTCAGGTAACACCAAGTTCCTTGAACACAAGGACCTGACCTTTGTGGGGTACCTTCAGCTTGTCTTCCCAGGGTGTGCTGTGCAAGAACCTGGGGAACTGGGGAACTGACAACCATCTATGAGTGAAAAGCAGAAGTTTTGCCTGCAGCTGAATGTCTTCATTTATGTCTTAGTTGTCAATGTTTTTGCCATTTCTTCCTCTTTGATTGAACTAGCATGGGTGACATTTCCCAGCACAGCTGATGTGATGGTTATCCAGGCAGTCTCCAAAGCTGTCTGATGTGGGGAGTCATGTTTCTCCTTTGGCAGTAGATGGCCTCTGGGATCATGGCTTTTGTGTGAACCTGGGTAAACTGGGAGGTTGTCAGTGTTTCTGAGCCCCCTCTAAAAGCTGAGCTTATAAGGCCACCAAGTGAAGTGGATTCCAGGACATGAGGAGTTCCTTTAAAGAGAGGAGCACATACTAACTGTCACCTTTCTCTAAGATGGGAGGAAGAGGTGAGCACTGTCAAATGATGACAGGTGGGAGAGAAGAAAACTGGAACAATTCTTTTTTCATATTTTTACTAGTGAATTATAATTGTATGTAATGGTGGAATTTGCTAATATACATTTGTATATGCTCACAATAAATAATATAATTTGGACAATATCATCCCCAGAATTTCCCCTTTCCCTTCCATCCTCTTTCCTCCTGGACCCTTTCCTCTATTCTGCTGATTTATCTCTTTTTTTCATGAGATCCCCCACTTTTCTTTTCCTTTTTCCTCTCTGGCTTCCACATATGAGAGAAAACATATGACCCTTGACCTTCTGAATTTGATTTATTTCACTCTTAATTGTCTCTGGTTCCATCCATTTTCCTGAAAATGACATGATTTCATTCTTCTTTTTAACTGAGTAAAACTCCATTATGTATGTATACCACACTTTCTTTATCCATTTATCTACTGATGGGCGCCTAAGATGGTTTCATAGTTTAGTTATTACAAACTGTGCTGCTGTAAACAAGGGAATGCACGTATCACTGTAGTATAATGCTTTTAATTCTTTAGGAAAGAAACTGAGGAGTGGTATAGCTGGGTCACATGGTGGTTCCATGCCTAGTCTTTTGAGGAACCTCCATACTGATTTCCAGAGTGGTTTCACTAATTTACAGTCCTACCAACAGGGTAAAAATGTCCCTTTTTCTCCACACTTACTTCAACATTTATTATTGTTAGTATTCTTGATGACTGCCATTCTAAGATGAAATCTTAGTGTAGTTTTGACTTGCATTTTTCTAATTGTTAAAGATGTTGAACATTTTTCTTATTCATTGGCCATTTTTGTTTCTTCTTTTGAGAAATGTCTGTTTAGTTCATTTGTCTTTTTTTTTTTTTTATACCAAGGATTGAACCCAGGGGTACTTAACCACTGAGACACATACCCAGCCCTTTTTAGTATTTTATATAAAACAGGGTCTCACTGAGTTTCTTAGGGGCTCACTAAGTTGCTGAGGCTGTCTTTGAATTCATGATCCTCCTGCCTCAGCCTCCTCAGCCCCTGGGATCAGTGGTGTATGCCACTGTACCCAGCAGCCCATTTATTTATTGGGGGTTTTTCATTTTTTGTGTGTTGTTTTTGACTTCCTTATATATTCTGGATATTAATCTTCTGTTAGAAGAGTGGATAGATAGCAAAGATATTCTCTCATTCTGAGGTTCCCTGTTCACATTCTTAATTGTTCCCTTTGCTGTGCAAAAACTTTTTAATTTCATAGCATCAATTTTTTAACTCTTGATATTATTTCCTGAGCTTTAGGGCTCTACTGATAAAGTTGTTGCCTGTGCCTATATGCTGGAGTTTTGGCCCTGTTTTCTTCTAGAAGTTACATGGTTTCTGGTCTAATTTTGAGGTCTTTGATCCACTTTGAATTGATTTTTGTGCAGGGTGAGAGGAAAGGGTCTAATTTCATTCTTCTAAGATTTTCCCAGCACCAATTGTTTAAAAGGCTATCTTTTGTCCAGCCTATGGTTTTGAAGCTGTAGGAAATCTTAGAGGCTGACATAGGCTAGCAGGACAGTCCGGGACACAGTGCTCCACACTCTCTCACCAATACTGGATGCACATGAGAAAGAAAGACCAGGAAGGTTCAGGGAAACAACCCCTGCCCATGTGTATAGGACAAAGACCTACAATGTCTTGTGGGAGGAGTGGGGGAGCAGGGTGTGCCGCAGGTCTAGTGAGGGTTCCCAAACTGAAGCACAAAGAGGAAGCAAATAAAGGAAAAATAAACAATAGAACAGAGCACCCAGGAACTGCAGGACAGTCTCACATGACCTGAATCTCCTGTGAGAGGAGTCCTAAAGGAGAAGAGAGAGAGGAGAATCAAGGAAGAAACATGTGGAAAACCCTCAGTGATTATTTATTCAGAAGTGATAAAATGTAACAATCCATAGACCGCCCCCCCCCAAAAAAAAAAAAAAAAAAACTCAGAGAACTCAAAGCAGGATGTGTGCAAAATAAAATATACCCAGATGCATCACAGTCACTAACAAAGAATGGAGACACAGAAACCATGAAGGCGTCCGAGCCACAAAGATGACAATTTCAACAGACTGGTACCGGAAGCTGTGTGAGCCAAGACAATGCAACAACCACATCCCCAAAGATAGGAAAAGCTGGCATTCAGAACTCTGTTCAGAGGCATCTTGGAAAAACAGAGATGATATGGAGACTTGTACAGACAGGCAAACCCTCGGAGAAAATCTCACTGCATCACACCAAAGAAGTACTGAAGTCCCTCGGGGAGAAGGAAAACTGACACCAGTCTTGGAAATCATGATTTGGTCCTCATTCCCTGTTGTTGAAGACTAAACATCCAAGAATTAATGAGGCAAGCATAAAAAGCAAGTTTTATTTAAGAGAGAGAGACAGAGATAGAAGGGGACCCAGGGAGCTGGGTGTCCATGGGAGTGGGGAAGTTTCGATTTTTTAGAGACTCTCACCCCTCTCTCTTCATGCATACATTCCCCAAAGCAGGAAAAGAGCAGCCCAGGGGGTAATCGTTATCATTTCTTTGTGTTGGGAAGTGTGGATCTCCAGAGGTGTTAGCAGTCAGTTGGGCAGGAGAGGTGCTACTGTAAAGGACATGGGCAGCGACTGCTCTGGCTGCTTCAGGCTGAGAGGGGGCAATGTGGGCCAGCAGCTTGAGTTTTCATTTTAGGAATTTTTCATGTCAGTCAAGGGGTCCATAGTAAAAGTCTGGTTTGGAAAGAACAGGTTGTAAAGTCATCTGAGAGGCAGGTGTTCTATGAGAGAAACAAGAAGATGTGAGAACTGGAATCATATTAATAAAAAAATCAATGAATACAATGATGATAGAGACCAGCAAGTTTTCCATTAGGAGGTACAAGAGTTAAGAAGTTGATCCCATGATAAAGCTGACCTCTGTTTGGGAATGTATATCTTGAAGGTTATTAGTTACATTGCCAGAGTTATCAGGAATGTAAACATAACATTTAGTTTTAATATTGTCACAGATGCTCCCTTAAGATGTAGTTAAGATGTATAATGTCATCTGATTTTTGCTAAGTACCTTTCTATTGACATAACCTCTGTGTTTAGTTGATATCCCTTATTTTCTGTCACTTGGGCTAGAAAATCATACTAGCAAACACAGATCAAGCCTGCCTATATAGGAGGTTAAGAAGATTTGTAGGTCTCAAATTGATTTAAAAAACCTTCTGATTCTGATGGTCTCTTTTGATAGTTATCAGGCACTCCGACCTAAGAATCCCTCTTTCATAACCTCCAGCCTACTTACTCTTGGTGGGACTGATACAAGTGTACATTTTATGTTACATTAAAAGAACTATTATCTTTCCTTCCAAATGCACAGGTATGTCTGTGCTTGGGTTATAACTCTCTTGCCAGGTGTTTAAAAACAAGCTGGTCAAATTGACCTTGTTCCTATCTACCATTAAGAGTCAACTGAGTGTTCTCAGGGGTCACTTTCAGGAATTTGGGTAAAGCCTTGGAGGCACCGCTGGGATAAAAGAAAGAAAAGGGAAATCGGAACAGTGGGTAACTGAGGAGCCTTGCAGGAATAGGGCGAGGGAAAATTCTCAATCTGCCTCCAGGAATAGGCACGGCGGGTAAACTGAGGAGCGTTGCAGGAATAAGGTGAGGGAAAGTAGGAGCCTCGCAGAAGTCTGGCCACAGCGGTTTAAGGGCGAGGCATAGTAAGAAAAAATGGGGTCAGAAATTTTAAAGACCCAAATGATAAAGGATAAAAAAGAAGTATTAAAAGGTAATGCTATAAACAAGCAAACAAGCAAGAAAGCAGCCCACTAAAAGAAAGATAGTAGAAGTAGCTCAGTTTCCAGTCAACCTCCGATAAATTACCGTGCAATTGTTGCTGCAGGCGGTAACAAATTGCTGCGGGCAGCGGCAAAGCCTCTTTGCTTCTCTAGTGCCATCTGCCAGGATGGGTCAGGGTCTTGCTGATCACACGGGTCTTCCCTTGGAAGCATCAGAAATGTTCCCCTCTCCGGAGACCCTCCTCCTTACAGCAGGTGCACTGGTCACTGCGCTGCTCCCTGTGGTCTCATTGTTCCCCCGATCAGGAGGTCATGTAGCCCAGAGTTGCAAAGCCCTTAAAGAAGTCCCCTCATTCCCTGGGTTCAAACCATTCCCTGGGGTCAGAGGGCAAGAGTCAAATATTGGCTGTTTTCCTTTTTGGTCCTTTAACTTCCCTAACTTTAGTCTCTAAGTTTTGGTTTAAAACATTTAGCAAGCCAGTTTCATGAGTCTTAAAGAATGAGTACTGGATTTTAACTTTAATGTCCTTAACTTTACATTTATTTAGCCCTTTCATTTAATTGAGGCCAGTATGAATACTGGAAGTTATATCCTGTGTATCTTATAGGTGATGGCCTGTTTTCTCAAATTGACTTAGGTTGTTATATTAGAAGTTGAACTTCGGCAAGGCACAAACAAACAATAGTTGCAAAGTTTACAAGGAAAATACAAAATGAATTAACAAGAGCAAAGACACATTTAATTTATATAATCGAATGAAACGACACAATTTTATAACCCCAAATCTTTATTTCAAACTTTGCTTTGAAGAACACCAGTTTGGTAAAATGCCCTTCTAAACTTTATATTTTAAAGGCTTGCATACATGGAGGATGAATACATCTATTATACAAAGAAGCTACTAACAGCACCAAAATTACACTGATACACCACCCAATATCCACCCACTGATAGCCCACCGTTTGCCCACAGACTACCTGCAGCGCCTGCTGTCTGCTGCAGCCTGGAAGTCCACTTTGGAGGTATCTCAGGTTTGGTTACGTGCAGCCACCACCATCTTGGGCCAAAAGGCAGGGCCTGTGAGCCCAGAATCAAGGGGCCTGCAGGTTTGCTGCTGCCACCACCACCATCTCAGAGTGTGGCTGCCTCAGTCTGGGGACATCAGTCAGGACCTGGAGATCTATTATTGGGGTACCTGCCGGTCTGGTAGCACCTGAGGTCTTCATGCTGGGTGTGCTAGTGGCTACCATCTGCTGCTACTTTGCAGGGCTGCTCCTTTGTGTGAGCATATCAATCTGCAAATTGAAATGGCATTGAGATCTTGGGAGCGCAGCAGGGCAGAGCCTGGGGAATCTGAAGCCAGGTCCACCAGATTGCCACTGGGTCTGCATGGGCCAGTCTGGACCTGGGAAGCCTGTGGAAAGCCAGAAACTGGGGGCAATTCACTGGGGGGAGCACAGGTTGGAGAAACTGGGAAAAACTCACCTTTCTCTAGCTCCGTGACTCCTGTAGTGTGTGGAAACACAAGGGGCGGGCTAAAAGAGGTGGGAAGACTGGAAGAGGGCGTAGGGCATTTTGCCATCTGCTCACCCCACCAACTGGTCTGGCACCCACTAACTGGAGCTACCATCAAACTTCAGACAAAGCCACCTATCAATGGAGAAGGAAAGCTGAGAAAAATTTTGGAAGCCAATGGAAGCAATTGTTCAATATTCTGTAGAGATTTCTACCCCCCTCACATCTCTACAATCTTTGAATCCAAATATTTTTCAGGCATCCATTTATTGAAGAATGGGATGTCTGAATAGGATACTACAGTTTTGTTGTGTATTCTTACATTTTTACTTAAAAAATCTGTATATATATATTTTCTCTTATCTATCTCTAGATTCTCTTTCTCACTTGCTTCAAGCTAGGACCTGGAACCAACCACTATTGACTCGTCCTCACTCCTACTATAAATTTTTACCTCTATCTTCTCTTCTTCTCCCTCATAAACATCACATCCTACACTACTTCTGTTCCCTCTTTGTCCTTCATTTGAAATGGTAAGCCCTTTTAACAAGCTTAATATTTATATTGCAGCAATAATTGAACACATTTCTGTTTATTGTGACAAAACCATAGACACCTTAATAGGACCTATTTGGTTTATGGTTGTATATCGTTTGCATTGGGTGCTGTTAATATTGGTCTCCCCATTAAAGATGAGGTGCTGAAGCCTACAGGGTAGAAACTGTACTGCCTCAGATGCATACTTCTAGATGGGAAGACACACAAACAACATGAAGAAACAAAGGAACAAAGTGCCTCAAACAAACCAAGATGTCCCAACAATAGACTTCATAGACAACACCGTAGAAGAAATGTCAGAGAAGGAGTTTAGAAGGTACATAGTTATACTGATCTTCAAAATAAAGGATGGTATCAGAGAGAATATAGGAAGTAAAGGATTATTTCAGTAAAGAGGCAGAGATCATAAAAAGGAATCAAGCAGAAATCCTCAAAATGAAGGAAACAATAAACCAAATTAAAAATTCACTGGAAAGTATCACCAAAGACTGCACCACTTGGAAGATAGCACTCCAAGCAATGAAGACAAAATATATACTCTTGAAAATAAAGTCAGCAGTACAGAGAAGATGATAAAAAATGAACAGAACTTTCAGGAAATATGAGGATAACATGAAAGGACTGAATTTTGAAAAAAGCCTGGAGATACAACCAAAGGAATATATAATCTTTTCAATGAAATAATACCAGAAAATTTCCTGAATCTAAAGAATGAATGGAAAATCAACTAAAAGAGATTACAGGACCCCAAATGTACAAAATGACAGCAGACCCACACCAAGGCACATTATGACTAGCACACAGAATAAAGATAGAATTTTAAAGGCAGCAAGAGAAAAAAATCAAATTACATATAGGGGGGAAACCAATTAAGATCTCAACTGATTTTTCAACCCAGATCCTCAATGCCAGGAGGTCCAGTAATAACATACACCAAGCTCTGAAAGAATATGAATCCCAACCAAGATTTTCATCCAGCAAAACTAAGCTTCATCTTTGAAAATGAAATAAAAACCTTCCATGATTAAAAAAAAAAATTAAAAGAATTCACAACTAGAAATCTTGCACTGCAGAAGATTCTCAGAAAAATATTCCATGAGGAGGAGATAAAAAAAATGAAAACCAGCAAAGAGTGGAACTATACTAAAGGGAGAAGTCAGTCAAAGGAGAAACTAAGTCAAATTAAAAATGATAATAAACCAAAATTGTTGATAATATATAACATATCTCAATAATAACCCTGAATGTTAATGACCCAAACTCATCAATCAAAAGACATAGACTGGGCTGGGGAAATAGCTCAGTTGGTAGAGGGCCTGCCTCATAGGCACAAGACCCTGGTTTAAATCCCCAGCACCATCAAGAAAAAAGATATAGACTGGAAGATTGGATTAAAAAAAAAAGACCCAACAATATGCTGTCTCCAAGAGGCTCACCTTCTAGGAAAAGACATCCATAGACTGAAGGTAAAAGGTTGGCAAAAAATATATCACCAACACAGACTGCATAAAAAGCAGGGGTGTTCATCCTAATATCAAATAAAGTGGACTTGAAGTCAAAGTCAGTTAGAAGAGATAAGGAAGGACATTTCCACTGCTTAAGGGAAATATACATCAATATGGCATAAAAATTGTAAATATATATGCCCCAAACAATAGAGCAGCTATGTATGTCAAATAAACCTTTCTCAATTTCAAGAATCAAATAGACCACAACACAATAATACTGGATGACTTTAACATGCATTTCTCATCACTGGATAGATCCAGAAATTATAGAACTAAATAATACAATCAATAATTTAGCTTAACAGACATATATAGAGTATTTCACCCATCATCAAGCAAATATACTTTCTTCTCAGCAGCACATGGATCCTTCTCTAAAATCGACTGTATGCTATGCCACAAAGCAACTCTTAGCATATACAAAAAACGAGAAACACTACTTTGCATTCTATTAGATCATAATGGAATGAAACTATGAATCAATGATAAAATAAAAAATAGAAGATACTCTAACACCTGGAGACTAAATAACATATTATTGAATAATGAATAGATAGCAGAAAAATCAGGAAATAAAAATACTTATAAGTAAATAAGAATACCAATACAACATATAAAAATTTCTGGGACATTATGAAGGTAGTACTAAAATGAAAGTTCATTGCATTGAGCTAATTCATTAAAAAAATGAAATTACCTAAAATTACATCCCAAAGCCCTAGAAAAAGAACAAATCAATACCAACAGCAGTAGAAGATAGGAAATAAAATCAGAGCTGAAATCAATGAAATTGAAACAAACAGTTCAAAAAATTGACAAAACAAAAACTTGGTTCTTTGAAAAAGTAAGTATGATTGATAAACCCTTAACCCACATTAACAGAGAAAAAGAGGGGAAACTCAAATTACTAAAATTCATGATGAAAAAGGAAGTATCATGACAGACACTACTGAAATACAGAAGATAATCAGAAACTATTTTGAAAATTTATACTCCAATAAAATAGAAAATATCAGAGATATTGATAAATTTCTAGAGACATACAAGTTACCCACACTGAATCAGGAGGGCATACACAATTTAAACAGAATAACTTCAAGCAATGAAATAGAAGAAGCCATCAAAAGTCTGCCAACCAAGAAAAGCACAAGACCAGATGGATTCTCAGCTGAGATTCTACAAGACCTTCAAAGAAGAATCAACACCAATATTCCTCAATTATTCCATGAAATAGGAAAGGAGGGAACCCTTCCAAACTCATTCCATGAAGCTAGTATCACACTGATACCAAAACCAGACAAAGACACATGAAGGAAAGAAAACTTCAGACTTCCCTGATGCACGTAGATCCAAAACTTCTCAATAAAATTCTGAAAAATTGCATACAAAAACACAGAAAAAAAATAGTGCACCACAATCAAGTGGGGTTCATCCCAGGGGTGCAAGGTTGGTTTAACATATGGAAATCAATAAACAACTCATCACATCAGTAGACTTAAAGACAAGACTCATATGATCATCTCAATAGATGCAGAAAAAGCATCTGATAATATACAGCATCTCTTCATGTTTAAAACACTGGAAAAACCTAGGGACAGTAGGAATATACCTCAACATTGTAAAGGTCATCTATGCTAAACCCAAGGCCAACATCATTCTAAATGGAGGAAAACGGAAAGCATTGTCCCAAAGAACTGGGGCAAGACACGGATGCCCTCTTTTACCACTTCTAGTTAAGATAGTCCCTGAAAGTCTAGCCCGAGCAATCAGACAGATGAAAGAAATTAACGGGATACAAATAGAAGAGGACTCAAACTGTCACTATTTTCTGATGATGTGATTCTATATGTAGAAGATCCAAAAAAATCTACCAGAAAACTTCTATAACTAACAAATGACTTCAGAAAAGTAATAGGATATAAAATCGACTCCCAGAAATCAGATGTATTTCTATACATCAGTGATGAGTGCACTGCAAGAGAAATTAGGAAAACTACCCCAGTCACAATAGCCTCGAAAAAGCAAAACAAAACAAAACAAAAAAAAAAAAAAACCCTTGGGAATCAATCTAACAACAGAGGTGAAAGACCTCTACAATAAAAACTACAGAATAGTAAAGAAAGAAGTTGAAGAAGACCTTAGAAGATGGAAAGATCTCCCATATTCTTAGATAGGCAGAATTAATATTGTCAAAATGGACATATTACCAAAATCATTAGACAGATTCAATGTAATTCCTATTAAAATGTCAATGATATTCTTCATAGAACTAGGAAAAGCAATTATGAAATTCATTTGGAAAAATAAGAGACCCAGAATGACTAAAGCAATCCCTAGCAAGAAGAGTGAAGCAGGAGGCATCACAGTACCATACAGAGCCATAGTAATAAAAATGGCATGGTATTGGCACAGTAATAAACATGTAGACCAATGGTAGAGAATAGAAGACACAGAGACAAACCCACATAAATACAGTTATCTCATACTAGACAAAGATTCCAAAAACATACATTGGAGAAAAGATAGCCTATTCAACAAATGGTGCTGGGAAAAATGGAACTCAATATGTAGAAAAATGAAATTAAACCCCTATCTCTCATCCTGCACAAAACTATACTCAAAGTGGATCAAAGACTTAGGCACTAGAACAGAGACTCTGCACCTAATAGAAGAAAAAGCAGGCCCAAATCTTCACCATGTTAGCTTAGGACTTCCTTAACAAGACTCCTAAAGCGCAAGAAGTAAGATCAAAAATCAACAAATGGGATGGATTCAAACTAAAAAGCTTCTTCTTAGCAAAGGAAACAATAACATGAAGAGAGAGCCTAGAGAGTGGGAGAAAATCTTCGCCACCTGCATCTCAGAGCATTAATCTCCAGGACATATAAAGAACTCAAAAAATCTAACACCAAAGCAAATAAAAAAATAAATAATCCAATGAATAAAAGGACAAAGGAACTGAGCAGACACTTCACAGAAGAAGAAATATAATTGGTCAATAGACATACAAAAATATTCATCATCTCTAGCAATTAGAGAAATACAAATCAAAAGTACTCTATGATTTCATCTCACTTCAGTCAGAATGGCAATTATCAAGAATACAAGCAATAATAATTGTTGGCGATGATGTGGGGGAAAAGGTTCACTCATACATTGCTGGTAGAACTGAAAATTATTTCAACAATCATGGAAAGTGGTATGAAGATGCCTTAGAAATCTTGAAATGAAATCACCATTTGACCCAGCTATCCCAATTCCTCAGTTTATACCCAAAGAACTTAAAATCAGCATACAGCAGTAACACAGCCACATCAGTGTTTACAGCAACCCAATTCACAATAACCAAACTATGGAACCAACCTAGATGCCTTTCAACAGATGAATGGATAAAGAAAATGTGGTACATATACACAATGGAATATTATGCAGCTTTAAATAAGAATGAAATTATGGCATTTGCAGATAAATGGATGGAGCTGGAGAATATCATGCTATGTGAAATAAGCCAATCCCCCAAAACCAAAGGATACATGTTTTCTTTAATAAGCAGACACTGATCCATAATTGTGGAGGAAGGAACTTAAGATCATGCACAGGGGACTGAGGGGAGGGGAGGATGTATAGGGTTGGGAAGGACGGTGAAATGGGATGAACATTATTGTTGGGGGCTGTGCCATGTGGGCTTTGCCAGGATGGCGCCTGGTGGCCAGCTGGAGGTTGTTTTGATCACATTGGCAGTGAGGAGGTTGAGTAATATAAGCATACCCAGGTGTTTTGTCATTGGCCGTATTCAATTAAGTCCATGCACACAATGCGTGCACAGGTGTTCCCGGTGCTCCTGCTCAGGCCTGCTCATTTTAACCTTTGCCGTGATAGGGCAGCTGGCTCCTCCCCTGATCTCAACTGGCGTGGCTCCTCCCTCTGCCTCCTGGAGGGAATATAAGCAGGCAGTAGGTAGAAGGAAAAAAGCAGCAGCTAGCAGAGAGAAGCAGAAGCAGCTAGAAGAAGCAGCTAGCCCTCAGATAGATAGCACCTAGTTCACAGGTTGCGGGACCTACCTCTAAGAAGAAACAGCAGAACCCTAAGAAGAAATAGATCTCTGATAAATGTAGCAAGCCTCTCTTTCTCTAAAAACTTCCTCTAAAAGCAAAGTCTCTCTTTCTATAAGCAAAGCCTTTCTCTCAAAGCTTCTCTTTCTCTAAAATCAATCAAGCAAGAAAGCAGCGCACTAAAGAGAAAGATAATAGAAGTAGCTCAGTATTCCAGTCCACCTCCGATAAATACCCGCGCAATTGTTGCCGGGGGCGGCAACACATTATTCCCATTATATATAAATGCATGTTTACACTACCAGTATGACTTTGCACCATGAATGAACAGAGTTCATTCTACTATCATCAATAACTAATTAGAACAATTTAAAAAATTAAAATTAAACTGATTTACATCAACCAATCTAAGTTAACTTATATGTACTGTAATGTTTTAAAGAAAAATTTAGAATCTGTAGTGGAGTGTAATACTCTAAAACAACAGCTCTTCGTTAACCAGAGTTGTACAAACCTTAATTCCTTTGAGACTAGTTTCTCTAAATAATAAAACTTAACAGACACAAAAAATTATCTTGTTAGATAAGAGCCAATTAAAGTCTTAAGAAATCCTTATTACTTCAACACATCAAGATTAAATTTTGGTTTATATCAGTGCATTAACATTTGAACTTAGGAAAATATCTTGAATAAATTTACCTGATTGCGCTAATTATAGTCAACTTGGTTACACAGAAACTTTTTGATAGTTACCTTCCACAAACCTTGCATAACTTACACATTCTACAATTTCTTTGCCATACAAAAGACTTTCTCATCCAGAAATATTTCTTTTCCTTCTATTTTCAATACTAAAATATATTTTCATGCCTAGAACCTTCTTAGGCCCTTTTTAAAATTTACATCCTGAGACAATCCTCATGAAATCTCTGAATTCAGATAAATTACTCCACTTTAATAAGATGTAATACTTTGTTTTTTATAGCACTTTAATTGAAACCCAACAGAATCCTTTTGTATTCTTTGTAAATAAAATTATACCTGTCAGGATCTTAACTCTTAAAAACTCTTTGTTTTTGGTGAAAACACAGAAACAAAGGAATCTAAAACTTTTTCCATTTACCAATTTATGGAAATAGTTATTGTCTAAATATATTCTAATGGAATTTAAGAAGTCAAGAATACTTGATTTTATATTTAGCATTTGATGTTTTAGCATTTTAACTTTGTAAATTAGATGTCTCCTCTAACAAACATATTTATTAAGATTAATCCCTTTTATGTTAAATCTAATTTACTCATTTTTAGTGGTAAAAAGCAAAATATCAGACAAATGTTGTTAACAGTATTAGACATAGCTTCCCTTTTTAAGAAAAATCCTAGAAACAATGGATATTACATTTTGGACATTTTGTAGAACCCAAGACTCTATTAATTGTCTGACAACCTAGAAAAACTTGTAAGTTAGTAATTTTAAAGGCATCTTTATTCTCATGTTGTTCTAATTTAAAATAAACTATTTTTAAGTTGCATGATCTAAAAGGTACTTGGATTCATTTTTTTAAAAATTTAATTTATGAGCACTCACTTATGCCAATTTTGATACTATATACATGATATATGGACACAAGCACATATGTAGACACAATAAGACAATACTCAGGTATGCACACACACATAAACAGATAGGAAACGAGATCTTGTAGCTTTTTACAGGTAGATGTCCACAGGTAGAAGACAGAGCTACGAATGTTTATTAAAGCCTCTGTTAGATTTAACCTGTTAGAAGTAGAGCCTATCAATTTCACATTATTACTTAAACAGAGGGTAGGCCTGTACACTTGGACTTGCCAGGTGTAAAATCTCACAGCCATGGTGGAGACTGAAATGAAAGGTTCAGAAGGTCTCTTATCCTTAATGGCTATCAGATTTATTCCCAACATCACTATGTCTATGTCCTCCTTAGGATTCTGTAAAAGGAGACTTTCCAATGTATTTGAGAACTAGCCCTTGAAAAATCGGCCTTTGAACAAGACAGTGTACAAAAACCTCTATGGTTAGATAAGACTGATTAGAAAAATTACTAATTTAATCACGCAGGATCAAATGTGAATTCGTCATAAAATCATGAACTCAAAAATTTAAAAATTAAACCCAGGAGTTCTAAAAAAAATGGCATGACCATAATTACTCTGGGAAAGGAATATACAGAACATCTTTATCAGATCAGAATGCACTTTTGAGTCAGATTAGAGTCAGTTCAAGTATTTAAAGAATGTGAGAGCCCTGAAATCCTTGGGAAAAGTTCTCAAGATAAAGAAGACTTACATATATGAGACCATTCCAATTTCCCTCTCTGTGATATAGTGTTTAGGGAGGAACTTGTTAAGAAAGGAGAGTCACAGAGTGCAGAACAGATTAGATAGCAATTTACCAGTTTGAATTTAAAACTGACCATTTTTACTCTTCTATCTCAAACTTGTTTTGGATAGTCACTTCTGAAACTTACATTTAAGATGTGAGAGAGAGACAGAGAGAAAGGGAAAGCGAAATCTGGCAGAAAGCTAAGGAATAAGGAAACCTTTTGAGTTTGAGAAGCAAAACCTCATTCATAGGGTCTCGTACATTTTTTTTCTTTTGTAAAATCAGTCTTTTAAGTTGTGTTATTATAGTTTATATTTCCTCTGGAGACCATTTTCAATTTCCCCAGTTGGTAAACAGCCCAGGTTTGGATGCAGAAAATTATAAGACAATTTGCAATTGTGATTAGGTCATCTCCCAGGCTTGACAGCAGAAGAAAATGAGGCACTTTTCTTGAGCATCTGTGGGTCAAGCTTTTCCCAATTTTTCAGTATGCAGACTAGTGGTGAACCTGCATAACTCTTGAGAACTAAGCTTCCATCTGAGTCAGATAAAACAGAACTCAGGTGTCCATGCCAGAGAAAACTGTCTATTTTGTTAGGGACATCTCCCTAAATGAGCTTCTGATGGTCAACAAAACCTTCACCTCACTACCTGTTTCTGTGGGATTTATTGCTGTTTCACCAATAAGAATGCAAAGGTCTCTGTTTGCCACATGCCAAGCCCTGAAAGATTCAGACTTAGCAGTGATGACTGATCTCCTCCTACCACCTTTAAACTTCTAAATATATCACCCATAGGGAAAAAACTGACCTATGTTGGGGTATCCTCTGCTCTACGGGATAAAGGAATCCCTAGAGGTTAAGAATGATATCTAGTGGTTGTTAGAGACTTTTCCTGGAGGAGTTTATGGAAGAGGTGAATTGAAAATGGTAAGGACATAAGCCTTCCTTTTTGCAGCCAAAGAAGCTAGCAGAGCTCAAAGGAGCACAGAAACAACAGTGGGGAGAATATCTAGACCTCTAAGGGCTTAATATGCAAACAACTGGAAATCAGACATTTCCTTATGAACCACTCCGTGTAAAATATCCCTCTCTCAATGGCTAGAGTCTGATCAGTGAGGTGAGGAGAGTGCTCGAGAGGAGTGGGTGCTGGAGAGTTATAGTTCAGCTCACAAGGATGTGTGTGTGTTACTGGGGTGTCTGCCCAGTGCCACCTGATTGACCAGTCACTGTAGGATACCCATTGGGCTGTCAGGGGAAAACTCCTTTGAGATTCCCCAGGGAGTAGCCCTGGCCACAATCTCACAGTCGCTTTACCCTTTGTGCGTCTCTGTGTATCCAAAGGCAAACTGGGGTTAGAGACCACTGTCTAGATACCAGGTCACTCTCAGCCTGGATAGGACAGTGAGAAATGGCTTTGGCAGAACCCAAATGCCTGACCTGCAGGACACGTGATTAGGAGCAAAAGAGGCTTTGAACCCTTACACTCGAATCTTCAGATTGGTGGCTTACATTAACTGCGTTTAATTGACAGGTGCCCAATACTGTCCTACACGAGGAAAGAGGAAGACACTAAAAGGCAACTCAGAAAGATGTGAGGTGCAGAGAAGCTTATCTCAGTGATGGTCCCCTATGACCCCCCATCTGATACCAGTCCTGGAAATCGGGATGGGGTCCTCATTCCCACAGTGTTGAAGATTAAACACCCGAAACGCTGAGGCAAGCATAAAAGCAAGTTTTATTTAAGAGAGAGGCAGACTTCTCTGGAGAGAAGGGGACACAGATTTTGGTGTCTGTGGGAGTGGGGGTGTTTTGCTTTTTTATAGACCCCCACCCTCTCTTCCTTTCCTGCATACATGCCCAAAAGCAGGAAAAGAGCAGCCCAGGGGGCAATCATTGGTAATTCCTTGTGTTGGAAAGTGCAGATCTCCAGAGCTGTTAGCAGCTTGTGGGGCAGGAGAAGTGCAATCAGGAGGTTAGCTGTTAGCCACCCATTGCCTTTTCTTTGATAATCAGGTGCCTGCCTTTTGCCCTGCTTTCAAAACAGTGAGGTGGAAATTTTTACCTATGAGAACAAGGGAAGAACATCTGAAGGAATGCAGGAGACACTGGTCTTTAAAGATAGAAGGTTGTCGACCTTCTAAATAAAAAATATTAAAAATGATGTATGATCTAAATATCTATCATGATAAAATGTGTGACAAAAGAGCACCCCAAAAATGAGGAGAAGAAAGGTAAGGTAGAGCTGTGCTCTGAACCAGCCGCAAGGCAGTGGCATAGTGTGACCTGAAGGCAGCCAGTGGAAGGCACTGCCCGCGCCGTACACGGGAGTAAGCCCAGAAGTGGAGTGCGGGAGAGGCAATGCGTGAGCTAGTCGTGGAGATGCACAGAGTCCTAAGACTCCATGCTCCACACTCAGCTCAGCTCCACGCTCAGCCCAGCCCCAGGAAGGCAGGAAAATGTTCTTAACAAGGAATGGAAAGCAAATGGGGCAAATAGAAAATTAAACATAAGAGACTTTATCCAACCACAATGGTAATTCCATTAAATAGGAATATCCTAAAAAAATAAATGGCAAGATCACAGATTGAAAAAATGTAAGGCTTGCTAGCTCTCTCTGCTTCATGGCTGCCATGAGGTAAGCAGCTTTCTTTTGCCATGCCCTTCTGCCATGAAGTTTCTGCCTTGGAGCTACCCAGGGATCAAAACCTCTGAAACTTAAGAATTAATCAAGGGTAGATTCAAGGTGGTGGGCTAGAGGAAGGCTGCCTTCTTAGTCTGTGGCCCAGGGTTCAAACAGAGGCAGTCCTGCTTCTCAGTGAGGTGGCTGAGAGAGGGACTTCACTGAAACTCAGTCAGACAGTCTCTGAGAGACTCAGAAATCTGGGTGTATGCAACAAAGCACAGAAAGAGTCCCCTGAGTGAAGCTGGTTGCAGCAGTGACCAAAGCTCCAGCTTACCAAGGAGGGGAAGGATAACACAGAGGGTGAGACATAATGGGCAAATTTGGCACAGAAAAAACTGCAGATCAGAAAAGCAACTGATCCAGAGGCCACACCTTGAACTTGAGTTTGAAAAGTGCCATTTCTCTACTGGCAAGTAGGGACCTGAGTTGGAGCCATTCTGAGGTGGCCCCACTGCAGCTGCTGCTGTGCAGACAGGAGTGTGTAGCAAACACCGCCACACTGTCCTGGCAAGTGCCAACCACGTGGCCAAGTGTGCACCTAGCAGAAGTGAGCGAAACAGGCACAGAGAAGCTTGTCCCCAGGGATTCAAGTCAGATATGGAGGGGAGTATACCTTACTTTCCATTTGAGTCTGGCATCTCTCCTGGCAGCTGAAGAGGGTCAGGAAACCAAACAGGCAGGTTTGAATACAGTCAGGCACTAAGGCTGAGAAGACCATATGTGTGGGCAGCAGAGCATGGGAGACCTGTAGGGTGTTGGCTCCCCTGCCCTAGGACTGAAATTCTCGGGAACTTGGGAGGCTGCTGAGATCCCAACTCCCGGCAGAAATCAGCATCTGCCAGGCCCTAGGGGTGTGTTGATGTAATCTCTCCAGAGTGGACACCACCCAGTAAAGCCCCTGAGACCTGATTAGACCTGGGCCCACCAACCAGCCGCCCTCATAGAGCTCAGCAGCCCCTCCTGGAGGGTACCAATCTTGTCACACCTGAAGTCCAGCTGACAGTGCGGTACTTCCCATCCCGTCCCTTATGCTGATGAGGAGGGAGGCTGGGAACTGTTTCTGCTATCTTTAGTTGTAGGTCACTCCCGCTGGCAGCTCAGTGAGCAACGCCAAAGAGGAACAGGTTAAGGACCCCAGGCCTCACACTCATGTGGGCGTGCTCTCTCTCTCTCTCTCTCTCTCTCTCTCATGCATTCTCAATCTCTTTCTTCCTTCTCCCCCTCCTCCTCCCCCTCCCCCTCCTCCCCCTCCTCCTCCTCCCCCTCCTCCCCTTCTCCCCCCTCCTCCTCCCCCTCCTCTCCCTCCTCTTCCTCCCTCCTCCCTCCTCCCTCCTCCCCCCTCCTCCCCCCTCCCCTCTCTCTCCCCTTAGCCCAAGAAGAGATGGAAAGGAGGACATTTGCGCTTAGGCAGTGATCCCCTCAGAGTGGATAGTTGTTTCATTTTTCATTAATAATCTCTTTTTTCGTGTCTGTGGCGTGTTCTTTCTATCCTGATACAAATATACATATTTGTTTCTTTTTTTCTTCATTTTTAGAATTTTTATGACTTTTGTCTTACTGCTTCTTTCATTTATATTTTCTCCTCCTTCTCCCCTTCCTGTGTAGTCATCCATTGCTACATCCCTTCTGCTTCCTCTGTGTTCACAAACTTTTTTTGACCTCCCTGTTTAGTTAGCTTTTTCAATGCTGCGACCATAAGACAGGACAAGGACAATTTAAAGAGGGAGTTTTTGTGGGGTTAGAGTCTCAGAGGTCTCAGTCCATAGACTGTTGACTCCATTCTTCAATGCAGGAGGTGAGGCAGAACATCATGGAGGAAGGGGTTGGCAGAGGAAAGTAGCTTAAGACATAGAAACAGGAAGCAGAGAGAAAGCTCTACTTAACAAGGACAAAATATATATCCACAGACCATGCCTCTAGGGACCCACCCCTTCAGTCTTACCCTAACTGCCTTCAGTTACCACTTTAGTACCACGTATCAGAAGAGTAATGCCCTGATTATGTTAAAGCTGTCATAATCCAATTATTTCACCTCTTAACCTTCTTGCAATATCTCACCCTCAATTTTGGGGGACAGCTCACATCCAAACCATAACACTCCATGTCAAATTTTCTGTTCTCCTAGTGAACATTATTTTTACCACCTGTTGGAACTATTTGGTTTACATAATCCTGGGGCAATCATTCATGTTGTTGTCGTTGTTAAACCTGTGAATGACATAGTTGATATCTGCTATTTACTTTAATGCCACATCTAGTTCATGGCTGTTTATTGTATTTTGCTGTTGGCAAATGCTGATCCTTCCATTTCTCTGGGGCAATTAGTGTGGTAGATTTCACGATGAGCACTGGGTATTTATTTTGAGGCTGTAGATTGTTTACTTTTGTTGTTGCTATTGTTTGTTTCTCCCTCCCTGTGCTGGTTCACAGGGTAGAGATTTTGCTGCAGAGTGAAATCCAGCCAAGATACAGCATATCTTGCTCCACACCAAACCTTAGCAATACTTTAATACAAAGAAGAAAAGAGACAAAACCACCAAATAATGACTAGTCTCAAGTAGGAATGGGGAGGGGGGAAACTTCAGGTCCTATCATTCCCACCCACAGCAAATAAGAGAATTAACACAAAAGCTGTAGACATCACAACTAGGAGGGGTCTCATCCAGATCACCTGTTCCACTTCAGATATTCACAGTTAAGGGAAGAAGTGCAATCACAGAGGGTATACCCTACATACCCTGCTGCTTACAAAACAATTACCAGATCTATAAGAAAGATCCCTTTTGCAGCCTACTAGGAAAGTGAAATCCTCAAGTTCTGACACAATATACATTGTATCTAGATAGACCAATCACTACCAAAGAATTAACAGGGAAACTATACTACAAAACCCATTTGTAGATATTTTGAAAAATTCACAACAACCTGATATCCCAGTATACTTCGGCAAGAGAAGGCTGTACTATAAAAAAGCCCATGAATAAGAGTAGAAGATACATCTATTCAAACAGATGCATAAATTCCAACACCAGAATACAAGAAATAATAATATGCAAGGTAGCATACAACCTCCTAAAGTTCATAATTCATCAGCAACTGACCCCAAAGATATTGAAGTGAATGAAATACCAGATAAATAACTCAAAAAATGAATATAAAAATGATTAATGAATTTCAAGAGAACATAGAAAGCCAACCAGAAAGAATTAAGGAAGTCACTACAGGATAGGAATGAGAAATTCAACAAGGAGATAGAGGCACTGAAAAAGAAACAAATAATCTTGGAAATAAGACACAGTAAATCAAATAAAATGTTCACTTGAAACAGATCATGCTGAAGACAGAATCTGAGACCTGGAATATAAAGTAGCTAATATTGAACATTCAGACAGTTTTAAAGAAAAGAAAAGTAACCATGACCAGAATATACAAGAAATCTGGGACAAAAATAAGAGACCAAATTTAAGAATCAGTGAAGTGAGGAAGATGGTTAATGGAATGGATAACCTCTTCAGGAAAGTAACAAAATTTTCCAAATCTTGAAAATGAGATGGGCATCCAGATACAGGATGCATTCAGAACCCCAAATAGACAAGATTAAAAAATATAATCTCCAAAAATTAAAATGTATAACATACAGAACAAGACAGGATTATAAAAGCCTCAAAAGAAAAATATCAGGTCACATTTAGATGCAAGTCAATCAGAATTACTTCTGGTTTCTCAACACAAATTCTAAAAGCCAGGAGGGCTTGGAACGGTGTGTTCTAACCCCTGAAAGAAAATAACTGCCAATCAAGATGGCTATATCCAACAAAGCTATAATTCAAAATTAAAATGAGAATAACAACATTTCAAGATAAGCAGAAACTAAAAAAATTCCTGACTACTAAGCCAGCAATATAGAACCTATTTAAAGAAATTCTCCACATAGATGAAATAAGATATAAACCCCATTGGTGTACATGTCTTCTTTGGTGCCAATACTATGCTCTGTAGTATAGTTTGAGGTCTGGTATTGTGATGCCTCCTACTTCACATTTCTTGCTAAGGATTACTTTGGCTATTCTGGGTCTCTTATTTTTCCAAATGAATTTCATGATTGCTTTTTCTAGTTCTATGAAAAATGTCATTGGAATTTTAATGGGAGTTGCATTAAATCTGTATAATGCTTTTAACAATATTCATTCTGCCTATCTGGAAGCAGGGGAGATCTTTCTATATTCTAAGGTCTTTTTCAATATCTTTCTTTAGTATTCTGTAGTTTTCATTGCAGAGGTATTTCCCTCTTTAGTTAGATTTATTTCCAAGTATTTTACTTTTTTTGAGGTGATTGTGAATGGGTAGTGTTTTTTATTTCTCTTTCAGTGAATTCATTACTGAAGTATAGAAATGCATTTGATTTATGAGTATTGATTTTATATCCTGCTACTTTGCTGAATTTATTAGTTCTAGAAGGTATTTTTTTTTTTTTTTTTTATAAATACAGTTATCTCATACTAGACAAAGGTGCCAAAAACATTCACTGGAGAAAAGATACCTATACAACAAATTGTGTTGGGAAAAATGGAAAGCCACACGTAACAAATTAAATTAAACCTTTATCTCTCACCCCATACAAAACTCAACTCATGGGGGATCAAAGACTTAGGCCCTAGAACAGACACCCTGTGCCTAATAGAAGAATAATAGGCCCAAATCTTCACCATGTTGGCCTAGGATCTGACTTTCTTAACAAGATCCTTAAAGTGCAAGAAGTTAAATCAAGAATTAACAAATGGCTTGGACTTAAACTAAAAAGCTTCTTCTCAGCAAAGGAAACAATCAATAATGTGAAGAGAGAGCCTACAGAGTGGGAGAAAAATCTTTACCACATGCACCTCAGATAAAGCATTAATCTATAGGATATATAAAGAACTAAAAAAACTTAACACCAAAAATACAAATGACTGAATCAATAAAAGTCAAAGGAACTGAACAGATACTTTGCAGAGGAAGATATACAATTTATCAACAAATATATGAAAAAATGTTCACCATCTTTACAAGTAGAGAAATGCAAATCAAAACTACTCTAAGATTTCATCTCATCCCAGAATGGCAATTATCAAGAATACAAGCAACAATAAATTTTGGCGACCATGTGGAAAAAAGGTACACTCATACATTGCTGGTGGGACTGCAAAAAGGTACAAGCATTATGGAAAGCAGTATGGCAATTCCCCAGAAAACTTGGAAGGGAACCACAATTTGACCCAGCTATCCTACTCCTTGGTTTATAACCAAAGGGCTCAAAATCAGCATACTACAGTGACCCAGTCACATCCATGTTTATAGCAGTTCAATTCACCATAGCTAAACTGTGGAACCAGCCTAGATGCCCTTCAAGATGTTTTTACCTCATGTGCATGTATGACTGCATGACCGATATGATCCTACAATATGTATAACCAGAAAAATGAGAGATTACACTCCATTCATGTATGATCTATCAAAATGTATGAATGCATTCTGCTGTCATGTACAACCAATTAGAACAAAAAATTGATTAAAAATTATAAAAAATAAGCAAACCTCAGAGCTCACAAATGAACAATATAACCTGAAGAGTCGTTAATCAAATACAAAACAGGACCAAATTAAACACTTCAATTAAATCAAAATGGTAGGAATTAACAAATATCTCTTTATGATAACTTTAAATGTTAATGGCCTCAACTCTCTAGTTAAAAGACATAGGCTGGCAGAATGTGAATGGAGCCCATACATAGGAATAGCTACTCTCTTATCTGACAAAGCAGACTTCAAACCAAAATTAATCACAAGAGACAAGGTCACTTCATACTGGTAAAGGGAACAATCCAACAAGAAGATGTAATGATAATAAATAATTATACCCTAACCATGAACGCAACTAATAACATAAAAGAGACACTACTTGAATTTAAAATCTCAGATAGACCCCAATATAATAGTAGTGGGCAATTTCAACACATCTCTTTCACCGTTAGATAGGGTATCCAGACATAAACTCAGTAAAAACTGGACTTGAAAAATATTATAAATCAAATGGACTTACTAGACATGTATATTGTATTCAACAATGGCTTAATAGTTTTTCTTCTCATGGAACCTTCTCCAAAATAGACCATGTTTTAGGCCACAAAGCAACTCTCAGCAAATACAAAAAAATTGATATAATTTCTTGCAACTTATCAGATAATAATTTAATGAAATTAGAAATCAACACCAAAAATCATACTGAAGTTATACGAACATATGGAGATTTAACAATACACTTTTGAATGATGAATGGATGATAGAAGAAATCAGGGGAGAAATTAAAAAATTCTTAGATTCAAATGAGAACAGTGATACAACATACTAGAAGTTCTGGGTTACTATGAAGGCAGTTCTCTTTTTTTCTGTCGTAGAAAATGATGCACTAAGCAGAATGTATTTCCAAACTCTTCAGATTATTCCAACACAAAGTATCCTCCTGAAAGCATTCCAAATCAAATCAAAGGCATATCATCAAAATAAAACACTTATTTTAGACTTATTTTAGGGTGTAAATAAAACACTTATTTTAGACTTATTTTAGGGTGTAATGTTTTCACATTATTTTGTTTTTAACCATTTGCAATGTTCTGTATGTGGGCTTTTTCTTTTTAATTAGAGCATTGTATTTATACACGGTCGTTGGGTTCATCCCAACAAAATCACACATGCATGGAATGTGGTTTCGGTTCATGACACCTTCCTTTCCCCACCATCTCCCATTCCATCTCTTTCCGCAACTCTAGTAGAATTCCTTTCACTCATCTATTTATTTATTTTGGATTGGTTCATCTTAGTTATACATAAAGTTGAAATTCCATGAAGTATATTTATACATGGAAATAACATGAGTTTTAAAGAGTTCATTCTGCACGTCCCCCACTCGTCTCTTCCCCTCCTTATACACCACTGAGCTTCCCTTTTCTGTTAGGATATCCTATCCTCCTCTCCTTCTTTTTCTTCATTTTACTCTTGTTTCCTCTTATGAGAGAAAACATTTGACCTTTGAGTTTTGGGGTCTGATTGATTTCATGTAGCAATGTTCTCCATTTCAACCACTCACCAGCCAACGCTGTTATGTCATTCTTATTTATGACTGAGTAAAACTTCATTGTGTATATATACCATTTTCTTAATTCATTCATCCATCATCACGTCTGTGCTCATTCAATTATTTAGCAATTGTGAATTGTGCTACTGTAAACATTAAGGTAGCTATATCACTGTAGTATGCTGATTTTAGTGTTTTTTGGAAAAATACCAAGGCGCGCTTGGTTCTATTCCTAGTTTTTATGAGTAATTTCAATACTGTTTTCCAAGTGGCTGTACTAGTCTGCAGTTCCAGGAAAAATATACAAGTGTACCTTTCCCCAACATCCTTGCCAGCGTTCATTGTTGTTCGTGCTTTTGATAATTGCCATTCTGACTGGAGTGAGATAAAATCAGTGTAGTTTTGATTTGTATTTCCCTGATTGTAGAAATGCTAAACTTTTTTTTTTTTGTATATTGGCCATTTGTTTCTTTTTTTCTTTTTCTTTCTTTTTTTTTTTTTTTTTTTTTTTGAGAAGTTTCTGTTTAATTCTCTCGCCTGTTTATTGATTGGATCTTTTTTGTGTGTATCTAAGTTTTGTGAGTTCTTTTTATCTCTGGATATTAAATCTCTGGTTGAAGGAGTAGCTGGCAAGGATTTTCTCTCACGTGGTAGGATCTCTCTTCATAATTATTTCCTTTGCTGTGCAGAAGTCTTTTAATTTGATGTCATCCTGATTCTTGGTTTTATTTCTTGAGTTCTGGGGGTTCTTCTAAGGAAGTCAGTGCCAGAACCAGTACGATGGAGTTTTGACCCTATGTTTTCTTCTAACAGTTGCAAGGTTTCTGGTTTAATCCCCAAGTCTTTGATCCATTTATTTTTAGTATAAAATTTTATTCATTTTTTATTACTATTACTTTATTTATTTATTTTTTTCTTTTTTTATTGTAAACAAATGGGATATACGTTGTTTCTGTTTGTACATGGAGTAAAGGCATACCATTTGTGTAATCATACATTTACATACGGTAATGATGTTTGACTCATTCTGTTATTTTTTCCTTCCCCCCCACTCCTCCCACTCCTCTTTTCCCTCTATACAGTCCCTCCTTCCTCCATTCTTGCCCCCCTCCCACCCCTCATTATGTGTCATCATCTGCTTATCAGTGAGATCATTCACCTTTTGGATTTTTGAGATTGGCTTATCTCACTTAGCATGATATTCTCCAATTTCATCCATTTGCCTGCAAATGCCATAATTTTATTATTCTTTATGGCTGAGTAATATTCCATTGTATATATATACCACAGTTTCTTTATCCATTCATCAATTGAAGGACATCTAGGTTGGTTCCACAATCTGGCTATTGTGAATTGAGCAGCTATGAACATTGATGTGGCTGTATCTCTGTAGTATGCTGATTTTAAGTCCTTTGGGTATAGGCCGAGGAGTGGGATAGCTGGGTCAAATGGTGGGTCCATTCCAAGTTTTCTAAGGAATCTCCACACTGCTTTCCAGAGTGGCTGCACTAATTTGCAGCCTCACCAGCAATGTATGAGTGTACCATTTTCCCCACATCCTCTCCAACACCTATTGTTGCTTGTATTCTTGATAATCACCATTCTAATTTGGGTGAGATGGAATCTTAGTGTAGTTCTGATTTGCATTTCTCTTATTACTAAAGATGGTGAACATTTTTTCATATGTTTGTTGATTGCTTGTAGATCTTCTGTGAAGCGTCTGTTCATATCCTTAGCCCATTTGTTGATTGGGTAATTTGTATTCTTGTTGTAGAGTTTTTTGAGTTCTTTATATATTCTGGAAATGAGTGCTCTATCTGAAGTATAAGTGGCAAAGATATTCTCCCACTCTGTAGGCTCTCTCTTCGCATTGCTGATAGTTTCCTTTGCTGAGAGAAAACTATTTAGTTCTAATCTATCCCACTTGTTTATTCTTGCTTTTATTTCTTGTGCTATGGGAGTCCTATTAAGGAAGTCTGATCCTAAGCCAACAAGTTGAAGATTTGGACCTACTTTTCTTCTGTAAGATGCAAGGTCTCTGGTCTGATTTCGAGGTCCTTGATCCATTGTGAGTTGATTTTTGTGCAGGGTGAGAGAAATGGGTTTAGTTTCATTCTGTTGCATATGGATTTCCAGTTTTCCCAGCACCATTTGTTGAACAGGCTGTCTTTTTTCCATTGCTTATTTTTAGCACCTTTGTCTGACAATGAGCTTCAAGCCTCCAGCAGGCATCTCAGGATGGGATTTGCCCCACCTACAGATCAGAGCTACGGCCTCCAGGATTATCCAAGATGGCCGCTCTGGCTTCGAAATATGTTGGCAAATGGGGAGCTGCAGCTCAGGGTGTGGACGTGGTCAGCTGGAGGTCCTGGAGGCAGGATGCGGTTGGTCAGGCAGGGGTCCTGGAGGTCCAGTGTGTTTGGTGTCGTTGTGGGATCCTGGAGACCGGGCGCAGTCAGTTGGTCTGGGGGTCCTGGCAAGGAGCAGTCAGTGGATGTGAGGGCGCCAGAGGCAGGGAGTGATCGGTCAGGCTGAGGAGGGGTCCTGGAGACAGGGCTCAGTCAGTCTGGCCAGGGGTCCTACGGGGCCTGGCTGTTGTTTCAAAATGGCGGCAGCCACGTGTAATCAAACCTGCAGGTACTGTAACAGTGAGCTTCCAGGCCACAGCAGGCAGCTGGTGCTCCACTGGTGGTCAGCGATCAGTTTGCTGATTATTGTCGGACGATCGGGAGGCGAACCTCATGCGTTGGGTGATGGATAGGTGTAAGGCAGGAGATGGACCGGCCAGAGGCAGGCAAATGGCGGATGATAGGTGCCTGACAGTGAGCAATCTGCACTCAAAAATGGCATTGATATGCTGGCAGACTGCAGGTCATCACAGCAGACAAATGGGGTAAACAGCAGGGAATCGATAAGCAGCAAAAACTGCCTCACCAAGAAATAGATATCCTCTGCTTGAAACCGGAGTTACGGAAGGACAAGAATCGCAGCCTCCCTCTAGTCCGCCATCTTGGATTCCCCCTTATTCATTTATTTTTAAAATTTGTTCTAATTAGTTATACAGGACAGTAGAATGCATTTTGATACATTGTATACAAATGGAGCACAAATTATTCCTCTGACTGAACATGATGCAGAGTCACATTGGTAGTAATAATAATACATGTATATAGCATAATAATGTCCATCTCATTCCACTGTTTTTCCCTTCTCCACAACCTCCCATCCCCTCATTCCCTATGCACAATTCAAATTCCTTCATCCCCCCACCCATTATGGATCAGCATCTGTTTATTGGAGAAAACATTTGGCCTTGGTTTTTGGGGTTTGGCTTATATTGCTTAGCATGATATCCTCCAGTTCCATCCATTTATCTGCAAATGCCATAATTTCATTCTTGTTTAAGACTAAGTAATATTCCATTGTGTATGTATATCACACTTTCTTTATCCATTTATCCATTGAAGGGCATCTAGGTTGGTCCCATAGTTTAGCTACTGTGAATTGAGCTGCTATAAATCTGGACGTGGCTACCTCACTGTAAAATACTGATTTTAAGTCCTTTGGATATAACCGAGGAGTGGGATAACTGGGTTAAATGGTGGTTCCATTCCAAATTTTCTGAGGAATCTCCATACTGCTTTCCAGAGTGGTTGCACCAATCTGCCTTCCTATCAGCAATGTTTGAGTGGACCTTATTCCCCACATCTTTGTCAACCTTCACTGTTACTTGTATTCTTGATAATTGCCATTCTAACTGGAGTGAGATGAAATCTTAGAGTAGTTTTGATTTGCTAGAGATGTTGAACATTTTTTCATATATTTGTTGATTGATTGTATTTTTTTCTTCTGTGAAGTGTCTGTTCAGTTTCTTAGCCCATTTATTAAATGGCTTATTTGTAATTTTGGTGTTACATTTTTTGAGTTCTTTATATATCCTGGAGATTAATGCTCTATCTGAGGTGCATGTGGTAAAGATTTTCCCCTCTCTGTATGCGCTCTCTTCACATTATTGATTGTTTCCTTTACTGAGAAGAAGCTTTGAAGTTTGAGTCCATACCGTTTATTGATTCTTGATTTTATTTCTTGTGCTTCAAGAGTCTTGTGAAGGAAGTCAGTTCCTAAGCCAAAATGGTGGAGATTTGGACCTAGCTTTTCTTCTGTTAGGCACAGGGTTTCTGTTCTAGTGCCTAAGTCTTTGATCCATTTCAATTTAACTTTTGTACAGAATGAGATATGGATCTAGATTAATTTTTCTACATATAGCTATTCGGTTTTCCCATCACCATTTGTTAAAGAGGAAGTCTTTTGTCCATAATATATTTTTGGCACCTTTGTTAAATATCAGATGTCTATAATTATGTAGGCTTGTCTTTGTATCTTCTATTCTGTGCATTATTCTTCATGTCTATTTTGATGGCAATACCAAGCTGCTTTTGTTACTACCACTCTGTACTGCAGTTTCAGATCAGTATTGTGATGTCTCCTGCTTCGCTTTCCTTGCTCAGTATGGCTGTAACTATTCTGGGTCACTTATTCTTTCAAATAAATTTAAGCATTATTTTTCTATTTTTGTGAAGAATTTTATTGGTATTTTTATTAAGATTACTTTGAATCCATATATTGTTTGTGGTGATAGCACCATTTTGACAATATTAATTCTGTATATCTAAGATCATGGGAGGTCTTTCCATCTTCTAAGATTTTCCTCAATTTCTTTTCTCAGTGTTATATGATTTTTATTTTGAGGTTATTGTGATTGGGATGGTTTTTTTTTTTTTTTTTTTCCTCAACTGAATCACCATTGGAGTATAGAAAAGCTATTGATTTGTGGGTGTCGATCTTGTATCTTGATGATTTGATGAACTCATTTATAAGCTCTAGAAGTCTTATGATGGAGTGTTTGGGTCTTCTAGATATAAGATTATGTCATCCATATAGATAGTTTTACATCTTTTCCTTTTGATATCCCTTTAGTTTCCTTCTCTTGTCTGTTTGTTCCGATTAGTTTCAATAACCATGTTGAGTAGGATTGGTAAAAGTGTACAGCCTCGTGTTGTTCCTGAGGAAATGCTTTTAATGTTTCTCTATTCAGTATAACGTTGGCTTTGTATTCGTCACAGGTGGTCTTTATGATGTTGAGGTAAATCCTTTCCATCCCTAGCTTCCCAATGTTTTTAACATGAATGGGTGCTGTATTTTATTAACAGCCTTTTCTGCATCTATTGAGATGACCATGGGATTCTTGTCCTTAATTATTTTTAAGTGGTGAATTCATTTATTGATTTGCATATGTTGAATCAACCTTGTATCCCTGAGATAAAACCCATTTGATCATGTGGTATTATTGTCTCAAAGTGTTTTTAAATGCAGTTTGCTAATACTTTATTGGGGATTTTTGAATCTGTATTCATCAGAAATATTCGTTCATAGTTTTCATTCCTACCTATGTCTGTCTGGTTTTGGTATCAGATTTATACTGGCTTCATAGAATGTATTTGGGGGTATTCTATCCCTTGAATCTCATGGAATAATTTGAGAAATACTGTTGTTCTTCTTTCAAGGTCTGGTAGAACTCAGAGAATCCATCTGGTTCTGGGCTTTTCTTTGTTGGAAGACTTTTAAGTGTGGTTTCAATTTCATTACTTGATATTGGTCTGTTTAGGTTTTCTATATCTACCTGGTTCCTTTTGTGCAGGTCATATGTGTCTAGGAATTTGTCAATGTACTCTAGGTTTTTCAGTATTTTAAGAGTACAAATTTCAAAATAGTTTCTAATGATTTCTGAACTTCAGAAGTTTCTATAGTGATAGCTCCTCTCTAATTTTGTTGAGTTAGGTCTTCTTGCTCTTGCTTTTGGTTAGAGTGGCCAAGGGTTTATTAATCTCCTTTATCTTTTCAAAGAACCAACTCTTCATTGCTTTGATCCTGTGTATTTTTTAAATTCCAAATCTTGTTAATTTTGAATCTGATCTTAATTTTTTCCTGTCTCCTATTGATTTTGAAATTAGTTTTTTCTAAAACCTTAAAGTGGAATGTAAACTTACTTATTTGAAGTAGCTATTATTTTATGTAGACTCTCAATGCTATACATGTTCTTGTTAGAACTGCTTTCATACTGTCCCAGAGACATTTTTTAATTGTTGAGTTTATTTCTAGGAAAGAAAAACTGAATAGGAAAAGTGATGGGAGAAAGAACTATATGCCAACTCCCTAAGGCGATATTTTAATTGTGCATAGTTATTTTAAAATCCAATAAGCAAATAATAATTTAAAAATAAAAATAAAATCTTATTTCAAGAAAACAAAAGACTCATCCTATATCTGAGAAAGGTTGACTGGTATGAGGGTGGGGATGGGTGGCATTAAAGCTACAGACACAATATAAAAAGAAGAATATTCATTTGGAAGCTGAAATGCAACCAACTTCCAAAGCCAGGGATGTGAGTCTGTGTATCCTCCAGGCTGGGGGGCAGCTCCCGGGCTGCTGGTTGCAGACAGCACACATGAAATGGGAACCTCTTTTGACCACCACCTCTTGCAGTTCTGGGGTATTGCCTTTTCGTGACTTTGCGCCAGCACACTACTTTTGGTACAACCCAAAATGATTAGAGTCCAAGAGTAAACTCCATGCCTTCTGTTCTTCAAAGTTCTTCCCATTTAAGAAGGAAAGCTCCTGAGATAAGACTGACTTGTGCACGTGTATATGATCTGCCAACACACGTATCTTATGTAGGCAGATAGGGTCCGAAGACACTGACGCTGACATGTATCTCCTTGTGATTCCTGTGAGGTAGGATGGCTCCCAGACTTTCTTGAATTTGTTTGAAGTGTTGAGATGCTTTTTCATCCTGTAGCTAATGTTGGAATTGCTAGCTCACAGCTATTTTCCCCTGAAAAAATACTTATAGGTATAACTGAGCAGAAATCATTAGAGGTACTTTTACCAATTCATTTCCAAAACAAGAAGAGGATTATCCAAGGAAAGCCCACAAATAGGCACAGTTACATAGGGGTACAGGTGCTAGCCTTTCTTGTTTTCCACATTTATCCTTGAAATCTTCTTAAAATACAAAGAAGTACAGTGATAAACCCGAAAAACCTGCAATGTGTTCCAAATAGCTGGGATTCCATTATGTCCCAGAGCATTTGATATGTTGCATCCTGTTCTCATTTGTTTCTAGGAATTTCTTGATTTTTACTCTCATTTCTTCTTTGATCCTTTCTTCATTTAAGAGAGTATTCTTTAATCTCTTTATGTGATTTCTATTATTTCTCTTGCTGTCAGTTTCTAGTTTCATTCCATTATGATCTGATAGGATGCATGGGGTTATATTGATATTTTTCATATGCTAAGACTTATATTGTAACCTAGAATATGGTCTATTTTGAAATAATTCTATAAGTTGCTGAGAATAAGGTAAATTCAGCTGTTTTGTGGTGAAACACTCTGTAGCTATCTTTTAGGTTCATTTGACTTACAGTTTTATTTTGGTTGGAGATATCTTTATTGATTTTGTGTTTTGATGACTTGTCTATTCACCAACCAAGGGTGTGTTGAAATCACCCAGTATTATTGTATTGTGGTCTAGCCGAGATGTAATGTCAAAGAGTATTTTTTTAATGTGATTGAGTGTTCTGTCACTTAGGCATACATATTTACTATGGTTAACTCTCCTTTTTGGGTTGTTCCCTTTGTTGGGAGGTAGTGGCCTTCTTTGTCTCTTCAGATTAATTCTTGCTTGAAATCTGCTTTGTTCGATAAGAGAATGGCTACCTCTCTTTGTTCTCAGAATCCATTTTTTTCCATCCTTTTACCTTCAGCCTGTGAGTCTTTGGAGTCTCTTACAAACAGCATAGAGTTGGCCTTTTTGGATGCATTCTGCCCATCTATGTCACTTAATTGGGGAGTTGAGACCCTTAACATTCAGGGTTAGTATGGATATGTGTTTGTGGCTCTTAGTTGTTTTGATTTTTTGTTGTATTTAATACTGTCTTGATTCTCATTTAGATGACTCTTTTATTGTTCTTCCTCTGTTTGGGATTTGCTTTTGGGTTCCTTTTTGTGCAGTTTATCTTTGCATATTCTTCGTAGTGCTGGCTTGCTGCTCAGGAATTCTTTAGCTTATTCTTGCCTTGTCATGGAATGTTTTCATTTCCCCCACAAATTTGAAACTGAGCTTTGTTGGCTGGCAGTTGCTTTCTTTTAGAACTTAGACTATCTCATTCTGAGCCCTTCTTGATTTTAGGGTCTGAATGAGAAACCGGAAGTGAGAATTACTGGTTTGTGTCTAAATGTGACCTAATGTTTCTTTCTTGGAACTTTCAATATCCTTTCCTTATTTTCTGTTTTAGGTATTTTGATCATACCGTGGCTTGGAGAACTTCTCTTCTGATCAGGTGGATTTGGGCTCCTTTATGTTTCCTGCAGGTGGTTGTCTATCTCATTTCTGATATGGCGAAAGTTCTCTATAACTATCTCGCTGAGAGTGACTTAGGCCTGCATCTCTGTGTGCTCTTCATTCCCAGATCCTCAGGTTTGGTCTTTTGATGTTGTCCCAGGAATCTTGTACATTCTGGCCATGGTCTGTCATTTTTTCTCTTTATTGCCTTCTGTGTGCTCAAATTTATATGCTCTATCTTCAAGGCCTGATGTTCTGTCTTCAGGGGCTAAAGTTCCGGTTTGTACACAATCTACTTTGTTAGTGACACTTTTGAGTAAATTTTTAATTTGATTTGTCTTTCATTTCTAGGAGTTCAGAGTGGTTTCTTTTCAATGTTTCTATTTCTTTATTGAAGTCATCTTTCTTCTCCTGTATTTTCTCTCTTAATTCATTCCTTAGACCTCCTTTTGGTGCATGGAACATTTTAATTATCAGGTGTTTTTTTTTTTTTTTTTACTCTTTCTTGGGGATTTTGTTCATATCCTTATCAGTGGGATTTTTTGTTGGGGGAGTGTGCATGTTGGGGGAGAGTTCTTTGCCTATTTCCTCTTTCCAGAGATATTGAACTTGTGCATCAAGTGAGATGGATTCCCCTTCCTCCTTTTTATGCACATTCTTCCGTGTATGATTATATTATTTGTTCTGGGACTGCTCTCTGTTTCAATATAGGGTAAGATGTCAAGGGGTGGGATCTGAGGTACCCCTCTGATTGTTTCTGCTTGGGTCCTGGTTGTTGATTTGGACCAAATTCTTTGAGTTGGAGTAATGTTAAGGATCAAGTAGGGCTAGATCATGTGTGGGGTGAGATTTACTGTTGCTTGGTTGAAATGTATTTCTCAGCAGCAGAATCTCTATTCTGTGACCTTAAAGTGTCCCAATCTCTTTATAGCCCCTCTTAGAGGGGAGAGGTGAGCTAGAAGTGGCATGAATGTCAACAACAACGCATAGTCTTAAGATAAACGTCCATTGTTACCTGACATCTATAACACTAATTGCCACCTATATATGAATGATCGGGTCAGTGTTTAACAATGCCACCAACTATTAAAAACCATTAACCTATCTGTTCAGTGAGAGCAGTTACAACCACACTTTGCTGCCAGTGGGGTGTAGTAGTTCTTAGCTTGCTGTCTTCCAGCTCTGGGGGCATAGACGGGGAGCAGAGAGTCCCCAGGCAGCACTACAGCGTTACAGTGCTGTATGATCCCATGGTGGGAGTGATGCAGAGTTCTAGGCTGGAGCTTCCAGTTGCTGGGTTTAGGAACTCCATTGGTGGGTATTTGAGATTTGGTCCATGCCACCTAATCTGGCTTCCAATCTCTACCGGGTTTCTGGATCTTTGGTGCTTCCAGTAATATCTACTTTTAGGGTCCTTCACAGGTTTCACCTCCAGCACTAGGGATGTGAATTTCCAGGTGTGTGCCCTGGAGTATGGATGTGCTTGTGGCCAGTGACGGCCTTTGCAGGAGCTTTTTGTGGGGTGCCAGCTATGACAGGAGTTTTCTCCCTTGGGATCTAGAGGCCAAATGGCCCATGTGAAACTGTCTTTGTGCCTGTTGTAGTCTTTCTGGGTCAGGTGCCCTCTGGAAATTGTTTCACCAGTTGCTGGCAGCTTCCCTTATGGTTTCCCAACACCTTGTCTCTGTTCACAGCTCCCCGAGCTGCACAGGCCCAGCCCTCACTGCCCAGGAGCAGTTTCCTCATCTGCCAGTGTGTTCCATCCCCGTGGAGTGCTTTTATACGCATGGACCACACTGGAATTATTTTCACTGAAATGCTTCCCCTACAAACTCTGTCCACAAAATCAGCCTTCCTCTGTGAACCACAGGTTTCCCCAATTTTTCTTTATTTTTAAATTTCTTTATCTGCCAACCATACACCTCTTTTGTGTGCTATCCCCATTCTGGTCTGCTGCCTCTACTGGTGACTGGAACTGGTATGTCTCTAAGGTATCATTTCTTATGTTCAAGTTATAGCCTTTCTGTAGCTCTATGATTTTTTAAAACAATTTAATTTTACTTTTACTTTTTTTTTTTTTTTTTGCAGTTATTAGGTTTCAGTGAGTGTACTTGCTTACTCACCTCACAGAGCTGTAGTAGTCTTCCTGCTTTGTAATTCTGGTGCTGAGGAAGGGTTGGGCCATGCTTCCTTCTCTTAATCTGCCATCTTCTCCCCCTTGCAATAGTTAATTCTTCTGTAGGCCATATTTTAAATGTCTGTTTAAAGACATGAATTAATGCACTACCTTTTTATCAGTGCACCCACAACTATTAAGTAAAGCAACTTAAAAAGAGATCAAATCTGCTTCATACACAAGATATACCTAACGTATATCTTAAAATGAGTCTTTCCAAACAAACTTACTAAGAAATATTTCCCATGTTTAGTGTTAAAAATAAAACAAGACTCTCATTTAGAAAAACCAGGGTATAATTTGTTTAGTATAGTTTATTCTTCCCTCCAATTTTGATACTTTCTGGTCTTCATTTAGTAATTATAAATTGATTGTAAAAGAACAGATTGTATTATATTATAAAAATCTTAGGAACAACAAATTAGAATTATTCATTTTTTAATAAACAAAAGTGTTTTCCTTCCTACAATGTAAATATCCAGTAAGTAAAATATACATGATATTCTAGGAGTAGCAACACAAGCAGCTTATTATTAAAGAGGTATATTTTGGTATATTGGATGGTAAGATTTTTGTTTATCTTAATACAAAGTACTTCACCAAAAGAACCAGGCCATTATTATTTAAAATCCTACTACTGGCCACCTGCTCTTGCAGACCTGCCCACACCACTACCCCATCTCCAAATTCAGCACCCTCCATCTCGGACCACTGCTGCTATCTTAATACGTGGCAGCCTCTGTCTTGGACATTGGCCAGGGCCTGGGTGCCTGCAGGTTTGCTACCACCATCACCATCTCAGGATATGGTCACCTCTGTCTAGGGAAACTGACCAGGGCCTGGAGTTCCATTATCGAGGTGCCTGCAGGTTTGTTTACACCTGAGGTCTTCCTGCTGGATGTGCTACTGGATACCATCTTGCTGCAGAGACAGGAGAGAGCCAGTTTCTCCTTAGCTCCATGAATTCTGAAGCATGTGGGGACAGACAAGCCTGGCTACAGTGGGGTGGAAGGTAGGAAGAAGATGTGAGGTTATCTTGTTCTTGGTTTGCCAAGTCATCTGGTCCAACACCAACTGATTTCCCAGGACCCACTCAGGCTAGCATTTGCTGGGTCCTGGGAGTCCCTGACTCCCTCCCCAGTCCAGCATCCACTGATCCTCTTGTTCTGCCAGGTCCCACATCAGTCTCGCACCTAATAGGACCTTCTTGATCCCCTGTCACCACTCTCCTAGCCCCTCCCTAGTCACAAACCTGGCCCAACACTCACAGCTACATGGTTGACCCATAGCTCTCAGCACCTGGTCCTGATCTGCTGATACAGAACAGCTCTCTGCAACAAATGCACAGGACCAGTGCTCAGCCCTATGGACCACTTGGGAGAGAAGTGCCTGACATCTTAATAGGAGATGCTTGGATTTAAGACTGTATATTGTTTGCACCGGGTACTGTTAATATTGGTCTCCCCCTTAAAGGAAAGGTACTGGAAACCTTCAGGGACACTATAAGTCTACAGCACAGAAACTGTACTACCTCAGATCCACACTGCTAGAGGGGAAAACACATGAACAACATGAAAAAACAAGAAAATGAAGCACCATAAACAAACCAAGATGCTTCAATAACCAACACAGTAGAAGAAATGTCAAATAAGGACTTCAGAATGTATATAGTTAAACTGATCTGCAACATAAAAGATGATGTGAGGAGTGAAATCAGAGATAAATTTCAGGAGTTGAAATATCACTTCAATAAAGAGAGACTCTGAAAAGAAATCAAGCTGAAATCCTTGAAATGAAAGAATCAATAAACCAAATTACAAATTCAATGGAAATTATCACCAACAGAGTAGATTACTTGGAAGACAGAACCTCAGGCAATGAAGACAAAATATATAGTCTTGAAAATGAAGATGACCACACAGAGAAGATGGGAAGAAACCAGGACAGAATTTCCAAGAATTATGGAATAAAATGAACAGACCAAATTTAAGATTTATCAGGATAGATGAAGGCACAGAGATACAAAGGAATGCACGATCTTTTCAATGAAATAAGGTCAGAAAATTTCCCAAACCTGAAGAATGAAATGGAAAATCAAATACAAGAGGTTTACAGGACCCCGAATGTACAAAATGACAACAGACATATATAAAGGCACAAATAATGAAAATGCCTAGCACACAGAATAAGTATAGAATTTTAAAGGATGCAGGAGAAAAGTGTCAGATTACATGTAGCGGGGAGTCAATTGGAATCTCAGCTGATTTCTCAACACAGACACCCAAAGTTAGGAGGTCCTAGAACAACATATACTAAACTCTGAAAGAAAATGGATACCAACCACGCATTTTATATCCAGCAAAATTAAGCTTCATAGAGCTGGGTGTGGTGGTGAAAGCTTATGATTTCAGCAGCTCAGGAGATTGAGACAGGAGGGTTGCAAGGTCAAAGCCAGCCTCAGCAAAACCAAAGTACTCAGCAGCTCAGATTCTCTGTCTAAATGAAATACAAAATAGGGCTGGGGATATGGCGTAGTGCTCAAGTACCCCTTAGTTCACTCCTGGGTACCCCCCCCAAAAAAAAATGAACTTCAGATTTGAAGTTGAAATAAAATCCTTTCATTTGATGAAATCAAATCCTTGATAAACAAAAGTTAAATGAATTCACAGCTAGAAAGCCCACACTCAGAAAAATGTTCCATGAGGAGAAAATGAAACAAAAAATGAAAACAAGCAAAGGTAGGAACTACACTGAAGGAAAAGTCAATCAAAAGAGAAACTAAGCCAAATTAAAAACCAGAAATAAACCAAAATAAATTGGAATGTAAATGGCATCTTGATAATAGCCTTGAATGTTAATGGCCCAATCAAAAGACATAGACTGGCAGATTAGATTAAAATGTTAACAAGACCCCAAAATATGTTGTCTCCAAGAGACTCACCTCCTAGGAAAAGACATCCACAGACTGAAGGTGAAAGGCTGGTAAAAGATACATCACTCACATGGACTGTGTAAACAAGCAGGGGTGTCCATCATCAGATAAAGTGGACTTCAAGCCAAAGTCAGTCAAAAGGTATAAAGAAGGACACTTTATACTGCATAAGGGAAACATACACCAACAAGACATAACAACTGTGAATGCATATGCCCCAAACAATGGAGCATCTATCTACATCAAACAAACCCTTCTCAATTTCAAGAATCAATTAGACCACAGCACAATAACATTGGGTGACTTTAACATACCTCTCTCACCACTGGATAGATCCTTCAAATAAAAAATAAACAAAGAAACTATGGAACTAAATGATACAATCAATAATTTAGACTTAACTGACACATATAGAGAATTTCATCCATCATTGAGTGAATACACTTTTTTTCTCAGCAGCACATGGATTCCTCTCTAAAATAGACTATATGCTATGCCACAAAGCAGCTCTTAGCATATACAAGAGAATAGAAATACTACTCTGCATTCTATCAGATAATAACAGAGTGAAACTATAAGTCAATGATAAAATTAAAAAATAGAAGAAACACTAACACCTGGAGATTAACTAATATATGATTGAATGATGAATACATAGCAGAAGAAATCAGGGGGAAATAAAAATACTTATAGGTAAATGAGAACACCAATACAACATATCAAAATCTCTGGACACTGTGAAGATAGTGCTAAGTGGAAAGTTCATTGAATTGAGTTCATTCATTAAAAGAATTAAATGACCTGACATTACAACCTAAAGCCCTAGAAAAAGAACAAATCAATAACAAAAGCAGTAGAAGATAGGAAATAATTAAAATCAGAGCTGAATCAATGAAATTAAAAGAGAAACAATTGAAAAATTGACAAAACAAAAAGTTGGTTCTTTGAAAAAATCAGTAGAATTGATAAATCCTTAACCCATGCTAATGAAGAGAAAAAGAGAAAATTAAAATTACTAAAATTTATTACAAAAAGGAAATATCATAATGGGCACTACTGAAATACAGAAGATAATCAGAAACTATTTTGAAAATTTATACTCCAATAAAATAGAAAATATTGAAGACATTGACAAATTTCTAGAGACATATGACCTATGTAAACTGAATCAGGAGGTCATACACAATTTAAACAGAACAATCTCAAGTAATAAAATACAAAATGATATTAAAAACCTACCAATTAAGAAAAGCCCAGGACCAGATAGATTCTCAGCTGAGTTCTACAAGACTTTCATAGAAGAATTAACACCAATCCTCCTCAAACAATTCCATGACATAGAAAAGGAGAGAACCCTTCCAAACTCATTCTATGAGGCTACTATCACCCTCATACCAAAACCAGACAAAGACACATGAAGGAAAGAAAACTTCAGACCAGTATCCCCGATGAACATAGATTCAAAAATTCTCAATAAAATTCTGACAAATCACATACAAACACATATTAAAAAGATAGTGAATCATGATCAAGTGGGGTTCATCCCAGGGATGCAGAGTTGGTTCAACACACAAAAATCAAAAAATGTAATTCATCACATCAGTGAACTTAAAAACAAGAATCGTATGATCACCTGAATAGATGCAGAAAAGCATTTGAAAAAGACAGCACCCCTTCATGTTCAAAACACAAGAAAAACTAGGGATAGTAGGAACATACCTCAACACCATAAAAGCCATATATGCTAAGCCCAAGGCCAACATCATTCTAAATGGAGAAAAAATGAAAGAGCATTCCCTCTAAAAACTGGAACAAGACAAGGATGCTTTTTTTTTTTTTTTTTTTTTTTTTTTTTTTTTTTTTTTTTTTTTAGGCTTTCAAATGTACAAATGGTTGTTTTTTAAAAAAAACTTTTGTTTATTCTAATTAGTTGTACATGACAGTAGAATGCATTTATACATTTTGATAGACCATACATAAATAGAGTGTAATCTCCCATTCTTCTGATTATACACATTGCAGGATCACATTGGTCATGCAGTCAAATGTGTACAAGAGGTAATAATAACTGTTTCAAGTAACTATCATTCCTTCCCCCATTCCCTCCCTCCAATTATCAGAGAAAACATTCAGCTTTTTCTTTTTTAGGTTTAACTTCTTTCACTTAGCATGATATTCTCTAATTCCATCCATTTACCAACAAATGCTTTTTTAAAGCTGAGTAATAGTCCATCCTATACATATACTGCATTTTCTTTATCCATTCATCTGTTGAAGGATATCTAGGTTGGTTCCATATTTTATTTTGAGTTGAGCTGCTACAAACATTGATGTGGTTGCATCACTGTAATATGTTGATTTTAAGTCCTTTAGATATAAATGGAGGAGTGGGATAACTAGGTCAAGGGGTGGTTCCATTCCAAGATTTCTAAGGAACCTTCATACTGTTTTCCATAATAGTTGCACCAATTTGCATTCCCACCAGCAATGTACGAATGTACCTTTTCCCCCACATGCTCCCTAACATGATTGTTGCCAGTATTATTGATAATTGCCATTCTGATTTGAGTGATATGAAATCTGAGAGTAGTTTTGATTTGAACTTCTCTAATTGCTAAAGATGTTGAATATTTTTGCATATATTTGTTTATCAATTGTGTATCTTCTGTGAAGTATCTATTCAGTTCATTAGCCCATTTATTGATTGGGTTATTTGTTTTGGTTTTTTTTTTTTTTTTGGTGTTTTTTTTGAGTTCTTTATATATCCTAGAAATTAATGCTTTATCTGAGGTGCATGTGGTAAAGATTTTCTCCCAATATGTAGGCCCTCTCTTCACATTATTGTTTATTTTGCTGAAAAGAATTGTTTATTTTGCTGAAAAGAAGCTTTTGAGTTTGAGTTCATCCCATTTATTGATGCTTGATTTAACTTCTTGCACTTTAGGGGTTTTGTTAAGGAAGTCAGGTCCTAGGCCAACATGGTGAAGATTTGAGTCCACTTTTTCTTAATAGTCTCAGGGTCTTTGTTTGGTGCCTAAGTCTTTGATCCATAGTGAGTTGAGTTTTGTGCAGGGTGAGAGATAAGGGTTTAATTTCATTTCATTACATGTGGCTTTCCATTTTTCCCAGCACCATTTGTCCAATAGGCTATCTTTTCTCCAGTGAGTGTTTTTGGCACCTTGTCTAGCATGAGATAACTGTATTTGTGTGGGTTTGTCTCTGTGTCTTCTATTCTGTACCATTGGTTTACATGTCTGTTTTGGTGCCAATACCATGCTGTTTTTCTTGCTATAGCTCTCTATTATAGTTTGAGGTCTTGTATTGTGATGCCTCCTGCTTCACTTTTCCTGCCAAGGATTTCTTTGGCTAGTTTGGGTCTCTTATTTTTCCAAATGATTGACAAGTTTGCTTTTTCTAATTCTATGAAAAATGTCATTGGGATTTTAATGGGAATTGCATTAAACTTGTATAATGCTTTTGGTATTATGGCCATTTTGACAATATTAATTCTGTCTGTACTGTAGCATGGGAGGACTTTCCATCTTCTAAAGTCTTCTTCAATTTCTTTCCTTAGTGTTCTGTAGTTTTAATTGTAAAGGTCTAGAAGATTTTTGGTGGAATTTTTAGCAAATAGTGATAGTTTGAGTTCTTCTTTATCTATTTGTATACCTTTGATTTCTTTCTTCTGTCTAATTGCTCTAGCTAGAGTTTCAAGAACCATGTTGAATAAAAGTGATAAAAGAGGACATCCTTGTCTTGTTCCAGTTTTTAGAGGGAATGCTTTCAATTTTTCTCCATTTAGAATGATGTTGGCCTTGGGCTTAGCATATATGGCTTTTATGATGTTGAGGTATGTTCCTACTATCCCTAGCTTTTCTACTGTTTTGAACATGAAGGGTGCTGTATTTTGTCAAATGCTTTTTCTGCATCTATTCAGGTGATCAGATGATTCTTATTTTTAGGTCCATTGATGTGATGAACTACATTTTTTGATTTTTGTGTGTTGAACCAACTCTGCATCCCTGGGATGAACCCCACTTGATCATGATTCACTATCTTTTTAATATGTGTTTGTATGTGATTTGTCAGAATTTTATTGAGAATTTTTGAATCTATGTTCATCGGGGATACTGGTCTGAAGTTTTCTTTCCTTCATGTATCTTTGTCTGGTTTTGGTATGAGGGTGATAGTAGCCTCATAGAATGAGTTTGGAAGGGTTCTCTCCTTTTCTATGTCATGGAATTGTTTGAGGAGGATTGGTGTTAATTCTTCTATGAAAGTCTTGTAGAACTCAGCTGAGAATCTATCTGGTCCTGGGCTTTTCTTAATTGGTAGGTTTTTAATGTCATTTTGTATTTTATTACTTGAGATTTTTGTGTTTAAATTGTGTATGACCTCGTGATTCAGTTTACATAGGTCATATGTCTCTAGATATTTGCCAATGTCTTCAATATTTTCTATTTTATTGGAGTATAAATTTTCATAATAGTTTCTAATTATTGTCTGTATTTCAGTTGTGTCTATTGTGATATTTCCTTTTTCATCATGTATTTTAGTTTGGTTTTCTCTCTTTTTCTCATTGTTAATGTGGCTAGGGGTTTATCAATTGTATTGATTTTTTTCAAAGAACCAACTTTTCATTTTGTAAATTTTTTCAATTGTTTCTTTTTTCATTAATTTTAGCTCTGATTTTAATTATTTCTTCTCTTCTTCTGCTGTTTGTATTGATTTGTTCTTCTTTTTCTAGGACTTTATTATATAATATTAGGTCATTTATTTGTTGACTTTGTGTTCTTTTAATAAATAGGCTCAATGAACTTTCCTCTTAGTACTGCCTTTATAGTGTCCCAGAGATTTTGGTACGTTGTATTGGTATTCTTATTTACCTCTAAGTATTTTTTCATTATATCATTGATTTTTTTCTACTGTTCATTCATCATTCAATAGTGTATTATTTAGTCTCCATGTATTAGAGTAGCTTCTATTTTTTTATTTGTAATTGATTTCCAATTTCAGTCCATTATGATCTGATAGGATGCAGGGTATTTTCTCCATTTTTTGTATTTACTAAGAGTTGCTTTGTGTCATAAGATATGGTCTGTTTTAGGGAAGGATTCATGTGCTGCTGAGAGAAAAGTGTATTCACCAGTCGATGGATGAAATATACTATATATGTGTGTTAAGTCTAAATTACTGATTGTATTATTTAGTTCTATAGTTTCCTTATTTAGTTTTTATTTAGATGATCTGTCCAGTAGTGACAGAGGTGTGTTAAAGTCACCTAGTATCATTGTGATTTGGTCTCTGTGATTCTTGAAATTGAGAAGCGTTTATATGACATACATAGATGTTCCATCATTTGGAGCATAAATATTTACAATTGATATGTCTTGCTGCTGTATAATTGCTTTCAGTAGAATGAAATGTCCTTCATTGTCCCTCTAATTAACTTTGGCTTGAAGTCCACTTTATCTGATATGAAGGTGGAGACCCCGGCTTGTTTACACCATCCACACGAGCGATATATTTTTTCCCAACCTTTCACCTTCAGTCTGTGATGTCTTTGCCTAGGAGGTGAGTCTCTTGTAGACAGCATATTATTAGGTCTTGTTTTTTAATCCAATCTGTAAGTCTGTGTCTTTTGATTGATGAGTTTAGGCCGTTAATATTCAAGGTTATTACTAAGATATGACTTGTATTCCCAGTCATTTTGGTTTATTTCTGCCTTTAATTCGATTTAGTTTCTCTTTGATTGTTCCTTTAGTATAGTTCCTCCCTTTGCTGATTTTCACTTTTTTTCCACTTCATCATCATGGAATATTTTGTTGAGAATGTTCTATAGTGCAGGATTTCTAATTGTGAAGTCTATTAACTTTTGTTTATCATGGAAGGTTTTTATTTCATTTTCAAATCTGAAGCTTAATTTTGCTGGATATAAAATTCTTGGTTGACATCCATTTTCATTCACAGCTTGAAATGTGTTGTTCCATGACCTCCTAGCTTTCAGACTCTGGGTTGAGAAATCAGTTGAGTTCCAAGCTGATTTTCCCTTATACATAATTTGCTTTTTCTCCCTCATGGCCTTTAAGATTTTATCCTTATTCTGTATTTTAGACGTTTTCATTATAATGTGTCTTGGCGTGGGTCTGCTGTAATTTTGTACATTTGTGGTCCTGTAAACCTCCTGTATTTGATTTTCCTTTTCATTCTTTAGATTTGGGAAATTTTCTGATTTTATGTCATTGAAAAAATTGTGCATTCCCTTGGTTTGTATCTCTGGTCCTTCCTGATAAGTCTTAAATTTGGTCTTTTCATATTATCCCATAATTCCTGGAAGTTCTGTTCATGGATTCTTACTATCTTCTCTGTATGGCCAACTTTATTTTCAAAACTAAATATTTTGTCTTCATTGTCTGAGGTTGAGTCTGCCAGTTGTTCTAGTCTGTTGGTGATACTTTCCATTGAATTTATGATTTGATTTGATTCCTTCATTTCAAGAATTTCTGCTTGTTTTTTTTTTTTTTTATTTTTCACAATCACTTGTTTGGACATTTTTTCAATTGTGTTGTCAGTGGCTTCTCTTATTGGGACTTCTTTGTGGCATTTTGTTCCCTCATTTTTTCTTGTTGCTTGTGTGTTTTCCCATCTAGTTGTGTGGATCTGAGGCAATACAGATTCTACCCTGTAGACCTATATTGTCCCTGAAGATTTCCAGTGTCCCACCTTTAAGAGGGAGACCCATATCAACAGCACCCGGTACAAACAATATGTAGCCTCAAATCTAATAGCTCTCAGCAAGGTGTCCACTGCGCTCTCACTATAAACAGCAATGATGAGTTCAATCACTGTCCACAATAAAAACAGAACATTTGCCAAACAGATTTACATCTCAAATAGTAGACAAAGAAAGAACAAATACAGTGCAGAACATGGTGTTCATGAGGGACAAAAAGAAAAGCCAGAAGCAAAACTTCACAGGAAGGGTGGAAGAGGAACCATCAGAGAGTGACTTTGAGGTAGAGAAAAGGTAGAACGGGAATCCAGGAAGACAACTAGTGAGAGGAAGAATATACATGAAAAGGAAAAGTATAAAAAACACAAGAGTATACAGCAAAAGTGCAAAACACCATGTGTATAGCACCATCCTCAACAAACTGGTACACAAAAAACACCCTGCTCCAAATATGGAGGAGAGAGATGCTAGAGAAGAAAAAAATAAAAATAAAATAAATCTCAGTGGAAAATTGAATGACTGTCCCTGCCAGTGTCCGACTCTCCGCCCTGCCTCTGACTTCCCGCAGACCGCCTGGCCCAGACAGGCCCTGCACTGTCTGGTGAGGTCACTCTCTCACCAGTCTGGGCCTCAGGTGTCCAGGGTCAGCCATGTCGCAGTTCCAAGATCTCAGTGCCACTGGAACTTGGAGAGAGCCCACCAGGGATGAGCAACCCTGAGATACGGCAACCAGGTGGCGGCAACCGCACTTCCAGGAGGAAGACCCCAGGGGCAGCCAAGCCCACAGGCCCCCTGACACTGAACCTCCAGGTCCTGGCCATGTCCCCAGACAGGGGTGGCTGTGCCCCAAGATGGCGGTGGCAGCAAACCCACTGGCACCCTAAACAAACCCCAGGCTCTGGTCAGCACCTCAAAATGGATGTGGCCACGTGCCACCAAACCTGGGGTCTCCCTGGCAGTGGGCCACTTGGCAGTGGTGGAATGGGTAGTAGCAGGAGCCGGTGACCACAGGCAGGGGGTCAGCAGCAGCTGCTGATGTTGGTGTTGTTGGCAGCAGGTGGGGGACGGAGGCTACAGCAGCACCCAGGGAGGAGACCTCAGGTGACCTCCAGGAGTGGCAGCAGCTTTGGTGGCAGTGGTGGCGGCGGTGGCAGCAGCAGCATCACAGGCAGCTGACCTCAGGTGATGGTGTCAACAGCAGCAGCTGTGCCTGGAGAAAAGGCCTCAGGCACCTGTGGCAGTGGCCTCAGGGGCAGCTGTGCCCCAAGAGAAAACCTCTGGGCAGTGGTGGAGGGGCAGTAGCAGGAGCCGTCAGGGGTCAGCAGCAGCTGCGGATGTTGGTGGTGTTGGCAGGCGGGGAGTCCGGCCGCAGCAGCCCCCAGGGAGGAGACAGGGTGCCTTCTTAACCACTCTATTCAACACAGCCCCGAAGCTCCAGCCAGAGCAATAGACGGACAGGTGAGTTAAAGGGCTACAAATAGGAAAAGAAGAACGTAAATCATCACTATTTTCCAATGACATGATTCTATATATAGAAGATCCAAAAAATTCCACCAAAACTTCTAGAACTCATAAAAGAATTCAGCAAAGTAACAGTGTTGCCGCCTCCAGCAACAAGACCGCGGGAAAGAATCGGAGGCAGACTGGGAATGAACGACTTCTTCATTTTCCTTTAGTGATGCTTCCTTGCTTGCTTCCTTGCTTGCCTCTCTCCCCAAGTCGACACCTTGGTGCCGACACCAGCCTGCCCAGCGTGGCCACCCTACTGGCCTCGAAGAGCAGGCAGTCAGCCCGGCCGTGCGCCTCCAGCAGCACACTGCTCTCGCCCGTGGCCTCCAGGCACGCCAGCAGCCGCAGCCCTTTGCTCAGGGCCATGGGCACCAGCGCTGCTGCAGGCGGGAGACCGGCGAGTCTGGCCTGAGGGCGCGCAGCCCGGGACGGCTCCTCGCACTCCCGCAACTTTCAGAAGTTTCCTTTTCACCCACGCTCCGCGAGCTCCCACGGCCATGCCTCACTCACGAGGTTGCTGGGGCTGCCACCGAAGCGCAGCCAGGGACCTGTTTATGCATAAGGGCGGGGGAGGAGGATCCCACGCCAACAGGTGGGCGTGTGGTCCGGCCAGTGCGCATGTGTGCTCCCAGTCTCCTCCCCAAACAGCTGCAAGCGTGCCTCCACATCCAGCAGAGTAACAGGATCTAAAATCAATACCCGTAAACCAAACGCACTCCTATCCATCAGCGATGAATCTACCGCAAGAGAAATTAGAAAAGCTACCCCAGGCACAATAGCCTCCAAAAAATAAAATGTTTGGGAATCGATCTAACAAAAGAGGTAAAGACCTTTAGAATGGAAACTACGGAACACAAAGGAAAGAAAGTGAAGACCTTAGAAGATGGAAACACCCTGTTCTTGGACAGGCAGAATTAATACTGTCAAAATGGCCATACTACCAACATGTTACACAGATTTGATGCAATTCCTGTTAAATGTCAATGGCAGTCTTCATAGAGCTAGAAAAAGCAGTCATGAAATTCATTTGGAAAAATAAGAGACCCAAAATAGCCAAAGCAATTCTTAGCAAGAAATGTAAAGCAGACGACATCACAGTACTAGACCTTAAACTGTAATACAGACCATAGCAACAAAAATGGCATTGTATTGGCACCAAAACAAACATAGAGACCAATGGTAGAGAATAGAAGACACAGAGACGAACCCACACAAATACAGTTATCTCATCCTAGACACGGTGCCAAAAACACTCACTGGAGAAAAGATAGCCTATTCAACAAATGGTGCTGGGAAAAATGGAAAGCCACATGTAATGAAATGAAATTAAACCCTTATCTCTCACCCTGCACAAAACTCAACTCACTATGGATCAAAGACTTAGGCACCAAAACAGAGACCCTGAGACTACTAAGAAAAAGTGGACCCAAATCTTCACCATGTTGGCCTAGGACCTGACTTCCTTAGCAAAACCCTAAAGTGCAAGAAGTTAAATCGAGGATCAATAAATGGGATGGACTAAAACTAAAAAGTTTTTTCTCAGCAAAGGAGAAAAATCTTTATCACCTGCACCTCAGAGCACTAATCTAATCTCCAGGATATATGAAGAACTCAAAAAAATGTAACACCAAAAAAAAAAAAAAAAAAAAAAAAAAAACAAACCCAGTCAATGAAGGGACTAAGGGACTGAACTGATACTTCACAGAAGAAGAAAGACAAATCATCAACAAATGTGCAGGGGCGCCTGGCTCTCCTTGCAGTGCTTGACAGAGTTCCACTGAAGGATGATTGCAAAGACTCATCCTAAAAGGATTGTAGCCAGATGTATGCCTCCCTAGCTTGGATGTTATTCTCTGGAGTTTTCCTAATAATATATTACTCACTTCAGTCTGGGGATCTTGCTAGAGGTGATGGGAATAATTCTACAAATTTCCAGAAAAACATCATGGAGACAAAACACATGTTGAAACCCTGTGATGATTAACCTCACAACAGCAGAATGTTTTTATTATGTCAAAAACCAAACACTGCATTTACTGGCACAGCCAGAACCTGTTGGGGCACAGAAACTTATAGATAACAATGTTTCCCCAAGTTCTAAGCACAAAGCACCTCCCACAGTAGCTACTAGATATGGACCAGCTTATTTTATCAATGGCAAGCCCTGGTGATTAAGTAAGCATAATCTGTAAGGTTACTGTTTTCTCATAATCTTTCAGTAAAAACAATTTCTGCCTATGCTTTGGAAACTTCTTTGATTTTATTAGTCACAAGCCTGTCATCAAAGCCTGAAGAAAAATGTATATAAACCCAGCCTTCCCCAGAATAAAGTGGGAATGATTGCACCAGAACTAGAGTCTGTGTCTTTCATTCTCCATCCATTGCCAATGCTGTCTCCCCGTGCCCCCTTACCAGTGTGGAACCCATGGACTCCTGCTAGGGCTGGACCCCGGCACAAATGTATTTTAAAATATTCAACATATTTACCAATTAGAGAAATACAAATCAAATCTAAGATTTCATCTCACCTCTGTCAGAATGGCAATTATCAATACAAGTAACAAAAAACATTGGTGAGGATGTGGGGAAAAAGATACACTCATACATTGCTGGTGGGACTGTAAATTGGTGCAACCATTATGGAAAGCAGTATGGAGATTCCTCTGAAAATTTGGATTGGAACCACCATTTGACCCAGTTATCTCACTCCTTGGTTTATACCCAAAGGACTTAAAAATCAGCATACTACCATGACACAGTCACATAAGTGTTTATAGCAGCTCAACTCACAATAGCTAAACTATGGAACCAATCTAGATGCCCTTCAACAGATGAATGGATGAAGAAAATGTGATATATGTATGATGGAATATTATTCATCCTTAAAGAATGAAATTATGGCATTTGCATGTAAACTGATGGAGCTGCAGAATATCATGCTAAGTGAAAGAAGTCAAGCCCCAAAAACCAAAGTCCAATGTTTTCTCTGATATGTGTATGCTAATCCACAATGGGGGTGCGGGGAAGGAGAATAGAGGTACTTTGGATCAGTCAGGGGAGAGTGAAGGGAGGCAGGGGGATGTGGGGGAAGGAAGGACATTTGAATGAATCAGACATTATTACCCATGTACATGTATGATTACACAACTGTGTGATTGTATATCATGTATAACCAGAAGAATGAGAAGCTGTGCTCCCTTTATGTGTGATGGGTCACAATGTGTTCTACAGTTATGTATAAATAATTAGAACAAATTTTTAAAAATCTCTACTCCTTCACTTGGTTTCCTTATTGGAAGAGAAAAGCATTACTTTGTAGAATTTTGGTTGTAGGATCAGTCCACAGAAAAGATCTGAAATATCTCAAAGTTATCTGATTAGAGAAAAGGCTTTCTTGAAACTTGGAGACACAATTTGTCACCTTGCGCTTGAAGGCATTCCTCAACCAACTTTTTCCCTACCGTCTTCAGAGTGAAGTGCAGGATCTCTGCGCCCAGAAGGGGTTGCTTCTAGCTGGACCCCAGCCGGCAGAGCATCCTGCAGGCCTCCCGCGTGCAGTGCTGCTGAAGCTCGCCGCCCTCTGAGAGACTTGATCCTCCCCATAGGGGCCTCAGCTTGAGCTGCTTCCCCAGGCCCTGCAGAGCCCTCACACGCCCCGGGAGATACGGCGATGCAGCCTCGGGGTCCCCTCACACTGACGGCACTCATCGGTCCTAGGAACGGCAGTGTCTGCGCCCTGCCTTGACCTGGGCCAGGCTGGGTGTTCCTGGGGGGTCTTCGCTGTCCCCCAGAGTGATGCTGGAGGAGCCCCGTGGTGCCGGGCGGGCAGGGTGTTCCCTGGAGAAGTCGGCGCCCAGGAGAGCAGAGAGGTGCGAGGGCCCAGCACCTGCTCCTGCGTTTCTGTCCCGAGTGGGTCATCCCCTGCTGCCCCTTGTCCTCCTCCTCCTCCCCTCCGCCAGTTTTGGTGGCATGCACCACCCCAGACCCCACAGCCCTAACAGGCTGCAGCCACTGAGAGACGGCGTTGCTTTCCGGTAAAACAAAGCAACCGTGGCAGCATATCAGAGCCACGTGGTGCACGTGGGGCAGGCGCTTGTGAAGCGTAAGGACACTCAGAAGCCCCCCCCCCCACCAGGGGTTCTGAGTTAAGCATTCTGATATCCACTGAGCATCTGCGTTTGTTTTTAAATCACCTCAGGTGACTCCAATTTATAGTATGGTTCAAAAACCATCACCCCAGAGTAGTGTGCATGGCGTAAGCAGCTGTGTGCTACCCGCCCGTCTGCCAGACAGACCAGACTCTCAGGTGGCCTGTGGTCTCTGTCCCTTGGTGTCGGGCTACCTGTAACCTTCACTTGGGGTTGAGGAGGACCGTTCCTTGCTGCTGGCCCCTGGGATGGCAACAGCGGCCACCTCCTTCCCTTGATCAACATTGTTTGCACACTGGAGAGAGAGTCTTCAGCCGCCCCAGAGGGAGCAGCACCCACTATGTCACCTATGGGACCTGAGGACCGATAGCCAGGGAGCATTAGGGGCCTTTAGGCACGAGGACCTGAGCCCTGCCACCTTCTGGTGAGTGAGCTTGGAAACAGACTCTTGCCCTTTTAAGCGTTCAGTGGAGTGTCCAGCCCAGCCAGGTCTCGACCCTGAGCGGATGAGACCTGAGCAGAGACCACCCAACCACCCAGACCCAGGAAATCCATGGGGCAGTGGGTGTTGTCTTCAGCTGCTAAAATCCTGGCAGTTTGTCTCATGGCTTGGAAAACGGATAGGGTCAAAGCAGGAGGAGGCTCACAATCTTCCACCCTTCACTCCAGGGAGCCCCGACCCTCGCTGCCTGCGGCCCCTGCGATGGAACCTGTTGACAATTGTATTCATTTTCCATTGCTGCTATAAAAAACTCCCACAAGCATAGTGGCTCGAACAACACAGCCGTGGTCTCTTCCAGCTTTAGGGGTCAGAAGCCTGGAATGGGCCTTCCTGGGCTGGCATCAAGGTATCTGCAAAGCCTCCAGGAGAGCTCATTCTCTGACCCTTTCTGGCATCCAGAGGCTGCCCACATCCTGGGCTCACGGCTCCCTCCATCTTCAAAGTGGCCCGTGTTGCATCCCCCACTAAAAATGCTTCTCCTTCCCCTCCACTGCTGAGGACCCTCATGGTCACACTGACGACTGGATAATGCTTAAATCAACTCCTTTTAGGCTTAAATCAACTCCTCTTGCCACACAGCCCAACACACTCTAAGGTTTGGGGCGTCAGGACCGGCCCCTTTGGGGCGGGGCGTATTCTGCTTTCCACGCCCCCACGCCTGATCTTGCTTGGGGAGGGTTTGGCTTACACCCTTACTCCTGTTGTCCCAGCAGAATCTTCAGTAGCTCGTCTCTTCTCCAAAATACCCCAAATTGTATGGCACCTTTTTGAGTACCAGTTCTGTAATCAATAGTTCCTTAGTTTCATCAATTATTTAATGTTTTAATGTTAGTTTCATCAATTATTTAATGGTTTTTCTTGAGCAGCTCCTCATTTAAATTGAGACTCAAATGAGAAGCTTCCATCCCTTGGTTGATATGTCTCTACAGCCTCTTAACCTGTAATCGCTAATCTCTTACAAATTACTACGAACACTCTCAGGTCATTTGTCTGGAAAATTCCGTAGAATGGGTTTTGCCCATTGCGTCCCTGTGTGGCCTCTTAGCATGCTCTGGTGATCCCTCAGTTCCCGTGTTCCCTGTAAAATGACAGCCAGACCCAGGGGCTTGAATGCATTCGAGGTTGGCCAGTCTGGTGAGTGGGGAGCCAGGTCCGCCTGCGTCCTTCAGAGCAACAGCGTCTTCGCCTTCTGTGGCCTCCGGAGCCATTTACGGCTCCCGCCTACCTCTGTGCACAGCCATGCTCTGGTTCTTCCGTTTCCTCTTTGCTTCTTGCCTGGAGCTGGGATTCCTGATAAGGGCGGATTTCTCTTCACCCTGGGGACCCTGGGGCACAGCCCTTCTCTGGCTGAGGTGTCTTCCCCACATCACCTGGCAGGCTTTGGGCACATCCTCATTTTCTGTGGTCAGAACTTGTTTAAGGACCATCTGTCTGGGACATTTCTTGCCCCAGGCAGGGGGCTACCTTTTTCTCCAAGGCATTCTGGCTTGTTTTGGAGGAACGTGAAGCAGAGATGCCCCACAGCCTATGCTGAGAGGGAACCTCTGCAGAGCCGCAGACGGCTGCAGGCCTTCGTGGTGCGGGGCTGGGGACGTGCTCTGCACAGAGGAAGCAGACCCTGGGCGTGCCCGTAGCCCACAGGGTCAGGTCCCCAAGTATTTACCAGACCCCGCTGATCCTGCATCTGCATCTTCTCCCTGTGGTTCCAGCTTCCTCTTTGAAGTCATTGATCCACTGCTTTCTCTGCAACATACACAAAACAGCCTCACCAGAGAAAGAAAATACTCTCAGAAAAATTAGTGTCATTAAGATACATTAAATGTCTTTTCCAGGTTTTTCTTTTAGGTCTGATTTACTAGACAGTCACGTGACTGCTTTACCAAGAGTGTCCATCAGCTGTTCCACCCACTCGATATGCAGTGAGGTGTAGCTGTTCCAATCTGACTGCAATTAGGGATCACTTTAACATTTACATATAATTACATGACTTTAACACATGATTATATAATTTATTACTACACCAATTGATAATTTTATATAATTATAACTAATTTTATATAATTATGCAAAATAGAACCAGGGGAAGTCTCGCAGCCACCCCTGGCCCTTCTGCCCTGGCGCCTTTCTCTTTCTGGAAGTAGACGTGTTTGAACATTTTGGGCTTCTTGTTCCTTTTAAAGGCACAGACGCAGTATTTCTGCCTTGGTCTGCTCAGGCTCTACTACAGAATGCACAGAACAGGGGGCCTAGAAATAGGGGAAATGTATTTCTCAGCCTTCTGAAGGCTGGAGACAGGTCCAGCAGCTGGTAGAGTCCGGGTTCAGCAACGGCCCGGCCTATTGGAAGACAGCATCTCCTCCATTAGTGGAAGGGGCAGGAGGTCTTCTGGGGTCCCTTCCCTAAGGTGCTGGTTCTGTTCCTGGGGGCTCCACCCTCACGACCCAATTGCACAGTAAGCTCCACCTCCAGACATCACCGTGCTGCCAATTGGGGCTCAACACACAAACCTGGGGACACGGACTCTGTCTGGAGCCCACACGTCCACGCGAACTCAAGCCCCCTCTAGTAAGCAGCAGCACTGCACACACGCTTCCCTCTGCTTGCGTTTCTCTGTTAAGAACATGGAATCCCTCCATGTAAAAATGTTCCTTTCCCAGCCCAGCGACCCTCTGTCCTGTGAGTCTGTCCGTGCTGGAGTGTACACAACTGGCCTGCCCTTGCTGGGCATTCAAATGGGTTCCAGACATTTAACATTGAAAAGAAAGCTGCAAGATCGGTTTTTTACATGTGCCTTGCTGGGTTTGTGCCCATGAGTCTTTAGAACAAGCTCCTAGAGATGGGGTAGTCAGCTAAGGAACGAGTGTCCGGCTGGGCCTGGTGGCCACCTGGGTGATGCCTGCAGCTTAGCAGGTGAGGCGGGAGGCCTGCAGGTTGAAGGCCACTCCGCGGTGGAGGCCCTGGGTTCCACACTGCCGTTCTCGGGGCTCTGGCTGGGAGCAGTGCCGTCTTCTTTCCCACCAGCACTGTAGAGAAGGCCCATTTCACCGGCTTACACAGGGAGGACGGGCCGCCTCTGGGATATGCGGCAAATAAGAAGAGAAAGGGTCTGCGGCTCATTCTCACAGTGCTTCTCTTGTTCGGAGCGAGGTCAAGCTGCTTTTTGCTTATTTGTCCGAGCTTTCTTGTTGGTGTGCTCTTCTGAGGTGCCCCCACCTTTTTTTTTTGTACCAGGGATTGAACCAGGGACACTTAACTACAGAGCCACATCCCAACCCTTTTTCATTTTTATTTCGAGACAGTCTTGCTAAGTTCTGAGGCTGGTCTTGAACTTGGCAATCCTCCTACCTCAGCCTCTAGAACTGCTGGGATCACGGTTATGTGCCACCACACCTGTCCTGAAGTGCCTTTTGCTGTGTTCCTGCCTCCTCCTCCCAGGTAGAAGCCCCACTCCACCCTCGATACATCCCTGCCCTCCCAGGGACTCGGGATCTGGATCTGCCTGACTGCTTCTCGGGCTGTAGTTTAAATGTCCCCTCATGTGAGCAGGCGTCTGGTCAGTGCTTGCTAGCTCCTGCTTCCCCCACAAGGCAAGAATCTTCCCTTTGCAGGCACGGCGTGTGCTGCTCCTACGTCCTGTTCCACGTTGGGCAATGCTGACCGTGAACAGCAGTGGCCACGCCATAGTGGTCTGGAGCCAGAACAGGTCCCCACGGTGGCTTAGCCCCAATGACAACTCTGGTCTGGACCTGTAATTTTATCAGGGAACCAAAGGGTGTTGTTTTAAAACCTCCGGGCACTCTGAAGTCAGTCTCAGGAAGATTCTTCCCTTCTGGCTCTTTGATTCCTCTGACTTTTAGTCCATACAGGGAAATCTGGATAAATGTTCAGTTCTTTCCCTTTATTTGTCAATTCTTTGGAGTAACACAGGGAGGAGGGCAGTATTTAGAGAGTGCAGTCTGTCCGGGGGGTGGGTGCTCTTTTATAACTGCTACTGAGTTGTGTGTGTCTAAACCTTTTTGGTAGAAAGAAAATTCTGAAGAAAAATCCATGAGTTCACCTGATGTTTTCAATTCAGATTTAAGATTGTAGTGTCTTTGATTAAATATTTAAATTTCTGTTAGACTGCGAACCTTGGCTCTTTAACACGAATCGAGCAGAGACTGAGTTAACTGAATGCCCGTGCCCAGCACCAAGTCTGCGACAGTTCCAGAACGGCCGCCGCGGCCCTGGTGGGGCTGGCTTCCCGGGGGAGTTCGTGCTGAGCGCGTCCTCCCAGGGTGACACTGCGGACGCTTCAGAGCCCTGGAGTGGCCGCCCTACCTTGTGGGGAGCTGGGGGTCGCGCGAATCTTACAATGGTCCGTTCCCTTTGGTTACCACATTTCAGGGATTTCTTTCTTTCTTTCTTTCTTTTTTTTTTTTCCTTTTAAATGTACCCTTGATTTTTTGTACCAAAACATGTGAATGGTTCCAACATCGGAACCGCGTGGAGACCACAGCGTGGCCCTGCTGGCCCTTCTCCACCGCCCTTTCCTCCCGCGGTCACCTGCTTGGACGGCTTTTTGCCGGTTTATGCCGTTTCCTCCCAAGACGCGGGCCGTGCGGGGCGGTTTGCTGTCCCCACCTCCTGCCTGATGCTCTCTGCGCTTCTCTGCGGAGCGGCCTGGGAGTTGGATGGGGTGGAATGGAGCCTGCGAGCCCTCAGAGGCCCCTCTGCGTGCGCGCTCACTTCTGCCTGCGATGCCTGAGAATTGCCTGCCTCTCAGTGTGGCAATCAAACCTTCGCGTTTTTCAACTTGATAAGTGGGCAATTTTAATTAGTATTTCTCAGGATAAATGAAGCTGAGCATCTTTTTACATGATTAAGGACCATCTGCATTTTTTTTTTTTTTTTTGCTGGATTTTTAAAATTCATTTTTTTTCTGTAATTCTTCTACGATGTTGAGCAACTTTCCAGATTAGAGAGGCAGCGTTTTTAGATCCGTCCACGTTATAGGTATAACACTTAGCGCTGCTGATAGTGAGTGGCCCTGGGCACACCCGCTCCCCTGCAGGCATACTCCACAGTGAACTGGAGCGCAGACCCCGGGCTGTGCCTGGCCCCGAGTTACTCCACTCCAGAAGGCAGCAGTTTGCCGTGAGTTGCTTCGATCTGAGAATGGTGCCAAGGCAGAAGGAGGCCATGCCTTGTCTGCAGAAGGCAACCTCCTCCCTCTGCCCGGCACCGTTAGGCATGAGCTGAGCAATTAATTCTGCCAATAAAAACGTGAACTTTCCAAAGTAAGTCAGAAGCATGTGGATGCTGGGGCACCTCAACCCCAGAGGTGCCCCAGGAGCTTATCCAACCCCCCAGGCCACCAAATGAACAGCCCCTCTCGTGAGACCCAGAGAGGAGCACCCGAGATAGCTTGCTGCGGCCCACCTGGCCATCAGACATCTGGTGGACAGAGGCGAGCCTCAGGCTCTGCCCCAGGGCTTCCGCTCAGCTCAGTCTCCCTGCGGAGGTGGCCCACTGGGAGCTGCCTGGCTTCTGTGCCCTAGCTTGGACGAAGTCTGCTCTGACCATGGCACCCAGCTGGCTAGCACTCTTGCTGCCCCAGCTTTTCCAGAGTGGCTGCAACACTTCACACTCTCCTCACCAATGTGATGGGCTTAAGGAGAATTTTACAAGAACTAATGCACACAGATTATGAAAGCAGGTTATGATTTCAGACATCACACATCCTGCATAAACCAGGTTTCTTTTGGAATCACAACATTTTTTGACACTTTAAAGTGTATTGAGATGAAGTGACCTAGGATTCTGCTTTGGAGGAAATTCAGGAGGGGAACAACAGCCACAAGGGGCCACCATGAGCACTATCTCCTGTTAAAAATCAGCAATGTTAATTCTGTAGGACACAAAGGCTGAGAGACCCCAGAACACAGTGGAGACACAGGTCAAAACAGCTATTGGAGATTATGAACTTCAGGACCATGGACCTTCCCACAGTGATTAGCACAGATGTAGCAGGAGTTTAGTCACCAGCCAGTAACTGTTCTCGTGGATATTGTGACTATTTTATGTTTTGTATACACAAAGCCCAAAACACCATGTCCTTCCCTTCCAAAATCCAGCCCCTATGTTCCTGTTGCATCTAAAAATGCAAATTCTGGAGAGACTGAGTCACACGATTCTGTATTGATGAGGCAAAAGCAGACCAATTGCTCTGTACAAACACACCTCATTCACATGGAAGCAGGTCACCAGTTGAATCTGGGGCACTGCCCAAGAATCAGCCCAGGATTGGGGTCAGTAGGGGCCATACCCCAGCCCCGCCCCTGACAGGCTGCACCTGGATGCAGTGCTGCTGGGAAGCCGGTGCTCTGGGACCTCCCTGCTCACCTGTGGGCTCTGCACGTGGACAGAGAGGGCCCCCTTAACCCTGGGCTGCCAACAGAAGGGAGTGGGTGAAGCAGGGAGACCTTGGCACGGCCAGGAAGTGGAGCCAACTGGTCACCACAGGCAGCTCCCTGAGGGGCTGCTCTTCCTCCTTTCCTCTCAGAGAGAGCTGTGGGGCTCAGACACACCCAGCCCCTCAGGGGATAAAGTGAATAAAGTGGATAAAGAGAAGGTCTGGGCATGAAAGGGACCCAGGCGAGGCAGGAGCATGCAAAATCCACTGGTCCTGTGTCGGCCTCGGTGTGGACACACACGCAGGCTCCCAGCTCATGGGTCAGTCCCAGGGTCACTCACCCAACACCAGGGCCACTGGGGGACCCAGGGTGAAATGAAGGCGGGGAGCAAACCAGAAAATTTGCTCACCTGAAACATGTAAAAATGTGAGCTGCCAATTTCATTTTTACACCAGCCTCTCTATGCAAGCAATAAACTTGGAATCAAATCTGCTGTAAAGTTTCCAAGACTTGAGATTTGGCAAGTTTTGCTGGAAGGCTCCCCTGCGCCCTCTGCTGGGCACCAGGCGCATTTCTTCTATCTAGTGCTGATCCAGGTTTGCCCAGCTCGGTCGCAGTCCCAGAAGCCGCCACTAGAGGGAACCCGGCTCGCCTCCGGGACAAGGCTTCTGCAAGAGAAGCTCACAGGCAGAGACCCACACCTGCTTGCTGGGAGTGTCCCAGTCTCCCAAAGGGAAGTCTGGGAAAGAAGCTGTGCGCCCTCCAGAGCTCCATGCAGGTGCTTGACATTCACCCTCTTGTGAAGTCCGTCCCCACATTGCCCCCTTCAGTTAAGGAACCTGAGACTAAACCTCAGACCTGGCATGCAGCCCCCTGTGAATTATTCAGGGAGTCCTTCCTCCAGAAAGGACTTCACAAAGAGTTCCCCAAACGACAGCCACATCCTCACACCCGATGACATGACCAGACACCCTGATGTCACTTAAAGCCAGGTGGTTCAACAGCTTCTGGGTGATCTCACACACGCTTCCTGGCAGAGGGTCTGTTGAAACCCACGTGCACACAGGCACGCCTGCTGCGGGCTGGCTGTCTCCACAGGGCCCTCTGGCTCTCGGAGGGTGCCCAGTCCTCGAGGCTTGTTTGCTTCTCTGTTAGTGTTTCTCCTTGTTTAATGTTTGGCAAACCATATTTGTTGAAGCAGCTGGATCCTGCAGGTTGCAGGGACCCCAGGTATGGCTCAACTTCCCCTGCACCTGTGCTCCTGGGACCTGCTGTGGACTCCTGCTGTCCCCCACAGAGGCAGGAGCACAGGCCCGTCACTCTCTGGCCCGCTTCATCTTGGTGGAGTTCTGGGCCTTCAACATGAGGTCCCGGGTCCCCTCCCCCTGTGGTGTGAGCAGCCAGTCAGGAGCATGGGCGAGACGCCCCTCTCCCCATTCCACTGGGAAAGGACAGCATTCCCATTGTGTCTGTCCCTGGGGACCTGTAGCTGGGATTTGCCTGTTGGGGGAACAGTAAGGCCTCTTCCTCGTGGGGCCGCGTCCCGCCCTGCAGTGCGGGCTGCATAGGAACGGCAGGATGGGAGCTTCACTCATCCACATCACTCTCCATGACACAGAGGTGGCCCCCAGCACTTTGGGATCTGCTGGATTGATGATGTGACTGTGGGAGGACTGAGCCCAGCACCCTGCCTGTGCCAGGCCAGCAGCTAACCCTGAGCTCTGCACAGACCCTGGTCTGAGGCCTGTCAAGGCCCCACTGTGATCTCTTGCAAACGGAAGGACCCTGGGGAGCCCCATGTGCATCAGTGAAGCCCGACATTGTTCTCGGGTGGTCCGTGGTGGCCGGGCAGGGAGGCGCCCGCATGGCTCCTGGCCCTGAGCGCACCAGGCTTCAGTGATGAGGCTTCAGTAACCCCTGCGACCCTGCTCAGCTCTCCTTGGTGGCAGGCGGGCCTGTGGGGGAAGGACATGTGAGCCAGCAGGGTGTGCCCACCTGGCCGGCCTGGGTCACCAACTGCCCTGGGCCCTTGGCTGGCTCTCTCCTGCCCATCCCCTGCACACGCGCATCTCCACATCACCATATCTGTGTGCGTGATCCTGAGTGAGCCTCCTGGGACAAGATGGGCGACAACACAGGAGGGAAGAAGGACACAGAAGGAAGAGCTCTCTGGCTGGGGACACACTGGGCACCAGCCAGGCCCTGAACTGGGAAGGCTGCAGGTCCCTTCTCGTCCCCAGAGGGACAGAATGACATGGCTTGCTGCCCTGTGCTCTGCAGAGGAGGCTTTGAGCCCCAGCCAGTGTATGGATGGCCACCCTGCTCCAGGGTCAGGGGCACTAAGCACAGAGTGGAAGTGACTGGTGGCCTCCAGGCGGGCTCTGCGCCCTCCCTCCCGGGCCCCTCCTGCTCCACTGCCAGGAGAGGGGTCCAAACCCATGAGCAAGAGGGCCTGCCCTGACCGCAGGGAGGAACTGACTACGGAGCAAGGTCAGTGCTGTGTAGGACCCCACCCCAGTGCAGACCTCCTGGCATTTCCTCCGGTGCCACCTAGAAACCTCTGTGTGGTCAGCACTCTGCCCTCAGGCTGTCCAGCCCCGGGTGCTCCTGCCCCCTCTGGCCTCTCTGCTGCTGTGGCTGTCACTCGGCTCCCAGTCCCTCCTGTGGTCAGCCGGCCTCAGCTGCATCTGTCATTGTCAGAGTGCCCATGCCTGACCCTGCCCAGCAGACACAAGTGCCCAGAGCAAGTCTCAGATCCCAACATGGGCTTTGTCAGCGGGGTCCAGTCCGTGAAGGCCAGGCCCTGAGCCTCCGACTCCTGTCAGCACAAGTCACTCCAGGCTCCTGCTGGCACATTCCAGGGGGAAGCTTACCTTCCCTGGATCTGAGGGATGCAGTTCAATATTCTTATGCTAAAACGAGATGGGGAGATTGAGAAGATGCAAGAGGGACCGAGGAAGAGGGAGATGTTAATCCTCAGCGTGAACCAGAGCAGGAGCTGGAGGGTAAATTCGTTGCAGAAGTGACGAGGGTGTGATGTGCTTTCAGTGGACCGGACACAGCCACGGACAGAAGCTCTGAGCCTGAGGAGTCTCAACAGAAGCCACCAGAGAGAGCAGAGGGACGCTGGGCTGAAACACCTCAGAACAGGGCCTCCAGGAACTCTGGCTCCTAGTCAGTGTGGCCTGCTCATGCTGGGATGCTCCAAGGAGAAGAAACACTTGAAACAGTAAGAAGTGGGACTGTCCCTGGAATTAGCCTCAAGGCACTAAAGCAGAGGAAGCGCAGAGAACAGTGGACATCAACAGTCAACAGACCAGAGCAGCTACAGGTCCCCCGTCGTTTCTAAACCACAGAATGGGGGACCCTGAGAGCCCTGAAGTGAGCCAGAGGACATACCCCCTTCCCTGGGGAGGATCAGAGATTGGACTTCCATGTGATGTTGACCTTTCTTCAGACACCACATTATGGTTTGGAGACAAGGTGTCCCCCAGATTCCCCCTGTGGCCAATGAAGAAATGCTCAGAGGTGAGATGCCTGGATGTGAAATCTGGATCCTCCTCAGTCCTTCGTGTTGAGTGAACAGTCTGGGTATCGACCTGTGGAAGTGGGTTTTGGCTGGGGCACATCATCACTGTGACCATACCCTGGAATGAGTATCTTCCTTACGGTCTCTTCCCCCTTCCTTCTCTGCTTCTTTACCCACCATGCCCTCTAGCCAAAATATCCTGTCTCACTTTGAGCACAAATCAATGGAACCACGCAAGCACAGAGTGAACCTGAGACCATGCGCCAAAATAAACTTTTCATCCTCTAAATTGTTCTTGTCACGATTTTTGGCCACAGTGATGCAAAAGTTGATTATCCCTGAAATTGATAGTAAGGGTGGGGTCCTTGTAATAACAATATCTGACCACATGGTTCAGAAGCATCTGGAGCCAGTCACTGGGAGAAGTTTGGAAAAGTATGGTGACAGATAAGTCATCAAAGTTTAAGAGAGATAAGTCCTAAAATGTAAGCTGAGCTTAATGGGTGATTCTTGCTTGTGCTCAGAAGACCAGAAAGTTGACAGAACTGTGGCCAGTGCTTGGGACATTTCAGAGGGGAATTGAGACTCTTATTCACAATTCAGCCACATGTCATTTATGTTATATTCTGGCTAAGAACTTGTCCACATTTTCCCCATATCCTGATACTTTGTGCAAGGCTGACTTCAAAGGTGATGGACTAACCAATCTAGTCGAGGAAATTTCAAGGCAGCACAGCAGTTAGTCAGTGGCTTGGATTTTGCTGAAAGATCTTAGTCAGGTTTACTGTGAGAATCAAGACCCATACATAGGGCTGAAGATCTTGAAAAACGTGCATTTTGACCAGAAATGTGCACGTATAACTGAGGCCAAGAAAGTCTTGGTGTTTTAGAGATTATGGAAACTGAAGAGATGCTAGGTACTTTGCACAGAGACAATAGGAAAGATGACTTCAGGGCATCTCAGGAACTTGCAAGAGAACAGGAGATGAGATGCAGGCTAAAGGTTATAAGATGGAAGTTCCTTTGAAAAGAGATGATGGGGGCCACCACTCCATAGGGGACCTAGGAAATTGTTTCATTATGCTCAGTCCCCCAGGCACTCATAGGCTGCTGCAGTTGTGATCTGAGGGGCCCAGGTACTATGCAAGGTGGTGCTGAACCTTGGCATTATCCATGTGGAGAGAGTTCTGCAGGAATGCAAGAAGCTGGTGGAGCTGGGGGTTCGTGGATTCTTCCACTGGTATTTCAGAGGAAGGCCTGGGAAGCCAGGCAAAGTGGGGTCAGGGTCCTTGCATTCTGCCCCTGAGAGTGATGCATGAAGCTGAGAAGATGAAGCCAAAGCTGAAGTGGGGACCTCACGCATTAAGAGGTGCCAGTAATGTGGACTGTCTCCTGAGCAAACTGCTGGCTGTACAGAGAGCCAGGCTGAGACCCCATGTACCTGGCAACTGGCAAGAACCAAAGGCATAGGGCTACTCAAGCACTGGAAATGCCCTCTTCCCACCAACGTACCCCAGACTCCAGAGGTGGAGCTACACAAAATGTTTGCCTGGCTGGGTTTAGGTCCTGCTTTGGCCTCTATTCCCTTTGTAAATGGGAATGTTTATTCTGTGTGACTGGATATTGGATATATGTAACTTGCTTTTGATTTTTACAGGATCTCACTGCTGTGAACTTGCCTTTTAGTCTCAGAGGAGACTTTGTGTTAGCAAACTTCACAAATCAGCCGAAAGCCTTTATTCAGGAGTGGAGTCGTGGTTCTGATGGACCCACTCTCCTGGTAGAAAATGAGTCACTGAACAAAGAAAGGGACTGCGTTTGTATAGGTTATTTTGAGGGGTGGTCTAGTGAGCATGATTAGTTTCCTGATAATTTGGGATCTCTTCCATCAATCAGTGAATCTGTCAGTTGAGGGCTTAGGAATCAGACCTTCTGATTTGAGGGTCTGCTTTGAAGGGGATTAATGCCCTCCAGGGACCATCACCTTTAGGGGCGATTGAAACGCCTTCCCCCGTCTGCATTGGCATCTGGGGAGCCTTTGTCCTGGGAGAGGCAGGCTGTCAGCACATGACCTTCTTTTCCACTCCCTTTCCTCAGGCCTCATATCTTGGGAATTTTTCATTTTCCATAGCTCTACTTTGGACTTGGACCTTTTTTGGGAAATGCTGGAATTGTCATGACAATGAGGCTCTTGGAGATGATGAAATGCAGTTTGCATTGTGAGATGGACTAATATTTTGGGGACCAGAGGCAGAATGTATCTCCTGTGTTAATGCAAGGATGTTCATAGCTAAAATGATTATATTATGGGAACTGGAACCCAATCAGTCTGTCCGAGTTTGAATGGACTGACTGGGTGGTAAACCATGTGCAGTAGGGTGTCCTGGAGAAGGCAGGTCACTGTGGCCATGCCCTAGAAGGGGGCATCTTCCCTGAAGCCCTTTCCCCGTCCCCTCTCTCTGCTTTCTGACCCTGCCATGTGCTGAGCAGCTTCCCTCCACTGTGCCCTTCAGCCTTGATGTTCGTCTCACCTGAGACCCAAAGCAATGAAACCAGCCAACCATGGATTGAACCTCTGAAACCATGAGCCATAGTACACTCTTCCTCCTCTAAGTTGCTCCTGTCGGTTATTTCAGTCATAGTGATGGAAAGCCGACTGTCACACTATGCGGACAGGAAGAGAGTGGTCTGCATTAGCAACCTTGAGAGAGGACACTGACCTCCGGTTCTGTTCTGTGTGACATTACTCTCCACATGTGACTCCATCTCTGAATTGTAGTTTTTCTTATGCTATTTTTGTTACAGAAATTCTTTGATGGTTTATTACAAACAAAATTATCCATATTTATGTGATACAATGTTATATTTTGACACATGTATACATTGTGAAATGATCAAATCAGGGTAAACACATTTACTTCTTCAAAGATTTATCACTTTTTTAATTTTTAATTTTTAAATTTTATTCTAATGCATTTATACTTTTTGATAGATCATGTATAATTAGAGTATAATCTCTCGTTCTTTGGATTATACACATCATAGGATCACGTAGGTCACGCAGTCATACATGTACAAGAGGTAATAATGTCTGTTTCATTCTACTCTCATTCCTACCCCCGTACCCCTCACCCTCCCTTCACTCCCCTCTACCTAATATAAAGTAACTCTATTCTTCCTTATCCACCTGCTTGCTGTGAATTACCAACTACATATCAGAGAAAACATTCGGCCTTTGGTTTTGGGGTTTTGCCTTATTCCACTTAACATGATATTCTCTAACTCCATCCATTTACCAGCAAATGCCAGAATTTCATTCTTCTTTAAACCTGAGTAATATTACATTTTGTATATTTACCATATTTTCATTATCCATTCATCTGTTGAAGGGCATCTAGGTTGTTTCCATAGTTTAGTTATTGTGAATTGAGCTGTTATAAACATTGATATGGCTGCATCACTATAGTATGTTGATTTAAAGTCCTTTGGGTATAAACCGAGGAGTGGGATAACTGGGTCAAGTGGTGGTTCCATTCCAAATTTTCTGAGGAATCTCCATACTGCTTTCCAGAGTGGTTGCACCAATTTGTATTCCCACCAGCAATGTATGAGTGTACCTTTTCCCCCACATCCTCCCCAACATTTATTGTTGCTTGTATTCTTGATGACTGCCATTCTGATTGGAGTGAGATGAAATCAAAGAGTAGTTTTGATTTGCATTTATCTAATTGCTGGAGATGTTGAACAGTTTTTCATACATTTGTTGATCAATTGCATATCTTCTGTGACGTATCTGCTTAGTTCCTTAGCCCATTTAGCCCGTTTAGCTCATTTATTGATTGGGTTGTGTTTTTTTTGTTTTTTTTTTTTGGTGTTAAGTTTTTTGAGTTCTTTATATATCCTAGAGATTAATGCTTTATCTGAGGTGCATGTGGTAAAGATTTTCTCTGTAGGCCCCTCTCTTCACATTATTCTTTTGCAGAAAAGAAGCTTTTTAGTTTGAGTTCATCCCATTTATTGATGCTTGATTTAACTTCTTGCACTTTAGGGGTTTTGTTAAGGAAGTCAGGTCCTAGGCTAACATGGTGGCATTTGGATCTACTTTTTCTTCCAGTAGACACAGAGTCTCTGTTTTAGTGCCTAAGTTCTTGATCCACAATGAGTTGAGTTTTGTGCAGGGTGAGAGAAAAGGGTTTAATTTCATTTCATTAAATGTGGCTTTCCATTTTCTCCCATCACTATTTATTGAATAAACTATCTTTTCTCCAGTGAATGTTTTTGGCACCTTTGTCTAGTATGAGATACCTATATTTGTGTGGGTTTGTCTCTGTGTCTTCTATTCTGTACCATTGGTCTACATGTCTGTTTTGGTGCCAAAGCCATGCTGTTTTTATTACTATAGCTCAGTAGTATAGTTTGAGGTCTGGTATTGTGATGCCTCCTGCTTCACTTTTCCTGCTAAGGATTTCTTTGGCTATTTTGGGTGATTTTCATGATTGCTTTTTCTACTTCTATTAAAATGTCATTGGGATTTTAATAGGAATTGCATTAAATTTGTATAATGCTATTGGTAGAATGGACATTTTGACAATATTAATTCTGCTTATTCAGTAGCTCGGGAAGTCTTTTCTTCTTCTAAGGTCTTCTTCAATTTCTTTATTTAGTGTTCTGTAGTTTTCATTGTAGAGGTCTGTCACCTCTTTTGTTAGATTGGTTTGAGGGTTTTTTTTTTTTAGGTGATTGTGAATGGGTGAATGGGGTAATGTTCTTTATTTTTCTTTCAGTGGATTCATTACTGATATATAGGAGTGCATTTGATTTATGGGCATTGATTTTATATCCTGCTACTTTGCTGAATTCATTCATTAGTTCTAGAAGATTTTTGGTGGAATTTTTTGGATCTTCCAAATATAGACTCATATCACCGGCAAATAGTGATAGTTTGAGTTCTTCTTTACCTATTTGTATACCTTTGATTTCTTTCTTCTGTCTAATTGCTCTGGCTAGAGTTTCAAGGACAATGTTGAATGAAAATGGTGAAAGAGGTCATCCTTGTCTTGTTCCAGTTTTTAGAGGGGATGCTTTCAATTTTTCTCCATTTAGAATGATGTTGGCCTTGGGCTTAGCATATATAGCTTTTATGATGTTGAGGTATGTTCCTACTATCCCTAGATTTCCTAGTGTTTTGAATATGAGGGGGGTGCATATTTTTGTCAGATGCTTTTTCTGCATCTATTCAGATGATCATATGATTCTTGTTTTTAAGTTCATTGATATAGTGAATTACATTTATTGATTTCTGGTATGTCAAACCAACCCTGCATCCCTGGGATGAACACCACCTGATCATGGTGCACTATCTTTTTACTATGTGTTTGTATGTGATTTGCCAGAATTTTATTGAGAATTTTTATATCTGTGTTCATCGGGGATACTGGTCTGAAGTTTTCTTTCCTTCATGTGTCTTTGTCTGGTTTTGGTATGAGGGTGATAATAGCCTCATAGAATGAGTTTGGAAGGGTTCCCTCCTTTTCTATGTCATGGAATTGTTTGAGGAGGATTGGTGTTAATTCTTCTATGAAAGTCTTGTAGAACTCAGCTGAGAATCCCTCTGACCCTGGGCTTTTCTTAATTGATAGGCTTTTAATGTCATTTTGTATTTTATAACTTGAGATTGTTCTGTTTAAATTGTGTATGACCTCCTGATTCAGTTTACATAGGTCATATGTCTCTAGAAATTTGTCAATGTCTTCAATATTTTCTATTTTATTGGAGTATAAATTTTCGAAATAATTTCTGATTATCTTCTGTATTTTAGTTGTGTCCATTGTGATACTTCCTTTTTCATCATGTATTTTAGTAATTTTGTTTTTCTCTTCATTAATATGGCTAGGGGTTTATCAATTTTATTGATTTTTGTTAAGGAACCAACTTTTTGTTTGATCAATTTTTTCAATTGTTTCTTTTGTTTCATTTCATTGATTTCAGCTCTGATTTTAGTTATTTCCTACCTTCTACCGCTTTTGGTATTGATTTGTTGTTCTTTTTTTAGGATTTTGAGATGTAATGTTAGGTTGTTCGTTGACTTTTTATTTTTAATAAAAGAGCTCAATTCAATGAACTTTTTCTTCTTAGTACTGTTTTCATAGGGTCCCAAAGATTTTGGTATGTTATAGCGGTATTCTCATTTACCTCTAAGTATTTTTTCATTTAATCCTTGATCTCTTTTACTATCCATTCATTATTCAATAGTGTATTATTTAGTCTCCATGTGTTAGAGTAGCTTCTATTTTTTATTTTGTCATTGATTTCTAATTTTAGTCCATTATGATCTGATAGAATGCAAGGTATTATCTCCAATGTTTCATATTTACTAAGAGTTGCTTTTTGACATAAGATATGGTCTATTCTGGAGAAGAATTCATGTGCTACTAAGAAAAAAGTGTATTCACTCGTTGATGGATGAAATATTCTATATATGTGTGTTAAGTCTAAATTATTGATTGTATTATTTAGTTCCATAGTTTCTTGATTTAGTTTTTGTTTAGAAGATGTGTCCAGTAGTGAGAGAAGTGTGTTAAAGTCTCCCAATATTGTTGTGTAATGGTCTATTTGATTCTTGAAATTGAGAAAGGTTTATTTGATGTATGTTTATGCTCCATTGTTTGGTGCCTAAGTATTTACAATCATTATTTCTAGCTGCTGTATAATTCACTTCAGTAGGATAAAATGTCCTTCTTTGTCCCTTCTGATTAATTTTGGCTTGAAGTCCACTTTATCTGATATGAAGGTGGAGACCCCGCCTTGTTTACACATACATATGAGTGATATATTTTTTCCCAACCTTTCACCTTCAGTCTGTGATGTCTTTGCCTAGGAGGTGAGTCTCTTGTAGACAGCATATTATTAGGTCTTGTTTTTTAATCCAATCTGTAAGTCTGTGTCTTTTGATTGATGAGTTCAGGCCGTTAATATTCAAGGTTATTACTAACATATGACTTGTATTCCCATCATTTTGGTTTATTTCTGCCTTTAATTCGATTTAGTTTCTATTTGATTATTCCTTTAGTATAGTTCCTCCCTTTGCTGATTTTTTACTTTTTTTTTTTAACGTCATCCTCATGTATTATTTTGTTGAGAATGTTCTATAGTGCAGGATTTCTAATTGTGAAGTCTTTTAAATTTGTTTATCATGGAAGGTTTTTATTTCATTTTCAAATCTGAAGCTTAATTTTGCTGGATATAAAATGCTTGGAAAATTCTTGGTTGGCATCCATTTGCATTCACAGCTTGAAATGTGTTGTTCCATGACCTCCTAGCTTTCAGACTCTGGGTTGAGAAATCAGTTGAGTTCCAAGCTGATTTTCCCTTATACATAATTTGCTTTTTCTCCCTCATGGCCTTTAAGATTTTATCTTTGTTTTGTATTTTAGACATTTTCATTATAATGTGTCTTGGCGTGGGTCTGCTGTAATTTTGTACATTTGTGGTCCTGTAAACCTCCTGTATTTGATTTTCCTTTTCATTCTTTAGATTTGGGAAATTTTCTGATATTATGTCATTGAAAAGATTGTGCATTCCCTTGGTTTGTATCTCTGGTCCTTCCTGATAAATCTTAAATTTTGTCTTTTCATATTATCCCATAATTCTTGGAAGTTCTGTTCATGGATTCTTACTATCGTCTCTGTATGGCCAACTTTATTTTCAAAACTAAATATTTTGTCTTCATTGTCTGAGGTTGAGTCTGCCAGTTGGTCTAGTCTGTTGGTGATACTTCCATTGAATTTATGATTTTATTTGATTCCTTCATTTCAAGAATTTCTGCTTGTTTTTTTTTTTTTATTTTTCACAATCTCTAACTCTTTATTGAAGTGATCTTTCACTTCCTGCATTGTGTCTAATTTCACTTTTTATACCGTCCTTTACTTTGTAGATCAGATTATGTACATTCTAAACACCTGCTTGGACATTTTTTCAATTGTGTTGTCAGTGGCTTCTCTTATTGGGACTTCTTTGTGGCATTTTGTTCCCTCATTTTTTCTTGTTGCTTGTGTGTTTTCCCATCTAGTTGTGTGGATCTGAGGCAATACAGATTCTACCCTGTAGACCTATATTGTCCCTGAAGATTTCCAGTGTCCCACCTTTAAGAGGGAGACCCATATCAACAGCACCTGGTACAAACAATATATATCCTCAAATCTAATAGCTCCCAGCAAGGTGTCCACTGCGCTCTCACTATAAACAGCAATGATGAGTTCAATCACTGTCCACAATAAAAACAGAACATTTGCCAAACAGATTTACATCTCAAATAGTGGACAAAGAAAGAACAAATACAGTGCAGAACATGGTGTTCATGAGGGACAAAAAGAAAAGCCAGAAGCAAAACTTCACAGGAAGGGTGGAAGAGGAACCATCAGAGAGTGACTTTTAGGTAGAGAAAAGGTAGAACGGGAATCCAGGAAGACAACTAGTGAGAGGAAGAATATACATGAAAAGGAAAAATATAAAAAAACACAAGAGTATACAGCAGAAGTGCAAAACACCATGTGTATAGCACCATCCTCAACAAACTGGTACACAAAAAACACCCTGCTCCAAATATGGAGGAGAGAGATGCTAGAGAAGAAAAAAATAAAAATAAAATAAATCTCAGTGGAAAATTGAATGACTGTCCCTGCCAGCGTCCGACTCTCTGCCCTGCCTCTGACTTCCCGCAGACCGCCTGGCCCAGACAGGCCCTGCACTGTCTGCTGAGGTCACTCTCTCACCAGTCTGGGCCTCAGATGTCCAGGGTCAGCCACGTCGCAGTTCCAAGATCTCAGTGCCACTGGAACTTGGAGAGAGCCCACCAGGGATGAGCAACCCTGAGAGACGGCAACCAGGTGGCGGCAACCGCACTCCCAGGAAGAAGACCCCAGGGGCAGCCAAGCCCACAGGCCCCCTGACAGTGAACCTCCAGGTCCTGGCCATGTCCCCAAACAGGGTCGGCTGTGCCCAAGATGGCGGTGGCAGCAAACCCACTGGCACCCCAAACAAACCCCAGGCTCTGGTCAGCACCTCAAAATGGATGTGTCCGCGTGCCACCAAACCTGGGGTCTCCCTGGCAGTGGGCCACTGGGCAGTGGTGGAAGGGGTAGTAGCCAGAGTCGGTGGCCACAGGCAGGGGGTCAGCAGCAGCTGTGCCTGGAGAAAAGACCTCTGGGCACCTGTGGCAGTGGCCTCAGGGGCAGCTGTGCCCCAAGAGAAAACCTCTGGGCAGTGGCAGTGGTGCCCGAGATAGCGGCACCCAGGGAAGAGAAATCCAGGCATCCGCAGTGGTGTGAGCTGCACCAGCACATGGAGAATGCACTTCCGGGCACCTGCGGTAGGGCCTCAGGGGGAGCTGGGCCCCGCCCTGCAGAGAAGACCCCCAGCTGGCAGCAGCCTGCAGTGGCCTTGCTTGTGCTCTTGATCTCAGTCTCATGCCACTGTCACTGGAAGAGAGTTCTGTACCACCTCCGTCTCCTCTTAGTGGGAAGCCCCACTTGGTGGCCAGCATATGGCCTCTGATAGAGGGAGGCTCATGTGTTGGGAGACAGTGAATCACGCTGTCAGGAGCGCCCTGCGCGTGCCGCCTGTCCCTGTGGCCTGCAGGGTTGTTCAGGCCCTCTGTTTCCCTACTGCTCTCTCAGGTTGTCCCACCCTTCAGGGCCATGGGCCATCACGCTGCTGTGAGTTACTGTTGATTTGTCCCTTCGCGTCTGTCAGCCTGGGTGTCACGTGTCACCTGTCAGCCTGGGCCTCACGTGTCACATGGCCAGCTCTGCTGTAGATGCCTGTGGCTTCCCCACTGCTGCCCTCCTGGCACCCTGTGCAAAGCCTCTTCTGTCTGTATGAGTTTCTCACTTACGGTCTGTTGTGTCTGGCTTAAGAATGGCCACCCCCTGGTCTCCCTGGTCGCCGTTTGCATGGGACGTCTTCGTCAGCCTTTTGTTTTCAGCTTACTTTGTCCTTACATCTAAAGTACGTCCCTTGTAGAAAGTACTGGTTGGATCTCAGGCCTTATCTCCAGTTCAGTCAGCTGCTTTTTGTCCTTTGTTTGGGGAGGTTTTATCTGTTTGCATTTAAAGCAATTATTGCTGGAAATTGACTTGCTGTAGCCATTTTCTTGGTTACACCATTTCCCATTTCATTGAGCTGTTTGTATTCTTTGGGGTCATTTGACTCTGGATTTATTTTGGATTCATTGCCCGTTAATTCACTGATCTCCATTTCTCCATGGTCACTTTCTGGAGTTTGATCTTATCCTTTTCTTGGGTCCTGCTGGCCCTGTTTTTTTATGTGACTTACTGGGTGTGGCTGGATTGGAGTATGTGAGAACACAGGCGCTTCTGCAAGTCTTTAGAACTGATTACAGGAGACGATCTCAGCAGCCCAGCTACCCCGGGTCAGAGGGGCATCTCTGTGTCTTCTCAGGAGCTCCCTCTACAGTCTGTCTGCAGGGCTGCAGCTTCCTGGGTGCTGCAAGGAGCCTTCTCTAGGGCTGCAGACCCAGGTATTCCAAGTATTCTGGATTCCACCAGCACCCTGTGCTCTGAGCCAAAGCGTCCCATCAGCGTCCCTGCCAAAAGTCGAATCACTAGATGCACCTTTCTTTTCTCTTTCCCTCCCTAGCAAGAAGCCACGAGTCGGGCCCCTTTCCCAGTTGACTGAGCCACGCAGTCTTGGGCTTTATTAACCACTGCGTGTGGTGGCTCTTCTAGGCTATGCCTTTGTTGGGGTGCTGTAGTTTCTTACCTTCTTCCTGGAGACCCCACAAAGACTGTTTCTGGGAATGTGCGTGGTGGTATGTCTGTGCATCTGGGGAGGGGAGAGAGGTCTGGGGCTTCCTGTTCTTGCTGCTTGTCCCACTATGACAAGCTGCCACGTTGACTTTCTGCTCCACCTCTCAGTGGCTGCAGGTCTCATTCCTGAGTAGGTCTGTAGTCACCAAAGGGCCCACAGGAACCCACGTTTCCACTCTTCCTGCCAATGACCCAGCCCTCTCTAGGACCCCCTCAGTTCTAAAATTCCTCGGGCTCTGGACAAGTAAATGCAGGAGGCCTGAGGTTGTTCCCTGCCCTGCTCTGCAGTGACCAGGCCTGCCTCGGGGCACAACAGCTCAGCTTCTGCAGGTGCTTCTGGATGTACTCCTGGATACAGCCTAGATCTTGATTGGGAGGCAGCCGCCCTTTTAGAGCTTTTCCTGTGTTGACAGATTATTCTCCACTCACCGCGGCCCCTCCTGTCATGCAGCAGCAGAAAGGAAAGTCCTCTGCTTTACTGTAATGTCCCCCCTAAATGAGAAGTTCCATCTGTGGCCTAAAACTTTACTTGGCCCCCATGTTGAGGGCTGGTCCCTTCCCCTCCTATGGCAAGTGACATAGCATGTGGCACTGTCAGCTGATGAGCCAGAGCGCATCAAATCCCAGAGATGGTGGGATTTCCTAAAATGCTCCATTTAGAAAAGTGTTAATTATATATATATTTTTCATCTAACACATTCACACCAACTGAAATGCACTGGTAAAATATTGTGACATTTCTTTCTTAATTTCCCAGCGAACAGTCACCCGTTCACACATGCTGACAGAGAACCTGTCAGTGCATCAGGGGAGACGGGGGAACTGGGAGCTCAGACTCGCTGGCACGAGAGGAGAGGCAGCAGCGCGTGGTGCAGAGGGCTAAGAAGATCTGACAGTTACATTCCTAGAGAAATGTGACTTTCAAAAATTGAGCTTCTAATAATGCTGCCTTTTACTGAATCTGGAACAGATTTTAAATTGTTCTAGAAATGCCAAGTGACTCAAGAGAGGTAGAAACAGGTGGGTATGGTATTTCAGATCAAGATTGGTAACCAATTGTTCTGAACATCTGGCTCTTGTGCTCTGGAGCAGGAGTGTTCACTACCCACGCGGTGGGACAATTCACTGTCCTTCCCACGACTTGTTTTTAAGCCGGGGAAGTCTCTGATGCGGGGTTCCTGCAGATGTGCGCCTGTGTATTTCATTTCAGGGTGCTGACGTAAGTTGCTTTCAGTATTAATCTCAGACTCCACCCATGCATTGCTGGTGAGCCGGAAAGTGGCTGCCGTCTGCTGTCTGTCTGTCCACCCCGTCCCAGCAGCCTTGGCACAATCCCTTCAGAGCGTCTCATTTTTCAGTTGCGTCCTTGGGGTTTCCTGCAGGACAATCATGGCATCCGGGACAGCTTCGTCTCTCCCTTACCAGTCAGCAGAGCTCCCCTTTCCTAGGCCATTGCCTAATCTATGCCAAGCAGCATGTTGATGAGGGGTCGGGACAGGGGACAGCCTCACCTTGTTCCTGATCCTAGTGGGGAAGTTGTTAAATTCCTCTCTGCTGAGTGTGGTGCGAGCTGTCTTGGAGGTGTGGAGGAAATGCCGGGAGGTCTGCACTGGGGTGGGGTCCTACACGGAACTGACCTTGCTCCGTGGTCAGTTCCTCCCTGCAGTCAGGGCAGGCCCTCTTGCTCATGGGTTTGGACCCCTCTCCTGGCAGTGGAGCAGGAGGGGCCCGGGAGGGAGGGCGCAGAGTCCGCCTGGAGGCCACCAGTCACTTCCACTCTGTGCTTAGTGCCCCTGACCCTGGAGCAGGGTGGCCATCCATACACTGGCTGGGGCTCAAAGCCTCCTCTGCAGAGCACAGGGCAGCAAGCCATGTCACTCTGTCCCTCTGGGGGCGAGAAGGGACCTGCAGCCTTCCCAGCCCAGGGCCTGGCTGGTGCCCAGTGTGTCCCCCGCCAGAGAGCTCTTCCTTCTGTGTCCTTCTTCCCTCCTGTGTTGTCGCCCATCTCGTCCCAGGAGGCTCACTCAGGATCACGCACACAGATATGGTGATGTGGAGATGCGCGTGTGCAGGGGATGGGCAGGAGAGAGCCAGCCAAGGGCCCAGGGCAGTTGGTGACCCAGGCCGGCCAGGTGGGCACACCCTGCTGGCTCACATGTCCTTCCCCCACAGGCCCGCCTGCCACCAAGGAGAGCTGAGCAGGGTCGCAGGGGTTACTGAAGCCTGGTGCGCTCAGGGCCAGGAGCCATGCGGGCGCCTCCCTGCCCGGCCACCACGGACCACCCGAGAACAATGTCGGGCTTCACTGATGCACATGGGGCTCCCCAGGGTCCTTCCGTTTGCAAGAGATCACAGTGGGGCCTTGACAGGCCTCAGACCAGGGTCTGTGCAGAGCTCAGGGTTAGCTGCTGGCCTGGCACAGGCAGGGTGCTGGGCTCAGTCCTCCCACAGTCACATCATCAATCCAGCAGATCCCAAAGTGCTGGGGGCCACCTCTGTGTCATGGAGAGTGATGTGGATGAGTGAAGCTCCCATCCTGCCGTTCCTATGCAGCCCGCACTGCAGGGCGGGACGCGGCCCACGAGGAAGAGGCCTTACTGTTCCCCCAACAGGCAAATCCCAGCTAACAGGTCCCCAGGGACAGACACAATGGGAATGCTGTCCTTTCCCAGTGGAATGGGGAGAGGGGCGTCTCGCCCATGCTCCTGACTGGCTGCTCACACCACAGGGGGAGGGGACCCGGGACCTCATGTTGAAGGCCCAGACTCCACCAAGATGAAGCGGGCCAGAGAGTGACGGGCCTGTGCTCCTGCCTCTGTGGGGGACAGCAGGAGTCCACAGCAGGTCCCAGGAGCACAGGTGCAGGGGAAGTTGAGCCACACCTGGGGTCCCTGCAACCTGCAGGATCCAGCTGCTTCAACAAATATGGTTTGCCAAACGTTAAACAAGGAGAAACACTAACAGAGAAGCAAGCAAGCCTCGAGGACTGGGCACCCTCCGAGAGCCAGAGGGCCCTGTGGAGACAGCCAGCCCGCAGCAGGCGTGCCTGTGTGCACGTGGGTTTCAACAGACCCTCTGCCAGGAAGCGTGTGTGAGATCACCCAGAAGCTGTTGAACCACCTGGCTTTAAGTGACATCAGGGTGTCTGGTCATGTCATCGGGTGTGAGGATGTGGCTGTCGTTTGGGGAACTCTTTGTGAAGTCCTTTCTGGAGGAAGGACTCCCTGAATAATTCACAGGGGGCTGCATGCCAGGTCTGAGGTTTAGTCTTAGGTTCCTTAACTGAAGGGGGCAATGTGGGGACGGACTTCACAAGAGAGTGAATGTCAAGCACCTGCATGGAGCTCTGGAGGGCGCACAGCTTCTTTCCCAGACTTCCCTTTGGGAGACTGGGACACTCCCAGCAAGCAGATGTGGGTCTCTGCCTGTGAGCTTCTCTTGCAGAAGCCTTGTCCTGGAGGCGAGCCGGGTACCCTCTAGTGGCGGCTTCTGGGACTGCGACCGAGCTGGATCAGCACTAGGTAGAAGAAATGCTCCTGGTGCCCAGCAGAGGGCGCAGGGGAGCCTTCCAGCAAAACTTGACAAATCTCAAGTCTTGGAAACTTTACAGCAGATTTGATTCCAAGTTTATTGCTTGCATAGAGAGGCTGGTGTAAAAATGAAATTGGCAGCTCACATTTTTACATGTTTCAGGTGAGCAAATTTTCTGGTTTGCTCCCCGCCTTCATTTCACCCTGGGTCCCCCAGTGGCCCTGGTGTTGGGTGAGTGACCCTGGGACTGACCCATGAGCTGGGAGCCTGCGTGTGTGTCCACACCGAGGCCGACACAGGACCAGTGGATTTTGCATGCTCCTGCCTCGCCTGGGTCCCTTTCATGCCCAGACCTTCTCTTTATCCACTTTATTCACTTTATCCCCTGAGGGGCTGGGTGTGTCTGAGCCCCACAGCTCTCTCTGAGAGGAAAGGAGGAAGAGCAGCCCCTCAGGGAGCTGCCTGTGGTGACCAGTTGGCTCCACTTCCTGGCCGTGCCAAGGTCTCCCTGCTTCACCCACTCCCTTCTGTTGGCAGCCCAGGGTTAAGGGGGCTCTCTCTGTCCACATGCAGAGCCCACAGGTGAGCAGGGAGGTCCCAGAGCACCGGCTTCCCAGCAGCACTGCATCCAGGTGCAGCCTGTCAGGGGCGGGGCTGGGGTGTGGCCCCTAGTGACCCCAATCCTGGGCTGATTCTTGGGCAGTGCCCCCTATTCAACTGGTGACCTGCTTCCATGTGAATGAGGTGTGTTTCTACAGAGCAATTACTGTGCTTTTGCCTCATCAATATAGAATTGTGTGACTCAGTCTCTCCAGAATTTGTATTTTTAGATGCAACAGGAGCATAGGGGCTGGATTTTGGAAGAGAAGGACATGGTGTTTTGGGCTTTGTGTATACAAAACATAAAATAGTCACAATATCCACGAGAACAGTTACTGGCTGGTGACTAAACTCCTGCTACATCTGTGCTAATCACTGTGGGAAGGTCCATGGTCCTGAAGTTCATAATCTCCAATAGCTGTTTTGACCTGTGTTCTGGGGTCTCTCAGCCTTTGTGTCCTACAGAATTAACTTTGCTCGTGTTAAACAAGGAAGTAAGTAGTACCCCTTGTGGCCACTAGAAAACAGACACCTTCCCCTCAAAATCATCCAAAACAGCAATCTTCACAGTTTTTGTTTTGAGATTCTTCATAGTTAAAACATTGAGGGTTGAAAAATCTTTGGTTTATAAAACATTGAGGGTTGAAGAATCTTTGGCTCTATAGATGGATGAATGGTTTGATATACCAATAGATAAACTCTATTGGAAATCAAAGCTTACAATATTGAAATATTTATATTTATATTCTTTTAAATAATTCCTCCATTGCCAGTCTGATGCATTCTCTTTGCAAACTGCATGGCAGGTCCTTATACAGTCCAACCAACATGAGTCAACTGTGTAATTCTACCCTTAGTTGCCCAAGAGAAGTGAACACTCACAAAAATTTATATGACTTACTCATATTTAGCATCATAATAACCCCAGATTTGAAGCAACTTGTATTTCCATCAGTTAGCAAACAACCATTTTGCCCTATCCAAAAGCAATCAGCAGTAAACGTGACCAAAATCTTATATCCAACATGAATGAATCTGAAAAAAAATACTGTTTTAGTCAACTTTTTCACTCTGTGACCAAAAGACCTGAGGAAAAACAATTTTAAAAGAGAAAGTTTATTTGGGGCTTAGAGTCTAGAGGTTGCAGTTCCAGGTGGTGAACTCCATAGCTCTGGGTCTGAGGTGAGACAGAATTCACAGTGGGAAGCTGTGGGAGAGAAAAGCAGTTCAGGACACAAGTCAGGAAGCAGAGTCACCAAGCCCAACGTACATACCCAAGGCAGGTCCCAAGTGACCCACCTGCTCTAGTCAATCCACAGTAACCACCTGGTTAATCCATTGAAGAGGACGAACACAATGATTAGATTGAGGCTCTCGTAAAGCCATCACTTAACCTCTAAACTTCCTTGCATTGTCTCACCCACAAGCTTTTGGGGAGCACCTCATATCCAAATCAAGTAAATTTTGTATCTGTTATGCATAGAAAATATCTAAAATTTGAGAAAAATCAGGCAAAATCCAAATTGTAAAATCCACGTAAAAATATTAACAGAATTCATAGAAAAAGAAAGGCAAATGGTCCTTAATCACATGAAAGATGTTGAGTTTCATTTATAACAAATGCAAATTAGACAAAATCAGAACTTTAAAAATTTTATGGGATGAACCAAAAGCAATACTAATGGAGAACTTCATAGAGATAAGCTTTTTAAAAATAAGAAACAGAGGAATTATACACCCCAACCAAGTGGGATTTATCCTAGGTAAGCAAGACTGTTTCAACATATAAACCTCAACTAATGTGACCCTTCATATTCCCAGAGTAAAGAAGAAAAATCTGCACAATTATAGCAATGGATTCAGAAAAATCATTTGACAAAGGAAAACACCCATTCCTGATGAGAAAGACTACCTGTTAGTACTTTATGAGTCAATGGGAACTTCCTTGACTTGATACAGAATATCTGCAGAGACTTAGACCTAACATCCTAGTTAATGGCAAGAAACTAATCTTACCCCTTAAGATCAGAAACAAGGCAAATATGTTCCCTCTCATCACTCCTTTTCAACATAGTACTGGAAATTCTAGCTAATGCCATATGACAAGGAAAGGAAATAGAAGGTACTCTGAGGGGAGAAAGAAACAAAGCTATCTTTGTTCTCCAAAGCCATGACAGTGTATGTAGAATATTTGAGAGAAACTGCAAAAAAGATTCTGGAACTCATAAGCCATCACAAGTAAGGTTACAGGTTAATATACAGAAGTTGATCACTTTTTTTTATATACCAGAAATGAACAAGTAGAACCTGAAGTTAAAAACAATCCTATTATATCTGAGAAAATATGTAGAGGGTCTGTATGAGGCAAACTACACACTCTGATGAAAGAATTCAAACAGAAACTAAACAAATGGGAGAGAGATTTCCTCTCTATGGGTAGAAGGACTGAGTAGTGTTGGGATGTCAGTTATCCCTAATTTGAACAATAGACTGAATGCATGTCAGTCCAAATCCCAGCTGATTGTCTTGTACACATCAACAAACTGGTTTGAAAGTTTTTATGGAGAGGCAGGGGACTAGAAACACCCAACACAATATTTAGGAACAAAGTCAAGGATTGACACTACCCACCTTCTAGACTTATGGCAAAGCTTCAATAATCATCCAGAATGGGTTAGAGAGGGAGTAGACACATAGATCAAAAGAACAGAATAGAGAACTCAGAAATAAACCAGTGTAAATAGAGCAACTGACGTGTGACGCAGGGGCAAAGCAGTCAGATGGAGAAGAGTCTTTTTGGCAAGTAGTGCTGGAACTCCAGCAAATGGAATATAGAGATACCTTATAGCTTCCACAAAAGTCAATTCCAAATAGATGACAGACCTAAATGTAAAATGAAAAGACTATGGAAGGTCCAGAAGATAGTATGGGCAAAAGGCTAGATGACCTTGTGTTCGACAAAGACCTTTTAGATAAAGCACCAAAGACATTATCCTCCCAATACATGATGGCATTTGGGACTTTATTAAATTAAATTTGGGACTTTATTAACATGTCCTTGTTCCATGAAGGACACTATCATGATAATAAAATGACAAGCCGTAGACTGGGAGAAAATATTTGCAAAACACATATCTGAGAAAGAACTATTATCCAAAATATACAAAGAATGCTTATGATTTGACAATAAGAAAACGATCTGATTTGAAAACGAGGCACAGTCTTTGAAGGATACCTCACCAAAAAAGATACACAGATGGCACCTAAGTGTCTGAAAGCCCAGAGCCCAGCATACACCCTTTGAGAAATTCAGATAAAACAGCGACCCAGCACTGCACACCTGACAGAACCATCATGTCAGGCCACTGACAGCGTCGACTTCAGGGAGCAGACTGAGCGGCAGGACCACCCATTCACTGATTGTCAAATGCAAGATGGTGCCACCCCCTGGGATGACATCCAGCAGTTTCTCACAAAGCTCAGCCTCTTCCTGCCTGGGACTCAGCCTCTTCCTGCCTGGGACCCCTGAGCTGAAGTCTCCAGGTAGCTGAAGTCTTAGGGTCACAGAAAAATTTGAACACAGATATTTATGAGGACTTATTCATAATTTACAAAACTTGGGAGCAGTCAAGTTGTCTGCCAGGAGGCAAATATATAAAAAAAAAAAAACTGGTATGTCCAGATGGTGGGATGTTACTCAGGACAAAGTACACACATGCCAAAGAGTCATCATTCTAGGAAAGACCTGGAGGAAACTTAGGTGCATGTTCCTACATGAAAGATGCCAACTCTGTGAACCTCCAACCACACGGCACTGTGGGAGACACGGCACTGTGGAGGCAGTGCAGGTCCATGGCCCAGGGGACAGAGCAGAGAACAGAGGGTTCGGGAAATGTGAGGCCTCTCTATATATGAGAGCATCATGGTGCATAGATGCTGTTAGAAATTGGCCTAAACCCACAGAAAGTGCATCACAAGAGTGAATCCTAATGCCAGTGAAGAACTTGGGGTGATGAAAGTGCACCAGTCCTACAAACGTGCCACTCTGGAGTGAGTACGGATGATGCAGGTCTGCAGCGTGGAGCAGGCCAGGTGGGATATCTCTGTACCTTCTGCTCCATTTTGCTGCAAAACTGAAACTGCTTAAAAAATAAAGTTTTTAACAACAAGAAAAAATCCAAATCATACCTTTGCTCAGATTATAGGGGTGCAATTGATTGGTTTTAAACTAAAATGAGAGCATAGAGATTGATTCTGCTGAACCCACAGAGGAAGGGCCAGGTTGAGGCAATGCTCTACCAATGACTGAGTGACCTTGGCTTTCTCACTTACCCAGCACCATGCCCTGACCTTTGGCAGCAGGCCTCTCTCCCACAAAAATCTAAAAATGGGGAGAATCCTGCTGCCTCCCTCTTAAGGCTGTGCTAGATGAAGCAGCAAACCCTAAGGCACGGAAAGGGGAGAGGAAGGGAACTTCTGGTCTGGCAAGGAGTGCCACACCAACTTCAGAAGGCAGACAGTCTTGGGAGGAACTGTCAGAAGACTCCTCTCTCCATTTCTCATCTTGTGCAAGACTTCTATGAAGTAGTTAGTTTCAAGATGGCAGAATAGAGGTCATTTTTCTGGCTACTTGATGGCATGAAATCAAGAAAGCAGAGAGGCACCTTCTCAGCAAGGTGACAGAGTGAACCAAGAATTGGGTCCCCAATTCCTCAGAAAACTTGGAATGGAACCACTGTTTGATCCATCTACCCCACTTCTTGGTTTATAGCCAAAGAACTTAAAATCAGCATATTAAGTGATCCAGGTGCTCAAATCACAAAAGTCGAACTATGGAACCAACCTGGTGCCCTTTAACACATGAGTGGATAAAAAAAAGTGGTATATATTTATATATGATGAAATATTACTCAGCTTTAAAAAGAATGAAATTATGGCATTCACTAGTAAATGGATGGAGCTGGAGATTATCATGCTAAGTGAAATAAGCCAATCCCAAAAAACTAAAAGCTGAATGTTTTCTCTGATATGTGGATGCTAATTCACAATGGGGGAGGCATTAGGGAAGAATAGAGTTACTTTAGGTAGAGGGGAGTGACGGGAGGGGAGAGAGTATGGAAGCAGGAAGAACAGGAGAATGAATTAGACAATATTACCCCATGTACATATATAACTATGGCAGGTGGTATTCTATATTATGTACAACCAGAAGAATGAGAAATTATACTCCATTATATATGATGTATCAAAGTGCATTCCACTGTCATGTCTCATCCCACGTCCCACGTGGGCAAGGGAAAGAGTTCCTGTTGGAGGGGTGGGTTGGCTGTAAATTAATGGCTAAGAAATTTGTTTAACAGCAACAACAACAGGAGACAATCATCTTTGGATCAGGGGGCATGATGGGTTGAGCAATGCTAAATAGTCTGGCTCTAACAAAATGCAGGAGCCAGGTCTCTTTATTTACAGTGGTACAGATCAAAGGGGGACTGGGAGGAGCTTCTTCTGCGAGAAACAGGATGGGGTGGAGTTCAGCAAGCCATTTTGTTTTAGCGGGTCATTGGCACATATAGGGCCTGCAAATTCTGGCAGTGAACCAATCTGCATGGAAACCACACACTCCAGGTAATCTGGAACAATTTCTCATAGTTGCCAATTCCTGAGAGCCAGCTTTCCGTGTCTCATAGAACAACCAAGCCTGGTTTCATTTGCTGCCTATGGATGGCACCCTGCATCTCCTTCCTATTTCTCTTGAATGAAAATGATGGGCAGCTACTTCGAGGTCCTGGATCTTGGCTCTGAGGGTATGGCAACCTATTATGATACAAAAAGAATTCGTAGCAAACATATCATTCCAATAATATATCATGTAGAGTGTTTCAACATATTTTAAGGATTGAAACCATTCAATTCATGAAGTATTTGATCAGCTAGAGATGCAGTGTGTATGAGATCAATCTTGTTTTTCTGAATATTCTGGATATGATGATGTAATAAGATTCAGGCTATTATTATTGCTATGTCAAGTGTCCATTAGATGATTCTTAATTATCTCCCAGTCCCATTGGGAAGTATGACATTTGGCTGTAGTGACACAGACATGCTTACAGTCATCATGGCCTTTAAGCCTTTGTTTAAATTGGAGAGAAGAAAGTTCATTACTGATATTTGTAACAGTAACTGTTAAAGCATTTAATTTGATCTCAATCATTTTATCAATACTTCCAGGGGCCACAGCATCTTGACAGAATTAACTATACCCCTAGATATAGTGAATGTGGGAACAGATAGAAGTCTGAAAGGATACATTAACATAGATAAGACCCAAATTATCACCAAATAAGAAGTAACTGTCAGAATGCAAAAGTGAATTACTCATATTTCTAGTATAACATCAATCAGTTTGCTGGGCTCTAATTTGGTCTTCTTTACATGGTTACTAGTAGTACAAAGTAATACCTAAACTATAGGGAGTAGTCTAAATCACATGGACTTTAAAAATCAGAATGATTGTATATCTAATCCTATTTTGCTTTCCGAAAATACTTTTAAATAACTCAACTATTTGCCTAGTTTCTCAGATCTTCCATTGTATTAAAAATTCAGATTAAACATGGCTGCCTGCAATTCTTTTCAAGAAGTGAAAACAAAACACGTTTAGTGGCCGTGCTGCCGTGAAAAGCCTTCCTGGCTGTGGACCTCCTGGAGGAAGCGACTTCCTGATGTAACTGTCTTTCATCAACTTCTAAAGATCAGTCCAAAACATATCCACCACTTTTAGAGATGTGAAATTGCACTGGCAAGGCATTTGCACATTCTGTCCATTTAGGGAAGGTGCTGAATTCTATTAAAGAACAATTAATGCAGTAAGATGTTGGTGGATATTCCATGTAAAGGACTGGCTTGTTATGGGAAAGTCTCATCTTAATAATGGTTTGAATATACAATCCTATGTTCCAAGGGCCAGTATGATTGGCTGGCCTAGGTACACCTTTGTTGGGACTAATGACACGTTAACTAACTCAGGCTGACTCCTTACTCCCTGGCGAGTGAGCAAGGTCAAGGCCTCAAAGGCGGTTTCAATAGTTAATGACGATGAATTGGACCACCTCAGGGATTGGTTAACAATAGTTCCGAAAATGTGATCTGTGCTTGCCATATAGTCCAATGGGACTCTCACCTGCGTGAACCCCCTGCCTTGCTGACCTTTAAGCTGATTGGTTCCCGCCTAGCCCCCACCCTACATAAAAGCTGTGTGATTTCCTCAGTAAATGAGTTCCTGCTGTGACGGGTCTCCCTGATGCGTCTGATTGTCCTCTGCCGGGAGGGCTGGGAGCAGGCGGTCAGTCGGCCCTACCTATCCCTGTCTGACCTTGTTGGGGAGTGTCCCATTCCCTTGTCGCTGGTCAAGAAGAGCAAGGGGGCTTAAGACCCTGACACTCCTTGTGCTGTCTTTTCTTCAAAAGTTACCTTTTACTAACCACCTGTTTATCATGGGACCAGCATATAGGTAACTTCCCACTGTAGCCAATATAAGTAAATCCAGGAGCATGAATCGATGTAATATGTTTATCTGTAAAATCTACCATATGGGGGGGGGATCCAAGATGGTGGGCTAGAGGGAGGCTGCCTTCCTTGTTGCTCCATAACTCCGGTTTCAAGCAGAGGATATCTGTTTCTTGGTGAGGCAGTTTTTGCTGCTTATCAATTCCCTGGTGTTTAGCCCATTTGTCTGCTGTGATGACCTGCAGTCTGCCAGCATATCAATGCCTTTTTTAAGTGCAGATTGCTCACTGTCAGGCGTCTATCATCCACCATTTGCCTGCCTCTGGCCGGTCCATCTCCTGCCTTACACCTATCCATCACCAAACGCACGAGGTTCACCTCCCGATATTCCGACAATAATCAGCAAACTAATTGCCGACCACCAGTGGAGCACCAGCTGCCTGCTGTCGCCTGGAAGTTCACTGTCACAGTACCTGCAGGTTTGATTACACGTGGCTGCCGCCATTTTGAGACAACAGCTAGGCCCCATAGGACCCCTGGCCAGACTGACTGAGCCCCGTCTCCAGGAGCCCCCAGCCCGATCGATCACTCCATGCCTCTGGGGCCCTCACATCCACTGACTGCTCCCTGCCATCAGGACCCCCAGACCAACTGACTGCGCCCTATCATCAGGACCCCAGACCGAATGATTGCACCCGGCCTCCAGGATCCCACAACCACACCAAACACACCCAAACTCCAGGACCCCTGCCTGACCAACCGCACCCCAACTCCAGGACCTCCAGCTGACCACATCCACACCCTGAGCTGCAGCTCCCCATTTGCCAATACATTTCAAAGCCAGAGCGGCCATCTTGGATAATCCTGGAAGCCATAGCTCCGATCTTTAGGTGGGGCAAATCCCATCCTGAGACGCCTGCTAGAGGCTTGAAGCTCATTGTCAGGTACCTCTCGTGCATCAGGCTACTGAACACTGGGAGGTTTCATTACTATATGACTGTTATACTGTAGATTTTCTTTTTTCTCATTATAGAAAAAAAATTAAGTTTTTATTTCTTTACTTTTCTTGGTCCCTTTTCCTTTTGTTTACCTGTTCCCTCAGAGTCTCTTTTTCCCTTTTTTTGCATGCTAACATCCAATTTCTTTTGATTACACTCTCACCCTTTCACTTTTTTTCTCTAGAACTTCTATATAATCTTTTCTTATCCCATTAGCAGCCACATTCTACATCCCTCTGCATCCTCTTTGTCCTCCACTAGAAAATGCAGACCTTATTGCAAATCTGTTTGTTTTACTGAAGTTAATATTTGAACTCATTCTGTTTATTATGACAATTTTGTTATTGTCCTCATAGGGGCTATTTGGTCTAGGATTGCATAGTGTCTGAATTGGGCACTGCTAATATTGATCTGGGCTTTGGAAACATATAGGGCCACATAAGCCTATAGGGGGAAATCTGCAATACCCCAGATCTGCACTGCTACAGGGGAAGATACATGAACAACATGAAAAAACAAGGGAAGAAAATGATCCAAACAAATCTAGATTCTATATTAATAGAATCCAATGACAGTATGGTAGAAGAAATGTCAGAAAAGGACTTCAGATTATACATGATTAAGATAATTCATGAAGCAAAGGATGAGATAAGAGAGCAAATGCAGGCAATGAATGATAATACCAATAAGCTGAAAGAGCAACTGCAGGAAGCAAAAGATCATTTCAACAAAGAGATGGAGATTCTCAAAAAAAACCAAATGGAAATCCTTGAAATGAAGGAAACAATAAACCAAATAAAAAGCTCAGTGGAAAGCATCACCAACAGACTAGACCACTTGGAACACAGAACCTCAGACAATGAAGACAAAATATTTAATCTTTATAAAAAATATTTAATCTTTATAAAAAATAAAGTTGCCCAAATAGAGAAGATGGTAAGAAATCATGAACAGAATCTCCAAGAACTATGGGACATCATGAAAAGACCAAATTTAAGAATTATTGGGATGGAGGAAGGCTCAGAGATACAAACAAAAGGAATGAACAACCTATTCAATGAAATAATGTCAGAAAATTTCCCAAGCCTGAAGAATGTAATGGAAAATCAAATACAAGAGGCTTATAGAACACTAAATGCACAAAATCACAACAGATCCACACCAAGGCACATTATAATGAAAATGCCTAACATTCAAAATAAAGATAGAATTTTGAAGGCTGCGAGAGAAAAGCATCAGATTACATATAGGGGAAGACAAATACAGACAGCAGCCGACTTCTCAACCCAGACTCTAAAAGCTAGAAGGGCCTGGACCAACATATTTCAAGCTCTGAAAGAACATGGTTGCCAACCAAGAATCCTATACCCAGCAAAACTAACCTTCAGATTTGAAGATGAAATAAAATCCTTCCATGATAAACAACAGTTAAAAGAGTTTACAAATAGAAAGCCTGCACTACAGAAGGTTCTCAACAAAATATTCCATGAGGAGGAAATTAAAAACAACAATGTAGGTCAGCAAAGGGAGGAACGACCTTAGAGAAAAACCACTCAGAAGAGAAACCAAGCCAACTTAAACACCAAAAATAAGCCAAATGACTGGGAATACAAATCATATCTCAAAAATAACCCTGGATGTCAATGGCCTAAACTCATCAATCAAAAGACATAGACTGGCAGAATGGATTAAAAAGAAAGACCCAACAATATGCTGCCTGCAAGAGACTCATCTCATAGAAAAAGATCCACAGACTAAAGGTGAAAGGATGGGAAAAAAACCTACTACACACATGGACTCAGTAAAAAAGTGGGGGTTTCCATCCTTATATCAGATAAAGTGGACTTCAAGCCAAAGTTACTCAGAAGGGATAAAGAAGGACATTTCATACTGCTTAAGGGAACCATAAATCAGGAAGACATAACAATAGTAAATATTCATGCTCCAAACAGTGGTGCATCCCTGTACATCAAACAAATCCTTCTCAATTTCAGGAATCACACACACCACAACACAATAATTCTGGATGACTTTAACACACTGCTGTCACCACTAGATAGATCTTCCAAACAAAAATCGAACAAAGAAACCATAGAACTCAATAACACAATCAATAACCTAGACTTAATAGACATATATAGAATATTCCATCCATCAACAAGCAGATTCACTTTCTTCTCAGCAGCACATGGAACATGCTCGAAAATAGACCATATGTTATGCCACAAAGCAGCCCTTAGGAAATGCAAAAAAATAGAGATACTGTCTTGTGTTCTATCAGATCATAATGGACTGAGAGTAGAAATCAATGACAAAGTAAAAAACAGAAATTACTCCAACACCTGGAGACTAAATAATATGCTATTGAATGAAACATGGATAACAGAAAACATCAAGGAGGAGATAAAAAAAATTCTTAGGGGTCAATGAGAATGATGATACAGCATATCAAAATCTCTGGGACACTATGAAAGTGGTACTAAGAGGAAAATTCATTGCATGGAGCGCGTTCCAGAAAAGAATGAAAAGCCAACAACTAAATGACCTATCATTACAGCTCAAAGCCCTAGAAAAAGAAGAACAGAATAACAGCAAAAGTAGTAGAAGACAGGAAATAATTAAAATCAGAGCTGAAATCAATGAAATTGAAACAAAAGAAACAATTCAAAAAATTGACAAAACAAAAAGTTGGTTCTTTGAGAAAGTAAACAAAATAGACAAACCCTTACCCACACTAACAAAGAGAAGGAGAGAGAAAACTCAAATTACTAAAATTCATGATGAAAAAGGAAATATCACGACAGACACCACTGAGATACAGAACATAATTAGAAGCTACTTTGAAAATCTGTATTCCAACAAAATAGAATCTACCGAAGACATTGACAAATTTCTAGAGACATATGCTCCTCCCAAACTGAACCACGAGGACATACACAATCTAAACAGATCAATATCAAGCAATGAAATAGAAGAAGCCATTAAAAACCTACCATCCAAGAAAAGCCCAGGACCAGACTGATTCTGAGCTGAGTTCTACAAGACCTTCAAAGAAGAAGTCATTCCAATTCTTCTCAAATTATTCCAGGAAATAGAAAAGGAGGGTACCCTACCAAACCCATTCTATGAAGCTAATATCACCCTCATACCCAAACCAGGAAATGACACATCAAGGAAAGAAAATTTTAGACCAATATCCTTGATGAATATAGATGCAAAGATCCTTAACAAAATATTGGCAAGCCATATCCAAAAGCATATTAAGAAAATCGTGCACCATGATCAAGTGGGGTTGATCCCTGGAATGCAAGGATGGTTTAACATCCGTAAATCAATAAATGTAATCCATCATGTCAATAGACTTAAGGATAAGAATCATATGGTTATTTCAATTGGCACAGAAAAAGCATTAGACAAAATACAACACCCCTTCATGCTCAAAACACTGGAAAAAATATGGATAGAGGGAACATACCTGAACATTGTAAAGGCAATTTATGCTAAGCCATGGCCAACATCATTCTTAATAGAGAAAAACTGAAACCATTTCCTTTAAAAACAGGAACAAGACAGGGATGTCCTCTTTCACCACTTCTATTCAACATTGTCCTCGAAACTCTAGCCAGAGCAATTAGGCAGACTAAAGAAATTAAAGGGATACGAATAGGAAAAGAGGAACTTAAGCTGTCACTATTTGCGGATGACATGATTCTATATTTATGGGATCCAAAAACCTCCTCCAGAAAACTTCTAGACCTCATCAATGAATTCAGCAAAATAGCAGGCTATAAAATCAACACGCATAAATCTAAAGCATTTTTATATGCAAGTGACGAAACAGCTGAAAGGGAAATGAGGAAAATAATTCCATTTGTAATAGCCTCAAAAATATAAAATACTTGGGCATCAATCTAACCAAAGAGGTAAAAGATCTCTACAATGAAAACTACAAAACATTGAAGAAAGAAATTGAGGAAGACCTTAGAAGATGGAAAGATCTCCCATGTTCTTGGATAGGCAGAATTAATATTGTCAAAATGGCCATACTACCAAAAGTGCTATACAGATTCAATGCAATTCTAATTAAAATCCCAATGACATACCTTACAGAAATAGAGCAAGCAATCATGAAATTCATCTGGAAGAATAAGAAACCCAGAATAGCTAAAGCAATCCTTAGCAGGAAGAATGAAACGGGGTATCGCAATATCAGAACTTCAACTATACTACAAAGCAATAGTAACAAAAACAGCATGGTATTGGCACCAAAATAGACAGGTAGATCAATGGTACAGAATAGAGGACATGGACACAAACCCAAATAAATACAATTTTCTCATACTAGACACAGGTCTCAAAAATATGCAATGGAGAACAGATAGCTTCTTCAACAAATGGTGCTGGCAAAACTGGAAATCCATATGCAACAGAATGAAACTAAACCCCTATCTCTCACCCTGCACAAAAATCAACTCACAATGGATCAAGGACCTGGAAATCAGACCAGAGACCCTGCATCTTACAGAAGAAAAAGTAGGTCCAAATCTTCAACTTGTTGGCTTAGGATCAGACTTCCTTAACAGGACTCCCATAGCACAAGAAATAAAACAAGAATCAATAACTGGGATAGATTCAAACTAAATAGCTTTCTCTCAGCAAAGGAAACTACCAGCAATGTGAAGAGAGAACCTACAGAGTGGGAGAATATCTTTGCCACTCATACTTCAGATAGAGGACTAATTTCCAGAATATATAAAGAACTCAAAAAACTACACCAAGAATACAAATAACCCAATCAATAAATGGGCTAAAGATATGAATAGATGCTTCACAGAAGAAGATCTACAAGTAATCAACAAACATATGAAAAAATGTTCACCATCTTTAGTAATAAGAGAAATGCAAATCTAAACTCCACTAAGATTCCATCTTGCCCCAATTAGAATGGCGATTATCAAGAATACAAGCAACAATAGGTGTTGGAGAGGACATGGGGAAAAAGGTACATTCATACATCGCTGGTGGGGCTGCAAATTAGTGCAGCCACTCTGGAAAGCAGTGTGGACATTCCTTAGAAAACTTGGAATGGACCCACCATTTGACCAAGCTATCCCATTCCTCGGCCTATACCCAAAGGACTTAAAATCAGCATACTACAGAGATACAGCCACATCAATGTTCATAGCTGCTCAATTCACAATAGCCAGACTGTGGAACCAACCTAGATGTCCTTCAATTGATGAATGGATAAAGAAACTGTGGTATATATACAATGGAATATTACTCACCTATAAAGAATAATAAAATTATGGCATTTGCAGGCAAATGGATGAAATTGGAGAATATCATGCTAAGTGAGATAAGCCAATCTCAAAAATCCAAAAGGCAAATGAGCTCACTGATAAATGGATGATGACACATAATGAGGGGTGGGAGGGGGGCAAGAATGGAGGAAGGAGGGACTGTATAGAGGGAAAAGAGGGGTGGGAGGGGTGGGGGGGAAGGAAAAAATAACAGAATGTATCAGACATCATTACCCTATGTAAATGTATGATCATGCAAATGGTATGCTGTTACTCCATGACAATAGAAACAACATGTATCCCATTTGTTTACAATAAAAATAAATTAAAAGAAAAAAAATCTCCCATATATGAGTATCATTAGTAGGTACCGGGATGGATTCTGCAGTCCACATGCTGGGTGTTCTAAAGGTGGATCTGGGAAATAGGCCGAATCAGTTTCCCCATGAATTCCACTTACCTGACAGCTCAATAGAGCTAGCACTCAAACACTGTGGTTGGAGACCTAAGATCTCCTATTGTAGAGCCATCCCTTCAGCCTGAAGTGGCGGGTCCTCCAGTTGTCTCCATGATAATGGGTTGGTTTCTTTGGAAAAGTGCAAATGCAGCTTCTACCCTATAGGATAATAAAATCTAGAGCATTCTATTGCTTCATGTGTCACTTAGCAGCCATGCGACTTTTAATATCACAATTAAAAATACTTTTGGAATCATTTTGTGAGATTTAGTGGGCGTATATAGGGTTCTGCTTTCCCCTTTTTTGTTTTCTAAAGTTGTAGAAAAAAGTTGATATAAGCTGGACTATCATTAGCCTTAAATTGTAGACAATGGCCTAGCACTGTACTTATATTCAAACCATAAGAAGTGACTTAATATTTTTATTTGACAAAAAAATTGATAAAAGTTAACTATTGTTAAAGTCAATGTTGTTGAGCTGAAGAGGGCATTACAGTAAAAGAAGACCTAGTTTTTACCAAATATATGATTTGATTTTGTCTCTAGTCTTGTGCTGAGCAACAAAGTTATAATATGGAGTCAGTATAGATATTGAAAGTCAGTTTTACAACTTGTTTGTCTTCTAGGTAATGGCCTTATTATCTTAAATTAACTTAACTTGTTGTATTAGAACTGGTGGTATCTTTCAGGATGGCAATCCAATAAGTTATTCAAAAGTCTTAGAATTTCATGTCATTGACCTAGCAATGATGTTTTAAGGGATTTATGCTAAAATAATTTTTATGCATAAAGATATAGCTGTATAAATATTCCTAATAACTTTGTTTTTAAAGTAGCAAAAATAATTTTAATGCCCAACATAGGGTTTTGGATAAATAAACTGCATGATAAAAAATCTGGCATTAAAAATAATTTTGGAAAAGAATATTAATTATGTGTAATTTAAAATAATTTTACAAGTTTTAAAAATAACAATATGATTCTATATGTATAAAATATGTATATTTCTCAGCATATGTACCAAAAACAGTTTAGAAGCTTATTTACTAAATGTTAATAGTAGTTATTCATGGATAGTAGAACTTTAAGAAATTCTTATGTGTACTTACTTTTTCGTAAGTGGGTCTCTTGACAAAATTTAGGTAAGGTATTTTAATTTTGAAATTAATTTTAGTTTATTATTTGAATATTATTTCATAAAATTTCTATATGTAATTTTGTGAATTAATATAAATTCAGTAACATAATTTAATATTATATCTGAAACATAAAACAGATAAGTTAAGACAGCTTTTATCCCCTCTTGGGAGAAGGTGTCAAAATATTTTTATATCTCATATTGCTAATCTTTAAATAAGCTAGTGTCTCTTAATTGTCTTTCAGAAATATAGTTAAGTTTACTTCTCAGTGTAGAGAGTAACATAAATTTTATAACATATTTATTTAATTCTAAAATATTAAATGACATTCAAATTTTAATTAATTTGTTATTTTTATATAAGTTTATACAAGACCATTATTGTAAAGATTTAGTTTGTAGGGCATAAGTTTAGTAAAATGTCCTTTTAAAGTCTTATACTTTAAAGACTTTTTAATTGGGAAACAAAGATACAATTAGCATAACAAGTTAGTAATAATCATCATAGATAATTAAAACATAGTCATTGATGTTTTTATATTAACTAAATTTAGTTTTTAAAGAGAAATTTGAAATCTGGAATATAAGGTGGTATTTTTAAATCAGTTTTTGTGTAATCAAAATTGTCTAAATCTTAATTTCTTTAAAATTAGCTTTTCTAATTAATAAAACTCAACAGACATAAGAAATGAGAGTAAATTAGTGTTCTAGTTATTTCCCTTTTTTATCCTTAAGAATTTTAGACCTTCTTTATATCTACCAAATTACAAACATATCTAATATTAAGTATATTTTAGTTAAGAATATCTGATATTTTTATGTTTATTAGATAATATTTTAGCACCCAATGATCGTTTTGCATTTCATCCATATAAATCAACACATATCTCCTATAATAAAGATTTAGATAATTAATCCCATTTATTTTAATTTAACTTACTTATTCTTAATTGTAAAAGTCAAGACATCAAACAAATGTAAATATCTGTATTAATTACCTTTATCCTGTTGAAAATTGATAGAAGCAGATGGGTATAGATTTTGAATATAATAGGCATTAGCAATTTTATTAATTATTTGACCAGTTGGAAAATGTGAATTAATAATTACAAAAAACCTTTATTTTTATGTGTTTACCCAACTGAATAAAACCTTGCTAGTTCATGAGAATTAAAGTCATTTGGATCCATTTTTTATTTTAATTTTAAATTGTGAGCATGGTCATTGAACTGTAAGTAAATTTTGATATCATGTAAATATAACCATTGTGTGCACATATTTATAAATTAGTCAAATAAACAAAAGGAAAAATTTCATAACTATTTGTAAGTGGAGCTCCACATTAATGAACAAATACTTATCAAAGCTTTGATTTAATCTGTTTAGGAATTTAAGATATAACTAATAGAATTTTATATAATCTAATCACAAGGCAGGTTTAAAGTCCGACAATAAAAAGAAAACTCAAAAAATGTTTCGGGTTCTGTCTTTTGTCCTAACGATTGTTATTTACCCTTGCAATCATCCCTAAAAAGCAGAAAATTAATCCATTAAAAAGCACAATTAGGACGTCTTATAATAACTGTAGAATTTTTCCTGTTTAACTTTAACCTAAGACAGTCTCTTTGAGAGAAAGAAAGCAAGCGCTGGTGGAAACTGCAAACTGCAGCCTGTTAACAGAGCCGACAAGGTGCCATCGTCCTGAATTCAGATGGTGGGTGGTTCGAATTCAGCCTGTAGAAATATTTATTTTATTTTCTTAATATTTTTCAGCGAGTTGTTAACCAGGGAAGGAGAGGACTGTAGCTAAGATGCCAATTTCCTTTCTCCTTGAGTTGTAGGATTAAGAAGAACAAGCTTTCAAGTGCAGCAGGGCAGTGGGGAGGGGTGGAAAGCAGCCCAGGAAGACCATGTGGTTCCACCGTGTGTTTTAAATTCCCGCAGCCCGCACCGTGGGGCCTCCCATCCCCTCTCATCTTGGTGGCCTGGGCAGGAACCAGCCATGCTCTCTAGGCGCAGGAGGCATTCTGTGAGCTTTCCTGGCAGCACAGGAGTGTCCTGTCTGCTGCCTCCCATCTCCTCTCCCCAGGATCAGAAACCATGCCGCAGCACCAGAAGCTGTGGTGGAAACACACATATTTATACTATGAAACTTGCCAGTTAATTTCCTCTTCTTAAGTTAGAGAGTTTCCCTGAATTCTTGATTGGGTCTTTTCTCCCAGCCTTTTAAGTCTGCACTTATCTCAGTTAAACTAGGCTTTACTTTCAAGTTAATTTGCACAGCCAACCTCTGTAGTGCTCCCGCTCCGGGAGATAGGAACTGTGAACTGCAGGCAGACAAGGCTGGCAGACTCCCCAATTGAGTCTGTATGATTTAAAGTGACCAAGTCTGTTACCACTTTTAAGAATTGTACAACTTGCATTCTCTTTACTGCATTTCCATTTTGACTACTGTTATTGAGTATAGCTGAATAGATTTCTCTTTTTACTCTCTCTCTGTAGAGAGAATTCCCCATGCTTAATGTCACACTATACAATACTCCTCTGTCTTCCTCTCATTAAGCTATTCACACATGAGAGCTTTCCATGAGAGAGGGCCAACACCCACCTGTAATCTACCTCTTCTGGATTCCTCACATGTCCCATGCAGGCGAGGGAAAGGGTTCCTATCAGAGGGATGGGCTGGCTGTAAATTAATCACTAAGAAATTTATTTAAAAGAAAAAACAACAGGAAACAATTATCTTTGGATCAGGGAGCATGACGGGTTGAGCCATGCTAAATGGTTTGACTCTAACAAAATGGAGGAGGCCATGCTCTCTCTATTTATAGCGGTACAGATCAAAAGGGAACTGGGAACAGCGACTTCTGTGAGAAACAGGATGGGGTGGAGGTAAGCAAGACATTTTGCTTTAGTGGGTCATTGGCACAGGTGGTGAACCAATCTGCCCGGAAACCACATACTCCAGGCAATCTGGAACAATTTCTCATAGTTGCCAATTCCTGAGAGTCAGATTTCTGGGTTTCATAGATCAACCAAACCTGGTTTTATTTGCTGGCCATGAATGGCACGCCAAAGTCATGTATAACTAATTAGAACAAAACAAAACCAAAAAAGATTGGCTCCTCCACTATAGGAGTGGAGCCCAGGGGAGATCCCTGGGGTGCAGTCTTCCATCATGAACCAGCCATTGTTGGGCGGCCCCGGAGATTTAAAATCTCCAGACCAATTGGCATTCATCATTGACCTGGGGCCTACCTAAGCCTAAACCCTGCTTCCAGGAGTATCGCTTACAGGATTACCTTTATCACTCTAGGAACCCCAACTGAGGGTGGAGCAAGCATCACACTCCAGTCCCTTATGAAAAGGGAAGCTGAATCTTTTGAACTCCAACAAAAACAATCGTTTAACATTTCATTGAGATCTTTATTTTTCTTTTCGCTGATAAATTGTGACCTTAATGGTTTGGGAACCATTATACATATTCAATATTTGTTTTTTCTTATTCCTAGCATTTTTGAAGCCAGTTGTTTTTCATAGATTAGTATTTTGAGGAATAGGATGTTTGATTGATAAATTTCAGTTTTGTATTGTATTCTTTTATTTATACTTTTAACTTTTGTATTTTTACTTTATATATATTTTCTCTCTCACACTTATCTTTTTCCCTTGATTCTCTTTCTTTCTTCTGATAACTGCCAATCTCTGTTGTTATCTCTTTCATTCTTCCTTTAATTTTTTATTTCTACCTTCTCTCCTCCTCCCTCATAATCATCACACCCTATATCACTTCTGTTCTCTCCTTTACACTATTTGAAATAATATACCCTTTTGCAAAACTACTGTTTTTACAATAGGCAATAACTGATCATATAATTTCTGTTTATTGTGACAATTAACATTTTAGATGTCATAGCAGGAACTATTTGGTTTAATGCTGTATAGTTTTTGCATTGGTTGTTGTTATTATTTTTCTCCCCCTAAATGATGAGGTACTGGAAACCTTCAGATACACTATAAGTCCACAGTAGAGGCTTGACTGCCTCATATCTATACAGTTAGATGGGGAGACACACAAACAACATGAAAAATCAAGGGAAAAAGTTGCCCCGAACAAACCGAGATTCTTCAATAACAGAACCCATCAACACCATGGTGGAAGAAATGTCAGAGATGGAGTGAGAATGTACAAGGGTAAACTGATATGTGAGGTAAAGGATGATGGAAAAATGAAATCAGAGAGAAAACACATGAAGTGAAAGATCACTTCAATAAAGAAAGATTCTGAAAAAAAAATCAAGCAGAAATCCTCAAAGTGTAGGAATTAATAAGCCATATTAAAAATTCAATGAAAAGCATCATCAATTGAATAAATAACTTGGAAAACTATTTTAGAAAATGAACACAAAATATATAATTTTGAAAATAAAGTTGATCATGGAGAAAAGATGTTAAGAGACCATGAACAGAACTTCCAAGAAACATGGGAAAATATGCAAAGACCATATTTTTTATCAGAATAGATGAAAACTCAAAGATACAAACCAAAGGAATTCACAATCTTTTCAACAAAATATCAGAAAAATTCCCATACATAAAGAATGAAATTGAAAATCAAATACAGGAGGCATGCAGGACCCCAAATATACAAAATTACAGCATAAACACACCAAAGCATGTTATTATGAAAATATCTAACATACAGAATAAGAATAGAATTTTAAAAGCTGCCAGAGAAAAATTACAGGTCATATTGAGAGGGAAACCAATTCAAATCTTAGCCAATTTCTCATCCCAGTCCCTAGAAAGCTAAAAGGTCTTGGACTAATATATACCAAGCTCTGAAAGATAATGAATGCTAACCAAGAATACTATATCTGGCAATCTGAAGCTTATATAGCTTGTCATCTGAAGATGACATAAAAACCTTCCACGATAAAAGTTAAAGCAATTCACAACTAGAAAGTCTGCACTACAGAACATTCTCAACAAAATATTCCATGAAGATGAAATGAAAAAAAAAAAAAAATAAATAAAGAAAGCCAGTAAAGGGAAGAACTATACAAAGGAATAGTCAATCAAAGGAGAAACTAATGCAAATTAAAAACCAAGAAATAAATCAAAATGAATGGGAATACAAATCATATCTCAATAATAACCCTGAATGTAAATGGCCTAAACTCATCAATCAAAAGATGTCGACTGGCAAGAAACAACAATAAGCTGTCTCCAAGAGACTCACCTCATAGGCAAAGATGTCCATAGACTGAAGGTGAAAGGATGGGGAAAACATATCATTTGCATGTATCTTTTAAATAAGCAGGGGTTTCCATCCTTATATCAGATAAAGTGGACTTCAAGCCAAAGTTAATCAGAAGGGACAAGGAAGGACATTTCAGACTGCTTAAGAGAATTCTACATCAAGACATACCAATCATAAATATTTATGCCCCAAACAATTGAGCATCTATGTAAATCAAACAAACCCTTCTCATTTTCAGGAATCAAATAGACCACAACACAGTGATTCTGGGTGACTTTAACACACCTCTCTCAACACTGGATAAATCCTCCAAAAAATTAAATTAAGAAATAAATGTAGAAATGAAAAATACAATTAGCAATTTAGAGATATAGAATATTTAATTTAGGCATATAAAGAATATTTCATCAATCAATGAATACAATTTCCTCTCAACAGCACATGGATTTTTCCTTAAAATGGACCATACCTTAAGCCACAAAGTAATTCTTACCAAACACCCCCCCCCAAAAAAAATACAGATAATACTTTATATTCTATCAGAACATAATGGAATGACATTAGAAATCAACAATAAAATATAAAATAGATGTTCCTGTAACACCTGGAGCTTAAATAATATGCTATTAAATGACCAATGGATACCAGAAGAAATCAGGGAAAAAATTAAAAACACTTAGAAGCAAATGAGAATAGCCATAAAACATATCAAAATCTCTGGGACACAGGCAGGAACTTGTAAGAGTAAAGTTCATTTCATTGATCACATTCATTAAAAGAATAGAAAGTCACCAAATAACCTCACATTACATCTGAAAGCCCTAGAAAAAGACGAAGAAGTCAACACCAAAAGCAGTAGACGGGCGAGGGCTGGAGGCGCTGCACGCCGCGGAGGGCACGGTGGGCTGCGGCCGGTGGGCTGCGCCGACCCAAGACCAGGAACCCGGTGTGGCGGGAGAGGGGCAGCGGCCGTACCCGCCCTGGCAGCACGGCCAGGGACCGGCCGGGGGTCGCCAGCGCGCAGCCCGCGGCTCCATTCATTCGCGCGGCTCCGCCTCCTTGCCCGGCTCCCGCGGCTCGCGGGCCGCGTCCGAACAGTTGAGACCCTTCCCAGATTTGGATAGTTGTAGCAGTCTGTTCAATTACTCCACTTTGATCATACTCAAAATCAGCTCTCAGAGTGAAGAAGATGGCGTTCCCTGTGGACTTGCTGAATAATTGCAGTCATGAGGAACTGGAAAATGCTGCTGAAGATTACATGTCAGATTTAAGGTGTGGGGACCCTGAAAATACAGAGTATTTTTTTTTTTTTTCTCAATATTAAGGTTCCTACTAGCCTGTCAAATGTAGGCTTTGTACCTCTCTATGGTGGAGATCAGACCCAGAAAGTTCTTGCGCTTTTTGCACCTGAGGATTCACTCACAGCTGTGGCACTTTACCTTGCTGATCAGTGGTGGGCTATTGATGATATTGTGAGAACATCTGTCCCTTCTAGAGAGGGGCTTAAGCAGGAAGCATATGTGCCTCATTTCTTACCCAAAGTTACCAACTGCCAGTTCTTGATACAACGTTCGTAAGAAAGAAATTCAGAGGCAAAGATTTTGGGCTTCATATGCTGGAGGACTTTGTTGATTGCTTCACAGAAGATACACGTGGTTTGCGGTATCCACTGTCTTCTCTTATGTATACAGCTTGCAAACAATACTCTGAAAAGTATCCAGGAGACCATGAACTCCTTTGGGAAGAAGAGGGTGTTGGACACTGGTACCAGCAAATACCAGTCACCGGAGCATTACAGAGAGAAACACTTAAAATTACAGCAATTTCTCAGAATGAAGCCCAAAGACCTGTGTCTGGAGAATATGGCCTTGCAGCTGTTCCAGAGTATGAAGTGGGAACTGAGGACAATCCATCCAGTGAGATGCAGCTAACTACTGATTCTCTGCAGGAGACTTTTGCAAGCACATCTGAAGGTCATGAAAAAACACCTGTTTCTACTCATACTCAAAGCAGTCATCTAAAGCGGCCAAAGACTGGAAAGCGGTTTCAGGATTCTGAATTTTGTGGTTCTCAAGGAGAAGAGGAGAAAACTGCCCAGACCTCACTGACAGCTTCAGTAAAAAAATTAAAGTCTACTACGTGCATATCAGAGAGCTCAGAAGAATTCCTGGAAGAAGAACCTGAGCAGAGAGTGATTGAATTTGAGGATGAAAGTCGTGATAAAGATATCTGGCCTGTACCTGAAACCCAGCCACACCTGGAAAAGCAAGATGAAAAAGCCTCTGAATTAGAGCCTATGAATGGTGAGGTAATGGATGATACTCTTAAGACTTTGCTTAAAACAGAAGAGGAGGACTCCATTAGTGAAGGTTTAGAAGAAGAATTAAAAGTGCAGTCTTTTAATTCTAGTGAAGACACTATAAATCTCGTTCCACTGTAGAATCCTGAAAACCTCCTGAGGTTGTTGCACCAGATAAGCCCCCACATGTAACTGATACAGAAATGTTGACAGATCAAGGCCCATCTGATGACAAAGGGCACACTGAAGAGAAACTGTCTCCAGTTTCAAGAAAGAAAGCACATTTTGGGAGTTCAGACAAAGTTGACCGTATCTCAAATGAAGACCGATCTGACAGTGGTTTTCCAAACTCGGTGACAGCTGAATTTTCTGAAGAACCGGTGTCTGATGATTTATCACCTAACACAACTTTCTCACTTGAGGACTAGGGTGAGGCGGGGGTGCCTGAGTCCCAGGAAACATCTACTGCTGTTTCTCAGAGTTCTTTGATAGAGGTTGAACTTGAAGATGTGCCATTTTCACAGAATGCAGGATAGAAGAATCAGTCAGAGGAGCAGTCTTCTGAGCAACTGGATCAATTTCCACAATCAACAGAAAAAGCTGTGGATAGCAGCTCAGAGGACATAGAAGTGGAAGTACCTGCAATAGACAGGCGGAATTTAAGAAGAAAGGCCAAAGGGCATAAAGGACCTGCTAAGAAGAAAGCCAACCTGACCTGAATGAAGAAGAAATGCTTCTAAATCCTTTGGAACATAATTGTAGTTTTTAAAACATAGTGATTAATAAATGGCATGGGGCACAGGACAAAAATTTCCAAAATTTCAATCTGAACTGGAATTTATGATGCAGTTTTTCTCTCCCTTTAGGACCTATAGTTCACCATTCTTTTTAATTTTTCAGACTATTTTGTGTAAATAGAATTTTTTATTTTTATTAACCATGTTTCAATTTTGGGAAACCAGATCATATTATATTTTTCTTTAACAGGTGGGATACTTGACCATTAATATTTCAAAAAAAATACAAATTAAAAAAGCAAAAGTAGTAGGCTTTCCATTACTTGTAAGGATCACAGAAATCTTTTATGCTAAAGGTTTTAATAGTAAAACTTGGTGAAGGTTCTAGAAGTTTTATCTTAGATATCAAAACTAATCTCCATTTTTTAAATGTTGGCATGCTTAAACAAAAATGTTAGTAAATTAGAGTAAGTAAAACCTCAAGTAAATTGCAGCACAAAAATAGAAACTTATTTTCACAGGCTTGGCAAGATAATTTGGTTTTGCCCTTTTAATCTTAGTTGGGATACAGTTTCTTCCTTTGACTTCAAAGAAAGGTACATACAAAATCTACTTTTGACTATTGTCTGATAGTAACAGAACTGCTAGGAACTTAACTACCATGTGGGGAAATTATTTAAAATTCCATTTGAAGTAATTGTAATTTTTGTAGTTGATTACAAGCTTGAGTATACTTTCATCTTTAATCAGGAAAACATCTCAACTAATGGAATTGAGAGATACAGTTTAATTTAGATTATCTAGTCTTGATCACAGATAAACACAGAAACTATACTTTTGTTTCTTCCCAATTAATATCTATAGTTCAGAAGTGTGAGATTCTTTCCTAAACCTTGTCCTTAATTCAGTAGCCCTTTTTTCCTATCAGCTTTCATCTGGCCCTCTCTCATGGAGTGATTCTTCAATCAAAAGATCTGCCTGCCTATCAGCTTTTGCCCTTGGTATCCATTTTTGTGTAGGTTGAAACTGTGCCCACAATCTCAGGCCTAGATGGCAGGAGAAAAGCTGCCATGGGAGCTGTAGGTACAAGAGCTTAAATCAAATGGAAGGGTTTGGTCATCCCTTTGGTCTTGCTCACTCTAGATTTGTTCTGAGTACTGGTTGCAAGCTAGCCTCTGTATGTACTTTGTGGTGCCATAGCAAAATCATTTATTTGGAAGGAAAAAAATTCCTAAAATCTTAGTTTTTATATGGCAATTTGTTTTATTCAAAGAGAATCTCAAAACAGATCCTACTCTTTGAAAGTATTACATGTACTTGAATTTGCACTTAATGTTGAGAATGTTTTGAGACTATTTTGATTTGTTCTTGAAACAGCTTGTTCTTGATCCCTGTGTGAAACATGTTATGACTTTGTCATTATTTGAGGTGCTATGGATTTATGTTGCAAGTTTATTCAGTCTTCAGTCAGTTGGTCTGATGATGTCATTAAATTTTATTTTTGAGATATTGATATTTTAGAAAGATCCAATCAGTTAAAATATTAGGCAGGCAAAATAGTAAGCTCTTCCTGTTCACATAGGATCTTGAACATGCACATTCTCCATTCGCTTTAATTATTGGTCAGAGGATGTTAGATGATTTCATTCTAAGTGTAAATGAAAGTACTTTGGTAATTTTTTTTCTCAACAAATGATAATTAAGTGAACAAATAAGTGTGACTAATGCTAGTGAACCGATCAAATGTTCATGCTATTTTATAGTTCAAGAAACTTGTTAATATCACAACTAGGGAAGTAATTTAGATCCTGTTAAGATTCAGAAAATTCATAATGTTTCCACCTTTCATTTCTTAAAATAGATTTAAACTTTTAGATATTTTACTCATTTACTAATTTTTTTTTTTTTGCTCATTGGTCTCCTTACTCTTTTTAAATAGGTGTAGTTTTTAAAAGAAGATTGCACTCACAGTTCTTGGTGTGTGAAGTGTCTTGAGGTTACAAAAGTTATTCATGTATGATCACTGGGGACTAACAGTGTAAACTTATATTTGTTAAATGTGTTTGGTTAAAACAGTAAAGGAATTTTAAACAATTTAAAAACTTTGGCACACAAGAAAATTTGTTATATACTATTTATGATAGTTAAAAAATATTATTTTGGGGTTTATAGATCATAGAGCAAAAAGTTAGATCACATGGAAAAACCTAACTTTCATGTTTAGTAATTTATGTTGAGTATATGAAATTTATAACAAAATTTATTCTGAATAGGGACTCTAAATAAACTTAAATCAGATACTTGTAGTTTTTGAAACACATTAGAGAAACTTTCAGAATTACAGTGGACTGTGATTTTAACCAGCTAGCCTAGTTGTTGAGTGTTCAGTCACATTCTACATAGTCCTTTGTGAACTATTTCTGTTTAGATGTTGTCTGCTGAGAAGGGAATTGACTTTGTGTATATACGTATATATTTCCTTGTGTAATATAAAGCAGATGGTTATTAGCAGAATTTTAGTTCTACTTTCAAGTTTAAATTATTCAATTGCTAGACCTCACAGAAATTAGTATATTTAAAAATTAACAGAGCTTCTCTACAACTTTTAAAAGTGAGAGGTTCTATTATGATTTTTTATAAAATCAAACAGCATGACTTAGAATGTCAATCTTCTACTTAAAATGTGTCTACATTCATGGTGTTTCCATACAGTGCAGAGGTGGTAAAGACATGTAGTCATTAATGGTTTACTTTTAGAGATTATTGTAACAGTATTTAAAATGGTATTAGTGACTTTATAAAAGTAACTTGAAGGTTTATGATTGAATCAAATTGAGCTTCACCTAATATCTAAATATCTGCTCTTATGTTCCACTTTATCCTTTGGGATTATCTTCTTAGATTTGGTCACACCAGCACACTGCAACAGATTTTAATGTAAATAAGGAATTTATACTAACATTACTTATCTGTGTAACAATATTTTAGAAACAGATTTCTGCCTTGTATGTCTCTAGTAGCAATATGATGTTTCAGGTGTGATCTAGTATTTTATGGTGATTTATTACAAATGTTATGCTTGTTTTCATACTCATTATCAAAAACTCCTTTTTACAAGATAATTTGCTTCTTTTAATTTTGGGTCTAAAAATTAAGCAAACGTCATTTCTGTATTATCTAGTGATTACCTGAAGTCAGTTCTTTCACCTTCTAGAAATTGAGTAATTCACACATTACCCATTTTTGTTAGTGGCAAGATCATTTGTTAAAATCTTAAGAAAAGTTCAGCTTCTTTCAAAGATTCCATTGTACTGGATCATCATTTCCTTTTTCTGTATGTTCTAGAACTTCAATTGTTTATAGAACTTAGGGAAAATGTCACATTATTCAGAGTAGCAAGACTTACAGAATACTTGTTTGTTTTCTTGGTATTTTTTTTAGCTTGAAAGTAGTTATTAAATATATATTTTGTGATTGTTTTCTGGTTGGTTTTGAAATTCTTTCACTTTTCCTCCACTTACATTCATGAAGATATGTTTAGATAATTAATTTGTTTAGATATTCAATTATTTTGTTAAAGAAATAATCATATTATACTTTGCAACTTAAAAAAACAGAATTTAAAATGAAAAAAAGCAGTAGAAGATCAGAAATAATTTAAATTACAGCTGCAATCAATGAAATTGAGACAAAATAATTCAAAAAAATCAATAAAACAAAAACTTGATTCTTCGAAAAAATAGAATTAATAAAACCTTAGTTAAGGTAATGAAAAGAAAGAGAAAAAACTTGAATTACTAAATTTCATGATGAAAAAAGGTAATATGAACACTACTGAAATACAGAAGATAATTAGAAACTATTTTGAAAATGTATAATAGAAAATCTTGATGACATCAACAGATTTCTAGAGACATATGAACTAACTAGATTGCATCAAAAGGACATACACAATTTAAACAGATCAATTTCAATGATCTGTTTCATCTGCAATGAAATTGAAGATGACATCAAAACCCTACAAACAAAAAGCAGACAAGGAGCACACAAAATCTCAGCTGAGTTCTACCAGCTTTTCAAAGAAGAATTAACACCAATCCTCCTCAAATTATTCCATGAAATAGAAAAAGATGGAAACTTTCCAAATTCATTCTATGAAGCTAGGATCACCTTGATATCAAAACGGAACAAAGATACCTCAAGGAAAGAAAACTTCAAACCAATATCCCTGATGAACACATATGCAAAAATTCATAATAAAATACTGGCAAAGCACATACAAAAAAAAATATTTAAAAGATAGTGCACCAAGATCAAGTGAGGTAAATCCCAGGGATGAAAAGTTGGTTGAACATATGGAAATCAGTAAACATAATTCATCACATGAATAGACTTAAAGACAAGCATCATGATCATCTCAACAGAAACAGAAAAAGCATTTAACATAATATAGCAATTCAAGTTTAAACCGTTGAAAAACTAAGGATAGTAGGAACATACAACAATAATGTAAAATCCATATATGCTAAACCCAAGTCCAACATCATTCTAAATGGAGAAAAATTGAAAGTGTTCCCTTTCAAAACTGGAACAAGACAAAGACGCCCTCTTTTCTGTCAACATAGTCTGGAAACTCTAGCCAGAACAATTAGGAAGAAGGAAGGAAGGAAGGAAGGAAGGAAGGAAGGAAGGAAGGAAGGAAGGAAGGAAGGAAGGAAGGAAGGAGGGAGGGAGGGAGGGAGGGAGGGAGGGAGGGAGGGAGGGAGGGAGGGAGGAAGATGAATAGGAAAAGAAGATCTCAAACTATCCCTTTTTGCAAATGACATGATTCTATATTTAGAAGACCCAAAAACTCTACCAGAAGACTTCTAGAACTCATAAATGAATTCAGCAAAGTCACAGGATATAAACTTAACACCCATAAATCAATTGCATTCCTATACATCAGTGATGTATCAATTGAAAGAAAAATTAGGAAAACTATCCAATTCACAGTAACCTCCAAAATAATATTTGGGAACCAATCCAACAAAATAGGCAAAAGACGCCTACAATGAAAACTACAGAACACTAAATAAATAAATTGAAGAAGACATTAAGAGGTGGAAAAACCTCCTATGTTCTTGGATAGGCAGAATGAGTATTGTCAAAATGGTCACAGTAACAAAAGCTCTATACAGATTTAATGCAATTCATATTAAAATGTCAATGACTTTCTTCATAGAAATAGAAAACAGTCATGAAAATCATTGGAAAAATAAGAGACCAGAATAGCCAAAGCAATCCTTAGCAAGAAAAGTGAAGCATGCAGCATCATAATACCAGACCTTAAACTATACTACAGAGTCATAGCAACGAAAGCAGAATGGCATTGGCACCAAAGTACACATGAAGACCAATGGTACAAAATGCAAGACACAGAGACACACTTACATAAATACAGTTATCTCATTCTGGACTCAGGCATCCTAAACATACACTGGATCAAAGATAGCTTCTTCAGTAAATGTGCTGGGAAAACTGGAAATCCACATGTAACAATGAAATTGAACCTCTATCTCCCACCCTGCACAAAACACAACTCAAAGTTGATCAAGGACCTAGGAATTAGACCAGAAACACTATGCCCACTAGAAAAATATATAGACCCAAATCTTCACCATCTGGGCCTAGGCTCTGACTTCCTTTCTTAAGTCTTGTTAGACTCCTAATGTGCCAGAAGTAATATTAGAATCAATAAATGAAGTGGATTCAAACTAAAAAAGCTTCTTCACAACAAAGGAAACAATCAAGAACATGAGAAGAGAGCCTGCAGCATGGGAGAAAATCTTTGCCACCTGCATCTCAGAGCATTGATCTCCAGAATATATAAATAACCCAAAAAACTTAACAACAAAAAAAAAACAACCAAACAAACAAACAAATAACTAAATCAATAAATGGGCTAAGGAACTGAACAGACACTTCGCAGAAGAAGAGATACAATTGATCAACAAATATATGAAAAAATGTTCAACATCTCTAGCAATTAGAGAAATCCAAGTCAAAACTACTCTAAGATTTCATCTCACTCCAATCAGAATGGCAATTTTCAAGAATATAAGCAACAACAAATGTTGGCAAGGATGTGAGGTAAAAATTACACTCATGCATTGCTGGTTGGACTCTAAATTGGTGCAACAATAATGGAAAGCAGTACGGAGATTCCTGAGAAAACTTGGAATGGAACCACCATTTAAGGCAGCTGTCCTACTTCTCAGTACCCACAGGACTTAAAATCAGCATACTACAGTGACACAGTCACGTCAATATTTATAGCAGCTCAATTCACAGTAGCTAAAATATGGGACCAACCTAGATGCCCTTCAACAGATGAATGGATAAAGAAAATATGGTATATATACACAATGGATATTACTCAGCCTTAAAGCAGACTGAAATTATGGCATTTGCTGGTATATGGGTGGAGTTAGAGAATATCATGCTAAGTGAAATAAGCCAATCTCCAAAAAACAAAAGACCGAACGTTCTCTCTGATACGTGGATGTTAAGGCACAATAGAGGCAGGAAGAATAGAAGTTCAATAGAGTAGACAAGGGGGAAAGAAGGTAAGGAAGGGAGGATGGGAATAGGAGAGATGGTAGAATGGATCAGGCATCACTTTTCTATGTTCATTTATGAATACATGACCAGTGTGACTCCACACATTGTACAACCAGAAGAATGGAAAGTCATATTCCATTTATGTATCATATTAAAATACACTCTACTGTCATGTATACTTAAAAAGAATATATTTTAAAAACTATAATATATGAAAACTGAAAAAAAGGACTGAGAGATTGAATGGCAAAATTTAAAACTTTAAAAGGAATAACCTTATTGCCAGCATCATTAATATTTGATTATAATGGTACATACTCTGTGACCAGCTCCCACTCCCAGATTCCTTCTGGAATCCAGTAAGGCTGAGCTCTCTCTCCATAGGAGTTTGGTGTCAAGTTTGAAAGTCCTAGGTAAGCCTGGGTTCAGTGACTCGGGGAGTGCACACCCACCTTAGGAAAATTCACAAAACTTTGTCATGCTCGAAAAATGTTGGGGTTCCTGAAAATGAAAACTTATCTCATCTGTACTCTCATTGGGTCCTTCATCCCCTAGGAGTATACATGGCACCAAGCTGGGACATTGTGGTAGAAAAATTCAAAGTCCCTTGTGAATACCTTCTGCCAATTAACATGGAATGGAAAGGGCTTTGTGTTTATAACTTGGGAGATTTTATTAAATTTTAAAATATAATTTTAGTGTCCTTTTAATAATTGTTGTTATTTTAGAAAATATTTTCTTTTTATATAAAGTAAAATAAAAATTATTTTGCCTCTCTTTTTTTGAATTGTATATAGGTTCTAAGTAGTTATATATGACAGTAGAATGCACTTTGATACATACATAAATGTAGTATACTTTTTCATTTTTCTGGTTGTACATGATATAGAATCATACCAATCCTGTAGTCATAAATGTATGTAGGGTAATAATGTCTGATTCATTCTACTATCCTTCCTACCCTCAGTCGCCCTGCCCTCTACCTAATCCAAAGTAACTCTATTCTTCCCTACACCCTCTTATTGTGAATTAGCATCCACATATCAGAGAAAACATTTGGCCTTTGGTTTTTTTGGGGATTGGTTTATTTCAGTTAGCACGATATTCTCTAACTCCACCCATATACCAGCATTTGCCATAATTTCAGTCTGCTTTAAGGCTGAGTAATATCCATTGTGTATATATACCATATTTTCTTTATCCATTCATCTGTTGAAGGGCATCTAGGTTGGTCCCATATTTTAGCTACTGTGAATTGAGCTGCTATAAATATTGACGTGACTGTGTCACTGTAGTATGCTGATTTTAAGTCCTGTGGGTATATACTGAGAAGTAGGACAGCTGGCTTAAATGGTGGTTCCATTCCAAGTTTTCTCAGGAATCTCCATACTGCTTTCCATAATTGTTGCACCAATTTAGAGTCCAACCAGCAATGCATGAGTGTAATTTTTCCCTCACATCCTTGTCAACATTTGTTGTTGCTTATATTCTTGAAAATTGCCATTCTGATTGGAGTGAGATGAAATCTTAGAGTAGTTTTGATTTGTATTTCTCTAATTGCTAGAGATGTTGAACATTTTTTCATATATTTGTTGATCAATTGTATCTCTTCTTCTGCGAAGTGTCTGTTCAGTTCCTTAGCCCATTTATTGATTAGGTTATTTGGTTTTTTGGTGTTAAGTTTTTGAGTTCTTTATATATCCTGAAGATTAATGCTCTATCTGAGGTGCATGTGGTAAAAATTTTCACCCTCTCTGTTCATGTTATTGATTGTTTCCTTTGCTGAGAAGAAGCTTTTTCATTCAAACCCCTTCCATTTATTGATTCTTGATGTTACTTCTTGTACTTTAGGAATCTTGTTAAGGAAGTCAGATTCTAGGGCAACATGGTGAAGATTTGAGCCTATGCTTTCTTCTGTAAGATGTAGGGTCTCTGCTCTAGTGCCTATATCTTTTATGCACTTTGAGTTTTGTGCGGAGTGTTAGGGATTTAATTTCATTTTGTTACATGTGGCTTTCTAATTTTCCCAGCACCATTTGTTGGCTAGGCTATCGTTTCTCCAGTGAATGTTTCTGGCATCTTTCTTTGTCTAGTATGAGGTAACTATTTATGTGGGTTTGTCTCTGTGTTCCCTCTTCTGTACCATTGATCTATGCATATGTTATGGTGCCAAAACATTGCCATTTTTTGTTGCTATGGTTCTGTAGTATAGTTTAAGTTCTGTTGTTGTGATGCCTCCTGGTTCACTCCTGCTAAGGATTACTTTGGCTGTTCTGGGTCTCTTATTTTTCCAAATGAATTTTATGATTGCTTTTTCTATTTCTATGAAGAACGTGATTCAGATTTTAATAGCGATTGCATTAAATCTGTATAAAGCTTTTGGTAGTATGGCCATTTTGACAATATTCATTCTGCCTATCCAGAAGCATGGGAGGTTTTTCCATCTTCTAAGGTCTTCTTCAATTTCTTTCTTTAGTGTTCTGTAGTTTTTATTGTGGGGGTCTTTCACCTAATTTATTAGATTGATTACAAAGTATTATTTTATTTTTTGTGGTTATTGTGACTGAGGTAGTTTTTCTAGTTTCTCTTTCAATAGATTCACCACTGATGGATAGGAATGTGTTTGATTTATGGGTGTTAGTTTTATATCCTGCTACTTTGCTGAATTCATTTATTATTTATAGAAGTTTTGGTGGAATTTTTTGTGTCTTCTAAATATAGAGTCATGTCATCAACAAGTATTGATCATTTGAGTTCTTCTTTTCCTATTCATGTATCTCTTTAATTTTTTTTCCTGTCCAATTACTCTGGTTAGAGTTTCCAGGATCATGTTGATAGAAGTAGTGAAAGAGGGCGTCTTTGTCTTTTTCCAGTTTTTAGAGAAAATACTTTCAATTTTTTTCCATTTAGAATGATGTCAGCCTTGAATTTAGCATATACAGTTTTTACAATGTTGATGTATATTCCTACTATCCCTAGTTTTTCTATTGTTTTGAACATGAATATGTGCTGCATTTTATCAAATGCTTTTTCTGCATCTTTTGAGATGATCATATGATTCTTGTTTGTAAGTCTATTGATGCAATGTTCACATTTGTTGATTTCTGTGTGTATTTGTTGATTTCATCCCTAGGATGAAGCTCCCTTGATCCTGGTGTACAATTTTGTAAATATACATTTGTATGCAATTTAGCAGAATTCTATTAAGAGTTTTTGCATCTGCATTCATCAAGATATTCGTCTGACATTTTCTTTCCTTGATGTCTCTTTGTTTGGTTTTGATATCAGGGTGAGATTAACCTCTTACAATGAGTTTGGAACATTCTCTCCTTTTCTATGCCATGGAATAATTTAAGGAGGATTGGTGTTAATTCTTCTTTGAAGGTCTTCTAGAACCTAGTTGAGAATCCATCTGGTCCTGGTCTTTTATTTATTGGTAGAGTTTTTGATGGTGTTGTCTATTTTATTGTTTGAAATTGATCTGTTTAAATTATGTATGTCCTCCTGATTCAATTTGGGTAGCTTATATGTTTCTAGAAATTTGTCAATGTCTTTAAGACTTTCTATTTTATTGGAGTATAAATTTTCGAAGTTTTTTCTAATTATCTTCTGTATTGCAGTAATGTCTGTCACAATATTTCCTTTTTCATCATGCATTTTAGTAATTTGAGTTTATCCTTTCTCTTCATTAGTATAGCTAGGGGTTTATCAATTTTATTTATTTTTTTTCAAAGAACCAACTTCTTGTTTTATCATTTTTTAATTGTTTCTTTTGTTTTGATTTCACTGATTTCAACTTTTTTTTTTATTATATCCAATCTGTTTTCGGTGTTGATTTGTTCTTTTTCTAGCACTTTGAGATGTAATGTTCTGTCATTCATTTGTTGACTTTTTATTCTTTAAATGAATGAGCTCAATACACTGAAATTTCCTCTAAGAACTGCCTTTTTAGTGTTCCAGAGATTTTCATGTGTTGTATTGGTATTCTCACTTACTTCTAAGTATTTTTTCATCTCATCCTTGATTTCTTCTGTATCCACTCATCATTCAATAGTGTATTATTTAGTCTCCAGGTCTTATAGTATCTTCTATTTTATATTTTATCATTGATTTCTAATTTTATTCCATTATGATCTGATAGAATGCAGGGTATATCTCCAAAGTTTTGCATTTACTGAGAGTTGCTTTGTGTTTTAAGATATGGTCTATTTCAGAGATGAATCCTTGTGCTGCTGAGAAGAAAAATTTTTCACTCATATATTGATTCTATGTATGTCTACTAAGCCTTAATTTTTCATTGTATTTATTAGTTCTATAGTTCCTATTTTAGTTTTTGTTTGGAGGCTCTATGCAGTTGTGAGAGAGTTGTATTTAAGTCACCTAGTATTATTGTGTTGTGGTCTAATTGATTCTTGAAATTGAGAAGGGTTTGTTTAATATATGTAGATGCTCCATTGTTTGGGGCATAAATATTTACAATTGTTATATCTTGCTCCTGTATAATTCCCTTCAGTAGAATGAAATATCTTTTTTGTCCCTTCTGATTAACTTTGGCTTGAAGTCCACTTTCTCTGATATAAGGACTGAAACCCCGGCTTGTTTGTACAATCCATATGAGTGATATGTTATTTCCCATCCTTTCACCTTCAATCTATTGATGACTATGCATAAAAGATGAGTTTCTTGGAGACAGCTTATTGTTGGTTCTTGTTTTTTAATCCAATGTGCAAGTCTACGTCTTTTGATTGATGAGTTTAGGTCATTTACATTCAGGGTTATTATTGAGTTATGATTTGTATTCCTGTTCATTTTGGTTTATTTCTTATTTTTAACTTGAGTAATTTCTCCTCTGATTGAGTATTCTAGTGTAGCTCCTCCCTTTGCTGGTTTTCACTTTTTTTTTTTTTTTCATTTCATCCTCATGGAATATTTTGTTGAGAATGTTCTGTAGTGCAGGCTTTCTAGTTGTGAATTTTAAATTTTTGTTTATCCTGGAAGGTTTTTATTTCATCTTCAAATCTGTAGCTTAATTTTGCAGGATATAGGATTCTTGGTTAGCATCCACTTTCTTTCAGAGGCTGAAATATATTATTCTATGACTTCCTAGCTTGAAGGTCTTGGCCAAGAAATCAGCTTGGTTTCCCCCTATACAAAATCTCATTTTTTCTCTTCAAGATTCTGCCCTTATTCTGTATGTTGATCACTCTAATAATAAATGTTGGTGTGTGTGTCTGCTATAATTTTGTACATTTTGGGTCCTGTAATCTTCTTGTAGTAGATTTTTCATTTCCTTCTTTAGTTTTGTGGAATTTTCTGATATTATATCATTGAAAAGATTGTGCATTCCTTTGGTTTATATCTCTGCTCCATCATCTATTCTGATAAATCTTAAATTTGGCCTTTTCATGTTATTCCATTATTCTTGGAAGTTCTGTTCATGGTTTCTTACCATCTTCTCTGAATGATCAACTTTATTTTCAAGAGAATATATTTTAACTTCATTGCCTGAGGTTCTGTCTTCCAAGTGATCTAGTCTATTGGTGATGTTCTCCATTGAATTTTTAATTTGGTTTATTGATTCCTTCATTTTTAGGATTTCTGCTTTTTTTTTTTTTCAGAATATCTGCCTATTTATTGAACTGATTCTTCATTCCTGTATTTTTCTCTCTGATTTCACTATTTATACCATCCTTTACTTTGCAGATAAGTTTAACTCTGTACATTCTAAACTCCTTCTCTAACATTTCTTCTACTGTGTTATCAACAGATTCTATTATTGGGGCATCTTGGTTTGTGTGGGGGCTTTGTTTCCTCGTTTTTCTTCATGTCGTTTGGGTGTTTTCCCCCCTTAAAGTATGGATCGGAGGCACTACAGTTTCTACTCTGTAGACTTATAGTGTCCCTGAGGGTTTCCAGAAGGTTTTCTTTAAGGGGGAGACCAATATTAACAGCACCCCCTGTAAACCTAGTAGCTCCTGTGAAGACGTCTACAGTTTTGTCACAATAAACAAAAATCATGTGTTCAACTATTGTCTACAATATAAACAGTAAATTTGCTAAATGGGTTTACAATTTTAAATGGTAGATAAAGAAATAAAAGAAGCAGTGTAGGATGTGATGTTTATGAGGTAGGAGGAAAGAAGACAGAAGTAAAAAATTATAGGAAAAGTGAAAGAGGAATTGATAGACATTGGCTGAAGGAGAGAAATAGAATCCAGGGAAACAGAAAGTGAGAGGAAAAATATAGGCAAAGTTAAAAAAAAGTTAAAAAGAAAAAAACTGAAAATATAAGAATACACAACAAAACTGTAAAATACTATTCACATATCCTAGTCCTCATAAACTGATGCATAACGAATACTTCTTTTTTCAACTATGTTAGAGATGTTAGAGAGGGAAAAAACTCTTGATGGAAAATTGAAAAAAATGTTTCCATTGGCATTTAAAAGTTCTCAGCTTCCCTTCTCTACTGATGGGTGGGGTTGTCTGGAGTTTGATGGTTGCTCCTGTTGGGTGGGAGCCAGGCTGCCTGACTGGGTAAGCTGATAAAAAGATGCCCTCATACCCTCTTCTAATCTTCAGAACCAATGCAGCAAGCCTGGTTCATCCCAGTGCACTTCAGGACTTGAGCAGCTGGGGATAGCCTGACTGTCTCTTTCCTCTCCAACCTGTGCTTCCCCCAGGCAAAATGCCCCCAGTCTTTGACATTCTATGTGATTGCCAGGCCAAGACTGGCCCCACAGACCCACTCACTATCTGACAGATCTGGGCTTCAGATACCCCAGGCTCAGCCACGTTGCAGTTCCAATATCTCAGTGCCATTCCAACTTGCAGAGAGACCACCAGGGATGCACTCACTCAGAGGAGCAACCCTGTAAAGAAGTAGCAAGATGGCACCCACTAGCATGCCAGTTGGAAGACCTCAGGTGCAGCCAAACCCACAGGCACTCCAACACCAGACTCAAGGCCTTGGTAGGTGTCCCGACAGAGGTGACTGCTCCCCAAGATGGTGGTGGCAGCCATCCTGCAGGCCAGTATCCAAGATGGAGGCAGCCATGTGCAATCAATCCTGCAGGCACCCTGGTAATGGATGTCTGGGCGACAGCTGCTACAGCAGATTTTGAAAGATTATTTCAGAAATGAAAGCAGAAATTTTAAGAAATTTTCATGAAACCCTGTGGACTTCTATTTTTATAGTTTTTACAGGTAACATTTGAGAAACATTGAGCTTTTGAATCTACTGAAGTCACAGAATAAAGGACAAGTCATTTCTGAGAACTCTTCCACTGTCCTGGCTTGGCATACTGCTTCCAATTCTTATTCAAGAAGTGGACAGCAGGGGGTTAAGAATGAAGGATCTGGATATTTGTGTTTCTGGCTCTGATGGGGTGACTGTGTCAGTAATACTCTGGGAACAACACAAAAGCAAAGAAAAAATGTCAAAATGCCCTGGATAACCCCAGCTGGAGAGCTGCTTAAGGTGGCCTGCCTTCAGCTGCCAGGACCTCAAAGGAAAGGCAGTTGCTCTAGGGCTTATAATGCTCATCTTAAGTTCTCAAAATAATCTTCAGGTTGTATTGTACTGGGCTGAGTTCTTCTGGGAACCTGAGGTACACAAAGACTCTGCTTCAAAACAATTCTGTGATCAAGTCAGAAAGATTTCAGACATGTCGCTCCAAGCAACAGGCATGAGTTTATTGAAGGAATAGGAAAAGGGAAAGGGGACACTCTCAAGGGAGAGAATGGGTCCTCCCAGAGAAGAGAGGGGCACCCCAGTTTTATAGGGTATTCTAGGGAAGTTTCCAGAGTCCCATCTAGGTCCACCTCTTGACTTTTGACTGATAACAGAATGGCATTGGATTTTTAAGTCCCCTCTGCTATGACAACTCTAGGTCACTTAGACCCATTGAATTTTTTTTTTCATTCAAAAATATTTATTGTGATTCAAAAAAATGTTGTTATTCTAGTTTGTTCCAGACACTATGTCAGGCATGGTGGATACAAAGATGAGTGAACTGAGGTCATGCAAATACACAGCATTACTCCTAAGGTCACTGGTACTACCACACTTGAAGCAGCCAGTATTCCTGAGAGGGCAAAGAGACACCACTTTCATGGAAGGAAGTAGAAAATGGTAGCAATTTTCTGGAATACAACTCAACAGTATGTATTTATAAGCTTAGAAATGAACGTATCCATGACTTCAGCACTTTCCCTTCTAGATATTTACTTGCTGGTCACAAGCATAAGATTTACTATCCACCAAGAGGACAATGGAGGTCCCTAATTGGGAGTGACCAGCTCTCATCTGGGAGGCTCACCTAGTGAGGCACAAGCAGGCCCTTAGAGGGGGTTTTTGTGTATATAGGCTCCATCTAGATGCAGCTGAAGAAAAGTCAGCATCCACCTCTGGTCCCTTGTCGCTGACTAAAGCACACTTTCACATAAGGGCACTGGCTCTCTGTTCCAATTAGTTATCTCCCCAGAACTCAAGACTTTGTAGCTTACAGCCATTAGTGTATTCCATGATTCTGTAAGTCAGAAATTTGGACAAGGCACAGCAGGGTGATTCTTCTGCTCCATGGAGCACCAACCAGTGTGTGGGGGTGTCACTTGTGATACTGAGTTGACACCTGGGGCCCTCTGGAGTATACAGGATGGCTTTTCTCACAAGCCCGGCATTGGTGGGAGCAGTTCTCAGGCTGGGCTCAGCTGGGCCTCTTTCTCTCCAGCAGACTGGTTGAACTTCTCATATTATGGCTCAGGATTCTCTGGCTATCTGAACCAGTCTCTTGTGGCTGCCAGTTCCTGCATCCCATGGCTCAGCCAAGCCTAATTCTGCTACACGTGGATGGTTTTCCACAGTTCATAAACCATCTTCTGAGCCGGGCTGGAGGGAAAGGGGGCAACAACTGCTCTGCTGCTTCAAGCTGGAAGGGGCAGCGTGGGGCAAGCAGTTTGGATTTCCCTTTTAAAAATTGGGTCAATCCAGGGGTCCACAGTAGAAGTCTGGCTGGGGAAAAGCAGGTCGTAAAGGCATCTGGGGGTGGGTGCTTCATTTTATTTAACTGGAGTCTCTATTAGTACTGGAAGTTACCATTATATGCTATCTGTTCTGTAGGCGATGGCTTATTATCACAAGTTACGTAGGTTTTGTGTTCTTGATGCCGTACCTCCTTACAGACAAGTTTAATTTGGAGAATAGCAGCTTGATAAATTTTCTGCTTTAAAGGCTTGTATACCAATCTGAAGGCTGGTGGTAGATGCGGAGAGTGTCCTGGTGAATGGAAGGTGAGACCAGCATCTCTGGATTTTTAACAAAGGAGGAATTATCCTTATCTCCCTGAGTTTTGGGATCTGGTCTGTGAAAAGAGTTACACCCTTCAGGTTAAATTGGGTTCCTCTTATAGACATTATTTGGGGCCTGCATTCCTCCTGTGGTGTTGGGACTAACGACACGTTAACTAACTCAGGCTGACTCCTCACTCCCTGGCAAGGGAGCAAGGTCAAGGCCTCAAAGGCGGTTTCAATAGTTGATGAGGATAAATCGGACCACCGTCAGGGATTGGTTAACGACAGTTCCGCCAACGTGATCAGCTCGTGTTGGCCATATAGCCCTATGGGACTCTCGCCTGTGTGAAACTCCTGTGCCTTGCTGACCTTTAAGCTGATTGGTTCCCACCTAGCCTCCACCCTACATAAAAGCTGTGTGACTTCCTCAATAAATGAGTTCCTGCTGTGACTGGTCTCCCTGATGCACCTGATTGTCCTCCGTCCAGAGGGCTGTGTGCGGGTGGTCAGTCGGTCCTACCTTTCCCAGTCTGGCCTTTTTGGGGAGTGCTCCCTTCCCTTGTCACTGGTCGAGAAGAGCAAGGGGGCTTAAGACCCCGGCACTGCGGATAACAGGTAGTTTGCTGAGGAACGTGACATATTTTGTCCATTTAAGTCAGACAGGCCTGGAGGTAATTGCTTCTTGGAAAAGAAAGCATGTGGGGGTCAACACAGTGACCCGTTTTATAGAATCACTTCCTTAACCTCATGGTCCCACCATTCTCAGCTGTCTGCTCCTCATTCCCCACTCAAAGAATTTGGGCTCCTAAATTCTTTTAGGGTATTGGATGTTGACTAATTCTGGTGGCTTCCCGCTCACAGAGGGCAAAGTTGGGGAAAAGTAATCCAAAGTCCTTGTTCTCCACTAGGTGAGACATGGACAGTTAAGAGTATTTAGCTTCAGGGCAGTTCAGAGGTCCATGTTGGCAGTTGGTAGGTGACTGGACAAGGTGTACATAGGGCAGGGATCATGCTAAGACAACAAGAAATGAGACAACAAAGCAATTTTGCAAACAATTAGCACAAAAGAAATCAGTATTATTTGCTGGTCTCTAAAACCAAGAAGATGGTAACTCATTAAAGATTTAGGTGGGATCTATATGCCACTGATTTGTGAGTGGAGGCCAGTTAAGGCTTTAGAAACATTGACAGCATTGTTAGAAACATATACACAACATTTAGTTCTTATTATGCCACAGGTGTCCCCTTGACCTGAATTAAAATATCTAATGCTGAGTTTTAAATATAGCTTTTACTAGCATTACCTCTGTGTTTAATAGATCTCTGTAGCTGTGACACTTAGGCCTTTCATGGTAATGTTAGGCCTCTGATGTGACAAATTACATCTTTTAGACCAATATGAGGGATAAATAGTGGGGCTAGATAATCACACCAGCAAAACACAGAAGCTCAGATAAAGCCCACCTTTGTAGGAAGTTAAGATTTGTATTTCTCTCTCTGACTCAGAAAAAAACTTGTGATTCTGGTCCTGAAAGTCTTTTATAATAATTATCAGGCATTGCTGTCTAACAACTCTTCCTTTATGGCCTCCAGCTTTACTTACTTTTGGTGGGACTGACACAAATGTATGTCTTAAGTTACTTTAAAAGAACCAAAGAACCATTGTCTTTCCTTTTGAATGTCAATGTATGACTGTGCTTTGGTCATATTCTCCTGCCAGGTGTTTAACACCAAGTTGGTTGAAATTGAGCTTGTTCTTATCTACTGTTAAGAGTCAGTTGAGACTCCTCCGGGGGCCACCTTAGGAACTTGTGAGAAGCCTTTAGCTCCTCTAGCTTTTCCTCTGCCAGTTATGCCATCTGACAGGATGGGTCAGGGTCTTGCTGACCACATGTGGTTTCCCTTGGAACCATCAGGGACAGTTCCCTCTCCAGTGATCCTCCTCTTTGTAGAATGTGCACAGGTTGGTTTCCTGTTCTCTAGGGTCCTATTGATCTCCCTGATTGGGAGGTCAGGTGACTCACCAGAGTTGCGAAGAGGGTTGTGTTGTTTATTGGGTCTTGGGTGATCTTAGAGGGCAAGGGTCAAAATATTGTCTGCTTTATCCTTGGCCCTTTTTCTTTCTTGACTTTGGTCTCCATGTTTTCATTTTAAACCTCTATCATTTCACCAGTTTTGAAGGAGTACGGACTTTGATTTTAATGTCTACAATTTTACAGTTATCCTTCCATTAAATTGGGGTCAGTATTAGTACTGGAAGTCAGTCTCATATCCTGTCTGTCCTGTAGGTGATATTTTATTGTCTCAAGTTAACTCAGGTGAGGTAGGGTCTTTGACAAACCTCAGGTAAGTTGGTTTATTTTTGAAGCTGATCTTTACCTCTTTCTTAAATATCATTTTACAAAGTTCTCATATATAGTTTCCTGAGTTTATATAAGTATCAATTAATACAATACAGCTTTACATCTGAAACATGAATCAAACAAAATCTAAGAGGGCTCCTAACTTTCTGCTCATGGAAAAAATGGCAAAGCAGTATGTTCCACATCATTAACCTTTAAACAAACCAGGCTGTCCTTACTACTTTTCAAAAATACATTTAAATTCCCATCCCAGTGTAAAGAATAACATGAAATTCCATGCATACCACTTATTGATGACAGGTAATTTGTATCCAACTATAAAACATTAAATAACATAAGTAAATCCCCAACTAAGTTTGTTATTTTTCATACCATTACAGACAACGTTAGTTTGAAGAACACCAGCTTGGTAAAGTTCTCTCCTAAGCTTTAGATTTTAGAAGATTTATATACTTGGAGGACATGACTGCATCTGATATACAAAAATACCAGTAATAGTTAGCATCACAATTACACTGATGTCCTTATAGAAACCAAGTTTAACTTGTAAATAAAAATTTAGAATCCATAGTGTAGGGTAATAACCTAAAATAACAGTTTTTTTTTTTAAGAAGAATTGTACAAACCTTAATTCTTTCAAGACTAGTTACCCTAAATAATAAAACCTAAGAGACACAAGAAATTATCTTGATAGATAAGAGCACATCAATGTTTTAAGAAACCCTAGGGTTTCAACACATGAAAAGTTAGATTCTGGTTTATATCAGAACATTAAAACTTGACTTAGAAAAAAAAACCTTAAATAACTTTAAATGAATGGTAATCATAGCTAACTTAATCACACACAAACTTTGAGTTTTACCCTCCACAAACCTTGTGCACAATCCTTACTTAGACACTCTATAACTTGTTTACTTTACCATACAAAATACTTTCTCACCCAGAAACATTTGTTTCCCATCTAATTTTCCATAGTAAAATATATTTCCACACCTGTAACTTTCTTATATTTCTGTCCTAGTTGCTGACTCTTCTTTATATTAAATTTGTATCCTGAAACAACCTTATGAAATTCTAATATTTTTCCCATCATTCCTTTTAATAAGATGAAATTCTTTATGCTACTTACAGTACTTAATTGGATCACAGCTGAAGCAGTGGCCCATCTTACAAAATTGCTCCCTTAACCTCTGTTCCCACCATTCTCCTCTGCCTATTCCCTAGCAATATTAACTCACTTCCAGCAGGACATAGAAAATTTACTCCTACAGCTCCAATCCTGTGCCCCCGCTTTGTGCTATCTTGTTATTATGTCTGTGTGTTCTAAGGGCTCAACAGGGTGTTGCTGTAGTCATTTGCTTTTATGATTTCAACTCTCTAAAGAGGCTGGGAGAAGGCAGAGACAAGTGTATTCAGCAGGTGTCCATATTTGCCTTTGCTTCTTCCTGTTACTTCCTGGCGTGGTCATCCCAGGGTGGCCCTCCTCCTTTGGGTGGTTATCAGCATGTAGATAACATTTTCATCTCACAAACACAAAATACAATTCTATGCATGTTGTTTTATGTAATTGCTTTCTAAGTCAAGAGAAAAAAGGGAGAAGAAATATGCAATTATAGTATCTGCTATAATTACCTGTGTAGTCATCTTAATCAGCACTCTTGTTTTAATGTGAATTGGATTTAATGCCTGGTAGCACTGGCTTTTAGTCAGGAGAACTTCTTTTCGTATTTTTTTTTTAATGGCAATCTGCTAGAAACCAATTCACTTGGTTCTGCTTGTCTGGGAACACACTCACTTTTATTTGTTTTTGAAAGATCGGCTTTGCAGTCATTACCAGGGCTTTGCTTCAGCCCTGCAGATGTCACTCCACCACCTTTGCCACTGACATTTTTCTGATAAGAAGTCACTATTAATCTTATTGGGGTCCTTATAAGCAATGAGTGATGCATAAATGTGTGTCTGTGCTGACAACCACCCAGAGGAGGAGGCTGGGAGGGAAGTCACATCAGATGGCTACACCAGACAGTAGCTCTAATCCACAGGAATACCGAGGTGCTCGTCAACATGGGCTCCAGAACAGGTGGTGTGTGCTTGACCCCACTTCTCCCAGCTTCCTTGAAGACATGAGACTATTTTCTCCTATGACTTTAACAGTTCTTTTGTCTTTTCCTCTGACATTTTGACTGGAGTGTGTGACTATGGATCCCTTGTGCTTATCCTAGGTAGAATTCAGTTGTGTCTGTGTCTGCCCATAATTTCAGATTAATGGGGGATTCATTGGGGAGGGGGTGATGGGCACTGTTCTATTTTACCTTTAAACAGTAGTGACATCATTTATAACCCCCAAGCTACAAAAGGGGGGAAATGGCATTTGTAAACTACTTGATTCATTTTTTAAAAGGAAAAATGAAGATAATAAAAGTAGGGCAAAAGGAAAACCAACAGTGAGATGATAAAAATAAACCTAAGCTTAGCCATAAATCATCATTAACATAAATAGAATGTCCAATAAAAGACAAAGATTGCTGGACTGGGTTCAAGGAAACAAAACAAAGTTCTGTCTGTTCTGAGGACACAATAGGAAAGTTCTAGGTGAATTGTTATAAAAAGATCAAATACTAGCCAAAAGAAACTTAGTTTGTCTTGCATTCTGCTGTTGTGTATAACTAAATAGAACAAACAATAAAAGAAATTTAGTCTTTCTCTACTGACAGTACTTGTCAGACAGAGCAGAGTTTAAGTTGTGGAGCATTGGTTCAGATAAAGAGGGTCATTTCCCAAGTCTTAAAGCATCAACCTATCAAGAAGGTATAACAATTAAATGCTTATGCACCCAAGAACATGGTTTCAAAACATGTTAAATAAAAAACTCATGCAAGCTTCCCCAGGGAATCATTACAAACTTACCCTTGCTGCTGCTGCTGCTGCTGGTGATGGGGTGTTGATAAACAGATGGGAAAAGGGAATGTGCTTCGCCATAAAAAATAGGTGGGTTGGGATCAGGCAACTCAGTAGCTATAAACTGATTTTGCCTTGGATGAAAAATGATGAACTACTACGTAAAAGGGCTGGGGTCCACCAACGTGACATGTAAAGTGTGGAAAAATAGAGACTGCTCATGCACATCCAGGTAATGCCAATCTCTTCCAGGCAGCAAAATGTGAGCCCTCCCACTAGTCCTTTCAGAAGATGGTGGAGGGACCACAGTCACATGCTTGCATTTAGGAACTAGGACTCCAAACTATATGTGATAAGTGGGAGTACTCAGCAACAAGACAACACTGTCCCCACGGATGGGGCTTAACCTGCCACAGCCGAAGAGCCAGGAACGGCTGGTGAGGCACCACCGCAAAGCCAGTGCTGGAAAGAGCAGCACCCCTGCTGCCTCCTCTGGACCAGGGCACAGCTGAGTCGGGGTCCTGTCTGCTGCTGCCCATCACTGGACATCCAGGGATGAGGGGGAGGAAGACGATCTAGGAAAGGCCACTTAGATCGTCCAGGAGCAAGTCTACACAGCTTTGGAAACCACTGGAATTTCTAGCTGTAGAGTTCTGGGGAGGCTGAGAGAAAAGGAGAGAACCTACGCTACCCAGGATGCCGTGATCCGGAAGGGTCTGCAGTTCCTCCATCTTGTACGCGTGTCTGTTTCCTGTGATTACAAATGACCCAGAGTCAGTGGCTTAAACAACACAAGTTTGTTCTGCAGGGTAAGGCTCTGTGTGTGGGTCCCAGGAGGCTGAAGTCAAAGCACTGGCAGAGCAGAACCTGTTCTGGGCCTTTTGCAGCTCCCAGAGGCCACTGTCTCCAGGGGGCTGCACCTCCATCTTAGGCCTCATTCTGCCCCTTCCTCATCGACAATTCTGCCCCTATCACCCCCAGGTGACCCAGCATACTCCCCAAGTTGAGGTTGGCCAATCAGCAGACTTGACTCCCCTTTGCACATAAGGCGACCTGCACAGATCCTGAGGCCTGGGGTGCAGACGTCTGTGGCAGGCAGGGTGAACAGGAACGGGCAGCACCTGAGGCCTGGGGCATGCACCTTTAAGCATAGGTGAAAAGAAGTCCTACTTTTACAGCGGGTCAGTGACTCAGTGAACTCTGCTCTCTCCACGGGTGATACTAGCTAAAACACTCTTGGCTTAAAGAAATTCGAGGGTTGGAAATGCTTAACTAGCTTAGCGAAGGAGGCCAAAGGCTTTGGGCACACATTCAATGTGTTCTGTTTCTTCTCTCTCCTTGAAAAGGTTCCCACAAACATCAAAATAGAGCAAAAAGGGAAGTGTCCTACTTTCTGTCCACCATCATTAGTTAAGTTCCTGGGTGTCACCATGAGTCTTTTCTGTGAATGGACGTCATTTCTTCTGCACGCTCACTGCCTGCCGCCTTATGCCTCAGAACACGCGTTCTGTCAACTCCCCAAGTGTCGCCAACTCATCTTCAGGTGCTTGCCCTTGTCAGCTGCGGGGAGGAGGCGGGCAGACCTCAGAGGTGTGGGCCTAGGCTGGTGCTCCCAGGCCAGTGAGAGGAGGCGAGGGGCAGGACCCAGTGGCCAGCCTGGACCTTAGTTCAGAGGGGACTGTAGGGAGCCTGAGGTTCTGATGTGAGCTCGGCCTTAGAGACCTCAGGAGGGTCATGAACCACAGCAGGACAGAGTCCTGCCCCGGCTCTGTGTGAGCTGCGTCTCCCGCTGAAACCTGCAGACTGGATATATGACCTTTGACTGGACTCTTGCCCAGCATGTACTAGGGGCAGGACAGCCCTACTGAAGGAAGGGAGGAGTCCCTGGGGTGGGCAGGGGCAGGGAGAGAGAGGCCTGTGCTCTGCTGCTTGGCAGGGTCCGGGAGGCCTGCCCTGAACAGAGGACATGGCTATGTGCCCTTCGGCACAGAGCTGAGATTCCAACATAGAGAAGCAGTGGCCCTGCCACTGTTTCTTCAAAGACTGGCATGGAGGAGAGCAGCAGAGAAGCCCAGAGTATGGAGGGACCTCCCACCAGAGTACGGAGACCAGATGAGGTGGAGCAGGCAGCAGGCCCTCCTTGAAGCCTGGGCCCTGCAAACGTTGCTGACAGATGCAGCCGAAGTCCTGAGATCCGCCTTGGATTTCCCAGCAGGAGGAAAAGCAGTGTGGATTCAGAATAGCTATGCCCTGAGATCGGTATCCACTGTACTTCCTGTGCTCTCTCCCTCTCCTGACCTTAGCTCTCTGACCCCTAGACCTCGGGGAGTCCTGGGCTGGCGAGAGCCGGGCGCTCTCCCTGCCTTGTGGATCCATGTGCATCCATCCGTTTCACAAAGGGGAACGCAGCTGCCCTCAGGGCCATCTGAAGCACAGCACTGTCAGAATGCTCAGGTGAGAGGGGAGCACGAGGCCCAGGGAGAGGAGCCAGGCAGGGTGGTGTGGGCCCAGCCAGAGCCAGGGGCAGGACTCACCCCAAGACGGGGCTTTCAGGTGCAGCAAATAAAAATACAGAACACCCAGTTACATTTGAAGTTCAGATCAACAAGTGCTTTTAGCATAACCATGTCCCAGATATTTCCCAGAACATACTTAGACTGAAAAATGATTTCTTGTGTCTGAAGGGCTTTACCTGGAGATCCACGAGACCCAATCCTTTCCAGGGCTCAGCCCTCAGAACCTGTGAACTCAGGGCCTCAGGGAGAGCAAAGAAAGCAACGCAGTCATTTAATTAGCAGAAACCTGGTTATGCTTTGGGTTAATATGTAGAATTAAAATAACATGTGAAAAACAAAGCAATTAATAAGAGTAGTTTCATGTCACCCCTCAGCTCTAACCTGGCATCTGTCAGTTTCCTAGAATTTGAGTCTTGGCTGCAATACTAAGAAGGGCCACTAGGGGGAGACTGGCAGGACTCGTGGCTGACACTTCACCACCTAAATCCTGGGACTCCAAAGAACTCAGATGCGATTCCTTTGTTGCTGCTCCTGCTTCTGAAAATGCCATTGTCTTTTTATGCCTCCATGTCTTTTTATTCCCACCCCCCTTCCAGCCACTCTGACTCCTATGTCCTTCAAACTGTGCAGACATCCCTGATGCAGGTCTCCTTAGTGGGCCCTCTGAGACCTGCCTGCACAGTGGGCTGCCTGGTCACCACCTGGTGAGAGCTTCTACCTCCTGCCCAGCTCAGGACCAGGAGCTTCCCAAGTGCTGGCCAATCAGGCAATCGCCAGGGGGCGCCATTTCCCCTGAGCTACATCAGGTAGGGAACCGCTAGTAGAAGTGGCCTCCTGTGCCCCCAGAGACTGAGGAGCGGGAGGCTGTCCTGCTTGACTGGAGAGACAAAGGTGGAGTGGGCGGCGGGAGCCCAGGCTGCATCACTGGATGGAGGCGGGGACCCCGTAGGCCTGTCCACCCAGAGCTGGTGCCGGCAGGAGGATACAGTCTGCTGAAGGTGGCTCAGAGGGATGAGCGGGACAGAGGACCCTGAGCTCCTGCCAGGGCCTTGATGGACAACCAGTGTTGGAAAGCCACCTGGAAGAAGCGTCCTCCCGTCCCTGGGGTGAGAACCCGTGCCAGGGCAGGCACACGGCCAAACGTGGCATCTCCTTGACGTATGCTGGTACTACACCTGCAGAAGCTGAGGCCCAGATAGATGCAGGGGCTGGACTGCGGACACACAGCTTGTCTGGACCAGGCATCTGCCTGCAGAACTATGCTCTTAAGACTGCAGCAGGGTAGGGACCAAGTCACTTGCCCGCAGCCTTCCAGACACCAGTGATCTGCCATGGCAGGGTCACCGTGCTGATGCTGCCTCTGGACAGGTGTGACCCACCCCTGTGCCACCCAGACATGACCAGCTGTGGAGGCAAGCCTGCCTGCCAGGCTGCACTGTCCCCTGTTCCACACAGAGCAGGATTCATTACAGCCCAGATGGAAGGGCTGGAGGGGACTCCTGGAGAGGCTTCCAGAAGTGACTCCCAGATGACAGTTGGGATGTGGCTCCCCAGGACACTGCCACCTCTGGCTCGAGCTTCAGAATGCAGTTCCAGGAGGGGAGTGAAGCACCATTAGCTTCAGGAGCCTACGCTAGGTCCAGGGTGGAGGCCACACAGCTGTTACTCAGCCCTGTGAGACAGAGACCAAGGGATGGTGTGGGGGAGCCAGTGTCTCCAGCAGCCGCCCTGAGGTTTGGGGCACAGAGAAGGCATCTGAGGTGACTGGGGCATGGCAGGCTGGTGAGGCCACTAGCTCAGAGACTGCCGCACTTCCACTTGGGAAATGGAGTGGTTTGGACATGGATATGGGGACGTGCACCACATTGTGGTGTGATTAATGCCTATGAATTTTATTCTTAAGAAAGTGAAAATGCCCAGTTTCATGTCATATATATTTTGCCACAATAAAAATTTTTTTCAAAAGAGAAATTTAAAAGTTGCCCCACATCCAATAGGATGGCTATCATAAATAAATAAAGCAAACCAATTAAACACTGGGAGGAGAGGAGAAATTGAAGCTGTTGGTAGGAAGATGCAAAGTTGCTGTGCCAGGAAATGGTGTGGCAGTTCAGCAAAACAATTGCAACAGAGTTGCCACCAGATCCAGCCTGCCCTCCTGTAGGTGCAGACCCACCAGAAGGCAAAGCAAGCACCCCCAGGTGCTCAAAGCAGCACGGTTCAGAGTAGCCACATGCAGAAGCAACCCAAGTCCTCATGGAAAGACGAATATAGTGGAATATGACACAGCCATTAAAAGGAAGGACATTCTGACATGTGCCACCCTGAGGACACGAAGCAAAGTGAATGAACCAGCCACAGAAGGACACGTGTGATCTGACAGGAGGCTCCCAGATGGTCAAGTTCATGAGACAGGAAGTAGAGCAGGGGTGCCAGGGCTGGAAACAGGGAATCCCTTTACCAGGTAGAGTCTGAGTTTGTAAGAACTGAACATGCCGAGATGGCTGAGGTGCTACATTTTATGTTACATGTATTTTGCCACAAATTTTTTTGAAAAAGTGACCTTGAAGAGGAAGGGGAGGGGAAGAGGAGGACCCAGGCAGGCTGGCACACAGGAGGGAGGATGGGCAGCAGGAGGCTGGCCCTAACCTCACTCCTGCCCCAAGGACACAGGAAGCCTTCATCCTGGTAGAGGTGGCCAGAGCACAGCAGCCCAGAAGGCCACAGCAGCCTGCCCAGAAGTAAAAGGGCACATTTGCATGGGTAAGCAGGAAAGGAAGCCAGTGTGCGCCTGTTACAGATCTGAGTGGAGGTGTGGAAGGTGCCGGGGTCATTTCCAGGGAACACGAGGTTTCTAGCCACCGGCTGGGACTAACTGACTCTCTGGGGCCTCTGCGCCTCTCTGACTTGAAGCTGTGTGACAGTCCACAAATTGTAGCCAGAGAGGTAGGGCGAATTATTCTGGGTGCATGGCAATGCGCCAGGGAACACGGTTCCCGCGGTCCTGCCTCCCGCTCAGCACTTGCCACCTGTGCAGCCTCCAGCAGGGAGGCTCCAGAAAATCACAGCTTTCCTTCATGTGGGAGATGTGAGACCACGCTCACCTGTCCACGCCCGAGAATGAGACTGGGCACAGTCAGTGTTTTATCCCCCAGAGTGCAAGGGGCTGAATGGTCCCCTGCTTCCTCATTGGCTGAGTGCTCTGGGTGACAGTCTTCCTCAACACCTAATCTTAGTGTCTCCTATTGGGTTAGGTAAAGAAATACCTTGTCCCACCTCCCTTGGTTTTCTAGTGGTGGGAAGGTCCCCTTGGACAGTGCCTTTTGGCGCCTACAGTTTATCTCTGCTGATGGGGGTGGGGGTGGGGGGCAGGGCTTCCTTCTCCCCTGTCTGTCAAGGGCTGTGAATCTTTATACTCTGTTGTTAACTGCTTGGAACTTTTCATTCTGCTCTATTTCCCCTCCAGCCGCCTTTCCTACATCCCCGGCATCTTCCATTTAAGGCTAAATACTGTGTTCTGAAAATGGACCATGGGACTTTCTATTTCTCACAAGTCTCTCCCCCCAACCCCACCTTCTTAAATACCTTTTGGTCTTCTGAGAAATAGAAAGTCTGACGGTCTGTTTTTAAAATACAGTATTTAGCCTTAATTGGGATGTAAGATCCCCCATTTTAGCTACAGCCCTTCCCTTTGCCCTCCCCAGTTTTAAATTAGCCAGTCACTTAGACTGTGGCCCTGAGCTCCTCTGGTCAGAGCAAGGGGTGGCTCTGCATGAGGCATGAAAACACACCCTCTGCAGAAGCAGGGTCCTGCTGAGTTCCTCCCACCGTGTGCTGACTCCTGGCTGCGCCTGGTGTTTCTAATAATCTCATGTTCGCGTTGGTTCTGTACCCTTGGTACGGCCATCATCCTGGTCTTATTAACTTTTCCAGGTGGAAATTGCCCATGGTAATGAGTTCCCCCTTCTGAGCTGCTTGGGTAGCCGCCCCAGTCGAGAGCCCTTGGCAAGGTCCTTTCCAACTCAGCTGAAGCTTGCCTTATTTCCAGGTCTTGATTAAAACCAAGTCACCAGGCCGGAGGTGATGAATTGCACACTCGGGAGGGGAGTCTGAGCAAGGGGTCCCTTTTATCTGAGGGATGATAAAGTGGAGGACATGGCCAATTAAGGAAGTCCATATAGCAGCTTATAATCAATATCAGGGTTGGCTAACTATACCAGCAATGAAATCCAGAAACACAGATTAAAGTATGCCTTGTAGGAGATTAGGAAGATTTGTAGGTCTTAGATTGACTCTGACAGAGCTTTTGTGATGTTTATCAGGCACTCCTGTATAAGAAACCCTTCCTTTATAACCTCCCAGTTTTACTTACTTTTGCGGGGCTGACACAACATACATCTCTAGTTACATTAAAAGAACCATTGTCTTTCCTTCTAAATGTCCACGTGCGGCTGTGTTTGGGTTGCACTCTCCTGCCAGTGTTTAAGATCAAGTTGGTCAAAAGTGACCTTTTTTCCCTGATCTATAGTCAAGAGTCACCTGAGACTTGTCAGGATCACTCTTGGGAACATATGAGAAGACTTTTGGCTCCCTTTGCTTTTCCTTTACCGTCAGGCCATCTGCCAGGATGGTTCAGTCTTGCTGACCACATGTGACGTCCCTTGGAAGTACCAGGGACAGTTCCCTCTCCAACCATCCTCCTCTTTGCAGAATGTTAACTGGTTGACTTCCTGTTCGCTAGGCCCTCTGGATTTCTCTGATTGGAAGGTCAGGTGACTCACCATAGTGGCAGGGTGCTTGGCGGGGTCCTGTTATTCCCTGGGTCCTGGCTGACCTTAAAGGGCCAGGGCCAAAATGTTGTCCACTTTTTCCTTGTCCCTTTTACTTCCTTGACTTTGGTCTCCAAGTTTTGTTTTTAAATATCCAGCAGGCCAGCTTTACCGATCTTGAAGAAGGAATACTGGGTTTTAACTTCATTGTCTATGATTTTATAGTTACCCTTCCACTTAATTGGAGTCATTATTACTCAAAGTCAGCTTTATATTCTGTCTATCCTATAACTGATGGCTGGCTTATTATCTCAAATTAACTCAAGTTCTTCTATTAGAAGCAGTACTTCTGCAAAACATTAACAGGCAACAGTTACAAAGTTATATAAGAAAAACAGAAAATGAAATTAACAAGACCTAAAACATATTTAGTTTGCATAATAGCTTTGAACCAAGAAGCCAAAGCACTAATGTGTATCTATTTTGTCTCTACAAAGGCCCATAAATTTATCATCTCAATCAGATATGAAATCCTTAACAAATTATACAGTCTTTTAAAATTCTTTTACAATCTTTAAATACATTTTACAATTTATCCAATTACTTATAACTTTATTATATCCCTGTTTATTTTTGAGATTGCAGTAATCTCTACAACAAAAATTTATCTTTTTAAAGCACTAATTCCAGAATATATAAAGAACTCAAAAAACTCTACACCAAGAATACAAATAATCCAATCAACAAATGGGCTAAGGATATGAGTAGACACTTCACAGAAGAAGATGTACAAGCAATCAACAAACATATGAAAAAATGTTCAACATCTCTAGTAATAAGAGAAATGCAAATCAAAACTACACTAAGATTCCATCTCACCCCAATTAGAATGGCGATTATCAAGAATACAAGCAACAATAGGTGTTGGAGAGGATGTGGGGAAAAAGGTACACTCATCATTGCTGGTGGGGCTGTAAATTAGTGCAGCCACTCTGGAAAGCAGTGTGGAGATTCCTCAGAAAGCTTGGAATGGACCCACCATTTGACCCAGCTATCCCACTCCTTGGCCTATACCTAAAGGACTTAAAATCAGCATACTACAGAGATACAGCCACATCAATGTTCATAGCTGCTCAATTCACAATAGCCAGATTGTGGAACCAACCTAGATGTCCTTCAGTTGATGAATGGATAAAGAAACTGTGACATATATATACACACACACAATGGAATATTACTCAGCCATAAAGAATAATAAAATTATAGCATTTGCAGGCAAATGGATGAAATTAGAGAATATCATGCTAAGTGAGATAAGCCAATCTCAAAAAACCAAAGGACGAATGATCTCGCTGATAAGTGGATGATGACACATAATGGGGGGTGGAGGGGGCAAGAATGGCGGAAGGAGGGACTGTATAGAGGGAAAAGAGGGGTGGGAGGGGTGGGGAGGAAGGAAAAAATAACAGAATGAATTAAACACCATTACCCTATGTAGATGTATGATTACACAAATGGTATGCCTTTACTTCATGTACAAACAGAAACAACATGTATCCCATTTGTTTACAATAAAAATAAATTTTAAAAAATTTATCTTTTGAGCATCACTGTAAATTAATTTAATTAAGTCTAGCCTACTTTGGAACCATCCTAACATGAAGTATGGTGAGAGCATTGCCTTATCTCAGGTGAGGTGGGTTCTGGACTAATCTTAGGTCAAGTGTTCTATTTCTGAATTTGATCTTTGCCTCTTTCTTAAGTATAATTTTACAAAGTTCTCATGTATTGTTTCCTGAGTCCACATGAATGTCAGTTACAATAATACAACATTGCATCTGAAACACAATCAAACAAAAGCTAAGAGAACTTTTAACTTCCTTTTTGTGGAAAAGGGGGTAAACATTCCCATGTTCCACATTGTCAACCTTTAAACAAATAAGGCTCTTATTATTATCTTTCAAAAATACATTTAAATTTCCATCCCAGTGCAAAAAGTAGCACAAAATTCTATAGACAATTCATTGATAACAGGTTACCTTTATCCAGTTACAGAACATCAAATGATATAAATCTGAAGGAGACTATTGCTAAAGACAGTTTTAGTTTGGAGAAATATCAACTGGTCAAGTGCTCTCCTAAGCTACCCTTAAATCTCTTTTGCATTTAGGAAACAGTGTTAATGATGAGAAACACATTTAATCAAAGTAAACAGGTACAAGCCAGGTCTTCGAATGACAGTGTGATCCTTCTGTGTCAGATACAATGCATAAGAGAGAGACTTACAGGCTACTTGCCTCTAAACCTACATCAACTTTCCTTTTACAGAACTTTTACTAACACTTAGGCTCAGACAAACATATTTAACTCCAGATGTACACATATCTCTAGTCAAATATATTTAGGATATGAACTGTATTGTAATAACCTAAAAGAACTGTTGCTTATTTCACCAGTTACAAAGTAATTATTTAAAAGACTTTAAACCAGGTGCAAACCCTAATCTTAAAGCTTAGTTTCCCTTAATAATAAACCTAACAGACACAAGAAATTATCTTGATAGATAAGAACAGATCAATGTTTTTGACTTGGTTTCACATCACTGCATTGGAATTTGACCTTAGACAATTCCTTAAATAATTTTTCCTGCCTGTACCAATTGTAGCCAACTTAATCATATACAAAAACTTTTTTGAGATATACCTTTCACAAACCTTCTGCAACTTACTTAAACATAACTTGTCTACATCCTTGGTTCCTCTCTTTATCTTGGACTTTAGCACAAAAATATTACTTTGTCCTGTAAAACACTTTCTCATCCAGAAACATTTCTTTATTCTTCCAATTTTCTTTACTAATATGTTTCTATATCTATAGCTTATTTGCATGTCTTTCCTTTGTTCAGACCACTTTTAAAATTTATATTCTGAAACAATCCTTATGAAATTTCTTAATTTAGACAAATTCCTCCTTTTTAATAAAATGGAATAGATAACTCTTTTTACAGTACTTAAAAAAAAACACAGATAGGACTTTTTGTTTTCCTTGCACATAGAATTACACCTGTTAGAATTTTAACTCTTAATAACCTTGCTTTTACTTTAGGCTCAGAAGCAAAGCAACCTGAAAATGGTTTTTTAATTTATCAACTTATGAGAATGCATTCAATACCCCCAAATATATGTTACCTCATCGAACTTAGGAAGTCAAGAGCACTTCTTAAATTTAAACTTAGCAGTTGATGCTTTAGGGTTTTAACTTTGTAAATTTGTCAGACGTCTCCTCTAACATTCATAAATTTTTATCCCATTTATGTTAAATCTAATTTACCCATATTTAACTTAGATTGCTCATGAAAACCAAGGCATCGGACAAGTAGAGTTAACATCTTAAGTCATTTATTCCTGCCAATGAAAACTCTTTCAAAGCAATGGACATTGCACTTTAAACACTTAATAGAAACTAATGTTTTCTTGACTGACTGGCCTGTAGAAAAACAGGTAGCTTAGTAATTTCAAAGACATCTTCACTCTTATCAATGTAAATCGACCCTTTAGAAACTAAAACGGAGCCTGTCAGAGATGTTTACAGTACGACCCAGACATGGAAAGGGCCTGTGCCGTTGGGGACTTTGGGAGCAGAGCCAAGGTGGGTGCAGAAGTTGAGGGCTCAGCGCCCACTGTACTCCCGCCCTCACCACTGTTTATTGTCCCTGCCTAGGCCGCTTTAAAATAAAAGAAGGCCAGCACAGATGGGATATTTACATGGTCCTTCCCTGTCCCTGGGCCTAGGACTTTTTATTCTCCTTTTCCGGTAGGTTCCTGTAACCGAGTTTCCCCTGGGTGCCCAACCCCCCCGCTCCCTGTGTTTGACCCCCGTTATTGGAGGGTCCCTGCACACTCTGACCTCTTGCTCTGCCAGCCTTTTCCCTCTCGGGAGAATGGACACAGCTCAAGGCTGCACCCGTGCTTCCCGTCCAGGGCAAGCTTCAGTCACACACACTCTTCCTCCGAAACCGTCCGCCCCGCCCAGCAGGACTCCAGGCCAGCGTTCCCCCTGAGCTGCTGAAGCTGCCTGATTTCTGTGGGGCCTGCCTTGTTCCCCCCAGTGTCACTTTCACTGTCCTCCAAAACAGTCCCAGGTCTTTCTGTGGCCTCTGCAGGGAATGGGACATGGGAGCAGAGCAGGCCACCCAAAGTGGGGTGGGAAGAGTCCCCCCTCTCCAACACGGTTCCATTCCAGGCTGGCACAGAGATCCCAGACGAGCCCCCGAGTTGTGAGAAACACACTCACCTGTCCACATCTAAGGACCAGACTGAGAGATACAAGGACCAGCACAAAGGGAGGCTTTACTTGTATGACGGTCTTGCAAGATTGGGTGCCTGGTGGTCAGGGTCACACAGATTGGGTACAACCTGTACCCAATCCCTATCCCCTGGAACACAAGGTCCCTCTCCTGGTTTCTCACTGGCTGAGCACTAGGGGGCGGTGCACAGTCTTCCAAAGGTCACTTAGGTTTTGGGGTCTCCTGTTGGGATATACACACACACACACACACACACACACACACACACACACAACATAACCTTTAGTTCCCCACTCCCTTTGTTCTCTGGTGGTGGGGAAGGTCCATTGGATGGAGTGCCTTTGGGCACAGTTCATCTGTCGGTCAGGTAGGCCCCTTCCTTCCCACCTCCTGTCCATCAGGGGGCTGTGAATTTTTACACTCTGGAATTAACCACTTGTAACTTTTTAAAATTTTTTTAAAAATTTTATTTGTTCTAATTGGTTGTACCTGACAGTAGAATGCATTTATGTTTTGAAAGCTCATACATAAATGGAATATAACTTTTTATTCTGCTCTATTTCCCCTCTAGCTGCCTTTCTTAGATTCTAAGTCATTTTACATTTAAAGCTAAACTATATTGTGTTCTGAAAATGAACGACGGGTGGGACTTTCTGTTTCTCACAGGAAAAGGTATCAGACCAGGACGCCTTGGAGAGTAGATGGAGTGCCATTGATAGCTGCACCCGGGACTGACCCAGGTGAGCAGGGCATAAGTCACAGGGCAGACTGTCCTGCTCCAAAGCAGCCCTGGGTGCACACACCCCCAAGCTTGAGCAGCAGAGTAGGGAAGGAGAGCTGAGGCTGCCCAGGGCTACCCTCTGTCCACATCAGGTCACAGCAGTCACCTGGCCGTGCTTGACCATCATGCCTTGCAGGGAACACAGCAAGGGGAACTCACAGGTAAGGTGTGCAAGCTGACCTGCTGGTTTCGTATTTACATGAAGCGGACAGAGTTCGCTAAAAGGTGCAGCCTGAACCTTAGCTGATGCTCCCTGCCTCCCAGGCCTCAAGATCTCACCTCGCCTCCTTCCTGTCTCAGGAAGGCTGCCCCTCCTGGTCCCTGCAGAAACACTGCTGGAGCCTTCCTGCGGCTGATCCAGGCCTGACGTCCCACGTTCCACTGAAAAAGCGAAGGCGTGTAGAGAGGCCACCGTCCCCAGTCCTGCCATCCTCTCCCTAGGAGCCAGCACGCTACAGCCCTTGCTGTCACCAGGCATCCATCTTCTCTTAGACGCTGTGTCCAGGGCCCATGCAGGCGGGGCTGTGAGCAGGCACTTGTCAGACAGACTTTGCTTGGGACATTCCGTCTCACGACGCTGGCCAGGCTGGCAGAGTCGAGGTTGAGAGTCAGTACGGTGCAGTGCGCGGACCCAGTCCATATGTTTTAGACTTTCCCTCTGACACGCCAGGCCTGTTCATTGCACATCATGTGTGGGGTCTTCCCTGCAGGGCCAGAGGCCTTGTGGCCATAAAGCCTGACCTATTACTGTGTGGCCCTTCTCAGGATGAGGAGCAAAGGGAGCTAGTGAACAGTGGTGGCCACAGCCACTGGCCAGCCCTGGGCCCTGTCAGGCCCCAGGAATCAATCGCCTTTCTCCACACTGTTCCAAGCCCTGCTCAGCAGTGGGAGCTGGCCTGGGCACAAACCTGTCTGCACCAGGACCTACTTCATGGCTGTGGTCTTGTGTGACAGTTCTCTGTCAGGTTTCAGGGACAAGGACCCACAGCAGAGATACCCAGAGCTGGGCTGTGGATAGTGTGCAGCACCTACCCCATGAACTCTGTGTGTTTCCAGCTTTGGAGGCTGATTCATTTCCCCACCTACCAGGAGGGTCACCAGATAGCATCCAACATCTGCCACGTGGCAGACCCTCAAGCAGGTGGCTGCATGGTTTTAGAAACTGAGATGACTTACCCACTCGCAGAGCATTACTTTAAAGCACTGTTCAGTGGTTTCTCGGGCACTCACAAGTCACGTAGCCCTCGCCAGGATCTGCTTCCAGGACATTTTCATCACCCCATGGAGACACCCTGTACCCAAGAGGGAGCCACCCCTTCCTCCCCTCCCCCGCCTGGCACTCACTGCTGCGTCCTGTTCTCATGCATTGGCTTCTTCTAGATGTTTCACATCACGGGAATCAGGAGCTCTGCAGACTGGCTTCCCTGGGGTAGCACCTTCTCTCCCAGGTTCTTCCCTGTCGTAGCTGCTTGTCCCTTTTTCATGACGGTTGATATTCCATTGTATGCATAGGCTGCAATTCACTGGTCACTCACCAGCTGATGGACACTGGAGTGCTTCCAACTCGTGTCCATTAGGATAAATGCGACTCTGAGCAACCCGTACACATTTTCCTGGGAATGCATGTTTCCAGTTCTTTGGGGTGTGGACTAAGGCGTGGCGTTGCTGGGTCAGAGGGTGACTCTGTTCAGCTTTCTGAGGCATTGTGAGGGTGTTTTCTAAGCGGCCACACCATTTTACATTCTGAGCACTTGTTTTTAACTCTTGCGTGCTACCCCAAGGATATTTAAAACAGCTGACTCCATTCCTGAAATACTACAGGGGAGTGGGAAGTGCACTGAGGTGACAGGTCAAGGGGTGGGGACAGGGACAGGAAGAGGCAAAAAAGTTCCTGCTGGGAGCAGGCCCTGGGCCCCTGCTGGGGTGTGGGCACGAGTACTCAGAAGTGGCTCTGGAAGTCCTCGGGTAGACTTTGTGTGCAGGTGGTGACTGTAAAGATTTGGAGGGAGCCAGGCTGGGTGGCACGCACCTATGACCCCAGTGGCTTGGGAGGCTGAGGCAGGAGGATGGCAATTCAAAGCCAGCCTTGGGGTCTTACTGAGACCCTAAGCAACTTAGCTAGACAGGTTGGGGATGTGTCTCAGTGGTTAAGTACCCCTGGGTTCAATCCCGGTACCCCCCCCCTCCAAAACGTTGTTTATATCCGGAAAGAAATAAGAAGAAGTTTGGACACGAATTGACTAGAATACAAAATCGGGCGAGTTTGGGGAACCTAAGGGGATCCCCGGCCTGCTCCTCACCACCCGGAGTCCTCTTCTCCTCTCTCCCAACATAGGTCACCCAAGCGAGCCCTTCAGTCCTCAGAGGGGCAGAGTCGGACGGGCTGACTGCGCTCTTTCTCGCCGCCACTGGAGGGCGCCGGGGACACTACCCAGCGGCAGATTCGGAAGCGCTAGTGGTCATCTCCGTGGTCCCAGCTCTAGCGTGGCACCCTCCGGGAGCCCCCAGCAGCCCCCAGAGTGCACCCCAAGGACTGCCGGAGGTGGGTCTGCTCCTCCGCGCCGCCGAGGGATGTGGAGGAAGGCTTTTGTGAGTGGGGAGAACGCACACGTCTCCTGGATTTTCACAGTAAAACAGGACCTAAAGGAGTCGCTTCGGCCCAGACCTCTGCAGGGCGCCAGCTGATTTTCTTCTGTCTTGGGTATGGACACGGAGACCCCTGCACTGGCTTCTGGAAGAAAACCAGAGTGTCAGTGCCCAGGAGAGCTGGCAGGCTCTCTGGTGCGTGCACTCTAACACACGTGCAGGTATTGAGTACCCCTCTCAGTTCCTCACCCAGGCACTGTCCGGAACCTGTGATGCCCCCCACCTCTCTCTCTCTCTCTCTTTTCCTCCCTCCCTCCCTCCCTCATGTGGATTGAGCCTAGGGCGCTTTTCCACTGAGCTACATCCCTAGCTCTTTTTATTTTTTATTTTGAGTCAGTATCTGCTAAGTTGCTGGCCTTGAACTTGCAGTCCTCCAGCCTCAGCCTTCCTAGTTGCTGGGATGACAGGTGTGTGCCACCACACCTGGTCTGTGATGTCTTTTCTTAACAGGGAAATTGATTTTCTTTTAAAACAGAATTTATTGAAGTGAAATTTGTGTAATATAAAATTAGCCATTTTACTTTTGCAGTGCTGGGGATGGAAATCAGGGTTTTGTGCTAGGCAAAGCCTCGATGGCTGAGCAACACCCCAAGCCCCAAATTAATCACTGTAAAGCAAACAATCTGTAGTTTTTACTACATTAACAACAGTGTGTGCAACCCTCATCTCTATCTAATTCCAAAGTTTTTTTTTTTTTTTTTTTTTAAACAATGACTGTTCTGCACTTTACTTTTTTGAAATGGGGTCTCACCAACTTGCCCAGGTTGGCCTCAAACTCTGAAGCCTCCCCAGCTATTTCCCAAGCATTTTTCTCACCTACAAGTGAAACTCCTTTTCCTTGCTGTGCCTCTTTGATGCTTATTTGTGCTTATTTTATTACTGAGCACCGACCATGAGTGCAAGTCTGTGGAGCTGGTGATTCCTGAAGCTGAGCAGATAGTCTGCCCCAGAAGTCCTTGTCCTGGATCTCTGCCAAGGCCTGAGGTGCTCCCTCTCCTGCAAAGCAGCACCCCCTCTCCCAGACAGCAGGGGGCTGGGCTACGGGACGTGCCCCAACTCTGCCCACCCTTGCTTGCAGACATCGTCAGTCACAGCACACTCCTATTGAACGTGGGAGACCCAGCGCTCCTACTGAGTGCAGGTGCCTTTGGCAACCCCATCAAGAGAGCCGTGATACCATGCACGCTGACAGAGATACAGATGTGGGCATTCCCACCAATGGGGTCTTGGCCTCGCAGAGAAGCACTCCAGTTCCTACCCATGCCTCCAGGGAAACCTTGAGAAGTTATCCCTGCTGGTCCCTGTGGGGCTTAAGGATGCTCAAAGAATTTCTGACAGAGCACTGCAGGAAGCAGAGAGACTGAGGACAGAGCAGAGATGAAGCAATGCTTAAGCAGGGTTTTGTGGGATGAGTAGGAGTTTGCCAGAGCATGCCCAGGCACTGGGCAGAGAGCAAACACTTGTAAAAGCACTGTGACAGCAACTAGGATTGAAATCTTGATCTGTCCCCTCCTAACTTCCTAGGGTAAGCAACTTCACTTCTCTGAGCCACGGTTTTTGCCTTTAAGAAGTCGGGGATAGTAATAGCGTTTCCCCGTGTGAGCTTGGAGGAAGAAATGGGAATAAGGGGTGGGGCAATGACCATGACCAAAGCCTCTGCTCTCACTGAGCTTGAACTTGCCCATCTGTACAGTGGGCAAAGAGCGCCCTCCTCAAGTGCCATGAAGATTCAATGAACATAAGCCTGACGCAGCGCCACCTAGCGTCAGCTTTTAGAAGTTCAGAGATGCCAAGGGTACAGGGAGGGAGTCCAGCAAGGCACTCCCCAGCAGGGTGCCCTGCACAGCCCCTTCCCTTTATGTCACCGGACTTTCCACATCCCTAAACTGATTGCACCTGCTCGCTGTGTTGCTGGGGGATTGAGCTGAGGACCTCTAGGCCCTCGGGGGACAGAATTGCACATGTTGAGAGCTCTTGGTGACAGGGAGGGCAGGCCATTGCTTTGGGCTCTGGGGACTTGTGCTGGTTACACTGAGTGGCTCAGGTTGATGGTACCTGGCTGCAGCACTGTGCTGATGGGGACCAGGACCCATCTCCCGCCAGGGATCTGCAAGCCCTGAAGTCAGCAGAGGCTGCTGAGACCTCTGCAGAGTCAACCAGGGGGCTGTGAATCGTGACACCAGCAGGCACTGGAGTGGACCTGGGCACAGTCTACCCTAGATCTGCGGTAGCGGTCGTAAGTGTCCCGACCTAACACTCGGTAGGCTCTGCTGTGCTTTATCCTGTAACAAACGTAAATACGCAGGCATCCTTGGCAAGAGCAATAACCGCCCCAGCCCCTCAGATCGGCTGCAGTCCCCAGCACCGGCTGGCCAGTTCTCGGGTCCTCGTCTCTCATGTCACTCTGCCTAAGTCCATTTTACACACGAGAACCCTGAGGCTCACAGGGGTCAAGCGACGCGCCCAGGGACCCCGGAGCAGGAGAGCTCTAACCCGGCAGCCTCGCTAGGACGCAGTTAGCCCGGCGGACACGTCCTGACGACCTGGCTGTCCCTTCAGCGATTCTAGGGCATCCCAGGAAGGCCCCGGGTGCGGCCAGCACCGAGGACCCACTGCCGCTGGGGCAGACTGCAGCTCTGGGCCGGGCCCGGGAAGGTCAAGGTCGCGGCGGGGCCCCTCGGCGTCCCCGCCCGGCTGAGGGGCCGGCCTCGCGCGGCGGCACCGCCCCCGGCCCGGGTCCCGCCCCGCCGGCACCTCCCCGCGGCCCCCAGTTCCGCGCTGCGCTCGGCTGGTCCGGGGATCGCAGCCCCGAGCCGCGCGGGGCGGCCCTTCGCGGGATGCGCGGCCGAGGCGGGGGGCGCGCCCGCTGGCCGGCGCCGCTGCGCTCGCTGCTGCGTGCCTTTCGGGCTCGGGACGCTGCCGCCGCCCCAGGCCCGGCGCAAGGTAAGCGCGCCACGGGAGAGGGCTCGGGTGACGCCTCCGGAGCCGCGCCCCTGCCCTTGGTCATTGCGGTGGCCAGCATCCCCGCTGCGGCGCCAGCCACCGAGGTGGGCGCCTCCTATCTCCGGCTTTCCCCTGCAGCGAAGTCGCGCGAATATGTCCCCTCAGGGAGAAGGGCAGTGCGCACAGTGGTCAGGAGTGCTGGCCTTGGGGTCGGGCAGTCCCGGGTTCGGGTCCCCCTCTGCTCGTCACATAACCCTGTGTACACCCCACTTGCCCTCGTTGTGCCTCAGTTTCTTCGTCTGTGAAGTGGGGACAGTACTTGGGTTCACCGGGTGGCGGTGGCGCACAGCGCTGGCCACCTGTGGGAGCCTCCTTCAGTGGTGCCAGCCCCTGACCCCCTGCAGGGCAGGCAGCTGGCCCTGGAGCCAGTCCAGATGGGATCTTCAGCAGGCCCTAGGAAACTGGGAAAAGGAGACCAGCACATGGAGGGGGAAGGGGCTCCAGGGTGGGGAGGGGCTGGTCTCCAGCGGACAAGGAGAGCGTTCTATGCCTTGTACCAGGTGGTCATTGACACTGGGGCCCCAGGCGTGCAGGGGACTGCACAGAGTGGTGAGGATGGTCAGGCCAGAGCTTCCTGCTTAGCCCCTGCTAGGCTTCCCCTGGGCTCCACTTGCAAGATAGAATATCCTGGAATCTGTTCAACCAGTGCCCCTGGTAGTTTGGGGCCAGGCCAGTAAGGTGACTGTTTTAAGACTCCTCAGGGGTTCTCATCAGTGGCTTTCAACAGAGGGTGAATCTGCCTCCTGCTCTGTGGTGGTCACTCCTGGCAGGGTGGCGTCCCCTGGCATCTAGTGGGTAGAAGGCAGGGATACTGCCTACACCCACAGTGCCCAGGATGGCCCCCGCTCCTCCCTGCCCCCCAAAGAGAGTCTCTCTCAGGGCAGGGTTAGTGCTGAGGCTGGGAAGCCCTGAGGTAGGTGGGCCACAGGGCTGAGAGGGAGGGATACTGGTCAGCAGGGTCAGCAGGCATCCTGAAGGCTGGGTTCCCTGTGGTGCCAGGAGGGGACCTCCAGGCTCCGGCTTTGGGTACTTCTGTGCTGTGAGCAGAGGGGCCCAGAGCCCCAGCAGAGGACGGCTGGTGGCCTTTCTGAGGGATTGCACCCTCTGGAACGTCAAGCACCTGTGAGCATCGTCCCCACCCTCTTGGTGGCCGGGCACCAGGTGGAGCCAGGGACATGTGGCCCCTCTAGGTTGCTCTCCCTCTGATGAGGCGGATGCTGCCTCCTCTAGTGCCTGCACACAGTGAGTGCGCAGGGGGTGGCTTCCTCCTACTAAAGCACCCTGCCATTGGCGACACCTGGGGGCTGGGTGCACAGTGGGTACGTCTGGGTTGCTTTCGGGTGCGTCTTCAGTTGGGCAGCATGAGATCTACCAGCCACACTCACATGATGCCCCACCTGTTCCAAGTGCACCTTTCAACACTGGGCATTTTAAAAATGGTTCTGTGGCCTCTGCCTAGGCTTTAAGGGAGGCAGGGCCCAGCCACTGTGACCCACTTTTGCCTGGGAGAAAGCAGAATATTTAGTCAGTGGGCCAGCAAGTGATAGCAGCCACTGGAAATGCTGCAGGCGTGGGTGCTGGGAAGTGAGACCGGGAGCAGCCCCCTGCCTGCAGGGGCGTGTGCCCAGCGGGGGAGAAGGAGCTTAGACATGGGAGGGAACCATACCAAATGTGATTTCAGCACCGGACAATGTTGGGGAGAAGGCTGGACAGGGAGCCACTGAAGGAGGGCCAGCGGCTTCAGGCCTGACCGAGGAGGAGGGAGCACCCCCAGCTGGCGAAGCCAGCTGTGGCCGAGGTCCTGAGGTGGGAGTTAGCCGTGGGATTGAAAAGCAGAGGAGAATCTTGAGGCTGGAGTTCTGGGCAAGGTGAGGGAGCTGTCTGGGGCCCTGAGTCCTGGGCCGCAGGCTGGGTGGCGATCCCCTGGGGTTCTACCTGTGCGCTTCGGGGCCACTGGCAGACCTTAGTCTGAGGGGAAGCTCACTGGGTCTTGGATGTGGCAGCAGGCTCTTGGGGGAAGGCTCTGCTGCTCAGAGGACAGAAGGGTGGCTTCAGAGCAGGGAAAAGTGGGAAGCCCTGGGACACTTCATGGCAGGGCTGGTCAGACCTGGTGCTGCCCCAAGTCCAGGGAACCGTGTGGCTCTGCATCCAAGCACTGGTAATAGTGCCACTGGTGGGGTGAAGGCGGGGAGGTGGGAGGGAGGACAGGCACTCTGTGGTGATGGCACTAGCGGGTGGGCCAGTGCACAGCTGCGTCTGGAGCTGGGGATGCTGCTTGGTCTGGAGACTCCCATCTGGGGCACTGGGATGGAGGGCGTGTTGGGGCTTTGCTGTCACATCCCAATATGGAGTCAGAGGGACCCAAGTTCAGATACCAAGTGTTACTCTGGAGCAAAAGGCCAGGGGCCCAGGGGAGAGCCAGGCTGTGTGCCCACCACTCTGGGCACTCTGGTGGCTGGGTGTTGACAAGGTCTCTTGCCCTCTTTCCTTCTGGAACCAGAAGGACTGTACAGCTGCCTCTGGGGCTCAGGCTGACTTCTTTTGTGTGGCTGATTCCTGGAGCTTGCTTTGGGTGAATCAGCTCCAACCTTAAAGGGAAAAAGTGCTGCTCGCGTGGCTAGTGCTGCTTTGATTGAGGAACGAATTAGCCACTGGTCCCTCCAGACTGTGGAGTCTGATTAGGAAGTGCTGACTCCTCCCAGGCTATTTCTGCACCAAATGAGTTTTTAAACAATTTTTTGAAGGGAAGACATGATCGATGCTATCATGACATGCCCCAGCCCATGGCATTGAAAGTGGCTTTAGGGGCTGGAAAGGCTGTTTGAAATTTGATGCCTGTTCCCCTGCTGCTGGAGGGAGGCTGGCCAAGGCTCCCAGGCAGTCACTCAAGACCCACCTCGCCCGCCCGGAGCTGCCGGTTCTTTAGAAAATGTAACAACAGCCACTGGACCTTTCTGGAAGCAAGTGGCTGAAATGGACTAGGACCTGCAGAAGTCCTTCAGTTTGGGGGAAACTCCAGAGCCTGGCCTCTGTTGCTCCCACCAGCATGTCCTTGCCTGTCCCTAGCTCTGGTCCTTGAACTCATCACCAAGGCCGGGGAGGGGGACATGCTGGGTGGCTGAGCTCAACTCACAGGCCTCCCCAGGTCAAGGATGGAGCCTGTGTCCCCCCATAGCGAGGTGTAAGACTCCCAGCAGGGAACTGGGGCATACAGCAGAACCCTGAGGTGGACACAAGCCCCAAATCCAGCAGGCTTCCAGCTGCCCCTCCGTTACATGGGGCCACCGCCTGGGTACCACATGGGTGGCCTGTAGACCCTGCCATTGACTCAGCCTGCTACTGCTGTCTCCCTCCTGTGACGCTGTGTTTGGAGGCAGAGGTGATGTCCCTCCAGGCAGCAGTGGAGGGCCCTTGAGGGTGTATCCAACTCAGGGTCCTCCTGTTCCTGAGCTCACCCAGGACAACAGGGCCTTTCCTTCCCAGGGGTCCTGAGGTCCATGTCCCTTCCCCTCTCCCCTAATGTGTGTGTGTCCGCTACCCACTGCCTTAGGGACTACTGGCTGCTGGTGACTAAGCTGACAACTCCGGCTGTAAAGAAAAAGAGTCTCTTTTGTCTTTAGAATAGGCCTGTTCTATAGCACCCTGAATACTCATTGACTGATTGTGGAATGTTTTCTCCAACACAGGTGATAGAATATAGAACTTGGGGGGAAACACACACACACACACACACACACACACACACACACACACACACACACATCACAATCCATTCTCCAGTGAGCAAGTGAGGCTGGGACCTGCAGGCCCTGCCTTGCCCCTTCCTGCTTCCGGAGGCAGCTGCAAATAGAGGTCAGGTCAGGTCCGTCCTTTCCACCAGACTTTCCCACCCTGGGCATGCAGGTCCCCGTGGAGAATATGCCATGTCGCCTCCTATAAGTTTTCGGGAAGAGATGGCACCACACGGCACGTCTTGTTCTGAATCCTGGCGTTTCACCCAGCAGCGGGTCTTGGAGATTCATCTGGGTTAATAGATTCTGTCTAATTGCTTTAGAGGCTCTCTGGCTTCTGCTGGGATGGCCAGAGGTCCTTGTCCCAGCCGCTCACTGGCAGTGTGGGAGCGTCCTAGGGGAGCGCAGAGCTTTGGTGGGAGCCGAGTGTGGAGGGGCGAGCTTGCTGGGGGTCCTGGGATGATCTGCATTTATCGTGGTGTTGCTGTATCTCAACAGCACCCTGCCCTCCCCCCGCTGTCTCCCCAACACTGGTCCTTCAGATCTGAAACTTGGCCAGTCCCAGGGAACAAGGTGGGATTTCCTTGGTTGAATTTGCATTCCCTTGCTTCCCTGGGAGGGTTCTTCTTATGTTAATTGGCCGTTTGGATCAGCTTTCTGGGAGTTGCCTGAAAACCGTTTTCCTAGGAGATCCTTAGTCTTTTTCTAATTGGCTTGTAGGAGCCTCTTACTGGTTGCGCGTCTAATCTGGTATTTTGTTCTCTACAGCTCGTCCTTTAACTTTGTTTGCAGCATCTTTTCTGAAGCTCCTGCTTCCCTGGGTGCTGCGTGCCTCTGCCCTGGCCCAGCAGGGGCCTCGTGTGTGCGCCCCTCCCCTGCCCACCATCTCTTCCTATCCACCCTTACTGGTTCGGTTTTTCGAAGATATGTCGTGATTCTCAGTGGGTTTCCCGAACAACCCAGGCACGGCCATTTGTTCTTAATTTGCCACCCACACCCTGCCACCTGGAGCCTGGCCCCGTGTTGGCGCTAATATTCTGTATCTGGGAGCTGCAGGTGAATGGGCGCCAAGCAGAAGAGCTCATGGTGGAGGTCAGCGGCTCAAGGAGTGGGTCAGGCTGGAGCAGGACCCGGCTCTGGGCAGGGGGCGGGGCTGCACCTTCCTCTCAGGCCCCGCCCTGCACAGCTCCTGTGGGTCTGAGGGACCAATTGCTTAGGGATTTCTGGCTTCACAGCCCTTCCTGTGCTGTGCCCAAACTGGACCTTTGTGTGTTCAGCTCAGGGGCAGATCAAGACACTCAGGGACTCTAAACCCAGCTACCGATGCCAGTACCCTTCCTGCCAAGGGTTTGCCAGAACCATAAAAACAGAACCACAAAACAGCTGTGAGCTTAGATGCGCGTGGAAATCAAGGTTGCATCTGTCTTTTCTGATTTTCTTGAGTTTTTGTTTTGGTCCATTGGGAGGTTACATTCTTGTTCAGAAATGCCTCTGTGTGGGAGGAGCACACGTGCCTGCACATCGGAGCTGCCCCCACGTGCCTGGGGCCATGCCCCCCTCCCACAGAGGATCCAGGGATGTGGAGTGGCTCTGCCCTGGGTCTGCCACGCTCAGAGAGGAGCCCTGCTCAGCTGGGTCTGCAACGACTGCAGCATGAGTGAGACTGAACTTCCATTCTCATCAGCCGTGGAGCTGGCCCTGCCATGTTTCACTGCCACCAAACTAGCTGGAGCTGGCTGCTGGCAGGCACCTCCTTTGTTGATCCCCCAAAGCTCAGTGAGTAGCCAGCCTGGGCACTCCCCTGTGTCCTTCAGGCCTCAGCCTTAGTGTCACCTCCAGGAGAGGGCCCTGCGGCTGAGCTTGGCAGTAACATGTTGCCCCGCAGGAAGCTGGCAGCTCAGGGTCCTCTAGCAAAAGAAGTTGCCTGTGTAGCTCACACCTGTAGCCCCAGCAGGGCTCAGGATGATGCTGGCATGTCTGTGACCACTGCGGTGCTGGGGGGTGGCTTATGCGCAGGTGCAGATTCGCTCACATTCCGGGGTCAGGTGCCTGCGGCCTGCTGGGGCCTCTCTCATGGGCTTGCAGGTGGCCCCCTCCAGGCCTGCCTTGCCTCTGCTCCTTCGCACCAAGGTTTTCTGTGTGTCCAGATCTCTTCTTCCTTGAGGACACTGGTCAGATTGGAGGAGAATGCACCCACAGGGCTCATTTTAACTCAGTTGCCTCTATAAAGGTCCTGTCTCAAACAAGGTCACATTCTAAGTTTCTGGGGACCAGGACCTCAGTTTCTGTACTTGGGGGACAGTTCAGGGGTAGCTCACTGGGCATGAGGGTGGGGCCCTGGATGCCCCGCAGGGTCTGCAGGAGCAGCTTGTGTTCTTAGCACTAGTGTCCCAGCGGAACGTGCCCAAGCTCTGTCCTCATTCCTGACCCGCCTTGGAAGTTACCATCCGTCACCTCTGCTGTGTAGTCTACCAGGCCTGATTAGGGGGACCCGACACTGACCTGACAGTGGGAAGGACAGTCACATCGTGAGAACACTTGAGGAAGATGCCATCTGCCACTCACTCTGAAGGAGCCCTTTCCTTCCTGGCTCCCTAGACCAGCCCTCATGCAGCTGCCCAAAGCCCGCACACCTGTGCAGCTGTGCAGAGGGGCTAAGCCAGCAGGTCCCAGTCTCCTGACCTGCAGACAAGGGGGCTTCAGGCACACATGGGCTGCCTTCTGGAGTCTGACCTTTGGTGGCCAGGAAGAGGGTGTCCACCTCACAACCCTATGAATCCTGGGCGCTGGGCCTCTAAGAAGCATCCAGAGAGACAATGGCTTGCACTTGCCGCTGTGTTCAAGGCTGGTTGCAGGAGGAATCAAGCCTGGCTCAACTGACTCGATAGAGAGCCCTGGTGGCGGGCATGCCTCTGGCTGCACCCACACACTTGCCTTTGTGAAGTGCTTTACATCCTGGGGCTGTGTCACAGCTGGGAGTACTGGCATCTGAGTCGTGAACTTCAGTGAGTTCCTGAGCCGGGGGGACACAGGGCCCACAACACAGTGGTCATGACCCATCCTCTCCATGGAACAGACCCGGCACAGCTGCAGCTAGCTCACTTTCAAGTGCATGGCATACAGTTCTGTACCTGTCACATAGTAGGTGCTCTGAAAATTCTGTGGCCTAACCAAAGAACACGAGAGGCCAGATTATGGGGGCGCTGAGGGACTGGGTACAGAATCCCTTCTTCCCTCTCCTGTGGAGAAACCCATCCTGCAGCTCCCAGGGCCTCTTCCTTCAGGTAGGGTCTGGCCTGACATAGGCTTGTTCCTAAAAGAGGCCGTTAGCAAAGGAGTTTCTGTATTGGGCAGCACCTTCTCTCTCAAACTGCAGGAGGTGTGGCTTGTAGGAGTCTCCGGTGGGAGCTGGGTCCTCTGTTTGGAGAGGTTCCTAGGTCTTCCTGAAGCTGCCTTAGACTTTTGACATTTAAAAAAAAATTATTGTATTTTATTTGTTCTAATTAGTTGTACACGACAGTAGAATGCATTTATACATTGTGATAGATCACATAAATAGAGTGTGATCTCTCGTGTTTCTGATTCTCCATATTGAGTGACTTATACACCATTTCCACAGGCAGAACAAGAGATGTCCTGTCCACCAGACCCTTCCCACCATCAGCCTATGTGGTGGCCAGCACTGTCCTCCAGCCTCAGTGCAAGTTTCCCTGCTGCTGGCTGCTCTCCATGGGCACCAGGCTGCCTGGCCTCCACCAGCACCAGCCCACTGCCTGCGTAACGCACGGCACAGTTGGACAGAGGTTCCGGGAGAACCACGACTACAAGTAGGCTGTCCTCAGCAGTCAAGATTTCTGCTGTGAGTTCAGGAGTGTATGTCTCTGCAGCAAGTCCAAAGGAGTGGGGTTAACTGGACATTACCTGTCTCTGTGACTAAGTCTCTCTCTCTCTTTTTTAATCACATAAGGGAGTTTATTAAGCAAACAAAGTGTCTCCCTGCAGGGTAAGAGAGAAAATGAGAGGAAAGAGAATGGGCGCATGCAAGTCTCTTTTTTTAAGGACCCTAATTCCTATGAGTCAGATAATGAGGGCATTTGAGGCTTGCTGCGTATTCACATTTCTATTTTTATCTTAATGGCTTTGCTGTCTATTTTTTTATAATCCACATGAAATCATGATAAATTAGTTTCAATAATTGCTTGGCTAAACACTGGGGTAATACAAAATTAGAGGAGAGACCCCTCTTATTTCTAGATGACAGTGATTTCCAACTCAGAGTATTATGGTCACAGGACAGTGATAGCCACATCAGCCAGTGCCACGTGAGGGCTCAGTCCTGTCCCTGGCCTTTCTCGTTCACCTGCACATCTCTGGGAGATGGACTTCATGATGGCGTGACCTTGTTGGACAGATGCTGAAAATTGAGGACTATAGGGGTTGAGTGACTTGCCCAAGGTCACAGCTGGGAAGCCGGATCCGAATCTGGCAGTTTGCTCGGGCAGGCTTTGGAGTCTTAGCCGCTTTGCTACACTGCTCCTAAGTCATGTCTGTACTCTCTGCCCTTTTGTTCTGGAAAGTGCTTGACAGCTGGCTAATGCTGGGTCCTAGAGCCTGATTCAGGGGTCTTGAAAGAGGCCCTGATTCTGCCCGTCCCTCTGAAGGCCTGTCTTGGAGACATGCAGGTGGGGGCAGTGCCCGCAGGAGGCACTGTGTATCCCTCTGTCTTGCCTTGTGGGCTGCCTGTGGTTCTCTCCACCGACCTCCATCAGTTCTGGGGCCAACGGCAGACAGGAGTGCTGTCTCTTGGGATGTAGGGGTACAGGGCTGCACAAAAGTGGGAGAAGGATGCTTGGGGTTGGGTCGGTGTACCCTGCCCCCACCCTTGTCCCCAAGTCCCCGTGTGACCTTGCACATATCGCCCCCTCGAGCCTCGCTTTCCCTTACCTGGAAGAGGGGGCCAGACTGGCAGGAGGCTTCAGCAGGGAGATGTGCACGTGACTTTCTGTTGCTGCCACAGTGAGCTGCCACCTGGTAGTCAGGAGCCACTGGCCTCACCCTCTGCGTGGGCGGAAGACCAGGTGGACTCGGCAGGTTTCTTCTGGGTCTCGGGCTGAGATCCAGGTGTCCACAAGCTCTGCCTCTCACTGGACTTGCCTCCACTTTTTCAGGTCTCAGGACTGAGGTTCGCCTCTTGCTGTGGTGGCTGGGCGGCTCTCAGTTCCAGAGGCTGCGCATTCTGGGTCCCCCTCAGGACTGGCAGTGCCAGCGGCCGAGTCCTCACCCTTCACACCTCTTCCCTCCCTCTGCCCCAACCCTCGTCCCCTCCCCTCCTTCCCCTGTGCGTTCTTGGGCCTCCTGTGATTACACTGAGCCCATGGGATCATCCCGGATAATCTCCCTGTCTTAAATTCAGCTGATTATGAGCCTGAATCTATCTGCAGAGGCCCTCATAGCTGTGCCTAGATTAGTGCTGATAGGAAACCAGGCACGGGAATCCTGGCCGGGGCTTTCGAATTCTGCCCGCCCTCCACACTGTGGGTAAATGGAGGAGTCCTGCTCCCAGGATCCTTATGCCAAAACAAGCAACCTCTAAGGTAGGAGTACCTGAGCCAGGTGGCAGGATGGGGACATGGCAGCTGAGGGGACCCCCCTTATTACAGACTCAGCTGCAGGGCGCCTTGGCAAGAAGAGTTGACCAAGTATTGTTAAATCCATCTCTATTCTGGGCACTGTCACCACCCTGGCCAAATTGCCCTGGCTCCCCTCTCTGCCCTCCCCCACCCTCTGGCCACCTCTTTGCTGCCCTCCAGCCCTGGTGACCTTGGGAGAAGAAGGGAAACCTGCTCTGCTTTCCTGGCTAGAGACCCCACTTGGTTTCCTGTTCCCTGTGCATGAAACCCTCGACCCCACGTGAGGGGCACAAAGCTCTTGGAGCTCTGGGGGCACCCCCCACTCCTGCCCAGCACTGCCCTCCTGGGCTGCTCTCACTGCCTGTGCACTCACCCCTGGGCTTGGCTCACGCTGGTTTGGGGAGCCCTCTGAAGCCCCATGGGGCGTGCAGCACCATGCCGTGGCACTCCCTGGCGGACACGGGGGTCGCCAACGGGAGAATCAACCTGAAGCAGCACAGGCCTCATGCCCAGCGCACGGCGCTCTTCAGGCCCCTGCTTCTCCCACTGGAGGAGCTGTGCTGTTGGTCGTGCATCTTGGGATCTGATGGGGGCACAGCCCACCCCACCCTTCCCCCACACCCATGCTCCCTCCTGCTGACAGCACCCCCAGGGCTCTTTCCCCAAATCTGCAGGCTCCCCTGGTCCTGCAGTATCATGGGCTCACAGGTACCCCTAGCAACTGGAAGGAACTGAGGTTGGCGACCCAGAGCTTTGGTGGGGACCCCAGGGCAGAGGCTGCTGCACCCCAGGTCACATCACCGAGCTGGCCACCGCTGCTAACTAGAGTGAGGCCGCCCTCCCTGCAGGCTGTGGAAGCCCCCTCACTGGCAAAGGTGCCGAAATTTAATTGCGGAACAATTGCTCTCCAAATGCAGGGCCCCGGCAGTCCCCGCGTTCGGGTGCTGGGGAGTTTCGGTGAGGGGCAAGTGGCTGGGATCAGGCTCTGTGAGCACTCGAGGACCCCATTGGTGGCGGGCACAGATTGATTCCTGGAATTATCATCTTTATGACTACAGAACTTATGATGCATTTTTAAAGCATCACCTATACACCTAGTGCTATGGATTTTCTGTGATTTATAGCTCCACGCGAGGCTGTGTGAACTGACTCTGGAGAACACGGAGCCTGCCCTTGCTGGGGGGAGGGTGGTGACAGGAATCCATGCCGTGGTAGCCAGCACTCAGGCGCAGCCTCCTAAGGATATAAATCCAGGAAACATTGACATGTACACGTCTCACTGGAGGAAGGGGAAGTGTGGGTGACAAAGGCCATCATTTAAATGTGATCATTCTCTTTTAGAGTCACCTGTTGGAGCACACACGCGGTGAGCTTGTATCTCCGTGTTTTTACCGCACGGCACGCCTGTGCAGCTGCACCAGGGCAGGATCCCCTGTGGCCTTCCCACTCAAACCTGCCCATCCTCCCTGAAAGGCCCATCAGCTTCCTCCTGAGAGGGCCGTCTGCTCTCCAGCACCTTCCGTCAGGGACCGTCACACATCCCCAAGTCCCGAGAAGCCTCCGTGTTCATCTTCCCAGCGTGGCTCTGCCTTGGCCTCCGTGTGTCCCTGAGTGCCTGGTCCCAACCTGCCGCCGCCTGTGGAACTTGCTGGGGACGTTTGGGTGCAAATGAGGGAGCCAAGACAGAGGAGAACAGTCTGGGACCTCAGTGTCTTGCCCCAGGAGCCAGGGCGATCGCTGTCCTCAGGGGCACATTGCAGCACTGCACAGTGGTGTCTGACCTGCCAGGGAAGGACTCAGACAGGACCGTCTCCCCTGAGCACCACGGCGCCTGTCCAGGGTCGCTCTGGCCGCTCCCGCTGTGTGCGGGATCCCCTGTGAGCACGTACCACGGTCCCTTCACTACAGTGCCCGCTCACATTCTTCAGCTGAGAACCTCAAGGAAGTGGCGGTGTGCCTGATGGTGACTGGTGTGGAGGGGCTACGCTGCTGTGTGACGCCTTGGACTTTTGCACCCCACGTGTGTCTGCTCGGCAGGTTCCTGCCTGTCTCTGCCCAATCTCCAAGGCCTGTCACACAGCAGGTGCTCAGCGAAGGTTGGTGCTGTGGGGGCCTGTGCCACGGCCTGGCCAGTCCTCCACCCACTCCCTGTGACTCCGCGTGGTGCCGGACGCACTCCACTTCTTCCCCCCACGGGCTGGGTGGCAGGCAGGTCAAGGCAGTGTCTGGTGTCTGTTGGTGGCTGTGTCGTGAGCTGGAGCCGCACCTGGCAGAGGGGCACCGTGGCAGGGCGTGTGAATGCAGGGCAGGTCTGAGCTCCGGAGGGTCTTCTTGCTTTGGATCCAGGGGGAGCATCAGAGTCTGCCTCTGAGGTCTGGGGTAGCTCCAGCCACATCAGTGATCACCATGTTCTGGGGATGCTGGCTCCCAGCGAGAGCTGAGCAGGGAGTGAGCGATGTGCGCAGGGCTCCTTCATCCCCTGCTTTCCACCGCTGGGTCAGAGGACGGCCGCTGCCCCAGGCCCAGAGACATTCGACAGGAAGCAATGGGCAGTCAGAGCTGCAGAGGACACATGCGCCTGCCTGCGGCATGAGGGGTGCTCTTCACTCCCCGTGTCCAGCAGGCCTGCAGCTGGCCCCTCTCCTTCCATCATGGCACCCTTGCAAGGCAGAGTCTGGGAGGGAAGGACGGTGATTGGAATGTGCAAGGCTTGGTGGCAGCTGCACACAGAACGGGCGCTCGGCTGTGGCACAGCTGACAGGAGCCCGCTGGGCTGCTTCCCCGCTTTCCTTAGGGTCCCCGCTCCTCCCCTGCTTCTCTGCTCTGTATCCATCTGTCCTCGTGGCTCCCTGTGTGGAGTGTGGGGGGCACACAGGAACTACCAGAAGGCAGGTGACTATTGCCGAGCACCTGTGCTAATCACAGGGTTGTGCACTGGGCAGAGGGCCAGGCCCACAATGTGGGACCCTCCCTGCTGCATACCAGTTTTAGAGGGGCAACATGGCTGGTCTAAGGCCACCCTGTTGAAAGATACCAGACCCCCATCTTGCATCCAGGTTATTAACCTTTGCCTCAGAAGGACTTTGTGCAGCCTGAGAATGAACTGGACTCTAAGGAGGGCTGGACATATTCCTAGGAAGTCAGGGGATGCCCACTATGCCTGCACTCTGCCTTCCGCTGCCTTTCCCTGGGGAGACCATCAATGCTGAAATGCCGGAAGTTGTTTTACCAAAGCAGGACTTTTTTGAAGTCGTAGTTGTCATTGCATTGACCACCTCCCTGAGTAGTCCAATGGGCTGAGCCCTATGTAGAGACCCCCATCAAAGATGGAGTCCAGAGTCGAAGGAAGTCAAGTTCAAGGCTAAAGCTCCAAGCCCTCTAAGGACCGCTCCTGACTTGGCTGCTTTGGGTGCAGTTCCTCAGGTGACCAGCAGAGGGTGCAACGGCCCTCGTGCTGACCCTGCCCTCTGAGGCCGTGGTTTTGTCTTCTTTCTTTTGGTCCTTGAATTCCCACGCTGGTGTTTAGCCCTTTTGTCCCCCTTTGGTTGGTTCCCAAGAGTTTCGCCAGAGACCGCTGCTCGAGCAGTTCTTCCGAAGTGTTTGAGGTTTGCTGCTTTCGTTGTTTTCATGTTAATGGTGAAGGAGAAGCCCTGGGCCCTGGGGTTGAAACCAAACTGTCATGTGTGCTGCAGAGGGGTGGGGTGACCTCTCAGTCCTCACAAGGCCAGCAGAGGGGTGGGGTGACCACTCAGTCCTCACAAGGCCAGCGGGCTCTCTCGTGGAGCAGGGGCGTGCCACTGGGCACATCATAGGCATGCACCCACTTATCCAGCCAACAGCTGCTTCCTAGGCGCTGACCAGTGCCCGGCATGTTCCTGAGTGCACAGATTGCACAGAGGTCCCTGCAGAGCTGACACTGCAGCACCAGGTCCTTGGACCAGCAGTTGTCAGGGGCTTCGAAGGCACCAGGGTCCTAGGAGAGGAGAGCCCGTAGGTGCAAGCATAAGGGCAGTAGAACAGGAGTAACCATCCGGTGCTTACAAAGGCGGTCCTGCCAGAGGCTGAGGACAGCCCACCACCCGCTGCCTGCATGCTGGACAGGCCTGAGGCTGGAGTGCTCACGGCTCACGGCACTCCACAGGTGTGCTCCTTCCGACAGCCACTGCCCAGTGTGTTCAGCGCTGGCCGCTTGACCCCAAATGGCCTCACGGAGCAGTCCAGCAGAGGGACTGTGCTTCACAGACGGGAGACAGAGCTCAGAGAGGGCTCACCCAGCCCATGGGCAGTGGGAGCCGGTCTGCCCTGCCCTGGGGCTGTGCCCCCTCTGCCATCCAGTCTGGCAGAACAAACCAGCTCGATGGGTGTGCTGGGTGTTGCTCTGAGGCCGTGGACCCCTTTCACTCCAAATGCACCTTCTCTCTTTGGCCCCCTCCCCTCCTGCCCACCCAGGAAATGGGATCATTTTGATGGTTACTTGGACACCTGCCCCCCTAACTGGTTGATCATGAAAACATCAGCCTCCCCCGAAACCTGGGAGTGATCTGTGACTCCTCCCTTTCCCCCCAGCACGGCCATCACGGCCTGCAGGGACCCTGGCGCCAGCCTGCTCACTGCCTCTGCCTCCCCCAGCTGGCTACCATCACCTCCTGCCTGCAAGGTGGCCAGCCTCCTAATCACCTCTCTGCCTCCCCATCTCTGCTGGTCTCTCCCCTAACAGCTGCCAGGAAATCCTTTGCAGACCCACCTCTGCCCCCACTGGCTTTCTGCCATTCTTGGGACAAAACAAGACTCACTGGTGAGGAGACCTTGGGACGCTGGGGCCCAGGTCCTACTCCTCTCCCCAGTGGAAGCTCCTCAGGTGGTCTCTTTACAGGGACTCCAGAGCTCTCGCTGCCCATGCTGCCTGGCACAGCCCCCTCTCCTGCTTGTCTGTGTGCTTCTGCTTGCTGTTCATTTCCAGAGCATGGCTGAGTCAGACCAGGCCCTCTCGTCCCCAGATGAAGTCTCCTGCCCTCTGTAATTGGTTGATTGATTGAGCTAATTAGTTAATTCTGTCCTCTCTGCTAGACCTTGCACTCCACAAAACCAGGTCCCGTTATACTCTGTTCATTGTGCTATTTCTGCCAAGTCACAGTTTTGGCATAAAGTAGATGCTCAGGAAATGTTTGATGGATGGGTGGCCGTGTCTGTTCATCTGTACTTGTGTGAGAATGAACTTAGCTGCATGTGTGTGGAGGTGTCACTGTGACACCTTCCTGGCTGCCCCAGGGCGGGGGACAGTCCCTTTCCTTAAGCACTTTGTTTCTGGAGAGGCCCATGGGACACATAGGATGGATGTCCCGGCTCTTTGGCGACAGTGTCAGAGTCACCAGGGCTGCCCTGGGTTAGGAAGAGGCTCTGGGTTTTCTGATCAAAGACCTGCAGGGTGACCACTCAGTGAGCGTCTATCTGATCTGGAGCCTAGCAGGTCAGGCAGATTTCGGGGGTGATCTTGCCCAGCAGGTGAGTGTTGGCTTCTGGGCATCCCCCGGTCCAGAGCTGAGCCTGGGTCCCTCTACGCAGTTGGAAAAAAAGGAAGAAAAAAAAAAAAAAAAAAAAGAGGCAGCATGACTGGAAGAATTTACGTACCATAAAGCTCATCCATTCAAAGTATGAAATTCAATGGTTTTAGTGTATTTTCAGAGCTGTGAAGCCATTACCATAATCTAATTTTAGAACCCTTGAAACATTTCTAGCACCCACCTCCAAAAAAGACCTGTACCATTGCCGGCGCCCCCGCCCCCCATCCTAGGCATCTGCCAATCTGCTTTCTGGTTCTGTGGACTTTTCATGAAATGGAACCACAGGGCATGTGGCTGATGGCGCCTGGCTCCTTTCACTGATGCTGTTTCCAAGGTCCGTCTGCGTTCCAGCAGGTGCTGATGGGTGACTTCTCCTTAGATAAGTGGAGCACACGGTATTTACTCGTCCATCAGTGGAGCCTTTTTGGCTTCTCTAGGGCTCCTGAGTGACTTCCAGAGCCTTCTGCCCTCCCCAGGGATCTTGTGGAGGGGACAGTCCGACTTTCACAAAGATGCCTCCTCAGCTGGAGACTCCTCAGGACAGGTGGCTTCCACACTGGGGGCCCAGTCAGTCTCCGTCTGGAGACGCTGGGCTGGGGGCCACCAGTTCACTCAAAGCCTTGACTGTCTTCTGTCCAGCATAGTGCGAGGGGGTTTGCTAAGTATTTAAAAAAATTCAGAACTACTATAATTACAGAACATCTTGAAGAATAATATAATGAACAGCTCCATCCCTTCCCAGTTTTAACGAACCACGATATTTTGCTAAAACCTATTTTTAAAGCAATAATAAGTGGTCATGCCTCTAGTCTTCTGCCTCCCATGCACCTGGGCTCTGGGACTCAGATGCTAAACCCAGTCCTTTTGTGTGCCTTGACCCCTCAGCCATATGCAGGTGGGTGTAGTGGGTTAACACCTCTGGGGTACAGACCCTCGGAGGGACTGGAAATCATCTTTGTGACACAGACAAGGCACCAAGTGACACTGACTTCCATAGGAAGTTCCTTCTGTTCTTCGTCCTTCTGGTAACAGGAAGGAGGGCCCCTCCCTCTGGTGGCTGCCTGTCTGATCTCTGCACTCACCTGTGCACCTTTTCCACACAGCAGGTGCCATTCCAGGGTGCAGTGTACCTGGTGGGTGCCGAGTTAGCTCTGGAGTCACCGCTCAACAGCCTCAGACCAGCTGGGTTCCTATCCATAGCAGCAATGGCTTCTGTTCAGATGCATCTGTGTGCAGAGAGCTGCTCTAGAGCACATCTGGAGTGGGCAGCAGGGCAGGTGGTGAGGCACGGGAGGTGGGCGAGTGGCAGGCTGGGAACCACCTGAACTTGCTTGCCTCCTGCCGCCCACACCCCAGGGCTGCCTGCCTTCCCCTGGCCGTCTCCACATTGCCAGACCTGGGTCAGCTGGTCAGATTCTGGGGAAGGGCCTGAGCTGGCCCACGCATCACGCACTCTGACTGAGAGCTGGTAGTGTGGCAGTGGGGACCTGACACCTGCCTGTGGTCAGGGCTCAGAGGACTTGCTCCAGGAGACCCTCGGTCAGAAACTCGGGCTGGTCCAAGCCCCCCGTGTTCTGGCATGTGGTCTGACTAGCTTCTCAGCTCTGAAGTGGAGACGGGGCAGCTCTCACATCCTAGCAGTTGTGAGGAGGGAATCACAGCCTGGTGTAAGACACAGCCCAGGGCGGAACACGCTCGTCGCCATGGGCCAGCTCGTTAGTATGTGGACGGAAAGTGTCCAGTCCTGCCGGTTTGCACTTCCTTTGTTTCATGTTGTCAATTTCCACTCGCAGGGCAGTGTATCCCTGGCATCTACTGGGTGACCATTCTAGCCTTCCCTCCCTCCTTCCTGGAAGGCTTGCGGAGTGGGGACATTTCTGTGTTTGCTCACGTGGAGCCCTAAGCCTGGTGTGGTGCCTGGCACACACTAGGCTGAATAATTGGAGTGAATGAAGGAGTGAATGGCTCCTTCTCTGGAGGCACTGACGCTGCGAACATGGCTGTCCCTAGAGCCCCAGGCCGGCTGTCGAGTGAGCGTTCACTACTTCCCCATCTCTCCCTTCCTCCCTTGGCACTTAATTGGGTGTTGTTCAGCATGCCAGTGTGTTCCCCCTGCACCCCCAGACCCTCATAAGAGCAGCCTCACAAGGTTCCAGTCCCTGCTCTGCAGGTGGCAGGTAAGGACCCTGGCAAGCTCCCCTGAGCCTCAGTTCCATTGCCTGCCCGTGGCGTTGTGTGCAGGGCTGGAATGGAGGCCTCTCTCCCAGCGTCTCCTGATGGTTACTGGAATGCCCTCTCCTCTGGGCACCTCCTGGACCAGGCCAGGTGACCTGGTGCTGTGACTGCCCCCTCCACTCCTCGATCTGGCTTTCCTTCTCTCCATTGCCCTTGGTTGTTGTCATTGTCACTAGGGACCAGGAGTTACCTGTGCTCGTCCTACAACATGATCTAGAACTGTGAGAAGGGCCCGTTAGCACCTTGGTAGGCACCTCTGTGAGTGGCAGCCTTAGGGTACCACCTCCCTTGCTGGGTCCCCTCAGCTTCATTAAAGGTGCTAGGGAAGCTCACTGGAAGGCACTTGTACCCCTCCTGCTGCATCTTTTCTAGGGGCTGGGGGCCAAGGGAAGGCAGAGGGGAGAGGGAGGGGGCCCTGCCGGCCAGGCTGGGGGGTGGGGACTCAAGTCTTGAACTGCTCTCCCGTGGTGGAGGAGTGCAGTGGGACCCACTGGTCTCCACATCCCGGAGAGAGGAAAAGCCAGAGCAGCAGCTGCACTGCCGGGAGATCGGCCTCCAAGCCAGGCACCGCCCTCAGGGTCTCCTCCCTTCCTGCGGTGGGGGAGGAAGACGGACCGGGAAGGGACGCTTGCTTTCTCGTTTCCAGAGCAGGCTGGCATGAGGGTGGGCCGCTCTTACCCGCGATCCATCTTCCACTTCCCCCTGGCAGCGCACAGTTCAAATATTTGAGACCCCTCCCCATCATCACGCTCATTCTCACTCCCAGCTCCTGTGACGTCATGCTCCTCGCGCGGCATGATGGGAGAATCCTAATGTTTTCCAACAGATGCTCCAAGAACAGCTTTCAGATTAAAGCAATTGCACGAGCAAAGATTCTCCCTTTTCCCTTTTTTCGGGGGGGTGGGGGGTGGGTGGGGGAGGGAGCACCCCCAGACATTCCTGGACATCACCCCCTGCCCCAAGCACGCAATAAACACTGACAAGAAAAAGTTTTTATTTCCTGGTTCAACTTTTTTTCCCCTGGAATATAGACTGAAGAATGGGAATAAACACGAATAAATAACAAAGCAAGCGAGGCCGCGCACGCCGGGATGCGCCGGGCTGCAGCCGGCGGGGCTATTGTCTCCCCGCCCTGAAGCCAGCCCTGGCGTCCTCCTCCTGCTCCTTCCCTTCCCAGTCCCTTTTTCTTTTCCTTTTTAAAAAGACGCCCCCTCCAGCCCCTCGCCTGTGACCTTGGCCGCCTCGGATGCTCTGATTCCGTGCGGCTCCCTCCAACTTGCCCCCGCGCCGCCGGGCCCATGGCTGCGTCTGAGGACGGAAGCGGCTGCCTCGTGTCGCGGGGCCGCTCGCAGAGTGACCCCAGCGTCCTCACCGACTCCTCGGCCACCTCCTCTACGGACGCCGGGGAGAACCCAGGTAACGGGTCGGGCGGGGGCGGCCGGGCGGGGTCGGGAAGGCATCGGGCAGGTGGCGCCGGACCGCGTCCTCGCGCGGCTCGGCGTCCCTGCCAGCATTTGGCGAGCCGCGGCAGGAACCCGGCGCTCGGCCCGCGTTCCATCCCCAGTGATGCAGGGCTGGGTCGCTGCGGAGCCCTTTGTCCGGAAAGCAGCCGCTTTCCGGGCTAGAGCCGGGCGCTCCGCAGTGTGCCCTCCTCTCCGGCTGCTGGGCTTTGCGATCCCCTCAGAGGGGGGCTTCCCTTCCTCAGGTGCCCAACGCCTGGGGAAGAGAGACCCGTGGCCGCCTCCGCCCAGTGCTGGCTCTGAGCTCTGCCCTCCCTCCCCCGCCCAGCTCCTGTGGCCCCCGCTTGGGGACCCCGCCGGGCAGGGCAGAGCTCCGCTTCTGAGGTCTCTGCGCCCAGGGCTTCCGCTGGGCACCTGACTCCGGTGGGGCCTGGCGCACCTGGGCGCGCCCGGCTCCCTGGACAGGTGTGCTGGGCAGAGCTGCCAGCAGGAAGCTGAAGGGCATGCGCCCGGACAGAGCCCGTGTTCATTACTCTAAGGACTTGCTGACTCCTCCACCCCTCGGCAGAGTCGATTCTTTAGGTGATAAACCGGTCACAAAGGCGTCTATATGGCTTGATTGATTACTTTCCAGGGAGAAAGAAAGGCCTAATGAAGCAGGAGGGGGGTGGGCTGTGAGCTCCCGTCACCATGGAGACGCAGGAAGCAAAGTGATCATTAAAACCTTCCTCCACCAGAAGGCAATTTTCACTTCTCCAGAGAAGTCTGAGCTTCTGAAATGTATCCTTCAAAAAAAGAATCAAAGCTGGTATGTTGGTGTCAGGCTGCAGGGACTCAATTTTCTGTCTTGGAGGAGAGTGATCCCTTCATAGATTGTTTGGTAACAACTTGCCTTTACCTTCCTGTGAAGCCTTATTCTTTCTAAATGCAGTGGCCCCAAATGAGGACTTGGTGGTGTTGAATGGTGGGCATCCAAGTAACGCTGATCCCCAGGCCAGTGAGGGCTGGCTTTGTGGGGAGGGATTCCTGCACTTCCCCGGAACACATCAGAGCTGTAGGAACTGCACAGAGAGACCCATTTAAGGCAGCTCTGTGGGTACCAGGGCCCTATTGGAAATTTTAAACAATAAACCCATGCAAGTCTTGTAAGATTCCTTTGTTAGGACTGTTGACACCCTGTCATTCGGTCACACTAAGGTGCCAGCCTGAGGAAACCCCCGGCTTTTCTACATCTCGGAGGGCCAGTTAATTTCCTTGGAGTTTCCAAAAAGGCTGCCATAAGCAGACCCTTAAACCTTTAATTAATCTTTTTATTAGTGATTGGGGGCTAAGCCTTCATTGCTCCATGATGCCTCGGTTTTCTTTGCGTTGGAGATGCACATCCACGATTGTTCCAATTATGGAAGTTGAATGGCTTCTCACGAGAAAATCCTTCCCCACTCCTTTTGTTTCCCTGGCAGTAGAAGGAAGCAAACTTGGAACGGAAATCATGGAGGACTTAGCTTTTTGGCTGTCTGTGAGTTGAGGCCTCCGTGGGTGGGAACGGAGGGTTTGGCAGGTGGCTGTTGCCAGTCCGTGAGGCGGAGAGGAGGAGGGCTGGATGCCGTGATTAGGTTGTGCCAGGAGAGGACGTGCGCTGGAGTTTTCTTTGGTTGGAATGGGCAAAAGGGGACCCAGTGAGCCGAAGTCAGAGGTGAAAAGTCTAAAATGTCTATTATTTACTAAGTGGTAGAATCTTATTAACAAGCACCAGGCAATTAAGTTTGCATGGATTGTATTCAGCAGAGGAATTCTGGTTGAAAGAATTTTCAAGTTGGAAGGGACCTGGGAGCTCAGAGCTCTAAGGGCAGGCTGGGGGCACTGCTTGGGTCCTGTTGGTGGGGCACTTGGTGTTTAGGACACTGGGCATATGCTTTTCTTGGGCAGATCTTTTAAAATTCTCTTTTAAATGGCTTGAAAATGTCTGCTATCTGACAGTCCTGATGTGATTGTCTCATACTGCATGTGACCCAGGGCTGGTAGAGAGCGTCTTCTGCTCTGATCAGTTATTCCAACGACCTCAGGTTGAAAAGTCCCAACCCTTCCTCTGACCGGCCTCATTTTAGGGTCTCTTCTGTTGGTCCATCTGCTGCTCTAACTCTGGCCTCTGAACACTAACCCAGCTGCTCCAGCTGGGGCGCAACCCGATACAAAGTAATGTGGAAGAGTTTCCTCTTGCTAAAGTCTGTATATTTATGAAAGAGCTCAAACTGGCATTCGCCCCCCACTCCACCGCCCCTGCCAGCTATAGTGCCCCCCCCATTCCCTTAGCCAAAGCTCGAAACGTGCTTGGGAAGGTAGGCAATGCCCTGTGCTCTAGATTCGTACCTCTTTCTCTACTTCATGGTCACCCTGCTGTGGATTCTGAGTCGCTCCTCTGACCTCCCCCGCCCCGTGCTTACACATGCGCTCGTGTGCAGGATGGTAGGTGGCACTGGGTGTGGCGTCGTCATTGTGCACTTCCACTGGACACCACTACATCCATCTCCTCTCTTTTCACGGTCAATCTTATTTCAAGAATATATTTTTGTAGTTCAGCGATTGGGTATTTCCAGTGTTTAGCCACTATGCCCACCAGCGGATTACCTGAGTATAAGTGGCCTGTGCTCACCTGAGAGTTTCCTCCAGGTGTGTGCCAGCTTGTGGGCCACAGGTCTGGGCCACAGGTGACTCACATTCTTTATCTTAGTGATATTTTAGCCTCCTAGAATATATACCAGCTCACATTCCTTCCAGGATCTGCCACAGTGCCCTTTCTCCAGACCCCTGCCAACTCCTGAGGCCAGGAATCTCTTCTTCCCCAGCACACAGTGTGACACAGGGTACCTGGTCTTCATCTGAGTTTCCTTGAACACTAGTGAGCATGAGCACAGTGTTGTGCCTTCTGCATTCAGTCTCTCGTTGGCAGTCAGTGGTGTGGGCTGCAGGACAGGCGGAGACGTCACTCCGAGGACTGAGCCTTTGCTGTTGCCCCTCACTGCCCCAGTACTGTCCTCTCTGCCTCCTTCAACTGCTCCTCTCTGTAGATGGTCCTCTGTGCCCGCAAGCAGGGTTAGGTCATCCTCCCAAGTTCACATTCATGACAGTGGGGTGGCTCCCAAGAGCTTTCCTCCTTCCAAGGAGTTCATGGTCACCAGGAGCTTTCTTCCTCTTCTCCAGCTGCCCTGGGCCATGGGAATGGGCCTCTACCTGTTGGCCCTGGCATTGGTCCTGGCGGGGACGGTGATGGTGGCCCTCTTCTTGCCGGGCCTTCCTGCCCTCGTGCCCCTCCCTAGCTCCCTGCCCCGCCGTCCTCCGCCCAGGCCATGCCTCTGGGCTTTCGGCAGCATTCTTCTTTTCTCCATCCTTCCACTCGGAGCCTCTGCGCCCTCCTCTGTGTGTCTCTGTCCTGGGTCTCCAGATGCCAGCACCATGGACTGGGCCAAGAGTCTCTTGCAACACTTTCCCATGGATCTCGTGACGGACCTCCATCCATATCCTGCCAAGGGTCGGTGCAGTGAGGTGTGGCCCTCTGATCTAGTCCAGGGGTTCTCAGCCCCAGTGCCCTTCCGTCTGTGGCCAGGTCATTCTGTTGTGGGGCCATGCCTTAGGCTGTTGAGTGGCATTCCAGCATCACCCAACTGGATGACAGTAGCACCCAGTTCCTACTTGTGATAATCAGAAGCGTCTTCAGACGTGGCCAAGTGTCTTCCCGGGCAAAATCTCTCTGGAGAACTGCTGACCGCCGCCTTCTGGCTTGCTCCTAGTGCTTTCCTCCCCAGGGTTCTCCTCTCTTCCCCTAGACCTGGAGCCCAGGATAGGGACCTTGACTGTCATGGGCAGTGCTGTCCCTGAGTTCAGAGGGCCTCAGTCAGGCGACTATCCATGAACATTTACAGAACCGATGGGCATCTTGCCAGCACCTTGAGCTTAACTGACCTGCCTGTGACTGGCCAGGTGGCTGGACACTTGCTGCCAGGATGGTGGAAGAACCTGCACCCACAGATCCTTCTGCAGGACCGGATTACCTCTGCAGCATGGCCTGGAGCAGGAGGCACCTGCCAGAACTTTCTCTCCCCTCCAGAGCCTACTTCCTGCTCACGGAACCCCTGGACAGGCCAAGGCTTCCTCCTCGCCAGCAGGCGGGTATCATGGGAGCAGCATTCTGAGAGCCTGTGTCTAGGTGTCGCTGACTTTCTGGCACACACCCACTCCTTCCAGGGCCCCCGGGCTCCACTAAGCCTCCTCTCCCAGACAAGCTCAAGGCTAAGTCCAGGGTCTTCACTTCCTCTCACCCATTTCCCCCGACAAACAGGAAGTTTCCAACATGCAAATCTGGTCTAGTCTCCACTTTGCCTCCAGCTCTCTCAGGGTGTCCTGCCTGAGGTGGGGGACTGTGCCTTCTGTGTGCGTCCCTCGAATGCTCTCTTACTCCAGAGTTCCGATTCTGGGACTTCCCTCCAGCTTCTCCTAGCATATCCACATGGCTTCATTAGCAGCAGAACTGCACAGTAATTACCTTGTCAGCTTCTTCAGGGTTATTAAAAATGAAAACCGGATGCTTTAAAAATATAGAGTTTAAAAGCTCGCAGTGTTTTCCTGATTATAAAAGCATTGCATGTTCATTATGGAAAATGATTGGATGCTTTTGAAATTTCTGTTCCCGTCCCTGCCTCTCCCAGTGCCACCCGGAAGCCAATAGCAATACTCGGCGTCGTAGGGACTGGGTGTCATTGTTCAGTGCTGTAGACAGACTCCACGATGGCAGAGCCAGGGAACCGCACACTGCATGCCACGTTCCTCCTGACCGTGCAGCCTGTGTGGCCCTCACTCGCCACCCTTCAATCCCACGTTTCTTTGACGGTCCTGCTTGTGGCCTGATACTGTAGACACTAGCTCCCTGTGGTAATTTGACTCTAAGTAGGATGCAATAAGTTAGAATTGAAATTCCGTGTCCTCAGTTGCAGTAGCCACATCTCAAGTCTTCAGTAGCCACGTGTGGCCGTGGATGTGGCTGCCATGTGGGATGGTGCCGATGTAGAACATTCCATCCTTGAAGACAGCTCTGTTGGTTCTCTGACCTGAAATCTCCCTGAGCACAGGGTCTGTTTTCCTCTCTGCTGTGTCGCCTGTGCTGGTCCCTGTAGCATATCTACGTGACTCAGACCTGGGTGCTGCCCAGTGAGTATTTGCTGATTGGATAAGTACTCTGGAGTGTCCCGGATGTAGACACTTAGAGCTGTCATGTTGGAGGGGACCCTCGGCCGCCCTTGGTCTGATTGTCTCATCCTCTGAAGGGGGATCCCTAAGCAGAGGCAGTGTCTTATCTACCTAGTACTAATTTTTTCATCTCAGTCAGCTTTACCAGAGAGTCTGAGATGTGACATGCTTGGCCCTTGCTAGATGGGTCTCTTTGGGCATGAGAACAAAGGTATACCACGGGCCCAAGTCCTGGCTCTTCACAGGAAGCTGTGTAAACTGAAGCCGCTCGCCTCCCCTCTCTGAGCCTCAGTTTCCATCTCGGAACGGTGGTGGCACATGAGGGTTGTCAAGCCGTGTCTATAACAGCACATCCTGAGACGTAGTTCTTGGGAGACAGGTACTCTTCAGAAACCCTCTGATCTCCTGGAGATGATTCTGTCTCCTTGATAGGGAGGAGCTGGGCACTCAGTGATCATCGAGAGGAGAGGCCTTGGGAGGCAACCTCCGGTCCATCCCGCCCACCTCTGCTGGCTCTGTGTGGACCTCAAGGACTATGTGCCCCCAGAGTCTAGAAGACCACCAGGCATAGGGTCCATCTTGGGCAGTGGTGCTGAGGAGGGCTGGGAGCCTGATGGCAAGGAAGGGCCACCTGCTGTGTGGAGTGCTGTCCCAGAGCCTACGCTGCCAGCCACCCACCTCGCCTGGCCTGCTCTCCCGTTTGCTGGGGCCGTTCCTCGTCTCTCCCCGTCTGGCCCAGGGCCCACACCGTGGGTGCTGCCCGCTCCTTTCCTGCCTCTTGGCCCATGGCCTGGGCCCTCCTAGAGCCCCTCCCCACACTGCCCTGTGACCTGATAGCTGTGGGACAACACCCGCTGGGGTTTGGATACGCATTTTCAGGTCACCTTGCTTTGTACATTTGTTTTCTTGCAGGTGTATCAGTGACTCTCGGGGCAGGGCGCCAGCCTTCATTGACCCAGGGAGGGCAGGCATCGAACCCTGGTCCTGTGAAGCAGCCAGACTGCTGAGGCCGTGGGAGTGGGTACGGAGTGGGGTGTTCTGGGCCCTCACCAGGTCCTGTCACCCAGAGCCTGGTGGACACAGGGAGGAAGTGGCCCCGAAGGCAGAGTTGGCATGTGATTGGGTCTATCAGAGTTGGAGACTTGTTGAATTTAAGAAGCAGCTTCTATTCCATGTACTGGAAAACTGTTTCCATGGTCCCGAACTATAGTGTGTGCAGTGCCAGGACTCTCAAATGGGGGTTCAGGAGGGGCCCTTCTCGACAGAACTGGCACCTGCCACGTAGGGCTGTGGACCCTGGAGGGCCAGGTCATTCTTTTTAGGAGCTATGCTGGGAATTCAGATTTTTATGGGAGAAGTGGTTTTTTTAAAGTGTTGGCCAGTCTGTTAGTGAGATTTTCCTTCATGTAATAGAAAACATGCAGGACCCTGGCCTCAGCAAGACACAGGTTCCCTTCCCGAGAGGTACAGATAGTGCAATGGCTGCCCTGCCTAGGCTCAGAGGCTCTGTTATGTTCTGGCCAAGTTCTGGCTGCAATATGACCCTTCACGTCCAGCAGGAGAGCATTTCCTAGGCAGGATGGACCAGTGAAAGCCAGGAGTGTCCACCTGCCAGTCCTGACATGGCTTCCTGGAGTCCTACCTAATTTCAGTCACTGCACCTGCTTGGCCAGAGGAGCCCAAGCAGCTACTCCTAGCTGCAAGGGAGGCTGGGACGTGGACTTTTCTCTTCTGGGCTGTGGTTGCAGATAGCACATTGCTTCTAACAAAAGTGGGTTCAGAGAAAGGGGAGACTGAGGCTGGCTATGGGGTGGTCAGCTTCAGCTCTGCCATGTCATGTCAGTCTAAAAATCAAAAAGCACCAGGTAACCAAAGCTGGCCTCGCCGGGGGTGGCCTGAGGCTGCAGCTGTGCTTGGAAACTGCATCCAGAGAGCGTCTCACGGGAGACGAGGCCGTTCTCTTGTTTCACGCCACTGCTAAGAAGTGAAGGGTAGACTGGACATGTGAGCAAGCGAGCCGGAGCACCATGCCATCTGGGTTCCACGGGCTGCTTTTTGTCCAGGAACAAGACGGGTGAGGTTGGTGTCACTCAGAGCTGTCAGTCTGGTGAGTGACTGGCTGCAGTGGACATGCTGTGTTGGTAGCTGCCCTTCATGGGAGCCCCACGCCACCTTTGGTGTCATCTTCTGCTAAACCCTGGAAATTGGCGGGGCAGGAGTGCGGGTGGAGAGGTTCAGTGAACCCTGCAGTCTCATACTCAGTGCTTTGCCTGGGATCTCAGGCACTGATAGACGGCTTATGTGACAGTGGTCCCGTCGAGTGTCACCTGGTGACGTCCTAGCCACCTTGGCTCGTGTCCGTGCACTCCTTGCCAAATGCATCTCTGGGGCACAGCGTCCCCTCTGTTAAGCCAGGCATGGCCGTCTGTAAGTGGTGGCTGGAAGAGTCCTGGTGAGTCTGATGTCCCGCTGCGCCACCTGTGGAGTAGGAAGGGTCTCATCCCCTCCTGGTGAGTGATCTCCAGACAGATGTGCACGTATCTGTAGTCACGTGGGTCCAGAGACACAGAGACGCTCCCCGTTCATTCGACCACAGTGGCACCAGGACAAGATCTGCTCACTGAAAGCCAGCAAGGTGATGGCAGAGAAGGGCCGCCTGCAGAGTCGTCAGGGTCCCGTCTTTTAGTCTGGGGCTCATGTTCCTGTTTGTTGAAGCGAGTCCTTGATCGAGCAGGCATGGCCTGGGTAAACTTGACGTCCATCAGCAGGCAGCTGCGGACTGAATCTCCAAGAACGGCGGAGGGGTGGGAGCCGTGGCCCTGCAACCCGATGGATGTCTTTATTATACAGTGTCGTGCAATGTCCAATAGGACGCTTTTGAAAGTAGCCGTCTGTCTCAGTGCTCTTACTGATGGGCTGTGTCGTTGTCATTGTTAATTTGCAGTGCTGGGGATGGAACCCAGGGCCTCCTGCCTGCTAGGCAAGGGCTCTACCACTGAGCTACTCTGTAGCCCCTGACATTTTTGGTTCAGTATTTCTTGAAAATTTGTATCCATGTGCAGGTATTTTTTTGCCTTGTTGTAATCAATAGTTCTGGGGTTTAAATAAAATTGGGAACAGATGCCAAGAACTGTCTTTCTGCTTCCCTTTGGAGGAAGATGCTGTCTCAGGCTGTGTTGATTCTGGGACAGGTGTGTTCCTTGGGTCATGCAGCCCCGTGTCGCCGACAGTGGCACATTCCCCGGCAGGGTCATCTGGCAACCCCCTGAGCTGCTCTGGCTTCAGGACTGCCTCGCGCCTGCTCCGCTGTCTGCCCGGCCCTTCTCCATGACCTTTATTTTCCTGTTGTACTCTCTGCATGGCCAGGGATACAAGGTCCCCACAGAGAAGAGCTGACCCTCTGCAGCATGGATCAAAGAGGAAAGCTGCATCTATAGTGACCAAGTGCAGAATCTCACTTTTCCATATTCCCTGAGCAGCACAGTCTGCCAAGGACTAGTGGAGTTACGATGAGTGGATTCCGTTTTGTGAGGTATCATGAGTGACCTAGAGGCGGGTTAAAGCAGGGTATAGGCACTGGACTTGAGCGTCCCTGGATTTTAGTACCCTGAGGTGGGGGGTGTGTCCTAGAATTTATCTCCATGGATACCCAGGCACAACTGGATAGTATTTCAATCAGGTGAAAATGGGCTTAAAATATCAACAAAGTCACATGGTAAAAATGAAATATGGGACAAGATCATGAAGGTCGCGCTAGGAAGACCATAAGGCAAAGCCACGAAGGCGGTGCAGGTTCCCGTGGGATGGGCAGAAGCGGTCGGAGGCGATCACCTGGGTCTCGTGGCTCCGGGTTGCTGTGCATCTGCGGCTGATGCGTGAGCTTTGCTGTGTGCTTGGAGCGTGTGGCGGGGATGTGCACAGCAGTGGGGCATCTGGGGAGCTTCGACGAGGTAGTGCAAGCCAGTTCCCTCCAGCGTGCCTGCTTGCCGCCCGGTCGGCTCTCTGGGGGGCATCCCAGGCCTCTGCAGAAGCACCGAGCCCTGGGGGTGCACTTGGTGGGTGTCTGTGTGCTGGGGTCTGGCCGCCATGCTGACCTCAGCCAGCGACTCTGCTTCTGTCTCTCCCTTCTGCGCCTGTGGTCTGGCCCCGTGGAAATGGTGGAAGTGGTGGGGCCCTTCAGGGTCTAGCCTGGACCTGAGCTTCCGAGGGTCTTTAGAACTGTCACGGGCAACTTCTGGTCAAGGGATCGGAATGCACCTGACCCCTCTGGTGGGAGGAGCAGGAGCCACATGTGGGTGCAGGAGGGGTGCAGGGCTGGGGCTGGTGACAGCTCACACGGCCGATGGGCTCACCTCCCCTGCGTCCGGGTTCATCTCAAATCCCCTGCCACCTCTACCATGGTGGTGCCTTGACCAGGACTTGAGGGATGTGGGTGGGGACGTGAACCCTGATGTCAGACTGCCTGTTTGTGGGCCAGCCCACCACATTTGCTGTGTGACTTTAGAGTGACCCTAACATCTCTGAGCCTTGGTTTTCCCACTTGTGCAGTAAGAGCTGCAGGTAGTGGTGCCTACCGAGGAGGCCCCGTGACTGGATGGGATGGCAGCGCCTGCCCGGGAGCTCTGTCACTGTGAGCGCTCCTTGGCCGCCTCTTGGTCTGTGGACAGGTGGCAGCAGAAGCTCTGTTGCAGTGCACTTCTGAGGCTCCCGGGTGCCGGGATCTCCGGCTGGGCCTCAGGTGCTGAGGGAAGTTTCCCTCCTGGCCTGAGGGTCACCGTTCCTGGGTGAAATGGAGCACCTGTGGGACTTGTCGCCTTTGCCCTGCAAGCCTGGGAGCTGGGCTGTGGGTCACTGGGTGCACTGGGGCTCCTCTGTCTAGGCACTGTGTCCTGGTTTTCGATGGGGAGCGGGGCTGAGAGGCTGGGCTTAGGTAGCAGGCGGGGTGGAAAGCTGATCCGTAGATGCTCTGGGGCTCCAGGCTGTGGCCGGCTGACCTGACCTGGGGTCCTGCACTCCGCGAGGTTGACTTTGGGCTTGGAAGGAGCACGCATGTGCCAGCTGGGCTAATGGGGCCTCCTGCCCCGCGCCGGTTCTTTCTTTCCCTGTGACCGTCACGAGCAGCTGACTCTGCTTCATTGTGGAAGAATACAAGATTTACACGCTCTCACTTACCTGTTGTTCAGTGGTGTTTACTAACAGGGAATGTGAAGCCCCCTCCCGGCTTCCATTTGCCCAGGCCCCTGGCGGGTGGCACGGTGGTGGCGGCACCCTCTCCCTCTCTTCTGGGACTTGCTTTTCTTTCAGATCGCTCTTCCAGACGGGGTCCACACTTTCACAAGATTGTTTTCCGCTCTGACTTCTCCACTTCCCGGGGAATGTGCTTCTGTCCTTTCTCTTTGAGGGTCTGCGTCGTTCCCGGCTCTGCCCTCAGCCCAGGACCCAGCCTGCCTCGCAGCAGGTGCCTCGCGGATCCCCTGCATCTGGGCTAAGTGGCAGTGGCACCCAGCGGCTCCTTTTTGTGCCTGTTCCCCTGTGGCTGCAGGAAAAGCAAAGGAGGGAGAAAAGAAAACCCCACAGCAAGCCAAGATTGAGGACGGCTTCAGGCTGAGAGGTCTCGCCCTGCGGGGGACTCTTGGGGCACGGGGCCCTGGCTCAGAGCACGACTCAGCACCCTCAGGCATGGCGGACATGGCCTGTGGATGGTGGACGATCGGGCTCTGCGGTTTTAGAATTAACCCATAGCAGTTTATTCTGGTTATTCCACACACAGCAGCCTCTCTCTGAGGGAAGGATCTCAGTGGATCTCGATTCTGGTTGTTAGTCTCCTTTTTTCCTTTCCATTGTCTTTTCTGGCCCTGGGGTTGGGCACTCCCCGAGCACCCAGGGCCTCCGCTAACATTTGCAGGGGCGATATCCAGGTGCCAGGCCTACCTGGAGGGGAAAGCAAAGGCTTCCAGAGCCTTTGGAAACCAAAGGATCCAGAGCCCCGCTAGAAAGAGGCAGGTAGGGCATGGGTGACCTGCCCTGTGCTCACAGCAAATGCCATTCCGCTTCTTTCTCCCTCCCTTCTGGCAAATTGAGCGTCCCACAACAATGCCAGGCCTGCTGCTGGGCACGGGGCACATGCAGTGCACAAGCCGTTGCTCATGCCCACCAAGGGGAGAGTCCAGGTGGGCACCTCCGAGCTGGGAGGGCTGGCACTGAGGGCATGCACTGCGTCCATGAGCACCAGGATCTGGGTGGGCACCCAGGAGGGGTCACTTGAGTTACAGCCAGAGAAGGAACCAGTCCAAGAGGGCGGAAAGGTGCCGGCTGGAGGAGGGCAAGGGCAAAGGACAGTGCAGGTGGAGCTGGGGTGTCCCCAACCTAGCACCTGGGGCCTGGAGGGCAGAGGGAGCAGGAGTGTGGCACAGAGGGTGGAGAAGAGCCGGGCCTCCCACACGGGGTGGGGACTTGCTGGCCCAGAGGGAAGCTCGGAAGCACCGAGCAGGGCGGGGTGTGCACCTGTGCATGACAGGCATCGCGAGGGCCTGATGGGCACTTCCCCAAGCCTGCCCCCAGGGGCCACCCGGGAGAAAGGTGGTTCAGGGCAGCAGCAGAGCTGCCTGGGAGGTGACCGAGGAGGGCGTGGGGCAGAGCGTGTGGCTTCGAGTTCCCAGAGCCCATTCGCTCAGGGGCTGCTCCAGCTGAGCTGCCTGGGTTCCTCCAGGAGAGGAAGCGCCGTCCCAGCTTGGAAGGATGGCCAGGAGGGAAGGCAGTGGTCTGGAACAGGAGGGCACGCCCCCTGAGCAGTGCATGGCGTCGGGGTGAAGCTGGGGCCTCTGCCTGACTCACGCACGCGGGCAGTGCCAGCCCTTGAAGGCCACGTGAGGTGACTGTCTCTCACAAGGGACAGGAGAGCATGGCCCTGTTTGGGGGGAGACTTGGTGGCTCCTGACCTTGGGAGTGGTTGCTGGTGCCCTGGGACAGGCTGCTGGGAGCTGGACCTGGATTCCCTGCTCACCTTGGACCAGGAGGCAGAAAGGTGAGAGCTGACCATTGCTGAGCACTGACTGGGGACTCTCACCAAGTCCTGCAGAATCCCCTCTGCGTATGCAGAGACCAGTGACAATGATGTGTCACCCTGTGACTGCAGTTGCCCTTGGTGTGATTATCTTTGGTGGGCCAGGCCTCATCAGATGAGCCCTTAAAAGGGACCAAGTTCTCCTGGAGGTTGAAATTGGAGCCCAGTGTGGATGCTGTGCTGAATGGTGGCATGGAATGCACGTGACCACAGGGAGCTGAGCCTGCCCCTGCTGACCACTGACAGGGAAGCAGGAACCTCAGTCCCGCAGCTCTAAGCAGCTGGGTGTCACTGGCAACCCACGCGAGTCTGGAGGAAGATTCTTCCTTAGCGCTTCAGCTGAGAATGCAGCCAGCTGCCACCTTGATTTCAACCAGTGTCCCTAGCAGAGGACCTGGCCTCCGACCCTCAGAGCTAGGCGAAAATTCAGTGTTGCTTTCACCTGCGAAGCTGGTGGCTCTGTGTCATGCAGTGACGGGAAGGGACACGGGAAGGGAGTGGCACTGTTCCCTTGCAGCCGGAAGCCGAGTCTCGGAGAGGCGGAGGCTCTTGTCCGGGCCACGTGGCTGGAGCCCTGCCCTGCGCCCGTCCACTCGCCATTCTCTGACGCGCGCTGTGCGGTCGTCATCTCCCCACCTGACACGTGGCGCTGCTGCCTTCACCAGGCAGGCCTCCCGAGTTCCGCTGATGTGCCAGCACAGCTCACAGGACTCAGGGAGGCACTTGCCAGCTTATCATAAAGGGTGGCACAGAGGGCACAGAGGAAGGGAAACCTGGGCCAGGCAGGTGGGAGGGGACGCACCGCCCTCTAGGAACCTCCACGTGCCAACCCTGTCCTTACCTTGCACAGGCCCGAGTGACTCAGCCAGTGGCCACTGGTGGTCAATGGACCCTTTGGGGACGGAGCTGAAAGTCTGGACCCTCTGATCCTGCCTTGGTCTCTGCAGTGATGGCTTTTCCTAAAGCCACCGAGGGCTGCCAGCTCCAGTTAGCTCTTTAGCACGTGAAACCTACTATAACATCAGGGACTGCAAGGACTGTAGCAGTTGTCTGCCAGGAAACAGGGACCAAGGCCATGCCTGTGCCACAGACTAACAGTCCTTCCCTGGCCCAGACCAGTCCAGAATCCCATGCAGCACGCGCCGTCTCCTCAGAGTCCCCCGTGGAACGGTTCCTTGGTCTGTCTTTCCTAGCTGCTGTGTTTGAAACTTGTTAGGTTTTCCTAGACTGTCCCTGAACGAGCTGGGCCTGCTGAGTCCTGATGGCATTCAGGTTGCACTGGGGACAGGAATGTGACCCATGATGTCACTAGGCCAATGCTGGGGACGTTGACTTTGATCAGTTGGTGAGATGCTGTTTTAGTCAGCTTTTTCACATCTGTGACTAACAGATCTGACGAGAACAATCCTAGAAGAGGACAAGTTTGGTCCCCCGTCAGGGGACCAAATCACCGATTGGGTTGAGCCTCTTCCAACCCGATCGTTTCTCCCTGAACCTTCTTGCACTGTCTCACACACGAACTTTCGGGGAAAACCTCACATCCAAACCGTAACAGGTGTCTCTGCTGAAATCTAACAAGTTTTCCTCTGTAATTAGCTTCTTGGGGAAGATACTTGGAGACTGTGCAAACATTCCGTCTCTCGTTGCATCTCACCCTCTGCATGTGCTGAAGGTTCTGGCCACAGTTAGTGCCGCGGGGTGAATTGCGGGTCGCTGCTTCCACCGCCTTCTGCATTCACTGGAGTCCCACTGCAAGGACCGTTCCCCGACTTCCTGTGTCTTCACGTGTGGGTGCCTACGTGCGTGTTTGACCTGGGGGTTGTCGTCCTTCGCTATCCTGTGCCCCTTCTCCCAGCTTGATGAGGCCTCTCCTGCCCTTATTGACATCAGAACCCTCACGTTCCTCTCGGGGACATTCCAGGAACCAGCTGAAAAGGTCTGGCCTTCCCTTCCTCAGTGGCCTGGTCTGCTGGAGCCATGGTAGGTGAGGGTAGGGACAGGTGACGCTGAGCACAGGCCCCTGCCCTCCCACTGACGTCCGGGGGCCATGGTGAGCCACCTCCAACATAAGCCGTGTGCCCAGCTGGTGAGTTTGTCCTCTGGAGGAGGCAAGCAGTGCCCTCCTGCCGAGTCCCCGGGTGGAGCCGTTTGTCACCCTCCTCCTGTCCCTGCTCTGTGTTTGTCCTCCTCCCTCATCCCTCCTTCACCCCTTCTTTCTCCTCCCTGTGTCCCCCACACAAGGGGCCCGGCAGGGAAGGTGGTGCCTGAGCCTGGGCAGCCCTCCTCAGTCCAGCTCCTGTCAGCCTAAAGCCCCTAACTGTCAGCAGAGTCTTTTTGGCTTATTTTTTTGTGAGAAGTCACAAAGAGAATGAGCCGTCGTGCGTGTGCACATGTGGGCGCGTGTGTGTGCGTGTGGATGGGCACTACCATCACTCTCATCTTTTCTAAAGGGCCCAGGTGGGAAGGGGCCTGGGTCAGGCGGTGGCGTGTCCCCTCTGCAGCGAGCTGGGCCTCCTTGGAGTCCCCTGCCTGGTACCGAGGAGCTGGCTCTGGCAGGCGGGAGCCCAGCCCTGCCGAGTGCTCCCAGCTGACCTCGGCAAGTCGCCTCCTCCGTGGTACCTCAGTTTCCCCTCTGTGAGCTGCGGATGTTGATCCTTTCTGCCCCTAAGGTGGTTGTGGGGCCTGGATGAGGCCTGTGACCTTTGCAGTCATTTTAAATGACAGTACTTACCTACAGACGTGTATCCCCTGAGTTGGCAGAGAGGGAAGCCCTGGGCACTTCAAGAGATGTTGCGCTGATCTCTCGAGTGCCCACGGCAGGGGCAGCGTCCAGTCAGCACTGTCTTTGTGGTGGGAAGCAGGCTGTCCCGCATTCCCCGCCCCCTATCCTGGGGTCAGCCACTGAGGAGTTTCTTCTGTGTGCCTTCAGAAAAGTTCCGTGCGCGCATCCCTCCTCTTGGTTTTGAACACAGAGGGAAGCGTGTTCTCGCCTGCCTCTGCTTCCTCTCCTCTTCACGCTGCTTCTGGGGGCTGCAGATGTGACCTCTGAGATGAGAGGGCGTGAGCCAGATGAGGGGAGTGGCTGTCCAGGCAGAGGGGGCAGCCTGCGGGATGGCCCTGTGGTGGGCGGGGCTCTGTGTTTGAACATGGACCTGGCGGCTGGCGGTAGGGCTGGGAGCCAGGTGGGGCAGTGGGCCTCGCAAGGTAGTGGGCCTCATCCCGGGATTTGGTCTGGTCCTGTGGGCAGTGGGGAGCTGCTGAAGTCTGGGATGGCGGTGGCCAGTCCTTCTGGACTAGGCAAGGGCACCTTGCCATTGCTCTGGAGAGGCATGGGTTGGGTGAAGGGGACCTGGGGCTGTTGTAGTTGCTCAGGAGAGAGGAGATGACCAGTGGCGGCAGAGGAGATGACCAGTGGTGGTGGAGGAGTGGAGGGCAGACGGAGGCTGCTGGCCTTCGGGGCTTGGCTGCATGGGATGTGCAGACGTGTACAGTAGCTGGGGGAGCAGAGGACGGACAGGCTCAGGGGAAGACGAGGCGCTCGTCCCTGAGGCCCCCTGGAGCTGCTGGCTGGGATTGGCGTACCTGCGCTGGGTCCGGGGCGAGGGGACGTGCGTGGCATGGGTGTGCCGGTTGGACCCTGCTTGTCCCGGGCCGGGTTCCAGGTGTTCTGGGAGACGGTGCAGGTGTGCAGCTGGCTCCCAAGCTGCAGGAACTGTTGTCCCAGCTGGCCCCACAGGCCACACGGTGGGCTGTGTCAGAGCCTGCCCCGAAGTGGGGCCCAGGACTAGCAGGAGGGTTCCTTGGTCCCCTCCACCTGGGACGAGGGGCAGTGGCTGGAGCATGGGGGAGTGTCGCCTGGAGGGCATCCAGCAACTGCAGGGCCCTTCCTGGAGTTTCCTACTTGCCACACCAGCTGGAGCGTCAGTCCTCTGTGCTGCTGGTCTGAGGACCACCTCAGATGACCACCGCTCTGGAGGTGGCTCGGTCTCCAGCCTGCTTCTTTCTCCCTGGATCCAGGACAGACATTGCTGTGCAGCCACCTCTGGCCCTATAAGTGCCTTGGGGCTCCAGGTCCTGCCCTCTGGGTTCTGTCCCTGGAACTCTAGTCCCGGATGCTGGGGTTGACCCAGAAACGCCTCACTCAGCCCTATACAAAATTTACTTGAAAATGAAAAAGTAAAGTAAAATAATAAAGTACGTTTTAAATTTTGGATAGATGTATTAAGTTAGCTTTTTGTTGCTGTGAACAAAATACCTGACATTAACAACTTAGAGGAAGAAAAGGTTTTGGGGGGCTTATGGTTTCAGAAGTTCAGTCTATGGTCAGCCAACTCCACGTGTCTAAACCCAAGGTGAGGCTGAACATCATGGCAGAAGGGTGTGATGGATAATAGCTGTTCCATTCCTGGTGGCCAGGAAGGAGGGCGGGGGCGGAGAGGGAAAACTCAAGGAGCCAGGGACAAGATATATAATCCCCAAGGGCTCTCCCCTGTGACCAACCTCCTCCAGCCACACCCCACCTGCCTAGTTACCACCCAGCAATCAATTCACATTGGTAATCCACCGAGTGGCTCAGCCCACTGATGAGACCACAGCTCTCATACTTTATCATTTACCTCTGGACATTCCTGCATTGTTTAACATGAGCTTTTGGGGGGACACCTCACATCTAAGCCATAATAATAATTTCACAGAAAAACTGTGGCCTAGCAGAGAGTTCCCTTCTGTCTTGCACTCCATTCCCCTCTTGTGGACATCTTGTACCATGGTGCTGGGTGCTGCACGTGTCCCTCCTAGCAGCCACGACGTCTTCCTGTTACAAAGCCCATACCTTAGTCAGGGGTCCTCGGTTTCCCTTCGTGCTGTTTTCTCTCCCAGGACTCCATCCCATCTGGGTATTTTGTAGAACGTCCTTCAGTTCAGAACTTCTTTTGAAGCCCCATCTGTTCCTGGGGTTGTGAGTTCCGGCTTCCTGTTGGTCTTTGTGAGATCGGCCTACCTCTGGGGTCTGCACGGCACCTGACCCCTGTCCAGTTGTGGAGACCCAAGTTGAACCGAGGCAGGGGTCCTGGTTTGCACCCTCGTGGGCCTCTGTGAGAGGCTCCCGTGGGTCAGGGAGCGGTTGGGAAGGGTGTTGCAAAGGCTCACCCAGTGGGAGGTGCTTGGAAATAGTCACCCACATGGCCCATGTCACATCCTCATTCCCTGGATATGCCCTCTGTGAGTCTCTTGAAGAAACTGGAAGATCCCACTTAATTCTTCTCTGGACTATATTTAGAATTCTATTCATGGCCCGTGCCCAAAGCTGATGTTAAAATTAAGAGCAATCATCTGTAGGGTTTGGTGGCTGCAGGAGGAACATTGCTGCCACCTCCCCAGCTGCCTTTAGCTCTTGTTAGACACCTGCCCACCTCACTGCCCACCTGAGCCGCTGGCCCCTCGTCCCTGAATAAGACAGATGTGCCCCATCCATGGCTGCAGGCTCTCTCCGGGAGCATGCCTCTGCCAGGGCTGCTTCTCAGCTCACTACAACACAGTCTCTTGCCAGAGCTGCTGCGGCGCTGGACTCAGATGAGGGCCCTGTCCGCTCTGGCTGGACCTGGTCTGTGTGGGATCTGGAGGGTAGAGTGACTCCACCTGTGACCGTACCCCCCGTGCACAGTGATGAACAGGGTAGTTTCCAGCCGTGGAAGCTCATCGTGCTGGGGAGGGATTCCAAGGGTAGGATTGGAGAGAGCCTCTGACCCGGAAGTTCTGAGCTAGGTGTAGTCTTTGTAATTCCCTGTGGGGATTTAAAAATGGAGAAATCTGAATTTTCTGGAATTTCTGATTGCTAGCTATTAGGAAAATCTTGTTGGACACATACTATGTGCATGTCACTGTTTGGGGTGTGTATGACATGTGGCAATGGGGACCACGAAGTCCCAGTCTTGACTGAGTAGCAGAGTGGATCACACAGGACTAACGTGGGACTCCACTCTGAGTAGCCGCACGCCTTTTGGCAGGAGTGGTAGGCAGACATCTACCTGCAATGGAAGGGTGGAGAGGGCCCCTTGGTTAGGGCCTCTGCAGGGAACCCAGGCAGAGTGAGGGAACTGGTCCCAGGAACGCCTTGCAGAACAGCATGCCAGGCAGAGGGAGCAGCAGGGGTAAGGCTCTGAGGTGGGCACGTGCTTGAGTAGGGGCAACGAAGGCCAGTGGAGAGAGGCTTCCTGTGCCGTGGGCGTGAGTGTCAGGCCATAGAGGCCAAGAGGCAGGTTGGGGTCCTGGAGGGGAGACAGGGCTGGGCAGAGACTGGGGCTTTTGAGCTGATCCCTTGAAGGGTTGGTCTGGTTGCCGTGTGATCAGATGGTATTGAGCAAGGTAAGAGGAGAAAGTCATTTAACCAGACGCCAGTGGTGTGGAGCAAGCTGTTCACTAGCCAGCATCCCGGGGCTGTGCCTTAAGCCTGTGGGCCTGAACCACCTCTACCTTGGCCTTTGGCTCTGGTCCCAACCCAGCCAGGGTGGTGGCAGCAGGCATTGTGCAGGCGCTGGTGGTTACACCTTCAGGAAGTTTGCACACTGGTGGACGTCACCTCCATGGCTCGAAGCTCCCTGCAAGTGGCAGCTGGGTCCCCCAGGACCTTTCCCAGGCAGCAGAAGCGCAGCCAGAACATTGGAAGAGTCAGGGACAATCCTCCACTGTGGTGGGTAGACATCCCAGCCTCCCGTCCTCCCGGTGGCTCTCCTCAGAGCTCTCACGGGTGAAGCCCTGACCGCCCACAGCAATGACCCCATGTGGTGATCTCCTCCATCCTGCTCCGCTCTCCCTGCTCCTTACTCCTGCTTGCTGAGATCACCTTCCTGATAAACCATCTGCACCAAAGTCTACCTCCATCTTGGCTTTCGGGAGAAGGGCTGGGTGTGGTGACAAGTGGCCTCCCCTGGGTCTACCTTGAAGGTCTGGTCTCTGGACTTGTGAGGTCAGATGGGCACTGCCAGAGACACATCAAGGATGCCTCCAGGGGTTTTGGCCTAAGCACCTGGGAGAGTGAAGCCATCCTGGGTGGCAGAGGGAGCCATCTAGATGAGTGGGCTGGGAGTCTGGCAAAGCAGCTCTGTCTTCAGGGCTGGGCAGGTTCTGATTGGGTATCTGCCCTATCAGGTACCAAATGCAAATGTCATATGGTGTCAGGAAGTGGTGGGTGGATGGTATTCAGCTGTTTGGGGCTAGAAAATGTGGATGAGGACAGATCCTCATCGACCTCTATGACTCAGCTGTGCCCTCTTAAAAAGACTGTCTGCTATGTTATCTGCTTTCTGTTGCTATAGCAAAATACCTGAGGCTTGGAATTTATAAAGAATAGAAATCATTTGGCTTACAGTGCTAGAGGCCTCCAAGTCCAAGAGCATGGTGCCACATCTGCTCAGCATCTGGCCAGGGCCTCCTTGCTGCCTTACAATTTCGCAGAGGGCATCATGTGGGGAGACAACATGTGTCCTGGAGAGAGCTCACTTCTTATTACAAAACCACTCCCTGTATAATTTGTCACTAGATCAATCCTGAGCCCTCACGACCTACTCACTGCTGAAATGTCTCACCTCTCTGCACTGCCATGTTGGGGACCAAGTTTCCAACACACGGACTTCTGCAGGATGCATTCAAATGCATCTGTCACTCACTTGCTGTGTCTATATCCATCAAGCCATCTAGCTATTATCCATCTGTCCATCTCTCATCCATCCATCCTTTCACCCCCATCCTTGACAGCTTGCTCCTCCAGTCCTCCGCAGTCAGCATACCCAGCCATCCAGTCCCGGCTAGAATGCCTCAAATGACTGGGAAGTCCCTGCCTCTCGAGGCTCCAGCTTAGAAGTTTCAAACTCATGTGACCACTTGATAACACTGTCCTCTGGGGACTGTGCTTCCCTCCCATTTCCTCTTCCCAAGATTTATTTACACTCCCCCCCTGGCAGGAGAGAGGCTCAAGAGCTCCAGCTGTGCTTGCCCCTGGCAGTCAGCCCGCAGGGAGCTGGGGAAGAACGGGGCCAGTCACAGAGGGCAGACACCATCTCAGCTGCGGTTTTCCTCCTTCCCTGCTCTTGGCTCTCCGGGCAAAGGCAGCTTTGTGCTCCTCGCGGACAACTGACCATTGAAGCGGGCCAGGGGACACTGGGATGGCTAACAATGACTAGGAACTAAGTCCTGCACCCACCCCACGGGTGAGCTTCTGCAGGCCCGCCTGTGAATGGAGCCTTTGCCTGGGGTTGCGGCTCTGAGCGCCACGTGCAGGGGCTGCCTCAGGGCTCCTGGAGAAAGACTCGCCCTGTTCTCTGGCGGGGGTTCTGCTTGACAAAAGTAGCAGAAACACAAAGACACAAAGTGGGTGAGAGGATCGGTTCATTTTCTCCTGCTCCCAGTAGGCTCCAAGACCTGCCTGTGGGGGAATGCGTTCTGGAAGATTTCCCACAACTCATATTCAGATGGACCCCAAGGAGGCGGGATTCTCAGGGGACTGGTGAGGAGACCAAGAGGAGCAGAGAGGTGATGACTGGCAGCACCAGACTTGGCTTTTAACACCTTTTCCACATTTTCTGTTATTTTGAAATGACTTTCAGCTGCAATCATAGTGCAGCGACCCCCAGCTTCCTTCAGGACTTCCCCGGCGCCGGGAGGTGGGCCTTCCAGCACCGGCGAAGGCGGCCGAAGCCCCAGCGAGCCCTCCAGGTTCCCCAGGCGGGTCGTTTGGGTGTATTATTATGTCGAATTGTGTGGTGTGTGTAGACTCACTATAATCGGGTGAAACTTTGCATTTTAATAAAAAAGATCCAGTTCTCTTGCTTCTGGAGCCTGTGCCCGGGACATGCAGCTTCTGTTGGTGCGTGGTGGCAGCCTGGCACGTCTTCCTGCTCCCTGGGTGGCTGCCTACTCTGGGCCCCAGGCCTTTGCTTCTCTGGTGCCCATGCGGCTCAGGTCCCCTGTCCTGCTTTGTGAGAAAGGCCTGGGCCACCTGTGGAAGTGCTTCTTTACGACTTCTCCCTCCCTGCTGGGTCCGTAGTAGTGAAGCGCCTCTTGGGCGGGAGAAGTGTGAACAATGGAGAATGCGCCTCTTGGTTCTGGAGCTCAGAAGTCTGAGGTGGAGAGGCGGCAGGGCTGGGGTCAGGGTGAGGCGAGGGCCGAGAGGGCACGGCTGCTCTAGGTCTCTGTCCTGGGCTTGCCTAGCAGACAGCCACCTCCCTGGGTCCCTGCACCGTCCATCTCCGTGTTGAGTCCTGTTAGAGGAGGGCCACTTAATGATCTCATTTGAACAGGGTCATCTTGGTAAATATCTGTCTCCAAATAGGGTCACACCTGGGGTCCTGGGGATCAGCTCCTCAACATGTGAATTTGAGGGGGACATGATTTAACCCCTAACAGTGACTCGCCCTCTTGTCCCTCCAAGGGTAAGGGCAGCCAGTCTCCTTCCAGGACAGACCCCATCCTCCACACCCCACACAACCCTGTGCATCTCAGGCTTCCTTTCTCCCTCTTCTCCCTGGGCCCCAGTGCCCAGGGAGTGACCTCTGTCTCTGCCACCACATGTGCCTCCTGGGATCTGGCTCCCACCACGTCCCTCCAAAGTTAGGAGGGTCAGGTTTCACTCCTGGACAGCCAAGTCCAAAGCGGCTTGCCCCAGAGGGGGTTTATTAGTGCCGGTGGCAAATGAGCCTGGGGATGAGCTCCCTGGGTCTGGTCACACTGGACTCCAAGCACTCGGGCCGTCACTGGGACCCTCTCTCACTCCTCCACATTGGATTCCTTCTCTGGCACACGGTCTCCCTGTGATGGCTCCTGGAATTTCTAGTTTATAGCTTCCTATGTCTTCACGATGCAGAAAGTCCCCCAAAGGCACAGAAACTGCACAGGATTGAGGCTGACTCTCCTTGCCAGGGTCATGGGTCCAGCCCTGACCATTGGAGTACAGGTGAGGTGGAAGCTTCTGACTGGCTGTTGGGTTGCATGCCTGCCACTGGTTCCTGAGATAGGTCACATCCATCCAGGCCATGCCCAGAGAGCTGGGGTGAGCATGGTGGACCCCACAGGAAATGGGTACCACTAGATATGGAGCCAGGGGGGCAGAGCAGGCAACAACCAGCTGTCCATCAACCAAGCTGCAGAGGGCAGTGCCCAGACTTTGCTCCCAGGTGACTGTTGGCCACCATCTATGCCATCAGCTGCTCCCTCTTCACAAAGTCCCTCAGCCTGAGACTCCAGGTGGGACTCCGGTCTCAGGACAGTTGTCCTCCCTAGCGTTTCCCAGGTAGCCTTAGGTTTCCTCGGCTGCTCACGCTGACAGTGCTTCTCCACAGGCGTGCTGTGACCCATGCAGGAGGCCTGGGACTTGGCTCTGGAGCTGAATAAACTGGCCTGCTGTGGCCCTGTGGCTCGCACTGTCGCAGAGGGTGGAATGTGGTGGCTAGACCCAGGGACAGCTGCCTGGGTCTAAACCCGACCTTTCCACCTACCAGCTGGGTGGCCTTGAGCAAGCTGGCCAAGCTGTCTGGGCTCAGCTTCCTCCTCTGTAAAGTGAGGCAGCGAGCACCCCATTCTCACCCGCCTGTCAGTTACAGACAGTAGAGCCCTGCCTGGCTCTGAGCCTGTGGAACAGTCAGGTCAGGTGGTTGTCACTGCTATCTGTCACCGTCATACCAGGAAACAAGTGTCACCTCTCTGAGGCCAATAGAAGTAAGTTTTACAGGATCCTTCAAGAAATGGGTGACATGTCTGGGACCTGGATTCCCCTGTCCATGTTAACACACCACGTCCTGAATCCAGAGGCCACAGTCAGCTCTGCTCACTGGGATTCCTTGCCCTTCCCCAGTGCTTGTCCCACCCCCAAGGTCCTTGCTGGAAGAGGTCCTGTGGATGTGGGCCACGCACCTGTCCCAAACAGGTCTTCTGCTCTGAATCAAAGATGGAGGGAGTGAGCATGGTGGCCTCTCTGGTCAGAGACTCATCCTTGCGATTCTGTTGAACTCTCCAAAACATACAAGAGGAAAAATGTCTCACGCCCATGGTTGTCCTCAGACCCTTCCAGTGGGCAACAGGGACCTGCCAAGACATCTGCTGTGGATCTGTCTTCCCTGGGATGGATGGAGATCCTAGGAAAGCACTGTTCCTGGGGACAGTGCTGGACGTGTCCCCAACTGTGCTGTAGAGCTGGGGTTCTTGTGAGTGGCAGAAACCTGGGCAGCGGTTTAGAGCCCAGGACCAGCATGCTCATGGCGCCCACGTGCTAGTGGACCCCTTGAGAGACTGGACGCTGATTTCTTGGCGGTTCCGAGGGGATTTGAGGTAGTCTGAATGAGCTAGTCTGAAGAGTGTGCATAAGTTAGGAAAATGTTCGTTTAAATTTCTATTAGGAAAATATTACATTTCTATGAAAATAGGTGTCAAACTTTCCTGAAAATCTTACTTAAGAAAACGTGAGGTAGGTGCGCATCACACACTAGCCGCTCTAGGAGGATGCAAGGCTCCAGAAGGGCGGCCGGCCGGCGGACCCTGTGAGCCCATGTGGGGCAGGCCAGCAGCCATCTGGAGAAGCCCCGGGGAGGACCAGGCTAGGGTGGTGCCCAGAGGGGCTAGGCGGCCCCCAGGGGGCTTGCAGCCCAGGGAGGGGAGGGCAGCCCAGAAGTGTGACAGGGACGGGGGAGCCCAGGAGGAGGGCTTCGCGCAGAGGAGACAGCGGGGCGAAGGAATTTGCAACAGGTCTGTGCAGGGGCTGGGCTGAGTCCCTGAGGATCGAGGGGAGGGGATCCTGGGGATGAAGTCCATGCTTTGGGCAGTGGGCACTAGTGCGGCATCCTGACTGCTGGCTGTCATCGTCCAACGGAGCTCCAGGCGTGGGTTAAGGAGGGCTGGCAGTGCAGTGCGGCCCCCATGCTGGCGGAGGGGACCCTCCAGGCTGGAAGAAGGCAGATGCCCAGGCTCAGGGACCCTTTGCTGATGGCACGATAGAGAGGCGGTCCTTGGACAGAGGCGGTTCCGCGCTGCTCAGACTTCTGGGTCAGCATCAGCTGCAGGGCTTGCCAACGCGAGCTCCAGCCGGTCAGGTGGGGCCCGAGACGCACTCAGCTCTCCGCAGGGCGGCTGCTCCTCAGGGGCCTGAGCCAGCAGCAGTGGAGGCTGCTGTCACCCACTCTGTGGGATGGCTGTGGAGGAGGAGGGGTTTCATCTGGGGGTCCCATGAGAGAAGGGAAGGGCGCAGTTGCCCTCTTTTAAGTTTTGGTCAAATATAGGGGGTGTTGAGAAACAAGAGGACCACAGGAAGAAAAGCCTCCGCCTGTCGCCAGGATCCTAAAAATAATGGAATCTCAAATCTGTCCCTTTGGGACACCTTACTGTATCACCCTTGTCCTTCGAGGGACATGGGAAGCGTCACCACAGGCTGCCCTGCCTCAGGCCCATAGCTGTCAAAGCAGGGTTTCCATGGTCCTCAGAGCTGTGACCGCGTCCCCAGGAGCCCATGCTTGCTGCGCCTGTCTCTGGCAGCTCCACTCTTTCCCAGGAGGGTGGGAGCCGGGGCTGCCCTCGGCCTGCACTTCCCTCCCCGCTGCCTCATCCAGTCCTGAGGGGAGCAGGTGCTGCATCATCCGGGCCCCTCACCTGATGCCCTCCCTGGGTGTGTCCCCCACCGACCACCATGTGCTATGGCGGCCTGGCTCAGTTTACCACTAGTCCAGCCAGTTTCCTGACAATCACATCCTGGGATGTGTTGGGGTGGAGCGCCAGAGCTGGAGGAGATCCTGGGCGTCCACGGCTTCTCCTCAAAGGCCACCACAGTCTGCTGAGGGGAAGCACGTCTGCGGAGCTGCCCGGCATCCTCCACCGTCTCCCTCCACCATGGTGATTGGTGCTTGGACGAGCACACGTAGGCTTCACAGCGACTCAGGCCAGGGCTTCAGTGGGAGCTTTTACAAAGAAGCGTTCTCCCTGTGCAGCGAGGTCACTGCAGCTGGAATGCCCACACGGGTGGGCCCAGGGGAAATATCAAGGGTGGATTTGCCATGATGCTGTTGGGGACCCTGGATCCAGTTGTGGAGCTGGTGTGCCCTTGGGCTTCTCTGGTTGGACCTATTCCCTTCCGTGCATAAGCTGCTTTGAATTGGGGTTCTGATGCTTTCTGACGATTGCAGGTGCTCAGAGAAAGGAAGTAGCTTTGCCAAGATCACCAGGCTGGAATTCAGTGGCCACCTCCTTTCCCACAAATTGCTGTCTCTCTGCCTCTTGAAGCACGTACTCAGTCCCAGGGCAAGCCCAGATGTCCCACCTCCCCACTAGTCTTTGGGGTATCTGCATGGCTGAAAGTTCTCCAAGGCTTTCCAAGGTGCTGGAGGAGGGTGGGAGTTGGAGGAAGAGGAGAGGAGATGCCTATTGGTGGCTGCTGCGGGGGGAAGTACCATCCGAGCCCTGGTGACATCCTGGGCACTGGGGGCCACGGCTTGGTTCAGGCAAGGAGGGTTTGCAAAACAGAGGCTGATGTGCTTGTATACTTTGTATTGCCTGGGTTTGTTCCTTAAGTCACTGGAAAGGGTATTGTCAGGAACTGCTAATGACATATTTAGTTTTAATAATGAGACACACATGCCCACAATTTATTACTTCCCACAGCTTTAGACTCTGGTTTCTTGAGTGGTGTAATAGTGCGGAGGTTAATGGATAGCACCATTAATTATTTAGAACATCGAAATGGGAGGTTCTTACAAAACCAAAGTCGTGTAGCAGTTTAACTAATAACTTCCTAACTTCATCATCATTTTAAATTTTCCACAAAGTATTTTCTCCCCTTCAAACCACTCAACTGGATAAAGTTATTGGGAGATGTCTAATTTTCACATTATTTCCTCGCTAGGTTTAAACACTAATATTCTCCTTATGCCACAGCTTCAGTTTGGAGCTTCAGGCTGCACTCTGTGGCCTGTGGACTCCACACGAAGGATTCCGTTTCTGAAGCTGGTGGAAGAGTGGCCGTCCAGGGCTGTGTCTCGGCACTCCGTGAGCTCCCATGGTGACATTTCACTTCATTCTCGGTGGCACATGTGCTGTGGTCACCTGGGCAACCTCTGAAGTCAGGTGGACCTGGGCGTGGATCCCGTATTCTCTGACTCAGTTTCCTGCTTTGTAAAATGGGGATGATAACAGTAGTAACCTGGCTGGGTCCCGCTGTAGATTAGATGATGAATGGAGGGTCAAGCCCTTGATGTGCACAGAGCCAGGGAGCAGAGTGTTGGCTGGTAACAGTGACGTCAATACTGACACCACTGGAGGAAGTCTCGCAGGCTCTGGCCCTGGGTCCACCTTCCACCTCGCCCACCAGTTTGCCTCTGGCTGCTTTCGCACTGCTGTGCGGAGCTGAGATGTCTGACCCCAGGTCTAACCTATTTCCTCTCTGGTCCTTTATAGGAAAAAACCTCTCCCTGCACTTGGGATGCCCTTGCTCTTCTGGTCTCTGGCCTCCTTGCTTACGTCTTATTGAGGGAAGCACCGGCTGAGAGGAGAACAGCCGTGGCACTGAAAGTGTTCTACCTCTGTGCCCTGCTGCCTGGCACTGCAGCCAGGGCGCATGAATAGCTGTCAAACTCTTAAAGTGTGGGCTGTGCCACAGCTGCAGCAAGTCTGAACTTTACTTAGCAGAACTAGTTTATATCTAAATAGCCCCCTGTGGCCAGTGGGGCTATTACCCCAGCTCAAAGCACGCAACAGACAGTGTGGGCACCATCCTGGAATCCTGCTGGAGAGTGGCAAGGGGAGCGCTGGCCTTGGCTGAAATGAGGAGGAAGGAAGGCTCCCAGTTGGCTTTCCAGTCCATTCCAGAATGTTCTGTTGGACAGCACTCCTCCATAGGTATCTACAATGAGACCAGAGACCAGAGAAGCAGGAGAGGGTAAGAGGGCAGAGATTTAAGTATAGAAATTAAACTTGTGCTTTTGTATGTGAAATATTTGCTAAACACAGAAAAACATGAAGTCAAAAGTTAAGATACCCAATCCCGAAACATACAGGTGTTCGGGTTGCTCTCACACAGCAGCATACTGCAGAAGAGGGGTGCTCACGGGCGTGGTTCACTCTCCCCCGGGGCGGGAGGCACAGGAGTGTCAGAGTCCTGAGTGTGGCTATGGGGTCCTCAGCCTGCAGAGCCCCTGGGCTGCTCACGGCTGGGCCTGTTCCCTGCAGCTTGGTGATGAGCACCCTGCTGTGAAGCTTCACTGTGTTATTTGTTTGTCCAGAATGGGGACTTTGATCATCTGTGTTCCTGAAAAAGGTGTGAGAAGCCACTGCTCCTCACATGGGAGGCACTGATGGATCTTGCTCAGCTGTTTACTTTTGCCAATCTGATGGTGAGAAATTGTCTCTCTCTGTGTTTACATCACTTTTGAATAAAATGTGTCCCCAGTAGTCATTGAAATATCACAGGTTATTTCTCTTGCTTCTTTTAGTTTGTGTTAGGCCCTGTGGCTTAAATCTTCAGCTAGTTTAGTAGGGACTTGGTTCAGATTGCAGATAGCAGAACTTAGTAGCAGATTGTGTTTAATGAGGGTCTACTTTGTGCCTTGTAGGCTTTAGCTCATCAACTGCGTGATGGGCCAGAGGAGGAACCGAGAACTCCCTACCTCCTTGGTGGGGTGGGGACTCTCTGGGTTTGAACGGGTGTGCGCAGCTCCCAGTGGCAGGCAAGGTGGTGAGAATGGGGACCGGGGGGGGGGGGGGGGGGCAGGCAGACTGCTCAGAATCAGGCCCTGCAACCTGGCTGTGTGGCTCGGGACTCGGGTCTGAGCTCTCAGACCCTCAGCTTTCTAGTGGAGAGCAAGGCGTGTACCTGGCAGGGCTGCTTTAAAGGTAAAGGAGGGTGTGCCAGGGCCCTGGCACAGCTCCTTGCCCTGGTTGATGCTTGGTAAGTGGTGGCTGTTACCTGTGCTCTGAGCAGCTGTCAACCTGGAGATGAGAAACAGCAGGTGCCCAGGACACGGTAGCCACTTCGTTGGTGTCATCACCAACGAAGCCTGGCCACCTGTGGGCACTGCTGGGAGCTCTGGATGGGTTTGGTCCGTTACCTCCCCAACAGACCTCCACCTGAGGGGGCTGCAGCGCCGTGCGATGGCCTGGGCAGGGCTGTCGCCACACTTCTAAAGGAAGCTGCTCCCGGGCTCCTGGGGGCCACCACCTTCCCCCAGCTTGTCACGCCTCTGCAGCCTGGGGCTTCATTTCGTGTGTGGGGCAAGAGGAGGGCAGCTTGTCCCCTGTCAGGAGGACTCAGGGCCGCTGGGCAAGAGCCTCTTGACTGTGCTGCTCTCCTGCAGGGCCTGAATGGCTCCACCAGGGTGACATTTCTGGTGGACAGCTTCTCCCCGGGGCCCCAACTGGCCTTTCTGCTGCATATTGAAGACATCACAGAGTGGACAAGTGGGCTCTGTGAGCACATCCTTAGAGGCCTTCAGGCTGGCTGTGCCATCTGCCTCCCTGGGTCACACAGTTGGCCGGGCTCTGTGATGCCCTAACTCCTGGGTGTTCCGAGTTCACGGTTGGTGAAAGTGCCATGGTTGAACCTCTCCAGGGAAACTGTCCATAGTGAACGTCTCTCTCCTAGGAATTGAGCTCACTGCTTAAAGATGGTGGCTCCATCATTGATTCCTGGCTGGCCCTGTCCTCATCCCAGCCTCTGGGCCCAACTTGAGCAGATGTGAAATGATCCTTAAAGACCAACAAGCATGCTGAGTCCAAGAACCAAAACGGGAATCGCCAGTGGACAGTGGAGGGGAGCCAGTCCCCCAGCAACCTCCCTGCTTGTTTGTATTGGGTTGGTTTGTGTGGATTATGCTGGGATCTGGAATATTCCTCAGAGGCTCGTCTGTGAATGCTTGGTCCTGTGTGCAGCAATGGCCAGAGGTGGGCTTTGGGGAAGTGATGGAATTGCAAGGGCTCTGACCTCATCAGTGGATGAGTCCACTGGTGGATTAACAATTTGATGGCAGTATTGAAAGCGATGGTGGGAGGCGGGGGCTAGTTGGGGGAAGTAGGCCACTGTGGGGTGCAATTCCCTGGAAGGAAATATCTTGTTTCTTCCACAGCTTACCATTTCCTGACTGCCATGAGTTGACCAGCTTTCCTCTGCCACCCCTTCCGCCATGATGTTCTGCCTCAGCTCAGGCCCAAAGCAATGGAGCTCGTGATTGTGGGCTGAAACCATGAGCCAAAATAAATCTTTTCTCTTTACAGTGTGTTTCCTCAGGTGTTTGTCACAGCAGTGAGGAGCTGTAACACTGTACATTTTCCTTCCCTGTGAAGAGTTGCTAGATGGTTCTAGATGGGGCTACCATCTTCCTGGTAGATTGCTCTCTCTCATCTCCAGCATGGGCTCTTCACATGTATTTTCTCCCTGAAATCTCTGGATGTCTCTAAATGAGTCTAGTTTTTTTTTTTTTTTTTTTAAATTTTTAAAATTTTATTTGTTCTAATTAGTTGTACCTGACATCTCTCATTTTTCTGGTTATACATACTGCAGGATCACATGGGTCATGCAGTCATATGGTACATGAGGTCATAATGTCTATTTCACTCCACTATCATTCCTTCCCCGTACCCCCCCTCCCTTCTGTCCCCTCTACCTAATACAAAGTAACTATTCTTTTCTATCCCCTCCTTATTGTGAATTAGCTTCCCCATATCAGAGAAAACATTCAGCTTTTGGTTTTTATCCCTATTTTGAACATAAGCAAACTGAGTCTCTGGGAAGTAGGGGCTGCCTACCTGTGGTGGCCCCGCGTGAAAATTGCAGAGCCAGGGTGTGAATCAGGTCACCTTGTCTAGGACCTGAAGGTCTAGCCTCAGTGCTATGTTAAATGCTACCTGGATTCTTTGGCACTGGCTCCCTCCCGACCAGATGAAGTTCTCTGGCAAGAGCTCTTTAGCATGTTAAAGGTGCTTTTCTTAGTACTCATCAAAATTGTCATTTAATTGCTATATACAAATGTAGTATTCAGAGATATATTATATGTTACAGGCCATAGCCTTGTGAGGACAGGGATGGTGTCCATCTTGTTCTCTATCAGTACTTCACACACAGTGGGGTCTTAATAAGTGATGGATAGATGGGCAAATAGACGGATGAATGATGGACAGATAGATTTATGGGTGAGTAGGTGGATGGCAGATGGATGATGGTTGGATGGATGCATGAATGATAGCTGGATAGGCAGGTGTAGGGGTGGAGAGGTGGATGGAGGGGGCGGGTGGATGGATGATTGATAGGTGATGGGTGTGTCGAGGATGGGTGGATGATGGATGGATTATGACTGGGTAGAAGTATAAGCGCTGGCTGGACAGGCAGTGAAGGATAGGTGGTTGGACAGGAAACACGGTTTGGCATGGAGGTGTTGCCCACAGGTCCCCAACTTGGTTGGCATCAGCTTCTGGGGAGAGGAACCCTTGGAGGAGGAGCTTTGGCTTTCTGACTGTGCTTTCTGTCCCAGAGGTCCTCACATCAGTGCCGTGGTTAGCCAGAGAAGATTCCTGGCCAGGAAAGATCCCAGGAGGAGAACCAGCACACCACTGGACTCTGGCCACCTTGAACTTCTCAACCTAAACCTTTGGTTCTTCCCACTTTCCTATTCTGGGCCCCTTCTGGGATGGCAGATGGAATGGGACTATTCACGGGGATGACTTGAGGGGTCTTGGGAGGCAGGGAGGGAGAGTTTGGGCATTAGTGCATATCTCAGCTCCACCACTTATTGACTGTGTGGCTTGGGGTAAGTTATTTCCCCTCTCTGTGTCTCAGATCGCCATCATGATTCCAGTCTTGAGGTACTGTTGAGGAGGAAGGGGATGTGTTTGTGTGGAGAGTAGCCAGCAAGCACTCAGCTGGTGTCTAGCAGGTGTTAATTTCCATTATCTCAGTTTCCATCACACTCTCTTTGTTTCTTTTTCCTTAGACTCTTGGAAGCGATGTACTGTGCTAGAATTTAATTTCTATAAATCTGTTTTTTTCCCTCTCCATACTCCATGAAAATGCAAAAGTAAAAAAATAGACTTGTGAACCCAGCTGTGATGCTCCCTTCCTGGTTCCGGCCCTGGCTTTGTGAGAGGTCCCTGTGTACAGTGACCCTTGGCTCTGTGCTGGAGGCGGGGAGCTATGGGGCATGCGCAGGACTGCAGAGTGTGGCAGGGGTGGTGACAGTGCAGGCAGGTCCCCATCCAGACCCCCAGCTCAGGCCCCTCACCCTCGAGCAGTCCTGGGAGGATTCTTGAGCTTGAAGGTGGGTAGGATGCAGTGCAGGATGCATGCTGAGCACCTCCCCTGGACTCAGTATGTGCCACATACAGATTCCACCACTGTCCTCGCTGTCCTGCCACTTATGGAACTTGCCATATGTCCGGGCCGTGTGTGTGGAAGAGCTGGAGGCGAGATGGTGAGGAAAGATGACCCTGCAGAGCCTGTTGGGCTGCGGGCTGGGGGCTCAGCAGGGTGGAGAGGCAGGTGCCCGGATGGTCCCGTCTCGGGCTGGGCTGCAGGAAAGGGTGGGCCTGGTAGCAGCCTCAAGTGCTCCTGCCCTTCCTGAAGAGGGTGAGTCTGTGGCCCATCCAGCTGTGCTCAGAGGGACATAGGAGCCCAAAGTTGCCAACTTCCTGATTTTCAAGAGAATTCAAAAGTCTAGACTTTGGTGTGAAACTCTGTGCCTCATCAAAAATGCCCACTTTCAGTTCACACTTCTAAAGTCTGAAGTGTGCCAGTGTGGTTCTGCAGACAGCGCTGTCCAAGGCAGAGAAGAGGACAGAAATGACAAGTGATGTGACCGCGGGAAACAGTAAATGTGGGTAGAGCTGCACACATCAAACCCACAGGAGAGAGGGCAGAGGCGGCCAGAGCTGGAGAGACCTTGCTGGGCAGCAACCCCCTCAAGTCTCAGAGGAAGGAGTGCAGCTTTGGACGGCGACCCTGGGTGCATGTGCAATGACCTGTAAGGCGAGCACTGACAGATGCACTTGTCAAGCCAGAAGGATCTCAACCATGTCTTTGAAAGGCCAGCGCTTGGCTTCTAAGTAATAAATGAACCAGCAGGCTGCGGACTCACGACCACCACGTGCTTGGTGTTACTGTTACAGGCTCCTCTCTTTATCCTAGGTATCTATATAGAAATGGAATTAGGAATGTTGATATTGCGACGTAGAGAAGGTGCAGATGAATAGTGACCTAATGTGTGCAGGCATGTCTACTACTCTAGATTCTCCAGAAAAACCAACCAATAGCAAGTGGAGGTATTTCTTTCTCTCTCTCAGTTTATTGAAGAAATTGGCTCTTGTGGCTTTGGAGGTTGAGAAGTCCCAGCACTCGGCAAGCTCAAGGCCTGGCTGCTGGGGTTGCAATTCTAGTTCCAGCCTGAGCCCGAGAGTCAGCAAAGCTGGTGCTGTAAATTTCAGTCCAATTCTGAAGCGTGCTGTCCTGGCTGGAGGACAGTCAGGCAGAGGCGATTCTCTTATTACACCTTCTTATTCTCTTTATCCCTCACTGGGTTGGGCAGGGCTACCCATACCAGGGAGGGCTATCTACTTTACTCATCTATAGATTCAGATGTTTGTGTCACCCAGAAATACCCTCACAGACACCCAAAATAATGTTTGGCCAAACGTCTGGGTGCCCTGAGCCCACTCTAGTTGACATAGAATTACCCCCCCGTGCACATCTGTGATATTGTGTGCACTCAGATCTGTATATACAGTGTAAAATGACCTCGTTGAAGGCATCTCAGAGCCTCGAGGTGGAGATTAATTGTGACCTGGTGACTTCAACATGTCTTTATATACAAATAAATTATGTAGCATTGATGCCCTGGTCCCAGTTTATTAGCTGCTTCTGTTAGTCCACTTAAAGTCAATTAAGAACTGGAGCCCCAGGTTGTCTCATGGAGATCCAGCCCTTGTCACAGACTCCCAGCAATGGCCAGAGGCTATCCTGGCTCCAAGGGAGGGGGTGGACATCTTTCCTGTTGCAACATCCTGGTCTCTGGGTGATTCGCTCTCCTGTGATTGGCAGCAGTGTGATTGGGTATGTCTGGAGGGGCAGGTGGCCTCTCTCTAGAGCCCCAGAGCTTGGACAGAAGTGGTCAGGGCTGAAGAGCAACGAGGGCTTGGTACAGAGGAACACCCGCCCAGGTCATCCTCCCTCTCGGGGACTTGTGAGGCGTGGGGTTTTCAGATAGGTAGTTACTTGCTTATCCATCTGATGACTCTTCATTTTCGTTTCTTTTAGATTGTTTATTCTGATTAGAAACAAAATGATTTGTTATTGAAAACTCAGAAAACAGAAAAATACTGAGAAGAAATAAAAAGCATTTACAAACTCCTTCCCCCACTCAGAGAGAACTCTGTTTTCAGATCTCCTGCCAGCCCTTTTCTACATAAAATTCTTTGCTGTATTGGCATCATTTATATATTAAACTAATATATACTGATCATTTCTCCACACTGCTCAGGACACTTAAAACCAATTTCTCTAGAAATCAGTCTGGCCTGAGGCTTTGTGTGTTTGGGTTGCTGTAATAAATAGCTCTGACTTCACGCCACACACACATTGTGTGCCTCTCTGATTACCTCTTTAGGCTAAATCCTTAGAATCGCCCTGGCAGGGTCTGAAGGGGCCAGGAGGGAAGCTTTGGGCCCATCAGTGCTGTTTGTCTATGGGAGCGGCTGCTCCCCTGCCGACCCTGGGCTCATTCCGTAGAAAAGGCGCTCTCGGGTTGAACCAAGTACGCCTTAGGGGCTTGGTGCTTCCCTGGAGGCTGGGCAATTGGGGACGGTGAGCGAGTAGGAGAGTGCACACCCAGTGAATGCCACTGTATACCTGATTTCCGTTTTATTCTTGCTTTACGTTTGCCTTTGCCGGCTTGCACTGGGAGAAGTCAGCAAGCTCTATTTTTATTACTATTTTAGCATCTTGATTTAATGTGATCACCTCAGTTTTGCCTTTTGCTAAGTTCTGCCTGTTTTTTGAGTGATTTTACATGAAACCGTGCCCTTGCTCCAAGAGGAGAACAGACATTTGCCTCCATCTTCACAGGATAATTAGACTCTAAAATTAGAAGGCACACACTGCATGTTAAAATGCATCTAAATAAAACCACAGTGGGAGCGTTAATCCCTCTTGGCAGTGCAGGGAACTCTGGCATGTGCCCGGTGGAGCAGGAGAAGCTGCAGGGAGCGAGGGGGCTCATCCTGGAGTGTTGGGGCAGCAGGCAGATGAGGTGGAGCAACCCCCTGAGATCCACCCCAGTGAAAGGGGGTGGGCCCGAACCTCCTGTGTACCTCTTCCAGGTCAGTCGGGATTCTGTGAAGGTGGCACGCAGGCAGGTACCCAGTCCACTGAGTGCTGGTTTGTGAGTTTGTGAGAACATGGCTAGCTGTTCCCAAGGATGGGAGTGGGTCGGCCCCCTGGGCTCTGTCCCTGTCTCCTTCTCCAGCATCAGCCTTTCTTTTAGAATAAAATTCTAAAATTTTATTTTATTTTATTTTTTTGTTTTATGGAACTGGAGATTGAGCCCAGGGCTTCGTCCAGGTTAGGCAAGCGCTTGACCCCTGAGCTACACCCTCAGCCCCAACCTGCAAATATTCACTGAACAACTGCTGAAGGTCATGGAAGCAGTCAGTGGGAGCTTGTCGTCCAGGGGAGTGGAGAGGCTCCTTGACGAAGTCAGAGTCCCTTAGGTGACGAAGTCAGAGTCCCTTAGGTGCCTGCTCTGTGTGGCTGAGTGTGGTGAGCCCAGGACACGCCTCTTCCCTAGGTGAGCTGCCACAGGGAAGTGGCACCAGGCAACTTGTCACCATTGTCAGCAAGACAGTATTGAGTAGGAGTGGTGGGGCTGTGTGTATGTGTCTGTGTGCATGTGTGTGTCTTGCGCACGTGTGCGTGCATGTGTGCATGTGCCTGGGTGTGTTGCATCCTACGGTGCAAGACAGTGTTAACTGTCTGCTGTGATAAAAAGGAAATGAGCAGTGACCATGACATTCGCTGTTCTCTTTCCACCCTCTTCCCTCTTTCCCATCCCTGCCCTGCCCTAACTGAATTTCCACTCACCCTGAAACCTGATCTCCAGCGCGGGAAGGGACTGAGTCCGTTTGGCTTCCCACAGGGGCTCCCGGGTCTAGTCCAGGGCCTGACATTTGGGGACATGTGGCAAGTATATGTCAAGTGCACGCAGGCACATGGCTGGCCCTGTGGTGCTGAGGCATCAGGCTGCAGACAGCCTTGCACCACCAGGCCCTGTCCTGGTCCCCCACCCTCCTCTGGGCACTCCTTGCCCCAGCGGCCACTCCCTCCCGTGCCCTGTCTCACCTGGCTGTCGCTGCCTCCAGGTCTCTGCTGCTTTCCTGGCAGAGGTGTCAGTGGCTCTTAAAACTGATTCCCGTGCCTCAAGGGCAGGTTCCCGGCATACGAGTTCCCTGCGACTCAGGACGAAGGGTGAAGGGAAGCTAGGAGAGGCCTCTACTCGCCCTCTCCTCTGCCAGCAGCAGCCTTTCCTCCAGGACACCCCCGCTCCCCGAGGCCAGAGTGCTGCCCCTCCCCAGTGCGGCCTGTCCGCAGCCTGCCTCTCTTCCGAGCAACCTGTCGCCCCCCTGGATGCCCATCACCTGTGCACGGTTACACGTGAACTCGTATGAGAGCCACTTAGGCCAGTGTGTGCATGTGAGTGCCTGTCTACGCCGCCTGCACATTCCAGTGAGGCGGTCACTATGCTCCAGGACCTCGTCAGCGTCCTGCTTCACTGCCTCGCTCCCAGGGCCCTGCACAGTGCCTGGCACGTGGGGAAGCTTAGTTAATATTCCTCAAATTAATGAACGAGGGCATTTCTCCTCTCCTCCACTGCCATGTTTTGAAGGAGGCTGTAGAGTCCAGGCCCTAGTCCACTGTGATCCCAATGTCCCTTTAGGCCATCCCGGAGGCCCATGGTCTGGGTACCACGTGTCTATGGGGTGTGTGGAGTGGTGTGACTGGACCTCTTTCCCTTCCCATGGTGGTTCCTGGGTCTTAACACTGTACTCTGAGAGTCTGAGGAGACCCGTCATGTCATCTGGTCTCCTGCCAAAACCAGGATGTCTCACAGAGCGGCGGCATGGTCCATGTCTACCTTGAGGCTGGCAGCTCTTACCTTCCCACGGTTGCTGCTTGTTAGGGAGCCCTGGGGCTGAGTGGATGCCCTTCTGGGGCTGGAGGCTCACTCTGCCCCTTTTGCGCCCTGGGTCAGGGGTTAGATTTCGAACAAGGGGTGTTTTACAAAGCCAGACCAGTCCTGTTTGTTACGATACATTAAAAGGAAGTGAAGTCCACAAGAAAGCTGCGTTTTCTCGGCCTATGGTGCTTTTAAAGCAGCAACAAGAACCATCTCTTTGGCAACACGTAGAAATTCTTTCTCCCCTAAAGGTAATTATTGCTGTACTTTGAACCGGTTTTCCCCTTCAAAGGAAAGCTCTCTGCCACAGGCTCTGCTTGGTCCATGAGCTCCTGCAGGGTGAGGTGTAGCTGTCCACCAGTCCTGCTGGCCCCTCAGTCCGCCTGTGGATGCTGAACCCTAGCAGCCAGGGGCGTGGGGCAGTCCTTCAGGGGATGCGAGTCCCCAGTGCCAATGGCCTAGGCCTGGAGGTGGGGGAGAATACCCCAGAGGGGCCTGGGGCTGGAGGCTGATGGACGAGCAGATGTCAGCTGGTTGTGGGAAGAGGAGAGCACAGGAATAACATTCTAGAGAAAGTATGCACGTGTGCTCATGCGTGCAGATGTGTTCTGCAGCAACAGAGCGTGAGTTTGGAGGACGTTCCTGGTGGGACGGACAGAAGGGCCTTATGAGGGAGTCGGGGCCAGGCGGGCTCCTGGGGAGCTTCTGTCTTCAGGCTGAGCACTGGAGCCTGGGCAGCATGGCTCCTGGAGTGGCGTGGAGTCGCAGGGCACCCCAGGGACTGGCAGGAGGCCACAGGAGCTGAGGTTGGGCCTGGGCACTGAGCTGCAGGGAGCGGCCGGGGTGACGTCCCTGTGGGGTGGCCGCTTCATTCTTGCACTTTTTCCTTTCATCCCTCTCCTTTCCCCTCCCTCACGGATTTGCTGTGTCCTCTGAAGAACAAGCTCTGTGTTTCCCGAGAGAAGGGAGTGGTGTCTGTCACATCCCACGTGCTCCATAGAGTCATCCCCCAGCATCCGGCTTCCTCGCTTGGTTTCCTTAGAGGGGCAAGGAGGAGAGCCCCTGTCCCATCGCTGCTGTGTCTGTGTCCCTTCATGTCCTCACCTGTGTGTTGGGACTCAGGCTGCTGCTTCTCTACACTTCCTCTCAGCTTTGACCCTTTCCTGGAGGTTCTGCTGCCTGAAGATTTGGCACTGGAGCGTCCAGCTGTCCATGTGTGGCGATGTGGCCAGGTGCCTTCTCTGCAGAAGTGCACCATCTCACCAGATTCTTGCAGGTTCACATGGTCTTGGCTGTCGTGAAGGGACCTGCCAGATTGGCTTCTCCTTCAAAGGCCACTGTGGACTGACATGTCTGACCCTTCCAGGGGCATGTGACATGGGCCCACTGGACACAGAGGATCTAGTGAGATCTAGTGCTTGTCCCTCTCCATCTCCTGGCCTGGCTCTGTGTTGTCTGCCCTGAGGCCAGCCTTTCCTTTCTCCTGGTGCCTCCTGGGCTCCAGGCTCCAGCCAGCCAACTCAGGAAAAAGGGGGAGTGTCCCTTCCCTGTTTCTCTTCCCTTCCAAACTCCAGGAGATGTGTCTAATTGGCCTAGAGGTGGACAGCTTCTTCCAATCTCATGACCTCTGTGGGCAAGAGGCGGGTCCCCCAGCGGAAGTCCTGTGCTGTGATCACAAAAAGTTTAGCTGACAGTTTGGTGTATGAAGTCTGTCTCAGAGTCTTCCAAGTCTTCAAAATCAGGAGCAGTTCCCTCACCAGCAGGAGAAGGCTCAACCCGGTCAGCCCAGAGCCCATGGTGGAGGTGTGGGGAAGGAGTTGGAGGACTTGACCTTCTGGAGCCCAGAGTCCAACCGCCTTACCTTCTCTTAACAGGTGCTGACCTTGGCTGGGCATGGGGTCTGTCCTTCCTCTGCCCCCCAGGGTCCATGCTGTCACATCCTTTTGGCACTAATTAAACAGGACACATTGGATTAGTGAAATGATGGATGGGGTTGATGATTCAACGTGGGAGGAGGGAGCCAGGTCAAGCCTGCCTGCGGCGACACTGCTTGGCGTGCGGGGGGCCGGGAGGGCTGGGCAGCCGCCCAGCCACCCCAGACTTGCTAGGACCTCACGCTCCTGCGCTGGGGAAGCACCTGTGTGCGCCTGCGCAGACCTGGGTGTGGGCCGGGGCCTCGGGCGTCCTTCGCTCCATCCAGCTGGGCGTTGCTGCTCGCGAGCACGATGGAGAAGACAGCCAACCCCCGGAGCTTATGTGCCGAGTAATCGTTGTCTTAATTTCTGGATTTCCCGTCTCTGACTTCCCATCACATCTGTATTTTACAAAGACTAGAGTGAGATTTTATGGTAAGCATATTGAAAAATAAGTGGCAAATAACCCATCCACGGAACTGTTGTGATGGTGGTCACTGTGGTCACAGTGGCAGAGCGCCTGTGCAGGCCGGCTGGCGTCCGAGAGCCCAGCCAGGCTGCAGGACCAGGCTTCCCGAAAGCCTCTGGAGCAGGTGTCAGTAGGGTCTCCAGCAGACCCCCGCGGTTGCCTAAGGAAGTGGTCAGCAGAAGGTCAGTTCTCTGGGGAAGCCCTGGGTTTTCTTTCTGTAAATAATATATATATATATATATATATATATATATATATATATATGTGAGATATATACTTCATGTTGTAAATAAGGACTTAAACATTGTGGATTTTGTGGTCATATAATGGTAATATATTTGGGACTTCATTGGGTTTATGTTCATTTTTACCTGTCTTTGAAGAACGTTTCTGCCCTTAGCCTATTAAAGCATTGTCCCATTAGGCTCACAGTTAGAGGAGCTTGCTCCAGCTCAGAACTCAGATGCCAGGCTCACTGGATTATTTTGAAGGATTTTTCCAGTTCATAATTCAGTAATAGTCAGTGCAGTCTAATAGTAGCATTGATAAATCAGGAGTGTACTACAAATTCCTTATGTGATAACGTAGTTCCCAGGCACCTGATTGATGTTTATCTTCTCAATGTTAAAAATAAGAAACATAAATCATGTAATGTGCTCATATATTTTCCTGTTTTATTTAATTTTTTTTTTTTTTTTTTTTTTTTTTTTTGTACCTGGGATTGAACCCAGGGGCACTTAACCACAGAGCCACATCCCCAACCCTTTTTTATATTTTAGTAGAGACAGGGTCTTGCCAAGTTGTTTAGGGCCTCCCTAAGTTGCTAAGGCTGGGTTTGAACTTGAGATCTCCTGCCTCAGCCTCCGAAGTCACTGGGATTAAAGGTAGGCACCACCACACCCAGCTTCCTGTTTGATTTTTTTTCCCTGAAGGTCAATAGGTAAATTTGGCACATCAATCAAAATGTAGATGAATAATTTATAGATACATACATATTTTATTTTTATAGTTCTGGAAATAGATATAAAGGAACTTGGGAAGGATTTCCTTCTTGAAAATAAGTAAAGAATCCAACTATAAAGAACGAAATACTAGACTCTGGGTACAGAATAATCATTACAATAACAGTGTATGCATGGTTTATAGTCATATTTCCAAAATAGCATTCTTAGCAATCTGATTACAGCCATGAAACATGGAAAACAAAGACACATTTAGAAAAGGAGAACTATCCATTTTAAAAGAGAAAAAGAACAAGAAATTTCCAACAGGGCTGTAGGATCACACCTGTGCTCTCCTCCAATCCCGGACCTTGAGCACATACTTAGGGCTTCCGTGAGGAGGGAAGCTGTAAAGATTCTGGGTTCTTAGAAAGTAGGAAGGAGAAGAAAAGTAAAAAGCAACCCTTTGTCTTTTGGGTTACGCTGACTGTTCCTGAGGTAGGAGGACTAAATTTTAAAAAGCCAAGTGAAAGTAGACTTTCCCATTCAAGTAAGAAACTGTGGCTTTAAATCATTACCTCATTCAATAAAATCAAAATAGCAAGATCCCATGTCCACGCATCACACGGGAAGGTGTCAACAGAGGACGATGGCAGGTGTTGCCACGGGGTGGGGACAGACATGTGCTGGTGTAGTGGGCGTGACCATGGGGGCAGCGTGGCATGATGCATGACTGGAAGACCACAACCTGGCAGGGCCCTGAGCTCAGGCCTCTGCCCTCAAGGAAAATCACAGGCACGGGTAGCAGAGTCGTCCAGGGATGTTCACCGTAGCATTCTTTGAAAGGCAAAAATGAAATGCAAAGGGACAGGGCGTCCATAGAGGACAGGAAATGGTTAGCAAGAGTCCACAGGTGGGTCACTATGGTCGTCACTGCAGTGGGGACAAGGGGTATGTGATGAGACTCCCAGGGTACTGTAGGGGCTTAAACTCTGTCTACAATGCCTCGTAGTTTTTAATAACTAGGAACTTGTTTATTTTTATTATTTTGTTTCTTCTAATAAAAAGAAAACCCATCTTAAGCAACCGTGTCAAGATACTAATCTTTGGAAATTCTGGTCATTGGTGCATGAGTTTTTATTTTGCTTGCATGTGTGTGCTGAAGTTGTTCAGAAGAATCAACCCCTGTGGACTGCATTCTCTGAAGTGCTGGAAACGTGCATAACAGAAACGACAAAGGATCACACCACTGAAGTGTGTGGTAAAATATGAAATACTGCCTCATGTTAATTAAGATGAAACATCGAATAGAAATTCCTGGAATTAAAAGAGTATGTCATATTGTCATTGCGAACTAACTGTATGAACCTAGTGGAAGGAAGTTTGTGTTTAGTAAAATTAAATATGCAGTTAGCCTTTGAACTAGGAATCCTACTTCTTTAGAAATCCATCTCAAAATAACTTGGCAGACCAGAACACACATATGCAGAGACTGTTCACTTTGCCTTCATTCATTGCAGTGAAATGTCAGAAACAACCCACAAGTTCATGGACAGTGGGTTGCGTGGTAGAGAGGGGGTGTGTGAGACAGTGGTGTGTTGATGTCGCAGACGGAGGTGCTCTCTACACCTCGGGGTGGTCCCCAGGGGTGCCACATACTAGGCAGAGTTTTCCAGAGAAATAGAACATGTATACACCTAACTGCCTACTGCATACCTACCTACAGACCTACATTCCTACCTGCCTACATACCTATCTCCCTACCTTCCTGCCTACCTAGCTACATTCCTATCTACCTACCTACCTAAATTCCTACATACCTACATATTACCTACCTAACTGCCTCCTTACCTACCTGTCTACTTACTTGCCTACATACCTATCAACCTATCTACATTCTTACCTACCTACCTACATTCCTACCTGCCTACATATCTACCTACCTACATACTTGCCTACCTACCTATATGCCTGTCTATCATCATCATCATCTTTATGAGAGACACACATGAATATATGCATGTATATTCATATATGTGTGTATGCACATATGTATTTGTATATATGGTTGATTACTGAAAACTTTATTCATAGAAAAATTTTAATTAATAACCACGGAAGGAAAAGATTAGAAAACCTTTGACAACACTAGTGAAATGACAGGCTTGGGCAATCATTATGGTGAGTGTTAACATCTAGAGGTAAACATGGATGGGGAGTTTTGTGATGGATCAGTGGGGCCAATGTAGCCTGAATCAACTGATCATTTGCCCTCTCTAGAAATAGGACACCCAGACATCACATGTCCCCTAACATGCAACTGGGATTACACACCCTCCCCTGTAAAGGGTTCTTGCCTTAATAAATCAAATCTGAAAGAGATTAAACGTTTACGCTTCACTACCATTGTGCAGGGCCCAGAGGAGCATGTGACCAGGCCAACCGCCTTCTTGAGGAGGATTTGGGAGCATCTCGTCAGGCATTCCCGGGCTTCCTCAGGCCCGCTGCGCCTTAGCTCTGTCATGGGAGATTGCCACACAGACAGCATGCATTGATGTGTGTGTGTGGATCCTTCACTGAATATAGCAGTTTAGAAATTCAGTCATCTTTTGAATGTGCTGTCGGGGATTGAACCCAGGGCTTTATGCCACTGAGTTGTATCCCCACCCCTTTTTAAAATTACATTTCGAGGCCGGGTCTCGGTAAGTTGCCCAGACTGGACTCAAATTTGGATTCCTCCTGCTCAGCCTCTGGAGTAGCTGGGATTAAAGGCACATGCCACTGTGTCTGGTGGAAATCCATCCAAGCTTGTGTGAGTTTTTCCGTACACGTAACTGACCTGATTTGTTCCTCCGTATTGTCAAGTACTGCTCCCTGTATGGCTGTCCCATCCTTTGTCTGTTCTCTTGTTGGCAGACACTTGTGTTGTTTCCAGCTTGGGGCTGATGTAAATACAGTTTCCATGAGGATTCTCATGTATTCTTGTCCATTTCTAGGTTACTAATTTATAGACATGCAGTTGTTCACATATAATTATATTTTAATAATTATAATTATTATAATTAGAATTACTTATGCTGCTATATGTTTAGTGGTCTCAGCCCCTCTTACCTTCCTGATTTTATCAATCTGAGTCTCCTCTCTCACTCTCCTTTGTCTTAATCAGTTTAACTGAAGGTTTGTAGATTTTGTTGATCTTTCAAAGAAAAAAATCTTTGTTTTTTAAAACATTTTTTTTCACTGTTGTTTTCCATTAATTCCTGCTCTTTTTTTTAATACCTTCCTGCTGATTGCACTAGGTCTAGCTTGATTTTCTTTTTCTACTGTTTTGAGGTAGTATTGAGTTTTTGTTTTGAAAATTTCCTTCTTTTTCACTATTGTTATCTACAGTTATAAACTTCCCTTTACATATTTCTTTAACTTTCTCTCTTAAAAGTTTTGGTTTGTTGTTTCATTTTCATTCATCTCAAAATATTTTTAAATTTCCCTTAGTCTTTGATCTTTGACTTGTTGGTTACTCTGGACTGTGTTGTTAGTGAATTTCCTGAATTTCTTTCTATTATTGAATTCTGGTTTCATCTTCTTCTTTGCTTTCTTTTGCATTGAGTAGTTTTTAGTGTAATATTGTTTTTACTTAAAGAATTTCTTCAGTCATTGTCTTTGTGGATGCTCTAGGGGTGACCATATACCCCTCAGTTTATCAGAATACTTCAGTTCCACTATGAATTCCTGTAAGATCTAGCATTCCAGTGCAGCACTGTTACATCTCCCTTTTGATGCTCTCCTTATTATATTTATCTATAAATGTTATGAATATTACAACATATTATTACAATTATTACTTTATATGAATTTATGTCTTTCAAGAAAGCTAAGAGAACAAAGGAGAGCACGTATGCATTTGTAGTTTGCTACATTAACTCTGTTATCTATTGTTTCCTGTCCTCTTCATTTTTTCTTATAAATTCTCAACATCTGGTGTCATTTCCTTACTCCAGCATAACTTTGCTTACACATAGTTTCTTTGTGCTGTTTTTTTTTGTCAAATATTTTAATTTGTATGTGTATTAGTCGTGTGTGTGTGTGCGTGTGTGTCATTTATAGACTTATGTTTTTAAAATTCAATTAACAGTAGAAAGTAGAAGAAATGCACACTAAGGCTGTGTTTTGCAGTTTTTTAATTCTCTTTCCAGGGTCTTCTTAGTTTTGTGTTTGTAATTGAATTTTCTCTTGGTGATTCTTACTTTCCACCTGAAAAAACTTCCCAGCTTTCTTACAAGTCAAGTCTTTTATGTCTTCTGCTTTGTTTATCTGGAGATGTCTTTAATTCACATTCACTGTTGAACTGTTGCTAAGATTCTTAGTTGATAGTCTTTCGTTCAGCACTTTGAATGGGTCCTACCACTGCCTCTGAACTTCCATCGTTTGTATGAGAAGTCATCTGTTAATCTTATTGATCCTTCCTTTTATGGACCTAGTCATTTTTCTCTTGCTATCTTGAGAATTTCTCTTTGTTATTGTCTTTCAGCATTCTGATCGTGGTGTGTCTGGGTATGATTATCTTCATACTTATTTAGAATTTGTTGAACTACTTGGTTTTGTGATCTAGAGTTTTAAAAAATCGACTTGGGGTGGGTGGGTGGGAAGTTTCAGCCATTATTTCTTGGAGTACATTTCCTGCTCCTTTTCCACTCTTTTATCATTCTAGTCCTTTACTCTTTACATACATTCATCCATTTAGTAGTGACTGACAATTCTCTAACTCTATTTTTCTTCATGTTTCTCTGTTTTTCTGATTGAATAATTTCTAATGATTTTCAAGTTACTGATTCTTCTGCCAGTTCAAAGCTACTAATCAATCTTTTAGTGAATTTTCTATTTTAATTACTATAATTTTCCTCTCCAGATTTTCCATTTATTTTAAATAATCTCTTTTTATTGAAATTCCCTAGTTGATGATATATTGCTATCATACCTTCCCCTTTTTCTCTACAAGTGGACCTATTGGAATATTTTGATCACATTTATGATAGTTGCTTTGAAGTCTTTGTGCAAAGGCTGACAAGTGAGCCCTTTCATAAGCAGTTTCTATTGTCTACTTTTTTTTTCTTCTTCTTCTTATATATTGGTGATCCTTTCCTATGTTTTTTCATATCTTGTAACTCCCCACCCACACACATTGGTGGACCCTTAGAAAATGTACTTTAACAAGTCTGGATACCAATTTTCCTTTCCTCGGGCTTGTCATTATTTACTTGTTTGTGTTTTGTGACATGCAGAGGCTGTTGTAGAGAACCTGGAGTGATCTGGTTTATGGGGACTTCCCAATTTTGCCCATTTAAAAACACGCACACACACACACACACACACACACACACACACACACGGAAACTATAGTAATCATTGCCTTTGCCTGGGAAAACTATCAAGAGGAGAGACCAGAAGGTCATGGCTTCAGCCCTAAAAACACTCCACATGCTCTTGCTCTGTCTTGTGCTTCTTCAAACGCTGATGCACAGGAGAACGTGGCAGGTTGAATGTCTGTGAGATGGTGTCTCTTCAAGCAGAAGCCTCATTTTCTTAATATCAGTTTCAGAATATTAAAGTGGACAGTAGATGGTCCCACTCGGACCCTCCTCCAAGGACCCTCAAGTAAAGAGACATTGGGCTTGGGTCTGGGCATGACCAGCTGAAGTGACACCTGGGTACCAGGACATTGGTCTGAATTCGGATGCCTGAGTCAGAGGAGGTGCTCCTCTCCTGCTGGCCGGTTGCTCTCCTGCTAGGAGGGGTGCCATTCCAAGACCATGCCCCGTGGTGACAGAAAGGCTGAGTGGCCATTTCTCTCATAAAGCTCCCTGGGCAGTGGCCAGAACCCCATTTGCAGAGTTGGTTCTCTGACCCTGCAAGGTGCACCAGCAAAGGTTTATGGCCAAACCTCCTGAAACATGCTTGAAAACTGGCCATCGTGGGTTTCATTGGCTGCCTGGGAGGTGGATGCATGTTGTCCCCTGCGTGCCTGTGGTCTTGGCTCCTCAGACATCAGCTTGGCCAGGAAGCAACAGACGTGCCTCTCAGTGGGAGCTTCCAGGAAGTCTAATCAGATGGAAGGCTAATCTGTGTGCACGACTGGCTCCGGCAGGTCGGGCAGTAGATGGTGTGAGAGGTGAAGTTCCTCCGAGTGTCTCCCATCCACCCCATGACTGGTGATCACCAGTGGCAGTGCAGTTTCTCCTGACCCCATGAAAGGGACTCTGGAGGCTTGCTGTGCTTTGTGCTGCCGGGGGACATTTAGAGGCCTGGACCTTGCCCACTCAGGGACCATCTGTTCATTCCTGCGTTCTCTCTCACCAGACTATGGAGCATCTGCCACGAGTCAGGCACTGTGCACGGCCCGGGATTGTGGGGAACAGAGACAGCCACCCTCAGGGGCTGCAGTCTGCAGGGAGGGACAGACCCTGCGCGAGATGCTTGGGATTTGGTGGGCACTTAGTGGGAGACTTGACCTTGCTTGGGGTGGGGTGCAGAGGCGGTTTCCAGGAGGAAGCAGGCTTTGCCTTGAGACCCTTGGGGGAGAGACCTTCCCAGGTGAGAAGTGAGGCGGGGGGAGGACCAGGAGGGCGCTTCCAGCAGAGCGAGCGCAACAGCGGTGAGCTTGGTCCTCCGGAGAGATGGGCTGGAGGGCAGGTGGGTTGCCACCCAAGTCACTCTGGCAGGAGGAGCAGGGGACACCCTGGCTGGGACTGGGAAGTGGGCGGAAGGGACTGGAATGCTCAGTCATGTGAGAGGTGAAACCCGGGACCTGGGGAGAGAACAGGGTAAGGGTGGGGTGCAGTGTGTGACAACGGCCACCCGTGGAGTGGCTCACACAGCACACACTCATTCCCTCAGCCCCGAGGCCTGAATTCTCAAAGGGAGGTTTCCGGGAGGAGCTTCCTGCCCTCCTGCCCCTAGTGCTCCTGGCTGTCCTTGCCTTGCGGCTGCATCTCTCCAATCTCTGCCTCTGTCTTCAGATGGCCTCCCCGCCGCAGGTCTCTGTGCATCCATCCTGTCCTGTGAGGACACAGTCCTTGGATTTAGGGCCCACCATATGCAGGGTGACCTCATTGGAACTTAACGAGTGACATGGGCAAAGACCCTCTTTTAAAATAAGGGCCCACTCAGGGGTTTGGGTAGACGGGACTCCTGGGAGGGGGCCAGTGTTCAACCCACTGCGGAGAGGGAGGAAGGACTGGCTAGGGGTGGCTCCAGATTCCCAGCTTGAGCCATTGGGTCTGGGGGACAGAGTGACACCAGCCTGTGGAGCAGAAACGCATTGGCATGAGTGCCTGACGTGCCTGTGCCAGGCGAGGCCCTCAGGTTAGCTCTCCTGTGCACCTCTCCTTAGGGAACGCCATTGTGCAGAGCTGGCATGTGGATGCGTGCTTCGCCTAGCCCGTCCCCGCACCACGCCAGGAGCCCTGACAGCCCATGTGTGGGAAGCACCTGGTGCTGGTGCCCGGCTGGCGTGGGCACTCATCCCAGTGCTGTCCTTCCAACTGTGTGGCCTTGAGGTGGCCTCTGGGCCTCTCTGAGCTCCAGGTCCTTTCTAGTGCAATGGAGAGGGAAACGCTGGCAGGGCGCTGGGGAGTCGCACGTGCTTGAAAGTGTCGCCATTTGTTTACTGTAACAGACATGATGTACAAGGCGCATGCCTTAGATTCTACCAGCACACCCACAGGAGGATTCCAGGATTGTACGATGGTGAAATTTCCACATTATTCTTTAGTGTAAATAACTAAAGTGCTTATTTTCTTCTGATTTCTTCCTTCCTCAACCGTCAGTAGAGCATCTCACTTAGTTTTGAGTTCTTATTTATTAAGGGTATATGTACTTAGTAGACTGGGAAATGGTGGTAGATGGGAAATGGTGGTAAATAATTAGTAAATGGCTAAGAAAAGAAATAAGCTCCTCGAAAGAACAGAGGCAAGGAAGCCACTAATCCCCAACGGAGCCTGGAGGTGGTATGAAATCTGAGAGAGCAGAAATACTTTGTTCTCTTCCTAACCTGCCTCTGTAACCCACCTCCATGGCCAGCCCTGGATCCTTGCAGCAGAGTGGTTTCCCCCAAAAATTAACCTCGAGCAGCAGCCTGCTGCCTGGTTGCTGTTCCACCTGCTGTTCAGCCCCTGGTGACCTGGTCCCCAGCCCTCTGGAAGCTCCTGCCCTTCCCTGGCCTGCTTTCAAGCCCTTACGATGCAGCCCGATGCTCCCCTGTGTCTCAGCCCTGCCGCTCTCCATCAGCCTCCGTTCCCAGCTCCAACACTCCTCCCCTGGTCCTGGGGAGCTGGCTCCTGTTGCTGGCAGAAATTACACACCACACTTCAATACGCTTCTCCACCTCGACAAGACCAAGGGCTCCTTGCCAATCCAGGAAGGCAAAGGCCCAAGACTGAGGCCCAAGTCTCACCTCGCCACTCACCAGGAGCATCTTCTGTCCACCTAGCAGGTGCCCCTTTCACAGGTCAACTCCCAAAACGCCACCTTCTTAGTGGAACCTTCTGTCTGATGCAGCAGAAAGCCAGCGTCCTTCCACTGTCCATCACAGTCTGGACATAGGACAAGCTGCCTCTGCACCTTCCCACGTGAGTCACCCTGCCTCCTCCTGGCCAGGATGGTATACGTACTTGGAGTACGGTCTAAATGAAGTTCCGTTTCCAAAATGGCAGGTGTGACATGAGCCATCTTTCAATGAAAACCCACCGAGTGTGGTCTTCTGTTCTGTTCTGCCTTGTGTGGACCTTCTCAGAGCTTTAAAATGTTCAGTGTGGTTGCTAATACTGCAGTACATCCCCCGTGTGCGGCGTTCTCTCGAGTTGGGGTAGATCAGCTTTCTTCAGGATGGATTCTGAGAGGAGTTCCAGAAGTCAAATGCTCTGGGTCTCCTGGCAGCGCAGACTCGCCCGGGAAGGGCTGGGTGATCATGATGCCGGGGCCACACGGAGCTGTCCATCTCCCTGCACCCCACAAGAACTGGGCAAACAAGTAAAGGGCCAGCTGGGGAAGCGTGAAGAAGCCGAAGGCTCTGGGAGCCTGGCCAAGGCCGACTGGAGCCTCGCAGGCCCCACCAGTTGCTTCCAGCAGGGTTTCAGCTCTTTGCTCGGGAGTGGAACTGAGAACAAGGAGGTGGGCAGGAGGTGGCGGTGAACGTCAGGGGTGATTGCATCTCGTGCTAGCTTGAAACCCTGCCCCCGGGGTCCAGGTTGAACTGGGTAGGGTAACACCTGGGAGAGGGGTGCTGGCAGAGAGCTGCAAGTGGGCGGGCAAGCAGCTGAGGGCTGCAAGTCTCGGGAGATAGGTGCACGGGGGGCTGGGAACAGGCGAAGCTGGGCTCCGTCCTCATGGGGAAGGCAGGCCTGGGTGACAGCAAACCCTGGTGTGCCACTGATGTGGCTCAGGTGCCTGGAGGTGGGCTGGTATTGAGGACGTGGAGGATCCATGACAGGCCCTAGTTGGGCCTCTCATAGTCTTGGGCCACCTGGGCATGGTGGAGAGGAGGCTGCAGGGGGCCCCAGGGGTGATGAATGGAAGCGCAGGTTACAGCCCAGGTGAGAAGCCGGTCAAGAGGACCTGGACACTGGGTGCTGTTGACGGGCACTTGGAGGTTCTTGGGAACCAGACACCTAAGAATAGCTGGGGGGGCGGTGACTGAGGTGCTGGGTAGAACAAAGAGTCTGGAGGGACCCGGGCTCAGCCTTGCACAGGGGCCAGGTGGGTTGGCTCCGCTTCCAGCCCCCACTGGATACCCCTAGGTGCGGGTCCTGCAGCCACACTGACCCTCTCTCACTTTGGCTTCCTGTGGCTGAGGAGCCTGGGAGATTTCTCTATCGATCGCCCTGAATCCACAGAAATACCCAGAGGCAGAGACCAGCATGGAGCCTGTGCAGAGCCAGGCGTGTGCTTGGGTCAGGCACCCCAGCCCCTCCTCCCACCTGAGGAGCCAGGCCCCTGGCCTACCCCACAGGAATCCAGAGTTGGAGCGTCTAGGGACGCTGAAGGACCCAGAGCCGGGGTGTCAGGTGCGTTCAGGGCCTGAAACCACCATTTTGTGATAGGTCTGTTGGGCTAGATTGCAGAAGAAGAGACAGAGACAGAGCAGCAGAGACAGTGAGAGAGGTGAAAGCAGAGACAGAGAAAGACCAAGAGAGGCAGAGAGATAGAGACCAAGAGAGGCAGAGATACAGACAGAAGCAGGGAGGGAGAGCTGACCCTCCTGTGGACAGAAGCAGGGCAGAGTGGGGTGCTGGAGAGGACTGTATGGAGGGAAGCTATAGCCCCCCACCCCAAGTAGGCTGAGAGGGCTTTGGCCCCTCACTGCGTGGGCTCAAGATGTGGACTTGTCACCAGCTCTCACGTGCATGTGCTCCTTCCCTCAGGCGACCCTTTGGTGGCACTTGTGGATCAGCGTGGAAACCCACCCTTGGGGAATGATGTCAGAGCCGCCCAGCAAGGGCACCAGCATGCTGATGGTCAGTGAATGAAATGGGACAAGACCAGGCTGTGTCTGTCCCCTCCTGGCCACAACCCACCTGGTGTAGTTCTTCTGAACTGTGGGCTATAGAAATACCTGCCCCAAGGGCATCCCGAGAGCAAGACCAGGTGGCGCAGCAAGGCCTGGGCACGGGGCCTGATGAGCAGCCCTGCCGCCTGGGATGCCCAGGAGACCCTCCACCCCCACCCCAGCCGCCTCCACCGTGGACAGAGCGGCCCTGGGCTGCTCCCCCCGAGGCAGGTGTCTCAAAGGTGTCATTAGCGAGAGCAAGGCCTTCCTCTGAAAGGCAGAAGCAGCCTGTTGGACACTCAGCGGCTGCTGGAATTAGAGGTTTCCAGAGAGACCTTAAATGGGTAATAACCCTGAAAATGCTTGGCATCGATGTGCTTACCTGGGATGGTTCTGACGGGGCCCAGCTCTGCTGGGAGTCCGGCTCTTGGGCTTGCTCCCCTCCCCCTCCTCCCTGCCCCTCCCCCTCCTCCCCTCCCTCAGGTCATGGTCATGGTTTTCAGCCTTGACCTATGATAAGCACTTCGCATACCTCTTAGCTCATTGGCGCCAGTCCTGGGAAGGGGCACGTGCAGGCAGAGAGGGGTGCCCCAGCTGCAGTGCAGGTGAAGCAGAATCGGAGCCCCCATCACTCAAGTTCATCTCTGCTTGGGAAGGGTCTGGGCTCCTCTGGGCTCCTCTGGTGACAAAAGGCACCCAGCCCAACATCAAAGCCATCAGTGTGGCTCTGGGCCCCTGGCTAAGCTCTCTGGGACTTCTTGGCCTGTGCAGTCCAGAGCACCAAAGCTGAGAGGTGACACCCCACACCTGGTCTTCACTTGACGGGTGCAGGATTCGGACCCTCAGAGGCCTTCCTCCCAGGAGGGCCTCTTAATGCAAGGCTCTTCTGTCCCCAGGGGACCTGGGCAGTACAGAACTCTTCAGTCATCATAACTGGGATGGGCTGCCTGGGGCATCTGTGGGTAGAGGTCAGGGACATTACTAAACACCCAGATGCACAGCCCAGCCCCCACCTCGAAGAACAACACTGCCCACAGAGGTTAGAGGCTGGCATTGAGGAGCCTCACTTGGGCCCCTCTTATACCTGAGCCAGCCAGAGAGGTGCCTGGAATAGGTACAGGCCTCCCCTGGGCCGGGAAGAAGGCTTCTGCACCTTTGACTGGGGTTGGGTGCCACAGTGGTCCACAGACTGGGCTCTGGGCAGCCTCCCTGATCTGAGACAGGAGCTTCCTGAGGACTCTGAAGGCAAAGTCCCCTACGCTGGAGGAAGTGATGGTGCCGCAGGGGCAAGAAGGGACAGGACCACCAAGAAAGGTCCCTGCCTTTAACTCACAGAACTTGCCTGAAGCAGGAGACGTTGCTGGAGGTGCCAGTTTGTATATGGGATTTAGAGCTTTGTTTTTGGAGATTTCTGCCACAGTCCAGCCAGCCTCCAGCCTGGGCAGAGTCCTGACAGTGCCGGGTGATGAACTCTGGGCCCAGAGTCCTAATTCTGAGCAGAGGGGAGGTTTGGGGAGGCCCAGCGCTTGGCCCGCTGAGCAGACTCTCAGGCCCTGGGCTGCCCTCCTCACCCGGCCCTGCCCCACCCTGCACTGTCTATATTTAAGAATGTTTACAGATAATAATGGCCTTCAGACCCAGGAGGCAGACAGGAGCTTCCTGACAGCTGTGGTGCTGTGCCTGGCTGGAGGTTTTGCTCAGGGATTTTGCTCTCCTGAAAGAGCGAGGGAGCTGCAGCCTCTGCCTCCCGGGGCAGCTGGGGAAGCGGCCAGTGGCCTGTGGAGAAGCAGAATTTCTGGGGAAGATGGAGACCTTCATCCAGACTCATCCCTGGGCCATAAGGCAAGTCGAATTACTGAGCAATCTCTGGCGGGACCCAGGGTGGGCGTCTGTTTAGGCGAGGCCTCTGGAAGATGAAGGCTTTGCAAGTCCTAACAGCACCAGGCCCCAGAAAATGACTTTTTTTTTTTGGTCTTAAAACACCTGGCTGTGTTTGGAGTAGGGGTGAGGGAGAGGTGCTGCCCCTCTTCCTGTGGCGGGTCCTTTACGTGTATCTGGTGGGTCAGACCAGGGCCAGCCCTGAGCTTCTGCTCCAGAACCTAGAAAGAGCCTGAAGTCCTGTTACCTGTGAGTGTCACCTTAACCTGTTACTTCTGGGCAAAAAGTAAAAATTCCACTTGGAGCCTTTTCATCATCTCTGGAGTGTGAGACAATTTCCAAGAAATAAGAGATTGTCACCGATGTGCATCTGGACTGCGTGGTGCCCTGGTCTTAAGCCAGGTTTTGGGAAAATCAGCATGGAAAAATTGCCACAGAGGAGGTTAGACGTGCGTTCAGTGCTGGGAGTAAATATCCCACTCCCAGGGGCCGTGGGTGGTTCTGTAGGAATTTCTACCACAGTGTCCTGGCTGTGGGGGTGTGTGGGGTGTGTGTAGGCATACTTCGCTTTTGTTTGACTTTGCATTTAGTATCATTTGTGGGTCTTGTTTCTGCAAAGTGGTTTGGAAGTGAGGTAGGCTCTTGGAGGTGGGGCCACAGTGGAGCTGGAGAAACTTCGTCTGAGCCCTGTTGAGTTCCTGGTTCCCAAAGGCGAGGGATTTTGGACTCAGCGGTAAATGGTGATTCTGGAACCTAAAGACCTGGGGAGCCAGGTGGGGGCTGCGTGCTGCACCTCCTCCCCTGAAATGCCTCTTTCCTTGCAGGGGACAGGAAAGCAGGTAATTTAACAGTCCTCTGTGGAGGGCGCCTGGTGTGTTATTCTTCCAGGATAGATCATGGAATTATGCAAATGCATAGTGATTTTGCAAATACAAAACCCAAGAATAACATCAAAAGAAAAGCACGTGTTTGAGGTTGATTGAGAAATAATCAAAGCTGTATTGTTTGACTGAGGAGAGGATTGGGGGAGTCGGTGGTGGTCACGGGCCCATCTCTCGGAGGAGGCGAACGTTCCCGGGGAGGTTTTCTGCCGTCTGGGCTGCTTATCTTCATGTCTCGGCTAGTGACCGTGGTGAGAGTCCCTGGGGAAAGGCACCTTCTTGATCGTCTGTTTTCTTCCCTGCCTGAGCCACACCCACGGTGGCTGGCAGTTTGCAGTTCTCTGTATCCACAGAATATGTTTCTCTTTCTGTGTATCTTTTTTTTTTTTTTTTCAGTTTGGAATCTTACATCCTTTATTTTGAAATTATTTTATTTGTTCTAATTAGTTGTACATGACAAGAATGCATATGTGCATTTTGATAGATTGTACATAAATGGAGTGTAATCTCTCCTTTTTTGATTATACCTATAATCTGTGCATCTTTTTGATATTAACTCTTTGACTGTCAAGGACTCAGGCCTTGAGTCAGTATGTACACCATCCGCCTGTTACTTTTGGGGTTTAAGGACGTTCTTATTACATAATGCAACGGGGTTGCTTGTGGGGTAGCGTTCATGTCGTGTACGCTCAGAACATTCTATTTTTAAAGTCTGAAATATTATTCTCAGGCGCAACCTGCTCGCTCCTGTGGCCCGTGGGTTCACACGCTGGGCCCACAGAGCCGTGGCATGGAGGCGCCTAGCCTTGCGTGCGGACGGAAGCCTGTTCCTCCGTCTGGGCCCCAGAACCCTGGGAGTGGCCACGGGCAGTTCTCCTCCGGTTCTGAGGGCGCTGATCAGGAGCGCAGTGCTATTTTTAGCCCATCCCTGCATGCATCTTGACTGATTTGACGTGTCCCAGCTGAATCTCATCTATGGGCAGAGGTCACTGTGCTCTGTAATCTCTGTTCTGTGGACAGAAATATCCTGGCCTGAGCATATTACATTGGTATTGTTCAGGGAGCAAGTTAAGATGTGGTGTCAATTATCTTTAAATGATACAAAATAAAGCCCAGCCTTTCATTTTATTTCCACTGTTCATGTCCCTGGCCACGAGCCCTCTTGGGTGGGGACTATTCAAACTGACCGGAGGACCAGCAGCAGCGTCCTTGGTCCCCAGGACCTGCGTCTGAGTTAGCTCACTGTGGGTCTTCTGGGCCTGGGCAGGGCAGGGTTCGCATCTGCAGAGGCCCCCAGAGCGCGAGGCGTCCAGGGCCACTGCCCATGCTGCAGATGTGGATCAGTTCCAGAGGTACAGGGCCGACGAGGCCTCAGGAGGTGGTGGGCTGGGGAGGGCTGGCTGCCACCGTCCTGGGCACGTGGCTGAAGACGACCTTGACTGGAAAAGAGCTTAAAGTTCAAATAAAGCGAGATCCCAGGGGCCAAGTACAACTCCTGACGGTGTCACATGGGAGAGCTATTTCCAGGGGATGAGGCCCACCTGCCTAGGGGTCAAAGGTCACATGTAAACTCACGGCCTCGACATGCCTGACAGTGCGGAACGGGTGCGTGAAGAGCCCGGGGCCTGTGAGCACCGAGCTGCTCGACCCGTGGGAAAGCCGTGTGAACAGGTTAAACACGGTCACCGGCCTCGAACTGGGGGTGGCTTGGTGGTGGAGCGTGTGCAAAGGCCCCGGGTTCCACCCCATCACTATAAAAGGCTTAGGACACAGTTCCTTGTCTCTGTGCGAGGTGAATCAGGACCACCCGCACAGGGCGCCACTCTGCTCTGGGAGTGCTCACACGCACACGCGCGTGCGGCTTCAGGGAGCCCTCGCTTCCTTCCTCCCCACGCCCCACCCTGCTTCGTTCTCCTCTCCCTTCCTCCGTCCGCTTCTTTCCTCCTCCTCTGTCTCCCTGCTCTCTGTCCCTTGCCGCCTCCTGGCCGCCCACAGAGCTCCCATTCAGAAGGTTCTGTCGGGGTGCGGCTGGGTCCTGGCCGCTCAGAGAACCCTGGGTCACGTTGAGTTGCTATTTTCCCGGGGTCTGTGGGCCGTGGCTGGCTGGGTAGTGGATTTCGTGGGGCATGGTCACTCACCCCTTCGCTCCGGCACCTCCACCTTCACCCGCACCACGGCAGGGCGATGACGGTGGCGTCTAGCTGATGTGCCTGGCGTGGGTCATAACACCATTTAAAAATTTTCCTGTGTTCAAAAATTGTGTGAAGCATTTTGATGATGTAGTGGTGACCGGCCTGGGATCTCTCCAGGAATGCAGCCGGGCTCCATCCCAACCTGGAGGTGGATCCACAGGGCCAAGGGTGCAGGTGGATGGGAACCTTAGCACTGTGGCTGGGGTGCCCAGGAGCCCCTCAGGCACCAACACAGAGAGCTCGAGCGTGAGGCCAGGAAGCCAGGCGCTGACAAGCTGCAGGTCCCCACTCAGCTCATGGCCGAGGCACCGCAGGGGTGTGCGTCCTGCTGGGGAGAGAGCAGAGCCGATGTGACTCTGTCCTGCACGTTGGTGAGAAGCTCTGTGAGAATGAATGGGAAAGCAGGGCAGGGCCAGGAGAGCTCTCAGGTAGTGGGCGGGAGACGATCGAGCACTAAAAAGAGCGCCAGGGTGGGCGTCGATGAGGAGGTGACATTTGAGAGAAGACTGGAGGGCGGCAAGGAACTGAGCCCAGGGGATCTGGGTGAAGAGCCCTCGGGACTAAGGGGACCTCTGTGCAATGGCTGGAGCGGGAGGCTGCCTGGGGCTTCCAGGGGCAGCGAGGAGCCCAGGGTGGCTGGAGTTGCATGAGGTCACTGGGAGGGGGAGGAGAGGTCAGGGAGGTCGCGAGCTGAGAGCCACAGACAGGATTTGACTTTTGCTCCAGGTGCGATGGTGAGCCACTGGAGGATCTGGAATCCAAGAGCCATGATCCGTCCATGGTTAAGGGACCCAGGCCCAGGGTGAGAGCAGGAGTGAGCAGTCCAGACGTCACTGCTGCATCCCAGGTGGACGATGCAATGGCCTGGGTGAGGGCAGTGGACCTGGCACATCTGAAAGCCGGAGGCAGCACCATGGGCTGAGGGCAGGGAGAGGAGGCGGAGGTCCAGGGGCCGCCAGTGCTGCCTGGGTCTGGAGCTGGACAGAGGTCCGTCCCCAGGCATTCCCCTCGGAAGGCCACGCTGTGCACAGGCCAGACACGAGCTTGTGTGCGTGCCCCGAACTTTCTCACATGTCCACCACCTGGAGTCCAATTCGCCCAACATTTTCTTTTAATCTAAGTCATTTTTTAAAAACCAGAATAGACTTATTTTAAAAGGAAATATTATGTTGCAACTTTAAGTAGAAATCCAATATTGTTCACTTTTGATTAAAGGTAGCCATAAAGTAAAACAGTAAATACAAAACAATATTTAGTTCAAATCAGACACAGTCTCCTTCCAAGGGCTCTAAGCCAGAGGCCACTGTACTTAGGCTAACAGAGGCACAGCAGGTATCAGGGATCACAGCGATAGCAACACTAGACAAAGACCTTGGTGTTCTTTGAAAATAATGGGGAATTGAAGAGAAACTGACTTGCATTTTTCTGGGTCCGCATCTCCCCACCTCGCCTTCTGATCCTCTTTTCTGTAACTGGCCCTTGGGGAGATGCTGTGTGGAGCTGTTGATCAATGGAGAGTGTGTAGAATAAGGGAGCTTGTGGTCCAGCTTGACCCTCTGCTAGTTGTCAGGTTCACTTCAGGACCCTATATCTCCTGGAGGACATTGGCAACTGGAATTCATAAGAACATATAGAGAGGCAGTGGCTGTTTATTCTTAGAACAGATGTGAAAGTGGAAATTCTCCCCTGTGATTTGAGTTTGCACTGGGACCAGCTGGGATAAATACAGGCAGACAGGCTTTGATTCCCTGTGAGTAGGTACATCCTCTGGGAATTCTTGCTGGAGTTTTAGATTTTTGAATTGAGCAAACTGCTTCCTGAAGGAGCGTTCTTGGGGTGCATCTCTTCAGGTCGTAGGTACCCCTCCAATGCCTGATGAGCCAGCTCAGCCTGTGCTGTTGTGGGTGAAGCAGGCAGGGGCTGCATCACGTGGTGGGTGTTTCTTTAGCACATTTGGCAGCGCGTCCAGCCAGGCTGGCTTTGGTTCTGCAGAGCACTTACCAAAACGTGTGTCTGCAGGTGGTCTGGGCCAAGCCAGGTGGCCGGGCATCTCATACTGGAGAAGGGCTTGCTGTGCTTCCTGCTGTCCACTCCCTGGCTCCTGGGAGGGAGTTCCCTGTCATGGGAAACAATGAGCAGCGGGGCCTCTCCCAACCTCGAAGGGTTTTTGCATCTGAGGTCCTCCCTACTGTCACCTGCAGGTTAGCCTCTTGAAGCTCTCTTGCAGGATCCTGGAGCCCTGGCCCCTCCCCTGGGCCCACAGACTCTTGGGAGCAGGATCCGCTGACCTGGGCAGGCATTTGGGGGTTGCTCTGAAGGAGCTGCATGAAGAGACAGGAGGGCAGAGAACTACTTTGCAGGCTGCCACTCAGCCCAGGCCACCCAGTACAACCTGGCCCTGCTCCCACCACTGTGCTCCTGTGGTCCCTGGGCCAGGAACACCATCTCTACTCTCCCCTGGCCCTCAAGGCTGCCTGTGCCACTGAGCAACTGCCTTATGACGTCTCGACTCCCTCCCTGTCTCCCAGTGCATGGTGACCTTAGGCTCCTCTGCTGGTATCCTGCTCCAAGCCAGTGTCACATGGGTCCTGGGCACCTGTGCCAGCCTCCCAGGAAGCTCCTTGCTCCTGCCCTGGCCTTCTGCTTTCTGCCAGTGACCAGGAGAGGCTCTGTGTGCCTGAGACCTTGCCCTGTCCCGGTTCCCCTTTAACTTGGCATACATCCTAAACTCCCAATCACGGCCTCTGACATTTTCCTTCCTCCCTGGTCTGACCCTCCATCCCTGGGAAGCAGTGGCCATGTATCCCAGTGGTCAGAGCATGGACTGGAGCCAGGTGGCCTGGGATTGAGCTGGCTCCACACACATGAGCTGCATGACTTTGTCCCTCACTTTCCTCTATAAAATGTCAATGATGACAGTCCCTACCTCACAGGGCTGCCCTAGAGATTGGTCAATCTTGAAGAGCTCCTGCTGCTGCCTCTCCCAGGAGGCCTGTCCCTGGTTTCTTCTGCTCAGCCATCACACTTCAGGCCTCAGGTTACATGTCACCTCTGAGAGGAGCCCTCCCTGGCACCCCACGCTCATGTCCTGTGTGTGGTCTCCCCAGCCGGCACTGGCCTGGTACCAGGGCAGACAGCTTGCCCATTGTCATGCACTGTGTCACCCAGGCTGGCAGAAGGACCTCAGTAAGCAGGGGCTGGCCAGAGCAGGGAGGGTGAGCACAGACCCAACGGGCACGTGGCAGGCTGCGTGGCTCAGGTGGTGTGGGGTGTGGACTGTACCCAGACCTCTTTCCCACGTGAGTGCTTCTCTTCTGAATCATCGGGTGCCAACTTCAAGGGCAGGGGTGTCATCTGCCACTTGGTAGACCCCTGCAAGGTGCCTGGTGCATGGGACACAGCTCTGTGTTTCATCTCAAATAAGACAGGAAGGGGTGGGAGATGGCGAGGAGCACGAATCTGACGGCCCGGGGTGGACTTGTCCTGCTATTTATTAGCCAGGTGACTGTGGCCAACTTTATTCTAAGTCTCAACACCTCCGTCTCCTTACCTAAAGTCTGAGTAAACCTTTCCCAAGGGCTGTACGGAGGATTAGATGAGTTGGTTACACTTAAAGTCCTGAAATGGTGCAAGTACCCAGCACCTGGTAATTGCTATGCAAATATGAGCTGCTGTGATGGTGGTGGTGGTGGTGGTGATAGTGTTGATGGTGGTGATGGTGATGGTGGTGATGGTGATGGTGGTGATGGTGGTGGTGGTGATAGTGTTGATGATGGTGATGGTGATGGTGGTGATGGTGGTGGTGGTGGTAATGGTGAGGTGATGATGGTGGTGGTGATGGTGGTGATGGTGGTGGTGATGGTGGTGGTGGTGGTGGTGGTGATGGTGGTGGTGGTGATGGTGATGGTGTTGATGGTGATGGTGGTGGTGGTGATGGTGGTGATGATGGTGGTGGGTAGCGGTGATGGTGGTGATGGTGGTGGTGGTGATAGTGTTGATGGTGGTGATGGTGATGGTGATGGTGGTGGTGATAGTGTTGGTGGTGGTGATGGTGGTGGTGGTGGCGGATGGTGGTGATGGTGGTGGTGGTGGTGGTAGTGTTGGTGGTGGTGATAGTGATGTGGCGAGGATCATAGAGATGGTAGTTGTGCTGGTGGTAGTATTGATGATGGTAATGTGGATGAGGATGATGTGGTTATCTTATGATGATTTCAAAATATGGAATAGAGTAGAATTAAAGAAAATACTACTCAGTTAATAAGAGGAAAGCTAGGACACAGGAAATGTTCTTCCAGAAATGGACGATTTCTTTCATTTGCAGTATCTCATGAACGAGACCTACTGTGACTCCCAGCAGGCTTGAGTTTGGAGCGGCGCTTCTCACACTCCCGTGGCCTAGGACCTGTTTTAAGATTTCTGATCTGTTGGGAATTGATAGCTTCATTAATGTGGAGGGAAACATTGTATCTCTTCCCCCCTAAAGGAAGAACAGGTGTTGGCTGGTACCTGGCACAGATGCTTACCTCGTTGCCTCTAGCAACAAGCAGCTCCCAGATAGGTATTGGCAGGCAGATGCCATTGGGCAGCACTATTAGATGTAACTGATGGGGCTTTGAACCTCTTGGAATCACAAGGTCAGAACTCTGTTTCTTTGCATGTTCTTTCAGGAGGACGTTGTAGTTGGTGACTGGTGTGTCTTTGACACGGACACTGGCTGATTTCCCTGTTTGGCACCCTGGAAGGGTATACCATCTTGCTACAATGTAGCAATTAGGTTGGCTTGTATCTGTTGTATTTATTTTGTGGCTGCTTCACATTTCTGGACATCGATTCTGATTTTCCTATTAGAGTCAAGATGCAAAGTTTCGTGAATAAATAAATTTATTTAGGTGCCAAAAGCACGTAGCTTTAAAATATAAATCTTCAGCAGCCAAGTGTATATACGCGACAAAGTCATGAAGGTGGTGCAGGAAGGGCTCCTGACAGACTTGCAGAGGACTCTAGAGGGGCGGGGCCTGGGGCGGGAATGGGTAGCAGGAGATCTGGAGTCACTTGTACCCCAAGCATCTGCCATGTAAGAAACCATAGGAAGATGCTCCTAGTCCCTGAAAAGCCTGGTTCGCTGTACCTGTTGGGTTCTGAGAATGTTGTAATTGACTGTGCTTCTCTTCACTGGGGTTGCTAAGAAACCTGGTATCCAATTTTAATTCGAACCCCTATTCGAGCACGGAATCCTGTAGTTTGTGTTGTGTGTACTTTTAAGCCATGGAATCCTGTAGCTTTCCTGCTATTCTTGGGTCTTTCCTTGATCTCTTCTTTGGTTTCGTTTGCCGTAAGTGTTACAGGAATGGTAGTGTAGGTGAGCTCCCTTACCTCATTCTTTGGAATCTGGTAGGTAGTGGGAAATGCTGAATAAATTAGTGACATGGCACACCTTCACACAACAGTGAAATTGGGGCGTCTCCATTACTGGAAGCGTTTTATTTTTTAGCCTGATCAAGCCCAAGAGGCACACGCATGTGGTGGGAAGCCAGTTTGCTTCCTGGGCTGGCCTGGGTGACTCTGTACTTGCTCTGAACTCCAGTGGCTGTTCCTTGGTGGTGCCCATAGCTCAGGCTTCTATTTAGATACAACACGGGCTTCTCGAGGCACACGTTTGCCTCCTGTGTGGGCTGAGGTGGCTGCATGCTCTCTATATACACAGCAGCTCTCGGGTATTTTTAAATGCACAACTTAAGAGCCAACTTCTCTGTCGTATGCAGGCTTGCTGTGGGCCAGAGTTGTTGTCAGCTGGGTTGGCAAGGATGGAGGGCAAAGGCAGCGGCGGCCAGCATGAGCCCTGGTGGGGCCGCCTCAGGGTGTCAGTTCCTCAGTTCCTGTTGGTAGTTTCTGGAATGACCAGAAGGCTGAAAAGGACAGAGGGCAGGACTGAAAGGCTCGTCGAGGCCTGGAGAGGGGATGATGCAGATGGGCAAGTCCTGCAGACAGTGAAGCAGGAGGCGCCGGGCAGTTGCTGAGTGGGCGTTCTTCACTCTTGTCCCAGGGACCTGCTGGAGTTGAGGGGCAAGCAGAGCCACCTGAGCCGACGGCGCATCCCGGCCCCTCCCGTCTGATTTGCACCTGGGTTGGGTGCTGTGTGGTTCAGTCTGGGGTCCAGGCTCAGCTGAGAAAATGGTTGGGACCCTGCAATGGTGCAGCTTCTCATGTGACAGAAGAGGAAACTGAGGCCCAGACAGGGCCCCAGGGCTGCAATCCCTTGTGCTCTTGCAGACCCACCACCTGCTACCTGGTTGCTGACGCCGGAAGCCTGGGGGCCGAACATCTCTGCCACTTCTCCCTGCACCCCTGCAGACCCTTCGCCTGGAGTCCCTGCCCCCAGTACGTCTCCGGTCCATCTGCTTCTCGTCACCTCCAGCCGCCCCCAGGACCAGGCCTCCTGCCCTCTGGAAGCAGGCAGCTGCATCGTGACCACCCCTGCTTCCTCTGTTAGACCCTCCTAATTGGGTTTCTGCTGAGTAATTGGAATGATCTTTTTAAACCTCAAATCTCATTAGGGTGGTAGCTCCCCACCCCCCATGCTTCCAGCTGGCTTAAAATTCCTCAGTGCTTGGCCAGGGCTTTATTTAAAAAAATCCATAGAACAAAAAACTAACCCCCCTCAAACAAAAAAAACACCCAACTACCATCAAGCCAGTAGGCCTGCCTGCTCTGCCCACCATACCTGCCACTGGGGCCCTCTTCAACATGACCTCTTCAACCTCAGGACCTTAGCACGGCCTTCTACCTGGGAACTCTGACCTTTGACTCCACCCCACACCCTGTACCAACAGGTCTCTGCCAAGCTGCATCCTGCGCCCCCTCCCGCTCCCAGCCTAGGCATAGGTTGCTCCTTCAGGAAGCTGCCCTTCCCATCTGGCCAGGTCCTGGGATCCAGGTCAGAGCTCATTGTCTCTGGGCTTCTCCTTCCCCCACCTGGGCTCTCACCATGGGGTGCCAGCTCTGGGACCCAAAGCCGCCTTTTCTCTGCAGTTCTTTGGCCTGCCTTGGGCACACTGCCGTCCAGGGTAGTGTGTGAAATGGCTCGAGGCCCCGGGTCCTCCGGGGAGACCATGTGCCCTGTAGGGAAGGGGCTCAGAGCCCCAGGCCGAAGCAGGCAATGCCTTCCTCTGTCTTCCCCTGGTAAGCCTCTTCCCCCACAGGGGATGAGGGGACATCGTGTGGCAATGTGGTTTCAGTTTTGGGGTCCGTAGGACAGCAAGCCTCCTCTAGCCCACATCCTGAGAGCCCCTGCCTCCTGTGTCCTGGCAGGATGTCCAGTGCTAATGCCACTCATGGACATCTAGCTAAGCCCTTGCTTTGTGCCTCCAGCAAAGGCACCCTGCCGCCACAAGCAGCGAGGTCACGGAGCTCGCTGCAGCTCCGAGTCAGAGCTGGGTTCTGGCAGGAGCTGGATGGTTCTAGAAGGAGTGAGGGGAGCAAGGTCAGCTAGGGAACAGCCTGTGAAGCGAGGGTGCACCGGGAGCGTCAGGGGTCTTTGTTCAGAGCGCACAGGGGCTGGCTGGGACTGGGACAGTCCTGCTGAGTGCATGGCCAGGGGCCTGCACAGCTTCTGCACCGCTCCAGCGTGTCCTGGGAAGACCTTGCCCCTCCTGGGGCCTCCTTTTTCTGCAGGCTCACACACGGGGGCCAGCTCTCTGAGTGGGGGCCATGTGTTTCCCAGGTCGGACACTGGCGTTACCCTTGCTCCGGGCTCTTCCCACAGGCCGCTTCATCCAATGCAGTGGGACTTTCCAAGCTTTTTCTTCTTTGGTGGCATCTGGGCTTCCTATGGTAGCTAGAAAGGGCTTCCCCACATCCAGAGTATTTCTAAAATGTCTTCTTTCACTCTTTCTACACTCTCACTTTTTATATTTAAAGTTTTGTTCAACGTGGAATCATTTTCATACAAGATGTGAGGGTCAGGTCCAACCTACTGTTATTCCAGGTTGCCACCAATTGTCCCAGCTCCGTTTATTGAATAATGTGACATCTCTGGTTTTCATTGCCTCCTGCATAAATCTATTAAGTTCCCATGTGACTTTGGGTCTATTTTAGAACTTCATTTCGTCTCATTGAAATCTGTTCCTGGAACAGAGCCATGTTGTTTCAGCGATCACCATTGTATTGCATGTTTTAATAACAGAAAAGTCTGCTCCCTGGCCCTCGTTCCCCTTCTGGTCTTTTCCTGCTTCCTCCTGTTTTCCATATTTACTGTAGCTTATTTACTGTAGGTTTTTAAATCTGATGGCTTGGTGAGGTTTTAGTCTTGTGGGAATGACTGCATTTTAATGCTAGAAGGATGCTTTGAGAACTTTATCTAATTGTCATTCTCTAGCGAGTACAATGATTTTGTCAAGTGGGGCTGTGAGGTGGGGGGATGATAAGCCAGGGAGGCCTCTGTCCCTGTCTGCCCCTAAGTCCTCTCTCCCACCCAGGGCTCCCCCTCAAACGCTGCATCTTCCAGGCAAGCCTTTGATTTCACTGTGACCCTGAGTCAAAACGTCCACCTCAGCCATGCCGTTTCTAGGGGCCGGCCAGGAGGTGAGAGGTGCAACCCGCATTTCCGCTTTCATTCTGAGTCAGGCTACAGTGTAGCCAATGCCATAGTGGGCTCCACGGGGAAACTCTGCACATACCCAGGGCACAGCCCTCAGCAAGGACACCAGAAGAGCAACAGCCAGCCCGAGAACAAGCCTTGCAAGCCCAGCCTGAGGAGTACCCGGATGAAATGGCAATGGATAGAATCAGTGACGGTCACAGGCCCAGCTCTGGAGGCAGCTCCTTGGTACTCGCTCTGACTTAGCATCAACTTATTAATAGCAACTGGCCAATCGCCCAGTGATGATTTGGACCATCCCTTGCCAGAGGCTTTGTGGTTGGGGTGGGAGTCCCTGTGGGTCTCTGTGACTTTGGAGGAGGAGGAAGGCAGAGGACAAGGGATGATGTCAGCAGTCGACAGTTTCAGATGACTGCCCCACACTGTTCTCTGCCCTCTCCATGGATGGAAAATGAAGTCTGCAAACAGCCCTGTGAGGCAGGTATTGTTATTATTTCTTTTTTAATCCCCATTACAGATGAGGAAACCGAGCCCTGGAGGGCAAGGCAGGGCCACTGGGAGATCCCAAAGCCTGTTGCATGCTGCTGGGCTGCACCTCCCCTGCATGCGGTCCTTCCAGAGTGACAGTTGGAATCACACAGCCGTGGTTAAGATCTCAGCCCCATCCTTTATGACTTTTGGCAGCTCATTGATCTGCATATTCACCTGTTAAATGGAACAGGGACTTCGTGAGAAAATGTAAAACTTTTAGAACATTGCCTGGCAGAGTAAAAAGAAGTTGCAGTCCTTAATAACTTGCCGACTATTTCTGAGCCTTGGTTTTCTCAGATCATGGTTGTGCATTGTGAATGGCTGTAGGCTCTGGGTTTGACTTGGTTCAAGGGTCGGAGGGCATGTCCCTGTCATTACCACCTGCATGTCCTTGGGTGGATGACTTGGCCTCTTTATGCCACAGTTGCTTCTTCCCTGGAGTAGGTCTGGGCCCTGTGGGTTTTGTGAGGATCACATGAGAGATATGCTCAGCTCCATGCCAGGTGTGGTACCGCCCCTCCATCTCCAAGTGACTTGTATACCTGTGCCCCTGACTCTAGTACATGACCCGTTCCCATCTCCCTTCCTTCTCTTTGTTCTGATAATCTTTTAACCTCCTCCTGTCTGCAGCTTCTCTGCTCCTGAGGTTTGGGGAGGCACTTGATGTGTCAGGCAGCCCCTTCTGAGAGCTGACTGTCCCAGAGCTCAGAGTCTGAAGACAATGTCCATTTATTAGCTTGTGATTCCATGTGGAGAGTGAGGCTGGGCTCAGCCGGGTGGTTTTTCGGATTGTGGTCAGGTTCTTTGTGCCGACTTCACTGCAGGTTTGGTATAGTGCTGGCTGGACTGTGTCTGTCTTGCATGTCTGGGGCCTTGGATAGGAAAACCAGGATGAACCAAACCTGTTTTCTATGTTCTTCTTCCTGGGTTTGTTCCCACAGTGGAGGCAGAATTCAAGGCAGAGGGAGATGTGCTAAGCCACATTAGTCCTGGGCTCTAGATCACCATCACTTCTGCTGCATGCTGTTGGTGACATGAGTCCCAGGCCAGCCCAGATTCAAAGGAAGGGGGAGAAGAATTCCTCCTTCTGGAAAGAGCAGGGACCTCTTCAGAGGGATTAGCCAGGGGCTGGAGAGTAATGTGGTCACTGTTGTAGCCTGCCACAGTGACCACACAGAGGCTGTGGCCCTGTGTCTTAGTCCTGAGAGGCTGCTACTGCACAGGAAGTGTCTCCAAGTTGGCCTTTGCAGAGCCATGGATCCCCCTCTCCGTCCCCCACCATGTTGAGGTCAGATCAGCCCTGAGAGGACTGTCCTTGCAGTACTTTGGGGTGGAGGCTCCTCGGGCACCACAGAGCACTGAAGGGGAGATGCTTCTGGCTTCCCTTGTGTCTGCCCTGGCACATGCCTGTCACACACACATGCAAGTGAGCTTGTTTGTTTTCCTTCCTGAACTGTGAGCTCTGTGGAGACAGGAATCTCAGGCTCACTTGTGTTCTTAGCACTTAGTAGCTACCATAAGTATTGGATGGAGGAAGGAAGAAGGGAAGGAATGGAGGGAGAGAGGGAGGAGGGAGGAGATGGAGGGAGGAGGGAGGAATGAAGGAAGGACTTTAGGAAGCTGGACAGGTAAAAAGGAAAACGCCAAGAGAGGGAGGGAGGCAAGGAAGAGGCTGAGGGCAAAATTGAGAAAAAAAGAAGGTAAAGAGGGAATTTAAACCGTGCTTCATCTCCAGCACTAGAGCCTTGGCACGGGGGCTCCCAGTCCCTGCTGACCTCAGCCCTGCTGCCGAGTAGCTGGAGGACCTGCCTGGCTTGTCGTGAACTGACACACAGAGGTTTAGAGCCAAGCTTATTGCCGGTGGCTGCTCTGGCTGTTATTGTAGTTGCTGAAGGTGGAGACACTTCCATCCTGGAAGGCTGGACTGTAGGCCACAGGGGTCCAAGGCAGCAGAGCTGGGGAGCAGGGGAGCAGCCGCGTGGGGCTTCTAGGTGGGACGTGCCGCGGGGTCTCTGCCAGGAGTGGTCCTGCGGGGCCATTGGCCAGACTTCCAGGAACTCCAGGCTTGGATGCTCTGTGCACCTGATACTCATCTTGCTCACACTCCCCTCGAGGCTGCAGACATGTGAAAATAAAAACATCACCATGAATCACCCCATCACCAGACACAAATGCCATCCACATCCCAGTCAAGTTCGTGACGGTGCTTGCCGCGGATTCTGTAGACAAAGCTGGAATTGAACCTTTTACGCTGTCCCGAGTCTTTAGGCCCCACACATTTCCAAGGGGACAAATGGAGGAGGATGGTGGGAACATGGGGTTAAGAGAATTGCTCTAAGTAAAATGAGCCCCCTGTACTGACTTCCTGCACACTTTATTTGCCAAAAGATCTGCCTGCAGCCCTGACTGGCCTGAGGGGCAGGAATGTCACATTCCGCAACACACTGAGCCAGGGGGTGAAGCTCAGGCCATCAGTGTAGGTGATGAATGGTGGGGTGGAGAGGATGAGGGCTGGTCACCAAAGAAAAGGCAGGGTGCCAATAGCTCCCCCGCGGGTGGATGGGGATCGCACTTCCCAGCACAAAGCGTTGCTGGCGTCACCCCTGGGCCGCTCCTTCCCGCCCTTCGGCAGGAGAAGAAAGACAAGGTGGGGGTTCTGGGGTCCATAAAAGAGAAAGATGCACCTGCTCCTGCGGGCACCCAGCTGTGGGCCCTTCTCTCAGGAGAAGTCTGTTATCTCTGTCCCTCTCTTAAACAACGCTTGCATTCTATGCTCGTCTCTGTGCCCCTGGGGAGGAGCAGGGGCATCAGAGACCCAATCCTGATCTCCGACCAGCTTCACTATTTTGTGAACATTTTCTTATTGACTGAGCTTGGGTGGGTTAGGCAGTTTTCACTTTTTAAAAAAAAAATATTTTGTTTTTGTTGTAGGTGGACACAATACCTTTATTTTTATTTTTATGTGGAGCTGAGACTCGAACCCAGGGCCTCACACACGCTAGGTTAGTGCTCTGCCACCGAGGCCCCAGCCAGCCCGGTTTTCACCTTTGATGTTCTTTATCTACCTAGAAACCAGGAGAACCAGGGCGTCGCCATTGGAGGGGTTGTTTATTTTGCTGTGATTCGGGAAGGGTTAAGTGGTCCCATTCTGTAAGCTTCATCTCCACATGCTAATCTGCGAGAAGAGGGAGCTCACACTGGGCTGTAGGTGGGGAGATGCTCCCTGGGCTCTGGGACTAGCACAGATTAAGCAAGGAGGTCAAAGCAAGGGCACTTGAGGGTCCCCAAGCATTCAGAACCATGGCAGCTGATTATAAATGACAGAACTGGACCAGGGACGCTGCCTCTGAGGCGAAGCACAGCCCTGATCAGCACAGACAAGGCAGCTGGGTCTTTCCAGGCTCTGCTGAGCCTGCAAGGAGTGATGGAGAGGGAGACCCGTGGGCGGCCCCTCTCTGTGCAGTGATCTGTCCTGGGGAATGACCCACGTCCCTCCCGAGTGGCTGACTGTGTGGCAGTCCTCCTGGGGCTTGTCCTCTGTGCTCGCTGGCCTGGTTGGGATGCTCCTCACACCTAGACAGGATTTGTGCATCCAGGCACCAGGCAATTGTATGTGAGCCAACCGCTGAGAAGCTGAGGAGTGACCTGGAGAATACTAAGGAGCAGCCCCCACCCAGCCCTCTCCCCGCCTGGCCTCCTGCCCCTGGAAGAGCCAAGCCAAGGGCCCTTGAGGAGTGCCTGGCCAACATTAGAGCCCTGGAGGTTGAGTCTGTTTTGGGAGATCAACAAACTTCCTCCCTAGCCTCATTCTTGCGACCTGAAATGTTCTTGGGACTTTGGACAGTTTAAGGTCTCCACTGGGGAGCCTCAGGCTCATGGGTGGATGGAGAACGAATCCATTGGTGATGATCCAAAGAAGAGCCCCAGAGTCGAAAGAGTCCAGTGGGGTTCTCCCCAGGTGCTTGGGCAGAGGGAAGTGGGAGTGCTGAGTGAGAGCGAATCCCGAGGTGACTCCCCCTTAATTCTCACTAAGGTTCAATGTGGCCAGCACTGCCCAACCGATTGGTGGCAAAACTAAGGTTCAGCAAATGGAAGTCGGTTCCCCCAGGTTCCGTCAGGACCCAGCAGCCCTCCCCAGAGCCTGTCAACAGAATTGTAGGCCAGTGTGGCCCCCACTGGGGTCTTCTGGCTACCTTCTGCTGAGTCCTTGACCCATATAACAACTTTCTGGAAATGGGAAGGGATACTTGTTCTCCATGATGGCTCATACCTACTTATTTCTGTCATTGCTGGAAGAAGCTCTGACAATCATAAGGATGGCCCAAGGGACTTTGGAAGCAGGGGACTTCACTTGAGACCTGCTCTGCCCCTTCTTAACCACGGGGCCACGGGCAAGTCACCAACCTTGCTCAGCCTCTGGTGTCTGCTCTTGCTGCTAGTTATGCCCTGGGACCATCATGCATGACGTTCTGGGCTGTGCCTTAGCTGCAAAGGAGCAAAGGGGAGTAGGATCTAGGGGACCAAAAGGAAAGAGCAGGACATTTTTTACCTGAGATATTAACTGAAAAAATTCTCAAATTTGACAGTATCAAGTGTGGTCAAGAAATATGGGGAAACAGCATCTGTGCCGTTCAGGTGAGAATTGAACAGCCTCCCGCAGGGGCTTTCGGAATCCAGCAAGGCTGGAAGTGCGGATGCTCCAGCTCTGTGTCCATTTCCAGGCAAGTGGAGTGGGGAGGACACAGGTGCCCGGCGTTCTCTACAATTTTAGCATTGTGCATAATCATGGAAAACTTAAAGAACGCTGAGTGGCCACCCGCAGGGGGCTTTATGCCCCCAAAACAGTGTGAAGTGCTCTTATCATGCAATTTGGCAGTGGTTAAAAGCAATGGTCGGTATTTCTTTGAGGAAAAAAAAAAGGATAAAATGTACACTGTGGAATCATGTTTGCAAAGCTAAGGCCCCAGCAAAATGATAGCATGTCCATGTGGCCTGAGAAAGGGACCAAGTGGGAGGGAGGGGCACAGGGAGCAAGAGCAGGTGGAGCTCTGAATACCAGACTAGGAGCGCGCGCCCCGAGCCCAGGTGGCACCAGCTTCCGAGAGCGTCCAAGGGGAGCCGAAGGGGATGTCACCTGACCAGCAAGGCCTCTTTCACGTAGGAGCTTGCACCAGATGAAAGATCTGACGACTTCCACTCTGTGCATTTGCTATATTATTCCCCATACTTTTAATTTACTTATTATTCAGAGAAGTTAGACAGTTTTAAAAAGAGATTTGTTTAGAAGGGAGGGGAAGCTGGCCTGCCAATGACCCCTATCTTAAACTCAAGGGCTGGTTGGACAACTTTCTTTACCCTGGGGCCATGTTTTCAGCAGACACTAGCTGCACCCTGTGTATGCTACCTACAGAACTGTCCATGGTGCTAGTTTTTTATTGGGCCCTCAATCCTCAGTTCATTGTGTTCCTCTTTGATGATGTCATTGTATTTATCTTTGATGATGTCATCCCTCAGTTACATGAGAATTGAGATTGCCATCTGCTGGGCCATCTCAGAGGATGCTGATGCAGATCAAGAGTGTGCCTGGCAAGTACATCCACAAGCAGCTTTCTCAGGTGCTGTGGTGTTCCGGTGTTTTACCAATCCCCAAATCCTAAGGCCAAAATCAGACCAAGGGTCCCGTCTAAGCTACAAAATCACCACAGAATTACTGGAGTTTTAAGTAAAAGGGCCAAAGTATTCTGACAACAGGGGACACTTTGAACCATGCCAGAAAAGGACAGATGGCCCAGCTCCTTGGCTACTACCCTTAGCTACTATTCTTAGCTACTCCCAATGCCCAAAGGTTGAGAATCTGGTTTGGAGAGGACATGAATGCTTTTTTATCCTATTTTACATCTTGGGCTGGACCAATATGGCATCCCCTAGATTCAGGGCCAGGAGCTCCAGGAAACAACATGGCCCCAGAAATTGATCAAAGTCAGAAGTCATTGATGCCTGATGAATAAACCAATCTATCATTTGTCCTTGTTTTTTTTTAGGTCTAAAAAAAACAGCTATATCTCTGATGCTATTTAAAGAAGTCTCCTAGCTTTGTGGTCTCCAGATCCCCACACGCTGTGACTCCTCTCCATCATTCCTTCTTGAGGATAGATGTTATATTTGGCCCAATGACTCTTTCTTTCCCTCCCCTCTTTACATTTATTCTTAAAATACTCCAATACATGCATATGGCTAAAACATTAAGCATCATGGGAAGGCTCATGTTGGCCTAATGGATGTGACTACTATCATCCCCTTTATGGACAACGAGAAGTGTGCATTTTAAGCCGATTCTCTGCTTGACTAGTTTTTCCCTAAAGTAAGCACTGCTGTTTCCTCTTTGTGTTCCTTGGAGAGGTGTCATTCATGATTGTGTGAGTGTGTGTCTGTGTGTTTTATACTTGCAATAGTCATCTAATGCAGTGTTTTCAATCCCCCCTTGCTTTCCAATATTTCTTCTAGATCATTCCATGTTGACACATGCTAGTCTTAGGTGCTGCCTGATATCCTGTGGAGACACATAGCGAGCTGTTCTCCTCCTATTGGTGGGTCCTGAGGTTCTTTCCAAACATCTGCCCATGGAATCAGCACTGCCGTGAATCCTCTCCCGGAGTGTGTGCCTTTGATTTCAGGTCCCAGCTCATTTGTGACACATGTTCTGATGATGGCATCACTGGGCCAAAGGATACATGCATTTTAAGTTTGGGGTCAGTATAAAAATTGACTTCTGTCATTATTTTATCAACACACCAATATTTAATAGGGGTGCTGTTTCCAGCCCACCACGCACCTAGGTCATTGAAGATTCTGAAAGATGTGTTCACAGGAGTACGACTTGAAAACAGTCATTTTGGGTTTAAGTTCAAGCCATGCTTACAGTTGGGAGGGTATGAGGTCTTGCATTTGATTCAGAATAACTTAGTGGTGGGAGAAATGAAGCCGGGTCATGCTCGGGAGTGGCTGAGCTGGGGACGGCCACAGGGCCTTGCTCTCAGCCTCTGCTTTTGTATTTCCCTATTTTCTTAACAGACATTTCCAAGTCAGAAGTGAAATAGCTTCTGACCTCACAATAAAAATTTGGACAATAAATGATCATGGTATTTTCTTTCTGCTCGCAGTTGCTATGGGCTCCTCCTGAGCTGGCAGCCAGCTAAGCGCTGGCAGGGATCACCTCTCTCCTCAGCATCCCTGCGAAGCTGGGAGGCAGTCAATGTTTGATTTCTGTGTCACAGATGAGAAAACAGAGGTTGAGAGAGACGACGAGGTGGCAGGAGCAGGGAACCAGACTTCTAACAAAGCAGCGCAGTGCTTCTGCCTGACCATCCCTTTGCCAGTGCCACCCACCTGGGGCCACCTGTCTGCCAGGCCCTGGGAACACCCTTTTCCCTGAGGAGTTAGTGACTAGACAGGCTTCAGTAGATGGGAAAGACCAGGCTATAGGAATAAATGCGCTACACAAACATTACACCAGCAATTCTTTTTTAAATAGATTTTATATTTTAGAAAATTGTGCAGAATGTAAGAGAGTCCCCAGGTGCCCTCCTGCCCCACCTCACCAGCTTCTCCGTCGTGAGCCTCTTGTGTGGCCGGCACATCTGTTACAAGCACAGAGTCAATACCGAGGTGTGACTGACCGAAGTCCATGGTGCACATTAGGGGTCACGGTTAGTGTGGTCCATTCGGGTCCCTGAGAGTGCGGTGTCAGCTCTCCACCGTGAAATAACGTCCTGCGAGCAGGTGCGTGACCCCAGCTCCCCCATGCTCACCTGTCTGTTCCTTCCTCCAGGCCCCTGGCAACCTCTGATCATTCCTTTGTCATATAGGACTGCTTTTTCCAGGATGTTTCCAAGACCCATGTAGTTTCAATCAGGAGACTTTCAGATTGTTCTTTCATTTGGTGATAGGACTTTAAGGTTCCTCCATATCTTTTTGTGGCTAGGAGCTCATTTATCTTCATGGCTGATTAATATCCCATGATCTGGATGAACCAGTTTGCTTATTCATGTGCCCACAGGAAAGCATCTTGGTTTCTTCCAATTTGTGGCATGCAGTCTTTTTGTATTTTCAAAATGGTTAGGTTTCATCATGACTTTCCTTGTCTTTAGGAAGGCATTAGAATGGGCCCGTGACCCCAATGACCTGGACCTGCCCGCCCCTTCCCCTGACCTCATCCTTACTCCAGACCCGCTCCCCGTACACCTCTCTGACCTTTCCTGTTCTCTCACGCCCCCTCAGGCTCCACATCAGCACCTCAGGAAGCTCTGACCACGTCTCACTGTCCAAGGCTTGGCTGAAATGGTGTGGCTTACCAAAAGGCATCTGCACTGCCCAGCAGCTGGCCCTCCAAACTCTTCTTTCAATTTTCTTTGTTGCACTTTTCACTCTCTGCAGTGGCCTGCCTGGCCGTGGTGCTGTGACCTTGCCTGCCTGGCTGTGGTGCAGTGGCCTTGCCTGCCTGGCCATGGTCTGCACCTTGGCTGTGGCTTCAGGTGGGCCCCAGCGTGTCCCTCCACACCTTCTTCTTGAGGTGAGTCCCCGCAGCCATCCTGTGCCAGGATGGAGCTGCCAGTGCCGCAGCCTCTCAACCGTGCACGACCCAGAATCGGGTTCGGAGGTTTTGTCTCTGTGGTCCTTCTCCCCCAAGTCCCAGCCCTGAAAGGAGTTCACATGGAGCTGCCGCTGTCCACACCAGGTCAAGTAGCCCCCTTGAAGGTGTCAGTTCAGAGCGAGTCCTGAAGTTGACTGACAGTCTCCACCCTCTTGGTTCTCTGGGCCCAGGTGGCCTTTCTTGGTGTGGTGCAGTACTGCAGTAGGGGACGGTGTGGCGGTGTTTCACGAGGACGTTGAGTCACTGGGATCACTTGCTCCTGAGTCACGGGTTTATTTTAGGTCTGTCTGGGGAAAGGTCGTTTAGAAGTCTCAGCTGGAATAGGTGTGTCATTGTCTCGCATTCTCCTGCGCCCATCCTGGCTCTCAACAGAGGGAGCTGTTTCCAGGAAAGATGGTGCGCAGCCAGTCCCAAGGTCGAGGGTTCTCAGACATTTCTGGGGAAGGTGTCCCCTTGAGGGAAGTGACCAGTTTCTTAACCCAAGTCTCCACTGCAGTTGTGAAACTCAGACCTGAGTGTGGTGGAAATGTTTTCAGATGAGTGTGAGAGAGAAAGTCATCCCAACCCCTTTGCTCAACACATGTTAGCATTTGGGGTGCTTCCTGGCTCCCAAGGTGTGTGCACACGGGTAATCTCAGACTGGACACAGCAGACTCACAGGGGCCTTGCCTGTCTTGTTCATGTCCCTTAGAGTGTCTGACCCTGAGAAAATGCTGGATGCCCGTCTGCTAAATGAAGGAAAGTATGTACATGTCACATATTTCAGAGAAAATTTTGGATAGTCTTCTGTATTTCACTTTGAATCTTCCTCTTCATTTTACAACAGCAATTTCAATTTTCTTTGAAAACATGACTCCTTTAATAGTGGAATGTTAGTTCATCGTACCAAAAGTTGTGTTGGAAAGCTGCTTCCTACTAGAATCTTCAAAGCTAACTTTGTTCATTCCTATAGAATGCACTCTTAGTAGTGGAATTCTCGGGTTAAGGGCCTGAGCATTTTTGAAGTTTTTAGGTGTATTTGCTAAATGACCCTCCAGAGAAGAGGTGCTGAGGTCCACTCTTGTTATCAGTCATTAAGTGGCTCTTCTTTTTAGCTCCCCATTAAAAGTGGCTTTGTATAGCTCTTATGTACTGACGGGTTCCTGCCGTGTGTATTGTGTCTTCTCATAGCTTGGATGTGAAATGCCCTCCAAAAGCTAAATGCAAGGTGAGACAACGCAAGAAGGCTTAGAGGGGAAATGACTGGGTTATGTGAGCCTTAACCTAACCAGTGCCTTAATCCTGTGTGTTAATCCACTGATGGGGATTAACTGGGTGGTGACTGTGGACAGGTAGGCCGTGGCTGGAGAAGGTGGGTCCCTGGGGGTGTGCCTTTGGGTTCATATTTTGTCTGTGGTGAGGGAAGTCTGTCTCTCTCTACTTCCTGGCGCCATGTTCTGCGCTGCCTTCCTCTGCCACATCCTTTGCCGTGATGTTCTGACTCACCTGGGCCCCAAAGAATAAAGTCAGCCATCTATGGACTAACACCTCTGAAACCATGAGCCCCCAAATAAACTTTTTCTCCTCTGACCGCTTGCCAGGTCTTTTGGTCACAGCAGTAGAAAAGCTGACTAAACACCAGGTTTTCAGTAGCATCGTGATTTCTTATGTTTTCACATTTGGAACTTTTGGAAATTGTTAGGTGGAATCTACCAGCATTTTTATTCCCCCCTTTGAGGCTACATTAATGCTTTCAGACTCAAGATTGTCCCTATTGCTAAGACGAGTTAACTAGCTACCTGTTCTTTCCTGCTGGCTTTTTTTTTTTTTTTTTTTTTTTTTTAAACAGGTTACTTTTCTTTGTATTTAACATTTAGTTCAGGCGAGACCCATGCTAGTGTGAAGTGTGAAGTCCTGACCATGCCGGTGACATCAGGGCCTCCACACTGAACTAGGAGGCGCCATTTCTGGCTACGTTTGGAGGTTTGAGTGTCACCGTGTACCAGCTTCTTGCAGTGTGTGCGCTCTGCTCCTGATTCTGTTTCCTTTTCTTCATCTGGGTCTCCTTTGCCCTCGTCCTGGTTGTTTTCCTGACCACAGTTTCTATGGTGTATTTTGGCTTCCAGCCAAAGGCCTCCTTCATTACCTTTTTCTCCATTTTGGGGGCCGTTCTGTACTGTGTGTTCAGTGGGATTATAATATACATATAAACTACATAAACTGTAGGAAGCTGTTCTGGAGAAACATCATCTTTACCAAACTGAGCCATCCCATTCAAAAACTTGCTATGTCTGTTTTTGACACTGCTTTTTAAAAAATCAATGTAATTCTAGGTTTAAATCGGATAGTTTTTCTGTGAAGAGTCAGCAACTTCCTCAGTCTGTGTGTAGTATTTTGTGTATACTAAGTGAGATTTCTATTTCCTATTAAATTCCGTGGGTCTTTGTCAGCTTATGAGGGAGAAGTACTGATTTGGGTCCATTCATTTGTAACAAGTCACCTTAAACACTCCTTGTATTCATCTTATTATTTAAGATTTTGTTTTCATCCTAAATCTATTGTATTTGTCTTGCATTGTTCTTATTAGTTAGCCTGCCACCTAAGTGCCCTCTGTCCTTAAGATGGTGCTCTAGCTGGTCCTGTCCAGTCCTCCGAGTGCAGGCTGATTGATTAGCAGGCTCCTGGGAGCCCTCCTGGCCCTCAGATGCCCTCTCGGCCCATGGTCACTGCACAGACACCTGATGTCCTTCCAGGCTCCTCTCCTATCTTACCTGTGTCCATCTCTGCTCTCAGACCAAAGGCCCCTTGCAGGCAGGACTGCTGGGCTCCTGGTGTTTGACAAGTGACGGACACTCAGATATTTGAGGAACAGGGGCTTATTGAATGAGTTACTATTTCACCCCTTTGCAGCTGAAGCTTCATTTCACACACGTGATCTTTGTGCCTGGCAGAAAACCCCATTTCAGTGAATAAGACTAGACTCCTTCCATTGGTGAGATCTGAAACTCCGCGGTGCAGCCTGGCCCGGCAGCCTCGGGGCAGCCCTAACACCATGAAGCCAGGGCTTGGGCTGGGCCTCTGGCCCGCAGACCTGTTCTTCCCTCCGTGCACTGGCACCAAGGTGTAGAGGTACGTGGGGCAGGTCCGCATGAACCTGCTGCCCACAACCGAAAAGTCTTCAGAAGAGCCCTCCTCGTGGTGGGGAGGGCCTGGTGGCCCTGGGCCAGGCCATAAAGAACAGGTACTTGGTTTCCACCACTTACCTGGCATCCTCTCTCACCAATCTCGGATTTCCCAGCCGTTGCTGGAGCCGAGCGGTCCTCAGTCTGCCGCAGTCCTCTCAAAGCTCCCGGTCAGGTTTTCTGAGTGCGCCTTTCTGATAAATGTGTAGGAAACCAGTTGTGCCTGCTTTGAAAGAAGCTTTATAGAAAATGTACAGTTAATTTTTATGTCAAGTTTTGCTTTAGCTTCTAAGCTTCTCCCTAGGGCCAGAATTATTGGGGAGTTTTTCCAACAATACATCTTAGCTCCCCTCTCTGTCCACTAGTCAAGATGGCTAGAGGGGTGGGCAGAGGAGGAGGAGGGTGGGCCCAGGCTTGCTGGCCATGTTCTCGGTGCCCCTCAGGGGGACAAGCCACGGAAAGGAGACCTTAAGTGACTCTCCCTTCATAACAAAGGTCCAGTTTTCCCTCTTCTGGGATATCAGTGTCCACAGGAAATGGTGTGGCAGCACTCACAGGCACAATTAAACACCGAATGTTAATAGCAGCGTGACAGCAGTGACGGTGGCAGCTTCCGTCAGCAGATGGCCTGTGTCCTGCACAGCCCAGCGCTCCACACTTGGTCCTTGAACAGAACTCAGCAAGGAAGGGCCTTACGGGGGACCTACAGCAGGGGAGTTCAGCAGCTCAGCTCTGGTCTGAGTGGCATGCAGGTGTGCAGAGTTTGCCCTGCCTAGTCCTGCCCCCTGGGGCACAGCAGCCTGTCGCTGCTGCTCCTGAGCTGACCTGGTCAGGACCTTGCGTGCCCCCTCTGCTGGGGCAAGCCTCCTTCGCCTGTCCCCCTCTTGCTTGCCACTGTGCATCCAGAGTCGCCTCCTCTGGGCCTGGTCCCTCTCCTCGGCTCTTGCTCCCATGGTGAGGCATGTTTCTTTCTCCCACCAGGACAGTGAGCCCCTGAGGCAGGCCTACTATCTTGCCCACTGTCGGGACCTGGTAGGCAATACGTTCAGCCTGCGAAGCCTCTACCCAGCAAGTGTCAGGAGAATGACAATACTGCAGAGAACCGAGGGCACCTGTGGGGGCCAGGTCCTGCGGGGGCCAGGCCAGGTCTACTGGAGCAGGTCTACTGGAATGGGTTTTGGGGTTTGCCCAGCCTTCAGATAGCTAGAGGCACTGTCTGCAGCATTTGGACGTTGCAGAGGGTGGGGGAGTTGCTTAGGGAGTTGCAGACTCCCTAAGGACTGTCCCTGGTTAACAGTCACCTGGCAGGACTGCAGGGACCTCAGGTGCTGCATTAGCACACTGGGAGTGACACCAAGTGTGGTGACCTCACCTGTGATTCTAGCTACTCAGGAGCCTGAGGCAGGAGGACCACAAGTTCAAGGCCAGCCAGCCTCAGCAACTTAGCAAGACCCTGCCTCATAACTTTAGAAAGGTCTGGGAATGCAGCTCTGTGGCAGAGCAGCCCTGGTTTAACCCCTGGTACTGAGGAGAAAGTTGGGAAATGGCCACAAGAGGTTCCAGGGCTACAGCACACCTGGCATGCGCCTCTCTGGATGCAGCCAGGCTCTCTGGGGGGCTTTTGTGAAGGTGGGAATATGAGCAAATGCCACCCTGCCCCACCCAGCTGGCCAGGTCTGCAGGGAGCTCTCCAGCACCCACCCAGAGCAGAGCCCAGCTCTCCCAGCTCCCAGGAGCCCATGCTGCTCGGCTCCTTCCTGGATCCCACTAGGGTTAATGGACGTTCCACGTGTGCCTGGAAAGAGAATTGAGCCCTTTTCTCAAGAGCGAGTCACTGGGGAAGAAGTGTGAGGTCTGCTTGTTCCAGCTGTGGGCTTGTGCTTAGAATACAAACCCCAAAAGACCTTGTGTCTGAGAACCAGCTAGAAGACAGAGGGCCACCGCCCCAGCCTGGCTTCCCAGGCTCTTCCTGTTTGGAGCTGGGCGGGAGTGAGCCGCTTTGTCTCCTGGGACCTAATCGCCCCAACTCAAGTCCTCAGATCACCTGAGGATCGCATTCTAAAGCCTGTCTTGAGACATCTTAGCCTTTTCTTCCTAATGAGGAAGCGAAGTCTGTCTAAGTGAGGAATCTTTTGGAACAAGTGCAAGAGTAAGGAAAGTCTGACTCGAGCGGTGTAAATGAAAAAGGCACCAGCTGGTTCACAGACCCGAGGAGTCGGGCGTCAGCAGGCGACGGCCGTGGTGTGGACGCAGCCGCGGGAGTCTTCTCTCTCCTGCCTGGTCTGTCCTTCTGGTTTCACTTCCTCTCCCAGCAGGTGTCCCTCACAAGATGGTGGATGGTTATTCAGAGCCCGAGGCTCATATTCTCGGTCTAGCAATCCTTACTTGGGAAAGCAAATGTGTTTCCTAAGAGTTCCATCAAAGGTCCTAGAGCTGATTCTCACTGGGCCCAGCCCAGTCACGTGTCCATCCCTGACCCGGTCTCTCTGGCCAGTGAGCGGAGATGCTCTGCTGTGATTGGTCAGGCCTGGCTCGTGTCACGCAGCTGCTGCTGGGTCTGGGGTGTGGGCGGGCAGGAGAGTGGGCTCCATCTGACCAGTAGACCAGGCAGGCGCGGGGCATTCACGGGGCTAAGTTGGGCTCCTGCTGCTGCAACAGGCCAGCCTGGGAGGAGCCCGCAACCGTGCTGCTGCCCACATTTCTCCAATTCTACGTGCGGATGACCGGAGGGTAAAGGGACTCTACTTCCTGTGACCCTCAGGGACGCAGCTTGACCAGCGTCCACCTCAGCATGAGCCTCCACGGTTGCTGAGGCAGGACATGGAGACGTGGAGAACTGTGCCTGACTTCTAAAGTGCCTGCTCAGAAGTGGCAATGGTCACTTCCACACATTCTGTTGGTCAGAGCAAGTCACGCACGTAAGTCTCAGCTCCACAGGATTCTTTTAGGTCTGGGAGGTAATGTTTAGCTGGGAGCTGGAGTGGCCCCTGGTGTGTTTGAAGGAGCTTGGATTCTTCATGCAAGCTCCTTTTTGTCTGGGATGCACATAGGAACCAGTGAGAGTTTGGGTGGGGGAACTGGTGTGGAGGGACCCCAGTGTCTTGAGGTTGACTTGGGTCATCCTGATCCGCCGAGCCAGGGTCTCAGTGCCTTCCTGGGTTGTATGAAGCCCTCCCTTGGCACCTCTGAAGGGCATCTTATGGAGACTCACAAGCACGTGGGACGCGGGCCTTTATGGGGTCTATCACATGTGGCTATCACTTGGTCTTTTTGAAAAGCTCCTTGAGCTGTGATTTTCTGCGTTTGCAGAAGAAACCACTCTCGGTGAAGGTATTGTAAGTGGCAGGTTTGGATTGATGCGCGGATCTTCTTGGCTTGTCATCTTTTTTTGTTTTTTCTACTTTTGCAAATTGGCTTTGGAACTATTTCTTTAATCCTCCCAGGTTACCCTATAAATCTCAAATCAATAAGTTTCTCATAACAAGCACAGATGGCTGATTTATTTGGGCATTGTGAACAAGAGGGATATGACAGGTAAGGTCCCATCCACCCATCCCATCTCCTAAGTGGACCTGTGGTGTAAGTGAACCCTGGAGGCGTAAGCTGATCTCCTGGGGTGTATGTGAGCCTCCTGGGATGTTGTGGAAATCTTGGGGTGCAAGTGGAACTCGTGGGTGTTTGTGGACCTCCTGGAGTCTAAGTATACTTCCTGGGGTCTACGTGGACCTCCTGGGGTGTCAGTGTACTTCCTGGGGTATACATGGACCTCCTGGGGTGTTTGTGGACCTCCTGGGGTGTACGTGGGGTTTAAGTGGGACATGGGTGTTAATGGTTCTCCTTGGATCACTACGGGCTGAGTTTTGTGACTTGATTTGTTCTCTGGGAGACAGGGAGGGGTACAGGTGGGACTCACAGAGTGCTCTGCAGGAGCAGGTGGACACTCAGCTGCAGAGGTTGTGCCCCTCAGGCAGACTCACATCTGCTCGGTCCCATGGTCTCCAGCTGGCCTCCTTTATTCATCCCCCATCCTGTGGGGCTCCTGGAGGTGTGTGCCCTCTGCCTACGAAGCCTTCCCCGCTGCCAGCCAACAGTGGGCCCCATCAGCCCCTTCCTGATTTCCACCTGTGTCTTTTCATCCCGCTCAGAGGCACGAGTCCCTCCTGGCCTCGCCATGGCTTCCTCCTGCTCCCTGTCCTCACTGCCCTGTGTCACTGCTCTGCTCAGAGCCTGCCTACCCCTCAGGCCCGGTTCAAACGCCATAGCCTCAGGGAGGCTTTGGGGTAAATGCGAGTCCTTGTCTCCTGAGTTGCAGTGTGGTACACGCCTACTAGTGTCACGTGACTGTGGCCGGGTGCCAACGCCCGGGTCACTGCGGCAAGCGTCTGCGCATGTTCCTTTCATACTTTTCAATGCCTGTATGCACAGAAAATATTCAACAATGCTGACACCTCGTTATGCATATAATGGCATATGCTGGTTTTAAGTCTAACAGCGTCTTGAGAATGTGGTAGTATCATAAAGATTCTTCAAGTGTGTGGTTTTTATTGGATGCTTAAAATCCTATCCCACCTTCCTTTTACCGTTGTGTGGACATTCTGCTTCCTGTTGGACTGCTTACACCACTTTCTTATAAAAACTTAATCTACCTCCCTGATTATTTATTTGGAAGAATGAGAATTTTTAGGGGTGCATGTTCTTTTGAAACTCCGGACTCCCATCGCCAAACTTTCTCAGGAAGGGGTGTTAGTTCACCCTCCCTCTGTGCTGTGTGCTCATCTTTCCAAATCTCTCCAAACTTGATGAGATGATTTTTTTAAATCAACTACCAGTTACACGTTGTTTAATTTGCTTCCCTTGGATTACTTACAGAACTGGATTATTGTTTCAGTTTACTGTTTAGTATAATTTTTCTGCTGAAAACTTTTGTCCACTTCTCAAGGGGATAGAGGAAGGATTTTGTTTTTCTTGTTGATTTTAGAAAGGACTTTATATATTAAGGACTTGACTCTGTTCTTTATTGTGAATATATTCCAGAGTTCATCATCCGACTTCATTTTACATGGATTTTAAATCAAGAGCTTTAAAATTCCTATGAAATTCGGACCATCCATTCTTTTATTCTTGATTGTGGCCTTTGAGCTTAAAAGGTTCATCTTACCTCTGAATCGGTTTTGTCATTTTCCTAGGTTTTCTACAGTCACACTTTTCAAATTAAGCCCAAGTTCACTTCAGTGTTGGTGGAAAGGCTTTCTACCTGACCTTTTCCCAGATGTCGGATTCTGACTGTGTGGGAAGTGTGTGCTTGCCTCTGGTTTAGGACACTCCTTCCTACTGGTATCAGTGCCTTAGCTCACGTCCATCAAAAACAGGACGCTGCCCTGTGGCCCTGGAGTTTTGTTGACTATGACTTTGAGAGGCATTTCCCTGTCTCTGGTGTCTCCCATGCCTTTCTCTGTGCTGGTGGCCCCTCTCTGCGAGGACTCCCCGCCTGCTCAGGGGATCTGTGAGCTGTGTGAGGGTCTTTGCTCCACTGCTGACTGAGCCCCTTGAGGACAAGGACTCGGACTCTCAAGGCCGTCCGCGTCAGCCTTGCCCCTGACCACAGAGCCTCATTGTCAGCCACAGAGAACCCACTGAGCAGGACTTGTCCTGAGATGCGTACAGTTCCTTCCAGCGCAGTTTCTGATTGACCGTGTTCATGGATGCGATGATAAAGTGTATCTGATTAAATTCTGGGCACAAACACAAGCCATATTTAATAGGACTTAGTGTTTCAGCTTCAACCCAAGATGATTTAACTTTCAGTGCAATTTGTAATCACCAGACATCCAGTACCTGAATGGAAACTCGGTCCCAGCAGCCCAATTAGATTTGCTCTTAAAAATACATTAATTCTTTTAATTAAAAAGCCTAAGGATTATACATACTTGTGAGGTATCATGTGATGCTTTGGTTCATGTATACATTGTGTGATGTTTAATTCAGGTTAAGCATATGTATTTCCTCAAACATTTATTATTTATTTACCATGGAAACCTTCAAATTCTTTCTCTCAGCCTTTCCAAGCATACGGGATTCTGTGGTTATCTATTGTTGCCCCTGGGCTGTGGCACCCCAGCCCTCGGACTCCCTCCTGCTGCCTGGGACTAATTCCCACACCCGTCTGGGCAGCACCCTCCCGCCCTTCTATTTCAAATCAGAACATTATTTCTGATTTCTATTTTCAACCCCAAATATGCCTTTGAGATGTAAAATGATGTTGAGCAGCTTGAGAGGGGTCTTGGAGGAGAAGCTAGGGGCCCTTTCCTGGGGTCAGGCGAGGTCTGGGTTCTGACTGCAGGTCAGGGTGGATGTGGGGAACCTCCTTCCAGGCTCGCTGAGCACTCTTGGAACATGTGGCGTCTTGGCGACTGTGTGTGTTCCTGGAGGCAGAGGCCCAGAGCAATTGCAAACCTGGGAATTTGTTTTTTCTATTAATCTTTTAACATCTGATAGACTCCTGGAGATTTCTGGGGTATTTTTGCTTTTTCTACAAGGCATTATCTCATGCAGATAGGTATTCTTTTAACCTAACAAGATTCTTTTAAGAAGATTCTTTTAACCTAAAAAAATGTACAAGCATTTTACTGATACATAAGGTGTAAGAAGGCAGAACTTCGAAGGCACAAGTTAACTCAGCGAACATGCCAGCAGTCTCTCATCACTTCAGGAAAGAGAGCAAGACCAAGAGCCCTTGTGCACCTCACCCCAGGCACTGACCCCCGAGAGAGGATCAGATCCAGACCCACAACGTCACAGTTCAGTTTTGCTGGGCCTTGAGTTCTTCACAGTTGGAGTTGGACCGTATGTAGTATTTTCTATCTGGCCTCTTTTGTTCAGCATTATAGCTCTGGGATTGGTGGCTGGTGTTGGGGGCAGAAATAGTTCGCTCCTTCTTGTGTAAGGTTCTCCTGTGTCATTACGCTGCGCATTCTTCCCTTCCACGGCGAATGACACTTGGGTCGTTTCCAGTACTTGGCTCTTATGAATGAGGCCACGAAGACCCTTCTACTTGAGCATGTTTGGTTTTGTCTTACGTTCTTTTCCTTTTTTGGGTCATAGAGCTTGCATATGTTCAGTGCTAGTAGATATTGTCAATCAGTTTTCCAAAATCCTCACCCGGTGTCAACTCTGAGAGCAGCAAAGGCATTCAGGTGGTTCTCACCCTCCCTACTCTCTGTGTCAGCGGTCTTAAAAATTTTACCCATCATGATTCATGTGTAGAAATACTGCATTGTGGGCAAATTTCCACTCCCTTGAAAGTGAATGAGGTTGAATACCTTTTCCTTTTCTATTTGTATGTACTCCTTATAAAATGCCTATTCATTATTTTTAATTGTAAAAATTAAATTTTAGGTATTAAAAAGTATGTATTCTGGTTATGAGTGTTTGGTTGGAGTTCCTCAATGTGACTTCCCTTTACATTCTCTTGAAGGTGTTTTTTGGTGAAAATAAATATTTAATGTAGGTCATGTTATCAATACATTTCATTTTGTATCTTACTTAAGGAGTGTATGCTCACCCTCAGATCATGAAGACTTTCTCCTACATTTTCTTCTAGGAGTTTTATTGGTTTTGCTTTGCAATTAAGGATCAGAATTGATTTTGTGTATGGTGTGAGGGAGGGATCAAACTCAGTCTTCCCCATGGGGATCACATGGCTCTCTCACTGCTTCCTATGTATGGTGTGAGGGAGGGATCAGACTCAGTCTTCCCCATGGGGATCAAATGGCTCTCCCACTGCTTCCTGTATATGGTGTGAGGGAGGGATCAAACTCAGTCTTCCCCACATGGATACGTGGCTCTTCTACCCCTTCCTATGTGTGATGTGAGGAAAGGATCAAATTGTGTCTTCTCCGTGGGGATCACATGGCTTTCCCACTGCTTCCACACTGTTTGTTGGAGAGATTTCCTTTTCTCACTGTCTCACTTTCTCATAAGTCAGTCACTGTACCTGGGGGGGTCTGTTTATGAACTTCATTTTTCTGTCTATCCTTGCATCAATAGCACATTGTCATACCTACCATAGATGTATAAGTTCAGTGTATCTGATAGTGCAAATCCTACCAGTTTATTTTTTTTTCTTCAAGATCATCTTAGCTATTCTTGGTCCTAGGCATTTCTGTATTCAATTTTGAATTAATTCACACACACACACACACACACACACACACACACACACACACACCATTGTGATTTTGATTGGAATGGTGTTGACCCTGGGGATCAGTTTGGGAATAAATTAAATCTTTAAAAAATGCAGTCTTTTGAACTATGAACATGGTGTACCCATCCTTATATTTTGGCTATTTTTCTTTTCTCTCAATAATTCTTTCTGCATAAAGGTTCTATAAACATCTTTCATCAAATTTATTCTTGGGGTATTATATGCTTTTTATGATGAAATTTAGATTCTTTCATTGTTTAGATTCTTTCATTGGCTCCAATATATAGAAATATAATTTATTTGTATTCTTCTATATAACAAACTTGCTAAATTATTTTGATTTTAGAATTCTTTTGGATTTTCTAAAACATTTCCTTGTGTGTGGGGGAATAGTTTCCTTTCTTCCTCTTCAATTCTTAAACTTTACGTTCCTTTTCATACTGTTTAAACTCTGATATACTTTTAGACAGAGACATTTTTGTCTCATTTCTGACCTCAGAGGGAAAGCTTTCAGTATTTTATCATAAGTAAGAAACAAAATTATTGTATCCATTCTTTATGAGATTAAGAGAGTTCTATTCCTAATTTGTCACATTTGAAATCAGTAATATATGCAGTTTTAATAAATGCTAATCAAATTCTATTTTCTATATTTGTTGAAATGATCATGTGACTTTTATCCTTTATTCTGTTAATGTGGGAATTTCTGCTGATGATTTTTAAATGTTGAATTAATCTTGTGTTTCTGGAATAAGTCCAACTTATTCGCACTGTTTGGTCTCCCTGCATGTCTCTATCTCTGATCTGCTAACCTTTCGATTATGCTGCTGTATCGATGGTCATGACAGATTGATCTGTTATTTTCATTTCCAGAGACTCCCTCTTCTGGTTTTGGCATTAAGGTTGTGTGTCCTCAAGAAACAACTTCCTTCGTGTTTTTGATTCTCTCTGAGACTTTTGCAAGGTGGGTCGTTTCTCCCAGCACAGTGTGGAGAAATTCACAGGGAGCGACTTCATTCCTCATGATGTGCTTGACTGTTTAGAGGGGGCAGCCTTCTTCTCAGGAGGTTGCACACTGAGAAGACATTTTAAAGGTGGAGGCAGAGCTGCCGCCCATGTTCTCTCTCAGTGGAAAGCTTCATTGACGTATTCATTCAGCAGAAGCATCCTAAGTGCCCGAGCCTCCCTGGTTTCCGAGGGAGTCAAACACAGGTGCATCTCTGGGAGCCAGAGGGCTGTTTTCAGCTTGAGCTGCAAACCTGTGTGGGGGTCCTCATCACAGCTTCGTCCCATGTGCCCTGGGACCTCAGGCCTGCTGACCCTGCCCCTTCTCCAGCTTCACCAGGCACCCCACTCTACACCACGTGGTATCCCAGCTTTGCTTCAGGGCCCTCTGGAAAGAGGTCCCCTCCTGCTCTCTGCGCTTCCTTCTGCTCTTCATAGAGTCCTTCTGGCCACCGCCCTCGGTACGCCTGCAGGCCCGGGGACGAGGCCCTGCGCTCTGCTCTCCGCACTCCCCGTCGTGGTGGGCATGTCTCTCCTGTGACCGTGTCTGCTTCAATGTCACTCGTCTTCGGCTCGCCTTGAGCTCAGGACACCAGAGCCGCGCCTGCTCTGCTCTTCAGAGAAGCCCTTGCCCAGGCGCGGAGCAGGTGCTCAGTGAGTGCCAGCCCCTCTCTTCCTTCTGAAGGGTCCCAGGAGGCCATTGATAGTGAAGCCCCACGTGCAGGCTAAGGCTGAATCTGCCTGGCTCCCTGTGAGTCCCCGCGCATACATCGGTGCCCTGCAGGACTGAATGGGCAAAGGAGTGGAGAGACAGGGAAGTTTGCCATGGCCGTGAAGGAAGACAGATCCAGTGGAGACGCGCAGGGAAGTGGCTTCAGGTAGTAACTCTGTCCCTGCTCCTATTTTGTTTCTATCACAAACGTCTGTAGACATGATTATTTTGTTCCATGAAAGATTAAAAGGGCCCTTGAGTGCGTCCTCGGTGAATCCTTTTTGGCGGGATTTGTGGTATCGAGAGCATAAGGAGCTCTGGTTAGCTTCCTTAATTGAAATTTGGGTTGAGGTGATTGCCAACGTGCACGCAGTTGCAAGGAGTTACGTGGAGCTATTCTGAGCCCTGCCCAGCGCCTCGCGGGAGTGCAGTAGCACAGACAGACAGGTGCTGGCCTCGCTGAGACCCCTGGGCTCACGTTGGCCCACATTCAGTTCACACTGAGGCCCCGTGCTGCGTGCTTGGGCTCATTTCGAGGGACTTTCCTACCCCGTGTTTATTTTCCTAGGTGGTGCCAAGCTTGCCAAATTCTGAGGGATTCAAACGGGTCTTGTGCTTTTAGCCTGCAGGATGCAGCACCAGCCCTTTAGCCCACCTTCACCTGGAGAAAGGGCAAACCACACCCGCGGCCTCCAGCTGGGCCTCGTCCTAGGGACTCTCAGGGCTGGGAGGAATAAGCAGGCTTGCCGCCCCACCTGTCAGGTCCCTGTTCCGGTTTTGCCACAGGTGTGACCTGTGCTAAGGTCAGTGCTGTCTCATTTCACAGGTTAAGACCCAAGAGATGTTGGGAGAGGCCTGGACCTGCCTGAGGTCCAGTGTGGAAAGAAGGGGGCCCACCTGAGGTCCAGGCCTCTGGCTCTGGAGACTGGTACCTCCCCAGTTGTCCCGATGCCCGGTGCTCAGTTTCCTTCGAATGAGGCTGTGGACATGCGGGCAGCAGGCCTGGTGCTGTGCTTCTTGGTTTTCCTACTGCTGCCCTCTGGCTCTCGGGAGGCTGCAGGGTGCTGAGGACGAGCATCTCTGTGGATGTGGCTTCCTCAGGGACGCGGCCTCTTGACCAGGCCACCCTTGGAAGGTGCTCAAAGGAGACAGCAGCATCTCTCACAGCACATCTGGTCCCAACGGCCACTGTTTCTTTGAGTGGACGTACAAAGGAGTCCACCTCCTGCAGAGGGGCCTGCTGGCCTCTAGAGCTGCACACAGCACGTCATCTACAACGTCACAACCACACGAGTCCCTGCGCTCATGTGACAAGTGCAGGAAGCTGGCAGAGTCCACGCAGTGGCATCTCAGCTCCGGTTCCCCATGTGTGCAGGAATAGGCCAATGGTTTAGTCCCTGTTGGGGGCCCACCCTGGATAGGCAGCGACACCCCAGGAAGTGGGCCTGGCCTGGTGCTCCCTGGTCAGTGTGCTTGGGCTGCGCCCCCTGGAGGTGAAGGCCCCCTGCCGACGTCCCCTTTCAGTGGGAGAAACTGCACCGGTTCCGACATCTCCTTTGATCCAGGGACACGGTGGCTCCAGATGTGGTCCGCCGTGCGTGTCCTTCTGGGCCTTTGGACAGGATCTAGGCGTCCTGCTCAGTGGCCACTGCCCCGGCCCTGGGCCTCGCTGAAGTGACTGCTGCTTTCTTCATTCATCGTTGACCTTTTACTTTTGGGAGAAAACACTGATTCTGTGGGGATTCTGTGTCCACTTTCTGTGACACCCTTGGAAGGGGTGTGGCGTTGCCCAGGGTTGTCATTCGATAGACAGTCACTGAGGTCCTACTGTGTGCCGGTAGTTGACAGCAGACCCTAGTGAGCCCCTGGGTCCCAGATGCCACCCCGTCTGCTCACCTAATTCTCCCAGCTGCCCGCCATGCAGGAGGCACCCGAGGGCTACTCTCTTCTCAGGAGCTGCTTCTTGACGCTGGCTTCCTGCGCGCCTGTGCTGGCAGCCCTCCTGCCCTTCCCTTCCAGTTGGACAGGGTGCCGCTGCCCCACCTCAGCCATGCGGCAGCAAGTGGGCTCTGTATGGGGGCTGTGGGCGCACGGGGCCCAGCCCAAGCACCTGCCAAGGTGAAGCGAGGCCCAGAGAGGGAGTTGCCTGGGCCGAGGGCTGGGGAGATGGGTTCCAGCTGGGAAAGTGTGGCCAGCGTTCTTCAAGCCAAGGGCAAGACCCTGAGGATGCAAGAAGCCACTTAGTTGGAGCAAGAATGACCAGTGGTGAGGCTGAGCTGGCAAGGACCAGTGCATGGGGACACGCTTGGCCTGTGGGCTGCCCCTCGCGAGGGTGTGGAATTTGAACAGGTGGTGGCTTATGTTGGACAGAGTGCCTGGAGCCCCATATGCAGTGGTGGACAGATGGAGCAGGTCCCTGCTCTCCAGGACCTGCTATTCTACTGAGAAGAAAACACAAATTCACAAGGTGAAATCGGAGAGGATGTGAGCTTCAAGCAAAACCAGGCGACATGGCAGGTGGAGTCGAGGAAAGTGAAGGAAAGCCATCGGAGCGATGGCGCCTTTGCTCAGTAGACGTCTGAGGGTGAGGAGCCGGCAACGCACCACTGTTGGGGCAAGTGTCTGAGGCAGAGCAGAAGGCTGGTGCAAAGGCCCTGAGGTGACCACAACTGGGCACATATGAGGTGTGCACAGGACCATCAGTGCGACTGGAGAGGGAACGAGGTGGGGTCCGAGTGAGCAGCTGGCTTCCCGAGGAGCTTGGATTTGACCCTGTGTGGGCAGAGCCACTGAAGGTTCACACTGGGCTGCTGGGGCCTGAGTTGTAGTTTTGACCATCACTCGGTATCTGTGTGGTCAGTGGACTATGGAGCAGTGGAAATGAACGTGGCATGGCTGGGCAAGAGGTCGGCCTTGCTGTCGTCCATGCTGTCGATGGCAGGCTGACATGATTGGTGGCCGCATGGGAGGAAGCAGCTGGCTCTGGGAGACCATGGCGATTGCTCATGCTGACTTGGTATGGAGCCTCTGGTTGGGGCAGCAAGGACCACGCTTATGGGAGCAGCCCTGAGTCCTGGGTTCCATGTGCCCTCAGAGAGAGACGCCCCTGCAGAGAGGCTGGGAGAGAGGCCCATGGCTCTCAGCTCAGTGATGGACCTGGGACAGAAACAGGCAGGCCCTGTCATCTCGGTCTCTTGCTTTCCTGTCTCCACCTTACGGAGCTATAACTCACCTAGCATGCCTTTCAGCCTCAGAGAGAGCTCAGACCTGTGGGCTTCACTGCACTCCAGGTCTGTGCAACCTTCGCCACAGTCCAACATTAGGACCTTTCCATGCTCCAAAGGAAACTACCCACGGAGAACCCACTGCCCGCGACCCTCCTGTAACTACCCACTGGCCTTCTGTCTCCATAGCCTATTCTGGAAATTCCATATAAGCAGATCATACAATGTGTGCTCTTATGCCTGGACACTTGCCCGCCCCTTGTGGTGTGTGTCTGTGTCTCCACGTGGCCCTTTCATGGCCACCAACAAGCTGTGGGATGGGCGAGCTGTCTCACCAGTTGGTGGGCGTTTGGGCTGTCCGCACACTTGGCTATTATGGAGAGTACTGCTCCATATTCACGCACAAGTTCTTGTGTGGACAGCTCTCTTCAGGGTCTGTTCCAGGAGGTGCCAGCACCTCCCTACTGTGGCCACCCCAGTCTTTGTCCCACCAGCAATGTGCGAGGCCCCCGGGGCTCACTCCTGGCCCTCACCCATGGTCCACCAGCCTGTCTTTGACACAGGAACTTCATCCTGAGCAGCTGAATGGAACCCGCTGTGTGTCCCCACTGCAAGGGGCAGTCCTTCCAGGGAGGTGACAGGGACTGGGTCCTCCTGCCTGTTCTTGTTGTGCACACTCTGACCCGCCGAGAGGAGAGTGTGAGCCTTAACTCCATCCACCTTCAGGATGAGGAAGGAAGCCATCCCTCAGGTCAGGACCCGAGGGTCCCCTGGGACTGATGTGGACCAGGTGTTTAATCCCTGGAGGGCTGTACAGGTTGGGCTGGGAACAGTGATCAAGCCCTCCTGGGTTTATGGAGACAGCTTCCTTTAAAGAAGCACCTGAGTGGGCAGAGAGGACATCCCAGGCCCACAACCTCTTCCGTTTTCAAGTTTGTAGAAGGCTGCCCCAGGCTGTGTGCTCTGAAATACTGTGGTCTGGGTCCCTGGGGCCACCCGCCCTGTGGACTCTGCTTCTCAGGGGGCTGGAAGCCTGGAATGGATGTCCAGAACTGGCCCTGTACCTGTGCTGGGCTGCTCCGGGTCGGGCCCTTGGCCTTGCTGGATGTGTTTGTCTCCCAGCGTCTGATAGAAGTGCAGGCAAGCCAGATGGGCCCTGGAGAGCTGAGGAGGAAGGGATGGTGGCGGGTTCCAAGCAGCCTTTTCCAGGTGGGGTAGCGCACTGCTTTTTTGAGCGTGGAGCACTGGGCCTCGCGTCCTGTCTCACCCTTCCTGCTGGGCTGTGTCACCTCTCCTGGGGTGTGGCCAGTCCCAGGGCCTGCTCTCAGCAGCCCCTCCCTCCCTCACTGCTTACCTGGCTCCTGTGATGGCCGTGCATTCCGGTTATTCGCTGATAGCTCAGCTGGCTGTGAGCCCAGGAGAATGTGTGCCCAAGGTGGGCCTGTGTCCAGGTGTGAGCACAGGTGAGTGTCCTCCCTGAGAGGCAGCATCACCCTAACGCCAGCAAGGAACTACAGTCTCTGCGAGAAGACTGGAGTGGCCAGGCAGAGCCCCAGTGGTGTCCACTGTGCATCCAGTGTCCTGCATGGATCCTCCTGGAAGGCCTTCAGGGGCAGGGCATCCGCTCAAGTTAGGATTTGCATGATTTAGCACATACTCTGGCCCAAAAGAGATTGTCAACTCAAGTGGTTCCACCCTGCGGTAGTGGCCAGAGCCTGGCACCCAAGGCCCACAGCCAGGTGCTTGCTGCCTGTGGCCCTTGGCGAGTGTCTAGTTGACAGTGATGTGAGGTCTGCACGTTGCATGCCCCTGTCTGCTGTTTGCTCTTAGGAGTCTGCATACGGCAGTCACGATTTTATGGTGTTACCCATAGGCCTTCTGGCCCTGGCTCCTGACTCTGCCCAGTGCTGGGCTGATGCATGTGAACAGAAAGTGCTGGGCCCAGAGAGAGCTGGCATTCGTCCGCAGGAAGCTGCCCTGTGCAGAAAGAGTTGCTGCCACTGGAGTGACTGCGTCCTCCTCCTGTGCTGCTGGCCTGCTGGGCTCCAGGCCACAGGCCACAGGCAGGTGGGAGCTGGGGAGCCCTTCACCCCTCCTCCCCGTGGGACCTGGCTCCTTTGGTCAGCGTGGCCAGCGTGGCCCTGGCTTCTTGACTTGGCAGGGAGATCCCCCAGGAGAGGAAACAGTCTGCGGTTTTAGATGAGGTGTCAGACCACCCCATTTGCTGTCTTGACCATTTTAGAGGGTGCAGTTCCCTTGTGCCAGTCATGGAGGATCTCATTTACATTTCTGTGAATATGAATCAGGTGTGATATCGTTTACATGCTTGCCCACCGTTTGGGCGCTTCTGTAAAGTGGTCGTGTTCTGTGTGTCTTTTCCGTTGGGTCGTTTGACTTCATTAATCCGCAGGCATTCCTATTATTTTGCTTTGCTGAAGGTAAATCCTCAGCATCAACCACGCGGAGGTGCGCAGTTCCAGGCACTCAGTACGCTTGGGTAGCTCTGCAGCCACTGCCTGTGTTTATCCAGAGCGTCCCACACCCAAGGGAGACCTGGTCCTCCTCTCCTCCACCCGTGTGCTTTCTGTCCGTATGGATGGACCTGTCATGGACATGACCATGAACAGACCCACACGAGGCATCCTCTTTGGTAACGGGCTTCTTTCTTTCAGCATCTCGTCTTCAAGTTCACCTGAGTTGTTGATGTGGGTACTTTGTTCCTGGTGGGGGTAGAAAGGGGTGCATCCAACGTGGGGGGGGCTTAGTGGTCCCACAAGAGGTTCTGTGCAGGCCCCATGTGTCCCCACAGTCCCCTCCTGCGCGTGTATCTGAATGACTTGGAAACAGGTGTTCAAAAAGCTAAGTCAAGGCCTGTGTGCAGTGCTCACGCCTTGCTGGCCTCACAGGCAGCCTCCCTCTCGCCTCTGTGTTGGGAGGTCAGCCTGGAGGGTGGACTCGGGCCCATGATCTTGTTTGTCTAAGCTTGCACCATGCGAAGCCTGTGGAGGCTTCCACTTTGTGTCCTCCTGCTGAAACGCTCCTTTACTCCTCTCCGCGAAGCGCGAGTCTCGAGGAGGGCTGAAGAGCCGCTCTTAGCCCCGGGAAGGCTTGCAGAAGGCTCCAGGGGTTTGCCACCTCCAGGGCAGGAGCCCGAGCAAGGAGCACCATGTCCTCCGCCCTCCCGACCACCACCTGCCTGTCTCAACTCCCGCTTCCCCGTCCACCTGCTGTAGAGCTGAGCTGGTGTTCACTGGAGAACTGGCCATCTGGCTGGCAAGCGCCGGCCACCACTGCAGGATTATGGGTTGGTACTAAACAGATGGGCTTTCTCGTTAGCTGTGCTCTTTTCTCCTCCATACACATGAGCAAGGCAAGCTGCTTCCGTGATGCCTTGACTTTTCTGCGGGTGTCGGAGCCACAGCGATGTGGCTGATCACATCTTCATCTCCCATCGCAGGAGCCTTGGACAACTAGAAGCTCCGTGACTTGGGAAATCTTAAGGCCCAGTGTCTGCCAAGATCTTAGAGAAGCCTATTAACTTGGAGACACAAATATCAGGGGGAAAGGATTTCATTTTCCAAAAATAGATAACAGTGCACAGCGCTTGGCAGGAAGGCACAGACTGCTAACCCAGGGTGCACTGCTCCAGCGCCCCTTGACGGCCTCTCGGGTTGATGTTGGGACTGGATCAGGGCTGCCTGAGCTATCCATTCAGGAGAAGCTGGCCACACAGCTGGCTAGATCACTCCCTGCAGGACTTCTCAGAGCCTTTGCTATGCTAGCATGGAGTAGAGCTTTCTAAGGAGGCTGTAGCATAAAGCTCATTTTCCTATCAACACGTGTCACAGAGCGCGCCTCTGCTGCACTGCCGTGAAACACCGTGGGGGACGCTGGCCTCACTCCCAGATACAGCCTGCACTCTGACCTCCGCCCTGCCATTTACCAGCCACCTGACCCACTGGCACTTGGCTCACCTGCTCTGAGCCTCTCTTCCCAAATGCACGACTGCCCTGAAAGCAGTCCCTGACTTCCTGGAGGTGCTTAGCTGGAAGGAACAAGCAACAGCATCTGGCAGCGCCCCCTTGGGCATCTGACCGTGTGCGTTCTACTGAGCGTGTCTTCAACCCGACCCCCAGGGGCCAGGGTTCGCTCTGGAGCTCAGCCATGCTCTTGTGTTCTTCTCTGCACTTGACACCTCCACTGGCCAGCGGGGGAAGAGGTGACCTCTGAGCTCAGGTGGGCAGAGGGGACTGGAGGTCACTTAGCACTTGCAGATTCCCCGTATCAAGGAGCACAGAAGAGGCCCCAGGCCCTCAGCGGCGGCTGGCCTGCTGTTGACTCTGCCCCCAGTTTTGTGTCCCAGGACGACCTCTCACCCACCCACTCTCTCCTTCAGTCCACCTGCCGGCTTCGGTGCTACGTGCTGAAGGGGAGGACACTTGGTCCCCGCTCCCCTCGCTGGAAAGGCAGCAGTGTCTCCACCAACGTGGGCCACAGGGCGTCGTTTCTCATGGATAGGCTGGCAGAGCTGCTGGGAGCAGCGCTGGGCACTGAGGGACATTCTGGCCCGTTCCCCACAGCCCCCCACCTTCTGCCCACCGAAGTGGCCAGTCCTCCCTCCACCCTGAGCAGCGTGATTGTGAGTGGCTGGTGAGGGGCCTCCTTCTGCTGTGGAAGGGGTCCCAGTGGGGCCCTTGATCTGTTTTTATTGACCATCACACCACAAATCCGCACTCTTCAATTGTCACTCAAGAACTTTCCAGAGAGGAGAGCAAACCAAGAATGCCTCTACATCAGGGAGCCTTGAAATCCATTTTCCAAATTTGGTCTGGAAGTTCAAGGATGAGTCTCTGAAAATGCCCGGAACGTCTTGTGGACGCTGTCCAGCCTCAATCCCTGCTGCCCAGCTGCAGGCACCAATCTTGGGGCCCTCGAGGCCCCTTGATCCTGCTGTCCCTGGCTTACCTGCTGGACTCCTCAGCCTGTCCTCCTCAGCCTCCCCTCTTAGGGCTCTTGGAGCAGCAGCCTGGCCTCTGTCATTTTCCACCCCACCTGTCACTTGGGCTGGTGATGGAGGAATTGCTTCACGGAGCTGCGCCTGCTTTTCCCCAGGCGGCTGCCGGGTCAGGCTGGGGTGGACGGCACTGATTCCCCAGGCGCCCACCACAGAGCCTGCCGTGAGTGCCGTGGGCACTCGGGCGTTGCCGGTGCTGCTGACGGGTTGACTGGCCCTTGACTCCTGCCTTCAGTCCCGGCCCATCTGCCACCCAGGCCGAGCTTCTGTGCACTTGTCCCCAGGCTTGGCCACGTCCTTGGTGACGCCCAGTGCCCTCAAGACCTCGCCATAGCCACACGGCTTCTCCTGGCAGGGCTGTCCAAACTCCTCTGCCTTCCAAAAACCACGAACTCCAGCCTTGGGATCCCCAGGTCAGCAGAGCAGAGAGGACGGCTGGGTGGGGGTGGTTATTGGTGTTTAATCCGCGAGAAATCCTGTTGGACTTTAAGGTTGTGTTCTTTGGATGTTTTTAGGCGGTGGGGATGATAGCAGGTGACAGTTTTGTGTAGTGTATTTGTGTCTCTGTGGTCATTAGCCACCCCAGGGAAGCTGGCACCGCTCGCTGGATCCCAGTTCTATATGTGAAATGCTACTGGGCTTTTGGATCTCAGGGACTGAACCCCTCAACACCACCATGCGTCTGTGAATTTGCACCTTTTATTGAACTCTTGCCAACCCAGACGCCACCAGCCTCCTTCCCCACCGCAGGTAGGAGTGTATCCTCTGCAGCTGGTTCCTGTCCTGGTTCTTCCTGGTCCCATGCACCTTGGTTTGCTCTGTGGCCAGCAGGACCCCAGGGCAGGGAGAGTGCCCAGCACCTCTGTTCCTCAGACCCGGCACCAGGCCTTATTCAAAGGTGATGTTCTGAGTATTGGAGAATGGGTTTGGGGGACAGGGAAGTACTCAGTGAAGAAAGAGAGGCCCCCGTCTTGGGTCCACACCCCACTTCCTGTTCACCTCTGACAGATTGGCTCACGGTCCACATTCTGCTGCCGTCTCCTCGTTCGACTTTTTCCTTCCTCCTGGGGTGCGTGAGCTTCCCGCAGAGGGAGGCAACGTGCTCAGGGTGCTGCTCTGTCTCGAACTCAGTACTGCTCTCAGCTGATTCTTGGCGAGTGAGTTTGTGAATGACGAATGAAGCCAACGAGGAGACACTGCTCGCTCCAGCGTCCTCGGTACAGATGGTCCCTGTCCTCCTAAGGGGCAGCCACTTGCTCGCTCCTGCAGGGGGACATTGTCCTGATGCAGTGAAGTGAAAGGCAGGGAAAGGTTAGTGGTACAAGATGAGGAAGCAGAAATGCCGAGGCCACCAGGGTGTGGCCATGAGGTCAGCTGGAGGGCACCAGCCAGGCTGCTGTGGCTGCAGCCCTGCCCACCAGGTTCCCAGGTGGAGCAGGTGTGTATCTGAGCAAGCTTGAGTGCCAGCCACAGAGATGCCACCAACGCAGGGACAAGATGGTCACAGCTCCCGTTCTCATGGAGCATAGTGTTCCCCAGGAAAGGCGAAGAATCTGTAAAACCCAGGCCTCGCATGATGGCCGAAGTGACAAGAGCTGGGATGGAAGGAGATGCGTGTCCACCAACGTCCCTGTGCCAGGCGTGGAGAGCAGCCTGCCGGTCCCAGAACAGCACCTGACTTGCAGGTCTGGGCTCTGTGATGGACGGCCCTGGCCTTCCAGGGCCTGGGAGGGGCTAGAGCCGTCCCGGGGCCATGCCAGCAGGGCGGGCCACTGCCCCAGCTGTCCTCCAGGAGCCGCAGGAGGCCTCCAACTCCAGGCAGTGGGCGGTGCTGCCTCAGCCGCGGCAGGTGTAGGAGACGCGTCTCCGTAATTAACAGCTAATGCCTCAGAGGTGCAGAGGTGCCCCTGGCACTTAGCACCGCTGTCACTTGGAGGCTGGAGGGACCTGCTAATGGGGACCTGCTAATGTGTTGGCACCTCCCAGAGTCTCCCCACGTGGGAGGGCAACTCCTCAGGCGCGCCAGGGAGAGGGCTGAGAGGACTTGTGGGAGGCCAGGCCTTCCCACCGTCCCTTCTCTCCGTGGGCTCGCGTGCCAGGTCCAAGGTGCCCACCTACCATGTGAACCTTCCCATGCACACACATGCCAGCCCCCTGCTCACTCTCCAGCACAGCCACCTCTGCCCTCCTTCACTGAAGGGCACAGCATCCGTGGGGACGCTCCTGCCCCTGGGAAGGGCCTTGCTGTCCTTACTGTCCTCACCTGGCCTGGCCCTGGGCTTAAGCTGCCCGGGGAGGGCAGAGGGGAGGGCGGCTTTGTCCTGGGGTGGGCAGTCCTGCACACTGCTGGGTACCTGTCTCCCTGGGGGAGTCCTTTGCTCCCTGATGGCCAGGGCCCCAAGGAGCTTCTCAGGTGAGACCACCTGTGTGTGGTGACCCATGGGAGCTTGTGAGCTGAAGACCCACCCGGGACTTGTGCTGCATCCTGAGTCCAGCTCAAGCCCTGCGGGCCGCAGCCTCCCCAGGGTGTCCGCCGTCCTCACCGCTGCTCCTCCTCCCCCAGCTCACCATCTGCCTGGCACAGCCCTTTGTGAGGGCTGCCCCCTCCCTGCCCCCTCCCTGCCCCCCAGCTGCATGCTGCCTCATGTCTCTGGTGATCCCTCAGGATCCAGGGCTCCCCACCTGCCATGTGTGGGGGCTATTCTGGGCCCTGGGGACACTGCTGTGACCTCCCAGCAGAGCCCCACCCTCAGGGAGCTGTAGGTGGGCAGAGACAATGATGCCAGCAAAGGAATGAGCGTGTGCAGGGCCATGAGGCAGGTGGTGGGAGATGGCGGGAGCCAGGAGGAGGGCCGAGGTGGGCACGGGAGCCAGCGCTCTGGGATGAGCAGGGCGGCTCCTGAGCAAGGTGGTGACCTGATGCGTCCCCTGCCGGCAGCTGAGCCCAGGGGCAACCTCCTGTGTCTCCTGCGCCCTGGGTACACCAGTGCCCGGCTTGACACCTGGCACGTGGTGAGTGGCAGAGCTGGTGTGGGAATGCAGGAATCCCTGTGGGGAGGGGCGTGGGCTGCTCAGGACCACGGCGCCCTGCTGTGTGCTGTGAAGATGAGGGTGGGGACCCACCGCTGCTCTGGCCACCAGGGGAAGGGGTGGCAGGAAGCTGCCAGTGATGGACCCTGTGACCCTGTGAGGAGGAGGTGCTGGCCCTCCTGCCCACCTTCCATCCTTGAAGCAGGTCACTTGCACCCCAAGGAGCAGAGGATGCCCCTCCCCACAGCTGAACAGGGACACCTGAGGGGGAGGCATGGGGCAGGGGCAGGAGGGGCTCCAGCCCCCGGCCACTGACAAGAAGTACAGAGGGCAGCCGTGCTCTCAGCAGGGCCGTGGCAGTCAGTGTGGTGACGAGGGTGGCAGAGCTGGGAGAGGAGCTGAGAGCTGCAGGGAGCTGGTCAGACCCCAGTCTCTTGGCCTTCTGCCCTGGGAAGGGGCTGAGCAGGAGGGAGCTACCACCGTGGTTCTGCTTCTAGGTGCAGAAGATCAGAGGCCAGAGGACTGGGGAGGGGCTCCAGGTGTCCCCGGGCTGCGTCCTGGCTCTGATCTGCAGTTTGGTCTGCATGATGCTGCTTTCTGCCTCTGCCGCTAGGAGCTCGGGCCACGTGTTGCCCTCCTCCGGAGCCTCGAGGTGTTTCTGTGGGGCTCTCATAGCCCTTGGATGCCACCCTCCCGCTAAGGCGGCTCCTCTTGCTGCATCATGCGTTTTCCCGGCAACTGCCCCCACCCAGCCCTGTGCGGCGAGGCCAGGCATAAATAAAGCAAGACGCTGCTTCCTGGTCTCTGGTGCCCATCGCAGCCTCGTCTTGACAGCGTCCGGAGGCTGAGGGAGATCTGGCCCTTCCTGTCCTGTTGTGCTGGGAACATTCCCAGGGCAGACATCTCTCTGGGGTCCACGTGGACTGGCAGTTCCGTTCCCATCTGGCATTGTGGGTGGAGGAAGGAGAGGGGAAAACACGGAATAAATTGCCTCTGGAAAGAGGAGGCCCCGTCCGTATCCTGCCCGCGCCGCATGGCCGGGGGAGAACACAGCAGGAGGGACCCTGGATGTCCTGCGCCCTCTGGCTGCCCTGGTTCCCCCACATTTCCCAGGCCCACACTGGGAGCCAGGTGCTGGGAACTGGGATCCCCTTGAGGAAGTGGTGGATACGTGGCTCCGGCTCTCCTTCAGTGGTTGGTCCGAGGGAGGAGGCCCCAGCAGGCAGCCTGACTGCCGCTGGGAGGAAAGAGTTTCTGCAGAGCTTCCTGGGCCACCAGTGGACACAGCGTCTGGCAGTGAGTGTGCTGCCAAGGGGCTAGAGGAAGGGCCACGTGCCCGCTGGCCTGGCTGGCCCTGCAGTGACCCTCCTGTCTCAGTGTCCCCCCATTCATGACCTGGTCTAGGTGGCAGGAGCAGCTTAGGGACAGGAAGCTTTCTGGAGATCACAGCCACCAGCAGCATCAGCTCACAGCTCTGAACCCCGGTTTGCTTGTCCGTGAAGCAGACATTGACCGTCTCCTGTGGCTCAGGTCCGGAGTGAGGGTGGAGAAGGAGATGCCCGGGAGTGAGCCCGTGATGCTGGTGTGCCGGCTCTAAGCTGTCCTGTGAACGCCCCGTACACATATCCCAGTGACCACTTAGCCCAGCAACACACCCTCTTACATACCCCATGACACATGTCAGCAGACCTTGGATTCCTGGGTGGACCTGTGCTTCCTGCCTCGGTGGCCACACCAGGACACCCTGGAGCTTCCTGCATCCTACCCGCAGGGTGCTTTTTAGTTTACAGTTGTAGAAACTGACTCAGGCGGGCGGAGTGGCCTGCCCACAGGCCTGGGCCCTCGAGCGGCAGTCCTCTGGAAGTCACAAGCTGCGGGAGCTCCAGAGTCTGCCGGCCGGGTCTGCTGTCACTGGGCACAGAGGCCACTGCCCCAGGGGCCTTCAGATGCTTTTTGCTCACTGGCTTTTCCCAAGCCGAACTCCGCACAGCCTGGAATCAGGATGGGCCGTGACAGGCTGGGAGGGGCAGCAGGTGGAGCAGGAGGCCTCGGCCGGAGGGAGGAGGTGGAAGGGTCTGAAACCCGTTCTCCCTTCTGCTGCCAAACCTGTCAGGCACTGTCCTTCCCTGCTCCCCAGCCCCTCTGCTTGGGGAACTCTGGGACCTGCAGAGGTCAGAGGTCAGAGGTCCCAGCCCTTCTCACAGGTGGCCATCAGGTGACTTCACCTGGGTGTGGAAGGCTGCAGGGACTCAGGCAGGAGTGTGTGTGCGGGGCGACCCTGGACAAGGTTGGGCTCACGCGCAGGCCTGGGACTTCCACCCAAAGGACACTGGGAGCTTGATCGGGAGCCTGGGTGGGACTCGGGCCCTTGTCACTATTGGAGGGAACGTCCCTTCCCTGTCTCAGGAGGATTTGCCACAGTGGTGGCCTGGACTGTTCCAGACTGCGTCGGTCGATGGGATGGCGTCCACACTGAGCAGCTGGAGGCCACGCTGGTCATGCCCTGAGTTTTCCTCCAACTCCGCCACTCCACTAGCTGAACTTCCGTTTCTAACTCGACTTCCCGCAGCCGCCGTGCTGAGGCGCCGTCTCCCTTCCCAGTGCCCCCCGTGTGCACGTGCCAGCACGTGCTGCACACAGCCCCTCGCACACGCTGGCCGTTCTGACCCAGCAGTGGACCCCAGGTGAAGGACCACTCCTTGGCCCATTGCTAGGGAAGGACGTGGGGACTGCCGCCAGTCTCTTGCCTAAGGAGCCACCCTGCCAGCAGCTCTCTGGGACATCCATCTGTATATGTCCCACAGAATCTACCAACGTGGCCTAGTTTCTCCAGCAAGGAGGGGATGGAAAGGCCACCACTTCCTTCTGTCCATTCATGGACTGGCTCCTTCTGCAGCTGTTTGCTGAGGCATCCGATGGGCAGGCCCTGTCCGGGGTCTGCAGCTGTGCTAGGCCTGCATTCTGTCCTTGGGGAGCTGACAGTCTGGCAGAAGGCGTGCCCAGTGGGACCTGTAGCTCCTTTGCCTGCACAGATGGCCTCAGGAGTGGAAGACAAAGGTCTGGCTCTGGTAAAAGGCTTCCTGGAGGAGCTAGTTTATGGAACAGAGAAAAGCTGGGAGAAAGAGCAGCATGGATGGCAAGCACAGCATGAGCAAAGGCCCTGGGGCAGGGGATGTCTCATGGTAGAGTCAGGCAGTCTTTAATCACCATGGTGGAAGGCAGAATTGGGAGAGGGCAGCCCATGGCTGTGGGGAGCTCAGAGGGAGTGTCCCCACAGAAGGGGAATGGAGTGTGCCCACGTGTGAGCTGGCACTGCCCTGTGTGTGCACCTATCAGGAGCCCCAGAGTGTCCACTGCTTTGATGACCCTCCTGTGCTCTAGGCTTTGGGACTCACTGGTAGCCCCTCGCGGTGAGGGAGTTGCTGGGTCCCCAGCAGCCAGGTAGCATGGGGGCCGCTTGAGACCCTCCCTTGGTTTGATCTTCCAGATGAGATGGACCAAACTCCCCCCGTGCGTTCTGAGTATCTGGTCTCAGGGATTCGAACTCCCCCCGTGCGGAGGAACAGCAAACTGGCCACCCTGGGCAGGATCTTCAAGCCTTGGAAATGGAGGAAAAAGAAAAATGAAAAACTGAAGCAGACAACTTCAGGTAAGGCCCGGGAGGGCCCCCGAGCTCTGGCTGGGGCAGCCCCCCAGGGCTGCATGGAACTGTCTCCCCGGCTCCCTCTCAGGAGGGCCTCTGAGGACCAGAAGCTGCTCAGCCTCCCTCTGGGCACCTCCCTTAAGCAGCCACCTTGCTGGGGTCACCACAAAGAGACACATGCCCAGACCCAAGGTACACACAGTCACTGGGGCCTTGCTAAGGGGCTCTGACTCAGTGCAGGGCGAGGCTGGACTGGGCCATCACGCTGGAGCCCAGCAGCAAGCGCACAGCCCACCAGATTCCACCATGGTCCTCGCCCTCCCACGCCCATAATCTCACCTGGATGAAGTAGGCAGAGGCCTGGGTGTGACAGACCTGGGTTAGACCTAACTGTTTCTAGGAGCTCCCTAGGTGATTCTGAGGTGGAGGCCACATTGAGGGGCCTCAACACCTTCAGGTTGCTCTTCTTGTGGGAAGACAAAGCCAATCTACTCCAGTGCCTCTGCTCTGACTAGGTACACCTGTCCCAGTGCCTCCCACCAAAGGATCCAGAAGGTTCCCACACTCACTCAGGCTGCATCCTTGCCACACACCTTGCCAGTCCCAGCTCTGTGGGAAGTTGGGTTGCGCCGGGTTGTCCCATTGCCCCTTCCTCCACGGAACCCACCACAGGCAGGTGGCCCCAAGGTGATGACAAGACCCAAGAGACCAGGTGTCAACAGAGCACTGTGCCCCCCCTGCAGGGGCAGCCCTGTTGTGTGATCCTGCCCGCCAAGGGGTGAGGAAACAGGCGGGGCCTGGGGAAGGCAGTCCCTCAGGGCCAGGACGTGCTCTGGGCAGGAGAGGCTCTGGCTGGACACCTGAAGGAGCCCAGCACTGCAGTCCCCAGAGGCCACTGTCTGGGCTGCTTGCCACGAGCTGGCCGGGGGCCATGTGCAAGGTTACTGCTCTGGGGAGCTGGTCCTGGGCCTCAGGGAGCCTGGTGAGGGCCACCCCTGGCCATTGCCTCTGCCACTCTGGGCTCCACTTTGCTCCCCGGCACAGACTCCAGGACTTGGAGGTGGTGGGGACAAAGTCAGCATGCCCTGGGGTGGGCACTGTGGCTGCGGAGACCCTCACCCTCGTTTTCAGTCTGTGAAATTACTTTTTAATTCCTCTATTTATTTCTTTTTGGTCTGGAGCTTGAACTCAGAGCACTTGACCACTGAGCCACATCCCAGCCCTGTTTTGCATTTTATTTAGAGACAGGGTCTCACTGAGCTGCTTAGCACCTCACTTTTGCCGAGGCTGGCTTTGAACTTGCCGTCCTCCTGCCCCCCCCTCCCGAGTCGCTGGGATGACAGGCATGTGCCACCGCACCTGGCTCAATTACTTTTTAATGAAGAGGTCGACCAACGATTTCTCTCTGCCAAGAATGAAAAGAAACAGGTGTCATCATTGACGACTCCCCAGCCCCTCCTGTGTGCTGGGTGCACAGGACACGGGAGATGCAGACCTGCCGTGCGCACAGTGCAGAGGCCCAGCCTTGGGAGGCCTGACCTCCTGGGCTCATTGCCTTCAACCGTGAGGACCCCGGGCCCTGTGGCTCCCCCCAGTGCTGTGTTGAGGTGTCAGGGTACTCCAGGGACCCTGGGAGGACATGAAGGGTCTCAAGGGTAATACCTGCAGCATCCCCTCAATGTATATGGGGTATTTGATTCAGTGGGTCGAATCCCTGACGTCGCAGGTGACGTGGTCGGGAGGAGATGCAGTGAAGACGGGGGCAGGGCCAGGCGGGGCTCAGGGGCTCCTGCCAACACCGGTTGCAGAACAAGAGGTGGCATCCGAGCCGTCTGCCCCGGTGGGTGCCTCCAGCCTGCTCCCCCACTTTGAAGGACTGATGTCCCCACCCCCTGGGGGACAGACCTCCCCCCACCCAGCTGCCTCTTTGGGTCTTTGGAAGGACCCAGAGACAGTGGAGGCGAAGTCCTATGTCCACACCTGGCCACAGGGAGCAGCCGAGTCGCTGCTGGGCTCAGAGCCCCTCTGTCGGGGGTGTGTGTCACACCATCTCCATTACACCCCCAAGCTCAGAGTTCAGGGTGCCGGCGTTGGCCACACATCCAGCATCTGGACCTGCTGAGACACAGAATCTATGTTCCCTTCTGGAAAACGCCTCTCCCTGCTGCGTTTGGTTCCCTGCTCGACCTATACCCTGGCAGCCCCAGATACGCTGCTTTCCCCAGAGGACCCCCAGGACCCCTCCCCCAGCACGCTCCCACCTGTAGACAGGTGTTGTCCATCCTGCCCAGTGTGTGGTCTGACTGCTGCTGCCTGGGCGCGGTAGGCGCTCCTCCTGGGTTGGCACTGTGTGGGATTCCTGGTGTCCTCGCTGCACCCAGACCTCAGGTCCTTGAAGGTGGCTGACTTGGCCTTGCCCCCTGGGGGCCTCCAGCACCTAACCCTGCCCAGGTAGAAATTAACCAATCCATTGTCCTCACCTGGTTGCCTCTGCCGCCTCCGCTTGTCAATGAGCTGGGTGAAGCGGCCGCCCTGCTTGTCCTGAACACCTGGCGGCCCAGCACGCTGCGCGAGGGGAGCCTGCGGGCTTCGCCATCTGCTCGAGAGCAGGCACCTTGATCTTCCAGAGCGAGCAGCCCAGTGATTACGTAACTGTGTTTGGAAACGGGGGTTCACCTGTAGGCAAATGGAAAGGGAAAGGGGGATCCGGGAGTGGGTGGAGACTGCCCGGAGCCGTTGGGACAGCCCTTGAGCTGCGGGAATGGGTTCTGCCCTGGGCTGGGTACCCGGCCATCCTGACGGAGGAACGGGTGCAATTTGGTGAGTCGGGGTCAGGGGAGGGACCTGAGACTGACCCCCTCCCTCCCGCCCTGCCCCTCTGGGGAATTCTTTGGAGTCTGCTGACCTGGGTCTGCTAGAGAATCACCCCCACCCCAAGGAGAGATGCTCGGAAGAGTGTGCAGACAGACATTAAGGGTGGGGTCTTAGCAGGGGTCCTCAGCAGAGGCTAAGGTGACACTAAGGGTGGGGTCTTAGCAGGGGTCCTTAGCAGAGGCTAACATGAGCCAGCCTCACTACAGACAGGTCCCCGGGGCACTGGGGGCAGCGGGGGCCTCGTTCCCCAGCTGGTAAGCTGGGGGTTGACGGGGGTGGGGTTGGTTCAGAGGAGGGTGTAGTGTGTGCAGGTGACACAGGTGAGTCACAGGAGAGGCTGCTGCTCTGGCCGTCAGGCACACCGCTCCGCAGGTTGCTTGGGCATGTGGAACAGCTTCCTCTCCTGCCGGCGAACCAGGCCCTGCATGCCAGGCACCTGCCATCCCACTGTCTGTGAAACCTGAGGTGGGCATTGCTGTGACCTGGATGGCCCTGTGAGGTCCCCGTCCGTGACTCACATGGACATTTGTGTCCGTGCAGCCCTGGAGAAGAAGATGTCCAGCAGGCAGGGCCGCGAGGAGCTCATCAAGCAGGGGCTTCTGGAGATGATGGAGCAGGGTGAGTAGGGGGGGCACTGGGTGGGGGTCGCTGTGCCGGGCACCCAGCCAGGCAGCCACCTGGGAAGCCCCTCAGGACAGAATGAACGTCAGAGGCGTCCTGTGGCCAGATGTGGGGTTTGCAGCCTCCGAGGTTGGAGAAATGCCCCAGAGTCGGGACCAAGGGCAGCAGTGGCCCTCAGGGAGCAGAAGGGCACCTCCCAGCCACTGGGACGCACACCCTTTCCTGGGGATGTCTGGCAGCAGGGTGAGGAGGGGGGTCCAGGCTCCTCTTGGCTCCTCCAAAATGGTAGCGTGGGTTTGGATTGTTCTACGTTTTCCCAGCCCCAGTTTGGGCAAGTTGTCCCTACTTCTGCCACCGCTTCCATGTAGCAAGCGTTTGGCACACATGGTTGTGCCCAGTGTGCACTGCCTCATCTTTGGGGTGCAGGTGAGGGCTGTGGTCCCCCAGTCTGTCCAGCAGGTTCCATCTCGGTGGTGTGCACGTGGCCCTCTGTTTACACAAGGCTGATCATTATTGCCAGCACATTAATTGAACAGAATCCTTTAGTTTCCAAGTTTCCTTTTCATGAGGGATTTCAACTGGTGTCGGGCACCCGGCTCAGATCCGGACACCCTTTGTGCCTTCTAGTCTGAGAAATCTTGGTTAGGGGTTTTCACAACCCCTCTACTACTTGGAAATCTCTTTAGCACTGGACCTAGCTCTTGCCCCCTCACTGAAGCCCCCCAGAGCAAGTTCCCTCAAGTTTGTATGAATGTGTTGATTCCTACCTCCCCCTTCCTGCTTTAAAATAGGACTAGCGCCTTTGCAATTTGGTCCAAGTAATTTCTCCAGAAATTAGGAGAGAAGCTCATGGAGTCCATCCAGATTGTGTACAACCAGCCTGTAGCTCACAAACCCGGCTGCGGCCCAGGCTTCTGCCACCCTTTGCCTCCCGAGGTTCATAGTGGAGGGGTCGATTGTGCATGTCGGGGGTGGCGTCCTCCAGATCCCTCGACACCACCAGGACCCCCCATCTGCAAGGAAAGCCTGACCGTGAGTCCCTGGCACTTGGACCTTTCATGCTCTATTCGGACTTGGATTTGGTGGAGTTTCATTTCTGAAATTCAAGTCAGGACTCTGAGTTTGGATGGAACCCAAGTGCCAAACTATGGCATTTAGATTATGTTGCCAAAGGCTTTATCTGGATCTTGGGGAGGGAAAGGGGAAAGAGAAACGATGAGTCTGTTCATCATCTAGTCAAAAAAAATGTTAGTTTTGATGAATGAGGAAGATGTAAAAATGTAGATTCAATGCTTGTCAAAAATTAATTTTTGAATGAGTTAAGAGGAGAGTTTTTAGGAGGAGTGCAGTTGATTTTTTAAACTCTGAATTTTTGTCAGATGATTGTGTTGGATGAAGTGGGGACAGAGGCCAGTGGCAGTGTCTGCGGGTCAAGGGTGGGCCCACCTTTGTGGGAAGGGTCAGGTGTTGAGTCTTCTAGGCCGTGGGGCTGCGTCAGTCTGCCTTACGTTACCGTGCTGAAATGCCCAGGCGGGCTAATGTGTAAGGAGGTTTACCAGCTCACGTCGTGGAGGTCAGAGGGCAAGGTGCTAGTGTTGGCTCAGCTCTGGAGATGGCCTTCTTGCCAGCAGAGTTCTCAGATGGCACACAGAGCTCCATGGCAAGGGAGGCAGAGAGCCTCTGTGTCTGTCCGGTCTCTCTCCCTCTTGGGAGGGCCCCAGAATCCAATCAAGGGCCTCACCCTGATGCCCTTACCAAAGTCCCCATCAACACACCACAGTCAGATTGTTTTGAATCTCTTAATACCTTTAATATGTGCTTTGGGGGCCGAGCTCCTGCCTGGGTTTGCAGGGACCCTACAGTCAGTCTCAACCACCCGTCTCTGCTGTCACAGGGCAAAAATAGCCATGGACGGTACCTACGTGTGTGGGCATGGCTGTGTGCCAATAAACCTTTATTTATAGATGCAGAAATTTGAATTTCAAATAATTTTTATGAGTCACGAACTGTTTTTTCTTATTTCCCAACCATTTGAAGCTATAGAATCCATTCTTAGCCTGGGGCCACAGGGAATAGGCGGAGGCTGCCTCGGGGCGCCAGGGCGCCCTTTCCAACCCCCGCCTGCTCTTTCCCTCTCGCTGAGCGATGGTGCAGCAGGAGCAGGAGTGGCCACCAGGGCCATCTCTGTCCCCGAGAGTGAGCATGCACGATCCATCAAGGGTGCAGAGCCTCAGTGGGTGTCTGCCATGTTGGCTGCCGAGGATACAGGTGGGCAGGTAGTGTTCTCCCAGGGCACACGCTCCTGTGGGGCACAAGACTGGGGAATTCCACGATTCAAACAAAGTCCGAACCAAGAAGAGGAAGGCACAGGAGGGCACAGAGCACCCTAAGAACAGGAGTCGGGGCCCCCTGGTCAGAGGCCTGGGCTGTGCCTTTGTCCAGCGGGCAGGAGGGACACAGGTTGGCTCCGAGAGTCTGCTGCACGTGAGAATCACCTGGCAGCCATGATGGCCCCTGTTATTGGGCATCATTCAATGAGACCTTCTCAGACCTGTGTGGGCCAGTCCTGCAGAAGCTCCCAGCTGACTCCAGCTTCCCGCCGGAGGGTTGAGAGGCAAGAGGTCAGGAAGTGGGGGGTGTCCAACCCGAGGGAGCAAGGCCCAGGGCTCAGTGAAGGGGAGTCCTGAGTGGGTGGGCTTGGAGGGTAGGAGAGAGGCCTGGGCATGAGAAGCCTTTCTCTTCCCTGCCCCCCACCCGGCTTGGGTGACAGACTTGCCCAGGGGACCCCAGCTGTGGGAGCCTGTGCTGGCCCAGGCGAAGGGGGCCACAGTGAGCTTGCCCTTATCTGTGAGCAAGGCCAGAGTGTCTCCTGGGCACATCGGGATGGACAGAAGCCCAAGGACTGCCCCTGGTGGGGTGGCTTAAGTTCTCTGTGGCGTATTCTTCTGGTAGACCTGCCGCCACAATAAGCTAGGTACAGAACACACTCAGATGTTGGAGGCCTCTGAGGAAATCCCTGGAAACAGGGCAAGGTCCCTATTTAGTTTGTCCAGGTGCTGGGGGCACCAAGATGCCCTTCCACATTGATGGCAGCTGGCAGCCTGGGGTGTCTCCCAGTTCAGGGGAGCATTCTGCTACCTCCGGGAAGGGGAGGGGTGTGAGGGCCGAGGCTCTGCCTCCTGTCCCCAGGGTGAGAGCAGTCCGTGTCTTGGGTTTTCCTGGGTTTGGGTTAATGAACCAGTCCTCAGCCACCACCTTCTCCCAGCAAGGAGAGACCAACATGTGGCCTTGGGCGCCCCCCTGTGGCCGGCTGCCACACTCAGCCTGCCTGCCTTGTGGCCAGGCCTGCAGACAGGGAGGCCCAGGGAGAGTACTGCCCAGCATCCTTGGTGGCCCCAAGAACTCAAATGTGAGCTTCATTGGCCAGACAAACCCCAGAGTGTCCTGTGGCTTGCACACAGGACAGGTGAACACAGGCATGCATGCCCACCACCCTGGGGTTGCCCAAGCAGCAGCTGGGCAGCTGGCAGTACGAGCTGGGCCCCGGGCAGGGCTGGCAGGACAGAGCGCACTGGGCCCGGGGTGGGGGGCTGCGTCCACACGACTTTCACTGTCCTCAGCAGAGGCTCTCTGACGCTGTCACTGGGTGTGTCCTAGGAACCCCCCAGGGCCACTCCTTCCTGCAGTCTGCTCATCTGCTGGGACCCTGGAACGCCTGTCTGCGGCATGGTGAGGCAGATGAATGACATGGGTCAGTCGCACTTGGGAAGGGGAAGGTGACCTTCCCCACCCTGTCTCCTCCTCCAAAACGTCTGTGACCAAGGACAGAGCAGACTCTCTGGTGTGGAGGTCCCCAGCCCAACCCAAAAGGACAGGAGCCTGCACAGTCACCTGTGTGGAGAGTCTCCTATCCCTGAACGACTTCCCTCTGTCTTCCTGTGTGCACTGACTCTGCAGTTTCTTAAAAAATTTAAGGAATGTCACACCCTGTCATGAGATGTGTACCTGGGTGCTGTGTGCAGTGACCTGGGAGTCACGGGCTCCTGGGGACTGGACAGTAACAGTTGGAGTCTGGTCCCTTTGTCATGTTGTACACAGAGGCACACGCATGGGTGCACACACGTGCTTCCCTGCCTGGGTGTGCACGCTCGTGTGCATGTCTGTGGCGGCTGCTCACTGTGGATCTGCCTGGCCAGAGGGAGCCTGCGGCCGTGAGTGAGAGGAGCAGGGCTGAGCCACCCGCCCCACAGCCCCAACCAGCGTCTCCTAGCAACGGCCTGGCACCAGGGCTATTTTGGGAATGAACTTCTCATTGAGTATGATTCTGGGCTGGCGCTCCGAGTGCAACCCAGAGGGACCCAGCAACGTGGCTGAGCAAGTGGGAGACTCTAGACCTGCAAGGACGTGGGGGCTTCATGATGCTGGAGACAGCAGCCCTTCCAGGTCCGTGTCCTGCCCACCTTATTTTGTGGGGGTGACGGTGGTGGAGATGGGCCTGAGAGCAGTGATGGGCCTGTTCTAGGAGCTGGCATGGGTGCCTGTAAGTGCAGGCCGCTGCCCAGGCCACACAGGGCGTGGGGCGGCTCAGGTAGGGCAGGGCCTGCTGCCTGCCTGCTCTGGGGGATCAGGGAGGTCAGTCCAGGGCCAGGCCCTCCCTCAAGCCTCCTAGGGGCCTCTTGTCACCCCTCCTGGGAAGGCTGCTGCCTGGCCCAGAAATTCCCTCCTCTGTGCCCCTGAACCCTTGGTCTGCCCCTTTCCTGGGCTCGGATACCACTGTGGCCATCCCTGCAGTCTCTGCTGAGAGTCTGTGTGGAGGCAAGGGTGGCACCTTGCTAACCAACCTCCCCCTGCCAAGCACAAAGTAGGTAATCGCAAGAGTCCGCCCCATAGGTGACTCAAGCCTGATGGCCGGTGAGGAAAGGAACTATTCTGTCACCATGCTAGTGGCACGTGGTAACCCTGCCGCCCGCGGCACCCAGCAGTCTGGGTTTGTTCCACTGTCTGGGGTGGCCCCAGGTCTCCTCCTGGTGCCCGTCCTTGGGGCGAGGGCCGAGGGGCAAGAGGGAGCAAGTAAGAGCCCCGCAGGCACTTTCAGAAAAAGCCAGTTGGCACCCCCAGCCAAGCAAGCCAGCAGGCAGCAGGCAGGACCAGAATAGGGCACCACAAAGACCCAGTGCAAGAGGGTGGACGTAGGTGGGGTTCATCCAGTGTCCCACAGGGGTTGGAGTCATAGAGGGCACACGGAAACCAGGGGCTGATGTGCATGGGGTGCCTGGGCTGGTCTGGGAGTACAGATGACGGGAGGAGCTCCCCAGGGAGGGCGGGCACAGGGCCTGGATGGCACAGTCCCAGGAAGTCCTTCCACAGGAATAAAAGGACATCGGAGAGAGGCGTGGCCTGGCTGACGGCTCAGTTTCCTTGCAGATGCTGAAAGCAAAATGAGCAGCCCCGACGGAGGTCCCCAGTCCACACAGAGCGAACCGTCCACTCCCAAGCAGGAGACGCTGACTGCAAATGACGTTCAGCCAGGAAGTCCCCTGGCCACTGGGGCCGACCAGGCTTCCCCAGATGAGCCACTGCCTTCGGACGCCCATTTGGACAATGCAGGTACTGGCTAGAGACCCTGCGGGCTGAGCTGCTCCTAGGACGATCATTAGCCTGGGTGGCGACCGGGGTCCCCACCAGGCTCAGGCGTAGCCGGCGTGGAGCACTGTTCTCAGACGGCTGCTCCTGGTCCCGCCACACACACCACACAGCTGGTGTAAACTTTAGAAGGACTGTGTTCCTGTCTCCTCCCAAGCCTGGCGCAGCTGTGAGTTGCTAAACACATTCACGGGTGACCTTTCTAGTATGTGTCTTTGTGGTCTCAGTGGGACTTTTGGGAAGACTCTGAAGGGGGAGTGTCTGGGATGGGGCGTTTCAGCTGACCCCAGGACAGCAGGGTAGAAGATCCGTGGCCTTCTACGAGGCTGGGCAAAGCTCTCCCAGTGCCCGGGCAGCTTCCTGAGGCAGCCAGAGTCCCGAGGCTGGCCAGTGGCTCTCCCTGCAGAGTGCTGCGGTGGGGGTGGGCAGGGGGACGCCCATCGTGCACGGGGGAGGGGTGCAGGTTCATTGCTGTGCACTCTGCTTCTCCTTGTGGGTCCTGAGCCCCTGGGGACGTGAGTGACTTCACAGGGGTGGCACAGGGACAGACTGGGAAGACATTTCAGTAGTGTCTACGTTCATTGCTTAGCACAAGGGGTCTCCGCCAGGCTCGCAGGAGGGTTTCCTTATGTGAGTTCACTTAGAGCAGAACCCACCTTCTGAAGCAGGAAGTACGGGGCTCCACGCCCCCACCTCCAGCTTCCGCTTCCCGATGGCTGCTCACTCCTTAGGGACGCAGTTGGGTCCTCACGCCCCCGGTGATCATGGCTACGTGGACAGTTGTGTTCAGGGTGTGTGCTCTGTGGGCAGCTGCCCTTTGTCTGTGGCCAGGTCCCCTTGTTCATCCTGGAAACAGCCCCAGGAGACCAGCATGTCCCAGGATGAAAAGGAGGCAGGCAGGCTGAGTGAGTCCCCCAAAGACAGATGGGACAGTGAGGGCGCCGTCTCTGACCACAGGCCGCGGCTGATGTGGGATACTGTGTGACTACAGGCAAGTCCTGTAACCTCTCTGAGCTTGTTTCATGAACTATAAAGTAAGAATGTCACACGAACCTCGCAGGGCTGCTCAAATTGACCAGGCTATCCCCAGAAAACACCCCGCTCAGCCCTGGTGCTCACTGGCACTCAAAAAGTTTTGCCTGTCTTGTGTTGAACCATCATTACTGCCCTTGTCCTTATGGTCACTAGCTTTTGGACACGTGGTCTCTGGTGGCCTATGGACACACCCTGGGAGGCAGTGCCCCTACTGGCTGTGTGTCCTTGGATGTGGGGCCACCTGCATCTTGCTACTGAGCTGGGGCGGCCGGTGATCTTGCCCCACCCTGCAGGCCCTGGTTCTGTACCAGGAGGGTTGTCCATGGCAAGCAGCTCTGGGTCTGCATTTAGAAGCTCAGCCCTGCAGAGACACTTCAGTGAGGGAACAGGTCGACAACGCACAGGTAGTAAACACTGTTTTAAACGTTGGCTTGACATGTTTTTGAATGTTTAAAAAAAATCACAATCCACATGTGAAATTTCTTTTGGACCATCAAAGTCGAGGCCCCACAGGGCCTGTTTACCCGGCCACAGTGCCTGAGTGGAGCAAGGCCCCCCTGCAGATGGGATCTTCTCTGTGTGGGCTTGCTTAGCGTCCTCTTCTGGGAAGGTTAGGGACCTGGCCTTAACTTTTACCTTTGGGATGGGCCTATGGAGGTAATGAGGTAGTCACTGCTGGCAAGTTAGGACCTGAGGTCTCTGAAGCCTCCTGTTTCAGATCTTGGGAGGACAACCGTTAGTCCAGTACTGTCCTCTCCCATTCTCACATCCTACGTCTCAGCACCCAAGGGAGCTGCCCACACCTGGACCCAGGCCCTCTGCATTGAAACTAATTTCGTAAAAGACAGATGTCACCCAATGGCAGAGGAAACAGATCCCAAGCAAATGAGTCATTGCAGTGCCCAGCTTCTATCCCTGACCTTGGGCCAATTCATGCGATGCCCTGTGGGCCAGTCTGCGCTTGGAGCCCTGGCCTCTCTCCAGTGTGCTCTCTGCTATTCCAGACAATTGGCTGGTTTTTGAAAGCCAAGGAAAGTGAGCTTCCTTCTCATAAAAATCAAACCTTCCATGAACTTCCCTGGGTTGGGGCGAGGGGTCTTGGAAAGTGGGAAGGCCACCCCTGGCTGGCAGGTGCTTCCCTTCAGCCGGGTAGCAACACCTGAACCTGGGCTGCTGTTTGCATGTGCCCCAACCACGGTGTGTGCAGGACAGTGCGTCCAGACACTGCAGAGACCTTGGGAAGAGACAGCCGTCAAAGAGGCTGGCAGTCATTGTGATTCAGGGTGGCTGGGCTTCTGTGTTTGGGAGATGATTTCTCTGGGTCTGGTTCAGATGCTGCAGCACCAGTGGCCAATCACTCCCTGTGACTCTTGGGAGGAGCTGGCGTTTTAACATTCGGGGAACAGTATCCTATTCAGTACTGTGTGGCTGGGCAGGGCCCACCTGGCGTTCCCACAAGTACACTAATAAAAAGAAGTGGCACTGGTGAGCATGTTCTGCATGCACTGAATTATCTTGTGACCGTCTGATATATTGTACATAAAACGGGCCCAGGGAGGTAAGTCATTCTCCCAAGGCCACAGCACAGACAACTGGGGTTTGAGTTTCTTTTTCTTTTTTTTTTTTTTTTTTTTTTTTTAATTACATGAGGTCTTGCTAAATTGCTTAGAGCCTTGCTAAGTTGCTAAAACTGACCCTGAACTTGCAATCCTCCTGCCTCATACTCCTTTGTCTCTGGATTACAGGCATATACCCCCATGCCTGTCTCTGTGGTTTGCTCTTAACCACAGCATTCACACCCAAACTAGAGCCAAGTAGAAGATAAAACTTTGCTCTGCTTCTGAAATGCTCTGGAATGTGAGCCTTTTCTACAGCCTTGAACAGGAGCTTTTCAACTGCAAGCTGCAGGCCCGATCCTGCATGCTGCCCCTGACTGTGTGACCTTCAGGTGCTGCTAAGGGACTGGCACAGCAGGGAGGCCAAGAGGGTGCCCCCCTCTCTCTGTCCAGCACCTGCCTCCCACCCGCTCTCTGCCTGGAAGGGTGCACTGGATCCTGGACTTACTCCCAGAGGATCCAGATTTACTCTCTAGTGCAGTAGCCACTGGTTACCTGAGCAAATTAGAATAAAATAAAAGTTCCAGCACCCCAGGAACATCAGCCCATCCATTGTTCAGTGACCACTTGCAGTGAATGGCTACCCTTTGCACAAGGAGGAGACAGTTCTGTTGGGCAGTGCTGAGGGTAAGAAGTGACCCCATGGCCATGTTGGTGAGAAGTCAGGAGGGATTTAGCTATTTGTATTGGCCATGCCTTCCAGAGTTTTACATACCAACACACTATAATTGCAGCAAAGACCATATAATCCACGCGGAAAACATTTACCCTCTGGCCCTCTAGAGGGGATGGGCTTAGGAAGGGTGGAGCTTAGGGCCATCAGGGGACCATGGCTGGGGTCCAGACAGAGGTCCTGGCAACTCTCAGTGGATCAAGTGGATGTTTTTGAGATATTTTGGATGTAGAGTTTGTAGAACTTGACCACACGTTGGGTGTGAAAGGTGTAGAAAGGAGAAGACAAGGCCTGGTGGGCACCCAGTCCTGCTGCATGGTGGGCCAGGTGGCACTAAGCCTGGTGAGGTGTTCTGTCTTGCTTCAGGCTATGGCTGCAGCTCCTGGACCCCACTGGTGTTCAATCACATTCACAAGTTGAATTACTGCTGGACAAGTGAGGGAGGGTGGCCACCCGGGGAGGGCTTGTTCTGGGAAATCAAGAGCTGGGAGGGGGTGTGTCTTGTCATGCCTATTTGACCTCCAGATGGAGATGTCTGGGTGGCTATGAGTCCAGAGCTCAGGGGAGCAGTTAAGGGTCACCAGGGATGGGGGGAATTCTGAAGCCAGATGTCCAGGCATGGGATTGACTCATGAGAGGGAGGAGGGGGAGGAGGACCAAGGCTGGACTCCCAGGCAGCTAGGTACAGGGCAGAACTCACCAGGGCCTGAACATGTGTGACCAGCATGGAGACCAGGCAACAAGTGGGCAGGGAAGCTGTGGCTCAGCGAGGGTCAGTCCTCACCAGGGGGAGGAAGGGGGAGTAGGTGGCAGGGTTAGAGATGTAGTCTGAAGACCTGTTTGATAAGTTCAGTTTTCAAAGGAGCAGAGAATGTAGCCAAAGCTGGGGGTACATGAGGTCAGGAGGGTCTGGACTGGTTTTCAAATGGTAGATTGTTGTGACCTGAAGAAATGGAGACAGTGATAACAGAGGCCGGGGGGGGACAGTCTCTCACTGCTGCATGGGCACGTGGAATCGGCCAAATCCATGCTCTCTAGTGAAGACCTACTCACAGCACTGACACAGATGCAGGAGGACCAGTCGCTGACCTAGGAGTGAGGCCCCAAGCCCAGGTGCTCCGTTGCCCAGTTGGCCCTTTCCCTGGCTATGCCCCCACACAGACTTGTGTCCCAGTTGAAATGCTGATTCCAAGGTCCTGGGAAGACACTAGGACCCAGAGGACTGGATGGGCCTGTCCAGGCCTCCATTCTGCAGAACCCAGGCTGGGGCCATGACAATGTCACAACTGTGACTCTCACCTGGGCCTCCCTCCATCACAAAGCATGTCCCCTAAAAATGTGTGTAGTGCTTACCTAGATTAATGGTGCCAGCCTCAGGCACACTGTCCCCACGCACACTGTGTGGCAGTGTCTGTAGACACTGGGTTGTCTCACCTGGAGACACTACTGGCATCTGATGGTGTGAGGCCAGGGTTGCTGCTGAGGCTGAACACACCTTCCTGAAACAAGGAGGCCCATCCATCTGCTAAAATGATGCGCTCATGCTGGGCACGGTGGCGCCTGCCTGTAATCCCGGAGGCTTGGGAGGCTGAGGCAGGAGGCTCGCGAGTCCAAAGCCAGCCTCAGCAAAAGCAAAGCACTAAGATATTCAGTGAGATTCTGTCTATAAATAAAATACAAAATAGGGCTTGGGTGTGGCTCAGTGGTTGAGTGACCCTGAGTTCAATCCCTGGTACCCTCCCCTGCTCCAAAAAAAAAAAACAGAATTGCTCACTTGGCAGCCTGGCCCTTGGCTGCTCACACTGGGTAGGTGCCACATGGCTCCAGGTGCCCCTCCATGACCCTGTGCAGCTTCCACTCCTGAGGACAGGGATGGGTGCCCCTTGCAGGTACAGATAGGAAACTGAGGTACACAGAGGCAGAGAGCAAGACCCTCATCTGGAAGGGGTCAAGCACACACAGAAAGGGAGGCGTGCTGGAGACTGGCCTGGGTGAGGCCAGGAAAGCCATTCCTGTGTCTCTGTCCCTCATGACCAGAATCATACTGGGTGCCCAGTGTGACCTGTTCACCCAGATGGAATCAAAGCAAGAAGGTATGCAAAGGTCCAACCGTCAAAGCAGGTTCCAAGTGTGGGGCTCTCCACAGCCTCCATCAGCAAAGTGCCCACAACAGTGTGGGTTCTAGAAACGGGACTGTGGGATCTCGGGGGAGACCAGGCCATGCAGCTGCGAGCTCAAGCGCACCCCGTGCCTGCTGGTCCTGACCCTGAGCTTGGATGCTGAGGGCCTGGACGCTGAGCCTGTGTCCTGAGGGTCAGCATGTCTGCTGCCCTGTGCTGGTTTGCGTGAGGCAGGATCCCCAGCAAAACCCCAGGACTGGCGTCAGAGAAAATGGGCATGCCATGTACTCACCTGGGGCTTAACAGGGAAACCGCACAACTGTTTTTACCTAGAACACACAAAAGGCCTGTGTTATCAGGGAAAAGATTATAAAGTAAAATGACTCATCAGAATTGTGAACTTTAAAAGTTGCAGGTTACTGATGTGATACTGCATTATGTGTAATCAGAAAAATGGTAAATACATAAATACTCCATTTATGTATGATCTATCAAAATATATAAATGCATCTACTGCCATGAACAACTAATTAGAACAAATAAAACAAAATAATTAAAAATTTAAAAGAGGTTACAGTTCACTGGACACAATGACGCTCTTGAGTCCAGGAGTCCTGAAGTCCAGAAGTCTTAAAAAAGAAGCTTTGAGGACAGTTTGGTAATCGCAAGAAAATAAACTCCGAGTGTTTTCATTTGGACACCCATGCAGGACCAAGGTACAAGCCTGCTATGATGGCCAAGCTCGGTCCAGCCTCCTTCCTGGCAGCTGGGCCCCTGCATCTGTTCTGAGAGGCTCACCTGGAGTCGGGAGGGCCAGCCCTCAGAAGCAAAGCCCACATTCCGTGAACTTATCACAGGAAAGGGCCCAGCCTGAGAGCAAACTCTCCAGCGTAAGATGGTGGAGGCACAAAAGATGTAGCAGTGAGGGGTGTAGGCCTGTGCTGTGTATCTATGGCCTCCCTGGACACTCTCAGGGCAGGAAAGGGCAGGTGCCCTGTTCAGCCTCACTGCGACTTCAGCACCATGGACAGCGCAGGCTGAGCGCAAGACCTAGCAGCATTCAGAGACAGGGAGATCCCAGGCTGGCAGACACGATGGCCCGAGGACCACCCCACCAGGCTGCCAGATGCGCGGTGACAGTGTTGGCCTCTTCCTCAGGAGGTTCAGCAAGGCCCAAAGACGTTCATCACGTGCCTTCCGTGGGGCTTGGTACCTCGGGACGTGCTGAGGCAGGGAATGAGGGTGTGCCTGGGCCCAAGGGGCCACCTGTCGTCCCGTGTGAGGGACAGCAGGCTCGCATCTGGATTGGGGATCGAGAGGAGCCCTCACCTGAGGCCTCAGTTTACCCCATAAAGCTGCAGGTGAAGCTGTGCTACAGTTGAGGAAATGAGGGCTAGAGGCAGGAAAGGTCAGGGACACTGGGATCGGTTGCCTGAGGGAGGGAGGCCAGACTGGGCCCAGAAGTTCAATAGTCCCCCATGTCACTGTCCTCCTGCAGCATCTGGTATGGGAGGGGGCAGGTGGGCGGTGGCTTCACCAGAGGCAGGATTTCCCCAGGACTCAGTGCAAAGGAAGCTGGGCAAGGGACTTGGGACATTGGTGACTTGCATTGGTGGCTTGCGGTTGAAATGGTGGACAGTGCTGGGCATGGTGGCATGTGCCTGTAATCCCAGTGGCTTTGGAGGCTGAGGCAGGAGGATTGCAAGTGTGAGGCCAGCCTCAGCAACTAAGTGAGGCCCTAAACAACTTAGTGAGACCCTGTCTCAAAGTAAAAAATAAAAAGGATTGGAAATGAGATCCAGTTATTGGGCGCCCCTTGGTTCAATCTCTAGTACCAAAAAAAAAAAAAAAAAAAAGAAAGAAAGAAAAAGAAATGGTGGACAGTGGGACATGGGCTGGGCCAAGAGAGAAATGAGAAGGCAGAGGGGGTGACCTGGAGTGCTCAAGGAGTCATAAGATCCCCGACATGCAGCTGGAGAAGGGACGAGGGCTCTGGGCCAGCTGCCCTTCCTCAAAACCCAGTCCTGCCGCCAGCATTCCCACCCTGGCTGACATGTCAGGGGCAGAGTTGCTGGAAACCAGACATAGAAGCCAGAGCTGCTAGCGTGAAGGTCTCAACATACCAGGCACACATCCGTCACTTCCTGTGAAACCTCAAAGTAACCTGCCCGTGAGTGGCTCTTGTCATGAGTACAGGGTCACACATGAGTTAATGGAGGCACAGAGAGGTTTAGTAACTCAGGTCACAGCAAGTGCAGAGGCAACTTGAGCCTGGGTGTGTCTGACCCCAGGACCTGTCACAGCAGCCACCGTGCAGGTAAGGGGACCTCGTCTTTTGCGTGGGAAAGGGGCAGGGCCACCCACACTCAGGATGACCTCCCTCTCTCCCTCCTCTTGGTGGCTGAGCTCGGGGAAGTCAGTGCATGTGTGAAGGCACCCTGCCTTGCACTCCCTGTTACACTCCCATCTCACCAGACTCCCTTGCTTTGCTTGCTCAGCACTGTGGTCCCAGGAACAAGTTATGAGCCCTCTTTTTGCCTTTGAAGCAACCAAGGTGCCATCTGCCTGCAGCGGGGAGGAAGCAGACCCCAGCAGCCTCCTGCCCACCACCGACGAGCTCTCTCAGGCCTCAGCGGGGTCTGACTCCCTGGAAAGTCCACCCAGACCCCTGGAGAGGCCCATGGGCCAGCTCCCCAGCCCCCCACTGCTGCCCACCCCACCACCCAAGGCGAACTCCAAAACCACAAAAAACATCACAGGTGGGTCCACACGCATCCTCGGCCATCTCCCTCCCTCCCATCCATCTGTCCATCCACCCATCCTTCCCTGCATCCCTCCCACCTGCTGTCTGCACCTTCGGCCGTCATGCTGGGGCCCCACGCTGGGCTGATTCTGTCCCTTCGTGGCTGGGGCTCAAGGGAACTGCGGGTCTCGGGGAAGAACAGCCCAAGAACAGCTTGCCGGGAGGTGGTTGCTTTCAGGAGTTCACGCTCAAGGGGACGCTAGGCCAGCACTGGTGAGACCACTCACCAGGTGGAGCTTGGACCAGGCGCCTCACTAGACCTGCAGGCCAGCCTCTGCAGGGTGGTGTATGTGCCCAGCTTGCAGTTTAGGAAACCAAGTTCAGGAAACTCCAGTAACTTGTCCCAAGTCCCACAGCTGATGGAAACTCTAACCCAGTACTCAGCCCAAGGCCAGTGGTCACCACACAGAGCTACCTGCATGGGTCACCTGGCCCCCTCCTCCATCATACATTAACCTGGGGCCTTAGCTGCTGGACCAGGAGTGGGGGCTTGAGCTCAGAAGGTGGCCTCAGCACCCTGTAGGGTGGGACGCACACGCCCCCAGGTGCTCTCAGTGGGGGCTGCCTCTCCCTGGGCCAGTTCCCTCTTACTCTGATCAGAGTAAGTATTAAGTTCACCTGAGTGTCTCAACCCAGAGACCCCAGAACCAGAGGAGGTGGGTATGCACGTGCGGGGGCTCTGGGTCTGGGACCAGGCGTGCTGTTGATTGAGTGGTTGTGACCAAGTGCACTGTTGTCACCCACAAAGGGTATGTCACTGGGTGGGGGAGGCTGAGTGGGGGCGGGCCACCCTCCTGCTGGCCGGTCCCTCCCAGCTCCCCATGTGTCCTCTGTGGCCTGTACACTCGGCTCAAGCTGCCCTTCTTGGGGATCTACCCAACCCCTTTCCTCACCCCACAGCACGTGCCAGGTTGTTTTGCCTTGAATAGTGACAGGGTGGCGTCCCTTAGGACTTGGGCCAAGCTGGAACCTCGTGGCCTCATCAATAGTATCATTAGGCTACGGTGGGCCTGAGTCCAGGGCAGGTGTCCCTGTAGAGGCAGGGAAGGACATGCAGAGAAGGACACCTGAAGATGGAAGCAGAGGCAGGAGCAACGGCAGCCCAGAGCTGGGAGAGAGGCCTGGGGTGTCTCCCACACGTCCTCAGGAGCCCACCCTGCCCACACCTGGAGTTTGGAGAGCTGTGGAAGGCCTTCCTTTGCAGAAGCAAAGTTGGTGGCCATTTGTTGCAGCATCTCTGGGACCATAATAAGCCTCTCTGCAGGTCCAGCCACCTTCCCAGCCCCTGGAACCCCACTCTGTGTTCACTGTCAGGTCTGAATGCAGCCATTGAGCTGGCATACAGCAGGTGCTCAGCAAATGCAGGTGACCAATGGGATGTGTGTGTGGAGGATGAGTGAGCTGCTATCTGCATCTCTGGAAAGGTCAAGAAATCTGGGCAGTCTGGGTGGCATGGACACCCGAGTTAGAGGAGGGCACCTTCCTGCCATCTTTGGGGAGCCCTTTCCAGCCAAGGCTGAGCCCGAATCTCTGAGGCGCTCCCCTTGCCTTTGGGAATGCTCGCCGCAGTGCGTGAAGGCTGCGTGGCAGCTGAGGGAGTAGCCCCTGGCAAGCTGGCTCCCTGGCATGGGGCACAGGTGCTCACCCAGGTCTCCGCCTAGGCGTGCTCTCACCTGGGACAGGGCCACAGGTGTCTCGGTCCACTCCAGCTGCTGCAGAGTAACTGGTGGCTATAAACAAGAGGGATCATTTCTCAGCGTTCTGGAAACAGAAGTCCAAGATCAAGGCACCCCAGCAGCTCTGGTGGCTGGCTAGTCCTGCTTTCTTGTTCGCGGGACAGATTTCTGGTCTTTTCTGGAAAGTCTTTGGCACTCCTGAGCCGTGGGGGCCCCATCGATGTGAGCAGGTGCTCCTCTGCTTGCTGCTGTCCTGCCTGTCCCTTTCATCCATGTCCACAGGCCCCTGCCTCCTATGTCTCCACTGTGTGGGTCCTGGACAGGCACGCCAGCGCCTCGCTAGGGACTCTCCCTGCTCCGTCTCTGGGTGACAGGCGCTCCCTTGCAGGTCTCCCTCCACCCCTGACAATTGTTGTGGGAGCTGTGTGCCTCCTGACAGCGTGCTCCTGAGCTGCTCTGAACCTCAGTTTCCTCCTCTGGGAAATGGGAGCCAGAAGTGGCCCACTGGGCACCATACCCCCAGGGTGGGCACCATGATTCCTGAAGCAGCGGAGGGAGAGCTTGTTGGTCACACTTGTGGTCCACTGTGGTCAGTCCTGGACTGTGGCCCTAGACAGTCCCAGCCAGGCCACACTGCCTCTGTTTCCCTACTTATAAGACATGTCTAAATGAATTCTTCTCATGGGATCCGGTGGGGCAGTGGCAACACTGGCTAGAGATGGGTGACACTGAGGATCCCCTGCAGGTGCTCAGGGTGTGGTCACTAATGGGCAGGGATGGTCTGCAGGAGTGCTGAGGTGCATGGGAACCAGCTGCTGGAGCCCCTGTCCAGTCTGGTCACACCTTGGCACCTCACCTCCTGGTTCCTCTGCTCTGTTCATAGGTCCCCTCTGCCACATGGCTCCTGCTGTCTCTTTCCCTGGACTCTTTCCTGGCCACCTCTCTGCCTTGCCCCTCCTGGCTCCACTGCCCAGGGCAGGGCTGGGCTGCATGCCCAAAGCCTAGCTCTGCTCACAAAGAAAGCTGACGAGCCAAGAGCCTCCAAGATACTTCCGCTCTTGAGACGTGCTCTTATGGATGCTGTTCACACTCCAAGATTGCACGGGGCCATGTGTCACTGTGTTCAGGACTGGGCGTGACTTAGGTCTCTATTTCTTCCTGTTGGGATTGAAAAAGAGTAGTTGACTCATTTGCATCAGCCTGCTGGGGTGTTTGCAGGTAGAGTGAGTAGAAGCCTGGGAGGGAGGGGGACAGGGCTGCCAGTGTCGGTTGTGCCAAGGAGCTGGTGGCCTACATTGTGGACAAGCAGACAGAGCTGTGGGGCTCCGCCCCGGCTCTCACTGCTGGTGAGAGGAAGACTGAGACCACAGGCTGAATCCTCAAAGAATTCCAAGGCTCTGCCGCTCCGAGCACCTCCCGGGGGCTTGCTCGCAGCCCTCGGGTGGGAGGTATTTGTTGCGGGCAGGCCGTCTTCGTTCACTGTGATCGAGTTCCTCTACTTTGAGGATCTTCAAATTCACTTTATGTGAATATGTGGTTTTTGCACAGATTTTAAGAGGTGGACCTGGGGCACCACAGTGAAGGAGGTGGACATGGCCTGCCCCAGGGATCCCTTGGTGAGAAGGCAGACCCCACAGGGTTACCTCCCCAAGTGGGAGGAGAGGGTGTTGGGACAGCCTCAGGTCCCCAGGGTGAGTGTTGGGTTCCAGACAGGAGGGATTCACACAAGGCCTCACCAAAGGAGGGGAGCACAGCAGGGGAAGGGAAAGCATCACAGGCAGAGGGAGAGCCTGTGCAGGACTCAGAGTGGAGACAGGCTGGAAAGAGCTTCTTGTGCTGCATGAGGTGGGACAGGAGGAGGTGAAGCCAGGAGGCAGAGCAGGCTGGTGCAGGGGGCCTTGGGCCTGGGCGTGAGCTTGAGCTCACCCTAAGGAAGATGGGAGGGGCCCGATGTGTTATGGGGCAACTTAAGAACAGACCAATCACCACTGAGAAGTCCAAATTTGAGAGTCTTTATTAAGCCGGCCGGCTGACTGTCTCACACAATGCCCCAAAAAATGGCTATTGGGAGAACAGCCCCGACCATAGGATTGTAGGGGTTCTTATACCAAAAATCACATCAATCATAAGTGTCTGTTGCTATGATTCGAAATTACACATTAACATCATGAGATCATTGACAGAGGGGGAAGTGGGTCAAAATGACCCTTACCTAGGTACAAACTAAAGAATGGTTGCTAACGTCCACACAATCCCTGTTCACATGGTACATTGTTTAGGAGCAATAGGAATCAAAAGAGAGCAATTCTTTACTACATAGGAGTTGCCATAGTATATTATTAAACATGTCACACCAAGTAACTGATGATGGGCACAGAGGCGGGGTTTCCGTGGGAGAAGCTTATTTCCTACATAACATGGAGTCTCAGAGCAACATGGAGTCTGTTTAGTCATTTCCCTCAGAGTCTAGCCTATAACATTCTCATGGAGTCAGATCTGTCAGTCTATCACAGATGGAGTGGCCTTCCAGAAGGCTCCTCTGCGGAGGCAGGACAGGGTGGAGGCTTGGAGTTGGCTCCCGTCGGCTTGGAGTCACGCAGGCTGGAGGTGGCCACAGAGCCTGGGAAGGCTCCGCGTTCCAGATGAAGTGTGGCTGCGGCATGCGGGTCCCAGCAGGGAAGGAGGAGGAGGCTCGTCTGAGCAGAGAGCAGGCAGGAAGGGCGGTGGCCCACCCTGCACCGCTCAGCCCCTGCAGGCGGGCCCTGTGGATGGAGGGACATGGACAGAGGTGCTCTGGTCCAGCATGGAGTGTGATGTTCTCCTCGGTTCCTCCCACGTCCAGGCCAGGCTGTGCTCTTTCAAGGCCCCAGTGTGAAGAGCACAGACCCGCCCCTCCGAGGACAGCTTTCGACGCCCACGGGGTCCCCGCACCTCACCACCGTCCACCGGCCGCTGCCCCCCAGCCGCGTCATGGAAGAGCTGCACAGGGCTCTGGCCACGAAGCACCGTCAGGACAGGTAAGGCCCTGCTCTGCTCGGGACAGCATGCTACCAGCACTCCCGCCAGGCTCCCGTGTGGGCCTGCTGCCTGGGGTGGCCCAGGGTCCCGGCACCGCTGCCGCCATCTTGACATTCTGGACGATCTCTGACAAGGACACTGTGCCTGGTTTGCCCCAGGTGTCGCAGACCTCATGGTTGACCTTGGCTCCCATGGAGGGGACAGGCCAGGGCTGCACATGAGGGGACCTGGGGATGCAGGGTGTCACAGGAGGAGTGGCCGACAGGGCAGGGCTGCTGTTGGTGCAGAACTCAAGGTCTGGAGTGTCCCACTGGGTGGGTCGGAGGCCCGTGCCCACAGCCACCTCTTGCTCTCCATCCACGTGGCCCCCGGGTAGAAGGGGAAGGGGGTTGCTGGAGGCAGTGTGGGCCACAGGACGCTTGCTCTGCAGAACATCAGAGGAGCAGAGTGCCCTTCCCAGGCCCGCGAGGCCCGCGGTTCTAGCCCCACATTGGTGGCCTTGTCACCGCATGCTCTGTGCTCTCCGGAACAGCCCCTGCCCGGGGCCAAGGCTGTTCACCGCTCCCTGCCCAGGTGCCCAGGTGCCCAGGACAGAAGCTGCATGTTCTCGGGGTCGCCTTGGCAATGAGCACCCCAAGTCGCTCTTGCCAGGTTTCCGGCGAGGGCTGGTGTAGGACTGTTGTGACTTTCTGTCCTAGTTTTCAAGGACGGGAAAGCAAAGTGTCTCCAAAGAAGCGGGTGGATGTCCGTCTGTCGAGAACGTCCAGCATGGAGCGGGGCAAGGAGCGGGAAGAGACTTGGAGCTTCGACGGGGTCTTGGAGAGCAAGCGGGCAACAGCGAAGGAGTCGGAGGAGAACAAGGAGAACCTGATGGCGAGTCCCGAGCTCGCGGACGACCTGCTTCTGTACCAGGACGAAGAGGTGCTGAACGACTCCGTCATCTCTGGTGAGGAGGGCGAGGTGATGCCGGGGCCGAGCAGAGCCACCAGGGGCGGGGCGCGCGGCCACGTCCCAGCTGGTGCTTCTCGGCCAGCACGGCAGGGGGCAGCTGGGGTCCACACGTGGAGAGGCAGAGGGCGGACTCCCGAGGATGCGCCTCTTCTAGGACGTGCCGCCAGGCCTGCAGCCAGACTCGGGAGGGCCGAGGGCCCCCGGAGCCTGCTGTGCAGGAGGCTTGGTGTCGTCCCAGGTTCGCCTTCTCTGAGGAGTGGACGTACGTTAGCGTGCACAGCAGGTGGCTTTGAGGGCGCCACCCCAGCGGTGTGCCAAAGCTGTGGTGCCCTGCGTGCACTGTACGGAGGATGCTCCGGATGAGAAGAGCAAGGCAAGGCGTGGAAGCCGGGACTGTGCTGGACGGGTGGCTCCACCCCATGGCCGTGCAGAAGTCGTGGGTGGAAAGAGCAGGGCCTCCCTGTCCTGGAGAGGAGGCCAGGCCCTCTTCCCCAGGGGTCCATGGAATGGGTGATGACTGATGGCGATGCTGGTTCTGACGGAGCTGACGGGATGGGATGGCAGGTGCCACCAGGACTGCACAGTGTCCCTCCTATCACCTAGCCTCCCTCCCGGCCTCTCCACCTGGTCTAAGGAACACTGAGGTGGGGCTGCAGGACACAGGGGGCACAGGGATCCCGTTGGGGGGCCAGCGCTGATGGTTGAGTCAGGGTCTTTGTGGCAGAAACTCAGTCAGCACTTGGCCAAGTGGCCGTGGACGGCACTGCAGAGACGGACCCTGTGGTGCCGCCCAGCCTGCCAGAGGTGTGCCCTTAAACACCCACCGCCTCCCGCAGGACGGGGCTATGTGGGTCACACCGAGTCCAGCAGGGGTAACGGGGCCTCAGCTGCAGCCCTAGTGCTATTCAGGCCTAGGAGGCTCTACCATGGAGGCCATGCTGGGCATCAGGATGTTTAGCAGCCTCCCTGGTCTCTACCTGTCAGAAGTGGTCCTGAGGCAGGGAATCACCCTAGCTGGACACCACTGGTGTAGCCTGGGCCCTGCACTTGGGTGTGACCTTGTTGAGTCCCTCACCCACTCTGCGACATGGTTCTTGGACCCTGCTGATGGCAGTGGCCCCGTCTTCCCGGGTGTTTCGCACGTATCAGGCGTGGTCAGGGGTTGCTATGGGAATCTCCGTGTTCCCCCAGGTAGGTGACATTTTCCCATGGGGAAACTGAGGCCCAGAGAGGCCATGTGGCTAGGCTGAGGCCCCCTGGCCAGTTGGTGCTGGGCTGGGGTTTGGACCCAGGCTTCTGTCCCCAGCAGTCCACCTCCATGCCAGGCTCTTCTGAGGCCTGGTGGGGTTAGCCCATCACCCTTGGCTCACAGCTGGGCACAGAGAAAGCCTCCAGCCGTGTTTGCTGTCCTCCCTCGGGCCAGGGTAGAAGGAGGCCTTCTCCAGGAAAGTCCTCCGGGTTTCCTCTGATGGGCATTGCCAAGCTGCCGACATGAGGTCCTGACTCCTGTCCAGAGGGTACTCGGAATCAAAGATCAGGCACCTGCGCCTTTCGTCACCGGGAACCTCGGCACCGGGAACCCCAGGGACAGTGAGGTTGAAATACTGGTGGGGGTGAGTTTCCCGCGTTGGTGTAGCCTGGGCTTCCTGGGCCCGAAAGCAGGCGCAGGAAGCTGTTACCACGTTCCCCGGTGTGTCCCTGACTCCCCAAGTTTCCATCACCAACACCAAATGCTGGGGAGGAGACTCCAGGACTGGTTGACACGTGTTCTTTGTGGGATTTCCCCACCGAGGGGCAGCCCACGTGGGTTCTGCTGTGCCCCCGAGCACCAGGTCCAGATCTGTTACTGGATTCTCTCCGCCATATCTCGAGTCTGACCCTGCTGGCACTGTCTCAGCCAACACCTGGTGAGGAAGCAGAGTGGTGTCCGCAGCAGGCTGATGGATTCTGTCGGGACAGCCGCCATGTGTGTCCACCACCCCCTGCCGTCCACACAGCCACACACATGGTGGAGCCTGGGGGCTTCGTCTTGTCCCACGTGAACATGGAGGAGTCTTTTATTTCAAGCATTTTGTGACCCTGAATTCTCTGCTATTGGCACGGCTCTGCCTCTATTTTAGAATCTAACTTCTGGAAATGCCGAGGCCCATTCGGGGCAGGCTGGCTGCGTGAAGGCGGGAGAACGAACATCGCTGCCTGGGCCACCCGGGGTGTCTGCCTATGCAGGTCTGACGATCGGCTTCCAGGCTGGGCATCCGTGGTCCGTGGTCAGCACAGGAAGGCTCTTCGCAGGCTGGGTGTGCACGGCAGCTGGAGGCGGGGCTCACCGTGCATGCACACGCGAGCACATCCACATGGGCGCCTGCACGCAGGCAGTCACAGCAGGTGTGTGAGGTCAGCGGAGCCTTGGAGCATCGGGTCACCAAGGGTGAATTTCTCATGGAACCATTTTGATTCCAGCTTAGGTGAGGGCCTGGCCTGCGTCCTGGACGGCGCCTCCTGTGGCAGCCTCGCATGGGGACAGGACAGCCCTCCGCGTCCTTGCTCATGTGGGCCCGACCGGGCACCAAGGCCCCGCCCTCGGACCCCTCCCAAAGCCCACCTCAAACGCCGACCTTGAAGACTCGGGCTTCAGCGTGTGGACGGGGGCACAACATTTGCTCGTAGCCTGAGAATTTCTCAGCTGAGGATCATCTGCAGGCAGGTGGCATTCCTCGCTGACTCACTGTGTACATTTCTGTGGGCGCCAATCATCCCACATGGATTTTTAAAAAATTCTCTTTAGCTGTACATGACCGTAGAGCAGCAGAGCATATTTTGACATATTATACATACATGGAGTGTACCTTACTCTAATTAGGATCCCGTTCTTGTGGTTGTACATGATGTAAAGTTACTCCGGTTGTATATTCATATCTGAACATAGGAAAATGACATCAGATTTATTCTATCTTTCCTATTCCCATCCCCCCTTCCTTCCATTCCCCTTTGCCTAATCCAATGAACTTCTATTCTTCCCTCCCACTGCCCCACACCCCCGCCTCCCCCCCACCTATTGTGAATCAGCCCCCACATATCAGAGAGAACACTTGGCCTTTGGCTTTTTGGAGTTTACTTATTTCACTTAGCATGATAGTCCCCAGATCCATCCATTTACTGCAAAAGTCATAATGCCATTCTTTTTTGTGACTGAGTAATATTCTATATTATTACATTTTCTTTATCCATTCATCTGTTGAAGGCTGGTTCTATAGCTTAGCTATTGTACATTGAATTGATATAAACATTAATATGGCTGGGTCACTGTAATATGCTGATTTTAAGTCCTTTAGGTATAAACTGAGGACTTAGATAACTGGGTCAAATGGTTCCATTCCAAGTTTTCTGAGGAATCTCCATACTGTTTTCCAGAGTGGTTATACCAATTTATAGTCCCACCAGCAATATACAGTGCACCTTTTCCCACATCCTGGTTAACATTTATTGTTGCTTGTGTTCTTGATCATTGCCATTCTGACTGGAGTGAGATAGACTCTCGGTGTAGTTTTGATTTGCATTTCTCTAATTGCTAGAGCTGTTGAACATTTTTTTCATATATTTGTTGATGATTATATTTCTTCTTCTGAAGTCCCTGTTCAGTTCCTTTGCCCATTATTGAGTAGGTTATTTGGGTTTTTTGGTGTTAGGTTTTTGAGTTCTTTATATATCCTAGAGACTAATACTTTATTGAGGTGTGATGGCAAAAATTTTCTCCCATTATGAAGACTCTCTCTTCATGTTCTTGATTGTTTCCTTTGCTATGAAAAAGCTTTTTAGTTTGAATTCATCCTATTTATTGATTCTTGATTTTACTTCTTGTGCTTTAGCAGTCTTGTTAAGGAAGTCAGACCCTAAGTCAACATGGTAGAGAGTTGGTCCTGAACGTTTTTTTCTAGTAGGCACAGGGTCTCTGTTCTAGGGCCTAGGTCCTTGAGTTTTGTGCAGGGTGAAAGATAGGGGTTAAATTTCATTTTGTTACACATGGATTTCCAGTTTTCCTGGCACCATTTGTTGAAGAGACTATCTTTTCTTCAATATATGTTTATGGAGCCTTTGTCTAGTATGAGATAATGTATTTATGAGGGTTTGTCTCCATATCTTCTATTCTGTTCCATTGGTCTTCACATCTGGTTTGGTGCCAATACCATGCTGGTTTTGTTACTATAGTCTGGTATTCTGACACCTCCTGCTTCACTTTTCTTATTAAGGATTGCTTTGGCTATTCTAGGCCTCTTATTTTTCCAAGTGAATTTCATGACTGCATTTTCTATTTCCATAAAGAATGTCATTAGAATTTTAGCAGGAATTGCATTAAATCTGTACGGTGCTTTTGGGAGTATGGCCTTTTTGATATTAATTCTGCCTATCCAAGGACATGGGAGATCTTTCCATCTTCTAAGGTCTTCTTCAACTTCTTTCTTTAGTGTTCATTGTAGGGGTCTTTCACCTCTGTTGTTAGATTGATTTCCAATTTTTTTTTGTTTTTTTTTTTTTTTTTTTTTTTTTTTTTTGAGGCTATCATGAATGGGTAGTTTTCCTATTTTCCCTTTCAGTTGATTCGTCACTGATGTATAGGAACGCAATTTATTTATGGGTGTTAATTTTATATCCTGCTACTTTGCTGAATTAATTTATGAGTCCTAAAAGTTTTCTTGTGGAATTTTTTTGGGTCTTCTACATACACAATTGTGTTGTGGGAAAATAGGGATTGTTTGAATTCCTTTTTCCTTATTTCTATCCCTTTAATTTCTTCTAATTGCTCTGGCTGGAGTTACAAGAACTATGTTGAATAGAAGTGGTGAAAGAGGGCAGCCCTGTCCTGTCCAATCCTTAGAGGGAAGGCTTTCAGTTTTTCTGTTTAGAATGATGTTGGTCTTGGGTTTTATAAATATAGTTTTTTACAGTGTTGAGGTATGTCCCTACTATCCCTAGTTTTTCCAGTGTTTTAAACATGAATGGGTGCTGTATTTTGTCAAATGCTTTTTCTGCATCCATTGAGATAATCACATGATTCTAGACTTTACGTCTATTGGTGTGATGACTTCTGTTTATTGATTTCTGTATGTTAAACCAACCTTACATCCCACTTGATCGTGGGGCACTACCTTTTTAATATGTTTTTGCATGTGATTTGCGTATTTTATTAAGAATTCTTGCATCTATGTTCATCAGGGACATTGGTCTGAACTTTTCTGTCCTTGATGTGTCTTCTCTGATTTGGGAGTCAGGGTGATACTAGATTCCCTCCTTTTCCATTTCATGGAATAATTTGAGGTGGATGGGATCCCACCTGTCTTGACATGTTCCTTTCTAGCTCTGTGACTTTGGGCAAGTTTCTTACCCTCTCTGTGCCTCAGTTGTAAGGTAAAGCAGAGCTAGTATAGGGTTGGAGGTGATCCTATGGACATGGTCCTGCCTCGCCATGCTTGGGGGTGAGTGCTTGCTCCTGGGTGACATCTGGCCTAGTCCTCTCCACCTCACTAGGAGCTTGTGCAGCGCCGAGTCCATACCTCATCTCAGCTCCAGCAGTGGAGTGGAGTCGGCTGCTGCTTCTGGACGCTCGGTCGCTGATGTGGATGACCTCATTCCTTCAGCAGTTTGTAACTTAATAAGAACATCGATGTCCTGCAGCCAAACAGGCACATCTGGGCTCCACCCATGTGATGGACATGCTTGAAGAGGACCTGGTTTGCTTGCCTGCGAGGCAAGGATCAGAGAAAAGGAGAGCTCATCTCTTGGTGCCCCAGATGGTAGGACAGGTGGGTGAAGTCCTCTGCGTTGGTCAGGGAAGAAAAGCCGTGAGGCCTCTAGGGGGCACCTGCCTTGAGCCACCTGTCCCAGGCCAGGCAGAGTGACTCTCAGGCTCCTGCGTCAATGGCTCTGCTTACCTGACACTGTGCAGGTCGCCCTGGGAGTCCAGGTCCTGACTGTCGATAACCTGCAGGTGACAGCTGTGTCCCCCTTATCCAGCTGTCACAGGGATTCAAGAGACAAGGCTAGTCAAGGGCCTGGCTGTGAGGCACAAGGTGCTCACTGTGATCCATCCTCGATGTCATTTGCTGCCGCCTCACTGGAGCCACGCAACCTTGAACCAGCGGCGCCCCCAGCATCACGGCTGAGAATCCAGGCTGCCTGTACACCGGGCTCCAGGGAGAGGCAGGTGGAGTCGGGGACTGCAAGGGACTTTCACTTAGAACATCCACGACCCCGGTGTCCTCTTCCAGTGACGCTCTGCTCCCAGTTCTGCTTGTGTCACCCTCCACGAGCCCCGGGTGCGAGTCTGGTCTGATCTCCCTGGTCCATAGTCCTGCTTGCTGGGGAAGAAGCGAGTGCTGGTCAGATGGCCCGTGAGCAGAGGAACCACAGCCCGGTGTCACTGTGGCCTGGCCCTGTGCAGTGTGGTGCCGGTACTGCTCCTGGTGCTGATGTGGTCCCCTCTGCTGGCCTCCAAGCTGTGACATCCCGGACACGTGCTAGGGTCGTACCGACCAGAGGACCTGAGGAAGTTGACTCTCGGGCTGGCACTGGCATGTGGGTTCCAAACCATGCAGGCAGAGATGCGGCCCGCGGGCGAGGGTTGGGACGATCCAGCCCCTTGGCACCTTGCTGGCACGGTCTGCCTGGAGCTGCTGCTATTTTAAAAGCGCGTGTGTCTCTTGCAGCAGCTCCCAGGACACACCTGGGGGCCTGGCGCCCCTGTGGCAGGGCTGCGGACGCCGGCTGAGGGTAACGCCTGGCCTGACGGTCACTGGTCATGGGGCTGCCCATGTCTGAGGCTGAGAAGCCGTATCCATGCCCGGGCATCTGCCCTCAGCTGGGAAACGGCTGCGTGTTCGTGGGGCATTGGGCTGAGGTTTCCTGTCCTTGATGCCTCTTTGTCTGGTTTGGGTAACAGGGTGATACGAGCTGCACAGAATGACTTTGGAAGGGTTCCCAAACCCTCCTATGGCTTGTGAGGGAAACTGGGGACCTTCCGAGAGGCGGTCAGGGGGCCGGGGAGACCAGCCAGGACGGGCCTGTCACTTGTACTCTTGTTTATCAGAATCAAGTCTGAAGAAGGCTGGGAGCAGAGAAGGGCAACACACCTGTTGGTCACCTCGTTTCAACGTAAAGCGTGAAAGTCGGTGAGAGGCCACCCTTGGCCCCTCTGTTGATGTGGGCTGGCCCCTCCCCCACTGAGCCACGCGCAGGTTGGCGTGAATGGCACCCCCGGGCGCACGTTGCACAAGATGGGGCAAGGATGTGGACGCCAGGAAACAGTGAAGTACCCTCCTCCCAGGTCACTCTGGGCCATTTATGTCACCCAGACCTAAGAAAGTCGCAGTGACTTTTAAGGATCCCATTCTCTTGGTGCTTGTCCAGCTCTGTCAAGAGCAGGCGGTGGGTGATGGGGCGTCAGGAGTGGGCAGCCACAGAGAGGCGGCAGGAGCCCGGGGCCACGTCGGGAGCAGGAGGGGATCCAGCCACGGTCCCTGACCGGGCGGAAGGTTTCCCAGCCCCTCGCGCATTCCAGGGCTAGCTGAGAGGTGAAGAATGCAAGTCCCGCCTGTTCGTCGTTGTTCATGGCAAGAAACGATCCCTCTCGGCAAATGGGGTCTGGCCAAACAACGTTAAGTGGTAAATACCCAGGATCTGACGGGGCCCTTCCCGAAGGGGCGCCCAGCTGAGCCCAGGAATCTGCCCCCCCAGGAGGCGCCCCCTGCGGCACCACACCTGCCAGGTGCTTCCACCTGAGCTGTGTCACAGGACAGAGGGTGAGGGCCATGTCTGGAGGTGAAGCCCTAAGAAATGGGAGCCCAGAGGTGTGCGAGGCAGGCGTTCGATAACACAGAGGGCCACGTGCAGAGAGGGGGCGCTCGGTGGCCCCTGATGTTGCCGGAGGTCAAGGAAGGGACCCTCTTAGCAAGCTCCAGGCCTCCATGGATGCGTGGAGCGTGAAGGTGCCACGTGTCCCTCGGGTCCCTGTCTAGGTGTGGAGAGGGCACATGGAACACCTCTGCAGTGATTCCCTCCGCAGGTGAAGCCACCCGCAGGGTGCTGAGGACCCACCATGCACTGTTGCCATGGTAGATTCACAGGGCCCGAGACTGTCACTGGCTCTCTTGGGCAGGTGGGGCCCTGGGCTTATAGCTATCCAGAACCACAGCATGTCCCCTGGACATTAGCCAGGAGCTGCTGATGTGCTTACGGGGCTGTAGGGTGCCCGAAGAACTGGACTTGGGGACCCTGTGGGGGCAGCTTGGGGCTGGGACTTGTGGGCTCTGGTGTCCCTGCCGATTACCCAGCGGCACTGGAGCAGACTGCCGGGCTGGTGCACCTGCTGCTCACTCCACAGCCTCTACTTCCAGCCAGGTGCCTGGGCAGCCTCCCCTTGCCCACTTGGCGAGGGTGTCCTAGGAGCCAGGTACTGAGCGAGGTGCTGTGAACACAGCCTGCAGGCGGCCCACAACGTGGGGAAGGCAGGACCCCAAAAGGCGATCTCAGGATTGAGGGCTGAGCAGCAGATGGAGAGCACTCGGTGACTTCTACCTCTTAAAGCAACTGTTCTCAGGCCACTGCACACTTGTAAAAGCACTGCTGCGTGTCCCACCTCAGAGAGGTTACATTGGTGGCCGGAGACCTCGCCTTAGTGTTCTGCAGCCTAAGTAAGGTAAAAGGTCAATCCCAAGGCTGCAGTTGACTGCACAGTCCTACCCGCTTTTAAATCAGATGCTACTCTGGGGAGGCCGTGGGGATATTCTGTAGGCGTGGATGTCATCAGCCACCACTTCACCCACTCCGTTATGTGGGTGGGCCTCTTCCAGTCAGTTAAAGCTCTTAACAACTCTGAGGATTCCCAGATCTACAGGCCTGGGGTCTACAGCTGTGGACTTGCCAGCCCCACACGGAGTCAAGTCTCTAATGTGCTCGGTGCGTGGAGGTGTGTGTTCACGTGCACACTCGTGTGCCTGCGTCTGGGTGGGTGTGCCCGTGTCACTGCTCTGCTGCTTTTTGCAGAGAATGGACTAACGGCGGGTGATCCTGGGCCACAGGTGAGAATCCAAGTCTCCATCGTCTGTTTTAATTGACAAGTGACCATCATGCTGATCATATGTTCAGGGGCTGCAGTGCGATGCCCCACATGTGCACCACGGGGAATGGCCAACCATTCTAATTAACAAATCCAAAGACTTATTTTTTGAGGTGAAAACTTTCAAAATCAACTCTTAGCAAATGTGAAATGCCCAGCACAGCGTGGTTTATCGTAGCCGCGTGTGCAGTACACCGGACGGCCGTTCCTCCCGAGCAACGACTCTACCCTGGTCAGCGGCCCTCCTCCCCGCCTGTCCTTCCCCTTATCCCTCTCCTCCACCTCCTCCTGTGGGTTCAGCTTTTCTGGATTCCCCACGTGAGACGTCCTGTGAGGCTCGAGGCCCCTTTGTCTGCGCCTAGCTTGACTCACTTGGTTGATGTCCTCCCGGTTCATCCCGCGACTCACAGACGACAATGTCTGTCCTTTTCAAGGGGGGTGAGCACCATTGTGTTCCCCACACCGTCCCATGATGGACGTGAGTGCCGAGCGTGATGCTGTGAGGGACACGGGGGTGCAGCAGCTTGGGCACATGTGTCCCTTTCTCTGTTCGTTTACCCAGAAACGTGCTTGCTGGACCACAGGGTAGTAGTGCCCTTGGCTCTCTGAGAAGCCTGCTCTGCTTTCCACGACGGGCCCGTAGCCCTGCAGGCCCTTCGGTAGCACCCAGGGTTCCCCTCCATGTCCAGCCCCATCTCTGGGGGAGCAGCAGCCCAGCAGGTGTGAGGCGGCACTTCTGTGACTCGACCTGCAGCTCCCCGTGGCCAGCTTACGAGCCCCAGGCTGTCGGCGCTTCTTCTCTGGGCTGTGTCTGTGTGAGTTGGCTCCCCTTTTCTGCCGGGCTCTCTATTTCTTGGCGCCCTCTGGGTTCTGGTGTTTGGAGGCCGGCCTCCCGTCAGACGGCTCTGCACCCCCCTCCCACCTCTGGCGGTCGCCGCGCTCTGCTCCCTTGCTGCGTGGAAGTTCTTGACGGTGTGATTTCATTTGTTGGCTTTTGCTTCTCTGCCTTTACTTTTGGGGTCACATAGACCAATGTCGTGGGGCATTTCTGGTTTTCTTCCAGGAGTTTCAGGATGTCGGGCTTGTGCCGGAGTCTCAGTCCGTTTCTCGTGACTTTCGGGGATGGTGGGAGACGAGAGGCGCTCTCCTCCTCCAGCAGGTGCATACCCAGCATACTGCTGATTGCAGAGGCCGTCCTTTCTCCTTCGCGTGTCCTTGTCAGCTGACCTCGACGGCTGGGCTTGTTTCTAGGCCCTCTGCCGGGCCCCACGGGCTGGCGTGTCTCTCTATGCAGTGCCCTTCAGTCTTGATGGCCACGCTGTGTAGATGGGGTCTGAAGTCAGGTACTGGAACCCGTCCAGCGTGGTTCATTTCACTCAAGATCACTTTGGCTCCTGGGGGTTTTTGTGCTTCCCTTTAGGATTGCGTTTTTCTATTTCGGTGAGAAATGACATTGAGATCTTGATAGTGACGACACTGACTCTGAGGACCACTTGGGGTCGGATGGGCTTTGCAGGGATATTGATTCTTCCACCCATGAACCCCGAGGCCATTGATTGAATCATCAACTGCTTCTTCCAACCCGGTTGTAGTTCTCAGTAGATAGATATTTCATTTTCTGGGTAAATGTGCTCCTCGGTGTTCTTTATGCAGTGTGAGTGGAGTTGGTTTCTTAGTTTCTCTTTCAGATAGTTCGTTGCTAAGATAAAGAAACACCACTGAGGTTTGCTGGTGGACCGTATCCTCAGGCTGCCGGGTTGGCTCCTGGGCCCTGTTCGCGGGGACAGTCCTTCGGCTTTCTTCCTTTCCTGTCTGGATGCTTGCTTTCTCTAATTGCCCTGGCTAGAACGTCCAGTGCCTTTCGAGGAGAGTGGACATGCTTGGCTTATTCCTGAGCCTAGAGGGCGGTTTCTGGCCTTCCCCTCTGAGCATGTTCCTCGTGGGCTCTCACTATGGCTTTTGGCTTGTTTAGGTACATTTGTCCTGTGTCTTCTTTGGTCACCTAGAGAAACTCATGAGCACCTCTCGACGGCTCAGCTGTCCCAGGACAGTGCCGCGCATACAGTCCTCAGGTCAGCTCTGTCGGGCCTGCAGGATACGCAGGTGGAAGCCCTTAACCTCCGCGGAGGCTGTTTGGAGAGGCACTTCGGTTCCACTGGGAGAGACGGAGGCAGAGAAGAGGAATAGGCAGGAGCTGGCGAGGGGCAGGGAGTCGGTGCCGTCTCTGGACTGATGCCGGGGAGAGGGGGTGCTGGGCCCCTGGCTGAGAGGAAATCCAGAGAAGGATGGGGCAGAGCTGGTACTGATCCTGGTGAGCTCGAGCCTGTCCTGCTTAGAGTCTTCCATTATGTTTCCTCGTGCCTCCTCCATGCTCACGCGCATGAGCTGCACCACATCTGCAGAGGACAGTGGTCAGCGACCTGAGTGTCCCTCGGTGCGCCCATCCCAGTGCCTCCTGCTAATGTGATACCCCAGGTCAGAACCACAAGCTGCTTTGTCTCCTCAAGTTCCCTGCATCTCCTGCCTCTGGTGGGACGGGTTTGGCCAGGCAGCACTGGCCATTTCTATTTTCTCATGGGAATAAGACATTCTGCAGTTTCTGAGTTGTCAGCGCTGTCGGATCTAGAAACTGGAATATCCTTCCACCATTACGATCCACCTTCTAAGTTAGTTCAGTGTTGGCCAGCGCTTTCCCCCCCGAGACCCCTGCCCCTTTGCCCTGCTCCTGCCCACAGAATGGAGCCCACCTGGCATCTGGGGGCCTTGGCTGGGCCCTGAACAGCCACTCAGGGTGAGCTCACGTGGGTCCTGGCACCTGTGGCCTCCAGATCCACTTCTGGAGCCCTGGGCCCTGCAGGACGGAAGCAGTGATCTCCTGGAGAATTACTTTGAGAACCTGGCATGTCAACTACACCAAGATCACAAGGCCCTGCTGGGGAGGGTGTCCAGGCAGCTGCTGGCCTCCTGTTGCTCTGTCTGTAGGAGGAGCAGCTGGCTGAGCAGGAAGCTTCCCTCGGGGCAGGACCCTTGAGGACCTGCCAGAGCCATCCTGAGGAGTAAAACAGGGTGGCAATATGCTTGACATGGTGCTTGGCACTGCTGGGCAGCTGGCGGGTGCTCATGGAGGGCCTGTGGCAGTGACAGGTGCTGTGGAGATCTCTCGGCACATTGAACCGGTGTTTATTAAGGTCTTGCTGTACAACTCACCGGTACTTACTTAAGGAAGCAGATGTGGTCTTCCTAGAGCAGGGCTGTCTAGCCCAGCCAGGAGAAGATGAGGGTGCTCAGAAGCATGGACAGGTCGCAGGTCCACCCTCTCCACATCTGAGCACCTGCTGTATGCCTGGCCCTATTGGGGGCCTGGGAGTAGGGTGAGATCAAGATAATGAGGTTCTTTTCTGTCCTGGAGTCCAGTTTCGGGGATGGTGCTGACCCCAGGCTGGCCAGCTGGCCAGCCAGCAGAGTGCATGCAGATTGGGGTATGTGTTGTGGTGCACATCTCTTGTCTGATGGGCAATGACCGGCAGCCACACAGGCCCATCAGATGTGTGACCCTCAGGAGGTGACACGGGAGGCAGCTGTGCAGAATGAAGGGAATCACAGGTTTCAAGCAGGGCAGGCCAGGACACACTCCAGGAGCAGAAAGGAGAGCGAGTGAGGAAGGGAAGTGGGGCTGAAGAGTGGGGTAGACGTGTCCCAGCCCAGCCGGAGGCCCAGCCTCTGTTCTCACTGGGTAGGGAGCCTTTGAACAGGGACACGTGAGATGATGGCTTTTTTCAGAAACAGATGCTTTTGCTACTCTTCGGTGGGGCTGCTTCTTACGCAGCTTTCTCCAGGTGTCACTGGTGTGTCTAGAACACTGCACACACGAAGTCCCACGGCGAGGTCTGCAGCACTTGGGGGGCGCCGTCACCACGGTTAAGACGGCTGTTCCCTCAAATGTCCTTTCAGCTTCCCCTCCAGCTTCTGCGTGCCATCTGCTTCTGTCCCCGGGCAACAGGTAAAAGCTTTCTGCAGCATGGACTTGCTTGTATTTCCTAGAACTTAGGTACGTACGTGCTCCTGTGGGCTCTTCGCCTGTCACGTGTTTTAAGGCGTGTCTGTGTTGCAGCGTGAGCCGACAGTGCGTTCTGTTGCAGAGTCGGCCTCTGGACAGGCCACCGTGAACAGGCTCCTGGGCGGTTCCCAGCGATCACAGAGAAGCTACAGTGCGTCCTGGAGGACAGAGGCCTCTGCACTGCTTTTGGGCAAACGCCTGGGAGTGGAAAGGCCGGGTCACACAGCAGGTGTTTGACTTCTTAAGAAACTGAAAACCCGTTTCCAGGTGGCCCTGCCCTGGCCCCTTGGAGCTGAGTTGGAGTCTGCTCCCCAGGCCTCTCTCTCCACCGGCCCTGTGCATGGTCTTATTTGTACTTACCTTTACACAGTGATTAATGACGATGAACATCTTTTCATATGCTTAATTTCCCCTGTATCTTCCTTGGTGAAATGTCTATTCAAATATTTTGTCCACTTTTCAAAATGAGGTTATTTGTTTTCTTATGTTTTGAGAGTTTCTTTTAAAAATTCCAGATACAAGTCCTTTATCAGATCCATGCTTGGCAAACATTTATCCCAGAGTGTGGGTGGCTTTTTAATACTTCCGCCTTTGGAAGAGCAGAGTTGTTACCTTGATAAGTCCAATCTATCCATTCATTCCACCATGGCTCAGGCTCTGGGTTGTACATCTTGGCAGTCTTCGCCAAACCCAAGGTCATGAAGGTTTTCTCCTCACCCGAAGCTTCATGTCTTGTTTTATGTTTGCATCTGTGATTCATTTAAGTTCATTATTGTGTGTGATCTGAGTTAGGAATCAAAGCTTCCATTCACAAGTGAATACGCAATTGCCTAAGACCATTTATTGGAAAAAAAAAAAAAACACTTTCTTCATTGAAATGTTTTGCACTTTTGTCAAAAATTAGTTGCTGGTACATGTGTGACTCAGTTCCTGATCTTCCTATTCCGCTCTGTTGATCTATTGTTTATGGCGACATCACTGCCTTGATTATTGTAGCTTTACACTACGTTTTGAAACCAAGTAGTGTTTAATCCTCCAATTTTACCTTTTTAAAAAGTGGTTTTGACCAATTTAGGTCCTTTGTGCTTCCATATGAATTTTAGAATCAGTTTGTATACACACACACACACACACACACACACACACACACACACCCCTGTTGGAATTTGACTGGGATTGTGTTGAATTCATAGATGAGTCTAGGGAGAACTGTCATCTTAATGACATTCCATCTTCTGCCCCATGAACCTGGGATGTCCTTTCACTTATCCGTCATTTAAAAAATTCCTCAGCAAGTGCTTCATAGTTTTCAATGCACAAGTATTTCACAACTATTGTCAGGAACTTGCTACATATTTCCCGTTTGGGAGTTTGTCTATTGTTTATTAATTCTTACAGCTTTGTCTGTCTAAGAAGATGTTTATCTGGCCTTCATTTTGAAGGACATTTTGCTGAGTGGGGAGCTGTGGGTTCCCTCCTCCCAGCACTTGGAGCACATTGCCGTGTCCCTCCCTGGCATTGTCTGAGGTGACATCTGCCACACTGCCCTGTCACTACACAGAGGTGCGGGTCTTTCCCTGGACACCACTAGGACTTTCTCAGCACAGCTGGTCTGGACCCAATGGCTTGACACTGCTGTCTTTGTCATGCTTGAGGTTCACGGATTCTCCCTGCTGCTTCGCAGGTGTGCGGATTCTTGACTTGACTCTGTGGATTGCGTGTCTTGGCTGTTGGATGCTTTCCTAGTCCTATAAATATTCTCGAGTTTTATTCTGGGAAGCGGTTGAGTTACTTGGAAGCAGGTCTGGCTTTTAAGATTCTTGGAGAGAGCAGAGCTCAGCCAGGGCTGGTCATGCCCACACTGCTGAGGCAGGGCCCTCCACGGGCTCTGCCCACCGTCTCGAGAATCATGAAGCTTTCGGTCTGGCTGCTGCGTGCCCATCCGCACCTGCCCTGTGAGAGCACCGCTGGCCCTGCCACGTCTGCCCTGCTCTCGGGTGAGAGACTCTGGATGCTGTGCAGTGCGTCTCTCCTTTCCAGCCCTCTGCCCACACCTTCCTGCTGCCTTGGTCATGCTGGTCTCTCAGCCTCACTGAGCTTGGGCAGTTTCCAGGCTCTCCTGGATGCCCCTAACTGGGCCATGGATGGGCAACCCCCCAAGGCAGCCCGCAGGGCCTGTCCTCACTTGGTGCCCATCTCTCCAGCGTCATTGTCCTGCGTTGGCATCTTGAAGACCAGCATTTTGTGTATTCTGACTTCTCTTGTTCTGTCCATGTGAGGACGAGGATTCGGTCCATGCTGCTGCATCTTGATTACACCCAGAAGTTTCTGCTGTGGCTTTCACTTTGCAGCCTGGGACACCCCTTGCTCTGGGCCATTTGTCCTCTCTGGCTCTGGGTAATTTGATTTTCTAAGTTTGTGGAGAAGTGAGCAGGTGAAGGCCTCACTGCTAACGAGCCCACAGGACCTCTCTCTCTCCTTGGACAGAGAGTGTTTCTGGCTCATAGAATGACAGTGCTGTGCTGGGGACAGCTGCGTGGACACACAAGGAGGTGCCCTGAGGATCACAGATAGGAACAGATGTGCTGGAGAAGGTCGCAGGTGCTCTTTTGCCAGCCCCTGGCCTCACCTGGCCACACCTGTGAGGCAGCCTCTTCCTCCCACTGTGTGTCGCTCTTCTGTGCCAGGAGTGGGTTGCATGCATTATAGACGGTGCCTTGCTGGTGGAGCAGACCATGCATGCCCAGGTTTGGAGTGGACGCTGAGGCAGGTCGGGGTCCATCCTGGCTGTCCTAAGTACTCTGCTTGGGAGGGATGGCTGAGGTCGAGATGTTCAGTTTGGGATTTGCTGAGGTTAAGGTGTCTGACAGAGACCCAGGTGTAGGTCCAGGTTGAAAGCTGAACATGCAGGCCAAGGCTCAGGAGGAGTCGTGTCTGGATGTGGAACTCTCCAGCCCTGAGCCCCTGGCTCTTAGCTTCCGGGGGCAGAGGAAGTCGTGACAAAAATGGAGCAGGCAGAGGAGGAAAGGCCTGAGGCTTGAGTCGGGGCACACCGGTAATTAGAGCTGGGAAATCAGTGGGGAGCCAGCAAAGGAAATGGAGGCCTGCCATTGAGGGAGGACACCAGGCCCTGCTGTGCCCTGGGAGAGGAGAGAAGAGCATTTGAGAGAAAGAACCGTGGACAGTGTCCATGATGGGGTGACCTCAGGCAGCCGGGGTCTGTGGTTCTCTGCGATGTCTTGGCCTCCCTGGGGTGGATAATGGAAGCTGGTGTGCCCAGGGCTGGCACTGTCTGTGTCCTGCTCACGGCGGTATGGAGTGTCTGTGGAGTGTGGAAGGCTGGTGGGGCCTGACCTCCGCTGCTTCCTTGCCTCACGGCCCTCCGGTTCCTGGGGTGAAGGGGCCAGCAGTGCGCTTTCCCAGGATGCAGCGGGGTCCCTTGAAGAAACTCCCAACATTGCTGTTGTTGGCACGAAAAGACCAGGCCTGACGCAGACCTCACAGATCATCTCCGCAGTTTGTGCAACAACAGAGTTTCACACCAGAACGGGGGGTACAGGGATGAAATGGCGCAGGCGGACCCACTTTCCTGGTGGAAAATGAGCCACTGAACAAAGAAGGGGACGGGGTTTGTCGACGTGATTTTGTGGGGTGGTGGGTGGACATACCGGTTTCCTTGGGCACTCAGGAATTTGAACTTTTATTGCCTGGGGTCTGAGGGCGTGTCCGGAGGGGATTTACTTTGAAGGAGGTTGAGGCCTCCTAGAGACTTGCTTTCGGGATGTTACACTCCTCTTCCCCACCTGCGGGGCACCTGGAAACCTCTGTCTGGGAGAGGAAGGCCTTCAGGGTGAGGACTTCTTGTTCACTCCTTTTCCCAGCCCTCCAAAGTCTCTGACTTCTTCCAGCTGGGAGCGGGTGATGTGGGGAAGGGGCTTCCTTTCAGAGTTCTGGAAGTGCAATGGGGCATGCAGAGGGGGACGCGTGAGGGAAGTCCTAGGTCATCCCAGTGATGTCTACTCTCTTTACGCTGCTCCAGGGGTTCCATGGTGAGCCGCGGGAGGAGGGATGCTCTGGGTGTTTCCTGACAGCTGACCACTTTATTAAAAACTGTAAAACTAAAAACAGGGAGAAGGAAAACATTATAGTCATATGTGAAGATTAACTGGTTTGTTAGGTTAGGAGAAACAATTGTAGCGTATAGAACGAAGACTAATTAGCTTATTAATACTAAGGGTATAACTCTAGTGTGGAAGACTAATTTGTGAGTGTTAAGAAAATGATTTTGGCATATAACATAATTGAGGGCTGTTATTTTAAATTAAGGCCCAATCAGATTTGGGGTGTTTTTCCCATGAGTTCACGGGCTCAGTTCCTTTGGAGCATAGCAAGCATGATTAATCTTGGAACCATATTTTCCTGGTGGTTTTGTGTGTCCATCCTGCTCGACAAATTACATAACATAAGGTCAGAGATACAATTAACAGTATAGTCAAGGCTAGCAGCCCAGCTACATGTGTAGAAAAGTACCTTCAAGGGTTAAGGGGAGATTTCCTTTCAGCTAAACTGCTCCAAATTTCTTCATTATTGAAAGTCGGTGGATGGGCATTAACCATGGCCAGGACCTGAGAGCGTAGTATTAATACATCCAAAGAAGCATGTTGAAAAGGACCAAGTCCCATTAAATGTTTGTGTACACTCTGCCATTGAACCTCAGTGTCATTGTACAGAACCCGAGTAACGCAAAAGCGAGTAACATTATAATGGCCTTGGAACCTGAGTCCGCTGTACATCTTGTACTTACTCCTAGCCATGTGACAGAATCTCTCAGTTGCTGGACCTCAGTTAGTTTCCTGACCCATATGTATTTGAGTTTGCCAGGTTTCAGTAAAATTCCGAGGCAGTTTTCCCAGCCAAGAGAACAATGCCAGCTATTAACCACCAGATAAAATGTTTAGCAGTTTTATAGGGAACCAGGTGATTCTTGGCCTTTATAACAATTTGTCCTGGACTCTGCCAAAATAATCTGATTGACACATTTTGTAAAGTACAGTTCTCATGTTTAATATATGTTTTGTGGGACATTATATTGTACTTGAATAGTTTCAGACAATAAAACATAAGGATTTAACATATATGTTGTGAGATAAAATTCTTTAATTCCAATGGATGCTTCTAGCCTTATTAGTAAGGGAATAATCGGGGGCTCTCCTAGTCCAGTGTGTGCAGTTATTGGAAGGAAAACTAAGGTCCAGAGGTTAGTTTGATTTTGGTAGGCAGGGATAAATATGAGCCTCACAAAGAACAAACCTCAGAAGTTTGGGGGCATCAGGGCTGTGGACTGACACAAGTGTACATCTTAAGTTTTATTTAAAAAAATATTGTTTTTCTTCAAAATGGCCAAGTATGGCTGCATTTTGGTTATAACTGTTTTTGCTAGGTGTTCAAGACCAAGCTGGTCAAACTGACCGTGTTCCTATCTTTTGTTAAGAGTCAGCTGAGTTCCCATGGGGGTTATTCTTGGGGAACTTAAGAGCAGCTTCTTAACTCTTAGAGCCATCTGCTTGCTAGGATGGGTAAAAGTCTCCTTGATGAGGTGGCTTTCCTTGGAAGCATCAGGGATGTCTCCCTTCTCCAGTGACCCTCCTCTTTGCAGCAGATGCACTGATTGGCTTTCTGTTCTCCAGTGGTCTCATTAATCTCCCTGATCAGGAGGTCATGTGACCCAAAGTTGCAAAACTCCTTGGAGAAGTTCTCTAGCTCCCTGGTTTCAGATGGACTCAGAGGGCAAGAGTCAAATACCAGTTTTCCAGACGCTTATTTTAACCTCGATTTTTAAACCTGGTGTTAAACATCTTGCAAGCTAGTCTCACGGGTCTTAAAGTGAGAGTACTGGGCTTTAAGTTCAATATCCATAACCTCACAGTCGTTTACCCCTTATATTTAGTTGGGCCCATATTTGTACTAGAAGTCAGTCTCATATCCTATCTGTCTTTTAGGTGATGTCTTCTTATCTCAAATTAGCCTAGGTAGGTTGTGTGTTCTTGAAGTAGCACCTCTGTAAAACATTAATAAGCAACAGTTATAGAGTTATAGAGTTTACAAGGAAAATACAAAATGAAATTAACAAGAGTAAAAGCATGTTCAGTTTATGTAATAGCCGTCTTGAATTTGGCAGTGTTATACTTTATATCCCTGTTTGAAATCACCTTAATCTTTACAACAAACATCAGTCTTCTGAACATAATTTAATATGAGCTGAAGTCTGGCCCATTTTGGAGACCTTCTTATATGCAGAAAGGTAGGAGGAAGAGCCTTATCTTAGGTAAGGCAGGGCTTCTCATATTTCAGGTAGAGTGTTCTAGTTCTGAAGCTGATCTTTGTCTCTTTCTTAAATGTCATTTTACAAAGTTTGTTTATATTGTGTCCTGAATCTATATGAACATTAGTTGACATAATCTTACATTATATTTAAAACATGAATAAAGAAAGACTGAGAAAGCTTTTTAAAAATTTTTTGTATTTTATTTGCTCTGATTAGTTGTATATGACAGTAGAATACACTTATACATTTTGATAGATCATACATAAATGGAGTGTAATCTCTCATTTTTCTGGTTATACATATTGCAGGATCACATTGGTCATCATACTGTACATGAGATGATAATGTCTGTTTCACTCTACTATCCTTCCTACCCCACACCCCTTCCTCCTCTGTTCACTCCCCTCTACTTAATATAAACTAACTCTATTCTTCCCTATCCCCCACCCTATTGTGAATTAGCTTCCACTTATCAGAGAAAACGTTCAGCCTTTGGTTTTTTGGGTTGGCTTATTTCACTTAGCATAACATTCTTTAACTCCATCCATTTACCAGCAAATGCCAGAATTTCATCCTTTTTTAAAGCTGAGTAATAACTTTCCTTTCATGTGGAAAAGTGGCAGAATGCTTTCATGTTCACGATATTGACCTTTAAACAGATTAGGCTCTAATATAATCTTTTAGAAATACACTTACATTTTTGTCCCAGTGTAGAAAGTAACATTACATTTAGATTCAGTTACAGAACATTAAATGATATGAATACATCCCCAATTAAATTTGTTATTCTTATAAGTTTAAAATCACCATTTCAGACAACTTTAGTTTGAAGAACAGTGACTTGGTAAAAATGTTCTTTTAAATTTCCTGCTTTAAAGACTTGTATACCTGGAAGATATGAACACATTCAATATACAAAGAAGAGTATTAGTACCACAATTACATTTATGTTTTTATATTAACTTTTATATTTTTATGTTTAACTTTTAAAGGAAAATCTAGACTCTGTAATATAGCGTAATACTCAAAACAGTTGCTGTTTAACCAGAGCTGTATAAAACCCTAATGGGTTTAAGACTAATTGATCTAAAGAATAAAACTTAACAGACATTTGTTAAGAGTAAATTAATGTTTTAAGAAATTCTTGTCAGTTCAACATATAGATTAAACCTTGGTTTTATATCAGTATATTAGTATTTGACCCTAAGGAAAAACCTTGAAAAGGTTTAACTGATTGCTTCACATACATGTAACCAACTTAGTTACTCATAAACTGGTTGAAAGCTGTCCTTTACTTACATAGACCCTCATGTTGTTTATTTTATCACACAGACACTTTTACCCAGAAATGTTTTTCTTCTTTCATACCTAAAACCTTCTAATTTCCCTTTCCTATCTGTTGACCTTTATTTTGCTTACACTCTGAAACAACCCTTATGAAATTTTTGAATTTAGATAAATTACTCCATTTTTAATAAGAAGTTCTTTGTTATTTATGGTACACTAATTGAAACACAGTTGAAACTTTTGGACCATTTGCACATAGAATTACATACATCAGTTTTCCAATTTATGAAAACACAAACAATGTTCAAGTATATTATCCCATGGAATCCAAGAAGTACTTGATGTTATAATAACTGTTAGCATCTTAACTTTGTAAATTAAGCAGACATCTCTAGCAAACATAGTCATGATTAATCCCATACATGTCAAATCTAATTTGCATATTTTTCCTGTAAAAAACAAGGTATCAGACAAGCGTGTTGAACGGTGTTTGCCATCTCTCCCTTGTTGAAGAAAAGCCCAAGAAACAATGGATATTAGACATTTTTAAAATAAACATCATATTAGTTTGACCACCTAGAGAAATAGTTAGTGATTTCTTAAAGACATCTTTACCTTTGTTTACCCAGTTTAAGTTGAACCTCTTAAATCACATGAATTAAAGGTATTTGGATCCATATTTTTGAATTTTAATTCACAGGTACTCATTATCTATATGCCAATTTTGACATGTACCTGATATATGGACACACACACACACACATAGGCAGACAACATGATATTCACATAACACAAAAGCAAAGGCCTTGTAGCTGTTTAAAACTTTTTTTTATTTCATCTAATTAATTGTACATGATAGTAGAATGCCTTTATATGTTTTGATAGATTATACACTAATGGAATATGATCTCTCACTCTTCTGATTATACATACTGCAGGATCACATGGGTCATGCAGTCTTACTGTATAGGAGCTAATAATGTCTGTTTCACTCCACTATCATTCCTTCCCCCTACCCCTCCCCTCCCTTCACTCCCCTCTACCTAATATAAAGCAACTCTGTTCTTCTCTATCCCACGCCCCCTATTGTGAATTAGCTTCTGCATACCAGAGAAAACATGCAGCCTTTGGTTTTTCGGGTTTGACTTACTCCACTTAGCATGATATTCTCTAACTCCATCCATTTACCAGCAAATGGCAGAATTTCAGTCTTTTTTAAAGCTGAGTAATGTTCCGATCTCCTTTGCAATGTCATAGATGTTTAAAAAATTATAGTTGAATAAAAACAAGAGTGATCAGAAAAACATAAACCTAGGTGTGTAGGATCAAAATCATGAGCTCAAAAATATGGAAAAAATGACACAGCCGTTAATTATTTCAGTAAAGTAGTATGAGAGAGAGAGAAAGAGAGAGCTATCAAGAAAGCCTTGAAACCATTTTCCTGTGTTGAGACCCAGGAGAAGTTAAAGTGGACACTTTTTTTCCTTTAGTCTCAGCTGGCCCAGCCACTGGGCCGCTGGCTTTTGCCCTTCACGTTCCAAGCAGGCTGCAGCATAGCTGCCTAGGGTTTTTAACCCTCTTTTCTCTGGTTGGCAATCAGGTCAGGTTAGGATGCAGAAAATTGGGAAATGTTATTGTGCTCCTTCTGAGACGTGCCACTGGCTGTTGGGTTGGTCAGGGTTAAGGGAGGATATTTACCTGTTAGTTGTGTCCTTAAAAACCTATTCAAAAGGAGACTATTTGCCTGCTTCTTGTCCGTTCCCCATCCCTGTAGCATGAGGTGGTAGGGGCAATGGAGTTTGGGCCCCCTCGTCCCAATAATTCCACGCGAGGGAGTTGGGATCAGGTGGCTGTACTCAGGAAGGTGTCCTTCCCTGGGGACAGTCCACCTTCCAGTGTTCCTATTGTCCACAATTGGGACAGGGCTTGGTGAGGGGCCTTGGATTCTGACAAACTCTTACCCAATGTCCAATCTGCCCACATTGTATCAGAAGATGTATCCGAGGGTCTGGGAGGACCATGAGCAGCAGTGGCTTTTGTGGGTCTCTGGATGGCTGAGGCTAGGAGCTGATGCTTTTCTTTCTCCTGCTTGGTCTTATCTCCCTATTGCTAAAGGCCATGAAAGCAGTAATTAGAAATCGCTCTGGAAAGCTTTGGTGGCCTTTTCTAAGTGTCCGAGTTTCTTGCCGGTGTCAGGTGCAAACCTGCTGATGAAGTTAAGATGTAAATGCCACCAGGCCTGTTGACGTCCACATCTGTACACTCAGTGACTGCCTCAGTAAGTCGGGCCAAAAAGTAGGACAGGGTGTTCATTAGGTTCCTGGGCAGTTTCCTCTGTCTTTTCCCAGTTTACTTGGGTGTGAGAACTTTTTGACACTCCCTCACGGAGGCGAGTGACCATGTGCTATAACCTGATGACCCCAGTGTCTTGGGGTTGGTATGTCCAGTCAGGGCTTTGGCCTTGTTCAGACCTGCATGGTCCCTGGCAGCCTGCCACATGCAGCACATTCATCGTTGGTTAGGGTGGAAGTTAACTTGTAATGCACGTCTGCCTCAGTGAGAGGCAGACAGGGAGATGCATTCCTATATGTGGCAGGGTTTTCAGAAAGTAAGTCTGATTTGTCTTCTGTTTGGGACATATCTGTCATGGAGAAGTCCCCTTCAGTGCCTGTCACTTCCCTGAGAGGGAACATATGCCTTGCTGGGAGCGTTTTTGACCGTGTGTGGAGAGGGGATGGCAAAGGGAAGGCAGAGTGTGGAGTTTGTGAAGGGGAGTCTGATGGGGGAGCTGTAGGGCTCGGAGAGGACCTTATGGGGGAGTTACAGGGCTTGGGGAGGGGGAGGGGGAGGCCTCAGGGGAGGCCATGGGGCCCTGGGATCGGTAGGGAGGGCTACCCCAGGGCTGTGAATGAGGAAGGGGAGTGTAAATTTGCAGCTAGTAACTGCAAAGTAGTACAAGGTTGAAGTAGGGAGGGGTTTGCATGGAGAATAAAGGTCTGGAGGTATGGGAGTTCCAGGTACTTGCCATTTCGGGTTAAGTATTTTTCTAAAGCTTGTAGAATCTCTTTATCAAGAGTTCCATATTTGGACCATGTATGCTGGTGGTCCAATTTGTACTGTGGCCAGATTTGAGTACTGAGCCTAATGAGGCATTTAATTTCAAGATCACTATGGGAATAAAGGGCTTTAAAATTGGTGGAGAGACAGCCCGAGAGGGTGTCTCTGGGAATGGATTGGGTAGTTCCCCTCTTTGGAGAGGTTGGACAAGAAGGTGACCAGGAAGAGCAAAGCATTCTCTGCAGTCTATATGTCACCAATGTGCCAGTCAGTACCACGAGGTACTGGGGAAACATCTTTCCCTCAATCCCAGTGGTCAGGGACAGGGTCCCGATTAGCCTAAGGGGGCATTGCTGTCCGTCCAGCAGAGAGGAAATGAGTGGGGGACAGGGTCCTAGTTAATGAATGGGGTCTTACCTCTCCGAAGAGATGAGAAAGCCGGTGGCGGATGTAGAAGCAAAACAGCAAGTCGGTCCCTGATTCGTGAGGTTTGCTGGGTACACAAGGGAAGGGGAGACCGGGGAGGGAGTGGAAGAAGTCCTCCTCTAACGCCAACAAGGATGTGATGTAAGTCCCTTTACATTCAGGTGACAAAGCCACAGCAGCTCCGTAGGTGGTTGATGTCCGGTACCCTGAGGGCTGTTGAGTCAGGTCTCAGACTCAAAGCCTTCGTGCAACACGAGGGAGTCGCCCAGCCCGACGCCTGCAGCTGCGTTTGAGCTTCCTCCTGCCTCACGCACCAAGCTTCTCCCACACGGCGGTTGACACCCGGTACCCCTGAGGGCTGCAGGAGTTAGATTTCAGACCCAAGACCTTCGTACGACACCAGAGAGCTGCCCTGGCCAGCTGGACTCGGTTGTCTTGGGCCCTCCATCTCTCGCACCAAATGTCTCCCGCATAAAGTGGACGCAAAGAGTGCGAGAGGCCCATGTTCAACGGGGTGGGGAGCACGGTTTGGAGATTCAGCAGTAGCTCCTGTGAGCGGGGGCTGGAGGCCCTCCCAGCTTTCAGAGGACCTTAGAGATGCCCACAGGTCAGGGTCACTCTCCAGTCCCCATCAGCTATTTCACTGACTGCGGGCGAAGGCAGTGGGTTGTGGGGAAGTAGGGAATGCTACCTTGCTCTGGATTGCTGGTCAGGGAACCAACCGTTAACACAGAAAGACCTGGACAGACGCAAACCTCATGAATCATCTCAGCAGTTTATTCAGGAACAGAGTTTCACACCAGAACAGGGGTGCAGGGATGAAATGGCCAGTGGACCCGCTTTCCTGGTGGAAAAAGAGCCACTGAACAAAGAAAGGGTTTGTAGAAGTAATTTTGAGGGGTGGTCTGTGAACATATCAGTTCCTTGGACACTCAGGAATTTGAACTTTTTCTGGGTTGGGGTCTGTGGGTGTGTCTGGAGAGGATTTACTTTGAAGGAGACTATCGCCCCCTAGAGACGGTGACTTTAGGGTGATAAAGCACCCGTCCCCACCTGCAGGCCACCTGGAAACCTCTGTCTGGGAGAGCAAGGCTGTCAGGGTATATGGCCTTCTTGTTCACTCCTTTTCCCAGGCCACATTATCTTGGGGATTTTTTCTTTTTTCCATATCTATTAGCTGTGACCCTTCAATCAATTTCCAAAGATTTAAAAATGTCGATCCTGACAATTTTTGTGTAAAAGTGGTAGTGGTTGCTTTCATGTGGAGAATTCCCTCATTTTGCTGACATCACTAACATTCTTTCTTTTTAAGAAATTACATAAGGAAACTGTTTACTCACAAAATTAAGTTATAGAAAATCAAAATCTAGAAGTCAAACGACTAATCCCTGGCTCTCCTCAGCCAATCTGTAATAAAATAGCATATGTCTGCAGAACTGGACACACACACGTACACACCGTCAGGTAGAAGGCACCTCATTCTTCGCAAGTTGCTTTCCGTGGGCTACCTTGGGCTTTCCTTGCCCTCAGTAACACTCACACCACCATCTCCAGGGGAGCACCACATTCGGGTGGAGCAGATGTACCATGACTTAGCAGGTGCCTCTTATGGACGTTTAGGCTGTGTTTAACTCTTCCTTTCATGAAGAAGGCTGTGCCAAACATCCTTGTATGTGCTTTCTGTGCACTTGTCCTATTTGTTTTGGGAAGCCAGCTCCTGGGAGTGGGGTTTCTGGGTCTTGGGACAGGGAGAAGAAAGGGTGCATTAGGGAGCACCAGGGAAAGGGTCTGGCCATTTCTCAGCTGCTCCTTCATGCTCCTGGTAAGACACCATGCCCTGTAAGTGCATGCTCCTTCCGGTAGGTTGGGTAGAAGGGTCAAAGTCACAAAAAGTCCTTATTGTGAACTATTTTTCTGGAAATCTCTGTTTTTGACTTTTAAGTAGCAGAACCTAGTAACTTCTTGGTGATCACCTGGTGGACTTCAGGTTGGTGAGGATAGTGCAGAAGGTCTTTCTGTAGCCCTACTGTGTGCCCTGTCATAGTCCCACAGCCAATGGGTGGGAATCCTGGCCGTGGCACAGAGGGCTCCTGGGGGTGCGTCCTCACTCACCTCTAGGCGTCCCCAGCAAAGGCTCTTGTCCTCGTTAGGAACAAATACAGAGGAGAGTTTGTGACAACAATCCTGGGACATTTGCAATAGCCTTTCAGACTTGCTCTATCAGAAGCTAAAATGGTGATACCACATTCAGTATAGGCTACGGCTCGGCACGCTGTGGTTCCTGGAAAGCAACAGTCCCCTCTCGCCATGTACTGGACCCTCAGCACCTGTGAGGGACTCGTCCCAAGACCTTGGAGCCTCACTAAACCCACGATTGTCATCGCAGCTTCCAGTTGCCTCCATCGCATGCAGTAAGGCCCAGCTGGAACACATCCTGACTCCTCCAGACTCCTCGTGACTTTGAGCAAGGACTGCGGCCATTTATGAACCATGGAACCGCCTTTGGGCTGGTTCAACGATGTTCAGTCATCCTGTTTCTCTTTCTCTCGAAGGTGAACGACAAGCATGCCAACTCCGGACACAGGCCTGGGCTCAGCTCCGCCTTTCACACCTACTTTTTCCCAGGGTCTCACCCCTCAGAGTTGAGGACCCCTGTCTGGCTTTGACCCATCGCCCAGATGGGAGTTGACTTCCTTTGTGGAGCCTTTTTCTTAACCAATGCCGTTTGCCTCCCTCGGTGATGTGGTCACGCTGGACAGTGGCTCAGTCCCGGGATTCAGGTCTTGGCCCTGGGGAACTGTGGAGCCACCACTGCAGAACTGCAGCAGGCCTCAGGCATCAGCTTGAGTCACCTCACAGGGTCAGCGTGTGCACAGCCAGGGCAGGTGGGGCTCTGTCGCCCAGAGCTCAGAAGTGGACCCCAGCCTTTCCTGGCACAGGACCACAGCTGTGCCCTTCCTGACGCTGCAGGCTTAACCCTCTGTCAACAAAGACCCTCCTCACGCTCCCGCTTCCTTTGCTGGTTCAGGACGTGTGTAACCCCAAGAGCCAGCTCAGCCTGGCAGACCCTGCCAGCCAGACACTTGTCCCCTCTGTGGCACTGCATGGTGGTCCAGCTCCCCATGCCCTTCCAGGTGCTGGGAAAGTGGACTGTCACTGAATTCAAAGTCCAGTGGAAGAGACAGAGGCTGAACTAGCCAGCAAGGAAGGCGTCAGTCGAGGAAGGAGAAGGCAGGCTGTGCGAGGGGGACTGGAGGTGCCAGCCACAGCACACTGCTCTGGAGGAGGACAACCCTGGATGGCCGGGGGGAGCTGGGGTAGTAGAGGGTGGGAGACGTACAGAGCCCTGGAGCGGGGCCTGCTAGGAGTGAGAGGCCGTGTGGCCAGGGGCGGTAGGCAGGCAGGCAGGAGGCCAGTGGCTCACCAGGGACGGGACATGGCTGCCTGGAGAGTCACTATGTGACTTATAGCCCGAACTCAGACATTTTCTAAAGGAAAAGTGGGTATGCTGGTATCAACCAGGGCTGTCCCTGCAAGCCCGGTGTGAGCTCCCCAGCTGTGGAGCGTGTGGCTGGTGAGGGCTGGTGACCTGGCACGGTGGCATCAGGCCCCTCTGCTGCCCCCCCCCATGACCCTGGAAGGCTGCGTGGGCAGGCACACGGGGTCCTCCCAGCTCAGCCCCTCCCTCTGCTCCGGACCCCGTCCTCCTGCAGGCCTGTTCCACGAGCACTCCTCTAAGACTGACCTCTTTGTTCCCCTTGTCTCCCTGTCCCCCATGGGTCTCTTAGGAACGCTGCCCAGGAAATGCAAGAAGGAGCTGCTGGCCGTGAAGCTGAGGAACCGGCCAAGCAAGCAGGAGCTGGAAGACAGGAACATTTTCCCCAGGAGGACTGATGAGGAAAGGCAGGAAATTCGGCAGCAGATTGAGATGAAACTCTCCAAGTAAGTGGCCGTGTGCGGACAGCATAGATGCTGCGTCAGCCTCCAGGTCCGCACCCCTCTGAAATCCCGCCTCCCCTTGGCACTGGGCTGGGTCTGCCGCAGGTCCTCACACCTCCCAGGAGGCTGAGCAGCCCTCCTGGCCTCTGCTGCTTCCCCACGGCCATACAATCATTCCAGTTTCCAAAAGCCTCTGCAGGGGAAGGCACTCCTGTGGTGGACAGCTGGTCAGTAGGAGCGGAAGGAGATGCATGAAGTGAGCGTCACACTCAGGAAGGACTGGCCAGGACATGCCCTGTGTGGACTCAGGATGGGGGACAGTTCCCTTTCACTTCCCACTGTTTCCTATGAGAATGTGAATCTGATGTTGCCAGAGCATCTAAGTTTTCCAAGAAAAGTTGAACTCACATGCTCTCTCACACGCACACGCACACACACGCACACACACGCACACGCACACACACGCACACACGCACGCACGCATGCACACACACGCACACATGCACACGCGCGCGCACACACACGCACACGCACGCACACGCACGCACACGCACACGCGCACACGCACACACACGCACGCGCACGCACACGCACACACGCACACATACATTTTGGAGGAGCGTGTGTACACAGGGTCAGTCTGTGGCCCAGAGCCACGAATGAGCACCTCTGGTGCCCCCCAGCCCCGGGAGATGACTGTTAAGGGGAAGGGCAGGAAGGCTGCTGCGTCCTGGTGGTTGAATGTTCTGGAGGCCAAGGTGTCCAGCAGGTAGGGTGGGACTGTGGAACCTGAGGGCATTCAAGAGCCGGCTGCCTCGAGGTTGCCTTCCCTGTACAGAGCCACTGGGGCCAGGCCACCCAGAGCTCGCTCCATGTCCTAGTCCCAGCTGGATGCTGCCTGAGGTCAGCCCAGAGAGGCCAAGTGGGCACCACCCAGCTCAGAGGAAAACTGGGCCCAATGGCAGCCCCAGCTGCCTCATGTCTCTGGGCCAAGGAGGCACCCAGGGAGCCTGTTGCAGCCCAGTGTGCGGCGCCCTCCTCTCCCTCCCTCTTCCCCACCAATGCCAGCCTGCGCCCACAGAGCTGGACTTGGGCAAACGGGCCTGGACTCCCCCAGCCCACCCGTCCCCCTTGAGCCCTTGAGCTGACCCCACAGCAGGGAGTCGGGGCGTCGGAGCTGCGCCGACGGTGCTCCAGGTCTGCTCGTGGAGCCCGGTGCTTCTTTGGCCCGGTGTCCTCAGCCACACAGCAGGGCGACGCCAGCTGCCTGGCTCCTGCAAAGGGGGCTGCTCCGTGTGGTCCAGGCTTGCTGCAGCTGCGGGGGCTGAGCAGGTGGGCTCTGGAAGCCCAGAGACCCTGGTCCGCGCTAACATGCAGGGAACCTTCGCGAGCGCACCAGGCCCACCATGCGGGGGGAGCTGGCACTCTGAGCCACCGTGAAGGTGCAGCACATCCTGAGGAGAGAGCCTGATGTCTCGCGGTGCCTGGCGCACCCGGTGCTGCTGCTGCTGCGGCCATGGAGAACTGGGGCTGCCTCCAACCTCTCTTCTGCCCCTAAGCCACATGGTGGTGGCGCTCTGGAGCCCAGACGCGGTCAAGGTGCCCATGGAGTGAGGCGGTCCAGCCCACCATGACATGTCAGTGCCTGGAGGCTCCCGGGCTCCGCCTAGAGGGGAAATCACCTCGGCCTGCCGTGCCCGTCCCCAGCTTTGCTACACTGCCATTGGAAGTCGCTGCGCAGTTTCCCACCCCAGGGTCATGGGAGGCCAGCAGCAGCCGGGCTCCTTTCTGCCCCACGGTAGTGGTCCTGTGAGCCTGGCCTTGGCCTTGAGCCTGGTCTGGACCCTAGTGAGCGTGGGCGTTTTCAGCCTGCTGCTTCTCCTACTCCTGATCGTGGCCTGAAGTTCTTGAGTCAATTCAGCAGCTCACGGTCAGCGGGGCTGCGCTGCTCATCTGGCCCAGTTGCTCAGGCGTACGGTCCTCCTCCCCATGTGTGGCTTGCAGAGGTCCCTCGACCTATGCTGGGGTCACATCCAGATACAACAGGGTGAGATGGAAATACATCAGCACCTCTGGCCTGCAGAGCAGGCAGCTTGGCACACGGCGCTGGACAGGAGCTGTTCCCCTGCTGGCCGCAGCTGACCAGGGCCGCCCTGCCGCCCGGTGTGAGCACAGCTCACTAGACAGCAGAACCTGACGTACAGTTTCTGCTGAGTGGTGGCCTCGCCGAGCACCTTGAGCTGAGACATGGCAAGCTGAGCTGTCAGTCAGAAACCATTTCCGTTACTGAGTGCTTTTCCTGGATGTGCAGATGGCTTGGTTTTTAAGGTTGTCAGATCCTGTGTTTCAGGAGCGGATGGACTTTCCTGTGAAGGACCAGGTAGCGGATTCTTTCAGCCTTGTGGCTATGGCTTGTCGCACCTCCGGGATTCAGCCATGGCATCACTGCAGCCAGAGGATGTGGAAGGGTGGGCATGGCCAGGCGTCAAGAACGCCATCTACGACGTCTGGCGGCGGTCTGTGGGGCCATGCGGGCTGACGCCTGGCACATCGGCGCTCCTGTCACTTGGCCTGGGGGAAAGGCCCTCCCGGCCTCAGGTCTTTACCCCTCCCACTGCTTGCCTGGCCTTCCAACCGTGCCACTGGAAGATGCTTTTCCACTGAAATACTAAGGGACTTGACTTCAGTGAAAAAGACGCATAAATGATGATAGCACGTGAGGTGAAAAATGCTACCGTAGTCGCATGGCGGTGCTGGTGCAGAGAAGCCTGGAGAAGCTGGGGTGGCCACCCTAGCCACAATGCACAAGGGCCGCCGGCGAGGCCGGACTGCCCAGGGTCACCTGCAAGGCCCTTTGCATAGCCGTGACCAAGGCCTGACAAGAATACTTTAGAGGTGGGAAGTGTATGTTGGCTGGTGTTCCTGAGATCCGGACGCTGACCAGCTGGCTTTCCAGCAGGAACATCTCACGGCCGAGCACGTGGCGGAAGCTGCCCAGCTCATGGCAGCTGCAGAGCAGAGGGAGGGAGGGACTGGGGAGAACAAACCCTCAACGGAAGGTTGCCAGGGACCTAATCCTCCATATATGTGAGCTCCCAATAGTCCATCCAGCTATGGAAGTATTGACCCCTCCAATGGTTTGATCCTCCGACGAGTCAGAAACCTCACAGTCCAACCGTTTCCCAAGACCCCACTGCTGATCCTGGCTGCACTGGGGACCAAGCCTTCAACCCGTGAGCCTTGGGGGACACTGTAGATCCAAACAGTTCCAGCCTCTTATCTGACAAGTACCGAAAACATAGACCCTGGCACGAGATCGTCCCGTTACTCTTTGGACCACTGACCAATTTTAAACCTTGGACTAGAGTGTAGTAGCCCCCTGGATATTTGTCTCCATGTTTAAAAATTGAAAAGCATCCCAAGTAGACACAGGAAACAGCAGTTGAGAAATGACCCCCAGAGGTCTGAGGTGGCCGCCCAGTAGTTGCTGGTGTCCCTGTGGGGATGGGCTAATTGGGTCCCTTTGTCTTTTGCTGCCCTTCAGAGATTCTTCCACCATCTCCTGCTGAATATATCAGCCTCTGGTTGTCATGGCAACATGCCATCCACCGCTCCCCAACGAACACTTGGCATTTTGTTGGTTTTAATTTTTCATTTCCAGACCCTTAGTATTAAGCCCCACTGCTCAGGGTTCCCCTGGATGAAGTGGCCACTGCTGCCACTCCCACCCCACAACATACCCTGTGTGCTTAGTCTGGGGACCACAGCAAAGCTGGGTCACCTTTGTGGGGACGAGGGTCTCAACCAAGCCCTTTTCTGCATGGCCGCTCCGCTCGCCTTCGGGATATGTCAGTGAAGGGGCAGAGTGCTGGGGACCCGCAGCCGGGCCCCACACAGCAGGCATGTCCCAAAACCACACACCTGGTGCCACCTGCTTCCATGGGAAACCAGCAATGGGGAGGCGGCCACAAGCTGTCAGCCACTCCTGCCTGTTAAGCCGCCCTCAAGGGACCCGAGCTCAGGACTTCCATCATCTCCACCTTACAAGCCTCAGCCAGAGGCCACAGGCTCGAAGGGGCAGGCACAGTGGGGCCAGGCCCTGGGCGGGAGGGTGCTGCTCAGCTTCGGTCATCTCAGCCAGTGTTTTGAAGGGTCTTCTGTTGGACTGGCTTTGACTGGGGTGTTCAGGCCACCAGCCACTCGCCGGGTCTCAGGTGCAGGGGACGCCACTCTGTGTTGGGAGGAAGACCATGCTACCCAGTGTGGGGTCGGAGGAACAGGTCCTGGGTGGACATGCCCAGGAGAAGCCCACCCAGCTAGTGCTTGGAGAAGCGAGGGCAGGGGCTTGATGCCATCCTCGCCCGCTCCGCTGTGTGCCCGTGGCCAGTGCCACCAGCCCGGGACCTCCCTCCTGGGTGTGAAGTGGGGAAGGTGGTGGCCCTGCAGAGGTTCCAGGTGAGTCCCTGTGACAAGCCACATGAGCACGTCCCAGAGGAGGAGCTGGGGTCGGAGCACCACGGTCACGGCTGAGGCCGGCACACTCCTGGGCGGGTTGCCATCCGCACAGGGCACGAGGCCAGCAGGCCTCTCGAGGAGGAGAGGCTGCTGAATGGAGAGAGGACAGGGATGCCGGCAGCTGGTGGCCGAGGGCCCTGCCGTGCTGGCTGCTGAGGGCCGTTCTGTGGTTGCTGTGATCGTGCCTGGAGACCTGGGGCTGCCCGCGGCTCCGGAGGGCTGGGCAGGCCTTCGTCAACGCCCCGCGGGAGGCCTGTGCTCTGGAGCTGCGTGAAGCTGCCTGCGGCTCCCTGGCATCCTTCGGGGTTAGCGTGGTAACAGCGCCGTCAACTCCTCCCCCAGCCTCCCTCAGGACATTTTGTTCTGCTGCATCTGAAACGGCCGCTACGCTCAGGCCTGCAGGGACACACAGGTCCCGGGGAAGGAATGTGTGTGCTGGGGAGCCCTGGCCTCCATCCCCTGGCCCACGGCGGCCATCCCCGACCACGGTCTCCATTCCTGCCCCCCAGTCTCCATCCCCTCCCCCGGCCTCCATCCCCTCCCCCGGCCTCCGTCCTCACCTGCGGCCTCCATCTCATGGCCTCCATCCCCACCCCGCCGTTGCCACCCCCCACAACGCTCCTGTTGAAACCTGAAGTTCCAGGGGGATGCCTGATGCTCTTAGTGGGACGGCAACCAGCCAGCTTCCTGTGGAAGGCTGGCCCCAGAGCATCGGGGTGGAGACGTTTTCTCTGTGGACATTGCAGGGAAGACCCAGGTGTGGTGCCGTTTCTCGGATCTGTGGACACAGAGCTTCAGAAATATAGAAATCCCGCTTTCCTGGGCTCAGCATGGGGAAGAAATCATTTCTTTTAATTACCCAAAAAAAAATCAGTCCGTTCAAAGTGCTGGGGCTCTGCGATGCCGACGCCATGGGTCCTCCCACCCACCCTCGCCCCCGGGACCCACAGAGAGGGGTGAGCCCAGCTCTCCTGGGGGACTGCGATCCGGGCCTGTGGCACCACCAAAGCAGGCGGGAAGGCCAGGGGTGGGCGGGGGCATTGTTCACATCCGGTCCCGGTCTCCACACACCCGAGTCCTACTTGGCGTCCCTGCCTGTCCTGTTACCTTGAAGGCTCGTGAGAGCACCCGGGGCCGGTGCTGCCAGTGGTCCCACGGTTTGGATGAGGAGAACTCAGCGCAGTCGGTCACCTGCCCATGATCACACAGCAGGGAAACAGCTGTGCAGACAACTGGCCATGAATCCACCCCAGGTCCCTCCCCGCTGTGCCTCCGCATCATGGGGGAGCTCTGTCAAAGGCAGATTCCCAGGCCTACTGCGGATCTGCTGGGCGGCAATCTGTTTTAACAGGGCTTCTTTCCCCCTAGTGACACTGCCACCTTAGGCTATACTGTGACTTCTTCCTCAGGCCCCTTGGAAGACTGTTCTTTGAAACTTTAGTATCAAAGTTAATCCATGCTTTGCTTTCTAGCTGACCTGTTGGTAGATAGCACAGGAGAAAGCAGAGTATGTAACTGATGGTTTCCCTTTTTGCTCTGGCCACCTGGAGGCTCAGAGTGAAGTGTGCTGCTACCTGTGGCAAATGTACTGAGCCACCAGGAGGGTGTGTCCAACCGACCTTGTGTCTTATGGCCTTGCCTCAGTTTCCCCACTCTTCATTTCACCTTTAGGAAGGAGTATGTTTCTGGACCTAGTATCCAATACGTTACTAGATTTTAACTATAAACCTTTAAGGGAAAGTGCTATTTTTTAAATGGAGGTCTTCCCAGCATACATGAGATTCTGTCACCTCGCACCACGTCAGGAAGTTTCCCTACAGCTATGCGCATGTCCGCTTTGGGCAGGGGCCGGGTGCCTGGGGCAGGCAGAAGCCCGGATCTGCCGTCCCCCCCATGCTGATAGACTGACTGCCTCAGGATCTTCACGTCCACCTAAGGCAGCAGCGATGATTTTCACATGACAGGGTTTGAATTTTTACAGATTACTTATGTGACTACATTTCCAGAAGTGTTAAAAAGAAGAAAGAAGAATGCGGTGGATTCAGTACAAGTGAGGAGCAAGTGTGCAGTGGGCCCAGCACATGGGCCGGTGGAGGCTGCAGCACAGGGACCCGGTCCGGGTCCAGAAGGAGGGAGCAGCGTCCTGCGGAAACCACCCACTGGTCACTACGAGCCCAAACCATGGGATGGCGTGGTATGGCCTCACCCATCACGTTAGTATATAAACAAGGACAAGGAGCTGAAGAGCACCCAGCACCAGGGCTTGGTCATGGGGTGCTGCTCCACGCAGTGGCTTCGGCCATGATCTTGCATCCAAGTTTGGAAAGTGAATGACGCTGGCTAAGGCCCTCGTGGAAGGTGTTTTAAGAGGAGGCTGACATCATGCCTTCCTGCCCCGCTGAGTCCTCGCCCATGGCCCCGGCAGCCCCGGAGCTCTGCATTGGAGACGAGGCCATCTCGAGGTCCTGCAGCAGCTTCACTGCCACCCTGAAACTGCTCTGATTGTACCTTCTGCCCACGGCGAATGCACGGGACTGTGACTGGAGGAGGTGCTTTAAGTCAGACTCCAGAGAAGCTTGAGATGCGGGAGCTGTGGCCTGCCTGCTCCTAGTGGTCATCTCCTGGGGAGCACACCTCCAGATACAGAAATCGGAGTTCGTGGGATGTGCAGGTGGTAGGCGTGGGGTGCAGAGATGGGCAGACTTGCTCACAGATGCGTAAGTACACCGTTGCCTGCAATAGAATTGCTACAACTGCAGAAGTGGAGGCCCAGGAGGGAGGCTGATGCTGCAGGAGGTAGGTGAGTGGGTATCAGAGAGAGGAGCCTGCTTCTGGTTCATGAATGGTGTGGGCCCACCAGGCAGAGAGCAGCCTCCAGAGCCCAGAGGCCACCCTGTTTCTGTTGCTGCTCTGAAGGTTCAGGGTCAGGCTGAGGCAGAGGGCAATGCACAGAGGCCAGAGGGGCTGCAGGGCCAGCAGCGAGAGCTTCCACACTGTCACCGTGTGCTCCTGACCTGCTGCAGCGGGCCAGGGCCAGCCCCTGCGGATGCAGCCTCACCCACCCTCTCAGCTGTGGGCACACTGGGGTCCAGCCTGTCCCATTGCTGATGGGCCTGGCAGCCTTGAGTAGGTGCCCATGAGCTGCTGTTGACTCCCAGAGGGCCCGGGCCCTCTCGCTGCAGGGGGCCTGGGCTGCAGAGGAGGCAGAGCAGGAGCCCAGTGGGGGCTGAGGGGACACCAACCTGGGGGTGGTGCCCTGTGTGGGGGAGGGGCACAGGAAGGTGAGGGGGGCCGTCTCTGGGACCCCCAGGCCTTTGCTGGTTGGAAGCTGTTCTCTGCTTGGTGCAGGGAGCTTGGTGAAGGAGCCTGGAGAACTGGCGGAAGCTTCCTGTGGTTGGGGCTGGTCCACCACAGTCCTGGAGGGCGGGGTCAGAGGTCAGGGCGCCACGCTGGTGTCCCATTTGGCCTGTGTTTCCTTTTATCATTGGTGCATCCACACTTTGCTGTCTCCCCTCTGGTTTCGTGTCGCTCTTACAATGGAGAGTGAGGGGTGGCTGTCTTCATTGACCAGCAGGGATCAGAACAGGCTTCCATGGGACCAGGGTGAGAGGCCTGTCTGGCTCCCGCAAACTGGTGGCACTGAGCTTCCTTCACACAATTCAAGGGAGACAACGGGACTCAACATCCAATTTTCTTTGTTCTGAGAGCCTGCAGGGCTCTTGGCAGAGGACTTCCTGAATAGTTTGGTTTCAGGTTTGGCGTCAGGAGCCAAGGGCTTCTGCGTGGATAAGACAGGAGGCGATGGGACCACCACATCCCTCGGAGTGCAGGGAGTGGGCCGGGCGGAGGTCCCCTGCTCCTAGCCAGCGTCAGCGCCCGCAGCTGCAGAAGGCTCCAGGGACGGCACAGCCTTCAGAGAGGAAGCTCAGCTCCTCCGACACAAGCCGCAGCGCACAGGGGCCCTCAGGGTGGCCTTGGCTTCCCCTGTGTGCAGACGCATCTTTGGTCAGGCGCAGAGGTGGCCAGGGGGACGGTGTCTGAGGGATTCTCAGACAAAGTGACGGAGGAGAAGGGTGAGCGTCGTCATAACCAAGATGCCTCTTGAGCAGAAGCGCCCGCGGGGCGGGTAGCAGAGGTGCAGCCATGGTAGCGAATGGTGAGACCGAGCTCTGCGGGGTGGTGGTTCATGGTGGCCCCCAACTTGCAGGCAGAGTTCAAGACTCACGGGAGCTTGCGTATCGAGTGGCTGACGTCGCCTAGGAAGCCGGGAGTGGCCCCTTCTCTGGGCAGACATGGTGTAGGCTCTGGCTTTGACTTCTTATGTGACGGGCCTCACCATCTCCGCTGTGCCCACTGGCCAGAGGCTCACAATGGTGGCAGCCGAGCGAGGACGTGATCGTGAGGTTGATCAGCTCCTCATGGTTTACCTCAGTGCTCAAACCAGACCTGGTTGTAGGACTCTCCGTGTCGGCGGGAGACCCTCCTTCAAGGGTGACCTTCCTTCTTCCATGTCCATTCTCAGCTAATGGCCACTGGACAAAAGGGTGGTGGGTAGAGATGGTCATGTGACTGGGAAGATGGGTGAATGCATGGTGGTGGGGCGTGGGGTGCTCAGAGATGCACGGCTGGGCGTGGGCAGTGGTTGGGTGGACAGATGGGTGGCTAGGCGGGTGGATGGACAGCTGGGCAGGGGGATGACCACATATCCGGGGACAGCAGACAGTTCAGGAAGAGTGCAGCTCGCCCAGGTCAAGGTGTTCCTTCAGGAGCGGTTCTTCAGATCTACGTAAGCAGTGACTCCTTTGCCGCTTGATGTAAAACCAACATGTTCAGAAGCGCATTTTGGATAAGGAGACCCCTCGGGTCCTCAGGGACACTGCTGGTTTTGGAGTGTGGACAGCTGGAAAGTGGGTGGGAAAGGACCCATCCATTAAGTGGCAGTGGTTTCTAAAGCAACCTGGTCCCCCAAGTCCTTGCAGGTCCTGTGGGCCGGGGAGGGCCGCCCGCCTACGTAGCGTGGTGTCCGTCTTCCTGAAAATCAAGGACAGTTTTAAGCGGCATTTTCCTTTCTCTCTGCTGTGGCCTTATGTCCTCCAGGGCTCAGCATGGCTCTGACTGCAGAGGAGGGAAGGTGGGAACCAGGAGAGGTGGCCCAGTGGAAGAAGCCAGGGAAGTGGGCTCCCGGGCCGCTGGCAGGATTGAGGGGTGCAGTGGGACTGGCCATGGGAGGCCAGCACAAAGCCCCCAGGCAGGACATGTCCGAGGCCTGAGAGCAGAGGAGGAGCCAGAGACAGCACCCAGCCAGTACTGAGGCCACTTCTGTGTGAAGGAGCTCAGCCAGGGAGCAGCAGTGGGAAGCATCAGGCATGTTCTAATTTTAAAACTTTGAGCAGGGGACTCGCTGTGCCCAGTCCCTGCTCAGATGATGCTGTGCACAGGCAGTGACGTCCACAACACTGATCAGCATGTACACTCCTATCTGTTGGCCCCTGCAGGGCCCGAGCCTGTCACCCGCAGCAGACCCTTTATTCTGCATCCCGGGCCCTGAGGGAGGCGGGCGGAGCCCTCCCTGCCCTTCTCAGACCTGGCTGGTCCACCCAAAAGCTGCTCAGAAGCCCTCACAAGATGTGTCCTGTTTCGTGCTGAGCCACACCACGTTGCCGGCGTGGGGCCCACTGATCAGGGCTCCGTCGTGCTCCAAACAAGCTCTGTGCACCTTGCACAGCTCCTGGTGTCACCTCTTGGGACAGCACTGAGGACAGGGACACCTGGGGGAAGCACTGAGTGCAGAGTCCCCACTGCACGCGGCTGCACGCTCAGTCCAGGGCTGTTTCTTAGCAACGTGACTTCAGACTCCAAAGCATTCCACCTGGCTTTCATAGAAATGACGTTTCTACATCCCCATTAAATCCTTTAATCAATGTTCACAGGCCCTTATTAAATTACCTAAGTACAGTTACAAGCATAGCTGGTACAAAAAAATTGGGGGACAAAAGCTACCAGTTGCTGATAGGCGTTCTGCTCAGCTGGTGGAAGAGAGACCAGGTGGGGTCTGGTGGGACCTGAGCACAGGTTGGCCTCTGGGACGCCACCACGGCGGTGTCTGCAGGTGGAATGTCTGTCAAGGAGCTGCCTCTGACTTTAAGGCCTTCGCGTGCCTGGGTGAGGCCCGGCCAGGGTGTCCGAGACAAGCTCCTTTCCTTAAAGTCATTGACCCTGGTCCTGAATCACAGCCACGGTGACCATCACTGCAGCTCCTGGTGAATACCTGGTTGTCTGTGCCCCCAAATCCATGGGATGCCTGACCCCACTGTGCTGGTATGGCAAGTGGGGCCTCAGAGGGGGGGTGACTCACTTTGTGGAATTAGGGCCCCCAGGAGAGAGGCCCTGGGGGGACCCTGGCCACTCCCGCATGTGAGGACACAGGGAGAAGGTGACCTCCATGAGGAACAGGCCCTTGCTGGACACCTTGGTCTTGGACTTCCAGATGCCAGAAACGTGGGAAATGAATTTGTTTCAAAGATCCAACTCAGACTGTTTTCTGAGCTGACAGCCTGGCAGCTGGACAGAGAGAACACGGTGGGGAGGGGCTCTCAGACCCTGGCCCTCACCCTGGCTCCTGTGCCACTCAGGGTTCCTGCTGTGGCCCACGTGGTCTCGCCCTCACGCTCGGGTCTCTCCTCTCTTGCACCTTGCGCCTGCTCGTTCTCACACACCTGTTCTCTATCTTCCACGAACCGCGTCCTTTTAAACCAGCATTTGGCAGGCCAGGTGTCACAGGGCAATTTGTTACTTGGCTGTGGGAAGGAGAGAGTGTCCCTCCACACGCAGGTCAGTGTCCTGTCTTTCTCCAGAGTCCCCCACCCCTGCCGTGCGCTCCAGCTCCAGGTGCTGCCTCTGCCCCTCTGACAGGCCCAGAGGAGGCTGGCCCGAGTGTCCCTTCAGGACCTGCTACCTCTGAAGACATAATCCATTCCACCATCTTTGGCACCTGGAAGCAGAGTGGAAGGGGGTGTGCTCAGGGTGAGATGGTTGGGTGCCTCTCTGGGGTCCTGGGAACCATTGAGAGAGGTTTGGGAGCAGGTGATGGCCAGTTGGCACTGAGGGGTGAGTGGAAACATTCTTGTCACCTCAACCTGGGTCCTGGGGACATCTGGCAAGACCTCCTGGCCCCAGGTGCTCCTGGTGCCGGTAGTTCAGCTGTGCGTGGGCAGGACAGCCTGTAGTCACTCCGCTCTGCCCAGAGTGGGTGGCCGCGCCTGGCTGGCAAAAGGGAAAGAGCGGCTGTAATGGACAATGTAGCCCTCGGTGCGCCGGCACACGTCCCCCATTCCTCGCCTAACCTCCAGAGGGGCATCGCCACTGCTGCCTGCAGGTGCAGAAGGGACCACCCATGCCCAGCCAGTGAAGGACGGGAGGGTGGGGACCTGGTGCCAGCCACTGTCCAAGACCTCATGGATACAGGGGTGGCTTTGCAAACTGTCACAAGGACTGGGACTTCTCTTGGATTTTGGGATTGTCCCAGGAGGCCAGGTGTCCTGCAGCCAAGGGGCACTTCCTAAGCAGGGATGCATCCACTCCAGTACCTCCAGATGTCCCTCAGACACTCACACAGACCCGTGGCCAGTCAGTCAGTCCCAGAGCCACAAGCCGTGGGCCTCTGGATGAGCACACTGGGTGACGAGGGAGTGTCACCCCAGAGGGTGTGCTCCTGGAGGGCAGCGTGGGGACACAGGAGCATGCCTGCTTTGTCCAGACTATCTCCACATTTGTCCTCAATTCAGGAAGAGCTGGCCCTGGGACGGTGCCTCTGGGACTTGTGTGCAGCTGGCATGGTGTGGTGATGTGTAGGTATGAGCTGTGGAGTGTCCGCCTGTCACTTGACATGGTCACATCTGCATGCTGTGGGACTGACTTCCTGTCTTCCACTGTGTCACAGAGCACACGTTGATACTTTAAAAATTACGTGTGGGGTGGGCTGGAATCGGGGTTTGCGGCAGAACCTGTGCCATGAGGAGGGTGACCCTGAGCTGGGGCGGCACCTCTGCTGAGGGTCTGGTGTGGGGCCAGCACTGGGTGCTGTCCACACCATGGACACGGAGAGGAGGAGAAGATGGAGGCTGGATGTCAGCTCACAGGCCTCCGGGGGATCTTGGCCAACATCCTGAGGACAGCGGGAACCAGAGTTCCAGCTCACTCTGGGGTTTTAGGAAGGTCAGCCTGCTGTGTCGGCTGGACAAGAAAGGGCAGAGTGGAGGCCATGGACACTCAGAGGCTGTCACAGCTCCCCAGGTGAGACACTGGTGGCCTAGACCCAGGGACACAGGTGGAACCCAGGGGGCTGTGGATGCCTGGGGTGTAAAAGCAAGTAGAACCCAAATGTTGCTCAGGAGCCTGGATGCTAGCCAGAGACAGCCTCTGAGCAGGGCTGGAGAGTGGTGAGCGGAAGAGGCTGGGGTGTGGAGGGAGGTGCTGCAGCCACACCCCGGGGTCCAGGAAGCTAGGACTGCCAGGTGTGAGGCTGGCAGGCAGCCTCCCAGGCGAGCCCTGGGAGAGGGCTAAGACATACTTGAAGGGGGATCATGAGGACAGGGACGCTGCCCATGCCTGTGTGGACAATCTCCATTCCTTTGGTGCCTGAAGCCGGCCAGCCTTCTGCCTGGCTTCTGGGCCTGGTCTTCTTGGGCGGGCCTGTTCCTCTTGTCATCTGGGCCTCATCTCATGGGTGGCCTCTGGAGAGGACTCCTCCTGACCTGCTCTGCAGGTTCTGAGCTGCCTGGTCCACACACTTGGCATCTGCTTCCTCTCACATCAGCACCAGGGATGGTCAGGATCAGCCGTAAGGGTGGGCATGGCGAGACCTGTGGCCTGTTGGTAGGGACTGCAGTGCTGGGCTACCCTGGTGTCCTGTGACTTGAGGCTGGCTGCGGGGCAGGCTCCGTGCTCCCAGGAAGGAGCCTCCCCAAATAGCCATGGCATCCTGTGGGTGCGGGCCCCATTCCCCAGCTGCACCGTCTCTAGAAGGCATCTGCCTTGTGTGGGAGGGTGGCTCCTTGTTCCCCTCTCGACACGTAGCTGACTGCGACCTGAGTTCACCTCCGTGGGCCCTCTGGGAGCACTCCATGGGGAGAATCCACAGTCCCTGGGGCAGGCAGCCCGGAGCTGGAACTGCCACCCAGAGAGCTCTGTCCCTGCTGCCTCTTGAAGTTGCCTGTGACCTGCTGCTGTGGCCTTCTTGTGGGGGGCAGCAGGCACCTGAGTGTCATGTGCCCAGGACAGTCCATAATCTCACCAAGGGCCTGCTACTGCTGGGTGGGGGCTTCCAGTTGTTTCCTTAAAATTCTCATAGCATCCTGAGACATGGATACCATGCAGCCCGCTCCTTGGAGAGAATCGAAGCCCAGGAGTAGGTTCCCTACACCCTGCAGCTCACACGTGGCAGGGCCAGGACTGAGGTTCTGGAGTGGCCTGTGCCAACACGCAATCTTGGCCTCTGTGACTGCCTAGTCCCAGGCTCAGGAGCAACAGGCCATTCCCAGGGCGTGTGGGCAGGCCATCCCAGAGATGCAGAAGGTGGCAGAGGCTCTGGGAGGCGAGGTGTTGACAAATTAGAAATGTGAACACGCTGACCCGGGGAAGTCATCGTGGGCAGAGGGCATGCCTGGGCCAGGCTGGTAGGAGGAACAGGCGGGAGCATGGATGTGGCAGGGACCGTGCTGTGATGCAGAGTAGCTACGCCAGGACTTCCAGGCACCAGGCTCCACCTGGGCTCCCCAGGTCCCCCAGACACCCCAGGGTAAGGAGGGAAGGTGGAGTCCGGAGAAGTCGAGGGCTCCTCCGGGCTCAGTGGAGTGGCAGAGCCACAGACTGAGGCTGGCAGCCAGACTCAGCTGTGCTCTGCGGGAGGAGGAGCTCCGGTGGAGGTCTGGGCGTGCACGGGACGCGCAGCCTGGCATCACGGCAGGAGTGCTCCTGGCTCCTCTTCCTGTCCAGGAAGACTCTGGGTTTTTTTGTTTTTTTGATTTTTTAAATTAGTTGTCCATGACAGTAGAATGCATTCATGCATGTTGATAAATCACACATAAATGGAATGGAATCTCTTTTTTCTGATTGCACATGTTGCAGGATCACATGGGTCATGCAGTCATATGCACTTGAGGTCATAATGTCCGTCTCACTCACTATCCCTCCTACCCGCTGCGCCGTCCCTCCCGTCACGCAGTCCCCTCCCACCACGCCCTCTCCCTAGTCTGAAGTAACTCTACTCTTTTCATCCTTACCTACATAGGCAAAGTGTGCTTGCTATCAATGATACAGGCAATATGAAACACAAACAGGGAATACCAAGTCCTCTTTGCCCACAATCCCCGATTTTTTCCTTTTGCAAATTCCTAGGACTCTTGTTTTATTGACAGACGGTAACTGTACAATGTCATGGGTTCAGTGAGTTGTTCTATATATCAGTCGACTCAGGAGACTTGGGTTTGTCTCCGCGAAGACAGCATGGCAGTACATACACTGACCCGTCTGTTGCAGACACACCCCTGTGTTCCTCCTGTCTGGCTGAGACTTCCAGGCCAGTAAGCAGCCTCGCCTCGCCGGTGACCGCGGTTCCACGCTGGCTCTCTGAGCTCGGGTGTCTCAGACATTCTGCTTCCATGTGAGTGAGACCACATGGTGCTTGTCTTTCTGAGTCTGGCTTTTGCACAGAGCGTGGCAACCTCCAGATCCCTTCTTGTTGCCACAAGTGACAGGAGTTCTTTGTTCTGGCTGAAGGATGTTCCCACATGTGGGCCACGTTCTCTGTCTGCTCACCGCCGGCCGCCCCAGCTGGTCCCATCTTGCCAGGTGACAGTTGTGCCACAGTCCACATGGGCTGCAGGTGCCCCCGCACTGCGCTGACTTCCCTCACGTTGGGCTTACCCAGAGTGGCACCCCCCCCCCGCCCCGGTCTGTGGTGGTTCTGCTGTTTGTCGGAGGCACCTCCACGCCCCTTTCCACACCAGCCGTGCTTACGCGCTTCCCCACAGCCGGGCGAGGGGCCCCTTTCTCCACATCCCGCTGGCACTGGGCATTGTCATGTTTTGTGAATGCCTATTCAGACGATCTGTCAGTTTTTAATTGGATTGCTTAGGCTTCTCGCTGTCCGGCTTTTGAGTTCCTTATGTGCGGGGATAGTAATCCTTTTTCTGGACGAGGAGTATGCAAATATTTGCCCCTTCCAGGTTGTCTTTGCACTGATGGCGTTTGCCATGTGAGCTTCGTAGCCCGACGGGACCTCAGTCTTCTGCTGCCTGTTTTCCCATTCTTGTCCAAAAAATCTTTGTCCAGATCAGTGTCACAGCGAGCTTCCTCCATGTTTTCTTCTAGTGGTGTTTATAGTTTGGGGTTTTACATTTAGTTATTGAGTCCATTTTGACTTTGGCACATGGCAAGGCAGGGGTCTCGTCTCTTTCTTCTACCTGTGGCCCGTTTCCCAGCAGCAATCTCACAGAGTCCTTCCACGGCTGCGATCCGGCACTGGGCTGTCCTGCAGCCTTGGTTTGGAGATTCTTGTTTTTCTCGCAAGGCAACTTGGCTTGTCAGTGGGACCAGCACCAGAGGTGCCGAGAAGCCGGGCTTCTTGGTAGGCTGGCACCTGGTCTTGGGGACGAAAGATCTGAGCTCCGCTCTCAGCATCTGTGCACTGTGACCCCAGGGTACCCGCTTTCTCTGTGGCCTTGGTTTCCCTCCTCTAGATGGTGCACACTAGTGGTCCCCTCCTGAAGCCCCCCGCGGAGTCAGCGAAGGCAGCACGGTGAGGTGTGCCTGTGGGGAGGGAGGGCTGGAGTTCAGCATTCCCCTGACTCAGTTTCCCACTTGGCAGGCAAGTGGTGGTCAGTGACGAGTCACAGAATCAGGGTTCCCAGGCTGTGGGGAAGCCTTGTGATCAGTGTGACTGGGGGAGGTGCCCATCGGTGGTGGGCCAGCCTCCTCCTCCCGTGAGCTCCGCAGCAGCGCAAGCTCCACCTCACCCAGCAGCGCGGCTCCACCTGCCACCCGCTCATCTGGCCCCATCACGGCCCCTCCTCCTTTGCACAACTCTTGGGTCCTGGTCTCCGTGTCTTGCTGAGCCCTTGTAGGTGCCCTGATCTAGCTGATTGGAGGAGAGGCCCTGTGTGGCAGCCGTCTCCCTGGGGTTGTCTGGGGAGGAAAAGTCAGAGCCCTGAACAACAGTGTCCAACTGACCACCCAGAGGGGCACGAACTGGACACTAAATGTTCACAGCCACCTCCCTGGAGCAAGTGGGGTTCCTCATCCCCATGCTGCAAAATTAGGCTGAGGGATGGCCGGACCTTACTGAGGCCTTTCTGCAAAGAGAGTGGAGGCAGCCCAGGGCCAGGCTGGTGGAAACCTGGACTGACATCTTGAGGGGCCGCAACGCCCCAGGCTATACTGGATGGCAGCCTGGACCCAGCGCTGCACTCACAGGCCAGGACCTGGGGCATGTTCGGACATCTGGACCCTGTGGTGGGCAGCTTGACCTTGATCTGTCCTGTCTGAGGGCACACAATTCGTCCCAGCCTCCCAAATGTGGGACACATGTAAAAACTACAGCCTCTCATTATGTAATAGTAGCAAACTTATAATGTGTCAATGTTAATAGACTACCTATAAAATCTTAAATATAGCATATAATATAAATACCTAACAGTAACATAATTTTAATGTATTAGTAGTGTTCATATAAAAACTTAAATATAGCACATAAAGGATTAAATGCATTAAATATACCGCATTACAATCATAGTGATATAGAATAATGTATTAATGTTAATAGAATACCTATAAAACTTAAAAATAGTACATAATATTGTTATAATAGTAATATAATGTTTTACTATAACACCTATCAACACTTAAATGTAGTATAGAACATTTAATATAATATGAATAATATATATTTGTATATTAATGTTATATATAGTAATTATATAACAATTATAGTAAATATTCTATAGTAGTAGTAATATATATGAGCTCTAGATCATGATTTCCGACCTCTTTCAAAGCAGCTGTGTCAATTTCATTGAAATACTTACAGAATTGGAAACCTGAGGCGTGAGGGTTTCAGGAACTGTGGCCAGCAGACAAGGCAGATGCGCCTGGGGCAAAAGCAGCCTATTTATTGCATGACCTTTTTGTTTAACATATGCATTAATAATGACACTTGTAAAAAGAAGGGGACAAGGACATCCCTCCACCCACGAGCCTGTATGTGTTTCCTCTGGCCCTTTGCAACCTGCTGCTCCCCTTCCCCTGTGTTGGGGACTGGCCTCCAGGGTCCCCTCAGGGGAACTGCTCAGAGGGAGGAGGCAGAGCTCAGCAGACCCTCTGCAGGGGCCAGTCACTGGTAGGGAGTGAGAGGGAGCTCTGTCCAGCTAGAAGCACAGGAGGAGCGCACAGGAGGACCATTCAGGTGGACTCTGTGGGCCGCTTCTCCCACATGTGCATCTGATGGGGAGTGAGTGTCTGAGGGAGCAGGGTGTGAGTCCCAGGGAGGAGCCCTTCTTGGGGACACAGGACTGAAGAGGCTGCTAGCAGGTTGGGGGCTCCGGCTGGTTACTGAAGTGAAGAGGCCAGCCTCTGCACTGCTGGCTGAAGGACAGTAACGATGAACTAAGGATGCCACCTGTTCCTGTGCCAGCTCCAGCTGTGTTTGATGTCTTGGAACCCCGCAGCACCCTGTCGGTTTGTGAGGAGGGCGGTGGCCTAGAGTAACCTACTGACCAGTGGCAAAGCTGGGACTTCAGTGCAAAGGCTGGGCCAGTGTGGTGGCCCTCAGGGCCCATGCAGAGGGAATGCAAACCGTACCCCTCCTGCAGACTGAGGAAGGAGGCACAGCGGTGCTGTTTCCCTGCAGAACCCACTCCAGGCCAGCCGACTGCAGCCTGGGCTGCTCCTCCCCCTCCCCTCCCCCTCCCCCTCGCTTCCCCCTCCCCCTCGCTTCCCCCTCCCCCTCGCTTCCCCCTCCCCCTCCTTCCTCCCACTGCCTCTCTGCTTTGGTTAACCACTCAGGTCAGGTCTGTAGGTGACCACAACATGGGGCAAGTGCGCAGATGGACCCAGCACGCCCCCATGGGGCTCGCATCCTGTCCCCACCGCTCCTGGGGCCCCGCGGTGACAGCCACACCGCAGCACACCCATGGGTGCCTGCCCTCTAACTGCGGCTTGGGTCCCCTTCCCGGCGGCCCAGCCCCGCAGCCGTGCGTGCCGCCTTCTCCAGGTGCACGTGGGCGGAGCGGCTCTGGCCCCGCCTTTCCTTTCTTGGCCTCGGCTCCGCGTGGAGAGTCAGAAACAGACCGCGGCTTCCCCGGGGAGCCCGCGGGTCCTGCTCCAGGCCCTCGGCCTCCTCCGCTCCCCGCTGTTTCTCCCCGCGCCTCTGGGCGCTCCTTGCTCCCCAAGCCCAGGACCCGCGTGACCCTCCTGAGCGTGCAGGGCGGTACAGGGGAAGGGACCGGAGGCTCCCATCCGCGGTGCTGCTGCTGCTCACCTGCCGTCCACGGGTCGCTTCTCGCCTTCTCACCGCTCCAGCACCTCAGAGGAGGAGGTTCTCATTCAGCCTGACCTTCCTTCTCCTGGACCCTGGCTCTGCCCACAGAATGTCCACATCCACCCTGGCCCCAGGGGCCTCTGAGGGTCAGCCAGGGGTCCGTGTGTCCCTGCCCGGACCTCGTCTTCTGCTGGGAAGCTGCTGCCCAGACCTCAGCCCTTCCATCTGTCCTGGTTGGTCTGGCCTCTGACCCTGTCCCTGCCAGCTGGTGTCCCCAGTCCCCTGTAGCCTCAGCCCTCTCTGCTTTGGGAACCAGCTTTGGTTCTGGTTGTAGCCCCGGGAACCCCTGCAGTTACCAAGGAGCCTCTAGCCCTCCAACAGCCAGGTTGGGGCCCCGCAGACGGATCAGCAAGTGTCAGGTCCCTGTCATTCAGACCTGGCCGGTGGCAGACTCTTGCTGTTCCTATTCTGCAGAGGCTCAGCCATGTGGTGGATCCAGCCAGCCCAGGACCCGAGCTCTGAGGCCTAAACTCAGTCTTCTAGTGATGCTGAATTGACATTTTTGTTTGCAGATATTTGTATCTGGAATTGGGAAAGATATGCTGGTATTTTTTAAATGCCTCCATCCAATTCAGGCACTTCTTGATAACCTAATAATGATACCAGTGGTCACAGCAAAAGCCTGGGGCCCATCACTCTGCAGTCACCAGGGATCCCGCCCCAGGAGAAATTTTCCTTGTCCATCACCTCATTTCCCTTGCATAGGACCCCTGGAAAGGAAGACTCCCACACCCTCCCCACGCTTGTCATTCAAAGGTCTGTGGCTTGCCCAGGGCCACTGCAGTCAGGGCTGGTGCTGGGACACAGACTTGGCCAACTCCAGGCCTTGGCCCAGTGGCTGTTCGGTCTGGTGCGGCAGGCAGGTGGGTGGGCGCAGGTAAAGAGGTGGGGCTGACCAGTGTGGTGGGTTTCCAGCCCCAGGCCCCTGCAATCTCCTATGGTCTCCACAGTGTCTCAACTCCCAGGTGGATGGAAAGTTCCGGGTGCCAGAGCAGCTGCTGCACACAGGGAGGAGCAGTCAGGCCAGCCAGAGAGAAAAGCCCTGCTAGGCATGCTTTCTAGAACAAACTCATGAACATCAGAGAAAAGGTGTGAATTGAAGGCATGACATCTAGGAAGAATTCTATAAAGACCTTGTGCTCTTTATCTATAGACATCTTTGAAATAATTTCTAGAGAAATTACCAAATTCCAAGCAAGTGTTGTTATAAAACACCATTGTGCACTGTCTCATCTGATTCTCATAACTCCATGAAGATCTATTATTTTGTCCTCATTGTGGGTGAGAAGACGGGGCTCACAGAACTTATGTAACCTGCCCAGGGACACACAGCTATGAAATGACCCATCTCAAACTTGAGTCTCAAACTTTGTCCTCCTGCTGCCAAGGATATCTCCCACTGCTCTGCCATATCACCTAACTGTCCTTGGGAGATGACCTGTTTCTTGAACACTTCAGGAGGGACCCTTGTCTGCCCGAGCCCCAGACACTGCATAGCTGACCATGTCATTGCCCTGCTCAGGAACTTTCACTGGCTCCCCACTATGTTCGAGATCACCCAGACTACTGACTTCCTGATCCTCTTTCTCCTCTCATTCCATCTCCAAGAGTCTTCCACGCTGCGCCCCCACCCCAGTGTGGATTATGCACAACTCAGACATTTTCTCTTAGTCCCTCCCGCTCTTTAAGCTCAGTGAGGAGACTGTGTCTACAGGGAGTGGCCTTTTCTCAACTGGTTCCTCAGGCAGGTCTCAGTGGAAATGTGGCTCCCCAGGCCCGCTGAGCCCTCACGGCTGACGTCCAGTCTTCTCTCCTCCACAGCACGGCCTCTCTGAAGTGGTGGTGGTTTGTCTGCTTTCCCCTAGACTGGCAGCGTCCCAAGGGCAGGAAGCTGGCCCTGCTCAGGCTGTGTCCTGGGGACTTGGAACAGTGCCTGGTGCGAAGCAGATAGTCCAGTCATTTGCTGACTGCTCAGGAAAGGGCGTCTGGGGCTTTGGGCCAGGCAGCTGGGGGCTGTGTTCAGTGAGCTAGGCTCTGCCTGCATGGCTGGGGACAGATGGGAAGACCCTCTTCCCTGGGCTCCAGCCAGTTGTCTGGGGCAGTTCAGGTCTTGGGGAAAATCAGACAAGATGCAGGAACAACCACCCACACAGCTGGAAGACAGGAAGCCCTGGGGCCGTGTGGCGGAGTAGGGGATGGATGGACTTTGTGCTGGGACAGGGGTGGTAAGTCAGAGACATATTTTTGGAGGCACCATCTTCACTGGGGCAAAATGTTAAGGCCCCACATTGTGGGTATTCCAAGCCTTGGCCCTGTTGCCTCCCCGCGGTGGCTGAGGCATCGGAAGTGGGACTTTCTGGCTCTGACCCAAGGACAACATTATCTTAGTTACAAAAATAATTGGAGCCCAACATTAATTTTGGGTAATTGTGCCTCCCACTCCCGAGGAGACCTTTGTTTATGCGGCTCTGGTTTCTCTCTTCCTTTGCTGCCTCCTCAGTGCCCCGTGAGAGGCCATTTGACAAGGCAGGCAGGACCGGGCTCCGCGGGAGCCTGTGCCGGGGCTGGCTCCGGAGGTCGTCCCTGACAGGCGGACGCCCTGGAAGCCGGGACACGCCCCGTGCCCCCGCCCGGCAGCCGCGCTGCGGCCGTGCGCGCGGATGGCGGGGCGGGCTGGGAGGTGCGGGGCCCCGGGCGCCGCGGGAGCCGGGAGCCCGGAGCCCGGTGGTGCCGCCCGCGCGTCCCCGAGCCCATGAGCCGGAGAGGGACTTTTCTGAATGGCCCTCTGCGCCGCTCCAGGGCCGGGCGGCGGATCTGGGAAGGAAGCCCCGGCCCCGGAGTTGCGGCGAGGACCTGGGGCACTGGCTCCCGAGGGGCCGCCTCCCTCCCGCCGGGGAGTCTGACTTGATTTTGTCACCAAGAGCCACCAAGGTTCACGCTCTCCTCCCGGGTCCTGAGAGGCGATCTCGGGGGCGCGCCAGCCACCCTCGCCCGCCCGTCGGAGTTTGCAGGCGGCCACCATGGTGCAGAATGTGATTCTAGTGTTTTTCCGCAGACGGCTGAGCCAGCGACCCGCCGTGGAGGAGCTGGAGAGAAGGAACATCCTGAAACGTGAGTCGCGGGGCTCCGGGGGCTTCCCCGGGAGCTGGCGGCGGCTCCTGGGTGTCAGAAGTCAGGGTCTGAAGCCCCAGGCACGGCCGATGGGCGTGGCGGGCGCACCAGCCTGGCGGTTCTGGACAGGGTCCTGATCGCCAAGATCACCACAGCCCAGGTCCCAAGTCTTCCTAGAGAAGGACACGCCCCTTGGTTCTCAGCAGGCCACTCGAGGAGCAGGGAGCCAGGGGACTCTCTAGAGGGTAGCTTTGGGATTCCGGGACTCTCTGGCCTGGAGCTTCCCCAGGAGAGCAGGTGACCAAGTCTTGTGCTGAACACAGGTGCCAGTACTCCTCCCCACCCATGTCATTGAGGTCGCTGGCGTTTGGGGGGTAAGACCCCTTAAGTGTTTCTGGGTGTGTTTTCACCTGGTCAACAAACTTCAGTTTTTTAAACATTTTCCATAAGAAATGTCTCCCAAGGGCCAGTCGTGCAGCATGATTGGTAAGGATTTTTTGTTCTGTGATGAAAGCCACAACAGTTCCCTGAGTTTGGATTTTGTTTGTGAACATCTCTTGACAAAGTTCTAGTGGTTCCAAGACTGGCCGGGCCACTGCATTCTGGGGATCCCTCCCCTTTCTTGGCCTTCATTAGCTGCCCAAAGCAACTTTACTTTATGTCCTCCAAAATATCGAACCCTGAAGATTAATGATTAAGAATTATTCAGTTTATTTTTTACACTGAAGAAATGGTGCCTACTGTGGGCGATGTCTGAGGATCGCATTGACAACGGGCACAGTCAAGTAGGCAGAAGAGAAGTTGTTACCAGATATTCAGGATTCAAAGAACCCGAGCCATTTCCCTACAAATGTGTGGAAGCCATAGATGCCATTGCACTGTAGTCTGGACTTGAACAAAGCCAGTCAGAGCCGGGAAGTGCCACGCTCCCACAGCCCGCCACCCACCAGAGCCCTTCCTCTTGTCCACAGCGGCCTCTCTCCTGTAGTGGGCAGCCAGGTCCTCTCACTGGCAAGAGCTTCTAATTGTGCTATGTTTTGCAAATAAATGTTGAAGTGTTAAAAATAGAACTGCGTGCGGGTGGAAAGAGCACTCGTGAGTGGACAGGTGGACCTGAGCACACCCGCTCTGTGCACAAAGGGAAGTGGGCCTCCTCTGCTGGGGCCATGCAATCCTGCTGTGGCCCCGCATGTTCACCAGGGAACTCCCGGCCCTAGCTCAGAAGCCTTCTCAAGTGTCTTGAGAGGGAGGACCTGCGAAGCTTGCCACCAGGTTGTAGTGGGTGGTTTTGTGCTTGTTCTGTGGGAATGGGAACGGCGTAGCCATATATGACCCAGTATAGAGCAACACACTCACAAGCCCTTGACTCATGGACGTCAGTCAGTCAGTCACAGCACGTGACATTTCTGTTGACGATCAAACCTTAAGGTACCATAACTTTGCATTCGTTTTGAGTTGGGAGCTCATGACTGATTAATCATAGCTGAGGGACACCCAGAACTCTGTATATTCGTGGGTCTGAGCATGAGACCCAAGGCCCCTTTGTGTACAACTGCAGTGGTTCTCTAGTAGGCCCTGGTGCACCAGCCTTGCACTCGGTATGTTCCCTTGTTCAGTCTTTACTGCTAACGTGAGGTTGGCACTACTGTCCTGGGGTCTGAAAGGAGGTGTGACACTCTAGCAAGTGACTGTTGCAGGAGGACAGAACTAGTGTCCAAACCCAGGTGCTGCTTGCCCCATTATGTGTGTTCTTCACCACTGTGAGGAACAGCTGCATGTTCCTGAGCATACTTGGGAGATAGGACTCTCCAGGTTGGGGAGCTGCTTCCCACAAGAATGGGTGTGGAGGTCCTGCCTGCGGACCCACTTTGTACAAGGCCTTCCAGGAGCTCTGCCAAGAAGCTCATAGACCTGATGCTAGGGTCACTCGGGGGAGGCCTGGGGGCTTAGGCGGGCAGGAAGGACTTCCTGGAGAAGGCGTCTGACTGAAGCAGAGAACACTTTGATGGGTCTTCCAAAGATCAGTTCCCAAAGACCCTGCCATGCTCACAGGGCCTAGGTAACAAAACAGCAAAGGTTTGATTTTGCTCGGGTTCTACTGCCCACCGCCCCGCACACATGGAGGCTGTTCTTGGAATTTGTGGCCTGTTTTTAAGAAATTTGATAAATTACTTTCATTCACTTAAATCCATCATTGATGGTCTTGTATCTGATGCTTGCACATTTTTTTTTTCTAACTGTTGTCATCTACTTTCTACTCATAGCTTATATTTTTTTTCCTGGTTTATCACTTGGCTAAAGAACCAAGCACATCATAGGGTGTTATTTCCTTTTACTAAAATGCTCTAATTCAAGATGACTCTTAAAAAAATTACTGAGAAGTACAATTTCTGGCATATGAGACACTCATACACCAATCCCCCAAATGCATCCTTTAAAGGAAGATGATGTGAGCTCATGTTAGGTGCAGGCAGCAGGAGTTCCTTCTCCAGCCTGGCAGTGTTTCTGAGTGCTGTGGTTGGGAATCTCCTTCTTGGGAATGGAACCCTTCCGAGGATCCAAGGCTTTATTTAGCAACAAACAGCACCAGAAATAGGGCACCATTATCTTGTGTCCCAGGGCACAGCATACATCCTACACTATATCTCAGCACTCTGGTCTATATTTAGCTTCCAAGAGTGGGTGTGAGCACAGCTTGGTGTTAATAGTCACAACTCACAAGTAAAGCCCGTTTCAGTGAGGCACTGTCCCACAGAACTGTTTGCATGCTTCAGCAAAGGCAAGTGGGCTCGTTTGTGTTC